>NC_060120.1:155828519-158788519 GCF_021461395.2 Schistocerca americana | reverse complement strand
AAACAGCATTCCTCACAGATGTTTTGTAGATATAATGTGTCCTCGAACTAAGGGTTCCAAAGTGAATCTTTGATCTTGTAGTAAATAAATTCTCCGCAGCTGCATTCCTCACTGCTCGTTTGCTCCACGATGTTTTTGTAGCATCTGATAAGGGACAATATTCCAGAGAAGTGAGAGCCATGAATCTTTGATCTTGGGCGTGAAGTTTTGAATTCCTTTCTTGATGACTGCTGTGGGATGAGTCATTTCAGTTTTTCGTTTATTATCCCTCTTGGCAACCGTTATCTTACTGCAAAGTGTTATAATACTAGATATACGCGTCTGTCATATACCACTTTCACAGTCAGTCGGAGATCGGAAAAGTCGCACTGCAGTTGCAGTTCGTTTAGCAAAACTGCTGGGTATTTGTACGTTTGTTCTAGACTACTAAGCTGCGGAAAATACTTAATTTTTAATTAACAAACTTGCCCTGATGGTTAGGGTGAGAATCCAAAGCGATAACATTGAAGAAAGTGCTGTGCAGTCGTGACGGAAACGAATTTCAGTGGTTATCGCTTATTACATAGTTTGCGTAAAGTTACACACGCTCAATCAGAAAGTTATCTGTTCTCTATAACGAGCAATGAATATCTGTTCCGAATCCAGTCGTTATCGTTTCTAATTTTTGTTGTTCCGATTTTCAGTCAAGCCTTGATAGCTCAATTTTCTACCACATTCCGGTAACACAATCTATCTGCAACCACTTCGTAAGTCTGAAGACGTCTGAGCATAATTCCCACCAAAACGTCTGTGGACCTGCATCATTTCATCCTCCTTCCGAACGTTTTCGTCAGTGTCTACTTCGTTCACCCATTTTCTTCTTACTTATGGAGTAATTATCGCACAGAGCCAATTCTGCACTTGGGATTTGCGATGCAATCTTTCACTTATAGCTCGCTTTCAGAGCGAGATGTGGAAAACGATGAACCGTCTTGCAAGTATTACAAGAAATTGCGTTTTCCCCCAATTGTGCAGAACAGTCAATTGTTTTTATTATACCTGTGGTTTTACTAACAATGTAGCTATCAAAATATACGCTGATGGTTTGTACGGGAGGAATGCCTGTCGCTGGAAGTGCTAAGTGAGTAAGATGGCAACTCGACTCAGAAGGCGTGCACGGGAACAATGTGTAACGTTGTGGGTATTTCTAGCGAGACTACAGCGTGAGCCTTACACCTGTTGCGCAAGAAACGCGCCGTAACTCTCATGGTTTAAGGCAAGCTCAGTCTGTCCAACACGGAATAGCTTAACGAAATACCGAATTACGTGACAAATGGCGTTTGATGTAATTATTATATCTTTTGTAGTAAAGAGGACAACCATCTGTACTCTCAAAATGAGAAAATTTAATCAAAATGGTGAACAGCAAATAAATGTCCATCTTTTGAACTAGGCTTAGGGGCACCAAAGAGCTCAGCAGTTGGCATTGTACACAGTCCGGTGACTTCTAGAAAGACTCGTTTGGTTAGGAAATTACCCGAACAGATTATCATCTCTCTGCCAGCCACAAAGAAAACCTAGCTGTACGGCTTCGTTTTTTGTCCTTTTTCGCTGCTGGGTAGAAGTACGTTGAGTCCACCTGACTGCAAACCCTGGCGAGATCAGGAATTGTCCCACCACCATGCAACAAAATGAGCTTATTAGACGCTTTGAATAAAATACGGTGTAGAGTGCATCTGAAAGTAGAACGTGGGAAGACCAAGGAATGGTGAGCCCGAAAGTCTGAGCACCTGGGAATCATACCACTAACCGTTAGTAGTATATATCTGCATCGAGAAGTGGAGTAGTGATATTCAATGTAATGGTCCTCTTTAACAGACGTAATATAGAAAAAATGACATCAGTACCCGTCTACCTATACCGAGAGAAACATCGTGTTTTAATCTGAAGCCGAATGATTGAGCACCTGGGAATCGATTCGCAGTTAGTAAATGTGGATAGTGCTACACCATTAACATTTTGACCAAAAGCTACCAAGCTTATACACCAGTAATTCTATGCCTGTAAGATAAGTCGAGTGAGACATAATCATCATATGGCTCGGAGAAAAATCGGATCGTTGTCATCAGAGGTATGGGACCATCATATCGATAGCTCGCAGACAGTTGTCTGTAGTACAATAACTGGAGAATTAGTGGTGCCGAGATGGACTCAAGACAGCGGAGAGACAAGAAGAGTCTGTACGGTTCTCTACACAAAAGTTCATAGTGCTATTCTACCGGCGCTGACGAATAGACGGATGACAACACCAGAAATTCGAGCAGCTGTTACAGGCAGAGTGAGGCCGTGAAGTATCTGGATCACATTGTGCGAAGCTGGAACACTAAGTGGAATTTTGTTGAGTTGAGAGATGAGTCAAGGAACTGTTTGTGGGCGACGTCAGCAGGTCTGTAGATGACCTGGTGAAAGGTCACTGGAAGCAGCGGTTCTGCAACTCCTATATAACTTTATCGGATTAGATATGACAAGAAGACTGAATTGGTAATGTCACTGGAAGCAGCGCTCCTCCAACTCCTATATACCTTTGTGGGATTAGATGTGACAAGAAGACTGAATTGGTAAGTGCTGAACAGATGCTGAATGCTTGTCAGTAAGTAATTTCCCGTGGCATAGTGTCGAAGGTCACTAACGATAACTTGTTGAGAAAACTGAGGTTGAAAGAAAAAGATGTTTATCATAAACGTTTAGTGTTAATGGTGTAATATTTGATACACTATTGGAAATCTTTGTTCCCATACAAAGAGCCCCGATACATTACGCAGGTACGCCTTCTCCGATCCTTGAGTACATAGTTTTTACACTGTCCATACGCATGAACGTGACCACATGTCAGAAGCCGTAATAACAATGTTCTTCGGCGCGGACTACCGCGGGACGGGCAGGAAGAGATTCAGTGAGGTCCTGGAAGGTATCGACAGGCATGTGGAGCCAAACCGACTACAGTACAGTTGAAAGGTATGTGCTGAGATTCGACCAGGATAGAGCCAGTGAAAAATGTCGCTAGTTCTCAACCGCAAGGTTGGACGAGTCGTACATCTTCGAGTAGCAAGATCTTTGACAGGTAACAGAGCTAGGTGCACGCGGTAAAAGTTTGAGTAGTGGTGAGGAGATGCGCAGAGACAGCAGACGTGTTTCGAGTCGGAGCTAGATGCCTGCAGGAGGCAGCCGGGTCGTGACAGAATCAAAGTAAGAATTGGCGCTACGCACATAATAAGCTATATATTGAGCGAAACTCGGCACATACCTGGGGAAACTAGAAAGAATAATTAATAAAATAGGTTTTCTTTGGTTAAATAATGTCTGAAAGCTAGATAGAAATCCCATTGTTGATGCAATAAGCGTTTTGTGAAACTTTCCCTCAAATCCATGCTATAGAAGTTTTTTTTAGTTTTTCACATGTGCCTTAAAAGTTTGAACAATAAATATTTTTTAGATAAAATTAGAGTTTCATCTCACACCTTATGTCGTTCTCTGCATCCTGTGCTTGCATTGAACCAAAAGGTACATTAAAGTAAAGTTCCCATGAATAAAGCTAATAATTTCATTTATCAGAGTAAAATAGTCTATATGCCATTGCACAGTTGGCAAATTATTCAGATGAGGACAGAATTTTTATTAAGTAACAAACAGGGGTAAAATGTGTAAAGTTATCTAGAATGACAATTTTATGGCATTGCACTACGGCTGAGTTGAAAATATGTTTTATTATCGGCTAAACGGGAAGGAGTGCACGAACTAAGTCCACAGACGCAGTCAGATGCAGGTTGGTGACTTTCATTTATTTTGACCACTAAGCTTTCATGCAGTCAGATGTGTATTTTGAGTGTTAATATTCCAACAATATTTTCATGCAGTGAGATAAAGTTCAGCTCAGTTAAATACGCAGTCAGATGCAAGTTATATTAAAGACTAAGGCAGTCACATGCAGTTCAGTCTAGTTTAAATAGAGAATTTCTATTAACAACACTTTCACAGTGGCTAGCTGCGCTAGGTATCTCGGTTCAAGACCCACGGTGCGAAAGTCCGACAGAAGCGGTCCTACTGATTCTCGACTCGGCTTAAATCTGGATAGTCTGGTGGCCAGGGAAGTACGGTAACCTTATCCTGGTGCTCTTCAATCTGCTGCGATCTGTATCACGTGTTGCATTGTCGTGCTGGTAGATGCCATCGTGTCTAGGAAGAACAAACTACATGGTACCCAAGAACAGATTCATACTTATGTTGATACATTGTGCCTTCCAAAATGACGAGATCAGCCATGTTACGCTCTCCAGCCTGCACCATTCTGATTTTTGTTGCAAGGTGTTTGCTTTCAGACATGTCAAATCGTACACGCCTATGGCTATCTGTCCGATGGAACATAAGACTCAATTTATCAGAAAAGGCCACCTGCTGCCACTAATTGGACGTCCAGTTGCGGTGTTGGTGAGCAAATTCTAGCCTTCGTAGCTGATAAACGGAAGTCAGCATTGGTGCGTGAACCAGGCGCCTGCTGAAGAGACCCATACGCAGCAACATTCACTGAACGGTTGTTGGGGAGACGATGATGGCAGTCGCTTGATTCATCTGAGCCATCTTACGCTCAATAGTCGCACTTCAGTTTGCCTGTACACATCTCCGCAGCTGTTGTACATCCGTATCACCAACGGCGCGTGCTGCACCAGAGTTGCCTCGGGGCCAGTTTTGGACAGCACCATTTTGCCACGCGCAGTGTACCTTAACCGCAGCGGCACGTGAATGGTTTACAAACTCAGCCGTTTTTGAAACGATTCCATCCTTGGCCCGAAAGCCAATGACCATCCCCTTTCCCTCCGTGTCCGTATTACTTCAACGATTACATTTTTCCCGCGTCCCCCAGACACGGTTTATGTACCCTCCACTGCTAGTTCAGCCATCTGATGTCTGTGATTAGTTATTGGACATCAGCATCGAACACAGATGGTGGTCACATTAATGGGTGAGTGGACCATGTATTTGGCTGTGTAACTTGTTTGCTGATTTTTGTTATCAAAGTTACCTACATCTAATAAATTTTGGGTGGATACCCATCAACTCTTTGGGATACAATAAGCATGTTGCGTCAGTCATAAAATTTAGTTCTTATGACATGACACATCTCGAACCTGACCAACTCATTTACCCTTCCCCTCCCTTCCAACCCTATCCCCATCTGGACAAATTTCTGCAGACATATATTTCCTCATAATCAAAAAACAAAATACTACAGTGAGAGACGCAGTTACACCAAATCAGCCCTTATCTATTACGCTGGGATACCTTGTTACTGGGAATTCTTTCTTTTTGTTCTTCTACTTCTTCGTCTTTTTCTTGTCTCTTTGCCCCACACTGATGCAGAGACGGCATGGTTAGTTTATGCGTCCTACGTAAGCGTCAGAAGCGACCGACAGCGCGCGACGTCTGGATACGCAACACTCCAGCAGCAAGAGGCAGCTTCCAGCGATACGCTCGGGTGTCCTACGTGGAGCGACGATCTCCCGCTATGAGATGGCTACTAGATACGACCAGCTGCTTCGATAAAACAGCGGCTGCAAACCGTAGAATATTGAACCTCGAGAGAAAAGCTACAAAATTAACTTTACCTAGGAAAATACGGCAATATGGAGCGCTGTGGATAACCTTTACAAAGGGTGAAACCTCCTCGGAGAAATTCATAATTTACATGATCAGCTGCTAAGATCACCAGAGATATGTTCAACTATGTCATCAATAAATTAAAGACGAGTATTTATTATGTGACGAAGAACTTTCAACAGCCGATAAGTGTGGAATAATGGCTAATGGGGAAGAATAACTGGCGAAGGTAAATAATGAAGAATTAGTGACGTTTCCCAGAAGGTCTCTGCGGTGTAATGATAACGTCTTAGGCTAGTAGTCTGGATTGTCGTGGATCCCGGCTACTTGTTATATTTGAAATGACTTAGCTACAATTCTCTCACCTTTTTTGTGTACAAAGTTTTGTCTGTACTCTTTACATTACATTTAAAGTATGTTTTTAAGGTCTTGAGGAAGTACTTGATCTTTGTGTCTATCACACACATTAAATTCCTAATAAAACACGATGAACAACTATGAAATCTTTTATTGTAGCGAACGTAATTCTTCAGCACTCAATGTTAACACGAAGCATTTCAATTAATATAACTAAAGCACATAAAATTTTGGAAAAAAAGTCATACGTTTTGTGAAACGATTTCTCTGATAGAAATAAATAAAACAGATTAGAGAAATATTTTACGCACCTCATTTACTACATATGATTTTGAATGTTATTCGAGGGCACATCAGATGTTGATAAGATCTATTTTATTTCCTTTAGATAAATCATTTGACAAAAAATGTGACTGATTTCTTTCATTTTTTATATTAAGTTTTATTCAGAAATTATGATCTTATTGACACATCATTTGTCTTCCTAGAGTCTTCTTTTCTCGAAATTTCTAAATTTAGTACCTGTTTCGAATGAAGCCTTTATGACAGTTGAATATCACTCCAATGTATCTTTTTATGTGTAAAATAGTTGGGTCTTTAAAATATGAACTTTTTTGACTATTTGCTTATCTAGCAGCAGCTGTTCGTGAAATATTTCAATTTTTCCTCAATTCACTAATTTTTCCTCAGTTACCCTGATTGCTTTCAAGCAAGTAATTCTTTTCCAAAACTTGAAAATTCGAACAAAATCGCATTGCGCATGTTTATACGGAGTCGGGATTTCGCTCCGCTCAAACATTTGAACAAAACGTTTCTAGGGTTAATCATATGAGAAAATACGTCCTCTTTGTGTGTTGTCACTTGCAAAAAACGTCTTTTCGATATCTTGAACCGTTTATTAAATACGACGATTTTTGCGACCACATGATTCCCGACGCACAAGGAAGGATTTAGGTCCACCGCCAGTGACCAGTCCGTAGGTATGACAACAAATATCTCCAGAATGGAAAAGAATGGCCAAAAATGAACTTTGCGCATACTCTAAGATACGTGTTTTTACTCCTGCGAACTCTTCAAACCTTTATGCCGTCATTTACTTAGTTTCATTGGATTGGGCATATATTAAGAAAGAATGACAGACTGATAAAAACAGTTTTACAAGGTTATGTAGAAGGGAAAAGGAAGCGAGGATGGAAGAGATTCCAGATACTGGATGACATGATGGACGGTACAATATACAGCAGCCCTAAGAAGGAAGCAATGGATCGCAGAAAATGGAGGGGCAAAGGACCTGCTAATATAGCAGATAACTGATGTTGATGACTTAGTTTCATGCAGCACAGTAGGTATGGCGAATGACGAAAGTGAATTCAGTTCTCATCGAGCGAAGATATCAGGCTATAAGATGTAGAAGAATTAAATTTTTTTCACAGAATAGTTTTCTTAAAATCGTGTAATAAGCATCACATAGTAGCCGGCGCGTCCAACTTCGGGCATTGCTCAGTGAACTCATAGCTGCGAGTATTGCTCTCGCGCGTGCTGCATCGACAAGATTCAGACATGCTTGAATTCAAACGTCGCAGAGTTTTAGTAGAGTACTAGCAGAGCCATGGTCGTCGCTCATCTACGACACTTTCGTAAAGATACCTGCGGTTGTGTTTTGTCATCAGAAGTCGTCGGGCGCTGCCCATAGCCTCTGTCGTTTACGTAGGACGTGGCCTAAGGACAGGCCAGACGCAATACTCTGTCGTCACACCGTTGTTCCCTGTATGGAATACGTGTACCCCAACTGTTTGCATGTAGTGTTACTCATGTTCAAGTGAACGAACGTTTTCTGAATGTTTTAGAATCGTTTACTGTAACTGAGATGGTTACCTACTCAGAATTCACGTTGTGGGACGTGATAAGGTACCTGAAAACCACATCCAGACTGACTGGCAAACTGATCCTTGTCCTTAATCCGACGTGCACGTTTGATCTGTTGCCGGCACACCTATCTCTGCTGCGGGAGCGGGACACTTTTCTAAAAGTATAATTCGCTTTGGAAATGTGCCCATACAACCATCTCAACACTGGAGACGTTACTTAGCAGTTTGGTTTGAAAAGTTCAGGTGTACACTAGTTCAAGTTATACCCTGTTACGAAGTTACACGGGCTTAACAAAGGACAGATCCCGACATAAAACAGATTTTGCACCCACAGCATATTGAAACGAATAAACACAGGATACACAGAGGTGGTATGCTATAAAAATCCTGTTGATAACACAGTAAGAACAATAAGTCGCCATTGGCACACGTATGAGATATTACCAGTTCAATACATATTAAGGAATGTATTAATTTAATACTAAAATATTATCTTCTATGTTCTGTAAGAACTGTTGCAAATTATGCGGTCAAGGATCTGAATATTTGTGTAAATCTGTAAGTACTATCTAGACAGAAATGGAGAACAGTATACAAGAACCAGATTTGGGTATTAAAGCCATACGTATACGAGAGACGTACATATAGATGCTACATAACGACATATGTTTTATGCTGAGCATTCCATATCTTGCTGAGAAACACGTGGCAATATAGTGATGTTGCTGTACTATGGTGTTCCACTGGCATTCTAATCATTAAGAGTTTTAGATTAGCAGCGCAGGGAGCTATATCGGGATGATGGCACTGTTGACGAACTTGTATAATGTTTTATGCATTACTATACCGTTTTATGCTAATAAAGTTTGGAGGCTACTTGTGAAGTGATGACCAAGAGCCTGAAGATTACTTGAAGGCTGTTTATGTGATACATGTTCTTTCTCTCTGCAAACACATAAAGTGGTGGCATTTAAGTTGAGCGGATAAAAGTTTTAGTTGAACTGCCAATGACTGAATTTCTGCCATGCTATAACTGTCCTGATGCTCCTCGATGTTTGCGTCTCATTATATCATGGTAATCTTGGAATTGTATGATGAATTAGTACGATTTTAGATGTCCTCGGCCATATCTCTTACCAATCCTATGACACTGAAGTGGCGCTTTAACACGGCCGACTACCCATGTGGGAGACACTGACAGTTCTATCAAACACTTTAAATTTAAAGAGAAGTTTGACCTCAAAGTATTCAGACTTAGCTATCATAAATTGTAATGAAATATATGTACAGTAAAGGATTATTTTCCACTAAGAAATGTATAAATACTCATATATACCTGTACACACCATTATTCATATCTTTGCATTAATTAAATTTTTAAGTTAACTCCCACCATCTCCATCTACTGTGTTTTTTATGTACCACTTTTATCTCCCCTCCTTTTTTTGTAGGTGTTCCCCTTTCATGTATTTTGTAAAATGGTTTGCCTGAAGAGTGGTGGACTGTGCCACTGCCAGTCTTCCCCCGCCCATATGGGGCACGGGAATGAAATTACAATAAAGAAAAAAAAAGAAATCTAAAACTTTTTCAAGTGTGTAGGGGTACGATTCATCCTTAACATTTTTATTTTTATACAGATCTGCCATAACATGAACTGTAGAGGCAATGATTTATACATGTCGAACCACTTCAAGAAGATTGCTCTTCGTCTCGTCTTGAACTCATTTTCAGCACAATAACAACAACAACCAAGGAACACAAAGATATCAAGGAACTGCAGCAGGTAGGTGATGCAAAGATATTATCAGTAGTGTCCACAGATGGCACATTATTTCCGGGCAGTGCAATATTTTTCGATCTGCTAAATGTTACTGCTATTCTTTCAAACTTACCTGCACTCGTCCTATACACTGCGGTGACAAAACTCACAGGGTAGTCATATGCACATATACTGGTGGTAGTACTATCGGGCACACAAGCTATAACAGGGCAGTGCATTGGCAGAGCTGCCATTTGTACTCAGGTGATTTATGCGAAAAGGTTTCCGACGCCATTATGGCTACATGACGGGAACGCCGAATAGCAGTTGGAGTTAGGTGCATGGGACATTCCACTTCGGAAATCGTTAGGGAATTCAGTATTCCGAGATCCACAGTGTCAAGTGTGTGCCGAGAACAGTAAATTTCAGGCAGTACGTCTCCTCACCGAAAACGCAGTGGTCGACCGCCATCGCTTAACGACCTAGAGCAGCGGCGTTTGCGCAGAGTTGTCAGTGTTAACAGACAAGCAACATTGCGCGAAACAACTACAAAAAACAGTGTTGGACGTATGTCGAATGTATTCGATAGGTCAGTGTGGCGGAATCTGGCGTTAGTGGTCTACGGCAAAGACGACTGACGTGAGTGCCTTTGCTAACAGCACGACATCGTCTACAGTGGCTTTCCTGAGAGCGCGACCGTGTCTGTTGCACCCTAGACGACTTGAAAATGGTGGCCTGATCAGATTTCAATTGGTAGGAGTTGATGGTACATTTAGAGTGTGGTGTAGACACCACGAAAACATTGAGCTAAGTGCAATATTGGAGTGCCTGTGTTATGCTGATTACGATGCAAAGTTCCTTTGGAGATGCATGCATGCAGTGCCGACTACAGCTGCTATCAAACACATCAAATGAATTCAGAATAGCGACTTTCCAACACAACATCAGATCTGTACGGGAATATAAGAGGGTTATTCAGAAAGTAAGGAACGATCGGTAGAGAAATGGAAACCATCGTAAAAATCCGGTGAAGTTTTGCACAGGAGTATTGGGCAGTGTCTCCAGCATGCCCGTCGATTGCGTTACGTCGTTCTTTTTAGTTCTGAGCACACAGAGAGTACATAAAGATACCTAGAACAATAGTGTCTCCCGCCAAGTACGAGGGCCTGGTGAGCAATTTCGCCTGAAGCTACGCAGCCAACGTTAAACAACTGTCATGTGTTTTCTACTTCAACACAATTCTCAGTCGGATTCTGCAGGGGCAGTGAAGATGCTCCTGCATCGTTTTCAATTGGAAATGTTTGATTACACAAAATATAGCCCGTAATTGTCTCCCTCTGAGTTTCATCTCTGCTCACATGAACCGCTGGCTGTGAAGACAACATTTTGGCATAGACAACGAGCTGTAGGCCAGCCTAGAGAATTGACGGAAAGCACTGGCGGCTGTCTTCTACACGAGGGTACTGGAAAGTTCGTACAACGGTACAACGAACGTCTAAGTCGGATCGGCGACTATGGAGATAAGTAGCTGTAAGTCTTAGGTAACTGTCGCAAACAAAACAGTTTTGATTATCACTGTGGTTTCCATTTCGCGACCTATCATTCCTTACTTTCCGAACAGCCCTCGTACATAAAGGATGAACGAGTACAGGTCATGGAAGCGTGGTTGACGACATATGGCAGTTTGGATCTGCCCGTAAGTCGTGCACAGATAGCCAAATGGTAAGGCGACCGCTCGCCATAAACGAGAAATTCGGGCTCGAGTCCCGGTCCGGCGTAAATTCACAATGTCGTCATTCTGTTCTATAGCTGACGGTAGTCCTTATTCCCTATTCAGAATTTATTTGATGTGTTTTGTAACAGCTGTGGTCGCTGCAGTGCCTGTTCCTTCGGACATGCATGCATGTCCAAAGGAACTTCGCATCGTAATCACGAGTAACATAGGCATTGCAATATCGTATTTATCTGCCGATACCGGCAAGCGAATTTCAAGTATAATGTCTGACCTGTACGGGAATATACATAATGCTTGTACGAGTAGAAGTCGTGGACGCGTGATGGACAGCATACGGAAGTTTGGCTCTGGCCGTGATTCGTGTTCGGATTGCCAAATGGTTTGTTCGGTCAGAGGGTTTAGCTACCCTCTGCAATAAAAAAACTGAGTGAACGGTCAACGAACAAGGTCAGCAAGTGTCATCGGACGTACGCCACGAACAAAATCAACAAACAACATAGAACAAAAAAAAGATAAAGCGACCGCTCGCGATTAGCGGGTAATCCGAGTTCGAGTCCCGGTCCGGCAGAAATTTTGAATGTCGTCACACAACAGCTGCTGGCTGCATACATTCGCAAATGCGAATAAGTTTTATGTGATCGACCCAAGTTGTAAACAAGGCACTGTGCAAGGTGTTGGTGGCTCCATAATGGAGTGGGCTTGGTTTACACTGAATGGAGTGGGTCCCCTTGTCTAGCTGAAATAACCATTGACTGCCAAATCGTTATATTCGTCTGCTTGGAGACCATTTGCAACCATTCATGGAATTAAATTTTTATGGATAACAATTCGCCATGTCAGCCGGCAATGTTTGTTTGTGATTTGTTTGGCGAACTTTCTGGACAGCTCGAGCTAATGATTTTCCTCCCAGATCACCCTACATGAATCCCATCGAAAATTCGCGGGACGTAATCGAGAAGTCACTTCGTGCAAAACTTCCTGCACTAGCAATACTTTAGCTATTATGGGTGACTGTAGAGGCAGAATTGCCCATTACATCTGCAGGGGGACTTCGAACGACTTGTTGAGTCCATGCCACGTCGAGCTGATGCATTCCGCCGGGAAGAAGGAGGTGCGACACTTTGGTAGGATGTAACCCATGGCTTTTGTAGTCTCAGTGTATGCTTACAGGGTGGTCCATTGATAGTGACCAGGCCAAATACCTCACGAAGTAAGCATCAAACGAAAAACCTACAAAGAACGAAACTCGTCTAACTTGAAGGGGGAAACCATATGGTGTTATGGCTGGCCCGCTAGATGTCGCTGCCATAGGTCAAACGGATATCAACAGCGTTTTTTAAAATAGGAACCCCAATTTTTATTACATATTAGTGTAGTACGTAAAGAAATATGAATGTTTTAGTTGGACCACTTTTTTCGCTTTGCGATAGATGGCGCTGTAATAGTCTTAAACGTATTAGTACGTGGTATCACGAACATTCCGCCAGTGCGGACGGTATTTGCTTCGTGATACATTACCCGTGTTAAAATGGACCGTTTACCAATTGCGGAAATTGTTGATATCGTGTTGATGTATAGCTATTGTGATCAAAATGCCCAACGGGCGTGTGCTATGTATGCTGCTCGGTGTCCTGGACGACATCATCCAAGTGTCCGGACCGTTTGCCGGATAGTTACGTTATTTAAGGAAACAGGAAGTGTTCAGCCACATGTGAAACATCAACCACGACCTGCAACAAATGATGTTGCCCAAGTAGGTGTTTTAGCTGCTGTCGCGGCTAATTCGCACATCAGTAGCATGCAAATTGCACGAGAATCGGGAATCTCAAAAACATCGGTGTTGAGAATGCTACATCAACATCGATTGCACTCGTACCATACTTCTGTGCACCAGGAATTGCATGGCGACGACGTTGACCATCGTGCACAGTTCTGCCACTGGGCACAAGAGAAATTACGGGACGATGACATTTTTTGCACACGTTCTATTTAGCGACGAAGCGTCATTCACCAACAGCGGTAGGGTAAACCGACATAATATGCACTACTGGGCAACAGAAAATCGACGATGGCTGCGACAAATGGAACATCAGCGACCTTGGCGGGTTAATACGTGGTACGGCATTATGGGAGGAAGGATAATTGGCTCCCATTTTATCGATGGCAATCTAAATGGTGCAATGTATGCTGATTTCCTACGTCATGTTCTAGCGATGTTACTACAAGATGTTTCACTGCATGACAGAATGGCGATGTAGTTCCAACATGATTGATGTCCGGCACATAGTTCGCGTGCGGTTGAAGCGGTATTGAATAGCATATTTCATAACAGGAGGATTGGTCGTCGAAGCACCATACCATGGCCCGCACGTTCACCGGATATGACGTCTCCGGATTTCTTTCTGTGGGGAAAGTTGAAGGATATATGCTATCGTGATCCACCGACTACGCCTGACAACATGCGTCAGCGCATTGTCAATGCATTCGCAAACATTGCGAAAGGCGAACTACTCGTTTTTGAGAGGAATGTCGTTACACGTGTTGCCGAATGAATTTAGGTTGACGGACATAATTTTGAGCATTTATTGCATTAATGTGGTATTTACAGGTAATCACGCTGTAACAGCATGCGTTCTCGGAAAAGATATATTGACAAAGGTACATGTATCACATTGGAAAAACCGAAATAAAATGTTCAAATGTACCTACGTTCTCTATTTTAATTTAAAACCATACGTGTTACCAACTGTTCGTCTAAAATTGTGAGCCACTTGTTTGTGACTATTACAGCGCCATCTATCACAAAGCGAAAAAAGTGGTGCAACTAAAACATTCATATTTCTTTACGTACTACACGATTATGTAATAAAAAATATGGGTTCATATTAAAAAAAAAAAACAGCTGATCTCCATTTGACCTATGGCAGCGCCATCTAACGCGCCAACCATAGCGCCATCTGGTTTTCCTCTTCAAGCTAGACAAGTTTCGTGTTTTGTAGTTTATTCGTTTGACGCTTATTTCGTGAGATATTTGGCTCGGACACGATCAATGGACCACCCTGTATATGTTTTTGGAATTTAGTTCTTTGGGCCGGCCGGTGTGGCCGAGCGGTTCTAGGCGCTGCAGTCTGGAACCGCGCGACCTCTACGCTCGCAGGTTCGAATCTTTCCTGGGGCATGGGTGTGTGTGATGTCCTTAGGTTAGTTAGGTTTAAGTAGTTCTAAGTTCTAGGAGACTGATGACCTCAGAAGCCAAGTCCCATAGTGCTCAGAGCCATTTGAACAATTTAGATTTTTTTGTTTTATAGACATAAAATAGTGCTCAGTGTTTTTGCTCAGTCTGTCAGTCTTACGCCTACATGTCGTATTTTGTTGCGCATCCACAAGTATGACGAATTAGTACTGATCATCTAGGGGCGACTGTATGATAGCGACAAGTCTTCCATCTCAAGAGGTAACCCTCGCTGTCGTTCTCCAGCTACTTTTCAGCAAAGACGCACCCGCTACGCAACAGCCGCAGCTGAGACCTGTTACACGTTCCATTTCAGCGCTGGAGACGGAGTCAACAGCCATTTCTGGCGAGCAGAACCACCGTATCACCTGACGCGGTCGCCACTCTGCTCGCAGCAGGCACTCGACTCGGCGGGAGGCTTCATTAATGGCACAGTGGTGGGCGTAGCCGCGCGTGCTGCGGCGTAGCTTGGCGCGGCGCGGCTCGGCGTGCAGTCGCTTTCGCTGCCTGTTGTCTGGCTGCGGGCTCGCAGGAAGGCAGGCGCAGAGCAGTAAACAAGAGAGCCGGCCTGAGCCGCCGCCAGGAATATCCAGGCGACGCTGCCAAGTAGGAGGGAAGGGGGGGGGGGGGTGGCAGGAGGGAGGGCAGCTGCTGCGAGCCGCGCTTTGTGCGTCGCGGCCGCGATGCCTCGGCGAGGCACCGGCCCCTCCGGCTGCGGAATAGCTGGCTCTTGCATGAGGTAATCCGGAACGCATTTGTACATCTAATCGGCAACCTCGTACCGGTTCTGTCGGATTCACGCTATTCCCACATGCGACGAGAGGAAGTGTCAATGGAATTGCTAGCATGATGCATGACCCACATAAACCTATATAAACAAAATAGCCCTGACAGAGATTCAGGAACCAGTTTTTAAATTGTAAGACATTTCCAGGGGCAAATGTGGACTCTGACCACTATCTGTTGGTTATGAACTGTAGATTAAAAATGAAGAAACTGCAAGAAGGTGGGAATTTGAGCCGATGGGACCTGGTTAAACTGAAAGAACCTGAGGTTGTAGAGAGTTTTAGGGAGATCATTAGGGAACGATTGACAAGAAGAGGGGAAGGAAATACAGTAGAAGAAGAATGGGTAGGTTTGAGAGATGAAATAGTGAAGGTACCAGGGGATCACGTAGGTAAAACGACGAGGGCTAATAGAAATCCTTGGGTAATAGAAGATATATTGAATTTAATTGATGAAAGGAGAAAATGTAAAAATGCAGTAAATGAAGCAGGCAGAAAGGAATACAAACGAATCAAAAATGAGATCAACAGGAAGTGCAAAATGGCTAAGCAGGGATGGCTAGAGGACAAATGTAAGGATGTAGAGGCGCGTGTCACTAGGGGTACCATAGATACTGCCTACAGGAAAATTAAGGAGACCTTTGGAGAAAAGAGAACCACTTGCATGAATGTCAAGAGCTTAGATGGAAAACCAGTTCTAAGCAACGAAGGGAAAGCAGAAAGGTGGAAGGAGTATATAGAGGGTCTGTACAAGGGAGATGTTCTTGAGGACAATATTATAGAAATGGAAGAGAATGTAGACGAAGATGCAATAGGAGATATGATACTGCGTGAAGAGTTTGACAGAGCACTGAAAGACCTAAGTCGAAACAAGGCCCCAAGAGCAGACAACATTCCATTAGAACTACTGACAGCCTTGGGAGAGCCAGACCTTACAAAACTCTACCATCTAGGGAGCAAGATGTATGAGACAGGGGAAATACCCTCAGACTCCAAGAAGAATATAATAATTCCAATCCCAAAGAAAACAGGTGTTGACAGATGTGAAAATTACCGAACTATCAGTTTAATAAGCCATGGCTGCAAAAAACTAACACGAATTCTTTACAGACGAATGGAAAAACTGGTAGAAGCCGACCTCCTGAAAGATCAGTTTGGATTCCGTAGAAATGTTGGAACCCTACGACTTTTGTTAGAAGATAGATTTATAAAAGGCAAACCTACGTTTCTAACTTAGAGAAAGCTTTTGACAATGTTCGCTGGAATACTCTCTTTCAAATTCTGAAGATGGCAGGCGTAAAATACAGGGAGTGAAAGGCTATTTACAATTTATACAGGAACCAGATGGCAGCTATAAGATTCGAGGGGCGTGAAAGGGAAGCAGTGGTTGGCTAGGGAGTGAGACAGGGTTGTAGCCTCTCCCCGATGTTATTCAGTCTTCATTCTGAGCAAGTAGTAAAGGAAACAAAAGAAAATTTCGGAGTATGAATTAAAATCCGTGGCGAAGAAATAAAAATTTTGAGGTTCGCCGATGACATTGTAATTCTGTCAGAGACAGCAAAGGATCTGGAAGAGCAGCTGAACGAAATGAACAGTGTCTTGAAAGGAGCATATAAGATGAACATCAACAATAGCAAAACGAGGATAATGGTATGTAGTCGAATTATGTCGGGTGATGCTGAGGGAATTAGATTAGGAAATGAGACACTTAAAGTAGTAAATGATTTTTGCTATTTGGGGAGCAAAATAACTGATGATGGTCGAAGTTGAGAGATATAAAATGTAGAATGGCAATGGCAAGGAAAGCGTTTCTGAAGAAGAGAAATTTGTTAACATCGAGTATAGATTTAAGTGTTAGGATGTCGTTTCTGAAAGTGTTTGTATGGAGTATAGCCGTGTACGGAAGTGAAACGTGCATGATAAGTAGTTCAGACAAGAAGAGAATAGAAGCTTTCGTGATATGGTGCTACAGAAAAATGCTGAAGATTAGATAGGTAGATCACATAACTAACGAGGAGGTATTCAGTAGAATTGGGGAGAAGAGGAATTTGTGGCACAACTTGACTAGAAGAAGGGATAGGTTGGTAGGGCGTTTTCTGAGGCATCAAGGGATCACCAGTTTAGTACTGAAGGGCAGCGTGGAGGGTAAAAATCGGAGAGGGAGACCAAGAGATGAATACACTAAATACATTCAGAAGGATGCAGGCTGCAGTAGGTACTGGGAGATGAAGAAGCTTGCTTAGGATAGAGTAGCATGGGGAGCTGCGTCCAACCAGTCTCGGGACTGAAGGCCACAACAACAACACCCCTGTCGAGGTGCTGCCATATTCGAAGCCAAGTGGATACTTACCCGCCATTTTTTGTAACGTCATGTTGAGGTACACTAGACATCTGCTAGCGTGGAAACAAAGAAATGGTTCAAATGGCTCTGACCACTATGGGACTTAAAAGCTGATGTCATCAGCCCCCTAGAACTTAGAACTACTTAAACCTAACTAACCTAAGGACATCACACACATCCATACCCGAGGCAGGATTCAAACCTGCGATCGTAGCGGTCACGTGGTTCCACACTGAAGCGCTTAGAACCGCTCGGCTACACCGGCCGGCGCTACCTTGGAATCATACAGTTTTGTTTGTTATACAATAGCATTTGCTGCTACCAGTTGCGATTTTTCATTTGTCGCCTGTGCAACGTGTTTTGGGAAATAACAGCCAGTATGAAGGTGCGTTTATCGTGTACTACGACATCTACAGCCATTAGAACATCAGTTTCAGTGTATCTGTGTTACAGTATATTAAGCAACGTTTGATATACGAATCGGAGCAGGCGTCCAGCTGATTGTGTGAATAGATAAATGTCTTTTGAAAAATATTTTAATTGGGCCGAAATTAGTGCTCAGCTAATGCCACAGACAAAGCACGACAACGAATCAACCTCAGCGATCTCGTGGAACCGACGCATGAAATTTGATACCACATCAGTCATTTGGATTCGTTGATGAGCAGACCAATATCCAGCGGCTCTGTTGTTCTTGTAGTGTAGAGGTGGGGTGTTGGTTTAGATGATGACCTAGCTGCCGGCCTTAAATTTTAAGACACTGCGTGTTCGACGATATGCCAGGTTGACTCATTGTATGGAATCTCCTTAACGTCCCGTATGCCAAGCTGAATCAGTTGTTACATAGCTATAGACGCTTCCTCGTACAAAGGAGACACTCAAATAGTGAGTTGTGGCGTTCCTTCCTCTCTTTCTGATTCAAATGCAGGTGCTTGGCAGATGGGCCATAGGGTGCCACACACATGGAGCACCCACTGCTTTCGGCAATACATGGTCGCTTCTTTGGAATTGGCTTGCCCATAGCTTGAGCAAGGCAACAGTCAGAGTTTGTTCATTGACCTCGCCCCTATTTGAGTTGGCATCTTGTTCCAGGAATGGGAGAACCTCTTAACAATGGAAAAAATAGAACGGAGAAGCTGTAAGGCCGCCTGTTTCTCGTCTTCGAAGGAGCACTACTCGATCCCGATCAACACTACCGCTGGACGTTTATGAAGAATCGCCCCAACATGTGAGCAGGCTCTCCACATGAGGCAAGCCCACTTCGTCATTACCTTCCTTTGTTGCCTAGTCCATAGTCTAAACTCTGGATAGGGCCTTTATAAATTACGCATTGACTAGCTGTGGAAGAGCAACGTGTGTGTGTGTGTGTGTGCGTGTATGCGTATGTGTGTGTGTGTGTGTGTATGCACGCGCCCCCACGCGCGCAATTTTGCGCTTCTGCGTGCGAGTCAGCGTGCACCCCAATATTTGAGTATTGTTTCGTTTAATTAAGGCACCCTTTGCCGATAGCTAAGTCCCACTTGTAACACAGTGAACATGGTTCTCATAGGCCAATTTCAATTACATTCTCACTCTCATTGCATCATTATAATATAAATTTAACTTTCTTTGTGTTGAAAAGTACAGAACGCGGGCCCCTCCAGCCAGCAGCCGAAGAAGTCAAAATTGCTGTGGAAAGCAGAAACGATGTTTATTGCCATCAACACATGCTAGAATATTATTCTTCCACAGATTCCACCATCACTTCCTCCTCAGTATTGATCAAAATTATCTGACGACAGAAATGATAGCATGGACTATCAGCTCGGAGACCATGGCTGCGGTTACCCTTGACGCTGCATCACAGACAGCAGCGCCTGCGATGGAGTACCCAACGACGGACTGGGTTCTGTTTACAGCATCATGATGGTCGCATCCGTCTTTGGCGACATCGCGGTGAACGCACGTTGGAAGCGTGTGTTCGTTTTCGCCGTATGGCGTATCACCCGGCGTGTTGATATGGGGTTCCATTGGTTACACGTCTCGGTCACCTCTTGTTCGCATTGACGGCGCTTTGAACAGTGGATATTACATTACAGGTGTGTTACGACCCGTGGCTCCACCCTTCATTCGATTCCTGCGAAACGCTACATTTCAGCGGGTTAACGCACGACCGCATGTTGCAGGTCCTGTACGAGCCTTTCTGGATACAGAAAATGTTTGACTGCAGCCCTGACCAGCACGTTCTCCAGATCTCTGATTGAAGACGTCTGGTCAATGGTGGCCGAGCAACTGGCTCGTCACAATACGCCAGTCACTACTCTTGATGAACTGTGGTATCGTGTTGAAGCTGCAAGGGCAGCTGTACCTGTACACGCCATTCAAGCTCTGTTTGACCCAATGCCCAGGCGTATCAAGGACGTTATTTCGGCCAAGGTGGTTGTTCTGGATACTGATTTCTCAGGATCTATGCACTCAAATTGCGTGAAAATATAAACACATGTCAGTTATAGTATATTATATTTGTCCAATGAATAGCCGTTTATCACCTGCATTTCTTCTTGGTGTAGCAATTTTAATGGCCAGTAGTGCAGAATTGTAGCGAGTGGTCGCGTTCTGATCAGGAAATTGAGCGAAGAGTGAGGGTGAGTGGTCCAGTGCGGGCCTGGAGTCGTGAGTCATACAGCATTATCTATAAGAACATTTATCGGTCAAGCAGGGTTTACAAAGAGCCGCAGGCGGCAACCGAGCATGAGCGTACGTGCCGCAAAGCAATGCTGACGCCTCGTTAGGAAGTCTTGACGCCACTGCCGCTGAAGATCAGCGTCATTGCTGCGTGCTGTGCTGGGAGAAGAAGGCGCGGCCCGCCCAGACTCACTGCGATAGCCCACTGCTGCTACCATCCCAGCACTCTCGAAAACAGCCCATCGTGCACTTCGGTGGAGGCTACTGACTGTGGTCAACGATGCTGGTTGTCTTGAAGGCTAGACTCGGGCCACGCACCATGGATCGCCCAAGACTGCAGCAGATGCTCAAGAATCGGGCAGGGGGCCATGTGGACGCTCCTCGCCTTGTCGTTACGAAGATAGCAGATCACTGATTATATGAAATGACCCAGCAGTGGAGGAGGGCTGTCTGCTCATCAGTCTTCTCTTCCGCAATGGCCCTGTAGGCGGCAGTAGCAGACCTTGGCTGTGACATGCATCAAGTTGGCTGCGTCTCGGTGTTGAAGTCAGCTAACAAGAAGCAGACTGGCCATCACCGATCAAGTGTGTCATGGTTTCACTGAAACTCTGTCGTTCTCTCTGGCTCTGATGACGTGGTCAGAATGGTAGTATGAGAGGTGTTCTTGAGCATCGGAAGCCTCTTTGTCTAACGGGTCGAGCCTGAGTCTCTGACGCAATGGCTCTGGTTGCATGAGTTTGTTTCTCCCCATTTATCAGACCCGTCAGTACTCCTTACCTCGCTTTGGTAATTTCAATAAAGATTTTGGTTCACTGAACTCAGTTCTTTCTGTCTACGTTTGACTTCGAAGTGGTATTTCGTCGCTGAAGTTACATGGTGTTACTCCACAGCCTCTGTCACGTGGTGCTTGTGTTTCTGTGTACCCTGTTCCGAGGTTTGCAGCATCGGTGGTACGCTGTGTTGACATAGCGGTCTTCATACTAGCTCAGCGCTAACCTTCTTTGCTCAGGGCTCGCCTGTTACAGTTTTAATAGGATTTCAAGCGTGCCAAATACTCTTATACAGTATCAGCATTATTACACTTACTGCAGAAAGCCTTTACCTGCTCCTTTTCAATTCACCAACTAATTGAATAATTCACTTCCGTGGTCAGTCCTTACGACAAAATAATTGTCTCCATGAGATGATTTAATTGTGTGTATAGTGCTCTGCTGTAGATTTAGTGACTTATGCTCTATTTCTATAAATGTGTATCTCGCTTACTGTCTTTTTGTGAACTGCTAACGACAATCGTGACGTCATACTAGCACACTGGCGAATGTGATAGACATACAACGACACACTGGACTCACATTGGGAGGACGACGTTTCAATCCCGCTTCCGGCCATCCTGATTTACGTTTTCCGCGATTTCCCTAAAGAGCTCCAGGCAAATGCCGGGATGGTTACTTTGAAATGGCACCGCCGACTTCCTTCCCCGTCCTTCCCTAATCCGATGAGACCGATGACCTCGCTGTTTGGTCTCCTCTCCTCTTCCAAACAATCCAACCCAACCCAACGTGCAACCAGAAAATGAACGACTGCCTGCTAAAACCAAAACAAGCCACCTTGGAGCTTTTTTTCAGTATGTCAAGCCACGCTATGCTTACATCGCCTGGCTGAGTCAGTTTGTAAAACAAACTAAAACAAAAAATTATTGGACAATGGTTCCTCATCTTAGATACATCCATCCACAGATGGAGCAGGCCGTGCAACAGGCCGTGTCTTGTTCTGCACCTATGGGTATCAAGAGTGTGCACTTGATGCCGTTCCTGTCGTACGAAAGTAGCTGTGAGCTGCTACGCCCAAGGTAGCTCTAAGCATGTACAGCACGTGCGTGTTTCCAGTGCTGTTATTTGGCCAGTCTCTAGCTATAGCTCCTTGTAACAGTGTATACTTACAACCATACATCTAAAAACCTGAATCAAAAAGCTGTTAAAAATTTCAGTCTGTTGTTATTCACACTCCCACAGAACACCGCAGTAAGTAAAAACGTATATGGAACAGGTCACGCCTGAAACGGTATAAGAAATGACTACGAAATCCTAAAAGAAACGATGGAAACTTGATTTGCTTGACGAATTAGAGGCAACCATGCACGAGATATATCTTAACAATATTCCTATTGCACAGATGAATGACAACAGAACGAATTTTTTAATAGTTTCTGGATTTTTTTTTAATGTAGATTAATAGCTGTAAATATTTAGAGATTCACAGAAGTAAAAGCTACATCTACATCTACATCCATACTCCGCAAGCCACCTGACGGTATGTGGCGGAGGGTACCTTGAGTACCTCTATCGCTTCTCCCTTCTATTCCAGTCTCGTATCGTTCGTGGAAAGAAGGATTGTCGGTATGCCACCGTGTGGGCTCTAATCTCTCTCATTTTATCCTCATGGTCTCTTCGCTAGATATACGTGGGAGGAAGCAATATACTGCTTGACTCCTCGGTGAAGTTATGTTCTCGAAACTTCAACAAAAGCCCGTACCGAGCTACTGAGCGTCTCTCCTGCAGAGTCTTCCACTGGAGTTTATCTATCATCTCCGTAACGCTTTAGCGATTACTAAATGATCCTGTAACGAAGCGCGTTGCTCTCCGTTGGATCTTCTCTATCTCTTCTACCAACCCTATCTGGTACGGATCCCAAACTGCTGAGCAGTATTCCAGCAGTGGGCGAACAAGCGTACTGTAACCTACTTCCTTTGTTTTAGGATTGCATTTCCTTAGGATTCTTCCAATGAATCTCAGTCTGGCATCTGCTTTACCGACGATCAACTTTATATGATCATTCCATTTTAAATCACTCCTAATGCGTACTCCCAGATAATTTATGGAATTAACTGCTTCCAGTTGCTGGCCTGCTGTATTGTAACCAAACGATAAAGATCGTTCTTTCTATGTATGCCGTCCGCGGTGGCCGTGCGGTTCTAGGCACTTCAGTCCGGAACCGCGTGACTGCTACGGCCGCTGGTTCGAATTCTGCATCGGGCATGGATGTGTGTGACGTCGTTAGGTTAGTTAGGTTTAAGTAGTTCTTAGGTCTAGGGGACTGATGACCTCATATGTTGAGTCCCATAGTGCTCGGAGCCATTTGAACTATTTTTTTCTATGTATTCGCAGCACATTACACTTGTCTACATTGAAAGTCAATTGCCATTCCCTGCACCATGCGTCAATTCGCTGCAGATCCTCCCGCATTTCAGTACAATTTTCTATTGTTACAACCTCTCGATATACCACAGCATCATCCGCAAAAAGCCTCAGTGAACATCCGATGTCATCCACAAGATCATTTATGTATATCGTGAATAGCAACGGTTCAACGACACTCCCCTGCGGCACACCTGAAATCACTCTTACTCCGGAAGACTTCTCTTCATTGAGTTTTGAAATACGTGGTACGTTCACACCAATGTGACCACCGCCTTTCGAAGTAAACGTGCAATAACCACTCAAACGCGCCAGGTTACAGCACCAGCGTTGGAGGGTATATGAAGCGTGCCGCGGAACGTGGAAAACAATACAGTCGTTGTCGTTATGCAGAAAAAGAGCGATTTACGCGATGTCCAAAAGAGCTTTACTATTGCCTTTCTGGACAAGAGTGAAAGCATTTCCGAAACGGCTGGGTTTGTAAACTGTTCCTGTCCTGTTGTGGTTCAAGTACACCGTACATGTCAACATGGGGGGGGGGGGGGGTACCAAAAAAAAAAAAAAAAGTTCAAATGTGTGTGAAATCTTATGGGACTGAACTGCTAAGGTCATCAGTCCCTAAGCTTACACACTACTTGACCTAAATTGTCCTAAGGACAAACACACAAACCCATGCCCATGGGAGGAGTCGAACCTCCGCCGGGACCAGCCGCACAGTCCGCGACTGCATCGCCTCAGACCGCTCGGCTAATCTCGCGCGGCATGGGGGGTACCCAAAACAGGCGCCGAGGCAATTGTGATGCACGACGGGTCATAGGTCACAGGGATGGTACTTAAAGTGGATGGATAAGAGGAGGACCGACAGTACATTATGTGTATAATTTTATTTTATTTATGTCACTCATTAAATAAAATAAAATAACAAACTGAGTTTCAGTAATCTCATGACTAGAGCATTGTCTCTGTCGATATGCGTAATTGAATTTTGATCAAATAGGGCAGAGGTTTGTAACTTGAGCCGGCATGTTCCTTGAACCAGTTTCATATCCCTGATCATTACTCTCTTATTTCAGTCTTTATCACACCAAACATTATCTATAATTATGTGAGTGTAGACTGCTGTTGTTAGAGGAGCAAGCGGCAAATATTTCAGTTTCCTACGTATATCCTTTTTTCACCTAAAACTTCTGTTTTTAGTTCAATATTATTCCAAGTATCTATGCAGGAATAAAATTAAACTTAAATGGTTTATTATTATAACACATATTTATTTTAGTAACTATGCTGCGAATTTTCTGGCCATTTTATTATTTTAGTTTGTGTTAACCAAATATTGAAGTGGAAGAAAAGTTGTACCTTGAGTCAGCTGGTGATAGTGCATCATGATCTTGGCCTAAGGTATACTTTGTAATGGACATATACAATAGGGGACAAGAGATTAACAATATAGAAATTAAATTAATATATGGCTTTTATACTTTTACTGACGTGTATTTTAAGCCCAATTTGATAAATAGAAAAATTACTTTTATGTGTGTATATTTGGACATTCAGATTATTAGCTCTGTTTATATGCAGCTAAGTCTATTCATAATATATAATTTGTCCACTTATTTCAAGCTGTGGTTCAATGTACACACTTCGTACAGCAATTTGAAAAATTATATCTACGATGCAGCCTTCTGATTAACTGATTATATTAAATTGTAGTTCACGTGATGGGAAATAATAAAGGTGATGAAATGATTAAATAAGCGAGTCAAAAACTGAGACTCTGAGCCCGTGGCTGTGTACAAAATATAGGTTGACTCTTACATGGAAGTTAACAGCAATCAGCCACTTTTTACAATGCTTTTTATTTCTTTAAATAACGCCGTTACTTGTTTCGAACTGACTGGTTAGTTTTCAGATGACTTGTTGACTTTTTACATTGTCTTTCGCGTTTTGTTTTCCCAGTTTAGGACACAGGCAATGGAGACTGTTCTCATATTAAACAGAGAGGCATTTTGTCTCCGGTCAAGATGCTGAATGTAATAGTTCCAGGAGAGCTTTCCTGTGTCTTCCCTATCTTCAGAACCAGTCACTTAAAATGTTCCGCCCCTTTACGTTTCCTTGCACTGGAACGTAACGGCACGGATTTTTCATCGGCACCATGTTGTAAACGGGGAAGAATTAAGGGGAAAGGTAATGTAAAACGTGCACTAGCCGTCTGAAGACGAACCTTTCGGTTCGAAACCGATAACGCTGCTATTTAAATAAATAAACAGTATTGTAAAAAGTGGCTGGTTACTGATATCTTCTATGTAAGAGTCAACCTATATCAATTACAGTGTCTGCTATGACAGTCCCTATTAAGGCGGTTGAATGCAAATTGTTATTACTGATTAAGTGTAATAACTGATCCCTCACGTTCGAATAAAGGATAATATTCAGGCTTCCACCATGATCTAAATGTAAGTTAACACTCGGAATTACGGGGGCTGGACTTCATCGCGAAAAATATCATATTCTTGTTTTAAGGTTCAAGACATTTCCTACACATCTGTATAACTTTAGACAGTATGTTCCGAACGAAAACGAACGATAGTTAAGGTAATTTGCATTTTTTTGCTGCTTTTTGTAGTGTTCGTAAAATACCCCTTCACTCGATGTACACTTCACGGACAATGTGTTGGTGTTGCTAAGTCTGTGCTACGGGATATCATATTAACGTTCTGTACCCTAGTAATACATCAATATCTACTTAAAATGTAAAACACATTCAACAAAATCTGTTTGTTTCCTTAGTTTTTGTGGTGTCACCGCCAGACACCACACTTGCTAGGTGGTAGCTTTTAAATCGGCCGCGGTCCGGTAGTATACGTCGGACCCGCGTTTCGCCACTGTCAGTGATAGCAGACCGAGCGACACCACACGGCAGGTCTAGAGAGACGTACTAGCACTCGCCCCAGTTGTACAGCCGACTTTGCTAGCGATGCTACACTGACGAAGACTCTCTCATTTGCCGAGAAGATAGTTAGCATAGCCTTCAGCTAAGTCAATTGCTACGACCTAGCAAGGCGCCGTATTCAATTGCTAATTAATATTATGAAGCATGTATCATCAAGAGCGATCTTCTACAATTATGGATTAAAGTTAAGTATTCCAGAAGCTACGTACTTTTCTTTATAGCATTCATTACGTATCCTGTTTCAGACCTCACGCCAGCCTGCGTGAGTTTAAGAGCGTGCCTTTCGGCTTCCTCTCATTGTGTCTAGGCCCCCTCCCCCCAGCCCCCCACTTGAACGACGCATTACGGAAATTCAGTTGGTGTTGCTAGGGTTAATATACTGTCCCTTCCGATTCGTGGTTTGGACACAGCTGTCATACCCGCTACGTGTGACACTGTAGGAGTAACCGAGAAGGGACGTGAAAACTTGGAACCCTGGTTTACCCACCAGTTAACCGCATCCCTAACCGACTCGGCGAGCTTAATTCCGGCTACCGTAGGGCAGATTCCACGACGCCTTCCGTAATGCGGTTCGCCCGCCTTCCGTCCCTCGCGTGGCTTTTTTCGTCGCGTCGCTACGCAACGCAACAGCATGGCCATTAGTGCCTCGCTTGCGGTCGCGCCGCGGGCTCTGCTCTTTCAGCATCGGACGAAACTCGCACTCCTAACGCGCCTCTGTCACGGGGACCTGGCGAGCTTCCTGCTTTTAAGTCGCGACGTCCCGTCGCGAGGCCTTTGTAAGCCTTGCCGAAACAAAGGGGGGCGCGTAATGGGGCGGTCTTCTTCCTTCGTAATGACGTCTCCAAAGAAATGACATCCGGGTGAACGCATTAAAAATTCCGCTGAAGTTTTACCGTCGCCTTGGTACGAATAGTTGATGAGAGAACTTGGAAAAACCGGTAGGAAATAATGAGGAAGAATATTGTGCGTTTATCCTATTAGGCTTGAGTCCCTGCGGCTACATTTGCTCAGAGCACTACAGTAGCAATTTAATTATGTTTTAAATGGGGTCTGGATATACAACGTTGTTTTTTTCTGCTACACTGAATTTTACTAATTCTGTGACGAAATCAGTTTATCGACTGATTACCTTAAACGGGCATTCTGTACGATGGAAAGAATTTCTGAAATTATGTGTTTTCCGTAAAATCGCAAATTTAATGACGTCTGTCACAATTAAATCAACCCTTTTCGAGAGAGTTCAGCTCTTAAGGTCGGGCGTACAAAAAGTTTCACATCAGTTTTTATATGTCTGCGGATGGTGGAGAACGCCACAGGGCAAAATTCGCTATTAAGAAAACGACGCAACACGAAGGAATTATCCGAATAGTACGGAAATTGGTACAGATAAACATGTACAGACTAATTAATGATTACAATTTAAGAAAATTGGATGATGTATCCAAAAGAAAGAGCTTCGCAAATTGAAGAAGTCAAAACTCGTTGGTCCATCTGTGGCCCTTATTCAAGCAGTTATTCGTCGAGGCGCTGGTAGAGTTGTTGGACTGTATAGCTGGCGACAGTCGGGTTGGTGTCCTACTGGTGTTCAGGGCATCACCAAACTCGTCTGCGGTCTGGAATCTCATTGACAGGAGTAGAATTGTCTTCAGGAATGATTCTCAGGCATCGGTGGTATACCAACTGACTGTCTCCCGCCATACGGCTCCACAACCAGGACTGATGGTCTGAGGGTGCCATTTCTTTACATAGCAGATCCACATTGGTTGTCATCCGCGACAGCCTTACGTCATAGCGGTACATCGACGATATTCTACTCACCCTTTTGTTACCCTTTACGGTAAGCCGTTTTGACCTTACATTTTAACAAGATAATGCTCGCTCGTACACGACGAGAGTTGCTACTGCTTCACTTTGGGATTGCGAAGCAATGCCTTGACCAACAAGTTCGCTGGATCTCCCCAGTTGAGAACGTTTGTAGCATTATGGGCAGGGCCATTCTACCATCTCCGGATACTGAAGATCTAACGCGCCAAATTGACTGAATTTGTCGCGATATCCCTCAGGAGGACACCCAACAAATCTGTCAGTCATTGTCAAGCCGAATAACTGCGTGCAAATAGACCAGAGGTGGCCCAATGAGTTACTGACTTGCACAGTTAGTGAAACGCTTTCTCTTCAGTAAATGACGCAATTTTTCTGAAATTCTGGTCATTGTCTGTACATGTACATCACATCCACCGGTTTTCATCCCATTTGGATAATTCCTTCGTGATGCGTCGTTGCTTTTGTCTTAGCGCGTGTAAGTAGTTGGATTCGCCGGAGTCAGTGCCCTGACAAGGGGAATATCTCAGACACTGCCGGCCGATTTGACTCTTGTTTGACAGGTCGCTTGCGTTTCTTCGATTTACTGTCAATCCACGTTCTGTACCCAGGAGGCAGTTCATTGCGTTGAACAGGTCCTGTAATTCTTCTTATCATCCGCTGAGGATAGCAATGTTAGCAGCGAATCATATCATTGATATCCTTTCACTTTGAATTTTAATTGCGCTCTTGAACCTTTTTATTTCCGTCAATGCTTCTTCGATGTGTGCATTGAACATAGAGGCGAAAGACTATTTCTCTGTGTTACATCCCTCTTAATCAGAGAACCTCGTTGTTGGTCTTCCGCTCTTATCGTTCTTTCTTTACTCTTGTACGCATTGTACATTATCCTTCTTCCCTATAGGTTACTCCTATTTTTCTCAGTTGGGTATTGCTTACGGGCGCTCAACGCCGAGGTTATCAGCGTATTTTCTCAGAATTTCGATAATCTTGCACCTTATGCTTTTTCGGACGCTTTTTCCAGGTAGACAAATTCTATGAATGTGTGTGATTTTTCTTTAGTCTTACTTTTACTATTAATCGAAATGTCAAAACTACCGTCCGTGCCTTTACCTTTCCTAAAGCCAAACTGATCAATTTTCTTTACCATTCTTTCGTACATCATTCTTGTCAGCAACATGGATCCATGAGCTGTTAAGCGGATTATGCGGTAATTCTCGCACTTGTTTTTCCGGAAGTCAGATAGGGTATTGTCAGACTCATCCATTCTACCCACCAACGTGAATAGTCGTTTTATTACTACTTCCCCCAGTGACGTTCGAAATTCTGATGGAATAGTATTTATCCCGTCTATTAAGGAATGTTAACTGGTAGCATGCTTTGACGCATCCATCGGCCAAGAAGTATTTATGGTCTGTCGATAATGACTTCACTTGGTATCGCAACTATAGAATTTACGTGATCATTTGACTGAGAAACTTTCTTGTTATAGCCATAGTGATCGCTAATCTAACACAGCAGAAGATGACATAATCTGAGAATTACTTTCGCTCCACGCTCTAGGAGCTAAGTGACATTTAAGAAAGCTTTGCTAGTGGAGTGTGACAGATACTTCCACTCGCTAGGATGTAAGAGGTGTTTGAGAATGGTCTGCTTGAGGTGCATGGGATGCTTCAGGAACAGTTGTGGATGGTTGGAAGTCTCAGACGAGAGGAATATCTCAATAGTTTCTTCGAAATACTTCCCAGGCTTGCAGAATCACAAATTTGTTCAGTTTGCTGTGTCGAGTGTCCGTATAATATGGAAAACATTGTGCACACAACGACTCCAAATAACGCGAGAGACATATAGTCACTTACAGCTCGTCTAACCGCTCCACGTAGTGTTAACTGAGTTTTGATACTTAAAAATTGCGTCACGAACAACACCACGAAAGAAACATCGTAATTCCAATTTCTAACCAGTCACCCCGATTTATTCTCTCTGCAGATTTCTTTATTATCTTCGAGCTGTCCTTCCACAGCACAGTGTGTTCTCTGTCTGCCGTGCGGTTAAGGGCGCTGCAGTCTGGAACCGCAAGACCGCTACGGTCGCAGGTTCGAATCCTGCCTCGGGCATGGATGTTTGTGATGTCCTTAGGTTAGTTAGGTTTAACTAGTTCTAAGTTCTAGGGGACTAATGACCTCAGCAGTTGAGTCCCATAGTGCTCAGAGCCATTTGAACCATTTTGTTCTCTGTCTATAATAATGCTGTCCTTGGCATAACGTCTACGTACAGTATTCTGTTCTTGAGACCAGGAAACTAGGCTCTTCCTGAAACTTCCTGGCAGATTAAAACTGTGTGCACGACCGAGACTCGAACTCGGGACCTTTGCCTTTCGCGGGCAAGTGCTCTACCATCTGAGCTACCGAAGCACGACTCACGCCCGGTACTCACAGCTTTACTTCTGCCAGTACCTCGTCTCCTACCTTCCAAACTTTACAGAAGCTCTCCTGCGAACCTTGCAGAACTAGCACTCCTGAAAGAAAGGATATTGCGGAGACATGGCTTAGCCACAGCCTAGGGGATGTTTCCAGAATGAGAAACTGCAGAGTGTAAATCTCATTCTAGGCTCTTCCTGTCAGAAGCCAGGCCAAATGAGGGTCGGTGGTGAAATAGGACATCCGGAATATAGGCCGATCTAGCTGGCCCGCCTAGTAAAATTTCGCAATGGTGCCCTACGTGAGGAATGCATGGGAATGTCAAAGAATCTTAAGGCGGAAGAAGACATCAACAGTCCAAGGACGGCTATAGCAATTTTCAAGCTGCACGGCTTGCAACATCGGATCTGTAATAGGGGAGAAGTGACATAACACAGATATTTAAAGAGAAATGATTAATAAAGTCTTAAAATGGGTATTATTCTGTCATGAACTTATTCTGATGTCGAATCAGTTTATTCTGTTGTACACAAATGCTGTAAAGAATGTTCTAACAAGTTTCTAACTAAAGGAAATACATATTATAGTATCTTCTTCCCACTGCTTTTCTTTTTATTTTCCAGCTTCATGAGACAAGTGACACCAAAAATATTTCATCCCATCACGAGCCTCTTTTACGAGGATTTCACAGTTTCTTTGTTTTCTTTGCAGATATTAATGTTCCAAGAATGAGCTCGTAATCTCAAAGTATTGCGAACTGTATGACACTTAACTTTTTTGGCTGTTCAAAATACTTTCATTGCTGGGAGACCGCATCTAAACATTTTAGAATCCACGTTCTCACAAATGAAACAAAAGTGAACTTGAAGCAGAAATAATACAGCAGACGTGAAATAATAACGGATGATGTTGATTCTTCTATGACGTATGCACCAATGTACGTCGTAACATGCTTGAAGAATAATGAAATATAACCTTTCAGTGACGCACAAACGAAATTTATTAGTCACTGCACTGGTAGTCCCATTTTCCGTAGTCTACACGAGACGATTTGTAACGTTGTGGTTAAAACAGGGCATGCATTGTTTCTTTCTGGAATTTCCGCGATGTGTTCGTTGCTGAGGGATGGTACTGACGTCACTCCACATTACGGCAAACTGTATCAGAATAGAATGTCCGAGTATAAATACAGCAAACATTTACACATGCGAAGCAAACAACATTCGTGCTGGCGCTCTCAGCAGTACAAACTCATAAAACAAACAGTATTACCCTCAGAGCAATGATAAATATCTGTCGACCATCGCACAGTTTCTCTCTTTGCTCAATAAAACGCGAACGTTCAAGTCTGGGAAACCTACACACACAGCTGTTCAGCTGTCTAAAGGGAGGCAGTTACATTTGCGGAATTCCACAACAATGCAATTGTTGTATGCCAGTATTGTTTTCGAAACATTATTATTTAAACATTTCCTTCAGTGGCTCAGGCAAAAAGTTTACAAGAATGACAGACATATTTTTGTTTTTGTTGTCTAGAGTATTTAATTTACTGGGAGCAGACTTAGTTTACCATGACCTGTTTCATAAATACATGACTAATCAGAAGCGAAGAATAAATATCAAAATGTTACTTCGTAAAGCGCGTAGACCGTTAAAAATGTAAACTCGAGTCCATCATTGCTGGACAGGAGATGTTCAAAGTTCCTTCCACTTACAAAATTATAGCTCATACCTGGGCTAGCTACTACATGTTTAATTGACAGGATGGGTAATTTTGTACTGTAGATATTGCAGACCTCTACGTAGGGATGGGGAAAACTTCTTAAGAAACAGAACCACAAAAATTCCGTGACACAAGACCGTAGGATGCTACCGATCACGAGTACGATAATTTTCACTTCTTCTTAACATTCTGGAACGGCATTATACATGTAAAGCTAAAGATTTAGTGGAAATCTGAGCCTGGTCTTCGTACGAGTTCTTTCCCTTATATGGAATCTAAATTACGTACGTAGTTTTTAATAAGTGTTCGCCATATAACAATTATGCTTGATTTCATAGTGTTTACTTTTCCAGTATTGCGTATTAGTTTCAGCATGTATGTTCTCCGTTGTTCTTAAGTGTTAGCAAGTTAATGTTTTTAACACCTTATTTTATCAATTCGTATTAGAAATTAAAGACACCCGCCGCCTTTGTCTGTTTGTATGTGGAGGCTAATTTTACTAAATACTTCAAAGATTTTAATACCGTTTTCACTAATTGATTCAGGAGAAAAGTTTTCATAGATAGTTTGTGAAAAGTAGGTAATAAATCAACAGTTATCGGCTTCATATTAGATTGGCATTTACACTGACATCTCGTGGCAATAATGGGAGATAAAAGCTGGTCAGCTGTAGAGTTCGCTGTATCTGGATGGGAAAGGATTAAGTAAACAGACGCCTCAACTTTGCAGAACAGGGAACCTTGACTAGAATGTATACGTATCTGTCACCACGTAGGACTAGGTATACAAATAAATTAGAGTCCCGCACAGTGTTGTCCTGTTTTTGAAGGCTAATCTCAGGATATATTGCAGGGATTTTGATAAGATTTTGACTGATAGATAGACTGATTCTCTAGAAAGGTATGTGTATATCTATACGTGATCTGAAGTTCCCCCATTGTTTTTTTCTGTCTGTGCGTTAGGGTAAGAAGTGTCGAGGGAGACAGAGATTCGAATACATCCAGCAGATAATTGAGGATTTAGGTTGCAATTGTTACTCTGAGATGTAAAGATTGTCGCAGTAGAGGAAACAGTGGCGGGTCGCATGAGACCAGTCAGAAGACAGATGTCTCAAAAAAGAAAAGAAATAAAGTTAAGGCTACACTCAAGAATTATTTTACGGATTTTGATATGATTTTGACCAATTGAGTCACGATGATGGTTTGTGTAAGTAACTTGTTACTGCTACACCAGACAAGTCATCCAGCCTTACGTACTCCGTGATATCGCATATTTCATGCCACATACCTGATGACGGGATTCTCCCGAAACGCAGAAAGACAAACAAAATAATTTCCACTATCAAAACTTGTGATTTACCGTTTGTATTACGGTTAACGTTCTCTCGATAACAAAAGAACTGTAGTTGGAGTACAGGCTTTAACAAAGAGAATGCAGAAAATGACGAGCGAGCGACCAATGAAGAGGTACACTGCAGAATACTCTCAACACGAGGAAATTCGTACTTTGTAGAAAACTGAGAGATCACCCGTGGTCTAGGGGTAGCGTCTTTGATTCATAATCAAAACGTCTTCGGTCCCGGGTTCGATCCCCGCCACTGCCTAAATTTTGATAAATAATCAGCATTGGCGGCGGAAGACTTCCGGCATAAGAAGTCAGCCTCATTCTGCCAACGGCCTTGTCAAAAGAGGGCGGAGGAGCGGATAGAGGTTCAGGGCACTTCTTGTCCTAGGGGTGGGAAATTGCCCCTTAAGGCGGAAGAATCAGCAATGATCAACGACATAAGGATGCAGAAGGCAATGGAAACCACTCCATTACAGACACGTAACGTGTATCCACAGGACATGTGGCCTGTAATTGAAGAAGTGTCATGATGATCTCTCCATTGACAAAAGATTCCGGAATAGTCCCCCATTCGGATCTCCGGGAGGGGACTGCCAAGGGGGAGGTTACCATGAGAAAAAGACTGAATAATCTACGAAAGGATAACGGTCTACGAGTCGGGGCATGGAATGTCAGAAGCTAGAACGTGGTAGGGAAACTAGAAAATCTGAAAAGGGAAATGCAAAGGCTCAATCTAGATATAGTAGGGGTCAGTGAAGTGAAGTGGAAGGAAGACAAGGATTTCTGGTCAGATGAGTATCGGGTAATATCAACCGCAGCAGAAAATGGTATAACAGGTGCAGGATTCGTTATGAATAGGAAGGTAGGGCAGAGGGTGTGTTACTGTGAACAGTTCAGTGACCGGGTTGTTCTAATCAGAATCGACAGCAGACCAACACTGACAACGATAGTTCAGGTATACATGCCGACGTCGCAAGCTGAAGATGAACAGATAGAGAAAGTGTATGAGGATATTGAAAGGGTAATGCAGTATGTAAAGGGGGACGAAAATCTGATAGTCATGGGCGACTGAAATGCAGTTGTAGGGGAAGGAGTAGAATAAAAGGTTACAGGAGAATATGGGCTTCGGACAAGGAATGAAAGAGGAGAAAGACTAATTGAGTTCTGTAACAAGTTTCAGCTAGTAATAGCGAATACCCTGTTCAAGAATCACAAGAGGAGGAGGTATGCTTGGAAAAGGCCGGGAGATACGGGAAGATTTCAATTACATTACATCATGGTCAGACAGAGATTCCGAAATCAGATACTGGACTCTAAGGCGTACCCAGGAGCAGATATAGATTCAGATCACACTATAGTAGTGATGAAGTGTAGGCTGAAGTTCAAGACATTAGTCAGGAAGAATCAATACGCAAATAAGTGGAATACGGAAGTACTAAGGAATGACGAGATACGTTAGAAGTTCTCTAACGCTATAGATACAGCAATAAGGAATAGCGCAGTAGGCAGTACAGTTGAAGAGGAATGGACATCTCTAAAAAGGGCCATCACAGAAGTTGGGAAGGAAAACATAGGTACAAAGAGGGGAGCTGCGAAGAAACCATGGGTAACAGAAGAAATACTTCAGTTGATTTATGAAAGGAGGAAGTACAAACATGTTCCGGGAAAATCAGGAATACAGAAATACAAGTCGCTGATGAATGAAATAAATAGGAAGTGCAGGGAAGCTAAGACGAAATGGCTGCAGGAAATATGTGAAGACATCGAAAAAGATATGATTGTTCGACGGACAGACTCAGCATACAGGAAAGTCAAAACAACCATTGGTGACATAAAAAGCAACGGTGGTAACATTAAGAGTGCAACGGGAATTCCACTGTTAAATGCAGAGGAGAGAACAGATAGGTGGAAAGAGTACATTGAAAGCCTCTATGAGGGTCAAGATTTGCCTGACGTGATAGAAGAAGAAACAGGATTCGATTTAGAACAGATAGGGGATCCAGTATTAGAATCGGAATTTAAAAGAGCATTGGAGGACTTACGGTCAAATAAGGCAGAAAGGATAGATAACATTTCATCAGAATTTCTAAAATCATTGGGGGAAGTGGCAACAAAACGACTATTCACGTTGGTGTGTAGAATATATGAGTCTGGCAACAATACCATCTGACTTTCGGAAAAGCATCATCCACACAATTCCGAAGACGGCAAGAGCTGACAAGTGCGACAATTATCGCACAATTAGCTTAACAGCTCATGCATCGAAGCTGCTTACAAGAATAATATACACAAGAATGGAAAAGTAAATTGAGAATGCGCTAGGTGACGGTCAGTTTGGCTTTAGGAAAAGTAAAGGACGAGAGAGGCAATTCTGACGTTACGGCTAATAATGGAAGCAAGGCTAAAGAGAAATCAGGACACTTTCATAGGATTTGTCAACCTGGAAAAAGCGTTCGACAATATAAAATGGTGCAAGCTGTTCCAGATTCTGAAAAAAGTAGGGGTAAGGTATAGGGAGAGACGGGTCATATACAATATGTACAACAACCAAGAGGGAATAATAAGAGTGGACGATCAAGAACGAAGTGCCCGTATTAAGAAGGGTGTAAGACAAGGCTGTGGCCTTTCGCCCCTACTCTTCAGTCTGTACATCGAGGAAGCAATGATGGAAATAAAAGAAAGGTTCAGGAGTGGAATTAAAATACCAGGTGAAAGGATATCAATGATACGATTCGCTGAAGACATTGCTATCCCGAGTGAAAGTGAAGAAGAATTAAATGATCTGCTGAACGGAATGAACAGTCTGAAGATGGCCTTGTAAGCCGAAAACCGGTTAGCAATAAAAATAATATTGTAGAACAAAAGCAAACTGGTGCTTTTCATTTATTATTATAATGTTGTTCTACCAAGAACCGACGGATGATTCTGTTAATATGAGTACACAGTATGGTTTGAGAGTAAATCGGAGAAAGACGAAGATAATGAGAAGTAGTAGAAATGATAACAGCGAGAAACTTAACATCAGAATTGATGGTCACGAAGTCAATGAAGTTAAGGAATTCTGCTACCTAGGCAGTAAAATAACCAATGACGGACGGAGCAAGGAGGACATCAAAAGCAGACTCGCTATGGCAAAAAAGGCATTTCTGGCCAAGAGAAGTCTACTAATATCAAATACCGGCCTTAATTTGAGGAAGAAATTTCTGAGGATGTATGTCTGGAGTACAGCATTGTATGGTAGTGAAACATGGACTGTGGGAAAACCGGAACAGAAGAGAATCGAAGCATTTGTGATGTGGTGCTATAGGCGAACGTTGAAAATTAGGTGGACTGATAAGGTAAGGAATGAGGAGGTTCTACGCAGAATCGGAGAGGAAAGGAATATGTGGAAAACACTGATAAGGAGAAGGGACAGGATGATAGGACATCTGCTAAGACATGAGGGAATGACTTCCATGGTACTAGAGGGAGCTGTAGAGGGCAAAAACTGCAGAGGAAGACAGAGATTGGAATACGTCAAGCAAATAATTGAGGACGTAGGTTGCAAGTGCTACTCTGAGATGAAGAGGTTAGCACAGGAAAGGAATTCGTGGCGGGCCGCATCAAACCAGTCAGTAGACTGATGACCAACAAAGAAAATTGAGCCGTGCGCCGGTTTCTACCTATACGTTACGAGAGCGGTCAAATACCGTCTTGCTGCACCGTGGCACGACGGACTTCGCCATGGCTCAATAGGAGGAGCGCAACTGATGGTTTAACGCTGCACGGTGGATGGAGAGGGAGGTCTTGCTCGTAGGCGTTTCGCTAGAGCTCTCTTTTGGTACGCAACCTGAGGTGGAAGTGTGCGGAGGCGCAACGCATTGCTGTGTAGCGGCTGCTGATGGGAATGTGATGCACTGTGATGAATGGTGTTATCGAGTAGTGTCGTCCGGCATTATGTTGCGTCGCTTTGTTTGGAAGATTCCTGCGAGGCAAGGTTTAAACTCGCAACAGGTTGCTGAGGCGGATTCACTGGTGATTTACTGCCGTCTTGTCTGCGCAGTATTACTGAACCTGTCGAGCGGCTCGTTGGTGCTAGTGGTATTCGTAACCTGTAAGGCACACAAACCATGTGTATGGAGTCAAGCTGTAGAGGAACTGATTATGAATTGTTGGTGTTGAGTCCAGTCGACCTATCAGTCTTGCTAGTGAGCAGCTGTTTAAAGCTGTGATTGAAGTGTGTTACTTTATTCATTTATTGGTTGTAAAACTGTTGTGATTATTGTAATTGCTTGGTTCAAGCAGTAGCCTTTCCCGCAGTCCATATTCACTACTAGTTTTCCTTCTCTTCCTTTACCCACTATCGAATTCCAGTCCCCCATAACTATCAAATTTTTGGCTCCCTTAACTATCTGAATAATTTCTTTTATTTCATCATAAGTTTCCTCAACCTCCTCTTCATTTGTGGAGCTAGATGCCATTTGAACAAGTACTACTGCTGTGGGTGTGGGCTTCGTGTCTATCTAGGCTACAATAATGCGTTGACTACGGTGTTCATAGTAGCTTATCCGTGTTCCTATTATTTTACTCATTATTAAACCTACTCCTGCAATATCCCTAGTTGATTTTGTTCCTGTATACTGAAAATGTCTCCGAAATGTGATCTGTCATTTTTTTTCCAGGAGTTACTGGTTAACTCTATACTTCCAGTAATTCTTCTGAATAGTTCTTTTTTTCTTTTTTGCATGGAATCGAAATACAACTAGGCTGTATACCTGGAAGCACACCATTAATATCTCCGAAACGTTTACAGACTAATGTGTGTCTCTGAAGACCATGCTGAAGCTTGCGCAGTCATAAAAAGGTCCTTATATGATACGTAGATTGAGTATTGTGCCAGGTGGTTTCCATTGCAGCCATAATTCCACGAAGAGAAAGGGCACGTAGTGGAACATAAGTAGTAAGGCCATGTAACGTCATATCCAACTGATACAGGATCCTTGGAATTGAATGTGGTTGGAAATGATGCCTGCTTTGTTACATATTAGTAAGGAAAATCTCCTTTCGGAGTACTGTTTACATCATTGTTTGCACAGATCAGTGTGATGCACTGTGCTATTATTTACAGAGCTGTGAAATAATAATTACTACAAAAGAATCGATCTAAAACGCACAGAAAGTTCGGAAATAGTTTACAGAGAGTAATAAGATAAAGTAACGCTTTGGAATTCATATTTCGACGAAGCTGAACTCTTAAAAGGTGTATTAACTGTCTTCAAGATAGATATATTACAGAACACTGACAACCACCAAATTAATCAGTACGATTCGTTTATATCTGTCACTTATTTTATAATTATTTTACACATTTTTATAATTTTTATACTTCTAGTATCCGTGAGTACTTGAATTATGTCTCTTAGAATTTTCAGCTGCAGCTGTGTTTCCATTATGTTCTATCAACTGTCATGACATGTTTGTAACTACACGAAAGCTTAATTATTTATGTCCTCGACATTCTATTTGTAGAATTCGTCGTAACGACTGAGGCAGATGTTGCGTAATGTTATCACCTGGCAGGTCTCATTGTAAGACCTAGACACGAAGCGCCTTATGTGCCACTGTGTCAATTGTAAGAATGTCTTGGCAAAGGCGACAGCTGTCTTACGATATTATGGATGTTCTCCACGTTTGACCCACGCCAACAACAGGAGGCTTAGCCACAATTCCTTTGTAGCTACAGGGTGTTTCAAAAATGACCGGTATATTTGAAACGGCAATAAAAACTAAACGAGCAGCGATAGAAATACACCGTTTGTTGCAATATGCTTGGGACAACAGTACATTTTCAGGCAGACAAACTTTCGAAATTACAGTAGTTACAATTTTCAACAACAGATGGCGCTGCAAGTGATGTGAAAGATATAGAAGACAATGCAGTCTGTGGGTGCGCCATTCTGTACGTCGTCTTTCTGCTGTAAGCGTGTGCTGTTCACAACGTGCAAGTGTGCTGTAGACAACATGGTTTATTCGTTAGAACAGAGGATTTTTCTGGTGTTGGAATTCCACCGCCTAGAACACAGTGTTGTTGCAACAAGGCGAAGTTTTCAACGGAGGTTTAATGTAACCAAAGGACCGAAAAGCGATACAATAAAGGATCTGTTTGAAAAATTTCAACGGACTGGGAACGTGACGAATGAACGTGCTGGAAAGGTAGGGCGACCGCGTACGGCAACCACAGAGGGCAACGCGCAGCTAGTGCAGCAGGTGATCCAACAGCGGCCTCGGGTTTCCGTTCGCAGTGTTGCAGCTGCGGTCCAAATGACGCCAACGTCCACGTATCGTCTCATGCACCAGAGTTTACACCTCTATCCATACAAAATTCAAACGCGGCAACCCCTCAGCGCCGTTACCATTGCTGCACGAGAGACATTCGCTAACGATATAGTGCACAGGATTGATGACGGCGATATGCATGTGGGCAGCATTTGGTTTACTGACGAAGCTTATTTTTACCTGGATGGCTTCGTCAATGAACAGAACTGGCGCTTATGGGGAACCGAAAAGCCCCATGTTGCAGTCCCATCGTCCCTGCAACCTCAAAAAGTACTGGTCTGGGCCGCCATTTCTTCCAAAGGAATCATTGGCCCATTTTTCAGATCCGAAACGATTACTGCATCACGCTATCTGAACATTCTACGTGAATTTGTGGCGGTACAAACTGCCTTAGACGACACTGCGAACACCTTGTGGTTTATGCAAGATGGTGCCCAGGCACATCGCATGGCCGACGTCTTTAATTTCCTGAATGAATATTTCGATGAGCGTGTGATTGCTTTGGGCTATCCGAAACATACAGGAGGCGGCGTGGATTGGCCTCCCTATTCGCCAGACATGAACCCCTGTGACTTCTTTCTGTGGGGACACTTTGTAAGTAGGCTGTTTAGGTTTTTTTATTGGTAACACCACCTCTGTATGAAAATCACTGGCTGTGCTGTGGGCAGTCTGTGTCTGCTTTGCATTGTTGTAATACTCGCCATTGTAGTGTTGGGCAGCGGCAGCTGGATGTGAACAGCGCGTAGCGTTGCGCAGTTGGAGGTGAGCCGCCAGCAGTGGTGGATGTGGGGAGAGAGATGGCGGAGGTTTGTAATTTGTCATGAACTGCTATATTTATATATGATGATATCAAGGTAAATACATTGTTCGTTCTCTATTAATATCTTTCATTTGCTAACTATCCCTATCAGTAGTTAGTGCCTTCCATAGCTTGAATCTTTTATTTAGCTGGCAGTAGTGGCGCTCGCTGTATTGCAGTAGCTTGAGCAGCGAAGATTTTTGTGAGGTAAGTGATTTGTGAAAGGTATAGTTTAATGTTAGTCAGGGCCATTCTTTTGTAGGGAATTTTGAAAGTCAGATTGCGTTGCGCTAACAAAATATTGTGTGTCAGTTTAAGCACAGTCATGTATAATTGTTGAAAGGGGACGTTTCATATGTCGACCCTTAGCCTAGGATACCTCACTGGAATCTTCTGATTTTTTCTTGTAGTTTGTGTATTTAGTGTAGCTTTTGTTTATTGCTAGCGCGTAATTGTAGAGAGAATCCCCTTTGTAGTTGTAGCCTTTAATTGTTGTACAGTAAAACAGTTGTGGCATGCATATAGATTTGCACCAAGTATTTCGCAGCTACGCTTGCAATTAACTAGATATTATTTTCAGTGCTATGTTAATGTGTTCTCCTATTTTTGCACTTCAAATTGTGCTTTTCTGTGTTATCGTGTGAAATATTGTGACAATTATGGCGTGTGAAAAACGTAACACTAGGCTCCAAAGTAAATTGAGAAATGATAGTGACGACGAGCGTAACTTGCCAGCACCACTGGGTAATGAATTAACTAATGTTCAAAGTAGTAATTTGGTAATTGCGCGTAGGGAAATGGAGCGGGCGGCAAACAATGGTGTAGACAGTGAAACAGGTAGTGAACAGGGAAGCGTTATCGATCGATTGGTTGGCAACAGCTCGCCTCAGGAATCGGGAATGACAGAACACAATATTGCAAATACTACAGACTCAGGTTTTGGGTTCTCACCGTTTTCTCAAATGAGTCAAGACACATTTTCCGCTTGTCAAAATGTGAATGTTGCCGGTGCAAATTCACTGCCGAAAAGCACTGAGGAACATGTTTCAGACACCAGTGCATTGTTATTACAATTAATGCAACAAATGAGACAAAAGCTTGAAAAGTTAGACACAATGGAACAAAATCAGAGACAAACACAGCAAAAGTTAGACACAGTGGAACAAAATCTTCAAAAGTTAGACACAATGGAACAACACCAGAGACAAAGACAGCAACAGTTAGACGCAATGGGACAAAATCTTCAAAAGTTAGACACCACACTTGAACAAACACGTGAAGATTTAACTAGTGAGTTACATAACATTGAATCGAAATGTCAAAAAGTCTGTAATGACATAAAAACACAAATTTGTGAGCATTTTCAACCCATTTTTTCGCGGCATGAAAAGGCATTACAGAATCACGAAGCAGCCATAAAAGAACTGCAAATTATTGTTCATGAAAATCATGAGACCTTGCAAGCTAAATTTGACTCAGTTGCATCTACCGATTCGGTTACGCAACTTGCAAAAACTCAGGAAAACTTAAAGAACACAGTAGATTCGATTTCAACACAAATGGACACTCTGAAACTTGGTTCAGAAAAACACATTGAGGAAATGTGTTCACTATCGGAGAAAGTAGCCGAACTTTCGGATCAGTTCACTAACTTATCTACGAAGGTAGATGATAATCTGAACGACACAAAACCGGTAGTCTTTAATGACACAGAAGAGTGCGAACAAATTAGGAAATTCAAACAAAATCAGAATCAAATTAATACGCAACACCAAAGAGAAATCCGGGAAGTACAAGATCAGCAGACTCAGGTAATACAAGAATTACGTATTTCAGAGGCCAGTCGCACTCCAATACGGGAAGAGGGACTTAGAAATACGGAACAACCACAAAATAATAACACAAGACACTTCGGAAGTTATGAAAGAAATTGGCAAGGTGCACCGAATTTTGAAATGGAACCGCCGAAACGACGTAACAATGACCGATATGCGACTCGCCGACATGATGACTTTGACTATAAGCTGTTCATTACTACACGTAAATTCAAAACATTTAAGAATTCTGGCAACGACATTCATCCACAAGCATGGCTCCATCAATTCTCTCATTGTTTTCCTCCCAACTGGTCATTAGAACACAGATTAGAATTTATGTGTGGCTACTTGGAGAATGAACCAGCTGTAAGAATGCGATCGGTAATTCACGATTGCCACAGTAAAGGAGAGTTTTACCATGCCTTCCTCTCAGCATATTGGTCTCAAGCCACACAAGACCGTGTAAAACATAGCATCATGATGATGAAACACTTTGAACAATCTGAATTTTCCAGTCTTGTCAAATATTTTGAAGACATGTTGCATAAGAATCAGTATCTTTCAAACCCATACAGCCCCTCAGAACTCATCCGCATTTGCTTAATCAAACTGCCTGAACATTTACGACATATTATTTTGGCAGGACGTTGCAAAGACGACATTGAAGCATTTCAGGGACCGTTACAAGAACTGGAAATTGACACTGACAATCGCGGAACGCAGGAGCACAACAATTACAGATCACATCCGTCGCAATTCCGCGATGAAAGAAATAATAACTGGACACAACAAAGCTATTCTCACAACACATATCGTGACCAAAACAGACACCACCCGTACGACAACCGTTGGCAGAGTAGTAATAATTACAGGGAAAGATCACCTCTCCGCGGTAGTGACTATCACAGAGACAATCAGAGAAACAGACAATATGGGAACCAAAATAATTATTATTACGGGAGACAGAATAACTTTAGACGCAACGGTCCAGCGCGCAGTTATGATTCAGGGAGAAATTCTCCACCACTTAACCGACAAGAAAGAAACTACAGGAACTACCGACATGACGACAGACGATGTGATCGTAACGACAGACCTGAATTGCATCAGAACTGGCGGGACTCTAACAGAGCTGGGCCCTCTCGGCAAGGCGAATTTGTAGAAGTTAGGTCTCCTAATCCCAATAACAGCGCGCGCCAACAAAGAGACAGACAATGACTCGCACAGCAGGCAGCTGCGTGCGGCCGCTGGCTCAGGGAAAAATACCAAAGACGCTAGCCTTGAGAAAAGATTTAGCATTCTTTACCGATGTAAACCACATGATAATTGCGTTGAAGCTGAAACTCTGCGTACTAGGAAGAGTAAAGGTTTACACCACATTTCACATGTAAAACCGTTTATTGAAAGATAATCTGCTTTTTAACTTTGTCTTTGCCATATAACTTTTCACTTTACATTACTAGTATGCTGTGTTAGACTTAAGAAACTGCTAACATACAACAATGTTTGAAGTTAAATATCCAGTCTAGAACCTAGGGAACATTTTTAAACAGAAATTATGAATGCATTGTTATAGTGAACAGACGACACAGTGTTGTATTTGTACATTCTTGCTTGTTAGTTGCACGATTACGTAACGACTATCAGGCTTACATACTTAGAACATTTACCAGTACTGCTAATGAGATTTTAATGCAACATTTTGGTTACCTGAAAATACATTCTGTATTTAAAGTACTTTCTGTGAGATACCAGATGACACAGTGGTTAGTTTATGGGACAGCTACACGATTTATATTACGACGTTACTAATGTGTGACAATTTACATTGTTGCTTTTGCGGAGTATCTGTTTTATATCTGCACAGTTTTTCTGTATTATTCTGGAAAGTAAAACATGTTTTAATAGTAACTTTTGTGATATAGCTACAATGAGACAGCCTTTTCCGTAGCACAACAATACGTTACAGCACAGTAATTTCTTCATCACAACAATAAGCGTAATAACTAAGATATCTATACGCAAAGCATTTCACTTTTGTTTATCATGAGGTAAGTACATTGGCTTCTGCAGAACTTAGCTTTTGGAGGACGATAACTACGACACTTCCACAGAGATTATCTTACAACAAGATGCACATTTAGCGCTGCAGGACACGCATTTCAGTGATTAATGTTGTACTTAAAACATTTATTTTTAAAGATTTTTGAATTACAAAGAAAGTTTTCCGTGATACATTTCATTCCATTGCTGTAATCTGTAACACCTGAGGGTATAATTACATTAATCCTCAGGGGGGTATAAGCCTACTTTGTGTACCATGTGTGTGGCAACCACAAGGAACCCTAGCTAATATGGTATTTGCTTATACAACTTTACACATCGGTACCATATTTCTCCAACACATAATTACACAGCTATCTGATCATTTAACTGAGACAGACAAACGTTTTTACTACATTAGTGACAGATGTTTACGTAATTACACAGTTGGATAACTTCACACTTACGAAATTGTATTTTGTCTGTACTTTGAGAGATGCTCACATTTTTCGGAACCATTGTGATACTATGAGAGCTTTGAATGATGTATTTGGTATGAGTTCATGATTTTTAAAGTACGTTTGAGGCAGATGACACTTTTGACATGAGCAGAGAATTTTTTTAATTATTGGAGGAAGCTACGACGATTTTGAGATTTGACTGAGGTGTTATGATGTTATTTTTACGACGACGATGTGTATTATGCTGCTGAGGTATGTTTATGATTAATAGGCTGAGGCTATATGAGTTATTTGATTATGCTTCATATTTATAATGACGAAATATTGACGAGTGTCGATGGATATGTATATGTGTAATAAGGTAAGGAGTAATGAATAGTGGGTAGGGACTCTTGACTTGTGAAACAGGATGTTGGAAACCAAGAATCGTACTTTAAGAGTTATGAAATGTGTGTAAATGTGTGACTGTATCACAATGCTGACGAATTTTTTTTGGACGCTATTATATTTACAAGATTTTGTTTCTACACATTTGTTACGCAAATTTTCGACCTGTGAAATGTTTATATGAGACTGTCACTGTAGCGGAAACTGCTGTCGTAAATATGTGGGTAAGAAAGGTAAGTGACCGTGACGTAATGCGTTGCGAACGGCCAGGTGTGCCAGTTGCCTGGAGGAAAAGCCATTATTGCGAGCCCTTTTCAGCGGCACAGGTAGAAAAAAAAGGGGACGCCATTAACCTCGCTTCTGACATTCCTTTGTAGAGAGCATCGCAAAAACGACACGGTCGAACTTGAAAACATATGATTACACTAGCTCTTAATTTACGATATTTACTGAAATGCCTAATGAAATGATGAGAAATATTTTTACATCTGCACACCTGATAATGACAAGCGTGTTTCTACGAAAGTTGAGAGAGTTTCTACTAATTTATGAAGTGTCACATGACTATTGATTGATATTTTTATGCTTTGCTTTTCGTAGTTGCTTATTTCATTTGACATCCGTTTTCCAGCTGTGTTGCAGCATTGGTTTCATAAAATAAAATTAAATGCATTTGCTAATGTGAACACTTTCTGTCAACAGATCTATTAAATAATAATTTTGTGATCCACATTCTTCAAAAAAGGAGCACTTGGAAAGGAAAGAACAATAAGAAGGGACTAGTAACAGTAACACGTAATTTTCTTTTCAAGTACATGGTAATATTTCTTTTACAATAAGTTGTTGTGGTGCACCACTATAATTACATTGACATTAAGATATGATTATACATTTCCCTTATCTGCATTGTTGTTTTTACTGTAATATTTTTTCTGCTTGAGCTATGTCATGTTTAGATATAAGCTGCTGTTTGCCAGGCATAGTGCTACTGAACTTTAATTTGTGTTACTCTGCTAAGCCAGATTTATTTTTTTGTTGCTGCACATTGGCTCATATTAGTTGTAATGTTGCATTGCTTGGTAATTTAGATTTACTGTAGCTTGCCTTGCAATTTTCCAATTTTTTGGTCATTGCTGTTTGTGTTACTTATTATGTGCTGCTGCATTGCCTCGTCCCTTAGTTTAGCATCTGAGCTCAGTAGATTTAAGTTAGCTTAAGAGGGGGTAGCCTCTAAGAGAATGAGTTGCGATGAATTGGAAGAAATGCATTGAGAAAACAGGTTTAGGTAGGATTTTCTTGGAAATAAATGTTGAGGTAAGAAATGTGTGAACATATAAATACAGAAAGCATGCTTAGATAGAATTTTTTTGGTGGAAACAAAGGATGAAATAAGAGGAAAGATATATGAAGTTTTGGGTTGGACTGCAGTACCAAATGTTACACTGAAAACGAACCCTGTCCTTTCCTATTGGTGTTATCCCACTATGTGTTTGTGTACCCTTGTGTATTTGTGTTTTTCCTGTCTTTATGTGTTTATCTGATAAGAATTGTAGAATTTTTCTAGTACTACGCTACATTTACTATGATGAGGAATACTGTTATCCTCAAATATAATTGGCATTAATAATATGTTATTTACCTTATAGATATGCTTACACATTATTTACTCTGTTTTGTTTTAATGCTCATGTGTGAAGTTGTTGTTTCCAAAGCTATTCTGATCTTTATGTAGGTACTTATAATTCCTGTAACACTGATGTATATGTTATTTCGATTCTTTTGTAAAGCCTGTATTACTACAAATGTTATCTGTATTGTTATGTTTTTAATGATGTATCATGTACCTTTGTTATTGTATTTTTGTGTTACCAAATTGTAATTGTTACCAGTTCTTCAAATTAAGTAATATTTCACTGCACACGTTTCTGTTGGTCATAGTACATGGACAATATGTGAGAAGTAGGGACTGATAGTGTTTGCACGTGTGTTAATGATTCAGCAAGGGACTGTATAACAGCATTGCTGGATCTAAGGACAATTCCAGAAACTTTGTGAGTGCACAAGTGGTGGTTTATGGACTTGCTATATTGTCCGCAAGACTCTTCGATGGTGATTGTGCACCTGCACATTTGCAACAGATGGCTGCTGGCTGTCTCTACCAGGACTACAGTGGGTCTGCATCTTTGATGGCCCACCAATTGCTACAAGGACTGCAGTGGGTCTGCACCTCTGGTGGCCCACCAGTACCGTAATTTCTATCAGGACTACAGTGGGTCTGCTCTGTGATGACCTAACTACCAATATTCTTCAAAACGTCGACTGACTCTGCTGTGGGTTTACTCTGTTGTGGCCCATTACCTGTCTGCATGTCGAGTCAGCACTGTCTTTCCGTTGGAAGGACAACACTACTTCTTCAAGACTGCATGGAAATCCACTACGTCTGTGTGCATTGTCTTTTACTGGTCAGTCTTTGAGAAAAACACTGCAATTTTACTGTGACGAACGATGAGGACTGTCTTTATGGACTGTGAGAAATTTTTAGCTTTTGACCAACATTGTATCAATAAGTGTGTGCATTTGATTTCTTTGTTATTGTAATTATGAAAAATTTTTTCAAATCTGTATTGGCCACTGCCCAATCCAATTAGTAAAAATTTTTTGTGGGGAGCATGGGGGCTATGTAAGTAGGCTGTTTAGGTTTTTTTATTGGTAACGCCACCTCTGTATGAAAATCACTGGCTGTGCTGTGGGCAGTCTGTGTCTGCTTTGCATTGTTGTAATACTCGCCATTGTAGTGTTGGGCAGCGGCAGCTGGATGTGAACAGCGCATAGCGTTGCGCAGTTGGAGGTGAGCCGCCAGCAGTGGTGGATGTGGGGAGAGAGATGGCGGAGGTTTGTAATTTGTCATGAACTGCTATATTTATATATGATGATATCAAGGTAAATACATTGTTCGTTCTCTATTAATATCTTTCATTTGCTAACTATCCCTATCAGTAGTTAGTGCCTTCCATAGCTTGAATCTTTTATTTAGCTGGCAGTAGTGGCGCTCGCTGTATTGCAGTAGCTTGAGCAGCGAAGATTTTTGTGAGGTAAGTGATTTGTGAAAGGTATAGTTTAATGTTAGTCAGGGCCATTCTTTTGTAGGGAATTTTGAAAGTCAGATTGCGTTGCGCTAACAAAATATTGTGTGTCAGTTTAAGCACAGTCATGTATAATTGTTGAAAGGGGACGTTTCAACTTGAAAGACCAGGTGTACCGCCAGAATCCAGAAACAATTGAACAGCTGAAGCAGTACATCTCATCTGCATGTGAAGCCATTCCGCCAGACACGTTGTCAAAGGTTTCGGGTAATTTCATTCAGAGACTACGCCATGTTATTGCTACGCATGGTGGATATGTGGAAAATATCGTACTATAGAGTTTCCCAGACCGCAGCGCCATCTGTTGTTGCAAATTGTAACTACTGTAATTTCGAAAGTTTGTCTGCCTGAAAATGTACTGTTGTCCCAAGCATATTGCAACAAACGGTGTATTTCTATCGCTGCTCGTTTAGTTTTTATTGCCGTTTCAAATATACCGGTCATTTTTGAAACACCCTGTACATGTGTAAAGGCAAAAAAGGACAAAGGAGAGAAAATGTATCGAGATAAAAACTCAGATTTCGTAATGTTGTGCACGGTTTCGAGTTCACAATACTACACAGGGTGATTACAAAAATGGAGCTGATTTTGATACTTTTCTGCCGCCAACGGAACAGGAAAATATACCCATCGTTACTGGATGCACGTGGGCTACAGGTTTAGCACAGTCGGCGTAGACGTTCAGTTCAACGTCGCAGTGGCATGTCGCTTCCCCGTAAAAGAAGACGACGTCACAACTGTATCGATATTGTGTGTGCTGAAACCATATCATACACAAATCCCTCGAGAAAATGTATGTACACGGCTAACAGAACTAAGAGAGCTTGGCCAATGATCTGTATAAAGATAGCGAACTGACACACGAGTATCTCTCTACTTTTCTGGGTTAGGAATTTCCTTTATTAATGCTCAGACTTTCCCCACCGTATGATACCAAGCGACACAATATTTTGAAAGTGTGCAAAGTAGAAAAACTCACGTTTAGCCGACAGACAGACAGACCGTTCTCATAGTAAAGATCTACATTTATATCTACATCTGCGTGATTACTCTGCTACTCACAATTGCCTGGCAGAGGGTTCAATGAACCACCTTCAAGCTGTCTCTCTACCGTTCCATTCTCGAACGGCGCGCGAAAAACAAGCACTTAAATTTTGCTGTCAGAGCCCTGATTCCTTTTACTTTATAGTGATGATCATTCCACCCAATGCAGGTGGGTGCCAACAGAATGTTTTCGCAGTCTGAGGAGAAAACTGGTGATTGAAATTTCATGAGAAGATCCTTTCGCAAAGAAAGACGCCTTTGTTTTAATGATTGCCACTGCAGTTCATGTATTTTGTGTGTGGCACTATCTCCCTCATTTTGCGATAATACAAAACAAGCCGCCCTTCTTTGAACTTTTCCATGTCATCCGTCAGTCCCACCTGATGCGGATCCCACACTGCACAGCAATACTCCAAATTAGAGCGAACAAGTGTAGTGTAAGCAGTCTCTTTAGTAGACCTGTTTCTCCTTCTAAGTGTTCTGCTAATGAATCGCTGTCTTTGATTTGCTCTACCCACGACATTATCTATGTGATCGTTCCAATATAGTTTATTTGTAATTGTAATCCCTAAGTATTTAATTGAATTTACAGCCTTCAGATTTGTGTGACTTATGACGTAATCAAATTTTAGCTGATTTCTTTTAGCACTCACACTTCACACTTTTCTTTATTCAGTGTCAATTGCCATTTTTCTCACCACACAGATATCTTATCCAAATCATTTTGCAATTCGTTTTTCCTGAATCCGTGCTGACTATGTGTTAATAAACCGTTTTCTTCCATATAATTCATAATGTTGGAACACAGTATATGTTCCAAAACCCTACTGCAAATCTAAGTTAGTGATACGGTCCTGTAAGTCAGAGGATTACTCCTATTTCCCTTTTTGGGTATTGGTGCAACTTGAGCAAATTTCCAGTCTTTAGGTCCGGAACTTTCTGTGAGAGAGCGGTTGTATATAACTGTTAAATATGGAGCTATTGTATCAGCATATTCTGAAAAGAACCTGACTGGTTTACGTCTGGACCGTAGGCGTTGTCTTTATTAAGTGATTTAAGATATTTTGATACACCGAGGACACCGAGGATATCTACTTCTATGTTTCTCATCTTGGCAGTTGTTCTTGATTGAAATTCTGGAATATTTACTTCGTCTTCTTAGGTGAAGGAGTTATGGAAAACCGTGTTTAATAACTCTGGTTTAGTGGCACTGTCATCAGTGACTTCACTGATTGGCAAAACTTTGTCAATCTTGATGATGTTGATATCTTTTAAATTTGGCATGCATTTCGTTGCTTCTGCAACAACAATATGACCCGTTTTATGTACCATGGGGGATCAGCAAGGAGTGGAGACTGTCTCTTACAAAGGCGTTAAGAGCATTTTTATCAGCTTTTTAAATAGATGTACTTTATGTTTCTTTTTGATGGTTGTAGGTTTTACAGTATTCAGCCCAGCAACAACTGTCTTGTGGTCGCTAATCCCTTTATTCGTCATGATACTCCCTATTTGTCGAGGATTATTTGTTGCTAAGTGGTCAAGTATGTTTTCGCAACCATTTAGGCTTCGAGTGGGCTCATGAACCGATTGTTCAAAATAATGTTCTGAGAAAACATTTAGTACAATTTCGAAGGATCTTTCATGCCTGCCACCAGCTTTACACATATAATTTCTCCACCGTATCGAGGGTAGACTGAAGTCGGCACCGACTATGACTGTATGAGTGCGGTACCTATTTGAAATGAGACTCAAGTTTTCTTTGAACTGTTCAGCAACTATATCTTCTGAGTTCCGAGGTCCGTAAAACGATCCAATTAATAGTTTATTTCGATTGTCAGGTATAATCTCAAGCCATACTATTTCGTAGATGGCTCCATTTTGTTTCTAATCAAGACCCTGAAAGTAATAGATACAAGGGAGCTTTCCCCTATCTTCGCTGTCGTCAGGAACCGGGACTAATAATTTAAAATGTTCCACTTCACTGATTATTAGATTCTTTCTGAAATAAAATTTTTGTCCTACATGCGCTTCGTCAGAAAGCGATCGTAACCTGTTTTGTTTCAATTAAGAATCAATCTGTTGGTGACAAGCTAACGATTTTTGCCACCGTATTTGCTATATTTTTACATCACATTCCATGTATTTTGAAATGAACTTGCGTCATGTATCTCAGGAGAAATTGTAAGTAGGCTGTTTATGTTCTCTTATTGGCAACGTTACGTAGCGCTCTGTATGAAAATCACTGGCTGTGCTGTGCGCAGTCTGCGGCTAGTTTGCATTGTTGTCTGCCATTGCAGTGTTGGGCAGCTGGATGTGAACAGCGCGTAGCGTTGCGCAGTTGTAGGTGAGCCGCCAGCAGTGGTGGATGTGGGGAGAGAAATGGCGGAGTTTTGAAATTTGTAAGACTGGATGTCATGAACTGCTATGTATATTATGATTTTTCAACACTATTAAGCTGGCAGTAGTGGCGCTCGCTGTATTGCAGTAGTTCGAGTAACGAAGATTTTGGTGAGGTAAGTGATTTGTGAAAGGTATAGGTTAACGTTAGTCAGGGCCATTCTTTTGTAGGGATTTTTGAAAGGCAGATTGCGTTGGGCTAAAAATATTGTGTGTCACTTTAGTGAATGTTTGAGTACGTTCAGTTCTGCTCAGCTGTTTGAAAAGCAAATAATGTAAGAGGTTTATCAGCACAGTAATTCAGAAATTTTTCTAAAGGGACGTTACAAAATGATTAACATTCAGAGATATGACGGGATTCCAAATTAGGTACGATAAACATGTCCTAAAAATGCACTTCTTCATCTTCGATAATGTGAAACAAATCTCTTCTATCACAAGCTCCTGGATTTCCATATTTTAAGAGGTGGCAGTATGAACAAAAAAGAAGAGAAAAATGCGTAGTAAAGATGGGCTCTTAATTGCATACATTATGAGCTATGAGCAAGTTTTCATCTTCGCTATTGTGAGTCACAGCTCATCTACTGCAAAACTGCTCATATTTCATGGGTTTAGAGCCCATGTTTACCAGACAACTTTTTCCTGTTTTGGCCCATACCGCCTCGTCCGAAAATGTTGAAAGCAAAGAGCTTGCAGTGGAAGAGATCTGCCACACAGTATCGAAGATGAAGAATTGCCCATAACTTATACGGTGTGCATTTTCGAACCTATGTTTACGAGACGTTTTTGCTTCGAAATATCGTTTCTGTCAGATCCCCGAATATTGACCATTCCTCCTGGGACACCGTATATATTAAACAAGGAACCAATACTCACTTCTCATGTTACACCACTCAAAATACCTACTGTTTTCAACATTAATAAATAGGAAGTAATACTTTAATTTTTTCCATATGGCCACACATATTATTCTTCACATTCAAGAGTTTCGAGAGTACAAGTTCTCATCATCAAGTTTTCCGTAAGCTGCAGCCACTTTTGACGGCATGTTGCATGCACGTAGCTACTTAGACGGCCATTTTAGGTTGCTGCAATGCATCACAGTATGTGGGAGGGCGATGCGGTGCCGCCAAGAAATACAGGGTGTCCGAAATATCTTTCCCTGATTACATAAATTGACAAAAAATGGTTCAAATGGCTCTGAGCACTATGCGACTTAACTTCTGAGGTCATCAGTCGCCTAGAACTTAGAACTAATTAAACCTAACTAACCTAAGGACATCACACACATCCATGCCCGAGGCAGGATTCGAACCTGCGACCGTAGTGGTCACGCGGTTCCAGACTGAAGCGCCTTTAACCGCACGGCCACACCATAAATTGACAACGGAGGCTAGAAGTAAGATACAAACATGAAGCTTGTGTCGAATTGTTTACAACTATAAAAGTTTTTTTTCTGTTTTAGATTCGCAGTACGTAAGTAGTGGATGAGGTGGAGTGCCCAAGAAGCCATACTAACCAATCAGGAGAAGGCACAGTGTGTCCTGTGATACCATGAGACACGATCACCAACCACAGTGGAGAGACACTTCCAGACATCATTTGGAAGGAATCCACCTGATGTCAAGAGCATTAAAGCCTGGTATGAGAAGTTCAAGAACGCAGGATCGGTCGACCAAGAAACTCAGCAGACAGGCAGATGTAAGGCAGTCTTTTCTGCGAAGTCCGAAGAAATCGGTGCGCATTCGGGAGAACGACGGTTCAATCCCGCGTCCGGCCATCCTGATTTAGGTTTTCCGTGATTTCCCTAAATTACTCCAGGCAAATGCCGGGATGGTTCCTCTGAAATGGCACGGCTGACTTCCTTCCCTATCCTTCCCTAATCCGATGAGACCGATGACCACGCTGTCTGGTCTCCTTCTCCAAACCAACCAACCAACCAAATCGGTGCGCAGGGCCTCACGTGAATTACAGATGCCAAAAAGCTCTGTCCATGACATTTTACACAAACGTTTATTGTTTCGTGCATACAAAGTGCAAATCGTTCAGGCCTTATTGCCCAATGACAGTACACATCGATATGACTTTGCGGTCGAAATGCTATCACGTATTGAGGACGATGATGGTTATGTCAGAGGAATTGCCTTTCGGACGAAGCGAGCTTTTTTGTCAGTGGAGTATTGAATCGCCATAATGTGCGCATTTGGGTTTCACAACCCCCTGGCGAGGTCATGGAGTGCACCAGAGGCAGTCCAAAGGTGAATGTTTCGTGCGCGCTATTGCACGATCGAATTATCGGGCCATTCTTCTTCGCTGAGGCTACCATCACATCTGCAATGTATCTGAACATGTTGCAACTGTATGCTTTTCCACAGCTGCTTCAGTATCACCCCACGTCTTGTTTCAGCAAGATGGTGCACCGCTTCATGGGGGTTTGGACGTCCATGCCTATCTCAATATGACCTTTCCTGGGCGATGGATTGGTCGTGATGGGCCAACGGTTAGGCCTCCACGCTCTCCTGAAATAACCCCATTAGACTTCTCTTTATGGGGTTATGTCGAGGACGAGGTCTACCGAACACGTGTTCCAGATCTTGAAACCGTGCGGCAACGGATAACCACAGTCGTTGAATCGATCCCTCCTGTGATGCTGGCTAATGTGTGGACGGAAATTGAATATCGCTTAGATGTGCTACGTGCTACCAAGGATACTCATGTGGAAGTTTACTGATGTGTGAAAAAAACTTTCATTGTTTTTAAACAGTTAGACACCAGTTTCATATTTGTATCTTACTTCTAGCCTGAGTTATCAATTTATGTAATCAGGGAAAGACTTTTCGGACACCCTGTACGTCTCGCACGTTGACTGTGCTGCGCGGGGTAGGCGCGGTCTCGTGCCTTGCAACGGTTCGCGCGGCTCCCCCGTCGGAGGTTCGAGTCTTTCCTCGGGCATGGGTGTGTGTGTGTGTTGTCCTTAGCGTAAGTTAGGTTAGATTAAGTAGTGTCTCAACCTAGGCGTCCCATAGGAACTTGCCACAAATTTCCAATTTCCACATTGACTCTGAAGAGATAAACAGGAAACTGGAAACGGAGCCAGATAACGTCTACTGATAATTTCCGAGCGACACACAGTCGTATTATAGAGGAGCGCACTATATACTAACGGTCGATTGAAGAACAGCGAATGAAATGTGTTCTTCTCCCATTCCTACTTTACGACCGTGGTAATTGTTTCACCAGTTATGTTTGATTAACTATCTTCTTACATGGTATGTTCAATAAACATTTTACATTGCGACTGTTTTCAAAATGGAACACTGTACATAGAGGGCTCCCTTTCCAATACTGGAGTTTTGCGCCTATTAACACAAAACATTGAACTTAACGTAACCTGCCTTTCCTCGAATTCCTAGTACTTCGTCGGAAATCCTCTACGACCCGCCAACTCGACAGCAGTTGTGCCTCAAAAACTTACCAATCCAGAGCTGCAGCTCTGAGTCATCACTCTTCTGACTGGTCTGATACGGTCCGCCACGAATTCCTCTCCTGTGCCAGCCTCTTCACTTCAGAGTGAAGCACTTGCAACCTACGTTCTCAACTGTTTGGTGGATGAATTCCAATCTCTGACTTCCTCTACAGTTTTTACCCTCTACAGCTCCCTGTAGTACCATGGTAGTTACTCCCTCATGTCTTAACAGATGCCCTACCATTCTGTCCCCTCTTCTTGTTAATGTTTATCCATATATTCCTTTCCTCTCCGATCCCGCGCAGAACCCCCTTGTTCTTTACCTTAGCCATCCAATTAATTTTCAACTTCTTCTTTAGCACCACATCTCAGATGCTTCGAATCCCTTCTGCTCCCGTTTTCCCACAGTTTATGTTTCATTACCGTACAATGCAGAGCTCCAAACCAGTTTTCTCAAAAATTTGTTAATCATATTATGACATATGCTCGATACTAGTAGTCTTGGTTGAGAATGCACTTTTTGCCAGTTAAAGTCTGCTTTTAATGTCGTCCTTGCTCCGTCGTCATGGGTTATTTTGCTGGCTAGGTAGCAGAATTCCGTAAATTCATCTATACAGGATTGATGGTCACTACGTAGATGAATGTGTATGGATTCACTGGAGGTGGTACGGGCAGACAGTCTTGTCAAGTAGATTACAACACGTTTCCCCAAAGCTGCAATTAGTGATTTGCTATACAAACTGCCGCCAGAGGAAATATTTTAGACCTTGTAGCGGCAAACAAGCCAGACCTTATCGACAGAACAAGGACCCACCGTGGTATAAGAATTTTTAACGTTGTGCAGCCCTATCAGAATGGAAAAGAAAGCTGAGGATCTGTTAGACGATGGTCAGTTTGGCTTCAGGAGTGGTAAAGGCACCAGAGAGGCAGTTCTCTTCTTTTACCTATCTTATGTACTGGTGCCACCTGTGCTTTTTTCCAGTCGCTAGACACTTGGCGCAGTGTGAAGGATTCGCGATAAACGCGGGCCGAGTAAGAGTGTTGGGTTGGGTTGTTTGTGGGAAGAGACCAAACTGCGAGGTCATCGGTCTCATCGGATCAGGGAAGGACGGGGAAGGAAGTCGGCCGTGCCCTTTCAGAGGAACCATCCCGGCATTTGCCGGGAGCGATTTAGGGAAATCACGGAAAACCTAAATCAGGATGGCCGGACGCGGGATTGAACCGTCGTCCTCCCGAATGCGAGTCCAGTGTGCTAACCACTGCGCCAACTCGCTCGGTTGAGGCCGAGTAAGAGACCAGTGCCGCAGAGTACTGTACGTAAAACCTAAATAGGATTCCTTGTTGACTAGCTGAGCTACTGTTTTCAGCTCTTTCAGTCGCATCTCTACGCCAGCGGTAATAAAAACGAAAACACGACGCTAGGCGATTAGGCTCTGCCGACCGCGTTACGTCGACCGGCCGCCGTCCCATCCTCTGCTGGTGAGGCATGGACTTGCCTTGGGTCAGAAAACGGCACTCCCTGCCGTTTTCGACGTATACACTTTGGAGCAGATACCTTTGGGGAATCTGTGCGACAGTCAAATGAAGGTACGTTTGTACGATACTTCTGCTTGAAATATTTTTTAAACGTGAAGTTGAAGACTGCAACTCTCCTTTTACTGGACTCTGTTGTCACACACGATTGATCAACGAATGATTGGATGGAAGCCTTCGACACGCTTAGCGATTTTACACAGGACCAGAACTTACGCGGGCTCTCTAAAAAATGGTTCAAATGGCTCTGAGCACTATGGAACTTTACATCTGCGGTCATCAGTCCCCTAGAACGGAGAACTACTTAAACCTAACTAACCTAAGGACATCACACACTTCCATGCCCGAGACAGGATTCGAACCTGCGACCGTAGAGGTCACGCGGTTCCAGCATGAAGCGCCTAGAACCTCTCGGCCACTCCGGCCGGCGCGGCCTTTCTGCTAGATCTTTTATTAAGGTGTGACTGTGGTAATTGTTATATGCTTCACGCATCGATCGTTTCAGACAAATGAAACTCTTCTAACTTTTCCCTATCGTCATTAGCGCATTTTTTAACCGAGAGCGCAACAGTTTTTGTTTCCTTAGCATTACCCGCGATTCGAACTAGGGACTTTTGCCTTTAGTGGGCAAGTCCTCTACCAACTGAGCTACCCAAGCGCGCCCCGCGACCCCTCTGTATATTTTGCAGGAGAGCTTCTGTGAAGTTTTGAAGGTAGGAGACGAGGTACTGGCGGAAGTGGAGCTGTGAGGACGCGTCGTGAATCGTGCTTGGGTAGTTCAATCGGTAAAGCACTTGGCCGCGAAAGACAAAGGTCCCGAGTTCGAGTCTCGGTCCGGCACACAGTTTTAACCTGCCCGGAATTTCTTCTGAAAGGAGTACCAGCTTCAGGTGCATAGCTGGCAGGTTCATGAGCCATATAGTGTGGGAGGTAGTGGTCTTGTAACGGCCGCTGCTATTCGTCACCTGAGCAAAAGGTAAATGCCACACGGCCGACAGGGAGCGGCGCTTGGCATGAGAACGCACTTCCCTCGGGGGATTGATAGAGAATTCTTCCTTCTACGGATAGATCGACGGCATTTCACTGGCGAGACCCACAGCAGAGAAGCAAGCTGTCTAATTTTGGGAAGTACTGCTTTCGACAAAAGCACTGTGGAGTCTGACACACAACCAATTCATCCTTATACGTGAATTCTGGAACGGAATTTCTGTTTCTGGTTACTGAGCAAGCAGAATTCTTGACTCGTATTCTGTTTTATACTGAGGTAATTTTAGCTCTTGAAGGTTTCGGCCGGCATATTGCGTCCACTGAGTAGGCAGGGGCAGGAATTGCATGTACATCCCATACATTATCTCCACAGCGACCAACGCTCCAAGGGTCAGATCGTTAGTGTAGTACGGTTGCAGTCCAGGTGATATGCACACTCCGCATAGGAACACTCACAGTAATGTGTTGAGTTCAGTTTGCTTGTGCACTGAGCATTTACTGAAAGTGCCAGTGAGGTTGTAAGTATCCAGTTTCTCACTGCTAAGCAGTATTAGCCAACTCTGTGTTTGTCTAATAACGAGGGGCGTGGTCTAAAGTCATACATAGGTACTGCGAGTCCCGAAATTAGGTGATAGCTAGAATCTGATATTGTGTATTTCATATTTGTACAATTTTTGCATTCAAACGTTTTTTGTTGAGAGTAAACGAGTTACATTTTCCAGCCATGATTTATTCTAGTAGCATCCCGATAAGAATGATTGGCTTTATGTGGTTAACTGAAGTACAACCGCAGCATGATATTTCGTTTTACGGAAATCCCTAGTGGTAGGTTCTCAAAAAGCTAAGACCAATTCTTTGCAGACGAATGGAAAAACTAGTAGAAGCCGAGCTCGGGGAAGATAGTTTGGATTTCGTAGAAATGTTGGAACGCGGGAGGCAATACCGACCCTACGACTTATCTTAGAAGATAGATTACGGAAAGGCAAAACCACGTTTCTAGCATTTGTAGACTTGGAGAAAGCTTTTGAAAACGTTCACTGGAATACTCTAAAATTCTGAAGGTGGCAGGCGTAAAATACAGGGAGCGAAAGGCTATTTACAATTTGTACAGGAACCAGATGGCAGTTATAAGAGTAGAGGGGCATGAAAGGGAAGCAGTGGTTGAGAAGGGAGTGAGACAGGGTTGTAGCCTACGCCCGATATTATTCAATCTGTACATTGAGCAAGCAGTGAAGGAAACCAAAGAAAAATTTGGTGTAGGAATTAAAATCCATGGAGATGGAATAAAAACTTTGAGGTTTGCCGATTACATTGTAATTCCGTCAGAGATAGCAAAGACTTGTAAGAGCAGCTGAACGAAATGGGCAGTGTGTTGAAAGGAGGAAATAAGATGAACATCAACAAAAGCAAAACAAGAAGAATGGAATGTAGCCGAATTAAATCAGGTGACGCTGAGGGAATTAGATTAGGAAAGATTAGGAAATGAGTCACTTAAAATAGTAGATGTGTTTTGCTATGTGGGGAGCAAAATAACTGACGATGGTCGAAGAAGAGAGGATATAAAATATAAATTGGCTATGGCAAGGAAAGCGTTTCTGAAGAAGAGAAGTTTATTAACACTGAGTACAGATTTAAGTGTCAGGAAGTCTCTTCTCAAAGTATTTGTTTGTAGTGCAGCCACGTATGGAAGTGAAACATGGACGATAAATGGTTTGGACTAGAAGAGATTAGAAGCTTTCGCAATGTGGTGCTACTGAAGAATTCTGAAGATTAGATGGATAGATCACGTAACTAATGAGGATGTACTGAATAGAATTGTGGAGAAGGGGAAATTGTGGCAAAACCTGACTGAAAGAAGGGACTGGTTGGTAGGACACGTTCTGAGGCATCAAGGTATCACCAGTTTAGTACTGGAGGGTATCGTGTAGGGTAAAAATCATAGAGGGAGACCAAGAGATGAATACAATAAGCAACTTCAGAAAGATGTAGGTTGCAGTAATTACTCGGAGATTTAGAAGATTGCACAGCAGAGAGTAGCATGGGGAGCTGCATAAAACCGTCTGTGGACTGAAGACCACAACAACAAGAACAGGCTCTCAATATCAGGGTCATTTCAGTAATTTGTAGGCGTGAGAATTCCATTGTGGTGACAGCCAGTCATAGACAAGCTACACGTTATGTGCATCACAGGCGTTTAAAGAGTATGTAAAATGAGACAAGAAATGAAGCAGCCATCGCTGAACATCGTGTGGTGACTTGCGGAGACTTCACACAAATAACGGGCTTTCAGTAACACATTTCGGCAGTTTACGACTCGAGATTATGAGCAACTGGTAGTTCGGTAGCGACGGAAGCCGCCGAGCTGGAGTAAGAAGCGCAGCAGCAACGAGTTACTCTGGAGGGCCGCCCCCCCCCCCCCCCCCCACCACCACCACACCACTCGCTACTTGTTAACTGCAAGTGGGGGCGCTCGGCACAGTTTGCAGCGCAAAACAGCTTCAGGGTCGGCGGAGGCGGCGGAGGCGGCTGTTGTGGCGCCGACGAGGGGGGCGGTCCGCTCCCACCGGCGCGGCGTCCCGTTCTCAAGTCGTCGTCTGCGCTGGCGCCTTGGCGGCCTATGACGGCAGCGGCCTGATTGAAATTAATGACCGGGGCACCGCTCCTGCAGACGTACACTCCGTAGCGACGGCGCTCCACGGCTCGACAGACAGCCGCTGCCCCTCCCCCTCTCCTCCCCCCCTCCCCCCTCACCGTCGCTCTCTCAGTGATTTATGAACCCGGCCGTTTCTGCCACGCTACTACAGAGAGAAAGAGAGGGGTGGCAGGGTAAGGGGGTGGCGGGGGAGACGAGAGGAAGGGGTGGGAGAACCTACAACCAGGGCACCCTGCCCATCGCTCGCATTTGAATGCGATTCTGTTTGCTCCCGCTTTGGCTGCTCGGGCGTTTAATTACGGGACGTGAATTTAAAATTCTAGTGAGTCGATATGGGGCTCCGCCTGTGAACAGAGTGGGGGCGAGTGGAAACTAAAATGTTTCTCTCCGATTCATTTTCGCGCATTTTAAAGTGAAATTTAGTCCGTTTAAGAGGAATGAAGGTTAGCTGTGACAAGGACGTGACGAGCTATGCAAGTGCCAATAGAGAGTACTTCTTTTTGCCTTACCCCAACTACCTCTATAAACTGGTAGGCAGCGTGAGAATTAACGACTGCGTGAGAGCTTTTATTACACATCCCTGAATTTTAAAATTTATGGGCAGAGCTACATTCACAATGACATATAAAATTAGCATACTGTGCCTCGTCTCCGTATTGCACACGCAGTCCTTTCTGTTGTCCTGCATTCTTCATTTCTTCCTGTTCCAGAAGATTTTTCTACACTAATAAATTGTGCGTGAAACACCTGATACTTGACGCATAGGCTGGCTCCTCTTTCTGGAATTTTATGTCCGTCACGCTGACACAAGAATTAGTTACAAAAATAAATTCCATGAAAAGCAGCGTGAATCCACGATGTGTGATCTGCACTCCGAAGACTGGTTTGACGCAATCTCCATGCTACGTTATCTTGTGCGAACCTCGCCATCTCCGAATAACTACTGAAACCCACATCATGTTGAATCTGCGTACTGTATTCATCTCTTAGTCTCCTTCTGCGGATGGTACCTCCCTCCCCCTCGCCCCCCCCACCTTCCCACATGTTGTTGTTGTTGTGATCTTCAGTCCTGAGACTGGTTTGATGCAGCTCTCCATGCTACTCTATCTTGTACAAGCCTCTTCATCTCCCAGTACCTACCGCAACCTACATCTTTCTGAATCTGCTTAGTGTATTCATCTCTTGGTCTCTCTCTACGATTTTTACCTTCCACGCTGCCCTCCAATACTAAATTGGTGATCCCTTGATGCCTCAGAACAAGCCCTACCAACCGATCCCTTCTTCTAGTCAAGTTCTGCCACAAACTTCTCTTCTCCCCAATCCTATTCAATACTTCCTCATTAGTTATGTGATCTACCCATCTAATCTTCAGCATTCTTCTGTAGCACCACATTTAAAAAGCTTCTATTCTCTTCTTGTCCAAACTATTTATGGTCCATGTTGCATTACATACCTGGCTACACTCCATACAAATACTTTCAGAAATGACTTCCTCACACTTAAATCTATACTCGATGTTAACAAATTTCTCTTCTTCAGAAAGGCTTTCCTTGCCATTGCACGTCTACATTTTATATCCTCTCTACTTCGACCATCATCAGTTATTTTGCTCCCCAAATAGCAAAACTGCTTTACTACCGTAAGTGTCTCATTTCCTAATCTAATTCCCTCAGCATCACCCGACTTAATTCGACTACATTCCATTATCCTCGTTTTGCTTTTGTTGATGTTCATCTTATATCCTCCTTTCAAGACACTATCCATTGCGTTCAACTGCGTTCCAAGTCCTTTGCTGTCTCTGATACAATTACAATGTCATCGGCGAACCTTAAAGCTTTTATTTCTTCTCCATGGATTTTAATACCTACTCCGAATTTTTCTTTTGTTTCCTTCACTGCTTGCTCAATATACAGATTGAATAACATCGGGGAGGCTACAGCCCTGTCTCACTCCCTTCCCAACCACTGCTTCCCTTTCATGCCCCTCGACTCTTATAACTGCCATCTGGCTTCTGTACAAATTGTAAACAGCCTTTCGCTCCCTGTATTTTACCCCTGCCACCTTCAGAATTTGAAAGACATTATTCCAGTCAACATTGTCAAAGGTTTCTCTAAGTCTACAAATGCTAGAAACGTAGGTTTGCCCTTCCTTAATCTAGCTTCTAAGATGAGTCGTAGGGTCAGTATTGCCTCACGTGTTCCAGCATTTCTACGGAATCCAAACTGATCTTCCCCGAGGTCGGCTTCTACTAGTTTTTCCATTCGTCTGTAAAGAATTCGCGTTAGTACTTTGCAGCTGTGACTTATTGAGCTGATACTTCGGTAATTTTCACATCTGTCAACACCTGCTTTCTTTGGGATTGGAATTATTATATTCTTCTTGAAGCCTGAGGGTATTTCGCCTGTTTCATACATCTTGCTCACCAGATGGTAGAGTTTTGTCAGGACTGGCTCTCCCAAGGCCGTCAGTACTTCCAATGGAATGTTGTCTACTCCAGGGGCCTTGTTTCGACTCAGGTCTTTCAGTGCTCTGTCAAACTCTTCACGCAGTATCATATCTCCCATTCCATCTTCATCTACATCCTGTTCCATTTCCATAATATTGTCCTCAGGTACATCGCCCTTGTATAGACCTTCTATATACTCCTTCCACCTGCTTTCCCTTCTTTGCTTAGAATTGGGTTTTCATCTGAGCTCTTGATGTTCATGCAAGTGGTTCTCTTATCTCCAAAGGTCTCTTTAATTTTTCTGTAGGCAGTATCTATCTTACCCCTAGTGAGATAAGCCTCTACATCCTTACATTTGTCGTGTAGCCATCCCTGCTTAGCCATTTTGCACTTCCTGTCAATCTCATTTTTGAGACGTTTGTATTCCTGTTTGCCTGCTTCATTTACTGCATTTTTATATTTTCTCCTTTCATCAATTAAATTCAATACATCTTCTGTTACCCAAGGATTTCTACTAGCCCTCGTCTTTTTACCTACTTGATCCTCTGCTGCCTTCACTACTTCATCCCTCAGAGCTACCCATTCTTCTACTGTATTTCTTTCCCCCGTTCCTGTCAATTGTTCCCTTATGCTCTCCCTGAAACTCTGTACAACCTCTGTTTTAGTCAGTTTATCCAGGTCCCATCTCCTTAAATTCCCACCTTTTGCAGTTTCTTCAGTTTTAATCTACAGGACATAACCAATAGATTGTGGTCAGAATGCACATCTGCCCCTGGAAATGTATAACAATTTAAAACCTGGTTCCTAAATCTCTGTCTTACCATTAGATAATCTATCTGAATCCTGTCAGTATCTCCAGGTTTCTTCCATGTATACAGCCTTCTTTTATGATTCTTGAACCAAGTGTTAGCTATGATTAAGCTGTGCCCTGTGCAAAATTCTACCAGGCGGCTTCCTCTTTCATTTCGTAGCCCCAATCCACATTCACCTACTACGTTTCCTTCTCTCCCTTTTCCTTCTACCGAATTCCAGTCACCCATGACTATTAAATTTTCGTCACCCTTCACTATCTGAATAATTTCTCTTATTTCATCATACATTTCTTCAATTTCTTCGTCATCTGCAGAGCTAGTTTGCATATAAACTTGTACTACTGTAGTAGGCGTGGGCTTCGTATCTATCTTGGCCACAATAATGCGTTCACTATGCTGTTTGTAGTAGCTTACCCGCATTCCTATTTTCCTATTCATTATTAAACCTGCTCCTGCATTACCCCTATTTGATTTTGTGTTTATAACTCTGTAGTCACCTGACCAGAAGTTTTGTTCCTCCTGCCACCGAACTTCACTAACTCCCACTATATCTAACTTTAACCTATCCATTTCCCTTTTTAAATTTTCTAACCTACCTGCTCGGTTAAGGGATCTGTCATTCCACGCTCCAATCCGTAGAACGCCAGTTTTCTTTGTCCTGATAATGACATCCTCTTGAGTAGTCCCCGCCCGGAGATCCGAATGGGGGACTATTTTACCTCCGGAATATTTTACTCAAGAGGACGCCATCATCATTTAACCATACAGTAAAGCTGCATGCCCTCGGGAAAAATTACGGCCGTAGTTTCCCCTTGCTTTCAGCCGTTCGCAGTACCAGCACAGCTAGGCCGTTTTGGTTAGTGTTACAAGGCCAGATCAGTCAATCATCCAGACTGTTGCCCCTGCTACTACTGAAAAGGCTGCTGCCCCTCTTCAGGAACCAAACGTTTGTCTGGCCTCTCAACAGATACTCCTCCGTTGTGGTTGCACCTACAGTAGGGCCATCTGTATGGCTGAGGCACGAAAGCCTCCCCACCAACGGCAAGGTCCATGGTTCATGGGGGGGGGGGGGGGGGGCACATATCCCTCTAATAATAAATCTGTGACTACTTGATGTTTCAGAATCTCCTACCAACCAGTCTCTTCTTTTGGTCAAGTTGCGTCACAAATTTCTTGTCTCCCCAATTATGTTCAGTGCCTCCTCATTAGCTATGTGATCGACCCATCGAACTGTCAGCACTTTTCTGTAGCACCACGTTTCGAAAGCTTCCATTCTCTTTTTCTCCAAATAGTTTATCGCCCATGCTTCACTTCCATACATAGCTACACTCCAAACAAATAACTTCAGAGAAGACTTCCTACCACTTAAATTTATATCCAACGTCAGAAATGCTTTCTTGCCAGTCTACATTTTATATCCTCTTATATCCTCTCTGGTTTGGCTTTCATCACTTATTTTGCCGTCCAGATAGTAACACTTATCTTCAGTCTGATTACTCTAGCATCACCTGACTTAATTCGACTACATTCCATTACCCTTGATTGCTTTTGTTGATGTTCAGCTTATATCCTCTTTTTTTTAACATTATCCGTTTTGCTCAACCTATCTTCCACATCCTTTGCTGTCTCTGACAGAATTACAATGACGTCGAGACCAATCTCAAAATTTAATTTCATCTCGCTGAATTGCTATTCCTCCTCTAAATTTTTCTTTGATTCCTTTACTGTTTGTTCGATGTACACACTGAATAACATATGGGATAAAATACAACCCTGTCTCACTCTCTTCTCAAACAATGCTTCCCTTTCACGCCCCTCGACTCATTACTGCCGTCTCGTTTCTGTAACAGTTGTAAATAGCCTTTCACGCTCTGTATTTTATCTCTGCTACCCTAAGAATTTCAAAGAGATTATTCCAGTCAGCATTGTCAAAAACTTTCTCTTCAGATGCTGTAAATGTATATTTAGCTTTCCTTAACCTGTCATTTAAGATAAGCCGTAGGTTTAGTATTGTCTCGCGTGTTCCTACTTTTCTTGCTTGTAGCCCTCCTGTCATTCTTCTGTAAAGAATTCGTATTAGTGCCTTGCAACGATGCCATATCAAACTGATAGTTCTGTAATTTTGACGCCTGTTAGCATCTGCTTTCTTTGTAGCAGGAATTACCAGACTCTTATTGAAGCATGAGGATATTTCTGTTGTCTCATACATCCTGCACACCAGGTGGCAGAGTTTTGTCTTGGCTGGCTCTCCCAAGACTGTCAGTAGTTCTGACGGATTTTCGTCTACTCCCGGAGCCTTGTTTTGACTTAAGACTTTCAGTGCTCTGTCAAATTTTTAACGCAGTATCTTATCTTCCACCTCATCTTCATGTACGTCCTCTTGCATTTCCATAATATTGCCCTCAAGTACATCTTCCTTGTATAGGTCGTTTATATATACTTTTTCACGTATCTGCTTTCCCTTCTTTGCCTAGGACTGGTTTTCTATTTGAGCTCTTGATGTTCATACAGGCACTTTTCTTTCCTCCAAAGGTCTCTTTAATTTTCCTGTAGGTGGCATCTATCTTAACCCTAGCGATATACGCTTCTGAATTCTTACATTTATCCTCTAGCCATTCCTGCTTGGCGATTTTGTACTTCCTCTCAGTCTCATTTTTTAGACGTTTGTATTTCCTTTCACCTGTTTCATTTGGTGTATTTTTAAATTTTCTGCTTTATCAGTTACATTCAGTACCTCTTGTCTTGTCCTAGGATTCCTACTAGGCCTTGTCTTTTTAGCTATTTCATCCTATGCTGCCTTCACAATTTCATCTCTTAATGCTACCCATTCGTCTTCTACTGTATTCCTTTCCCCTGTCAACCGTTGCCTGGTAATCCCCCTGAAATTCTCAACAACCTCTGGTTCTTTCAACTTACCTTTGTCCCAACCCCTTAAGTTCCTACCGTTTTCCAATTTCTTCAGTTTTAATCTACAGATAGCAACCAATAAATTGTGGTCTCTGGGAATGTCTTACGATTTAAAATCTGATTCCTAAATCTCTGTCTAACCATTATATAACCAATCCCAAATCCTTCTGTGTCTCCAGGTCTCTTCCACGTATACGACGTTCTTTTATGATTCTTAAACCATGTGTTAGCCACGATTAAATTACGCCCTGTACAAAACTCTTCCTCTTTCATTCATTTCCCCCAGTCCATATTCACCTACCACTTTTCCTTCTCTCCCTTTTCCTACTATCCAATTCCATTCCCCCCACAATTACCTTTTCGTCTCCATTAACTGTCTCTTTTATCTCATCGTACATTTCTTCAATCTCTTCAACATCTACGGAGCTAGGTGCCCTGTAAACTTGCACTACTGTGACAGGGGTTGGCTTCGTGTCTGTCTTGGCTTTTCCCTTTTTAAATTTTCTAACCTACCTAACCCGATTAAGGGATCTAACATTCCAAGCTCCGATCATTAGACTGTCAGTTTTGTAACTCCTGATGATGATATCCTCCTGAATAGTCCCCGCCAGGAGATGTACTATGTCATTTTATCACTTGGTAAAAGGCGGTACAAATGACCTGCGGAACCTAAGTTAATTGCTTACCCTTGATGAAAGGACCTGAGTTGGAGCCAATTCTGATAAAGGCATACACTTTTACATCCGTACAATACACCATTAATCCAGTCGAAAGACTGATGACACAAAATAAAGCAAAGATGGCTTCTCTATCCGTTGATAGTTTCGGTAAGAGATACTAAAACTGTGAGCAATTCACAGTGTAGAATAACGCAACATCACAAGAACTGTTCACGTTGACACGACGTTAGAGTTATTTATTCCATGTCAGTGGCATGATACAGCAGTAGTACTTCTTTCAAATATTGATTTCCCATTGGACCCAAAGGAGTGAGAGACCTGTGGGTTCTATTTTTCTACCACTAAATCTACCCTACTCAATCAGCTTTGCAACATACGAACTTGGAATACCTGAGGGAAGAAACAGCCCAGTCTCTCCTCTCCGGATCATGAAAGATAAGCGGTAGATAATTTCGGCTACCTCTACGAACAGAGTCGGAGCCAAACCTATCCAAATTTACGCAGACTGCACTAAATCAGCTGTTTTCGGACATATACTTTGCTGATTGCATTACGAACAACGAACTGGAAGTAATGATGATGCAGTGTTAGAAATAAATAATCAGCATTGTTCGTTTCAGCAGATGAGAACTGTATTACTAGATTCCTTCTCTGCTTTATGCGTGCTGAAGTGATCTTCTACTAGTCTACACTCTCTAAAGATCTCCTTCACTGACAGTGCGCAACCGGTAACGATACCCGTCTTTGGGTCACTATAGTGTAGTTGATATTGATCTGTCAAAATATGATAACATGTCTGCGTCTTCTGCGATCACCTTAGGTTACAATCACGGCAGCCTGAGAGTCATTGTAAGACTCCTCAGGAAATGTGGTTAACCCACAAAAGAGTAGCTTACAGAATTATCGTTTGGTATATACGATAATCCGCAATTTTTTGTCGGTCAAGGACCTATATCGGATGGGATCGATAAAGAAGATCCAATTGAATGTACCTCATTTCGTCTTATGTTCTTTTAGCAACCATGAATGCTTCATAGAGATGCGTATCTGATAATACGGGAAGATACTGCAACAGCGGTTTTGTGAATCACGTTGTGATTTGCTATTGAAATTCCAAGAATGTAAGTCCCTCGAAATGTCATCGAATATATTGCTTCCTGTTATCTACATCTTGTGTGAAACCATGAAGGTGATATCAGAGAGACTGAAACTCACTCGGAACCACACTAAAAGTCGCTTTTCCCGCACACCGTTCGCTACTGGAACGGGAAAAGGAGGAGGTGACTGTGGTTTACAAAGTATCCTCAGCCACGTACCATAAGATGGTTTGTAAAGGACATGCCTAAATATCCGTGCATTCTAGTGGGGATAGAATGCAGTGGATTTTTATTGCTTACCTGGACACATGGGATGGGCCTATGTTGTTTATTGCTCAAATATTAGATATCCACCTATCATCGGTGTTGCCTGATTGACTTCTCTTCGGCAAGTATAAACATGGGAAAATGTTTTACGAAATTGCCAACATATCTGTTATCAACAGATACAGCTCATTTACGATTTGAAATAGGAAAAGGAGTTCACAAGTAACTTCAGAGGGGCACACTCGCTTTTAATCAACGTACTGCATTGTAGTAGGATCCACACCTACATACATACGCCGCAAGCTACTATACGGAGGGAACCTTGTCCCTGTGCCAGCCATTCCATTTCCTAATCCACTCGCAAAGGAACAAAACGTCTGTGTACCACTGCACGAGCCCGAATTAGTCCTGCTCTGTCTTCTCGCGCCTCAAGAGAAATACGCATTGGCGGCAGTAGAATTGTTCTGGAGTCAGCCGCAAATGCGGGTTTTCTAAGTTTTCCCAACAGTGTTTCATGAAAATAACAACGTCTCCCCTCCAGGGGTTCCCATCAGAGCTTACGAAACCCGTAATGCTTGCATGTTGATTGAACAAGGCGGTAAAAAACCTAGCAGCACTCTTCTCAATTGATTCAGTGCCTTTCTTCACTTCAATCTTAGATCTTCGGGATCCCAAAACCTCGAGCAGACCTCGAAAATGGGTCACACTAGTGTTCTATACGCGGATTCCTTTACAGATGAGCTACATTTTCCTAAAATTCTCCAAATAAACCGATAGGCATTCACCTTCCTTACTACTGAAATTACACGCTCGCTGCATTTCATGTCAAACTGCAACGTTACTCTTGTATATGAGTATACACGACTGTGTCTAGCAGCATGTAACTAATCTTTATCTGTAATGTGTACATTTAGAGAAAGCTGTCATTGATCACACCAAATAGCGATTGTATCCAAATCATCTTGTCCTAAAGTCACTTCAACGTGAAATTCTCCCGTACACTACAACAAATAGTCACACATTGCTACTCACCCTGTCCGTCAGAAAATTTACGTATATACAGATCTCTCTGATGAACACTTGTCGTCGAGGACAACCTAGTGGCTTCTATTACATAAAGTCTTTGAGCCACTCATGTATCTGAGAACCATTCCGTATGCCATCGTTAATAGTTTGCAGCGGGGCAGTATGTCAAACGCTTTTCGGAAGCCAAGGAATATGGAATCTGCGTATAGCCCTTGATCCATGGTCCGCCCTACTTTAAGAAGGTCACTAAAGAGCAGTTAAAGGTAGCAATGACAGCAGCTCACTATTGTTTATCACAATAGAATGCAAGGCAAAGCTGTCGTGAGTATCTGTTGAGAGTGATGAAAGAAAGGTGAGCCCAGGAGTTGAAGACAAGGAGTTGGATGTCCACGCCTCAGCACAAAAAGTCACACCACAGATGGTGGAGATCGGAGGGTTGCCCGTTCTGAAAAACTGGACAGGCGGCGTCCTGTGACAGATACAACGACGGCACACAACACTGATGAAGGAATTAAGTGGTTCAGAACACACCTTTCGCCTCAGACTGTTAAACGTAGGTTTCCAAAGCAGACGTCCGTTACGTGATCCCGTGTTGACACAGTGACATTGTTGCAGAAAGCTCGGGATCTTCGAGACTGGAGCATGGATCAATGGAAACGTGTCGGCTTGTCGGACGAATCACACTTCTTGTTACACGAGGTCGAGGCTCGTGTCCGCATACGCTGTCATCCAGGCAAACAGCTGCCCGAAACATGCAACGCGCCTCAGGTGGAGGCCGTTAGAAACAGAGTTATGCTATGGGAGACATTCACCTCGACTTTCATGCAAACTCTGATAGTAATCGAGGGATCTCCGTCAGCTGCGGAATATGTGAACAGTTTCGTGGGCCCGCTTCTCACTTCCATGCTTGATGTCTTCCCCTACGGCAATAACACCTTCCATCAAGATGAGGGTCAGCGTCTAAAGACCAGATTCGAGCTACAATGGTTTCATGAACATGACAGCGACCTGGCATTGTGGTCCTGGCCACCATACGCGCCTCGTATGAACGCTATTTAACACATCCAAGCACTATCGAACCCCAGCTTCGCATTCACAAACCATTGTTCCATCAGGCGACCTGTGCGCAGTCTGGTGCCATATACTATTGGAAACAACTTTTCGCATACACGGCGCGTAAAATCGCTGCTGTACTGCATCACAAACAAACTGGTGATTGTAATGTTTTGGCTCATAGCGTAATTCAGTAATTATGTGACCCAATACAGAAAGCCGAAAAGACAAGGAAAAGGGAATTAGATATAGTAGATATAGAGGATTTATCAAAGCAAAGTAAATGATGACAGAAGTCTGTAGGTTGATTCACCATATCCGCTTAGAATGTGAGAATGAGCGAAAACGAAACTTTCGACTTAAATGTGTCAATTATTCTTAATGTAGCAAACGTTGCGTTGTTGTTCGTGGAACTACAATAACTCTAGCTAAATGTAGTTGTCGGATTCGAACCAAGGCTGCTTACACAAGTGTTCATACAACAGAGGTTTCTGTCCGCAGACGATAACAGTAAAATGTCTAACAGCATAAAATGAAACGACGAGTGTTGGGCGGCAGTGCAAATAACATGTTTCAACGATTTATGTTACCTTCTAGGCGTTATATTTCCCAGTGTACCTACTAGGCTTCAGATCAAAGGTACAAATAATGTGAGAGTATACACTTAATTTGTAATTCTAAGGGATCAAATTCAGTTTCAGTGGTACTCATCGTGTTCATGCAGCAGTGAACAAACAAACAAAAGAGTACTTCAGGTTATATTAGGCAGCATGGAGAAGTTATTACGAGGGCGTGCTGAAGAATAATGCCTCCGTATTTTTTATCTGAAAACTCTCATAACTTATTAAACAAATCAAATGTTATTAACATTCCACTTCTATATTCTTCCTGCCTACATATTTGCATTCCTCTACCGCCAGAGGACTCCGAACCGTAGTCTGTAGCATCGCGGTGTATTAGGTAGCTATGTTATGCTGTAATCGAGTTTCGAATTCGTAGACTTCATCTACACATGGACACGCCCTCCTTCAGTATGAAAAACAGCACACGCAACTCCCGTTGTGTACAGACCTATCTGCTCTGAAATAAAGTAATTTCTGGCCAAGAAATACTGGCATTGACCGCATAGTACAGCCGCCGAAACCTCCCGTTCTTATAAATTAATGGCATCTGTAAAAGCAATCTGTCATGATTTGTGAATGATCCGACAATATGCGAGTTTACAATAGCTGAAAAATATCGGGTACTTTGGACCACTTAAAAATGAGACGTTCCGAGTCTCATGTAGCAGAGGAGCAGAGATGACATTCTGCCGTACATAAATACACAGCAGGCAGTGAAACTGGCAGTACCGATACAACCATACTGTCACACATCAGCAGCTCACAGCTTAATTATTCATCCACGCCTCGTAAATCATGCTTTTTTTCTCGTAGTATCAATGTAAATTTATCTAAATTGCAGATTAATGTTGATATTACTCCAAATGCATGTTTAATTAATTTGCTACAGTGATAATCGATTGTTGTAACCTGTAGGCCATCGAAAATACAGTGTCGATGAATTATGTCCTATGTTTAACGGTCCCAATCTAGCTGACGTTGCATGATTTAATAGATGCTGTACTGCAGTGGCAAGGGGTGGAGGTTAAGTGTGCACCATATCATCGCAATATCTGAGTTCGCTCATCTCAGTAAAAGACCATGATCCAGAATGTGCCTAATTCGTCATTGTGTAATTATGAAGTAATCATCTTCTGAGCAGTCGTAATAACGGAGCTTCAGTCTTTTCCTTCGACGCCACAGCAACACATTTGAGGTTCTGTAATAATGAAAGAACACACAACAAGAAACTCGCTTATGTACGTAAGTTAAAGTTTAATTTTTGGGCATTTCTACTTTTGACATACTGTACTTGATTTCCTCAACGCTAAGCCAAAAGGTGTTACGGCAAATTACATCCGCAAACTGTGACATTAAGTAATACAGTTGACGAATAGATACGAGACTTAGTTATACAGTTCTAATAATCACCTCGGCACAATAAAGCTATATAATTTTTTTTTGTCTGCAGATGTTTTAGTTCTGATATACATTGAAATTTTCGCTCTGCACCTAGCGTCACAGCAAACTACTGTAGGAGATAAAACAAATGGCGTAGCCCGTTGATGAAATCGTGAATCTAGGGTTAACGAACACTCCGTTATTATCGGAGTCTTCCGTTTTTTCACCCAAAATTTCTTCCTCCGTTTATTTTATTCTGACCTGGTCAGTGTGTTATTAGCTGTCAATCTGGACTTGCTTCTTGACGAAAATTATCGCACACAGTTATTAATGTATTATTTTACGTATTATTGAGGGTTTAAAAGAACAAATTATGTTGGTTCAAACTATGGTATTACTTTTCTAAAAGCTTGATAAAGGTCACTGATCGAAACTAGTAGCGAACTGTGCAAAATAAATGACAGCTGAATGTTTCAGCATGAATTTTGACGCTATCGTTTTTCTGTGTCTAACCTGCGGTTTATTTACCTTAGTCAATTCTTGCAGCTCTTACATTCCATCAACATTGGTTTTTTCAGGAGTTCATACATTCAGTTGTGTCTCATGTTTTCAAAGGCCCAAAACTGCAGGACCCCAATACATCTTAGGGATGTTCAGCTCTGTTACCCGGTGCTTTCTGGTGTAACAGCCAAATTTATACATTTGAGCTCAATTGTGCCTTCTGCTAAAAAGCGAAACTTCTCACTTCATTTCTAGGTCGCAAAATGTTTTCGCGATGAGTTTGCACCATGTTAATCGAGAACAAAATTGGTTGCCTAGGCACGCCACTACAAAGGCATGAGCGATAAACCCTCCCCTCTCACTAGGCAGGCGTTCTGCGAATCGGCTCTGTGGATAGCGGTTGACTGCTGTCCTCCCTGGCGATCTGTGTGCATTTTCTACCGTTCAGAATGATTTCTGTGTTCTCTCACGTCTACGAGGCATGCCAGTCAGAATCAACAAAAGAGGAAAAGTAAGTTTGCACTGGTCAGTTACCGACAATCTCTAGCACTGCTGTTTACCGGATTCCTCGGCATCAATAAATATTCCGATCAAACTGTCCTTTCATTATAAATTTACATATGTTACCTATGTGTTCGTGGAAAGTCATGCAACAGCATACCTAGAATCACGATGGGGCTATTTTCGAGGTATAACAGCATACCCAGAATCATGACGAGGCTATTTGGGAGGTATAACGTTTTCTGAAATTACTATAACCTAGGTCTCTACCAAGTCATCCGTTGTAGGATGGATGAATATGTACAGAAGGACTAACTCCACTGCCAGATTCCATGGTCGCAGATCGATTTTTCCGAAGTGATAATTAGATATTTATGACTATACCTGTCGATATCTACAGCGTGATAAACGGAGCACACAACCTGTCATGAGAACTGCACTTCGCTTAGTGTTCAGCGTCGACAGGAGTTCATAAAAGATTTTTCCAGGGCTGATATTTCTGAGGAATGTGTTCATCATGGCAAATGACATGTTTGATTACATGATCTTGGGTGTTGCACCCTGAAATGTGTGGAATGTGTGGGTGGCACAATGCTAAGTACTCTCTGCCATGTACTTCACAGTGGTTTTCAGAATCTGAGGAGGCCTATGTAGTTATATAGATGAAATCTGGTTTGGAAACTGTCTACTCATTATGACCCACTCATTCAGTACTATGCTCAAGTAAGAATCAGTGCAAATAACACATGCCCTGACCAGTAAGTGTTGAAGCGAAATGCGAAGAGCGGTCATTGTCTGTACGAAAATGATACTCCCAACGGATTTTCTATACAGATATCCAGTATTAAATACAATGGACAACTTAGGTAGTTACTAATGTAGAGCTGCATTACTAACATTATCATCCCTCATTGTCGTTACACATCAGGCTATTGCAAAAGATATTTGGAAGCACTTTCTGTTGATTCTATGTGTATCATGGTGAAATGACCGAGTGCGGCCTACTATGACTGTTACACAGAGTTGTAAAATAAACTGTCAGATAATCATTACAGCTCAGGTGTTGGGTTCAACTATGTAAATATAGGTGAATGAAGTCAACTTTCGAAAATATGAGCATATGGTAATTTCAGAAGCCTTCGTTTTGAGAGTGAAGAATTGAAACTTTAATCTGACACGGTTTTTCAAAAAAATCTTAACAGTCTATTGATCCTCCCAGGCATTCACCTTACCCAATACTTTTTAATTCAACTTGAGTCAGTGAGTATCGCACTTTAGAAAGGACTGTGAGTAGCAGACAATATTGATCCTACTTTGTAAACCAAATTTCATGCGCTGTACGGCACCTTTGGAATCTCAATAACTGTTGACAAATGGTACAGGCACTCGCTTGGCATCCAACATCAAACTTAATCTATGTTTCCTAGCAACTCTCTAGCATGATTTTATCAAATCTGGGTCACAATATAGTCAGGTACTGTGAAGATTATACTACTTTGTACTGAAATCGCCAACCAAGTTAGTAGATTATTTTTAAAAAAATTTCTCACTTTCTATTCACTGATTTGATGTCACTCTTCATCGTTTCTTATCTTGTCCTAATGTTTTCACAACGACCTCGTTAAGGTGGTAAAAGATTTTTCCATCTTATATTCAATATTCATTTATATTACACTGAAGCGCCAAAGAAACTGGTATACGCATGTGTATTCAAATACAGAGATACGAAAACGGAGCTGCGGCCGGTGAAGCCTATATAATGTATAAGACAACAAATGTGTGGCGCAGTTGTTAGATCAGTTACTGCTGCTACAATGGCAGGTTATCAAGATTTAAGTGAGTTTCAACGTGGTGGGTGCTATAGTCGGCGCACGAGCGACAGGATACCGCATCTCCGAGGTAGCGATGAACTACGACCATTTTATCAGTGTACTGTGACTATGAGGAATCCGGTAAAACATGAAATCTCCGACGTCGCTGCGGCCAGGAAAAGATCCTGTTGGGGGGGGGGGGGGAGGGGGGGGGGGGGGTAACCAACGACGAATGAAGAGAATCGTACACCGTGACAGAAGTCTAACCCTCCGCAAATTGCTGCAGATTTCAATGCTGGGCCATCAACAAGTGTCAGCGTGCGAACTATTCAACGAAACATCATCGACACGGGCTTTCGGAGCCGAAGGCCCACTCGTGTATCCTTGATGATAGCACGACACGAAGCTTTACGCCTCGCCTGGGCTCATCAACACCGGCACTGGGCTGTTGATAACTGGAAATATGTTGCCTGGTCGGACGAGTCACGTTTCTGACTGTATCGAGTGGATGGACGTGTACGGGTATGAAGACAACCTCATGAATCCGTGGACCCTGCATGCCAGCAGGGGACTTTTGAAGTTGGTGGAGGCTCTGAAATGATGTAGGGCGTGTGCAATTTGATATGGGACCTCTGATACGTATAGATAGGACTTTGACAGGTGACATAAGTACGAAAGCATACTGTCCGATCATTGGCATCCATTCATGTCCACTGTGCATTCCGACGGACTTGAGCAATTCCAGCAGGACAATGCGACTCCCTACACGTCCAGAATTGTTACAGAATGGCTCCAGGAACACTCTTCTGAGTTTAAACACTTCTGCTGGCCACCAAACTCTCCAGACACGAGCATTATTGAGCATATTGGGATGCCTTGCAATGTGCTGTTCAGTAGAGATCTCCACCGCCTCGTACTCTTACGGATTTGCCACAGCTCTGCAGGATTCATGGTGTTATTTCGCTCCAGCACAACTTCAGACATTAGTAGATTCCATGCTACGTCGTATTGCGGCACTTCTGGGTGCTCGCGAAGGCCCTCCGTGATATAAGGCAGGTGTACCAGTTTATTGGGCTCTTCAGTGTCGATCAATATTTGTGATACATAATTCGATTGTTAATCATTTCGTTAGTTGATAGTGGCTATCACGACACATTAAAAATTAAGGTACTATTGAATGTCTACGAGATTGTTAGAGCTGAGCACTGATAAACATTCACAGAAGCTGCTATCGGCTAAAGATGGGCTGGGAAGAGACATTACCGTTGTTATCTTTTATACATTCTTATTTCCAACCTAATCTTCCCCATTTTCCAGTATTCTTAGCTGATGCAATCTCCTCAAATTTCCTTTTCCCAGAACTCGCTATGTCATGAAATATACGTTTTGTAGACCTGTGAATTCTTCACATATATGCCAATGTCATATTGTTATTATTGTCATTATTTTTGTTGTTATTTTAATCACTATAAGTGGCTGCAGGTGAAGTATTACGAGTAATGCCAGAATTAACTTTGTTAGTTCATCCTCAGTGTAATTTATTCTCACTGCCACTTCAGACATTTAGATCATTTTATTACTAGTTGAAATATTAAAATTCTTATTTATTAAGTAATTACGATGTAATGCGTACTGTACGTGCGAAACCCTGGTCATACTTACGGCGGGGTGGTAGGACGTCAAACGGGGCGACTTGAAGCATGAGAGGTAGCACAGGACATATTAATTTCCACTGTCTATACTATTAGAAATAAATTCATAAAACTTTGTCAGCATGCCCAGGAAGGATTCAGGATTCACACTCATAACAGTGGAAGTTCAAAAACATAGTAACATAAACTTTTTTTAAATGTGAAATTCATCATTTTTTTCACTTACTAGTGGTTGCATTTGTTGCTATAGGTACATTTTTCTTCATAATTAAGAGAGATTCTGCGATGAATTTTGCACAGCATACAAATCACACTTACAGGTGTTTGAAACTGTAGAATTTTCCCCAATCTATTAGAAACCGTCGTAACAATTGAGGTAATTAACTATAAAATTTGAGATTTCTCTAAACATGAAGTTTAAATGTAACAGCTCATTCATTTCTTCATAAATTAAATAAATTCTAGAGTTTCATACACCTATAGGTATGGTTTGCATGCTGTGCAAAATTCATTGAAGAATCTCTCTCCCTTATGAAGAAAAGTATACCTAGAGCAACAATTGCAGCCAATAGTAAGTGAAAAAATTATGAAATCTCACATGCAAAAAAAGTTATTTTGTTATGTTTTTGAACTTCCACTGCTCTGAGTGTGAATACTGAATTCTTCCTGGTCATGCTGACAAAGTTTTATGAATTTATTCGTAAAAGTGTTGACAGAGGAAATTAAAATGTCCTGTGGTGCCTCTCCTGCTCCAAGTCGATCCGTTTGACGTCCTACCCCTTAAGAGACGGTCTGATGGCCATAATCAGATCAGGTTAAACAATGAAATAAAAATAAATAGTTGAATCCAGTTGCTAAATAGTAAAGGTTTTTGCTTTTGTGGAATACATATATTCGTTTTTTACCATTCTTGTTGAGTGCAAGAAATTTTATCATTACCTTAAGAGATGAAATACAGAACCAAAATTCATGGAACGTTCTTGATGAATCGATCTTCGTGTGTGTGTGTGTGTGTGTGTACGTGTGTGTGCGCGCATGTGAGAGTACGTGCGCCCTTGTTTGAGATAAGGCAGCACCAGAAGGTGTGGAAATGCACTCGCGGAAAGAACTTGTCACTGCCTAACGTGCGGGGAACAGCTGCGTCACAAGAGTGGGTTGACGGTACAATGGGCCGCCGCAGCTGCCAGCCACAGATGTTATTTAACCTGGAGGAACGACCGCTTGCCAAGATTTTTTACGTAACCCCGTTTCCCGGCAGCCGCTGTATCCAGAGCCCAAGCAGCGCCAGCATGCTAAGCGAGCACATTCAACTCCAGGAAATCGCCCAAAGGCGACAAAACGCTTTTCAGATTTTCCCCAGTGACAGTAGTAAATACAATGTAACACTTCCTATGCTACAAAGAGTTTGAAACATTCGTTCAATATTTTGTTTTGCCTGCTAACAGTTCCATCGGAATTTCTTGGAACATGTTTTAATTTCATCTTCCATGAACTATGTTTTAGAGGAGCCAGCCACTGTGTCTGTAATGACGTACAGAATAAAATTTCTGCATCAGCTACGTTTTACCCATTCGTAGCACAACCTATATCTAGAATTTATTCCCATCTTCGAGTGCTGTGAGAGTTTACATAAGATTTGGATGAGTTGTCTGCGTGTGTGTTGTTCTGAGTGTCTTTCCCTAAAGTCGCCCCCTAACGTTCTCACTGTATCGCAAAACCGGAAGTATAAATCTTGCAATTTAATTGTCAGTGTTATAAGATAGCATTTTCTATCTGTCTCCTTGCAGCTATTGTGCTTCCTTCGTTAATAACTTTGGACACCGATTCGTAAACACACAGGAGGGTCTTCAAATACTTCAGCATATCCAGAAATAGTATTTAATGGTTCTGACGGAGGCTTAGAAATTTTTGTGCGCCATAAAACGTCTGTGGAAAACATTCTTAATGCCAAGCTAGATACTGAATCCTTTATTCTACTCAGATGTTCTTCTTGTGTATATTATCTAAAGTTAATCAAAAATATTTAATATTTTTGCAAACTCTATGTAGTATGTAACAATTACGACACAAAATGAATGCTCTTTTGCAGAGTAGTATAAAACGTGTCATATCAAGAGCTTTGTTGTTTCTGACGGCATCTGTACGTGACATTAGGGCCGCGCCGGATTAGCCGAGCGGTCTGGGGCGCTGCAGTCATGAACTGTGCGGCTGATCCCGAAGGAGATTTTCGAGTCCTCCCTCGGGCATGGGTGTGTGTGTTCGTCCTTAGGATAATTTAGGTTAAGTTGTGTGTAAGCTTAGGGACAGATGACCTTAGCAGTTAAGTCTCATACGATTTCACACACATTTGAACATTTTTGACATAAGGCAAAGTAAAAAGCTGTGACTATAGACTAAAAAAAATATTTCATCTTACCGTGTTCGTCGCTGTTTCACCCGATAGTATGTCGGGACAGTTCTAAGTTACTGAAGAAAATAGGCCACTAAATTAGGCCATATGTGACCGTACGCTGCCTATTAGGTAAAGAGAACTGTCCCCATATCTTTGTATTATGGTATTATTTATAGGAAATAAACATTTTGGTCGAAGTAGAGAGGATATAAAATGTAGATTGGCAATGGCAAGGAAAACGTTTCTGAAGAAGAAGAATTTGTTAACATCAAATATAGATTTAAGTGTCAGGAAGTATTTGTATGGAGTGTAGCCATGTATGGAAGTGAAACATGGACGATAAATAGTTTGGACAAGAAGAGAATACAAGCTTTCGAAATGTGGTGCTACAGAAGAAAGCTGAAGATTAGATGGGTAGATCACATAACTATTGAGGAGGTATTGAAGAGAATTGGGGAGAAGAGGCACAACTTGATAAGAAAAAGGGATCGGTTGGTAGGACATGTTCTGAGGCATCAGGGGATCACAAATTTAGCGTTGGAGGGCAGAGTGGAGGGTAAAAATCGTAGAGGGAGACCAAGAGATGAATACACTAAGCAGATTGAGGAGGATATAGGTTGCAGTAAGTACTGGGAGATGAAGAAGCTTGCACTGGATCGAGTAGCATGGAGAGCTGCATCAAACCAGTCTCAGGACTGAAGGCCATAACAACAACAACAACAACAACAACAACATTGTGTGTGGGTGAGAGAGTTTATGCTTGTTAAAGGAGGCACAAGTAGTAAGATTAAAAAAAAGAAGAAGAAAGTATCCCATACCATCGGAATCTGTATTCTAATGTTTACATTTCCATGTTTCCGATTAAAGTGAATACATGAAACGACGACTGCTGCGGGAGTCCAAGAACATTCATGAAGTCATCATATTCAATACCTGTGTGAACTCTTACAGGCTCGAAAATACGGACAGATTCTGGAAATGTGTTGTGTTATGAAAGAAAAAAAAAAAAAACATTACTGGTTCAGTAAATACATGATTAAGTCATTAACTCTTTCACTCTACGTGAAATCTTTTCATGCCTTGTAAGAAATGCTCACGGTTCGATTCACGATATTACTGCAAATAGATGCTATCATTGCCTCGCCGAAAATTGTGTGATGAAACGAGCTGTAAAGTAGCACGGTGTAACGGTGCAGTGGACGCTGTTCGTCGACAGACTTCATACCTTCCTGCCTGGTGCTCGAATATACCACTTTCTGGACCGTATGCATATGTGCACACATGTACATCTGCGAATATTATTAAATTAAAAACAAACGTCCGATAATTGTAAGAATCGAAGTGGTAAATCTTTATGTGCTCATCAGTGTTTTAGGTGGCTTGCTGTCGCCCACCAAGAATCCCTCTCCTGCGCCAAACACTTCATCTCGGAGTAGCCCTTGCAATCAAGTCCTCAGTTTGTTGCTGGATATGGGCCAATCTCTGTTTTCCAGTACAGTTTTTGTCCTCTACGTCTCCATCTAGCTAAACATTTTCAGCTGGTAGCCATCATACGAATGCGATGTGGTAGAATTATGCTGTTTAGGTACTTTCTCAAAATGAATAACTTTTCAGTGCTGACCTCTCTTGGAACATAGATTTTGTACACCTTACCTACCAAAAAAGAGATTTTGGTCTGGTGTACTTGACATTGGCACTTTACACTCATGATAGTGCCCCTCTCAATAAATTATTTTGCAATGGGTTCAGTTTTTTCTTTCTTTAACTGTGGAGGTGAAAGTCATGCATAGTGTTCTATAAATAGACATTCCGCATCCTAACTGTTTTTATTTTATTCATCTTTCGATCCTGCTACTAGATTTGGGTTCGTATCCCCACTTTAAACCTATCATTCCCGTCATAAGCCAAGCTGTAAGGCTGGGATCCGGCATTACCACTGATGTACATCTACATCCATACTCCGCAAGCCACCTGACGGTGTGTGGCGGAGGGTACCTTGAGTACCTCTATCGCTTCTCCCTTCTATCCTCATGGTCTCTTCGCGAGATATACGTAGGAGGGAGCAACATTCTGCTTGACTCCTCGGTGAAGGTATGTTCTAAACTTCAACAAAAACCCGTACCGAGCTACTGAGCGTCTCTCTTGCTAAGTCTTCCACTGGAGTTTATCTGTCATCTCCGTAACGCTTTCGCGATTACTAAATGATCCTATAACGAAGCGCACTGCCCTCAGTTGGATCTTCTCTATCTCTTCTATCAACCCTATCTGGTACGGACCCCACACCGGTGAGCAGAATTCAAGCAGTGGGCAGACACGTGTACTGTAACCTACTTCCTTTGTTTTTGAAGTGTATTTCCGTAGGATTCTTCCAATGAATCTCAGTTTGGCATCTACTTTACCGGCGATTAATTTTATATGGTCATTCCATTTTAAATCAGTCCTAATGCCTACTCCCAAATAATTTATGGAATTAACTGCTTCCAGTTGCTGACCTGCTATATTGTAGCTAAATGATAAAGGCTCTTTCTTTCTATGTATTCCCAGCACATTACACTTGTCTAAATTGAGATTCAGTTGCCATTCCTTGCGCCATGCGTCAATTCGTTGCAGATCCTCCTGCATTTCAGTACAATTTTCCATTCATACAACCTCTCGATATACTACAGCATCATCCGCAAAAAGCCTCAGTGAACTTTTATCCACAAGGACATTTATATATATTGTGAATAGCAACGGTCCTACGACACTCCCCTGCTGCACACCTGAAATCATTCTTACTTCGGAAGACTTCTCTCCATTGAGAATGATATGCTGCGTTCTGTTATCTAGGAACTCTTCAATCCAATCACACAACTGGTCTGGTAGTCCATATGCTCTTACTTTGTCCATTAAACGACTGTGGGGAACCGTATCAAATGCCTTGCGGAATTCAAGAAGCACGACATGTACCTGGGAACCTGTGTCTATGGCCCTTTGAGTCTCGTGGACGAATAGCGCGAGCTGGGTTTCACACGATCGTCTTTTTCGAAACCCATGCTGATTCCCACAGAGTAGATTTATAGTATCCAGAAAAGCCATTGCACTCGAACATAACACGTGTTCCAAAATTCTACAACTGATCGACGTTAGAGATACAGGTCTATAGTTTTGCACACCTGTTCGACGTCCCTTCTTGAAAACGGAGATGACCTGTGCCCTTTTCCAATCTTTTGGAATGCTACGCTCTTCTAGAGACCTACGGTACACCGCTGCAAGAAGGGGGGCAAGTTCCTTCGCGTGCTCTGTGTAAAATCGAACTGGTATCCCATCAGGTCCAGGGGTCTTTCCACTTCTGAGCGATTTAAATTGTTTTTTCTATCCCTCTGTCATCTATTTCGATATCTACCACTTTGTCATCTGTGCGACAAACTAGAGAAGGAACTACAGTGCAGTCTTCCCCTGTGAAACAGCTTTGGAAAAACCAGTTCGTCTATGATTGCCCGACGTCAGCCTAATAACTCGTTTGATGGTAGGAATTATTGCTTGGAAATGGGGCTACAGACGTACGATATCATACCCACCTATAAAATTCTTCTTATAATTTAATGCAGAAGTTCGCAAGGAATTCAATGTACTGATCACAGAAACAGGAAGTACAATGGTATTTAACTCACTTGACAGAAATGTTCAAAGAGGTTTACAGTGTTCCTCTGATATTCTTGCGACAAATATCGCGTTAGCATTGACAGTATGCATCTTTTTCCAGGGTCGTTCAGGGTGCAAAGGACAGATATAAACATAATATTAACACGGGTTGACTCCGTTGATATCTTCAATAGGCAACGCCCATATAAACGATTTTGGTCAATATTACTGCCTTTTTCACCCACTAGTACTATTGTGCCTTCCAATGTGAAATCTTCACACACTGACCGTACATACTCTATCATCTGATCCATAGCAGCACTTCTTTCTTTTAGTGTTCAACCCTGAGGTTGGCTAGCAGCAGAGCGCCATTGCTCTCCTCTGTCTGCCTTCCTCTTCATTTACACGTATGTGTTACATCTGAAGTCATTCATGATCTGTTGCATGTATGATATACTTTCTCACCCCTGCCGGTTCCTTCCCTCAATAGCTCCTTCTGTGATGTTGTTGTGTCGTAGGCTGTGCCCTACAAGTTTGCCTCTTCTTCTTTGGATGTGCCCCCACAGAGACCCGGTTTCCTGTACTCTTCTAAGCACCTCTTCATTTGCTACTTTCTCTCTCCAGCTGATCATCATCCTTCTATAGCACCACACCTCCAGGGCCTCCAGCCGTCTTCTCTCTTCTCTTCCAATTGTACAAGTTTCACATCCGTATAGGGCCACACTCCAAACGAAACCTTTCATGATACGTTTCCTTATTTTCACACTGATGTTGTTGCTGGTGAGTAAGTTCCTTCTCCAATTAAATGCAATTTTGGCCTTTTGTATTCTGCTCGCAATTTCTTTCTGGCTTCTACCATCCCTTGTGAATTTGCTTCCCAAGTAAGTAAATTCCTCTGTCACTTCCAGTTCCTCTCTTCCAATTCCCATTCTCAGAGGTTCATATTCTGCTCCTGTAATGCATACCATCACTTTGGTATTTTTCTTGTTTTTTCTCATTCCATACTGATTGCATAAAATTTTTTCCATTGTTCTGAGGACTTCCTCTAGATCTTCTTTTGTCTCCGTGACTATGGCAGTATCATCTGCCTAACGTAGCATATCTATCTTCTGCCCATTAAAGTTAATGCCCACCTCAGTAGTTTCTCGAACTTGGTCTATAGCTTCCTGGATGTAAGTATTGAATATAAGGGGAGAGAGAGCACATCCTTGTCTTACCCCTTTTGTAATATTTTCTTCTGGTTCCTGGCGACCGTTCCTAATAACTGCCACCTCATTCTTATAGGAACTGAGTATCACACGGATGTCTTTGTACTTTATTCCACTTTTCCTCAGCACTCTGAACATCTCATGCCAGATAACGTTATCAAATGCCTTTTCCATGTCTACAAAGGCAATGTAAGTTGGTTTATTTTTCTGTCAATGCTTTTCGAAAACGAGTCACAGTGCCAGAAAAGCCTCTCCTGTTCCCAATTCCCTTCTGAAACCAAACTAGCAAAAAACAGTACTAGGATTATAAAATTAGCTGACGCGATAGTCAGATCCTAGTTTTGTTTTGGAGCATACATCTTATTTCAATACCAATGATCCAGTGAGCTGTGTTTATTGTTTACTTTATTTGCAAGCTATTTCGGGGGCTTTTATGCCTTTATCTTCAGACATTTACACAGAGCTGTCGAAGTGAAATTAGTAAAAACTATACATTGTTATCGACCTACGTCTGTGTCGATCCAACGCAGCTGTGGTTGGCCAACAAGAGACACTTGCGGGTGGATTTCATTTCGGTAACTATATGTGATTGTCTGTGGATGAAACTATAAAAGGCTTCAAAATAGCTTGTTAGCAAAACAAGAAATACAGCTGTTGGTACGGAACTAGCTTGTGTGATCGAAAGCAAAATAATTTGCACCCGAGGAACCCATTATCCAGCACCATGGAATCAACAAGATGTTCTTTGTTCACCCTGCTATAATTTTCCAACACCTCTTTGACGTGTGTGAAACACAATAAGCATATTTGAACACTTTTAAAATATCAGCGCTTAATGAACCACTAGAGTGACAGGTATAGTACGGAAACCATACACCAGGATGACCCCTGGTTGCTTTGTAACAATGTACTTAGAAGTAGCAATGCCGTGATTGGCCTGCATATTTCTTCCTGTAACTTAAGAAGTAAAATAACAAGAAAATGTCGATCTGAACGAAGTAATTCATAAAGACAATGCACAAGAAAAAACAGGATGGAGACACTGACCTTTCTTCTTTGCTGAAACCGGGCTAGCTGTAAAAGCAATTGCTAATAAGGATATGACACCTTCAACGTGTGACATTGTGCTCTGACAACTTTTCTCTCCCTGTTTCGTTGTGTAGACGCGTAGTATATGGCGCTACAAGGAAAGAAATACGCGACAGTATGAACTGAACACTTAAGCAACCGAATGTGTGGACTGCAGTCAGTGTTTAGTGCAATATGCACTCGTCGTACTCATTCATTACCTCCTCTGTTTCACCGCAGATAACACGTATCTACTCCCATTTTTACGAGAGATGCAGTACTTGTGACGTGCCTATTTTTGATTTATTCTGCTGCATCATGGAAGAACACTGAGATTCAGTAGATCAGCCAGTCAGATTATCCGACTAATAAATTTGTGAGGCGGCTGCCTCTTTCAGGCCTTTGTTTTCACATATTATCCTATGTACACACTGAATTTGAGCACGAGACTTCCATGCTTGTTTTCCGACTCAGTTTTTACGTGTCAACTGTTGACCTGTACTGCGTGCTGATTGAGGGAATGGTTAGGGGGTAGCTTGCAGCAACGTAGGTTACCCATCTCTCTGAACGTAACCTGACATTTCATACTTGTAATATTTTTTTTTTCATTAAATGCTTCTGGTGTTGGCGGGGGGAACTCGTTTTCGATGGGGTGAAAACAGGAGGAACTTTTGCAACGCTCTGGAAGAGCTTCATGTCATTCAGGAGGCAGGTACGATGCTAGCAGACCGCACGGACAGTCGGTCGAGTCTTTCAGAGATTGGCCTTCTGGTTCAGCCTCCAAAATGGCGGAACAGAAAACTGATATGTCCTCTATAGCAGAATGGGGAACTACTGGTGGAAGGTGTGAGAGCTCTGCTTGTTTGTTAACTCTGGGTAGAGTCCTCAGCTGTCCACTTGCCGTTATCATATTGTGTGTGGTCTCCAGACAAGCATCATGAAAAGAAAAAAAAAAAGAAAAAAACAACAACATGTAACCACTTGTGCGTTGCCAAATTTCCGAACTTTGTCTTTCCTGCAGCAGCGCTGTGCAAAGCCCAACAAAATTTTCATGATTCCCATCAAAAAAGTCTGGTCGTGGGAAGAGGCGACACACGTTCCCGATTTTCGTAACTCATTGGCGGATTTATCTTGAACTTCATGGTGGGAGCTAGTGAAGGGGCTTTCACGTCCCCCATTGGAAGAGAGTTTCATATCTACATATACGTGATTACTATGCTATTCACAATAAAGTTCCTGGCAGAGGGTTCAATGAACCACCTTCAAGCTGTCTCTCTACCGTTCCACTCTCGAAAGGCGGGCGGGAAAAACGAGCACTTAAATTTTTCTATGCGAGCCGTGATTTCTCTCAATTTATCGTGATGATCATTTCTCCCTATGTAGGTGGGTACCAACAGAACGTTTTCGCAATCGGAAGAGAAAACTGGTGTCTGGAGTTTCATGAGAATATCCCGTCGCAACGAAAAATCCCTTTGTTTTCATGGTTGGTACTCCAATTCACGTATCTCCCCTATTTCGCGATAATACAAAAGGAGCTGCCAGTCTCTGAACTTTTTCGATATCGTCCATCAGTCTCATCTGACGTGGATCCCACAGCGCACAGAGGAACTCCAGAATAGGGCTGACAAGCGTGGTGGTCTCTTTAGTTCTTTAGTAGAGCTGTTGCACCTTCCAAGTGTTCTGCCAATGATTCGCAGTATTTTATTTGTTCTGCCTACAACATGATATGTGTGAACGTTCCAGTTTAAATTAAATGTAATTGTAATCCCTTAGTATTTAGTTGAATTTACAGCCTTAAGATTTGTATCACTTATTGCGTAATCGAAACTTAGCGGATTTCATTTAGTACTCATGTAAATGACTTCACACTTTTCTTTATCCAGGGTCAACTGCCACTTCTCGCACCATACAAATATCTTACCTAAATCATATTGCAGTTCGTTTTGGTCATCTGATGACTGTACAAGACGGTAAATGACAGTATAATCTGCGAACAATCTCAGACGGGTACTCGGATTGTGTCCTATGTCGTTAATATATATCAGGAACAATAGAGGGCCTATAACACTTCCTTGGGGAACACCGGATATTGCTTCTGTTTTACTCGATGACATTCCATCTATTACTACGAACTGTGACCTTTCTGACAGGAAATCAGTAATCCAGTAGCACAACTGAGGCGACATTCCATAGGCACGCAGTTTGGATAGAAGACGTTTGTGAGAAGCGGTGTCGAAAGCCTTTTGGAAATCTAAAAATATGAAATCAATTTGACATCCTCTGTCGATAGCACTCATTACCTCATGAGTATAAAGAGCTTGTTGTGTTTCACAAGAACGGTGTTTTCTGAGTCCGTGTTGACAATGTGTCAATAAATCGTTTTCTTCCAAGTAATTCATAACGTTCGAACACATTTTACGTTCCAAAACCCCACTGCAAATTGTTCATTAGTGATATGGGCCAGTAATTCAGATGATTACTCCTTTTTCTCTTTTGGGTATTGGTGTGACTTGAGCAATTTTCCAGTCTTTAGGTACGAAACTATCTGTGAACGAGCGGTTGTATATAATTGCTAAGTATGGAGCTATTGTATCAGCGTACTCTGAAAGGAATCTGACTGGTATACTGTCTGGACCGGAGGCCTTGCCTTTATTATATCTACTTCTATGTTTCTCATCTTGGCAGTTGTTCTTGATTGGAGGTCGGGAATATTTACTTGGTCTTCTTTAGTGAAGGTGTTTCGGAAAACCGTGTTTAATAACTCTGGTTTAATGGCACTGTCATCAGTGACTTCACCGTTGTTATAGCGCAGTGAAGGTATTGAATGCGTCTTGCCACTGGTGTGCTTTATGTATGACCATGACCAGAATCTCTTTGGTTTTTCTGTCAGATTCCAAGACAGAGTTTCGTTGTTGGAATTATTAAAAGCATCTCGCTTTGAAGTATGCGCTATATTTCGAACGTCTGCAAAACTTTGCCAATCTTGGGGATTTTGCGTTCTTTTACCATGACTTTTTATTTTATGCGGTATGTAGCTCACAACTGCCGTCGATAATATCTCTTTGAAATCATTCCACATCTTTTCTACGCATACGTGATCAAATCGGAAGGAGTGGAAACTGTCTCTTAAAAAGGCAGTAAGAGTATTTTTATCAGCTTTTTTAAATAGATATACTTCGCGTTTCTTTTTGACGGTTGTACGTGTTACGGTATTCAGCCTAGCAGTAACAGCCTTGTAGTTGCTAATCCCTATATTCGTCCAGGATTATCAGTTACTAAGAGGTCAAGTAATCTTTTGCAACCATTTACGCTTTGAGTGGGCTCATCAACTAACTGTTCAAAATAATTTTCTGAGACAGCATTCAGTACAGTTTCGGATCATCGTTTATGCCTGCCTCCGGCATTAAAAGTATAATTTTTCCAGCATATCTGGGATAAATTGAAGTTACCACCGACTATAATTGTTTGAGTGGGGTACCGATTTGAAATGAGACTCAACTTTGGTTTGAAATGTTCAACAACTATAACCTCTGAGTCGGAGGGTCGGTAAAACACACCAGTTAATAGTTTAGACCAATTGTCAAGTACAACCTTTACCCTACCTGTTTCGCAGGAACTATCTACTTGAGTTTCACTAAAAGGTAAACTACTTCTGACAGCAAATCACCAGCAACTGTATTTAATCTATCGTTTCTGAACACTGTTAGGTCATTTGCAAAAAAATCGCTGAATTTATTTCTGGCTTTAGCCAGCTTTCCGTACCTATAACTATTTGAGCTTCAGTGCTTTCTCCTAGGGCTTTGAGGTTTGGTTCTTTCCTAACAAACCTACGACAATTTCCAACTACTATACCGATCATTTTTATAACTACCTTAGTGTGTTTTACCATTCCCCCTTTTAGACGGACGCCCTTTCTGTGGTTTCCTGAGACCCTCTAACCTAAAAAACCACACAGTCCCTATCACACGGCCCCCGCTACCCGTGTAGCCAGTTCCTGTGTGTAGTGTGTACTTGGCCAATTCTGGGATTGGCTAGAAGGATTTCCTGCGTGCTTTTATGGGGAGTGAAGGAAGAGTATCAAAACTGAGAAAGGCATCCGAATTCAGATTCGAGCTCCAGCTTGGTGATTATACTCTGGACACCGCATTCGTACGTGTTTTTCAATGACATCGGCTTTCAGGCAAATCTTCGAACTTTCACTTTGAACTTAGAGGCATCTATGATATGAGTCCTGAGAAAATGCCATATACTGAGAGAGGAGTACTTTCCTGGTTTCTATTTTTAGTCTTCATAACTTGATCTACGCGCCTGATGCATTACTATGCTTGTTTTTCTGCTGTAAAATTCTTGTTACAAAAGGGATCTTTTCCGTAAACATTCACGTTTTGTTTCGTTATCGAGTTAAATTCACAGCAGCTCAGCAGTCTGACGATGATTATTTCTAGAATGAAAATTTCACTCTGTAGCAGAGTGTGCGCTGATATGAAACTTCCTGGCAGATTAAAACTGTGTTCCGGACTGAGACTCGAACTCGGGACCTTCGCCTTTCGCGGGAAGTTGTTCCGGAATCATCCCCCGGGCAGTGGCTACGCTACACTTCCGTAATATCCTTTCTTCCAGGAGTGCTAGTTCAGTAAAGTCTGCACGAGAGCTACTGTGAAGTTAGGGAGGTAGGAGACGAGGTGCTGGTGGAAATGGAGCTCTGAGGATGGATCGTTAGTCGTGACTAGTTTGTTCAGGTGGTGCAGCACTTGCAGACGTCCCGAGTTTGACTCTCGGTCAGTCACACAGTTTTTATCTGCCAGGGAGTTTCATGATTATTTCTATTTTTTCCCTTTATTCATTGTCTGTTGTGTATTCTATTCGACTTCATACCCTTCCATTTGTGTAATTTTATAGTGTGACAATCACGGTAGAAAGTGTAATTCGTGTCCTTTTATGTGTTTCGGCATCATCTCAACTTCACTGAACAGCATAGAGCTTGTGGCAGCCCTAATAACCATTCTTTTTCTTATCATTCTTCTTCCTTAATTACGTAGTTGTTTCCCAAATTGTTGTATAACCTCGATGTTTATGAATCCTGAGTAATTTTCCCCGGTGTTTGAATAAATATTATTTTACCATATCAAACTATATCATTAAGGAATCATTAAAATAAATTATTCAAGTGAAACGACCACGTCCTCCAAACACAAACAGCAGGCGAGGCAGATATCGTGCTTAGAAACTTACCAAATAAGGATACTGATATGTGGGGCAGTTGATTTTTCAATCAGTCTGTTAGTTTCAGGGGCTACTCTGACATTTTATATGATCTGGAGTTATAGATTCAACAATACTTTGATCTGCGTACCCACAGAGCACCTGATGAGCAAGAGGTCGTGTTCACAGCATACCCGGCTTATGGCAAACTGTCGGAATTTCACACGGAATTGGAACTGATTGTACCGTAAGTCGTCGGTACTACCTCACTCCGCTTCTTACGTCACACATCACCTAATGCAGTCTCAGATAAAGTATCAGGTGAGGTTAGGGTAGAATATTATGCATCCAAAAGCCAGAAATGTTGCAAATGTAAGAGTCGTTGAATACAGAACGGAAGGAGAGTTTCCATTAGGCTTCCCCGCGCCTGTAGGCTGTGTTTCCGATCATTCACATTTTCTACGTATCTGACATTATACATTGTAGCGCCGTAGAAACTGGTACATGCATGATATGTAAACAGGCAGAATACGGCGCTGCGCTCGAAAACGCCTGTATGGGACAAGTGTCAGGCGCAGTTGTTATATAGTTACTGCTGCTACAATGGCAGGTTATTAATATTTAAGTAAGTTTGAACGTGCTGTTATAGTCTGCGCACGAGCGATGGGACATAGCACCTCCGAGGTTGGGATGAAGTGGGGATTTTCAAGTACGACCATTTCCCGAGTGTAAGTCAATATCAGGAATTCGGTACAACATCAAATCTCCGACATCGCTGCGGCCAGAAAAAGTTCCTGCAAGAACGGGACCACCGATGACGAAGATAATCGTTCAACTTCATAGAAGTCCAACCCTTCCGCAGATTGGTGCAGATTTCATTGCTGGATCATTAACAAGCGTCAGCGTGCGAACGATTCAACGAAATATCATCGATATGGGCTCTCGGAGCTGAATTAATTAAGGAAGAAGAATGATAAGAAAATGAATGGTTATTAGGGCTGCCACTAGCTCTATGCTGTTCAGTGAAGTTGAGATGATGCCGAAACACATAAAAGTCTCTTGCACAGGTCAGAACTTTTTCTCTGGAGCACGTAATAATAGCCCCGAGGTTGCTGTTACCAATACGCTCTCGAGGCTCCGGCGGCGTCAAAAATTGAAGCCTCCTCTTCTCCCCCCCCCCTCCCTCATTTTCCCCATCCGTGGCACGTTTCACCCCCTTTACCTTGCCCTGCCCCTAACCACCTCACTCATTTCTCCGCAGATTGGTGCAGATTTCATTGCTGGATCATCAACAAGCGTCAGCGTGCGAACGATTCAACGAAATATCATCGATATGGGCTCTCGGAGCCGAAGGCCTACTCTTTGATGACTACAAGACACAAAACTTTACGCCTCACGCGTGCCTGACGACACCGACACAATAGAAACAAGTTGCTTGGTCGGACGAGTCTCGTTTCAAACTGTATCGAGCGGATGGACGCGTAAGGGTTTGGAGGAAACCTCATGAGTCCATGGACCCTGAATGTCAGCAGGAGACTGTTAAAGCTGCTGGAGGCTTTGTAATGGTGTACGGTGTGTGCAGTTGGAGTGATATGGGACCCGTGATACGTCTAGATATGATTCAGACTAGTGACACATACGTAAGCATACTGTGTGATCACCTTCATCCATTCGTGTCCACTGTGCATTCCGACGGTCGTGGGCAATTCCAGCTGGACAATACTACAACCCACACGTCCAGATTTGCTACAAAGTGGCTCCAGGAACACTCTTCTGTGTTTAAACACCTCCACTGGCCACCAAAATCCCCAGACATTACCATTATTGAACATATCTGAAATGCCTAACAACGTGCTGTTCATAAGAGTTCTCCACTCCCTCGTACTCTTACCGATGTATGGACAGTCCTGCAGGATGCATGGTGTCAGTTCTCTCCAGTACTGCTTCAGACATTAGTCGAGTCCATGCCACGTCGTGTTGCGGCACTTCTGGGTGCTTGCGGGGGCTCTACATTATATTAGTCAGGTGTACCAATTTCTCTGGCTCTTCAGTGTATAACGAAATAATAAGCAGCCAGTTGCATAAAAGAAATTCCTTTACCGGTTTCGTTCACTAAGTGCCCATCTTCAGAAGGTTATACCTACTGCATTATTTGCGAGTGACGGCAATAAGATGTGTACAGAAAAATACACCACGGTCATGTGATTCATAGCTGTTAGCTAATTAGCCATGTGTCTTTACTTCCCGTTTCGTTTCTTTGTACTAATTTTGTAGACACGCTATGAATGACATGACCATGGTATTTTTCTGATACTCGCAATAATGCGATAGATATCACCATCTGAAGAAGGGCGCTAAGTGCCTAAAACTGGTAAAGAAATTATATTTCCTTTATACAACTAGTTAGTTATTGTTTCGTTATGTACGACTGTAGTTGCTTACGGTGCATAAAGTACTAAATATCTGAGATTGGTTGTACACTGCTTTCGATCTTCATAACATCACGTTGCTCCCCTGCCCCTCCTTCCACCCGTGCCACCGGTTTTCACATTGCTCTCTGAGGAGAAATTCGGTGTTGAGGAAACTTTCCCGGGTGCACGGCTGAGCGCTGATGAGAAGTACAGAATTCGTTGTACAAGGGTAGTAAAGGGCAAAACGCGTGAAGAGACTTTCTGGAAACATTAGCGAGCTGAATAGCTTCGTTAAACAGGTATGCGGCAGTAATAACAGACACGGGATTCGTCGAGGTCGCAATAAAGGTTACAGTCGCTACGTGCGCCGTATCTCGGCGACACCCGCGACCGACTGTGCTGAGGTGTAAAGGCCTGCGGATGGTAATAACACAAGATTCTGCGGGGTGCTGGAGCACGTAATAATAGCCCCGAGGTTGCTGTTACCAATACGCTCTCGAGGCTCCGGCGGCGTCAAAAATTGAAGCCTCCTCTTCTCCCCCCCCCCCCCCCCCCCATTTCCCCCATCCGTGGCATGTTTCACCCCCTTTACCTTGCGCTGCCCCTAACCACCTCACTCATTTTTTTCCACCGCCGTTGGCGCAGACGCCGCCCTTGCCCCCGCGGCGGCGGCGAAGTTCAACTGGTTGGAAAGGGGTGAAGTAGTCTCGGAGAAAGGTAGGCGGCGGCCGGGGCGCTTCTTGCGGGCAGAGTTCAGATGAGAGAACGTGTAGGGCGTCGGCGGGAAGGATGGGTTAGGAGGGGCCGAGGGGGGTTGGCGCTGCCGGCCTGCGGTGCGTTACGGGGAGGCCGAGAAAAATTGCACAGGTCAGAACTTTTTCTCTCGCCGGGAAATTCCTCTAGAGCGGAAGAACAGGGAAACAGAGCGGCGGCGAAACGTACGGGAGCCCGCGCGCCGGAGCGGAAGCCGCGCTGGCTGTGTGTAGGGAGGCGGAGGATCGGAAATGCAGATGAAATAATTTTTTTTTCCCTCGTCTTCCTGTCGCTTTCCTAGTGCGTTCACATGTGTATAGAGGATACAAAAGAGGCCACCGAGAAAAGGACGGGATAAATTCGGCGTGGGACGTGGAAAATGTTAAAAGGAAACTACTGGAAGCTAGGGAGATTTAATTCGAATGGTAGAGGCGAGAGCGGTAAAAGCTCGCAGAGTCAGCATCCTCACTCACTCTCTCTCTCAGGGATAGTAAGAGGTTTAGCCGTCTTTTGTGGCCGCAACAAGTCACTTGTGATGTTAACCCTTTTATTTACGTAAGTGATCCATCTTAACCGATTGGTGCCAAACGGATACGTGCAACTCTTCGCAATGAAGCGTCATCACAGCTCTCTCTCAGAGAGGTTTATCACACATGGAAGGTGTGGTGTCACCGCCAGACACCACAACTGCTAGGTGGTAGCCTTTAAATCGGCCGCTGTCCGTTAGTGTACGTCGGACCCGCGTGTCGCCACTATCAGTGATTGCAGACCGAGCGTCGCCACACGGCAGGTCTAGTCTAGAGAGACTCCCTAGCACTCGCCACAGTTGTACAGCCGACTTTGCTAGCGATGGTTCACTGTCTACATACGCTCTCATTTACAGAGACGACAGTTTAGCATAGCCTTCAGCTACGTCATTCGCTACGACCTAGCAAGGCGCCATATTCATTTACTATAATGGGAACAGATAATATTGTGAATCATGTACCGTCAAGAGCGACGTTCATTATTAATGGATTAAAGTTAAGTATCAAAGTAATTACGTCCGATTTCTGAATTCTCATTCCTTGTCATGTTCCAGACCTCACGTCAGTATAGTTCTTCCCTCCTCACGCCAGCCTGCGTGAGCTAAAACGGGTGCATTTCGGCGTCCATAAGTAACACGATGTTGACTCTTCTGCCAACACAACAGAAGGGAAGAAAGAAATAAAAGCTCAGAGGGTGACGGGACCCCGCTCGACTGCTCCTGTCATGGATAAATCCCAGGTAGTACCAGGAATGAAACGTGGGTTCTCCGCATCTTATTCAGACATGCTGACTACGCTGTTACGGTGGCAAAAAATGTTACATATGTAACTCGTATTTATTGTCAGAAATGTGTACTAGTTTTTTCATTTGGAACTTGGTCTGTAGTCAAATTTTTGAATGACATTAATCTGTCACACTTTGGATTACACTGTCTTTTTGTTTTGTCCTTTTCACTACTGCACAGTTCCGGCGGTGTAGCCATTTTCAAGTGTATGATGTACTCGTCCAACGGATATATCTGAAATGCATTCAAACGTTAAGTTTCTCATGCATTGCTAAAATGCAGTAAGTCTTACTTGAATTGCAGGGACGTACGATTACCCTTGGAAGAACCATAACTTCTTGTATATGTCCGTTTGAAGGTTTTCACCATACATTTAAAAGGGTTTAACGCAGAAAGAATGCAGTTGTGTAAAACAGAAACTAAAAGGATATTCTGTCCCTCTTCACGACAACCAGTGCCGAATTTCATGGGTAACAAAACCAGTTTTAATATAGTGGCACCGGCAGTTCAATATGTGAGTATTGCCAGTTCTGAAAAATTCTATTCATTACTGAGAGATTTCTCACGTCTCCTGTCTCATACGAAGAACTCTAAGAAGGGAAAAGATATGACAACAGAGAATATCAGAATCAGTTGAAAATGGCAACAGCTAAACGTAAGAGAACTGTGCATTCAGATATGGTTAACAGAATTCTGTGTACTGCTAGATCAGCTAAAATACATATTTAAATCTTAGTGTGCTATTATCTGTACAGTGTGTCGCAAAAATTTGCATTAATGAGACCAACTATGAAAATGAACTCTTTCGCGCAGGTACTCCTCTCAAGCGGAAGGTCAAGGAAATGCAACGGCAGTGGAATTTGTCGAACGAGGGAGCTCGCGGAGATGGAAGAGCCGGCGCTGCTTCACTGCAAGCCTATCTCCTGCCGGATCAAATTTTGACAGAAAATTTTCAAATAACGTTTCGACACTCTTCGCTGAGAGCAGACAACCGCCAAGCGCTATTTTATCTACCTGTCACACCCTACTGTTTCGTTTGTCTGTCGCTTCAGTCTTGCAGGCACTGACGAATATTTCTCTCTCTCCTATTTTATGCGTGGAAGCTTTTCACTGTGTAATTCTGGATGCTGGAGAAAGGTGACAGTATCCAATTCAAGTGCAATATTTGAAGCTCTTCCGCCGACTAAATGCCCCAGCGCGAAACGCCCCATTGTTTGTTGGATGTTTTCTATCAGTTTTATTTATCCAAACTGGTAAGACTCCCAGACTGATGAACAATACTGCGGTGTATATAGAACTAGTGTTTCGTAAGGCAATTCTTTCGCAGGTGAATTACATTTTTTCAATACTCTACCTGCGACTCCTAGCCTGGCATTTGAATTTCCTACAGTAGGCTTTATGTGGCTGTTTTACTTGAGGTCTCTTCATATGGGCGCTTCTAGGTTCTTTACAGTGATTATGACTTCGTAAAGGTTATTAGTCTAAGCTCAAATAACTTTTGATTTCTGGTTATACTGTTTTCGAACCTTCACTCATAGTCAGTACCTCATTGTGTTTCATACCAGTTGGCTGCGTCAGAACGTAAAAGGTGTGAGTATTGCCTCAAGATTCTTACTGGTAGGAGCTCCGACGGCCGTTGTGAGTCAAAAGAGAATTCTTTCGGTTGAAGACGTACACCTCGGCTTCAAAAATAGTTAACCCCGCTTTGTTGACCCTATAAGTTGCACTAAATTGGAGATGGTATGGTAAGTGAAGCACTAGGTCTGCCAAAACTGAGTGATATTTGATTGAATACAGTAGTACGCTAAGTATAGCCGGAACTGACTCACTTCCAACTATAAAATTTATCTGGTGCTAATGGTGCGTGGATGTAGTTACTTGTATCAGAAAGATTAGCCTAGTACTAGAGAATGGAAACACACGGCAAACAAGAATAAAATACTTTCCACGCAATTTCTATATTTTTCGAGTCCTGAAGGAAAACATTCTTGGCCATCGATTTGTTTCGTATGAAATAGTGCACGCCTGGGTACTTCATCTACATTAACTCCAGTTTTTCTACATTAAGAGCAAGTTCATTCATCAGACAAACTAGAAATTTTGCTAAGTAATCTTGTAGGCAAACCAGAGAGTGTACCAGCGTCACCATCGCAAGGCGATGCCTATGTCGAGAACTGAGCGATACTGAGTTCGTGAAATGAGATGAGAAGTAGGACTAAAGACCGACAATAAGTACTAGTCCCCAATGCTCCGTAAATCTCGAATTCCTTTGAATAGTAGGTAGCAATCTGTAGAAGATCGACGTCAAGGACTAACTTCCGATCATTGAGAAATTCTGTGTTCTGTTCAAGACGAGATGACCACCAAGCCTTGTCCCTGAAAGTATAGTGCTTGGCAATTCCTAAGAAACAGGGACAGTGCTGGAACAGAACAATCATAGGCTGTGACGGGCAACCTGAAACATACGTAATAGACGCAAAGATAGAGGTAATAGAGTTGGGTAGGTATATTTAAAACAGTACAGGTTTTACCAAATGGGAAAGCAGAATAAAAGATTTAAGTAAGTACATATTTGACGCAGGTCATACTCCCAAAATAAATGTCGTTATCGGTCGCTCAGTAGCCATTAGGCCCTCATTGGGAACTATTGCACATTTTTCACCTGTTATTTGCGCTGGATGCCAAACTGTTGAGGAGTCGTTGGGGCATATTATCCACTCCCCTCTGAAGGTGGTTTTCAGTTCTTGCACGGTTAGGGAAGAGAGTTTTCGTCGAGAAACCCGTCTGCAAAGGGCTTCCCACACATGCTGTGTAGGGTTTAGCTCCAAGGAGTACCAAGGACATTACATATGTCAATATCTTCACTTTCCAGTGCGTCCAGCTCCATAGCGTCGTCAATAAACAGAAAGTCGGAACTTACCATAATCCCAAAAAGACGGTCAGTATCAAGAGTAATCTCCGTGCAGTACCGCTGTGCTGTAACTATACCTTGGCCAATGAAACGCAGTGGTGTTGGGCCACTATGCACATTGCGTGCCCACATCACAAGCCTGGTCCATGTCGATGACTTTCATGGACATTATGTGGTATGCAACTTGTTCCCCTCCCTTTCCACACGTAATCGCGGCCAGAAGCAATTGCCATATTGAAACGGTATTCGTCGGAGAACATCACTCTAGGCCACTGTTGCTGACCCCAATCAGCCTACATCAACTAACTCTTTCTCAAGCATGGCGTGTTTGAAGTGGGGTGCATTTATCAGGCTTCCGAAGATACATATCAGCTTGATTCAATAGCCCCAAAATGGTTCTAGCACAGATACGTGGATCGGCAGCGGCTGCAAGGTCTGTAGCAATCTGCCTTGGAGTGAGATTTCTGTTCCTTTTCGCCACTAGGGCTACGTTTCGATCCTCGGTGGTCCGTCCACTACCACCGGCATGTTTTCGCTCTGCATTTCCACCTCAGCGGCGTTTCCTAATTGCGAGACGACACTTTTGGGCACACATTGTTGTAGTCACAGTCCTGACTGACCGGCTTCGTGCAGACCAACGGCTCGCCCATGGTAGTAAGCACTCAAACGATGTCTTGTGGACGTGTTTTGTACCTGACGGAATGTTACACAAAACGACTCCACAACAACCTTCATCAAATACGGTACTTCATGAACTGTCGAATGCAGAAAGAGTGTTCGTGCACAGGCTTCGTTGTAGTTAACATGATACGCCCTCTTCATTTCTTTTATTGCCATATTCCGTAACAGTTGTCGGTTAATACGTAGCAATCGGCAGTTCCCTAACAATTGTCAAGCAAAGTATATCCCTGGTATAGTTTGACTTAATACAGAACAGAAGCAGTTCCGCTATCTGTCCTTACAGAACATAGTTCAGTAATAAAATCTAATTCCTCTGAATAACCAAGCATTACAATGAAGGGATATGGTGTTGCCCTGAAACTAAAAGAGCTCCGCGTGTTTGTAGATTGCTTACTCCGGTAAAAGTGTAGCATTTTTAGTTCGCCATATACAAGCTAGCATTTCGGTGAAACTCTCTATGCCTTTTCATCACCGACTACTTTACTGAAATACCACCGCTGAAAACATTCCGCCGGCCGTTGTGGCCGAGTGGTTCTAGGCGCTTCAGACCCGAACCGCGCTGCTGCTATGGTCGCAGGGTCGAATCCTGCATCGGGCATGGATGTGTGTGATGTCCTTAGGTTAGTTAGGTTTAAGTAGTTCTAAGTTCTAGGGGACTGATGACCTCAGAAGTTAAGTCCCATAGTGCTCAGAGCCATTTGAACCAATTTTTTTGAAAACATTCCTGTCCACTTTTAAGTCTTCGTTAAGGAGCACATAGTGATTCAGGACAGCCAGAACAGCGAATCATTAGAGAGCCTTGAAGAGATGCTCACTGTCTACTACATTCTGATGCAGCCGTCAGCTAACGAGCATAACGAGTAATTAAAAACGACGTGAGAGTCGAAACCGATTTTGGCAGTTAAAAAAATTGATGTGAGCATTGAATGACAACTTCTGTAATCAAATTCGATGAGCTAACGGGCGCTCTACAGCAGCAACACGACAAATTTGAACAAGTTACTATAGTTACTGTTTGGAGTGATTTAGCGGTGATGGTAATCGAACTGTGTTGGCTCGCTTCACTTATCTACTTAATTGTATTTATTGCCTTTCAGGGTCAACTGTCTGAATCTACAACAATCATCGACCCTCTAACAGCGTCTCTATGCTTCGTTACAGTCTTCTGATATCGCAAATTTCCATACTTAACAGTCTGGATCGTAAGCAGCCTCACTAAGCTTCCACCGTCATACGCTGAATCATTTATACGTAATGTAGATATTTAGGCCTTCGCCAAATCTTTGGGGTACTCCCTAAAACTACCTCTACATCTGTCGACTACTTCATTAAGAACAACGCCTTGAACTTAGGGAAACCCAGAATCCAGTCACAAAACTGGGATAATACGCAGAAAGCTAGTAATTTGTTCGCTAAAGGGCAGCGTGGATCTGCATCGGGTGCCATCCGGAAGTCTTAGACCACTTGGCGCCGTTGTCTATGCCGATCTGGAACTGAGCTGTTTCACAATAATTTTGATTTCGGAATCCATGTTGGTTTTTATAGATATACTTTTGCTATGTAAAAGAATCATAAAGTGTAGACTGCATATTTCTCTCCACGATCTTGGAAAGAGATTTCAAAGAGGGCTCTACCGCACATCTGGAATCTGGTCAAAGAGCTACTAGATAAAAGCGCAGTGAACTAGCGCCCTTTTACCAGGGGAAGAAGTTGCACAACCGACTGTCGTACTGGCCGAATGTAAGCAAACGCATAACTCAGTGACAGTAGCTCTAAACTTTAAAAGTTGCTTGCTTGCATCAGAAAACTGGTCGTAATCTTCGCTGTAGCTTAGTGAAAATCATAGCTGGATGTAAGTGGGAGGCGTGTCGTAGCTGCATCATCTCCTGATTTACTCTTTCTACGGGGTAAATCAATCTATTCTCCCAACCAGTTTCAATAACAAGTGACAATCAGTTATCTTTAATGGTAATTATAAGGGAAAGGATTAATTTGCCCCAACGTTTCATCTTAGATTTTGCATTTATTGTCCCACCCTTCAGTGTAAACCACAGAACAAGCAAATTTAACAATGAGAATATTTGTAACCGTAATATTTGCTATATAACTTAAGAATTACTTAATAAACACTAGGAGTCTAAAATTGGTCCTTTTTAACAAACTTTTTAAGACCATAAACGGTAAATAAATTCCCATAAACTTGAGCAAGGATCACCTTTTCAGTCTCTGAATGAAGTCAGCGTGTGACATAGGGGACAATCAGACGTACATTAAATGTTACACCAGTAAGGACGATCACTCATTAAGAATTATAACCACAAATGAAAGAAGATTTATTTAAAGCAATTAACATCAATTGCAAATAATTAAGTCACGTCTCAGAAAATTTATCAAAACCAAATCTTTCAGTTCTATAACAATGTTGGGTCGTGGAATACGCCGGATTACCGACACAGAAGGCTAAATTTTACCAAACAGCAATTTCTCCAAGCCTAGAACTATCTTAATAGTGTTCAATACTTAGGTTATCCAGAACTGCTCTAATTCGCCTTTCTGGGGCATAACGATGGATTAGATAATTAAAATCTTATTTCATCCTCCTGGAACATTGAGCGGCTATAGACACTAGGGCAACTCTTACCCCAGCGTGGCTCGGGAAAGAGAATGGCCCCACCAGGAGGAGGGAACATTTACCCAAACTAGAAAAGGAACTCGTCTAACACGACCCACTAGGTTGGACGAAGACCAATTGGCGATTTTTAATAATTTACTAAAGCTTGCTGGCCAGCGGACGACAATTACAGAGGCAAAGGTAGCATTGTTTGTGCTCACAAGAATTGATAACCTCTGCAAATGAGATTCCACCAGAACTAACGCAGTAGTATCAATACGGGACTTCGGAGCTGAGGAGAGCAAATCAACAACAGTCCCCACCCAATAGGCCCAACATTTCAGACAGACCGAGCAACCGACATCAATCGTGGCTAGGTCGATTATCAAATAGAGACTCTAGCACTACCTTAAATATAATTAAATAGAGCACTTAAATACCACGGGAACTAAACTCCTTAATACAAGAATATATACACAATAACGACTAAAGTTTAATATGCCTCTGTACTAAAACAGATATTGGCGAACATTAACATAATCTCGCATTTCAGACATCCATAAAATTAATTGGCTCTATCTCTCCAAAAAAATGTTTGTGAAATCTTATAGGACTTAACTGCTAAGGTCATCAGTCCGTAAGCTTACACATTACATAACCTAAATTATCCTAAGGACAAACACACATACCCATGCCCGAGGGAGGACTCGAACCTCCGCCAGGACCAGCCTCACAGCCCATGACTGCAGCGCCTAGACCGCTCGGCTAATCCCACGCGGCACTATCTCTCCGCCAGACAGCACTAGGTTATTTAACATTTTACAACGTGCTTCTCCAGAAGTGACCTACGCCGTCCATGGGAAGACAACGATTTGCGGAAGGTCCACAGCCAAAAAATTTTCTTTTCGACGAGCGCCTTAAGCCCGCATGGCGTGCAAATGCACGATCATGCAAGGGGACAGTAACACACACGCAGGGCAATTTCCGATCACAAACTCAAAGCAGAGAATCGATGCCATACAGTTATTAATAGTGCCCACAACACCGGGAGATTGGCCCCGACAGACGACGGCCATTGCACTAACTAGATGAAAAATCTTAGTTTCAGTGAGGACACCACATTCTGGAGGTTATTGGCAGCCGCAGACGGACTTCATAGCTTTCCCAACCCATGAACGGAAACCAAACGTTGTCCACAGATTTACTGCCTCTTGTGTCCTCACGCCCCGGCTTTTTGTGCCCATCCAGACTTAGCACAGAGGGACCGAGCGTCCCGCTGCAGAACGGTCGTCTGGGGCCAAACACTCATCTCAACTGCCTCCTCTGCCCTGGACGCGGCACACAGCGCCTCCTCCCAGCGGGCGCGCTAACAGGGCGCTCGCGGAAGCTCAGCAACGCCCTCTAGGAAAGCGCATGAACTCCAAACAGGAGTAAACCAAGGGAAAAACAGGAACCGTGGCAAACGACACGCTTCACCTACAGATAAATGATCAGCTTCGGTGAATGCACTTTGACAGACCCACAGCGATAGGAAATATTGTCCCTTCGTTGAACTAACTAGGCACACGGAGGTTAGCCGAGAGCGCTATTGCGATGCCTCCTGGACTCAGGTAGGCGCGCAGGCCCCCCATCGAATCCGCCCAGCGGATAACGACATGGGCCGGTGTGCTGGCCAGCCTGAATCTGGATTTTAGGCGGTTTTTCACATCCCACTAGGTGAATACCGGGCTGGTTCTCCCACCCCGCCTCAATTACAGGACTCGCAGCCATTTCAAACACGTTCACACTATTTCATGGTTTACAGTACACGCAGACGGCTGGGGTACACTGATTCTGTCTGGGGGGATATGGAATGGCAGCAGGAAGGGCATCCTACTACCCCCATCCATTAACCCCGCAACATCCGATTGTAACAACGCTGATCCTGCGAAAACTGGAGGATAAAGGCACAAACCAAAGAAGAAGTAGTTGAATTAACTGGGCACACTGGTGTGTAAAGGGCAAAGACGAAAGTAGTATTAGCTTGATTTGTCATTGTCAAGTATCATAGCTCGATGAAACTTGAACCATAAATTGAAAGAACTGGTACAGTACAACACAGAAGGCAAATAAAATAAATACTCAATGAGATGAACAGAAATGACACTTTTATTCTAAGACAATTTTTACACTGATGGTCCCTGGGCATTACAAAATGCGAGGTGTGGTTGTTAATAGGGTACGTCATCCTCACAGACAGAAGTGCGTGCTATGCAACCTGCTCCCATCTGGACACAAGATTGATGAGGATTTCATGTAGTAAGGCATTCCATTTCTCCACCAGAGAATTGACGACTGCTGGGCCGTTGTTGCTTTGTAAGAACATGCTGCAGTACATGTCCCCACCGGATTTCACACATGTTCGATGGAATATAAATCGGAGGAACGTGCAGGACATTCCATTCGCCGAATATCCTCTCGATTAAGAGCTCCTCCGCCTGCACTGTTCGATGCAGTCTCGGATTGTTATCCATAGAAATGAAGGCAAGGACGAATGCACCACTGAACAGACGACGCATTTTGAGACGGAATACAGTTTCACAATAAGGCGACCAGTGAATGTATGACGTTCAGAGATTTAGAGGTATCTACACACATGAAGCACTATGCCTCCACACGCCAGCCCATGGACTACCATGATCGACAGTGCTCCTGGGTATATTACGTGTCCCCATTTCGCACAATACTAGCATGTGCGACGCACGCAGGAACACTGTCGATTATGATCGAGTTGGTGGTCCAGGTGTTATGGAGTGGGAAGGCATAATGTTGCCTGGGCGTACTGAACTTCAAATACTTTAACACGGCACACTCATTGGTAAACGTCATTCTGACTCTGTCCCCCTTCTCCATACGCGCCTTCCAGTGGTGTATTCGCTCTTGACTTCATTTTTCTGGATGACAATGCGAGAGCGGATCAAACAGCTCAGATAGACAAACTCTTAGAACGAGAAGATATTCGGTGTTTGTACTGGTCTATCTGTTGCCCCAAATTAAAACCCACCCCATGGGATGCTGTGGGGAGACGTTCTACAGCACGTCCAAATGCATCAACGATCATCCAACAGTTGTCCACCACACTCACACTGTTGGAGGAATGGAACGCCCTACCATAAGAGCTCCTTAACAGCCTTGTAGTCAGCAAGGAGTCACGTTGCAGAACATGTATTGCCGTACTCCCTAATTACACATCATATTAAGAATCACGTCCCACCTTTAGTAATGCCTAGTGGTCCACCCACCATAAGTCGGGGTGACTTCGGTATCATTATTGTCTACAAATGACAGTGTCATTTCTGTTCGTCTCATTTCTTTCAGTTGCTTCTGTGCGCTGTTGCAGCAGTTTTCTCTGTGCATGACCCAAGTTTCATGTAGCTGTCTTACTTCCTAGTGACACATCAGGCTACAGCTACTTCCGTTCTTACGTTTTGCACGCCAGCATAATGTAGCTCCTTGCTAATCTTAGAATAACAACCACTGCGCCTCGCTAAGCCTATTCGAGCACCTCCCACAGTGCCAGGTCTCAACAATGGATGAAACTCTCTTCCGGATAAGTATTTTGTGCTAGTGGAGACTCGAAACCGGAACCTTACCGTTTCCGAATGTCGCTCATAATCGACTGAGCTTTTACTAGGAGCATTTATACGAAAGGCGAAGTTTCGGGTATACGTCGCAGTCCAGCATACCGTTTTAATCTGTTGAGAAGCGTCGACATCGCACACACTCAGTTGCAGAATGGTAGAGACCTTCAGGAAGACACCTGCTTTTGACATCGGAAAGTCCACATGATTTGCAAGATCTGTCCGTCACGTCAGGTCGAAATGACGTCTGTGGAATGCCTCAGGGAAGGGTGATAGGACCGCTGTTGATATCTGCATACGTAAAAGTTCCGACGGGTAGGCTGAACAGAAGTCTGCGACTGTTTGATGATGACACTGTAATGTTCATACCGCAGTTAAGCGCTGTCGGGCGTGGCCGGCACTTGGATGGGTGACCATCTGGGCCACCATGCGCTGTTGCCGTTTTTCGGGGTGCACTCAGCCTCGTGATGCCAATTGAGGAGCTACTCGACCGAATAGTTTCGGCTCCGGTCAAACAAAACCATCATAATGACACAGAGAGCGGTGTGCTGCTCACGTGCCCCTACTATCTGCATCCTCAGCTGAGGATGATTCGGCGGTCGGGTGGTCCCGATGGGCCACTTGTGGCCTGGACACGCAGTGCTGTAATGTTCGGGAACGTGTTGCCTTTGTGATAGAAGACAGGATGATTCTGACAGAATTTCTAGTTGGGATGATGAATCGCAGGTTTCTCTAAATGGTGGAAAATGTAGGTTAATGCAGACGAGTAGGAAAAACAATTCCGTAATGTTCGCACACAGTGTTAGCTGTGTGTTGTTTCGCACAATCACGTTGACTGAATATCTTAAGATCGTGAAGATAGCAATATAACTCTGCTCAAACTAGTAATCAGTATCAAAGTATACCTGAGCAATAAAATTTCTGCTTTTTATGCTTTCTTACGCTGATACAGGACGATAAATAGTTTAGACAAAAAGAGAATAGAAGCTTTTGAAATGTGGTGCTACAGAAGGATACTGAAGATTAAATGGGTGGATCACACAACTAATGAGGAGGTATTGAATAGAATTGGAGAGAAGAGAAATTTGTGGCATAACTTGACTAGAGGAAGGGATCGATTGGTAGGACATATTCTGAGGCATCAAGGGATCATCAATTTAGTATTGGAGGGCAGCGCGGAGGGTAAAAATCGTAGAGGGAGACCAAGAGATTCAGAAGGTTGTAGGGTGCAGTAGGTACTGGGAGATGAAGAAGCTTGCACAGGATAGAGCAGCATGGAGAGCTGCATCAAACCAGTCTCTGGACTGAAGACCACAACAACAACAACAACACTGATACAGAGATCGCTATCCTTCTGACAATGTCAGATAATTACAATTATAGGAATGTGCAGCTCATTTATGAAGGACGCTGCTTGCGTAACACTTCCGTTACCCATTTTTGAGTATAGCTCTAGAGTCTGGGATGCCCACGATGTCGTATTGAAGGAAGACAGCGAAATAGTTCTGAAGCGTGCTGCTAGATCTGTAACCAGTAAGTTCAACGAAGGCGCGGTTGTTGCGAAAGCACTCTGACAATTGCTGGTGGTAATAAAATGTTCTTTACATGAAAGACTATTGAGTTAGTTTAGAGAGCCTGTATATGCTGTAGACGGCAGAATGAACCTACTGCCAGCAATATGTAAGATCCAGTCAGATTAATGTGACCATAGCCTGTGTTCGACGTCAATGTGCAATAACTACTCACAGGCGGAAGAAGGCAGCGCTATGAGTGGACTGTATGTAAAACGTTTTGCGGGCACGTGGGAAACAATGCAGTCGTTGTCGTAATGCGGAAACTTTGCGATTTATCTGCTGTCCCAACAGGTATTTCATTGGCTTATGTAAATGCATGGTGTCTGTTGTCTCGAACATGTCGGAAAGAAGAGAACCACTCATTCATTTAATTGATTCGCCTAGATGGGCAAGGGATCCATCTCCTTCAGTGCGTATTCACAAGTACATCCGACCTCCTGCGGGAATCTCAGAGTAGCGAGGATGGAGGAAATGGACAGGGACTGGGAATAGGTGGCGCTCGTTGAGAGTGTGGGTCGGTTGTAAGGCAGGCCAAGATAGTCCACCCAGTTGCGATAACACTGCGTCCCAGATGACGCAGTGGTTAACGCACCTGCGTAGTAAGCAGGAGATCCTGGATTCGTATCCCGGTCTGGTAAACATTTTCACTCGTCGCCACTGATTCCGCGTAATGACCCGATGCAGCTTACATGAGTAAGCCCTTCCCTTTCCTTCCCCTCCCCCCCCCCATCCCACCCCTCCGCCTTCCACCGCCGGCCAGGGTGGCCGAGCAGTTCTAGGCGCTACAGTCCGGAGCCACGCGACCGCTACGGTCGCAGGTTCGAATCCTGCCTCGGGCATGGATGTGTGTGATGTCGTCAGGTTAGTTAGGTTTAAGTAGTTCTGAGTTCTGAGGGACTGATGACCGCAGAAGTTAAGTCCCATAGTGCTCAGAGCCATTTGAACCATTTGAACCGCCTTCCATCATCAAGTTACATATCACTGGCTTTGGTGTCAAGCGTGGAAGCATTTGCGAAATATCTAAGTTTGTAAACGATTCTCTTGCCGCCGTGGTTAAACAATACCATGTATGGGGAAATGGCGCTGTCTGAAACCGGCATCGACGCAAGTGTGGTTCATCACGGACCTTACATGACAGTGGTGAACGACGGCTGTGGAGGTGTGTACGGACGAACAGACGTGCAACTAAAGCAGCTGACCGCCCAGATGAACCAAAGGACCACCAGCAGCGTCTCCTCGACGGTGGTTCAGCGAACGTTGCTACGTATGGGTCTCCACAGCCGACACCTGGTTAATACATCCATGCTGACTGCTATTCATTTGCGACGAAGACTGGAATTTGCACCATAATACGGCAGCTGGACATCCTATGGCGACATCCTAGGGACTATACCCACCTCTACATGCAGTTGGTTTTTCCTTGGTACGATGTTATCTACCAGCAGTACAATGCAAAGTGTATTTGCGTGGTTCGAAGAGTAAGGGGATGAGGTTATCCTTCTCCGCAGGACACCGAGCTCCCCACGTTTAAACCCAATTGCATTGTACTTACACGGATCCTCAGCCGAGGAACTAGCGCAGCTGGTTGCAGTACTCGAACCAGGATCGCTCCATACCCCACTCCGTACTATCAGAACCTCTCTGCAGGCACGTCTTGTAGCTGTCCGCGCTGCTAAAGGTGGCTATCAATGCTTTTGACAGGTGGTCACATTAATGTGATTTGAATGTATATGTCGTATAAGGACCGCAAAGACGGAGAAATCAGGGCTCCTACAGCAACGAAGACAGCCGTTTTCTCTTCACTCGATATGCGTGTGGAACAAACAAGGATACAACTACGGTGGCGCTCTAAACTCTCGCTAATCCGGCTGCCAGACGCCAGGTCTCTAAGTAATCTGACCCACATCCCAACTCTAGTCTCTCGTGCAGAAACGACGCATACAAAACTGAATTCTTCTGTGCTCCAATATTATTAATTAATTACAATGTTAACAATGCTATACACGTTTGAAATTATGGACTTTTTTCGGTTCAGTATCGTGGCTTCTAAACTGATGGTTCAAAATGGCTCTGAGCACTATGGGACTCAACTGCTGTGGTCATAAGTCCCCTAGAACTTAGAACTACTTAAACCTAACTAACCTAAGGACAGCACACAACACCCAGCCATCACGAGGCAGAGAAAATCCCTGACCCCGCCGTGAATCGAACCCGGGAACCCGGGCGTGGGAAGCGAGAACGCTACCGCACGACCACGAGATGCGGGCTTCTAAACTGAAACGGATTATGCTAGACCTCAATCAGAAACTCGAAATTAGAGCTAAAATGAACTGAGGTTCTTTGCAGAAAGCCACTGCTGCTGAGCAACTGTTGGATGAGCGACTGTTTATGACCAAGAGATGAAAGCATACAGGAAAGTTATGATGAAAGTGATGAACAAGAGGAGGTAAGAGAAGAGAACATGAAGATATCTCACACTGCTGGTGCTGAAATTGCAGACATTTTCCCAATGTACGCTGTGCAACATTAAGTACCGATGTAATTCTGGTAAAGCGGTTGTGTGATAAAGCGTACTGCCATCACATATCATTACGGTGAAAAGTAAAAATTTGGGACATGTTCCGTAGCGAGTGATATGATTCGATACATACACACTCAAGGACAAGGTTATCTTTGAAAATGAATGTATTGCTGTCCGCCCCCGGTAGCTGAGCGGTCAGCGCGACAGAATGTCAATCCTAAGGGTTCAAATGGTTCAAATGGCTCTGAGCACTATGGGACTTAACTTCTGAGGTCATCAATCCCCTAGAACTTAGAACTACTTAAACCTAACTAACCTAAGGACTTCACACAGATCCATGCCTCAGGCAGGCTTCGAAACTGCGACCGTAGAGGTCGCGCGGCTCCAGACTGTAGCGCCTAGAACCGCTCAGCCACCTCGGCCGGCAATCCTAAGGGCCCAGGTTCTATTCCCAGCTGGACCGGAGATTTTCTTCACTCGGGGACTGCGTGTTGTGTTGTCCTAACCATCATGATTTCATCCCCATCGACGCGGAAGTGGCGTCAAATGGAAAGACTTGCACCTGGCGAACGGTCTACCCGACGGGAGGCCCTAGCACACGACATTTTATTTTTTTTCAATGTATCGCTAAGACCAATCCCTATGTGTTTATACTAAATTTGAAATATTCTCAATTACCCAGCAATTTCGATAATCCTGTATCAATAAGTGCAAGGAATGGCCGGATTAGCAATAGTCTATTGCACAAAAGCGTGTAATCAGAATAATCGCTGGAGTTCATCCAAGATCATCCTGCAGACACTTATTTAAAGAGCTAGGGATCTTCACTGTAGCCTCCCAATATATATATATATATATTCACTTATTAAATTTGTTATTAACAATCCGAACGAATTCAAAACTTATAGCAGTGTACATGGCTACAACACTAGGAGAAAGGATGATCTTCACTACTCAATGTTAAATCTTTGGCTCAGAAGGGGGTAAATTATGCTGCCTAAAAAGAATTTGGTCACTTACATAACAGCATGGCAACGGCCTTGCCGCAGTGAGTACACCTAAGTTAAACACCGTCCGGAGTGGCTGGCACTTCGATGGGTGACCATCCGGCCGCCATGCGTTGTTGCCATCTTTCGGGGTGCACTCAGGATGCCAATTGAGGAGCTACTCGACCGAATAGTAGCGGCTCCGGTCAAAGAAAACCATCATAACGACCGGGAGAGCGGTGTGCAGACCACGCGCCCCTACTACATCTACATCTACATCTATACTCCGCGAGCCACCTTACGGTGTGTGGCGGAGGGTACTTATTGTACCACTATCTGATCCCCCCTTCCCTGTTCCATTCACGAATTGTGCGTGGGAAGAACGACTGCTTGTAAGTCTCCGTATTTGCTCTAATTTCTCGGATCTTTTCGTTGTGATCATTACGCGAGATATATGTGGGCGGTAATAATATGTTGCCCATCTCTTCCCGGAATGTGCTCTCTCGTAATTTCCATAATAAACCTCTCCGTATTGCGTAACGCCTTTCTTGAAGTGTCCGCCACTGGAGCTTGTTCAGCATCTCCGTAACGCTCTCGCGCTGACTAAATGTCCCCATGACGAATCGCGCTGCTTTTCGCTGGATCATGTCTATCTCTTCTATTAATCCAACCTGGTAAGGGTCCCATACTGATGAGCAATACTCAAGAATCGGACGAACAAGCGTTTTGTACGCTACTTCTTTCGTCGATGAGTCACATTTTCTTAGAATTCTTCCTATGAATCTCAACCTGGCGCCTGCTTTTCCCACTATTTGTTTTATGTGATCATTCCACTTCAGATCGCTCCGGATAGTAACTCCTAAGTATTTTACGGTCGTTACCGCTTCCAATGATTTACCACCTATGGCATAATCGTACTGGAATGGATTTCTGCCCCTATGTATGCGCATTATATTACATTTATCTACGTTTAGGGAAAGCTGCCAGCTGTCGCACCATGCATTAATCCTCTGCAGGTCCTCCTGGAGTACGTACGAGTCTTCTGATGTTGCTACTTTCTTGTAGACAACCGTGTCATCTGCAAATAGCCTCACGGAGCTACCGATGTTGTCAACTAAGTCATTTATGTATATTGTAAACAATAAAGGTCCTATCACGCTTCCCTGCGGTACTCCCGAAATTACCTCTACATCTGCAGATTTTGAACCGTTAAGAATGACATGTTGTGTTCTTTCTTCTAGGAAATCCTGAATCCAATCACAAACCTGGTCCGATATTCCGTAAGCTCGTATTTTTTTCACAAACCTTAGTGCGGAACCATATCAAATGCCTTCCTGAAGTCCAGGAATACGGCATCAATCTGCTCGCCAGTGTCTACGGCACTGTGAATTTCTTGGGCAAATAGGGCGAGCTGAGTTTCACATGATCTCTGTTTGCGGAATCCATGTTGGTTATGATGAAGGAGATTTGTATTATCTAAGAACGTCATAATACGAGAACACAAAACATGTTCCATTATTCTACAACAGATTGACGTAAGCGAAATAGGCCTATAATTATTCGCATCTGATTTATGACCCTTCTTGAAAATGGGAACGACCTGCGCTTTCTTCCAGTCGCTAGGTACTTTACGTTCTTCCAGCGATCTACGATAAATTGCTGATAGAAAGGGGGCAAGTTCTTTAGCATAATCACTGCAGAATCTTAAGGGTATCTCGTCTGGTCCGGATGCTTTTCCGCTACTAAGTGATAGCAGTTGTTTTTCAATTCCGATATCGTTTATTTCAATATTTTCCATTTTGGCGTCCGTGCGACGGCTGAAGTCAGGGACCGTGTTACGATTTTCCGCAGTGAAACAGTTTCGGAATAATGAATTCAGTATTTCTGCCTTTCTTCGGTCGTCCTCTGTTTCGGTGCCATCGTGGTCAACGAGTGGCTGAATAGGGGATTTAGATCCGCTTAACGATTTTACATATGACCAAAACTTTTTAGGGTTCTTGTTTAGATTGTCTGCCAATGTTTTATGTTCGAATTCGTTGAATGCTTCTCTCATTGCTCTCTTTACGCTCTTTTTCGCTTCGTTCAGCTTTTCCTTATCAGCTATGATTCGACTACTCTTAAACCTATGATGAAGCTTTCTTTGTTTCCGTAGTACCTTTCGTACATGATTGTTATACCACGGTGGATCTTTCCCCACGCTTTGGACCTTAGTCGGTACGAACTTATCTAAGGCGTACTGGACGATGTTTCTGAAATTTTTCCATTTTTGTTCCACATCCTCTTCCTCAGAAATGAACGTTTGATGGTGGTCACTCAGATATTCTGCGATTTGTGCCCTATCACTCTTGTTAAGCAAATATATTTTCCTTCCTTTCTTGGCATTTCTTATTACACTTGTAGTCATTGATGCAACCACTGACTTATGATCACTGATACCCTCTTCTACATTCACGGAGTCGAAGAGTTCCGGTCTATTTGGTGCTATGAGGTCTAAAACGTTAGCTTCACGAGTTGGTTCTCTAACTATCTGCTCGAAGTAATTCTCGGACAAGGCAGTCAGGATAATGTCACAAGAGTCTCTGTCCCTGGCTCCAGTTCTGATTGTGTGACTATCCCATTCTATACCTGGTAGATTGAAGTCTCCCCCTATTACAATAGTATGATCACGAAACTTCTTCACGACGTTCTGCAGGTTCTCTCTGAGGCGCTCAACTACTACGGTTGCTGATGCAGGTGGTCTATAGAAGCATCCAACTATCATATCTGACCCACCTTTGATACTTAACTTAACCCAGATTGTTTCACATTCGCATTCGCTAATAACTTCACTGGATATTATTGAATTCTTTACTGCTATAAATACTCCTCCACCATTGGCGTTTATCCTATCCTTGCGGTATATATTCCATTCTGTGTCTAGGATTTCGTTACTGTTCACTTCCGGTTTTAACCAACTTTCCGTTCCTAATACTATATGCGCCCTATTTCCTTCAATAAGAGATACTAATTCAGGAACCTTGCCCTGGATACTCCTGCAGTTTACCAATATTACGTTAACTTTTCCTGTTTTTGGTCTCTGAGGACGGACGTTCTTTATCAACGATGATAATGTCCTCTCTGGTAAGCCGTCAGGTATTTTATCGTTTCGCCCAAGGGGGGGTCCCTCTAACCTAAAAAACCCCCGTGTGCACGCCACACGTACTCTGCTACCCTAGTAGCTGCTTCCGGTGTGTAGTGCACGCCTGACCTGTCTAGGGGGGCCCTACAGTTCTCCACCCAATAACGGAGGTCGATGAATTTGCAACCATTATAGTCGCAGAGTCGTCTGAGCCTCTGGTTTAGACCCTCCACACAGCTCCAAACCAGAGGACCGCGATCGACTCTGGGCACTATGCTGCAGATATTAAGCTCAGCTTGCACTCCGCGTGCGATGCTGGTTGTCTTCACCAAATCAGCCAGCCGCCGGAAGGAACCAAGGATGGCCTCAGAACCCAAGCGGCAGGCGTCATTCGTTCCGACATGTGCTACTATCTGCAGCCGGTCACACCCAGTGCGTTCAATAGGTGCCGGAAGGGCCTCCTCCACATTACGGACGAGACCCCCCGGCAAGCACACCGAGTGCACACTGGCATTCTTCCCCGACCTACCCGCTATTTTCCTGAGGGGCTCCATAACCCGCCTAACGTTGGAGCTGCCTATAACTAATAGGCCCGCCCTCTGTGACTGTCGGGACCTTGCCGGAGAATCGGCCACTGGCCCAACAGGCGAGGCATCCTGTGGTGGCTCGGAAACGATGTCATCACCACTAGGAAGCACCCCGTACTTGTTGGAAAGGGGTAAGGCAGCTGCCACGCGGCCAGATCCCACCTTTGCCTTTCGGCCAGGCACGCGCGAGCCCACCACTGTCCGCCATTCACCCTGGAGTGATGGCTGACCGGTAAGATGCTCACTGCCGGAAGACGCAGCGACATCAGGGGTTCCATGTGATTCCAAGGCCACCGAAGTAGGCATAGGTCTCACCACAGTTGCCCCAACGCCACTACGAGCCGACGCCTGCGCCTCGAGCTCGATGAGCCTAACAGACAAAGCCTCCACCTGCCCCCGAAGACTGGCCAATTCTCCTTGCGTCCGCTCACAACAACCGCAGTCCCTACACATGACTATGTTTACCCTACTCTATACGGTGACAAATTCCCAAGATAATCTTCTGATGAGCTACTCTGATAATCAAGAAACACTCACTGAAATACGAGACGCGAAAACTACGCTAGGTTTTCCCAGAAAAACTATTTAAAAGCTAAGCGCAGCAAATAAGTACAAAAACGCTTTATACAAACAGTACTCGCTGCTGCTGGTGCTCTCGCTCTGGCTGTCACAAGACAACTGCTGATTCAAGTGACTAGTGGCTAACGGCCGCGAAACAAACAAAAGACGGTTTTAGGGCGCTTTCTGTTCTAAACGATCAAGAAAACACTAAGAAATCTAACACGAAAACTACGTAAAGTTTTATCAAGAACTGTTAGTTACTATGCAGAGCAGATAAACACAAATAGAATCCCTTCCTTAGTGGATGGTCGTAAACAAAATGCAAAATAAACGCTTTGTACAAACAGTACTCCTGCTGCTGGTGCTCTCACTCTGGCTGTCACAAGACAACTATCCGCATCCTCAGTTGAGGATGACGCGGGGGTCGGATGTTCGCGGTGGGCCATTTGTGGCCTGAAGACTGAGTGATTTTTTTACCTAATTGCATGAAAAGTATGATAGATAGCCATGTGGTATTTAAAAGAAAATTAAAAGAATTTCCGAACGGCAACTCCTTCTACTCATTAGATGAATTTTTGGATATAGTAAGTGGTAACTAATGAGGAGGTATTGAATAGAATTGGGGAGAGGAGGAGCTTGTGCACAACTTGACTAGAAGAAGGAATCTGTTGGTAGGACATGTTCTGAGACATCGAGGGATCACCAATTTAGTATTGGAGGGCAGCGTGGAGGATAAAAATCGTAGAGGGAGACCAAGAGATGAATACACTAATCAGATTCAGAAGGATGTAGGCTGCAGTAGGTACTGGGAGATGAAGAAGGTTGCACAGGATAGAGTAGCATGGAGAGCTGCATCAAACCAGTCTCAGGACTGAAGACCACAACAACAACAAGTGGGTAATTTCTCGACCCCCCACCAAAAAAAAAATTAAGTGTCATGTAATATTTTGTGTAATGTTATGTCTTGTATAGACACCTTTTATTAACCTGACACATTCCATGTGATTACGAAGTGTCGTATTCATAATGTATGCAACAAGTACTAATCTAATCTAATCTAAGGCACACTCTGGCATGTTCCATATGGTGGCATGCAAAGTACGTATACAGATGTAGATGTAATACTGGTATCAGCAGACTGTAGCACAAATTACTATTCTTTAATCCCTCTGATGGATTGGATGAAGTGCACTCCATCACCCCATTCACACGGTTAGAATGTGTGGTAATGTATGTGGTGTTTCCTCACCACTGATGGTTTAGTACGACGCTGTCCCATAAACAGGGCTCTATGTTTAAGAACTCATAAAAGTAAACTACGATGGTGCAGAGTTGACGGATTTGCGAGACAGAGCTTGTCTGATGGATGAGGACCTGGTCGGCCTGACACAATGATTTCCCCGTACACGGACCAGCCTGCACCTCGGGGCAGTCCGCGCGAGGCCTACGCAGCGGGGGCGGCGCTGGGAGGCGAGGGTGTGGGCGTAGCAGGTGCGGGTGGCAGCCCTGCCAGGTACGGCCGGCCTCATCAGCAGGGGCTCACATGTTGTTGCTGCCAGGGTGCAGTCTGCAGGCCACGCAGTGATCAATCACCCTCCCGGCAGCCGCGCCACGCCGCGCCGCCTGGCACCGTCGATAACACAGCCGCCGCCCACCCCCTAGCTCACCTGCCCACCCCCTGACTCACCTGCACACCCCCTGCACCGCTACACCTGCTGGGCTGGCAAAACAGCACCCCTGTCTGCTGCTATTAATGAAAATGAGTCGCTCATAGCCAATCACATTTGTAATTGCTCTGCCGTGGAAAGATCCATTCAAAATATGCTACGGCATTTAAGTGTAATCTGTTTCTCATTTTTTTTTTCAGATAAAATTCCATTCCAGTTTTACATATACAGGGTGATTCAGCTGCCCCTAACGATAAGTTTTATGCAACCCACAACGCCTTCAAGTACCAAGCACAAGATTCTCATATTCTCCCACTCGCTATGCACAAACTGTTAGTCCTACAGAAAAAGTAAACATGACCTTTCTGTAGGAAATTTAATGTAGTGATACTTTGTGCTGGGATACGTTTTCACCAGGGCCTGCAGAGTTCGAAAAAGTGATCTTCAAAGGCATTTTTCTTGAATAACTCGAAAACGATGGTCTCTAGCGAAAACGTATCACTGTACAAAATTTAACTACATCAAATTTCCTACAAAAGGTCGTGTTCATCTTTTTTGTATGACTAATAGTTAGCACGTAGCAAGCGAAGGAATACGAAAATACCGCACGTGGTTTTTTACTGTGTTGTGGACTTTATAAAACTCATCGACAGGCGCAGCTGAACCACCCTCCATAATATCCAATACTATGCAACCACAGCAATCAAACCTCTACACTGCCAAGTCACATCTGCAACACTCATACTCCACTTCAACTAGTCTACCTGTCTTGCTAACCGAATGCTGCAAAAAATGTAGCGCTATGAAAGAAATATTTTCCTTGATGTGATTTTTCTTCACGAAAGCTCACCTTTTGTGACCTTTTCTGTTGATGAAGCATAAACGGCTACGAGAGGCGAGCTTTCATCAAGAAAAGTCATATCAAGAGAAATATTTCTCTCATAGTGCTATATTTTTTCGGCATACGCTCAGCAATACCGGGAGACTGGTTGAAGTGTAGTATGAGGTTTACTGATTTGGCTCGGTAGTCTAGTAGTTCGACTTCTGTGGTTGCATAGTATCGAACATTATGGAGAGTGGTTCAGTTGCGCCTATCGCTGAATTTTAGACAGTCCACAAGGCCTTAAAAAAACCACGTGCGGTATTTTCATATTCCCTCACTTGCTACATGGTAACTTTTCAGCCTACAGCAAATCAGAATTTCTTCCTTTTCCCCCATTCATGTTTTCGTAATGTTTAAGCATAATCAGTAATTCCGAGTAGAATGTTAATGAGAATGCACGTAAGTTTAGAACTGCTATTGCACTCAAAAACTTTCAGTATAGGTATGTAGCTACTATTAATTTATCTTTTCTTTATTACGCAATATCAAAATGTGACATAAAGGTTCAAAATAACATAAACATACAAGAGGTCATAGAATTTTTGCACATAAAAACGAAGGTCTTTAAAAAATCCCGTACAGTGACTTTAAGCTTTGCTAATTTTCTTTTTTTAATTTTTCTTGAATTGCTGGAGGCATCTTCTCCTGCTGTTCATTGGGTCACGTCTTGTGTCTTTTCTAGATCGCCGTGCTCCCACTGACCGTTCAACAACTGACCACGGTATTCAGTGAGCCTTCGTGATTGCAACCGTATTGCACCAACAGCCCCCAGAGTAAAATTCGCAAGAATGTGGCTGATTGGTACTAGACAAAACGTCGTGACAAGATGTCGACGTCCTCCCGAACCTTTTGAATACTCGTTATGCACGAGAATTTTTAAGAGCAGGTTACTGGTCTTAAAGCTAGTTGGAGTTAATTCTCGGAAATGTGTGAATTTTCCGTTAGTGTGTTATTCTGTTCTAGAGAAACTTTACTTCCTGTACATACTATTCATTCCATGCTTCAGAGTGTAGAATACACTGCTCGGATTTGACCCTTTAAGGAGCTAGCTAATTAAGGGCCAAATATCATGTAAGCTGGTAATGATGCAGAGGAGGTGCCAGTTACGAATACAAAGAAACACGCACACACACACACACACACACACACACACACACACACACACACAACACCTAAGTGCACACGTGTACGAACAAGCAGAAATGTAGCTTAATCTGTGCACCCTCCTTTTTTTTTGGTCATCAGTCTACTGACTGGTTTGAAGCGGCCCGCCACGAATTCCTTTCCTGTGCTAACCTCTTCATCTCAGAGTAGCACTTGCAACCTATGTCCTCGCTTGACGTATTCCAATCTCTGTCTTCCTCTACAGTTTTTGCTCTCTAAAGCTCCCTCTAGTACCATGGAAGTCATTCCCTCATGTCTTAGCAGATGTCCTATCATCCTGTCCCTTCTCCTTATCAGTGTTTTCCACATATTCCTTTCCTCTCCGATTCTGCGTAGAACCTCCTCATTCCTTACCTTATCAGTCCACCTAATTTTCAACATTCGTCTATAGCACCACATCTCAAATGCTTCGATTCTCTTCTGTTCCGGTTTTCCCACAGCCCATGTTTCACTACCATACAATGCTGTACTCCAGACGTACATCCTCAGAAATTTCTTCCTCAAATTAAGGCCGGTATTTGATATTAGTAGACTTCTCTTGGCCAGGAATGCCTTTTTCGCCATAGCGAGTCTGCTTTTGATGTCCTCCTTGCTCCGTCCGTCATTGGTTATTTTACTGCCTTAACTTCATTGTCTTCGTGACCATCAATCCTGATGTTAAGTTTTTCGCTGTTCTCATTTCTACTACTTCTCATTACCTTCGTCTTTCTCCGATTTACTCTCAAACCATACTGTGTACTCATTAGACTGTTCATTCCGTTCAGCAGATCATTTAATTCTTCTTCACTTTCACTCAGGATAGCAATGTCATCAGCGAATCCTATCATTGATATCCTTTCACCTTGTATTTTAATTCCACTCCTGAACCTTTCTTTTATTTCCATCATTGCTTCCTCGATGCACAGATTGAAGAGTAGGGGCGAAAGGCTACAGCCTTGTCTTACACCCTTCTTAATACGAGCACTTCGTTCTTGATCGTCCACTCTTATTATTCCCTCTTGGGTGTTGTACATATTGTATATGACCCGTCTCTCCCTATAGCTTACCCCTACTTTTTTCAGAATCTCGAACAGCTTGCACCATTTTATATTGTCGAACGCTTTTCCCAGGTCGACAAATCCTATGAAAGTGTCTTGATTTTTCTTTAGCTTTGCTTCCATTATTAGCCGTAACGTCAGAATTGCCTCTCTCGTCCCTTTACTTTTCCTAAAGCCAAACTGATCGTCACCTAGCGCATTCTCAATTTTCTTTTCCATTCTTCTGTATATTATTCTTGTAAGCAGCTTCGATGCATGAGCTGTTAAGCTGATTGTGCGATAATTCTCGCACTTGTCAGCTCTTGCCGTCTTCGGAATTGCGTGGGTGATGCTTTTCCGAAAGTCAGATGGTATATCGACAGACTCATATGTTCTACACACCAACGTGAATAGTCGTTTTGTTGCCACTTCCCCCAATGATTTTAGAAATTCTGATGAAATGTTATCTATCCCTTCTGCCTTATTTGACCGTAAGTCCTCCAAAGCTCTTTTAAATTCCAATTCTAATACTGGATCCCCTATCTCTTCTAAATCGACTCCTGTTTGTTCTTCTATCACATTAGACAAATCTTCACCCTCATAGAGATTTTCAATGTATTCTTTCAACCTATCAGCTCTCTCCTCTGCATTTAACAGTGGAATTCCCGTTGCACTCTTAATGTTACCACCGTTGCTTTTAAAGTCACCAAAAGTTGTTTTGACTTTCCTGTATGCTGAGTCTGTCCTTCCGACAATCATATCTTTTTCGATGTCTTCACATTTTTCCTACAGTCATTTCGTCTTAGCTTCCCTGCACTTCATTTCATTCCTCAGCGACTTGTATTTCTGTATTCCTGATTTTCCCGGAACATGTTTGTACTTCCTCCTTTCATCAATCAACTGAAGAATTTCTTCTGTTACCCATGGTTTCTTCGCAGCTACCTTCTTTGTACCTATGTTTTCCTTCCCAACTTCTGTGATGGCCCTTCAACTGTACTGCCTACTGCACTATTCCTTATTGCTGTATCTATAGCGTTAGGGAACTTCAAACGTATCTCGTCATTCCTTAGTACTTCCGTATCCCACTTCTTTGCGTATTGATTCTTCCTGACTAATGTCTTGAACTTCAGCCTACTCTTCATCACTACTATATTGTGATCCGAGTCTATATCTTACAATCCAGTATCAGATTTCGGAATCTCTGTCTGACCATGATGTAATCTAATTGAAATTTTCCCGTATCTCCCGGCCTTTTCCACGTATACCTCCTCCTCTTGTGATTCTTGAACAGGGTATTCGCTATTACTAGCTGAAACTTGTTGCAGCACTCAATTAGTCTTTCTCCTCTTTCATTCCTTGTCCGAAGCCCATATTCTCCTGTAACCTTTTCTTCTACTCCTTCCCCTACAACTGCATTCCAGTCGCCCATGACTATTAGATTTTGGTCCCACTTTACATACTGCATTACGCATTACCCTTTCAATATCCTTATACTCTCTCTCAATCTGTTCATCTTCAGCTTGCGACGTCGGCATGTATACCTGAACTGTCGTTGTCGGTGTTGGTCTGCTGTCGATTCTGATTAGAACAACCCGGTCACTGAACTGTTCACAGTAACACACCCTCAGCCCTACCTTCCTATTCATAACGAATCCTACACCTGTTATACCATTTTCTGCTGCTGTTGATATTACCCGATACTCATCTGACCAGAAATACTTGTCTTCCTTCCACTTCACTTCACTGACCCCTACTATATCTAGATTGAGCCTTTGCACCCTTCTATCATTCCACATCTGGTCTCCGCTCCCATCAGCCTACTCCGTTTCTCCTCACGCCCTAACTGCAACCCCGCCGCCCCCAACCCACCCCAACTCCCCCCCCCCCCCCCACACACACACACATAAAGCGTTACAGTGAAGCATTTGGACACCAAATCTCTGTATTTGCGTGTAGGGGACGCGTTGCCATTACTCTGCGTGTGACGTCTAATCATGGCATTTAGGAGGTCGTCGTGTGAGTAGGGCCTCCCGTCTGGTAGACCGTTCGCCTGGTGCAAGTCTTTCGATTTGACGCCACTTCGGCGATTTGCGCGTCGATGGGGATGAAATGATGATGATTAGGACAATACAACAGCTAGTCCCTGAGCGGAGAAAATCTCCGACCCAGCCGGGCCCTTAGGATTGACATTCCGTCGCGCTGACCACTCAGCTACCGGGGGCGGACATTTAGAAGGTGATTTACAATTACAGCAATTCACTTAGGACGAAATGAAGATATAACAGCAATAACAAACGTTCACGATGTAGAATGCGCACAGGCTCTAAAAATGCAAATTGGCAGGACATATCCCACGAAGAAATGACGGACAAAGACAGAACTTGAGGAGAGACCCACAAAAAAAACGAAGACCACAAGGCAGGCCACACCACCGTTACGATAACGAACTGAAGAATTTCGTAGGCTTCGGCTAGCAGGTGATAGCAGGAGATAGAGAGGTATGGTAACAGCGAATGAAAATCGTATTCCTTAACATCAAACAAAAGTGGCTATACTTTGGAAAGCTTAAAATAGCTGAACAATAAATAAATAAATATTAAGTTTCATCTTGCGTGTACTTGTTGTAACCACTTGAATTTCTAATTTTCTGACTGTGTCATCATACCTATCGAAGCTATGTCTTAGGTGTATAAGACATAAAAAAGAAAGTTGAAATACGAGAAGAACTCGCGCTCAGAGAGTCCCGGGGTTCCCTATACACTTAATTTTATACATAGACATGTATGTAGTTCATTCATCCTGGTAATCGAGGGCCTCAGCGATTGTTGCCTGTTATCGACATCTATTCAGGCAAAATGTTGGTCCCTGGTAGTCCAAGCCCGTAGCAATAATTCTACAGTAGATAGACTAGCCTATAGATACAAAAAGAAGCGAACAGCAGATCCCGCTTTATATATGGAGAGATATAAGATTTAATAAAGTAGTTTTAATTTACTTACTAAAACATGACTGTAACTTGCATTTTACGTTTGCATGCAGTAATGTTTGTCTATTAGGCTTGTGACAGATGATGAATGTAATCTGCATTCTAAAGGTGAAAAGATATTTTTATGTGATATAATTACAGTTTAGTAATTTTCAGTTTATTTGACTGCACTTTTGCTGTGAATTCTTGATTCTACGTAAACCCTATAGGTTCTGATGAGTGAGTTTGCGATTATCAAAAATGTAACATAAATGGCAGAAACTTTTGTTTGCACTGTCTTACAAGCTTAAATTTCTTACACCGCCCAGGGACCGTAAACCTTAGTAAGTGACATAAATTTGAATTTGATAAGCCAGCCTCTTCAAGAGCAAAAGTTGTCTTTATAGAAGGACAGACAAACAGACAGATGAATAAAAAAAGACAAAATTTTCGTCTTGTTGTATAGCTACAAATGAAATATTTTCGGATTTTCTCCTTTACTTGTACTGTGAATTGCCTAATTTCATGATACTAGACCAACGGTAAGTATACTATAGATTTTGGTGAGTGAGTTTTTGAGTATCAAAATATGCGACATAAATGACCATATCGTTTAACACTGCCAAAGGAATACAGACCTCAGTATGCGATATAAAATTGAACTTGATACGCGTACCCACCTGAGAAAAGGGGTTCGTAACAGTCGGAGACACAAAAAAACAGACAGCCATCACAGCAATCCCTTAGCGGTTCCGTTTATACAGATTGAGGAACGGAACCCTAATTATTAAGCTACCATATTTATCAAAAGCGCCACGTCTCAGCCAGAACGTGTATTTCTGTAAGCGTTTGACTAGAGGTGCCAGTGGCGCTTGACTTCGGCGCAGATTTTACAGAAATTATCCCATAGCTTTGTTTCACAACTTCTGAGATTCGATGGGTGAATTTTTGCTTTTGTTGACGGGTAATCTATGTACAATATTATTTTATTCTGATGAGACTTTCAAGTAGTACATCTATAACGACTCCAGCCCACTTTGTTTACATACTATATTCTGGACCAATCTGTATACAGCACATGAAAGAGGACCTTGATCTATTCATGACGTCATAAGATGGTCTCTCCTCATCGATTAAATCATCGTTCTAACCATTGACCCCTGTAGATGCACGAAAAATCTGTACCACGTGACCTTACTAATAATCAACCGGCCACCCCATAGAATTACATGTATATAATTACGGTGTCACACAGTTGATAACTAACTGACTTTAATTGGTCAGACAGTGATGGTTATGTCATGAAACATGGGCATGGTAAAAAATGGTGATAAAAATAAGGAGTTTCATCAAACTGCTGAATGCAACAATGGTCTCTATAGAACCAGATTTATTACAATTTGTAATGCACTTCAGGTCAAACACTAGTACATGACGTCATGAAATCATCACATTTATTCAGTACTAATAGAAGTTTACGATGGAGTAGTCAAAAGTTGGATAAGGAAGTGGTGGTGAATACGTGAAAGTCAACTTATTATTAAAGGGTGCAGTTAAATTCATAGAAGTCGCTCAGTTATAACCGAAAGTTAACACACTGCGAGGTGCCGGGGCTAGCAGTGTATTTAATACTAAATTCTTCTAGAATCTTCATATGGAAATGATGCTCTAAGCCCCCCTCCCCCTTTTCTAATTCCGACTTTTGCTGTTGCACTTGGATTAAGAAGAAACACGAACTGACTCTAATCGACCCTGCAAGTGGAGTAGAAAAGAGTTTGGCACCTGCAATAATTTAATTTAATATAAATTAATTTGATAAATAAGTTTCATTAACGTGGTGAGAAATGAAAGGGTTGCTCTACCGATCTACAGAACGAAAGCTCTGTCCAAAACAACAATTTGATTTATTATGAGGAAACTCAAAATAATAAACAGAACACACGAAACATTTACAATACATCACATTGGATACTCATATAAATACTGTGAAGGTGAAGTTGTCCGTAAACTAGCTTGTGATGTTTATGACCAAGTGGTATGTGGAGCCAATTCCTTGCAACTCAAATCTTAATTGAAACACCCAGCCAACCCAACATTAATTGCTGTTACAGTAGTGAGAACTCAGACAATGAACACCCAAGACAGAACCATGAAAGAAAAGCCGGGAACAGGCGCGCTCTGCTGAGCTCTGATTATCACATAGAAAAATTTCCTAACCTGCCGGTGCTGTGGACGTACATTACCAAGCTGTCTTCTTAACTGCAAGGATGCGATTTGGCGTCACAGAAGCGATGGCTGGTTGCTTCGACGTCCAGTCGTGGTGATAATAGTGTCAGAAATATAGCCCGAAACAAATTATCCTGGTCTGGTTGTTCCAAACTAAAGACTGCCTATTAATACAAATGCGCCTCTGAGGGAGACGAAGAAGGCTCGCCAGACAATCACTGATGGTACAGTGATTGATTTTAACAAGCGAAGTCACACAGTAACACTGATACAGTCAACTTTAGCCAAAACTGCTCAAGACAGACAACATAGGCCGCTTGTATGAAGAACGCTCAATTGCCAACTGTACTCGGAAGGTTACATTGAAGTCGAAACTTCAGCAACTTCGACAAACAGTTACAATTAAATGAAAGTATATTAGACAGCCAACGGAAGGCAGGCTGTCCAGAGCAGCGAGAGCTCAGTCTTGTAACCAACTCCGACCGAAAGGCGAGAGCCCACTCTCTCAAGAGCACCTGTACAAGCCAAACACTGAACATTCCCGTCCCATGACAGTGGCTGTGGTTAAACGTGCCATTCAGCAACTCGAAAACCGGCGGAAAATTCCACCCTATTGCCGACGCACTACTATTCCACCAATGGAGATACTTGGCACCAATTTCTGCGCCGATTTTGCAACGTCATGGAGCTATCCCCTGAGCAAGCCAATCACAGTTATGATTTTGCAGAAAATGCGGGAATTTGCCCTCCAAGACTGCCTGGGAACACAATTCATTCCCACACCTAGCTGGTAGCCCGGCAGCAAGTGTTTTACTAAGTTTCTGCGAAGTAACAGAATCTCTAGCCCAGCCGCTCCGTCAGGCTCCTGGGGGCGTGTCGCCCCCGCTCTTATGACAATGTCGGCGTCTGGAAAGCATCCAATCTACTCCCTCACACCCGTCGGCTTAACCCTTTTAAGATCAGCACAACCCGCCCATCACCGGACCACCTGGGTGACGAGAGACGCTGCGTGGGAAGTCCGCGTGTGAAGAAATAGCAACTTTTCACCGCAAGCAATTAGAGAGGAAAATCAAATTACTCAGAGTAAGATAGAAATGTGAGAGGGGGCTCATGCCACCTCTCAACACCCGCTATCTTGAATGAAATACCAAGAACGATGTTCTCGGATTAGAAAGGGTGTAAGACAGTGATGTAGTCTTTCACCCCAGTTGTTGAATCTATAAATTGAAGAAGCAATGACAGAAATAAAATAAAGGTTCAAGAGAGGAATTAAAATGCAAGGAGGAAAAATATCAGTGGTAAGATTCACTGATGACATTGCTGTTTTGAGTAGAGGTGAAGAAGAATGAAGGGTCTGTTGAATGGAGTGAACGAGCAAATGAATGCAGCATATGTGTGGTGTCACCGCCAGACACCACACTTGCTAGGTGGTAGCCTTTAAATCGGCTGCGGCCCGTTAGTATACGTCGGACCCGCGTGTCGCCACTATCAGTGACTGCAGATCGAGCGCCGCCACACGGCAGGTCTAGAGAGACTTCCTAGCACTCGCCCCAGTTGTACAACCGACTTTGCTAGCGATGGTTCACTGACAAAATACGCTCTCATTTGCCGAGACGATAGTTAGCATAGCCTTCAGCTACGTCATTTGCTACGACCTAGCAAGGCGCCATTATCAGTTGCTATTGATCTTGTGATTCATGTACCGTCAGACCGACGTTCACCATTAATGGATTAAAGTTAAGCATTCCACCAGCTACGTCCGTTTTTCTAAATTCTAATTTCCATGTCCTGTTCCTGACCTGCGTGAGCTAAAACTCGTGCCTTTCGGCTTCCTCTATTATTAAGGTGTTGGCTCTCCTGCCAACCCACAACAATATGGATTTAGAGTAAACAAAAGAAAGACGATTGACAAGTAGCTGAAATAAGCGCAGCAAGGAACTGAACATCAGGACTGATGATGGCGAAGCAGGTGAGGTTACGGAATTCTGCTACCTAGGCAGCAAAATGAACCCACGTAGGATGGTGCGAGGAGTACATAAAGAGCAGACTACCACCGGGAAACAGGACATTCCTGACCAAGAGAAGTCTACTAGTAATAAACATAGGGCTTAATTTCAGTAAGAAATTTGTGAGAATGTACTTTTGGGGCACAGTAATGTATGGAAGTGAAATAAGGACTTTGGCCAAATCGGAACAGATGAGAGTCAAAGCATTTGGGATGTTGAAAATTTGGTAGACTGATAGGGCAAGAAATGAGGAGGTTCTCCAGGAATCGGCGAGGAAAGAAATATATGGAAAACACTGGCCAGGAAGATGGACAGGGTGACAGGTCACCTGTTAAGACATCAGGGAATAACGTCCACTGGAAGGAGTTGTAGACAGTGACTGAATATATTCTGCATATAACTGAGAATGTACGTTGCAAGTGCTTCTCCGAGATGAAGAGGTTGGAACAGGGCAGGAATTCGCAACGGGCTCTATTAAACCAGCCCTGAAGACTGATGGCTCAAAAAGAAAAGATTTTGATTGAGCACATGTTGAGTTCGAGATCGTTAACAATGTACTTTGAGTAGAAATGTAGAGATCCTAACGTCAAACTCTAACCCCTGAGCAAATTATTTCGCTTGTGTCTTTTGAACTGAAATTTATTTCTTAGTTACAGACATGCTTCACCTGTTCATGTTAGGTCTCTTCAGTAGTATTCCTTTCTGTGTAAGGCTGATGCAGCCATGTCTTGTTCTGAGCGTGCTAAATGCACTGCAAGCATGTGCAGTTTCCTACAGTATAGATTATGTGCAAAGAAAGATTAATTGGAAGAAACCTATAGCTCGAGCTGAGGAAAATGGGTGCAAATGACTGCGTGTGGAAGCGATATTGGTTGAAAAGTCTAAAGCATCTGCACGGCCTCAAAGCACAGTGTCTTGAGGCGAGTCGTGGTTGGAAGTAAGTTTCACAGGGCACTCTCATCAAGAAGCAGAATTGATTTTGAACATAATGACAGTCTTCTGAACATTGCCCAGCCTGGTCTTTTCTAGTATTGCAACAATCTCCCTTCAGTTTAAACGTAACTAACCAGTCACACGAGTTTTTAGTCTTGGAGTAAAAAACAAGTAGCTCCTGAACCTACCATCTACCCCATCTAACGTTATTAGCCAATCAGGTCTTCGGCTCGTAAACATAGCTGTTCCTTTCCTCCCATTCTAGATATTATCGGCATTATCAAATGGCAGCTGCTCTTTCTGTTTTTTAACAGAATCAACGACAAGGCAATTAACTTGGTGCCACACGGAGAGCTACGGGCCCTTGTTCTGAAACACAAAAGTCTCAGACGGCTTTCCCGTCTCATTTTATTTCAAATATTTCTATCTTTGTATTGCTTTCGATCAAGCGTTTTGTGGAATGCCGACTTACTGCCGAGGGCAGGGCTCAAAAAAACTGTATTATTTTATTGTGTGCTGAAATGTGCCCTCTCGATAGTGAAAGTTCTTCAAAGGAGCAATCGTCCAGCTAAACGATATTGAAAAATGTGGATGCCTTAAACGTTTTGCGTGCATACTTCGTCGCATCAAGAAGGCACATTCCAACAGCGGTGGAATTATCTTTTCTATTATAAATGGTATCAATACCTATTATTAGAGTTCTGTATTGATCTGAAAAGATGAAAAGTATCACTGGTTGTTATTCTCAGCGCCATTTAAAAAAAAATGGATATCTGAGACCGCCGCATTTTGATTGTCTTCCTTCATTGTTAAGAGACTCCTGATCGTGAAAGTACAACAAATTTCTTAAACTGAAAAAATGTTAAAATAAATGTAATCAGACTTCGATAGTGTTAGAGAAAGATTGTTATCTGACTACAAACCTGTGAATACGGGCTTCTGAAAATCATGAAATGCTCATGTAATCCAAAAACGGTATTCAGATATAATATTTCATTTGATACTGCGGTGTTATATAGATAATTAACGTTCTACTTCTTATTTCATAAGCTGGCAGAACATAAAACTTGATTGTTGGTTCTACCATGATCATATGAAGAAAGGTTAGTAAAGATGGAAGCAACAAGTAAAGCAAAAACACAAACATGACAAAAACAACATAAAGTACCCAACGACTAGAATCTCAGGCTCGCCAACTTTAGTAGTAAACCTAGGTGTTCAGACCTCGAGTGATTTCAGTTTTACTCTTTTGACTTTAAATACCACGTATACAAATAAATAAATAAATTTGTGAGATATTTTAGTTTGTTGTTAGAAAGTAATGCTGTACTGCTCACAGTGTGTCCCTACATCTCGAGGGGACTCGTCATGTTAAAAACAGCATACTACGGCTTTCTGTCATTTAGGATGTAACATAGATGCTTGTTCGTCAGATTTTAGCCCACATGCAATCTACGGTTCCGACATCCTACTTGTGCTTCTCATCCCCCTGGCATCTCTTGTCCTTTAATAATGCCTGTGGCTCAATTAATAGCCAGATGCTGGCTACATACACTGTGGAAGTGTCCTCTTCTGAAACCGCGTATCAACAAAACTCGCAGCTATATTTAAAAAGACCGCCATTAGAAGAATTTAGTATAGAAACCTAGTAACTGGATGCAGTCATCACTGACCTTAACTTTAATCATATTTGTACTCTTGTTTATATCTTGGGGTTGTCTGTAATTGGTTAGACTTATTAATTTATTGGAATTATGGTAAGCGACAGTTTTACCAAAAACTGTCACCGACCCATATCATTATCCTTGTTAATGATATCATTCTGTTACTTCCATTTTCCCCTTGCTTATCGCCAACCAAAATCCAATATGGCGGACTAATTTTGGTAGCAGGGAAAAATTCAAGATGGAGGAACTAGCTCTGTTGTACTTTATATGCCAAACCCTCCTCACGACCAATAACAGTGAAGATTAAAATGAGACAGTCAACCAGGAAGTTGTTTCACCAATACTTCAATAAATAAATAACAAAATAAATTAAAAGATCAAAGACGGCTGATCCAGTCTATTGTGGTTTGTACCCCCTATCTCAGGTAGTCACGTAAAAATCGTGCAACACTCGATGATATGCAGTAAAAATTACGTAACCTTCACTTGCACAGGCACCCAAGTCAAACATGTCTATTATTTTCCTGATATTTGTGTACATATACAAGATTCGGTACTCAATCAGTATGAGGTTACAGTGTTGCATAAAAACAATGGCAGGTAAATAGTAATTTGCAGTCGACCACCATTGTCATACATACTATTGGTTGTCGCAAAGGCATATGCACATTTCGTACAACTCTGTAAATACTATAATGCCTTATAATTCAGTTTTATTTCACAAAGTATTTCCTGTCTCTGTTCCCACCTGCCGCACCACTAAATTTTTTTCACATGTATGTGTGCACAAAATGTTTCTACATAGCTATGATTTACATTCCACAGTAAATTCCATATCTTTCCACCTCTGCCTTATCATTTAATATCATTTTTCGCTTCTCTCATATGTGGCCACAAAACATTAAAAAAGTCCTCCTACAAGTTGACACCCACTGCATGTTTGGAAAAGGTACTAACTCAAGTTTTTGAACCATATTAAAAAGGTACAAAACTCGAGCTTTATCAATAGTAACACACACACACACACACACACACACACGCACACACACACACACACACACACACACAAGAGCATAGTATGAATATCGTGTATCGTCTTACTAGGAGAGACATAGTGCAGGAGTTGTCCCCTCACGTCCCAGGTGTCCTGATTACACACAGCCCAGCAGGGTCTACTAAGACACAGAGACGATGCACATAAACTCGCTAATGTTACATTGTGTGAAGCACAAACAATGTTTTATAGAGGAAATAAAATCTCAAACAAATTATACTTTAGATATAAAATTTATTATAAGGACTTTCTTCATAAAATTTTTGCAAATACAACACATTTACGTTCAATGATTTTACATACAATGGTTTTCACTGTGTGGGTTAGCAAACTTTGGAAAGCAACATCAAGATAATGGCGGCATTAGCATGTGAATTCACATATGTTAAATAAAATGCACGTTTTTAAGGTTCTTACATTTTCACATTTTTTTCAGTTATTTACAGTATCTACATGATTTTCAATAAAATCAGTCATTATCATTTTCATGTGGAAATTGCCACAAGCCATTGTGTTGATGTTGTCAGGAAGTATCTATTATTGTGTTGTGGAGATAAAGCAAATTTGCTGTAGATTTAGTTCTTGTTGTGGTCTTCGGCCCAAAAAATGGTTCCATGCAGTTCCTCGTGTTACTCTATAGCCTGCAAGCCTCATCATCTGGAAATAAGTATTGCAGTTTTCAGCCTTTCAAACCTGCTCACTGTTTTCATCTTTTGGTCTCCCTTTACAATTTTCACCCAGCCCAGTAAGGCAAAATGACATGAAACTGAATTGTGCGAGAAGCAAAAGGAATTCTTTTTAGCTAAAATAAAGAGTCTGAAAGGCAGGAGAGAACACGAAGCCACAACGTGTGGGAGCAGCATTTTAGTCCACTAGGAGCAGCTGGAAAGTTTGTTCAGATTTGGTTTTAAGTGCTCCTCTCAGCTCAGAGTAAATATCTCTTTAGCAGAGCCAAATTCCTACACACATATATACTAGCCACGAATGAGACTCTGTCATTTAGTAGAAGAGATTTTGTGGCTTTTCCTCCACTCTATGGGAGAAGTATACATTATTGATGAAGCAGAACAAAATCCACAAAAGTTGGAAATTGTGAAACTTGTTTATTAAATTATCATTGGTTAGAACTCACGAGGTTTGCTACAATTGTTTGGTGAGATCCTGACATGGGTAGAGCTAGATAAGTCTTGTGGAGAAGAGAACACACTTGCCTCAGAGACAACACGCTTCTGAGGGAGCGACAGACGACACACGTTCCAGGTTTTAGGCAGTATGCTGTATCTTAGAGCTGCAGAGTAACATGTCTTCAACTTAGAGCAGCGTCCAGAGCTTGCAGCGTACTGAGCTTACAATTTTCAGCCACTACTACAGTCCTTAAGTGGCCTTGCACATCTTAAGAGTGCAGGACATGGACCACCATTGCAGCCACTGAGTCAAGGCAAGCACAAAGTCAATTAATTTGCATCAGGATCTCGTTTTCCAGATGTAATGTTCACAGCCAGCTAGTTGGAACAATCACGCACTTAGGCGAGTGTATTGATGTTTTTCATGCTTTCTGGGGACCTTTTTTTAAATCATTATGCTTTCCCACAATCACCGGCCATATTCACGACACATTTTATATTCTTTTATATATCCAGTCACCTGTGTCAAGGCTACTTATATATTTGCAAGGCCTTCTCCACTTATTAAATGTCTGTATTCTTGATTCAATGGATAAATCACTTTGTATGTCTCTTGGCAATAAACCAGTTAATAGTGACCATTAGTTTCCTCTCGTACGTAGTGTTCTCTCCTACCTTGATGGATGCCATTATCGATATGTGCATGTGACGTGAATTACACCTCCTTGCATGTTTAATTTTGCCATCCCTAGTAATTTTCACTTAGAATGCAATTATCTGTCGGGCAACCTTGTTCATTTTAAATTTGCATGGTATTATGGGGGCTATCCATCCATGAAGGTCACCAGGGATAGAATCTGTAGCATTTTATGGGTTGCTAAAGAGCTCAACCGACATCTCACATAGAAATTTGTTGACTCTTGGCCAGAACTTTTGCAGTCACTAGCAGTCCTTTGATTTTTGCAGCCTTTTTTTTTAGGTCAGTACATAAGAATTTGTCGCCTAGTATTTCAATCAGTCGTTTATTGATCACTTTTAACTTGAAAAGTGTGTATGAACAGTAAAATAATAACGAGCATCAAGAATATAAGTTAGACACAAGTTGCATGAGTAGTTCAGATTCGTACTTCTTTTACAGCAAGAAGAAGGCACATAGGTAGAAACAGTCGTTGTTCTGAGATTCTACGTTGCACTTTCAGGGGAATAATAATAGTGCTTTTGGGTTTTTGGTAGGATTTCATTGTGTTTCGTCGTGTGCATAGGTTAGAAATTTTGTCAGCCTCAGTGTCAGGGTACACCAAGGTTAACCCATGCTTGCGCAAGCAATTTGTGAAAGATGAGTAAAACAGATAGGGGAATAGCTAGTCCATTTGGAGCTGCAGACAGTGATCTTACTGTGAAAGTAAAGCAAGATAGTTCGCAGAGTCTCTAAGCTCAAGAAAATCAAAATAATAATTTGCAGGTATTATTAGAATTGAATAACGAATCAAAAACGTGCCTTTTTTAAGGGAAACTGTCTGAGTCATTGTGTCAGGAGAATGTGACATAGTCACAGGCAGTGGAAAACTCTGGACATGAGGTAGTGACACAGAGTGTTGCAGATAAAGCAGCTACTCCTTCGTCACCGCCTCCTTTTGATCTCCAGTCCTTCCTGAATGACATAACATTGGGACATAAGAAACGACTTGACATAATGTTTGAAAGATTGGAAGAGCAGCAGAAAAGATGGAAGGGCTTTCCAAAAAGGGAGAAAACAGCATAAAAGAACGATAGAATATCATAAAAGGCGGACTGAGAGTCATAACAACATTGAAAGGTTTAAAAAAGAAAAGAAGAACCGAAGAAGATTTCACTGCATTCGTATGGGTCAATAAACAAGAAGAAGAGAACGATGTATGATTCAAGAAGACAGAAAGACAGTTCAAGAAACATAGCGAACATTTTGAGAAGACAGCAACAGCTAATTGAGTAAATAAAAGGGTTTGATGAAAAGAGTTTACAAACTGACAAAAGTGTCAGGGAAGACATCAGGAAATCTAAAGCCAAAATGATGCAAGAAATTGAGGAACAGATGGGTAGCTATGTGCATTATCTAAAGAAGTGAACAGGATGGCAGATGAACTGCACAGTGACATAGATGTCATTGAAGGATGACTGAATGCCGTAACGGACGATGTAACCCAGGAGAAGAAACAAGTGGATCAGTTGTCTTTACGTAGTGATGCGCGTTGTGCCAGGACCACTCCAGTGAACTTGAAACATCAGAACGAAATAAGGGTGTTATTCAAAATTTTATTCCCACCCTAAGAAAGTTCATTGACTGTTGTTGAATTATATTAACAACATACTTTCTAAGTAGGTACTGACGTGTAAGCAGGGTCCAGACTCTGTAAACATCTCTTAGCACACTCGCAACAATATCTACATACTTTCAATAACGTGTACTACCAGTTTTACGACCACCTGAAAAATGTTATAAATGCAAGTTTCCTTAACTGTTGGTATGTTTTACTCTCAAAATGCTTTCTAAAGATGTACTGAAATGCATGTCAGGCGCTCAGCCTGGATGGGAATGATGTTTATGTCATTTACTAGGAAAAGTGGCATCTTCTCTTAAGATCTGATTTTTTAGGTTCAGTTTAACTGAAAAATTTAAAACATATATGGAATATTTTCGAAGATTTCATTAAAAACAATTAACATTTTTATCAAAATTTTGAAACATAAAGTTATTCTAGACTAAAATATTTTCAAAAGGTGGGCGTAAAGTACCAGCCGCCTTGGTACTGCGAGGCTTATGGAAATACAGGCAGACGTCAAATGTCGTAATCGAGAAGAGCTAGTAGAATTATTCAAGGAGAAAGAACTTAATCGTGTTTCAGGGAATAGTACAATAACAAGAAAAACGTTTGCAACCAAATATTTTGATCAAATAGTTCCAAGACGGACTTCTGAAGATTAGATCTGCAGAGTACAAAATAAATTTCATCTGCACCCATCTCCTAGAAGAGGCAGAAGCCGTGATGATTATAATCGCGGAAAAAAATCGCACTTATGTAGCAACAGACATGGCTCTGAGCACTATGGGACTTAACATCTGAGATCATCAGTCCCCTAGAACTTAGAACTACTTAAACTTAACTAAGGACATCACAAACATCCATGCCCGAGGCAGAATTCGAATTTGCGACCGTAGCGGTCGCGCGGTTCCAGGATGAAACCCCTAGAACCGCTCGGCCACACCGGCCGGCTAGTTGATTTATACTGGTTCACTGTCTCGTAACCCAGTTCATTATTTCAGTGAGATGGTGATAAGAAACCACTTCCTAGATATTCCAGTTGAGCAAGAAGAATTAGTAAAAATCTGTTGCTAAACAGAATGCAGAAAGATATTACGCTTGCAGTAAAAGATCTGAATGATACAGGTGCATTCTCATATTTAATTAATGGACTTGGGTATGACTGTGGAGTGGACGTTAGAGAACTGGTGCAATTTGTGCAAAGTGACTATGAGCCGGTACAACATGGACCACCTTGTGGAAACTGGTGGGTGAGGCATCCATCAGCTAGAAATGGAAATAAATTATGTATGGGCAATCCTCGTAGATCATGGGCACCACCGTATAGAACGGATGATTGACAAAATTACTGCAGGAGCCATGATCGGGAAAGAGTGGGCACAGAAATCGTTGAAATACGTAATTCAGGCCAATAAACTAACCCGAGGGACGACAGTGAAAGAAATACCGAGAGGCATGCATGAGTGGTATCTCTGGAAATCACTGTCCTACATGATACAGAACTGAAGGTGCTTCGAAAAATTCCTTTAGGGAAGGAATAAGATGAAATCACTCTTAGTTATCCCGTAGTTAATGTAAAAGAAAGTAGGAAGCTACAATGTGTTTTAAACACTGAAAGCCAGACATCGGTTTTAGACAAGTGTGCATACGATGTCTATGATAGGCTCGGTACTGGCCAGTCTAAAAGGCAAATGGTATAAAGATAAACGGTGTTATTAGCCGCAAAATTGCCGAGGTCAAATAACAGGTCGATATTGACTTCAGTGTAACAATGCAAACTGATGCGAGCTTTATGGTGATAGAAGCCATATTAGGGCTAGAATTCATACAGAAATATGAGATGTTAGAGCACTTAACAGACAGGATTGTTTTGGCAAGACTTGTGGATCACGAAGTAACCTTGTGTCTTAATAATCATGCGAATAAGGACAAGGGATCGAATTAGGTGGCTCTGAGTCTTGTGGGTACGAGTAGCGATGAACCTTTTGCCATTGAGGATGAAATTAGTAAGAACCGGTATCGTACCGAGTCCCCAGACATGGAGGAATTTGGAACTGTACTTCTTGCTCATTCATCGCAAACCAACACAGCAATTGCGAACGAGAACAGTAGACCAAAAACATTACAGGAGTTGCTGCAGTAGTTCCATGGCGTGCATCATTGGAGTTTCATGAAAATTACTGTCAGGTTGAGCTGCATTCTGCATGTCAATAACACACGGAAATTTTATGTTTCAGACGTTTTACAAAATTGCAAATGGTTCGAATGGCTCCGAGCACTATGCGACTTAACTTCTGAGGTCATCAGTCGCCTAGAACTTAGAATTAATTAAACCTAAGTAACCTAAGGACATCACACACATCCATGCCCGAGGCAGGATTCGAACCTGCGACCGTAGTGGTCGCTCGGTTCCAGACTGTAGCGCCTAGAAAATTAAAGTTCGGACTGAATGCGTCATCAGCTGGCTTCATTAGGATACTGGGGATTTGTGATCCCGGAAACACTAAGAGACGGAGTGATGTCATACATCGGCGACATACTCGTTGCGGGGAAGGCATGGTGTCGGTAGTGAGTGGGATGTCTGGTGTTCTTGACATTTCTTCAGTGGATTCTCTCACATGGACAAATCTGATTCCACGCTTATCCAGCCTAGACAATTGAGTTCTTGTCGGAAATATGGAGTACAACCGAACGAGGAAACGAGAGACTGTGTAGACTGTGGTGACGCGAAGTGTGTAAAACTTCGTAAGAAGAGTTTCGATGCTGACATACCGTTACAGTTTCATTGCGGACAGTTCGGAAAACAAACGAGTATCAGGAAGAATACATGGTTCGACACTTCCAAATTGTTCATACAGACCAGCGTAATTCTTCTACCTTGCAGGATTCGAGACTATACCTTGCAAGCAACAGCATCGGAAACTGACTTATCTGCTAATACCGTGTGCTACTATTTCGGGTTTTGCAGAGAAGAGTGTTAGGTGGTAGTGACGAACGACAATGTACCCATTGGTGGTCCGAGTAAAGTTGTGGAAGTGTTCGAATCTCACGTAGCAAGAAGGAAGAACCAGAGAGGACGACCTTCAAAGTGTGAAATCGATCATATTTGGGTATTTGGTGGAATTGAACGAGAGTCCCGGAAGTGTTTCGTTGACAGAATATTGTCCAGAGACAAGGTCATTTTAGTGTGTCTGATAAAGCAATTCATACTGCATGGTAGCATAGTCATTACAGACGGGTTTCAGTCCTACAAGACACTCAAAGCAGAAGGATTCAACCACGAGTTCGTCAACCACTCTGTGGAGGTCTTGTCTTCGGATGACCCCAGTGAGCACACGCAGAACATCGAGCGGCTGTGGAAATCTGTGAAGTCTTCCATTAAAAGAGAAGGGCTTCCACGACAAAGAGACGAACTTTACTTGTTTCAGTACCTCTATTTGCACAACTGGCGTTTGCAAGGAAAAGTTAACGCTTGTGACACCCTACTCATATTTTGCGTGATACTGGCAGAGTTTACACAGGTTACTGCAAAAAGGGAATGTTTCCCGTAAAGTGCACATCACATGGACTTTCACATGACGACAACACTGACGACGAGTAAGGTAAGTCGTCTCCTTTGTAATTACAAGTATTTTTATAACGCTCTTCTTTTGTCGTTACTGTAGTGACCACCGTAAACAGACTCATAACGCCCGCCACCAGAGTCTCATGATCGATTTAGGATCGCACGTTCGATATGTATCATTTGGACCCCGCGACTTCGATAAGCAATCATTCTTGGAAATTACCGAAACATGCAATACTGAGGAGAAAGGTAAGGGCCGAAAGGCACGATTCCAGCACACAGGTTTATGTCAAAGCGTGCACGAATGTCGCGCTCAAAGGTGACATGTGGCTTGTATTCCGACCAATAATCGCTGTTGCAGAGGTCGAAACTACCTTAGCCAGTGAAGCTAGATTCATCAGTTCATATCACGTTGTTTGTCAAATGTGAGTTGTCTTCTAACTGGCGCATAAGCCATCCAGAAACCTGTACTTATCGACTACGGTCTTCTGACTGCTCGTGTTAACGTGTACTGATATTGATGACGTTCTTCATTGTGGAACTCTTCAACAGTTCAACTTGGATATCCCTTGCAGTATGATGGGCACTTAGCCGACGTGTTTGGTGAGTGGCTTCAACATGGTTGTTGAGTACCTTTAGTCCGTGTACTGCCCTGTGCATAAGGTGTTGCTCCAGGCAGGGATGGCGCCTTTGTGGGTACCGTGAAGCACACGCATGAGCAGTAGCTGCAGCTTGGTTATCAGTTGCACCCTGCACCAAAAGCGTATCGACATATTCATTATTTGTGTTCACCATCCAGAAGCTGCACTACATAAACTTAACAGGAACAGATATTGCTGTGCACTGTACAGCTAGTAGACACATGCATGCAATTAAATAGTTCCCACTTGCCACGTGATAGTCTATTGTCATGTAACAAATGATGTCCTGTTTAAAAACGATGAGAACTAGAAAACGAATGTCCAGAAAATAAAAAAAGAATTTGAAGAGGATTTATACCATAGCTCCAAGGTTGATGTGGGTTTGATGTCACAGCAGTCTACTCAGTGATCTATGACAGCTTGTTCAGCAATGCAGGGTGATACACGTTTCTCTATACATTCCTCCAGCCGTTGTGGCCAAACGGTTATAGGCGCTTCAGTCTGTAACCGCGCGACCGCTACGCTCGCAGGTTCGAGTAATGCCTAGGGCATGGGTGTGTGTGATGTCCTTAGGTTAGTTAGGTTTAAGTGTTTCTGAGTTCTAGGGGACTGATAACGCCAGATGTTAAGTCCCATAGTGCTCAGAGGAATTTAACCATACACTACAATGCGTTGCACGATTACTAGTGTTGCCCGCTCCTTGTTTTCATACATGTGTTTTCAAAACGCACCCGATCTGATAGTACTAGATAAACTTTTGTCTTGATTCTGGATGAGGAATTGCGTGCTGACATCCAAGTGTGGCAGTTCTTCTTTAAACAGCATAAATATAGATACACTATGCATACAGTATTATTTATTGACTTTTTTCTATAATACATTGTCTGTGTTTCATGTAATACAGCAGTAGAAAATTCAGATGCATTGTCACTCTGTCTCTTTTAAAAGACCTACCTGGGCTGTATGTCATCACAGCAACTCGCATATGAAGATGTAACTCCCACACTGACCGCTCTTTCTCAAAGCAAGTGACAGCATTGACGTCCATAACATGTGCATTACTAATGACTAAGTTTTACACTTTCCTTGAACATGATGTAAACAGGTAAGGTTGATATATTTTTGAACATAACACAAAATTCCAGTATATGTGTGTTTCTAACGATAAAGTTCAACTATTTATAGTTTTCGTGAACACGGCGCAAAAGTTGAGACGAACCTTTTCCCATGGTGTTGAGATTAGATTAGATTAGATTAGTTTTTCGTTCCATAGATCCGTGCTGAGGAGATCCTCGTGGATGTGGAACATGTCAATTTTCTTAAAGCTGAAATAACAACACTAATAGTATGAATGTATACATCATTTGTTTCTATTAAAAAATTCATCAATGGAGTAGAAGGAGTTGTCCACTAGTAAGTCTTTCAGGCGCCTTTTAAACTGATCTTGATTTGTAAATAAATTTAGCATGTTTGCCGGCAAATTATTGAAGATGAGTGTTCATGATTGGTGGACCCCTTATTGAACTAAATTAAGCGCTTTCAAGTCCTTGTACAGATCATTTTTGTTCCTGGTATTGTATGTATGAACTGAGCTGTTTGTTGGAAAAAGAGATATATTATTTAGGACAAATTTCATTAAGGAGTAAATATACTGAGAGGCAGTAGTTAGTACACCCAATTCTTTGAAGAGGTTTCTATAGGACGTCCGTGAATTTTCTCCGCAAATAGTACGTATTACACGCTTTTGGACTCTGAAAACTTATTATACCATATGACATTATGCAATGAAAGTAGGTAAGGTATGCAAGCTTTTTCATTTTTATGTCGCCTACGTCAGCCAACACTCGAATTGCAAATACAGATTCGTTAAGGCGTTTTCTGTAGTTCTGTGGTGTGCTCCTCCCAACTGAATTTATTATCAAGTAGTTATCCCAGGAATTTAACTGTCAACCTCTTCTATCTGCTCCTCTTCATACTTTAAGCATATGCTGGGTGGAAACCTCTTACAGGTTCTCAAATGCATATAGTGAGTCTTTTCGGAGTTTAATGTCAGTGAGTTGGCTTTAAACCATTTATTAATATCCATGAAAATGTCATTAGCAGATTTTTCTGGAACTACACTCGACATACTATTTATTGCAATACTTGTGTCATCTGCAAACAAAACGAACTCTGCTTCTGGCAGTGTAACTGATGAGAGATCATTAATGTACACAAGAAAAAGCAATGGCCGTAAGATGGATCCTTGTGGGACACCACATGTAATTTCTTCCCATTCCGATAATGACTCATGACTTAATTCACCAGTCCCTTGCACTGACACCCTTTGTTTCCTGTTAGTGAGGTATGACTTGAACCATTTTGCAGCACTGCCTGTGACACCATAGAATTCTAATTTATTTAAAACCTTGTTGTGGTTCACACAATCAAATGCCTTTGACAAATCACAGAAAATACCTCCTACTTCTAACTTGTTGTTTAATGACAAAGTACATATTCACTGTAGGTGTAAATAGCCTTCTCGATATCAGAACTCTTCTGAAATCGAAACTGTGTTCTTGATAATACGTTATTATGGTCAGATGGTTGAGAAGCTGCCTGTACATTACTTTTCCTAAACGTTTTGAGAATTCTGGCAAAAGTGAAATCGGTCTGTAGTTTGATGGTATCTCTTTATCCCCTTTCTTGAATAGAGGCTTAACATCTGCATATTTTAGCCTGTCAGGAAATGTCCCAGTTTTAATTGACTGGTTACCAAGTAACTTAGAATTGTACTAAACCCACAAGAACATGACTTAATTAACTTCGTTGATATTTCATCCTAACCACTAGAATGCTTTGTTTTTAAGGATTTTATTATGGAAGTTGTTTCTTTTGGTGAAGTGAGTGACATATTCATGTACCTTCATGCTGTTTGTAAAGGCTAGTTTCAGATATTCAAGGGCACTATTTACTGATCCTGACAATCCCATCCTATCAGTAGCAGATATAAAGTACTTGTGAAATAGATTTGCCACACTATGTCCGTCGGTTACTAATGTGTCATCTACCCTTAATACTATTTATTCCTGTTTTTTTCTGGTTCTACCAATCTCCTCTTTCACTAAATCCCATATTGTTTTTATTTTGTTCCTTGACATTGCTATCTTCTTCTCGTAGTGCATTTGCTTTAATGTCGGAATTACTTTTTTAAATATTTTACAGTATTCCTTGTATTTAGCTAAATCATCAGCATTGGAGTTATTCTTGGTCGACAGATACACTCCTGGAAATGGAAAAAAGAACACATTGACACCGGTGTGTCAGACCCACCATACTTGCTCCGGACACTGCGAGAGGGCTGTACAAGCAATGATCACACGCACGGCACAGCGGACACACCAGGAACCGCGGTGTTGGCCGTCGAATGGCGCTAGCTGCGCAGCATTTGTGCACCGCCGCCGCCAGTGTCAGCCAGTTTGCCGTGGCATACGGAGCTCCATCGCAGTCTTTAACACTGGAGCATGCCGCGACAGCGTGGACGTGAACCGTATGTGCAGTTGACGGACTTTGAGCGAGGGCGTATAGTGGGCATGCGGGAGGCCGGGTGGACGTACCGCCGAATTGCTCAACACGTGGGGCGTGAGGTCTCCACAGTACATCGATGTTGTCGCCAGTGGTCGGCGGAAGGTGCACGTGCCCGTCGACCTCGGACCGGACCGCAGCGACGCACGGATGCACGCCAAGACCGTAGGATCCTACGCAGTGCCGTAGGGGACCGCACCGCCACTTCCCAGCAAATTAGGGACACTGTTGCTCCTGGTGTATCGGCGAGGACCATTCGCAACCGTCTCCATGAAGCTGGGCTACGGTCCCGCACACCGTTAGGCCGTCTTCCGCTCACGCCCCAACATCGTACAGCCCGCCTCCAGTGGTGTCGCGACAGGCGTGAATGGAGGGACGAATGGAGACGTGTCGTCTTCAGCGATGAGAGTCGCTTCTGCCTTGGTGCCAATGATGGTCGTATGCGTGTTTGGCGCCGTGCAGGTGAGCGCCACAATCAGGACTGCATACGACCGAGGCACACAGGGCCAACACCCGGCATCATGGTGTGGGGAGCGATCTCCTACACTGGCCGTACACCACTGGTGATCGTCGAGGGGACACTGAATAGTGCACGGTACATCCAAACCGTCATCGAACCCATCGTTCTACCATTCCTAGACCGGCAAGGGAACTTGCTGTTCCAACAGGACAATGCACGTCCGCATGTATCCCGTGCCACCCAACGTGCTCTAGAAGGTGTAAGTCAACTACCCTGGCCAGCAAGATCTCCGGATCTGTCCCCCATTGAGCATGTTTGGGACTGGATGAAGCGTCGTCTCACGCGGTCTGCACGTCCAGCACGAACGCTGGTCCAACTGAGGCGCCAGGTGGAAATGGCATGACAAGCCGTTCCACAGGACTACATCCAGCATCTCTACGATCGTCTCCATGGGAGAATAGCAGCCTGCATTGCTGCGAAAGGTGGATATACACTGTACTAGTGCCGACATTGTGCATGCTCTGTTGCCTGTGTCTATGTGCCTGTGGTTCTGTCAGTGTGATCATGTGATGTATCTGACCCCAGGAATGTGTCAATAAAGTTTCCCCTTCCTGGGACAATGAATTCACGGTGTTCTTATTTCAATTTCCAGGAGTGTACGTTGTGTGGCCCTACGCAAGAAATGACATTTAACGATGAGGCAGTTCTTTGGTGTGTAACTAATACAAATGTGAAAATATCGTACAAAATTTTTTGATAAAATTTAGAAATGAGGCACATATGAAACAGGGGTAGGAAAAATATTTTGTGGGATGAAAGTAAAATGTGAAGCACTACAATATTTGTGTAGAGTTATACAGAGTGCATGTGCCATTGCCCCAATCAGTGATATGTGGTAATGGCTCTGAACACTACGGGACTTAAAATATGAGGTCATCAGTTCCCTAGAACGTAGAACTACTTAAACCTAACTAAACTCAGGACATCACACATATCCACGCCCGAGGCAGGATTCGAACCTGCGACTGTAGCAGTCATGTGGGTCCAGACTGAAGCGCCTAGAACCGCTTGGCCGCACTGGCCGGCTCTGTGGTAATAGTGATTCTCCTATCAACTGACCGTCATTATCCATTGATCATCATTGTCCACTGTCCATGATTGTAGACTGACCATCATTCTTCACTGTCCTTCATTGTAGACTGACCATCATTCTTCAGCCTCCTTCATTGTCCATTGGCCATTGCTGTGGGACTGTTTGTTACAACTTAATACATCAAAAGATGTATGAAGCAAGTTACTACTATTGCATTATGTAAAGACATACGACGTTGTCAGTACATGTGCTCCTGAAGTTAGTAATAATGAAAATTCCACTACTTTATCAAGATGTACATGGAAGCACCAATAATTATTGTGGAGATTAATATACTGTTAATGTGTAGGAGATGAAATATTTTTGTACAAAATGTGATAAATCTACTGTGGAAAAGATATGGATACACCAGCTATATTGACCTACGAAGGAACATTCACAGTGTTTAGCTGCGTCCATTATGGATAACATACATTCCAGTAAGCGAGGTTAGCACAGGAATTAACTATGGAGCTATCTCAGTGTACTAGTGATATGAAGAAGGTGTTGGCTAACGATCTGTGGAAGAAACAAGGACACTTAAGTGTGCTGGATAACAAGTCGGCCATTACACGGTTTCTCTGTGCAGTGGCAAATCGGCTCAGAGATGCAGTGGGTGAGGCGACCACATTGCAAGAAATAATGTATCATGCGGTACACATATGGCTCAATCTGATTTTGATTCCAGACTGGATGTTGGCAAGTCTCTATGGAATTAAGACATCTAGTAGAAGTGACAGAAACTAATTTGCCATTATTTTTTCATATGGTTAGGATGTATGTAAGATCAGGTGGAGCAAGGAAATATATAGCAGTATAGCAGCATGGTATAGCAGGGGTTGGTTCGGAATTTCAAAGTTACACAATTCACCCTTATTTAAGGAATATGAATTGGACACGCAGCGAGAAGGAAGTCCTGTGCACGCAGTCTTACTTCTCAAAGATATGGAGGCATTGGTTGTACTCAGTCTAATCACCAGAAACTGTTTTAGTGAATTGTTATGAAAAAGGGACACATGAGAGGTTGAGAAAATCAGAGTTGCCGGTAAGCAGTGTTATCATTAACTGTAGAGCTTGTGAGATAGTCGGGAAGGCTTTCCGCCTTCCAATTACATTCACTGGTATGACTGTCATGACATTGATGAAGAGTACATTGTACGAGCTGGAGAGTTACAGATGGTATTAAACACCCAGAATTTAACGTACTTTAATGCCAGGATATTGAACGCATTATTGTGGCCAAGATAGACACGAAGCCCACACCTACTAGCTCTGCAGATGACGAAGAAATTGATGAAATGTATGATGAGATAAAATAATGGAATTCAAGAGTAGGAAAAGGGAGAGAAAGAAACATAGTGGGTGATTATGGATTGTGGCTAAGAAATGAAAGAGGAAGCCGTCTGGTAGAATTTTGCACAGAGCATAACCTCATCGTAGCTAACACTTGGTTTAAGAATCATGAAAGGAGGTTATATACATGGAAGAACCCTGGATATACTAAAAGGTATCAGATAGATTATATAATGGTAAGACAGAGATTTAGGAACCAGATTTTAAATTGTAAGACATTTCTAGGGGCAGATGTGGACTCTGACCACAATCTATTGGTTATGAACTGTAGATTAAAACTGAAGAAACTGCAAAAAGATGGGAATTTAAGGAGATGACACCTCGATAAACTGAAAGAACCAGAGGTTGTACAGAGTTTAAGGGAGCATAAGGGAATACTTGACAAGAATGGGGGAAAGAAATACAGAAGAAGCAGAATGGGTAGCTTTGAGGGATGAAATAGTGAAGGCAGCAGAGGATCAAACAGGTAAAAAGACGAGGGCTAGTAGGAACCCTTGGGTAACAGAAGAAATATTGAATTTAATTGATGAAAGGAGAGAATATAAAAATGCAGTAAGTGAAGCAGGCAAAAAGGAATACAAACGTCGCAAAAATGATATCGACAGGAAGTGCAAAATGGATAAGCAGGGATGGCTAGAGGACAAATGTAAGGATGTAGAGGCTTATCTCACAAGGGGTAAGATAGTTACTGCCTACAGGAAAATTAAAGAGACCTTTGGAGAAAGGAGAACAACTTGCATGTGTATCAAGAGCTTTGATGGAAATCCAGTTTTAAGCAAAGAAGGGAGAGTAGAAAGGTGGAAGAAGTATATAGTGGGTCTATACAAGGGCAATGTACTTGAAACAATATTATGGAAATGGAAGAGGATGTAGATGAAGATGAAATGGGAGATATGATACTGCGTGAAGAGTTTGACAGAGCACTGAAAGACCTGACTCGAAACAAGGACCCCAGAGTAGACAACATTCCATTAGAACTACTGACAGCATTGGGAGAGCCAGTCCTGACAAAACTCTGCCATCTGGTGAGCAAGATGTATGAGACAGGAGAAATACCCTCAGAATTCAATAAGAATATAATAACTCCAATCCCAAAGAAAGCAGGTGTTGACAGATGTGAAAATTACCGAATTATCAGTTAAATAAGTCACCGCTGCAATATACTAACGCGAATTCTTTACAGACGAATGGAGAAACTGATAAAGCCGACCTCGGGGAAGATCAGTTTGGATTCCATAGAAATGTTGGAGCACGTGAGGCAATACTGACCCTACGACTCATCTTAGAAGCTAGACTAAGGAAAGGCAAACCCTCGTTTCTAGCATTTGTAGGCACAGAGAAAGCTTTTGACAATGTTGATTGAAATACTCTCTTTCAAATTCTGAAGGTTGCAGGGGCAAAATACAGGGAGCGAAAGGCTATTTACAATTTGTACAGAAAGTAGATGGCAGTTATAAGAGTCGAGGGGTATGAAAGGGAAGCAGTGGTTGGGAAGGGAGTGAGACAGGGTTGTAGCCAATACCCGATGTTATTCAATCTGTATATTGAGCAAGCAATCAAGTAAACAAAAGAAAAGTTCGGAGTAGGTATTAAAATCCATGGAGAAGAAATAAAAACTTTGAGGTTCGCCGATGACATTGTAATTCTGTCAGAGACAGCAAAGGACTTGGAAGAGCAGTTGAACGGAATGGACAGTGTCTTGAAAGGAGGGTATGAGATGAACATCAACAAAAGCAAAACGAGGATAATGGAATGTAGTCGAATTAAGTCGGATGATGCTGAGAGAACTAGATTAGGAAATGAGGCACTTAAAGTAGTAAAGAAGTTTTGCTATTTGGGGAGCAAAATAACTGATGATGGTCGAAGTAGAGAGGATATAAAATGAAGACTGGCAATGGCAAGGAAAGCGTTTCTGAAGAAGAAAAATTTGTTAACATCGAGTATAGATTTAAATGTCAGGAAGTCGTTTCTGAAAGTATTTGTATGTAGTTTAGCCTTGTATGGAAGTGAAACGCGGACGATAAATAGCTTAGAGAAGAAGAGAATAGAAGCTTTCTAAATGTGGTGCTACAGAAGAATGCTGAAGATTAGATGGGTAGATCACATAACTAATGAGGAGGTATTGAATAGAATTGGGGAGAAGAGGAGTTTGTGGCACAACTTGACTAGAAGAAGGGATCGGTTGGTAGGACATATTCTGTGGCATCAAGGGATCACCAATTTAGTATTGGAGGGCAACGTGGAGGGTAAAAATCGTAGAGGGAGACCAAGAGATGAATACACTAAGGAGATTCAGAAAGATGTAGGCTGCAGTAGGTACTGGGAGATGAAGAAGTACGCACAGGATAGAGTAGCATGGAGAGCTGCATCAAACTAGTCTCAGGACTGAAGACCACAACAACAAGAATGCCACCCTCTAGCCTGACCTTATGCTTCAAATAGATAAATTTGTCAGATAGCTGCAGGGGAAAATTTCAATGGAACAGATGCTACATGTTCAAAAGTTTCACGAAACTCGTCAGCAACTTATTATATCAATAATTATTTCGGCTACAAGTTGCGTCATGTTTCTACCGGCTATTTGCATATTTTATTTCTGTAACAAATGCTGACACGCACAGTCTACAGGTCAACGAATGCTTGGGGGGCCAGTCGACAGATAAGCTGGCATAGGCTGAGGGTACAGTTGATGAAAGAAAAACCTCTGTTTAAAGGGGTATAATCATTATGTTATGTATTTTGATACGGTGCTGAAGGCTGCACTCAAGAGAGTAAACTCATGTTTGTGGTGGATAAAGGAGAAGCCCATCTGGGCAGCTAATGGCTAGAACTGGGTGCTGCTGTCAGCAGGCTACAGAGTTTTTTGTGTTAAAATTAATTTTAATTGAAGACTTGCCTTGGAAGATTGAGGCCGAATGTTTTGAAAGAGGTGAGGCGCGCTAAACTCCATAAAAATTTAACATGTGAATTGTGAATTTTTAGAGGTTTATTCCTAATGCATTCAGGCAGTGATGGCCAGACAGCCGATGTGCTAATCAAGTAAGCCACTAGATGGTAATATTGACACAACGATGAAACTCTCTGAGCAGATGGTGGTTTGTGGTCGAATGCATGAAATACATAACACATTGTGACCAAGTGTGGAGTAACATTTTGTAACTTAGACACTTGTGAGCTACAGAGAAACTCGCACTTCAAATTTAACTTGCCTAGTAACCTCTGCTCATGACAGATAGAGCTAGGAAGAAGTGACAGGACAAGCAATAGGAAGAAAACTTATTCATGCCCCCTCCAGTAGGACAACATCAGAATTGTATTTGCAAGGCTATAAATAATTGAACTTATGAGCTCAAAGCATTCAGTCTTGCCGCCATTCTGTCTGCTCCCGAAAATTGAGAGAATGAAGGGCTTTCGAGGTACGAAGAAACCAAAGCTCACCAACAGCAATCAGCTGACTACCTACCCACCGACTCCTGGGAAGGCATGTCAACCTGAGGCGTGGCGGCTGTGTGACTTGGGAAACTTCACCACCGCAGGCAGCTAGTGTGTGACCATCAGCAGCCCTCTGAGGGACCTTGGCAAATGGACTACAAGCTGCCTACGATCCATCTAGAGGAGGCACGCCCTTGCAGCCTCTGACCTATTGGGACATCACATTGGCCATCATTATGATTGACTCTTGAGGAGGGGGGGGGGTGGGGATACCCCAAGCACTGCTGCTCCATGACTGCGCCTAAGTGCATCACGTGGGGACTATGAGTCTCAGGCTGCATAGCAGACAAAATACTGGAGGACCTGGGTGGACCACACTACTTCTTAATACTGGTAACAAGCATGGGTTCACCTGCCAGTTGGGTGCTCAGCATTCTGGTAGGTGCCATCCACGGTTCAGGACAACGGCCATCACCATCAGATTGGGGCATTGGTGCATTTAAAGCATACTGAGCAGCAGAGAGGATAACTGGAATGCTCTACAAGGCTTCTTGAATAAATATCCGTCAATAATATTACTGATTGACTGTATGCAACGGCGTAAATCTGCCTCCTCCTTCACTAGTACTCTCACTCATCAGAACAGTCCATGTTGTTACAGATGTATGGCACTAACTACTACAATTTTTTTGATGCTTAAACGTAAATGGATATAAAATGAAGGCAATTTGTTACACTTATGCTATGACATAGGGAAACTTATTACAGTTTCAAGGGGAAAATTGTACAGTCTGAGGGCCAGTTTGATACAGTGGAAATTTGGTTCAAATGGCTCTGAGCACTGTGGGACTTAACTGCCGAGGTCATCAGTCCCCTAGAACTTAGAACTACATAAACCTAACTAACCTAAGGACATCACACACATCCATGGCCGAGGCAGGATTCGAACCTGTGACCGTTGCGATCGCGCGGTTCCAGACTGTAGCGCCTAGAACCGCTCGGCCACTCCGGCAGGCACAGTGGAAATTTGTTACAGTTTTGTGTCTGCTTTCTGCATAGTCAGCCAAGTCCTGACTTGACAGTTAGCCTTCTTTAACCACACACACACACACACACATATATATATATATATATATATATATATATATATATATATATGTGTGTGTGTGTGTGTAACTTATAGACAAATATGTAAATATCTTTGAGTTTCATGGAAATAATGCAATGTGGTGCCATTCTTGAACATCACTTTAATATTACTCGAATTAAAAACAGAGGCTTGTGTTAAATGAAACAAGTTTACTGTTTATTTACCCTCACGATGCCTTTCAAGGGTTTAAACCTTCATAATCAGGTTGATTTACATTTGTTAGTATGACATTTGTCTGTGTATTATGTTACGGCGTTTTTTTTTTTTTTTGTTTTTGGAGGTACGTGTGGCACTGTCTAGTGGAGAAACAAAACACTATTTCAGAACATAGTTTTGGGTTTCTTCTGACAAAAAATTTAACGTATATCTAACGGCGGCTAACATAAAATAAGTAAAATAGAGTACCTCCAGTTGTCACAGGTTCCTTTCACAGTCGTAACACATAACATATATACTGCCATATTTTGTAAACAAATATGGCGTCTGGAAGCTATTGGATGCAAGGATCGTATAGCAGAAGAGGAAACATTATCAAAAAATACAAAGAGTATACATCGTAACAACATTATTTCAGGATAAATTTTAACGGATTTGGAGGTGTTTGTTTCGAGGTGTCGAATACATGAGCTGAAATACATTGTACCTTTACGCAAGTATCCTTTACTTTCAGAGAAATAATGCAGGTCTTTGACCTTAACATCCATTCAAGTGAAGGCTACATAGTTTCTTTCTGCATACCTTCGAATGTGGAGCCATTTTTACGCAAGTGGTTGTCTGACGTTAATAATTTTGCAGTGAATAGCTGGAGAGTGGGAGGTATAAAACATAACTGAACAAGTTCCGCCATCTCGGATTTTTTTTCCCACTGGAACAACTTGGTTAGATTCGTCATCTTGGATTTTGGTTGGCTGAAGGTTAGGGGGAAAGGGGGTGTGGCTTGATGGCGCTATTGGTGGGGATGATGATGTCACTATTAAGAGTGGTGACGTCACCGATAAGGAGCACATGGATTGTGACATCACTTATAAATCAGTATCTTCGGTCATGTGATGTACATGAAGTAGTCCAGAACAGAGAATATAAAAAGCAGATTTACTATTATTTCATTTCAATTACAGGATCTGATGACGGCATTAGGCGAAAGACGTCTGCAGTGTTGTAAACAAAAAGATATATTAAGCGATCTAGAAAGGATTTTTCGTAAAAGCTGATAATGATTGCAGATGTACACAAGAAATTAATTTCCTTTGTTTATAAAATAGCCTTACTTCTTGGCACGCTCTTCACAATTCCCTCCGCGAACATGTCAGTATACATGTAAACTGTAATAAAAGCGGTCTTGGTAAGGGCATTTTTCTAACAGTGTTCGGTAACGTAACTGGCTTTTCAGTAATATTTCACACCAGTTCTGCTTAGGAGGCTGGTCTTTCTGGAACACAGAGGGAAGCTGCGAACGTTAAATTTGGTTCCACTTCACGACTGCTCAAAGACAGCCTTGTTGTCAGGATGCACTGTGACGCACTCGCGTTGGGCTGACGTATGGGACACCAGATATTTACAGCCCCTGCAAAAGCAACAGAACAGGGGGATGACGGGTCAGCTATAGCTGAAACGCCTCAACACGGGTGAGCTGCCAAAACCTGGCAGTTGTATCCTTCTAGTGATAAACAAACGACACTAAGACTATAGTGACGACAGCGACGTTAAGAGCCTGGAATGTGCGCAGTATTCCTGCTATCTCTCTCTCTCTCTCTCTCTCTCTATCTGTCTATCCGTGTGTGTGTCTATGAGTGAGTGTGTGTGTGTGTGTGTGTGTGTGTGCGTGAGAGAGAGAGAGAGAGAGAGAGAGAGAGAGAGAGAGATTGCGCTTCTGGGTGACAGACACGGTGAGCTCAGAGTCTGAGTGGGTGGAAGAATGTATAATGTGAAGTCGATACAGCTTACTGCTGACTGTTGTACTACTTGCAGTTACAGTCGAAATGCATGGTCATCTTCTTGTCAGAACCCACCTGATACTGGCGTGAAGAGAAATACGATAAGATTAAAATCAGGAGCTAAATGCTGGATAACCTGCTGAAGATAATACAAGAATACTACTACACACTATGGCATCCCTGTGCCATTGTTGTCGTAGATGGTGTTCAGCAACGGGTCGCAATGTGGCGCAATAGGATGATCTGCAACTTGCCGGAGGCCACATAAAGATAAAATTTCTTGTGAAGATCATGGTTGGTGTCAGGCAGCTTTCACCCATTATGGAGAGCATACGGCTAATCCTCCAGTAAAAACAGCCGTTTACAGTACGGTGTAGTGTGTTATATATAATAAACAGCCGTTTGTATAGTACTGATTACTACATTTTTATCCTTTAGTTACTTTGTTCATACCACCTCAATTTGCTCGTGCATTGGGTGAGAAGTTTATCGACATACATTTACTATCCACAAGCCAGTGTATGTTTAACCACTGATTAATTTTCACCAGTCTCAAAACATTTCTACACGATTTTACGTCATAGCCAGCAATAATTTTGAAGGGGAACGAACCACATGGTCACAGGAGTAACTCCAGTTTTATATACACTCCTGGAAATTGAAATAAGAACACCGTGAATTCATTGTCCCAGGAAGGGGAAACTTTATTGGCACATTCCTGGGGTCAGATACATCACATGATCACACTGACAGAACCACAGGCACATAGACACAGGCAACAGAGCATGCACAATGTCGGCACTAGTACAGTGTATATCCACCTTTCGCAGCAATGCAGGCTGCTATTCTCCCATGGAGACGATCGTAGAGATGCTGGATGTAGTCCTGTGGAACGGCTTGCCATGCCATTTCCACCTGGCGCCTCAGTTGGACCAGCGTTCGTGCTGGACGTGCAGACCGCGTGAGACGACGCTTCATCCAGTCCCAAACATGCTCAATGGGGGACAGATCCGGAGATCTTGCTGGCCAGGGTAGTTGACTTACACCTTCTAGGGCACGTTGGGTGGCACGGGATACATGCGGACGTGCATTGTCCTGTTGGAACAGCAAGTTCCCTTGCCGGTCTGGGAATGGTAGAACGATGGGTTCGATGATGGTTTGGATGTACCGTGCACTATTCAGTGTCCCCTCGACGATCACCAGTGGTGTACGGCCAGTGTAGGAGATCGCTCCCCACACCATGATGCCGGGTGTTGGCCCTGTGTGCCTCGGTCGTATGCAGTCCTGATTGTGGCGCTCACCTGCACGGCGCCAAACACGCATACGACCATCATTGGCACCAAGGCAGAAGCGACTCTCATCGCTGAAGACGACACGTCTCCATTCGTCCCTCCATTCACGCCTGTCGCGACACCACTGGAGGCGGGCTGCACGATGTTGGGGCGTGAGCGGAAGACGGCCTAACGGTGTGCGGGACCGTAGCCCAGCTTCATGGAGACGGTTGCGAATGGTTCTCGCCGATACCCCAGGAGCAACAGTGTCCCTAATTTGCTGGGAAGTGGCGGTGCGGTCCCCTACGGCACTGCGTAGGATCCTACGGTCTTGGCGTGCATCCGCGCGTCGCTGCGGTCCGGTCCCAGGTCGACGGGCACGTGCACCTTCCGCCGACCACTGGCGACAACGTCGATGTACTGTGGAGACCTCACGCCCCACGTGTTGAGCAATTCGGCGGTACGTCCACCCGGCCTCCCGCATGCCCACTATACGCCCTCGCTCAAAGTCCGTCAACTGCACATACGGTTCACGTCCACGCTGTCGCGGCATGCTACCAGTGTTAAAGACTGCGATGGAGCTCCGTATGCCACGGCAAACTGGCTGACACTGACGGCGGCGGTGCACAAATGCTGCGCAGCTAGCGCCATTCGACGGCCAACACCGCGGTTCCTGGTGTGTCCGCTGTGCCGTGCGTGTGATCATTGCTTGTACAGCCCTCTCGCAGTGTCCGGAGCAAGTATGGTGGGTCTGACACACCGGTGTCAATGTGTTCTTTTTTCCATTTCCAGGAGTGTATAATGATCATTGCACTTAAAGGTTAATAAAAGTAGGCATATTATTACTTAAAAATAAGGTCTTCAAAATGAAATATAGAATGAAATATTTGAAAATGCAGTTAAAAAAATTTTGCTTTGCTACTTGATCTGCCTTCTTGAGACAAATTTTTCTACCATGTCTGTGGAGAACTAGGTTTCTTTTCTTTGTCTGTCACTTTTTATTATATTTCAAGAGTAGAACTTCCTTCTGCCACATATATAATGGACAAGAGACAGCGACCACGTGGATGATCTTCTCATGTTCCTTGTTAGTTTCACTACATTCGAAATACAGTCTACTATTGTGACGTCACACTTTGCGACAGCCAAAAAAATATATTATTGCTTACGGTAAACGTGGAATTGGGATACTGATGCACTGAAGAATGATGAGATGCATTCTAAAATGTCTTATAGTTAGAGTGCAGATAGAAAACCACAGTAGAAAGTTCAGTTGAGGAGTAGTGGAAATCTCTAAGAAGTGTAATCAAAGAGGATGTCTGTGGACGGTAACTGTGAATAAATTGTCAGTGTCAAACGAAATACGCCAACTGATCCATGGAAGAAGGGAATAAAATAACGTGCGGGAAAATACAGGTATACTGCAACATTGTTTATTTAAGAAGAAAGTCAATAGTATGCCCAGGGACGCAAAGTGGAAATGGCTGTAGATATTACTGTTTATTGTCACTGGAAAGGAAATGCTAGTCGAGAGTACAGATTCAGCGTACAGAAAAGCCAAAATAACTGTCACATAATTTAAAAGAAAAGATAGTTCATTCACTGACAACGTGATCAGTGATGAAATTGGGGTCGATTTAGAGCATAATAAGGGTCGACTGTCATGTGACACAGATTTATAAGATTTGAGGTCAAACGTTCGTGTACGGACTGATGATATTCTGGCAGAATCTCTAAAATGGTGGGAGGAAGTGTCAACCAAACGATTATTCAAGTGAATGTGTAGAATCTGTGAGACGGATTACATACACTAGGGCTTTTTGGATAGTGTCAGCGAGTTAATCGCGGAACAGAAATGATGTCGCAAAATCACCTTGACTGTTCAGATCAGGACGATAGAATCAAAAATGGAAAGAAAAATTGAGGATACGTTAGACGCATTTAGCTTCAGGTACGGTAAGATCAGGTGAAGGTCCTGACAGTTTGATCTGATTTTTCATGTAATAAAGGGTTTAGAACTTTTTTAGTAGCCAGTAGCTCCTTCGTTACAGATCCGTCACAAATCAGCTACGCGGGTGGGGACTGTCCGCCACGCACCGACACGCGAAAACGAGGCGATTCCGTTTTAGGTCTCCTCACATGGTCTTGGCTAATCGCCACATACCAGTAGTTATAGAGGGGGCGCTACAGCGGGCTCAGCTCTTTCATGGTACTCAGCCTTTGCAAGTAATACCCATTAATAACTGTAAGTTTTAATTATGTATTATCAAGAATTTTATTCTCAACAAACAAATAAAAATTGTTATTGATTCAATGTGCGAATTCATTTTCTGCTAAAAGGCGACAAACGAACTAGACGTCACCTATTGTGATTAGCCTTTTGAGATATATTAATAACGTGAATTCTACCCAAGCAATATTTTATCCAGAGCTGCAGCGCATAAATTCCGCTGGTAAGTTACACGTGTTGCTCTTGCAACCGGTATGATCAGGTACGTCGTGATACATTTAATGTTTGACGACGTTGTATTTGTTAGACCATTTGGAATTTTAAAAACGTCTGTAGGTGTAAGGATGATTCATGCTGAACCTAAATTGGTCATTTTAAAAAAGTAAGGCAAACAAGGCGAACAGTAAAAAATATTTTCGCAGACAGTGATTGTGGACCTTCTCCAAGGACATTACGTCAATTTAGGCAAAGTTTCTACGCTATGTGTCAGTCTTCAAGAAGATTCATAATAATCTACCGCATGCCACGACTTGATATTCACCAGCTGAGGTGTTAATAGATAAGGAGGAAAAAAAACGAATGGATTGCTCCATTGCCTCGCTTACCGAGGACAAAAAAGTCCAAATAACGGAGATACGCAGAAGTCTCATCTAACTTATCGAAGTGTGCCCAAGCTAGAAAATTAAGCCGGCGGAAGTGGCCGTGCGGTTAAAGGCGCTGCAGTCTGGAACCGCAAGACCGCTACGGTCGCAGGTTCGAATCCTGCCTCGGGCATGGATGTTTGTGATGTCCTTAGGTTAGTTAGGTTTAACTAGTTCTAAGTTCTAGGGGACTAATGACCTCAGCAGTTGAGTCCCATAGTGCTCAGAGCCATTTGAACCATTTTTTAGAAAATTAAAATGTGACCCAGCTGGAAGGACTTCTCCATCTTGTGAAGTAAGTGATTTGTGAAACTTCCTGGCAGATTAAAACTGTGTGCCGGACCGAGACTCGAACTCGGGTTCGAGTCTCGGTCCGGCACACAGTTTTAATCTGCCAGGAAGTTTCATATCAGCGCACACTCCGCTGCAGAGTGAAAATCTCATTCTGGTAAGTGATTTGTGTTGTTAAGGACTCACCCAAAGTCGTCTGTTATGGACAAACGAAACGAAAAGGGAGAACATGCAGGGCCATACAGGATAGTAAGAGCGCCACATGGCCGTAGCTAATTGTTAGCTGACGCCAAGACAAATAATGTAAAGGGTTTGTACCTCAAAATAGACTTATCAAAGTAGTTGTAAGTAGTAGACATAAGTGTAGAATAGTAAGTGTTCTATTAATCATTTCATGTGAAAGTGTATTGTCTTTAGTATATGAGTGTATATTACTTGGCCGTCAGCCTGGACTGAACATTTGTGGGTAGAGGAAGAACTGCCTTCAGCGACATAACGTACAGTAGTTCGCCGTACGAAAGCGTACTTGGTAGACATGACCTATTACAGGTCGAAGTGAATATTTAATTGAAAAGTAATATAAAGTGCGTTAGACAATAATTAATATGTTTCATTTGAATTTTTACTACACGTTTATGTTGTGTTTGAATGCCACATAGGCAGAGACAATCGGAGTTAGAAACTCATATGTAGAGATGTTGTTTGGTAACACCGAGGTATCTTCAGTTCATTGCACAAGGGTAAAACCGTATATGAAAAGTGTGTGCCTTTTCCAACTTGATATGGAAGTTTTGTTTCATGGATGAATAGCCATGTTTCTGTAGGTTAGGGATGAGCGTGTGTTTTGTAATAAGGAACATACCCCGCCGTCCTAACGAAGTAATCTACAATGGGATTTAACTTCTGGCAGTAATTATAATTATGCTATGACTATGCGGTAAGATTATTGTTAAGTCAGGCCAGGGTCTGTAGCCAGGACGCAGCACACTTGTGATCCGCTGTTTGACGTGGATGAATAAAGAAATAAAGCAAAGTCAGAACTACAGAACTGTGTATACTAAGTTTATAAAGAAAATGTCCTCGTCCGTAATACGAACTGAAGTTAGATAAAGAAAGTAAAAAATTTTTCGCAGTCTGGTGACTAACGAAAACTTTAAACCAAACGCGCGTTAGTGACCAGAAAGTGTGAGAGGTAATACGTGTGTAATGAAGAACGAACACTTCTTGGTACAAAGCCGTGCAATATTGAATATTATGTGTAAAAACCTCGACTACGTCACAACGTCGATATAAACTTGTTGTGTCCTAAGACCAAGCTGTGTATTAAAAATGTGTGTACAAAACCTCTGTTAAAGGCGCTGCAGTCTGGAACCGCAAGACCGCTACGGTCGCAGGTTCGACTCCTGCCTCGGGCATGGATGTTTGTGATGTCCTTAGGTTAGGTTTAACTAGTTCTAAGTTCTAGGGGACTAATGACCTCAGCAGTTGTGTCCCATAGTGCTCAGAGCCTTTTGAACCATTTTGAACAAAACCTCTATCAGAGTGACACTGTAAACTATGTAGGCAGTGGTTACGTACAGGTACGCTGAGATTCACTCGCAGACCACAATTCGCATACCTCGTTAGCCGCCTGCGACGGAGCTCAGACAATGTACGATCGTAATACTGAATGATTGCAGAATGCAGTGAAACCGCGAGCGTCCGCGCTCTGTGAATTTACAGCTGACAGATAAGTCATGCGACAACGGTGCGTTTACTTACATAAAATTCATTGTAGCGCAAACCGAGGCATCTTCAATAAGGGTAGAAGATGTTTGAGAATAAATCGCCAACCCAAATAATCTTCAGATCTGGTCCTGAGTAAACAATAATGATGCATAATCCTCATGTGTTTCATCCCGTAGCATCCAGCGTCTAAGTTAATCAATGTGTAATTTTATACTCCAAAGATCTTCATGGCCAGAATATGACGGAGTTGCGCGGCCGAAAGCAGACCTAAGTTCGCGGGAACGAGGTAACGACAAGTTGACGGCAGCAGCTAAGCAGTCGTCGCTTGGGCCTTCGGAGTTCGACCCAGTGTTCCTGCCGGGCGTTTCTCAACATCTATACCGAGACTACAACGACGTGGTAGCAGAACTTCGCCATCGTTGTTGGAGATTCCTACGATGAAGAATATCCCACAACAAATTTGAAATATTAGCATCCTATAACTGGAAAGAGAAACTCTTAGAAAAATTCTGTAAAACTTCATGCTTGTAGCAGGCGTTCATGTTTGATCTGCAAATTTATACGTATCTCTAAAATGTTAGCATAAGAAATCAGATTGAATCAACTATTTTACAAATGCTCGACATAAGTATCTGGGCAAACTGGGAGTGGATACAGGTTCTTTCCTGGTTTCTCGACCAGTTTTCGCAGTGAACCGCCCACTAATGGGAGGATTACAAACTTTTTAACGGTTCAAGCTAATAAACCTTCTCCCGAAACAAAAGTAGTTTATAAAAACAGCTGCAAAACTTCATGCAGCCTTAAAAAGTAGACGACGATTAAATGGTGCAAATGGCTCTGAGCACTATGGGACTTATCATCTGAGGTCATCAGCCACCCACAACTTAGAACTACTTAAACCTAAGTAACCTACGGACATCACGCAAATCCATGCCCGAGCCAGGATTTGGACCTGCGACCGTAGCAGTCGCGCGGTTCCCGGACAGAAGCGCCTAGAACCGCTCGGCCACCGCGACCAGCAGATGCCGATTAAGATACAATAATATACATAGTAACAAACAGCAGCAAACACTAGTTTATAAGATTAAAAAATGTCATGCATCTTTAGGGAATTGAACATTAACTAACGAGCTACATAGATGTTATGTGTAAAAGTTTGTGAACATAGATCGTTCCATCAACTGTTAGTGAATGTGAAGCCAAACCATTGAGATACGATTTATATTATGCGTGTGTTATAAAACTGAGAAACGCTAGTGGAATGCCCATTACAGACAATATGCAACGTCCCCGTATATATGCGTCACGAACATATTTAGATAGAAGCACCACTGTGATTGCGCCACTCTCCTTGCATTCTCTCTCACACTCTTTCTCTGACACTTTTGTTGTTATAAGATCGCTCTGCATCTTCCAGCCGCCATTATGCAGCAAATTTGAATTTCAATATTTTTCTTTACAGTCGTGCAGCTAGTACAACATTTTTATTTCAAATGTACAATAATTGACTGTTCTTTTAGCTGGCCTGGCTGCGAATTAACTAAGACGCAATTTCAAGCTATGTGATACAGGAAAGGTGTGGGACTATGCACTGCTATACAGTTATAGTGAGAAACATCTACAATTATAGTTATTTACACTGGCATAGTTGATCTTTGTGGTGCGAAACTAGGAACTTAGGTAGACATAGTTACGGACGCTTATCGACACGAGGTTGTTTTTTCCTTGGTCATTGATTATAAGAGCATTTACGATTGTTAAAGTAAATGTGGCTAAGAATTGTCCTGTAACTAACGTCCCAAACTGAAATGTTAGACTCAGAACACTTGCAATATTTTACGAGCTTATTTCCAAAAATTTTTTGGATTTATTCAATGAAAGCTATAAAAGCATATAATTACCAAAAACAAAAATGATTTTCAAACTCGAAACACCACAAGAAACCTAATAGAGAATCCCTATCGTCACATGTTGCCACAATTTTCCGTAAAAATTATCCTGTTCGTCAAGAAGAAACTGAACCACAGGACTAGAGGTTGAAAATCCGCTTCAGTTGTAAACTTCTTTTATTATCATGACCGGTTTCGGGCTCTCATAAGCCCATCATGAGGTGTCGCTGCTGTGCTGTGGCACTTGATGATGGTCTTATGAGAGCCCGAAACCGGTCGTGATAATAAAAGAAATTTACAACTGAAGCGGATTTTCAAACTCTAATAACATGCTCAGTTGCCGATGTTCTTCCAACAAGATTGTTTGAACCAGAGGAATCAGACAGGATGTTTAGACGTGCAGATAGGCTATGAGGAGGAGGGTCGATGCCCACGGCTGTCGGGTCGGGGAGGGACTCCCCAAGGAGTCGGCGACCCCGTGGCCGGCGCGGTCACGTCACGGCGCTGACAAATGAAGTGATAATTAGGCGTCGCTGCGCGAGTAATGGCCCCAAATCCCTGCGCTGCACACGGAGGGAACTGATGCCCGGACGTTTCGCTCCATGGAACACTAGGCGAGGGAAAGGTTTGTTGGAGGCTGATAGTGTGTGTCGGGAGGGGGCATATGGAGTTCGTGGCGGATGACAAAGGTGTCAGTTATTGAGCGCGCGCTTGTGTGTGTGTGTGTGTGTGTGTGTGTGTGTGTGTGTGCACAAACGTGGTAGTGAGTTTCGAACGTATTGCTCTGGAATTTTGTCACCCTTTTCATATCAGTACATTTAACAGCGTGTCGTAATGTCTTCAAGGGTAAGACGCTGGTCCCGTATTCGAGGAATGTGGAGTTTTTCTCTTCCCTATGGAGACTTAGCTTAAGTTTATTTATGTTAACTACTTCACATCAGTGTCTGGATACTCCATTCAAGATTCTTTTGTCTTATACTTGTGCTGATACACTTTTTCCGATGCTTTCTACGTCAACTGTTTGTGTAAACTTTCTTTATCAGTAACTGAACTGGCTGACATCAACCTGGTAAAAACACAGCTTCATCATTACGCATCAACTGTCCTAATCCCTTCGCAGTTATTTAGAAAAACGGCGTTTTTATATATATAAAGAAAATACCTGAAGAAGCCCGTCAAAAGGCACAAGCAGTATTGTGATGATTATTATCGAAGAAAACACGACACAATAATGAACATGTTTGAAGTCCTTAGTCGTACTGAACGAGCTGTTCCACAATAAGGGCGAGTCTGTGTTGAGGTCTGCAATGTTAAATTACGTCCAGCCCTTCTCTGATTTTTAGACTCCAAAGCTTCCCTCTCCTTACCCATAATAAAGAGCGTGAGAATGTGCACGCTCTGTAAATTAAAAAAGATAACAAACCCTTTATGGGTATATGATTAATATAAAAACGGTACCTCTGGTAACTACGTAAATCATAACCATACAATAGAGACTTTAACGGCTGGTATTTACGTCCTCGATAGCACCAAATTCATCGGTATTAGTGCTGTGATCTAAGGCCTGTTTTTGTGCATAACGTTTGTTCCCTCTTACGGGACACTTCCTCAGAGGCTATTAGGATGTAGTTACTTAATTTTCAAATGTACTCTTGTTTCGCTCAGTTGAATGATTTTATATGCAGTATAATCGCCTAAAAGTTGCACCACAGATATTGCGGAAATGAAAGTACTATTGACGTGCAGCTTTCATAGAATGGATTGATAGTGTTTCTTAGTGTCGATCAACAAAGTGTAATAATACTTAGAATACGTATTTTCTGTGCATATTTACACTTAGTTTAAATAGACAAATGCCTATAAACATTAGCAAACAAAAATTAGGGTAAATTAGAATATTAGTGGTGTTTACTGCAGGATTCTAAAAATGGGTCAAATGGCTCTAAGCACCATTGGACTTAACATCTGAGGTCATCAGTCCCCTAAACTTAGAACTACTTAAACCTAACCAACCTAAGGACGTCACACACATCCATGCCCGAGACAGTATTCGAACCTGCGACCGTAGCAGTCGCGTCGTTCCGGACTGAAGCGCCTAGAACCGCTCGGCCACCGCGGCCAGCGCAGGATTCTAGCGCGAGTCGTTTACAACATGTTTAACTTTGAAAAGTTCTCACACCGGCACCTGTAAAATACATATGTTAGCACACACTAAAGACAACACCCTAGTTCTGTGGATCCTGACCACTAACGAGACACCTGATCATAGAAGGTTGTGTTCAGAGTGACCACTGACAGCGGCAATACACACTTCCGGTCAGGTGCGGAACGACTGCCGCAAACGTGCCAGCATTTCAGCGGAAATTTCCAAGGAGGCTACGCAGTATGTCATTGTATGTCATCGAGCGTAGTTGGTATGTCCTTGTAGACAGCGTCTTGCAGCTTTCCCCACAGAAAAAAGTCCACAGGCGTCAAATAAGGGTAACGGACCGGCCAAGGTACGGGTCCACTGCATCCAGTCCAACGATTTGTAAATAATTCGTGAAGACATTCTTTAGTACTTCGTGCACTATGAATTGGACAACCATCGTGGCGGTACAGCAGGTTCCTCCTAGTCTGCACAGGAACACCTTCTAGCACCCGTGAAAGATGGTCTGTTAGGAGTTTGCGATACTTGTGCGCGTTGACTGTTCTGTCTATAAAAGCAGCCCTATGAGCTGATGGTTCACTATCCCACACCAATTGTTTATACTGCAAGGACGCTGAATTTAAATCTGGCGAAGGCAACGGGGATTGTCAATAGACCTGAAGTGCACGTTTCGACGGTTTATCTGGCCAGGATGGGTAAATGTGGCTTCATCACTTAACAACATACATGATACATCTGGAGCATCCTCTCTTACTGTCCATGTACAGAAGTTAACATGATTGTCATATTCGTGATAGAGATGTGATATTGATAGAAACTGTGTCGATTGAGAATGCACCAGAGGACATGCCTGACTCATACTAACATACATGATTACATACATACATACATACATACATACATGCGATTGCGCGGGAGCTAATGTGCCAATCAACTGCAACAACAGCAGGAACAGTAATCTCGCCCTCTTCTGCCGCATACTGCGATATCTTGCCGCATACAGCGTACAACAAGAACTGCATTCATTCTTCCTACATTCTCCATACACCATGAGCATGTCCGGTTTTTATGCGTTGGTAAATCCCATCTTCCACTCACGATCTGCTGCTTGGACTGTCGCACACTAACTGACCAGCAGTCTCAATACACACAAAGAACACACAAGCACACTGTAAGAAACACAACAACATCGCACCTAGCTACTGCACAGGTTCAATGGCAAAAACCAATGTCGGTGTGGAAACTTTAAAAATACGATATCTCGTAAACGACCTCGCACTGAGCTCTTGCAACAAACACCACTGACATTCTAATTTACCCTACTTTTAGTCATTAGTTTCAGTAGGCATTGTTCCACTTTAAAAAAAGGTACACTTGAACAAAAATACACCTTTAAACATTATTACAATCTGTTTATTGGCTAACAATACGAACCCCTGACTATCATTCCATTCTGTGAAAACCTCATATCAGTAGCTCATCATTCATTTCCGCAATATTGGCTGAGCAAGTTGTAGATAATTCACCCTGTATAACTAACTACGTCTTTATAGCCTCTGACTGTGCCTCAAGTATAATGGGGCGGGTAAATATACCCTAGAGTATTGTATAACGCCCGAAAAATGAATGATAACAGAGGTAATCGCGCCCCAATCCTTTCAATGCGAACCTAATGTGTCATTATGAACACTCATTAAGGTTTTGAATATATATTTCACAGATGTGCTAGGTACTATAGACGTCTTATGATTCCCATTACTCATATAATCAATACTCACTAACATTATATCATCTGGATAAACGACGAAAAATTGCTGGATAACGGAACCTTTCGCTGCTGTTGTACCCTAGACTGTCTTATTCTGACTATGGAGCAGAAAATCTGAGACGCCGTGAGCTGGTGTGAAGGGCTACTATAGTTATGCTGCATTACGTGCGATATTTTTCTTTTCAACCACAGATCGGTTGCTACATTCAAAATGCAGTAAAAATCCCGTGGAACTTATCACAGATAAATTGCGCACTGTCTTTAGTACGACAGTCTGTCCATCACTTCGAACTTTTTGGTTCTGAGCACACAGTGAGCGCATAAAGGTGCATACAACAGTAGTCTGAAGTGTCTTTCGAAGGGTTTCGCATGATTTCGTGCAGCCCACATATCGTGATTGTCATGCGTTTCCTTCTTCATCACAATTGTAGGCCGTGCACTGAAGGTGCTGTGAAGAAGTTGATGCAGCGTTTTCGGTGGAAAGTATTTGATCACCTGCTGTACAACTCGGTCATGGTTCCCACTGATTTTCATCGCTTCACTCACATCAACTACTCGCTTTGAAGACAGCAATTTGGCACAGACAATGAGGTGCAGACCAGCGTAGGGAATTGAAGGAAATCACATGTGACTGACTTATACGACGAGGGTATTCGGAAACTGGTATCTCACTATGACACATGTCTAAGTAGGAGCGGCGTCTATGTTGAGAAGTAGCTGGAATGTGAAGCTAAATGTTGCAAATTAAAAATTTTTATTTTTTCTGTGATTTTCATTTCGTAACTGGATGGAGATTGAAAACAAAATAGCTCTCGTAGTAGTAGTTTTATTCATCCTTAGATCATTTTTGCAAGGATAGGTACATACTGCAGCATTATAATTAACTAAATAAAGTATAATTCATACACGCAGAAGTTTACATACTTACAGGTTATAAAAAAAGCAGAATTATGTTGACCTTTGATCAACAGTACATCATGATACCAAGCCCGTTTGACAAAACTTGGGATTCCATTGTTTTCTTTCAGCTATTTTTCAGATACAACTGCAGATCTGAAGTGCAAAAGAGGAGCCTATGGGATCGATGTATTGTATGGAGATATTTATTTCAGTTTCAATCTCTTCCAGTTTCTCTCCTAGATTCAGGAACAACATTTTTATCTTTGTTTAAAGAAGATAAATATCCTATAAATCCCTTTTATTTCATTTGACCTTAACTGGCATATACAGTGTTTCGCACAATTTTGATTACGAAAATCCTCATGACGTACATTAAATCAACAACTCTTACAATTTTTCAGAAGCTTGCTCTGTTCCTCATAAAAGTCAATCATATGAAAGAAAATACGAAACGTTTATTTTTTGGCAACGTGACAACTCCGTAAATTTTACGCAAACTCTGTTTCAAAATTGTGTACAATAATTCTTTTGAACCTTATAAATTTTGCTAGTCTCAAGAACCGTGTTTTCTTTGTAACTGTTCACTCATATATGCATAAATATATCAAAAAATTTCAACTTGACCAATTACCGATTCTGGAACATTTTAAAACTTCAGACTATATTATATCGCGTGTCGAACGCACTAATGTGTTAGTCTTTGTTTCGAGCTCGAGTAGAACGATCTTTTGATAACAAGCTGCGAAGTAAGTTCGTCTTTGTGCTTGGAGAGAAAGTACGCCACGTACGCCTTTTATATTGTAATCTATGATTTATAATTGAAAATTCATCTGTAATGTTTAACTAGATTGTTAATTGAGAACAATGAATATTATGAAATCTGTGTAAACTTGCATTAATGCCCTCTTTAACAATGTGCAAGAATTTGATGCATAAGTTCCGTTGTTTTCCATGTGTGGATGGGTAATAAACCACTATATCATGAAAATGTGAATAAGTATAATTGGTTACGATTAAAAGCGTGGACCTTTACATCGTCCCCTGGACAGCAAGAAAATGTCGTTTGGAACCACAATTACATCCACGAGATGAGAGGATTAATAAAATCTTTCATTCATAGCAACAACCATACTGGAACTGTTTCCCTAGCTGAAGAAATGCTATGCTTTATCATCAAACTGCACAATAATAGCTTTTATATAGAACGTATGTAACGATAGTGCTAGATCTAGTTAGATAAGACTGGAGTAGATAGGTGACTAGTAGAAACAATCAATTCAAATTGTTTCACATATACCGGGTGATCAAAAAGTCTGTATAAATTTGAAAACTGAATAAATCACGGAATAATGTAGATAGAGAGGTACAAATTGATACACTTACATGGGGTTTTATTAGAACCAAAAAATACAAAAGTTCAAAAACTGTCCGACAGATGGCACTTCATCTGATCAGAATAGCAATAATTAGCATAACAAAGTAAGACAAAGCAATGATGATGTTCTTTACAGAATATGCTCAATATGTCCACCATCACTCCTCAACAATAGCTGTAGTCGAGGAATAATGTTGTGAATACCACTGCAAAGCATGTCCGGAATTATGGTGAGGCATTGGCGTCGGATATTGTCTTTCAGCATCCCTAGAGATGTCGGTCGATCACGATACACTTGCGACTTCAGGTAACCCCAAAGGCAATAATCGCACGGTCTGAGGTCTGGGGACCTAAGAGGCCAAGCATGGCGAAAGTTTCGGCTGAGCACACGTTAATCACCAAACGACGCGCGCAAGAGATCTTTCACGCGTCTAGCAAAACATTTGTTTTGTTCTAATAGAACCCCATGTCATTCCAAGCATGTTTGTCAATTTTTACCTCTCTAACTACATTACTCCGTGGTTTATTAATTTTTCAAATTTATACAGACTTTTTGATCACCCGGTATATCAATGAAGAACAAACAAGCTGTTTTCTCTCTCTCTCCATGAATTCATCGAACCGTCCGAAATCCACTGCTGTTCAAGATTTATGAAATTTATTTTATTTTAATATCGTAGCCAGATGCCTTTTCTGTCGCGAAAGTCAGTTAAACAAAAATGGTTCAAATGGCTCTGAGCACTATGGGACGTAACATCTGAGGTCGTCAGTCCCCTAGAACTTAGAACTACTTAAACCTAACTAACTTAAGGACATCATACACATCCATGCCCGAAGCAGGTTTCGAACCTGCGATCGGAGCGGTCGCGCGGTTCCAGACTGAAGTGTCTAGAACCGCTCGGCCACACCGGCCGGCGTCAGTTAGCCGATCGTATGGAGATCGTGAGTGCCATCTTTCTGTGAATTGTTCTGTATGTTATCGTATTTTGACTGTCTGTTTACTGCTTTTCTCAGGTGGAGGTACGGAACCATTCCAGCAGTTGCTTACACGGCTATGGAAATCCACCTGAAATCTTCTCAGGATATCCGGGGCACCAGATCATCAGCCGTTCACCCAACGTACTGTTTCGGTTAGTATCTGGCTCCTGTTCCGATCTCGCAAGTTAACGTGATACGTTTTAGGATATAGGCTATGTACGAGCAGAATGAGATTTTCACTCTGCAGCGGAGTGTGCGCTGATATGAAACTTCCTGGCAGATTAAAACTGTGTGCCCGACCGAGACTCGAACTCGGGACCTTTGCCTTTCGCGGGCAAGTGCTCTACCATCTGAGCTACCGAAGCACGACTCACGCCCGGTACTCACAGCCTTATTTCTGCCAGTATCTCGTCTCCTACCTTCCAAACTTTACAGAAGCTCTTCTGCGAACCTTGCAGAACTAGCACTCCTGAAAGAAAGGATATAGCGGAGACATGGCTTAGCCACAGCCTGGGGGATGTTTCCAGAATGAGATTTTCACTCTGCAGCGGAGTGTGCGCTGATATGAAACTTCCTGGCAGATTAAAACTGTGTGCCCGACCGAGACTCGAACTCGGGACCTTTGCCTTTCGCGGGCAAGTGCTCTACCATCTGGAAACATCCCCCAGGCTGTGGCTAAGCCATGTCTCCGCTATATCCTTTCTTTCAGGAGTGCTAGTTCTGCAAGGTTCGCAGAAGAGCTTCTGTAAAGTTTGGAAGGTAGGAGACGAGATACTGGCAGAAGTAAGGCTGTGAGTACCGGGCGTGAGTCGTGCTTCGGTAGCTCAGATGGTAGAGCACTTGCCCGCGAAAGGCAAAGGTCCCGAGTTCGAGTCTCGGTCGGGCACACAGTTTTAATCTGCCAGGAAGTTTTATGTACGAGCAGGTCAACCACGAATAATACCTTCATTTGTATATAATTTTCCAAGTAGAATTTCGGTATAACTATAAGTTTTGTGAGATGGTTCTCATGCAGCAAAATCCAAATTTCTTACCTCATTGTCAAGCAACACACAAAGAAAGAGCTATTCCGTGAGTGCAGCGACTTTTATTGTGCCTGGAAAGGTGTGGAGACGGAGCTGGTAGTTGCTGTAACCGACTTGGTCAGCTCCACACACGACTAGCTTTATCTCCCGGAGTCAGAGGCAGGGTGGCTGTCGTAAAAAGGATAAGTGGCCCTGGAGAGCCATCCCTGCTCTTAACTGCACCTCCCGTTAAGCTAGGGGGCCGTCCGCGGGCGACACGCAAAGTGCTTTGTCGACCTGCCGAAGCACCAGCGCCGCCGCTGCTTAACTTTTGCGACGTTACGGCTTCGGACGGGTCTCCGGAGACCGTAAAGACGCTGGACGCTACGCAGAGCTAGTTCGTCTCCTAATAGAGACAGTCTTGCCACAGTGCAATGAGGAACGAAGCGACTGGAGTCTTACTTGAACATCATTAAGAACAGAGAGACAAATATTGCTGTTGTGATCTCTCGGGGTTTCTCTGCGTAATTGATTAATACTGAGCTTTCGGAATAACAGACGAGTTGTCCACTTTTTATGCATGATATTTCGACAGGAAAACCAGTCGTCTTTTCTGGGTGCTGCAAGTTTTGTTGTTACCGCAGAAGAGTTCTTTGCTGTCGTGGTACCGGGGATATTGTTATCGCTTATCGTTGCAAATTTATGCGTAGAACACTTTGAAACGAAAACACGAGAATCCGCCAAGTTAAAACCAACGTGATTTTATCAAAAATGTTTGTGGTGTCACCAGATGAAATGGAAATGTTCCTGAAACACTTGCTATTTATCCTAATGTAAATTTCATGACGGTACTTGAAAAAGAGGACCCTCTGCCTTTCCTGGATCGCAGTATACATAGAAAACTCATGCACACTGACAGTCTCCACCCCTCGAACCATCAACCGTCACAGAGAAATGGGGTACTGAAGACTCTTCTCTGTAGAGGTTAAACACTTTCAGACAAGGAGAGCGTGAAACTGTGAAGTTAAATAAAAAAGGCCCGAGAAAGAGGTTAAGACTGAGACACAGAAAAGGGAACCAAAAATTGCATAGCAGTCTTATGGTGTTATACGGAAACATGGCATCCTGCGAATTCCATTCCAACAACAAAGATGAAAAGTGTTCTTCGTAATGTTACAGCCGATCTAGTTCACCAAAAGCCAGATGTGTACCGCATTCCACGTGAATTTGGCATGTCTTCCATGAGGCAGTCTATTACGACAGTCGAAGAAAGATGTAAGAAACATCAACGACACACTTCACTGAAACAACAAAACAAATTATCTGTCACTAGGGGGGGGGGGGGGGGGGGAGGGGGTGTACCAGGTTCAGAACTAAGCGACCCATTATTCTCTTATGTAAAGAAACCAGTCAGTCACTGTAGCTCTCCTTATGCAAACAAACCGGATGGGGGTGAGAGGAAACATCATCCCGTATCTCAAAAAGAAGTTGTTTCCTGGTATGTCACTATAGGAATTTCTCTTCTACCTTCGTCCAATACTCCCTTTTTTAGGAATATGTGACACTGTATTTTTACTAATTTTGACCATGTTTCACGCTAAAGTAAGAGGCAGCTCATAACCACATATATGCAATTATCTTGCAAATGATGTGTTTGTGGTCTCAGGTGTGCTGGAATATTTTCCTATCTACTATCATATACTTTCACCCGTATCAGTTTTCTCAGTTAATCGTAATATACCCTGCATAGCAGATACTGTGTAAGATGGTCATCTGAACAAAGAACAAATATCATGTCGTTTCTGGAAACACAGAATCTACTCTGTAGGAATGAACATGGATTACGGAAACAGCGATCGCGTGAGACCCAACTCGCTTTATTTGTTCATGAGACCCAGAAAATATTAGATACAGGCTCCCAGGTTGATGCCATTTTCCTTGACTTCCGGAAGGCGTTCGATACAGTTCCGCACTGTCGCCTGATAAGCAAAGTAAGAGACTACGGAATATCAGACCAGCTGTGTGGCTGGATTGAAGAGTTTTTAGCAAACATAATACAGCAAGTGGTTCTCAATGGAGAGACGTCTACAGACGTTAAAGTAACCCCTGACGTTCCACAGAGGAGTGTTATGGGACCATTGCTTTTCACAATATATATAAATGACCTAGTGGATAGTGACGGAAGTTCCATGCGGCTTTTCGCGGATGATGCTGTAGTATACAGAGAAGTTGCTGCATTAGAGAATTGTAGCGAAATGCAGGAAGATCTGCAGCGGATAGGCACTTGGTGCAGGGAGTTGTAACTGACCATTAACATAGACAAATGTAATGTATAGCGAATACATAGAAAGAAGGATCCTTTATTGTATGATTATATGATAGCGGAACAAATACTGGTAGCAGTTACTTCTGTAAAATATCTGGGAGTATGCGTGCGGAACGATTTGAAGTGGAATGATCATATAAAATTAATTGTTGGTAAGGCGGATACCAGGTTGAGATTAATTGGGAGAGTTCTTAGAAAATGTAGTACATCAACAAAGGAGGTGGCTTACAAAACACTTGTTCGACCAATACCTGAGTATTGCTCATCAGTGTGGATTCCGTACCAGGTCGGGTTGACGGAGGAGATAGAGAAGATCCAAAGAAGAGCGGCGCGTTTTGTCACAGGGTTATTTGTTAAGCGTGATAGTGTCACGGAGATGTTTACCAAACTTAAGTGGCAGACTGCAAGAAAGGCGCTCTGCATCGCGGTGTTGCTTGCTGTCCAGGTTCCGAGAGGGTGCGTTTCTGGATGAGGTATCGAATATATTGCTTCCCCCTACTTACACCTCCCGAGGAGATGACGAATGTAAAATTAGAGAGATTCGAGCGCTCACGGAGGCTTTCCGGCAATCGTTCATCCCGCGAACCATACGCCACTGGAACAGGAAAGGGAGGTAATGACAGTGGCCCGTAAGGTGCCCTCCGCCACACACCGTTGGGTGGCTTGCGGAGTATAAATGTAGATGTAGATTTGGGGAGAAAAGCATGTAACAGATGCCTTACTGAAAATTTTCTTCCCGTCCGTTGACGAAAATGTGTCCTCATGAACTTTAATAAAAAGAAAAGAATGGTCCAAGTTGACAGGTTGTTCCACTACAGAGATCAGTTTTCTTGCGATAGGAGGAGAGAGAGAGAGAGAGAGAGAGAGAGAGAGAGAGAGAGAGAGAGAGAGAGTGAGAGTGAGAGTGGTGTGTGTGCGTGCGCGCATGAGTGCGCTTGTGGGTGTGCGTGGGTGGGTGTGTCAGTGCGCATGTGTGTGGGTGTGGGTGGGTGGGCGGGCGGATGTGTATATGAGAGAGCGGGAGAGAAAGCGCTGATTGACGCACGCACGAGGCCCTGCTACGGCACTGTGCGGCTAGCGGGGGATTAGTGAATGGCGAGTCGTTAGCGGTAGCGAGAGGCGGGCCATTTCCTCGCAGCGGGCGCCGCCGGAAGCTCTCAACGTATTGATAAAGCCCTCCGCGACACCCACCGCCCTCGTCTGAGAAAGAATTCCAGCCCTGGCGGATATTGATGATTTCGAGATAATCGAATTGGCACTGGCAGCAAGCTCCGGCTGGAAGAAGCGCCCTCCAGCGCCGCCTCGCGGGGCCGTCGTAAATTAAACGGCAAGTGCCGGCGGCGCGGCTCCCGCAGGGTTCTGTAGCGGGGCCGTATATCTCCATCAGCGGTGCTCCGACGTTCCGGGAGAGCCTGTTAATACAGAGTTTAGCGTCTCGCTGCGTTAACGCTTCACAAGCTACAATCAGTGGGGACCCTCTATAAAGGCCTTTTAATATCCAGAGAATAGAGACGGCTGGGGAAATTTCGTCTGCCATCCCAGTGGGCTTAATTTGTTTCCTTTGAAGTTCTTTTTGGAGATCCTTACGGTCTCTTCGTAAGATACAGTGATACGTTTTGCGCAACTGATGGTGATAAATTGCTGTTCCCAAAGAATTCATTAAATGCTAATGAAATTTAGTCTGCACATTACTTACATTAACACAAAGAAAAATTCTGGTGATGAATACTACTCTGATCCACATAGGACGCCATTATAAAATTTTACAATGAATGATAATAATACAGTTGCAGTAGCGTATTTCATCAGCTGCAGGAGTGTGAATACAGTTTGTAACGCAGATTTACTTTCACAGAAGAAATTTTGCCCATGGCTATTAAGTTAGAATACCTTCTTCAGTTCACTGTACCTTCATACACCGATGGAAAAAAATCGAACAACAAAAAATAATTACTGTAGAGTAATGTAATTTTGGGAATACATTTGGCAAGGCAAATATTTAAGTGATTAAAATTGTAAGATCACCGGTTAATGTATGTTGTTGTTGTTGTGGTCTTCAGTCCAGAGATTCTCCATGTTACTCTATCCTGTGCAAGCTTCTTCTTCTCCCAGTACCTACTGCAACCTACATCCTTCTCAATCTGTTTAGTGTATTCATCTTTTGGTCTCCCTCTACGATTATTACCCTCCGCTCTGTCCTCCAACACTAAATTGGTGCCTTGATGCCTCAGCATATTTCCTACCAACCGATCCCTTCTTCTAGTCAAGTTGTGCCACAAATTTCTCTTCTCTCCAATTCTGTTCAATACCTCCTCATTAGTTGTGTGATCTACCCATCTAACCTTCAGCATTCTTCTGTAGCACCACATTTCGAAAGCTTCTATTCTATTTTTGTCTAAACTATTTATCGTCCACGTTTCACTTCCATACATGGCTACACGCCATACAAATACTTTCAGGAACGACTTCCTGACACTTAAATCTATACTCGACGTTAACAAATTTCTCTTCTTCAGAAACGCTTTCCTTGCCATTGCCAGTCTACATTTTAATCCTCTCTACTTCGACCATCATCAGTTACTTTGCTCCCCAAATAGCGAAACTCATTTACAACTTTAAGCGTCTCATTTCCTAATCTAATTCCCTCAGAATCACCCGATTTAATTCGACTACATTCCATTATCCTCGTTTTGCTTTAGTTGATGTTCATCTTATATCCTCCTTTCAAGACACTGTCCATTCCCTTCAGCTGCTCTTCCAGGTCCTTTGCTGTCTCTGACAGAATTACAACGTCATCGGCGAACCGCAAAGTTTTAATTTCTTCTCCATGGATTTTATATCCTACTCCAATTTTTTCTTTTGTTTCCTTTACTGCTTGTTCAATATACAGATTGAATAACATCGGGGATAGGCTACAACGCTGTCTCACTCCCTTCCCAATCACTGCTTGCCTTTCATGTCCCTCGACTCTTACAAACGCCATCTGGTTTCTGTACAAATTGTAAGTAGCCTTTCGCTCCCTGTATTTTTCACCTGCCACTTTCACACCTGCCACCTTCAGAATTTGAAACAGAGTATTCCAGTCAACATTGTCAAAAGCTTTCTCTAAGTCTACAAATACTAGAAAGGTAGGTTTGCCTTTTCTTAATCTATTTTCTAAGATACGTCGTAGGACCAGAATTGCCTCACGTGTTCCAACATTTCTACGGAATCCAAACTGATCTTCCCCGATGTCGGGTTCTACCAATTTTTACATTCGTCCGTAAAGAATTCGTGTTAGTATTTTGCAGCCGTGGATTATTAAACTGATAGTACGGTAAATTTCACATCTGTCAACCCCCGCTTTCTTCGGGATTGGAATTATTACATTCTTTTTGAAGTCTGAGGGCATTTCGCATGGCTCATACATCTTGCTCACCAGATGGTAGAGTTTTGTCAGGGCTGGCTCTCCCAAGGCTATCAGTAGTTCTAATGGAATACTGTCTACTCCCGGGGCGTTGTTTCGACTTAGGTCTTTCAGTGCTCTGTCTAACTTTTCACGCATTAATGTAAGCGCGAGATAAATTATTGCACATGTGAAATTCTAGCGCACTAAGGACCGCTGTAACCTCCAGACTGTTAAATACAAGCATGCAGATGGAATGAATTGTGCTGTACAGGTGCTGGACGTCAGTTTGATGGATGGAGTTCCATGCATGTTGCACTTGTTTACTCAATACAAGAATGGATAATCCTGGTAGTCGATGATGCTGGAGTTGTGTACGTTGCTGTCCCATATGTGCTCGATTCGAGATAGATCTGAAGATCGAGCATCCCATGGAGACATGTCGACACTTTGAAGAGGATGCTGGGTTACAACAGCGGTATGTGGGCGAGCGTTATCCTGTTGAAAAACATGCCCTGGAGTTTTTCAGTCAGAGTGTGTGGGATAACCACGAGAATGCTCCTGCGGTCATAAGCAGTAGCCCATAATTCCAGAAGCAGGTGTAGTGTGTCTAACGGACAAGGAGGTTGACGGTAGGCTGTCAACGTGCCTCTTTCAAACCAATACACAGTCATCCCTGGCACCGAGACGGAACCAGCTTTCATCAGAAAACACAAGTCTCAAGTGACGGTGATTTCGCGTCGGCTTTCGGGCCGGGAGAATGCGCTCTACAGCCCGTCTGGCTCGGAGCTATCCTTGAAGTAACCAATTTGTAACATTCTTTGAGTCACTGTGGTGCCAACTTCTGCTCAAACTGCTGCTGCAGTTGTAGTACGATGTGCCAGAGCCATACGCCGAACATGATGGTCGTCCATCTCCGTAGTGCCACGTGATTATCTGGAGTCTGGTCTTCTTGTTACTGTACATTCTCGTTACTACCGCTGCAACAATCATGTATAGTGGCTACTTTTTTGCCAAGTCTTTCTGCAATAACGGAGAAGGAATATCCAACTTCTCGTATCCTTGTTAGACGACCTCGTTCAAACTCAGTGAGTTTCTGATAATGAATGCCTTAAAGACATTCATAATTAACATTAATCCAACAGGTTCAGTCTCAAAGTGAGTAACGCTCATGCCCGTTACAGCGTCTATTTAACGCATACCTGATTTGTGAAATTTGAACAGACATCGTCTTTCAGATGTAGAAACACGTCCCCCAGATGTAGTTTATGCCCCACAACTCCTTCCTGGTACTGTGATTTTTTTCAGTCAGTGTAATTAATGTCTTGTTGGCCGCGGTGGCTGAGCGGTTCTAGGCGCTTCAGTCCGGAACCGCGCGACTGCTACGGTCGCAGGTTCGAATCCTGCCTCGGGTATGGATGTGTGTAATGTCCTCAGGTTAGTTAGATTTAAGTAGTTCTAAGTTCTAGGGGACTGATGACCTCAGATGTTAAGTCCCATAGTGCTCAGAGCCATTTGAACCATTTTAATTAATGTCTTTCCACGGACAAAAAGAATATTGACAGGCGGATTATGACGTGAATGGCTTAGCTCATGTAATCTGGATCTATACTCCGCAAGTCACGTGATAAGTGTGGCGGAGGGTACATATTGAATTTGCTACTTGGTTTTACGACGTTGGTCATGTCCTGTAGTTTCATTTTAAACATTACACGAACGTAAAAGGGGCAATCAAAAAGTTTCCCACCAAGGCTATTACTGCAGCCTTCGTGCAACGTAGCGCGACTCTGTTGCGGGTATATAACCATCGACATGGAGGAGAACGATTAGTGTGCCGTTTGTCTCTTTCCGACGTGCGTGCGTTGATGCTAAAACTTTATCTATGATGGCCTTATTGCCAAATGTGCCCAAACAGGACCAACGTAATGTCATTCTTTTTTTGTTGCGGAAGGACAGACACCGACATCCATCGGAGAGTGAAGATTGTCTACGTGGCAGCATGCCTCTCGAAAACCACTATTGTGAAATAAAAACTGCAGCAGTGTATGCTGCTGCTTCAAGATGACCCACGTCCGCATATCGCAAATATCGTAACGCAGAAGTTACACCAACTCAAGCGGGAGAACCTCAAGCACCATCCCATAGTCCTGATGTCTCTCCATGCGATTATCACTCCTTCAGTTCCTTGAAAAAGTCCTACAGTGTCGACGATTCCTGTCGGACGAGGCTGTGCTGGAGACACAGTACTAAAAAATGCCAAATGATCAGTTGAGGCGTAACATATATGTAGATTAACATTCCCATTCATTATGCCTTTGCTGTTATTTAACAAAACCTAATAAGATACAAGAAGCTCTCCCCAGCAGAAATCACAGAATACATCAACCATCCGGAACTGGTATTGAAAAATAGTCAATTGCTTTTCAATGGAAAAACTACAAGAAAAGAAATGGGCTAGCTGTGTCCCAGCGAAACAGGAACTATAGCTGAAATAATACTCAGGCACTTAGAACACAAACTTTTCACAAAATAGTCATCATGCATTCAAAAAGATCAGCTCTACAGAAGACAGACGACACGTTTCTAATCATTGATGGGGAAACCAAAGGTAATGTCCAAGGCAGCTTCCAAACGTTCAAAAAAAAAAAAAAAAATGCACAAGAATATTAAATTCACCTGTGAGCAGGAAATATATAACACTTTTAACTTCCTGAAATTAACCATCTGCAAACAAGACAGCAAATATGTCTTCCAAATTTACAGGAAACCAACCACCACATACATAAACATATAAACATACATGACTCCTCCTGCCATCCCAACATTTACAAACTAGAAGCGTATGGCTCAGGCAACCACAGACCTCTAAAAATCTCACAGAGTAATGACAGGCTCAAGAATGAAATAAAAATCATAAAACAAATAGCTGTAGCTTATGAGTATAAACCCACACTATTAGATAATTCAGTTAAAAAAATAAAAAATAAAATGAACAAAAGAACCCCGAAGAACCAAGAAATTACACTAACAATATGCATCCCTTTCCCCTGTTTTTGTGTATTGGCAAAAATTGCCAATATCTTTAAGCGATACAAAATAATAATTTCATTCCAAGCATACAATAAAATATGCTATAGACTTCCTCATAACTTTAGCTGCAGTCAAGACAAATTTTCATTAATTTTAATTTGAATAATTAACAGCCTCAGTTGCACCGTTTGCCTAGAATTTACCTAGGTTTCAGTCGGGATAAAAATCAACCTTCTTCAGGATAACAGTAACTACGCTCTTTACATAGTGGACATCGTCAAGCTAAAACTACAAATCCATAAATTATCATCAGACTATAAAACTTATCTGGAACTGCCTCGGCCCCACTTCGCTACCGCGATGCGACAGCCACTAGGGCTGTACAGCTAGAAGTCAAAGGTTTCTTTTCAATGGAAAAGACAAGAATTCGATTTAAACAATTAATGAAATCCTTAGAAAACCTAAATCTGGATGGCCGGATCGGGATTTGAACTTCTATACACCAGAAAGTGAACCCTGTGCCTCATCGCTGAATAAAAGCAATTGTATGAATTTATAAAGCACGAAAAACTGAAAAAAACTAATGATATTTGATTCATTGCCCTCATAAGGCACCGATATGTATTCGAAACCCTGTTTTAGCTTTCCACATACGGTTACCGCAGTAGACACTTCACTTACAGTAAAGTACTGATTCTCACTAAATATAGTTCTCCTACAAATTCCACTTATTCTTCTCATCCGCTGTTTCAACATTTGTTCAACTTTATGGTGTGTGTTTTAAATGACATTATTTTTTGTTTATTTTTATTATAATACAGTCACCGTATACATGTTTAGGTGAAGATTCAAAGTCGTCAACGAGTTTGATGGTTTTGTTAATATCGTACACCAGAATTTGTATGGCTCTCTGCCAGTCACTGTAAAGCTCATAATTTGCTCCATCTAGTCATTACTTCGCTGTTTCCACCTTTTAAAGTTTCAGTGCAAACTGTGCTTTTTAACAAGCGCTGTGCCACTGTTTAGAGGTATTCCCTTGCTCCGTCACGCTATGGATAAACATCCCCAAACAGTGAGAAAGTCTGTGTCAAAAAGCACAGTTTACTTAAGGTACGAAAAGGTAAAGTTCTGATTTCTGACCTAGACTGACCTATCGTGCCCGAACGACCTCCGTGTCGTCCTCCACCAGTGGCGTCATTGGATGCGGTATTACAAGGGGACATGTGTTTCTCTTGAAATTGAAACCGCTCCTAATCGGTTGAGTAACTCCTTAAGTGGTCTTAGGACGCTGAGGACACCGCATACCAGGCTTCCCACGAAGGAAAAGTCCTTGGCAGTACCGGGACGTGAGCCTGAATTCTCCGAATGGCAGTCAGCCTCACTGAAAACTTTCTTTTTTCTTCTTTCCAAGAAAGCGGTTTATTGCTCTCTCTTATACAAAATATATGCAGTAAATAGGCCCTATGGGGTTAGGACTTGTCCGATTACATGATGGAAGAAGAAACGGAAGTCGACAGTGAAGGGACACGGGATCCAGTGTTAAAATTAGATTATAAGAGAGCTTTGGATGACTTAAGATCAATTAAAGCAGAAGGGATAGATAACATTTAATTGCCAATTTCTAAAATCATTGGGGAAAGTGGCAATAAAATGCCACAACAGATCGTTGGCCTGTAGAATATGAGACTGGTTATATACCATCAGGCCTTCGGTAAAATATCATTGACACAATTCACACAATTCCGAAGACTGCAAGACTTGACAAGCGCTAGAAATACCGCAAAATCAGCTTAACGTCTCAGGCTGTTGAAAAGAAAAGTATACAGAAGGAGGGAAATGAAGACTGAGGATTTGTTAGATTACGATCAGTTTAACTTTAGAAAGGGAAAGGCACCAGAGAGAAGGTTCTGACGTAGCGGTTGATAATGGGAGCAAGACTCAAGAAAAATCAAGATGCGTCCATAGGATTCGTCGACCGGGAGAAAGGGTTCGAGAGGTGTCAAGATTCTGACAAAAATGCGGGTGATATTGGAAGGTTTCTGTTGGGTTTCTTTCATGTTAATTTCTTAAATCTGTTCTCATTTACGGCATACCTTCCACTTCTAAATTTACTGTGGTGTTTCTGACTCTATCTGGGAGGGGAATGAGCAGTGGAACGTGTTACTTTTACACATAATCAAGAACGATCTGTCACACTACTACACTTAAAAACACAGTTTATATGTAATGCATGTCAGACAGTCTCATATGGAGCCTACATCTGCTTTCTTTTATATACTGTATATGATAAGATACTGTCATCCCTCTTCCCTTCTGTGTGAAAGGATGAATGAGCAAATGTATTTCTAGTTGCATGCTTGATGGTAGCAGACAAACCTGTCTGCTAGAGAACAGTAGGACCAACATCAGAATAGGTAGCTATGCTTTCTAAAAGCAAAGAGGTTTCTATTCTTAGTATGGTCCTGTCCATCCCTTGTCATGTTGGTATAGGAAGCTGCCTGTCTGGTCACTTCCGTTTGTATCTGAGAAGCACCCTCGGTAGGGGCCCACGGCAGTCGGTCCGCAGCGAGCGTCTGAAGTGGTAAGATCTCCGGCTAAGCGCGTCTCCGCTAAGTCCGTAGGACAATGAATTTCTTAAGTTCAGCCTAACTGAAGATTTAATCGCCTTTATTTCAGGTTTAGATCTAAAATATCTAATGTTATCTTAAACTACAACGCAGTGTAATTCTAGTGTGAAGTTCAGAATATCTGCCGGAAGTTGCTTAGTGTCTACTTTGTGAGTAAAGTGGAACCACGTGTTGATCAGTAACTCTAACCGAGATCATCAGTCTTAAATGCGAATGTGCGTGAGATTATAATGTCTCGTCTTGACAATATTTTTCAATATGGCAACTTTTCTTTATGTTCAACCCACGTGGGGTGTACTTTGTGAGACCAGTACCACGTGCTTATACAATTGTTTGACCCATCAGGTTAATAGTAAGACGATAATAAACATTTCAAGGTTTTTCTTTTGCAAATTGCGTTTCGATGTAATTTATTTTAATTATCAAAATTATTGTGGAGTTACACTCTTTGTGTAAACCAAGTTGACCACGTGAAGCATGTGGTGTAATCATCAAAGTAGCCCTCAGCTATTCTTGTTGGGAAGATTTCACAGAGATTTAGTATGAATTTAGTATACCAGTGTGTGGTAATTTCATGATGGACAGGATTGCGTTACGAGCGTAGCTTCTTTGGGTGAAAATTGAATTGGTTGGTTGTAGTTAATTTCCTCTTGCATACGTTTCAACGTTATTCGTGTGTTATTTTATGAATGCAGTGTTTTATGCAGTCTCCCAATCTTGACTCCATATTTGATGTCTTCCGTAAGATTACAAACTCACATTTTTACAATCATAAATAAGGCACCAGTTTAGTTATGAATCAAGTTTGATATGCTGCAATTTTAACGGAACAATGGTCAATATTAAAGTAAATGTCCAAATATAAACTGATTTATTTCTTTTTATTCAAATTCTCTCTCTCTCTCTCTCTCTCTCTCTCTCTCTCTCTCTCTCTCTATATATATATATATATATATATATATATATATATATATATATATATATACAGGGTTATTACAAATGATTGAAGCGATTTCACAGCTTTACAATAACTTTATTATTTGAGATATTTTCATAATGCTTTGCACACACATACAAAAACTCAAAAAGTTTTTTTAGGCATTCACAAATGTATCGATATGTGCCGCTTTAGTGATTCGGCAGACATCAAGCCGATAATCAAGTTCCTCCCACACTCGGCGCAGCATGTCCCCATCAATGAGTTCGAAAGCATCGTTGATGCGAGCTCGCAGTTCTGGCACGTTTCTTGGTAGAGGAGGTTTAAACACTGAATCTTTCACATAACCCCACAGAAAGAAATCACATGGGGTTAAGTCGGGAGAGCGTGGAGGCCATGACATGAATTGTTGATCATGATCTCCACCACGACCGATCCGTCGGTTTTCCAATCTCCTGTTTAAGAAATGCCGAACATCATGAGGGAAGTGCGGTGGAGCACCATCCTGTTGAAAGATGAAGTCGGCGCTGTCGGTCTCCAGTTGTGTCATGAGCCAATTTTCCAGCATGTCCAGATACACGTGTCCTGTAACGTTTTTATCGCAGAAGAAAAAGGGGCCGTAAACTTTGAACCGTGAGATTGCACAAAACACGTTAACTTTTGGTGAATTGCGAATTTTCTGCACGAATGCGTGAGGATTCTCTACCGCCCAGATTCACACATTGTGTCTGTTCACTTCACCATTAAGAACAAATGTTGCTTCATCACTGAAAACAAGTTTCGCACTGAACGCATCCTCTTCCATGAGCTGTTGCAACCGCGCCGAAAATTCAAAGCGTTTGACTTTGTCATCGGGTGTCAGGGCTTGTAGCAATTGTAAACGGTAAGGCTTCTGCTTTAGCCTTTTCCGTAAGATTTTCCAAACCGTCGGCTGTGGTACGTTTAGCTCCCTGCTTGCTTTATTGGTCGACTTCGGCGGGCTACGCGTGAAACTTGCCCGCACGCGTTCAACCGTTTCTTCGCTCACTGCAGGCCGACCCGTTGATTTCCCCTTACAGAGGCATCCAGAAGCTTTAAACTGCGCATACCATCGCCGAATGGAGTTAGCAGTTGGTGGTTCTTTGTTGAACTTCGTCCTGAAGTGTCGTTGCACTGTTATGACTGACTGATGTGAGTGCATTTCAAGCACGACATACGCTTTCCCGGCTCCTGTCGCCATTTTGTCTCACTGCGCTCTCGAGCGCTCTGGCGGCAGAAACCTGAAGTGCGGCTTCAGCCGAACAAAACTTTATGAGTTTTTCTACGTATCTGTAGTGTGTCGTGACCATATGTCAATGAATGGAGCTACAGTGAATTTATGAAATCGCTTCAATCATTTGTAATAGCCCTGTATATATATATGTATATATAAATCACCGGTTGTCGTAAGATGACTATTGAGAGATTATAATTAATGTTAGTCTGGTTGGGAATTTGGTAAGCTAGACTGGATACCTGGTGAAACAGTTGCTCATTAATGCAAGGTTAACTTCCCCAGATAGCTCACAGCTTTTAACCCGCTTTTATTGTCTTGAATATCAGCACCGATTTCAGAACCCCTTAGTGCATCAACATTACAATATATAGGGAAAGGAAGGTAGTATTCAATATGTGCAAGAACCAAGGGGAAATAATACGAGTGGGAGTCCAAGAACGGATTAAAATGGGTGTCAGACATGGATGGTGTCTTTCACACCCACTGTCCAGCCTATAAATCGAAGAAGTAAATAAAAGAAACGTTCAAGAGTGGGATTAAAATTCAAGCCGGAAGGATATCAGTGATAAGATTCGCTGACGACATTGCTATCCCGAGTGAAAGAAAAGAAGAATTACAGGATCTGCTGAATGGAATGAATTGTCGAATGAGTACAAAACACGGATTGAGTGTAAATCGAAGAAATATTAAAGTAATGAGAAGTAGCATAAATGAGATTACAGAACTGGTGATCACGAAGTAGATGCAGTTAACGAGTGCTACTACCTAAGCAGCAAAATAATCTACGACGGACGGAGCATGGAGGACATAAAAAAAGACTACAACTGGCAAAAAGGATATTCCTGGTCAAGAGATATCTATTAGTATCAAACAAAGACCATTTGAGGAAGAAATTTCTAAGAATGAAGCTTCGGAGCACAGCATTGTATTGTAGTGAAGCATGAGCAGTGAAGAAGCCGAAACAGAAGACAATCTAAGCATTTGAGATTTGGTGCTACAGGACGATGTTGAAAATTAGGGGACTAGTAAGGTAAGGAATAAGGAGGTTCTTTGCAGGATTGGCAAGGAAAGGAATATATGAGAAACACTGAAAAGAGGAAGGGATAGGATGATAGGACATCTATTACACATGAGGGATTAACTTCTATGGTACTAGAGGGAACTGCAGACTGTAGAAACTCTGCAGAAAGACAGGGACTCGAATACATCCAAGAAACGATTGAGAACGTAAATTGTAATTGCTGCTATGATATGAAAAGTTTGGTAGAAGAGGAATTCATGCCGGCCCAGCCGCATCAGACCAGTCAGAAAACAGATGGCACAAAAGGAAGTCTCGAACCCGGATCCCAGGACGTTTTGATCATCACATACTCTACCACTTTTTTCCTTTTTCTGGGGAGGGAGCAAAGGAACAGAGCGACATTATCTTCATCACTATGCGCCTTTTTTTCTTCTTCTTCTTTTATTTCCTTTTTTAATTCCGTAGTTTCACCGACTTTCATTCCCGCAATCTCTCGGTTCACAGGCACGTGCTTAACGGCCTTCTTTTTGTTTTTACAAAATCTCTTGCAAATGTGTTTCTCCATTGAATTACCCATCAAACGTCACGTGTATGAAAATATGACAAGTGCAGAAGAAACATATGTTTGAAAACAAGACAAACTCGATCCAGCGACCGACCGATTACGGAGGTCGATCGCCAACCACCATAACACCACCATTCCTTTTTTTCCAAAAACTTCATCGAACGAAGAAAACACAAAACTCTACCAAGGATCGAAAATGGACCAGGAGTTGTGGTAGTCTAATACCTAGATCGCTTCTTTTCAAACAAAACTAATGGGGTCACGGTAATGAACTGCGAAACAATATAAATGAAACGAGGCCGTGACCAGGAAGCCACAAGGACCGGCTAAATCTGCCGGTACCTTGAAGACGAAATAGAAGGTTCAACATATTGGCAAACAAGTAGCAATACAGTGGGAGGCGCAAACACTTCCAGTATGCAGTGGCCGTACACTGGCAGAAAGCGAATGAGTCCGTATCGCCGTTCCAACTGCAATGAAATAGACGTAGCGTCCCAACAGCCAAGTAATAGTATTTGATTTTGCGTTTGGAAAGCAGGAACAGTCTGGACACAACAGGATATCAGCCGAAAAGGCGATCTTCAGCCGATAGTGTTAGAAACGCTAATTTTCATTTAAGCGTTTGTCAGTTCGCTTCGCAACCATCGCTGGCAAATCCATGTTGTACGATGCCTATAGCGGGACAGCGACAGCATTGATCTGTGACACTAAGTCCAATGCGAAATAGGCGCTGGTGGATAGCAATCTGTGGACCATCTGATACTACGTGAAAGCCACCGCATCGGTAGAACAAGAAGTCTAAGATGAAACCACGCCGCTTTCCAGGATGTTTGTGGCGATGCCCTGCAAGAGTCGTCGTACAGTCAATACGTGCTCCTGGCATAAACAAAAATTTGGTTGAGAGATGCGGTCTCTGTAGATTGTTAGCCTCCAAGTGACTGACAGCAATATTAAATTTACCGATATGATTTAACTGAAAATTCAATCGACCGATATCGACAGGCAGATAAAAACTGCCCTGCCGCAGACAGTAAAATTACCGAGAAGTGAATGTGTGGATTGGGGAAGCGATAGTCAACACAGTACTCTGAAAGAAATACCTACTCAGTTACGGGGGCGAACTACATTTTACATAGAAGCTTAAAAAAACAGCGAAAAAAAGACTAATTGTACTGCAAATGACAGACAGCTGCACAAACATTGATACGTCTTATTCGCTGCAGTCATGGACTTAGGATAATTTTAGTTAAGTAGTGTGTAAGCTTAGGAACTGATGACCTTGGCAGTTAAGTCACATAAGATTTCACACACATTTGAACATTTTTTTTTCTACGTCTTATAAAGAAAATAAACCCACTGACGACGGTGACACAGTACCGAAACTTGTATTTGTGTTAAAGAAGAATATGTATTTGCTCAATTTAGAATAATATGACATAATACAATCTTGTGAGAGCACTTCGTAATTCTTCTCTACATGGATAGGAAGCCCATACGAAAATTTCGGCATATGACATGTGTACGATGTTCAGAATAGTGCTATAACAGAAAAAAGTAATGCATAGATTTTAGGAGGTAAATATTACTGCAGGAATCTACTTTCATATGTCATGAGAAAAAAGAAGTCCAGAAATGCTACGCTATCAACGGTCATGCATTCTATTTAGCGTTTTTTTGTGTGACTACCCCAGTATTTCCTGGTAGCATGTCAGCAGGTCACAAGGTAACTGAAGTGAGACAATGCATACCACTGCAGAAGTACATAGCAGAGACGTTAATGAGTTCACTGAGAGACACCACGCTCCAGTTCCAAACGGTCTCACGGGACAATCCAGGGAAGTGCCGACCTCTCCCGCACGAGTCTTCGCGCTGCAAACATTCATTTCACTTGTCATAAAGTCGGAATGCAATAACAGTTCGTCCTCCCCTCAACCTCCGGAGGCTTCGAGCAAGGACAATAAGGCAGAGGATCGTCTTCCGGCGACCCCTTCTTCTCTCCCGGCACGAGGCAGGTACCTCCCCACTCCCCCTGTCCCCCCCCCCCCCACTACCACTTGCTACCCCTTCCCCTTCCCCTTCCCCTCTTTCCGCTGCTGCTGTCCTTCCCTCACCTAGCGACCCAGTGAACAGAGACAGCCCCCGCCCTTCATTCTCTCTCTCTCTCTCTCTGCTGGGCCAGAGAGAGAGGAGGGTGCCGGAGGAAATTACACACCTGTCGGAACTGCAAAATACAAGACCGGATTGAGAGGAGTGGCGCCGACAGCGGCGAATCCGAGAACTCGCCGGAGCGTGAGCTGCTTTTATTTGCCGGCTCTCGCTCACAGGTACGGTACGAAAGCGCGCAAGAGCAAGCGCCGTGTAGTCTTAGTGCTGATGACGAAACTGGAACTCTCCTACCTGTAAAAGTTCCCCGCTGCCTCCGAGAAGTAATAACGCGGACGAACTTTACTCGAGCCAAACACAGCCGCTGGTTCCATCACTCACTCACTTTACACGTTTCTAGCTAAGGGTGGAAACGTGTGATCACGAGCAGAGCTTTACATGACGCAATGCCTAGGTTCTAAAAAGCTTTCACTTCTTGTTCCAAACTATTCCCCCATCATAGAGTTTGATTTTGCTAGTACTTTAAACTGTTGCACCATTTGCAAACTAAGAGCGTTAATAAGAAATAAGAATCTCTCCGAAATAAGAATCATAAGAATCACGCCGAAAAAAAGTTACGTTGTTATCTTTTTGTGTGTTTGCAGGTGCAGAGGTGTACTTCTACAACTACATCCACACAAATACTCAGCAAATCACACTTAAGAGCCAGGCAGAGGGTTCATCGAACCAACTTCTCTATCACTCCACTCTCGAACAGCGCGCAGAAAAAATGAACACATTTATCTCTCCGTGTCAGTCCTGATTTCCCTTATTTAATTATGCTGATCGTTTCCCCCTATGTAGGTCGGAGTCAAGAAAATATTGTCCCATTCAGCGTAGGAAGTTGGTGACTGAAATTTTGTGAGAAGATCCCGCCGCAACGAAAAACGCCTTTGTTTTCATGATATCCACCTCAAATCTTGTAACATGTCGGTGGCACTCTCTCCCTTATTAATCGATAATTTAAAACGTACTGCAATATGCATGAAAATGTTGTGAGCCGACGCGGCCATTTGAATGCACTTTTCCTGGAGTCCGAGGAAACTTCCTGGCAGATTAAAACTGTGTGCCCGACCGAGACTCGAACTCGGGACCTTTGCCTTTCACGGGCAAGTGCTCTACCATCTGAGATACCGAAGCACGACTCACGCCCGGTACTCACAGCTTTACTTCTGCCAGTATCTCGTCTCCTACCTTCCAAACTTTACAGAAGCTCTCCTGCGAACCTTGCAGAACTATCACTCCTGAAAGAAAGGATACTGCGGAGACGTGGCTTAGTCACAGCCTGGGGGAGGTTTCCCGCGAAAGGCAATGGTCCCGAGTACGAGACTCGGGCGGGGACACAGTTAAAAAAAAATGGTAGAGCACTTGTCTGCGAAAGGCAAAGGTCCCGAGTTCGAATCTCGATCGGGCACACAGTTTTAATCTGCCAGGAAATTTCATATCAACGCACACTCCGCTGCAGAGTGAAAATCTCATTCTGGAGTACCAGGAAAGGTCTGAAGCACAGACCGTTTGAAGCGTTTCTCTCCTGGACAAAAGTCGGAGTAGTGCATGTTGTATTCAATCCCCATGATATTTCTGTGTTTCATCGTCAATGGGAAGGTCCAAGGGTTACAGTAAACCTGCAGTGGTGCATCGGAAAGTACTACTGGACTGCCAGGAAAGTTTCCAAGCACCGATCACATTTTCATTTTTTCGACATCCTTACGTGTTTCGACACTCCGTAATTTTCAAAGTTTACAAAATACAAAACAAAACTGGTAACAGAAGACAGGAAAATATAATACATTTCAACATTGATAATAGAGATATTACAACGACAATAATATGGCTTCCTAGCTTACAGTATTATGTCAGTCATATAAAATCATTAGATAAATCTTATCATGACAACATTCTCGATCACGAGACAACTGCAAATTACCGCAAAGGGAAAATTTTTGGAAGCCATGTGGATTAAACCGCAGTTTTCATCGTAAAAAAAGTATACAATATTTTCACAGTCAACATGGAAATCACAATGTTTTTGACAAAAAGGTGTTACTTCACAGAACAATCTGTAACAGAATTTTTTTGTCTAATACTTTGGAAGAACGCACTGATTGGCACTGGGGCCAACTGACTACATTACAAAATGTGCTGCTCTTCTATGAGTTTTCTGGATACACTCCAATTAATCGTAAATGGTGTGGATCGGACACCGCGCAGCGGTACTCCAAAAGAGGACGGAGAAACTAGTGCAAGCAGAATTTTTAGTAGATCTGTTGCATCTTCTAAGTGTTCTGCCAATAAATCGCAGTCTTTGGTTCGCCCTCCCCACAACATTTTCTATGTGTTCTTTCCAATTCATGTTGTTTTTAACTGTAATTCCTGGGTAATTAGCTGAGTTTACGGTCTTTTGATTTCATATGACTTATTATGTAACAGAAGTAGTTTGGTTTCCTTTTAGCACTAATGTGGACGATCTCACACTTTTCATTATTGAAAGTCAAACGAAATTTTCGCACCATACAGATATTTTTTCTAAATCGTTCCGCAATTTGTTTTGCTCTTCTGATGACTATACTAGGCGATAAACGACAGCATCACTTGCAGACAACCTAAGATGGCTGCTCAGATTGTCACCTAAATCATTTAAATAGATAAGGAAAGGAAAGGGCCTATAATACTACGTTGCTCAAAAATGTGTGTGAATTCCTAAGGGACCAAACTGTGGAAGTCATTGGTCCCTAGACTTACGCACTACTGAAACTAACTTGCGCTTATAACAGCACACACACCCATGTCCGAAGGAGCACCCGAACCTCCAGCGGGAGGGGCCGTGCAATCCGTGACATGGCGCCTCTAACCAGGCGGCCACTCTGAGCGGCACACTACATGGCGAAACGCTAGAAGTCACTCCGGATTTGCTCGATGAAGTTCCGCCAATGACTACTAACTGTGACCTTTCTCACAGGAAATTACCAATCCAATCGCATAACTGAGATGCCATTTCATTAGCACGCAATGTAATTACAAGACTTCTTGAGGTACTATGTCAAAAGCCTTGAGGAAATCGATTTGAAATCACTTGTCCATAGCATTCAACACTTCGTTTGAGTATAGAACGATGTTTTCTAAATCCATATTGATCGTGTATCAATAGACTGCTCTCTCCGTACATTTCTAGTACACATTGAAATCCCCTCGCCCCGTACTGTAGTGCGTCGCTAGAGAAATATGACGTAGTGCATCTTAACCGGGATTTGTCAGCTTTATTTTGAGTTATACAGCAGCGTGCTACGGTAGTAAGGTGTGAGGATTTCAGTGCGAACTAGAAATGCCCACATCAAATGTACCAGCAAACACACAAAAGTTAGCTACGTAATTTTATTTTATTATGGTTATTAAATAATATACATATTCAGTAATTGTTCTTGATAATTTAAACTCGAAGTCTACTTCTCGCATTAGTGCTGCTGACGAAAGTGAAGTACAGCCATTGTATCGTGCTGTAAATGCTGGCGAATTCCCGTTAAAACGTGATCAACACAAGAAATAACCCATCTGGAACAAGTTTTTGTTGCTAAGAAATTATTGTTGAAATATATTTCTGGCATCTTTTTTGACCCAGAAGTGATAAAGATAGTAAATGCAGCTTTTTTAAACTAAATCTTTCTGTTTTAGATGCGCCACTTATGGAAGAACGGTTGTGGGAGACCACCCGCCTACACCACCTCTGACATTTCAATAATGGAGGAGCTGCTCTATTAAAACACAGTAATAAAAATACATCATCCCAGTTAAATTACATGTTTATTTTTCAGATAACAAGAAAAAATTGTTCATAATTCATTTTTCTTTACAGAGTATTGATAAGACCCATAAAAGCAGATCGTCCAACAACAAAATTTCTTGTGACAGTGTTAATGTTTCTCTCTCGTTGGTACGGAACAGAGTGCACTCAGTTACATAAAAGTTTTCCGAGTACCGTAACGCGTCGTAATATAAACACAGAAAAAAAGAGAATTACTATATTTGCTGAAGAAACTCTCACTACGGCTGATGTATTGCTCCAGTCAGTCATCTTTCCTGTTTACACGTTTTCATTCTTCAATGCAAACAGTATTTTCTAACTCACACCTCGTCACTGTTCGAGATGTTCACCCGTAATGTGGTGGAACAGCTGACTATCTCTAAAATCTTTTGAAGAAAACTATACTGTTAGTAGACCCAAGGAAGGCCACTGTAACCGTGGCCGAAACGTTGGTTTGTCTAGTACAGTTTTTTTCCATTACAAGGTACAACACACAGAAAAGTTTTACATCAACAGCCTCTCGCCGCGGAAGCCTTCACAATTATGCTGCACTAAATGTTCGCCAGGTTGAATCTGTCTTACCATGTATGTGTTGTTTAGCCCCAAGTTTTTTATAATATGACATAAGTGTCTTATCCATCGGCAAATACACGTTTTATAAATAAAAACAATTCTCATTAGTGGCAGCCACAGGTTCCAGATTTCATACAGTGTACTGTTCATCTCACAGTAGCAGTTACTACCTACATCCTGAATTACTTCGTGGACGTATTCCAGCCTCGGTCTCCATCTACAATTTTTCCTCTCAGCAGTATTCCATGATATAGTAACACATGTCCTATCATCTTGTCCCTGTCTCTGGTCAGTGTTTTCATATAAACCTTTCCTCGGTGATTCTGCAGGGAACCTCCTTATTCCTTACCTTATCAGTCCATCTAATTATCGCCATTTTTATTTAGAACACATCTCAATTTCTTCGATTGCCTTCTCTGTTTTCTCACAGTTCATGTATCACTACGAAACAATGCTATGCTCCAAACGTACACTCTCAGAAATTTATTCCTCAAAATAGGCCAATGTTTGATACTAGCAGACTTCTTTTGGCCAAGAACGCCGAAGGCTGATTTTTATGTCTCCCTTGCGATAAGCGGGAATTCCGAGTTTGAGTCATGGTCCGGCGCAAATTTTCATTGTCGTCATGCCATTCTACAGCTTATGTTCGTCCTTATTCTCATTTGGTAATGGATTTGATATACTTCGACATTGTCGTCACCATCTCAAAAGGACTGGGATACTGTTTCGTTCACCACCATTGGGTTGGGTGGGCTGTTTGGGGGAGGAGACCAAACAGCGAGATCATCGCTCTCATCTGACTGGGGAAGGACTGGGAAGGAAGTCGGCCGTGCCCTTTCATCCCGGCGTATGCCTGGAGCGATTTAGGGAAATCACGAAAAACCCAAATCAGGATGGCCGGACGTGGGATTAAACCATCGTCCTCCCTAATGCGAGTCCAGTGTGCTAACCACCGCGCCACCCTCGCTCGGTCACCTCCATTCCATAACCCTTTAACTACCACGGCACGTAGGTGTCCAACTGTAGGTTTCCAGAGAACCAATTGAAATTTGTTGCACGTTGCTGCTACGTATCAGTGTCCCACTGCTAAGAGGGGGCCTAGTAACGGTTAGTAGAATTCTTTTAATTACAGACTGTACGTGTCGACTGTGCCGTCCTCAGGTTGCATTGTTAACCCCGTTCTTAAGCCTACCATACTGTCTCGCCGAATTAGTCCGAACCTGCAAGGGAGCAACCCAGTTACAAAATTCGCAAAGTGGCTGCTTTCGCATCTTGTTGAACACATCGCGGCAACCATTTGCACTCATGAGCTGACGCTTGCCATATCACAAACGAAGCCCAGATTGAGCATCTGCAGTGTGAGTTACAAACTTTGAGAGATGCACAGACCACTGATGTGTGTCTATTTTCAGGATGTCCTGTATTTTTTTGTGCAGCCGTGTTCTGGAACACTGCAGGTAATTTTGAAAAATCCATTATGGCCTGCCCTCACCCCCCTCCCAACCCTCTTGGGAAACGGAACGGCGGGAAATATTCTTTTCATATTGTTACTTCTAAACTAAGACATGAATTAAAGTAACCACACGTAGGTGCGATTGCAGGCTTTCTTGGCGTATTCCAATGATGAAATCCTCTTCGCTTGAAGATGACTGATACGAAACTCATAGAAACCGAGAAAATAACTATACATTAATGTTTTGAAACATATTGGTAGTCAAAGAGCTAAAGGAGTAAACTCTTTAGGCCGTATATTCAAGCCGCGACAATGTAAACACTTCCAACAGTCACTTATTTCCCGCACTTGAAGCTATTTTGAAAACGGTCCTCTCGCTGTCCCCTACCTCCAAAATATTTCTTCACAGGATTTGTTTCTTATCTGTTTCAGGTTGCAAGTTCATAATAACAGAAGTAGTGTTCCTGAAATGACCGCCTTACGTATAGCGAAGTTAAGCCAGTGAACCCGGAACTACATACAGTGCTAGTGGAAACCCGTCTGGCGGTCGACATAACTGCTAACTACGACTGTCCTTCTGTTTACCACATGTGTGCTAGGTTAAACGTGTGCTGGTTCTGCGCTATAAATTACGTAAGGAAATGGCCTGCTGTACCGTAGCTGCGGACGTAAGCACGAGGTAGGACGGCCGGGTCCACTGGCATGACGTACGCGCGTTGGCGCACGTTGCCCCCGGCAAAGTGCCAGAATGCCAGCCGCGGTAGACCATGTGACTCAGACGCGAGGACATTGCCTGAGGGATCCACAACTGCATACACTCCTGTTTTTAATAAGACATTCTTTATGGGGTTGAAAGGTCTCTGTAGGATTCCTTTCATGTTAATTTTATTAAAACTGTTGTCATTTACGGCATACATTCCACATCTAAATTTACTGTGGTGTTTCAGACTATCTGGGAGGAGACTGAGTAGTGGAACGTGTTACTTCTACACATAATCAAGAACGATCTGTCACACTACTACACTTAAAAACACAGTTTATATGTAATTCATGTCAGACAGTCTCATATGGAACCTACATGCGCTTTCTTTTATATAGTGTATATGATAAGATACTGTCATCCCCCTTCCCTTCTGTGTGAAAGGATGAATGAGCAAATGTATTTCTAGTTGCATTCTTGATGCTAGCAGACAAGCTTGTCTGCTAGAGAACAGTAGGACCAACGTCGGAACAGGTAGCTACGCTATCTAAAAACAAAGAGGTTTCCTTTCTTGGTATGGTCCTGTCCGTCCCTTGTCATGTTGGTATAGGAAGCCGCCTGTTTGGTCACTTCTGATTTGTATCTGTGAAGCACCCTCGGAAGGAACCCCCGGCAGTCAGTCCGCGGCGAGCGTCTGAAGTGGTAAGATCTCCGGCTAAGCGCGTCTCTGCTAAGTCCGTAGGATTTCTTAAGTTCAGCCTAACTGAAAATTTAATCACCTTTATTTCAGGTTTAGATCTGAAATATGTTATCTTAAACTGCAACGCAGTGTAATTCGAGTGTGAAGTTCGGAATATCTTCCAGTAGTAGCTTTGTCACTACTTTGTGAGTAAAGTGGAACCACGTGTTGAGGATCCGTAACTAAGACCATCAATCTTAAATGCGAATGTTCGTGAGATTATAACGTCTCGTCTAGACAATATTTTTCAATATAGCAACTTTTCTTTATGTTTAACACACGTGGGGTGTACTTTGTGAGACCAGTACCACGTGCTTATACAATTGTTTGACCCATCAGGTTTATTAGTAAGACGATAGTAACCTGTTCGAGGTTTTTCTTTTGTAAATTGCGTTTCGATGTAATTTATTTTCGGTATCGAAATTATTGTGGAGTTATAATCTTTGTGTAAACCAAGTTGATTACGTGAAGCATGTGGCGTAATCATCAAAGTAGCCCTCAGCTATTCTTTTCGAGAAGATTTCACTGAGAGTTAGTATGAATTTAGTATACCAGTGAGTGGTAATTTCATGACGGACAGGATTGCGCTACGAATGTAACTTCTTTGGGGGAAAATTGAATCGGTTGGTTGTGGTTAATTTCCTCTTGCATATGTTTCAACGTTTTTGGTGTGTTATTTTATGAATGCAGTGTTGTATGCAGTCTCCCAATCTTGGCTCCATATTTGACGTGTTCCGTAAGATTACAAACCCACATTTTCACAATCCTAAATAAGGCACCAGTTTAGTTATGAATGCTGAAATTTTAACGGAACTATGATCAATGTTAAAATAAATGTCCAAATATAAACTGATTTTTTTCTTTTTATTTAAATTGTCCTTTTGTATATATATCACCGGTTGTCGTAAGATGGCTATTAAAAGATCATAATTAATGTTAGTCTGGTTGGGAATTTGGTAAGCTATACTGGATACCTGGTGAAACATTTGCTCAGAAATGCAAGGTTAACTTCCCCAGATAGCTCACAGCTTGTAACCCGCTTTTATTGTCTTGAATATCAGCACCGCTTTCAGAACAAATTAATGCATCAACATTACAAGGTATAAGAGTCTCTTTCTATTTGACGTGTCTGCATTATCTGATGGTCTTCCTCCATCACGTTAATTTCAGTTTCCAACTATGCTTGTACTAATCAACGAAGTCTCGGTCCAGCAGCTGGATAATGTCTACATCCTGCTACGATACTTCGGCTGACAATCGTTCGCCATCTGCAGGTGAGCTTACACCGGAAACTGCTGATGCAAGCCGCTGACTTGATGCCGAAAATTGGCTCGGTGGTGCACTCGCATAGATTTTCTCTGCATGACAGCCCCCTGATGAATTTAACTCCGTCTATGCAATACAGCGGTATACATTAACCTCACAAAAGTGTAACATAGCGATACGGACATATATTGATGGCGGTAGTATCGCGTGCAGAAGATATAAAAGTGGAGTGTATCGGCGGGGCTATCATCTGTATACATGTAGTTCACGTGAAAAGCCTCCGACGTGATTATGACCTCACTACGGAAATTAGCAGGCTCTGAACGCGGAAATATAGTTGGAGCTAGACGCATGGGACATTCCAAGTCAGAAATCTTTAGGGAATTCAACATTCCGAGGACCACAGCATAAAGAACGTGACGAGAAAACCAAATTTCAGGCATTACCTCTCACCACGGACAACACAGTGGCCGACGGCCCTCATTTAACGATCAAATGGTTCAAATGGCCTTGAGCACTGTGGGACGTAACATCAGAGGTCATCACTCCTCTAAACTTAGAACTACTTAAACCTAACTAACTTAAGGACATCACACACATCCATGCCCGAGGCAGGATTCGAACCTGCTACCGTAGCAGCAGCGCGGTTCCAGGCTGAAGCACCTAGAACCGCTCTGCCACAACGGCCGGCACTTAATGATCAAGAGCAGAGGTGTTTGTGTAGAGTTGTCAGTGCTAACAGACAAACAGCACTACATGAAATAACGGCAGAAATCAACGTGGGACTTATCCATTAGGGCACGCGGCGAAACATAGTGTTAATGAGTTATGACACCAGAAGATCGAAGCACGATATTTCATGCAGCTCCTCTCCTGGGCTCGTGACCGTATCAGTTGGACTCTATAAGACAGAAAAACCGTGGCCTGTTCAGACGAGCCCCGATTTCAGATGGTAAGAGCTGATGGTAGGGTTCGAGTGTGGTCCAGATCCAAGTTGTCAACAAGGCACTGTGGAAGCTGGCAGTGGCTCCATAATGGCAAGATCTGCATTTACGCCGAACGGCCCATGTCTTCTGGTCCAACTAAACCGATCACTGCTCAGGATTGGTTATGCCCGGTTACTTAGAGAGATATTCATGGAATTCATGTTCCCAACAACGATGTCATGTCACCGATCCAGAACTGTTCTCGATACTTTTGAAGAACATTCTGGACAATTTACGCGAATAATTTGGCCATCCAGATCACCTGACATAAATTCTGTCGAACATTTATGGGACATAATCGAGAGGCTAGTTCGTGCACAAAATGCTGCACTGGCAACACTTCCGTAATTATGGGAGGCTATGGTGGCAGCTTGGCTCAGTATTTCTCTAGGGGACTTCTGCGATCCAGCAGAGTTCAAAATCAGTTATGAAATTAGTAAAATTAATTGTTGCTTTGCGTTTCATGAGGGTAAAAATTTTGTTTTCTCAAGATGTCAGGGAAATCACCGGTTCCCAAGTCATATCAAATAGATAGCCACCTCAATATCAGTAACATGTTCCATAAAATTCATTTCGAGAGACATCTATGTATTGAACCCCAGGATGATCTCGTCGTGCCCAACACTTTCGTGGAAAATAATTCATGTCCAGTGTTCGGTTATGGCTGACTCACTGGGCTGCAAAAGCGAGCGTGCCGATTGTTTCACGCGCCTCAACAAAATGTGCGTGTGGTTTGATCAATGCAAACAGAATAGTTTTCTCTTTTCAAACACGCTGTCAGGTATTTGGCGCCGTTGAAACGTCCCCTTAGAAAATTTTGAAAATGACTGTGCAGGTAAACTTCTACGTTATTTTATTTTCAAAAAGCTGAGCAAAACTGAACGTACTCAGACATTTCTCTCTTTACTTATTCTGATCATCACTAAACTGACACACAATATTTTTAGCGCAACGCAATATGATTTTCAATAATCCCCACAAAAGAATGGCCCGGAGTCACAATAACCTATACCTTTCACGAATCACTTACCTCACAAAAATCTTCGTTACTCGAACTACTGCCATACAGCGAGCGCCAATACTGCCAGCCAAATAAAAGATTCTTACTACTGAAGGCACTAACTACTGATAGGCATAGTTAGCAAATGAAAGATTTTGATAGAGAACAAAAAATGGGTCAAATGGCTCTGAGTACTAGGGGACTTAACATCTGAGGTCATCAGTCCCTAGAACTTAGAACTACTAAAACCTAACTAACCTAAGGACATCACACACATCCATGCTCGAGGCAGTATTCGAATCTGCGACCGTAGCGGTCGCGCGGTTCCAGACTGTAGCACCTAGAACCACTCGGCCACACCGGCCGGCTACAGAGAAATAGAGAACAAACAATGAATTTACCTTAATAACATTCAAAAGTCATCATATATATATATGTATATATATATATATATATATATATATATATATATATCGGTGGAGAGAGAGATGCCAGAGTTTTGGGAGGTCACGAATTGACGATTTTTGAACGTTATTAAGGTAAATACATTGTTTGTTCTCTATCACAATCTTTCATTTGCTAACTATGTCTATCAGCAATTACTGCCTTCAGTAGTTAGAATCTTTTATTTAGCTGGCAGTATTGGCGCTCGCTATATTGCAGTAGTCCGAGTAACGAAGGTTGTTGTGAGGTAAATGAATCAGGAAAGGTATAGGTTATTGCTACTCAGGACCATTCTTTTGTAGGGATTATTGAAAGTCCGATTGTGTTGCACTAAAAACATTGTGTGTCAGTTTAGTGATAATCAGAATAAGTAAAGAGAGAAATGTCTGAGTACGTTCAGTTTTGCTCAGCTGTTTGAAAATCTAATACCAAGAAGCTTACCAGCACAGTCATTTGTAATTTTTCAAAGGGGACGTTTCAACGTTTGTTACTACTTACGTGTATGAAAGTGGGTTTTCTCAATTGTTGTGCATTAATACTCGTCATAAATACAGAAACAGACTTAATATTGAGGAAAACTTGAGATGTAATCTGAGGCCATTTGACCCAGACTATGAAGCTGTGAAACATAAAGATGTTCCTTCATCAGAATCTACATTTGAAAATTCACTAATTAACGATTTTCAGGTCTGATCTAGCGTCAAAGTTTGATTTTACCCTGAATCGTCTTGATTTCTGGAATCTACTTTACTGTACCCTATGTTCAGTTTATTACTCTGTCGCACATATAGTAAAAGCTTAATAAATGCAAAAGCTTAATAAATAATTTAAATATCATTCCTCTTTTACTCATTGAATATTTGTATCAGAACAGGCTTAATTTAATTTCACATTATTTGCTACAAATAGGTACCACATGTAATCATGAACGACTCTATGAAACAGTGTTTCCACGAAACTTTAGGTGCACCTTTTAGCTACTTCTCTACGTAGTCGCCGCTCTGATATAGACATTTGTCATAGCGTTGTACAAACTTTCCAATACCCTGGTCATAGAAGACAGACGCCTGTGCTTTCCGGTACTTCGTTGTGCTGGTTTGCAATTTATTGTCTGTGCCAAAATGTTGTGTTCATAGCAAGAGGTCCATGTGAGCAGAGTTGAAACTCAGGGAGAACCAATTACGGTTTGTAATGTGGGTAGTCAAAGACTTCTATCGAAAACGCTGCAAGGGCGTCCTTACTACCCCTCCTGTGAGTGTCGAGAATTTTCATGAACAAGGAAATGCATGACAGTTCCGGTATGTGGAATTGCATATATCAGCCGAATTCGCTCAGCGGGCACCCACGCCTAGCGTGAGATATTATTGTTCTAGCCATCTTTACGCTCTCAGCGTGTGCTCATAACTGAAAAGAGCGACGTGACGTGATCGACATGGGTACTACAGACACTGCCGAACATATCTGCACAAACCTTCACTGCCGTTTCCATTCTACGATTTATCGCACTTTACCTTGCGAATAGCCCTCGTAATAGTTGATAGGCACGAGGCAAAAATCATATGTGTTTTGTCAGCACCGAGGAAGATGGCGAAAATTATTTACCCCGTACCTTTCTTCAGCGCTGCGGCAGTGGTCTCTCAACCTTTCGCATCTGCCCACCTCCCCCCACCCCCCCCCCACCTCCCCCATACTCCTCAAACACCTCACTACTAAAAAATGAACAAACTATAGTGATAAGCCAAAATTTCTGACACTGTCAAGTAGTATGAAGTGAAAAAAATTCTGGGAATCTCCGCATTAGAGAGACCCTTGTGAAAAATTGACCAACATCAGAATTTGCTAAAAACGTTCGATTCGTTGAGTTATAGACTTTAGCCTATATGCTTGACTTCCTTGCACAATAATTCACGCCTGATTGTCATCTGCGAATCTCTGCGCCACAACCCGGTCCTCCAGCTACAAGCTTCAATGCGTTGTGTAGGTCACCTGTGGACTGTTACATAGGCGAGAGAATCTCGGAGGAGTTTAATTGTCCACAGCGAGGGGACGTAAGGAACGGGAAGCGGATATAGTGGAAAATGATTTCGCGCGCTTAACAGGGTAAATAATTGGTACGATCTCGAAGTGTGAGTTTTGGTAAGATCGCTTGAATGACAACCAAATGTAAATAAACGGTATGTTTTTCATTTCCTGGTCTCAGCAAGCAACAGAAGCCTTCGTTGTGGAGCACAGTAGCGAACATTACCTCGTCTGTGGCGCAGCGCATTCCTTGTCAACACCAGCAAACTACCGGCGAAACGTGAAACCACTTGAAGGAGCTGCGGCTGCGGGGGATGACAGCATGTCTGGAATAGTTGGCGAAGAATTTTCGGCGTAACTCTGCCAGCTTAACGCTAGTTAGCGCCCTTTAGAGTCAGATGCTGTTGGCGAAGTGAGTGACGTCACTGGCGCCAAGGTCGCAGCTGCTGACGTCGATTTCTTCGTGCACATCTCTAATATGATGTGACCTATGGAGAGCAGTTGCTGAACTGTTCATCAATCGTTCATTTAATTAACCACTGAAAGGCCACCCCAAGTCCCAATACACTGACGGAGAGAAAATCTTAACACCAAGCAACAACGAATGTAGAGCAATGAAATTTCGGAAATAAATTTGCCTAGGTAAAATATTTAGGAAATTAGCGTTGCAAGATCACAGGTTAAAGTGGGTGCGTAAAAAGAAGCTGTTGCAAATGTAAAATTCTGGCACATTAATAACCGATGTAACTGTCAGATGTTGAATGTAGGCATACAAAATGGCATGCATTCTGTCCTACAAGTACCCGCCGGAGTGGCCGTGCGGTTCTAGGCGCTACAGTCTGGAACCGAGCGACCGCTACGGTCGCAGGTTCGAATCCTGTCGGGCATGGATGTGTGTGATGTCCTTAGGTTAGTTAGGTATAATTGGTTCTAAGTTCTAGGCGACTGATGACCTCAGAATTTAAGTCGCATAGTGCTCAGAGCCATTTGAACCATTTTTTGTCCTACAAGTGCCGGATGTCAAAGTGTGGGATGGAGTTCGACGTCTGCAGCACTTTGTCGGTCAACACAGGAACGTTTAACGCTGGCTGTGGATGAAGCTGGAGTTGTTGAGCGATGATATCACATCCGCGCTCGATTGGAAACAGATCTCGTGATCGAGCAGACCAAGGCAACATGTCGACAGTCTGTAGAGCATGTTTTTTGCAACATTGGTATGTGGGCGAGCGTTATCCTGTTGGAAAACACCCCCTGGAATGCTGTTCACACCGAGCGAGGTGGCGCAGTGGTTAGCACACTGGACTCGCATTCGGGAGGACGTCGGTTCAAACCCGCGTCCGGCCTTCCTGATTTAGGATTTCCATGATTTCCCTAAATCGCTTCAGGCAAATGCTGGGATGCTTCAGTTGACAGTGCACAGTCGACTTCCTTCTCCAGTCTTTCCTAATCCTGTGGGACCGATCACCTCGCTGTTTGGTCTCTTCCCCGAAATCAATCAAACAACCAATATCTGTTCATGAAATGTAAGCACAACAGGTCGAATCACCAGACTCGCGTACTAATTTGTAGTCATGATGCGTGGGATAACCACATGAGTGCTCCTTCTGTCATACGAAATCGCACGGCAGCACATAACACTAGCTGCAGGTCCAGTGTGTCTCGCAAGCAGCAAAATGTTCCAATATGTGTGAAATCTGTTGGGACATAACTGCGAAGGTCATCAGTCCCTAAGCTTACACACTAGTTAACTTACATTATCCTAAGGACAAACACACACACACCCATGCGCTAGGGAGGACTCGAACCTTAGCCGGGACCTCGCGAGCAGCCAGGTTGGTTGCAGGATCTTAGTTGGCCTCCTCCTAACCAGCAAACCACGGTCATTGGCACCAAGGGTGAATCAGAAAACACAAAAAACCTCTATCCTGCTCTTAATGAGCTCTCGCTTCACACCACTGTGATTCGGAGTCAGTGGAATACAACCCAGAGGGCGTCTGGCTCGGAGCTGTCCTTGAAGTAACCGACGGTCCATTTTAACACGGGTAATGTATCACGAAGCAAACACCGTCCGCACTGGCGGAATGTTACATAATACCACGTACTTAAATGTTTGTGACTATTACAGCGCCATCTATCACAATGCGAAAAAAGTGGTCCAAGTAAAACATTCATATTTCTTTACGTACTACGCGAATATGTAATAAAAATGGGGGTTTCTATTTTTAAAAAACACAGTTGATATCCGTTTCACCTATGGCAGCGCCATCTAGCGGGTCAACCATAGCGCCATCTGGTTTTCCCCTTCAAGCTAGACGAGTTTCGGTCTTTGTAGATTTTTCGTTTGAAGCTTATTTCGTGAGATATTTGGCCCGCTCATGATCAATGGACCACCTTGTATACGCGAATCTGTATACACAACTGTTCTCCGCAAACCAACTTACGGTGTACACGCTGAGAACTACCACTTATCCTCTTTTCTTTGGTGTAGAATTGTGCGCGGGAAGAACAACTGTTTGTAATGCCTTGGTCAGCTGCTTTAGTCTTACCGATGATAACATGTTCATTAAAATAGTCTGTAGAAAAAAGAAAGGGGAGTGTGAATAGTCTCGTAACAGTTTCTCCGCCGTACCTGCTCGTGACATGTGATGCGAGGAGAGAACTGAGTGATGCCTCTGAGATTTCTTCCAAGTCGAAGCAGGAGTTGGCGTGAAGAGCTTGTTTCTTCTAAAATGCTGCTTCTAAGAAATTATATGTATACGTAGGAAGGCCGAATTTTCCGGTTTGAATAATATACGACGCTCAAAGTTGATAAATGCAATCTGGCTGGGGAGCGCCTGAAACTTGGGCTGCAACTTCGAGGCTTGTGGTTTACGTAGGAGACTGTGCACCCGATGAAGGGGATTAAAGCGCACGCTCAGAGTTTCGATTACCTGCAAACTGTGCCAGTAATCACTCTAGCAACTTGTAGCTACACGCTGCCATAGATGCCGGTTCACCTGCGCACCACCTGATTTTCAGAATATCGATTGAGAACACAATGCGTCTTGGCCAATTTAATACACGATTTACTTGATACCATGCCGTCATAAATCTCCCAGATAATTGCATTCTTCGGTAACATATTTAGATAATACACGTCTCTCTCTCAATAGTTACTCCGCCTTTATCGATAAACTGCCGCTAAGGTCTAAATGGCCTTAGGACTCAACGGTTGAAGCGAATTGTGAGGAGCATTTGCAAGAATATGGAGAGAGACTTCGAGCCGATCCATGGATCACGGCGCAGACTTATAACTTCTTCGGTTGTAGACAAGTCAATCGAATTTAGTGTATAGCGAACGATAAAGTTTTAATGCAGCGATAGTAACGAAAATATTTACATGCACGAAATATAAACATAACTCCCGAGAACAGCGTCAGAATGGGATCCAAATTTTGTAACGATGAACTAGAAAGAAACTATTGGAATAATGTGTTTGTGACTAGTGCAGACGAATGTGTATGGAAATGAAGATGTTCTCTTATGTGTGCCTCACAAATTGACAGACAAAAGACTTTACCAATTCTCTTCTGAGCAGACTGAGCACCCATTATGGGCAATAGTGTACGAATCGGGATGTGACTAAAGACGTATCACACCACTGATTACATCTTATAGAAGAGTTTACTGACAGTCTTCAGCATCTTTGTAAACGTTGCAAGGAGTAAATGGAGGTCACTGTGAAATATTTGGAGCTAAATAATTGATGTGTAATTTCTAATTCCGTAAGTAATGCACTACGTTGACAGTCCTACACACACATTCACTGCAGAAAGAGATTATCAGATCACAGCGGAGTGGAGCTATTCTGCGATTTCATTGAAGATTAATACAGTTTCCAAGATCAGATATTGAACCCGGAGACTTGTCTAGGCAGAATGCTGATTGTTTTCAGAAATAGTCTTTCACACTGCTGAGTGGTGAAAGGTCCTGAGGTCGAGCATAGATTCAGCAACAGTTTTAATCCGCCAGGATGCTTCAAATTTCCTGCAGTTATGGTAACATGTACTTTAAGGTAGGCAACCATGTTACATCATGCCCACGCAGGGCTTATAATGTTCAGCTGAGTTGCCTTTCTTAAGGGGTACAAAATATTTTCAAACATCTCTCTGTTTCTTTCAAAAAATGGCTCTGAGCACTATGGGACTCAACATCTTAGGTCATACGTCCCCTAGAACTTAGAACTACTTAAACCTAACTAACCTAAGGACATCACACACACCCATGCCCGAGGCAGGATTCGAACCTGCGACCGTAGCAGTCCCGCGGTTCCGGACTGCAGCGCCAGAACCGCTAGACCACCGCGGCCGGCTGTTTCTTTCTCATTTGACTCAGACGCTCGTACCAATACTTTGATATCCCTTCAGTGGTTTGTGTAGTGCTTTTGTCGTATGTTCACAAACATGATGTCAGTGATTCTGGTGAATCCACTTAACGGCGGAGTATGTGTTTGCTGTTGGTGGTGAATACTAAGAAAGCTGAAACCTGCGACCAGCACTTCACTTAAATCTCACTATGAGCACCAAGGGGTTCCCCGATTTTGACGTCCTTAGATAGGGAAAAGATTGCCGTACATTCTACACTCTTCCATGAACGTGTCACGGAACATTACTGAGTAACTTGTGTTGTAATTTTAGCTGGATATCACATGATATACAGATCAGTTCTGGCGATGAATATTTATTTCTCGATTTGGATTGAAACCTGTAAGGTAAGGAGTGGGAGGCGTTTAGTTGGTGACATAAGCTGTGGAAACTTAAAATTAATTTTCTGAGTAGTAAAGGACTTCCAGATACTCTGGACGTGGACGAGAACATCGTTTCACAACAGACATACCTCTACCAAATTTTACCCGCTAATAATAGCTAGGCATAAACTATTAGGAATCCGGCGTCCTTTGATCGTCGTTTGTTGTTTTGAAGTTCCAACAGCATGTTAGCTAGTCTTTCAAACGCCACCCGTCTCTACGAGCCGTAGGATGCTCTTGAGCACCCATGTTTACCCACGTTTCACCTTGGTTCCTTAAATGTTTCCTGTGTCTTTAGGAAGGAACTCTACTATGAACGGGGCTGGCGCAAAGATTTTAGAGCGATCCTTGCAGATTTTCGATGTGGTAGCCGACGGTTAAGAAAAATAAGTTTCGAAACTTGTGGAGCTAAGTGATGTTTTTAACGTAAGATTTTCGTTAATGTGTATTGCAGGTTGCACCACTGACAGAAAAAAGGAAATATTTTCATGTTATTTGCAAGGGATTGTAATTGAAATGAGAACTCCTGTTAGAAAGGATACTTTACCAAATCCTTACCTATGAAACCTTTAAAGTATTAACGGAAATGAATATATCTTCGTAAATAAGAATTTAGTTAAAACATACACAAAAACACAGGAAAATCACAGTGTGTGGTGAAGAGAAAGAAAATAAAATCCCTCTGATGATATTGAAACTTTAGCGAAATATGTCTGAGAAATGAAAGAAAAGATAACACTGTGTTTTGCTCACTGTGGACCCCCCCTAAAAAAAAAAAAAAATAAAATAAAATAAAATCTGTTTATAAAGCAAACACTGACAGAAGAGCTTCGACCTCAAGACGGTTATTGAATGCGTAGTTTCGGAACACCGTGTAACACTTACAACGAGTGCCTTTGAGCATAATTAACAGTTCACAAACAGGCGATTCCAAAGTAAAAGATAAAAAATGAGAAATAATCTCAAGGAATTTCACATCCAGAATCATAACGAAACTGCCAGACATGTACTTTACTCACACTTTGAGAGTGTATTTAGGAACTTGTAAGGGATCCGTGATCCCACGAACATAGATGCTAGTATCCGACGCCCAGGTCGATAGTAGGCAGGAGTCGACTGTCGAGTGCTGCAGGAGGCAGTGAGGTGAGTGCTGAGTGCGCAGTACCACTGGAGTGTGTCGAGTGACAAGTAGTGCTGGAAAGACAGGCAAGAATGGTGGTGGAGTGAGTTGTAAACGGTAAAAAAATTTCACCGGAGTATGGCGAGTGAGCACGTCCCCCTGGGGTTGACCCTCATTAATACCGATTCGCGAGTGATATGAAAGAGAAAGTGACAATTGCTGGATTACGTGTTTCGCGTCAACCGCGTCGGCCAGCAACAACCATGGATTGCATTGAGGATTGTTTTGAATGTTAACCATCGTCATTGCGTGTGACGAATTACTGAAAATCAGCAACCAATAAAAAGATATAACCGTAATTAGACGTGTAAGGCGAAGGTAGTAACTACCTCAGAATTTGTGTGTTAGTAGGAAGTCTATATCACTTTGTACATCGCAACGTTTGTGGTCCTTTTTTTTTTTTTTTTTTTTTTGTCATCAGTCTACTGACTGGTTTGATGCGGCCCGCCACAAATTCCTTTCCTGTGCTAACCTCTTCATCTCAGAGTAGCACTTGCAACCTACGTCCTCAATTATTTGCTTGACGTATTCCAATCTCTGTCTTCCTCCACAGTTTTTGCCCTCTACAGCTCCCTCTAGTACAGGCTGTTCCAACCGAGCTCCAGGGAGCCGGAGCGCTCACTGCGGCAGCTCGGAGCCAGAGTGGAGGGGGAAAGCGAACTCACTGCCTCCTGGCCGCATGCAGCCGCAACTGACGCAATAATCCGTGTTCAGTGACACCTATTACTAGTCGTGGGAGCCCTGTACCTCTATTTGAGGAGGGACCGATGACCATGGCAGTCTGGTCCCTTTAATCCCCCAAACCAACCATCTATTTGAGGTTACCTTTCTATTCATTGAGTGGAATGGTCGCCTGCAGTGTCTTGTATGTCATTAAGTATTTAATTCTGCGAAGAGGTCCAATATACAGCGACGTTATACACGTCTTCACGCCGCGCACTACGATCAGGCAGAAGGCGTTGCACGCAGAGAACTGGTAGCCAGGCTTAAGAACGTAAGTTTAAAAATGGTCTCGTAATACGGAGGGTATCAAAACATGCAACATAGTTCGTGTTCTGTAATGGGTTTATAATTTTCAGGTGAATGAGAGCGCAGAAAACACTACTGAATCTGCAATTCGAGCAAGCTACAGGGTCGCTCACATCATAGCGACGAGTGGCAAGCCGTTTTCGGTGGGACCACTCGTAAAATCGTGCATGGTAGCAGTTGCAGAATGTTTGTTTCCAAGGGAGGTGCAGGCAACTGAAGGAGTTTGCCTGTCGAAGCAAACAATGTCTCGTCGAATACTGGACATAGCACCGGATTTAGAGACACAGCTCAAGAAAAAGGCTGAGACCTTTGTTACATTTTCGCTAGCGCTTGACGAAAGCACCGACATATCGGACTGTGCTCAGCTTGCAGTCTCTGTGCGTGGTGTCGACATGCAGCTGCAAGTAACTGAAGAACTCTTGGATGTGGTACCACTCGATTACACCGCAACCGGGCGTGACATTTTTGAAACTGTTTGTGAATCAGTGAACAATATGAATTTGCCGTGGGATAAGCTCCATTCTGTAGCGACATTCTTCATTGTTTTATTCACCAAGAGGCACTGTGTCCTGAAACAGTAGAGCTAGTTGGCGTAGATTTCGTGAAGTGTGTGAATTTTGTGCAGCGTCATGGTATGAATCACCGCCAATTCAAAGGATTCCTGAAAGATATGGAAGCGGAGTATGGGGATATACCTTACCACAGTACAGTTCGTTGGCTGAGTCGGGGAAAAGTTCTTGATGTTTTCTTTGCCATTCGTGGGGAAATATCCCTTTTTCTCGAACTGAAAGGGGAAGATATGCGTTGTCTGAAAGATATAAAATCAGACCTGGCGTTCCTAGTTGACATAACTATGCGTCTGAATGATTTAAATCCGTCATTGCAGGGCAAAGGGCAGCTAATCGTTGACATGCACGACCAGATAAAAGCGTTCATGGAAAAGTTACGTTTGTTTGAGAGGCAGATGAGTAATTGACATTTAATGTTCTGCAATCGTCTTTCTTCTTTAAAACTACCGGAAGGTACTACTTTCGGAGATTACCGAGCAGAGTTAAAGCAGCTCATCATGTCGTTTGAAACACGATTCTGAGACCTTACTAGTTTGGAAATGGAACTTAAGGTGTTCAGCACTCCTTTTTCAGTTTCCGCCGATGACTTGTCATCGTCACTTCAATTGGAGATTATTGATTTGCAAAACTGACCGTTCTTGAAAGAGAGGTACTACAACACGTTGGTATCGTTCACTACAGCAAAAAATATATCCCAAGCTTCACAACAATGCCGCTCAGATCATGTGCATGTTTGGATCTACGTATTGTTGTGAGCAGTTTTTCTCAGCAATGAAAAGAGTAAAAGGTAATGAACGATCGCGAACACTATGACGCCTGATTTTTTCCGATCTTGTAATGAAAAGAAAATGTCAAACTACAGAGGCCCAATAAATTTAGTACGCAATTTCTTGTAAAACAATTGTTTCTTATTTATTTCCTGAACTTCGTATATCCTGATGTAGAATGTCACCACGTCTTAGCAGCTAAGAGTATGAGATTGTCGATCTTGTAAGACGCAGCTGGCACATCAAAACGCTTGCCTTGCCGCCTGCCTCAGCCAGCCATGCCACAAGCCGGCGTGCCGGCCCACTTGAATGGTCACAGCGAGCGACGCGGCTCCCTGGAGCAGGGAGCGCTCCGAGGCTCACAACGGAGCCGACGAGCTGGAACAGCCTGCTCTAGTACCATGGAAGTCATTCCATCATGTCTTAGCAGATGTCCTATCATCCTGTCCCTTCTCCTTATCAGTGTTTTCCGCATATTCCTTTCCTCTCCGATTCTGCGTAGAACCTCCTCATTCCTTACCTTATCAGTCCACCTAATTTTCAACATTCGTCTATAGCACCACATCTCAAATGCTTCGATTCTCTTCTGTTCCGGTTTTCCCACAGTCCATGCTGTACTCCAGACGTACATCCTCAGAAATTTCTTCCTCAAATTAAGGCCGGTATTTGGTATTAGTAGACTTCTCTTGGCCAGAAATGCCTTTTTTGCCATAGCGAGTCTGCTTTTGATGTCCTCCTTGCTCCGTCCGTCATTGGTTATTTTACTGCCTAGGTAGCAGAATTCCTTAACTTCATTCACTTCTTGACCATCAATCCTGATGTTAAGTTTCTCGCTGTTCTCATTTCTACTACTTCTCATTACCTTCGTCTTTCTCCGATTTACTCTCAAACCATACTGTGTACTCATTAGACTGTTCATTCCGTTCAGCAGATCATTTAATTCTTCTTCACTTACACTCAGGATAGCAATGTCATCAGCGAATCGTATCATTGATATCCTTTCACCTTGTACTTTAATTCCACTCCTGAACCTTTCTTTTATTTCCATCATTGCTTCCTCAATGTACAGATTGAAGAGTAGGGGCGGAAGGCTACAGCCTTGTCTTACACCCTTCTTAATACGAGCACTTCGTTCTTGATCGTCCACTCTTATTATTCCCTCTTGGTTGTTGTACATATTATATATGACCCGTCTCTCCCTATAGCTTACCCCTACTTTTTTCAGAATCTCGAACAGCTTGCACCATTTTATATTGTCGAACGCTTTTCCCAGGTCGACAAATCCTATGAAAGTGTCTTGATTTTTCTTTAGCCTTGCTTCCATTATTAGCCGTAACGTCAGAATTGCCTCTCTCGTTCCTTTACTTTTCCTAAAGCCAAACTGATCATCACCTAGCACATTCTCAATTTTCTTTTCCATTCTTCTGTATATTATTCTTGTAAGCAGCTTCGATGCATGAGCTGTTAAGCTGATTGTACGATAATTCTCGCACTTGTCAGCTCTTGCCGCCTTCGGAATTGTGTAGATGATGCTTTTCCGAAAGTCAGATGGTATACCGCCAGACTCATATATTCTACACACCAACGTGAATAGTCGTTTTGTTTCCACTTCCCCCAATGATTCTGATGGAATGTTATCTATCCTTTCTGCCTTATTTGACCGTAAGTCCTCCAAAGCTCTTTTAAATTCCGATTCTAATACTGGATCCCCTATCTCTTCTAAATCGACTCCTGTTTCTTCTTCTATCACATCAGACAAATCTTCACCCTCATAGAGGCTTTCAATGTTGTCTTTCCACCTATCTGCTCTCTCCTCTGCATTTAACAGTGGAATTCCCGTTGCACTCTTAATGTTACCACCGTTGCTTTTAATGTCACCAAAGGTTGTTTTGACTTTCCTGTATGCTGAGTCTGTCCTTCCGACAATCATATATTTTTGTGGTCCTTAATAATAGACAAACTTTGAACTATTCCACTATTCAGTCTCAGAACAGTCGAACCCGGTTGAAATACCCCCGAAACCACAGCAGAAAAGCCGATAGCCTTTCATCCATTAAGCACACGGTCATATATCATAATAATTAACTGTTTGGCGGCTTCGGCAAATTACACTAAATCCAGTAAAGGAATTAAACGGGGGTGTTTCAAACTCTAGCTTCACGGTTCTTCGCAGAGTTTTCTCTCCCTGACTGTGCTGAAATACGAGAAGGGGCGGTGTAAATTGGTAGAGTGCAGGTAGTGCAAGATCGCGAGTCTCATACACCGACTCTCCTCATAGAAACAGTGCGCGATAGTTATACATCGTCCCCGTACCGCGCGTAGTCGTCGAAGTCATCCTCACTTCGGGCGCAAGAACGGTAGCGTCGTATCGCACTGCCGATTTCTGCAGAGCAAGGGCGCTAAATTTGCCGGTTCACTTAATCCAGCAGCAAGAACGGTGACCCGCAGGACCGCAACAGCAGCAATTGCACGATAGACGGTATCTTGCGCCCGCCTCCGGGGCTAATATCGAGACGGCGGCCTCCTGCAGGCAGCAGTGCGATCCCACGAGTGTGCTGCCGTTTGCGCGGAACGGAGCCCAGCAGGTGGTATGCGGTGAGCGTCGGAGGTCTGGAGCCCGCCAGCGTAACGTGCTCGCGGCCACCGCAGACTGTGGGGATCCCAACGTCCAATCATCTCGCCTCACCCTATCCTTGAATTACGTGACCGGCTTCCGGTCTGCTCCCTCCAGCATCCGACCCGGGCTCGATATCTAGTTCAGCTGCCAGCCGCGCCAAGAATTCGCAAGACGGTGTTTGCGCAATGCCAGGTCCGACAGCAAAAGTAAAGGTACACCGAAGGCTGGGCTTTAGTAAGCGTGATAAGCATTGCGGGTACGTCTCTTAGAAGCGGCGTCATAAGGAGGCAGTTTTCTCACAGATCATATACACTATGTGACCAAAAGTATCCTGGCACTCCCAAAAACATACGTTTTTTAATATTAGGTGTATTGTGCTGCCACCTACTGCCAGGTACTCCGTATCAGCGACCGCAGTAGTCGTTAGACATCGTGAGAGAGCAGAATGGGGCGTTCCACGGAACTCGCGGACTTCGAACGTGGTCACGTGATTGGGTGTCACTTGTGTCATACGTCTGTATACGAGACTTCCACACTCCTAAACATTCCTAGTTCCACTGTTTCCATTGTACCAGTGAGGTGGAAACGCGAAGGGACAGGTACAGAACAAAAGCGTACAGGCCGGCCTAGTCTGTTGACTGACAGAGACCGGCGACAGTTGAAGAGGGTCGTAATGTGTAATTGGCAGACATCTATGCAGCCCATCACACAGAAATTCTAAACTGAATCAGGATCCACTGCAAGTACTATGACAGTTAGGTGGGAGGTGACAAAACTTGGATTTCATGGTCGAGCGGCTGCTCGTAAGCCACACCTCACGCCGATAAAAGCCAAAGGACGCCTCGCTTATGTAAGGAGCGCAAACACTGGACGATTGAACAGTGAAAAAAAGTTTTGTGGAGTGACGAATCACGGTACACAACGTGGCGATCCGATGGCAGGGTGTGGATATGGCGAATGCCCGGTGAACATCTGCCAGCGTGTGTAGTGCCAACAGTAAAATTCGGGGGCGGTGGTGTGATGGTGTGGTCGTGTTTTTCATGGAAGGGGCTTGCACCCCTTGTTGTTTTGCGTGGTACTATCACAGCACAGGCCTACACTGATGTTTTAAGCACCTTCTTTCTTCCTACTGTTGAAGAGCATGTGGGGATCGCGATTGCATCTTTCAACACGATCGAGCACCATTTCATAATCCACGGCCAGTGGCGGAGTGGTTGCACGACAATAACATCCCTGTAGCGGACTGGCCTGCACAGAGCCGCCTCTCGAATCCTATAGAACACCTTTGGCATGTTTTGGAGCGCCGACTTCGTGCCAGGTCTCACAGACCGATATCCATACCTCTCCTCAGTGCAGCACTCAGTGAAGAATTGGGTGCCATTCCTCAAGAAATTTCACTACCTCATTGAACGTATGCCTGCGAGGGTCGAAGCTCTCATCAAGGCTAAGGGTGAGCCAACACCATACTGAATTCCAGCATTACCGATGGAGGGTGCTAGGAACTAGTAAGTCATTATCAGCCATGTGTCCGGATACTTTTGATCACGTAGTGTATCCACAAATGTGGCAACTGAATATCGGTACGCTGAATAAATTTAGTTTAAAAGTGGGTTACCCGGGCTGTAACTGCTTTAGTAGGTTAATTTCATGTAGTTCATATTAAACGCGATGTGGATACGTCTCTGTACATGCAGTCGCACATTTGTGCTTCATTGTTAACTTAACGAACAAAATACAGTGGTGTGTAAAACCTGAAGACAGAAGCTACTCTCTCATGTGTGTCACTGCCAGGTAACATACCTCAACGCATCCCTTATGCGTTGTACTTGTTTTTCTTGTCTTTTATTCTATACACCGGAATAACTTCCATCTAATAGAGCTGCCAGTGCGACTTTTTTTATAACACTACAGTCGTGTTGCTTTATATTTTAAAGTCTTCTTAACTGTTCCACAGGCACTTGCAATCATACGATATTTAACACCCAAGATAGTTAAAATATTTTACTTGTTCTATAGTTTTTTTCGTCAGCTATTGTCTTCGTTCTTACTGAATAATTTGCCATTGTTTCATATTATGTTCTGTACATAATTTATTTATTTATATATTCGTAATGTCTGTTTTCATCATGTATATTGTATTTAGTTCATAAATTACTTTTTGAAAATTCTCTTGTAAACGTTAGTCTAAGGTCGTCAGCATATAGGAGTGGTTTTAACACCACCAAATTGTTTAGTTGTATTGTACCCCACTGATTTAGAATTCAGTCTGCGAGCTGCATCGTCAGTGTATATACTGAATAGCTTAGGGAATAGGCTACAGCCTTGTCTCACTTATTTATTTATTTGTGCTGGTTCTGGGTATGTGCCTTCTACAGAAAAGATTACTCGGGTTTCATTATACTGAATTCTGATATATGATGTACACTGTAAGGGTACTGCGACATATTAGTAATTTTCTCCTGTTTCTTGTTTTAAGAAAACTATTTTATTTTGGAGCAAATACAGTAGTCTGACTACAAATGTGTTATTTATGATGAAGAAAAAACATGTCTATATGAGACATGCAGTCACAATGCGAAAAATGTGGAGCAATCAATTTAGAAAATGTTATTGTTGTAAAACAATATCCGTCTTTTGTCGACATACTTCACTTGTTACTTCACTATTCATCTTCTCTACTCGTAGCTGCTACCTGTTTAGAGGCATGTGTCAATGTAAATTTCTTTAAGTCTGAATAATGACTCATTTTTGTACTAGTATTGTGTAACATTCTTTCATTTTGTACCATTAGTACGCTTGTTATGTTATTGACAGGTCTTACAGTGGAAGGCTGACTGTAATTATTCAGAAGCTGCCTGCTTTTTAATTTACGAAATCCTGTTTGCTAGTGCTAACAATTTTGGCTCACTTCAGAGACTCAAAGCAGAATATAAGAAACCAAGCCTGTTATTCTCGCAGCTTACAATATATCGTTTACAGAGTTAAAACGGGTAACATCTGTGCTCCATTATTCTCAATAACTTTTCTCTAACGACATTATGAAAAGCTTTCTCCAAATCGATAAAGGCAATGTGTGTACGCTCGTTAAACTCTCTCTGCTTTACATTAATTTGTTGTAAAATGGAAGCAGGCTTACCTCTACATATTTTTCACATCTGCTTTTTTCCCATTCTTATACATCGGTTTTGCTTTTGCTTTCTCCGCTTTTCGTCGCACATCTTTTTGCTTGTGGCACGTGTTAAACAGACATAATATTTTAAGGGTGACAGTCATCCATATTAAATTAAACCTGCATTAATAGCATCCAAAGCCACTGCTTTTGTATTTTGGGTGGTTTTCAAGGCTGCTGTGAGTTCTTCTATTTTTTATGTAATTTAGGTATTTTACTTCTGTTTCTGGATATTTTTCTTCCTGAGCATCGTACCATAGGTGTTTATAATTTGTAATCCTCTCGTGCGTCGTAATGTTATTTGAATGAATAGTGTCATTTTCTGTTTTATTTAAGCTTTTCAAAGTCTTATATGCTATATGCTGGTGACCTTGAATATCACGTTCTGTGTTACTAACGTATCTGTCCAATGCTTTCTGTTGGGCTCTCTTCACGATTCCTTGAGTGCACTTCCTCTACTGATTACTGACTTGTTTATTTTCAGGGTAGACTTTGAAAGTTACTTTTATATGCTGTTTATTTCGTATTGTTACCGCAATTTCTGTTAGTCATATTTTTAACCAACACTTTTCTTGAGAATGAGATTTTCACTTTGCAGCGGAGTGTGCGCTAATATGAAACTTCCTGGCAGATTAAAACTGTGTGCCGGACCGAGACTCGAACTCGGGAGCTTTGCCTTTCGAGGACAAGTGCTCTACCATCTGAGCTAGCCAAGCAAGACTCACGCCGTATCCTCACAGTTTCACTTCCACCAGTACTTCGACTCCTACCTTCCAAACTTTACATAAGCTCTCCTGCGAACCTTGCGGAACTAGCATACCTGAAAGAAAGGATATTGTGGAGACATGGCTTAGCCACATCCTGGGGAATGTTTCCACAATGAGATTTTCACTTTGCAGCGGAGTGTGCGCTGATATGAAGGATCGACTTAAAAAAGATAAAAGAACTAACGATAGAGTATTCGTGGCGCTCGTTCGATGAGTCACCATCGATTGAGTGCCACGAATACTCTATCGTAAATTTTTTTTTTTTAAAAGTCCATCCTACATCTTACCATGTAAGTCGCTTCCAGTTTAAATTATAAGGCCAGAAATTAATTTCATCGTATAAGCAAAAAAGGATGAGTGGTAGGTTACTAATTTTATAAATAAAACAAAATTTAAAATAGAATGGTCCAATTATCATTGACGAAACGTCACAGTGAATTTACTTTCATCTGTATCGTTCCTTGCGAGAAAGGGAAGAGGGATCAATTTCATGTCGCCTCTTTCGTAGGTAAAATTATTACACCATTATGAAAGAAAGATTGCTACAACGTTAGGAGTTTACATATGTTAATCTTAGTAAGACTTTGGCTTTTTATGATACAACGGTAAGACATATTTCTTTCACTGTCTAGTTAATGCAGCTGCACAATTTGATGACTTGTTCGATGGAGAAGTCATGGTAAAATAAATAGTGAAGGACATTATCCAGCAATATACTCAGCCCAATTTCTCGTCGAGCGTTATTCATCCCCCATTTCCAGCATGGTATCGAGATTTTTCAATGTCCATAATCGATGAATTAAAATTACGTAAATGGTGAAACTGTTGCTGGGCGATATAACCAACTATAGCAACTGAGAATGACTTTTTTCTTCGTAGCCGTACTGATATACGCCTGTTAATAAATATAGCTCGTAACATAAATGGCAGCAGAATATTGACCCAAACAAACATACAGGGCATTGGCAAAATAATGTGAACACCTGTACTTCCTTTGGAATGGTTTATTAAAAAGGGATTGGACCCCCATTTCCCCCTAATACAGCTGCGATTCTTCTTGGGATACTGACATATAATGATTGTATAGTCTCCAGTGGAATGTTATACCACTCCTCAATCAGAACCTCTTCGAACTCCTGTAGTGACGAGGGAGGCGGCTATTTGCTCCAGAGTCTGCGCTCCAATACCACCCAAAATGGTATTTGAGAGGAGTAATATTGCTTATTGATAGCTTTAGAGTATAAATTCGTGGAGTTGTTAGTCAGTTGTTTGGTTTGGACAGCCAGTGCGCTTTTGACACAGCTCAGCGAGTCTTGAGCAGCCGCTGGTGAAGTAACAGTGCAGCAGCAGTGCAGTAGCGAGTCGCATATTTAGCTTTCATATTTGTTTTGTACTTTGATTCTTAATTTCTTTCCGAGTGTTTGTGCACTTGCATATTTAATTACATAAATTCCTTGCGTATTCTCGTATTTGAGAGGAGTAATATTGCTTATTGATAGCCGTAGAGTATAAATTCGCGGAGTCGTTATATATTAGCAGTAGGACGGATAGGGTGTGTGCGTGCCGCGTGCGGGCGCAGGAGGAACTGTCCGCGGTTCGCGAGCAGCTGAGCGTGGTGTTGGACACGGTCAGCCGGATTCAGGCTGCTGCCTCGAGGTGCAGCGACGGCGGAGGGTCTGACGCGTCGCTTGAGACACCCCAGGTGTCGCTTGCTGCGTCCGCTGACTCAGCCGCCGAGGCACCTTCTAGTGTACCCGGCGCGTTGGGGCCGCCTTCACCTCATGGTGAGTGGCGGACTGCAACGCGTTCGCGTCGCTCGAGGAGGAGGGCCAATGTGGAGGCTGGCCGGCTGGCCTCGCCCGTTCATCCTGTCAGTGGGCAGGTGGCCGCTCCTTCAGCAGGGTCCGAGCAGGCACACGGGGGCAAAGGCTTGCTGGTTATTGGGAGCTCCAACGTTAGGCGGGTGATGGAGCCCCTTAGGGAAATAGCGTACAGGGCTGGAAAGAAATCCAACGTGAACTCGGTTTGTCTGCCGGGGGGCCTCATCCAAGATGCGGAGGCGGCGTTGCCTGCAACGGGGTGCAGTCGTCTGCAAGTAGTTGCTCACGTCGGCACCAATGATGCCTGTCGCTTGGGTTCTGAGGCGATCCTCAGTTCGTACAGGCGGCTGGCGGATTTGGTGAAGACCGCTGTCCTCGCACGCGGGGTGCAAACAGGGCTCTCTATTTGCAGCATCGTTCCCAGAGTGGATCGGGGTCCTTTGGTTTGGAGCCCAGTGGGGGATCTAAACTAGAGGCTTTGTCGACTCTGTGATGGTCTTGGCTGCAGATTTCTAGACTTGCGCTATTGGTGGGGGATTGTAGGACGCCCCTAGATAGGTCAGGGGAGCACTACACAAAGGAAGCGGCTACTCGGGTAGAAGAGTACTTGTGGCGTGCACATGGGGTATTTTTAGGCTAGGCAGTAGTGCAAGTTGTCCTGATGAACACTCACCAGTCGACGTGCAGGGAGGGAAATCAGGACGCGCTCAGTGTAAAGACACTTCAGCTATCAAGATATTAGCAGTAAATTTTCAGAGTGTTCGGAATAAAGTTCCTGAATTACTGCCCTCCAGGACCACCACGCGCAAATTATTATGGGGACTGAGACCTGGCTGAACCCTGAGATAGGAAGTTCTGAAATATTTAGTTAGGGTTGGAACGTGTTTCGGAAAGACAGATTAGACACCGTAGGAGTTGGTGTCCTCATTGCAGTTGACAAAAATATTATGTCTACTGAGGTCGAAGTAGAGTGTGATTGTGAAGTTATCTGGGCACGTTTAACAGGGCTAGGGGATATAAAGTTAATTGTGGGGGTGTTATTACCGGCCACCAGGTTCCACCGTGACAGTTCTAGAATCATTCAAAGGGAGTCTACATTCTGTATCGCAGGAGTACCCGGATCATGCTATATTAGTCGGAGGCGACTTCAACCTACCTAATATAGACTGGGATATCTATGGATTCATTACAGGTGGTACAGACAAGCCGTCGTGTGAACTACTTTTGAACACATTACCGACAGCCAAAGAGTAATGGAAATATTTTAGATCTGGTAGCCACGAACAGACCAGACCTCATCGACGGTGTCAGTGTTGAGACAGGGATAAGTGATCATGATGTTGTCATTACGACTATGGTTACGAAAGTTAAAAAGTCGGTCAAGAAGGCCAGGAGAGTATTCTTACTAGAAAGAGCAGATAAACAGTTGTTAGCATCCAACTTAGTAAATGACTTCATTTACTTCCGGTACGATGGACGTGGAAGAATTATGGGCAAATTTTAAACACATTGTAAGTCACGCATTGGACAAGTATGTGCCGAAAAAGTGGATACGGACGGAAAACACCCGCCGTGGTTTAACAGCGCAATTCGGGGAATGCTCCGGAAGCAAAGGCAGTTGCACTCGGGGTACAAGAAAGATCGGGAGGATGAGGACAGGCAAAAGTTAGTAGAGATTCGTGCTGCTGTAAAAAGAGCGATGCGCGAAGCATACAACCACTGCCACCGTCATACCTTAGCAAAAGATCTTGCTGAAAACCCAAGGAAATTCTGGTCTTACGTAAAATCGGTAAGCGGGTAGAAGGCTTCCATCCAGTCACTCACTGATCAGTCTGGCCTGGCAAAGGAAGACAGCAAAACAAAAGCTGAAATTTTAAATTTAGCATTTGAGAAATCTTTTACGCACGAGGATCGTACGAACATACCGCCGTTTAAGTCTCGTACAGATTCCCGTATGGAGGAGATAGTGATAGACATCGCTGGGGTTGTGAAGCAGCCGAATGGGTTGAAAATAAATAAATAGCCAGGTCCTGATGGGATTCCAATTCGGTTTTACAGAGAGTGCTCTACTGCATTGGCTCCTTACTTAGCTTGCAATTATCGCGAATCTCTTGCCCAACGTAAAGTCCCGAGCGACTGGAAAAAAGCGCAGGTGACCCCTGTATATAAGAAGGGTAGAAGGATGGATCCTCAGAATTACAGACCAATATCCTTAACATCGGTTTGTTGGAGGATTCTCGAACATATTCTCAGTTCGATTATAATGAATTTCCTTGAGACAGAGAAGTTGCTGTCCATGCATCAGCACAGCTTTAGAAAGCATCACTCCTGCGAAACGCAACTCGCCCTTTTTTCACATGATATCTTGCGAACCATGGATGAAGGGTATTAGACGGATGCCACATTCCTTGACTTCCGGAATGCGTTAGACTCGGTTCCCCACTGCAGACTCCTAACTAAGGTACGAGCATATGGGATTGGTTCCCAAGTATGTGAGTGGCTCGAAGACTTCTTGTCCTCGATGGTGAGTGTTCATCGGAGGTGAGGGTATCATCTGGAGCGCATCAGGGAAGCGTGGTAGGTCCGCTGTTGTTTTCTATCTACATAAATGATCTTTTGCAATGTGCGGCTGTTTGCTGTTGATGCTGTGGTGTACGGGAAGGTGTCGTCGTTGAGTGACTGTAGGAGGATACTTGGACAGGATTTGTGATTGGTGTAAAGAATGGCAGCTAACTCTAAATATAGATAAATGTAAATTAATGCAGGTGAATAGGAAAAAGAATCCTGTAATGTTTGAATATCCCATTAGTAGTGTAGCGCTTGACAGAGTCACGTCGATTAAATATTTGGGCGTAACATTGCAGAGCGATATGAAGTGGGACAAGCCTGTAATGGCAGTTGAGGGGAAGGCAGATGGTCGTCTTCGGTTCATTGGTAGAATTTTGGGAAGATGTGGTTCATCTGTGAAGGAGACCGCTTATAGAACGCTGGTGCGACCTATTCTTGAGTACTGCTCGAGCATTTGGGATCCCTATCAGGTCGTATTGAGAGAGGACATAGAAGCAACTCAGGGGCGGGCTGCTAGATTTGTTACTGGTAGGTTTGATCATCAGGCAAGTGTTACGGAAATGCTTCAGGAACTCGGGTGGGAGTCTCTAGAGGAAAGGAGGCGTTCTTTTCGTGAATCGCTACTGAGGAAATTTAGAGAACCAGCATTTGAGGCTGACTGCAGTACAATTTTACTGCCGCCAACTTACATTTCGCGGAAAGACCACAAAGATAAGATAAGAGAGGTTAGGGCTCTTACAGAGGCATTTAGGCAGTCATTTTTCCCTCGTTCTGTTTGGAAGTGGAACCGGGAGAGAAGATGCTAGTTGTGGTGCGAGGTACCCTCCGCCACGCACCGTATGGTGGATTGCGGAGTATGTATGTAGATGTAGAAGGGTTCGATAACGTTCAAGCCCGGGGACTGTGTTCGCCAAGGAAGACGCTGCAGTTCAGTTACATGCTTCTTATACCATGATTTTACTGGCCTGGATGTGTGAATGGGTGCATTATCGTCCTGAAATATGGCTTCGTTTGAACATTTGAATCGTGGGTGCACCTGATCATCTAAAATGTTCACATAATCGTTTGCTGTAATGCTGGAACCAGCAGAATACCATGATACGGCTACCCATACCATCACACTTCCACCTTCATGCTTAACCGTTGGAATCAACCAATCAGTATTATAAGGTTCTTTTGGCGTTCTGCAGACGTAAACCCGTCCCGATGCTGGAAATAACGAAAACGTTGACTCGTCGGACCATATGACGCGTTTCCACTGATCAGCCGTCCAGGCTAACACCATGTTTTACGCTTCTTTGCTTTGGTTGTCGTCACTAATAGTTTCGGTATAGCAACTCGTCCACGAATATTCGCATTATGGAGTTCTCGGCGGACAGTGTCGATATATAGGGGGTCTCGAAGATCGCTATTGAGCTCTGCGGTCACTTTAGCCGCCGTAGTTTTGTGTTGTTTTAACACAATTCGTATCAGCGTACGACGATCTCTGTCATTTAATTTTGATTTGCGCCCACTATTACGTTTACACGATGCGGTCTTCCCATGGTTTGTGTAGGCTGTCATGACTGTTGAACGAGTTGCTCTTGAAACATTCAACAGGTTGCCTGTTTTGGTTACCGGTGATCCAGCTAATCGGGCCCACACAATCAGCCCTCTTCGGAACTGTGTTAGGTCTTTCATTACATGCCGACCTCGGCCTCTGAATACAAATACTAAGTGTGCACTACTCGTAAATAACCCGTAGTGAAAACACGCAGTCCCAGCACGACGCATGCCTTACCTGCGCTGTTGATAGTCAAATACAACCATCCCATTACTACCACTGTTAACATTATTTTGCCTATCCCCTGTGCGTAATACCATACATGAATATCAACGAATAATCACATCAGTCCTCACCTGTATTCGCAAGCTACATTACAGTTTGTGGCGGAGGGCACTTCTCGCAGTTGGCGCTCTGGAAGAATTTCTGGGAATGTCTAGTTGCGCTCATTTTGCGAGACGCACGTAGGAGGGCGTAACATGTTGCCTGATTCTCCCCGTAACGTACACTCTCTGAATACTTGTTTCAAGCATCATCGTGATGCATAGCATCTCTCCTGTAGCGTCTACCACTGTAGTTCGTTACGCATCTTCGCAATGCTCTCTCGTCTACCTAAATCCCCGTAACGAAACTCACCGCTTTTGTCTGGATCTTACCTGTTCCGTCTATTAATCCAAACAGGTAAGGGTCTCAGGCTGATGAACCCTGACGTAGTAAAGGTGTTCCTCAATTAACATTTCGTTACTGCTCATGACAGTATCAACGTCTCACGACGAGGGTTACCAAGAGGAAAGCTAAGCTGTGAAAATATCCTACGTTTTTGGGAACGAAAGTTAAGATGAAACATCTGCAATAAGACACGAAGCCTATAAATGTTGTCTCTGTCGTCAGAGCTTCCGTCGTGTAATAAAACTGTACCTTGCAGCAAGGTTTGCGGTTCCGTGTCACAGAGTATAGGAGCGTGCCATACCACAGCTTACGTAAAATAATATGACGGTACACAGGTGCACACACGAAGGCGGATGTACCTTTCGAAGGAACAGTCCGTGGCTTGCGTGTGTCGCACATGCGAGCGCACGCAGCGCGGCGACGCGTCGCAGTCGGCCCTAGCGGCTATCGACAGCTCGGTAAATAACGCAGAGCGGTCGACGTCGCTGGCCTAGTTGCAGTGGAGACATTTTTAATGGAGCGTGTCGCCGTAAATCTGCTATCAAGCAGCGCGACCGCAGGCCCGGGCCCGAGGCACGCCCACCGTCTCGCTAACGACGCGCGACTCCCAAGCATCGACGTTCAATTGTTTCCTACTCCAAGTCTCGAAAAATTCTTCTCAGCTGGACATGTTTAGCCGATTACGCCCCCTTGAATTATTTTCGGAAACTGAAGTAACATACCATTTATTTAGTGAACGCCAAACTGAACTGCTAATCACTGTTGTGGTGTACTATTTTATTTATGTTATCGGTTTCAGTGGTAAATAATCGTCATCAGGTATATGGTATTTTTATCTTTAAGCATCGGAAAAAAGTCCGGTGTAACTTCGAATATACGCTGAGGTGACAAAAATACACTAGACATAAAAGGGCAGCACATAGCGGAGTTGTCATTTGCACTCAGATGATTCATGTGGAGAGGTTTCCGACGTGATTGTGGCCACAGGGTGGGAATGGAACCTCTTCCTACGGCTTGGACGACCTCTTCACGCCATTCTCGGCGGGAGGAGGTCGTTTTGGCCCGGTTACGAATTGGACACTGCCGGTTCAGCCATCGCCATCTGCTGTGGGCTGCGCCGGCGTTGTTCTGCCCATGTGGGCAGTTGCTGACTGTACGCCACATTTTTAACGTCCTGTCCGAATTTTAATACACTGCGCGTTGATCTTGGCCTGCCATGTACTCTGGATGCCATTTTAGCGGATGACCACTTGACAAAACTGTCTAAGGACATTTGATTATGCTGTTTTCTTTTAATCCCTTGCCTGTTAATATGTCTTTTATAGTGTTATCCCTTTTAGTTGCTGTTTTAACCTTCTGCCTCGCAGTGCATTCCTAACTTAGTCTGGGCGCTAATGACCATTGTAGTTGTGCGGCCTAAAACCACAAAAAAATTAAAAAAAAAACAGGGTGGGAATTAACAGACGTTGAACGCGGAATGGTAGTTGGAGCTAGACAGATGGAGCATTCCATTTCGGAAATGGTTAGTGGGTTCAATATTCCGTTACCCATAGAGTCAAGAATGTGCCGAGAACATCAAATTTCAGGCAATACCTCTCACTAAGGATAACGCAGTGGCCGGCGGCGATCGAGAGCAGCGGCGTTTTGTGTAGGATTGTCAGTGCTAACAGACAAGCAACACTGCATGAAATAATCACATTAATCAATGAGACAATGAGGGGAGTACGACGAACGAATCAGTTAGGACAGCGCAGCGAAATTTGGAGTTAGTGGGCAATTGCAGCAGACGACCGATGCGAATGTCATTGCTAACAGCACGACATCACCTGAAAAGCCTGTCCTGTGCTAGTGACCATATCGCTTGGACCCTACACTACTGGAGAACTGTGGCCTACTCTGATGAGCCCCGATTTCAGTTGGTAAGAGCTGACGGAAGGGTTCGAATGTGTAGCAGACCAGACGAAGCTTTCGACCCAAGTTGTCAGCAAGGCACTGTGCAAGGTGGCGGTAGCTCCATAAAGTTGTGAGTTGTGTTCATATGGAACTTACTGGCTCTTCTGGTCCAACTGGAGAGATATTGACTGAAAACGGTTACGTTCGGCTACTTGGAGACCATTTGTTGCAATTCATGGATTTGAAGTCCACAAAAACGATGTAATTTTTATGGATGACAATGCGCCGTGTCATCGGACAACAATTGTTCGCTTTTGGTTTGAAGAACATTCTGGCAACTCGAGCTAATTATTTGTCCATTCCGCGCGGAGTTGCCGCGTGGATAAAGGCGCCATGTCACTGACTGCGAGGCCCCTCCCGCCGGAAGTTCGAGTCTTCCCTCGGCCATGGGTTTGCGTGTGTTGTGTTTAGGGTACGTTAAGCTATGTTAGTTTAAGGAGTGTGTAAGTCTAGGGACCGATAACCTCAGCAGTTTGCTCCCTTAACAACTCACACACATTTGAACATTTGGCCATTCACATCGCTCAATATGAATTCCATCGAAAATTTATGCAACATAATCGTCAGGTGAATTGGAGCACGAAATCCTGCACTGGCAACACTTTCGCAATTATATACGGCTATACAGACAGCATGGCTTAATATTTCAGGCAGGGGACTTACGACATTTTTTGCCCGTGCCACGTCGATTTGTTGCACTACGCCGGGCAAATGGAGGCTTGACACAATATAGTGTTATTATGATTTTTCGACGTAAAGTAGTTTCTGACGTCATATTAATAGTCTTACACAAAGAATGAGATGAGAAACAATATTTCATTCTCAAGAATAGTCTGTTAAGGTTGAAACGTAGCACCTGTTGTACTAATTTTTGTTACTAAGTTATTATTAATGGCTTGATGCGTCTCTCCGGGCTATCCCGTGCCAGCCTTTTCACCTACAAAATTTTTCTGCGACCTACATTCATTTGAACTTGTTTGCTACATTCATGTCTGTGATCACCTTTACATTTTCTATTCCCTTCCCCCAACCTTCCACTCTCGCCAAAAAGAGCCATCCATTATCAAGCTGACGTTTTCTTGATGTCTCACCACGTGTCCCATTAACCGATAACTTTTTCTGGTCAAGTTGTGGCACAATTCTGTTTCCCATTTCTATTCAGTATCTCCTCATTAGTTTTTCATCCATCCATCAAAATTTCAATATTTCTCCTAATGTTTAAATTCATATTCGATGTATTTAAACAATGCTTCCTTCATAATTTCAATCGGTTTATTTCAGTTGAAAATTGAAAATATTTCTCAAAAGTCACAAATTTTCTCAGGAAGTTCAAGATTCCCTTGAATCTTTGCGTAGAATTCTTTCATGGTATAAAACTCTGTTAGGCTTTCTTTTGAAAGTAATCAGATGGTCCAAATGGCTCAGAGCACTATGGGACTTAACATCTGAGGTCATCAGTCCCCTAGAATTTAAAACAACTTAAACCTAACGAACCTGAGGACATCACACACATCCGAGTTCGAGGCAGGATTCGAAACTGCGACCGTAGCGGTTGCGCGGTTCCAGACTGAAGCGCCCAGAAGAGGTCGGCCACACCAGCCGGCTATTGAAAGTAATCCGTCCTTACTTTCCATAACGATGCATCATTTACGATACTAATTACACTCAAGTTATCATTCCAGTATAGGGTGCACTAGCCAAGGGGGAGAGAACTATTCATTACGTGATGGCTTTTGTTATTGCGGTTCAGTGGAAATTCAATTTGACAGGTGCTAGTTCCTGTACTCAATCAATTAAATTGGAAAGTAGCTTAATTGTATAGCAAATTCTATTATAATTCATGCGTATTTCATATCTTTTTGAGAGCGGACACACACACAATATTCCTTGTCTTTCTCAGTAAGACATGTTGTAGAGTACATAAAACTCAAAACGACAATAAAAATGAGTATTTGTGTGGCTGACTGATCATGCAACATATTGTTAACTAGCCACTAGGTAACAAATACTTTCAGCATATATACGTCCAATGGTGTGCAAATCTTACGGACGAAAGAAACGTTCGCATGACGCATCACTGACAATTAAGATAGCTCGATGAAAGCCAGACCATACACAAAAAAACTGTTACAATACATTACAGTAGTTACCTGAAAGATTTACGAAATGAGATGAATAGAAATGACCCTTTTATTCAAAGATAATAATTACATCGCGATTTATGATGGTCCCCCTACATTGTAAAAGATGGGTTGATTTGGGGGAAGACACCAAACAGCGAGGTCATTGGTCTCGTAGGATTAGGGAAGGAATTCGGCTGTGCCCTTTCAGAGGAACCATCACGGCAATTGCCTGAAGCGAGTTTATGGAAATCACGGAAAACATAAATCAGGCTGGCCGGGCGCTGGATTGAACTGTCATCCTCCGGAATGCGCAGTGTGCCAACCACTACGCCATCTCGTTCGGTGCAAAATGTTCTTAGTAGGGTGTGTGATCGCCGCAGACGGAAATGCATGCACTGTAACCCACACTTGCTGGCCACAAGGTTGTTCTGTGGTTATTGTAGTACGGCGCTCGTTTCTCCACCAGTGCGGATAGCAACTGCTGGATGTCGTTGGCACGTGTTGAAGGGCGACACTACCTCTTCTGCTCGAATCCCCCATGTGATCGATGGGATATACACTACTGGCCATTAAAATTGCTACACCAAGTAGAAATGCAGATGATAAACGGGTATTCATTGGACAAATATATTATGCTAGAACTGACATGTGACAATTTGGGTGCATAGATCCTGAGAAAACAGTACCCAGAACAACCACTTCTGGCCATAATAACGGCCTTGATACTCCTGGGCATTGAGTCAAACAGAACTTGGATGGCGTGTACATGTACAGCTGCCCATGCAACTTCAACACGATACCACAGTTCATCAAGAGCAGTGACTGGTGTATTGTGACGAACCAGTTGCTCGGCCACCATTGACCAGACGTTTTCAATTTGTGAGAGATCTGGAGAATGGTCTGGCAAGGACAGCAGTTGAACATTTTTGTATCCAGACGGGCCCGTACAGGACCTGCAACATGCGGTCGTGCATTATCCTGCTGAAATGTAGGGTTTCGCAAGGGATCGAATGAAGGGTAGAGCCACGGGTCGTAACTCATCTGAAACGTAACGTCCACTGTTCAAAGTGCCGTCAGTGCGAACAAGAGGTGACCGAGACGTGTAACCAATGGCACCCCATACCATCACGCCGGGTGATACGCCAGCATTACAATGAGGAATACACGTTTCCAATAAGCGTTCACCGAGATGTGTCCATACACGGTTGCGACCAACATGATGCAATAGACAGAACCTGGATTCATCCGAAAAAATTACGTTTTGCCATTCGTGCACCCAGGTTCGTCGTTGAGCACACCATCGCAGGCGCTCCTGTCTGTGATGCAGCGTCAAAGGTAACCGCAGCCATGGTCTCGGAGCTGATAGTCCATGCTGTTGCAAACGTCGTCTAACTGTTCGTGCAGATGGTTGTTGTCTTGCGAACGTCTCCATGTGTTTACTCAGAGATCGAGACGTGTCTGCACGATCCGTTACAGCCATGCTGAAAAGATGCCTGTCATCTCGACTAATAGTGATACGAGGCCATTGAGATTCAGCACGGCCTTCCATATTACCCTTCTGAACCCACCGATTCCATATTCTGCTTACAGTCATTGGATCTCGACCAACACGAGCAGCAATGTCGCGATACGATAAACCGCAATCGCGATAGGCTACAATCCAACCTTTATCAAAGTCGGAAACGTGATGGTACGCATTTCTCCTCCTCACACGAGGCATCACAACAACGTTTCACCAGGCAACGCCGGTCAACCGCTGTTTGTGTATCAGAAATCGGTTGGAAACTTTCCTCATGTTAGCACGTTGTAGGTGTCTCCACCGGCGCCAACCTTGTGTGAATGCTCTGAAAAACTAATCATTTGCATATCTCAGTATATTCTTCCTGTCGGTTAAATTTCGCGTCTGTAGCACGTCATCTTCATGGTTTAGCAATTTTAATGGACAGTAGTGTAATAAGAAGGAATTGGCAGGCCAGTCCATTCGCCGAATACCCTCTCGTTGCAAGGGCTCCTCCACTTGCATTGTTAGATATGGTCGCGCATTGTCAGGCTAAAATATAATTCAGGGCAGGATGTGTGATGTTGTCAGGAGATCTCAGTGCTGCGTCAAAATCCGCAACGCGAATCGATACCCCAGATATTAGTGAGGGCCCACTGCAATGCGCAATGACGTTGGGAGATGTTCCGGAAGGCTGTGCCTCTCTCTCAGCAACAGCAGCGTCATCGCATTGGGGTCAATACGATGTTGAACATGCAAGAGCTCAACCCAGTTCGAGAACTCAGCTGCAGTAATCAACACCAACCAGTAGGACAGTGGCAGTTAATTTTTCAGATAATGTGTACTTCCATAAATGTAGCATTTTGTTCTGCAAGCGAACATTTTGTTAATATGTGCGTCAAGTGGTGCTTCTCTAGTCAGCGGCAGCTGTAATTTATCCAGCAATCATGTGTCAAAGAAATGTGTCAAAGTTAACCAAACCTTTTCTTCACTCATGTAATAATGTGCAGGTCTAATGAGCCTTCTCCTCAGTACTCAACAAAGGGAGTTCCACGAGAAAGACAGGCCGTGGGAGGGTAGGGCTGAGATCGCTCACTCATTCGCCTCAACAGAAGAACTGCGTTTCTAAACCTGTTAACTCGTAATTGGTTGTTAAACTACTGACGAGAATTGTATTTTCTACTGTAATCTGCTATTATGGAGTCCTACTGATTACTAGTACTACAACAAAATACACAACTTTGCAGCACAGTGTAAGTTAAGATCCTTGCTCGATATCTATGGTATAACGGCTTATTGTAGCATTTAGTTCTCATTTATTAGAAGATGTGTTGTCTCACGCACCTGATATTCATTTTGGCATGATTTATTTTACCGAGTACAGCTATAACAATTTATTAAAATGCCAGTGGACTTCTTATCGTCCTGGGACTAATAAACAGTAAGACTGCACAATAGCGGATCCAGTGAAAGCTGATATTCTTGTTTGTACGTAAATATCCAATTCACAGTTGTAGAAATACGCTCTGCTGAGCTGAGCGACCGAGCGAGCTCAGACCTACCTTCGTGACGTAGGCACCGTGGCGTGTCCTTCTCGCGGGCCTCGTCAACAAACAAGTATCGCCACCGCCGACGGTAGGTGTTCCAAAATTTCGCCCATATCACAGCCATGACGAAGTGTGATCGTATTAAAGGGAGCAATTAAGGGCACATTTTGTGGCCTACAAAGTAAATGGTATGGAGCGCAACGCATATTTCTTGTCCCACTGCGGTCTCGAAGTGTATCCCCTGTATATTAAACTGCGTGGGGAAACTGTTCCCCAGAAAGTCGAGTACGACGACCTTGTGAAATTGTTAGACGAATATTGTGACTGTCAAACCCACTTAGCAGCGACTCGGTTCAACCTTTTTCTTCTGAAGCAGCAGCCTGACATGTCAAACAGTGGAAAGCACAACTCAGAGATCTCACCACATATGTTCGCGTGAAATTAACTATAGTGGCGTGATATTACGTGATGCCATTACTCGCAATGTATGTGATGCCAGCTTTCGCGCTTCAATTCTAAAACTGCCTCGATTTGAAAACAGTACTATCTACTGTGGCACCTCAAACAATTGTGGACTAAACAGAGGTTGCTTTAGAGTCTTCATGTATTTCGTTTGCTTTTAGTTCACCGGACACTCAGTCTCATGGACAGAATAGTATTGAAGAGCTGAAACAAAAAGTTAGAATAGTAAGAACAGGGGAAGCAAAAATTGTCAGCCTCATACAACACACAAAACTTTGGTAAAAAATTGAATCCTAACTATTTTCCGAGGCATGATCGGAAAAATCGTTCGTGCCGTAACGCTGGTTGCTTTCAGTGTGCACTAGGAGGTCACCTTCAAGCTGCGTGTTTACGCGGAAAGTAAGGCAAGGATACCTACTGATGTCATGCTGCGCACGCCGGGCACAGCTTCGCTCTCAACAAGTGTTCGCTTTGCAGGCGATGCCACTTGCAACAAGTGTTCACTAGGCAGGCGATGCCATTCGCTTAGACGCTAGCCGAATCAAGTACTTCCACATCACGGAAATCTTCTGCTGCAATATGCAGGCAGAGGTTCAAATGGCTCTGAGCACTATGGGACTTAACATCTGAGTTCAGAAGTCCCCTAGAACTTAGAACTACTTAAACCTAGCTAACCTAAGGACATCACACACATCCATGCCCGAGGCAGGATTCGAACCTGCGACCGTAGCGGTCTTGCGGTTCCAGACTGAAGCGCCTTGAACCGCTCGGCCACACTGGCCGCAGGCAGAGGAACAATCTTTATCATCAGTTCTAAGTGGCACATAAGACGAGTAAGTTGCAATAGGACCTAGTTGATTCTGTTTTCCTGACAAATAAGCTTATGCCAGAATCGGGAGCCCGCCACTACAGCGGCCTACTGCTATTTCGTCTGACGAAAATGGAAGACAAATTCAAGTCCTTGGCGTGTATGGTTTGTCTTTTCATGTACACAGTTCTAAATATAGTACAATCATTTTCTGGACAAATTTATTTGATTTTTTTAAATTTTGTGCTAGCAGAAAAAGTATTACAAATCTTTGTTTCCATTAATCACTAACGTTTTTGACTTATGTAGTGAGTAAAAGTAATTATTTGAACCAGATACCGGAAACGATAAAGAGAGCACAGCCTCCTTTTCGCGAGATCTGTCTCCGATGCATGACTTGAACAAGTGACTCAGTAATTGCAAAGATGTTAAGACAATGGGGATATCTAACCCGAACCTGCAAGCCAGTGGGCATCGCCCTTGTTACTTTGGAAAAGCGTTCAGGTGGTTTGAGTTTGTGTGCAGACTTTAAGGCAACGGTAAATCCACAAACAGCAGTGGATTGCTTTCCTCTTCTATGTGGAGAGGAATTAATGGACGGAATGGAACAGCGCAGTCGTGAGACGCGTATTTATTTTTACCGGTGGACGAATAGTCCGAGCAATACTTTGTAATAACACTCACGTAGGTCTGTTTTAGTTTCAAAGACTAACATTTGGAAGTGTTTCAGCTGCTTCAAATTTTCCAAGATCCTGGAACAGTTAACAGCCGAAGTCTCTTCAGTTGTCTGTAGTCGCAGATCGTATGCCTACTGAACATTTAGTAAATTTAGATTGAGTGTTTTCAACTTCTTTCTACTGCTGGCGTAAAGTGCAACAAAAGCAAGGACTCCTTCTTCCAGGAAGAAATGGGATGCTTAGGAGGAGGAGATTAGGACATAGGTGTTCAACGTCCCCCCGACAACTAGTTCATAAGGATATGGAGCATAAGCTCGGATTAGGGAAGGATGGGGAAAGAGATCAGCTGAACTCTTTCAAAGGAAATCACGGAAAACCTAAATCAGGATGGTTGCACGTGCGTTTGAATTGTCTTGAGATAGTTAGGTCATGTAACAAATGCACAGGGTATACATCCAGCTACATCGGCTGCGATTGGAGATATGCTGCCGCACCGTAACATTAAGTAGCTATAATCTGTCATGGGGCAGCTCACATATTATACAAAATTTATTCCTAACACTGTGCAAACTGCTGCACCACTTAACCGGCTACGCCAAAAAAAATTTCCTATTTTGTGGTCTGAAGTGTGCCAGAATACATTTCAGCAATTGAAAGAGGCCACTGACGTTTGATTCACTTTGATCCAGCGGATTATGTCGTGTTACCTGTCGTGGATGCACCTTCTTATGGGATTGGAGCAGAGCTGTCCTATAAGACTGCTTCTCCTACAGACTTGTTACATTTGTTTCGAAAACTCTTAACTAAGTGCAGGTTAACTACAGTAACCCAGAAAGAAAGACACATGGTGTTATGAAATTCCACCAGTATTTTTACGGTCGGAGGTTCTACATACTTACAGATCATCAACCTTTGATGGACTTGTTGAACCCTGCAAAGCCTGTCTCACCTCGGAGAGCGCTAAATTTGCAACATTGGGCTCTGATATTGTCTAATTATCAGTATTAGTTGTACAGGACCATTGTCCAGCATTCTAACGCTGACAAGTTGTCTCACTTACCGATCAGTACCGATACAGCATATGCTTCATGTGAGGAATCATGCTCTCAACTTGATTCTCAGGTTATTGAATGTCTTCTAAAGCTTCCTCTCGACTTACGGCGTGTTGCTTCTGACGTAGCTCTTCAGATTGGTTTGCAATACATGCGCCGTGGATGGCCACGCAGTTAAAAAGAATTCACCACCCAGTGGCTCGACACTATTATCCCACCGTCACGCGCTTTCGACGCTATTGCACATGGAGAACGACAATTCGCGAGTTGTGATTGCTCTATCCCTGACCTCTCGTTGCAAAGTGAGAGCACAAAAATCAGTTAGTTCTGCCGCAACACTTTTTGAGTGACCATGTTCGCCTGGAATGTGGCAGCGCATTCATACTGGTTTTTCAGGTCCATTATGGAACAGACAATAGTTGTTAGTCGCAGGTGCTTTCAGTATGTTTCCTTTGTTGTTCCTGTGACGTCCGCTACTTCTGCAAGTACGGTCTCGTCTTTGTCTTCTATTTTTTGTCTTGAAGGTATCCCTGAGGTCATTGACTCAATGAGCCACAATTCATGTCAGCCGATCTGTAACAGCTTTATACTGCTAGTGACATACACCCTGTGACCACAACACCTTTCCATCCACAGTCTAAGGGTGAAGCTGATCGGTTCGTTTAAATGTTTAAAAGTCTCTTGGAGAAACTCCTTTTATCCAACCTTTCTTTTATTTCCATCTTGCTTCTTCGATGTACAGATTGAATGGGAGGGGCGAAAGCATGGAGCAGGCACTGAAAATTTATCTGTCCTCTTACCACTCTTTACCACGTGACGGGAAGTCTCCAGCAGAATTGTTGTACAGTGGAAGGCACCGTATCCTGTTACATCTCCTGTGGCCGCCACGGTAAGAATTCATTCCACCGGGTCGGACAAAGTTTCAGCTGCAGAATGAAGCCTTTCACATAGAGTTTGTCAAGAAACAGCTTTGGGAACCACGAGTCGTTGCCAAAGAGATCGAATTCTCATGTCATGTTGTTCACTGTTCTCTTGGGCTACTGCGGCACCACCACAACCATATGCGCCGCTTGTACGAGTACACCAGTTATTCTGCAAAAGAATGTTTGTCCACAGAACCAGAACGTCGTTGGGGTCCTCATCTGCATTCGCTGCCATATCTTCGCCAGTCGAGGCGGGCACCTTCCCCTGTAGTGCCCAGGGAGATCGTCAGCTTGGGATTGCCGTCTGAGGACGAGCTGTCCGCGGAAGGTCATGACGCCGCTCCAGCCGCACACAGTATCTACGTCTCTGGATGTGGGCATGCTGCCTCTGTCTGGTTTTCGGCTGGCGTTACCGGACACGCTCAAAGTGGATACTGGAGTATGGGCAGGGAGCCATCATCAGCCACAGTCACCTTCCATGACTCCTCTTCTGCTTAACATTCAGTCCTACCGATCCCTTGATCCCCCCTCCATCCCATCATCACATGCGTCTGTCATACATGATGATATTATGAAAGTTGCACGGGAGGGGGAAAAGGGGTGGGGGAGGAATGTGGATTTGTCCAGACATTGCGAAGCAATGTCGAAGTCGGCATTGCGAATCGATACCGCAGACATATGTGAGGGGTCACTGCAATCTGCAGTGACGTATGGGAGGTGATCCAGAAGATCACGCCTCCCTCTCAACAGCAGCGTCCTCGCACTGAGGTCAATCAACTGAGCATGCACGAGCTGACACAAGAACGAGACCTCAGTTATAGCAGTCAACATCGACAATGGGGTTGTGACAGTTAATGTTTCAAATGAAACTTGCTTTCATAAATATTAGACTTTGTAGTGCAAGGGAACAGTTTGTTAAACTGTGCATCAAGTCATGCTTCCTAGTGATTGATAGTTGTAGTTTATCCAGAAGTCCTGTGGCAAAGAAGGGTGTCAGTGTTACTTAAATCTTTAATTGATTTAGCTAATAAAATGAAAGAATATTTCATTTGTTCTAGTATGATGATGTTTGGCTGTAATGACACCCTGATGACTTCTCTGTAGTTTAACTATCCCAAGAGCCGGATTCCATGCTTTGTCCAAATTAAAACAATTGCCTGTAGTTATTAAATTATTAGCTAATGTAATCTCTACAGCTTCCGTGAAGACAAAATCCGAAAAGGAAGAGGTGCAAATTAGAATCTTCACACCAAGTTAGAATCTTCTCCCAGACCAATCAATGAACCCATAGTTGTGGCCGGATGATTATAGTTTCGTCAGGTCGCACGAGAGTACACCCCTGCAAACATGTACGGGAAGAAGTATAGTGTCACAATAACTTTGACTGGTAAGAGATCCGTGTTCAAAGATCTGGAGTCAGTACGCCCATGCAACATTATGCCTCCCCACACCGTAACACCTGAAACACCAAAACGATCATATGCGACTATGTTGCATATACCATCCTTACCGCAAGATGTGGGAACACTTAATACAGATTGACGAACGTTATCGTTTTGGTAACACAGATGATATGGTGTGGAGAGGCATAACCTTGTGTGGGGTCCTAACTTCCAAATCTTTTTTGAACAGAGTAGTCTCAGTGGTCCATTGTGACACTCTACTCCTTAATCAGGTGCGTCTTTTCAGGGATGTGTTCAATCCTCTGCTCATTTTTATGAACAACGTGTGACTGTATCCAACGGCTCTTGAAATGAGAGGCTATTTAGCGAACTGATTGGTACCCCCGTTCTCCTGACTAAAAACCCATCGCACACGCGAGAGACGAGGACACGTCCACAGGCACCAAAGACCATCCGCACTGTTGGAGGAATGGAACGCTCTACTACAAGAACTCCTTACCAAACTTTCAGACAGCACGGAAGCTCGTAATGCTGTCCGTACTGATCACACACCCTATTAAGGACCATGTCCCAATTTTTAATGTCCTGGGGAGTACTATAAGTTGCGATGACCTAGGTGTAATTATTGTCTTAGAATAAAAATGTCATTTCGGTTTGTCTCATAGCGTGTTTCAGTTAGTTACCTTCTGTACTATGCTATAGCAGTTCTAACTAAGTTTGATCCAAGATTCCCGGGGCTGTGTTACTTGTCAGTAACACATCACGCCAAAGTTACTTTCGTCCTTAAGTTTTACACACCAATGGAGGATATTTTATACAAGGAGCAACATTAGTACTTGGAAATATTTTTCTCGTTAATCATCTAGTGGATTTTAATGTTCTTTCATGCACTATTCCACTATTTGAATTTCGATTTACTCTTTCTCAAGTAAGATAATTATACTTATTTGGTGCACAGTTACCACAGTGCACAATTACTTTCGAGTTCTTTGGCTTTAGAAATCGCTGCAAAGGCACCGCGCACGCAGCAGAGGTATGTTGCGTGTTGCATCTGATTTCTGGTTTTCGTATGTCTGCCTGCTTAGCTGAGTGGTAAAGTGCTTGCCTCCCTTGCAGCGGGCCTGGATTCGATTCCCAGCCCTGGAGATTTTCTCCGCTCGTGGACTGGATGTTGTGTTGTCCTCATCGTCATTTCCCTCATCAACGGCGCGCAAGTCGCCCAATGTGGCGTCGACTGAAATAAGACTTGCACTTGGCGGCCGAAATTCCCCGAATGGGGCCTCCCGGCCCACGATGCCAAACGCTCATTTCCATTTCTGGTTTTTGTACTTTCGTAGTAGAAGTTCCAGCGATTTTGAAAGCTTAAGAGTTTTGGTGTTTTCGTCGTATTTAGAGTGAAGCAAGCTGCCGTCTTCGTAGGTTCACTATTTTGTTGATATCTCACCAAGTGTCATGGCACTGGCTTAGGCTCCTGACGAAATCTTGTTCAAGGCAGCTTGAGCTGCCTCGCTTTTTTCCGAATACCTTGCACTGGAGTTAAGATGGATGACGAGTGTGGAGCAACAAGGAGGCCACCAGTTTTGTTTCACACATTTTACACAGAAAAAGTGTAGTAACGCTAACATGAGGACATCACAGGTCTATAGAATCTGGTCACACTCTAGCATTAGAAGAATTATTCCTTACAGTATTACTAGGATTACATTTCACTATTCTACAAGCATGTGAATACTGAGAAGCACCTTTTACCACTGCTGCTGCAGTTTATAGATCAATATTGCCTCACCAACTTAAGAGTCTGCCAAATATTTAGCTACCTTATTAAAACCATTGGAAGGAAAATTTACTCACCACATTTGTAATTCTATGGATGTCTTTCACAGATTCAGCAGTGTCAGGTTAAATAGTACGGATGTGCTCGTTAGTTTTGACGTGGTATCATTATATACTAAGGTACCTTTAAAGGACTCTTTATCTCTTATCGGCCAACGTTTTGATGAAAACATCACGGCCTTATTTAAACACGTGCCTTTGTCATCTTATTTTTCAGTTTAATGATGAATTTGATGAGCAGATTGATGGACTTGCTATGGGAAGCCCCCTCTCCCCTCTCGTAGCTAATTTATTCATGGAAGTCTTCGAGGAAAAGGCACTAGACTCAGCAAGTTTTAAACCAACGGTCTTGCGGAGGTGCATGGAAGACACATTTTTAGTATCGCCGCACGGGATGGATGAATTACATCGATTCCTTGAGCATTTGAATTCAATCCATGCATCAAGTTTACTAAGAAAATAGAAAAAGATGGCTGCCTCCCCTTTTTGAATGTTGTCGTTCGCCGTGAAGTTGATGGCCATTAGGACATGCCTTACATTGTAAACCTACACATACAAATCTATATCTACATGTCAGTAACTGCTATCACCCTTCACAGACCATAGGTGTCCGTAACACCTTAGTGCATAGGGCGCACTGTATATCCGATAAAGATACTTTGCAAGAAGAGCATTTTTAAAGCCAATGGATTTTGTCCGTAACAAATTCGTAGGGCATTCACCGTCAAACCTATAACGCAGGTAAGTGATGGGGAAGAAAATAACAATTCTTTCAGGTCAAGTGCATTTTTGCCCTTTGTGGTTGCTCTTTCCTCGAAGATAGGCCGTATTCTCGAGAAACACTGTGTTAAGGTGATCTTCCGGTCTTGCAGCTGTACTCCGCTCTGTAGAGGAGGAGTTATTGCTTCGTAAGGCGGGTGTGTATCAGATTCCTTGCGGAAATTTTGTGAAGTCATACATAGGTCAAACAACACGCATGTGTGGAACATCGAAGATACACACGCTTATCGCAGCCAGACAAGTCAGCTATGGCCGAACATTGTATTCATACAGGGCATTCCATGAACTAAGTGGTGTGAGGATTCTAACTGACATCTCTTCCTTTTGGGATTTTGTCTTCAGGGAAGCTGTAGAGATTAGATTAGCTAATAATTTAATAACTACAGGCAATGGTTTTAATTTGGACAAAGCATGGAATCCGGCTGTTGGAATAGTTAAACTACAGAGAAGTCATCATGGTGTCATCACAGCCAAACATACATCGATTAGTGAGTAGAATGTCTGTAGGCCTTCGCCACAGACAGCGCGTGTGTATACTTATCTCTTTGCTGCCGAACAAAGTCTGTGGCTCGCAGGGGTGAACCGCTTGGCAACTTGTTGTGATTTCCTAAGAAACCCTGCATCGCTATCAGAACAACACAAGCATTGCAAAACCGTATAGTACAGTTTTTTAAACAAATATGAATCCTAGCATCAACAGTATAGCATGAAACAGGAGAACGCGTGTGAAAAGAGAGAACACATCAAAACTTACTAGAATATCAATGTCATTCAAACGCGTTCCCTCTGATAGACGTCAGAAATTCTCAGAGATCTTAATGTGGTATTCACACCGACCTACTATAGGGACGAACAGAGTAGCAAGGTGTTTGCTACAAGATATATCGGAGCACCAATGTTACTCGTAATCGGAAAAAGAGGATCACCGGAAGGCTATATAACCTAGGAGGAACAGCACAATAAGTATTAGGACTCCTAACAGTCTTCTGCAACAAAACACTTTTCTTCAGGTGACTGTTAGTCTTCCTCTGAATGAACACTTGTTGTTTGGTCAGCACCGATCCTGCAATACGCTAAATCAGATAGCTAACAGTTTACGTTTTGAACGTAATTCTCCTTGTCCAGGACAACTGTAGCGCTTCCCTTGTCTTATGGTAAAATAGCCGGCCGGTGTGGCCGTGCGGTCTAGGCGCTTCAGTCTGGAACCACGTGACCGCTCCGGTCGCAGGTTCGAATCCTGACTCGGGAATGGATATGTGTGATGTCCTTAGGTTAGTTAGGTTTAAGTAGTTCTAAGTTCTAGGGGACTGATGACCACAGATGTTAAGTCCCATAGTGTTCAGAGCCATTTGAACCATGGTAAAGTAACAATATCCGGATCAGCCCTAAATGAAAGTACCCATACCTGCTGTTATTATATTACTCTTAGGTGGACGTGCCCTAGTCATCAAACGAAATGCCTTCCATCTAACCACCTTTACAGCATCGGGAGATAGTTTGGAAAAGGTCTGTTCAATATAACTAATAAAACTAACTACTCACAAACGCTTAGGCATCAGTGCAAAATTTAACCCTAGTACGGATAAAGAAGCGTCGTCAAAAGCTTTCTACCTGAGATTTATCACTGAACATCGAGATATAATATTAGACTGCGAGCCATAGGAGCGTTCAATGAGAGTCTCAGTCAGACTACGAAGCACTGTCCCGCTATGTGAGCAGAGAGTAAAATCAGACATGAAACTGATGAAAACCTGTAGAAAGGGGAACACTGGTTGATGAAATTTAAGATATGATGTACAAGATCAATCTATGAGATGAAATAAGAGTAGGCGATAAAGGAGAAACTCGTCGACTTGGATCAGAGAGAAATTTTTCAAAAGTACGTTTGCATTACATCATTCTATGGAAATCAAACATGGTATCACATAGAAGACGAAACAAAAGTACTCAGTGTTCGAAAATATATTCTTTCCAGAAACCCAAATCTGCTGCACAGCTCTACATGCAGATACAGAGTAAAGAATTGGGTATTCTGCAGAGGCGAAGACGGTGCAATCTTGGGAACGGATGATATATTTCAGGACGAGTCCTACTTCCTTTTAGTTAAATGTAGGCGTGGAACGACACAATAATTCAGTTTGTGAAACATTTTTGTTTAAGATTAAGTACGGAAGTCGACATTAAGACATACATGGTACGGAAATAATACAAGAAATCCATTAACATGATCCAATTTGAAGCAAAGCAAGTAATGAATAAGGTCTTTTGAAGTTAAATTCCTGCGTCCTCACTTTGAGGATTACTAATGAGAGGTATTTTCTCCTCAATTATTGGTCTTCGCATCTAACAGGATTTTTCCATTTCATTATTTTTTCTAACTTCAGTTTTAAGTTTCAGTGTCAGTCTAACATTACTGACATATGTATTAAAAGTCTTTTGGGAATATTTGTAATTATATTGCCAAACCTATACGACACTCTGGATTCAACCATGTACAGATGTAATTTAGGATCGTTAAGACACATTAAAAAAACAAGTTGTGCTTTGCATGACCTCAAAAACAGTGCTCACTTTTTAGTTATCAAACTAATATACCTCTAAAAATTTCTGAATGTACAACTATTATTCCTTTGAGACGTTATGGGTTTCGTGTGTCTCCTGTAAAAATTAGTTCTTACTGCACGACACATCTTCAGACTCACCACTTCATATCAAAAATGCCAATTTTGAGACCTTACACGCTCTCGGATAATTTTCTGCGATCGTCCGTGCCCTTTGTCGCAAGGAAGTCAATTAATGTGAGTTATCAAAATCTCAAGAATCTTTTAAATTGCTACTAAGTTAACTGCAAGGCGAGAACATAGTGAAAAGAAAAACAACGAAGAGCACTCGATCGTGCTTTTTAAGGTGTTTGTAAGAAACGTACAGACATTTATTACGCTGTTATTAATTACTATAACCGGCACTGAATCATCACAGTTTACTTGAAAATTATTGTTTATTGATAATAAAAAACCAATTTAGTTTTTGAGTGGTCCACAGCTGAAGAAGAACTATGCGTAATTCAGGAATAAATCAAGCTCGATGCTTTCGTTGTAATAATTCTGATACCTTCTTATTCTTTGGTTTGAGCTTCCGTGCTTTATCAGCCCAGTGGAACAATGTGTTCATTCGATAGATGGTGGTTTCTTTCGAATCAACCATAATCATTACTATTTGGAAATAGACGTATGAATGCTGGGCACCGAAAACGTTTTTCCCATAACTTTTAGGAAAAATGTAATTCCTGGATATAAGAAGTACAAGTTGAAGGATTTAGTAAATTGCATGTGTGTACAATGAAATGGTGCGGAAGAAGATACATCTGTAGTAGAGAATTATCTCGCGGTTTACATATTCAGTAGGTTTGGATGAGTTACAGCAAGCTGCACAGGTGGGCTAGCAATATATCTTGCAGTTGGTAGCTGCGGTTTGGCTCAGAAACACTGGCCTCCCGGCTCATACTGCAGACGACGCGAATGAAACAATGAGCTACCTGGCGCGACTACAGGAAGCACTTGGGGTTCACAAAGCCAGCGAACAACAGCAGTGCGTGCGTTGCCCCCTCGCTTGTGCAGAGTAACTTCGTCGTCAAACAGGTACTGTTTTCTTCATTTGTAACACGATACACTGACGCTGTTACAACAGCGCATGGAGTTCTCCAGCAAAGATCTGAGTTGTAGGTTCTTTTTCTTCTGATGAATGAACGCAGTTGAGAGATCCTGTTTTAAATCGAGAGGAGAAAAGCAAGATATTAAATTAAGGAAATGGGACCTGGATAAGTTGAAAGAACCAGAGGTTGCTGAAAGTTTCAGAGGGAGCACTGGGCAACAACTAATTAGAACGAGGAAAGGAATACAGCAGAAGACAAATGGATAGCTTTAAGAGATCAGATAGTGAACGCAGTAGAGGATTAAATAGGTAAAAAGGAAAAAGCCTAGTAGAAATCCTTGGATAACACAAGAGATATTGAATTTAATTGTGAAAGGAGAAAATATAAAAATTCAGAAAATGAAGCAGGCAAAAAGGAATACAAACGTTTAAAAATTAGACTGCACGGATGTGCAAAATGTCTAAGCTGGATTGGCTAGAGAACAAATGTAAGCATTTAGAAGCATTTTTGGCTAGGGGAAAGATAGATACCGCCTACAGGAAAATTAAAGAGGACTTTGCGTAAAAGAGAAACAGCTGTATAAACAGTAAGAGCTCTGATGGAAAACCAGTCCCAAGCAAAGAAGGGAAAGCTGAAAGATGGGAGAGGTAAATACAGCGTCTATACAAGAGAGATTAACTCGAAAAGACAATATTATAGAAACTATCAGTTTTATAAGCCATAGTTGCGGAACACTAACAAGAATTTTTTACAGAAGAATGAAAACACTGGTAGAAGCCGATCTCGGGGAAGATCAGTTTGGATTGCCGAGAAATGTAGGAACACGCGAGGCAGTACTGCCCCTACGACTTATCTTAAAAGATAGGAGGACTTAGCTTTTGACAATGTTGACAGGAATACCGTCTTTGAAATTCTGAAGGAATCAGGGGTAAGATACAGGGGGCGAAATGCTATTTACAATTTGTACAGAAACCAGGCGGCAGTTACAAGAGTTGAGGGGCATGAAAAGGAGGCAGTTGTTGAGAAGGGAGTGAGGCATGGTGGTAGCCTATCGCCGATGTTATTCAATATGTGCACTGAACAAGCTGTAAAGGAAACCAAAGAAAAATTGGAGAAGTAATTAAAGTTCAGGGAGAAGAAATAAAAACGTTGATGTTGGCCGATGATATTGTAATTCTGTCAGAGGTAGCAAAGGACTTGGAAGGGCAGTTGAACAGAATGGACAGTGTTTTAAAAGGAGGATATAAGATGAAAATCAGCAAAAGCAAAGCAAGGATAATGGAATGCAGTCGAATTAAGTCAGGTGGTGCTGAGGGAATTAGATTAGGAAATGAGACACTTAAATTAGTAGATGAGTTTTGTTAACTGATAATGGCCGAAGTTCAAAATGGTTCAAATGGCTCTGAGCACTATGGGACTTAACTTCTGAGGTCATCGGTCCCGCTGGCCGAAGTGGCCGAGCGGTTCTAGGCGCTTCAGTCTGCAACCGTGCGACCGCTACGGTCGCAGGTTCGAATCCTGCCTCGGGCATGGATGTGTGTGATGTCCTTAGGTTGGTTAGGTTCAAGTAGTTCTAAGTTCTAGGGGACTGATGGCCTCAGAAGCTAAGTCCCATAATGCTCAGAGCCATTTGAACCATCATCAATCCCCTAGAACTTAGAACTACTTGAACCTAACCAACCTAAGGACATCACACACATCCTTGCCCGAGGTAGGATTCGAACCTGCGACCGTAGCGGTCGCGAGGTTCCAGACAGTAGTGCGTAGAGCCGCTCGGTCACCCCGGCCTGATTGGCCGAAGTAGAGAGTATATAAAATGTTAGTGGTAATGGCAAGAAAATTGCTTCTGAACAAGAGAAATCTGTTGACATCGAATGTAGATTAAAGTCTTAAGAAATCTTTTCTGAAGGTATCTGTCTAGAGTGTAGCTACGCGTGGAAGTGAAACATGGACTACAAACAGTTTAGACAAAAAGAGAGTAGAAGCTTTCAGAATGTGGTTCTACAGAAGAAGGTTGAATATTAGATGGCTGGATCATAGGACTATTGAGGAGGTACTGAATAAAATTGGGGAGACATGAAATATGTGGGACAACTGCACCAAAAGAACGGATCGGTTGATAGGACACATTCTGAGACATTAAGGGATTTGCAATAAGAATTGGACGGATATGTGCGTGGCAAAAATCGTAGAGGGAGACCAAGAGATGAATATAATAGCAGATCCAGAGGGATGTAGTTTACAGTAGTTACTCAGACATGGGAGGCTCGCACAGGACAGAGCAGCATGGAGAGCTGCATCAAAGCAGTCTTCAGACTGAGAGAAATGATAATCAGTTTTTCCCTTTTATTCCATGTACATGATATTAAAGCAGTTATAATGTATGGTTTACTTTTAGTCTTCCAATACTGTCAGAATACACTATTCTAATGTGTGGTTCTAGCTGGCTCTGAGAACTATGGGAGTTAACTTCGAGGTCATCAGTCCCCTATAACTTAGAACCACTTAAACCTAACTATCCTAAGGACAACACACACACACCCATACCCGAGGCAGGATTCGAACCACCGACCGTAGCGGTCGCGCGGTTCCAGACTGTAGCGCCTAGAACCGCTCGGCCACTCGGGCCGGCTGTGTGGTTCTGATACAGTCGCTATTGGCTGCTGACGCTAGAGCTTACTCGTAGATCCAAAAGTGATCCAAGAAGATCGAAATTTGTCATACTGTGAAAAAAAAGTAACTAAAACTGAAAAATAAGTGATAGATTAGAATCGTTTTAAATATCAACACACTTCTTATTCTCCCGTGACGAATACACTGTTATTAAAACGGCCACGCGATAGCGATATGCGCAGGCAGCAATAGCACGTACATAAGGTACAAAAGGGCAAGGCATTGGCAGAGCCGCCGTATGTGCTCAGGTGATTCATTTGAAAAGGTTTCCGACGTGGTTATGGCCGCAAGACGGAAATCAACAGATTCTGAAAGCGGAATGGTAGTTAGAGATAGACGCATGGCACATTCCATTTCAGAAATCGTTAAGGAATTCAGCATTCCGAGATCCATAGTGTGAAGAACGTGCATTACCAGTCACCAAGGACAACACAGTGACGACGGCCCACAGTTAACGACCGAGAGCAGCGGCGTTTGTGTGCTAACAGACAAGCGACACTGCGTGAAATACCCGCAGAAATCAACGTGGGGAATACGACGAACGCATCCGTTAGGATAGTGCGGCGAAATCTGGCTTTGATGGGTTGAGGCAGCAGACTGCCTTTGCCAGCAGCACGATATCGCCTGCAGTGCCGTTCCTGGGCTCGTGACCATATCAGTTGGACCCTAAATGATTGGGAAACCGCGGCCTCGTCAGATGAGTCATGATTTCAGTTTGTACAGGGTGTTTCAAAAATGACCGGTATATTTGAAACGGCAATAAAAATTAAACGAGACCGTTTGTTGCAATATGCTTGGGACAACAGTACATTTTCAGGCGGACAAACTTTCGAAATTACAGTAGTTACAATTTTCAACAACAGATGGCGCTGCAAGTGATGTGAAAGATATAGAAGACAACGCAGTCTGTGGGTGCGCCATTCTGTACGTCGTCTTTCTGCTGTAAGCGTGTGCTGTTCACAACGTGCAAGTGTGCTGTAGACAACATGGTTTATTCCTTAGAACAGAGGATTTTTCTGGTGTTGGAATTCCACCGCCTAGAACACAGTGTTGTTGCAACAAGACGAAGTTTTCAACGGAGGTTTAATGTAACCAAAGGACCAAAAAGCGATACAATAAAGGATCTGTTTGAAAAATTTCAATGGACTGGGAACGTGACGGATGAACGTACTGGAAAGGTAGGGCGACCGCGTACGGCAACCACAGAGGGCAACGCGCAGCTAGTGCAGCAGGTGATCCAACAGCAGCCTCGGGTTTCCGTTCGCCGTGTTGCAGCTGCGGTCCAAATGACGCCAACGTCCACGTATCGTCTCATGCGCCAGAGTTTACACCTCTATCCATACAAAATTCAAACGCGGCAACCCCTCAGCGCCGCTACCATTGCTGCACGAGAGACATTCGCTAACGATATAGTGCACAGGATTGATGACGGCGATATGCATGTGGGCAGCATTTGGTTTACTGACGAAGCTTATTTTTACCTGGACGGCTTCGTCAATAAACAGAACTGGCGCATATGGGGAACCGAAAAGCCCCATGTTGCAGTCCCATCGTCCCTGCATCCTCAAAAAGTACTGGTCTGGGCCGCCATTTCTTCCAAAGGAATCATTGGCCCATTTTTCAGATCCGAAACGATTACTGCATCACGCTATCTGGACATTCTTCGTGAATTTGTGGCGGTACAAACTGCCTTAGACGACACCGCGAACACCTCGTGGTTTATGCAAGATGGTGCCCGGCCACATCGCACGGCCGACGTCTTTAATTTCCTGAATGAATATTTCGATGATCGTGTGATTGCTTTGGGCTATCCGAAACATACAGGAGGCGGCGTGGATTGGCCTCCCTATTCGCCAGACATGAACCCCTGTGACTTCTTTCTGTGGGGACACTTGAAAGACCAGGTGTACCGCCAGAATCCAGAAACAATTGAACAGCTGAAGCAGTACATCTCATCTGCATGTGAAGCCATTCCGCCAGACACGTTGTCAAAGGTTTCGGGTAATTTCATTCAGAGACTACGCCATATAATTGCTACGCATGGTGGATATGTGGAAAATATCGTACTATAGAGTTTCCCAGACCGCAGCGCCATCTGTTGTTGAAACTTGTAACTACTGTAATTTCGAAAGTTTGTCTGCCTGAAAATGTACTGTTGTCCCAAGCATATTGCAACAAACGGTGTATTTCTATCGCTGCTCGTTTAGTTTTTATTGCCGTTTCAAATATACCGGTCATTTTTGAAACACCCTGTAGGAGCTGTTGGTAGGGTTCGAGAGTGCCCGAGACCTGAAGAAGCCATGGACCCAGGTTGTCAACGAGGCACTGTTCAAGCTGGTGGTGGCAACATAATGGTGTGAGCACAGTTCACGTGGAATGGATTGTATCCTCTGATCCTAATGATCCTAATGAACCGACCATCGACTGAAAATGGTTCTGTTCGGCTACCTGGAGACATTTTGCAGCTATTCATGGACTTCACGTTCCTAAACAAAGATGAAATTTTTATCGATGTTCATTCGCCTTATCATTGCGCCTTAATTGTTAGCGACTGGTTTGAATCATTGCCACCATGATCGCCCGACATGAATCCCACCGTCCGTTAATGGGACATAACCAGGAGGTCAGTTTGTGCACAAAATTCTCCACCGGCAACATTTGCGCATTTACGAATGGCTGCAGAGGCACTATTTCTCAGTACTTCTGCAGGCGACTTCCATTGAAGTCCATGCCACACCGAGATGCTGCACTACGGCGGGCAAAAGGAACGGTCCCATGACTTCAGGCATCTCTGTGTTTGTAGGCTATATAGTATATAATGTCAGTTTATCTCACTTTTGAAAAGCGTCTAAATGCAAATCATATTTTATATCAAATGAAATTATCTATCTGCAGTATTATCGTAATGCTTTTTTAGTTCTTATGGTAAGTGTGTCAGACAGCAAATTCGCTTTTCGACAGTACTTTGCTCAAATTGTCGTTCTGGGAGTGACGTGACGTTATATTTCTTCGGTTCACCATAACTGTATTTATTAAAAACTCATTGAAGCATAAAATAAAAGTGTGGTCCTAATCTTAAAGGCGATATTGTACAATAATTGATCCAAAGTGCACGTATACACAGCGGTATGTTAGAGATATAAAAATTTCCTGGTGCAGAAATGGCATAGATGACATAGAAACTACTCCTTTTCGAAACTACTCCTTTTCTTATACTGGACGACAGAGCAAGTTAATTTTCAATATACTGGTCTACTTGGTAAACTGGTCTCCTTAAACGGCTTTTTAAATTAGTCTTGTAGCATTCGCTCTGTTTTCAAATGTATGAACTGAAATACAGTAAAAGTAATTGATTTGGTCGTACGTTAGCGTAGGTTGTTAAGTGTCTACTCCTTCGTTGGTAACAGCTAGAAAATGGACAACCGCATTCAAAAGCTCTCCAACGTTTATTTAAATACAATGGAAACGTCCATTAACACACTTATCTGGTGCACAACATGGTAACGCACGGAAAAGTTTTCATCTTATCGAAGATATGTTTCCGTACCATAGTGTTTTGCTAACTACTCGTATTGCAGATGTATTTAGGTCGACTAATTGGTCAGTTACTTGAGAGAAACAAATCTGACATTGGAAACGCATAAACGTGTCTTCCCTCATTCATCATTTTCTCTTATAATTGTAAAGAAGGGAGGAATAATGCTGATATCAAGATTTTCATTCCTAAGAGTTGTCTGTAATCGAGTCACATTTCAAGTAAAAAAGTTAGTAGGTTACTTTATGTTGATACCATACATATAATGTCGCCAATATGAAAGACCCATCGCAGTCTGATAGAAGCGGCATCGTAGCTAATATGGATAACACTAATGTTACTAAACGGATGTCCCTTTACACTTACACGTACCGAATCACTAAGACTATTAATACATCAATCAAAATTAGAAAACGCTGCTCCTGAAATCATGATAAGCTGTTCCTTACAAAATCGTTTTGTATTCGTTTCCCTCCCTGCCTCCCTCTCCGCAATAAATGGTGATTGTGAACTACTGGCTGTCAGCAATCAGGAACCGACAATTGCTTCATCAGAGTAGCAACTATCCGCCATGGCTTCACTAGAACCAGTGATATATGAGATCGAGCAACGTTTATTGTACATTTAAGTGAGTACAATTCACGAGAGAAACGCGGTGGCTCCCTGTGTTCTAAGACGACGTAGCACTTCAAGCAATAACAAACAGTAAAGCTTTTACTGCTGTTACAATGGCAGGTTATTAAGATTTAAGTGAGTTTGAAAATGCTTAAAGTCGGCGCACGAGTGATGGGACACAGAGTCTCTGTGGTAGTGATTAAGTACAGATTTTCCCGTGAGACCATTTCATGAGTCTACTGTGAATATCAGAACCAGGTAAAAAGAAAAAGATTGTGCAAGAACGGCACCAAGAGAATCATTCAACGTGACAGAAACAGAATCCTTTCGCAAATTGCTGGATACTTCAATGTTGGACAATCAGTAAGTGTTGCGTTCGAACGATTCAACGAAACATCGATATGGGCTTCCGGAGCTGAAGGTCCAATCGTGTACCCTAGATGACTGCACGACACAAAGTTTTACGCCTTCCCTGGGCCCGTCAACATCGACAGTGGACTGTTGACGACTGTAAACATGTTTCCTGGTCGGAGGACTCTCGTTTCAAATAGTATAGATCAGATGGACGTGTACGGGCATGGAGACAATCTCATGAACCCATGACCCTGCATGTCAGCACGGGACTGTTCCAGCTGATGGAGGCTCTGTAATGGTGTGGGGCGTGGGCAGCTGGAGTGATATTAGACACCTGATACGTCTAAATACGACTCTGACAGCTGACACATACGTAAGCATACTGTCTGATCACCTGCATCCCTTCATGTTCATTGTGCATTCCGAAGAACTTTAGCAATTCCAGCAGGACAATGCAACATCCCACACGTCCAGAATAGCTACACAGTGGCGCCAGGAACACTATTCTGACTTCAAACACTTCCTCTGGCCCCCAATCTCCCTAGACATGAACATTATTGAGCATATCTGGGATCCCTTGCAACGTGCTATTCAGAAGAGAACTCCACCTCCACGTATTTTTACACATTTATGGAAAATCCTGTAGGATTCATTGTGTCAGTTCCGACCAGCACTACTTCGGACATTAGTCGAGTCGGTGCCACGTCTTGTTGCACTACTTCCTCGTGCTCGTGGGGGGGAGGGTGGGGGCCTACACGATATTAGGTAAGTGTACCAGTTTATTTGTCTTTTCAGTGTATTAGTAATTACACTGCGGCCGTGCGATGTGTTCTGTAATTCATCCTCAGGTTCACTGAATGTAGCGATGGCAGCAGCGAAACTTTTTACTAGCATCGTTTCATCCTGAATTATAATCCCAACTCATTACTTCTTTGATTACTGGATAAGTCCCTGTTTTACTCCCCCTTATAATCTCTTCTCTCTAGGCCTTCCGTTTCCTATTTAATTGAGTCTTCTTGGTTCTCGTACATATTTTATATTAACCATTTTTTTCTCTTAGTTTATAACTACTTTCCTAAAAATGTCGAACACTTGCGCAACGTAGCGTTGTCGAACGCTTTTCCTAAGTGTATTTACTTTGGCGGAGATGTTTCTTTCAGTTAGATGTCGTGTGGCTTTGGAATACTGCACATCTCCGCCAAAGTAAATACACTTAGGAAAAGCGTTCGACAACGCTACGTTGCGCAAGTGTTCGACATTTTTAGGAAAGTAGTTATAAACTAAGAGAAAAAAATGGTTAATATAAAATATGTACGAGAACCAAGAAGACTCAATTAAATAGGAAACGGAAGGCCTAGAGAGAAGAGATTATAAGGGGGAGTAAAACAGGGACTTATCCAGTAATCAAAGAAGTAATGAGTTGGGATTATAATTCAGGATGAAACGATGCTAGTAAAAAGTTTCGCTGCTGCCATCGCTACATTCAGTGAACCTGAGGATGAATTACAGAACACATCGCACGGCCGCAGTGTAATTATTAATACACTGAAAAGACAAATAAACTAGTACACTTACCTAATATCGTGTAGGCCCCCACCCTCCCCCCCACGAGCACGAGGAAGTAATGCAACAAGACGTGGCACCGACTCGACTAATGTCCGAAGTAGTGCTGTGTGATCAGATGTTCCGCGGTAAAACTGGCTAACTGTTTCACTGTCAACGAGCACTCTGCTTTCACTGTCTATTTTCACGTCATGAGAATGAATTCTGCTGCACGTCCTGCTGTGAGCGGTGATCTGACCCAGAGAACCACACGGTGACGAACGGATGATGTCTCATCATCTACCGTAGTGCTTCACTTGGATGCGGTGGGGCCAGGTATGAAGTTAGGGTGCAGATCTCGCGGCCGTTCACTGCTTTCTAGAACCTGAACTCGCTACTTTCAGTTAAATCTTTTCCCAACACTAGCGAAGTTCACACCGTTTCTATCCTGCCAACAAGCTGAAAGTCAGCAGTTCGGAGGATTGAATCCGGATTCAATCCTCGTTTCTGGGCTCCATTCTCCGAACTGTTGACTGGTTTGGATTATTGGTGGGAGCAGTCCACATGGAAACTCCACACTTGCAGTCATACATGTGGACTGCTCCCACCAAAATCTAAAACAGTCAGCAGTTCGGAGAATGGAGCCCAGAACCCCCAAACCAACAGTCATACATGTGGACTACTCAGCCGAAGGGGATGAAGAGGGATTATATTAGGCTAACGTCTTTTATCACCTGCGGACACCTGGTGTCAGCAACTGACGCAAATAATTGTCGACCGAAGAAATTTGCTCGTATATTAATAGTACATTTTGAATCTACGTGATGGTTGAAGCGTGTATTCTAAGGTATTGGTAATAAGTGCATAATCAACGAATTTTAGTCCTGTGACATTGAAGAATAATAAGATGCTTTTTCGCAGCTCGCAATACAGAAGAAACGCAAAAGATTTTAATAAGGCACGTGGCAATGGATAAGTGCTCTTACAATATACATGGGTGGCCCAACCTGAATATTCCCCGTGTTGTCCATTTCGACGATTTCCATTAATATCTGAATAGCTGCCAATATTGCATGACGTCTGTCGTGAGAAATAGGCCAATAGTATCAGTCGATCTAGAATAACGGCAGAGATAAGTGATGCATTATGATTTTGTATGAAAACTATCATCGAATTCCTGATTGAATATGCAATTCATGGATACATACTCTCCTTAATAGAGACAGTAATAGCTTCAGTCTTCCTTGTAACATTATTACAAACTTTCGAACAATGCTAACTATTCTATTCCAGTATATATACAGGGTGATTCCGTGACGACTTTACAGTCTATCAAGAATTATCAAGAAGCGTAGAGCTATCAATCTGATGTACGGTACTCCAGCTCGGAAATCAACGCCTCGAAAGTTATTAGCGAGAATCTTTCTGATGCTTCTGACAACTTGTACCGGTACTGCTTCTTTTTTATTTTTTTATTTTTATTTTATTTTTTTTTTATCAGAGACACATACCCAGACTCCTGGAACATATCCCACTTGTTACAATCGGGTGCGGTTCCAACATGATGGAACCCCACCACAGTTTGGACTGAGAGTTCGTGAACACATGGATCAGACATTTCCTGGAAAGTCGATAGGCAGAGGAGGTCTTGTTTCGTGGCCGGCACGTACCTGCTCTCATCAAAACTGATTTTCTCTTGTGGAGCCACATGCAAAGTTTTGTGTAGCAGACGCCTATCGGGGAGGGTCTCCTGGCAAAAATTCTCCCTGCCTGCGACACTATTCGAACACCTGGGATATTAGAACGGGTACGACAGAACATTGTACGTCGATGCAGTGCCTGCAGTGATACTGTGGGCCCCATTTCGAACAACCGCTGTAGAAGCAGCAGCTTGTGGAACTTGTGCAGGTAAATAAAAATCATTATTAGTGTACCGTAGACTTAGGATTTTCGGTGTCACTGACATAAAGTTTCGTGCGCCGTTACTCGTCCATCAACAGAGAAATTAGGGAGTATTCAGTAGGAAATTCTGTACGTCATGATCAGGACTCGGACGTTGGTGACCCTGGTTTGAGCGCTGCCGGAGGCTGAGGCGGAGTTTGAGTAGATTTTCGCTGATACACTACTGGCCATTAAAACTGCTACCAACGAAGGTGACGTGCTACAGACGCGAAATTTAACCAACAGGAAGAAGATGCTGTGATATGCAAATGATTAGCTTTTCAGAGCATCCACAGAAGTCTGGCGCCGGTGGCGACACCTACAAAGTGCTGACATGAGGAAAGTTGCCAACCGATTTGTCATACACTCTCGTGTAAGGAGGAGAAATGCGTACTATCACGTTTCCGCTTTATCGTATCGCGACATTGCTGCTCGCGTTGGTCGAGATCCAATGACTGTTAGCAGAATATGGAATCGGTAGGTCGAGGAGGGTAATACGGAACGCCGTGCTGGATCCCAACAGCCTCGTATCACTAGCAGTCGAGATGACACGCATCTTATCCGCATGGCTATAACGGATCGTGCAGCCACGTCTCGATCCCTGAGTCAACAGATGGGGACGTTTGCAAGACATCAACCATCTGCACGAACAGCTCGACGACGTTTGCAGCAGCATGGACTTTCATCTGCATGGCTGCGGTTACCCTTGACGCTGCATCAGGATCACCTGCGATGGTGTACTCAAAGACGAACCTGGGTGCACGAATGGCGAAACATAATTTTTTCAGATAAATCCAGGTTCTGTTTACAGCCTCATGATGGTCGCATCCGTGTTTGGCGACATCGCGGTGAACGCACATTCGAAGCGTGTATTCTTCATCGCCATAGTGGCGTATCACCCGGCGTGATGGTGTGGGGTGCCATTGGTTATACGTCTCGGTCACCTCTTGTTCGCATTGACGGCACTTTGAACATTGGACATTACATTTCAGATGTGTAACGGCTCGTGGTTCTACCCTTCATTCGATGCATGCGAAACCCTACATTTCAGCAGGATAATGCACGACCGCATGTTGCAAGTCCTGTACGGGCCTTTCTGGATACAGAAAATGTTCGACTACTGCCCTGGCCAGCACATTCTCCAGATGTCTCACCAATTGAAAACGTTTGGTCAGTGGTGGCCGAGCAACTGGCTCGTCACAATACGCCAGTCACTACTCTCTTGATGAACTGTGGTATCGTGTTGAAGATGGATGGGCAGCTGTACCTGTACACGCCATCCAAGCTCTGTTTGACTCAATGCCCAGGCGTATCAATGCCGTTATTACGGCCAGAAGTCCTTGTTCTGGGCACTGATTTCTCAGGATCTATGCACCCAATTGCGTGAAAATGTAATCACATGTCAGTTCTAGTATAATATATTTGTGCAATGAATACCCATTTATCATCTGCATTTCTTCTTGGTGTAGCAATTTTAATGGCCAGTAGCATACATTTCGACTCGCTTGTTTCCGAACTACGCTCTATCACCTCAGAATAATACATTTATCCTTCTCCAGCATCCCTGAGTATTTGAAGCATTATCACGGAATCACGTTGTGTATTGCACGAGCACAGTATGCTCATCATAACCGCATACTGTGACTAGCGGTGAGCGGGGCCTAGGGGCAGCACCTACTCCTAAGTAAGAAGGTTAATCTGTAGCAGAATCCTGGTCCCAGCGATGTCAGTGACGGTGAACGAAACTTGAGATTGGCGGAGAGTGGGTAGAATCATATATGGGAAGAATCAAGCATGAGGTTGCAATATCTGCCTTATTCGGTGTGTCCCAGAATTGTTGTGACATACTCAGAGGGTTTTATGTAGAGGGTTTCTAAACGAACAAGTGGAGAACAGAAACCTGTGCCCGGAAACCTCATCCAATAACGCCACAGCGCGTCGAAGTTATTGGTGCTGGCTCCTGCGACAGTGCTACCCCTTGAGCGGTAGACGCGACTGTTCCGTGAAAGACCGTGGGCGGAACGTCTGGCAACTGACTGCGACGGATTGCCACGATCTCCAGCTGAGAAAAAGAACAATTACGCCACAGCGCCTTGTCTCATATTATTTTGATGCTTTCTTACCTCGGTGGATAACCATTTCGGACACGATTTACCAATGATATTTTTCTCATCGGACACTGTAATACCTCCTGTGTTCTTCGGTATACAGGAGAAAAATAAACTACGGATAGAAAGCCGTGTCAGAAACCAACATCCACCAAGGAAACAGAGCATCGCATTCAACGGAGGCAAGGCCCCTCTACGTGGTAGCTAACTTAATCTTCTCTACTGGCGATCGTGGTAATCAGCCGTGATCACTAAGTAATAAACAACATAGCGAGACTTCCGTCAGCGTGCAAATTCACGTTTGATGCCGAAGGGGCGGCAGGCACTAGCTTTCGTAACTTGGACGCTATGTAGTGTCAATGGATGCCGTTTCCGAATACGTATTCCTGTCCATGATATGTTCATCAAGACACCCTCTACAAACCCTCTAAGTTTGTCGGAACACTTCTGGAATAGCCTGTATACAGCCCTGGTCGAGAAGAACCGCTCAGACCTCTTGATTTCCTCGGTGTTGGTCGGAACTCACTAAAGATCAGCAACTCCCTCTCGGTTATGTTGGTTATGTTCCAATAATGCGGGAATTAACGCCATGCTGGAGGCTCCACGTTTACCGCTGCTGACTGTATACCTTCCTCGGCGGTGCACTCTTTGCTCTTGTCGTCTGACTCAGGAACTAAATCCTTATTAACTTACTATCTTCCTGGCAGTTACATACAGCCGTATCACATCGTCACGAACATCACCCATATTGTTCCGTGAAATTACTGTCGAACTGCCGGATGTGTGTAACCTGCTGCCTCCAGACATTCGATTGTTTGACCGAAATTCGATTGAATAATCTTTTCTGAAGGAAAGCTTTAAATTTCACATCATCCATTGCGTAAGTGCAGTGTGTAGCTAGAAACACTGCTATGTACACAGAAAAGTGCTCATGCAACAAGATGACACCCATTCCACCGACTGTGTTTCCAAAGGACAATAAAGGAGGTCTTACGAAGGTCCATAAAGCGAATGACACCCTCGCAGTTTTCCGAAAAACTGTCAACAGTTTCTTGTGATGCACGCTTTACGTTGTTTGACTCATTACTTTGTCTTGTCAGGAGCTCCTCTTTACTTATAAATTCCACGTACGGAAACGCCATCCAGTGGAAATCACCTTCATTTGCATCTAAAATGAAGATACGAAATAGTCTGAACATCGCACTGTACCCCTTACGTATCTAACTTGATAGAAAACCCAGTGAGACATAAATGAAGTACACTGCCGACATATGATGTCGCATTTGTGCCTGAAAATTTACCTCGGATGGATAGTGTTGACTTTTTTCTCACAGAGCTCTTGAATTAATTATGATTCAGTACATAATTAGAATTACCATTAGTATTTTTGAAAAACCGTCACAATTAATAAAATGTGGAATTATGAAATTTCAGCGTTCTCTTTAATGCAGTGTTTCATCAGGTCCTCAATGACTATTTTTACACGACTGAAATGTGAGAAGTTTCGTGTAAACGTAGCATCGAACACCAGCGGAGTTCCAGGGCTTCGAATTTACGACATGCAGATTAATGACCCTTTGAATTACGTCGTAACAAAATTACGGCTAGTGGACTGTAACCCCTATAACAAAGGGCAGTGTGTGTGTTGTTAAGCTCTGGTTACCTACCAAGAGCTAAAGCTCGTTCTGCTGTTCAGATATTACTAAGAGTACGTCGTTACTTATGCGTCCAAAAAACTAAAAAAAGAGACCCAAGTAATCTAAGAGAGATGGAATTTTGAGGAATTTTAATGTTGGAGTCCCTAACGTTAGCGAAGCTTTTTCCAAAACATTTTACAAAGGGATACTACACGTAGGTCAGAACTCAGACGAAGGAACACGCTATTCAGAGCATTCGCCTATAAATGGTGTTTGACGCAAAAGGTGCCATTTCCATTAGGCTTATGCACTGAAGAGTCAAAGAACCTGGAACACCTGCCTAACACCGTGATTCCGCGAGCACGCAGAAGTGCCCCAACACGACGTGGCAAAACTCGACTAATGTCTGGAGTAGTGCTGGAGGGAACGGACACAATGAATCTTACAGGACTGTCCATAAATCCCTAAGAGTAAGAGGAACTAGAGAACTCTTCTGAATATCACGTTGCAAGGCATCGCAGATATGCTCAATAATGTTCATGTCTGGGTAGTTTGGTGGCCAAGGGAAGTTTTTAAACTCAGAAGAATGTTCCTGGAGCCACTGTGTAGCTACTGTGAACGTTTGGAGTGTCGCATTGTCCTGCTGGAATTATGCAAGTCCGTCGCCAGAAAACTGGATATCGTGAATCCCAACCGTTGCACGAGGTGCCATAGATCGCGCCCTAACCTCCTTCACTGAGCAGGCTAGCCTTCGACATCTAAGTTCTGTGATGATGTGTGAACATCTAATAATTAGCCACCTACTGAACGTTTCATCGTCCGTCGACCACTTACCATACATTTTTAACAATGAAACTAATTAACTTTCGCTACCAGTTTCGGCAATTCATTATGAATAATCGATATTGGCAAACTGGGGCCATATGTTTCTGGATTTCTTGAAGTCTCAAGTACTTCCTTCGAAGACTTTACTTGAGTTGCCGTCAACTCTCCGAAAGAAACACTTGAGAATTCACGACATCCAGAAACATATGGCTCTAGTATGCCAATATCGACTGTTTTGAGAGGTGCATATGGCGCTAAAGATGGAATAATGAAATGCCGAAACTGGTAGCAAAAATGAAATAAAATTTCTCAATTGGACGGTCGTTTGGCGAATTTCATTTTTTAGTGTTTGACCAGCCGTAGTCTTATTTCCACAATGGATGAAGTGAGATTTTCTATAGATCTCAGCACAGTGGCACGCGGAAAGCCGATCAGCTGCCACCGAGATGCTCCCTCCAAGCCACCGTGATATTACAATCAGCCCTTCGTAGACATTGCTCATGTCAGCGCATTTCCTCAGATGTGGCAGTACCTTCGGTAGAATGATTCCCCATTCGTCACTGTTACATTTATATACAGTACATTTCTCACAGCATCAGTTGCCCGCAAAGTCAGCAGGTTGCGTTCACTTTTCCGATGGACAGTGGTCACACTGTTTTGACATTTTTAATTTGCCAGGAAGTTTCAAATCAGTGAAAACTCCACTGCAGAGTAAAAATTCATTTTGGAAAGTCTGGACTGGAGTGACTGCTAGGGCCCGGCGGCCAGGGACAAGCATCTAGGAAACAGCAAATCTGGTTGGCAGTTTACGTTCTATTGTCCTGAGGATCTACGAAAAGTGGATGTAATACAGTGAAAGTATGAGTATGTGACAAGACGTAGGACATCCGCACCTCATCGTAAAATGGGAAAGTCGGAGGCATGACCTCTACGTAAAACGGGATAGGTGGCGATCCGCGGTAGAACTCGCGGAGTACATTGCTTGTTGAGGCCCAGGTGTTTGGGGCTCGTGATGACTGGGTGTTGTGTGCTGTCCTTAGGTCAGTTAGGTTTAAGTAGTTCTAAGTTCTAGGGGACTGATGACCATAGATGTTAAGTCCCATAGTGCTCAGAGCCATTTGTTTCAGGTTCATAGCAGCAGCCGGATATGCCGACTTTCGGCAGAAAGGTTGGTCCTCAAATACAGATTGGTGTGAGCAATAATATACCACAGAGAATTGCTTTTGCTTTTGTTACTGCTTTTGTCCCACATCGTGCGCATGGTCGGCAGGGGTAGGTATGGATTTGGCATGGTTAAGTTTTAGGGGTGGCTGGATGCTCTTCCTGCCACCACCCCATCCCCCCCCCCCCCAGGACAGAATTAGTGTACCCCATCTGTCTGCATCCAGAGTAATTCGTGAAATAGTGCTAATGTGTTTCAGATGTCTGCGAGTCGTATAACGGAGGCTGGAAGTGGGAACCGGGAACCAGCCCAGTATTCACCTAGTGGGATGTGGAAAACCGCCTAAAAATCACATCCAGGCTGATCAGCACACCAGCCCTCGTCGTTAATCCGCCGGGCGGATTCGATTCGGGGCCGGCCCGACTACCTGAATCCCACGGAGATTCCACGGAAAATACGGAGTAATAATAGGGACCATGACAACTTTGAAGTAGGCCTACGTCAATATTACAGCTGTATCTATTCATGCTTGTATCTAGTAGCATGTCTGGTTCTAGATAAATGGTGCATAAAAGATTTAGTTGCACTGTAATAAGACTTTTGTGTTGACCACAGTTTTCATTGACTTCATTACATCTCAGAGCTTTCCGGAGTGTCTGATAGCCCTGAAAAAAGTGAATTATAGGAAAGTCACTATAAACTGTGGTCAAAACAAAAGTGTTATTATTTCTGGCTCTGGGAGCCGTAGCATTCACCAAGTCTCACTTCGTAACTGAGAAAGCAAATACCATCTGAATTATGACGTAAGACGTGGAGTGAGGTACAGACATATAATCGTTTAGTAACATTTCTTGAAGACAGCTAATTAAGATTTGGTAGACAGTTGTAGAAGCGATCCTCCATAGTAAGATATCATATAATTTATTCAGATTTCCTTTCTTACTTATCGTATTTGGCGACTTCATTGTTAAATAATGGAGACGAAGCAGTTTGTGCTCCTTCGGCACGCCAACAGTACCAACAGAGCGAAGTGTTTGAGACTGACTACTGTAGTTGAGTTCTGAATCGGTCAAGTGAGTACAGATGAAAAGAGTGGCCGCACGATTTGGTAGAGGCGAGGCAACACATTTAACATCCTAGCTGCGTGCCGACTGTGTGAATAATGTATTGCGACTTGTAAATAGGGAGATTATTTTGTTATGAGATTCATTACAAAGCATTTCGGAGTACAGTGTTATAGTCATTGACTTCAACTGCATCGTGTGACACTATATTCGAATATTTATTACACACTTTGTTAGCAGTTTTTGTCAAAATCAATGAAATTCACCAGCAGCCGTGTAACTGAGAAGTTGTTTTATTTTATTTTGACTGACAGTTTCGGAATTCCGCTATGCCATATTCAGGCCCCATATGCATTTCTGGAAATAAACAATATTGTCAAACAGTGCCACATATTCATGGATGTCGTGAATTCAAACCGTTTAGCAAGAGGTTCATTCAAAGGCACATTCGAAAGTAGGACTTGTGAAACGGTTTGAATTAACGACATTCAGGGATATATGGCATTTTATGACAATTCAGTTTATTTTGAGCGATGCATATGGGGCCTGAAGATGGCATAGTGCAATGGCGAAACTGGTAGTCAAAATAAGACAAAATAACATCTCAATTACACTGCAATGGTGAATTTTATTGATATTGACAATTACTTAACCAACTTATGTCCCCTGTTCATGATGGATCAACAGAGATTGTTAGCAATTTGTGCGTTTATCTGCTACGTGACTTATTCGTTAAAACACATCAGGTGAATTCTCAATTGCGAATAATGTCTACCATCAGCTGTAGAATGGAATGACGACAATGAAAATTTGTGCCGGACTTCCATATGTCGTCAACCATCCGTCTACGATCTGCACCTTCACATCCGTTATGTGTATCCCGTACAGATTAGATAATATACTTGAAAGTGGCATGACCGGTATAGGCAGATAAATACGATATTGCAAACGTACGGGAATACACATAATGGATGTACTTTAGTTACTTTTATTCTGAAGAAGGTTGGGTTATCCCGACTGAAACCTAGATAAAGCTAGGTAAACTTTGCAACTGAGGCTCTTGGTTTTAAAATTAAAATTAATATCTACATCTACATGGATACTCTGCAAATCACATTTAAGTGCCTGGCAGAGGGTTCATCGAACCATCTTCACAATTCTCTATTATTCCAATCTCGTATAGCGCGCGGAAAAAATGAACACCTATATCTTCCCATACGAGCTCAGATTTCCCTTAGTTTATCGTGGTGATCGTCCCTCCCTATGTAGGTCAGTGTCAACAAAATATCGCATTCGGAGGAGAAAGTTGCTGATTGGAATTTCGTGAGAGGATTGCGTCGCAACGAAAAACCCCTTTCTTTTAATGATTTCCAGCCCAACTCGTGTATCATTTCTGTGACACTATCTCCCATATTTCGCGATAACACAAAACGTGCTGCCTTTCTTTGAACTTTTTCGACGTACTCTGTCAGTCCTACATGGTAAGGATTCCACCCAGCTCAGCAGTATTCTAAAAGAGGGCGGACAAGCGTAGTGTAGGCAGTCTACTTAGTAGGTCTCTTACATTTTCTAAGTGTCCTGCCAAAAAAAAAAAAAAAAAAAAAAAAAACGCAGCCTTTGGTTAGCCTTCCCTACAACATTATCTATGTGTTCTATCCAATTTAAGTTGTTCGTAATTGTAACACCTAGGTATTTAGTTGAATTTCCGGTTTTTAGATTAGACTGATCTGTCGTGTAACCGAAGTTTAACGAGTTCCTTTTAGCACTCATTTGGATGACCTGACACTTTTCGTTATGTTTATACAGTAGCTGACAGGGCCACGAAATGTTGAAAATATTTATGTGGAAGTTTGGGTCTGGACGTGACTGGTGCACGGATAGCCAAATCGTAAGACGACCGTTCGCGATAAGCAGGAAATCCGGGTTCGAACCCCGGTCCAGCACAAATTTTCACTGTCGTCATTCCATTCTACAGATGAATTTAGTCACCATTCGCAATTGTGAATTCATCTGATGTGTTTCGTAACGGCTGTGGTCACCGCAGTGCATTATCATAGAATAATACAGGCACTGCAATATCATGTTTATCTGCCGATACCGGGCATGCGACTTTCAAGTGCAATGTCTGATCTGTACGAGAATGCACATAATTGATGTGCGAGTAGAGATGGTAGACGCATGGTTGACGACATATGGAAGTTTGGGTCTGGCCGTGAGTCGTGCACTAATATCCAAAATGGGTGGCCGGTACTGCAGCTCAGCGTGTTCGGTCGGAGGGTCAGCTGCCCTCTGGAATTAAAAATAAAAATTAAAAAAACTGAGTAAATGGATCATCGATGAACTTGGACGGGTGTCTTGGACGTACGACCAACACAAATGCAATGAACAATATCGAACAAAATAAGATTAAACAAAAAAATGGTAAGGCTGATCGCGATAAGTGGGAAATCCGGGTGCTAGTCCCTGTCCGGCACCGTCGTTCCGTGGTTAGCGTGTGCAGCTGCGGAACGAGACGTCCTTCGTTCAAGTCTTCCCTCGAGTGAAAAGTTTATTTTTTCATTTTCAGACAATTATTATCTGTCATGTGGCGCACATCCCGTCACCAGTGTCGTATAGAATATATCACACGTGTTTTCCTGTGGAGGAATCGGTTGACCTATGACCTTGTGGTCAAATGTTTTCGGTTCCCATTGGAGAGGCACGTCCTTTCGTCTACTAATCGCACGGTTTTGCGGTGCGGTCCCAAAACACAGACACAAAACTTATTACATTGAACAGAGACGTCAATGAGCGAACGGACCCATCATAACTTTGCGCAAATAAACTTATCACTCGAGGGAAGACCTGAACCAAAGACCTCTCGTTCTGCAGCTGCTCACGCTAACCACGGGACCACGGGGCTCCTGAGTTCACACTGTCCTTGATGTTGCTTACCTTGCGCATGGCCTACTCAGTTTGTATATTCTGCTTTTCTTTTCATAGTTCCACACAACTTCTTCCTGTTTTCTCGATTGATCTGTGTTCAGTTTTTCAAGGCCTATCCACTGTGCCAACTTATAACTAAATCTGAGGGGGGTGCGATGGGGAGTTTCCCTTGTTAGAAGCTTTGTGTTCTACCTTGATGCGGCAGAGTACAACTACGGCCCGTAGCACACCACGCATTTCAGGTATTGATTTGGACAGGAGAGTGTTCATACAGAGGATGCAATAAACGGGACACTTGTTGTATCTAACACTGACACTTGTCTCCATTCGCCTGCAAAGGTTAATCAGCTTGAAAACAATTAGCGCACACTTGTTGCGGATTGCCCTGCCTTAATTTCATCCCAGCACCTACCACCAGGGTAACTGACAGTGTCACAAGGCCAGTTTCATGCTACGATGGTACGAGGAGCATCAAACTGAACTCATAGTGATATCTTGGCCATCAAATTCGCCTGAACTGAAACCTAGGAAACTTGCCTGGGACAATACTGGCCACTGGCACTGTGCCCAGAAAGCCACAGGTTTTTAATTTACCAGATTTAGGTGTCCTGTGCGTAGACATCCAGTGCAGCATACCATTGGAAACAAAGGACTTGTCGAACCCATGTCATGCACAATCGCTTTTGCACTGCATTCCGAAGATGGACCAACACGCAGTTACAATGGGTCGGCGGATTACTGTATTTTCCACACGTATGAACAGTTAAGGAGTTCATATACACCTTCATCTACATGGTTACTCTGCATTTCACACTTAAGTGCCCGGCAGTCGGTGGTGCGAAAGCGCGTGCCTACCTTGTTGCGGGACGTAGATGTTGAGGTAGAGGCAGTCCTCGCTGGTGTTGGAGAGGTACGGCAGCAGGCGCTTGAGGTAGTTGTAGCGCTCGTCGCTGACGTCCTGCATGTTGGGCGGCCGCTGCGGGCAGACGGGCGCGTAGCTGAACGCCTCTCGCAGGCCCTCCCACGGCGGCGGCGCCGACGGCGGCACGAAGCGCTTGGAGCCGACGGGCGCCAGCGCGTACGGCACGCCCAGGAAGGCGTCCACGGGGCCGAGGTTCGGGCTCTGCAGCTCCATCACCAGGCCCTGCAGCCAGCCCTGCTTGATCCGCACCTCGCGAGTCACCATCGTCTGGGCGCCGCCGCCGCCGCCGCCGCCCCCACCACCACCACCCCGGTACCTGTCGCGCGTCCACGAGCCTACTCCTGGCCCCGGGACCGTCGCTGTCATTATCAGCAGCGCCAGCAGGGCGCCGCACACTCTGGACCTCATGCTACTCGGCAGCAATATTCTGTCACGCGCATTCACTCACCAGGCTGCTCCGACACTCTTCCCTGCATTCCAAAGGAACCAACTTCGCTACCTGTATCCAAAATCGGCACAACCTTCCTCAATACTGACGGTCAAAGCTATCTTCGGACTATTTTGCTAGTGCTTCATACGAACATCGGACTCCGACAACCACGAAACGTTATGCCTGAAAGGCAGGCGTTACCCTCACACTCACACCCAGACCAATAATTCCCCTATAAATCGGCGGAGTGAAATTAGAAAGCTGTCTCTTCCGCTTCAACCTGACAAAAAGTTACAATACCGACAAAAACTTAAGCGAACGCCGCAGAAATGCACTAGATCCGACGCGTAAACAATGAGCACAACGTAAAAATACTGCTTTACAAATTCAAATGCAGAGAATACTAGCTGATATCTAGAATACTCGATCGATCTACGTCGTGTGTTCAGTAAAACAAATTCGTAACTGGTTATTCGTCACACTCGTGCTTTCGAGTTGGACACACTGCTGACCAAGTTGACCGCCCACAGTCGGTTAAGGCACTTAGTAAAACACCGCGGTGATAACACAAGCAGCTGTTCGAAGAAGTGTCAAAAGGTCCCTCAGGGCGCCGACCTCTCTACGGCAGCGACTTGCTGTCAGCAGCCAAGACTGAAGGCACCTGCAAAGAGAAATAATTTATTACCTATTAAGTGGCCTATATACAAGGTATTAAAATGAAGTTTCGCACATTGCAAGAGGTTAGAATTAGAAAAACACATCCAAATATCTGAAGACCCGTTCTTCCTGAGGATGTAACACTGGAAAGGCTCAGCATTGCTTCCACTCGTGACTCTTGTTCACTGGAAGTACACAACGTCACGTTCATTCACAGCAATCGATCCTTCTGTAATACGGCGTAAGGAATCAAGAATTACAACAACAACAATAATTGTAGCATACGCTCCTCTTGGTCAGCGACACCGTTCACTGTTGCTTCTTTCCCTAAGATACAGGTAATTTAGTCCGAACATTTTGTCCGGTAGCACTCGGCGACGTGTTCAGTTAGAGTAAATGACCTGTTGGGTACCTAGTTCAAACTATACAGTGATTCATACGACTGTGAGTCTATAAACTAAATTTCTTCTGAATAAATGATTCAACTCAACCATATACGAGCCGAGAAACATACTTCATAATAATCGGAAACCTATGGTTTTTCACAAACAGCAGACACAGTCACACAGCACCAAGTGACAAAATGACAGTGGATGGAAAAGATATTCCAATGAAAAATTTTGTGGCCGTTGTGGAAACCTATTTGTCGATGCGGATGACGTGAAGAAGCATTATTAATATCAGAAGGGGAGAACAAACAGGGTATTGAGGCACTAATTAAAGCATTCAACAGCAAAAACAAGATTATACATTGCGCTTGTGAATAAGAAAGTCAGAAAACACACGTGTTGGACCTCGCCATCACCATAAAAACAGCGAAAAGATGCTTAGCATTTAAAAAAAGAAAAAAAAGGGGGGCACAACTACAGATGTAGATATATACGCTTTTTGTCACCCGCACACACAGGAATTAACAGTTTGTAGATCTATGTTGCGTAAAGCACACAGAATACCACATTAAGCAATTAAATGCTCCAAAATGAAATCGAGGTCATTAAACAGATAGCAGCGCCAAATGTTTTTCAATTTATACTCATAGAAAAAATGTCTAAGAACGTTAAGAAAGGAATACACTGAAATATGAACAAGAACAACAAGCAGACAGACACGAGGGCAGTATGCCTTCCCTACTTTGGTACTATTTCAAAAAATACATTGCTAATGTATTGACGCTATACATGGTGTTTCACGAATATATGCAGGTATTTTAATATGTTATCCTACAAGTAAAAGTAAAGAAAAAAGTTTATACAGACATAGGAGTAAAGTCCAATAAAAGATTTATCATGAAATTTAGCGACTTCGCTAATATGAAGCCATCACAAAACTGCACGAGGATGAAGTAGAGTACGAGTTCCATTTAATTTGTTGTTATTGATCTGGTGAATATAATAAAACATGTCCCAGACGTGTATCTGCATTAGTTTTCCATAAGATCAAGAGAAGCAATAGACGAAATTAAGAACAACCCTATGAAACTGAAACGAACTACAGAGTTCTGTGCCCTGGAACAGATTGTAAATAGCTCTATCACTGTTTAAAATTTATAATCTTACTGTCATATTACTCTAAAAAGAGCCTATTACAGGTTTTTGTAGCAAAATGAAACTAGAACAAACAACTGGCTTCATCCGACTACCTGTTATTCAACATATTATCATTGTCCCACCTGAAGAGGAGGTTGTAAACACCTCGAAACGCATCTTGGGATGAAATGAAGGAGTAGCCGACGCAAATAATCGTTTTATTTGAACTTTTACTGTTACAAACAGCCGCAGTTCCTGAACAACAATCCAAGATGGACGACATAAGGTTAGTATCAGTGAAACCGAGTGGAAGACTACGATTTGTTGGAAGGACTTTTGGAAAGTGTTGTGCATCTGAAAGACGTGACCAACTGTGGTCACATGTTTCACCGTTTGGAGTTTATAAGAAATTGGCATTACAATCGACATCGAAAGATAACCGAGCCGCGCTGTTGGGATTGTCGCGACAAGCCCGTGTAGGCTATACGTAAGTGTATTAGAAATGAGATGTTAGGAAATTTAAATAGGAATCTTTGAACTGAAGACGACATAGTTCTTGCAAAACCAGTTTGGGTAACAGACAAACTGTATGCAGAGAAAACTGTGAGGCGACTACGTAGCCACCATCGTATATCTTGTATTGGGCTCAGTAAAATCAGATAACGTTTGGGCACGTACAGAGAGCCCTTTCTTTCCCACCAATCAGTACGTGAGTAGAATAGGACCAAAAACTGGCCAAGTGCAAGTAGGACTTGCGCTCTGACTTAATTACGTACATTGATAGTTTACCCATCCCGCGAATCGAGAATCGACGATTTTTGTCCCTTTATCGATATCGAAACTTACAAATATATTGGTCTTGGGAATTACAAACTTCCGACAAAGTTTTAATTTTAAGTTTTTAGTTGAAATTTGTATGTAATTTCGTCTTTGGTATTCTAATTCCAGAGAAAAGGGGAGTAAACAGACGGACAGACTGTGTGCCAGATAAAGAATGACAAAAATTCCTTACATGTGATGTGAATTGGCAATTTTCTGGGTATTCGTTTACTTGTATTATGAGACCTTACTTCTTGCCAAATTTCATGATTCTAGGTCAAAGGGAAGTGCCCTATAGGTTTTGATGAGTGAGTTTGAGGGTATCAAAATCTGCATCATAAATGGCCGTATCACTGGACAGCGTTGAGTGATAAATTTAACATTTTATACCGCCAAGGGACCACAGACCTTAGTATATGACATAAATTTCAACTTTACACTCTTACCCAACCCTGAGAGAAGGATTACAAAGTGGTCCTACGAGGTAAAATTTGTACTAGCAAGGGAAGTGCGCCAAGAATTGTACGGAAATCTGTAGAGATTATCACTAGAGACCGGATTATATGCATTTACATGTTGCATATGCATTTGCATATTTGACTCCTTTTCAAAGGTTATTGCATATTTTAACTAAAAACTAGTGCCGGTGCAAATTTTCGCTCTATGTTTACAATATTTTGAAAATTTAGACAGTTGTTCTCTAGCTCGATCTAGTTTTGATGTCTTACCGGTTGACCGCGACCGAGACTGCGTGCAATCTCTAACCGAGAGGCCACTGCCTAGCGAAATCATTACAGAAGACGAACAGGAACAGGCAAACAGACTCAATGCTCCAGCGCCTGCACCCCCGGTTAATCCCCTCCTCTGTCAAACCGTACGCGTCAGCAACAATTAAATTAAACTACGCAAGCCTTTAGTCGCACGTACATTGTTTCAGTTTAGCTTTCTATTTATATGTACACAGTTGAACGTGTTTAGTAAGTGTAGTGTGTACCGTGTTGTGCCCCATGCCGCCCGAAAAAAGAAACGTCGTTTCGTCGATAGCTGGCCATCCTGGAACATTTACATATGACGAAATTATTTTATATTGTCGAGTTTGCGAGAAAAACGTTTCGTACAAAGAAAAAAAAACTTCAAACAGACTAGTATATCAAGACAAGTCTTTATATCGCAGGAATGCAGAAGAAAGGATCAAGACAACAAGTTACAGTAGCAGGGATTTGTCCAAAGGTAACCGAAAAAGTCGGTTTAACGTGGATCTATATGAAGTATTCGTTACAAAGAATATTCCTCTTCACAAACTTACAGCCGGCTCGAGTGGCAGAGCGGTTCTAGGCGCTACAGTTTGGAACCGCGCGACCGCTACGGTCGCGGGTCCGAATCCTGCCTCCGTCATGGATGTGTGTGATGTGCTTAGGTTAGTTAGGTTTAAGTAGTTCTAAGTTCTAGGGGACTGATGGCCTCAGAAGTTACGTCCCATAGTGCTCAGAGCCATTTGAACCATTTTTGAACAAACTTACAAATCCTATCCTCAAAGACTTTATGCGTAAATAACGCTTAAATCAAAATATAGCAGATGAATCAACATTGCGTAAAAATTACGTACCGACAATTTACCTAAATGTTCTGGAAGAGCCGGCCAGGGTGGCCGTGTGGTTCAAGGTGCTACAGTGGGGAACCGCGGGACCGCTACGGTCGCAGGTTCGAATCCTGCCTCGGGCATGGATGTGTGTGATGTCCTTAGGTTAGTGAGGTTTAAGTAGTTCTAAGGTCTAGAGGCCTGATGACCTCAGAAGTTAAGTCCCATAGCGCTCAGAGCCATTTTTTTTGTTTTGTTTTTGGCCATTATATTGTAAATTTAATTGTTGGTGCTCTAAAAGAAGAGCCTACTTCTTCCTATTTACCGGCCTGCAAGGAACTTGAAAAACTAAATCATTCTATAATCGCTAGATTTGTGAATGCGGGTATTAGAAAAATATTTCCAGAATCTTCTGCAGATGAAAGGCTGTTTGTGTTTGTTTCTGATGCTGCTCCCCATATTATGATCAAAGCAGGAAAAGCTCTAGGAGTATTTGATTCTAATTTGATTTATGTGACGTGCTTTGCTCGTGGAGTACTATGTCTTGCTGAAGAAATATGTTTCACGTTTGTGAATGTAAATAAACTGATTTCATCCACAAATAAAGTGTGTCTACAGGCTCCTGCTCGCATCAAGACTTACAAAAAAAAAGTACGAAATTTTCCTTTACCTTCAGAACGAGTGGCGACTCGTTGGGGTACTTGTGTCGAAACTGTGCTGTTTTACAATGAATATTTCGAAGCCATTAGAGGGAGTAAATGACTTCGATATTGCGGAAGCTTAGGCAGTTTACCAGTGCAAGGAAGCTTTTAATGATTACAGTATTGAAAAAGACATTGCTGTGATTAGCAGTCATTTTTCACATATACCTGCAAGTATTAAAAAGTATGAAACTCAAGGTTAGGTGTTGAATGAATCTATTCGATTAATGAATAAAATTATTCTAGTAACTACTCATCCCCGGAGGTATTCCCAAGAAAACTTAAAGAAAAGTTTGAAAACATTTTAAACAATACCACAGGCTTTGAACTCTTGTGCCAAATAGATAGTTTTGTTAATGAGGCAGATGAACTTTTAGCACATACTATAAGTGCCAACATAGCACTCAAGTTCAAATACTTCCCAGATACCTCAGTTGATGTAGAACGGTCCTTTTCTGCATATAAATACATTTTGAGTGATCTAAGACACAATTTTACCACAAAAAATTTGAAACAGTACTTGGTCGTTTGTTTACAATAGTAGAAAAATGGAAATAAATAGTAAATAATGCTTTGCTCCAACGGCATAAATTAAAAGCTAATGCTGTTAAAAAATCACGACTGTATGTTGTTTCTTAAATAAAATATTACGGAGATTTTGAGCGTACTATCCGCTTGCGATATATCTCGAAGTTGGTCCTGTACATATCTGTTGTTCCGCTGCGACTGCCGCGCGGTTTAAGGCGTCGTGTCCCGGTTCGCGCGGCTCCTTCGGTCGGAGGTTCGAATCCTCCCTCGGGCATGGGTGTGTGTTTTGTCGTTTCCGTAAGTTATATTGAGTTAGTTTAAGTAGTTAGTCAACCAAGGGACCGATGACCTCAGCAATTTGGTCCCATAGGAACTTACAACAATTTTCCAATTTTTCGCTGCGACTCACTCGCATCGCATCGGCCTGTTACCGACAACAGTAGCAAAGAAGAAACAACTATTGGGAACGGTATGTGTCCCCATTTTACAAATTTTTAGAAAATAATGCCAAAAATGCCCCCTTCATAACCTCTATCAGAAAGTATTCAGAGAATGATATCAGCGTTCGTAATGTACCGATTTTCGCATAGCCGGTACTCTTTCTCGTAACTGATATCCACAGGTTCGACTTTGAGATATAATGCACGCAGTAACTACCATGTTTTTTTTCTTATTTGATCTAGCATATTTCGACACTTTTCATGCATTTTTAAGCATTTTTCATGCATATTTGCACGCATATTTTAAGGTTTTTATGATGCATATAATATGGTCTCTATTTATCGCCCACTCCAAAATATGTGGTATGAGCCATTCGCATACGAAACTGCAGGCCTTAGCACTGACATTTGAATACTCACCTGGTGAAGAGCTACAGAAGGAGATTTGAGAGGAAATTTGGTAACACCCAGAAAACTATCGATATTATAGTACGAAAAACACACATATTTCATTGCTGTATTTCCCTTTGCTTAAAATAATTGCTCTGTGTGAAAAACCAACTTTTCCAATGATAGTGTTGCACACGTACACCATCTTCAAAGTACAGGTGTGGTCTGAAAGAAGTGGAAAAAGCAAAATGGAACAGAACAATATTCATTAATAAAATCTTCTCGGTTTACAAGCCTCGTCACTTCGAATAAAAGGTTCCGATAGCTGTCCCTGCCATCGTCATCAGGAGTTATACGTATTGACAGTCAAGGCTGACGCGATGTTCTGTTTATACAGACGTAATGGCTGCGTCTGGAATCTAAAGAAGAGGCGCAGGATTTGGATATTGAGCAAAAGCAAAGACTTAGGCTTGGAGCTTGCAGGGAAGCGGGAGTGGAAATTTAAAACGCAGCACCAGCCCCTCCGGCTATGTGACGTCATTCTGTCCCGCGGCAGGGCGCACCTGCTATAATCTGTTCATTATAAGAATAAACCAGATGTAAACAAACACAAACGCGATGATTGGTCAGAAGCCGCAGCACACGTACACTGGTGTTGTTATGCTCTAGGAAGTAGGTCCTACCTATGTATTAGATACGATTTTCTTAATCATGCTTTAGCTACGTAGTATTTATTTCAAAATTCCTGTATAGTCACAGCCTCTGGTGCGTTGTGCTCTGATTGTCGCACTGTTAATGCGCAGTATGAAAATGGCTGAGGCTGCTTTCTGTTCCGTAGTGAAATACACAAGTGGAACACGGTTAAAAATGCCGAGAAATAGGCTGTTCTTGATGTTTTTCATAAATTTACAGAGATAAACGGCTTAGAAGTTTTCCCATTGCTTTATACAATACAGTTGAGAAAAATATCCGCCTTGGACGTGTAGCGTAGTGGGTAGCCTAATGGAATGTGAACACAATGCAGTTATTTATTCGTTGGTTCAAATCTCCCCATCGTCAGGTCATTTTCTTGTTAAATTTGAAATACCTACGTCTCGTAATTATAAAATTCATCATCTTTTTTTATGAATAATGCATGTATTCTTGTTTCTAATTACATGTTGGAATTCGAAATTTCTGTTTCCATTTAAAACACAAACTCTTAATTATCGATTGTTATGAAAGATTGTTCATAAAAGTTGTTTAAAGTAAGGAAACATAGCAATTTAACTTTCTAAGGCTGAAATGAAAAATCAGATCCTCTTTATTTGGACTATGTCCATCATTTTATACCATGGAGGTGGATAAGTATCATAGACACATGAAAAATAATCATTTTCACAGCATCGAGCACATCATACAAATGCTGCATTTTTACATTTGCTACTGCACCATTAGATATGAACCTAACAGAACTGGTCTAGAGCCAAGCTGCGGGATTTTGCCCGAGAAGTAACAAGACTGTTAAGCTGCCAGACGTATTGGAACTAACGCACGCTGTTTTTTCAAATGTCACTGCCGAATGCTGGTGGGATATAGAACGGCTCGTCATAAAAGATAAAGAGAAAATGCTGCGCCTGGTTGGCTTCGCGGATTCTGTTGTTGATAGCCCCGTTATCAATGCAGCAGGTGACACTTCCCGAACTGAAACGTATTTTTCGGATTCGGATATGGAAGCAGCTAAGAGATTACCAGACGAGTGGCTGTAAGTAATACATTCAGTGGATTCAATATTTACCTATATGGTGAAATCCTTCAACACTCTCTTACGTTACACACAGCTTATGCAGAAAAATTACCCTATTGTTAAGTCAGGAATTTTCATCATTCTTGTTTAAAATTACAGTAGTACGTTAGCTAAAAAAGTGTTGTGGTTTTCGTGTAAGGAGCGTATTGTGGGAGTTTTGCAGTGTGTTATTTCTTTCTGCTTAAAAATTAAATGACATTCGCTAATCTCTTTTTACGTGTGAACTGCAGCTGTCCACGTCACTGCAGGCTAGCTGTATGAGCTGCCAGCCAGACCTGTGCAAATTAAATGCGCCAGTAAATCTGTTGTCCCGTATTACCGACAAGTCGATGTGCGCTTAACGCACAGCACATAACGTACTCTTATTATAGTACTCGACAGTACTCGAGACAGCTTGGCTGCAGCCCCACGTGATACAGAAAGTCAATGAGGTTCCAGCAAACGCGGAAGAATACATACTGCAATGTTTATATCAGGTTTATTCTTTTGAAGAGCCGATTGTGGTAACTGCCCAACTTGCTTCCACGCATGCCTCAGTGCGGCCCTTTCTGGAACGTTGCAGACACTGTCATTACATCTATATAATGAGATGACGAAAGCCATGGGATACTTCCTAATATCGTGTCGGACATCCTTTTGCCTGGCTTAGTGCGGCAGATCGACTTGGCATGAACTCGACAAGTCGCTGGAAAGCTCCTAAAGAAATATTGAGTCATGCTGCCACTACAGCCTCCATAATTACGAAGACGTTGCCGATGCGGGATTTTGTGCATGAACTGATCTCTGTTGTCTCCCACAAATTTTCTATGGTGCTCATGTCGGGCGATCTGGGTGGCCAAGTCATTCGCTATAACTGTTCAGAATGTTCTTCAAACCAATCACGAACAATTGTGGCCAGTTTGCACGGCGCATTGTCATTCATAGCAGTTCCACCCTTGTCCGGGAACATGAAGCACAAGAATGGCTACACATGGTCTCAACGCAGCCGAACTATATCCAGGCAAGGATCGGTTAAGATGGACTAGAGTACCCACTCCATTCCATGTAAACACAACCCACACCATTATGGAGTCACTATCAACTTCCACAGTGCCTTGTTGACAACTTGTGGGGTTGGGTTGTTTGTGGGAAGAGACCAAACAGCGAGGTCATCGGTCTCATCGGATTAGGGAAGGATGGGGAAGGAAGTCGGCCGTGCCCTTTCAAAGGAACCATCCCAGAATTTGCCTGGAGCGATTTAGGGAAATCACGGAAAACTTAAATCAGGATGGCCGGACGCGGGATTGAACCGTCGTCCTCCCGAATGCGAGTCCAGTGCGCTACCACTGCGCCACCTCGCTCGGTGTTGACAACTTGAGTCCTTGCTTCGTATGGTCAACGCCACACTCGAACCCTACCATCAGGTCTTACTAAATGAAATCGGGACTCAACTGATCAGGTCATAGTTTATCAGTAGTCTGAGGTGCAACAGATATGGTCACCAGCCCAGGAGAGGTGCCGCAGCTGTACTGTTAGCAACGGAACTCGGGTCAGCCATCTACTGCCATAGACCGTTACCGCCAAATTTCGCCTCATTTTCTTGGTCTGTGTTGTCCGTGATGAGAGGTAATGCCTGAAATTTGGTATTCTCGGCACACGCTTGAGCCGGTACTGTTACCGATCGGTTCTAGGCGCTTCAGTCCGGAACCGCGCTGCTGCTACGGTCGCAGGTTCGAAGCCTGCCTCGGGCATGGATGTGTGGGATGTCCTTAGGTTAGTTAGGTTTAAATAGTTCTAAGTCTAGGTGACTAATGACCTCAGATGTTAACTCCCATAGTGCTTAGAGCCATTTGAACCATTTCATTTGCACACACTTGACTCTGTTGATGTCAAATACTGAATTTCCTAATTATTGCCGAAATGGAATGTCCCATGCGTCTAGTCCCAACTACCATAGCACGTTTAAAGTGTGTTAAAATCCCATCGGGTGCCATAACCACGTCGGACGCCCTTTCACAGATATCACCTGAGTACAAACGACAGCTACGTCAGTGAAGTGCCCTATTATACCCTGTGTGCGTAGTATTACTGCCATGTGTACAGGTGCACGTCACTGTCCCAGGGTATAAGCAGAACACTGTGTCTGTCCCGACAGTTTAGGAAGTATGACGACGAAGGCGGAGAAAGCCACCGTAGGATTGAACGCTTTACTCGAAGTGGCGCGAAGATTGTACTAAAGGACGCCACCGCTAAGACACCGAGGTTGGAGAACAATACCCACATCTGACTAAAGCCACCTTTTCACTTCTAACATTACATTTGCGTTCAAGCAGCACATTTTTAGAATGAAATTTTCTCTCTACAGCGGAGTGTGCGCTGATATGAAACTTCCTGGAAGATGAAAACTGTGTGCCGGACCGAGAGTCGAACTCGAAAACTTTGCCTTTCGCGGGCAAGTGCTCCATCGACTGAGCTACCCAAGCACAACTCACGGCCCGTCCTCCTGGAGGAATTAAATGTGTGAGGACGGGGCGTGAGTCGTGCTTGAGTAGCTCAGTTGGTAGAGCACGCTAATTACGCTGTCAAACGATGATATTGATATGTCACTGCTTAGGCAGAACTTTGACTTCATTGCACACAGCCAAGTTTGGAGGTGAAATCACTTGACTGAAACAACACCTGCTCTGTGAAGACTGAATAGATGTTAAACGCTATCAGGTCAGCAGAAAATAGTTTGTCCTTCAGGGAGAGCATACTTATTTTAAGCAGAGGGAAATATAGCAATAATTCACGGCAGTGACTTATGTCTGTTTTTGGTTCTGTTACATCGATGTTTTGTTTCTTCTAGTTATCGATGTTCCTCTTTCAGACCTCGAATGGGTAATCATGCAAATAAACCTCGTGGTAAGACGCGCAGTTTTGCATGTGATTGACTCACATCACTATTGACTCACATAACTATTTTTGGAATGATCGATTCGTGCTGTTCCTTATCTATATAAACGATTTGGGAGACAATCTGAGCAGCCGTCTAGGGTTGTTTGCAGATGACGCTGTCGTTTATCGAGTAATAAAGTCATCAGAAGATCAAAACAAATTGCAAAACGCTTTAGAAAAGATATCTGAAGGGTGCGAAAAGTGGCAGTTGAGCCTAAATAACGAAAAGTGTGAGATCATCCACATGAGTGCTAAAAGAAACTCGTTAAACTTCGGTTACACGATAAATTAGTCTAATCTAAAACCGTAAATTCAACTAAACACCTAGGTATCACAATTACTAACAACTTAAATTGGAAGGAACACATAGAAAATGTTGTGGGGAAGGCCTACCAAAGACTGCGTATTATTGGCAGAACACTTAGAAAATGTAACAAACCTACAAAGGAGACTGCCTACACTACACTGGTCCGTCCTCTTTTAGAATACAGATGCTCGCTATGGGATCCTTACCAGATAGGACTGACGGAGTACATCGAAAAAGTCCAAAGAAGGGCAGCACGTTTTGTATTATCGCGAAATATGGAAGAGGGTGTCACAGAAATGATACAGGATTTGGGCTCGGCATCATTAAAAGAAAGGCGTTTTTCGTTGCGACGGAATCCTATCACGAAATTCCAGTCACCAACTTTCTCCTCCGAATGCGAAAATATTTTGTTGACACCCCACCTTGTTAGGGAGGAACGATCACCACGATAAAATAAGGAAATCATAGCTCCTACGGAAAGATATAGGGGTTCATTCTTTCCGCGAGCTGTACGAGATTGGGACAATAGAGAATTGTGAAGGTGGTTCGATGAACCCTCTGCCAGGCACTTAAATGTGATTTGCAGAGCATGGATGTAGATGTTGATGTACTCTAAGCTCATTTCCGTTCGGTTCTCAGCGTTAGCGGTCAGGCAAAGTGCAACACACAGTAGCTTGCGGAGTATACATGGCCATGTAGATGAGTGTGTGGCCCTGCCAGTGGATGGCGCCATTGTGCATGCACTGAGACTGACGGTAATCAGCCTGTGTGGTTCCTGTAAACTTTCGACCGTGAAGCTATGGGTCTCCCTGAATATTAGCAGCAAGTTACTCCTATAATGTGTATGTCTACGTGTCAAGGAAAATATTTATAGCCTGGTGGATGTCATTTAACACTTTTTTTACAATATACTTACACCGAGAAGCAACACGCGCACGGCGCAATGATGACCTTACTCAGACACACAAACCACGGTGACGGCCTGACCGACAACTCTGACGCCACAGTACATACGGAACAGACCAGCGGACCGTAAAACAAGTGGACTTCAGGCGGGAGCGCCGTCTAAATCCCAGAGTGGCAAGCGCGGCAAGTGCGGCGCGTAGCAGACGAGTAACAGGAGAAGGCACGTGCGGCCGCCGGCGCGCTAAACACTGCCATAATTCCGCTGGTTAAGCGCTCAATAAGCCACGAGGTCGTAACTGTACACGCGAGTGACTAACTGATTTCGAGGAACGCTAAGCTGAGCTAAGCGCCGACCTCAGTTGACGCTGTGAAGCGCGATAGCAGTGAGAGGAAGCCCCGTACCTGCGCACGTACGCAGTTGGGCTGTTCAGCAATACTGTGAAAAACGATATTGCGCGTTTTTACAACGTTCGCCACCTGGGAAACGCCTCAGATCCAGAGGAACAGCATACGGAAAGGATTCGAATTGCTTTCCACTGAATTCGAATGGGACGATGAATATAAAAGTATGTGGCAAGCCACGATAACCCGGATCCACGAAACTTCTTGACAAAGCATGTGTCACAAATGGTTCAAATGGTTCTAAGCACTATGCGACTTAACATCAGAGGTCATCAGTTCCCTAGAACTTACAACTACTTAAACCTAACTAACCTAAGGACATCACACACATCCATGCTCGAGACAGGATTCGAAACTGCGACCGTAGCAGCAGCGCGGTTCCGGACTGAAGCGCCTAGAACCCCTCGGCCACAGCGGCCGGCCATCTGTCACAATACCAGGCTTTCATCGTTCTAGGGTGGTGTCCGTGGGGTTAAATAGATTCTGAACTGGAGAAGGTATGTTCTAATACAACATACCCAAGTGGGGCATTTACAGTACGCGTAACTTTGCTGATATTCAGACAATGTACCACATTGTTAATGAGTGACTTAACAGAACGTTCCACTGTATCAAACATCCGATAAGGAGCGCCACTGAATTGAGTTTTTCGACTTTCGTGTGAAGTCTGCGTTCTCGACTGTTTATATAGCGTAAATAATTGTTTATATAGTGCAAATGTTTGCTTATATAGTGCAGTTTCACGTGTACATTCTTTGGTTAAACATGTATAACACTTTCATTTTTATAGTTGACGCATAAGATAATAATAATAACCGTGTACATCTTCCATGGAAGCTGGTAGGCTTGCAACGTACTTCAGATGTGTTTAAACAACGTCGAGGCCGGCCGGTGTGGCCGAGCGGCTCTAGGCGCTTCAGTCTGGAGCCGCTCGACCGCTACGGTCGCAGGTTCGACTCCTGCCTCGGGCATGGATGTGTGTGATGTCCTTAGGTTACTTACGTTTAGATAGTTCTAAGTTCTACGGGACTGGTGACCTCAGATGTTACGTCCCATAGTGCTCAGAGCCATTCCAAACAACGTCGAAGAAGATAATTAAGAGTTTTTCTACAGAGAATATGGATTTTATATGTCTGATAAGAGAAACTGTTTATTCTTCTTCCCACGGGGGTGGGGGGCAACTTGCAGTTTCAAGCGTAAGACAGAAGACATGCTATACATTATTAATATCCATATAATTCACATCTTCATCAAATTTCGAATGAAAAAAGGATCTGATATTAATCTATGGTCAAGTTGCCAAAATAACGAACAAAACTTTCGCGACGGTCAGATTGTAATATTCCTGTTCGGATCATAAAGTAACGAAAGCATGTTTCCTGCAGGAAAGGGGCAGTAGTGACGAGTCTTCGCTCTTGGTACCGTTAGCATGCTGGATGAGCCACAGCTCCACTTAACAAAACTTCGAAGGTCGTTCAGAGATATCTTCTGAGTATTTTGTTGTAAGGGACCTACACCCCCGGTGCCTCGTTACAGAGTAATAAGGTAATTATGTTTTATTTTGTTTGTCATCCCAATTACTTTTAGGCAATATTACAGAAAATGAAGAGATTAGATGAAGATGAGATAGGAGATATGACATTACAAGAAGAATTTGACAAGGCTCTGAAACGACTAAGTCGAAACAAGGCCCAGGGAATAGACGACAGTCCGTCAGAATTACTGAAATATTGGGGAGAACCAGCCATGAAAAATCTATTCCACCTGGTGTGCAAGATGTATGAGAAAGGCGAAAAACCCTCTGACTTAAAAAATAATCCAGTAATTCCAGTCCCAATGAAAGCAGGTGATAACAAGTGTGAATATTATCGAATTTTCAGTTTAATAAGTCATGGTGGCGAAATATTAACAGGAATCATTTACAGCTGGATGGAGAAACTGGTAGAAGCCGCCCTCAGGAAGGATCCGTTTGGATTCCGCAGAAATGGTGGAACACAAGAGGCTACGACTCATCTTAGAAGAAAGTTTAATTAAAGGCAAACCTCTCTTTATAGCATTTGTAGGTAAAAACAATTCGAAAATCTGATGTCAGCAGGACTAAAGTACATTGAAATAAAGTCTGTTCACAAATTTTACAAGACAGCAGTTACAAGAATCCAGGAACATGGAAGGGCATCATTGGTTGAGTAGGGAATGAGACATGGCTGTAACCTGTCCCCGATTTTATACAATCTGTACATTGAGCAAACAGTGAAGCTAAGAAAATTTTGGAAAAGGGATTCAAGTTCAGGGAGAAGAAATGAAAACTTGAGGTTTACCGATGGCACACTAATTCTTTCAGAGAAAGCAAAATAAGAAAGTTAAGCGGAATGGACCATGACTTTAAAAGAGGGTGAAATATCAACATCAGCAATAGCAAAACAAGAATAACGGGAAGTAATCGATTGAAAACGGGTGAGGGAGTTAGATCAGGAAACGAGACACGTAAAGTGGCAAACGTGTTTTCCTATGACGTTCGAAATAGAGAGGACATAAAAAGTTGGTAGCCTTGTATGGAGGTGTAAGGCAAGCGATAAACATTTCAGAAAAGAAGAGAATAGAAGCTTTTGGAATGTGGTGCTAGGGAAGAATGCTGCAGATTAGACGGGTTAGTCATGCAGCTAATGAGCCTCTACTGAATATGATTGGGTAGAAAAGAAATTTCCGGCATAACTTGACTAAAACAAGTGATGGGCGGGTAGGAAACATTCTGGAACATCAAGACATCAACAATTCAGTGCTGGAGGAAAGTGTGGGGTTTAAAAAGGGATGTAGGTCGCAATAGGTATTTGGAGACGAAGAGTTTATAAAAGAATAGAGGAACAAGGAAAGTGGCATCAAACCAGTCTTCGGAATGAATACCACAACCACAACAACATGTTTCTGTGAAAATACCCTTACAATAGTGAAGAAACTGGAATACTGAATCACGTAAACTTAGAACGTGAAAGACAATCTAATGCGAGAACCCTTAGTGCTATTACATTGTTGCCGTCGCTGCGGCTCAGAATAGCGTCGTCATGCTGCATTTCCACTGCATGTGGTGAAGCCACACACGAGGTACATAATGACCAGCTTTTTTTCAGTTTGTTGGCTATCGGGAGGTGATCAACAGCTGAATATCAGTTGCTACGAAACAGACGTAAGAACAACACAACACCCAGTGCCGAGCGGAGAATACCTCCGACCCGGACGGGAACCGAACCAAAGCCCCTTAGATTGACAATCCGTCGCGGTGACCGCGTAGCTACCGATTCTAACCCGTCAACTCTTCAGCAGTACATACTGCCATGTGTACTGCTGACGTACAAGTAACACTGCTGTATACTTCCGAATCATTTGATCAACCTTCGTCCGTCGGGAAGATACAGAACGGAATATTTTTTTTATGTGAAGATTACTTCTCGTGTTCAACGGTTTTCATTTCCGCACATGACAGAAGGCTGAGGTCTCTTAATTCCTGCAGGTTGAGGATGCGTTGAGCCGGCCAACATGTTTACGAATGGTGTTTCCTGTTTCAAAAACAGTGCGCTGTCCGCTGAAGATAAAAGGCTGATTTGATTCCAGAACGGACACCAAAAAATAACAAAGATAAACCTTATAACACAGTACATGATTCGGAGGAACTAAGTAAAATATCCTGGAATCACATTTTGTTAGAAAATTTAAATATGAAACACTTGGAAGTGAAGCAGGATCAGTACGTATTTTCCGACAAATGAAGAGCCACGTGAATGTGTTCTAGTAACTAGAGGAATTGCCACATATCAATTTTGAATAGCCGTTAAAAATCGTTACTGGTGAGATACACAGTGTAAAGGGTATGATCCAGGAAAAGAACAGCAATCGAGACATCGGCAGCCTAGTCCCTTAACACGACCGAAGGAAGCACAAGAGGCGATAACCGCCGAGAAAAATATTGTCTTTTCATCAAGGAGCGGAGTGTCCATCACGATTGTACCACCCTGGTACCACATCACAACCTTTTGCTTCAGTCTCTGCAGAAAACTGACCAGCATAATGGTGATAAATGCTTGGAACCTGAGTCACAATCATTCGTCCTGTCACCTAACATTGAGTGTCTACGAAAAGGAAGAGATGGAATGAAAATAACTGTAGGCACTGCACAGCATAACTTCGGATTACTTAACAGCTCTTTCACGTGTGGCGAAAATTTAACGCAAATATACTTCTAACACAGCTGATACAGTTGTAGTTAGAGGATATAGCATTTCCACCTGATTTTCCCATCGCAGTTTCTATAGCTTTTATTAATCTTAGCAGGTCAATGCCTCACTGTTTATGGGACGCTAAGCGAACAAAAATGCTGCAACGACATAACGAAAGAGATAAATAAAAATTAAATATATTTCAACACATTACGAACGTTCTCATTTATACTTAATATAAAAGAGTATGGCTCATATTCTCGTCTTACGGCGGCTTTCACTGCTTTCAATCAACTTCATTCTTGTACATCGAAAATACTCAATCTTCTTCATATCATATGAATTCCTTTTCAACTGCACTTCGACTAACTACAAAACAATTCCCTGTAGAGTCTAGAACTTACATAATGGTGACTGGGTATCAGCAGTAACCAAGTGTATTTCACGTGTATTGCGCGAGTGGGAAAATCGTGTTCCTAGGTACAGAATACGTGTTAGGATATCGCAATAGAAGATTTCAAGTGACGGAATAGTACACAAAGCTGCTTTGGTCGGCATTTAATCCTATTTTTAACGGAAATATTTTTCAATATGCCATTTTCTTAAGGAACATAAAATATGTAGTTCTGGTATGGCTCTTGGTGTAGCGCAAGTCTTTCGATTTATTAATACTTCAGTGGCTTGTGGCTTGCTTTTCATTTCACAGATGCTTTAAACCAAGCAATGTCTTATCGGGCCTAACATGACTGAGTGAAGTACGTTAGTGACCTTTACATCTTTCGTCAATCGAACTCAGTAACTTCATGGTAGTAACTAAACAACGAAGATAAAGATGGCTTATTATATAGTTTGAAACGTCCCCTTAGAAAAATTATTGAATTACTTTGCTGATAAACCTCTTACATTATTTGATTTTCAAACAGCTGAGCAGAATTGAAAGTACTCAGACATTTCGCTCTTTACCTATTCTGATCAACGCTTAACTGACACACAATATTTTTTTAGCGCAACGCAATCTGACTTTCAATAATCCCTACAAAAGAACGGCCCTGACTAACATTAACCTGTACCTTTCACAAATCACTTACCTCACAAAAAACTTCGTTACTCGAACTACTGCAATACAGCGAGCGCCACTATTGCCAGCTAAATAAAAGATTCAAACTACTGAAGGCACCAACTACTGATAGGCATAGTTAGCAAATGAAAGATTTTGATAGAGAACAAACAATGTATTTACCTTAATAGTGTTCAAAAGTCATAATATATATAGCAGTTCATGACATCCATTCTTACAAATGTACTGTTTCTGATGGACACACGTCCAGATCATCCGCTCTCAAATATCCGCCATCTCACTTGCCCGCATCCACCACTGCTGGCGGCTCACCTCCAACTGCGCAACGCTACACGCTGTTAACAGCCAACGCCCAACACTACAATAGCAAACAACAATGCAAACCAGCCACAGACTGCACACAGCACAGTCAGTGATATTCATATAGAGCGCTACATGTCGTTACCAATATAAAAACCTAAACAGCCTACTTACAAGTTGAATAGTTGTTTTTTAAACGAGACAATTTTTCTTTCATCGCAAGTTGCTTATGAAAAAGATGAAGGTTATGGCATAATGAAACAAAAAGATTTCCTATTCGATGTTTCTAAGACGGTTGTATAGACACTAAAGTTATCCGTAGATATCTACTCCAGTGGAAAAAGAATCAAAGTTTGTGTTTCAAATTGAAGGAAAGCATTTGCGCCTAAAATTCGCAAGACATTAGCTGTGAATTACAAGTCATTTAATACTTTTAGGTAGACTTCAGCTGTTTTATGCGCGCATGTAAAGAAGGTCTAGCCGCGCTGCTGTTTGAAAGTTTCGACTCTGCACTACATGTAAGTAAGCTCTACACATAAAAGTTACTTAAAAGATCGCTATAGGAAGCGGAAAAATACCCAAATTAAAAATATCACACTACGTAGGGAATGCTGAGCTGTGTAGACATCGTACGTTGAGCCTTCTAGGAAACCAATTATAACTGATTAAAAAACTTTAAAACGTGACGTTTTAGAAACTAATATTTGTGACGATGGAGTTGATTAGTAGTTAGTTACTTATATACCTCATGGATCATTTGAACGATTCACTTATCGAAATAATGTGGAATTGGTCAGTTTACAGGCTACGTATACGTGACTTACGTTGCTATTAATGAACACACTGTTATTTTTAATCCTACTCATGCAACTAATTTTTCTTTACTGGCTGCAAATTTATAAACAGAAATTCATCAGTATAATAGAAGGAGTTGGCCAGGAGAAATGATTTTAAATTAGACTTAAAAGTTACTTTGCTACCTGTCTGACATTTAATGTCAATGGACAAATGAACAAAAATTTTGTTGCTGCATATTAACTCCTTTCTGAGCCACTGACCGGATAATGAAAGTAATATTTTTCTCTAGTGTTGTAGGTATGGGCAACTATATTCTCTCAAATTGTGATGAATTACTTATAACTAATTTCATTAGCAAATACATGAATAGCGACGGCGCAGTTAAAATTCCGAGTTCTCTGAAGAGATACACCTATGTGATGGCCGTGGGTGAACACCTCATATAACTCATACAGATCGTTTTTGTGCAACCAATACCTTCATTCTAAGTTATGATTACGCCTTAAAATTATTCCGTAAGATATTATTGAGTGGAAACATGCAAATTAGGAGATTGATATTCTTGTTTTCAAGATTAACGAACATGGGATGGGCAACAGCAGTTGAATTTAACTGTTCGAGAAGCACAGCAATATGTTTCTTCCAGTTTAAATTTTCATCAGTATGTGACTTATAAATCTGGAGCATTCTACCCTATTTGGTGATTCCTGCTAATTTGCTACTTCAATTGTTGATAGGACTCTATTTGTAGTACTAAATCGAATTAAGTGTGTTTTTTCATAAGTTAGGGAAAGTCCCTTTTCAGAAAACCACTTAATAATTCTGAGCCGTGGCTGCCTCATGTTATGCGTTGAGTTAAACCATGATTGCTATCCTGTGTTTAGTCTCCCTCGGTTTTAGCGATTATGCTGTTATCCTCTCTCTCCGCCAGTGGCAGCAGCGATGTGTATCGATATTCGCACCTTGTACTACCTTTGGTCTGGCGCTTATGGTTTCCGGCTGTACTGTGTGCGCGCAGTTGGTCGGTTGGGGTGGAGCAGCGAGGAAATCTTCGTGGCGCGTGATTTGGCCGAGGCTGCTGGCGGCGTCCACGCGCGGTCAGTGTGCTGCTGTTCCCTTTGCAACGAAGTCTGTGGCTCACCGATTCTGGATATGAAAGTTGAGTTTCGACATACTCTACCACCAAGTCATGACTGTTCACATTCTGACGTTTGGATTTTGTTGTCGGCTGTTGGGACATTCCTGCGAGCAAAAACGTGTGTTTTCAAGTTGGCAAATTTTAGCCACCCTCCGGTGGAGTTGAACTGTGCTTGATTATTTTGAATTGAAGTGCACCAGTGGAATCTTCTGCCTTGTGGCCGTTAATGTTCCGGTTACCTGCCCTGGCCGTTGATGTAAATTCAGGTAGTGTATTTTCCTCATCGTGTTGTCGCTGTCCAGCACAGTGTGTAGTTTGACAGCTCAATGCGTAATCGGTTGTGAGCGCCAATATCTTCTACGTTGTTCCATTGAACTCCCTGTTGTGTGCTGGTCTTGTGAAGTGGAAGTTATCTTGTTGGTGCATCCATTGGCTGTCGATTGGGCTGTCGCCGACTGCCTGTCTCACCTAAGCGACCGTTAGTGCTTGAACTCCAGACCGACCTTCGGAAAATTTCTGAGCGTCGTTGGGTGTACTGCCTTTTCTTATTTGTTCTTGTTGTTTGTATTTGTATGGTTTCTAGCCGATTTTTAAATTAAGGTTGATTTGCCCTTAAGGTGTCAGATTTTTTGAGCCTCCAGCCTAATTGAAGAATTGTTTTAAGATAAGGCCTTTTGCCTTTTAAAAATTTAATTTTGGTTTGAGTCTTAAGAGATGGGTCTCCAGCCGATATTTTAAAAATTAAAGTTGTTTTGCTATTAAGGTGTGAGATTGTATTGCGCATTCAGCCGGTAAACTAATGCTGTGTTCTTTTAAAAATTTTCTTGGCTTTTATAATGTTTGGTCAAATAAATAAAGTTGTATGTTCGAGTGTAACTGAAAGCCGCTTATTTTGACCCATTTCCACAATTTAAAGAACCTGTTCTGTCTTGCGGGCTTAGCAGGGAATCTCAAATTCTTTGGAAAGTATCATTTCCCAACTGTTTAGTGGCTTATCATAACGCTAGCATCGTCTTGAGATTGGATTCAAGCGGAAGTTTGCGCACCACGGCCACATATCAAGTACTGCAAACAATAGAATCTACGGCAATGGTCTTATAAATTTGAGTCCTTTGCCATTATTATTATTATTATTATTATTATTATCGCATATCGATTTCAATTAAAGTCTAATCTCTCTTATCTTATCTTTGTGGTCTTTCCGCGAAATATAAGTTGGCGGCAGTAAAATTGTACTGCAGTCAGCCTCAAATGCTGGTTCTCTAAATTCCCTCAGTAGCGATTCACGAAAAGAACGCCTCCTTTCCTCCAGAGACTCCCACCCGAGTTCCTGAAGCTCGCGTGATGATCATCTTCAGTGAAAGTCCTGTGGACTGATATAACATCAAACAAAGTCGTGACAAAATTGCCACTTTCAGTAATACCAGCTAGTTGGCACGTTCAGCTGTTTTTGAAGCTGTATTTTTTGTGTTTTTGAGTCCACGAGACAGTCTTGCACTTGATGATCGCTCTGTGATTGACATCAGTATGCCGTAATAATAATAATAATAATAATAATAATAATAAACGGCTTCAGATTTACACAACCAGTGCATATGGAATTGGTTCCCAAATATGCGAGTGGCTCGAAGACTTCTTATGTAATAGAATCCAGTACGTTGTCCTCGATGGTGAGTGTTCATCGGAGGTGAGGTTCAAATGGCTCTGAGCACTCCGAGACTTCACTTCTGAGGTCATCAGTCCACTAGAACTTAGAACAACTTAAACCTAACTAACCTAAGGACATCACAAACACCCATGCCCGAGGCAGGATTCGAACCTGCGACCGTGGCGGTCGCGCGGTTCCAGACTGTAGCGCCTAGAACCGCTCAGCCACTACGGCCTGCCGGAGGGTAGGGTATCATCTGGAGTGCCCCAGGGAAGTGTGGTAGGTCCGCTGTTGTTTTCTATCTACATAAATGATCTTTTGGCTGGCTCTGAGCACTATGGGACTCAACTGCTGAGGTCATTAGTCCCCTAGAACTTAGAACTAGTTAAACCTAACTAACCTAAGGACATCACAAACATCCATCCCCGAGGCAGGATTCGAACCTGCGACCGTAGCGGTCTTGCGGTTCCAGACTGCAGCGCCTTTAACCGCACGGCCACTTCGGCCGGCCAATGATCTTTTGGATAGGGTGGATAGCAATGTGCGGCTGTTTCCTGATGATGCTGTGGTGTACGGGAAGGTGTCTTTGTTAAGTGAGTGTAGGAGCATACAAGATGACTTGCATAGGATTTGTGATTGTGTAAAGAATGGCAGCTAACTCTAAATATAGATAAATGTAAATTAATGCAGATGAATAGGAAAAAGAATTCTGTAATGTTTGAATACTCCATTAGCAGTGTAGCGCTTGACACAGTCAAGCGATTAAATACTTGGGCGTAACATTGCAGAGCGATATGAAGTGGGACAAGCACGTAATGGCAGTTGTTGGGGAAGCGGATGGTCGTCTTCGGTTCATTGGTAGAATATTGGGAAGATGTGGTCATCTGTAAAGGAGCTCGCTTATAAAACACTAATACGACCTATTCTTGAGTACTGCTCGAGCGTTTGGGATCCGTATCGGGTCGGATTGAGGGAGGACATAGAAGCAATTCAGAGGCGGGGTGCTCATTACGCGAGTGCTACGGAAATGCTTCAGGAACTCGGGTGGGAGTCTCTGGAGGAAAGGAGGCGTTCTTTTCGTGAACTGCTACTGAGGAAATTTAGAGAACCAGCATTTGAGGCTGACTGCAGTGCAATTTTACTGCCGCCAACTTATATTTCGCGGGAAGACCACAAAGATAAGATAAGAGAGATTAGGGCTCGTACAGAGGCATATAGGTAGTCATTTTTCCCTCGTTCGGTTTGGGAGTGGAACAGGGAGATTGTTGTTTTGGGGAAGGAGACCAGACAGCGAGGTCATTGGTCTCATCGGATTAGAGAAGGACGGGGAAGGACGTCGGCCGTGCCCTTTCAAAGGAACCATCCCGGCATTTGCTTGGAGCGATTTAGAGAAATCACGGATAACCTAAATCAGGATGGCCGGACGCGGGATTGAACCGTCGTCCTCCAGAATGCGAGTCCAGTGTCTAACCACTGCGCCACCTCGCTCGGTGGAACAGGGAGAGAAGATGCTAGTTGTGGTACGAGGCACCCTCCGCCATGCATCGTATGGTGGATTGCGGAGTATGTATGTAGATGCTGAAGTTTCCCTTGTTTGCAATACTAGAATCATCTGCAAAAGCGGCAATTTTGCGTATTGAATGTTAAACTGAAGGCCATTCACGAATAACAATAGCTTCCACCAAACGGCTTTCCATATATTCTTTGATAACCGATCCTCTGAAGGATCTCTTCGCAGCCAAAATAATTCGAGATAGAATATTGCATAGAGGGTCCCACGGTGACGAATTGCTCCTCTGTGGTTAACACACTGTGTTGCGAAAGGTGAAAGCAGCGATGATATACCACGCAGTTACCGATTTTGTTCGTGTGGCCTCGACAGGACACACTACGGACTATTGTGTCTCGAAAGTCTTGGCCATGACAAGATCCACCTGGGATTCAAATATCAAAGAATCTTTAGAAATACATTTGGCGGTATATAATGCTAATAATGATGATGACTTTCTATTGGATAAGGCTTGCGTTGCCGGCGTTTATTTATATTCAAAAACACGAAACTCCACCCCTAATGACATGTCTAGCGACACTTTATTCCATCATTTTGATTTAGAATTCTAACTTCTCGGGCCCGCAAAATGGCGAAGGCCGTGCATGTAATGTATTCGTTACCTATGCTCTTGAGCACCTCAGCTGGAGAAATTTCGACAAATAGCGCTGAACTCAACAGAGGGCGACCGTGCAGCGATGCATGCTTGACTGAACCGATGTTGGGGTAGAAAGTTTTCGACGTACACTGCGATAGCGTAAAATTCACCTGAAGATGACTGAATGGTTGTCAGTCGAATTATCTCGACAAGATGAGGTAATCCGTCAGAAATCAAGAAAACTTGGAACAATACTCAAGGTTCTTGGTGAAATAACAAAAATACAAGAATGCAAACGAGAAGAGTGCACAAGATCAGAATAGGTAACGGGGGGAAAATAGCTGAGGAGAAAATAACTGAGTGCAATGTGTTAAACGAGAAATAGTAGGACAGATATGGGACAAAAGGAAAAATAGACTGTCATAGTAAATATCCACTGTACATGGAGAAATTCACAAAATAGTTTAATAGTAAACTGTCAGGGAAAATATGGTGTGGTATTCGTTTGTCTAAGACTACAGCTTATCGTCACTAACTTTCACATAGAACCTAGAGCAAACGGAAAAGAATATTAAGGTCAAGTGTCTCGTCGACACTCAGTCATCAGATGCAAAGCATAACCTCAGAATGTATAACGATGTCCTCTTCACTCCAGTAGTAGAAAAACAGGTTAAGCACCAAATATTTCTATTAGCTGTGTAAGTAGGCTGTTTAAGTTTTCTTATTGGCAACGTTACGTAGCGCTCTGTATAAAACTCACTGGCTGTGCTGTGTGCAGTCTGTGGGTAGTTTGCATTGTTGTCTGCCATTGTGGTGTTGGGCAGCTGGATGTTAACAGCGCGTAGCGTTGCGCAGTTGGAGGTGAGCCACCAGCAGTGGTGTATGTGGGGAGAGAAATGGCGGAGTTTAGAAATTTTTAAGACTGGATGTCATGAACTGCTATGTCTATTATGATTTTTCAACACTATTAAGGTAAATACATTGTTTGTTGTCTATTAAAATCTTTCATTTCCTATCTATGCCTACCAGTAGTTAGTGCTTTCAGTAGTTTGAATCTTTTATTTAGCTGGCAGTAGTGGAGCTCGCTGTATTGCAGTAGTGCGAGTAACGAAGATTTTTGTGAGGTAAGTGATTTGTGAAAGGTATAGGTTAATGTTAGTCAGGGCCATTCTTTTGTAGGGATTATTGAAAGTCAGATTGCGTTGCGCTAAAAATATTGTGTGTCAGTTTAAGCACAGTCACGTATAATTGTTCAAAGGGGACGTTCCATATGTCGACCCTTAGCCGAGGATACCTCACTAGAATCTTCTGATTTTTTTCTTGTAGTTTGTGTAATTAGTGTAGCTTTAGTTTATTGCTAGCGCGTAATTGTAGAGAGAATCTCCTTTGTAGTTGCAGTCTTTCATTGTTGTACAGTAAAACAGTTGTGGCATGCATGTAAATTTGCACCAAGTATTTCGCAGCTGCGCTTGCAATTAACTAGATATTTTTTTCGGTGCTATGTTAATGTGATCTCTTATTTTTGCTCTTCAAATTGAGCTTTTCTGTCTTATCGTGTGAAATATTGTGACAATAATGACGTGTGAAAAACGTAACACTAGGCTCCAAAGTAAACTGAGAAATAGCAGTGACGACGAGCGTAACTTATCAGCTCCACTCTGTAATGAATTAACAGACATTCAAAGTAGTAATTTGGTAATTGTGCACAGGGAAATGGTGCGGGCGGCAAATAATGGTGTAGACAGTGAAACAACTAGTGAACCGGAAAGCATTAGCGATCGATCGGTCGGCAACAGCTCGCCTCAGGATTCCGAAATGACAGGAAACAATATTGCAAATACTGTAGACTCAGGTTTTGGGTTCTCACCGTTTCCTCAAATGAGTCAACACACATTTTCCGCTTGTCAAAATGTGAATGTTGCCGGTGCAAATTCACTGCCGAAAAGCACTGAAGAACATGTTTCAGACACCAGTGCATTGTTATCACAGTTCATGCAACAAATGGGACAAAGGCTACAAAAGTTAGACACAATGGAACAAAATCTTCAAAAGTTAGACACAACGCTTGAACAAAATCAGAAACAAATGGGACAAAATCTTCAAAAGTTAGACGCAATGGAACAAAATCTTCACACCACGGTTGAACAAACACATGAAGATTTAACTACTGAGTTACATAAAATCGAATCGAAATGTCAAAAAGTCTGTAACGACGTAAAAACACAAATTTGTGAGCGTTTCCTACCTATTTTTTTGCGTCATGAAAATGCATTACAGAATCACGAAGCAGCCATAAAGGAACTGCAAACTATTGTTCATGAAAATCACGACATCTTGCAAGCTAAAATTGACTCAGCTGCATCTACCGATTCGGTAGATGCAGCAGGCAAAAACTCAGGAAAACTTAAAAGACACAGTAGATACGATTTCAACACAAATGGACACTCTGAAACTTGGTTCAGAAAAACACACAGAGGAAATAATTTCACTAATGGATAAAGCAGCCGAACTTTCAGATCAGTTCACTAACTTATCTACAAAGGCAGATGATGATCTGAATGACACAAGACCTCTAGCCTTCACGGACACTGAAGAGTATGAACAAATTAGAAAATCCAAACAAAATCAAAATCAAATCAATACACAGTATAAAAGAGAAATCCGGGAAGTACAAGATCAGTTGGCACAAGTAATACAAGAATTACATATTTCAGAGGACACTCGCGCTCCAGTAGGGGAAGAGGGACATAGAAATACGGAGCAACCACAAAATAATAATACAGGACAGTTCGGAAATTATGAAAGAAATTGGCAAGGCGCATTGGATTTTGGGATGGAACCGCCGAAACGAAGTAACAATGAGCGATCTGCGACTCACCGACACCATGATTTTGACTATAAGCTGTTCATTACTACACGTAAATTCAAAACATTTAAGAATTCTGGCAACGACATTCATCCACGAGTATGGCTTCATCAATTCTCTCATTGTTTTCCTCCCAACTGGTCGTTAGAACACACATTAGAATTTATGTGTGGCTACTTAGAGAATGAACCAGCTGTAAGAATGCGATCGGTCATTCACGATTGTTATAGTGAAGGAGAATTTTTTCATGCCTTCCTCTCAGCATATTGGTCTCAAGCTACACAAGACCGAGTAAAACATAGCATCATAATGATGAAACATTTCGAACAATCTGAATTCTCCAGTCTTGTGAAATATTTTGAAGACATGTTGCATAAGAATCAATATCTTTGAAACCCATACCGCCCTTCAGAACGCATCTGCATTTGCTTAATGAAATTGCCTGAACATTTAAGAAATATTATTTTGGCAGGACGTTGCAAAGACGACATTGAAGCTTTTCAGGGACTCTTACAAGAATTAGAAATTGACACAGACAGTTGCGGGATGCGAAAACAGGAAAACAATCACTACAGGTCACATCCGTCACAATTCCGTGACGACAGAAACAATAACTGGACACGACAAGTCTATTCTTACAACGCAAATCGTGACCAAAACAGACACCACCCATATGACAACCACTGGCAGAGTAATAATAGTTACAGAGAAAGATCGCATTTCCGTAGTAATGAATATGACAGAGATTACCATAGAAACAGACAATATGGGCACAAAAACAATTATTATCAAGGGAGACAGAGAAACTTCAGACGCAACAGTTCAGCGCTAGAAATTCTCCACCACATGACCGACAAACAAGAAACTATGTAAACTACCAACAAAACGACAGACCTGAATTCCATCAGAACTGGCGGGATTCAAACAGAGCAGGGCACTCTCGAGAAGGTGAATATGTAGAAGTTAGGTCTCCTAATCCCAATAACGACGCACGCCAACAAAGAGACAGACAATGACTCGCACGGCAGGCAGCCACGTGCGCCGGCTGGCTCAGGGAAAAATTACATAGACGCTGACCTTGAGAAAAATTTTAGCATTCTTTACCGATGTACCATATACCACATGATAATTCCACTGAAGCTGAAACTCTGCCTACATGTAAAACCGTTTATTGAAAGATAATCTGCTTTTTAACTTTGTCATATAACTTTTCACTTTACATTATAGTATGCTTTCTCAGACTTAGAATCTGTTAATATGCAACAATGTTTGAAGTTCAATATCCAGTCAAGAACCAAGAGAACTTATTTAAACAGAAATTACGAATGCATTGTTATTGTGAACAGACGACACAGTGTTATTGTGTGTGTACATTCTTGCTTGTTAGTTGCACGATTACGTAACAACTATAAGGCTTATATACTTAGAACATTTACCAGTACTGCTAATGAGATTTTAATGCAACATTTTGGTTTACTTGAAAATACATTCTGAATTTAAAGTACTTTCTGTGAGATACCAGATGACACAGTGGTTAGTTTATGTGACAGCTACACGATTTTATCACGATGCTACTAATGAGTGACAATTTACAATGTTGTTTTTGCGGTGTATCTGTTTTATATCTGCACGGGTTTTCTGAATTCTTCTGGAAAGTGAAACATGTTTTAGTAGTGACTTTTGTGGCATAGCTACAATGAGACAGCCTTTTTTTGTAGCACAACACTATGTTACATTATAGTACTTTCTTCATCACGGCAATAAGCATAATAACTACGATATCTATATGCAAAGCATCTCACTTTTCTTTATGATGAGGTGAGTACATTGACTTCAGCAGAACTTTGCTTACAGAGGACGATAACTACGACACTTCAACAGAATTATCTTACAGCAAGACACACATTTAGCGCTACAGGACACGCATTTCAGTGATTAATTTTGTACTTACAACATTTATTTTTAAAGATTTTTGAATTACAAGAAAGTTATCTGTGATACATTTCATTCCATTGCTGTAATCTGTAACACCTGAGGGTATAATTACATTAATCCTCAGGGGGGTACACGCTTACTATGTGTACCATGTGCCTGGCAAACACAAGGAGCCCTAGCTAATATGGTATTTGCTTATACAACTTTATGCATCGGTACCATATTTCTCTAACACACAAATTACACAGCTATCTGATCATTTAACTGAGAGATAAACATTTTTTTTTCTACATCAGTGACACATGTTTACGCAATTACACAGTTGGGTAACTTCACACTTATGAAATTGTATTTTGTCTGTACTTTGTGAACTCTTCATATTTTTTCGGAACCATTGTGACACTCTGAGAGCTTTGAATAATGTATTTCATAAGGGAGTATGATTTTTAAAGTACGTTTGAGGTAGATGACACTAATGAAATGAGCAGAGAATTTTTTTTAGGGTTTGACATTATTGCAGAAAGCTACGCCTTTTTTGAGATTTGGCTGAGGTTTTATGATGTTATGATGACGATGTGTATTACGCTGTTGCGGTATGTTTATGATCAATAAGCTGATGCTATATGAGGAATTTGATTATGCTACGAATTTATTATGATGAAATATTAAAGAAGTGTCGACGAATATGTATATGTTTAATAAGGTAAGGAATAATGAGTAGTGGTTAGGGACTCTGACTTGTGAAAAAGGATGTTGGAAACCAAGAATCGTACTTTAAGAGTTATGAAATGTGTGTAAATGCGTGAATGTACCACAATGCCGACGAAAATTTTTTGGACACTGTTATATTTACAGGATTTTGTTTCTACACATTTGCAACACAAATTCTTGACCCATGAAATTTTGTATATGAGACTGCCACTGTAGTGAAAACTGGTGTTGTACATATTTCGGTAAGAAAGTTAAGTGACCTTCACGTAATGCGTCATGGGCGCGGCGCGTTACGTGGACAGCTGCGCGACAGTCGCCTGGGAAAAAGCCATTAGTGTGTGCCTTTCAGAGGCACAGGTGGAGAAAAAAGGAGGCCATTATCCTTGCTATTGACATTTCTTTGTAGAAAACATCACAAATACGACACGCTCAAACTTGAAAATATATGATTACACTGTGGAGCTCTTAATTTATGATATTTACTAAAATGCCTAATGAAATGATGAGAAATATTTTACATCTATTGTCTTTCTAGTTGAGAGGTTGCTCATTTTGTTTAATATCTAGTTTCTAGCTGCACTGCAGCATTGGTTAAAATAGAATTTTATAGATGTACTAACATAAATATTTTCTGTCTACAGATCCAGTAAATACTAATTTTGTAATACACTTCCCAAAAAAGTGAGGGAGCACAAAGACATTTCCCTTCACAGGAACTGCATACATAATTTACTTTTCGAGTACTTGGTAATTTTTATGGTAGAATAAGTTGTGGTGCACCACTTTAATTACATAGACATTAAGATGTGAATATACATTTCCTTTATCTGCATTGTTATCTGTAGTGTAATATTTTTTTTGCTTAGCTATGTCATGTTTAGATATAAGTTATTAAATTTGCTGCTGCTGTTTGCCAGGCATAGTGCTACTAAATTTCACTTTACGTTACTTCAAGCCAGTTTTACTACTGATTTATTTTTCTTGTTGCTGCACATTGGCTCATATTAGTTGTAATTTTGCATTTTATCTGTTAATTTAGATTTACTGCTGCTTGCTTTGCAATTTGAATTTTTTGTCGTTGCTGTTTGCACTAATTGTTTTGTGCTGCTGCATTGCATCATCCCTTAGTTTAGCATCTGAGCTCAGTAGATTTAAGTTAGCTTAAGATGGGGTAGGCCATATAAGAGAACAAGTTGTGATGAATTGGAAGAAATGCATTGAGAAGCTATAAGAAAATAAAACTTCCTGGCAGATTAAAACTGTGTGCCCGACCGAGACTCGAACTCGGGACCTTTGCCTTTCGCGGGCAAGTGCTCTAGCAACTGAGCTACCCAAGCACGACTCACGCCCCGTCCTCACAGCTTTACTTCTGCCAGTACCTCGTCTCCTACCTTCCAAACTTTACAGAAGCTCTCCTGCGAACCTTGCAGAACTAGCACTCCTGAAAGAAAGGATATAGCGGAGACATGGCTTAGCCACAGCCTGGGGGAGGTTTCCAGAATGAGACTTTCACTCTGCAACGGAGTGTGCGCTGATATGAAAAGGTCCCGAGTTCGAGTCTCGGTCGGGCACACAGTTTTAATCTGCCAGGAAGTTTCATATCAGCGCACACTCCGCTGCAGAGTGAAAGTTTCACTCTATAAGAAAATGGTTTGGCCAAAAAAGTATTTTGAAAGAGGATATGAACCAAAAAAGTAGGGTTTAGGGACAACAAGTATAGGTAGGATTTTCTTGGAAATAAATGATGAGGTAAGATAATGGCAAATAAGTAATGAAGTAAGAAATGTGTGAACATATAAACACAGAAAGCATGCTTGGATAGGATTTTTTTGGCGGAAACAAATGTTGAAATAAGACGAAAAATCTATGGAATGAAGTTTTGGGTTGGGCTGCAGTACCAAATGTTACACTGAAAACAAACCCTGTCCTGTATTTTTGTGTTATTACACTAAGTGAATTTGTGTTTTTCCTGTCTGTATGTGTTTAGCTAATAAGATTTATGTTGTAGAGTTTTTCTGATACTATGTTATTTACCTTGTAAAGATGCTTATACATTATTTATTCTGTTTTGTTTTAATGCTCATGTGTAAAGTTAATGTTTCAAAAGTTATTCTGATCTTTTATGTATTTACTTATGTCATAATTCCTGTAACACTGATGTATATGTTATTTCGATTCTTTCGTAATGCCTGTACTACAAATGTTATCTGTATTGTTATGTTCTTTAATGATGTATTTTGTACCTTTGTAATTGTATTCTTATGTTATAAAATTGTAATTGACGCCAGTTCATTATATTATTAACTTGTAAGTTCCATTTCACTGCACACGTTTCTGTTGGTCATAGTATATGGACAATATGTGAGAAGTAGGGACTGTTAGTGTTTGCACGTGTGTTAATAATTCAGCAAGGAACTGGATAACAGCATTGCTGGTTCTAAGGACAATTCCAAAAACGTTGTGAGTGCACAAGTGGTGGTTATGGACTTGCTATATTATCCGCAAGACTCTTCAGTGGTGATTGTGCACCTGCATAGTCACAACAGATGGCTGCTGGCCATCTCTACAAGGACTACAGTGGGTCTGCATCTTTGATGACCCACCAATACCATTATTTCTACAAGGACTACAGTGGATCAGCACCTCTGGTGGCCCACCAATACCATACTCTCTACCAGGACTACAGTGGGTCTGCTCTGTGATGACCTACCTACCAATATTCTTCAAAACTTCGACTGACTCTGCTGTGGGTTTGCTCTGTTGTGGCGCATTACCTGTCTGCATGTCAAGAGTCAGCACTGTCTTTCTGTTGGAAGGACAACACTACTTCTTCAAGACTGCATGGAAATCCACCACTTCCGTGTGCATTGTCTTTTACTGATCAGACTTTGAGAAAAACACTGCAATTTTACTGTGATGAATGATCAGGACGGTCTTTATGTACTGTCAGATAATTTTTGCTTTTGACCAACATTGTATTAATAAGTGTGTGCATTTGATATCTTTCTTACCATAATTATGAAAAAATTTTTTCAAATCTGTATTGGCCAGTGCCCAAAACAATTTGTAAAATTTTTTGTGGGGAGCATGGGGGCTATGTAAGTAGGCTGTTTAAGTTTTCTTATTGGCAACGTTACGTAGCGCTCTGTATAAAAATCACTGGCTGTGCTGTGTGCAGTCTGTGGGTAGTTTGCATTGTTGTCTGCCATTGTGGTGTTGGGCAGCTGGATGTTAACAGCGCATAGCGTTGCGCAGTTGGAGGTGAGCCGCCAGCAGTGGTGTATGTGGGGAGAGAAATGGCGGAGTTTAGAAATTTGTAAGACTGGATGTCATGAACTGCTATGTCTATTATGATTTTTCAACACTATTAAGGTAAATATATTGTTTGTTGTCTATTAAAATCTTTCATTTCCTCTCTATGCCTATCAGTAGTTAGTGCCTTCTGTAGTTTGAATCTTTTATTTAGCTGGCAGTAGTGGAGCTCGCTGTATTGCAGTAGTGCGAGTAACGAAGATTTTTGTGAGGTAAGTGGTTTGTGAAAGGTATAGGTTAATGTTAGTCAGGGCCATTCTTTTGTAGGGATTATTGAAAGTCAGATTGCGTTGTGCTAAAAATATTGTGTGTCAGTTTAAGCACAGTCACGTATAATTGTTCAAAGAGGAAGTTTCAGCTGTGAAGGACGACATAGAGCGCCGAAACTTTTTGCAGTAGCTAATGCCATCTGGCGGAAGGCAAGTGAAGTATTGGCGCATGTATCTTTGGTGTGAATGGTTCTATATACATATAAGAGTCTCCAGTTCCATGTATCGTATATGACACACAGGAAGCGAAAAGGATGGAAAGTATTGTTTCAGCATTTCGTTATGCCTTTTAATGAAACCATACCCTTTCATGAAACCTTGATACCACATTACTCTTTAACAGTGTAGAGTGTTTTAAGCCATTACTCCACGTTTTCGTTATTCATATCAACGGAAAACAACAGTTTCATTTTCTATACCCAGTCCTCTAAGAAACTGACCTTAATCCCTTCTTATGTTTGTTACTTTGGAGATTTCAGAGAAGTATCGGTAAGCTACGACGGACATAAAAGTGTCAAAGGAAGAAGCTCTTTGTAAATAAAATAAAAGGTTTTTGCCACCGGGGAAGTAAAAGCACGTTTAATGTATTGCTGCGTTCAATATCCTTAACTTCCCTGAGGAAGCCGTAGGGGCAGGGAAAGGGATCGTAAAGTTTGAGAAGTCAGAAATGGTGTTATATACACGACATCACGGAAGAAATATAAGGCAGCTGAACAGAGTGATAAGTTTTGCAAAAACAAAAACAAAGAAACAAGAAAAAGAACTGTAAGCTCCTCAAACTCAAATACGAAGTAATAAGTTTTATTGAACTAAAAATGTGCCTCACGACCGACTTAATTTATTGCAATTGTTAAGGGAGTGAGAGCTTATTATGGTTTCAGCACTGAACGACACTGTTTGGATAGGATATGAGGGTAAACCCAAGGGCTATAGGAATTAGAAATTCTTTCCATGGCGTTTAATATAAACAGCCTCATATTTTATAGTGATCTTTATTAAAAATCTGTTTTTTTCCTTGGTCACAAACGCTCACAGAGGTCGAAAAACGTACGAGAACAACGCTTCTAATATGCTTGCCTCATACATGTCTTAGAAATTTAAGACCTTGACAACGAACTTGACAAAATTCTCGATTATGACTTGCAAGCCAAGCCATAATGCTTCATATTTCTTGTAGGAGACTTGACGGAAGAACAGAATGGCATTTTGGGCGAGGGGAGGGGGGGGGGGGGACCAGTGGCGAGGGGGGAAGTCGTACTACGTTCCTGATAGTTATTCGACCTTATTTCTGTGGTCGCTTAGTCTTCCTATTATAACTACGTTCTTTAATTCGCAGTAGTTGATAATAAAGGCTCCTAATCAACGGTCGTTACTGGAGCATCTAGGTGGCATCAGAGTACAATCTTTCAGAATGTCCTACAGCACTTGATACACAAGAGAGGATACAGTTCTAAATATTTCAAAATTAAATCATGTGTATTATACCTCAAACAGACATCAGATATTACAAAAAACCAAGGCAATTTCTGTTATTGTCATCTATATAGCCCATTTATGTGAGACAGACATTGTGTACAAAAAATATATATATTTAGGGGTACAGTGAAACATGTATCTTTCTATGGAAGTAAGGCATTCGAATTATTTGCCTCGAATAATGTGTATCCCAATATTAAGACTAGTGTTGTGCGATTTAAATACTGTGAGTCTCCCAATGATTTCTCTTTGATCATAGTTAACCTGGAATACAGTTCAGTACTAATAGTAAGAATTCATGTACAAATCCTTGGCAGAAACTTTTCTACAGCCTGTTACATTCTGGTTAGACACAAGGTACACACACTATAACATTAATCAAGGTTTTATCGCCAACGGCTGCTCCAGTAGCTGGAAGAAGAAAATTCACTTTTTATAAATATACAATACCATCTCTAAATAGTTTGCAAATGGACGCGCAATGAAATTCTTGTCAGCAATACTACAAAATGATAAGTGGTGCACAACTTCATTAAAGCTATACTGAAGAATACACGGAAACAAGATTAATATCTTTAGAAAATGGTGGTAGTTGTGTGAGTAACATACGACCGCGGTTTGTGGGAAACAAAGAGAGACTACAATAAAAAAGGATTAAATTCTTTATGTGACATAAAATTTGAACATAACGTGCCTATGAAGAAATTAAATGAGACCAGACAAATTCAGTGAAGAGCAAGACATGTCAAGCATAAATGTACAGTACGTGAGTGTACTGTTTATATCTACTATAATTTGTTAAAAAAAGGCAAGGAAGAAAATTTGTTTACTGTTTATATCTACTATAATTTGTTAAAAAAAGGCAAGGAAGAAAATTTCTTGGAATGATCCTATAGTCTGTCCACGATATACAGTAAACACCTGCATAAATATACTATCGCATTGCATGTAAAGGAAAACGATTCTAATCAAGATCCGCCCCTGATGATGCAATCGACAACTGTTAGTGATTAATGTCTACATTCAATTATTATAAATAAGCTTGCGTTTATTATCATGTTCAGTTTTGACAGAGAGATAACGTAATTTTATAGATGTGTAAACATTCACATGTGTGTAGAATCACACTCTCCGACAGTGTCAAGAACGCTACAACGCACCTTTTCCATGTTTCTTCGACCAAAGTTTCTACGGCGTACGCGTAGAGGAAGCCGTCCGACACTATTTCGCAGTTTTGCGGTGACACAGTTCTTCTCCGTAATTACTACTGTTTTTCAGTAGGGTTCAGATGTGTTGGTGCGCACCATAAATCGTTGCGTTGGGTATTCATATATTTCCGAGGAGAGAGTACAAGACAAATCGTCACCAACGTCATGAGCTACCGCATCTCAAAGCGGCAAACAGACAGGCGTGCTTCCGGGCAGTGTTGCCTTTGATGAGTACCTTGTGAAATTACAGGCTATTACTCAGGCTTGCCTAAAGTGGGAGAGGGGTGGGATAATTTGGAAACACGTCATTGCCGCTGATGTATGACGTAGTCGGGAATGAGACGCTCCGGTGGCGCGAAACGAACGCTGGCACGTGGCTTTGCTCTGGCGCACGGCTGCCAACTTGACGGTCCGCAAAAACAGACACGCTAACCTGTTAACATTGCGGAAATGGTGCCAAGTATTTCCGCCGCCCTTCTCGGGACCGGAGAGCGTCGGCCGTGGAAAACTGAGAGTAGCGCGAGGCCAAACGTGATTCGTGAGACGAAACATCACGTACGAGAGAGAGAGAGAGAGAGTGACAGCGTGTATAACTTAAAGTAACGTTAACCCTTTTCTGTCCCGCCATTTTTTAGAGTCAAAGAAGGGGCAGTAGTTGAATTCATGAACTGGAATTCTGTCGGAACGTCTGTGAACCTCCGTTGTAGCACAGGAAACTCTTCTGCTGTGTTATATCCATATCACTGCCCACAGAGGACAGAAAAAAGCGACGGACTGTCTATTTCATGGAGGTATAAGGGGAGATGACGCAACAGACTGACGCTGCAAGTTGCTTTGAAGCCGGCGCCGCCATTTTGGAAGCTTCAGAACATTAGCAGATTGCTGAGGGCGGTTGTTTACTGTTCTTCATTTCAGTTGTTTTAAACAGAAAGTGCTTTCGTGAATAATACAACGGCAGGAAGGTATTTGCAGACGTTTTCCATGTCTTCAATCCATATTTCTTCCACCAACAGAAGGCATTTCGAATGTTTTATGTAACTCTTTTTGTTACACGTTTTGAATAACCAAGAAGCAACTTGTGATATCGAAAGAGTGCTTTCAGAGTCCAGCATTTTCCTTGATACGGACTGGCGAAACGGGTGTTCTCTGTTAGCCTCTCCCCGAAGATGTTGACTGAGGGCATATTTTTCTAAGATTGATCGGTTTCCTAACTTTTTTTCTCACAGCGTTCACCCAGATAACTTTTCGAGTTGGGCTGATAGGAAGTCTAAAATCAAATGAGAGAAATAAAACTGTTGCAGTAGAAGTAAACGGCATAACTAAAATTTATGTACATATATCTCCTGTTGTCCACAGTTGGCTCCTTCAGAACAGGCTCCGGAAGCCCTAACAGTACAGACCGACATCCATGCCATCCTCTCACGATAGGGGTCTCTGGATGCTGATATGAAAGAGCATGTGGTCTGCACACCACTCTCCCAGCGATTGTCAGTTTTTGTGTGCGGAACTTCTCCTTTTCAGTCAAGTAGCACCTTAATTGGCGACTCAAAGGCCAAGTGCACCCCGCCTACCAACAGTGCTCGACTGACCTGCGAGGTCACACATCCAAGGAACCGGTGTTCCCACTGTTGCAAAGCCGTTGGCAGTCCACATACGAATGAAACGTAACTCCTCTACACATTGGAATATAACCAGAACGATTAGTGTGCCTGCAAAATGACACAAACTAGGATTTTTAATCGAATCACGTCCACCAGAAGTTACTGTTTGGGGGAGCTAACATGACGGACGTCGACTTCGAATCTGTTACATATCGCTTTGTTGTTCATTTCTTCATGAGTTAGTGGATCGTGCTGATTCGAAAGGACAATACTGTGAGTGTTTTGATGTTTATAATCTTATTTCATATTGTTTTTGTTAATGAGAACTGTTATTACGGTAAGCAAATAACCCGATCAAGTAAGATGGGACTCAGAAGTCTACAGTGCACTACTCTGCTGTTTGTTGCTTTGGTAATATTGTCCCAAAATAATTTGGTACAGTTTTTCATAGTTTGGATAGGGGAGGTTGTTCCATCGCATATCATTGTCTTTGGATAGTCTGACACGTTATTGTATCATCGTATTCATCTAGGGTATAGTCGCTAGGCATACAGAGTCAATCCGAATTCGACCGAAAATATTTTGGAGTTAGTTCAGGCACGTTCTGAGAGTAATTTAGTATTCAGCATAGAGCCGTGGTCTCTGATCGCTCGTTAAAGAGTATTCGCGCTTCCTTTTGATTTATTGCCCCATTCATAATTGCTGCTCTATTGCACTGATAACATCAGCACAACAACGCAAATGTCGACTGCATGCGCTGTATGCCTTGATTGGGACCAAAACTGGCTCCAATCACTCACGATACTTGCTGTTAACAATATTAATGCAAAGTCTTCGCCCTCAAGGTTGCATTCAGTATCCCTGGATTTAGTCTCGGCTGTTCTTTAATGCAGTATTATATGTACGTCATATAGATCAGTTTTCTAATGAATCGCTGAGTGATATCCAATTAGTGTGTGTGTTTAGTGAATGCAATGGAAAAGGCAGTTGGGGTGAGATTTTGAGTACATCGTAATTGCACTACTTTTCTCTAATAGGCCTCTCGAGATCACGTTTTCCTCATATCATCGAAAATCACCAGTCTATTGCACTAAAACAGATAATATCCCCTAGCACCAGTTTTTTGGTGTGAGTAGGGTTCACCTCGGTTTTCTTGGTAAGATATAAGGTTCTGCTATCGATTTCGTAAGCTTTTAGTGCACAGATGCTACGCTAGTAGTTTTTTATCACTTGTTGCGCAAGGGAAGAAAACTCATACTCTTTACAACGTGCTACAAAATGTGAACACAGATAAAGGAACATCCCAAAAATCGTCTCTAATAGATGACAACCGAGAGATATAGAGGAAGAGAGATACACCTTAAGAGAAGAATAGATGTTTTCAGCAAACCGAAGAGGTTAGAGGAATGAAAGGTGACTGAACAGTATATTACATCATACTGAGTAACAATATTTCATACTGAACACTGATGCCAGAGGTAAGTACTGGATATATGTCGTCTGTTTTTTTATAACTGCAGATTCTTATTAGAAACAGAAATAAGCAGTACTGAGGGCTGCCTAGAAAACCGGTTCGCAACGAATAACAGAGTAAATATTATTGAGAGACGTCAGTATTGTATATCTCAGTTTTTAATATGTATGTGTTCCCCTCAGAACCGACGGAATGTTGCATATATAAAACTAATTTCAGCCATAGATACTTCGTTGCCATGAAATCAGATACCCGTCTTAACTAAAAGAGCAAATTCCACATTCATTAGTAAATTGTCAACCACATAAATGTATTTACCCTAAAATAAATTCCACACCTAAGATTAAAATATGCCTATATATATATACTCATTCCATCGATGGTGTAATGCACTACAAATTGGCAACAGTGTTTATCCGTTCTTGATTTGATGCCTACAATTGTTCTATTGATGTTCCATTGACACGACAAGTCATGAGCGCATGCGCTCGTAAGTTCCATACCTAGCTCTTGCAGAAATGACATCATTCTCAACGAATAAGGTCTGATTCTGACGCGTGGTTATTCACTATTAAGGCGAATTTAATCTAATAGCTAACCTTTACCCTTTTGCTTAACGAAGCCCTAGACTCCAGTCACAGCTGTGACCTCTTCGCATCTCGATCTGCCCACTTTTAGTTCATTAACGTCGATAGCCATTGTTCCATTGTTCCTTTAAGAAGTAAATGCATGCACAAAAATTACAATTTCGAAGCATTATTACAATTTGTTGAGTGGCTAAGAATAAGAGCCCCTGACTACCAACCCATTACATAAAACCGGGTAGCAACAGCATTTTCCGTTTCTGCAACGAATGAGGTGCAAATTTTAGGTGATCCACTTTATAGATCTATGCTCCTACCGCTGTCGTTATATGCAACCCGCAAGGTTATACCTGACCTCCAAAAACCACGCCCTATATTTTCTTATTGTCTCGCTCGCAACGAGCAGACTGTTAGTCTTACAGAAAAGATGAACAGGACCTTTTTTTGTAGGAAATGTAATGTAGTTAAATTTTGTACTAGGATACATTTTCGCTGAAGGTCAAGGTTTTCGAATTATTCAAAGAAACGTACGGAAGTGACCTATAAACTCACATCCGTTCCTACACGCATCCCTCACCAGTCTGGACTTCTAGTATGTTGCTCGTCGCAGTCACTACTACCACTGCACAAAAATTTCCGACTGCACGAACTATTCACATTGTTCGAACTGTTTGGCTTATACTGACTGCGCCAACAAGATAGTCGACCTTTCCGTTACGGTTTTTGATTTAAAAGTGTCCGTGACTGTAATGAAAGGTAAGGTCCATTTGTAAAGTGAGCCTCCTTAAAGATCCGGTGAAAGCAGCGTCATCGCTTTTCCCCTGGGGCACGAAACAGGAACGTGTTCACCGATGCAAGCTTACAGCACACTCGCTTTGTTTGGCGGAAGAGGCTTTTGTAGATTTGTTCTACGCATACATACCCTGTTTCATCACCATAATAATTGGTGAGAGAAACATACGAGTGTCAATAAATTTTTTTAGGCAAATGAACTTCATTCCGCCATGTATTACATTACTGGCCAGTTTTTAGATGCAGTTGCGTCGCTGAAATGTGTATCACTTAAAACTACCCATACATGTTGCTACGTGCGAATGGAGACTTACCCTCACACGTCGAAAATCAACATTTGTAGGAAATAGGAGTATTTCCGTAAATAGTACTAACTGCTGTTTTAAATAACTTAGATTTCTCCGAAGCAACGACATCTGAAAACGGCCAAAGGCCGAAACTGGCCACTAATTTAATATTCGATGCAGTAAAGTTAAACTGTGAAACAAAAAGAAAAAGACAAAAAATCAGATAGTCAACGATAGATATCTAAAATGGTTTTATCATTTAGTTACAACTCACAGTTCGTGTTTTTTATGGTATGTTGCATCCTTAAGTGTGACTGTATGAAATACGAGGGGCGTTCAGAAAGTAAGCTCCGATCGGTCGCGAAATGGAAACGACTATGAAAATCCGATAAAGCTTTGCACAGATGTGTTGGGTAGTGTCTCTAGTACAACCCCAGTTAGCATCACGTCACTCTTCTCATTTCTGAGCTCGCAGTGAGTGCGTAAAGATGTCTAGAAAATAGTGTCTGCCGCCAAGTACGAGGGCCTGGTGAGAAATTTCGCCTGAAGCTATGCAGTTAACATTACATAACTGTCGTGCTGTTTCGTCTTAACGACAATTCTCAGCCGCATTCTGCAGGGGCAATGAAGATGCTCCTGCATCGTTTTCAAATGGAAATGTTAGATTACCCACAATACAGTCCGCAATTGTCTCCCCCTGAGTTTCATCTCTGGTCACATGAACCGCTGTCTTTGAAGACAACATTTTGACACAGACAACGAGGTGTAGGCCAGCGTGGAGAAATGGCGGAAAGCACTGGCGGCTGCCTTCTATGATGAGGCTATTGAAAAGTTGGTACAACGCTATGACAAAAGTCTAAGTCAGAACGGTGACTACGTAGAGAAGTAGCTGAAAGGTGTAGCTAATTGTTACAAGTAAAACATTTCTGATGTTCACTGTGGTTTCAATTTGGCAATCAATCGGAGCTTACTTTCTGAACAGGCCTCGTATTTAGATTACTGATATGATTACATTGTGGATATAGCCTTCAGTGAAAATGTTTGGAACCACAGTGCATGATGTAGCGTGATAATGTTTTTAACGATGACGTTATCATAAACTGTTTATCTTAACACAATTCACGAAGTGCCACGGCTTGTGGGTCAAATTTATTGTCAATGGTGACGCATCTTGCCAGTATATTCGTGGGAATAATGCAAGTATTTGAAAAGAAAGTAAACCTGCATGTGGAACATACATTGCGAAACGTGTAACAAGGTGAATAAACTCTCCGGCAAAGGCCGAAAATTTTATTTTAACCCATTTTGCCAAGGTAGTCACCATTCCATTTGCGGAAACGAACTGATCTAAGAAAGATGTCTATATAGCACTTGCCCCTAAACGATAAAAAGTGTGATGTCTTCAAATAAGTACTGAAAACTCTTAAATGCCGTTACACGATGTATTACACAAATTTAACGGTTTTTAACTCCTGAAACATCACATAGAAAGTGTAATGGAGAAGACGAACCGAATACTGTGTTTTATTGGCAGAAAGAAGATGCAACAAATATGCTAAAGAGGCTGCCTCCACCACACTTGTCAGTCCTCTTCTGGAGTACGGCTGTGCTGTATTCGATCCTTGTCAGACTGGACTGACGGATGACATCGAACACGTTCAAAGAAGGGCTGCTCGGTTTGTACAGTCGCAACTACGAAGTACAGGCGAGAGTGTTACTGATATGACACGTGAGTTGGGGTGGCAGTCATTAAAACATAGGCGTCCTAGTCGCAGTGTCATCTGTTTTCAAAGTCTCGGTCAGGAACTTTCTTCTTAGAACGAGAAAATATTATGTTAACTGTCACCTACAAATGAAGAAATGACCATCACTATAAAGTAAGAGAAATGTTTAGGTTTTACCTTTCCCATGGGCTTTTCGGAAGAGGAGGGGTCGAGAAATAGCCTGAATGTGGTTGTATGAACTTCTGCTAAACACTTAAGTAAAACTATTCGAAAGCCAAGTTCGTATAGATATTTCATTATTTACAACAACAGTTTTCGACAGATTTTGCTGCCATCTTCAGGTCTTGATAAATTCATGTTATAAAACGTGCTCAGTTCAAGTTGTAATCTCATGCAAAGTTGTCAGATTAGTGGATGAAATATAGCACAAGACAACTTGACGTTACTTAATAAAAGAAAAACTAACAGCCCTCTTTATTATGTTATTTTATCGTACTGCCACCAGTGTCAGTTTCCCAATACGCCATCATCTTCAGGCCTTAACTGACGCTGAGACGGTGAACTTCAATCGTATTCACAATTACATCAGTGGCCAACTTCTATGAGCTGGCTGCCGTAGGATACTGTAAGAGTGATGTTGCGTCTGCAACCATCAACTACTAACACAACAACGATGTTGTGTCTGCAACCGTCAACTGGCAAAACACACACAACATCGCTTTTACAGTATTCCGCAGAAGCCAGTTCAAAGATGTTGACGACTGATGGGATCGTGTATATGATTGGAGTTCACGCCTTCAGCGTCGCCGGCCGCTATGACCGAGCGCTTCTAGCCGCTTCAGTCCGAAACCGCACTGCTGCTACAGTCGCAGGTTCGAGTGCTGCCTCGGGCGTGGATGTGTGATAGGTTATTTAGGTTTAAGTAGTTCTAAGTCTAGGGGACTGATAACCTCAGATGTTAAATCCCATAGTGCTTAGAGCCTTCCATTTTGAACCTTCAGTGTCGATTAAGGCCTGTAGTTGCTGTACTGAGTCACTAAAAGTAGCTGCAATACAATAAAATAACATCAAAACGGCGGCTGCAGAGTTTTCATTTTATTACGTTAATGAACGGTCGATATACTGCAGTCACATGGATGGGCATAACATAATTTTTCTTGAGGTTCCAATTCAGCTCCGTAAGGGTTACGGGGATGCATCGGTAACTCAAATGGGAATCCCTGGAGGGAATGCAACGCTCTTTCCAAAGACCATTATTGAGAAAACTTAGAGATACAGCTCTTAAAGCTGACTGGCGAACGATTATACTGCGGCAAATATACACTGCGCTTATGGACCACGAAGATAAGATACTGGAAATTAGGGCTTATACGGGGCATATGGACAGTAGTTTTCCCCTCGGACTATTTGAGAGCGGAAGAGGAAAGGAAATGATAGGTAGTGGTACAAGTTACCCTCAGCGAAGTATTATACGGTGGTTTGCAGGGTATCTACGTAGAGGTAGATGTATATGTAGAGGTAGAAACTGAACACGTTTTATAACAAAAATATTTGAAGACTTTGTAAGTAGGCTGTTTAGGTTTTTATGTTGGTAACGCCACGTAGCGCTCTATATGAAAATCACTGACTGTGCCAAGTCTGTGGCTGGTTTGCATTTTTGGAATATTTGCTATTGTAGTTTTGGGCAGTTGGATGTGAACAGCGCGTAGCGCTGCGAAGTTGGAGGTGAGCTGCCAGCAGTGGTGGATGTGGGGAGAGAGATAGCAGAATTTTGAGAGCGGACTATCTGGACGTGTTTCCATCAGAAAGAGTAAATTTGTAATACTTTATATCATGAACTGATTTTATATATATATATATATATATATATATATATATATATATATATATATATATATATATATATATATATATATATGATGGCTTTTGAATATTATTAAGGTAAATACAATGTTTGTTCTCTATCAAAATCTTTCATTTGCTCATTATGCCTATCAGTAGTTAGTGCCTTGAGTAGTTAGAAACGCCGGCCGAAGTGGCCGTGCGGTTAAAGGCGCTGCAGTCTGGAACCGCAAGACCGCTACGGTCGCAGGTTCGAATCCTGCCTCGGGCATGGATGTTTGTGATGTCCTTAGGTTAGTTAGGTTTAACTAGTTCTAAGTTCTAGGGGACTAATGACCTCAGCAGTTGAGTCCCATAGTGCTCAGAGCCATTTGAACCATTTGAGTAGTTAGAATCTTTTATTGAGCTAGCAGTATTGGCGCTCGCTGTGTTGCAGTAGTACGAGTAACGAAGATTTTTGTGAGGTAAGGTATAGGTTATTATTAGTCAGGGCAATTCTTTTGTAGGGATTATTGAATGTCAGATTGCGTTGCGCTAAAAATATTGTGTTTCAGTTTAGTGTTGATCAGAATAAGTGAAGAGAGAAATGTCTGAATACGTTCAGTTCTGCTAAATTGTTTGATAATCAAGTAACGTAAGAGGTTTATCAGCACTGTCATTTATAAATTATTCTAAGGGGAGGTTTCAACATGAAGAAGATAGGGAAGTCTGTCGGAACCGGTGTTCGTAGATAAAGAAATAGTTACACCATCTTAGCTTTAGAAAGTTTTTAGCAATTAAAACAGAGCACTCCTTCTGACTTCTCAACATGTGAAACTTCATTCAAATACGTAAGTAGACATGCAGATATAGATTTACGGAGATGGACAAGTGTGAGATACGTTTTCCTTTACGAAAACCTCGACTCACCACTGAAGATTCCGAGGTAGCAAAGTGACACATGGTGTGAACACTTATTTAGATGCACATTTGGGGTCAGATGACCGTCACACACACATATTATTGTTCCCGTAGCAGATACTAACACTGGGTGGCGGGAAACGTGTTAGCTGCAGGCATCCTGTATCCCTTGGCGGCAGTGGTTCCACGCCGAGTCGCGGTGTGAGAGGGACCAGAGTCGGATCGGAGGCGTGTCGCGGCTGGACCGCTCGCGGTGTCCACAGCAGCAGCAGCAGCTGCTGCTGCCGCTACATGGCGGCGCGATCGGCGTTGACGTCACAGCAGGTGCCGGACGGAGGGCGCGTCGCGCAACAGGGTTCGGCAGAGCGCGGCTGCGGTCGCGGTCGCGGGCATAGGCGGCGTCGGCGTCGGCGTCGGCGTCGGCTGCGCACACGCACACTGCGGGCGCCGGAGCTGTCGCCGGAAAAAGAGCGCCTAGGGTCGGGGAGGGGCGCGAGGCCGGCCGCGCCTCGGCGCCCAGCGCCAAAATGTTGGTTCGTTCGGGCTCAGAATTATTCCCGAGGTCGGCGCGACTATAAATAGGTCCCCTCTATCGTGAGCCAGCCAGAGGCTCGGGAACAGTGGCGGCAGCGGCACACGGCAGAGGAGTGGCGTGCTGTTGCCGCTGCCTCCGTGGAACAGAACTGAGATGGTCCGGATGGGAGAGGGGGAGTGGGCTGACACGAGAGAGTGCGGCGGCAGATGAGGAGAGGGGGGCGGGGGGGGGGGGGGAGGGCACGTCGCATCGTGGCGCGGCCGACTACTGTGCGCTTGGCAGCCGCCGCGAGAAACAAAACACGCGGCGCGGCCTCTCTGCGGTGTCGCGACTTTTTCTTCCTCTTCCTCCTTCGGAGCTCGGGAAGGTAGGAATTAGAAGCTGGCGTATTCATTTTTCGGCGGCGCCGTGACAGGCATTATGAGGAGCTGCTACTGAGGCACGTCGCCCGTGGCAGGCAGCCAGCGCACACGCGGCGCCCATCACGACACGGCGACAGGAACCGCACTTTATATTCTCCGGAATGAGCGCAAGATTTTCCTGGCCGTAGTTATTGGCGTGTATCAGCTTCAGCAGCCTACAGGACTTCACAGCTAAACAAATATCTATGAATTGCGGTAGGGAGCTGGCGTTGAATGGTCAGGCACAGAGCCACAATTATATTAACAAATTGAATAAAAAATAAACTACTTCACTGCAACATCAAAAACATATCAAAAATATGAGCAACTACCACCACAATTTAATTTAGTAGTGACTTTTTCTTTTGGCAGCGAGTTAGCCAGTATTAGAATGTAAAAAACCTCTAAAATAACATTGAATAAAAATTTTTAAGAAAACGATCTTAAATAATAATAATGAGAGTATGGCATTGGTGGCTGGGAGGTTCGGCCGCCGCTCCGCAAGTTCTTTAAAGCCACTACGGCGACTTGCGAGTGAATAAGGATGAAATGATGATGAAACACCCAGTCATCTCGAGACCCCGCCGGGAATCTAACCCGGGACCCCGTGCGCGGGAATCGAGAACACTACAGCAACACCACGAGCTGCGGACACGATCTTAAGTAAAGTTATTTTAAATATTATATTACATCCACTGATGCTTAAAGGATCAATAATGTGACGTTTAACTATACATTCTAAATTCAAGCATTAGAAACCTACAGAAATGTTTAACAGTCAGCTAAAACAGATCGCATGTATAATTGTGTAGGCTCCCGCGGCCAGTCAGTCGACATTAAAGTTTTCTGGGTATGGTACCGCGTCTACCAGTAGACCCAGAAGAAGGCAGCTGCAACCATGGCCGAAACATTGGTTTTCTCCAGCAGTAGTTTTATACAATATGACGCGGTACCATACCCAGAAAACGTTTATGTTGATCGCATGTAATTAGGAAAAATAAGCAAACCAAGTAAATAGGCTGCCGACAAGTTTACATAAAATACAATCAGTTAGTCGTGCATACAAGGCGCCCACTTAGGGTTTGAAAACAACCCTCAACGCGGTTGGTGAACTCTATGTTTCGGCTCTCACTTCAGTGCAGTTAACAGAAACAGAGCAGTGACTAACCATTTATTTTATTCAAGACCCTTTTACAGGAGCTTACAATATAAGCCACATGTGTACTCAAACTATGCTGTAACATATAGATTACTAGTTAACGATAATTACAACTCCAAAAGACACTAGAGAAAGTCTGGAAAAAGCGACTTGTGCACTAAAATCGCTTTATGTACTACTTAAATTAGATAACACCAGTTAGCGCGTCCAACACAGGCAAGACACTTCCTCAACGACAGTTTAATAGCAAAAAGTACACAGGAAAATGACTTTAATAAGTTCACAAGAACTGCTTTACAAACGAGGATGGATAACCAGGATGACAACTAAGAGAATAGCCTTTGCCCGCATCCACTATAACGGTTGAGACTGTAATAATTTCCAGAGGTTACGAATTTAAGTCAACAGTCGGCCGATCAATGGCTGCAAGCGCTTGAGTATAAGCACCAGTCACCCCTGTGTTCAGTCCTGTGGAACTGTCTGATAGGAAACCAACCCGGCACCGCAATGGACACAAGCTTCGGCCGAATAATCCAAGTACAGGTAGATGCCCAGACAACACACCGAAAAAGCTTCAACATCGGTCAGTCTCCACTGATCTGGCCGATACAACACTCACGCAACCCTCTTAGACTGACATTACAAACGCAGCAGCGAGCCACGGATGTTATCGGCCACGATGTCACGACACTTACCATCCGCCGGCGCCAAACGTCTTGACACCCGATCACTTAGAGAGAGCACTCGTCCCCGCGGTCGCGCTGAAATCGACCTTATCGTCACTGCACTTCCCTCTGGTGGCAAAAAATAGCTCTGACTCTACGATCGCCAGTGATGCTGCCAACAGGAGGGATCTATCGATATCGAATCGTGCCAGAGGTTCCCGCACGACACATTCTCGTAAAATGGTGTACTTTGAACGATAAACACAAATGCATCATGGAACTATTCTCCTAGTGTATTAGTGTATTTTGTGTTCGTGATACCTCACGGCTCGTAAGTATTCGAAAAAAATACATTTTGTATTTGAAACGGGAATAGCTTTTGATAATCACCTGTTTCGATAAACCGCTCGTTCCAGTTACACTGCAACACAAATTTTCATTGAAGAATGTAATCAAAAATAACCATGAAAATAAATAACCCAGCTTCATAAATACATGTCCTGTTTTATACCATCAATATACATCGTGCGGCAGAAAAAGTGGAGCACCAAAAAGACACCGTCGGATATAAGTGTAACTTCGTACACGTATGCACCATCGGCGAGTATGTTTTTGATTAGAATAGCAATTCTCAGTGACCGATAGAACGGTCGCCACAGTGCAGTAAAACAATACTGCAATGCCTGTTTTACGATGCAGCGTAACTTCGGAGATGCATGCATATCCGAAACAATAGGCACTACGAAACCGCATTAATCCGCCGACACGGGGCAAACGACTTTCAAGTAAAGTATCTCCTTGTACAGTGATATACATACTGGATGTACGAGTTCAGGTTGTAGATACGTGACTGATGACATATGGAAGTTTGGGTCTAGCCGTGAGTCGTGCTGGAGTAGTCAAATAATATGGCGACCGCTCTTGATAAGCGGGAAAGCCGCACAGATTTTCAGTGTCGTCATTCCATTGTACAGCTCCATACTCGCAACTGTGAATACATTTCGTGTATAGTGCAATAGTGTTGTTCGTGGTTTGTGTTGTTACCACGCCTTATAGGGCATATAAAGGGCGTAAACTGGGTCAGATGTCTAGCGACCATTTTTAAATACATAGGGATGCCACGCACTCGATCATTGTTGAATACATAGGGATCATTGTTAAATACATAGGGATGGTTCAAAATGGCTCTGAGCACTATGGGACTTAACTTCTGACGTCATCAGTCCCGTAGAACTTAGAACTACTTAAACCTAACTAACCTAAGGACATCACACAGATCCATGCCCGAGGCAGGATTCGAACCTGCGACCGTAGCGGTCGCGCGGTTCCAGACTGAAGCGCCTAGAACAGCTCGGTGACATCGGCGGGCCTACATAGGGATGCCACGCCCTGGCGTGAGACTGCATTGCCGGCCGGAGTGGCCGAGCAGTTCTAGACGCTACAGTCTGGAACCGCGCGACTGCTACGGTCGCAGATTCGAATCCTGCCTCGGGCATGGATGTGTGTGATGTCCTTAGGTTAGTTAGGTTTAAGTAGTTCTAAGTTATAGGGGACTGATGACCTCAGAAGTTAAGTCCCATAGCGCTCAGAGCCATTTGAACCATTTTTGAGACTGCATTATCAGCACCTGACAGTTGGATTGGGGCCACATTGTGGGTCTCCCGTTGACTGGCTGGTCGAATTGTGAAAAGTCCAGATTTGATTGCCATTCAGATGTGACAGTGCCCCGATGTTGGACTGCATAGGACCATGATGACAGACGTACCTGTCAGGCTCCGGATCGACCACATGTAACCCCCACAACAGAGGATCATAATATTGTCCACCAAGCACATAGTAACGCCTTCACATCTGCGCCTGTTGTTTGAGGATAAGATCAGGCTGTGTCATATTGCACCTTTGGTTGAAGGCCCACAGCAGCCGGACTAGGGCACTACCGTCTCACGTGTAAGCTAGCGTTAACATTACAGCACAAAATGCTGCGTTGGGAGTAGTGCTGTGACCGGAAAGCATGGATAGGTGGTGAAAGGCACCGCAAGATTTTCAGTAATGAATCATGGTTCTGTGCTGCTCCAGATGATCATCGAGTATGTCGCCGACCTGGAGAGAGGACCCATTCTTTGAATTTTTTGCATAGGTACAGTGGCGTTACTTCTGGCGTCATATTGTGGCGAGCTACACTGCCAAAACGTTATGACCTCTGCCCATAGCCATGTTGGTTGCCTCCTGGTGGCGTTTCAGGCACGTGGCGCGTTAACAAAAATATCTAAGCGTAGCAGTCGCACACGGGGGATCACCTTAGCCAAGATTTGGCCTGCTAATGGGGAAATTCATTGAGATAAGCAACTTTAACGGAGGGAAGATTTTTAGTATTACACAGAGCCTGTGAAGGAGTATCCCGGAAACGGCGAAGCTGGCCGGACATTCGCGTGCTACTGTCGTAAACATCTACAAAAACAGGTAGAAGTACAGTGAAACTACCAGTAGGGGATAAATGGTTGGACGTGCATGACTCTTCACAGAACGTGGCGTTAGGATGCCTGTAAAGTAGGACAGATGGCGATCTGTGGTATCTCTGCCGAAAGAGCAGAATGCATTGTACGTTGTTGAACACTGAACTCCTCAGAATGTCACGCCTAAGTATTCACATTGGACACGATGACTTCGTCAATTATGATTCCAGTATACACGCGACCATTGGGATTCGACCGTCGATCACTGGAAAAGTGTCGCCTCTTCGGGTGAATCACACTTTTGCTACACTAGGTCGTTGTCGTCTCCACAAACGCCGTCATGGTGGTGAATGGCGGTTCGGAAAGAGCAGCGCGCCACGGACGCAGGTTGGTGGGACGAGTGTTAAGCTGTAGGACAGTGTTTTTTAACCTGTGGGTCGCGACATCCCGGGGCGATCTTAAAGCATTGCTCAGGAGGTCGCGGCCTCAGGAGAAAGCAGCTGCTGCGTGGCTGGTAAGGTATGATCATCATCTGCTATGGTATAAACGTCACACGGAAGTGACAAGATTTTGTGAAAACACCTTGAAAATTCGCTTACGTTAAGCTCTGGTACTTATTTATAATAAGGAATACGAATTTAATTTAAACCAGTAGAAGAGTTCAAATACGCACACACTTGCAGCAGTGAGAAGCAACACGATATCTATCGATCTCTTCCCACTTCTGCGGAATTGAACTAGGGCGGCGAGAGTCACCAAGTCTTTCTTATACGGATAGTATTTACCTCTGAGAGGTTTGCAGGGAGAGGGAAAGGACCATATCAACTTAACGCTGGAATGGCGGTGCAGTGACAGCGTCTTGTGTATTACTGACAACTTAGTTTACGTGCCAATCATCTGCTGTGATAAAAATATCATACGGAACGAGAACAATTTATGAAAGCGCATTTAAGAGATGCTCACGTTCAAATGTGATAAAAAATGGCTGCAACAACACGCACACAGTTCACGTGCAAGATTTGGCACCACGGTAATTAGAACGCATTTCAGTAACAAGCTTCGAACCAAACATTAGATCACTAAAATTGCCAGCAATGAGACAAGCCACGAAGTACAGCAATTTATACCGAGCTGATCAATGACTTCATCGGAATTCCCACAAAATCGTTGTTGCTTGTCACCTGGTTAAGTTCTCATTCCTTTCGAGTATTTAATTGTGGTGATTGACGTGAGCTGAATCATTGTTTTTTTGATAGTGCTTTATAAACGAGTTGAGAAATATCTTATAAAAAACTAGTACCATCATTTGCAAAAATATATACTATATATTCTCGTAACTAATTAAAAAGAAATGTTGTCTTCTTTTGAAACTGAATGAAAGAAACTGAAATAACAATCCTGCTACATGTCTCAAAACTAGGGGTTCTGTAATACAAAAACTATCGAAAATGGTATTTGTTTTTTATTAAAATTACGTAGTTCCTTGTTTAACATTAATTCTCAGTTGAGCATAATGTAGATTGTTTCATAATGAATACATCGTGTTAACGATAAATAAACGCAAAACTGGAAAACTGTCTTCTGGAACAGATCGATAACTAAATGAAGATCCAATATGTAACTGTGAGAAATTCGAAACAAGATCTTCTTGTTTACAGATTGACTATACAGATGGACCTCTTTTAGCGAGGATAATTTACTTCTCTTACCTGCATTGCGAAACACTCGTTATGCGAAAGATATTTTTCTGTTGGAATTCACATAAACAAGGGTAATGCATTCCATTCCGAATAAATATTAAAACAGTTCATGAAATGTACATCTTTTCTTACAAGTAGTCGTCTAAAGACTTTTTTTTTAGCTTGTGTTCAAAATGAGTCATAAACACAGAAGACGGCTAGCTGAATGAAACATCTGCCTACGTATTGGTCAAAGCGCAGCTTTATTGAATTCGTGTTGGTTAACGACGACATATCTGAAACGTAATTCTGTAAGTTCCATGAAGTAACATGAGTCTTCTTTGCAACACCGTTACAGAGAATCTGCCAACAACGTTGAGATGACCCGAGCGTAGGTATCGGTTACAATAATAATTGCAACGCGAGGAGTGTCGGCTGAATACTGCATTGTCGGCAGCGTTGTGTTTGTCAAAGCGTCTAATGTACTATGATCGTCGTCGTAATAATAATAACACTGATGTAAAACATTAAGCTATTTTTTCCTCCGCGTTTTCAGTTGTTTCATTGTCACTTTTTCCATGCGGAGCATAAGCCATACCGTCAAGAGTAAAGTCAATAACAATAACGGTAGGATCCAGCGGTTATACGCAAATGCGCAGCGCTTTATCGGCACAACTGCAATTTGATGCATGATGAATAATGTCTCTCATTTGTATTATTAAAAAGCATACTTGACACTTATTAATATTTTATTGTTTTGAACAGGTTTTGTTCATAGGGCGACACCAGCGATATCTGTCATGGGTGCCACTTAGCTAGATGAAAGTAAGCAGGTGTTATAGGTCTTAGATTACAATAAAAATACAACAGTTTCAATGAGAATGGTGTGCCTGCTTATTTATTAATAATTTGTCGAATATGTGGTTCTATTTTTGAGACACGAATCACCAAATAATTTTCTAGTTGAAGCCTACTTCTCTTCTTGGTTTCTATGTTCACTATTGATGAGAACACTAACTCACAAATGTGGGAAGTGGCGAATGGCCCTAATAATTTCAAAGCTTCCTTTGCCAACTGTGGATTGTCTTCTTTTCTCTTCATGCAGAAGACATCAATCTTTTGCGAACTAAATTCTGTTTTAAGCATCCCGTCAGATGATAAATCTGTGAGTATCTCTTTCGTCATTGTGCTCAGATCAGTCAGTTGTAGTGAAATATCTAAAAAAGGATCTAGTATCTATCTGTGATCGTTGTCAGCGTCAGACTTCAGGTGTGGAAAGTAACTTCAAAGTTCCTCTTCCAAATTATGCAAGCTATGTATCGTGCAAGGAATATCAGAACTTAATACCACCGACTGGTGCGTTACAATTTCTTCGACGATCGTCTGAGTACAAGGGAAAGACTCAAACATCATCTTTTGTAAAAACGTTGACCACAAACAAAGGTTTTCAAGGAATCGTTTGATTTTTGCTTTAGTTGTTCTAATGTTTTCTTCCTTCCCTTGGAAGCTCTCTTTTAAAAAGGTCGGCGAGAAATGCTAATTTTAATAGCCAAACAGGGTCACAAAAGTAATTCGCATATCCAGATTTAGAGTCTTGTAAGAACATAAACAATTCAACTTTTAGTTCCTGAACTTTCCTTTGGAAATCCACCTTACCTGTCTGTGATAACGCAGATTTTGATGGAGCGGATCCATGTCTTCACAAATGATCCTAAACAGTCGAGTTTGCAACGCTTTACCTTCAATAGAGTTTACAACATTGTTCACCTCTTTAAGCACATCATTTAAATCAGAAATTAAAATCGTGGCTGCCAGAGCTTGTCGGCGAAGAAAGCCGTGTGTCCACGAAAAATTTGGCATTATTGATTTTAATTTCGCGACGAGCCCACTTTTATTGCCAGTCATAGCTTTAGCACCATGACTACAAATGGCGATACATGTTGTTCAATCAATCTGGTAGCAGCGAGTGCTTTCTAAAAACATGTCATACAAACACTGGCCAGTAGTGTTCACAGTGTGTGCTTTGCAAAATAATGTGCCTTCCATGATACTTTCATCCGAATCAAAGGGCACAAACACTATAAATTGAGCACAAACTGAAACATCAGTAGATTCATCAAACTGCAAAGCTAAATGTGGACTTTTCTTTAATTTTTCTACTAACTGTTCTCGAATGTCACCGGCCATATCTTTTATGTACATCTACATCATACTCCGCAAGCCACCTAATGGTATGTGGCGGAGGGTACTTTCGGTACCACTATCTGATCCCTCCAACCCTGTTCCACTCGCGAATAGTGCGTGGGAAGAGTGATTGTCGGTAAGCCTCTGTATTGGCTCTAATTTCTCGAATTTTCTCCTCGTGGTCAACACGCGAGATGTATGTGGAGAGAAGTAATATGTTGTCTGACTTCTCCCGAGAAGTGCTGTCCCGAAATTTCAGTAGTAAATCTCTCCATGATGCACGTCTCTCTTGTAACGTCTGCCATTGGAGTTTGGTTATCATCTCAATAACGTTCTCTCGTCAGCTCAACGATCCCGTGACGAAACGCTTTCAATCGTATTATCAGAAAGTGGTATGCTTTTTAGCATTCCAACCATATCCTGGGCTGCTGGGGAAATAAGATTCTCTGCACCTGTATGCGGTTTCCCTGCTTTAGCGACTCGGAGTGCGAAACGGTAGCTAGCTAGTAATGCTTTCTCGTTGACACTGGATACATAAAACCAGATAAACAATATTGTTAAATCAGAAAAACGACTATGAAATCAGAAATATTAATACTATTTTAAATCAACAGATAACATTACTATTTTATTACCTGAATCATAGCAGTTTGCTGCTGGTCAAGCGTTTTCAATTTCCTTTCGAAGAAATCCAACGGTTTATCAGCTTCCTTGGAATGTTTAGTTGGGAGATGACGCAGAAGCTTTGATGGGTTCATACTCTCAGATGACAATGATGATGATGAAGTCCCATACTCCTTGTCAGTACTTCGCCGCAAATGACACATTCAGATTTATTGGTCATGACGGTAAAACCATACTTCAGATATCTATCTTCATAAAGTCTATTTTTCTTCGATTTTGATTCGCTTCCGCCACTGCCACTTGTACGAGACGTGGAGGGCTGCACACATCTTTTAAGAAACTTGTCCATTTCATGCTCAAAGTGAAGTGTGAAGACAATAACCACGACCGTACTTGCTGGCGGACTCTGGCAACTGATTGTAGTGACCGGTAACGGGCGACTATGGCTCCGTTGGCCCCTTCTCAACCCCACGCCTTTACAGAGGCAAAGAATATAATTATGTCTCTACCTGCAGAGCACTGCGACCACCTTCCACATTGCACTTCACTTCTCGATCAGTATAGTGTCCATAGAAAGAAAGTTAAATACGTCGCCTTTGAAATGGCTGACATACTTCTATTACGGTTCTGGGGGTCGCTAGAATATTTTTACTTGGAAATGGGTCACGTATTCCAAAAGGCTGAAAAACGCTGCTTTAGGAGACGTACTTCTGCGCTTGCATGGGACCTGTTGTAGAAATCAAAGATACCCTGACAGCTGTGAACCATCTGCGTCCCTTTATGTTTAGTGTCTTCCCCGACGGCGATATAATCTCTCTGCAGTATAATTTTCCGTGTTTCGGAGCCAGAACCGCGCTACAGTGGGTTGAGGAGCATTATAGTGAACTCACGTTGTTGTCTCGGACATCAAATTCGCCTGATGTAAATCCTATGGAACCTATCTTTGTCGCTATCGGACGCCATCACCGCGTAGGAAAACCAGCGGCTCATTATTTACGCGAATCACATAGACTGCGCTTAGACATCTAATGCCACATACCTCCACAAGCATACCAAGAAACTACCGGATCCCTGAAACGCAGTATCAGTGATGTACTTATTTCTAGCTGGCCGCTGTGGACGAGCGGTTCTAGGCGCTTCAGTCCGGAACCGTGCTGCTGCTACGCTGGCATGTTCGAATCCTGCCTCGGGCATAGATGTGTGTGACGTCATTAGGTTGGTTAGGTTTAAGTAGTTCTAAGTCTAGGGGACTGATAACCTCAGGTATTAAGTCACATAGTGCTTAGAGCCATTTGAACCATTTATTTCTAAAGATGGACAAAGAAGCTATTAAACAGGTGATTATAATGTCTGGGCTCATCAGTGTACAGGGGCTCATTTCAGGTGACGGTTTCTAGTGAGTGAAGGAACTCTGCATCAACGGTACATCACGGACATACGGCGTCCTCATGTGTTACCTCTCAGGCGTCAGTAACATTTTTCAAAACAACAAATGTTCGTCCACACATGGCACCTCCTTCTGTGATCGGTCTGCGTGATGGTGAGATGCTTCCGTTGCCACCAAAATTCTCATCTGACCCAGACAGAATAAATGTCAGACCAGCTCCGATGTCAGTTCCGTCTGTCCCAGTGCAGCGTACAGGATTACAAGGACAGATACAAGAAATGTGAACTTGTTTGCATTATGGGACGATGCTACGGGTTTATGACACGCCTACCCACTGAATCAGTGCATGCATCAAGAGCAGAGGCGGTGAAACGTCATACTGATAAGCAGGTTCGTACTGCCAAGAGCTTTACTTCATTGAACTCAGTTTACACCACTTGCCAGACTAAAAGTGAGAAAAATGTCGAAATTTTGGAGCAAGTATCTGAAAAGGTAGGGAGCTAGGTTGGTGAGCGGCAAGGTGCTGGATAAAATAAATTGTTTCAATTATTTTATTTAACAATAAGATTAAACTTCAGAACAGAAAGACAATTTACCAAAGCAACTGTGCTCGTCCTGGTCTTATAATAAAATTACACGGAAAAGCCAAAGAAACAGGTACCCCTGCCTAATGTCGTGTAGCGCCCCCGCGAGCACACAGAAGTGCCACAACACGACGTGGCATGGACTCGATTAATGTCTGAAGGAGTGCTGGAGGGAACTGACAGCATGAATCCTGCAGGGCTGTCCATAAATCAGTAAGAGCACGAGCAGGTAGAGGCCTCTTCTGAACAATACGTTGCAAGGCATTCCAGATATGTTCAACAATGTTCATGTCTGGGGAGTTTGGTCGCCAGCGGAAGTGTTTAAGCTTAGAAGAGTGCTTCTGGAGACATTCTGTAGTAATTATGCACGGCATTGTGTGTTGCATTGTCCTGCTGGAATTTCCAAAGTCCATCGTAATCCACAATGGGCATGAATGCATGCAAGTGATCAGAAAGGACTGTTACGTACATGTCACGTATGAGAGTCGTATCGAGACATATCAGGGATCTCACATCACTCCAACTGCTCACGCCCCACACCATTACAGAGCCTCGACCATCTTGAACAGTCTCCTGCTGACATGCAAGGTTCATGGATTCATGAGGTTGTCTTCATACCCGTATACGTCCATCCACTCGATACAATTTGAAACGAGACTCGTCCTATCAGGCAACATGTTACCAGCCATCAACAGTCGAATGTCGGTGTAGACGGCCCCAGGAGAGGGGCTAAAGCTTTGTGTCGTGCAGTCATCAAGTGTACACGAATGGGCCTCCGCTCCGACAGACCATTCCGATGGTGTTTCGTTAAATGGTTCGCACACTAACACTTGTTACTTGTTATTGGGCCAACACTGAAATCTGCAGCAATTTGTTGAGGGGCTGCACTTCTGTCAATTTGAAAAATTCTCTTCAGTTGTCGTTGGTCCCGTTCTTGCGGGATCTTTTACCGGCCACAGCGATGTCGGAGATTTATAGTTTTACCAGATTCCTTATATGGTCGTGCGGGGAAAATACCCGCTTCATCGCTACCTCGGAGATGCCGTGTTCCATGGCCTGTCGCGACAACCATAACACCACGTTCAAACTCACACTCACACACACACACACACACACACACACACACACACACACACCACAAAACATACACATACAAAATAGGAACTTTAAGTGATTCGAAAGCTGAAGCAAAATAGAACTGGAAGATTCTGCTCAAGCTAAAGTATTTCCCGATTATAAGTACGGAGTGCATGATATTTTCATGTTAATTAATACCATTATTCATTTTTATTCGACCCATCTGTCTTCTGACTGCTAAGATGCGGTCCGCTACAATTTCTTCTCGTATGGCACACTCTTCATCCCAGAGTACCACTTGCAACCTACGTCCTCAATTATTTGCTGGATGTATTCGAATCTCCGTCTTTCTCAACGATTTTTACCCTCTACAGTTCCCTCTAGTAACATGAAAATCTTTCCCTCACGTCTTAACAGACGTCCTATCATCCTGTCCCTTCTCCGTACCAGTGGTCTCCACATACTAATTTCCTCTCCGACTCTACACAGAACCACCTCATTCCTTATCTTATCAGTCCATCTAATTTTCAACATTCGTCTATAGCACCACATCACAAATGTTTTAATTATCTTCTTTCTGGTTTTCCCACCGACCATGTCTCACTGCCACACAATGCTGTACTCCATATGTACATTCACAGAAATTTTTTCCTCAAATTAATTGCTATGTTTGATATTAGTGGAGTTTTCTTGTTCAGGAATTCCGTTTATGCCAGTGTTAGTCCACTTTTTAGTCCTCCTTACTCCATCCGTCATGCCTTATTTTGTTTCCTAGGTCGCACAGTTCCTTATCTTCGTCTACTTCGTGATCACAATTCCTGATCTTCAGTTTGTCGCTGTTCTGATTTATACTACTCCTCATTACTTTCGTCTTTCCTCGATTTACGCTCAGTCCGTATCCTGTACTCATTCGATTGCTCATTCCATTCAGCAGATACTGTAATACTTCTTCACTTGCTCGGGGTAGCCGCGCGGTCTTAGGCGTCTTGTCACGTTCCGAGCGGCTCTCCCCCGTCGGAGGTTCGAGTCCTCCCTCACGCATGGGTGTGTGTGTTGTCAATAGCGTAAGTTAGTTTAAGTTAGGTTAAGTAGTGCATAACTTAGGGACCGATGACCTCAGCAGTTTCGTCCCGTAAGAACTTACCACAAATTTCCAAATTTCTTCATCACTTTTAATGAGGATAGCAAATTCATCAGCGAATCTTATCCTTGATATCATTTCACCTCGAATTTTATATCCAGTCTTGAACGTTTCTTTTATCTCCGTCATGGCTTCTGCGCTCTATAAAATGAACAACAGGGGCGAAAGCCTACATCCCTGTGTTACACCATTTTTAATCTGAGCACTTGTGTCTTGGTCTTGCGCTCCTTTAGTTCCCTCTTGGCTTTACATGTTGTATATTACCCGTCTTACTCTTTAGCTTATCCCTCTTTTTCTTAAAGTGGCGAACATCTTGCATCATTCGACATTGTCGAACTATTTTTCCAGGCCGACAAACCCAACGAAGGTGTCTTTATTTCCTTTAGACTTGCTTCCGTCAGAGCTGCCTCTCTGGTACCTTTCCATTTCCTAAACCAAATTTATCGTCATCCAGCACACCCTCAATTTTCTTTTCTATTCTTCTGAGCATAATTCTTGTCGGCAAATTCGATGCATGAAATGTTAAGGTGATTGTGCGATAATTCTCGCCCTTGTCAGCTTTCGAAATCTTCGAAATTGTGTGGATGATGTTTCTCCGGAAGTTTGGTGGTATATCACTCGTCTCAAGGCGTTCTAGACACCAATGTGAATAATCGTTTTGTTGCCACATCCCCAGCGATTTTAGAAAATCCGGTGGAATGTTACCTATCCCTCGTATGTGATTAGATTTTAAATATCCCAAAGCTCTTCTAAATTATGTTTCTAATACTGAATCCCCTAACTCTCCCCGTCAATTGCTGCTTCTTGTTCTAGCGAGTCATCAGATAAGTTCTCTCCACCATAGAGGCCCTCATTGTACTGTTTCCACCAATCCGCTCCTCCTCTGCGTTGAACAGTGGAATTTCCATTGCGCTCTTAATGTTACCATCCTTGGTTTTGGTTTCACCTAAGGTTGTTTTGTATTTTCCGAATGCTGATGCCGTCGTTCCCACAGTCATCCTTTTTCAATTTCTTCACATTTTTTATGCAACCATTCCTCAGCGACTTGTGTTCAGTATTCCTTAATTTACCTGAACACTTTTGTACTTTTGTAAGGTGCCAGGACATGGGCACTTACACGTTAGCTTACCAGAATTAGTATTAATAATTATTAATTATTTATTATAATAAAGGGTCTGGCAAAGGCATCAGATCATGACTCTATTGAATTATGATACATATGAGGCACTCTCAAGCAGTACTCCCTGCATGTCTGCAGGGTTGGTGAAGCGTCGGAAGTTGAGAATTGTGGAATGTAAAGTCTGCAGATGGCCGTAGCTCGCCGGACCGCCGTGGGCGGCAGGTAGCGGTCACCGGAAGCGTGGGACAATGCGGCGCTTTTGGTGGTAGCCCGGCATCCGGAGCCACCTGTGCTGGGCAACACGTGGCGAAGACGGTAATTTCGTTTGCCTAGGAGCGTTATGACCTACTCGATCTTTGGGTAGATCTCAGTGGAGGGATTTCGGCGATGAGTATTCTTCGTCCGCGTTTTCGTACGCGTGGGAGACGAGAGAACTGTGGAAGGACTTCGCCTTCAGCCATCGAGCGGTACGGACTTGGAGACGACGTCTTAGCCATCGTTTTCGAAGGGAGATATACGGTCTGTATCGCAGCATTGCACCAACGCGTGTTCCGTGCAGAGTTCTGCGGTTAGAGCTCTTTGTGTGCTCAGAAGCGAGATTTTGACCAACGCCTAACCACTTCCAGCAACTTACCTAATATTCTCGATCTACAAGTTATCCTTGCGAAGTGTCGAGTATTTATCAACGCAGCTGCCGCTAACAGGGGCGCGTAATTGCAAATTGTTAATGTGCCATTCTCAGGAGTGTGTGGGTGGACAAAGAGATTCACATTTTTTTTTGTAAATTTTGTCTGTTGTGGGGAATATCAAATTAAAATGCCAATATTACGATCGAATTATCGACTTCATTGTGGCTAGCATTTATCCTGTCCCAGTAAGCTTTACATATACTTTAGCCACTGCACAGCTTGCCCAGATGGGAATGAAAGAAGGTTGCAGTCTTCTATGTCAGTGACGGACTGATAAGCTTACACTTTCTACTGTCATCGATGAACTGAATTATTTTTTCTCTTACCCACGGTTTCTTCGCCCTTACCTTCTTTGTACTTACGTTTTCCTTTCCAAGTTCTATTATTGCCCTTTTTAGAGATTCCATGCTACCAACTCAAACAGCAGTCTCGAGGAACAGCAATGTCGATAGGACTCGATCCTTCCGTGTGGAAGTCCGACATTGTCGGTAGGCGTATGTCTTTCTTAAACTGGGTCTAATAAGATCTCAGAAACAACCAACAAAAATAGGCCACCTCCAAATAAGAAAGCCACTATGCAATCTTTCCTTTTTCAAAATTTAGTTGATTCGTTCCTGCTTTATGTGCTTGCGCTGATAAATTAATCATTTCCATACGCAAGTTCGTGGATATGTCAGTTTTATTTTTGCTGCATACTCTCTTCACGGCGACTGTAAAGTTTAATGGCCAGCAGTGTACATTGCTAATGTTGTGTCGGACCTTCTTTGGCCAGGTGTAGTGCAGCAACTGCACGTGACATGGGCTTAACAAGTTTTAGAAAGACCCTGCAGATATGTTGAGCCATGCTGCCTCTGTAGTCGTCTGTAATTGCGAAACGTTTGCCTGTGCATGATTTTGTGCACAAACTGAAGTCTCGATTATGTCCCATAAATATTCGGTGGGATTCATTTCGGGTGGTCTGAGAATTGTCCAAAATGTAGTTGAAACCAGTCGCGAACGACTGTGGCCTGTTGACAAGGTGCATTGTCATCCATAAAAATTCCATCGTTGTCTGGCAGCATGAAGTTCATGAATGGCTGAAAATGATCCCCATATAGCCGAACATTACCATTTACAGTCAATGATCGGTTCAGAGGGACCAGATTGATTGACAGAGTGATTGAGAGGGGTATGGGAGCAAATGGCGAGGTCATCAGTCCCGCGATTCCAAAGTGAGTTACAGAAGAAAGAGGGTCTGCTAAAAGTGGACAGATTCAATCAGGGGAGAGAAATAAATGAAATAATGAACATTAAACACACACAGTAAGAGCGTAAAAGGTGAGACAAAATCTAAAAACTGGAAAAAATGGGGGTGGTCATGGGGCCACAGACGGTGAAAACTGCAAAAGAAGTCCCAACCAAAACCAATCCGTCCCTGCTCCGAGACTAAAGGAGAACCTTATTTTTGGAAATAATACCACTTCCACGGAGGAAACCGAAGATCATGTCAACCATCCGTGGATCTTCTGCTAATATTAAATTTAAGGAAGCAGGAAAACTATACTTAACACGAAGGGCCGAAAGAAGAGGACATGCCACCAATTTGTGAGATATCGTCAATCTGGCGCCACAAGCACATTGTGGGGATGGGTCGTTACGTAGGAGGAAAAAATTGGTGAGCGGGGTGTAACCAATCCATAAAAGGCATAAAACAGTGGACTCTTTCCGAGAGGAGCAGAAAGAAGAGCGCCAAACCGCAGTAGACTCCTTGATTGTGCGGAGTTTATTACTAAGAGCAGTAACGCTCCAGGTGGCATTCCACTGTTGGGCAAAGAGAGATTTAACGTAGATCCGCATATCAGCAGCTGGAATCATGAAAGGAAATGGGGGATAATTATTTGCTTCTTTAGCCAAACGGTCAGCCACTTCATTTCCTGAGATGCCCGGATGACTTGGGACCCAGAGTAAGGCGACTGAACAGGCGTGCCGCTCAAGGGCAAAGAGAAGGTCATGTATAGCAGAGACCAAAGGGTGACGAGAGTAGCTTCGATCGATAGCCTGCAGGCTGCTCATGGAGTCGGAACAAATTAAAACACTGTGGAGGGATGCCTGAGAAACAAACAGGAGCGCCCTTTGAATGGCTAAAAGCTCTGCTGTGAACACATTACATGTTCGCAGCAACAAATGGTGCTCTAAGCCAGTAGGAAACGTGAAAGCGTATCCCACCTTATCAGTAGTCTTAGAACAATCAGTGTGAAAAATGGTGGCACCCTGGAACTCTGCAGGGATGGCACGTACACGACGCCGGTAAACCATAGGAGCACCAGAGACCTTAGGACCTTGGAACAGATCGGTCCTAATCCGGGTCTAGGAACCATCCAAGGGTGGCTATGGGAGATAAGACAAGGGGTGCAGTGCAATGAGTGCAGATGGAGATCCTGGCAGAGTGAAATGAGACGCGTGCTGAGACACATGCCAACCGCTATCCCACCCATGGGCGTGTGTTAAGAGGGAGACATCTCTCATTGGCGAAGAGCACAGGGCACAGAGGATGGTCAGGGAAATGGCGAATGGCGATTAAGTAAGAAACAAGGAGTTGGCTCCGTCGAATGTGTAGAGGGGAAATCCCTGCTTCTGTGAGGAGACTATCAACAGGACTAGTGCGAAAGGCACCAATAGCCCGATGCACCCCATAACGATGGAAAGGGTCAAGGAGTTTCAAAGTGGAAAGAGTTGCTGAGCCATAAACCTGACTACCATACTCTAGTCCTGACAAGACCAGAGCACAGTAAAGATGGAGAGGAGTGGAACGGTCTGCACCCCAAGATGTGTGGGCCAAGAGGCAGAGAGGATTAACCTTCCGCATGCATGTATTCTTTAGGAGGGGAATGTTTGGCAGCCATGTCAGTTTGATATTAAAAATAAGGTCCAAGAAACGCGACTGTGCTACAACATCGGGGAGCTGGTTTCCTAAATAAGGTTCTGGATCGGGGTGTGCTGTGGGTCGACGACAAAAATGCATAACCCGCGTATTGGAGAAAGAAAACTGGAAACCGTGGGCGGTGCCCCACGCAGAGGCCCGCCAGATAGCGCCTTGGAGCTGGCGCTCAGCTCAGCTACCGAGTGGGAGCTGCACCAGATGCAAAAATCAGTCTCTTTCGGTCCACCAAGGCCAGGGGACATCGGCTGCCACGTATTTCTCGATTCAAAAAACCTTACCAAAAGCCATATATTTTGGTTTATTTCATTTTATACCTCAACTGCTACCAGTTTCAGCAACTCAATATTGCCATCTTCAGGCCCCGAACTCAATTTTCGTATTAAAACGCTTATCGAATGGTGCCATAAAACTGGAACCGTAAATCCGAACCGTTATGCACGTGATTCATATGGGAGGTTCATATGAATCAGTTGCATAATGGTTCGGATTTATGGTTCCAGTTTTATGTCACTATTCGATAAGCTTGTTAATACAGAAATAGCTAATGGGGCCTGAAGATGGCCATATTGAGTTGCCGAAACTGGTAACATTTGAGATATATAATAAAATAAAATAAAATATACGGCTTTTCGTAAAGTTTCTTGAATCAAGAGGTGCAAAAATCGTCGATGTACAACACTGCGGCAAGCAGAGGCCCAACGGACATCACAAGCCCATTGATGGCAATGAGGAACAGTGGGAAACGTAGCACAGAACCTTGTGGGATAACAGTCTCCTGAATCTGAGGGGCGCTGAGTGAAGTGACAACTCAAAACCAGAAGAGCTGGCAAGATAAAAACTCGCTGATAAAAATTGGAAGGGTGCCACGGAAGACCCAGTCATGCACGGCAATGTAGTGCGAGATGAGATGAAGGGGGGTTTGATCATCTCTGCATTTCTGCTGGAGAAAGGTAGGAAGATAGGAAGAGGACGACGATGCCATCACTAAGTGTGTTGCCAGGTGTTCCTTGAGGAGCAATGGATCAGTGCACAGAGCACTTTGGAGGTTAAGATCATGGACACTTGACTGTTGCAGGCGGCCCAGAACGCTACAGAGCTTTGACCAAACCTGCAATGAAGAGGCATACGTCCACAGGGAGGAAACATGGAGCTCCCAGCTTTCCTTTTTACTCCACTTAATAAGGTAACGAGCCCTGTGGATTGTGGGACGGCCGTGCCAGCAGCATGAAGAAAAGCGACAGAGATGCCTTGCACGACTACATCAATGGAATTCGAGAGGGAGGTGACAAAGAGGACTGCAGACATGTATAAATGCCAACTGCTTACTGCAGAATGCACAACTGGGGACCTGTCTGCCTGGTAGCATCAGGGAAATGATAGAATCACTGGAAGGTGGTCAGTATCACGAAGGTCATCATGGGATGTCCAATGTAGGGAAGCCACGAGGGCAAGGGAGGAGATCGTGAGATCGATAGCAGAGAAGGTGCCATGAGTGGCACTGAAGTGGGTGTGGAAACCATCATTGAGGAGACACAAATCGAGGTCCTTGATAAGTTGGTCGATTATGATATCCCTACCCATGGAAGTGACACTCTCCCACAGTGGATGGTGGGCATTGGAGTCCCCAAGGAGGAGAAACGGGGGTGGGAGTTGCTGGATTAAGGTAGACAGTGCAACATAAGCAAGTGGCCTACCTGGAGGGAAGTAGACATTGCGAATGGTGATTGCCAGAGTCGTTTCCACTCTAACTGCTATCCCTTCCAAGGTGGTACATAGGGAGATCCATTCGCTATTGGCATCGGAGTGAACCAAAGTGCAGACCCCACCAGATGCTACCACAGGGGCCAGCATGGTTATGTCAGAATGCTCCATAATCACAAAAAGTTAGAGAGTGGTCACCACGGAAATGCATTCCTTGAAGAGCGAAACAGAACGCAAAATAAGAGGAGACAAGACGTTGCATTTCCGGTAGGTGACATTAGTATCCGTTGCAATTCCACTGCATGATCATGTGGTGCGAGTCCAAGATAGACATGAAGAAGCCAAGGAGGAGGTGAGGTCAGTAGGTCAGTAGCTGTCACCGACAAGGATGGGGTGACACCTATAAATAAAATAGACTCATCTTCTGAGGGGGGCACCGGTGGCGCCTTGTGTTGGGATTTATGTTTCTTCTTCTTCTCTTTGTGGAGGAGGGCAGGGCACAGCGCGAGTACAGGCTTCTGCGAGATTGGGAACCGAAATAGAGCAGGCGACCTTGGGGCTGAGTGGTGGTGAGAGTCCTCTGGCCTGATAGAAGCTGGGGTGAGGGGTCCCAGGAGGGAGCACGATCATGTGCATGTGCCGAAGAAGGGCGGCACTTCTTCGACCCCAAGAGGAGGAGTGGCTCCCTGACGGGAGGTCGTGGGAACTGCAGGGGAGGTGGAGGGGAAAATGGGGTAAGGACGAGGGAGGAGGAGGAGGAGGAAAGGAAGTAACAGAGGCAAAATTTGAAGATAGTGACAATGGATGTAGTCTCTCATACTTTTGGCGAGCTTCAGCATAAGACAGGCGATCCAGGGTCTTGTATTCTTTGATCTTTTTTTCTCTCTTGTAGTCCGGGCACTCCAGCAAGCGAGGGGAGCGGCGGTCAACTCAATTGACACACGAAGGTGGCGGAACACAGGTGTTTCCCTCATGGGCTGGGTGGCCACAGTCACCAAACGAAGAGTCCACCGTACAGTGGGAAGACATATACTGAAAACGCAAGCACTGAGACCACTGCACACCTGGAGGGATGTACGACTTCACGTCACATCTGTAGCACAAAAACTTGACTTTCTCTAGGAGGGTATGCCCCTAGAAAGCAAGAATGAAGCCGCTGGTATCGGTGTGGTTGTCTTTGTGGCCGTTCTGCACACATCGAACGAAATGAACACCACGCCACTCCAGATTAGCCTGGAGTTCCTCATCAGTCTTCAGAATGAGGCCCCCATGAAAAATTACTCCCTGGCCCATATTCAGAGATTGGTAGGGAGTGACAGACACCGTGACACGCCAACACGATCACAGTCATAAAGAGCTGCTGAAAGGGTGGCAGAAGAAGCTTTGATCAACAGGGAGCCTGACTGCATATTACTAATAGACTCCACCAAACATGTCTTTGATATTTACCACGAAAAACAATGGCTTTTTGGCGGTGAATGTGCCCTATCCATCCTAGTGCAGACGGAGCAGCAGGGAAAGATTTTCAGCCCAAGATGGCGAGCCTGGCCCTCCTCCCATGGTGTAGCCAGAGAAGGGAAGGTTGCCAGCTCATACGAGGCAGCAATCAAGGATCCTTCACCATTCGAAGAGACGGCCGTTTGGCTAGATTTTTGCAGCTTGATACGCTTCATGCGCCAAGCATCCGCCCAGATACCACCCACTCCGACCAGGGGTTTTCCCCATGGGCGCCGAAAAGCCACAGCAAGGGCCTGGCACGGCGGTCGTTGCCAGGAGTTCCGATGCTCCAAGAAGATAAGCAACCTCTCCTTGGCATACATGAGGGAACAGCTCAGGTATCAATAGGGTGATCCCTGTGTTGTCAGTGGGCTCAGCCATATGGTTACATAACAACCTCACCACAAGGAAAGCTTACAAGTGCTGGTGACCTAGCAGGGTGGAAGGGGGCTACAGTGGGGAAGGGAGAGGGGTAGGAATGGGGGGTGGGGAGGAATCCACACTGTAGATGTTAGGGGGGGACTTCTCCCTCATATTGTTTACATTGAAAACAGGAAATTTTGAAGTGAAGGTCAAACCTCAAGTTAGGACCAAAACGCCAAAAGGATGAAAGAACAGGCAAAAGGAACAAAATTAAAAAGAACATACGAAACTAAGTGGATAGCCAGGTCGACTTAAATCAGAACACCGATCGAGGGGAAGGAGGTGCCAACGGGGAGAGACGAGTATAGGGAGGGAAGGCGCAGGTTTAATGAAATGCAGCCCGGGAATGAGAAACGGGTCCAATAGCTCAGGGCCGCTTGTGCGCCATGCACGAACTCACGTAAGAACCATGAGCCACCTGGGGAGAGCTGGACCAGAGGACCCAGTCCATTCCATGTAAACACAGTCGACACCACTACGAAGCCACCACCAGCTTGCGCAGTGCCTTACTGATAACCTGGGTGAACGGCTTCATGGGGTCTGCGCCACTTACGAACCCTACCATTAACACCATATTTCGTCACACTGTCCTAGTGGATACGTTCTTGGTACGTACTAAATCGATTATTTCAAGCTGTGTCGCTTGCCTGTCAGCAGTGACAACTGTACGCAAACACCGCAGTTATCGGTCGTTAAGTGAAGGCAGCTGGCCACATCGTTGTCCGTCGTGAGACGTAATGCTTGAACTGTGGTATTCTCGGTAAACTCTTGACTCAGTGGACCTCGGAATAGTGAATTCCCTAATTATTTCCGAAATGAAAGGTTCCATGTGTCTACGTGCAACTACCGCTCCGGGTTCAGTAGTCTGTTAACTCCCGTTGTGCAGCCATAATAATGTCGTAAATCTTTTCTCACGGATCACCTGATTACAAATGACAGCTCCGTAAGTGCTCTGCCGTCTTATACCTTGTGTACGCGATACCACCACTGCATGTATACGTGCATGACTCTTTTCTCCTCAGTGTGTACTGACGGTTATACTCGTAACTTCCATTATACTTGCAAGTTTTACTACAAAGCTATTTCGCGTGTTTTTAGCTCACAGCGATATGGCACATCTGTACATACCTGTTGATTTCTGCAAGCATAACTATCTTTAGGACGTCAGCAAGCGTTGTCGGAAGATCTATATAAGTTTCAGTTGCACAAGCGAATGATATTTATGCACGCATTGAAAGTCTCTGTACGCAATGTGTTCGATGTGTTTGCGTGATTTGCTCTATGGAAAAACAGAATTTAATAACATGCTGTCTGGGTGAGCAGGGTATGAGCACTTTTGGAGTACAAGTCGGTCAATAATTCTTAGATAACGTGTGGTTTACGCTTAGGTGTTTTCTTAGTCTGCATTGCGATTTTAGAAATGGATAACTGGAAAAAAATTCTTCATGGAACTAAAGCGGATTTCTGAAGTGGAAATGCTTATATTTGTGATTTTGTGAAGAGCATTGACTTTTATGCACGATACAAAATCGGGTCGCTATTACTGCAATCCATTCAAATAGTAGAACATTTATATTCACCGAACCCCCTGCCAATGAGCGCAATTTTGAGGTTTTATAAGAAATGTAGACTTCGATCGATCTGGGCCCAGGAAATGACCTGCGGGGGTCTCTGCAGGCATCATGAGACTCTGGCATAAAATGGGGGTGATACGCGATTACAAGAACTCAGCAAGAGAGTTCTCACAGTCTCTGTCACCTCAATTCTCCAACTTCCTACCTACACGTGGTGCCCCTGTTAAGCCGAGCAACTCAGCGGAAGGTTGGGTAACCAACCCCAGCGGGAAACTGAGTCGGTGAGCAGATAGGAGTTGGAGGACAGTGGAAGGCAGCGGGAAACCACCACTGAACTATCCCAAGAAAACCCCATGGCTTCGCTCAGCTCAAAATGTTCCGGAGTTTCAAGTTCCCTGATCGGATCTCCGGGGGGAACCAGGTTGAGAGGAGCTTCACGAAGAGTCAGATGGTGCAAAGAGAAGCACTGCATAGGAACATGGAATGTAAGATCCATGTATCAAGGAAAACTAGACATAGTGAAGAGAGAAATGGAGAAAATTAACATCGACATATTGGGAATAAGTGAAATGCGGTGGACTGGCATGGGAGAATTTGCTTCGGATGGCCATATGGTGTATTATTCTGGGCACGATAACAACAGAAGTAATGGAGTAGCCTTCATAGTTAGTGATAAAGTGAGAAAAGCTGTGATGGGATACAAATATAAAAATGATAGAATGATGTCCATCAGACTTCAAGGTCAGCCCCTCAACATCACAGTAATTCAAGTTTATGCACCAACAACCGATGCTGAAAAGGAAATTATTGACCAGTTCTATGGAGATTTACAAGAATTACTACTGTCAACACCAAAAAAGGATATCGTCTACATAGTTGGAGATTGGAATGCAAAAGTGGGAAATGAAGCTGTAGAAGGTATAACAGGGAAATATGGTCTTGGTACAACAAATGAAGCTGGACAGAGACTCCTAGAATTCAGCCAAGAAAATTCATTGATAATTACTAATACACTGTTTCAACTACCAAAACGACGCCTATATACCTGGACTTCGCCAGATGGCCAACACCGGAACCAAATTGATTACATACTTTGCAAGCAGAGGTGGAAGAGCGCGGTTCAGTCAGCTACAACAAGACCTGGGGCTGACTGCGGATCAGATCATGAGCTCCTGATTGCAAAATTTCGGCTGAAACTTCAGAATGTAGCAAAAAGTATCCCAACTTGCAGATACGACCTTAACTCTATACCCTCCGACTATGCTGTAGAGGTACAAAACAGATTTAATGTATTACAGCTGGTGGACAAAAGCTCGCAAGAGATGTGGACGGAAGTAGCTAATACTGTCAAGGAGGCCGCAGAGAAACACATTCCCAAGAAAAGGAACAGTAAGAAGGCTAGATGGCTATCAGTTGAGGCACTGCAAGTTGCTGAAGAACGAAGGAAAGCAAAAATCAAGGGAGCTATGTTTGAATTAAATAAAGATTTTCAGAAATTAGCTAGAAGAGATAAAAATATATTCTTTAATGAACAGTGCAAGGAAGTTGAACATAGTAACGTAATGGGGAAGACAAGAGATCTTTATAAGAAAATTAGAGAAATTAAAGGAAAATTCCAGGCAAAAATTGGAATGATAAAAGATAGAAACGGGAAAGATCTGAGTGAAGCAGAGGATGTTAAGGAAAGATGGGCAGAATATGTAGAAGACCTATACAAGAAAGAACTGCATCATGGCAGGGCTCCTACTGCTGATGTTAATGTTAATTTAGAACTAGAGCCAGATATTTTGGAGAGCGAAATCCAGTGGGCCCTTGAAAAATATGGCTGATAACAAAACTAGTGGACATGATGAAATACCAGCAGAATTGTTTAAAGTCACTGGAAAGGATGCAGTGAAAGTGCTGCACTCAATATGTCAAAAAATATGGATCACGCAGCAGTGGCCAGAAGACTGGAAAAGATCAGTATTCATCCCCATTCCAAAGAAGAAAAGTTCTGAAGAATGCTCAGATTACCGAACAATCGCACTTATTTGACATGCTAGCAAAGTTATGTTGAAAATCTTACAAAATAGACTTCGCCAATATCTAGATCGAGAGCTGCCAGAAGAACAAGCTGGATTTAGGAAAGGAAGAGGAACTAGAGATCAAATTGCTAACATTCGGTGGATTATGGAAAAAGCGAGAGAATTCCAGAAAGATGTGTACCTCTGCTTTATTGACTACGCCAAAGCCTTTGACTGAGTCGATCACAACAAATTATGGAACGTACTGAAAAACATGGGTGTACCAGATCACCTCATTCATCTGATACGGAGTTTATACCTTGACCAAGAAGCCACGGTGAGAACTATGTATGGAACAACGAAATGGATAACGATTCAGAAAGGGGTCCGGCAAGGCTGCATACTGTCACCGTACTTATTCAATCTGTATGCAGAACATGTCATGAGGAATGCGAGGCTAGATGAAGGAGAAACAGGAATTAAAATAGCTGGAATAAATGTAAACAACTTCGGGTACGCGGATGATACGATCCTGTTGGCAGAAAGTGAAGAAGAATTGAGAACACTCTTACTGAAGGTGAAAGACGAAAGTGAAAAGGCTGGTCTTATGCTGAATGTGAAGAAAACGAAAATTATGGCAACTACACCTACCAATTCGTGGGATATAGCAGGAGAAGCCATGGAGGTAGTGACCACATTCAGTTATCTCGGTTCCCAGATCTCTGCTAACGGTGACTGCAGCCATGAAATCCGGAGACGCCTGTTGCTCGGTAGACTGGCGATGTCAAACCTTGACAAGGTTATAAGGTCCAGAGATATAGCACTAGCAACAAAGATCCGTATTGTGAGGGCTATGGTCTTTCCAGTTGTGATGTATGGATGTGAGACCTGGACCATTAGAAAGACTGAACGGCGAAGAATTGACTCCTTCGAATTGTGGTATTGGAGGAAACTTCTTAGAGTTCCATGGACTGCAAAGAGAACCAACAGATCAATATTGGAGCAAATTAAACCAGATTTCTCACTGGAAGGTCTAATCTTAAAACAAAAGCTGACCTACTTTGGACACACAATGCGAAGGCATGCCTCGCTGGAAAAAACATTAATGCTGGGGAAGATTGAAGGAACTAGAAGAAGAGGACGTCAGAGGATGAGATGGATCGATGGCATCACAGAAGCAATGTGTTGCAACCTGGAAGGTCTACGGGAGAAAGTGCAAGGCAGGAAAAAGTGGCGTGATTTGGTTCATGGGGTCACGAAGAGTCGGAACCGACTAAACGAATAGAGAGAGAATGGGAAGACATTTAGATTTGTTACACTCTCTACAGATCACCATTATTCTGTGTTTCTCGTATATATGAATCTTCTTTTGTTTCAAGTTCTAATGTTGTGAAGTACTTTGTACCATGTGCCCTGAGCACTAAAGTTATACTGCTTGTGACAGCTTAATTTCATTTTGGAGAAAAGATATACTCTCCTATTGGAATACTTTGCAAATAATTTTCAATTTCTTTCTATCGCTTTACTATACAGATGAATTTATGACGGGTGAAGCTTTCTAGTCAGCACAAAACCACTCGGTGCAGTGTGCAATACTTTGCCATCAGAAGAGATAGTACTTTCCGGAAATCATTCTACGAATAATCTGAAGGCTTCGACCAATTGTGATGCATATTACACATCGTCATTGAAAGCACGTCTTTTCAGAAATGTAAGTCTGTTTGCAGAATTCTGCGTTTTCGAAAATACAACCTCCGTGGATAGGCAAATAAATTCACTCGCCAGAATTACCATTGCTTATCAGAAAGTGGTAGCACATCCTCATAAAACACTAAGAGTGATTATTAATATAACTGTGACGCTTGCAGGAAACGTTAATTTAAATCCTGAAGTCATCAGGAGGCCTCACTTTCGTGTTTGTAGTTCGACGGCTTTGGCAGTTAAATTATAACACTGATGTGGATGCTTGCATCATAGACTTCGATCTGCTGATAACAGTCATTTATTGAGCCATGAATAACATATGACAATAATATCTGTTGACATTAACTAATAACACAAGAAAATGGTTCAAATGGCTCTGAGCACTATGGGACTTAACATCTTAGGTCATCAGTCCCCTAGAACTTAGAACTACTTAAACCTAACTAACCTAAGGACATCACACACATTCATGCCCGAGGCAGGATTCGAACCTGCGACCGTAGCAATCCCGTGGTTCCGGACTGCAGCGCCTAGAACCGCTAATAACACAGATCAATAAACAAATTATTTAGAAAAGCACACTAGGGTCGCCATCGGCGTGTTGCTGGACAATACTGGCTGAATTAATGTTCAGTTATTATCACCTGGCAGTTTAATTCAACGTAAGTGTATCTTGAAAATATTCTAGAAAAAAAAGAATATGAACTGAGTATACAAAATCACTACGAAAATAAGGAGAAGAAAATAATGAAAACAGCACGATCTAAAATACGTTGCTCATTATTTCAAAGGCGATACGTGCGTGAGTGGTGTTGACCTCTTTCAGCGCTCTTTCGGTACGGAGGCTGCTTTTGTTTGGCTGCACTGCTGGCTAAGTGCTGATGCCTTTTGTGGGAGACGGCCTTCTGGACGATATGAAATACTTATCATCCGATTTTTTGATATCAATTACGTGAATTTGTACGGAAACCAGGTGGCAATTGCATGGCTCTAGGGGCACGAGAGGGAAGGAGTGACTGAGAAGGAAGTGAGACAGGGTTGTAGCCTATCCTCGATGTTATTCAGTCTGTATATTTAGCAAGCAGTAAAGGAAACAAAACAAAATTTTGGAGTAGGAATTAAAATCTATGGAGAAGAAATAAAAGCTATAAGGTTTGTCGACGACACTGTAATTAGGATCTGGAAGAGCAGCTGAACGTAGTGGACAGTGTCTTGAAAGTAGGATATCAGATGAACATCAACAAAAGGAAAAGGAGGGTAATGGAATGTAGTCGAATTAAATCAGGTGATAGTGAGGGGATTAGGAAATGAGGTGCTTGAAGTAGTAAACGAGTTTTGCTATGTGGGAACCAAGATAACTGATAACTGTCCAATTAGGGAGGATATAAAATATAGACTGGTTACGGTAAGGAAAGAGTTTCTGCAGAAGAAAAATTTGTTAACATGGAGTATAGATTTAAATGTCAGTAAGTCTTTTCTGAACGTATCTGTATGGAGTGTAGCCATGTGTGGAAGTGGAAGTGAAACATGGACGATAACGAGTTTAGGCAACAAGAGACTATACAAGCTTTCGAAATGTGGTGCTACAAAAGCATGCCGAAGATTAGATGGGTAGATCGCGTAACTAATGAGGAGGTGCTGAATAGAACTGGGAAGAAGAGGAATTTGTGGCACAACCTGACTTGAAGAAGGGGTTGGTTGATAGGACACTTTCCGATGCATCAAAGGATCACCAATTTAGTAAGGAGGGATGCGTGGAGGGTAAAATTCTTAGAGGGCGACAAAGAGATAAATGCATTAAGCAGATTCTGAAGGATGTAGGTTGCAGTAGTCATTGAAGATAAAGAGGCTTGCACAGGATAGTGTAGCATGAGGAGCTGCATCAAACCAGTCTCTGGACTGAAGACCACAACAAGAACAACTAGGAGAAACATTTTGATATTTGCACCTATTAATATCTTGTATCTTCACTAAATAAATAACTGAATTTCCTTTTGCTATCCTCCATACTTACTGCGCTGCATCAAATGAAACACAACATTGCATTACATTTCATGGCGTTCACAGAGACAAAAATAATTGCGTAAACTCTGTTCGACTGCAGCTCATAAACTGCAAGAAACTATATGTAAATAAAATGTCGAAATTTTATTTAAAATTGAGAGCAGACGAATATCTCATTTAGTTCCCGAGTTATTGGCTTTTATATCTAAAGGACAATCGCGTGCGACGTGTTCATTCGTGTCGTTGCGCATCGCAAATGATGTGGTCATAAAACGCCATATCGCATAAACTATTCAAGACAACGAAAGGAGTTTTCTGTGAATGATGGCACCCAATGAGGCACATATGTTACATGAAAAATATTCGAAGCTTTTTGATTCGCCAAGATACGGAAGTAACTCGTTTGCAGCACTGCGAGGTCGGTGGCTCAGGACGTATTCAGACGCCTACAGAGCTGTAGAAAAATCGAAGCTGGGTGCATATACACGCTGGAAACACCTATGGTACGGCGTAGCAGGACATGTGTACGTGCCCACAGCAACAAAAGGGTTACTTGGAGTTTTCCCTGAATTTAACGTGACAGCAAAAGAAAGAAGCATGCAAATAGTTGTGAAGCAGATGTTACAGTGCGAAATTAATTGAAGCTTAAGCGTAGGAATGAAACCCTCTCACCTCGAAATTCCGGCGATTCGACATTAGGCCGAAATCCAACTCTGCTCATTAAAGTCGCAGAGGTCTTGAGAGTAGCTCCCAGGACCAAGCATCCATGGGTCTCTTAGGCTTTTCTCTGGAGAAATATTCTAACTTCCTTTCAAACGTCCTTGCCTCCACTCTGCCCACTTTTATTTGTAAATTACTGATTTCATACACACACACACACACACACACACACACACACACACACACACATATATATATATATATATATATATATATATATATATATATATATAATTCAAAAAATCCCATACTTTAACAGCTATCAGCAATTCCTGATCTTCGATACTGTGAAATAAAGCTCTTCTGCAGCAAGCTCTTTGCTTTCCATATTTTTGGAAGTGGTTGTATGAACCAAAACAAGAAAAAAATGTCCCGTAAACATGTGCTCTAAAACACATACCTTAAGAGCAATGAGCACTCGTTCATCTTCACTATTTCGGAACACAACTCTTCTAATGAACAAGTGCTCGTATCTTTTAAGATATGCATTGTAGAGCAGATGTTTACTGGATATTTTTTTTCTTCTTTTGGTTCATACTGCCACTTCCCAAAATACGGAATGCAAGGAATTTGTAGTAGAAGACATTTGTTTCGCAATATTGAAGATCAAGAATTGCTCATAGCTCTTAAGGTGTACGTTTTACAGGCCATGGTTACTTGACTTTTTTGTTTCGAAAGATCGTACCACACATGGCCCTAAATATTGACCAACACTTCTGAAACACCATATATATATATATATATATATATATAAAGATCGCCAACTTTGTATACGTACTTCCATGTGGTGAAATTTCTTGGTGTGTGGGTGATTGAGTGATGCTTCAGATTATGTGTATAAATATACTTTAAAAAATTGCATTACACAGTCTTCGCTGCTGCATGTTCACAGACAGTCAGCAGTGGAATGTAATGGCGTGGTTTTTTCAATGTAAGTAATGAAAATGTCACGACTAGAATAATTTGTTTACATCATTTCAAATCGTTGTGAGGCAGGATTACAGTTAAAAAGACATTGTCTCACATCTTGCTTTGGTTGTAGGACACCACCACCCCAAGGAAATTTCATAATTTGGGAAAACAAAAAGTGAAAGCAAATGTAATGTATCTTAACGTGAACTAGCCTTCGAAAGATGAACCTTCCGGTTCGAAAGCGGTAAGGGCGCTGTTCAAACAAATAAATAGTATTGTAAAAAGTGGCTAGTTGCTTTTGCCTTCTTTGTAGGAGTCAACCAATATTTTCTACACAGCCCCGCGCTCAGAATGTCAGTTTTCGACAAAATGGCACTTTTATTCGACCAGTCACCGAAAATGCCCAAGTGTCTCTCCAACGAGAGGACTGGCATCGAGCCCGCTGTTTCCCACCAACAATCTAGATACCTGAAGGCCCATCTGAAACCTGCTTTTGCATCCAGGAAAGGCTCGAAACCACGTTGTCCTGGCAAGACAAGTATTCTGGAATTTCTCGTGAATTTAGGTATTTTTCGGTCTTTGCTTTCCACGGGAAACTGAAGTGGAAATTTACTCAGGTACGTTCTGCAAACGTATCAGAGTTTGAAGCGCTGTCCAGCAACAGGGCGAAACGGTTTCAGCAAATGGTCGCCCGGACTGTCTGAAACAGGTTAGGAACGTAAGGAGGCTCCCGCCGCTCCGTACTCCTAAGCCTTCCGTCCTATATCGTCTGAACTGGACGCTCACGTCCACCTGTCCAGCGGAGCTCTTTTGTCCTGCCGCGCCCGGATTAGGCCGACAGAGCCTACACTTGTTTACTACTACCGGTGGGGTGAACACTGTTTCTGAGTTGGCGTTAGCGTGTGTAGCCGGGGGGAGGGGGGGGGGGGGGAGGAAAGGCTGATTCTTCGTCAAAGCTGGAGGTTCCCGTGAGCCAAAAGCAGCAAGAAGAACCAGATCCAGCCCACTCACACCCCTTCACAGAAAGGCACTAGTACCGGAACAAGCCCCACCCTTTCACCCCCTCCACAGTGACAAAGTGCTCCCAAGTAGATTCCTTGCGAACTTCCCACAGAGAGCATAGTCTTTGGTCTTCATTGCATGTTTTCAGTTGACCCACGTGGTTTACTGCGTTTGTGTGCACACTACTGTAGCAAACAGTGTTTTACCGCTTTGCAATATTTGTGTTTTTGTAGTGTTTGTGTCTTTGCAGTATTTGTATACTTAAACGCATTGTCTTGGACGTCTTAGCAGTGTTTTATCGCTTCCACTTGGGCATTTCAGGAGCATTTGTGTTTTATCCGCATTTCGTTTCTAACTTTTGTAGCGTTTCCGTCGTCGTCGTAACACTGTTTTACCGCTTGTGCTTCTACGTTGCAACAGTGTTTTGAAATGAGTGCCTTTAATTGTGAACTTTGAGGAAACGAGTACAAATACCGCAGGCCTCTGAAGCGGCATATTTCCACAGCGAATCCACAGAAGGTCAGCGAAATAATTCCCCCTGTTATAAATAATTAACGTTCGTCTACCTACGAGTGCAACTTGTACGCTAAGGATTTTACTTAAGGTAGTTTACAACACGACCAACAAAGTAGAGTATTCGTGGAGAAGGGCAACAGAGAGGTTTGAGTGTACGATGTGTGCTTATGAATCTCATATTAAAATGAGCCTAAAAAGTGCTGAATGGATCCTTTCCAGTCCTCACATGAATCATGTGAGGAATCAAAACACTTAGAATTCTCCAGTGAATACAAATTTTTAAATGGGAAAGAGAAATGGAACGTGCTACACATTCCATTCTTTGCTTGAACCACTTTTTGGAAAGTGTACCAATAATGATATTTGGCTCCTTGAAACAACAGTTGTCATTTAATTGCAGCTAGAACTTATTTCAAAGCATTAGAGAAAGATTTTAATTTTAGATGAAACTGGGATACATTATTTTATTCCTTTGAAATAGTTTTTTTTTTTCACTGTAGTAATCACTGAAGGTCTTTTACTCATCTATAATAGAGGTAACGGAATGAAACCATTCATAACCACTGAACTTTATCATTACTTTTGAGCATATCCCACTACCAAAACCAACTGTCAATTTGAACTATCAGATACCCAATTGTATGTTACCTACTACTTGTTTCCGCATTTGCTTTATTCTAATGTCTTTTAATGAGCCAATAAAAGTAAATCAATATAGAATTTGTTGTATTTATTACATTGGTCATAGTTGCAAATTAGTCACTGTGCTGGAGATTTGAGGTGGAACTATTGAAATTTCAATTTAGTTTTGAGTTGATATTCAGTGTAAAATCAGTCTATCTTGTTTCTTTTTACATGAGGAAAATGTCAAATCTTAACTGTTTGATTGTTATTCTCTTGGTAACCTATTGATATTGAACTGTAATATTATGAATTATCACACAAAACTGAAACTGTACACTTAAAAATTATGCAGACTTGTTTATTATGTCATGCGAGAAAGACCTCTTTGATGCAAATGATTACTTCTTCAATAATACGACAGGTTTGTGATTTTGTTCTGCATAAAAGCCAGTAGTAGCTGAAGACACTGTTATTTTCGTAAGTATTGTTATTTGGGGCAACAAAACATTTCATAACCATTACTTTCTGTCAGTCAGTTTCATATGATTGCCATACCACAAGGTGCAGTCATAAATAAAAACCATTAAGCATTTGTGAAAGCTTTTGACCTTGTATTCATGAATTATGAGATATGTTCGTATTCTTGCACCTGACTGCTGTAAAGAATTATGTATTTGCTTCGAAATACTTATCCCCATCATAATCTCATTAGTTTTGAAGAAATGGAAGTGCTACACAACATCGTTTTTATATGGTCTAGGTGGCGTTTGAAGTAATCTGGATTACTAAACATTTGGATACTCTCGAAATCTTTTACTACCTGCACATATACTAGTATGTACCTCAATAGCAAAACTTTTACTCTGGCACTAACAAGCAACACTTTTTTTGGCACTTGGAACATCACGAAGAGGCCCTTTGAAGGGATGTGGCAATACTTGTGGTGTTTGTTTCTGTTAGTTACAATAGATTTTAGATTGTAATAAAACTCATTTTAGTTCAGGAAACTAGTTTAATACCTGTATTAATGTGCTTTGCAAGCTTACTATTAAAGATTTCACTTCTCTTTGCGTATTATTCCAGAAAACGCGAAAGGAACATAAAGTAGGGTTACTATCGTATTCTTGCATACATTTTAGCGCAGTAAAACTATAGAATCTATTTTAATTGTTCTGTTTCGTTCCAGCAAGTTAAGAAAAGCGTATCCCTTTGCGGTTTTGCTCTTGTTTTACGAAACAGCGCAAATTTTAAGTTCCGGTATCTGGAAACTTTGCACATACTGTAGTAGCTTTGTTTACATACAGTTGCGACTAGACCTATTTTTTGTAAACGTGTTTTTCTTCTTCTTTTTTTGGTACTCTGACTGATTGTCACTAAAGTAAATTTGTTTACATACGATTGGGACTAGACTTAATCTTTTTTAAACTTGTTTTCTTGTTTTTCAGTAATTTGACTTACTCTTGCTAAAGTAAGATTTTTACCATGAGTGAAAAATGCCTGACGTATCGTAGAATTGTTAGCTCCGGGGTTTGGTGTGATGGCTGCATTAGTTTCTTCCATTGGGGTGACTGTAGCGGCGTGGGAAATTGGGAAGTGGATCAGACTCAGCAGTGGTTATGTAGGATATGCGGTAGAGATAGGAAAATAGTGGAACAGGAGGGGAAAACTCCTGCCCTTCAGGCACAGTTAGAGCAGGCTAGGGAAGATCTGAACGGGTTAAGGAGAGAGAATAGTAAAGAGAGGTGAGAAGTGGCAGCAGGTAACAAGAGGAACAGACCTAGAACTTTGTCAGACAGCTTTGTGGTGAATGTGAAAAATAAGTTTCACCTGTTGCTTCAGTTAGAAACTGATGAGCCTCACACAGAGGTAGGTGTAGAGAGGGCACAGCAAACTTTCAGTAGAAAATTGAACAGCAGTGTGGGGAAGTCAGCAAAGAGAAAGAAAATTTTATCATTAGGTAGTTCACATGATAGACGTGTACACCAACTTTTGCAGGACCAGTTAGGTTCAGAATATCAGGTCACAATTTTTTTAATCCTAGAGCTGGTCTGGGTCAGGTGACAGAGGAATTAGGTTCATTCTGTAAAGATTTTACCAAGGAAGACACTGTGGTTATTGTGGGTGGGCCAGGCAGTAGTATTGACAGAGATCCTGGGTAAAATATAGACTGTGACATGGCAAGGCAGCATCAGCAACGAGGCATACCAGTGTTGAGTTTGTGTCTTTACTGAGAGGCTATGACCGACCTCATTTAAACTCTTCTGTCGGGAGAGTGAATTTGTAATTGGAACAGCTACGTGGGTCGGGTGTGGGGTCACATATTGGTTTGGTTCCTGTTGATTCTCTCAGTAGGTGGGATTATACTAGACATGCCTTACACCTCAACAGGAAAGGGAAGTGTAAACTGGCTGGTCTAACAGCACGAAATGTAAGGGATTATACTAGACATGCCTTACACCTCAACAGGAAAGGGAAGGGTAAACTGGCTGGTCTAACAGCACGAAATGTAAGGGGTGGGGGGAGGCACTGCCATGAGTGGTAATATACCAGTGGTCATAGGTGCTGAGCAGCACCTTTTTAGGATAAGTAGGACAGAACAAAATCAAGTTCTGAGAGAAGTAAAGATCGAAACAAACCTTCAGTTTGAGAAAGAAATCAAACAGCATAATCTTGTCATGTAGGATCAGTGAAGAAAGCTGTTTGTTAAAAATTTACAGCAGTTTTTATTTGCACCCGATTTCATCTTGATAAATGTGAAATGCCAAAGTATCTTTAGTGTATCAAAATATTCTAGGGCTTAGAAGTAAAATTAATGAACTACTTACGTGCATTGATAAATTAGTCATTGAGTGCAGTTGATATAATCTGCCATGACCACTGGTATAAATTTGTTAAACGTTACAGATTTTAAGTTAGCCTCTTACATCTGTAGACAAAATATGGAGAAAGGAGGAGTTGCCACATTTGTTAAAACAGTTTTAAATTTAAGAATATTGACATTAATAAATTTTGCTTAGAGCAGCACTTAGAAGCATGTGCAATGGAGATAGAATTTCATAATAGGTCCCTTGTAATAGTAGCCATATACAGAGCACCTTCAGGAAATTTCAACCTGTTTATAAACGGTTTTGAAAATTTGTTATCTGATCAAAAATTAAAAACGTGTATACAAATGTTTGAAGACTGCCATTGATGATATCTTTATAGACAATTCTAAGCAAGTAAGCCACATTACAAAACCAATAGTAAATGGGCTATATGATCATGACATGCAACACCTAACATTAAATTTGGAAAATTTTCAGGGTAAAAACATCTATCAGAACTGAGTACAGAAGGCCAATAAAACAATAAACAACTTAGAAATTTAGGAGATTGCTCAAAGAAATTAACTGGATGGATGTTTACAGCATCCAAGACACAAATGGAAAATACAGAACATTCATTAATGAAGTTAGCACCTTATTTGAAAATAGTTTTTCCCTGAAGGTAACTCAAATTAAGCAGACATCTAATAAAAAATCATGGATCACACAGGGGAAAAAGATATCATGTGAGAAAAAAAGGATACTAGCATTATAGTTCATTACAAAAATTACAGCAAAATATTGAAGAAGGTTATCCAGAAATATAAACACCTGCATTACGAGAAGAAGAGAAATACATCCAGCAATAAAATAAAAAACAGTATGGGATATAGTTAAGTCAGAGGCAGGTAGGACCAGAAATGATGAGGAACAAATAGCTCTAAAAATAAATGAAACATTGGTAACAAACGCATGTTGTGTTGCAAAACCAATTAAACAAGTATTTTGTCTTTGTTACTGATAGCATGGGGTTCTCAGTTTCAGTAAACAATGCAATGGAATGTCTGAGACCAGTGCGCACAAGCAATCCTAGTAAAATGGAACTGACACTTACTTTCCCCAAAAGAAATTGAATCCATCATAATGTCATTAAATCAAAGCATTCTAGTAGTTATGAGAACATATCAACAAAGTTAATAAAAGAGTGTTCATGTGAGCTTATTCATATCTTCAGTTATTTATGTACTCAATCACTTATCACAGGAACATTCCCAGACTGGCTTAAATATGCTGAATTTATACCTCTCCACAAGAAAGGGAAGAAAGAAATGTCATCAAATTACCGACCGATCTCACTTTCGCCAGCTTTTCAAAAATCTTTGAAAAGGTTATGTTTAAGTGTCTACTTAAACACCTCAGTGAAAATATTATACTGTCAAAGTCACAGTTTGAGTTTTTAAGGTTTCTGATATTGAGAAGGCTATTAATACTTACAGTGAAAATGTTCTTGATTCATTAGACAACAAAAAAGAGGCAACTGGCATATTCTGTGACCTGCCAAAGGCTTCTGACTCTGTGAATCACAGCATTCTTTTAAGTAAATTAAAATGTTATGGCATCACTGGTAGGGCTGCAAATTGGTTTCAGTCATGTCTTACTAATAGCAATCAAAGGGTGTCATTACATAACACTTCAACAGTAGGCATTCAGACATCATGTGACTGGAAAGAAATTACATGTGCTGTTCCCAAAGGTTCCATACTAGGTCCACTACTTTTTCTTGTGTATATTAATGACCTGTCATCTGTTACATTACCAGATGCCAAGTTTGTCTTATTTATAATTGCAATAAATAGTAAATCAAATAAAAATTTAGAAAGGGCAGCTAATTTACTTTTTACTGACATTAGTAAGTGGTTCATAGCCAATTCACTGTCATTAAACTCTGAAAAGATCAGTTCAGAACTTCCAAGAGATTTCCTTCTAGTGTGTGTATAAAATATGATGACATGGAAATAGGAGAAGTAGAGAGTGCAAAATTTTGGGATTACAGCATGATAATAAATTCAGTAGGAAGCGACATACTAATGAACTGCTAAAGTGCCTAAACAAGTCTGTGTTTGCAATGGGAATGATGTCATACATAGGAGATATAAATATAAACTAACATATTTTGCTTATTTTCACTCCATTGCGTCACATGGTATCATATTTTGGGATAACTCCACAAACTGAGAAAAAATTTTTAGGGTATAGAAGTGTATAATAAGAGTAATGTGTAGTGTAGATCCAACAACATCATGTCGAAACCTATTCAAAGAATTGGGCATACTAACCACAGATTCTCAGTGTATTTATTCCTTAATGAAGTTTGTTGTAAATAATACATCTCTTTCTCCATCTAACTGCTTAGTACACAGTATCAATACTAGGAATAAGAACAACATACATTAACATTTAACAACACTTACTCTTGCCCATGAAGGAGTCCCGTATTCAGCAACACATATTTTCAGTAAGTTACCAGCAACCATTAAGAGTTTAGTTTCAGACAAGGCACCATTTAAACATAATTTAAAAGAATTTTTGGTGGGGGACTCCTTCTATTCCTTCCATGAATTTCTCAACAAGTGCAGTAGACCATTTTAAAGGATATTTATTATACCATAATTTTTTGGCAGTACTGGGTTGTGACAGCCAAATTAACTACTTACTGTGTGAATGTTGGATGTATGGAAAGCAGATGTAAGTCTAATGTATGTAAATAGTGGAAGTTTAATTTTAAATCGTGTACATAATTTGACTGTTCATAACTGAGGATTATTGAAATGAATAATTTACTTTAACTTTTGACAATACTTGGTTGTAATGCCCAATTAACTAGCTACTGAGTGAATGATGGATTTAACGAAACCAGATGTAAACATTAAAACTGTAAATATTAGAAATTTAATTTTAATTCATATACATAATTTTACTATTTATTGAGTGAAGATCATTAAAGTTAATGAAATTCAAGTTTGATAATGCATTTATCTAACATATTCCACACCCAGGAGGATACCCTGATTTGTGTATCTGTAGAATGAATAATTAATCTAATGTAATAAATTGTGGCATATATAGTCTTGACAAGTTACTATATGTGATTCACATAGATTTCTGACCCATAATCTAATTCCAGGATTGTGTTTATATGTGATGCAATAAACTTTCAGCACATATAAATATTAGAATTTTGAACCCATATACATTTAAAACAAAGCTAATATCACACATTTGTAGCTGCCCTTTAGAGTTATCAGCCTACAGAAGACGTTGTTAACCCCCTTGCAATGCACATATCAGAAAAAGTGTATGCTCCATTTGTATGTATTGATTTGTGCATTTACTGGTACAAGTATGACACCATAGAGCTTCTTCCGGTAATTCATTAATATCATGAAATTCAGCAGCTGTTCCAAAACTTGTAGCTTCTATGAGAGAGAATGTTGGCGCAACTTATTTAACTCCCAGAGGACTATTGGAAGGTTTGGAAGTGGGTATTTGGTCAGTTCTGGAAGGGGTGTGATGAACACATGTTAATGGTTCATTCTATAGAAAAACAATAACGATATACATTTTTTCAATCGAAATATCTGATTTCTTTTACATTTGCTGCATTCAGTGACTGTGGTTGTAAATGAAAAACTAAAAGTGTGTAGAGGTATATGAGAACTCTTCAGAAAGTTACAAATATGCAAAATTCAGAAACAAATTAGAACTTCTCAAGATAAATGATTATTATTATTCTGATCCATGCATGGTATAGAAGTTCTATTACAGAAAATTAAATTGGCAGGGCTTTATAAATGGCCTCACATCTTTCAATTTCATCTCACTCTTTCCCTCCCTACTCCAGAATGTTACAAGTCAACAATCAAGATGGCCAGGGATGCAGTGGAACCTCTGTAAATTTCAGTTTGTTGTCTCCTGGTTTACTTTAATAGAATAACTTGTAAGAGTGTATGACATCTTTCACTTCCATTTTCAACAGTACAGTAGATAATTGCCTATACATCAATTTATTTTCTTAAATACGTGAAATATGACAAGAAAGGGAATAAATTTATATCGCCAGAAAAGCATCACACAAGTAAAGTTGGAAAGAGCCTGTCACAGAAACTTGGAAAAGAATAAATTTTTCTCTACCAAAATTAAATGTTTCACACTAAATCTGCTATCTTAATCGTCTTCATTTATTCATAAATGTGACAGTGCACAATCATTGCAACATTTTTAAGTACACTTTTTCACTGTAAGTTAAGTGGAAGTATTGTCTGTGAGATTAAAATTTACATATGTAACTTTTAACACACTGACTGCTATGAGGCCACAGCAGAGCCAACAGTACGAGTTAAATGTCTTATTTTGTATTAACTCTAATTTTTTATTTTTTTAATGGAAAATGAACACAGACTGCATCATCAGTTCTTGAATGTATGCTCATATGAAGCTCTGTCTACACAAAATTAGCAGGTCTCAGATTTTATTTTCATGTTAACATTTGTACAACTGAAAATGAAGAATTATGTCCATAAGAACAGAAATGTCCATAGCTGTAACAGAATTTTAAAATTATACCACCTGAATCCCCCTCACACCCTGTAATCAGAACTTGGTCAGTGAAACTAATTGAATACTTAAGTTGTGGAATATTCAATGACAGAGCACACAGTGGCAATTGCTAATATATTACAACAAACTATAAGAAAGGAAAATACTTCTTTAATTACATTGTAGTGAAGTATACATGTACAGTTCAGTAGTTTTTTCAATTTGTAAAAAATAAATTTGAGGTCATAAATACGAAATTTCAATACACTTAAAAGTTATGCAAGTGCACAGAAGATTTTTAATACTTCTCGTAATGAATGTTAAATTACTGTCTTTTTTGTGGTAAATTTTGCTCCTAAATTACAAGACATTACCAAGCACCTGCTGAATTCGTCTCAGCTGAGCAGGGTACTTCCACAGCAATCACAGGCAAAGACAGCTTACCACTATATTCTTTACTCAGTATTTAGGTGAACATCCTCTGAAGGAACAGACTTCATTGTGAAAAAAGTAATCCAAAGCTAAAACCAAGAAATGTAGCATCAAAGAACAAAGTAAACTTAGAGAAAATGCAATGTGCAAATAAAGATTACACATTAATAAGCTGTCATGATCCAACAAATCCAGATAAAGTTGAAAGCTTCTGGGAGTCACTGGAACATGAACTATCAAAGATTACTTTGAAGAACGTTAAAATATTGTTATGGGACTTTAATGGGGAGATTGGGAAAGAAAGAAAGTTCAAGAAAACTGTTTTAGACTATCTAGCACACAAAAGAATAAATAAAAATGGTTAAAGACCAATAGAGCTATGCAGAGGCTTTAATATCAAATTAATGTCCACAAATTTTAAGAAAGTACAGAGGAAACAGAGAACTTAGATATCACCTAAAACATAACTAGGAGAATTTCAGATTGACTGTGTACCCATACCTTTCAACACTCAAAAAGAAGCCATGAATGTAAAAGTTAGAAAGGGTGCAAATACTGAAACAGATCACTATCTGACCACAATAAAAATGAAACTTATTAAACAAACAAGGATTCCAAGTCAAGTATGTAGGATTCACAAAGTAGATACAGAAACTTTGAAAGTGAAGAAACAAGAGTTTCAGGAATGGCTAAATATAGTCTCAGAAGACTGCGAGGGGATTAAAAGAATATTAATCAAAACAGCCTTTGAAATAGCACCATTCAGAAAAAGACAAAACGCCCAGAAGGTGGAATGAACAGTATGAAAATGCGTTACTACTCAGAAAAAAAGCCTGCCGGAACTGGTACTCCACAAAACTAAGTGAAAATTTTATGAACTTTAAACAACAAAGGTCTCATACGTCAAAAATGATATGAGCAGTCAAGAGGAAATTTGAAAGAAACAAACTATCACTAATTGAAGAAGACTTCCAAAAGATCAATCCTCAGAACTTCTATAGAACCTTTAAACGAAACCTCCAAACATATCAACCATCTAACTTGTGCTTCAAGAATGAAGCCCTAAACAACAAAGGAAACTCTGAAATATTACGAAGCTATTTCAATAAATTGTTGAATTGTGAGGAACCAAGCGGAAATTTTCCAGAACCAAATCCAGGATATACTCACACAAACTCAGCAGGGATGAAATGCAAAATGTCATTAAAGATCTGAAGAATGAGAAGGCCCTTGGGGAAATGTCAGTAAGTGCTGAAATGTGGAAAACTGCAGGTGCAGAGACAGTCAAGAAGCTATATAGGGTCTTTCAAAAAATCTAAGACACTAACTGGACCAGAAGATTTGAAAACGGCATTAATTCACCCAATCCACAAAATAGGAGATAAAGCTGACCCCAACAACTGCAGAGGAATATCCCTCCTTCCAGTGACTCGCAAAATTCTTTCAAAATCATAACGAAACAGGCAGAAAAACCAACTGGATCACCAGTTAGGAGAGAATTAAGGAAGGTTTAGAAGAGGACGGTCCTGCACAGAACAAATTTTAATCTGAAATTCATAATTAGGTGTAGAAAAATGACACCTAAAAGCATTTATATACTATCTGTGGACTTCAAAAAGCATATATGACATTTGTAGACTTCAAAAAAAACATATAATTCAATTGACAGAAAACATTATTAAACACATTAAAAGAGCTAGGAACTGACAACAAATCACTGGCAATGATAAAAGACACACTAACAAGTATGAAATGCAAAATTAAATTATTAGGCGAAATCTCTAAGGCGATTGAGATCAAAACTTGCGTAAGTCCCCACTGCTGTGCAAATGTGTGCTACAAGAGGTAATCAGGGAATGGAGGAAAAACAACGGAAAAAGAAGGAATTAGAAATGACAACTGGGAGAAAATGGGATAATCTGAGTTTTGATCGTCCGGCTTTTGCAGATGATCTTTCTATCTTTGCTGAAACTGTAGTAGATGCAACAATGCAGATAAATCTCGTACAAGTGGTAGCTTCACAAGCAGACCTACATTCATCGTTCGAAAAAAATAGTGCATAACAGATGTGAAGGGGGCACCGAAATATATGGAAACTGATTATGGCAGAATAAAAAAAGGCTACAAAATTTAAACATCTAGGAGAAATAATACCACCAAATGCCTTAGACAAAGAAGCTAACCTAGCAATGGCAAAGAAAATGGAGGTGGCTTTTCAACTAACAGAAAACCTGTACAACAAGAAATCTATTTCCATAAATGCAAAACTTCGGCACTACAATACTGTAGCTTGCCTGTATGCGTCACAATGCTTTTCGTTAAATACAGCCAAACAATCAGGTGAAATAGAAAAGAAAGAGAGGAAAGTAATCAGGAAAATCTTGGGGACCAAAATGTGAGAATGGGAAACGGTAATTAAGAAGTAATAAATATATGTAGAGCGAATATCAGACACGGCGAGGAAGAGAAGAGCTGCATTCTAAGGGGAACTAAAACGACTCGAAAAGAAAACAAGATAACAAAAAGAATTTTTAACTTCTTTGACAGAAACCCCAAAACTTCAATGACGTGGATAAAAGAAGTTAAAGCAGAACTGCGGGAAATGCAAATAATGGAGGAAGAAACAGAAGAAAGAGAAAGGTTCACAGCAAAAGAAAAAAATTGGAAGGGCCTCCAGGAGAAAACAAAGATAAAGACAGATGCACTATGGGCAGAAGGAAGAAGAGAAAAAGAAAAGGAAAGAATGAAAAATTACTAGATTTACTGGAAAGAAAGAAAGGAGAAAAGAAAGGATACAAAAGTTATTTTATGTGGTGCTTAGTAGGCCAAGCAAATTAAAAAACTGACATAGTAAAGAACAACAGAGGAAATATTTGATTAAGCACTGAACCGAATACCTATTTGTCAGGTACAGAAGATAAGAAGTGAACAGAGCAGACGTTTATAACAGAGAACATTTATTGGTAAATGCAAAATTTCACTGCCCGAAATGTCAGTATTAATAAAATATTCAGAGCTACTACGCAAGGGTCGGATTTCGCATTAAAACACAACGTTTCGTCCCCAACTGTGGGGGATATTTTGAAGGGGGATCGTAGCTGCTTTTGAGTATCTCATTCATACTCTGGCACGCTACTGACTACGGCAAAGTCCCGTTCACGCAAATTCCCTCTCAGCGGAACGACGTCACAAACTTTGAATACCCGAGCGTATTTGGATGATTTCGGTTTCAGTCGTCCGCTTTTGCTGTCACCCCATGGTGGAAGTTAATACGTCTTCTTCAGCACCGGGAGCGAGACGTCAATCAGTTTCACACCCTCCTCCTTCCCACTGAAAGTTATGGGATGTTTAACTGTGCCTTTAGCCCCCCTGCATAGACTTTCATGATATCCCCCTGTCGCTGTCAGTACTTGAGTCCCATCGAAATGAGTGCTGAGGTCTTCTGCTTGCAAAACAAGTTCCGCCACAGCTCACCTGTTAACCTCTCTGCTTCTACAGTCGTCCCTGAGCTCTTATAATGGTGTTTTGACCTTTATTTTATAGTACCCACGTACACCTCCCCAAAACTACACAGAATCCCATAAACTCCCGATTTTTCCAGTTTTTTGCGAGCATGTTTGGCAATTTTTGAGTGATCCTTTATCTTCCGGAGGAGATTGTAGATTACCGCAGTGTTCTGTTTTGGCAGAATTTTCCTGCTCGGCCAGTAAAGTCCTCAATGAAAGGAAGGAAAATTTTTGATTTCACATGCTCTTGTTCATCACTACGATTCTTGTGCGACGGTCTGAACGCTCATTTTACCTCAGCGGACGAACAGCCACTCTTGAGCAACGTCTTTGTGAGTTGTTTTAATTTTGCGTCAAGCAGCTCTGGTTCACAGGTGTTCCTTCTCCCAAAAGCCAGCATTTTTATGATGCCTCGCTTTTGTTCGGCTGTGCTTCGAATCCCAGTGTAGGTAACGGTCTGAGAGTTGGGTCTTCGGTAAACTCCATAGCTTAAGCTTACATCCTCTATCTTGAAGACTAACACATCAAGAAAATTTAATGTACTGCCTGTCTCCCCCTCCTTGTTAATCTGAATCTTTGGATTAATTCCTTTCACATGCTTTTGAAATGGACCCAGTTCCTCTCTGCCATGCGTCCACAAAACAAACATGTCATCTACATATCGGATGCAATTATTCTGTATTTTGCTGTCAGTTTCCAGTGTCTGCTCCTCGACTTTTTCTGTAGAGAAATTCGGTATAACTGAGCTTAAGGGACTTAACGTGCTTTCCATAGCCACGCCATTCGTCTGTTCATAGAAATCAACGTTCCATTTTGAATACGTGGTCGTGTGGCAATATTTAAACAGTTCTGCAATATCTGGAGGAAACATCAAGTTCTGCTGTTGAAACACGTTGCTGAGTGGAGCCGTAGTAAATAGTAATACCACGTCAAAACTAAGTAATATGTCATCAGGCTGCACCACTAGGGCGTTTAATTTACAGATGAAATGAGCCGAATTCTTAATACAGGAATCCGATCGGCCCATAAACGGTCACAATATTATTGTCAAGAACTTGGCAATAGAACAGGGGAGCAAACCAATTGCTCTCATTTAGGTCTCAAAGGAACATGTTCTCTATGAACCTTCAGCAACCCAGAAGGCCTTGGTGGTAATAAAACAATTGATTGAAAAGATTTTTCTGAACGCTCACTTCGAGAGAGGATTTTTTTTAATACCAGCGCAACAGTTCTAAGATATTTGTCTTTGCCGTCATTATACTGCTTCCTGTATATCTGCCGTTATAATAAATCTTTAATCTTATTACGATAGTCTGTCACGTTCCGAACTACCGTCGCATAATTTTTGTCAAGACAAGAATTACAACACTAACGTCCGCTGTATAGCAGTGGAAAGAGTGCTGACTCGCGCAAAACATCCAAAAACAAAATTAAGCTGAGTGGGGAGAATGCTATAGAACGACCAAATGATATAATTAAGTGACCAGTTGAAAGACTCCAAAGAAAAACTCGTTTCGTATTTCAGAAAATGCGGAAATGAAGACGAAGAGCATCTTGGAACGTTTTACTCAGTCGGAAAAGCACCGTTAAAGCTGAAATCCCGAAGCTAAGAGCGACGATGAAGAAGTGCAAAGGCTGAAAAGAAGAAGCTTCTCGGATTTGTCAAAACTGGAGGACAATATCCGATACACGTCGCGGAGAACCTCAGACCCCGTGCGGGTCGGCAGGCAGACGGTCCGTTGCGGTGGCTCAGCGCCGGAATTACGCTTAAAACTGCTGTAATGAAGTTTACGCAAGCGCTCGCGCGAAAGGAATTGGTGTAAAGTAAGTTGCCACTTGCCGCTCTTCTGTGGGGGGAGAAGGGGACTAATTCCGGAGCCAAGGCGCGGTCGGTTTGTTGACGGGAGTCTTTGCGAGCGCTGCAGATTAGTGCATTGTAATGGAATTATAATGCGCGGGCGGACTCGCTGGGTAATAGGATCGTTGGTGGAGCTGATGCCGCACCGTTACTGCCTTCCCCCGCTGTACGGCGCCGTGTACTTGGGGGTAAATGTAGCGCTGCGACTCCCAGCCATTCCTGTTGCTTCTGCGCGGGCCAGAATGTGCTTCCCCCTGCGAAAAAAGGGGTATACACTGCACGTAGCGGAACGGCTAGTGGCGTGGAAGCTCGGAAAATCACATGGGACTAATTTCCTATTAAATGCTACGGGTTAGCGTTTTCTGGTATCATCTTAACGTTTCCTTGCAGGTTACTGTGTAGCTGCCTTTGGACAATGAGGTCATTCAGTCGTTCCGTTTTGATGCAACTTAATTATCTTCTTCTGCTCTTCGTCTTCTCTGCATGTAAGGGACAGTCAAACTTGAGCGGAGTAAATGGAGAAAAAGTAGGTAAACTGTTTAATATATCAAAAGTAATCGCCATAATTGTTAATTCATTTATCCAACTGAGAGACACGAAAAAAAAACTTATGCGTGAGCGGACCCATATGTTGCCAAGGTTACCTCCCCTAAGCTGCAGAAATTTCACTGGGAAATTATATGAAATTGATGATAACTCTGTTAACTAACGTTGTTCTCCGATTCTCATGCGTAACAGCACAGCGTCCCATAAACAAAATTAAACAACATCACCGTACCGGTGATGTTTGTTCCGGCCATATACACAGGGTGATTGCCGGCCGCGGTGGTCTTGCGGTTCTAGGCGCTGCAGTCCGGAACGGCGGGACTGCTACGGTCGCAGGTTCGAATCCGACCTCGGGCATGGATGTGTGTGATGTCTTTAGGTTAGTTAGGTTTAAGTAGTTCTAAGTTCTAGGGGACTTATGACCTAAGATGTTGAGTCCCATAGTGCTCAGAGCCATTTGAACCATTTTTTTTTTTGAACCACAGGGTGATTATACTGCTCCTACCGACATCGTTTTATACAACCCGCAATTCTTTTTTAAGCCCTCAAAATCGACGCGCCAGATTTTCGTATTCTCTCGCTCGGTACGCGCGAACTTTCGTCCTGCAGAAAAAATGAAGAAACCCTCTTTGTAGGAAAAGTAGTATAGGTAAATTACGTACTGGGATACGCTATCGCCGGAGGCCACGGTTTTCGAGTTATTCAAGAAAAAAGGTAAAAAAGTTGCCTTCGAACGCACCCTCACTTTCCGCACTGAGCCCTTACCAATCAATATTCCCTGTTTGTTGTTCGTGGCTCTCCAACCTACCACTGCACAAAAATTTCCGACTGCACCAACTATTCCCGATATTCGCCTTCTTGTGGTCCCTATTGATTGGGCTACTAAGCTACCAGCATAGTAGGCTACATCTTTAACATTATTAATTTAAACATGCTCGTGTGGATAACGAAAGAAAAACCACGATTATAAATATAGCGCTAAAAATATGTAGACAATACGATCCAGACTTAACGATTACAAGCACAGTAGTTTCGTAATTATTTATTTTATGCTATTAAAATTCAAAATGTTGTTAGATAAAATTTACACACATGACAATCATACAATTTGTCAATGGGGACTAAGCCGGTGGCATCATAAGGCCAGTCAGTGAAGACCGAAAAAGGTCGAATATGGTAAATACTTCTTGCAGTCACAAATTTTGGCACAGAGGTAGGAGGGAGTGTCATAAGCAATATACAGAAAGCATTTGAGGATCACTTTCTACGTTTTTCTTGAAAAACTCGAGAACTATTGCCTTTAGTGAAAACGTATCCCAGTACAAAGTTTAACTACATTATATTTCCTACAAAACAGTGTTGGTTATTTTTTGCTGTAGGATTAATAGTTTGCACGTAGCGAGTGAGAAGGTATGAATAATTCGTTCATGGTTTCTGAAGGCCAGATATAGATTTCTGGGCTGCAAAGAACGACACTGGAAGGGATAACTGAATCACGCTGTATGCAGGGCGTTTATAATTTAATTTTCGATACTTGGGAAGACCACCATGACAACGCATGATCGTAGGATAATGAAACGCTGTGTAAACATTTGTAAGGTCATGCGGAAGAGAAGTTACGAATAACCCAGTGATATACACATTTTAATTTCTACTTGGTAGGGTAACATTTGTCAACTGCCTACCATGTTTGCGTCGCAAGATACATACGGTGCTCACTGTGACGACCACCTGCAACCACGACAGTCTGGTACCGCACTAGAGGTACCACTTCATAATTGTTCGTAGCACTTTTCGAACCGTGGGCCATCGACTGTCCAGTTATCGTGACACAGCTCGTGCACTGCTTGCAGACTGCTCATTGAGTTCTGCCTTTTCAGCCGGTTCAACAGCAACTTCTTCAACAGTTTGGGGCGCAGTTTCTCGCAGCCTCTCACACGGAGCAACTTCAGATTTCCAAGTAATTCGAAGTTCCCAATCATGTTCTTCAACTGCTGTGCGAAAAGAGAACCTCTCCTTATGCCTTTAATGCGCCGTCGTTCGAGAACAGCTGCACCACTACTGCTCTTATTTTGATAAAGAAAGCCTTAAGACTTGGGCGCTGCTCACATTGTGCAGACACGTTTTGACCATCTCCAACTGCAAAGCACAGTAATGCTTGTTTTTCAACCCTATCACTCCGTACCAGTACCAGCACCTACCGGCAAGTGATGACAATAGCGCCACTTATTAACGCATTTGCTGCACCGCACAGTTTCAACGTCATTCCTATGAAGTATGGTACTCTAAAGGTAAACAGTTGTCCGTCTACACTTGCTCTCAAGGAAAGTTTAAGTATAACCACCCCGTACCTTGCGCTACCCGCGAAAAACCGTGGCGGGGTCGTTAGTTCCTTTAATAAATCAAAGTTAGAATCGTGTTCATATGTTTCTTTCTTCCCTGTAACTGCAAGAACTAATTTGTTATCGGCAAAACAACATTGTAACAGAATTTTGAGATGGCGCTAACACTGAAGGGTGCCCAAGAAGTTTCTGTTCGAAGGTCGTAGAGTTCAGAGTTGGTATGAGCTAGGTGACGGTCAGTTTGGCTTTAGGAAAAGTAAATGGATGAGAGAGGCAATTCTGACGTTACGGCTAATAATGGAAGCAAGGCTAAAGAAAAATCAAGACACTGTCATAGGATTTGTCGACCTGGAAAAAGCGTTCGACAATATAAAATGGTGCAACCTGTTAGAGATTTGAAAAAAGTAGGGGTAAGCTACAGGGAGAGACGGGCCATATACAATATGTACAACAACCAAGAGGGAATAATAAGAGTGGACGATCAAGAAAGAAGTGCTCGTATTAAGAAGGGTGTAAGACAAGGCTGTAGCCTTTCGCCCCTACTCTTCAATCTGTACATCGAGGAAGCAATGATGGAAATAAACGATAGGTTCAGGAGTGAAATTAAAGTACAAGGTGAAAGGATATCAATGATACGATTCGCTGATGACATTGCTATCCTGAGTGAAAGTGAAGAAGAATTAAATGATCTGCTGAACGGAATGAACAGTCTAATGAGTACACAGTATGGTTTCAGAGTAAATCGGAGAAAGACGAAGGTAATGAGAAGTAGTAGAAATGAGAACAGCGAGAAACTTAACATCAGGATTGATGGTCACGAAGTCAATGAAGTTAAGGAATTCTGCTACCTAGGCAGTAAAATAACTAATGACGGACGGAGCAAGGAGAACATCAAAAGCAGACTCGCTATGGCAAAAAAGGCATTTCTGGCCAAGAGAAGTCTACTAATATCAAATACCGACCTTAATTTGAGGAAGAAATTTCTGAGGATGTACGTCTGGAGTACAGCATTGTATGGTAGTGAAACATGGACTGTGGGAAAACCGGAACAGAAGAGAATCGAAGCATTTGAGATGTGGTGCTATAGACGAATGTTGAAAATTAGGTGGACTGATAAGGTAAGGAATGAGGAGGTTCCACGCAGAATCGGAGAGGAAAGGAATATGTGGAAAACACTGATAAGGAGAAGGGAAAGGATGATAGGACATCTGCTAAGATATGAGGGAATGACTTCCATGGTACTAGAGGGAGCTGTAGAGGGCAAAAACTGTAGAGGAAGACAGAGATTGGAATACGTCAAGCAACTAATTGAGGACGTAGGTTTCAAGTGCTACTCTGAGATGAAGAGGTTAGCACAGGAAAGGAATTCGTGGTGGGCCGCATCAAACCAGTCAGTAGACTGATGAAAAAAAAAATGTCAATTAGGAAAAATCGCTGTCAGCACTGAGGCACTCACTGACCATTACACCAGGCTGAAAATACCCGATTAGTAAAACACAGTCTTCAGCTGCGTGAAGAAGCCCTTAACTGTCTGCTGCACATCCTCGTCCGACAGGAGTCGTCGACCCTTCAAGGCCATTTGTAAAGGTTCGGAAGTTTGATATTCCAATGGTCAGAGACCAGGACTTCGGGGCGGGTGCTCGAGTGTTCCCCACTTGTCTCCCCCAGTTGAGGATGGCCTCCGTGATCGACCAGCGTCTTGTGCTCAATCGCGGCCAGCAAGAAACTTGAAGCATCATTCCACAACGGTACTTTTCAACAGACATGCTGCCCGATATGCACTGTTTACTGTCCGATGGATGTCTATCTCTGCTTGTCCATCGGCAGCCAAGAAAAGTATAACAGAACGTTGATCCTGTTTGGACCTATTGGTAATATGTTCAAATGTGTGTGAAATCTTATGGGACTTAAGTGCTAAAGTCATCAGTCCCTAAGCTTACACACTACTTAACATAAATTATCCTAAGGACAAACACACACACCCATGCCCCAGGCAGGACTCGAACCTCCGCCGGGACCAGCCGCATAGTCCCAGACTGTAGCGCCTGAGACCGCTCGGCTAATCCCGCGTGGCTATTGGGGAATATCACCAGCATAGTTAACGTTTCTGCATTTACCGCACGGTCTTCGGAAAGACACGAATGCCAATCTTATCCCTTGCCTACATTTCGAGTTTATATACCTACATCGTGGTCGCGTTGTGTTGCGTATACGCTGTAGCAAACCCCCCAAACAGAAACTCTTTGGTCACCTCTTATACTTTTCCCTTTGAGTGAATTCAGAGGTGTAGCCTGCCCTGAAGGGATTCACAGTGTTCATTCACAACGTTCCACAATTAAGAAAAGCCATAGAAAAATTCGTTACACTATGCATGTCAACGCTGTGCACAGAGTTGTGTAACCGTATTATACTGACAAACTGGGCCAATCCTATCATGTCTGGATGCAGCTAACGAAAAAAGAAAAAATATCGCTTCAAATGACTCTTACGACTTCTAGAATTGTGTACACACATTTGCAACCATGTCTGGCCTATCACGAAGTTCTTAAATGAAAATACGAAAATAAGCACACTTAGTAGTAATCCTTCCCCCCTCCCACTTACAGCAGATTCTACCTCTCTATTAACAAATTCAAGGCCTTAGACGTGTAACTGGAAGCACAGCACTTTTCGTCAGTAACAAACAGTTCGTAAAAATAAATGGTGTTTAATAGTGTTGAAGATTTACACAGATACTGTACAGAGTGATATGAACTGCAATGTCACACATTGTTAAGGAAGGGTAGTTTGATCTAAATGAGTATGATATGAGGGTTGGAACTTAAATAGTGGCAACTATTTATTCACAGCCGATACAAAAGAGTTACATGTTTGCACCTGTTACTGTTCTTCAAATTAATCACCAGCGTTGTGTGGAACCCGCGATATGGAAGGCGTAGTATACCGTTAACAGAGCCTGTTCTATTGATGGTGCTGATGGTGCGGTCTACTACCTGTCGAATCTCTGGAACAGTTCTGAAACGAATGACACGAAGTGTTTCCTTCAACTTCGGAATCAAATCAAAGTCACATGAACTTAAGTCCGGGGAGTTGGTGGATGGTACAGTATCTCCCACCGCTTCTTTCGCAAAGCTCGTCGCGGGTGATGCTCCAGCAACGAACAATAATACTGTGCATTGAAGGTCTGCCGTGGAGGAACGTAATATGTTAGGATAACACCATCACAATCGTACACAAGAATCACCACAACTTTAGACCGCTCCATTCTCACCATCAACAGAAAAGGCTCTGCTAACGGTATACTACGCCTTCCACATCGCTGGCAACGGTTTCTACACAACGATGGTGACTACTTTGAAGGACAGTAACAGGTGAAAACATGTAACTCTTTTGTATCGGTGTTGAATAAATAGTTGCCACTATTTAAGTTCCTACCCTTGTATTTATACGCAGACGAGGAATCAAGCAAAAGCAAGTTATTTTGACCAGCTTTGGGCAAAGAGCAGTGATCATACGATAGTTGCAGTCTTCTTGCGCCCATTTTTCCACTTTTGCATGCTGTGACGTAAATATTCCCTACTGCCCATGCAAAATCACATGCACGAGAAAGAACTGTTCGGGGCAGAGAACCTGAACCTTCTCGAAGGACAGTAAAGAGCTTTCCTGCCAAGTTACCATCCACATTAACATTATACGAATGTTTAAAGACATTCAAAAATCAAATGGCACTGAGCACTATGGGACTTAACATCGGAGGTCATCAGTCCCCTAGAACTTAGAACTACTTAAACTAATCTAAAGACATCACACACATCCATGCCCGAGGCAGGATTCGAAACTGTGACCGTAGCGGTTGCGCAGTTCCAGACTGAATCGCCTAGAACCGCTCGGCCACAACGGCCGGCTAACCGACGTTTAGTACGGATGTTAGAGACCAGCTCCTTAGCCTCCCGCAGTGTGGGTTCAGGAGAATTCGATTAATTGTTGAGAACCTGAGTCGACTAGAGGTAGTCATTCAGCAGACTTTTGGGGTGTATTTTTTGACCTTAGTAAGGCGTACGACACTAGCTGGACACACAGTACCTTAGGGCAGGTCCACTAGTGGAACTTCGTGGCCTCTTCCCCCATCGCCGTACGATCCTTCCTACCTAAGCGCTTTATTTATTTCCGAGTGAGTGGCGTGCTGTCGGATCGTTTGGAGCAGGGGAGTGGTATTCGTCAGGATAGTGTTTTAAGTATTACAGTTTGCCGTAGTCATAGACAGTATTACAGCGACGGTATGGGGTTAAGCACAGTGCTGCTTATTTTTGAACAATTTTGCTGTTTTTTGTTCCTGCAGTGTTGCATCAGCGACTCGTCAGTCGCAGTTTACAGTGCGGAGGCTGCAGGAGTGGGGTGCAAAGAGAGGGTTCCAGTTTTCCACATAATAGTGTGTGTTTGTGTGTCCGTTTTACTTGTTCCTGTCACATTTTTAATTCATCGGATTTGCATATTAGGGACACCATTTTACATTTGAAGAACTCAGTGAGGTTTCTAGTACTCATGTTTTACTCCAAATTGTCGTGGTTATAACATCTGCATGAAAACGACGCAGAAGGCACCGAAAATCGTAAAGTGCCTTAGCCACAGGTCTTGGGGAGCGAACGAAGGCCCGTCTGCACCAGTTTTATAGGGGTTTTGTGCGATCGTGCCTGGGCTCTGGGTGCACAGTGTACGAATCAGCGACGCCTTCTTATCTGAAGATAATGAGCTAATTAGGCTGGGCACTGGTGCTTTCATGACCAGCCCCCTATCCGTGCTGAGACTGGGGAACTGCTACTCACCATCGCTGACAGCTCTTCATGGTGCATCAGGCGGGTAAGTTTTTCGGTGGTCTGAATTCGCTTGCTCGTGCCACGTGCAGTATGTGCTAGAGTCACTTGGTGTGGAGCAGGTACAACCCCATCTCCAGGGTTTTAATCACCTGTCACTCTGGTTACTGCAGACGCCCAGAATAATTTTGGGTTTAGTGCAGTGCTCAAGCAAATGTTTTGTAATACGTAATTTTATGGCATTTTAGCTGAGCAGCACCACTCTATAGCGATCCTCAATCAGTTCAGTGTGCCATCCGATTACATGCTGTCACCTCGCTGTTGAGCTGCAGAGTCATGTGTCGATGGCAACGAGAGTGGTAGGTTGTGACAGATAATAAGCTGCGTCTAGTAAAGTCCTCAACACGGCCATGGCATGCATGCGAGATGAGGTCCTCCTCACTCATCTTGTCATAGGCCACAGCCATATGATGCATGGCTTCTTGCTCCGATGAGAGGACTTTCCAGTGTGTGGCGCTTGTGGCGTACAGATCACAGCGTGCCACATTTTACTAGAGTATGTTTTATTCACTCCACCTGCCTTGCCCCTATGGTAACACCGGTTCCAGACAGATCACTGAAGTTAACTTCTTTCGGGATTGGCTAGCACTTGTATGGGTCTACCGAGTGTTGTTGGCAAGCGGGGTCCGCTCAGCCCTTGTGGGGCCAGTTGAGGAGCTACTTCATTGAGAATTAGCGACACTGGCCACGAAAACTGACAGCATCTGGAAGGGTGGTTAGCTTATCACATGCCCACCTGTATCAGCGTCCGAGGACGCCCAAGGGCTGAGGATGACACGGCTGTCGGTCGGTACCGATGGGCCTTTCGGACTGTGTTTTATTTTCGGACCATCGGCAGTTCATTTGCCGACAGATTTTCCGATATTTTAGCTGACAATCAAATGAGGGTCTTGCGACTTTTAAAATTCTGTGAATTATCCGAAGCGTTTTAATGTGTTGTCTTTCGTGTTTATTGTAAGTAATGAAGCAGCAACATATTGCTGTGAAACTATTTTAGTTTCCGTCTTGTCTTCCTTAGCTTCACATAACAGTTTTAGTACATCTGAACTCTTTCAACGCTATCTTCCATGAGCTAGTGTGATTTTGCGGATATTCGTGGGCGAGATTGGTGAGAGCAAATGCGATTTTATTACACATTGATTTTTATCTATTTTCTTGCTTTTCTCAGTTTTGATCACATTCCCTTCTACTACTTTCGTAAGGGCGTTAATAGCCTCATGGTTGAGCGCCCCTAGCACACACACACACACACACACACACACACACACACACACACACACACAGACAGGAGCCGCCTGATCCACGTTTTACAATGTTACTCTCACTGTGCGAAAGGGTACTCTGGCACCATGACTCACGGCGTGTGACAATAAAGCTTCTGTCTCATCCCCTACCCGTGATGTTTATTGCTAAACCTCAGTTTCTCAACAAAGTGCTACACATTTGTCCGTCTCTTGATGAACGTGCTATTTTAGAAGCTACGATATGGGCCGAAAGATTACATTTACATACAGGGTGTTTCAAAAATGACCGGTATATTTGAAACGGCAATAAAAACTAAACGAGCAGCGATAGAAATACACCGTTTGTTGCAATATGCTTGGGACAACAGTACATTTTCAGGCAGACAAACTTTCGAAATTACAGTAGTTACAATTTTCAACAACAGATGGCGCTGCGGTCTGGGAAACTCTATAGTACGATATTTTCCACATATCCACCATGCGTAGCAATAATATGGCGTAGTCTCTGAATGAAATTACCCGAAACCTTTGACAACGTGTCTGGCGGAATGGCTTCACATGCAGATGAGATGTACTGCTTCAGCTGTTCAATTGTTTCTGGATTCTGGCGGTACACCTGGTCTTTCAAGTGTCCCCACAGAAAGAAGTCACAGGGGTTCATGTCTGGCCAATAGGGAGGCCAATCCACGCCGCCTCCTGTATGTTTCGGATAGTCCAAAACAATCACACGATCATTGAAATATTCATTCAGGAAATTAAAGACGTCGGCCGTGCGATGTGGCCGGGCACCATCTTGCATAAACCACGAGGTGTTCGCAGTGTCGTCTAAGGCAGTTTGTACCGCCACAAATTCACGAAGAATGTCCAGATAGCGTGATGCAGTAATCGTTTCGGACCTGAAAAATGGGCCAATGATTCCTTTGGAAGAAATGGCGGCCCAGACCAGTACTTTTTGAGGATGCAGGGACGATGGGACTGCAACATGGGGCTTTTCGGTTCCCCATATGCGCCAGTTCTGTTTATTGACGAAGCCGTCCAGGTAAAAATAAGCTTCGTCAGTAAACCAAATGCTGCCCACATGCATATCGCCGTCATCAATCCTGTGCACTATATCGTTAGCGAATGTCTCTCGTGCAGCAATGGTAGCGGCGCTGAGGGGTTGCCGCGTTTGTATTTTGTATGGATAGAGGTGTAAACTCTGGCGCATGAGACGATACGTGGACGTTGGCGTCATTTGGACTGCAGCTGCAACACGGCGAACGGAAACCCGAGGCCGCTGTTGGATCACCTGCTGCACTAGCTGCGCGTTGCCCTCTGTGGTTGCCGTACGCGGTCGCCCTACCCTTCCAGCACGCTCATCCGTCACGTTCCCAGTCCGTTGAAATTTTCAAACAGATCCTTTGTTGTATCGCTATTCGGTCCTTTGGTTACATTAAACCTCCGTTGAAAACTTCGTCTTGTTGCAACAACACTGTGTTCTAGGCGGTGGAATTCCAACACCAGAAAAATCCTCTGTTCTAAGGAATAAACCATGTTGTCTACAGCACACTTGCACATTGTGAACAGCACACGCTTACAGCAGAAAGACGACGTACAGAATGGCGCACCCACAGACTGCGTTGTCTTCTATATCTTTCACATCACTTGCAGCGCCATATGTTGTTGAAAATTGTAACTACTGTAATTTCGAAAGTTTGTCTGCCTGAAAATGTACTGTTGTCCCAAGCATATTGCAACAAACGGTGTATTTCTATCGCTGCTCGTTTAGTTTTTATTGCCGTTTCAAATACACTCCTGGAAATTGAAATAAGAACACCGTGAATTCATTGTCCCAGGAAGGGGAAACTTTATTGACACATTCCTGGGGTCAGATACATCACATGATCACACTGATAGAACCACAGGCACATAGACACAGGCAACAGAGCATGCACAATGTCGGCACTAGTACAGTGTATATCCACCCTTCGCAACAATGCAGGCTGCTATTCTCCCATGGAGACGATCGTAGAGATGCTGGATGTAGTCCTGTGGAACGGCTTGCCATGCCATTTCCACCTGGCGCCTCAGTTGGACCAGCGTTCGTGCTGGACGTGCAGACCGCGTGAGACGACGCTTCATCCAGTCCCAAACATGCTCAATGGGGGACAGATCCGGAGATCTTGCTGGCCAGGGTAGTTGACTTACACCTTCTAGAGCACGTTGGGTGGCACGGGATACATGCGGACGTGCATTGTCCTGTTGGAACAGCAAGTTCCCTTGCCGGTGTAGGAATGGTAGAACGATGGGTTCGATGACGGTTTGGATGTACCGTGCACTATTCAGTGTCCCCTCGACGATCACCAGTGGTGTACGGCCAGTGTAGGAGATCGCTCCCCACACCATGATGCCGGGTGTTGGCCCTGTGTGCCTCGGTCGTATGCAGTCCTGATTGTGGCGCTCACCTGCACGGCGCCAAACACGCATACGAGCATCATTGGGACCAAGGCAGAAGCGACGTCTCCATTCGTCCCTCCATTCACGCCTGTCGTGTCACCACTGGAGGCGGGCTGCACGATGTTGGGGCGCGAGGGGAAGACGGCCTAACGGTGTGCAGGACCGTAGCCCAGCTTCATGGAGACGGTTGCGAATGGTCCTCGCCGATACCCCAGGAGCAACAGTGTCCCTAATTTGCTGGGAAGTGGCGGTGCGGTCCCATACGGCACTTCGTAGGATCCTACGGTCTTGGCGTGCATCCGTGCGTCGCTGCGGTCCGGTCCCAGGTCGACGGGCACGTGCACCTTCCGCCGACCACTGGCGACAACATCGATGTACTGTGGAGACCTCACGCCCCACGTGTTGAGCAATTCGGCGGTACGTCCACCCGGCCTCCTGCATGCCCACTATACGCCCTCGCTCAAAGTCCGTCAACTGCACATACGGTTCACGTCCACGCTGTCGCGGCATGCTACCAGTGTTAAAGACTGCGATGGAGCTCCGTATGCCACGGCAAACTGGCTGACACTGACGGCGGCGGTGCACAAATGCTGCGCAGCTAGCGCCATTCGACGGCCAACACCGCGGTTCCTGGTGTGTCCGCTGTGCCGTGCGTGTGATCATTGCTTGTACAGCCCTCTCGCAGTGTCCGGAGCAAGTATGGTGGGTCTGACACACCGGTTTCAATGTGTTCTTATTTCCATTTCCAGGAGTGTATACCGGTCATTTTTGAAACACCCTGTAGGTGCTCCTTTGTCGGACAAAGATGGTGAAAATCAGTTAGAGGTAGGTCAAGGCTGTATCATGGGTGCTCCAGCAGCTCAAAAACAATATCACAATTGAAGACATGCTATAACTATGCGGAAAAGCCACACCGCCGAGGTCACTTTTTGTTATTTTATGGGATTACCGGCTTTGAACCTTTTTCAGTTTATCCTCGGAGCCATTAATTACTATTTACCGCTAAAAGCGGTCGTCAGTCGGCAGAGATTCAGTAATGATTATTGAAATTACAACTGAACTGGCTAAATGCGCAGCTTTGCCTGCTGGAGATCTGTGCTTCACGTTAATTTTAGTTAAATATCTCAGGATGAACTAAAAAATGATCCGAAGCAGGTTAGCCTGAAAAATAAAAAAAAGTGACCTTTTGGAGTGTAAAATCGTGAGCGGATTTTTTGTATCCCAAAAGTACGCTTTGCTTTTGAACTATTTGGCTGTATGGGAAGAATTATGTTTCCAAACTATGCTGCGCTGCAAACTCTCATCAACTGCCTTGTATTTAGAACGCGTTAAATGTGATATTGATCTTTCCGAAAGTTCCAGTTGGTGTTCGTCGCTTGATGTTGTACGCTACTGACACAAACCTAGTGTAGGAATTCACAGGCGACTGCTCAAAGTGTACACTGGTTAATGTTAGACTTAACCACAGTATCATCAGATCTGCGTCGATGATTGTCACAGGTCATTCGTTCAAGTCGATTCGATTCTCCTACTCGATTTCGAACTGGACGTTTACACGAAAGCACTTTGTTCTCCTCTGTCTGTCGCAAGCACTGGGAGAAAGTATGAGCAATAAAGATGTTACAACTGTTCAAATTATCTTTGGTTCATCTGGAGTTGATAGAAGATATAGAGAAGATCCAACGGAGAGCAGCGCGCTTCGTTACAGGATGATTTAGTAATCGCGAAAGCGTTACGGAGATGATTGATAAACTCCAGTGGAAGACTCTGCAGGAGAGACGCTCAGTAGCTCGGTACGGGCTTTTGTCAAAGATTCGAGAACATACCTTCACCGAAGAGTCAAGCAGTATATTGCTCCCTCCTACGTATATCTCGCGAAGAGACCATGAGGATAAACTCAGAGAGATTAGAGCCCACACAGAGGCATACCGACAATCCTTCTTTCCACGAACAATACGAGAATGGAATAGTAGGGAGAACCGATAGAGGTACTCAAGGTACCCTCCGCCACACACCGTCAGGTGGCTTGCGGAGTATGGATGTAGATGTAGATGTAGATGTAGAGTGGCTGGAAGCACGTTGTGAGGGTGCAACGTCAAGATTATTATTGAAAATGGTCAGTGATTTAGAAGATGGTTCAAATGGTTCAAATGGCTCTGAGCACTATGGGACTCAACTGCTGAGGTCATTAGTCCCCTAGAACTTAGAACTAGTTAAACCTAACTAACCTAAGGACATCACACACATCCATGCCCGAGGCAGGATTCGAACCTGCGACACTAGCGGTCTCGCGGTTCCAGACTGCAGCGCCAGAACCGCGCGGCCACTTCGGCCGGGTTAGAAGGTGGGAGAAGGCCTATACCTCAGAGGCCGGGTATTGATGGAGCACGTTGTGTGACTGGAGGGACTACCTAATTACGAGGTGTGTTAAGTAAGAATTGCTTTAAAATGAAAATGAAACTGCAGACTTTTCCTAGCAATTTTATTTTGTCATAAAAACCTGTATTTTAATCTGCTTTGCTACATAGTTCCCACCAATATTAAGGCACCTATTCTATCATACAACCAGCTTTCCAATACCATCGCATTCGGGAGGACGACGGTTCAATCCCGTCTCCAGCCATCCTGATTTAGGTTTTCCGTGATTTCCCTAAATCGTTTCAGGCAAATGCCGGGGTGGTTCCTTTGAAAGGGCACGGCCGATTTCCTCCCCATCCTTCCCTAACCCGAGCTTGCGCTCCGTCTTAAATGACCTCGTTGTCGACGGGACGTTAAACACAACCTCCTCCTCCTCCAATACCATCTTGATAGAAATCTGTTGCCTGATTAATCAACCACTGCTGTACACTCGTTTTGATATTTCGTCGTCGTCCTGGCCCTTGACGTGCAGGAATATGAAGTAGTTACTGGGCGCTAGGTCGAAGCCGCATTGAGGGTGATCAAGCTGTTCCCAGCAAAATGATGCCATCAGCTCTTGAGTTCGAGTGCTCGCATGTGAACGGGCATTGTCATGAATCAAAATGATCTACTTACTGAGCGTGCCGTGCCTTTTGTTTCGGATTACGCGGTACGGTTTTTTAAGGTCTGACCATAAGTCGTAGAATTTATGGTTTCACCATGAGGCAAGAAGTCTACAGCAACACCCCTTTCCTGTCCCAAAAATCGATACACGTGATAATTCACGCTGAAAATGTTTACTTGAACTTAATTTTCTGCGGTGGTGTGGAATGCTGCTATTATGTGGTTTGCTGCTTTGATTCTGGTGCAACGTAAGCCACCAGTGTTTTATCCCCTGTGACAGTTTAGCTTAAAAACTCGTCACCCTCTTCACCGTACCACTCTACGAAAGTCAAAGGACTGGTTTAACGTTCGCTTTTATGCATCTCAATCGGCATTTTCGATATCCAGCGTGAGCTCAACTTCTGATAGTTTAAACGTTCTGCACCAAATCACTAGTAGTGACTGAAGGTCGCTCACTTCGCTACTCCATCAAGCACACTCGAAGGGCCCTCTCATTATGGATTCTCCATACACTTCACTGTTCTGACGATGAATTTTAGCCGCTTTGACGCCTTTAGCACTAAGAAAACAAGTCACAGCGCGTATTTCTCAGTCGGAGGTATTCTCAGTCGGAGGAGGAATTTGAAACACAAGGAAACACAGTCACGCCGCGTGGCTCTATAATGACTTCTGTGGCTTGCCAACAGCCCGGTACTGAGAGCGCATGCGCCGAATGGCGACCGCGGTGCTGCAGTGAGGAAATTCAAAACGGTACTTACTTTAATACACGCCTCGTACTAAGAAGCTCCTAAGTAGTAAACATCAGCTCCGTAAATTAATCTTACAATCAAATGTCACGCCAACGGCCTTGTCGCAGTGGTAACAGCGGTTCCCGTCAGATCACCGAAGTTAAGCGCTGTGAGGCTGGGCTAGCACTTGAATGGGTGACCATCCGGTCTCCCGGGATTTGTTGGCAAGCGGGGTGCAATCAGCCCTTTTGAGACTGAGGATGATACGGTGGGCGGTCGGTACCGTTGGGCCTTCATGGCCTGTTCGGGAGGAGATAAGTTTTTTAGTTTTTAATCAAATGTCACATTTTCAGAGACTTCACTGATCCCATACAATTTTATGTATGTAGAGTGAAGTGGGGAGTGAAAAGTTGCACCAAAGCCGGGAATCAAACCCCTGTCTTCTACTTATTAGGAAGGTGCGTCAGCCACTAAGCCACTTCAGCACAGCGGTTCACAAAAGTGCACGGATTACCCAGGCACTCCTCCCCCGACGATACAAATTCTCACTGCTGGCCTAGTCTGCTTCTAAATTCTCCCGTACACACGAACACATTTGCCGAGTCTCTCTATTTTCTGGAATTACAACTAAGCATCGAACGTAAATATCTGTATGAGAGCAGTAAATTCTCTGAAATTGTGTCATTTCATTTGTGTAAGTACCTGCACTGGCGTTCCGCGGTGGATCCCCATTTACATTCGATGCTGAGCTGCTATTCTAGAACTTGGAGAGCCTCGGCAATTCTGTTTGGGTGAGACGGGGTAATTTCAAGTGGACAGGGACGGCAGCCAGAATTTGGATGGCGGAGGGAGGCGTTCAAGGGTAATCTATGCACTTGTGCCAAAGTGGCTTAGTGGCTAACGAACCTGCCTTAGTTAGTAGGAGATCCGGGTTCGATTCCCGGCCTTGGTACAAATTTTCTCTCGCCGCTTCAATGTATATACATACATCATCTTTGAATTATGGTATTATACAAAATATCATATCACTAATATGATTAGTGTTTCATACTGAAGCACTCAAAAACAATTATGAGTCAAATCATTAAGACGACTGTTCCCCCGCGGGGTCAGGAAAGTATGTAAGCGGAGTTGAGGCGAACGGGGAATCATTGTAGCGACGATAATGGCCTCAAACCAGGAAATGCCACGAAATAAGCTACTTTAACAAATGGCCAACTGCTATGGCTCGGTGCCTGGGAACGAGCATCTGGGAAGTCGCAGAGCTGGTTGACTTCGCGTGCTACTGTCATCAGTATCTGAGGTAGGTAATCGAAGGTGCCACGGTGTTAGACATCCATGAGTCATCACAGAAAGTACAGGTTACCCGCTTTGCGAAGGAAGATAGATTTGACGGCACATTCCGGTGCAGGTGACAGTGATTCAGGAACTCACTCTTCTGTGTAGATCCTTATAGATGATACTATGCGGAACACGATCCCTACACGTTCCAGTTTCTCCCATCGAAATCGTCACTTAAGATTGCAGTGTACGCTGAGTCATCGAAATTGAACTGTGGATTATTGGAAATGTCTCTCCTGTCTCTCCTCGCTGGATGAACAATGAACTAGTTCGATGGTGGCTTCCGGATACCTCGTCATCCAGATGATCAGCTGCTCTAAACAAGCACTGCGTCACTGACAAAGACCTGGGGCAGTAGTTTTATGCTGTGGAGGACATTTACCTGAGAGTCCATGACATCGGCAATCGAAGGTATGAAAGCTGTGGACTATAGATCCTCTTTAGCAGATCGCTTGCATCCCTTCATGCCTGATGTCTTCTAGGACGGCGATGTCCTCTTTCAGCAGAATTGCAATCCGTGTTACAATGCAGAAATCGTGTTACAGTGGTGTCAGTGTCACGATGGTGAAACCACTTTGATATCATAGTTTCTACATTTGCCTGATCCAAATACCATGGAACACATCTCGGATGCTACCAGATGCCAGCTCCGGTCAACAAACAACCGACCGGCTGGTAGTATGCGGGATTTGTGTACCAGAGCATATACTATCTGTGCCTTATACCTCTGAAGAATTTGCAAGACTTTTCTAATCCATGCCATGCAGAATCGCTACTGTAGTATTACTGAAGGTGGTCCAGCATGCTATTGAACAGTTGGTCATAATGTCAGGGGAAAAAAGCTGAACTGAAACTCCCGCACATGCCATGAAGGCCCAAAGGTATGGACTGGCCGCCGTATCATCCTCAGCAGACAGGCGTCACTGGATGCGGATGTGGAGGGGCTTGTGCTTAGCACACCGTTCTCTCGGCCGTATGTCAGTTTCCGAGACCGGAGCCGCTATTTCTCAATCAAGTAGCACATCAGTTTGTCTGACAAGGGCTGAGTGCACCCCGCTTGCCAACAGCGCTCGACGGACCGGATGGTCACCCATCCAAGTGCTAGCGCAGCCCCACAGCGCTTAACTTCGGTGATGTGACGAGTACCGGTGTTACCACTGCGGCAAGGCCGTTGGCGAAAACAGCTGAACTGTAGATGACAAATGACATATCTTAATGTCATCCATAAAAATTAATAAGAAACATGAAACACAATAAACAAACTTAAAATGATAGATACCTATGAATATTTCATGTGTTGACTTGTACAGAATATGCTGCAAAGTGGGATCTATATCAGATAAACATTTTTACCTCAGTCTCTTGAGAGCTTAGATGCCACTACAGAAGCCTCCGTCCCCTGTGTCAACCTCATAAGCTCCATGTAGCACTCGGTTATTTGTCAGACCTTATTCTTCCCCTGCAGTTATCAGAGGCTTAGTTTTGTACCATCTAAGTTAATACGTACGCTACCATCCTGCCATTTCTTCCAGTCAGTGTTTCCACATACTCCTCTCAACGCTGATTACGAACAAAGCTCGCATCTTACCTCATTAGCCCACTTAATTTTCAGCATACATGTATAATGGCAGATTTCAAACGCTTCGATTATCTTTCTGTCATATTTTCTCACAGATCAAGACTCTCTATTTGCAATTTGACTTATACGCCCAGAGAAATTAACATCAATGTAAAATCAGAATAACGTGGTGAGAGAGAGAGAGAGAGAGAGAGAGAGAGAGAGAGACAGAGAGAGAGAGAGAGAGAGAGAGAGTTGAAGGACAATAGGCAAGTTGAGGAAAATGTAAAGACTTTTTTGGACCGATAAGTGGTTCGCTTCGGGGGAGGGCATAAAACATTACAGCAAAGGACAGTAACAATTAATATTTGTCTCAGAATGGTAACATGCAACAGGAACTGTTAAGGTGCGTGTGTGTCTGGTGTGCTACTCTAGAAACATCCCCCAGGCTGTGGCTAAGCCATGTCTCCGCAATATCCATTCTTTCGGGAGTGCTTGTTCTGCAAGGTTCGCAGGACAGCTCCCGTAAAGTTTAAAAGGTAGGAGGCGAGGTACTGGCAGAAGTAAAGCTGTGAGGACGGGGCGTGAGTCGTGCTTGGATAGCTCAGTTGGTAGAGCACTTGCCCATGAAAGGCAAAGGTCCCGAGTTCGAGTCTCAGTCCGGCACACAGTTTTAATCTGCCAGGAAGTTTCATATCAGCGCACACTCCGCTGTAGAGTGAAAATTTCATTCTAGGATAAACGTTACTTGATAAGGACATTGATACGAGCAGTGGTGTGGAGAGAAATACATGTGTGAGAAATGTAAGAACATAATACATGGAAGTCAGTGTAATTCGAAACAAACGATCGTTTTAGTTGTGGCCCAGCTGTCTTTCCTGCCAAAAATCCAACTACAGATATTTCATTTTCAGAAACTGTCCTATTACAACTATAGTTACTGTTTTTTCTGCCATATATGCTATTACAAACGAAGTTAGTGATATTTAAAAAGAAGGAGTTGCCATACTAGATACTGCAGAGGCAACAGAACTAGAGATTGCAGTATCACTGGCTATCTTCAAATGTCAGGAGGCAGGTGTACATTTCTTACATCCATATTTAGTCACGTGATGCGTAGACCGTAAAAGCGACTCCAAAATAAACTGAGCCGCGTGTGCATTCAGAGTGTACCAAGCATTAATGCTGTGAAACAAATACCGATTAAAGACTTCACTCTCATATGAAATGCAACAAATAAATTTGCTTAGGCGTGTAAATGAAAATATATTTTTAAGGAGTAACAAATTCACTGTCTATGTGTAGCTTGACATTCCTGTTCGTAGAATATCGCACATACGAGATTTCAAATGTGTTAATCACAATTGTGAACGTTGTTCATTGGAATGAAATCTGATTGGCTATTCTCAATTCAGTTTTACACCGAAGAAAATATTTGCGGCGGTAATACAGTGTTCTCAAAAGAAAGAAATAAAAGTCATAAACTGTGCTTCAGCTGCAGAAATTTCTACTTCATATTCAAAGCTATGTTTGGTGCCAGTAGAATTATTTGAGTTAATGTCACAGAAGAATGTGGTAGTTTGCTTCTTATATCTTCCTTGCTTCATCCTTTACTGGTGATTTTGTCTCTTTCACGTTTGCTACTACGAAATGCCCAGATTTCAAGTAAAGTTCATCGCCTTTCCAATTTCCGCTATTCATTACTTTTGTGTGCTTTGGTTTCTTATTCAGTAAATATTTTATGGTCACTCCATCCTACAGATTCTGTATTTCTGGGTACAGCAATATCGTCAGTGAATTTATCATTATGTTGACACCCTGAATTTTAATCACACTCCTGAAACTTTCTTTAATGTTCGTCATTGCTTCTGAGAGAAATATTAAACCCCGTCTGTATAGACCATCTAAACTCTAGCACTTCCGTGTTGGTACCATTTTGTGTTTTTGGACGACAGATCTAAGCAAGTGTCATGATTGGTTTGAGAACTGCCTTTTTGTCCCCTGTACATTTCTTAAAACAAAACTGACAGACGTATGAAGCATACTCAATTATATTTTTCTGTCTTCTGTATTTTGTTCAAAAATGCTTCAGATGGCTCTGAGCACTATGCGACTTGACTGCTAAGGTCACCAGTCGCCTAGAACTTAGAACTAATTAAACCTAACTAACCTAAGGAAATCACCCACATCCATGCCCGAGGCAGGATTCGAACCTGCGACCGCAGCGGTCACTCGGCTCCAGACTGTAGGGCACAGAACCGCACGGCCACTCCGGCCGGCTTGGATTTTGTTGTCGTGAGAAATTTGGATATGTCAGTTGTTAAGCTGATGTGCGATCATGCACTTACCTGGACCGTGCAACTAGAGTTCTTCCGTAAGTTCGAGAGCATGTGTGTAGTGGCATAGACTCTGTACATAAAATCCATTCATTATTTGATTGCCGCTTCACACAATGATATCAGATGTGAAATAGGAGTATGTAAGCCTCGTGCTTTATTTGTTTCCAAATCTTCCAAAGCTCAGTCACACTCTGATAGTAGGTCCACTATGTCATCCAGATCGACACACATTTCTTCTACTGTTATGCCATCGCTCCTCACACTCGTAGAGGCCGTCACTGAGCCACAGCGCCAGAGATTGCGCCAAAGAGTTTTATTTCGCCGCCTCCACTGGCAGTTCTTGTCGAGAAGTCGTGGTGGAGAGTGCTTATTGAGAAGTAGCAGTAGGCAGTGCTTGTTGAGATGTGGCAGTAGCGAGTCGTAGTTGAGAAGTTGCGGTAGTGAGTGCTTGTTCAGAACTTGTAGTATTGTTTTGGATTGGGGATGCTCTAGTGATCATAGTGTGCTTTTCGTCAATATATATGAAGGTAAAAAATTCCTTTTTTTTTCATTATTTCAATGTCTTAAACAATAATGCCTCTTAGTCACAGGTTCAGTCAACAAAGCATCTGGCTCGTGTTCTTGTATTAGACTGTATAAATGGTATTTAAAATATCTTCTAGGTATTGAGGAAGAACCGTGCCAGATGTGTACGTTGAATCACACTTCCACACACAGAACAGCGACACTTGTGCGTTGTTGTTTCGTAGCTTTCATAGTTGCTGGGGACTTAATTAATTAATTGTGTTAACGGAAATTTCGTTTCATCCTTTGTTGTTGTTCTAAGCAGTCAGATTGCGTACTAATACCAGTCAGGGCCAACCGTTTACGAGACTGCGTAACCGGACAGTCAGCGACTGAAAATTAAGATATATTTGCATTTCTATATAATTAAGCCCCACATGCGCGTGGCGACCGCTGCTTCGGATCGTCCCTTGGAATTCTTCTGATTGTAAAAATAGCAGACAGTGGTATTGATGTAGTAATTTGTAGTTTAGTAATTGTAGTCTATATTGCATGTGTAGATTTGGTAATTGTCATTCTTCTAATGGTAATTTTTGCAGAATTTAATTTTTGTTGTCTTGTATACGGGTTTGACAATTTTGTGCAATTATGAAGATTTCAATGGTTCGTTAGACGTGTTTGCCGGGAAACATTTCGTGTGAATGGTATTGTTGGTGATAAAGTGTTATATTGCGTGTAATTCTCGTATAGTGACGAGTTTTGTATGTTTTGTAAATGATTACGCAATCGATGAAAAAGGCAAAAATGATGGATAGTGAGAATGATGAAATTGTTAACATGGCGAACTCGCCAACACAGGAGAACAGGATGATGAATAATGGAGTTGAAAACAATTTAATAAGCAGGGAAAATAGTCCAGAACCAGTTCAAAATTTTTCACAATCAAAACATTTTCAGAATACGAGATTAACGACAGAGGACTCTGGAATAGTATCGAACACAGACAGCTTTACAGCTTTGACGGAAGAAGTTGGTTTTGCGGGAAATGTTAGGGGCGAAAAGAATTTCGAACCAGTTAATATGGAGCAGTAGATGGGTGCTATATTAAATTTGGGATCGCAGTTAGGATCTGAATTAAGAAGAGAGATGGGAACAATGGAAACACGGTTAGACTCATCGGGATCACAGTTACGATCTGAAATTAAAACAGATATGGGAACAATGGAAACACGGTTAGGATCTGAATTAAAAACAGTGGCAACACGTTTAGAAACAGAGATGGAAACAATGGAAACACGGTTAGATTCACGAATAGGGACATGTTTCAAAAACATGAAAGATGAATTAAAGAAAGAAATTAGAGAAGAAGTACAACCGATTTTGAATGCTCACAATAGTAGATTAATTTAAATAGAAATCAGACAAAAGGAACAGGATAGAGAACAGGAAGAAAGAGATCGCTTGATAGTACAAAAAGTTTCAGAGTTAAATTTACAACGTGCACACGAAAGGAAGAAATATTTGAGAGAATCGAGGAATCCGTACCAAATGACAGAATAAATAACCTAACACAACAGTATGAACCGTTAACTACTAAATGTGTCAATACTGAAACCCGAGTCGCGACACTTACGAAGACGTAAATAAACAGAAGGATCAATTAGGTGACTTATCGGAAAGAGTTGAGGAGATTTCAGATAAATTGACAAGTCTTAGTTTAAATGGGGACAAAGATTCGGAAGATACAGCTCCATTACCATTTGCAGAAACCGTAGAGTACCAGAACATAAATAAGCATGTTGAAAAATAGGGAAAATTTAATGAACACGTTAAAAGGGAATTTGAGGCATTACAAAAGCAAGTCAAACAAAATGAAGGCGAAATCGTAGGAAAAGACAGCAGAGGAAATTTAGAATCACAGATAGCAGAGGGGTTTGAAGAAAGTAATTTATTTCATTTACGAGAAGCAACAAGAGAGCGCCAGGCGCGCGAACTTGACAATAATCGACATTGGGACAGGGACAGACGCGGTAGGTCTTTGTCGCCACGAGGAGAAAACTTTGACTATAAACACTTCTTAACTGTTCGGAAATTTAAGATCTTTCGCAACTCTAAGAACGACATACATCCATGTTCATGGTTAGATCAATTTATGTACGCACTTCCACCAAATTGGCCACTAAGTCACAAACTGGAATTTATGTGTGGATATTTAGAAAACGAACCGGCGACGCGGATGCGCGCACTTATTAGAGATTGTAATAATTTAAATGATTTTTATCATGCATTTCTATCGGCATATTGGTCCGAAAACACGCAAGACAGAGTCAAACATAGTCTTATTATGCAGCGTAATTTCAAACAGTCAGTTCCGCACGCCAGCAGAATACTTGGAAGACACGATTCGAAAGAATCAGTTCCTTTCCAGCCCTTATAGCCCGACTGAATTAATTCGCATTTGTTTAACTAAGCTGCCACAATCGATAAGACAAATTGGTTTAGCCGGAAGATGTAAAGACGACATTGAAACTTTTAAGACTTTGCTACAGGAACTTGAGTATGACAACGACGACGGGACTCCTTGTAGTTTTTTCAGTAACAGTAATTACAATAGATTTCCAGAGAGAAGGGATAAGGATCGGAACGGACGTTATATGGGTAACTTTGAGAATGACTGACGAAACAGACAGGACAATAGATACCAGCCTTATGACAATAACAGACGTTCTAACAGAAATTACACAGACAATTATAATAACGGTAATTCCTACCGGAATGATCAATCATACGGAAACAGTAATCGGTATTATCAAGACAGAAATTATTCATATAGTAATAGAAATTCTTACTACAGAAATAACCAGGGTAGTAGATACAACAATAATTTCAGAATAACGGTCGAAATTACACAAGAAGCAGTCATGCAGATAGACAGGAAAATAGAAATTTTAATAACAGACACAACCAAGAATTTACATCTAACAGACAGGAGGGACCTAATTGGCATCCTCAGCGTGACAGAAATTCCGAGAGACAAGTGCAAATCGTAGAAACTGATCCGCGAAATGACGCGAATAATCAAAGACGTGAAGCAAACAATCGACAATGACTTGCAGCTTCGGCTTCTGGCAGCAATATAGACGGTTCAGAAAGTAATGACGCTGCGACTTTACACTACGTACGCCTGGAAGACATGAGAGACATTTTGCTAGACGATAAGGAACATAATGTAGGCGCATTTTTACATCCTGTTATTGAAGTATGTGTGGGTAAGAATGAGTTCACTGCAGTTTTAGATTCTGGGAGCCCATTGAACGTTATTAATGAATCAGTTTTTCGTATATGTGTAAGAACTATTGCTTGTCCTGTCTTACCTGTTTCTAAAACTACAATTCCAGGAGCTATTTCAGGAAAAAGTGTGAAAGTCAAACAACAGACCAACTTAAATTTCATTTGTCAAGGGTACGAATTTTCTCCTAATTTTATTATTGTTCTATTACTCAGTACACAAATTATATTAGGTATGGAGGCAATTTTAAACTTTAAAGAAGGAAGTGTGAATTTGACTGTGACCGGAATGCCGAAATGTTTGAAATTTTTCGAGTGTTTAGCAAGATCTGAATCAGATACAAAATGTTTAAGGTTTCTTACTTCTGATGTTTTCGTTGGGCATTATGACGACAATGTGTTCATTCATGACAACGACAATAGATACAGAGACGCGATGGATGATATAATTAATAGCGAAGAATTAATTAATGAAAAGGTTAAGAAAGCTGAAGTGCCAGATGACGTTGCAAGAGAAGAACTGCACCAAATTTTGACTTCACATGCTACAGTATTTAGTCATCACACAGGAACTATACAAGGCTTAAAATATTTATTTAAAGTAAAAGAACACACACCATTTCGAGGAAAAACGTACGCTATTCCTTTGGCTTACAGAGACAAGGTTAAGAGTGAACTTCAATACATGTTAGATCAAGGCATTATTGAGCCAGCAGTCAGTCCTTATACCAGCCCATTACACGTCGTTCTTAAAAAGGATGGGTCAATTCGTTTGGTTCTGGATTACAGACAGGATAATAATATCATCATTCCTGAAACTGAGCATCCACAAAATTTAGATGAACTTCTTCAATATTTCCATGGAATTAAAGTTTTATCCACGATTGATATACGCGCAAGTTTTTGGCAAATAGGACTCCACCCTGATTGTAGAAAATACACTGCCTTTTTAGCCTTTGGTAACTGTTATCAGTTTTGGAAATTACCGTTTGGACTTACTGTATCTTCAGCAGCATTCATTCGTAGTTTAAACGAAATTTTACCTGTTTATCTTCGTGACAATATTACTTCATATGTTGACGATATTCTTATTGCTAAACGTTCTTGGAGTGAGCATAACAAAATTTTGGATTCATTATTACGTATTTTTGCAAGAGTTGGCATTACAGTGAACTTGAAAAAATCTGAATTTGGTCGTTCTCAGGTGAAATTTCTTGGTCACATTATTTCTACAGAAGGTATTCTTCCCGATCCAGAGAAACTACACGCGATTCGTAATTATGCTGTTCCTACCACAAAACGTGATGTTCGTAGTTTTCTTGGTGTCTGTAATTTTCTTAGACGCTTCGTTAGATTGGACAATTTGGCCACACCTCGTTTATGTGAACTATCTGGAAAGAAATCTAATTGGTGTTGGGATGAGGAAGCTCAGTCAGAATTTGAACAACTTCGTGATGCTTTAGTTGCTGCTCCACTTCTTTCACACCCGGATTTATCTAAAGATTTTTTTTGGCAACGGACTCATCATACAAAGGCCTAGGTGTACATTTATTTCAAGAGATAGAAGAAAACGGCGTTGTAGTACAGAAAACTATTGCATTTGGAAGTCGTGTTCTCTCTAAATCAGAAAAGAATTATTCGATTACGGAACTTGAAGACTTGGCTGTTGTCTGCGCTTTCACAAAATTTCGCATATTTTTGTATGGCAGACATACTAAGGTTCACACCGATCATCGAGCTCTGGAATTTCTTAAGTCAACAAAATTAACACATGGAAGATTGTCACGATGGGCGCTGTATCTACAGGGATTTGATTTTAGTATTGTTTACATACAGGGCTCTTCAAATATTATTGCTGATGCTTTATCACGTGCACCTATGGGTTTGAAACAAAGTGCTGAAGTGGATTGCAAAGAAAACAATTATTGTTTGATGTATATTCAAGGCGTTGCGTTTGAAAATTTTATTTCGTCTTCGCTCCATGACATCGCTAAGTAGCAAAATAAGGATCCAATCTGGGACATTAAGGAGAAGTGGAGGAGAAAGGAAAGCGTAGCGATTAGACAGTATTATTTAGTTTGCAATGATATTCTTTTTAAACGAAAATCGGTCGACAACTCTGTTTGGTTAGTTTGTATTCCTGATGAGTGGGTTAATAAATTGATTTGGTACACACATTTCAGTTATGCACACTTTGGTCCCAGAAAATGCTTTCATAAATTACGAGAAAATTGCTACTTCAGTAACATGGAAAAAAGTATTCGATCTGTTCTTGCCAAATGCAAATTATGTCAAAAGGCTAAGCCGCCAACTATTTCTCACAGAGCACCGTTGTTTCCTATCATTCCAGCGAAATTAAAGGAGATGGCTGCAGTCGATTTGTTCGGTCCAGTGGTTCGTTCTACTAATGGTTTTGCGTACATTTTGGTGGTAGTGGAATTGACATCAAAATATGTGTGTTTTGCACCATTACGCAAAGCAACAGCTCGTTCAGTATCTAATGCTTTCATCAAACATTTTCTTAAAGAAGTGGGTCATGTTGATAAGGTTATATCAGATAATGGATCACAGTTTCGCTCTACAATTTGGCTTCGTACTCTACGGCGTCGTAAGATTAAACCAATTTTCATTTAACTTCTTCAACCTCAATCTAACGCTTCAGAGAGATGGATGAAGGAAATCAATAAATTGTGTCGACTTTATTGTCATCAGAATCACAGAACTTGGGATCAGTATCTTCATATTTTTCAAAACATTCTGAATGAACTCCCTAATGATTCAACTTCTTTACCGCCTATATTGATATTAAAAAATAAAGCACCGACAAATCGCATTTCTGAAATATTTCCTTTTCCGCCCTCACGGAAACTGCGGCATTCTGAAGTTGTGAACCTGGCTCTGCAAAATATTGCATCTGCGGCTGCTAGAAGAGAGAAATCAGCTAAACGTCCTGGTCGTTTAAAAACCTTGACAGTTGGTCAAAAGGTGTTAATTAAGTCTCACCGTTTGTCTCACAAAGGAAAAGGCTTGTGTCGCAAATTTTTTCTGCTTAATAACGGTCCATATAGAGTTCGCAAAATTATTCATGATAACACTGTCGAAGTAGAAACTCTTAAATCGCGACGCTCTAAGGGAGTACATCATATATCTAACGTTAAAATTTTTGTGGAATGACATACTTTCGAGAAACCAACAGTTATACGTAAACATGCGGAGAGTACAAGGATACCGCGCCGTGTTCCGGCGGCGGCACAGACTCAAAGCAACAGTCAAGTCTGCGCGCCGCACAAGGCAGTCGTAGACCGCAAACAATTACTTCCTACGTCACGCGTACCTACAGCTGATCGAGCGCTCAACGCTGATTAAATTCAGTATAAAGCTATAGTGACTTGATAAATTATGTTATTAACGTTCAGTATTTTTCAGGATACGGTTGTATAAAATATTTAAGACCTTCATGTAAATTCTGTGCTATCGAGAAAATTTCAGGAAGAATGTAATTTCGAAGAAGAAACTAATAAACTAAAAAGGTACCTGTTAATTGAGTTTATTTTTCAGGTAACACATTTCCACTTGGTACGTACTTTAGACGTAATTTGCTGCTCGCGATTACGTGATTCATACTTCGTGTTAACTGATATTGACAATGATTGATTAATGAACAGGGTTGTTACTTGTGTATATTATGCATCGCTTGGCTGTACTGCTTTTTCACTGATGTCATATTTCTTTTATTATGTGCCTGCTGAGCTTATTTATTTAAATTATAATTGTCACCTGATTAGTTGTGCTGATATGGTTATGTATGTAGGCTATACCTTGTGATTTATCTGCTTGCGCCTTCATATTTACTTATTAAGATTACATGTGAACATTTATTTGCTTATGATATGATGCTAATGACCTGTTTATTATGTGAGATATATATTTGCTGCATTGCGTATGGATTGCATATTTACACATTTCTGTTTGTTGTCATAACTACTCTTTGATTTGGTATATAGAAATGCTGATATACTGTGTACGAACATAGAGTTTAGGTCACACTATGGTATTAATTATAGATTGTTCGCTTGACAGAGCCTCGTTATAGGAATTGTGCTGCACCCACTTGTTGACATTCTGTTCTCCACTGGTATATTTACTCGCTATTGCATGTTTTGCTTACGCACAGTGCCTTATATTTTTAAGATAAGAAAATGAACTGCTATAATTCGACGAACGACATTAGTACAAGAAACTTCATTGAAGTCTCATGAGCTGGAGGTTTTATGGAAGCTGTATAAATTAATGCTAATAGGAAGGAAGCTAGCGACATGACATACCAACACTAGGTTTAGACCATTGACAGTTATTACACAGCATTCTTCGTGAGCAATTGAAATAGCAAGTGACACTTGACACAAGGAATACTCCACGTGTTTGCTTCTGTTTTGCCGTGATTCTTGAAGTGGTGTACACACTGTAAAAAATTATGATCATACATACTCCGTACTCGTACTTACGTACTGAAAGTTATTCAAACTAAAGGCTGTTAGAGGTCATGTATGCATTTCTTTTATTTAATGATGGACAAGGTAACCAAAATGTATTTTTATAATTCATAATGAGTAGAAGATTTGGGTCAGATGGATTACACAGAGGTTGTGTGTGGACATAGTGTCTTCGGATTGCATGGGACGATGAATTGAAGCTTGCACTAGGATTTTATCTGTACTTGTTCGAGGAGACTGACTAGGGGAAAGAGTTGTTTTGGAAGTGAAATGATATTGGTGAGGTATTGAGATTGTGTGAAGTTGATGATTATTGGAGTTTTGGTGGACAAGAGGTAAGGTAAAAGATATTGATGATAAGGTTTATTTGTATCGACGTAAGAGGTATTATTGAAGTATTAAGATTATGAGATGCTGATGATTATTGGAGTTTGGGTGGATAAGAGGTACAGTAAGTGAGGAGCATGTTTTTTTTTTGTTGGTTTATATGGAACAAGGAGGATGAAGGTGGCAGACTACAACACTCAAGTGGAAAGAAGATTGTCTACACACATACTTTGTTACATCACTAAGCAGTATATACTTTTTTTTTTTTTTTGGAGCGAGGAAGTATTTGCATATCTTGGCACACTGACAGTTGTTCCGCAACCGTACATTTTGATCTGGCTTGGCAAACATTGGTCTTGACATGATGACTACAACGTTGACTAACTATTATTGACTGTTATACATTGCTGCCACTACTACTTGATACACAATTTGAACATAAAATTTTGGACAGAATTGCATTTACACAGTTAACACTATTCAATTACACAGTAGGACTTAATGTGGGTGAAAGATGAGTGAGTGTGTTTTGTGTGTTTCCCCTTCCTAATCCCAAATAATTGGTACCGACCTATCTCCTAAATATTATTTTACTTGTTTGTTGTTGCTTGCACTGACACCCATAAATATTATTGGTTTACTGATATTTGTGTATTTGTAATATTTAATATGACATTTATCTGATATCATTTGTGTGTTTATTATAATTTGTATGTTTAGTGTAAGAGCATTGATAATAATTTTGTAAAAGCAATTGTGTGTCCATTCAAACTGTTGTTCGTGCTTGCACCGGTTCAACATAATGGGTGCCACTTAGAAATGTTTAATTTCTGCTGATAAACTCTAATGAACAGTGTGATTAGTGATAGTGAATATTATGGACTGCTGTCTGCACCTGCTCAACATTGCTGGGTGCCACTGATGGAACTGCTTCTACTGACATAATGTCACTTGTTGGTGTCTGCACCTGCTCAACATTGCTGGGTGCCACTGATGGAACTGCTTCTATTGAAATGATGTCACTTGTTGGTGTCTGCACCTGCTCAACATTGCTGGGTGCCACTGATGGAATAGCTTCTACTGAGAAGATGTCACTTGTTGCTGTCTGCACCAGTTCAACATTGCTGGGTGCCACTGTTGGAACTGCTTCTACTGAAATGATGTCACTTGTTGGTGTCGGCACCTGCTCAAAATTGCTGGGTGCTACTGTTGGAACTGTTTCTACTGACATAATGTCACTTGTTGGTGTCTGCACCTGTTCAAGATTGCTAGGTGCCACTAATGGAACTGCTTCTACTGAAATAATGTCACTTGTTGGTGTCTGCACCTGCTCAACATTACTGGGTGCCATTGATTGAATAATACTTATGTAAACTATTATGTAAAATCATATGTATGAAAGCATTTGTATTCCTTACTGTATTTTATATATTAGGTTATGGAACGGTCAGTGCAAAGCCAAAATTTTATCTAGTTATGTGATATTTACTTCTTAATATTATCTTTTATTTTTGTCTGTATTTTTTGGACGAATTTGGTGGTATTTTCACCACCAATGCTGGCAAAAAACCATCAAATTCTAGCCCGTGGAGGAGGGGCATATGAAAGGTGGCTACACTGAGCCACAGCGCCAGAGATTGCGCCAAAGAGTTTTATTTCGCCGCCTCCACTGGCAGTTCTTGTCGAGAAGTCGTGGTGGAGAGTGCTTATTGAGAAGTAGCAGTAGGCAGTGCTTGTTGAGATGTGGCAGTAGCGAGTCGTAGTTGAGAAGTTGCGGTAGTGAGTGCTTGTTCAGAACTTGTAGTATTGTTTTGATGGGCTAGACACCAGATGTTGTTGGATTGGGGATGCTCTAATGATCATAGTGTGCTTTTCGTCAGTATACATGAAGGTAAAAAATTCCTTTTTTTTCTCATTATTTCAATGCCTTAAACAATAATGCCTCTTGGTCACAGGTTCAGTCAACAAAGCATCTGGCTCGTGTTCTTGTATTAGACTGTATTTCTGGTTTCTATCTGCAATTAAAGTATTTCTGTTTATTTTTTTAAATTACTTCAGTATAAATGGTATTTAAAATATCTTGTAGGTATTGAGGAAGAACCGTACCAGATGTGTACGTTGAATCACACTTCCACACACAGAACAGCGACACTTGTGCGTTGTTGTTTCGTAGCTTTCATAGTTGTTGGGGACTTAATTAATTAATTGTGTTAACGGAAATTTCGTTTCATCCTTTGTTGTTGTTCTAAGCAGTCAGATTGCGTACTAATACCAGTCAGGGCCAACCGTTTACGAGACTGCGTAACCGGACAGTCAGCGACTGAAAATTAAAACAATATTTGCATTTCTATATAATTAAGCCCAACTCATCAATCAGTTATTGACACATTTCGTATTAACCTTAATATATGATACAATAAAAGCTCGCTCCTCTGCACATTGAGATTCGCATGTACAGTGACGACACAACGAGAGGGAGTTGTGCGACATACACACATAAAAAAGTTTTGCATCACCTCGTTTCCTATAGTTCCAGAACCTCTTCAAAAAATTGGAATAGAGATCAACATAAACATCACTTCCGCCCTTTTTATTGCTCATGAAAACCACACATTGCATATTTTACCACCATACAGTGACATCCTCAGAGGTGGTGGTCCGGGCTGCTGTACACACCGGTACCTCTAATAACCAGTCGCACGTCCTCTTGCATTAATGCATGCCTGTCGTGGCATACTATCCACAAGTTCATCAACGCACTGTTGGTCTAGATTGTCCCATTCCTCAACGGAGATTCGGAGTAGATCCTTCAGAGTGGTTGGTGGGACACTCATCGGTCGCACTAGGAACGACGAGCCCGCAAGGTGCAGGGCTCTTTCAGCGCGGCCTAACCTACCCTACCCAACTCTACCCGCAGTTAGCGTACAGCGCCAATGGCAGTGAGTCTCTCATATCAGGTGTGCCAGGTGTGTGATGAAATCGTGTCACCGGGACCCCCCCTTCCACGAGCCATACGGGCCAATCCTGAGCGGTCCATTTGGCATATTATTGGGCCCATCTGTACTGCGCTGCATGGTGTCGTGGTTGCAAAGATGGACCTCGCCATGAACGTCGCGAGCGAAGTTGCGCATCATGCAGCCTATTGCGCACAGTTTGCGTCGTAACACGATGTCCTGTGGCTGCACGAAAAACGTTGTTCAACATCATGGTGTTGCTGTCAGGATTTCTTCAAGCCATAATCCGTAGGTAGCGGTCATCAACTGCAGTAGTAGCCCTTTGGCGGCCTGAGCGAGGCATGTTGTCAACAGTTCTGTCTCTCTGTATCTCCTCCATGTCTAAACAACGTCACTTTGGTTCAGTCCAATACTCCTGGACCCCTCCCTTGTTGAGAGCCCTTCCTGGCACAAAGTAATAATGAGGACGTGATCGAACCGCGGTACTGACCGTCTGGGCATGGTTGAACTACGCCGTGTACCTCCTTCCTGGTGGAATTACTGGAACTGATCGGCTGTCTCACCACCTCCGTCTAATAAGCGGCCGGTTGGGGTGGCCGAGCAGTTCTAGGCGCTACAGTCTGGAATCGCGTGACTGCTATGGTCACAGGTTCGAATCCTGGCTCGGGCATGGATGTGTGTGATGTCCTTAGGTTAGTTAGGTTTAAGTAGTTCTAACTTGTAGGGGGCTGATGGCCTCAGATGTTAGGTCCCGTAGTGCTCAGAGCATTTGAACCATTTTTTGTTACAAGTCGATTACTTCAAGGACAGCTTCGAACCCGACGCCCTGTAGCGTGCATTCCACTGACCCCAGATCACCGCCATTTGCAACTTCATTGGAGTCAGGCAAGAGCTCATGGGAGGGCAGTGTGGCGGTCTCTCGTGTATTCCGAGAGATTGTGCTGCTTGTGTCTTTGTGCCATTGATGGCCCGGTGTTGGTTACAAGGTGTTCAGTTGAGGGTGTTCAATCAATCTGTCTGCGTGATAGACACTCCAGGACTTATGGTCTGGGTTGCGTTTTCGTATAACTGCAAGAGCACTCTCGTGGTTCTCCCACGCATCCTCACTGAAATTTGTACGTCAGTCTGGTGATGCGACCTTTTGTGCTGCCATTCATTAAGGACATTGCAAGGGGTGTTTTCCAATAGGGCAACGCTCGCCTATGTACTGCGTTTGTAACCCAACATGCTTTACAGAGTATTGACGTGTAGCCTTGGCCTGCACGATTACCAGATCCGCCTCCAATCGAGCATATATGCGACATGATCAGATGACAAATCCAGAGTCAACGACAAACGGCATTACCCGTTGCTGTATTTACCGGCCAAGTGCAACAGGCACAGAACTCTGTCCCAAAAACTGAAATCTGGTATCAGTACAATGCAATGCAAGCACGTCTACGTGCTTACATCTGATATCCTAACTGTTACACTGGTTGTCACTATACCAGCATTTCACGTTTACAATTGCTAATTTCGTGCTTACATTACCCTGTGATCTTCTAATGTTTATCACTTAAATATGTTACCCAGACAAAAGTATTCCCGAAATTTCATTACTATACATTATGTAGATCCCAGAAGAAAAGGAAGAACGAGACTTCATGGGATGACAGTGAATATTATGTTGTTTTAGTGATCGACCCCGTTTGTTAAGAACATGGCACTGTAGTTCACTTATGCGTATGACGTCGCACCCCTCTGGCTTGGATGCATGCACTGATTCGGTTGGGAAGGGTGTCAAAAAACCTCTCTATCGTCTGTTGAGGCACGCCGGCCCACAGCCGTTGTATCTGCTACTTAACATCCTGGACACTGGAACTGTGACAGCTTTGAAGCCGCCCGCGGTGGCCGTGCGGTTCTGCCGCTGCAGTCCGGAACCGCGGGACTGCTACGGTCGCAGGTTCGAATCCTGCCTCGGACATGGGTGTGTGTGATGTTCTTAGGTTAGTTAGGTCTAAGTAGTTCTAAGTTCTAGGGGACTTATGACCTAAGATGTTGAGTCCCATAGTGCTCAGTGTGGTGTCACCGCCAGACACCACACTTGCTAGGTGGTTAAATCGGCCGCGGTCCATTAGTATACGTCGGACCCGCGTGTCACCACTGTCAATGATTGCAGACCGAGCGCCGCCACACGGCAGGTCTAGAGAGACGTCCTAGCACTCGCCCCAGTTGTCAGCCGACGTTGCTAAGAATGGTTCACTGACAATTACGCTCTCATTTGCCGAGACGATAGTTAGCATAGCCTTCAGCTACGTCATTTGCTACGACCTAGCAAGGCGCCATTACCAGTTCATTGAGATTGTAGTTACGTATCATCAAGAGCGATGTACACCAATTATGGATTAAAATTAAGTATTCCAGAAGCTATGTACTATTTTTGCTACTATAATTACTTTACCCTGTTCCAGACCTCACGCCAGTCTGCGTGAGCTTAAACGCGTGCATTTCGGCCTCCTCTAGCAACACGGTGTTGGCTCTTCTGCCAACACTGCACTCAGAGCCATTTGAACAGCTTTGAAGACCGACATGGCCTCTCACATCTTCTATCAGTAACATATGTGGGGATCTTGATGGCCACAGGGATACCTCAATATCAGGTGAACAGATCATACGAATACGAAACTGTCCTTGAAGTTACCGACTTGTAACAGTTCGTTGTGTCACTGTGGCATCAACTGCTGCTCAAACTGTTGCTACAGATGCAGTACGTTGTCCCCGAGTCATTCGCCGATCACGATGGTCTTCCCTCTCCGTAGTGTCCCATGGCCGTCCGGAGGCCGGTCTTGTTCATGTGTGAACGAGCCTTTGTCCGTTTGAAAACCGGCAACACGATATACAGGGTGATCAAAAAGTCAGTATAAATTTGAATATTGAATAAATCATGGAATAATGTAGATAGAGAGGTACAAATTGACACACATCCTTGGAATGACATGGGGTTTCATTAGAACCAGGAAAATACAAAAGTTCGAAAAATGTCCGACAGATGGCGCTTTATCTGATCAGAATAGCAATAATTTGCATAACAAAGTAAGACAAAGTAAAGATGGTGTTCTTTACAGGAAATGCTCAATATGTCCACCATCTATCCTCAACAATAGCTGTAGTCGAGGAATAATGTCGTAAACAGCACCGTAAAGCATGTCTGGAGTTATGGTAAGGCATTGGCGTCGGATGTTACTTTTCAGCATCCCTAGGGTGTCGGTCGATCACGATACACTTGCGACTTCAGGTAACCCCAAAGCCAATAATCGCACGGACTGAGGACTGGGGACCTGGAAGGCCAAGCATGACGAAACTGGCGGCTGAGCACACGATCATCACCAAACGACGAGCGCAAGAGATCTTTCACGCGTCCTAGCAATACAGGGCGGAGCGCCATCCTGCATAAACATCGTACGTTCCAGCAGGTGTTTATCAGCCAGGCAGGGGATGATGCGATTCTGTACACATCGGCGTACCTCTCACCCGTCATGATAGCAGTTACCTGCTGTCCAGCTCCATCTGTCGGACATTTTGTGAACTTTTTTTTTTTTTGCTCTAATAAATCCCCATGCCATTCTAAGTATGTGTGTCAATTTTTACCTCTCTATCTACATTATTCCGTGATTTATTAAGTTTTCAAATTTATACTGACTTTTTGATAACCCAGTATACATTGGATGGCTCCCTACATCATGACGCCATGCTTTTCCATTTCATTGGTAGAACTGGATCTCTTCCAAATCACTGCAGTGTTCCTGGGTAGTGCAGAACCATGATTCATCGTCGAATACAATGGGACACCATTTTTTTGCATTGTCATTTTCAAGGTCACAGCACTACTTCAAACACAGTCGTTGTGTTGTGTTGGTAACGGCAGCCCAGCAACGGACGTAAGTTCCGGCTATTAGTCTCCAACATAGGGTGCGGGATGACAGAGAATGGTGCTGAAATTCCGTTACAGGCCCAAATGTGAAGTGTTTACGATCTGTTTAGTGACAATAAAGCGATCTTCCTTGCGGTGGTGAGACGTGAACCGGACCCTGACGAGGAGTACGCCTTCTCTCATATTCCACAGACCAGCACCGGCCCAGTGTCAAATCCGAATGACCAACCAATCTGAATACTGCACCATGTGGCCTCATTGAAATTGTGTCTGGTGCTGATAACGATGTCTCATAGAGTACGTCGCCGGATAGCTACGTTATTTAAGGAAACAGGAAGTGTTCAGCAACATGTGAAACGTCAACCACGACCTGCAACAAATTATGATGCCCAAGTAGGTGTTTTAGCTGTTGTCGCGGAGAATCTGCACATCAGTAGCAGACAAATTGCGCGAGAATCGGGAATCTCAAAAACATCGCTGTTGAGAATGCTACATCAACATCGATTGCACCCGTACCATATTCCTATGCACCAGGAATTGCATGGCGACGACTTTGAACGTCGTGTACAGTTCTGCCACTGGGCACAAGAGAAATTACGGGACGATGATAGATTTTTGGCATGTGTTCTATTTAGCAACGAGGCGTCATTCACCAACAGCAGTAGCGTAAACCGGCGTAATGTGCACTATTGGGCAATGGAAAATCGACAATGGCAGCGACAGGTGGAACATCAGCGACCTTGGCGGGTTAATGTATGGTGCGGCATTATGGGAGGAGGGATAATTGGCCCCATTTTTTCGATGGCAATCTAAATGGTGCAATGTATGCTGATTTCCTACGTAACGTTCTACCGAAGTTACTACAAGATGTTTCACTGCATGACAGAAAGGAGATGTACTTCCAACATGATGGATGTCTGGCACATAGCTCGCGTGCGGTTGAAGCGGTATTGAATAGCATATTTCATGACAGGTGGATTGGTTGTCGAAGCACCATACCATGGTCCGCACGTTCACCAGATCTGATGTCCCCGGATTTCTTTCTGTGGGAAAAGTTGACGGATATTTGCTATCGTGATCCACCGACAACAACTGACAACATGCGTCAGCGCATTTTCAATGCATGTGCGAACATTACGGAAGGCGAACTACTCGCTGTTGAGAGGAATGTCGTTAGACGTATGGCCACATGCATTGAGGTTGACGGACATCATTGTGAGCATTTATTGGATTAATGTGGTATTTACAGGTAATCACGCTGTAACAGCATGCGTTCCCCGAGTTAAAAGTTCACAAAGGTACATGTATCACATTGGTACAACCGAAATAAAATGTTCAAACGTACCTACGTTCTGTATTTTAATTAAAAAACCTACCTGTTACCAACTATTCGTGTAAATTTGTGAGCCACATATTTGTGACTGTTACAGAACCGTCTATCACAAAGCGAAGAAAGTGATCCAACTAAAAAATTCACATTCCTTTACGTACTACACGAATATGTAATAAAAAATGGGGGTTCCTATTTTAAAAAAACGCAGTTGATATGTGTTTGTCCTATGGCAGTGCCATCTAGCTGGCCAACCATAGCGCCATCTGGTTTCCCCCTTCAAGCTAGACCAGTTTCATTCTCTGTAGTTTTTTCATTTGACGCTTATTTCTTGAGATATTTGGCCCGGTCACGATCAATGGACCACCCTGTATATCCCACGAGGCCTGCTAATAACACTGAGCAACACAACACAAATGCTCTGATCATTTACATAACGCTGAAAATTCTCAGACGAAAATCAATTGAAGCTACTGTAATACAAGTCATAGTACCGTCCTGTGTAATAAATATTTTCTATGAATAATTCGGTGAGTAGCGGCTGTGTCTGGGCTGAAATTATAGGGCATCCACCTTTATTTTCAGTCTTTATAGAGATGCCGTAGCGCCCGACTGCTATGAGAGAAGCCGTTCAGTAACGAAATAGCTAGCTGCATATCGTTATACGGACTTCATTTTGTGTATGTGCGTAGTGATATCAGTTAGTTCTCTTAACAGTCGTGTATTTCCGCCACAACAATAATGACTTTAAATGTCGGTGCGTTACCGAAGTACTTAGTCAGCAGATTTCTGTAACACGAGATTAAGAAAAATGTTTCTGAAGTTCAAGATTGCTTGACCCTTTGTAAGAAACGTAACAACTCACAACTTTCTAATGTAGAAAATCGTTAGCAGATATTCCCTAAACCTCGCTGCTGCTTGGAGTTCTGTCGTCGTCATGGGATACTTTTGGCTCCCTGCAGCTTCCGCCTTTCACATGTAGACCGCGTGTGTCGTCTAAAAATACGCACCATGCTGTTGTCGGCGGATCTCTAATGACGCAATAGTACGGCGGTCCTCAAAGGAATCGCCTTCATCACTTCTCACAGTAAAAAATTTTACTACTTCATAAACCAATAACTGGTTTAGAACAATTTTACTGTCAGTTACGCACATCGTAATACCAGGGCGTGCTGGAAAGTTTTTCTTCTGTTGTAACTTCCTGGCAGTTTAAAACTGTGTGCCGGACCGAGACTCGAACTCGGGACCTTTGCCTTCTACCGTTTTCAATATCGGTTGAGATATTACATGCGTACTACTCGGTCGAGTTTTCCGCTTCGCTGACGCAAACTGCAATCCTCTGACACTAGACGCCTTCAAACTATAGCTTGTAACACGGCGTTGTGTAACATAATTACATCGCTGTGTCAGAAAGTGCATGTTGTAACCGAGTTTCTGAAAGCACGAAGAGTTATTACACACATGGATCACCCTATCCTTCAGCATGACAACGCCGGACCACACACGAGCGCTGCGACATCTGTAACAATTCGATGTCCTGGGTTCGTTGTCTTCGATCATCCTACATAGACCCCTAACTTGGCCTAATCCAGATCCAAAAGTAAAAGAACACTTTGGATAAATTCACTTCGATGGTTATGGAGCGGTGAAAACAGAGGTGAGGTTGTGGCTTTGTCAACAGCGTAAAACATTGTACAGTAACCGCATCAGCAACTGGTCTCTCTTGCGGAGAAATATGTTCGTCACGAGAATGATTACGTTGAGAAATAAATACTTAGACATAAAGAAGAAAGATGAACAATGTTAATAAAGTTTGTTTTATTTAAAAAGCTTTAAGAGCTTTCATATAAAAAATTCGGAGGCATTACCTGTCAGCTCGCCACTCACGTAACTTGCATTGTGATGTTTGTATAAGATGCTTTTTATTTACGTACTCAATAGTAATGGTACCAATGTCAAAATTTTGATGGTTCTGATGTAAACTTCTGGTATTCAGAGTAACAAAAATATTGAACTTTGTCAGCACTCTGTTTCGCAATCCGACAACAGTGCTTCTCGAATTACAACTTGGTCTATACATCTTTTACTGTATAGTGTACTAAGTTCTTTTATCAGTTATTTACGGTGGGTAATACAGGCATATGTTCCAGGTGTTGTTTAATTTGCAGCTGTTGTTCAATTTATTCGAACAACGTCTGTTTCTCTACCTAATTGTTTCGTATCATTTATTTTGATGTTCATTTCCTGTACAATCGACATGAAAACTACATACTATCATCATCAGTTACAAAACACACCTGAAAATTGAATGTCTCAAGTACCGCAAGTATTTATCCGGAATAGAAGCACGCCATAACAAAATAACTCTAAGAATGTCACACTTCCCTCAGAACATCTACCAACAGCAGCAGGATACTAAAGCGCCGAGTACGTGATCTGACTGATACTATCTGTTAAATAACAAATTTATGCTATTGGTCCTATAACTATTTTCTAGGATATATATTACATTCCTTGTGTCTCCGTAGCTGACTATCCGTCCAAGAAATCGTGTTCCTTTCTACCTGTCATTACTTTTTCAGTCCAGTAGCATATCTAGTTCGATATCGCATTGGGGGACCCCGTATTAACCATGGACGCTGCCGAAGTGGAACGCTTGCGCTCCTCAGTGACACTGATAATCTAACCGTAGGCTCAACCACGACGGAGGATTGGAGGACTACCAGTGGAGAGGACAAGTTGCGTAATACGAGTCTTTTTGGTACACATAAAATTTTCTGAATCTCATAGCATGTCATAACGTAAAAAACCTTACTGGAGAATTCGTATCATGAAATAAAGAGACCTAGGGACTGATAGGTTTTAGAGTGATTATTTACAGTAAGATAGAGATTTCTAAACCAGATTTTAAAGATCAAGAAATTTCCATGGGCAGATGGGGAGAATAATCTATGGATTATGAACTGCAGACTAAAACTGAAGACACTGTAACACATTAGGAGCTTAAAGTGGGATCTACTACAGACATCAGTGTGCGTTTCCTGCCCCTGTTTCGACTTCAGAGTGGAGGTGGAAGTTTTCCAGCACATCGCTCAGGGGTTCTGAAGATGGCGTAACGAAGCGCTGAAACTCGTAGCACAAATTAAATAAATCTGGAAATTTAGACGGCTGAAGGTGTTTTGTTTTGACATTTTCTTACAGAAGGCTTTAAAATGGCATATTTCAGCCTCTCTGAAAAAATGTGTCTTGAGTTAGTGATCCACTGTGTACTCCAGACAAGGAAGTGCTTGTTATATGGGAACAGTAAAAACCAGATGAACTTTCATTCTTGCGAGAATATATAATTTTTTTTAATATCAGGAGAACTTGGTGTTACATTCATACACTACTGGCCATTAAAACTGCTACACCAAGAAGAAATGCAGATGATAAACGGGTATTCATTGGACAAGTATATTATACTGGAACTGACATGTGATTACATTTTCACGCAATTTGGGTGCATAGATCCTGAGAAAACAGTACCCAGAACAACCACCTTTGGCCGTAATAACAGCCTTGATACGCCTTGGCATTGAGTCAAACAAAGCATGGATGACGTGTATAGCTTCAACACCATACCACAGTTCATCAAGAGTAGCGACTGGCGTATTGTGACGAGCCAGTTGCTCGGCCACCATTGACCAGTAGCTGGCAGTAATCCATACTATCTGTTCGTTTATGTACATAGCATAGTGCTTTAGCCAACACGAGTTTTCTGCAATTTGTAACAATGCCTCACTTGGCCTAACATGAAATAATGTGTCTCCTTAGTATGTTACTTGTAACCATTTAGCAATGAAAATAACACTGCGGCAGGTAATTTGAGAGTTCGAAGTCATATACCAAGCAGCAGGTTTGTAGAGATGTGTGTGTGTGTGTGTGTGTGTGTGTGTGTGTTTGTGTGTGGAAAATAAAATTGCGACACATGACACAAGCGATGAACTTTTTGTGTTGCTGGCGCAGTTTCGCAGACAGTTTGGATGTGGGAAGAACTTACTGACACTTGACAAGCATCGTAAAGCAATTTACAAGTGGAAACTATTTAATATGAGGTTCTGGTGTGTCTTAATGAAGTGTAGTGCAATAATCGAACTTTTCAAGTGCTGTCTTACCTGTAGATCTATGGCTTAAACATTGTGTGTGTGTAAGTGTGTGTGTGTGTGTGTGTGTGTGTGTGTGTGTGTGTATGCAAATGTGAGTTTACTGACATGTATATGTGTAATGACTATGTGAGTTTACTGAGGCATTTTACATGCGGAAATACTGCAAGAGTCATTCTTCATATATTTTCTTGTGCTTCAGTTGAAGCGTCGGTATTTTTTATTTAATCATGAGCCATTACACTCAGTTCAGGTGAAGGTATAGTACTTTTTTCCTATGAACATACAACTTCCAGAATGAGATTTTCACTCTGCAGCGGAGTGTGTGCAGATATGAAACTTCCTGGCAGATTAAAACTGTGTGCCCGACCGAGACTCGAACTCGGGACCTTTGCCGTTTGCGGGCAAGTGCTCTACCATCTGAGCTACCGAAGCACTGATTACGCCCGGTCCTCACAGCTTTACTTCTGCCAGTATCTCGTCTCCTACCTTCCACACTTTACAGAAGCTCTCCTGCGAACCTTTCTCATTCTGGAAACATCCCCCATACTGTGGTTAAGCCATGTCTCCGCAGTATCCTTTCTTTCAGGAGTGCTAGTTCTGCAAGGTTCGCAGGAGAGCTTCTGTAAAGTTTGGAAGGTAGGAGACGAGATACTGGCAGAAGTAAAGCTGTGAGGAGCGGGCGTGAGTCGTGCTTCGGTAGCTCAGATGGTAGAGCACTTGCCCGCGAAAGGCAAAGGTCCCGAGTTCGAGTCTCGGTCGGGCACACAGTTTTAATCTGCCGGGAAGTTTCATATCAGCGCACACTACGCTGCAGAGTGAAAATCTCATTCTGGAAACATCCCCCAGGCTGTGGTTAAGCCATGTCTCCGCAGTATCCTTTCTTTCAGGAGTGCTAGTTCTGCAAGGTTCGCAGGAGAGCTTCTGTAAAGTTTGGAAGGTAGGAGACGAGATACTGGCAGAAGTAAAGCTGTGAGGACCGGGCGTGAGTCGTGCTTCGGTAGCTCAGATGGTAGAGCACTTGCCCGCGAAAGGCAAAGGTCCCGAGTTCGAGTCTCGGTCGGGCACACAGTTTTAATCTGCCGGGAAGTTTCATATCAGCGCACACTACGCTGCAGAGTGAAAATCTCATTCTGGAAACATCCCCCAGGCTGTGGTTAAGCCATGTCTCCGCAGTATCCTTTCTTTCAGGAGTGCTAGTTCTGCAAGGTTCGCAGGAGAGCTTCTGTAAAGTTTGGAAGGTAGGAGACGAGATACTGGCAGAAGTAAAGCTGTGAGGACCGGGCGTGAGTCGTGCCTCGGTAGCTCAGATGGTAGAGCACTTGCCCGCGAAAGGCAAAGGTCCCGAGTTCGAGTCTCGGTCGGGCACACAGTTTTAATCTGCCGGGAAGTTTCATATCAGCGCACACTACGCTGCAGAGTGAAAATCTCATTCTGGAAACATCCCCCAGGCTGTGGCTAAGCCATGCCTCCGCAGTATTCTTTCTTTCAGGAGTGCTAGTTCTGCAAGGATCACAGGAGAGCTTCTGTAAAGTTTGGAAGGTAGGAGACGAGATACTGGCAGAAGTAAAGCTGTGAGGACCGGGCGTGAGTCGTGCTTCGGTAGCTCAGATGGTAGAGCACTTGCTCGCGATAGGCAAAGGTCCCGAGTTCGAGTCTCGGTCGGGCACACAGTTTTAATCTGCCAGGAAATTTCAACATACCACTAGTCTTACAACATCGCCGCTACATCTTGCTCGATTTGATTCTTTTTAATGACCTTGAACTACTGCACTGTGATTGGCTACGTCGTGGTAAATCACTGTACTGAGACTGGAGGAGAGGGACATGGCTCATTGCCATCATAGTTTGTGATATCACAGAAAAGGAGGGCGTGGCATGTCGAGCTACAGATGAGGGGGCGTTGCTTGCCAGCATCTTGCATTCGAGAAATTCCTGCCACTGCCAATGACAGCAGAGCTGCCAAGCAGAGGCTGCTCGATTGGTATAGCTCGGCTGGTACACCTAGTGCAGTGTCAACAAGTAGAGGCTTCCTAAACTCAGTGTGATCCAGTGTAACCATTGTGTTTCTACTATTAATGGTAATTCCAACTGCTAACTCGGAACGAAACGATAACAGCAGGCTAATATTGATGTTGTAATACGCAGCTGTGTAATTTAGATGTATTAGCAGTCAGTATATATTTCGACGGGCTAAGTCAAGTTATTGAGATAGGACAGTGTTATAATAATTACTGCACATAGTGCATGTGTTATATATTTACAGGAAGTTCAAGTAATAAACACGTAAGCGATAATGGATCTGTGGTACATTATTTACATACCATCCAACCCAGTACGTTTTTCCTTACATGACGTTTGGGGTGTCTATTGGCTTTGCCCCTGCTGTAACTTCACAGGCTGGTACCACGAATTATATGCCATTTTTATGCTACTGGTTAAGCGATAATATGCAATAGTTCCCTGCCAGTGATACCAGAAATACTCGACTACCCAGAATTGTCACTGTTTCTAATGCACCGTCATAAGTGGATCAAAGTGAGGTTCCCAAAGTCTGCGACATGCAGAGTTAAGATTTACCGCCCATCTATATGATAATTATTATTTTGAGTCGTCAGTATTCTGACAGGTTTGATACGACCCGCCACGTATTCCTCTCCTGTGCCAAACTCTTCAATTCACAGTAGCACTTGTAACCTATGACTTCAATTATTTGCTGGATGTATTCCCGTCTCCATCTTCCTCTACAGTTTTTGCCCTCTACAGCTTCCTTTAGAACAATAGAATTCATTCTGTGATGTCTTAACAGACTTCCTATCATCCTGTCTCTTCTCCTTGTCACTATTCTCCACATATTCTTTTCGTCTTCGATTCTGCGCTGAACCTCCACATTCCTTACCTTATCAATCCACCTAATTTTCAACAATCGTCTGTAGCACCACATCTCAAATGCTTCGATTCTTTTCTGTTCCGGTTCTCCCACAGTCCACGTTTCATTATCATACAATAATGTGCTCCAAACGTACATTCTCAGAAATTTCTTCCACAAATTAAGACTTATGTTTGATACTAGTGGGCTTCTCATCGCCAGGAATGACATTTTTGTCAGTGCTAGTCTGCTTTTGATGTCCTCCTTGCTCTGTCCATCATTGGTTATTTTGCTGCCCCTTCATCAGTGAGCCGTGCCGGCCTCGGCTTATGCCTTGATTTAAGCCTTGACTGTTACTCTGTGTATGGTTTCCAGCAGTTATTGCGGTTATGCCGTGGTTCTTCCTCTTTCTACGTGTGGGTGCAGCGGCGTGTATCGATTTTCGCACCTTGTACTATCTTTGCTCTGGTGCTTATAGTTTCCAGCTAGCCGATGTGCGGCAGTCAGTGGGACGGTGTCGATCAGCCAGGAAATCTCCACGCAGTACAGTGGGCCAGGCCCGCTGACGTTCTCTATGCAGTGTCGGAGGGTGTGAAAGCTGTTCCGGTTGCTACGAGGTTCGTGGCTCACCGACCCCGGACATCAAAGTTGAGTGGTGATTTAATTACCGAAGCCAGTTTGTTTACATTGTGCCATTAGATTTCATGGTTGGCTGTTGGGTGCATACCCGTGAGCAGCAGCGAGTGTTGAAGTTGGCGAAAGTTTGGCCACCCTCCGGTGGAGTTTAGCTGTATTCTGGTTATTTGAAGTCCAAGTGCACCAGTGGAATTTTCTGGCTTGTGCCCGTTAGCGTTCCGGTTACCTGCCCTGGCCTGCAGTGTCCTCTCCTCACCATGTTGTCGCTGTCCAACACGTGTCTGTAGTTTTGAAAACTTATGCATACTTGGTTGTGGGCGGCTACGCATTTAACGTTTTGGCTTTGGAGTTCCTTGTCTACTGGTATTGTGGAATCCAGTCGTCTTGTCGGTGGGTCCGTTGACTGTCTCTTGGTTGGGTTGCCGGAGGATCGGATTTAGTTGGGCCGACTACCTGTCTCCCGTAAGCGAACGTTAATATTTCAAGTTCAGACCGACCCCCCCCCGGAAACTTCTGAGCGCCGCTGGCTGTACTGCCTTTTCTTATTGGTGTTGTGAATTTTAATGGTTCATAGCCGATGGTTTGAATTTGTATGCCTTTAGATGAGTTTTAAATAATGAACCGCTTTAAAATGGAAAGTTCCTTACCGGTCAAATATTGCATTGTTTGGGCCTTCAGCCTCATTTAACAGCCGGCGGGAGTGCCGAGCGGTTCTAGGCGCTACAGTCTGGCACCGCGCGACCGCTACGGTCGCAGGTTCGAATCCTGCCTCGGTTATGGATGTTTGTGATGTCCTTAAGTTAGTTAGGTTTAAGTAGTTTTAAGTTCTAGGGGACTGATGACCACAGCAGTTAAGTCCCATAGTGCTCAGAGCCATTTGAACCATTTTTGAACCACATTTAACATATTTTTTGAGTAAAACTTTGGGCCTTCTGCATTTTGAAAATTCACTGTAGTTGTGTTTTCCAATTATGGGCTTTCAGCCGTCTTAAAATCAAAATTCCTTATTTGCTTAGTCTTAGACTCTCTTGGCTTTCAGCCTCATTTAAAACATTTTTTTCTGGATAAAGTTTTGGGCCTTCTGCCTTTTGAAAATTTATTGTTGTTGTGTTTTTCATTCGTGGGCTTTCAGCTATTTTACAATTAAAATTTCTTCTTTCTAGGTCTTAGAGTGTTTGGACCTTCAGCCGCATTTAAAAAAAAATTATTTAAGGATAAATCCTTGGGCTTTTTACCTTGTAAAAATTTATTGTGGTTGTGTTTTCAATCATGGGCCTCCAGCCTTTTTAAAAGTAAATTTCGGCATTGATAACTTTTAGATTACTTGGACCTTCAGCCTCCTTCTTTAAAATTATTTAAGGATAAAGTTTGGGCCTACTGCTTTTGAAAATTTACTGTAGTTGTGTTTTTAAATCATGGGCTTTTAGCCGCTGTAAAATTAAAATTCCATTCTTGTCAAGTCTTAGATTTTTTGGGCCTTCAGCCTCATTAAAAATATTATTCAAGGATAAAACTTCGCGCTACGTTCTGCCTTTTGAAAACTTATTGTAGCTGCGTTTTAAATCATGGGCCTTCAGCCGTTTTAAAAATTAGAAGTTGTGCCTTTAAGCTATAAGATTGTGACATATTCAGTCGATAGTCAAGCTCTCAAATTTGCACTGTAATGTTTGGGCAACTAAATAAAGTAACATGTGTTCGAGTGTAACTGACAGCCGCTTTTTTGCGCCCTTCCACAAGTCCAGCTACCTGTTATTTCCTGTACATTTAACCAGGTGTTTCACTGGTAGCAGAGCGTGGTTGCGCCTGTGCTTGCCATTCTAGTTACTGTCAGTTTTACTGTTGTTCCTGTTTGTGTCTGGTGGTACCATATTGCTTTGGCTGTGACTTGTTTCAGGTGCTTGTCAAAATGGCAGTCAGATAGTGTCCGGTGATCGGTCTGCTCCAGGAAGACCACCTCGTCTACGAGTTGCGATAAGGCGCCTACCGATTGAAGGAAGTGTTCCGGAATTGGTAGCCCGTTTGCGCGCTGCCGTGCTGCAGCCGGTTGACGTCACGCTGGCGGTGGTCGGTGAGACAGGAGCGGCAATTCAGTTTTTGTTTGAGGCTATTAAAGGCCTTGAGGACACTATTTGTCTTCTAGGTGGAACCCAACCTAGTGACAATCAGCTGGCTCGGGTGCGGGCACAGTTGACGCATTTAACTAATCAGGTAGCCGATTTAAGAACGTTAGATTTGGGGAATCATCACAAAAAATTGGGAACTTATGTAAGCGCATTACAGTTTACGCTTACGTGTTTGGAGTTAGATGGGAGGAAGTTTGAAGACAGCAACTCGCGCTATCAGCTAGAGCTTGAGAGCCAGCCCGGGGGTGGCACTGTTCCATCGGCTGTCAAGTTGGATGCAAGTTGCCTAATAATCTGGCCTATTTTTTCCGAGATATTACTGATTTGGTTGTAGAGAGACTTGATCAGGTGGAAAAATTATTGTGGTTACTGGTTCACCTAGAACAACACGCAGCCGCCTTTCGCATTCCGCACCAAGAAATTCTGTCGTTGGTGTACGCACTAGCTAGAGGCGAGTTGCAGAACCTCCTCTCGCGAGCCATGGCGTAAGAATTTTCCGTGCAGCAATTGAGGGAGCTCTTAATTAGGCAAAGGTTAACCACCGGGGTTCGTAAATGAGTTGATTGTCGTCATATTTGGGAAGTGCAGCGTGGTGAGGAGCAGTTACATGAGTATGTCGATAATCTAGACAGCCTCTTTGGCTTTACTGATTGATTTACCTGAACAAGAATTTGTCTCTATCGTTCTTAAGGGTATGCGTGCGGCGGATAAGTCGCATTTTGCCTTCCGTAAGCATCCTACAACCTGGGGAGGCCTCCGTAATGTGGTCATAGCAGCATCCGCATTACCGCTTGAGAATCATGTACATCAGGTGGGTAAGGGGCGCGACGTCGGCGCCGATTCCGAATAATCTACATCCGTTGAAGTTATCAAAAGGGAACCCCGGCGCTGTTTCAGATGCAGCAGAACAGCTCATTTGGTATGCTACTGTGCTCAGCCTGCGCTCCTACAACCAATGGATGTCGCCGGGTTGGCCCGCGAACTCGGGTTCGATCTCTTAGGCCATGGCATACTCTGGTGGACGCTCCCTGATCACCGCTTTTGCTTTATGTTTATTGTCATGCAGGTGCCGAGCCCATTTGTACTCTCTTGGATTCTGGTAGTTCCTTTCATTATTAAGTTTCATTATTAAGATTTTGGAATTTGGGTATCTTATGAAACTTAATTCAGTCCCTTCGCCGGTGTAGAGATGTTGGGTGGCGAATGGCCAGGTGTTACCTCTGCAGGGTTGGGTCCGGGGGAGTATATCGGTCGGTGATTTTTCCTAGCCTACGTCTTTAGCCTTGCTTAAGGAACTGCCTGTTAGTTTAATTTTGGGGTGTGACTTCATCAATAAAACCGGGTTAATCTTGGATTATTCCGGACACACCTTTACCTTTAAGTTTACTCCTAGGGAGGAGTTTGGCCTTCGCGAGCGCGCTAAACCTAGTGTATGGCAAACTGTCGGAGCCTTGGCCATTGAGGCCGAAGCTAATGAATTCGATTTGGCCCATCTCTTGCCCCATCACGCTTCTCAGTTGTGCGATTTGTTGCACAGTTTTCCCCAACTCCTTAGTGATAACCTGGGTATCACTAGCGTTCTCGAATATAATATCCGTCTGTCCAATGATATTCCGATTAGGTAATCTCTTATCAGATTCCTTTGGATGAGAAATGTAAACATGTTACTGCTTTTTGTACTGATTGCAGCTTGTTCAAGTTTAACAGAGTTCCTTTTGGGCTAGCAACCGGAGAGGCGGTGCTTACTCGTTTGTTGGATAATATCCTTGGCGACTTAAAGTTTGTGTGTGTTTATAATTATTTGGACGACTTAATTATCTATAGCCGTTAGTGTGGGGATTATTTGGAGCATATTGAACAAGTTCTGTTGAGATTACAGAGAGCCGGTTTGGCTGTTAAGCCTAGTAAAATCACGCTAGCTATGCAGGACGTATCTTTTTTAGGCCATATAGTGTCGGGTCATAGTATTCGCATTGACCAATAGCGAACTAAGGCCTTGTGGGCATTGCCTCCCCCTACTGATAAACGGGGTATTGCTAAATTTATAGGCATGGCATATTACTTTAGGCGTTTTGTTCCCAATTTTGCTCAGTTGGAGCTACCCTTAAGTCAGTTACGCCAAAAGGGCGTGCATTATGAATAGGGACCCGCCCAGGAGGCTGCCTTTGAGCACATTAAGACAGTGATAGCCAACCCGCCGGTTCTTATGGTACCCGACTTTAACAAAAGGGTTATTGTACAAACTGGCACTTCTAATGCGGGTATTTCAGCAGTTCTCCTCCATGAGTTTGAAGGGCACAGACAGCCATTAGCCTAAGCGTCTCGTCGCTTTAGTGATGCCGAGCTTAATTACTCTGTCTACGAGTGCGAGGCCTTGGCCGTTTTATTAGTCTTAGAGAAGTACCGCTTCTACCTTGAAAATCGGGCTTTCCAATTGCCAACCGACAATCACGCTTTGAGCTGGGTGTTGGCTAGGCAGCGTACAACTTGCCGTATTGCTAGGTGGTCAGTACGTCATTTCAGCATTTCAGTTTGAAGTGAAACATGTGAAGGGCTCTGAAAATGTCATTGCAGATGTCCTCTGCCGGATGTTCACCGAAGCTACATCTAGTGAGAGAAGACAGCAGGTAGGGGGCAAAAACCTTAATTGTATGGTGTTGGGTGAAATTCCCCTTTTGTTTGAAGACGTTGCTCAGCATCAGGATCAGGTCCCGGTTTATGCTGGTATTAAGCAACGTGTGTTAGCAGGAGAGCTGTCGTCTGAGTATGTTGTTAAGGGGGGTATTCTTTGCAGGAAGGGCAATGCTAAGCAGTCTAAGATCTCTGTGCCTGCAACCTTGGTGCGTCCGGACTTTCGTTATTTTCATGATTCGTTGGAGGGTGGTCATTTAGGAACTTATAACACTTTCCAAAAAGTCAAGGAGCATTTAACTTGGCCCTCCATGGACCGGGATGTGAGACGAATGATATTCCAATGCCGCTTGTGTAATGTAGCCAAACCCCGAAGTGTTCAACAAGGTTGCTTGAGTTCTGACCAGAGTCCTGTCCTATGCACAAGCTCTATATTGATTATTTGGGGCCTTTTCCTCGTACTAGAAGGGGTCATCGATATGTACCAGTTTTATTGAAGCATTCTCCAGATTTACTGGGCTCCTTCGCAGCCTTAATGTTACCGCTGCCACCACTATTAACCATTTAACTAGTGTCTTCTGTGTTCTTGGACCAGCCAAGCAGCTAGTTCGCCATAACGCTCCTGCCTTTCTTTTGGCCCCTTTCAAGGTCTTCCGTTTTCAGAACGGTGTCAAGCATGTCGCTACCACCTCGTAATATCCCCAGGGGTCCTCTGCGGAGAGAGTTAATCGGAATCTTAAGCCCGCTTTGATTATTTATCATCAGAAAACCCCCAGTAAATGGTACTCCACTATTCCCTGGCTTAGTTTTGCTTTAATACCTCCAGTCAGGAAGCCTTTCAAGCTACGCCTGCACCCTTGAACTTTTCCTATCCAGTTAATTTCCCTCTTTAGAACTTGTAAGGAATTCAAGATCTTATTCCAGATGATATTAATCCGTGTGTTATCAAGGATAAGAGGAACCGGGCCAGGTGTAATATACTAAGAGCCCATAATAAGCAAACCGAGCGTTATAATCGTAATTGATAAATCTTTAAGGGCAGGCCGGGGGACCAAGTTTATATCCGCAATTCCCGGGGGAAACATATGCGCGGTGGGAATTTTAGTAAATATCATGCGTATATTGGTCAAATTGAAACTGTTGGTCAAGGAGAACCTCTCAGGACGCAATATCGGGTTGACCTTAGTCACGTTAAGTTCAAGTAGCTCAGGGTTTGGATTACCCCCACCCTGGGTTAAGTTTGAGAGGGGGGAGGGGAATTTTGAACCGTGCTGCCCCCCGGCTTATGCGTTGGTTTGAACCTTGACTGTTACTCTGCGTTTAGTTTCCCGCGGTTATTGCGGTTATGCTGTGGTTCTTCCTCTTTCTACGTGCAGCAGCAGCGGCGTGTATCGATATTCGCAACTTGTACTTTCCACAATTCCAACTACCTGTCCTGTCCTGTGGATTTAACCAGGCGTTTCAATCAGTCTTCTGACTGGTTTGATGCAGGCTTCCACGAATTCCTATCCTGTGCTAACCTCCGCATCTCAGAGTAGCATTTGCAACTTACATCCTCAATTATTTGCTGCATGTAGTGCAATCTCTATCTTCCTGTACAGGTTTTGCCTTCTACAGCTCCCTCTAGAACCATGGGAGTCTTTCGATCATGTCTTAACAGATGTCTTATCACAGGGTCCCTTCTCCTTATCAGTGTTTCCTGCCTGGTTAGCACAGTTTCTTACCTTAATCTACGTAATTACTATCGATCCTGATGTTAAATTTCTCGGTGTTCTCATTTCTGTTACTTTTCATTTCTTTCCTCCTACTTCGGTAACTCTCAATCCACATTTTGTATTCATTAGACGCTTCATTCCATTTAGCAGATCATGTAATTCTTCTTCACTTTTACTAAAAATAGCAATGTCATCCGCTATTCGTATCGTTGATATCTTTTCAAATGGTTCAAATGGCTCTGAGCACTATGGGACTCAACTGCTGAGGTCATTAGTCCCCTAGAACTTAGAACTAGTTAAACCTAACTAACCTAAGGACATCACACACACCCTTGCCCGAGGCAGGATTCGAACCTGCGACCGTAGCGGTCTCGCGGTTCCAGACTGCAGCGCCAGAACCGCGCGGCCACTTCGGCCGGCGATATCTTTTCACCTTGAATTTTAATTCCACTCTTGAAACCTGCTTTTATTCTCATCATTGCTTTTCGATGTACAGACTATGTCCTAATCTTACACCCTTTTTAATCCGAGCACTTCGTCCTTTGTCGTCCAACCTTATTTTCCCTCTTGGCTCTCTACATATTGTATACTACCTGTCTCTACGTATAGCTTACTCCTATTTTCTCAGACTTTCGAACGTCTTGCGGCATTTTACATTGTCTAAGGCTTTTCCCAGGTCGAAAAATCCTATAAACTTGACTTGATTGTCTTTAGCCTTGTTTCCATTATCAGCAACATCACAATAGCCTCTCTGGTGCCTTTACCTTTCCTAAAGCCCAACTGACCATCACATAATACATCTTCTTTCTTCTTTTGCACTCCTCTGTGTATTATGCTTATCAGAAATTAGGACTTGGACGCATGACTTGTTAAGCTGACTGTGTGACAATTCTCGCACTTCTCGACCCTTTCAGTCTTCGGGATTGTGTGGATGATAATTTTCCAAAAGACAGATGGTATATTGCCAGACTCATACATTCTACACACCACCGTGAATAGTCTTTTTGTTGTCACTTCCCCCAATGATTTGAGATATTCTGATGGAATATTATCTATCGCTACTGCCTTATTTGATCTCAAGTTCTCCAAAGCTCTTAAATTTTGATTCATGTACTGTATCCCATTTCTCCTCTGAATCGACTCCTGTTTCTTCTACTATACCATTGTCAAGTCTTTCCCCTCGTAGGGGCCTTCATTATACTATTTCCACCAATTTTCTATCTCCTCCGGGCATAACTGTGGCATTCCTGTTGCATGTTTAATGTTACCACCGTTGCTTTTCATTTCACCGAAGGTTGTTTTGTCTTTCCTATATGCTGAGCCATTCCTTCCAACAGTCATTACATTTCCGATTTCTTCACATTTTCCATGCAGCCATTTCATTTTAGCTTGCCTGCGCTTCCTATTTGTATCACTCTTCAGCGACTTGTATTTGTGTATTCCTAAACTCCCCTGAACATTTTTGTACTTCCTTCTTTCATCGATAAACTGAAGTATTCCTTCTGTTACCCATCCTTTCTTCGCAGTTGCCTTCTTTGCATCTGTACGTTTCTTTCCAATATCTGTGGATGTCCTTAGAGATATTCATTCCTCTTCAAGCGTACTGCCTACTGAGCTATTCCTCATTGCTGTATGTACAGCCTTAGAGAACTCGTAGCGTGTCTGTCATTCCTTAGCACTTCGTTATCCCACTTTTTTGCATACTGAGTCTTTCTGACTAACCTATTAAACTTGAACCTACTATTTATCTCTGTTAAATTGGGATCTGAGTCAATATCTGCTCATGGGTAAGCCTTACTACCCAGTATCTGATGAAGGGAATCTCTGTACGTCCAGGATGCAATCTAACTGAAATCTTCCTGTATTACCCGGCCTTTTCCAAGTATACCCAATCCTCTTGTGATTCTTGAACCGAGTATTCGCTATTACTAGCTGAAATTTATTACAGAGCTCAATTAATCTTCCTCCTCTCTCATTCCATGTCCGAAGTCCGTATGCTCCCGTAACCTTTTCTTTTACTCCTTCCCTACAACTGGATTCCAGCCCCCCTCGACTATTAAATTTTCATCTCCTTTTACGAACTGCATTACCTTTTCAGTATCTTCATATACATTCTCTATCTCTTCATCTTCAGCACACATCATCGGGCATGTATACGTGTATTATCGCCGTCCGTGTTGGTTTGCTGTCGATTCTGGTGAGTACAATCCTATCACTGAACTGTTCACAGTAAACTACTGTCTGTTCTACCTTCCTATTCATAACGAATCCTGCTCCCGTTGCCCCGTATTCTCCTACTGTTGATAGTACCCTATACTCATAAACCAGAAATCAATGTCTTTTTCTATATCTTGACTGGGCTACTACATTTCAGTTCTGATTTTTTCTAGCTTCCCTAGCACGTTCAGGTTTGTGACATTCCACGCCCCGCCTCGTAGAACGTTATTCTTTTAGTCAATCTCTTTCTCTTGGTCACCTTCCCCGTGGCAGTCTGTTCGCGGAGATTCGAATCGGGTGATATTCCAGAATCTTTTGCCAATGGAGAGACCATGACATTCTTTTTAAATTACAGGCCACATGTCCTGTGGATAAACGTTATTAGCCTTTAATGCAGTGTTTTCCGTTGCCTTCTGCATATCATGCCTTTGATCATTGCCGATTCTTCCGCCCTTAGGGACAGTTTCCCATCCTAATGACAAGAGAGTACCCTGAACTACTGTCTGCTCCTGTCTTCCTTGACAAGACGGAAGTGTTCGGCCGCTAATGCTGATTATTAATTAAAATGTTAAGCGGTGGCGAGTTTCGAACCCGGGGACCGATGACGTTTTTCTCACTAAGCAAAGACGCTACTGTTAGGCAACTGGATTTCGATTGTTCGTCAGTTTTACGTGCATTAATTGGCGAGCCAATAAACTTTACCCGTTAATTGAGAGAAACAATAGGTCACATCCATCTAAAAGTAGGATAGTAGAGTCGGTTCGGAAAACAATCGAACAACACCTTTGAAATCCATCTCTTGTAGAATCTTAGGTTATTTTCTGAGCTTAAAGTTAATGTGATATCTTAAGCTGAATGACCTTCCCCGTACCAGTCATCGTAGATTCTGCAAATATAGATCATGAGAAATCCAACTCGCACTTATCTCATGTGTCATCCTCAAATAAGTATGCGTAGGGCTTCGGGCAGAAGCAGCATCTCTTGCTAGCGCAGAGCTTTTCTCAGGAACTGAAACTGCACCCTGTCAGAAGGCCCTTCCACGATTATATTTAATTGCTTCATGTTAATGATTAAGGTTAATAATTAAATATTTTAACGACTTTATATATCCTCCTAGTCAAAATTCATGTGACTCTCACGAGTTCTTATTCAAATTGGGATGAAAGTTGCAGAAGGCTGCGTTCTTGTTAGCAGTAATGCCCTGCTGAAGAAAGTTTTATGTCATCCAGAAAATTACGTTCCCCTTTCGCCATCTTGTGTCCTGTTTCACCAAGCAGTCGGCGCTCAGATGGAACTTCTAAGTCTGCCCACTTTGAGGAGAAGGCTTCTTGCCGAAAAAGAAACTGTAAACTACTTGAGATGGAAATGCCGCATTAGCTTAAAAGCCGGTCGTACAACGCAAACTTTTTTTGTTCCACGAGAAAAGAAACAGACCTGAAAGAGGCTAATACGACGACAAAGGGATATCAGGCATGCAGAAAAGTATGATAGTAATTTTGACTGCGAATAATGTACCTGAGCTCCGAACGCTTGATTCTGTCACGAGGCCATTCTCTCGGAATCTATTGAGAAGGGTATCAATGGGCTCATTCAGCTAATTTGTCTTCGGATGTAGAAAATTGTTTCTTTCATATGCTGCAACGTTTTATTTTGTTTATTTAGTTAACCTCTTCAGTGATTTAGAGCCAGAGAGATACTTAAGTATATCAGTTATCAGTTGAATTTGCACGACATAATATGTAGACAAAATAGTTTAGATTTACTGAATATGTAATAAGCACAACCACTTTGCCTTGAGAAAAGAATAAATTATTGATTCTAAGAATCACAAAAAGGCAGAAGGAAGATCAATCGTGATACCCTGCGTTTCAGCGGTGCCAGTGATATCTTTTGACGCTTTAGGCTAAATACGTTAGTCGATATTCCGGGGCCATTGGCACAGTGACAGGGATCCAATCTATAACACCTTAATATAATTGGAACACTGAGTGAGAGATTAGCGTGACAAGTGATAAGACTCCAATTCTAATCATCATTCTTTCCATGTAAAACTGAATTATTAAACATATGATGATTTTTATTTCAGGCTAAGACCGTTTGCGTGGAAATGAGTACCATGTAAAGAATCAATAATTGAATAATGCAGGACATTTATCTTACATGCACGAAAATAATCCTGCAAGACGTGTTCGTATTATGATTGATGAATGACGTGGTTGAAGATCTTAGTCACTGTTCACATGGTTCACATGGCTCTGAACACTATGGGACTCAACTTCTGAGGTCATTAGTCGCCTAGAACTTAGAACTAGTTAAACCTAACTAACTTAAGGACATCACACACATCCATGCCCGAGGCAGGATTCGAATCTGCGACCGTAGCGGTCTTGCGGTTCCAGACTGCAGCGCCTAGAACCGCACGGCCACTACGCCCGGCTTAGTCACTGTTACTTGATCTGTAGAACATATAAACGTTTCAATGTTTACTGATAAGACAGCCCATCTTGGCATAATGAAAATGAAAGGCTTGGAAGGAATATTGAAAGAGACTTGTTACTGACTCGAGAATATGATTTAATAAAAAAATCAACGGTAAGCGAACATGACGTAGAAAAACAGAGAACAGAAAGTAATTAATGTCGAAAATGGGAAGGACGTATAATTGAAGAGGAAGCATTTTGGGCAGGTAGATTGTGGATTGTGTAGTATGGTACACTTCGGAGGGGAATTACTGCAAAGATGTAATTGGCTTTCACCAAAAAATATCAGTGAGAAGCTGAGGATAAAAATGTTCAAAACTATACCTCTGCTCTAAGCGTTACATAAATGTGACGCACAGACGGTGGGGAAATTGGGAAAGAGAAGACAGAAGCACACAAAACTAGTTCAGAAGTAATAGCTAAGAAAGTAAGTTTGGAAAAACTGCTAGTGGCACTGGTGAAACTATTAAAATATTTAGGCAGTTTCTACAACGAATCTTGGTTAAGCAATTTTGTTCCAAGAAGACAGGAAAAAGAAGGAAGACTGACGTTTAATGTCGCGACGATATTCAGCTCGTTGGAGACGGACCCAAGGTTGAAAGTGTGGCCAAAGAAGTGAGTCGTGTCTTTTAAGAGGAATACTCCTAGTATTCGCCTGTAGTGATTTAGGGAAATCACCGAAAATTTAAATATGGATGACTGGACTCATATCTGGCGTCTGAACGGTCGTCCTCCGGAATGCAAGATCAGTGTCCTAACATCTGCCCCGTAAGGTTCGCTAACAACCGTAGATGAGCGTTGTTACAAATTGTTGGAGCTTAGGAAAAGTAGAATACATTAATTCCATTGTGTCGTTACCAGGTGAATAGTTCAGCACAAAATGTAATTAACGCTGAAAACTTTGTGGTATCCGTATACAAGATTAATGATGTAGAGCGCTGTTATGTTGGAGCTATAGCCACGGCATTTTAATTTGGTTACCAAACTTTTAAGTAACTTAAATGTCAGAAAGTGAAAACTATAGCCTCCATTGTGTATCAATCCTCCATAGCTGAAGCATTTGTCTAGCGTCAGCACCCATCTTATTGTTTTGCAGTCCAACCTAAAATGACCAGATGTTCTTTAGTAGGACTGAGTGCGAGTATTTCGAATATCGTGCTTACGTCACTCTGCCTGCAGCTGTACTATCGCCCAATACCTCGTTCCACGTCTCACTCAACGATTATCCGTTACCTCTAACGATAACTGATTGCATAATTAACAGTACTAACGTAGCCCAAAGAACAACTTCCACTTCAGACTTATAGCAGGATCACGCTGTCACGAACTGATCTTCTGCTGTACCATTCGAGTCTCCGCTGCAGAGTATGTGTTTCGTACAGGTACACTCAAATAGACAGGAGAACAAGTGCAGACATTGTGATCCTTGGTACTTTAACGTGTACCCACGCTACAGCGCCTGTCTAATGATGTTCATTTAACAATCTTCCCGGAAACAGGTCAAATAATTTAAACTCGATGTTTTCTGGGTGGGTGTAGCTGCACCACCATGTGGACTACGCCTGTCAATACAGGCTAAACGTTTTGCGTCCATGTGTCCACACATGTCGACGGGACGTTAAATCCTGAACTTCGCTCAGCAGTCACCAACTCCTGACACCCTGTATGAGGTTCAAATGGCTCTGAGCACTATGAGACTTAACATCTGAGGTCATCAGTCCCCTAGACTTAGAACTACTTAACCTAACTAACCTAAGGACATCACACACATCCAAGCCCGAGGCAGGATTCGAACCTGCGACCGTAGCGGTCATGCGGTTCCAGACTGAAGTGCCTAGAACCGCTCGGTCACATCGGCCGGCGACACGCCGTATAAATGATCCCTTGAAAAACACGTAAACACAAATCACGTGTACTCAAGAGCCAAAACAATATGACCAGAGTCCAGTTTGAGACTGAATGCCGCCTGGTGACGTTGCGGGCGCATGTGGCGGTAAGGGAAATGTGTTATCCGAGTAAAGACGAATGGATACTCATTCTAAGGACTCATCTGAGTGACAAACACCGAGGAAAGGCAGACTGTTACGGTCACGCACCTGGAAATGAGCATTAGTTCAAGCATTACACAGAGGTGATTGGAAAGTTATAAACTGAAAAAAAGTGTTAGCGTATAGGGAACAAAGTTTTAAATAGAGTTTCATTTTCATGAAACTCGATCAAGGATGGCGATAATGGGCAAAAAACTCGCAAAGTTGAAGAAACCGGTTTCTCTTAAATCAGTAAAAGACTACAGCTCTGAAAAAAATGTTGAAGGAGTAAGTTGTAGGGCTTAAAAATACGTCTCGATTGCTTTTTTAGAAGTACCAATCCCTATGTTACGTTTCGAGATACATCGAAAACAACCGTTAAAACCGTTAAAAATCTCTATAGTTCGTTGACATTGCTTGCTATTTACTGTCCTCATAGCCCGCAGTAAGTCACAGAATTACCCCTTTGAAAAATAAAAAAAATCAAATATTTTTGGAGATATATGGACATTTTTTTAAAACGATGTGTTCCCTATATCTGGTTAGATCTCGTCAGCGGAAAACACTACAGTAACGCTGTTGAGTGTACTTCTTTGACAAAGGGTGGTGCTACGACGCTAGTAAATAATATCTACTATTTTATTAATTGTAAGTATAAAAAAACGACTTCGAAAACTTGCACTTTTGTTCTGGTGTTCTTTTTAGATATCTGAAAACATGGTTCTCCCGGTCGTTATTAGCTTTCGTGATCAGAGCCTCTATTTCACAATCCAGTAGTTTCTAAATTGGCATCACAAGGGCTGAGTGCAGTCCTTTTGCCAACAGCTCTTAGGTGACTCAGTTGGTCACCCATGCAAGTGCTATGCAAGCCCGACAACGCTTAACGGCGGTGTTCTGAGGAGAATCGGTGTTACCACTGCATCAATGGGACCTTTTGAAGCCATAATGCAGAACAACTCCGTTTAGAAGTAAGACACAGCAAATGGAGATATAAGCTGCAGGTGAAAAACACGGTCACGCATTGCTCCTGATGGACGTGATCTTGAACGTGATTTTCAAAATGATTTTGAGGTTAAAGTGATTTTTTAAGGGACAAAGTGATTTCTTTGAAATGGGAACCCTAATAAGAGATTTAAATTTTGGAAAGATCTGCAAATTTTACGTATAAAATGGTACAATATTCATGGTAGTGAAACGTTCAATGATGGTCAAATAAGTAAATATGTTTTTTGTTCTAGTAGGGATTAACTTGGAATAGAGGAGGAAGACAGCAAATGGTGGTCACTTTCAGGACAAACTTAATGATAAATTTCCAGATACAAAATAAAAGGCACGGAATGGCTTTAAATCAAGCTCACCGAGGAAAGAAAGACGAGGGGACCCGCTCAGTGACTTGTAAAGCAAAAATCTACGTTTTATTTATGTGTTCTGTACAGCAAATATCAAAGTAGCATTTACACCTGGTGATTTATTTATACTAGCCAATAAACACGTTAATTAAAACTTTAGTCTTTCCAAATCCGAGGCGATGAGTAGGGGTTTCCGTGGAACAAAACTTAACCTCTAAATGACCTTCGATAATTACTTTTAAGACCAAGGTCACTGGTAATCATACGTGACATTTTACGTTTAAGCCCTTCCAATATGAATATAACATTGTATTTCGCTGTATCCCTCCTCTATTCCGAGTTAATCTCTACTAGAACTGAAAACATATTTGCTTATTTGACCTTCATTGAAGCTTGCCACCACCTTGAATAATGTATAATCTTATTCGTAAAATGTACTGGTCTTTTCTAATCTTAAATGAGGTATTAGGGTTCCTATTCAGGAACACCGAGGAAAGGCAGACTGTTACGGTCACGCACCTGGAAATGAGCATTAGTTCAAGCATTACACAGAGGTGATTGCAAAAGTTATAAACTGAAAAAAAGTGTAAGCGTATAGGGAACAAAGTTTTAAATAGTCTTAAATGAGGTATTAGGGTTCCTATTCAGGATATTCGATTTAAGTTGAAAATCACCTTGAAAATCACGTTCGAGGTCATGGGCATAAGTAGAAGTACGTGACCACTTCTGCGACCTACAGCTTTTATCCAAAACATTTTGCTGTATCTCATCTCCAACTCGAGTTATTTCCCATGAAGGATTAAAATGGTCCATAAGCAGGGTGTAACAAAAATGTACGCCACCAATTGCAGGATACATTCCTCGCAAGTAGAAGAAAAAGTTATGTGAATATTGATCTGGAAATGCTATGTTTCCATGTTACAGCTCATTTTCTTCAGTTCATTAATAGTGGAAAACAGACAACAACAGAAAGTAGAATCATGGAGAACATGGCCTCTTGATGACGTCTGGTTACGTTGCACACTGACAATGTTTTGTTTTACATGTCCCGGTTTATATGAGACTTACGTCATTGCTTGTTTACGGGCAATATCAGTTGCTGCAGTAATCAGTACGAGCGTTGACACCATGTGGGTTATTACATATAGCTGATCACAGACTTGGCTCATGCAATGCTAGTGTTCATGTGTCAAGAGATGACAGACGCCCATTTTATGTGTAGATTAGCTGACGGCAAGGGCGCTCGCGCTCAACTTTTGTACCGTGAGAGATTTCCCGAACGAAAGTGTCTCAACAGGAAAACGATTAAAGCCATGGATCGTTGTCTTGGGGATCATGGGGCATTTAAACCTGATGCTCGCGACCAGGGGATTCTTATAAGGACAAGGACACCGCAATGGGAGGAGGCAATTCTTCATGCAGTTAACGACGACCCTAGCGTCGGTACAAGACACTTAGCTGCAGCACTGAATGTTGGCCACATGGCCGTCGAGCGAGTGTTACACGAGGAGCAGCCGCATCCATACCATTTACAGCGTCTGCAGGCACTGTTCGTGTGGGTTTCCCATGATTAATGAGTTGGAGGAAATCAGCTGAAACACTGCAACAAAGCGTTGTCGGACCCAAGATCACATGACACAATTTCTTCGCCTACTTGTGAGGAATGTGTCCTGCAATTTGTGGCGTAATTTTTGTTACACTCTGTATATATTGGTAATCTAGGGGACACGTTTAACAGTTCACAACGATGCGTTTGATGGAGGTTTATATTGATAATTACACTTCTCAAGAAAAAAATACTGGTATATATATATCACTGATTTTTTAGTATTAGTAACTGAGTAATAAAGTGAAGCATGCACGCGCTGATTGCATAAGTTGGAGCGGGCGGCAGATACCCGGCGCATTCGCTCTGACCACCGACCCTAAACGCCACGAGCTTAGTTAATGTTTGCTGTCTCGGTTTCTTATTGCTGCAACAAGGTATAATAATAGCTTATATGGTTCAACAGAGTTTTACAGTAGAGTAAACTAAAGAAAAGTATGTGTAGACAATCTTCGTGTATCAGAATTCCGGAAAGAATTTATTCGTGTAGATAATTATGTGTGTGTACACCATTTTATTTAGACCTTTTGTTGCCAGTCTTTCAGCTAACATTAACCTTAAACACCATTAGATATCAACTAGTATCCCTCCCTCCCCCTAAACCTACCTTCCTCCTCCATTATCAACATTAGTGTCTAACTAAATTTTAGACTGGAACGAATCTTTGAACACTTTTACTTCTAAAATGATAAAAGGTAAATGATATTTAGTATTTGCCGGTCTTTTATTAAACCAAGAAATAATCTGTCAATTGCTATAAATTGTTCCTAACAACTTGTTTATACAGAACAGCGTAGCACTTGTCAGTGCGTTCCTAGTTCTACGTACAACTCCTCCTCGAAGAAGAAAGCTAACTATCCACTGTCAGCGTAGACACTTGTTTCAAAACATGTTCCCTTCCGCCAATGACACGCTTATCGATACTTGCTTCACCTGCAGCCTGTGTATAACGAAGTAATTTGTACGCAATTAAATTCATGAGATATTTAAGTATAGGCCCCACGTGATGTGTATGTCTCAACTTTACCGCGATGGCCGAGGGGTTCTAGGCCCTTCGGTCCGAAACCGCGCGACTGCTACGGTCGCAGATTCGAATCCTGCCTCGGGCATGAATGTCTGTGATGTCCTTAGGTTAGTGAGGTTTAAGTAGTTCTAAGTTCTAGGAGACTGATGACCTCAGATGTTAAGTCCCATAGTGCTCAGAGCCATTTCAACCATTTGAATCAACTTTACTCTCATAGATACACGGTACAAACTACGAAGTATGTGTGTAGGGGGCGGGCTATATGGAAACTGATATAGATTCATTTCTCAGGCTCTAACCTCCAGACACTGTGTTATGCGTTAATGTTAATATTCAGAAAAAATGTGATTATTGTAACTTATTTAATTAGTATTATATTGTTACGAAATTCTAATGCTCTATTAAAACGAAATTTAGTTTCGTGACCGAATACAACTGAACAATTTCGGTTGTACCCCTCAGAGAATTACGTGTTAACCTTCAGAAGGTAACTATCCCCAGGTTGGGAACCACTGATATAGATTATGTGGTGCTGGCTTCGTCGGGTGAAGGGTTTTAATGACTGGACGCTTGCTGGTTCCTAAGGAGTAAAACTTAAACCACCAGAGGTATCAAAAGATTATGCAAGCGCGGGCCGCTTACAATCCGTTCACGGAGAGAACACGCCCCGGTTCCCAGCTCTCGGCCGCCCGCGCTAGCTCGTCTTTATTGCTCAGTTACTCATACAAAAAGTCAACTAAACATATCCTAGTCTTGAGTCAAGCGTTTTCTGATTATCGTACAGCGTCGTAATGTAAAAAACTGTACTGGAGAAACCAACATTTCGCCCATGGCAACAGTGGCATTCTTCTGGTCTAGTAGACCCAAAAGAAGGCCACTGTAATTATCATCGAAACACTCATTTCTCCAGTACAGTTTTTTTTCATATTATAACGCGTTATGATACTGAGAATACTTCAATGCCAACTGACACTGGCTACGGAAGCCTAAGCAATTATATCCTAGTGGTTCAAATGGTTCAAATGTCTCTGAGCACTATGGACTTAACATCTGAGGTCATCAGTCCCCTAGAACTTAGAACTACTTAAACGTAACTAACCTAAGGACATCATATACAATCATGCCCGAGGCAGGAATCGAACCTGCGACCGTAGCGGTCGCGCGGTTCCAGACTGTGTCGCCTAGAACCGCTCGGCCACACAGGCCGGCTATATCGTAGTGTTATTTTATTGAAAATGTTATTATTCTATTCTAACCTCCATCAAGCACATTGCTGTAACATTTTGCGCCACTAGTTAAAAAGAATTATGTTACCTCGACTCCAGAAGGTCGTAATTTTTTTTTCTTTTTTAATTCTTGAAAAATTTCAGCGCTTTCTTTCTGTGTAGGCTATTTCCATAAAATAAAATTTAAGATAATTATTTAAAAAACAGGCCCATCAAAAGTGCAATTATTTTGTATTTCTATTTCGGTCTTGAAATTAATAAAACCGCAAAAATTATTTACTAGTATGGTAGCACAACTCCCTACGAAGAAAGTACTCGTAAATCTAAAAGCGTTGCGGTAGGCCACCAGCCAGCTATCATTAAAAAATCGATATACCTCGAAATAAATAATATTTTTTTAACTTTTTAAAACAATTGCATTTTTGTCGTACCGTGGGCAAATGCGCAATAAACGGCAAGTATGGAAACGGGAATGTCAATTAGTTCTAGAGAAGCCGATTTTTAACGGTTTTTACGATATGTATCTCGAAACGTAACAAAGCAATCCATACTTCTAAAAAGCAACTGATAGACAGATATTTCATCCGTAACGTATCCTGGTCTAATATTTTTCAATAGGAGTTATGTTCTTTTTACTTATTTAGGAACAACAGTTTTTTGCTATTTCTCGACTTTTTTTAGCCACGTGTATCATGTAGAATCGAGTTTCATGGATAAAACTCTATTTAAAATTTAACTATCTATACGATCATATTGTTTGTCTTCAGGCTGTCACAGAATGCTCGACCTTCTTCTGGGATGTTGACTTGCTACCTTCATGACCATCTATGGGAAGTTGTTGGACGCTGAAACAACCAGTAGGCTGAGCCGTGCGCGGCTCGCGCTCATGCCGTTTATTGCTCGTTATCTTGTTTTTGTGGTTCTGTCGTCTCGTTTTTTTTTCTTTCAGTTCACTGACAACCGTCCCAATATTCATTGGAACTGCTTGACCTGTGCGTAGACGTCTGCTGCTACGTACCTCCGGAAACATACCAAAACATACCAAGGACATTTATAATCGATGCCAAGCAGAATCGCTTCTGCTTTGCGTGCTAAAAGTGTAGCATCTCCATATCAAAGAGGTGGTCACATACGTGTGCGGGCCGCGGTGGCCGAGCGGTTCTAGGCGATTCAGTCCCAAAACCGCGCGAATGCTACGGTCGCAGGTTCGAATCCTGCTTCGGGCATGGATGCGTGTAATGGCCTTAGGTTAGTTAGGCTTAAGTAGTTCTAAGTTCTAGGGGACTGATGACCTCAGATGTTAAGTCCCATAGTGCTCCGAGCCATTTTTTTTTTTGTTATACGTGTATTTAAAATAGCTGTCTGAGATGCACCTTCCATAGTCTGGGGCTAGGAACGAATGAAAACGGATATGAAGGAACGTTTCAAAAATTTAGGCTACTAATTGCTGCCTTAAATGGTGATGGACGTAAAATTGGTCAAAAATGTTGATTTTAATTTTTTTCAACCAGCTAATTCTGATGCATGTTGGAGATCTGTTGTTCCTGATCTATATTAACGACATAGGAGACAATCTGAGTAGCCGTCTTAGATTGTTTGCAGATGATGCAGTCATTTGCCGGCTTGTAAAGTCATCAGATGATCAAAACGACTTGCAAAATGATTTAGATAAGATACCTGTATGATGCGAAAAGTGGCAATTGACCCTGAATAAGAAAAAGTGTGAAGTTATTTACATCAGCACTAAAATAAATCAACTAAATTTCAATTACGCGATAAGTCACACTAATCTGAAGGGTGGTATTTCAACTAAATACTTAGGGATTACAATTACAAATAACCTAAATTGGAACGATCACATAGATAATGTTGTGGTTAGAGCCAACCAAGACTGCGATTCATTGGCAGAACACTTAGAAGGTGCAACAGCTCTACTAAAGAGACTGCTTACACCACGCTTGTCAGCCCTGTTCTGGAGTATTACTGTGTGGTGAGGGATCCGCATCAGGTGGGACTGACGGATGACATCGAAAAAGTACAAAAAAGGGCAGCTCGTTTTGTATTATCGCGAAATAGGGTAGATATTGTCACAGACATGATACGTGGATTGGAGTGGCAATCATTAAAACAAAGGCATTTTTCGTTGGGATGGGATTTTCTCATGAAACTTCAATCACCAGTTTTCTCCTCCAATTGCGAAAACATTCCGTTCGCACCCACCCACATAGGGAGAAATGATCATCACGATAAAATAAGAGAAATCAGGGCTCGCACAGAAAAATTTAAGTGCTCGTTTTTCCCGCAAGCCGTTCGAGAGTGGAACGGTAGGGAGATAGCTTGAAGGTGGTTCATTGAACCCTCATAAAGGCATTTAACTGTGAATAGCAGAGTAATCATGTAGATGTAGATACTGTCCCCAATTTCTAAGTTTCTTTCATGCTACAAATTATGTAAAAGCCATCTAGTTTCAACGAATGCGCACCGGCATTTACGTTTTCTATACGATATTGCTGTGCCTGTGTTATTCCGTATTACGACGCATGCAAGTCCAAGATAATTTTGCGTCGTAATTCGGGATAACAGAGGCACTGCAACGTCATAACTATCCGCCGACGCCGGACAAGCGACTTTCAAGTAAAACGTCTCTCTTGTACGGGAATATACATAATGGCTGTGAGTAGCGGGCGTGAGTCGTGCTGCGGTAGCTCAGTTGGTAGAGCACTTGCCCGCGTAAGGCAAAGGTCCCGAGTTCGAGTCTCGGTCGGGCACACAGTTTTAATCTGCCAGGAAGTTTCATATCAGCGCACACTCCGCTGCAGAGTGAAAATCTCATTCTACATAATGGCTGTACAAGTACATGTTGTAGACATATGGTTGACACTTGGAAGTTTGGGTCTGACAGTGAGTCGTGTTCGGACAGCCAAATGGAATCCGGCGTGTTCGGACAGAGAGCTGGCTGTTCTCCGTAATTAAAATAAAGCCGAGTGAATGGATCAGCAACGAACTTCGACGGATGTCACGTGACGTCCGCTACCACCAAATACAACGAACAATCACGACTGCTCGCGATAAGCGGGAAACTCGCGTTCGAGTCCCGGTCAGGCACAGATTTTCATTGCTGTGATTCCATTAGACAGCTGATGGCTGTCCTTATTCGCAACTGTGAATACATTTCACGCTTTAATAACCTCACGTAGAGGAGAGGCCCAAAGACAACATTTTGTTCCTCTACTATTGTTAAAATCTCCTCATATGATGCTTGTCTGATGTTTAATGATGACAACGCTGGAAGAATTGGGACCCGTTATGGGACTAGGATTTGGTGTAGGTTGCTTCACTGAAAACTTGTTGAAGAAAACCGTGATGTGCGTATTGCTGTTTCTTAAATGGCAGTGTAGCATATTGCCAAAAGGAGACGGCAGAAGGACTTTAAGAGAAAAGTGATGAAGACCAAACAGACCAACTATATGGTTATGGGAAACATTAAGGTATTTGTTTCTGGCATTCAGCTCTATAATTGTTTTGTCTTTATTTCCTGCAACTTTCATTTTTCATTGTCTTACGAACATCACTGCTGAACTATAGCAAATTATTTCAAAGCGTATTGCTGTCAAATTTATTGAAATTTGTGTGAAATAAAAATTGCTATACATCATACAGATGAATTAAAAAAATGAATACGAGAGTTCTAAGACTGATATTAAAAAGTTGTTACACTGATTTGCTTATCTGATTGCTAAGAACAGGCAATCACATTTTGAAACTGGTAAGGAAAGTAACTCTTGAGAAATTGTTCCTCATGGGATACTATATGTTCTAAAAGTAACCAGAAACTTCGTCATCAAATTATTTGACAAGAAACTGAAAAAGTCATCCACATTATAACCAATAACACAACGACAGCATAATCAAGAATTGGTTCAACTCTCTCTCAAACAGTAAATATTGCATTAGCATTCACCATATAGCGGAGATGCTGAGTCGCAGATAGGCACAACAAAAAGACTCAAAAGCTTCCGGCCATTAAGACCTTCGCCAACAATAGACACACATACGCGCGCGCACACACACACACACACACACACACACACGCACACACACACTTCACGCAACCTCAACTCACACACACGACTGCAGTCACAGGCAACTGGAACCACACTGTCGCATTCCATCCCGGATTCTCCGTTTTTTGAAATATTACGTTAGCTTATATGTACCTCTGTAATTTCTCATACGCCCCTCCCCCCCCCCCCCCCCCCCCACCACCTAAGTTGAAACACCTCAAATGGAAACACTGCTCAAATGAAACATAAATAGGTGAGACATTGGGGTAGAATATGAAGTGTAGAATATATCGCATAAAATGTACCCACAAAGACCTGACGACGCCATGTCCTACACTTGTGAATAAGCGATATACTAGTTTCGTTTTTCTGTGCCATCATTTTTTCGTAGCATTGTTTTGACTATAGTAGCATCTTCATATGCACTACGTCGTAAATTTCCGTGTATAAAGTAGCTTAGTTAAAAGTCAGTGACAGGAAATGTGAGAAGCAGATTTTTTTCTGTACAGTGTGTTTCATATTAGTAGAAGGGATAACACTGATAAAAACTAAAGATAAATATGATTGAAAAATAAATGTTGAAATAGGACTAATTTTACCTACATTGAGAGCGATCAGCACTCAGGAAAATTGGCTGCCTTCCTGTTGACATTGGGTGTGCTCCTTTCTCTACTTACTGCTCGAACTGTGATGCTAATCAGATATGTCACTAACAATGGCACCTGCCATTCTGTAGGGAATTAACGTCTTATTATTCATCACGGGAAATTACATCATGCTGTTGTGTTGTGCTTTAGCCAACGGCATTAATCAACAGCCACGTATGATCTACATCGATCGACATCCTCATTGTCACATTATATCCGAAAAACAAAAATGTTCAGCAGATTGTTGCAGCGACTTGCGGACACGCAAGAGATCGCGATGTACTTCATACATTTCGCACCTCAGATGGGTAAGAGTGAGTGTTATGACTAAAAGAAGTATAGTTATAGTAACGTATTCCTTGAGAGACATCATTTTCTGCGTCGGCTGTTTTAACGAAGGGACCCATCAAACGTTGTAACAGTTTGATTTATTGCCATTTGACATCAAACAGGATGACAGACTGAATCAAATACACCAACATTTTATAAGAGGACAAGGCATTATGCGATCACCCAGCCTTGCCACGGTTGGGTGGGCGCGTAAAAGCTTAGGATAAAAATATGTTGCAAATGCGACCTATGATTTGAGAAAAGTTGGGGATTTATAGGTCTCAGGAAAGCATCAATGAACAACAATACTTTCACCAATGCGCAAGAAGGGCGAGACTAGCTGGCTGTGAAAATTAGATCTTCGAAATGAAACTCTGACGCAAATTAACTAATGTCACTCATCCCTCGCCTTCGTGGCTATAACAACAGCACATGGTTTCAACACTTAAGCTGTACAAGCCTCGAAGACCGCCTCAGTAGCAGCTGAAACTTTGAAGTTCAGCTCGTTCTATGTACTCCGCTTTAAGTCGTAGCTCCGTGCAACAACCTGGAGCAAGTGTGTTCTCGACGGCGTCACTTAGCGAAGTCTGTTATTACTTTAGCTCGTTCTGCCAACTTTGCAATCTCGCCCGCCAATTGCAGCAGATCTGCGAGTTTCAACCAATGATAATTCTTTAACCAAGTTTAAAAATTTCCCACTCTTCTGAATTTTGTCATGATTGATCAACAACGTATGGTGCGGGTGAACAAGATTCCCACTGCATGACATACTTTCGGTCACGACCAACAAAATGCCCTCTACGTCTGCACGCGCAGCAACTACCCATTCTAACGAAATGATTGCTATGAAAGAATCGGAAAATCTCTTACTAAAATCCGAACAAAAATCCCAGCAACGCACGCCAGAGCTCGGTGACTGCTTCCACACTATGAAATCTCATGCCGCCACCCGTCCTTCAGATTCTTATGTAGTTAATGAGGATTTCTTTTCGCTTCTCACGTAGCATAGATTTTATGACGAGCCGCCCGTCCTTCTGAATGAATGCGTGGATACACCAGACTGTTTCCCTTGTTGTATACCTGCGAGAAGAATTGCTTTCAGTGGCAAGCAACTTCACAACTCCACTGTTAACTTACTTTCCATTATCCAGCAAAAATCCCCGTCAATGCTGTCGAAACATGACTCAAATGGTTCAAATTGCTGTGAGCACTATGGGACTTAACATCTGAGGTCATCAGTCCCCTAGAACTTAGAACTACTTAAACCTAACTAACCTAAGGACATCACACACATCCGTGCCCGAGGCAGGATTCGAACCTGCGACCGTAGCAGAAACATGACTTCCTTGCTCTGACAATAGGAAAGGAGAAAAAGGAATAACTGGCAATGCACTCATTGGTGGTAATGAATATAGCTTACAGTTTTCATGTGGCGTAAATGATTTGACTTTAATGACAACTGGGATCTGCGTATTAAATTATAAAACAAGTCACGTGAAAACTTCGGCAAAACTACCATGTAACAGTATTTCAATGTGTTGTTCGCTGACACAGTGACAAAAACCATATACGGCTCGCTTTTATTTCTTTTTCTGTACGTACTCACATCTGAGGCAGTTGTGCCGTTAACTACCATAATTACAACCGATCTTTATTAAGGACGACACCAGACGCTCTTTCCTCCATACGTATGTGTGGAATAAAAGAAACTAAAACATTTAGCTTGAAAATGTCCAAGGTGTCGAAATTAGCTGAGAGGTGAAGAGTGAAACAGAGATCATTGAAATAACTAGAAAATCGAGACAGAGAAATGACGTCCCTCAATAAATTAACAACGACTGTGGATCCATGAATACAAAAGACTATGCAGTGGATTAAAGTGTTTGTAAGTCATATTTGCAGCCAATTTCGAATCAACAGATGCTTCGTATTTGGGCGCATAAGACTGTAATCGATGTGCTGCATTTACGGTGGTATATAACATCAATCACAGTAGTAAAGTACTGTGAAGACGAAGCCGCAGTTGCTTCTAATTCGGTAGCAAGTAGTAAAAAGAAACAAACAAAGCTGAGTGGAGGAAGAACAGTAAGATAATGGCACTTATTCTACGTAAAAATATATTTTATAGCAGACCACGTTTCCAGAGCTGTGGAAGGCAGAACATGAAAGAACATAGACCTACTGCTTGACACTGTGATATTGATTAAATATCTGGAGTGTGAAATAGAATGAGCACATAATGTTAATTATAGGGATGGCGAACCATCGTCTTTGGTTTATAGGGAGGATTTTAGGAAAGTGTAGCTCATCTACTGAGGAGACTCCATAAAGAACACATGTACAATCCATTCTAGAGTACTGCTTGAGTGTGTATCCCTACCAGGTCGGATTAAAAGAAGACAGTGAAACGATTCGGATGAATCCTGCAGATTTTTACAAATAGGTTCCATCAGCCAGCATATGACGGAAATGCTCCCTGAACCCCAAAGGGAAACTCTGGAGGTAAGAAGACGTTTTTACGAAACAGTGTTGAGAAAATTTCGAACCCATATTTGCGACTCACTACAGGATGATTCTACAGTTGTCAAGAAAGTTTTCTGCAAGGACCAGGTGACAAGAGAAATAAAGGCTCATGTGTAGGCATATACGTAGTCTCTTTTTTCTTACTCTATTTCTGTAATGGAACAGGGAACGGAGTGACAAGCGGCAGTGTAAGGTACCGTCGTCCACTTACTGTGGAGGAGCTTCCGGAGTATGTATGTTGATGTAAAACTACTTGTTACGGTGGACAAGTTAGTTTTAGCTATACCCAGAGGATTTCGTCGTCTGTAGTGACTCTTACTAACGCAACATAGATGCTAGTATCTGTGTACAAATACTTACAATTAGAGTTACGACATTTGTAATCACTATTCTACACAAATAACTCGTATTTTTCTCCCATGGAACTGGCTTCCCCTATCCGAGCTACACCACCCACTAAATAATATTTGAAAGTGAACTTCATTACTGGTGTCCTTGAATTTAACAAATATTACAGCTATATCTATACAATTGCACTTTAAATTACTGATACCAAATATCTTTCACGCTCATTTATTGGTCCTCTTGTAGAACCTTGATTCTGGTTGTCTTTATTATTCTGGATTATTTATCTTAGGAGAGCATGTGAAAGTGAGTATATCACAGCTTCACTATCTTTCCTTCTTTTCTGTTCTTCCTAAACCCTCTTTATTAATTTACTGTGTTTTAACTACCTTTAGTGTGTCTATTTTTTCCTTGTTGTTTCTTACGTTGGGCCTTATTCAAGGTCCTTGTTTTTGATTTTACTTCTCAACTGTTCTCCATCCTCTGTCCGTAATTCCTTCTTCTGATACTTTCAGTTGTTGCGAGTCTTCTTGAGTTTTTTGTATTGAATTGGTCTTTATGTGCTTGCATTAACAATGTTAAAAATTTTCTTACTGAACCAGTTTTCTTCTATCCTACATAGATGCCCATAGAGCTGTCGTCGTCTTTTCCTAAGTTTATCTGTGACGTTTTCTGCGTGTCCGTAGAGTTCTTTTGTAACTCGCCTGACGAAAGTTGCGTTTCGGAGTACAGCGCCGTAGATGCTTCTAAGAATTTTTAATTCTGGTTTTTCTATGCCATGAATTTTTGTCGTCCCTCCAATATCTGTGGTTTCTATCGAGTACAAGGCATCTGGTAAAACAACTATGCTGCAGTCCCTGCAGTTTTGCATTACGAGATATTGCTCTTTTGCTATAGTGATTCCGTGTGTACAGTTTTGTAGTTTAATATCTTTCGTATGTTGGAGGCTGTGTTCAGTCGTGTGAGTTGGATGGTTTCTCTTACTTACTTGAAGTGAGTGACCTGTCGGATGTTTCCATACTTGCTTTCAGTGGAAGTTTTCCAGTTGATTTTGTGTGCATATAGTGAGTCTTTTCAAAAGAAACTTGGAGTTTGGTTTTACCCAATTTCAAATAGTTTATCCAGCGCTAGATTGGCTTCATCTTTGTTGTTTGTTAATATAGCCAGGACATCAGCAAAGGCCAGGCATTTCAAATGGTTTAAATGGCTCTAAGCACTATGGGACTTAACATCTGAGGTCATTAACCCCCTAGACTTAGAACTACCTAAACTAACCTAAATACATCACAAACATCCATTCCCGAGGCCGGATTCGAACCTACGATCGTAGCAGCAGCGCGGTTCCGGACTGAATTGCCTAGAGCCACTCGGCCACAGCGGCCGGCCCAGGAATTTCACAATTACTCTTTTTCCTTTCTCTTTTCCATTCCGAATCTCTTTGATATGCTTTTCCCGTTATCTGGTTATTTTTTCCAGTACGGTGTTGAACGGGATTGGTGATATGCCGCTTCCTTGTCGGACTCCTGTGTGAATTTATCATGTGTTTGAGATTTCTCCCATGAATTTCACCTTTGATGTGGGTTCTGGTAAAGTTTCCTGAATAATTGTTCAAATGGCTCTGAGCACTATGGGACTTAACATCTGTGGTCATGAGTCCCCTAGAACTTAGAACTACTTAAACCTAACTAACCTAAGGACATCACACACATCCATGCCCAAGGCAGGATTCGAACCTGCGACCGTAGCGGTCTCGGGGTTCCAGAATCAAGCGCCTAGAACCGCACGGCCATACAGGCGGCCCTGAATAATGGCTCTGCTCTTTCCATCGACTGCTAATTCTTCTATGTTACTAAACAGCGTTTATTTTCCAACAGAATGGTAAGCTTTCTTGAAATCCACAAGTGTGACGTGTTCTGGTATCGTCTGATGTGTAGTAGGGTTTTGAGGTGCAGAAGTGTTCAGTTCAGGATTTCCCTCTCCTCAATTCCGCCTTGCAGCTCAAGTCCCCTCTGCACAGCTTTAGACAGAATTTATAAATTACTACAAGAAGTGAGGTTCCTTGGTAATTGTTCGGGTCTGTTTTGCTGCTGTCTTGTGGAGTGAATCCATCAACGGGTTCTTTCACATTTTTGGGATTTACTCTGTTTTCCAAATTTCTCACATAATTCTATAAATTTTTGGTGCTATGTACTGGTGGTCGACTTTCCACATTACCTAGGTGCTCTATTATTATTTAATGATTTGACAATTTTCTCTGTTCCTTCATGTGAAGGAGGATGCGAATCAGGATTTGGCGCTGGTTTTACAAATCAGAGTTTTCCAGATGGCTTTCCACGGATATTTTTGGATCGAATTTCACAATTATTGTTTGTATTAGTTTCCAGGGACCCATCAGGGAAAGTTGGCAGCCAGCTAAATAATCTCTGAAGGTCTTGTAGTAATTGCTGGTGTTGTTCTTGGTAAGGTCTTCTTCTATTTCGAACAACTTCTTACTGTCGTATTTTCGTTTTTCTCGTTGAATATTTTTAGAGGCTTTTCACCGTACCTTTACTATTACCTGTCACTTTTCCGCTGTTTTATGACTATTGAAATCCTTCCATCCTTTAATCCTACACACAACTTAATCGCAAGTTCTGCTCCACCACTTATGTTTTGTCCTTCTCAAGGGTTCACTTCTTTTTTTAATCCTTCCATCCTTTAATCCTACACACAACTTAATCGCAAGTTCTGCTCCACCACTTATGTTTTGTCCTTCTCAAGGATTCACTTCTTTTTTTTGTCTAGTTCACTTTATCCGCAATATCAGACCAGTTTGTGGTATCAGTCCTATGGCTTTCCTCAATGATTTTCTTCTTTTTGAGTTCTAGGTATTCAGGATCAGCCCGGAAACTCTGGATTACTCTTGTCCGTTTTCTGCTGGGCTGAAATTTATTTTCATTTGGAGTAAAGAGTGGTCTGACTCGAAGAAGCTTCCCTTGGTTTTTGCAATGAGGACTCCTTTGGTATTCCTCCTGGAGATAGTAATTTGGTGAGTCTGGAATTATCGAGTGTTTTGTTGGGGGATTTCCATATCTTTGGTTTCCTGTGGATTTATTGAATTGTAGTTGAATAATTTTGAGATTAATGTTTTGGCAGAGGCTTATAAGGTGTTCAGCATTTTTATTGGTCTTGTTACATCTGCATCTACATCTACATCCGTACTCCGTAAGCCACCTGACGGTGACGGTGTGTGACGGAGGATACCTTGAGTACCACTATCGGTTCTCCCTTCTATTCCATTCTCGTATTGTTCGTGGAATGAACGATTGTCGGTATGCCCCTGTGTGAGCTCTAATATCTCTGACTTTAGCCTCATGGTCTCTTCGCGAGATATACGCAGGGGACCGCTTGACTCATCGGTGAATGTATATTCTCGAAACTTCAACAAAAGCCCGTACCGAGCTACTGAGCGTCTCTCTTACAGAGTCTTCCACTGGAGTTCATGATTTATTACACTAAAATGTCACAATCTCCATTAAAATTGAACTTTCACAACAACATAAGACAATATGAAAGCGTTTCTGAAGACGAGGAATTTGTTAACATCAAGTATAGATTTAAGTGTCAGGAAGTCGTTTCTCAAAGTATTTGTATGGAGTGTAGTCATGTATGGAAATGAAACATGGACCATAAATAGTTTGGACAAGAAGAGAATAGAAGCTTTCGAAATGTGGTGCTACAGAAGAATGCAGAAGATTAGATGGGTAGATCACGTAACTAATGAGGAGGTATTGAATAGTATTGGGGAGAAGAGGAGTTTGTGGGACAACTTGACAAGAAGAAGGGACCGGTTGGTAGGGCATGTTCTGAGGCATCAAGGGATCACAAATTTAGCATTGGAGGGCTGCGTGGAGGGTAAAAATCGTAGAGGGAGACCAAGAGATGAATGCACTAAGTAGATTGAGAGGGATGTAGGTTGCAGTAAGTACTGGGAGATGAAGAAGCTTGCACAGGATAGAGTAGCATGGAGAGCTGCATCAAACCAGTCTCAGGACTGAAGACCACAACAACATCAACATGAAAACCTACAGTACTTTTTCAGAAAACTGACCACTCGTAGTTGGCGAATGCAAAAAGTGAAAACAAATTAGTTATATTTCCCCAGAGATTATTACGGATAACGCTAACCTATGTGACTTAAATCACAAAGGGCTAATATTCACTGAGATGAGCCAACAGACGTTACGGAACGGACTATCCCTAGCTTTACTGAAAAACCGTGAACCTCTTTTCTACCCGTTGCAGTGTGTGAATGATCTTACCTATTCCGCTCGAGGACTGCGTCAGACGACAGCATCCTGACAACCTCTTCAAGTGCTGCAAGGTGCGCTCAGAATCAATCAGATCCGCGCCAACACACCGAACGCAAATTTGCGTACACGAAGGTCGGACCCGAGTTCAGTCCTCGCACTTAGCCGGCTGCAGTTAGAATGCCGGTCTTATCAGCGCACAAAACGTGTCTTCATTGCACGCGTCTCGCCTACACAGCCCAGAAGACTCGCACCACAACAGAATATTATTTTGTCATAGAAGGCCGCGATAATGGCAGAATTATTGCATTTACAAAAAATTCCAGCTCGCTTCCTACGCACAACAGTCGGTCAATGGTAACCATGTCCGCAACTCTGGAGCGAGTTTCAGTGCAGTACTCCTGATGTCACCAGGCGACTGATCAATTAACTCTGAATCCGGACGGCAAAAGGAGAAGCAAACTGCCTGCCACAGGCGCTAGCAAGACGCTTCCGCTTTCGTTTACAACAGAGCTCGACAGTGTGCTTGTTGAGAAAAAGAGGCACTAATGTACACAATTCCACTTTTGCTGATCATCTGCAAATTTCCGGACACAAAGCGTTAAAGAAATTTTCATTTTACATGCAGAAGAGAAAGGTCATAGGCTCAATGTGCTTGAAGAGCTGGAGATTTTTAAGCATACTTCTAGGAACGATGGCGTCATACTCAATGAACAGTTACAAAATTTTTCCAATGGTTTCAATCCACACGCCTCTAACAGGTATCGAAACCTAGGTCGATGTGCCCACCAGCTATGCTCAGCCGGTTGGCTGTATAATTCCATGTTGAGACCGTGGAAAGAGTTTTGTGAGTGTCACAGAAAGCACACCACATACTCTGGGTATAAATCTAGAAAATTACCTGTGCTTAATCGTCCTACCCTATGTCGCACACATAGTAATTATCACGTCTGCTCCCATGAAGCTGGTATTTCTTGCCAAATGTCCTGTACTTGGGCATTTCTGAGTTGTGAGCTAAAAAATTTTTGTTCTGTTCACTAATCTTGCAATGTTGTATCATCATCCTTGGTGGTTAAAACACCATTACTTTGCCTTGAGCTTTAATGTTCTTTAGCCATAGTTTGACACTTGCCTTGTCAGATTTGTTTATTCACTTATTTAGATGTCAAGTTCCCTCGGACCAAATTGAAGAGGAAATCTCCAAGGTCGTGGAACGTGTCAGTATATGAAATTACGACATAAAAGTAATAACAGATAAAAATAAAATTTTTATGAACCCCAATAAAAGTCGAGCCATAAGTTTAAGTAAACGCAATTACTGATGTAATATAAGAATCAGCTTAATTTTTCAAGGAACTCTTCAACAGAATATAAGAAGTGATCCATGAGGAAACTCTTCAGTTTCGATCTAAAAGCACATGGATTACTGCTAGAATTTTTGAATTCTTGTGGTAGCTTATTGAAAATGGATGCAGCAGTATACTGCACACCTTTCTGCACACGATTTAAGGAAGTCCGATTCAAATGTAGTTTTGATTTCTGCTGAGTATTAACTGAGTCAAAGCTGCTTATTCTAGGGAATAGCCTGATATTGTTAACAAGAAAAGGCAGTAAAGAAAATATATGTAGAGAGGTCATTGTCAAAATACCCACACTAGTGAACAGGGGCCGACAAGAGGTTCGCGAACTTACACCACTTACTGCTCTAACTGCCCGTTTCTGAGCCAAAAATATCCTTTTGGATTGGGAAGAGTTTCCCAAAAATATAATACCATACGACATAAGCGAATGAAAATAAGCAAAGTAGACTAATTTTCATATCGAACGCTCACTTACTTCAGATACCTTTTGAAAAGTAAAAATGGCAGTATTAAGTCTTTGAACGAGATCCTGTACGTGGGCTTTCCACGACAGTTTACTATCTCTCTGAGCACCTAGAAATTTGAACTGTTCACTTTCACTAATCATATGCCAACTCTGTGAAATTAAAACGTCTTGTTTTGTTGAATTGTGTGTTTGAAACTGTAAAAACTGAAAATTACTTTGATTTAAGGTTAGTTTATTTTCTACAAGCCTTTGACTCTGAATCGAGACAATGTTGCTCACAACGTCCTTTACCACCAAGCTAGTGTCATCATAAAACAGAGATATTATAAAGTCACCCGTAATACTAGAGGGCATATCACTTACACAAATAAGGAACAGGAGTGGCCCAAATACTGACCACTGCGGCACCCCCCACTTGACCATACCACCCTCAGACCCCACATCACAGCCATTCTGAACACTGTGAATAATGACCTTTTGCTGCCTGTTGTTCAAGTAAGAGCTGAACCAATTGTGAGTTGCTCTGCGTATTCCGTAACGGCCCAACTTCTGGCGCAATATTTCGTAATCAACACAATCAAACGCCTTTGTTAAATCAAAAAATATGCCTAGCATTCGAAATCTTTTGTTTAAACGACCCAGTACCTTACAGAAAAAAGAGAATATAGCATTTTCAGTTGTTAAACGACTTCTAAAGCCGAACTGTACGTTTGATAACAAATTATGTGATATAAAATGATCAATTATCCTTACATGTACAACTTTTTAAATAACTTTAGCAAACACTCATGGCATAGAAATAGGTCTCAAATTGTCTGCATTATCCCTTTCTCCCTTTTTATAAAGCGGCTTTACTACAGAGTATTTTAATCTTTCAGGGAAACGAACATTCCTAAAGGAAAAATTACAAATATGGCTACGTACAAGGCTAACAATTGCAGCACTATACTTTAATATTCTGCAAGGCACTCATCATACCCATGAGAGTCCTTAGTCTTATGTAATTTAATTATTGACTCAGTCTCCCCCTTGTCTGTATCACTGATGAGTATTTCAGACATCAATCTCAGAAAAACATTTGCCAAGGGAGTTAGATGAATATCTGTAGATACTAAATTTTTACTTAATTCACCAGCTATGCTCAGAAAATGACTGTTCAATACTGTACTTATTGCTGATTAATCAGTAACAGAAATATTTTTACTACGAACTGACTTGATATCATCTACCTTGTGCTGCTGACCAGACACTTCCTTCACAATTGACCATATGCTTTTCCTGTGAATCAGCTACTCCAGTTGGATACCACATACTATTTGCCTTCCTCATAATATTTTAAGCACTTTGCAGTAGTCTTCGTAATGGACTACTGTAGCTTGATTGTGACTATTTCTAACATTTTGGTATGGTTCTGACTTTTTCCTACATGATATGCTTATCCCACTAGTCAGCCACCCAGGCTGCCTTTTACTGCTAGTACCCCATTTAGAACGTTCTAATCTAAAGCAGCTCTCAAAGAGTAAGAGAAACGTGTTAAGGAAAGCATTGTATTTGTCATCAATGTTATTTTCACTATAAACATCCTGCCACTCTTGTTTCTTGATGAGGTTTAAAAAATACTCTATTGCCGTTAACATTCCTACATAGTTTGTAATTATATGTTTTATTTGTTTGAGTGCAAAAGCCTTTTAGTGTTAAAATTTGTGCATCATGGTCTGAAAGGCCATTCGCCATTTTACTAAGAGAATGCCCATCTAATAATGAAGAATCAATAAAAATCTTGTCTACGGCTGTGCTTCCCATGCACCCTGGCTGAAATAAGAAAAAAAACAGTCTGCATGAGATCATATGGATTTAGGAGATCTACTAACATCGTTTTTCTTCCACAATTATATACAAAATTAATACTGAAGTCACGTCATATAAATAAATTCTGGTACTTTCTATAAAGTAAATCAAGAACCCTCTCTAGCTTGAGGAGAAATTCTCTGATGTCAGAGTTAGGAATCTATAAACAACAAATCAGAAGTTTAGTTTCATTAAGTGCAACTGCCCTTGCACAACATTCAAATATCAGTTCAGTGCAGTGCCTTATACGTCTATGGACTCAAATGGAATACTGTCTTTTACGTACAAGGTCACTTCCCCACCCTGCAAGGAGCTCCTTGAAAAACCGATAGCTAATCTGATACTTCAAATTGTTCTTGCGTACTGCTTTGTGTACTTACTGCTTAGTAATACTTACTGTTCAGTAATACTTTCTGGTTAGTAACGTTCCACAGCACTGTTTTTAAATTATTTTTAGAGATCTTTCTTTAGCTCTTTCTTGTCACCAGCGACACCGAGCTTAGTTCTGGACTGAGTCCGTTTCGGTATATAATTGGGGTACCTTATGTGTGAAGACTTAAGTTGCGAACTTTGTTCAGTTACTTGAGATATCACTAAGCTTCTACCAATGTAGGCGTTTAGTGTTTGCTTCAGAAGTTTTTGTTTCGTTACTGCTTACGAACTGAACACGACCTGAGGTTATTGTGTTAATTTTAGCCCGCATCTCGTGGTCGTGCGGTAGCGTTCTCGCTTCCCACGCCCGAGTTCCCGGGTTCGATTCCCGGCGGGGTCAGGGATTTTCTCTGCCTCGTGATGGCTGGGTGTTGTGTGCTGTCCTTAGGTTAGTTAGGTTTAAGTAGTTCTAAGTTCTAGGGGACTGCTGATCGTAGCAGTTAAGTCCCATAGTCCTCAGAGCCATTTGAACCATTTTTTTGTGTTAATTTTACCTCAATAAAACTTGAGAGTCATTGTAGTCAGAAGGTGCAAATGCTATAACTTTTAATTGGAACAAAAGGTGCAATGTTTCATACTCCACAGTGGCATGGCCACTTCTTAGTGATGATCTCTTTGCCCGACGACCTGTATTTAGTGTTCTTCTTACATAAGTTGCACCGTTTGTGATGGTTCCAAGAGGATAAGGATCCTTTAAAAGAGCGTGACAGCGTTTTGCTTCCCAGAATGAGAAGATATTAAGTCCTAGTAGTGGTTCAAGACGTATCGTGATATGGCGATATGTGGGAACACGTAATTCACCTAGAATTTTGTCGAATATAATCTGTTTGGTGGTCCAGGTGTCTTGGCGTAGGGAGGCATCATGTTGCATGAGCGTACTGACCTCCTAATCTTTGATCACGGAACACTCAGTGGTCCAAGTTATCGCAACACTGTACTGTGTTGTGTGTGTGTGTGTGTGTGTGTGTGTGTGTGTGTGTGTTTGGGTGCTTGCGAGTGTGTGTGTCTGCGGTCTCTTTCATTTACCTTTTCTCGTTTCTCCCATTATCTTCATTGTGAAGACCTCTGCTAAGTAACTTTCGCAGTCACTTTTACGAACTACGGAACTATATAAAACACTCAGTTGCATCCAACTCCACTTTAATGTAAGCACAGTTCGCCGAAAAACAGAATCCACTGTAGAAAGAGAGAATGATAAAATGTTAAATTTCATTGATGTCACAATATAGATACACGACAACCAACACCAATTACACACATTCAGGAAAGTCACCAACACCAGCACAGTCACATACAAATGCTTTAACTAACGACTGCGAAGAAATTAACTATTTTCCATTATAAGCTGTACAGACTAAACAAAACTCTACTCACTGAAGTCAACTAGAAAACTGAATTACAACCATTCAACAAGTAGTTACAGAGAATGGATTTGATACAAACATGATAGAGAAACCGAACCACAAAATCAAAACAAAAGTAAACGGGAAACTTGGCGCACAAAAATAAACAATCCATCACAATCCTACAAAAACAAACAATCCATCACACACCTACGAAACAAACACACAGAACGCAGTCGCACTGAACAAAACGCACATAATACAAACCTACAGAGCAAACGCGCAGACACACACGAATAATAAACACTCATAACAATAAGGAAGTGGTACACTCTCACGTACAACAACAAAGCACCCCATAAAATAAACAGAGGCTAAAAATAGCCTACAGGCCATACAAATGAGTACAGAGAAAAGTAAGGGCAACTCATACAAGCAAATAGTGACACGTCACATCTGGTATTTACCAAATGACATACCAGGACTGTAAATCAATTTATATAGGACAGACAAGCAGATACGTAAATACCAGAGACACAGAACAGAGAAAAGCATTAACAAGTGAAAGTTGTAATACTTGTCATTCTACATTTGCTGAACACCTTATAGAGATAAAACACAATCCAAAAACATGAACATTGACGTGAAAATTCTCAAATGCAGCAACTGCCCCATACAAAATTTCACAAATAAAGAAAACTATCGAATACAAAAAGCCCTAACTGAAGGAAAACAAACAGTAAATGAATACACAGTTCTCTGCAATGGAATTCTGTTCTCTGCCCTCAAAGAATTTTCAGACAGCAGTAACCCATAAACACCCAACCCCCCCCCCCCCCTTCTTTTCAACACACACACGCACGCACACACACACATACACACTTCAAAACTGCACCCAGAAAACATTCAACTGTTCAGGTGTCCGCTATCTTGCTTCTGTAGTTCGTAAACAGCGACAGTGAATTTAGCTTTGTGCATGTCTTCACAGTGAAGATAATTGGGGAAATCAGAAAAAGTAAGTGAAACATATTACAAACAAACACACACACACACACACACACACACACACACACACACTTCCACATAGAAATAGTTAATATTATACATAGTCATAACATTACCAGCTTAACATTTCGAAGTCAATAACTGTTCTACATTATGACCATACGGTTGCAGATGGCAAACTAAAAGAAAACAGATTTAATGAAAAACATACATGTCCAGGAAGACCACATCATGTTATAACAAGATAGATATACAAAACATTGTCTTTTTTTAAAATTTATAAGTACTCTCTTACAAACTCAAATTCATATGTGTTGAAGTAATAAAGAGCATTTGTCGTGTTTTATAGAAAGAAGTAAAAACCTACTGATGAGGCTAAAACTGCTGCGAAACAAGTCTGGAAAATAAGATAAAAATTTTGTTCTGCTCAAGGTGAACCACCTCCGAAAACAAATCTTTTCGTTCTCAAGTTTTGTACACCGTTGTATATTAATATGTGACGAGGGCCGAGACCGGGCTTAGTCAGGAGTATCAGAACATGTCTACTGTACTTCCCATTATCGCAAGCAGTTACCCAAAATATCTGAAAAAGAGCCTTAGCAAACAGTACTTATATTCATGAACAGTGACCTTCCGATCCCAGTCTGGCTATCCAGATGCAGGTTTGCCGTTGTTTCCCCCCGCTAACGCGAGTGAAATGCACACTGCTGATGTTTTTCACTGTTGTTGTCCACTCCAATATTAAGTTCCGACTCTACTGACCACGTCGTTAGCTGTACGCTAATTACCAATGTTTTCAGTTTCTTAAGTGAGTAGTCAGCTAATCAAATCAGAGGTTACTCAGAGGGCGCCCGAGAATACGAAAGAATACCATTAATTTATGGCACCCAGTGCGGGCGAGAATTATGTAGAATTAAAATGAGTGAGAGTTACTGTCGCCTCCTGCCAGTTATGATATATGCACGAGATGTTAGAATTCCATATTAGTTACTAGCCGAATAAATTTGAAACATGTGAGAAGTTTTAATTGGAATAACTTCTCAACACGATTACATGCACGCTCTCTCTTCTTCTTGCTCAGCCATGCTGTCTCTCTCTCTCTTTCTCATAAAATGCGCGCGCGCGCGCCCACACACACCCACCCACACACACACACACACACACACACACACACACACACACAGAACAGAAAATGGCAGTACATCCATATCTCACAGCACACGTTGCTCCTACAACACCTTTTGCATGTCCTAAAAATATTCAGAAATAGCTGAGCACTATAACACAAAATATTCCGTATGACAGAAACCAGATCAATCGGCTGAACTCCGAACTATTCGACGCTCGGGAGACACAGAATGCTCATTACCACCCTCCCAGCGGTGACAATAAGCCTAGAGCTATCCGAGGCGATTCCTGACAGTGGAAGAAATATTCCTCCCCTTGCAGTAGGAGAGCGGAAATGGAGAGCGCTATAGATGTACGGTTTTCACACAATGGGTTGGTAGTCAGGGACTCGAATTGTTAGAAAATCGAAAGACTGTAATAATACTTAGAACGTGTACTTTTTGTGCAGACATACACTCTATAAATGGAACAACGATTATTCACATTAACAAACTAAAAGCAAAGTAAATTAGAATATCTGTGGTGTTTCTTGCAGGTTTCAAATGGTTCAAATGGCTCTGAGCACTATTGCACATCTGAGGTCATCAGTCCCCTAGAACTTAGAACAACTTAAACCTAACTAACCTAAGGACATCAAACATATCCACGCCCGAGGCAGGACTCGAACCTGCGACCGTAGCGTTCGCGCGGTTCCAGACTGAAGCGCCTAGAACCGCTCGGCTACTCCGGCAAGCTGTGTGGCAGGTTTCCAGTGCGAATCGTTTACGAGATACCATATTTCGGGAAGTTCCCACACTGATATTTGTACAATACCTCTGGCAGCACACACTAAAGAACAACATAAGTGCGTACACTAGCTATGTGGATATTGGCCAGAAACGAGAAAACTGACCATCACAGGCTGTGTTCAGGAACCTATCTAACCTAAGGACAGCACACACATTCATACCCGAGGCAGGATTCGAATCTGTGACCTTAGCAGCATCGCGGTTCCGGACTGAAGCGCCTAGAACCGCTCGACCACAACGACCGGCGCGCGGGATCTAACGTGCGGATCAGCTGCAGCAGCTGCAAGAATGTTAATTAACCCCTCTTCCGCCGCCACTTGTTTCTTTCTGTTACGCTAACTAAGTGTTAAACTACCAAAACTTAGCTGACAGAAAAGATTGATAAATAACTGAGGAGATGGTTGACGTCTATCGGGATATCTTGCTGCGTGCACCATACAAGAACAAACTGCATTCCTCCTACACCCCCATACCCCATGAAAATGTCGGCCTTCTCTGCATTAGTAAATCCCATAGCCCACTCACGACCTACTGCTTTGACTGTCGCACACAAAGTGTGTAACAAGTCGCAGTGCACTCAAGGAGCACATAAGCACCCTCTAAGCAAACATAGCAACGTTGCTCCTATCAAATGCGCTGGTTGAATGGTACGAACAACAGTTGGAGTGCAAACTTTTCAAAATACGATACCTCGTAAAATAAACGTAAGAAATACCTCTGACATTCTAATTTTCTCAACGTTTAGTTAGTTAATGCCGACAGGCATTGTTCCATTGAAAAAAATTATGGTTGCACAAAATGTACACTTTATAAGTATTATTAACAGTACGAGTCCCTGACTACAAATACATTCTGTAAAAAGAGCACATCATCAATTGCACTTTCCATTTCTGCAATATTTGCGGCGCAAGTTTTAGGAGATTCACCCCCTATAGTCTATTAACATTACATTAATCATTTTGTAATACCTCATTATCAGGAGAGTATGAAATTACTATCAGAATTACTACTCAAATTACTTAGGATGTTTTAAAAATTGTAGACTGCTTATCCAAGAGAGGTTGTGCCATGTGTAAAGTGCTAATTACCGTCGTGCTAAATTTCCTGCAAGGGTCTGCGACCACAATAAATAATTTGTGGACGAAACCTTCCAGACCACTAAATACTTTCTTTATCTAAAGCTTCATTTCGACATTGTCACCATCACATCTGTAAATAAGATTAAAGTAACGTAAGAAAGAGACTTGTACGTTATACATCAGTAGAGAGAAAATAAAACACACTAAAAAATTAAAAAATTCACTCATTAAAGAACTTGTGGAGCAACGTTCAGTATCAGTATGAGTAAAACCATGCCAAAGTCAACTCGGCTAAAAAAATTTCAGGGATATGTATGCTGTCCAAGAGGTGGCGTTAGTGTGTGGTACGTGAAGTTCAATTATTTTATTTCCTAATTTTGTTTTCTGGTCATACTTGTAAAACGACTGAAAATATTTAATTTAATAACATTGGTAGTTTAATTATAGCACCTGATTTTAATTCTACATTTGTCTTTTCATAAGGTTAGCTTCTCACAAGGCAGCAATAAGACCACGTGGAGTTCACCTAAATTAGGCAACAAATATTCATTAAGTCGTCTTTAGAATGGTATCCATGTAAAAACCGCTATTTTTCTTTATTAGGATCTCATCCCTTCACATGGGGGGGGGGGGGGGGGGTGGCAGCGACGTAGTCAATCATCATCAGATTGCAGTTTGTGAAATGAAATGGAAAAGTAGTTTTAAAAACACATATTGCGAGAGTAAATGATATCATTAAAATGACGATGGTAGTGCTGACGCGAGGAACTACTCCTAGACACTGAGCTGCAGAAAATGATGTTGGTATCATTTCTTGCTTGAAAAGTAGGTCCAAGTTATGGGGTTATTGGTAGGTGTGAAATAATGTTGGAGAGTGGACGGAGAAAGAGGGTAGGAAGTTAAGTCGAAGGAGAAAAGGCTGTAGAGCGTTGTTTTGTGAGGATGCATACTGTAGGGTTGTTTCTGCTGCAGAAAGAGTCTAGTTGGAAAAATAGGAAGTGGGAGCTATTTTTGGAGCATGTGGCAGTGACATTTAAGTGGACCATAGATGAGCCGCCAGGATGGTATGATGGGGATATGCAGACGTTAAAATGGGTGGATGTTTCGAAGGACAGTGGCGACAGAGCGAATGATGTAGTAAATATAGGGAACCGGACTTATGGAGTTGTTTGGGTCACGTAGTGTGCCGACAGGGCAGACTGCGACGGTCGGTTGGACGGGATTTAGTTTTCACATACAGGAGTAGGTGGGGTGGAACTGATGCTGTGGTAGGACTGAAAATTAGGACAGTGAAGGTAAATTTGGTTTTCTTGACAGTCGGTGGAAGTGGGTCAGTTTTTACAGTTAGAAGTGGAATGGTTATTGTAGATGAGACAATTGTGGCTTTGACAGACTTGCTCTTGTGTTCAGTAAGACTCTGCTTTGTGTTGCTGTGACATTGCAAGCTATATTCTGTGGTAGCTTTTCAGAGAAAACACGAATGAAGAATGGGAGACCAGAGTGGTAGTGAATTCAGAAACGACAGGGATCATGGACTAGGAGTGAGGCACTGAGTTGTTTCTGACTGAGAGACGGCTGGGTGGACAGTTTTTCAGTCTTTTTCATTTCCTTCCATTTTTCTCAATTTTCATCACCGAATACCCAGATGCGATGCCAGTTGGGAGCACCCGAGGTCCATGAAGTGAGTCAGGTGCCGGACTATGAACGTCTCACGCTTATGGACCAATGCGACTTCAGTGGCTTACTCTGGAACAGAAATCTGAGTACGCAGCATGATCTCACTTCAAGCAAGAAAACCACTGGCCGAAGACACTTAAAAATCACACGAAAACATTCAGTTGAGCAAGCCGTAAAACATCAGCAAATGCATTAAATAAAAATTCTGGCCTCAATAAATATTAAATGTGAAAGCAACACCCTTAATGGGTAATAAAGAACGATCCAGAGTGAAGCAATTACATACTTGTTCCGCTTGCCTGGTTGGTAATAAGGGTCACTTAACATTAGAAGAGCGAGTAGGGGCCGCTTTAAGCTACACTCAAGCTACGTAAGACAGAGTACTTGCAATTTCTTAAATGTAATGAGCTTGATGTCGTAGTTATACCAGTATTCCCTTACAATTAACTGTTACTGAGATAATCACGACTAATCGTAGCTTAAGGTAGGTTATCATTTAAAAGCGGGTGACTAACTACGTTACACCTATAGAGGCACAAGCCTGACTAACGATAAAACCCGACATACAGCGGTAGCCTTAATAGCAGTCAGTGACATAGGCTAATTTATGAATAAAGTAAGTAGAACAGTTATCAGTGTAGGACTTAGCACATGAGAGATCAAGACTGCCACTGAAGAAAGCGGACCTTATTGACAACGAACTCATTTACGTTGTTCCTTACGTAACACAAAGGCTCAGGCTCATAAATATAACGTCCGTGAAATAACCAAAGCAGACAAATTTGTGAAATGTTCAACCAGCAAGCTGCAAGGACCTCGGTCCTTAGAAACAACTAAAACACATAACTATACTGAAGCAACACGCTGATCGATTGACAAGTAACATCAAAATCACGACAGCAACACTCAAGGCAAATAGAAAGGAACAAGAAGTGGAGATACAACTAATCACGCTAACGTTTGTTCACGCTAACGTTCGAACAACAAGACCATTACAAATTAATGAAACGCACCCAGTTAAAATGAACACTCTGTGGTACACGACTGTCACAAGCCGCGTGTCATCGAACAACACTACAGTGTGGCCGTCTAACTCACAGCAGTGCCTTTTTTAGTCTTCACTCATTTGACTGATGCAGCTCGTCAGGAAGTTCTCTCCTGTGCCAACCTCTTCATGTCAAAGTAAGATTAGCAACCAACGTCCTCAGTTATTTGATGGATGTATTCCAATCTCTTCTGGCCTCAACAATTTATACCCTTTAGAGCTCCCTTTACTATTACACAAGTTATTCCTTGATGTCTTAACTGATTTCATACCATCTTGCCCCTTCTTCTTGTCAGTGTTTTCCATATATTCCTCTCCACGCAGATTCTGCGGAGAACCTCCTCATTCCTTACCTTATCAGTCCACCTAATTTTCAACATTCTTCTGTAGCACCGCATCTCAAATACTTCGATTCTCGTCTTTTCCTGTTTTCCCACTGACCATGTTTCACTACCATACAATGCTGTTCTTCAACGCACATTCTCAGAACTTTCTTCCTCAAATTAAGGCCTGTGTTTGATTGTAGTAGCCTTATCTTGGACCGGAATTCCCTTTTTGCCAATACAATTCTGCTTTTTAGGTCCTCCTTGCTCGGTCCGTTATGAGTTTGACCCTGAGATCTTGCAGATGAAACAGTAACTTGCTTGTCAAGGCAGGTCGGCTGCCATGCAGCCAGCGTGAGCTATGCTAGCCTATCAGATGTGAGGCAATGCCTGCCCAGTGAATTTTAGGAGATTGTGCTACAGTCAGCGCAAATCACCTTAGCAATTCACAGAAAATGACAAAAAACAATTAGGGATAAGTTTGGTCTATTGGTTCTAAATTGTTTATGGAGTTCTGTTTTTGTGGATAAAATTTTCAAGATCTTCCTGTGTATTTGAGGTATGTCAGTTTTGTGGCTCTGTGTAACACTGACTTGATTTGAGTTTTTGCATTTTTAAGTATGTGAAGAATGTGCTAATATTCCCATCTCAGGAGTGCTCACGTAAATCTTGACATCCTCTTCCGCCCAGTCAGCCTGTATAAAAAATTTTCAGTGTTGCAGTTTCTTTTATACACTCCTCAGTCACTCTCAAACGTCTGGTTTGAAAGCCTATACTGACAGTTCCTTTCTTAAAATTTGAAGAATGCGTTCACAATGTGCATTAGCTTTTATTATTCTCGTACAGCTCTGTAAAGTAGCTTTTCTGATGGACTACAATAATGCTCCAATGAATTCCAGATTTTCTTCTCATGCCTTGCGTGCTATTTTTACGTTCTTACATGAACAATTTCTCAATTTTTTCGGGTACTAGTAATAGCTGTAAAGTTTTCCCTAAGTTACCTGATAGTAACCGTAGGTTAAACACTTTAAGATTACGCAGAGATTTATGTTTCTAAGATTCAGTGATCTAGAATCTGATCCGCATCGCCTTATCAATTCCCTTTCGTTAATTTTGAAGAAGCTGAATTGTTTTTAATGTTAAGTATAGTATAAGCGGAGACAACCTCATAATCTATAAGAAAATACATGAATCTATAGATTAAGACAATATTAGCTGATCAAAATGACTTTATTCACAAAATGCTAAGGACCAAATTTAAGTAGTACTATACTTCTGAAATTTAGAATTTGAGTTGAACTACTTGTGACAGATGTCCATCGTTCCGGCGATTCGAATTTGCGCGTCTTCTTGGCGATTGTCGTACCTAGGGGCTCTGCTCGATAACTAGCTTCCACCATGTCAAGGCTAACATGTGGCTAACATGCGGCTTAATACCAGGAAGTGTTAATCGTCGGTGTCTGTGGCCACATCGTTGATCTGGAGTTCTTGCACCTTGCTTTCTGAAAGATTTATTCAATTATCTGATAGGAGGGTGCTACAGTAGGCTGTTGGGTCGTTGATGCAAAAGACAGATACTTGTTTATTGAATGAATACTGTTCATTTATGTTGAGCTGACTTGTTTTGTGATGTGCCTGGGGTTTGCTGTTGTTCTAGTTAAGCGTTTTCACTGTAATTTTCTATAGACACGCTGTGGTCGACGAAATTGTGAATGGTGTGCGGTTTGGATTTTGTCCAGCGTTGCCTTTACCGCTAGATCCTTCGTTTCGCTTTCTTGACGAGTGCTCGCTATTGGTTACAGAAAATATCTTATTCTTATAATGAAAAGAGATGCTATTGCGTGTGTAATAACCAGGACTGCAGTTCTGTGGAAGCTCATGTACAACAGATTATTCAAATTAACAATAGCTCTACGTGATGGGCTTTGTCTATCATCATTAAGAACTGCACTAGGTTTGTCTGTGTCGCGGAAATGGGGCTCAAATCAGGTGTTACACCGTTGTCGCACGGTATTCCTGTTATTCCGTTTGAGTTGATGTTGACAGCAATCCGCGGATCGTTAATTCTCTCTCACTCAGTGCTCATTGGTGTAAGTTTCTTACAGTGATATTTTACAATCCTGTGGCGGAACGTGATTACGGGCTTGTGCATGTGTGTTGATCTGCAGGATTTTACTAGAGATTCTTATTCAGACTTACTTCTCTGGGGACATACGCGAGGTAAAAGCAGGAGATTGTGCTGCTAGCGGCAGTGCCTGTGAAAATATTACACGGTTTGTGTGTACTAGTGATATAAAAGGTGACGAAAAAATGCCGCTGTTGGACATACGCATGCGAATCCTCATCCAGATTCAAGAGAAAATCAACATTCAAAATCAGATCGGGTACATTTTGAAATCACTTGTTTGAAATCGAGGAGCTGCCAACACAGTTAGAACTTGCAGTGCAATGTTATTTGCAGATAAACTTATAACCAACCTGCAGAACCATCCCAGCCGTCGTAGCTCACTGAGTAGACTGCTGGGACATCAAACTCCCATGCGTCATGTAGCTGTGGTTCGAATAGCCTTCATGTTCCTCTTTTCTTTATTAGATGTCAGTTTCCTAGTTCTATTTGTTTATAAGCCAGATACCATTATGTCACATGCCAATAACCTGTCACATTACAGTGGGTGGTCTATTATATTGCATGCATGTATCTATGATACGCGGTGTGTACAACCGTAACTGGTCCTGCCAAGTTCATGTAGGGCAGTCTCCAGATGGAATACAAAAACGATGAATACATCGATATGTTTTTGGTGATGGGTGCATCCGATAAACATGCTGCTTGTGAGTTTACGAGCATTACGTTCTCATTTAAGTATATGGCCGAAAGAGACATTCTCCAGGAATTGTGAAACGAATCCTGTCGTCCAGGACAGTGTGCCACAAAGAGCGCAGATTCGCCACGAGATGGGGAAATTCACAGGCGTCTACATACTGAATGAGGCCATGCTGATCAGGGCTAAGCGCTGTAGTGTGCGAGTGAAAAAGACGAGAACCTACATCGTAGGGAAACCCCGTAGGAGCTGTTTGTGTCCAGGGACGCGTAGCAGTGTTAAATATGGCAGACCTAAAATCGGCGATAAAGAGTAACATTTATGAAAACTGTTTGATTCTGCAGTAATTCAGGGAATGAAGCCACAGCAATTTTAATCTACCATGTGTCTTAAATTTTCATGGTGATCCCAATAAAACTTGAATATCGATCATATCTATAATAGCTTAAAGTTAAATAAACAATTTTTCTAACAAGAAACTAAATGTCAACATCTGAACGCTTTGACGCATCTTAACGATCGACATTTCAAATAAAACTGCATCATTAAAATGACAAATGTTGTAAATATCAACTCTGTAACATAACTTGATTAAAAGATGTAGTAAATTTAAATTATGAGTACATCCAGTTAAGCATCAGATCATCATTCCATCCACACAAAAGTCATTGAACGATGACAGCATGACCTTATTGAATCATTAGGTAATAGAAGATTTGTTGTAAGGTTTAGTGCATAGAAATTACGTTTGTTCTTTATTTAGTTATCAGAAAAGCACACTGGTGCAAAGCTACTGACCGTGACATTATAAGTTGAGAAGGAAATTGTATTGGTTTTATGTAAAAGAATGTAACGTTTATTATGTAATGGATATTATTGTTACTTTATTTAGAACGTGAAAGTGGTCAACCTTTGATTATTTAAAGATGTTAAAATGTAAAATATGACTGAGGTGCAGCCAATCAGAAGGACGGCATCAGAGAAGGGATCCGCACTAATCAGTAGAATGACGATGTTCGGCACGCGGGAGACGCGGCCAGAGACGGGCAGAGGGACAGTGCTGGTGTAGACGCGAAAGCGGACGGTCGGTGTTCAGGTAGCTACTGAAGTGAAACGACTTAGAAAATTTCGCGTTGTGTGGTATGGCGGGCCTGAGCGGTGAGCAACAGCGCGCCTGGTGTGAACTCTAACTTTTCGCATAGATAACGAGGTGGAGCACTGGACTTGTATTTCGCGATGGGATAGTGAATGATCGAAATGTGCCAAATTAATATGCCCTCGAGTGTAGCAGTAGCTCTAAATACGACCACTTTCGCTATTAGTTTGCTTTCTGAATAAACATTATTCTAACCAAATCGTAAATGTGTGGATAAAATCATTAACGGGTCGTTCATTTAGTTCCGGTATTATAGTTATGTTGTTATACGTTATATTAACTTTGTATGTTTCATACAATGCCGTAAACTCGAAATCAGCCAGATTGTTTAAACAAAGGGTCTTAAGTGTCTGCTTCAGGGCGTGTAATGCGGCACGTGCGGTTCAACCCCTAGACGAGTTTGACCCATGACATATCGACGAAGAGGAACCGCTTGTGAGCCCCCGAACATCTTGGGAAGCTAGCTCGCATGCTGCTGCTTCTGTTGCAAATGCGTTTGCTGCATGGTATCCTCAAAGGGACGATCACGGTAAGAATGCTTTTCATCGCATGTGCCAACGACTTAGGGAAACGGTAACCTTCATCACAAGGGACGGACAGAGATCATCCTAGGACTAGGCGTACACGACAAAAAGAGTACACGATTCTTGAAACAGTCCACCTACCACCTCAGCGAAGTAGCCGTGATATTGCTGGATAACTGCAGGTGTAAAAGGCTGATTGTTCAAATGTTGCACAGTGAAGAAGAGCATCCACATCATTACATGTTAAGTTAACAGCAGCGGCCAGAAGACCACATTCTATGAGTACAGTTTTGTAAATGGATTTTGCTCCAAGCTGAAGGTAACGATCATTTTCTAAGTAACGTGATTAGGACTGATGAATCTAGTTTTACTCGTCAAGGTATTTTCAGTCCCCACAACAGTCTTTATTGGTCTCCACATAAGCCACATCGGACCTGTGCTCGTGGCTTTCAGACACGCTTTGGCATAAACTGTTGGGCCGGAATCGTGAGAGAAGTGATTTTGGACCCTTACCTATTACCGGACAAGTTGAACACACCACCGTATCGTACGTTTCTTTGCTATACTTTGTCCGATGCATAAGAAAACGTTCTACTTGGTGTTCGCGCAACAGCTACGGTTTCAGCATAATGACGCACGTACACATTTTGAATGAATTTGCGTAACTATTTGCATGAAACGTTGCAAGGGAATTGGATTGGTCTTGGAGGCCCAATGTTCTGGCCCCCATAGTCCCTGGACTCTACTCCACGGTATTTTCGTTTGCAGGGAACAAGTTAATAGTACTCCACCCTTGGACGTAAATGACCTAATAGCTCGCGTACATGCCGCTTCGGCAATTGTGGATGCATGTGTGTTGTGTAGGGTCTAGCAAAGTGTGATCTAGCCAGTGGCCAATTGTTTCCAAGTGCGTGGTGGTCGCTCTGAAGGTCTTCTCTAAAGTGAACGTTGGTCATACGTCTACATACTGACTGTGTGAAAGTACGCCTGGACGTCAGACATATTGAATGGAATAATTGTGCATATCGTTATGCGCAATCTAGTGTACCCGACCTAATGTGTTTTTGTATACCATTAGACGATGTTACTGTAATCACTGTTGTAATCTATAGGCTTCCTTTGTGTCATGGACGAAACAAAGTGATCGTTTACGTCTGTAAAAAGTTTATGTGAGGTCTTAATGTTAAAGTAGAGGTAACTGTAAAAGAAAGAAAAGGGAAGTGTAAACTGGATACAGAAATGGTTCAAATCGCTCTGAGCACTATGGGAGTTAACATCTGTGGTCATCAGTCCCCTAGAACTCAGAACTACTTAAACCTAACTAACCTAAGGATATCACACAACACCCAGTCATCACGAGGCAGAGAAAATCCCTGACCCCGCCGGGAATCGAACCCGGGAACCCGGGTAAATTGGATACAGTTCAGTGCCTTTGTAAAAGAAATATATGACGCGAACGTGATTCGAAACATCGGGGAGTCTGCTTATTCGTTCCCGTCGACATTTCCTTTTCTCACGGACCTAATGGGACAGCACCGGCAGAGCGCAGAGTTCATACTACATGTTGCTGGCCACACTGCACGCAGTTATAGCGTTGCCGGAGCCTCGTTTATCGAATGACAATTTTTGTTAAATCTATTGCCGGGATTAAGTTTTACCACATACAATTTTGCCTTGAACTGGAATGAGGAATCTCATGCCGACTGTCAAATGTGGCATTTGTTTCTTCACCCCGTACACCAGGAAGTGTACTGGCAGTTTGCCACACTCAGTGTGAGCAAAGAACTGATTTGATAATTTGCGATGAGGCACAATCGGCGTGAACTTTTCATGTTGGTTGCCAGTGTTTGATTAATTAGAAGTACGGGAATAAGAAATTCTAAAAATGTGGCTCTAAGCACAATGGGACTTATCATGTGATGTCATCAGTCCCCTAGACTTAGAACTACATAAACCTAACTAATCTAAGGACATCACACACATCCATGACCGAGGCAGGATTTGAACTTGCGACCATAGCAGCCGCGTGTTTCCGGACTGAAGTGTCTAGAACTGCTCAGCCACAGCGGCCAGCAATGAGATATTCTCTTGCGTCCAATAGGGCTGCCCCTTATCGCAAGTTAGATGGGGTGGATTGCGCTGGATTGGGCTAGTTTACTGATTAATTATGTAGCGTAAGTGGTATCTATGCAAATCTATCTCTGTTAAGCTGGCCTACTTCAAAATATATCTATCTTAAGCCACTCTGGGGCGTTTAAGTCCTGCCGCAAGAGAAATAGTTAGTTGGGCTGACGCTTTTGCACGTAGAAATCGTAGTTCCTAACACTGCACCATTAAAGTGGTGCGTTGGGTACTCATAGCTATGTGTTCTGCTGTCCTGTGGTGATTTGTAATCAGAGGTTCATTAGATGGTAAAAGTGGTGTGAGGTACTTTTTTTTCAGCTCCCTCTAATATTATGGAAGTCTTCCTTCATCTCTTAACATTTCCTATCATCCTGTCTCTTCTCCTTATCAGTGTTGTCCACATATTCCTTTTCTCTCCGATTATGTGCACAACCTCCTCATTCCTTACCTTATGAGTCCACCTAATTATCAACATTCGTCTGTAGCACCACATCTCAAATGATTCGATTTTCTTCTGTTCTGGTTTTCCCACAGTCCAAATTCCAGTACCATACAATGCTGTACTTCAAACGTACATTCTCAGAAATTTCTTCCTCAAATTATGGACAATAATTGATATTAGTAGATTTTTCTTGGCCAGGAATGCCCTTTATGCCGTTGCAAGTCTGCATTTGATGTCCTCCATGCACCGTCCGTCATTGGTTATTTTACTGCGTAGGTAGCAGAATTCCTTAACTTCATCTACTTTGTGACCATTAATCCTGATGTTAAGTTTCTCGCTGTTCTCATTTCTACTACTTCTCATTACCTTAGTCTTTTTCGATTTACTCTGTCCATACTCTGTACACACTAGACTGTTCATCCCGTTCAGCAGATCATGTAATTCTTCTTCACTTACACTCAGGATAGCAATGTTATCGGCGAATCGTATCACTGATATCCTTTCACCTTGAATTTTAATTCCACTCCTGAACCTTTCTTTAACTCCACCACTGCTTCCTAGATGTACAGATCGAACAGTAGAGGCGTGAGGCTACATCCCTGTCTTGCAACCTTTTTGGTATGAGCAGTTCTTTCTTGGTCGTCCACTCTTATTATTCCCTCTTGGCTGTTGTACATATTGTACATGACCGGCCTCTCCCTATAGTTTACCCTTACTCTTTTCAGAATTTCGAACATCTTGCACCATTGTACATTGCCAAAAGCTTTTTCCAAGTCGACAAATCCTATGAACGTGTCTTGGTTTTTCTTTAGTCTTGCTTCCATTATAAACCGCAACGTCAGAATTGCCTCTCTCGTGCAAAACTGATCGCCATCTAGAGCATCCTCAATTTTCTTTTCCATTCTTCTGTATATTACTCTTGTAAGCAACTTGGATGCATGAGCTGTTAAGCTGATTGTGCGATAGTTCTCGCAGTCGTCAGCTCTTGCCATCTTCGGAATTGTATGGATGATGCATTTTGGGAAGTCAGATGGTATTTCGCCAGAGTACGCACCAGCGTGAATAGTCGTTTTGTTGCCACTTCTCCCAATGATTTTAGAAATTCTGATGGAACGTTATCAATCCCTTCCGCCTTATTTGATCTTAAGTCCTCCAAAGCTCTTTTAAATTCTGATTCTAACACTGGATCCCCTGCCTCTTCTAAATCGAATCCTGTTTTTTGTTCTATCACATCAGACAAATCTTCGCCCTCATAGAGGCTTTCAATGTATTCTTCCCACCTATCTACTCTCTTCAGTGTATTTACCAGTGGAATTCCTGTTTCACTCTTAATGTTATCACCCTTGCTTTTAATGTCACCGAAAGTTTTTTGACTTTTCTGTAGGCTGAGTTTGTCCTTCCGACAGTCATTTCTTTTTCAATGTACATTTTTCCTTCAGCCATTTCATCTTAGCTTCCCTGCACTTCCTATTTATTTCATTCCTCAGAGACTTGTATTTCTGCATTCCTGAATTTTCCAGGACATTTTTGTACTTCCTCAATTGAAGTATTTCTTCTGTTACCCATGGTTTCTTTGCAGTTACTTTCATTGTATCTATGTTTTCCTTTCCTACTTTTGTGATAGCCCTTTTTAGAGATGTCCATTCCCCGTCAAGTATCTGATTTCAGAATCTCTGTCTGACCATGATGTAATCCAACTGAAATCTTCCCGTATCATCCGGACTTTTCCAAGTATACCTCCTCCTCTTGTGATTCTTGAACAGAGTATTCGCTATTACTACCTGAAACAGAACACAATTAGTCTTTCTCCTCTCTAATTCCACCGAGCGAGGTGGCGCAGTGGTTCGACACTGGACTCTCATTCGGGAGGACGACGGTTCAATCCCGCGTCCGGCCATCCTGATTTAGGTTTTCCGTGATTTCCCTAAATCGTTCCAGGAAAATGCTGGGATGGTTCCTTTGAAAGGGCACGGCCGACTTCCTTCCCCATCCTTCCCTAATCCGATGAGACCGATGACCTCGCTGTTTGGTCTCTTCTCTCCAAAAACAAGAACAACAATCCTCTTTAATTCCTAGCCCCAAGACCATATTCTCCTGTAACCTTTTCTTCTACTCCTTTCCCTGCAACCGCATTGCAGCCCCCATGACTATTAGAACATAAGAACTTAAGTTTCTATGGTTTGCTAAATGTGGTGTACACTCTTATGGGTGGTTGGTTTTCATCGATGAGAATAAATTGAATGTAATTGAAATTTGAGTATTTTAGGGAGGAAACCTTTAAAAGAAATTCAAGTGTTGATAATGATCATTTAAATTGAGATTTTGTTGTCACATCATGAAATTCAAGTTTTCAAGTAAATGTATAATTTGGAGGCAGTTTATCACTTTTTATTAAATGAGACTGTCGATTATAGAGAGTTCATTCTTATTTGAAATTCCAATATGAATTCGTTATTGTTGCACTTATAGAATATCAGAAATAAAATATTTTTCAAAATGTCTTGATACAAATCCTGTAATCTTTTTGCGTTGTCTGTCGTAGTTCAAGTGTCTAATATAGGTAGGCCCCGATTCTTGTACTAATCTCAGTTACAGGAAGGCGTCTGTGACTCAATACGGGGGGATGGTTGGTGCCTGACGTGCTCCTCCCCCCCCCCCCTTCCCCGTCAAGTAGGTTTCCCGCAGCTATGACTTAATCCTCACTGTAGCCTCTGACATCGCCGACAGATATGAATTCTTCAGTAAATTCTATTCAGTTCAACGTGATTACCCGTCTCTGGCCAATGAAATTAACGGTCAGACCACAGTATAACGTGACTCTAGCAGGTTAGTGTCAGGAACTGAACGAGATATTCGATGAGGTTTTCTAATCATACCATCCAACTGCAACTGAACAAGAAGAGACGGCCTTTTTCCAGAGTTTTATACCATATGACATCTCTGATCCAAGTTAACTTCCGACGTCAAGTAAGTAGGTATCACGCTAGGCCAAGTTCTACCTGCTGGGACAAAGAAATCATATAATGGATTTGTATCTCATAGGTTTCCCACCTTACCTAGGTGGTTCTTTGAAACAATTTTCAGGCGATTCTAAGGGATTCTAAGGATTGTCACCATTTTTGAGAAATTGTTAAGTGCTGTCTATTGATTGCATTGTATATCACATTCCGAGCTACTGCTTTGCACTATATAAGAAATATGGCCGTCTCTTTACATTCAGGGAGAAATCCATACATATTATAAAAATAAATGTACTACGTATATTCTTATGCACATATGTTCCATATCTCCTCCTAAACTACTGGAACGATGTGAACCTCTCTTACAACATATAATACTTATAGCAGGAAGGTATTTCTATGGGGGTGGGGTGGGGGTGAGAAAGAAGTGTAACCCACCATGAGCCAATGTGCTGTCTTCACTCATCCAGTATTTGAGTATGAGACAGCTTACAGATTTGCAACAAATTATACACTCAATTTCAAACTTTTACGAATTTTTTTTCGATAACAGTCCCGACAAATTATTAAAAGGTATAAGGTTTATCGCTTACAACATTTTCCTCGTTAATGTAAAAACTGTTGAATAAGGCATCACGTTTTAATTTCTTACTTCTTTACTAAAACTGTATTCATGACACATTTTGCAATTCACTGACTGTAGCTGCAAAATTTTAACATTGAATGACACATAGATCAGGATAATATGACACCATTAACACTGAGATGCGTGAAAAATTGGCACATCTTGCATTAAGTTCAAATTTACTAGGCCATAGCTACTATCTCTATACGCAGCACATTCCCCAGGGAGTACTCGTATATGACACTGAATGTACTTGCAAAAATATATCATTGTACGACCCTTAGTTCGGGAGATATGATGTCATAAACATTGAGCTGTGTGTAAACGAAACGGCAAGGCGAAGTTTGCTGGCGATGCAGGTGAAATATTTGTATGAATATGTGTGAAATACATTAAATATATATGTGAAATTTATGTGACATACACCTATGCGGGCAAAGCCACGTATAAAAAAACTCCTTCTAGACCCCCTGCCTGATTTCAGATTATGCTCTGGACAGAAATACTTTAGGGAAAAGAACCAGCAATCTCCCACTGGGATAGCTGGCAGAAAGTGGAAACAGAAGGGTGAGGAAAAGATGGACAGACAGAGATGTGGAAGAAGGACATGGACGCACATGTGGGGGAGGAGGTGGGCAGGAAGATTGGGAGGATGAAATGGACAGAGAAAGAGAAGATGGAATGGACAGAGAGATGGGATGAGGGGACGGACAGAGGGAGAGGACAGGAGGAGATAAAGGTAGTGAGGAGGCGATTGAGGGCGCAGGTGGAGGTGGACCCAGAGGGAAGGGTAGGAGGTGGACAGAGGTGGAAGGAGCAGCTGGTCAGAAGGGGTGGGGGGAGGATGGAGAGGAGTAGAGGGATAGACTGGAAAGGAACTGGCTGACAGAGAGAGAATGGAGAACAGCAGATGGACAGAGAGAATGATAGGAGGAGATGGACAGGGTGGTGGAGAAGGTGTACTGGGAGAAAGGAGGAAGGGAAATTGGCAGAGTGGAGAGCGGAGGAGGTGGATAGAGAGAGACGGAGAAGGACATGGGATAATAGAACTGGAATCAATAAGTAAACGTGGAATGCCAGGTACTCAGCTAGTTACCATACAAATTCATACACTCGTTGAAATTAATATTCAAAAATGAAATACAGCAGAGACTAAGTCACAAAGACCAGACAAATATTCTGTAAGAATGTAAAGCTAATTTGAATTCTTGTGGACGGTTTCTTTGTTAGCTTAACTGCCCCCTCCCCCATCTTCGCTTATAGAATGAATGAAACTCTCATGTGCAAAACAGCTACGAATGTCTCATTCCTTTCCGAAGAGTTATAATTTTACTTTATGCACGTAAAATATTTATTGTTGAAGATAAAAACCTCTAATTCTGTTGGATTTATTAGTTTTGGGTTCAACACCTTTAGACTAACGAAAAAGTTTGGAGGTCGTAAAAAAGTCTATTTTAAGTTTGTTGGCAATCACTAACCGCTCTCATTATCAAACCCAGTGTAAATATAACGTAGGTAAAAAGTTTACTTGTGTGGTCATCATCCACAACCAACACAAAACTTTCGTTTTGTAAATAATAATTTGCTCTCCGTTTTAAGAAAAGCTAGTTTTTCACGCATCTCAATGTTCATGACGTCATATGCCCTGAATTATGTGGCTTACAATGATATAAATATGCAGGTTTATCAATGGGATATTTAGATACTGGATGCAAAACGTGTAGCGATTAGAGTTAGTGATAAAAAAAGTTATAAATTAAAACGTCGTGTGTCGTGTCTGATGCTAAAATTTTACTTTCATTATTCTCGGGGTAGGGGGGGGGGGGTTCGAGGGAATTAGCAAGAAAAAGTTTTGAAAAGATCAAATGTTATGAGTAAAGTTTGGTGGAAGTCGCGAAATGCTCTCATTCTCGGGTACTGGATGAATATAGTCTGGGTCGTATGCACTCTGCGAGCTATACTGTCTCAAGACAGATTTTTCACTTTAATACTTGTCTTATTGTGTACGATTATATCTCTTACGGAGTAGATTATGACAGTATTAAAATTTGAAAGTCGCAAGCTCTTTAGTTAAAGAACCAGCAGCTCAAATTTGGTACCGTGCACTTGTGTAGTAATACACTCCTGGAAATGGAAAAAAGAACACATTGACACCGGTGTGTCAGACCCACCATACTTGCTCCGGACACTGCGAGAGGGCTGTACAAGCAATGATCACACGCACGGCACAGCGGACACACCAGGAACCGCGGTGTTGGCCGTCGAATGGCGCTAGCTCCGCAGCATTTGTGCACCGCCGCCGTCAGTGTCAGCCAGTTTGCCGTGGCATACGGACCTCCATCGCAGTCTTTAACACTGGTAGCATGCTGCGACAGCGTGGAGTGAACCGTATGTGCAGTTGACGGACTTTGAGCGAGGGCGTATAGTGGGCATGCGGGAGGCCGGGTGGACGTACCGCCGAATTGCTCAACACGTGGGGCGTGAGGTCTCCACAGTACATCGATGTTGTCGCCAGTGGTCGGCGGAAGGTGCACGTGCCCGTCGACCTGGGACCGGACTGCAGCGACGCACGGATGCACGCCAAGACCGTAGGATCCTACGCAGTGCCGTAGGGGACCGCACCGCCACTTCCCAGCAAATTAGGGACACTGTTGCTCCTGGGGTATCGGCGAGGACCATTCGCAACCGTCTCCATGAAGCTGGGCTACGTTCCCGCACACCGTTAGGCCGTCTTCCGCTCACGCCCCAACATCGTGCAGCCCGCCTCCAGTGGTGTCGCGACAGGCGTGAATGGAGGGACGAATGGAGACGTGTCGTCTTCAGCGATGAGAGTCGCTTCTGCCTTGGTGCCAATGATGGTCGTATGCGTGTTTGGCGCCGTGCAGGTGAGCGCCACAATCAGGACTGCATACGACCGAGGCACACAGGGCCAACACCCGGCATCATGGTGTGGGGAGCGATCTCCTACACTGGCCGTACACCACTGGTGATCGTCGAGGGGACACTGAATAGTGCACGGTACATCCAAACCGTCATCGAACCCATCGTTCTACCATTCCTAGACCGGCAAGGGAACTTGCTGTTCCAACAGGACAATGCACGTCCGCATGTATCCCGTGCCACCCAACGTGCTCTAGAAGGTGTAAGTCAACTACCCTGGCCAGCAAGATCTCCGGATCTGTCCCCCATTGAGCATGTTTGGGACTGGATGAAGCGTCGTCTCACGCGGTCTGCACGTCCAGCACGAACGCTGGTCCAACTGAGGCGCCAGGTGGAAATGGCATGGCAAGCCGTTCCACAGGACTACATGCAGCATCTCTACGATCGTCTCCATGGGAGAATAGCAGCCTGCATTGCTGCGAAAGGTGGATATACACTGTACTAGTGCCGACATTGTGCATGCTCTGTTGCCTGTGTCTATGTGCCTGTGGTTCTGTCAGTGTGATCATGTGATGTATCTGACCCCAGGAATGTGTCAATAAAGTTTCCCCTTCCTGGGACAATGAATTCACGGTGTTCTTATTTCAATTTCCAGGAGTGTATATAGGCTGGAGCCGGCGCGAGCACTCGTGGACACGTCTCACTACGTGCCAAGGTCGGCTTGCGACGCGGTGTCAAAAACGGGGGTGACAAAAGTAAGGGAAACCTCACATTATGTCATGTTGGACGTTCTTTTTCCAGGCGTAGTGCATCAACACGTGTCATGGACTGAACAAGCCGTTGGACAACCCCAGCAGAAATGTTGAGCCATGCTGCCTCTATAGCCGTCCATAATTGCAAAAGTGTTGCTCATGCAGGATTATGTGCACGAAGTGACCTCTCGATTATGTCCCATGAATGTTCGGTGGGACTCATGCTGGGCGATCTGGAGTACCAAATCATTGGCTCGAACTGCCCAGAATGTTGTTGAAACCAGTCGAGAACAATTGTGGCTTGGTGACTTGAGGCATTGTCATCGTTGTTTGGGAACATGAAATTCATGCATCGCTGCAAATGCTCTCGTTTGGTTCAGTTGGACCAGAGGACCCAGTCCATCCCATGAGAATTCAGCCTACGCCACTATGGACCTACCACCAGATTGCCCAGAGCCTTTATGACGACGTTGGTCGATGGTTTCGTGGGGTCTGCACCATCGGACCAGGCCACGATTTTCCAGTTGCCTAGGGTCCAAATGATGTCACGACCCCAGGACAGCAGAACAGGAGCCGCAAGTGATGTCATGCTATTAGAAGGTGTCGGTCGTCTGCTGCCATAGCCCATTAACGCCAAATATCGCCGCATTGTCCTAACGGATACGTTGGTGATACATCCCTCACTGTTTATGATTACTGGAGTTATTCACGCAGTGATGCTTGTCTGTTAGCACTGAAAACTCTACGCAGACGCCACTGTTCTCGGTCGTTAAGCGAAGGCTGTCGACCACTGCGTTATCCCTCATGAGAGGTGACGCCTGATATTTGGGTTTCTCGACCACCTCTTAACACTGTGGGTCTCGGAAGACTGAATTACCTAACGAATTCCGAAATGGAATGTCCCATGCGTCTAGCTCCAAGTATCACTCTGCGTTCTAAGTCTGATAATTCCAGTCGTGCAGCCATGATCAAGTAGGAAACATTTTCACACGTTTCACTTGAATAAAAATGATAGCTCAGCCTCTGTAATATCGTTTTACACCTCGTGTAGGCGTTACCACAGCCATCTGTACACGAATATGTGCCTATCGCTATCCCATGGCTTTCGTCACCTCTGTGCAAACTATCTTGCTGACAGCTTCGATTAATTCTCATGGCAATTATCTGCTTAAAACGAAAGATGACAAGACGCATACAGAAGCACACAGGCTGCAACGTGTCCCTCGCTCTATGTTTGAGTAGAAAAGGACAACAAATAGATAATACTGTTACGAGGTACTCTCTGCTCTATTATACTTGCGGAGTATATTTGAAGATGTTGATGCAAATACAGAAATAAGTAGACTGTCAACGTGAGATGAACTGTTCACAAAATACACGGTTGGGAAGAAGTTATACACCTGGAAAGACGATGACAGTTTTGATCCGCTGACGGAATATGCCACTTGGTGGATAACTGAATGTACTGATAATGGTTTCAACGTCGTCCGCCAACAGATAGCGTGGAGGCATAACTTCAAGTGCGACATCTATGTCTACCATTTAAAAGTTAATGCTCGCCTCTGGAAGGCTCAATGAGCTGCAAACGTGCAAAGCAGACAGGCAACCATGCCACACACAGACAGTAGTGTTTCGTACAGCCAACAGAGCTAGTTTGAAAGGGGTCAACATGTGGCCTTCTGAATGGCGGTACGGCCATTTTGGGGCATTGCCATATAAGTTGGACGTGCTGCAACAATGCTGGTATCAGTGGTAACGTGAACGCTCTCACACCCATAGACGCCTTTCCGGATGTCGATGCAGCACAGAAGCCCACCAGAATCGTCCTATTGTAAGGGCAGCAGTGTCATATCGCACTGCTACCACAGCACAGATAAGAAGGCTTATGCACCCAGACTGTTAACACGAACTGTTGTAAACCGGTTGGCAGTAGTGAGTCTACGGGCATGCACACTTCTAGCCCCTCTTCCACTCACGCCATAGCATCGACATGCAGGGGTGGTCTGGTGCCGTCAGATGGTCATTTGGAAGATGGAATGGAGCTCCATGGTCTTCGACGACGAAAACAGATTGCGCCTGCACGTAAGTAATATTCGTTCGTGCGTCGACGCTCACCTGGTGAGCGCTGTATCGTGTATTGCAATCGTACAAAACCCACGGCCCCACACCAGACATTATACTCTGGGGTGCGATAAGCTACAACTCTCGTACACCTTTGGTCTTTTAGGAGAGGACGCTAACTAGCGCTCGGTACGTGCAGAATCTCGTTAGATCCTTTATTTTTCCGTTCTTGCAAGAGGAAGGTAATGTGTTTGAGCCATGCATGGCTCGCAGTCCCTCCATTTGGTATTTTACAGCCGGTTTTAACGTATTTCCCTCTCACCACGGTGATTTAAATTACTGGCGTTGCTGAGTTGCTGTTTTGCCTGACCGTCATCGGCGCTAGTAGCGCGTATCGATATATCCCCTCTGATAGGATCTTTGCTCGGCTGCTATTACTTCCCAGTTGTCATATGTCGTGGAGTCAGTCGGAACGTACGAGGAGGAGAGTTCACGGCGGCAGTTCGGGTCGTGAGTTGGGCCCTGGCAGTCAGTTGCAATGCGTTTGGAGCGCAGCCCGGGCCAGCCAGTAGCCGGCTTGCAGCAGCAGTGTGCCCTGCGTGGACATCGCCCGCCCGACCGTTGCCGCCACGCATCACTTAAGCCGGGCCTGATTTTTGGTGGATTGTTGGTCGGTCGGTTGGTCCGAGGACGTCTCCGTGCGGTGCTGATGGAATCTGCACAGTGCCGGAGTCCGTCTGGAACTGTCCGATCGGTACGAGTATCGTCGCTCGCCGACCCAGGACAAGAAGGTTCAGTGGTTTTGAGAATTACCTTGTTGGTTCCGGCGTTGCTGTTGTGCAGGTTTTCCTGTGAGCAACTACTAGTGAAGTGTTCGAGATAGCCGCCGTCGGGTGGAATTGATCAAATTAATTTATCCATAGTCAGGTGCACCAGCGGAATTTTCTGCCTTGTGGCCGTTACTGTTCCGATTACCTGGCCTGGCCGCTAACGTAGTTTTTAGGCGTTGTCTTTTCCTCTCCTGTTGTCGCTGCCCAACTTGGTGAGTGGTTTTGGCAGCTCAGTGCAGATACGCGTTTGTTTGGGGATAGTGATACTTGTGATTTTTTTGGGGGCCTTGAATTCTCGTGTACTCCCTCGTGGCAAGCAAGCTGTTGATCGGTCGGTCCGTGACTGTGCCGTGGTTGGATTCACACGAATTAACTGTAGTTGGACTCACCACTTGTCTCGCCTAAGTGAACGAAGGCAGACCGATCCACTGGAGACTCCTCAGTGCCATTCTCTTAATTATCCTTTTGGCAGTGTTAATGTTGTAATTAAACTGTATTTTATATTTTTAATTTGGAAAGGTTAGCTGTGGGCCTTCAGCTCTGGAAACATGTTCTCAGAGTATGCTTCAACTCCAAACATTATCGCCTTCTGCTCTTGAAAGGTTATTGTAATTTCTTCTGAAAGATTTTACAAGTTATTTTGGGCCTTCCGCCGTTGGTGTTGCAAAAGGAAATTTTTAAACTTAATGTATTGTTTTACCGATTGTTGCAGTATATATTTCCTTAATTTGCAGAATTTAACTTTGCGGCCTTCAACCATCTTATTGCGCTTGTTTACCTCTTTCTGTGCACCTTGTGGGCCATCAGGCCTGTTAGCATCTTAAATCATTTTGGCCTTCAGCCTTCAGTAATCAGTAATCATCATAGTATATATGGAATTTTGAAGATTTAATCCGTCGGCCTTCAGCCGCTCCACATGCTGATCTCATATGTGTATACGATTTATCTTATTCGTAAATTTAACTGAGTGTTATGTCTTTTCAATATTGGACTTATTCTAAAGCAGTTTTTTGGAGGCCTTCAGATGCGAAGCAAATTTAATTTTTTCAAAAGTATATTTGTGAACTAAAAGATAATAAATTGCAATTGTGAAATGAATCCGTCCGCAACTCCCTTGGCCCTTTCCATAATTACGCGTTAGCCCTGCGTGATTTAGCGGGCGTTTCAGTGTTGCTCCAAGGAGATAATTTTGACCTACATACTGCTCGGGAAACTCAACGTGCTCTGCAAGACGAGCAGCAACTTCCCCGGCCAGCAAGATCTGCAGACTTGTCTCCAGTTCAGTAAGTATGGCACGTGATGGGGCGAGAAGTGACCTGTGCCACTCGTCGACGAAAAGCACTTACAGAACTACATGAACAGATCGAGCAGATATGGCATAACGTATCCCAGGACAGTTTTCGCCATCTGTACGATCCACCAGGTGCCAGAGTCAGTGACTGGATTGTTACCCGTCGAGGCTACAGCATATTGTAGTTGCAGCGTGAGTCGATGCCTGGTACCTCAGAAACAGTTCGGTATTGATCTGTAAATCTAATCATTTCATATACTCCATATGAGACAATAAACCTTGAGTGAGTTGGGAACCTCTAAACGGTTGTTTTAATTTTTTCCAGCAGTTTATGTGTTAGGACACAAGGGGAGAATTTTCAACTCGTCCAATTCAGCGGAGTTTCCCACTGCGCTGTTAGATGGGTAGATTCGGACACGGGCAGACGTTTCACCGGTATTTTCGACAGTTCGACAACTAGCACACTGGCGTCCCAGAGGTCGTCAGAGGCGTGACCCGCGAGCTAAAGCCGGCGGCGGTGGCGCGGAGCCGTATTTTCATACGCAAACAAGAGGCGAGCGTGCAGGGTGGACGCAGGGGAGACGAGAGGTGGGTGTTTGCCGATCCCCGTATCTGGCAGCCGTAGCCGGCACTCAGAGCGCGCTGACGCCCCAGCCGCCCTTGTAGCAGGCCATCTCCGCCACTGGGACGCCGCCTCGTCCGCTTTTATTTACTCGCTTTCCGGTGCGCGTCGGCGACGTCGGCACACAACGCGTCCGCTGGCTGCAATCGTCACCTATCACGGGTGGGAGCTCCAAAAGTGTCATCATTTGTTTCGATGTGCCTGTGTGTTCTCTCTTATCGCCAGCCGGATTTAAAAGCGTCGTTTCCTTTTCTCATTCGACACAAACTCCTGAATACGACAACTACGGAGTTTATTACCCTTGTGTCTGCGCAAGTGATTCGGAAACGTGTAAAGCAAAATCAACAGGATCTTATGGCGTGGAACAAAGACCATTACCTGGTCGTGCTGGCGGCATATGCAGTGATACAGATATTACGCAGAATCACAGAGATTTCTCTGCCGCCTAGACGATGTGCGAAACTATAGGTAAATAAATCAGGTTACCTTCCATTCGGAAAGTGGATGCACTCAGTGACTGTATGTTATTTATGAAGTATAGAGTGCAGCAATCAGTCGTCCATTTTAGATTTTATTAAAAAAGAAATGGCTCTGAGCACTATGGGACTTAACATCTATGGTCATCAGTCCCCTAGAACGTAGAACTACTTAAACCTAACTAACCTAAGGACATCACACAACACCCAGCCATCACGAGGCAGAGAAAATCCCTGACCCCGCCGGGAATCGAACCCGGGAACCCGGGCGTGGGAAGCGAGAACGCTACCGCACGACCACGAGCTGCGGGCTTAGATTTTATTATGCAAATCCATATTTCGGCTAGTAGCTAGCCATTCTCAATACGCTATTTTTTATTCTCAATGCATATAAGTCACTGTTGTTCGGACGTCAGTCACAGTTCTTTGAATACTCAACTGAGCTGTGACTGACACCCGAACAACAGGGACTTAGTTGCATTGAGAATAAAAAATAGCGCATTGAAAATGGCTAGTAACTAGCCTAAATTCGGATTTGCATAATAAAATCTGAAAAAGACGACTGATTGCTGCAATCTATAATTTATCAGATTAATAAGTATTTATAAAATTTTCTCGACGAATTGAATGTGTGAGATAACGAGCATTTCGCTGTCATTTAAGTATATGACATAAAGAGACAGCCTTCCAGGAATTGTGAAACGAATCCTGTCGTCCAGGACCGTGTGCCACAAAGAGCGCAGTTTCGCCACGAGATGGGGATATTCACCGGCGTCTATTGTGCTGAATGAGAACAGGTAGATCATACCTAAGCGCTGTAGTGTGCGAGTGAGACATACGAGAACCTACATCACAGGGTAACCTCGTAGGAGGTGTTGGTGCCCAGGGAGGGGTAGCAGCGTTAAATATGGCGGACTTAAGATCGGCTATAAAGAGAAACATTTATTAAAACTGTTTAATTCTGTAGTAATTCAGTGAACGAAGCCACAGTAGTTTTAATCAACGATCTTCCTTAAATTATCATGGTGATCCCAATAAAACGTGAACACTTATCATATCTACAATAGTTTGGTACAGCTAATGCGAAATTAACAAGTTTTGTAACAAAAAACTAAATGCTAAAATCTGGACGATTTGGCCCAGCTTAACGATCGACATTTCATATAAACGTGCATCATAAAAATGACAAAAGTTGTAAATACCAACTCTGTAACTTTATTTGTTTAAAATATATAGTAAATTTTAATTATCACTATTTTCAGTTAAGCGTCAGGTCAAGATTTCCTCCACACAAAACACAATGAACGATGACAGCATGACCTTATTGAATCATCAGGTAATAGAATACTTGTTGTAAGGTTTAGTGCATAATATTTACTTCTGCTCTTTATTTATTTATCAGAAATCACACTGGTGCTAAGCTACTGGCCGTGACATTGAAATTTAAGAATGAAATTGTATTGGTTTTATGTAAAAGAAATTAATGTTTATTATGTACTGGATATTAATGTTACTTTATTTAGAACGTGAAAGTGGTCAACCTTTGATTATTTAAAGGTGTTAAAATGTAAAATAATGTAGACTGAGCTGCAGCCAATCAGATGGACGGCTTCAGAGAAGGAAACTGCACTAATCAGTAGAGCGACGATGTTTGGCACTCGGGAGATACGGCCGTGGACGGGCAGAGGGACAGTGCTGGTGCAGACGCGAAAGCGGACAGTTCGGCTGGAGACACCAAAGTGGATAGTTCTGGTCTAGCCACCAAAGGGTACATTTCGGATTCAGACGTGATAGTGGACAGTCGGTCTTTAGGTATCTAGGAAGTGAAACGACTTAGAAAATTTCGCGTTGTGTCACTGAGCGGTGAGCAGCTGCGCACCTCGTGTGAACTCTAACGAGGCGGAGTATTGGACTTGTATTTCGTGATTAGACTGTGAATGATCGAACTGTGTCAAATGGATAAGCACTCAAGTGTAACAGTAACTCTAAATACGACTACTTTCGCTATTAGTTTGCTTTCTGAATAAATATTATTTTAACCAAATCGCAACTGTGTGGCCTACATCATTTATGGGTCGTTAATTTAGCTCCCGGTATAATTATTACTGTTATTATATGTTATATTAACCTTGCATGTTCCATACAATTTCGCAAACTTGCCATCAAACAGACAGTTTAACCAAAGAGTCACAAGTGTCTAATTCAATGCGACGCGTGCGGTTCGACACCTAGACGAGTTTGATCCAAAACATTTCGACGAAGAGGAACCGCATATGAGACCGAACATCTCTGGGATGTTAGCTCGCAAATGTTTAAACAAATTTCGGGCTTGCAACCCGTTGTCGTTCAATTCATTGCACTTCATGGCACGATATTTCGACTGAGGATCTGCCAGTCATCTTCTGGAGCGCCGTCGAAGATTGACGAAGACTTGCTGCGTTCTGGCGTATTTATCTCGCTACGAGTCTTCCACTCATGCTCGAAAACTGACGTCGACAGACAGATCCCAAGTCCCGGCTGCACCGCCCTCGCTAGCACAATCGCCGGACTCTGCTGTCCTCTGTCTTACCGCTCGCCATGGCCGTTGACGCACTCTGCTGTCTTGGATTAGGACAAATGATGGTGATGATGGTGTTCCGTGCACTGTCCAAATGGCAGCCGCTGTCATGGTTCATCAGATTTCCCCCCCCCCCCCCCCCCCCCCCCCCGCCAAGCGTATTTCCTCAGATTCTTTGATAATGGAATACCAAAATGCTGTAGCTTTGATCAGAATCACACTTCTGTCACACTCCACTGTATTTCCAGTGGAAATACAGTGTTCGGCAATAGTGGGCTTGCTTCGTTGCAAAAGGCGAGTCCAACATTGATCTTCAGTGCCTCATGAAGATGGTACATTGACGGAGTTTCTTTATCACCTAAAATGCAGCAACTCTTTAGCTTGTCTTCCCTTTCCGGGGAGCATTTCGTTTAAAATAACTAGAATCCCTAGTAAATTTCATGTAAAAGTGATTTACCGCCCACTAGACTGCAGACCTTTCGGATCTCTGAAGGAAGACATGTCATTGCGAAAATTCGAAATTCACAAAATAGCTTGCCAGTGGGGTATGGCTTACATAGGACAGGCCACTGTTGCCGAACACTTTATTTCCGCTAGACGTTCAATGGAGTATCACAGAACCGTGAATATGAATCACAGATAAACATTTTCGTCACTACGTTATCAAAGAAGCCTTGGATATACGCCTGGCGAAACATCTGATGAACCGTGAAAGCGGCTACTGATTGGGCAGTGTGCAGAACTCCATCATCTTCACGATTTGTTCCAATCGGAAGCAAGTGAGTGCGCCAACGGCCGCGGCGAGCGGTAATGCAGAGGACAGCTGAGTTCCTCGGCTCCACCAGCGAGGAGGCTGGTGGTGTCGCGGAACTCAGCAGGGAACTCAGGAGGGAGCAACAGAAGAAGAATAGAACAATCTCCACAGTTATAAACACTGCAAATAGGACTAGTTCGTAACACAAAATTTAACTGTTTTCTGTGGAAAGACTACATTGTTAGTATAATAAGCAAAGTAAGTTCAGCTACACTTGTTCTCCAAAACATTAAACCCCGAGTAGCAGATGAAGCTATGTTGATGGTGTATTTACCATATTCTAATGCTACCATGAACTATGGAGTAGAAATATGGGGTCAGTCGACAGATGCAATAAAAGTCTTTAACCTGGAACAAGTAACAATCAGGATAATGGCTAATGAAGGGCGAACAGACAGCTGTAGACCATCATTCAGAAAACTTGAAATTTGAACTTTTTACAGTAGAGATGTCTACAAAATTCAACTGTTTGAATGGGAAAGTAAAAACAACTTCAATAAAAGTGAGATCGACAGGAAGTGCAAAATGGCTAAGCAGGGATGCCTAGAGGACAAATGTGAGGATGTAAAGGTTTATCTCACTAGGGGTAAGATAGATACTGCCTACAGGAAAATTAAAGAGACCTTTGGAGAAAAGAGAGCCACTTGTATGAATATCAAGAGCTCAGATGGAAACCCTGTTATAAGCAAAGAAGGGAAAGCACAAAGGTGGAAGGAGTATATAGAGGGTCTATACAAGGGCAATGTACTTGAGGACAATATTATGGAAATGGAAGAGGATGTAGATGAAGATGAAATGGGAGATAGATACTGCGTGAAGAGTTTGACAAAACACTGAAAGACCTGATTCGAAACAAGGCCCCGGGATAGACTACATTCCATTAGAACTACTGACGGCCTTCGGAGAGCCAGTCCTGACAAAACTACCATCTGGTGAGCAAGATGTATGAGACAGGCGAAATACCCTCAGACATCAAGAAAAATATAATAATTCCAATCCCAAAGAAAGCAGGTGCTGACAGTCGTGAAAATTATCGAACTACTAGTTTAATAAGTCACAGCTGCAAAATACTAACGCGAATTCTTTAAAATTGGTAGAAACCGACCTCGGGGAAGATCAGTTTGGATTCCGTAGAAATGTTGGAACACGTGAGGCAATACTGACTTTACCACTTATCTTAGAATAAAGATTAAGGAAAGGAAAACCTACGTTTCTAGCATTTGTAGAGTTAGAGAAATCTTTTGACAATGTTGACTGGAATACTCTCTTTCAAATTCTGGAGGTGGCAGGGGTAAAACACAGGGAGCGAAAGGCTATTTACAGTGTGTACAGAAATCAGATGGCAGTTATAAGAGTCGAGGGGCATGAAAGGGAAGCAGTGGTTGGGAAGGGAGTGAGACAGGGTTGTAGCCTCTCCCCGACGTTATTCAATCTGTATACTGAGCAAGAAGTAAAAGAAACAAAAAAAATTCGGAGTAGGTATTAAAATCCATGGAGAAGAAAGAAAAATTTTGAGGTTCCCCGATGACTTCGTAATTTTGTCAGAGACAGCAAAAGCCTTGGAACAGCAGTTGAACGGAATGAACAGTGAGTGACTTGAAAGGAGGATATAAGATGAACATCAACAGAAGCAAAACGAGGATAATGGAATGTAGTCGAATTAAGTCGGCTGATGCTGAGGGAATTAGATTATGAAATGAGACACTTAAAGTAGTAAAGGAGTTTTGCTGTTTGGGGAGCCAAATAACTCATGATGGTCGAAGTAGAGAGGATATAAAATGTAGACTGCCAATGGCAAGGAAAGCGTTTCTGAAGAAGGGAAATTTGTTAACATCGAGTATAGATTTAAGTGTCAGGAAGTCGTTTCTGAAAGTATTTGTATGGAGTGTAGCGATGTATGGAAGTGAAACATGGACGATAAATAGTTTCGACAAGAAGAGAATAGAAGCGTTCGAAATGTGGTGCTACAGAAGAATGCTGAAGATTAGATAAGTAGATCAGATTACTAATGGGGAGGTATTGAATAGAATTGGGGAGAAGAGGAATCTGTGGCACAATTTGACAAGAAGAAGGGACCGGTTCGTAGGACGTGTTTTGAGGCATCAAGGGATCACAAATTAAGCATTGGAGGGCAGCGTGGATTGCAAAAACCGTAGAGGGAGACCAAGAGATGAATACACTAAGCAGATTCAGAAGGATGACGGTTGCAGTAAGTACTGGGAGATGAAGAACCTTGCACAGGATGGAGTAGCTTGGAGAGCTGCATCAAACCAGTCTCAGGACTGAAGACCACAACAACAACATAACCTTGCTACCTGAGACTTTATAAAGTTAAGTCCGACAACACAAAAGAGCAGGAATTGAAAGAAGTACTGCTTGTATGCAATAAAGCTATACAGCTTTTTACCATTTCATATTTCAAATATCAGCTTGAAAGAGAAATTTAATCAAACAGTAAATCTGTTACTTGTAGGAGGCCATTTCTGTTCAATCAGTTAATATGTATCTAACTTCAGAAATTGGGAACAAGACTACAGTGTAATAGAATTAAAATGTACATAGTCAGATGGTAGCAGATTCAAAATGTGTTCTTATACTTGCTACAACAGAAATAAAATGTGTAGGTAGGCTGCACAGCTGTTACAAAATGTGTAAAATGTATATGCTATTGATTTAAAGTGATATACCTATGATAATTAAGTAGTATATGTGGCTATTTTTTGGTGAATTTCACAATGCAAACATGCACTTGGATGTGATCCATATATATGTTCATGCAAAGCTGCTAAATATGTAAATAAATTCAGATAAGATACCTCCCATGGGGAAAAGATATGGTTTAATCCTGAGCAAAAACAACATTTAGTCAACCATGTGACTAAATTCGTTCAATTGTTCTACATTTCCCTGGCTGAGTCCTTAAACACAATTGAAGCACAATATCAATAAAATTACCAATATGGTTGGAGATGACTGCGTTTCTGGTTTTTAAAAGATGAACTACAGAAAACCATCAGCGACAAGTATTAACACAGTTCTTGGTTTCAACAAAATTAAAATTCATTTATTTATTTCCAAATCGGACACCAGTTTCCAAATACATTCTGTGTACGTATCTTGATACGTGTTAAGATATTAAATTGTGGTACTTTCTTAGAATAGGCATTTTATTCTGTCTATATTTCATACTGTGTTATTACACTGCAACGGTGTCGGTGTTACCCAGATATTCGAGGCAATACCGACAGGTCGCTTATTTAAGACAATCTTGGCATAGCCCAGAACGTATTCAACGTGTTTCTGCTTTGCTGGTACAGCTATGCGTCTAACATTCTTGTTTCGTACAAGATGCTATTAGTTTTTCCATGGAAGTGACAAATTAAATAAAACAGTAAACATCTTTTAATGTGGCGGTATTCCCTATGTCTCACTTAAGTGCTTTATTAAAAACAATTGGTGTTCATAATAACGCATACCTCGTATATCAAAGAAGGAAATTGTTTCATTTGTGTCTATATGAAATTTTAATCAACTGGTTAGACTGATATGAAGAATTGTACTTACAAAAGAATATATTTGTGTTTCAGTAATTGCAAAGGTTTTTAAACGGGATGTCGGTAAAAGTATACACACTGCCTGGCAGATAAGTGTATGGTCTATTAATCATCGAAAACATGAATTTCAAGTTCAACAAATATCGCAGAAACTTCGTATTCAACGATTTTTTGAGTGTCTGTTTAACAGTTTCAGACCTGGTTTTTTTCTGGAGGAAGGAAAATTTTTCTTCATGTGGTATTGCTCTTACGTGATTTTTTTATTATTTTACGTACAAGATTTATACAAAAATATGTACCCGTTTTCAAAACATATCTTGACATACTTGGTTTCATTTTATGGAATAAAATAACTAATTGCTAAATATAGTAATAAATAGTAAAATGATTATTTAGTAATCACTACACAAAGTAATAATAATCAATGATATAAGGAAGCATAGCCAACCAACCACATCCGTATAATCAGGTGGTCACGAGCTGCAGAGAGCTGCTAAACTGACTTACTGAAATTTTCATAGTGTGCCCAACAAATGGTAGCACTTGTTGCACGTTGAAAAAAATTGAGCATTCACAAATGTGCACTTCGTTTTACCTTTGGGAAAAAATACTTCTGTTGCAACGAAGACACACTAGAAGTTAATGTCCACAGTTGTAGCCAGAGGGTCCGAAAGGGCTTAAAAGCATCGTTGGTTGCCTGCGTGACAGAGAAAATGAGCAACTGAATTTTACTATAGGTTTCTGAGAGTGCCTATAGGAAACGATTCTTCCTTTAGCACATTCTTTCTTAAATGAGTCCAACCTTCTGGCAGTCACGAAATTAATCTTGTTCAGCCTTAGACGAAGTTGTTTTGCAGACGAAACGCCACACGCTGCGAACATTATAAACAATATTGTTTATCACATCCTCAAAATCAAAAAGAACTTTTTCACTATACATAATGGCTTTCGAAACATAATTCTAAGCTCCAAATAATTCTCATTCATACATGGTAGTCACTGTTCGATTCCGTGGACGCGTAACTGAGGGTAGCGTATGGATGCTGCAACCAGCCACTAATACGTTTTAGAAGTTTCATGCTTTTTTCTTGACCGCTTTAGAGCCACTGCGCTCTTCTTCAAATGGATACTATTGTTTTGTTACAGTTTTGATTAAAGCACTGTGGTAAAACCAGTTCTTTGTGCCATATTGATTCCGATACTGTACTAAAACAAGAGCAGACATATGTAGGTGGGCGTAAAGTTATGAAAACGGTTATGGCAATAAAATAAAGACTCTCAACAGTTTATGTGGCCGGCTGCGGTCTCCTGCAGAAATCCTTAATCAGCCTACATGTTGAAACATGTAATTACCTGACATACGTTACGTCAACTGCACGGGAAGCCCTGCCGCTGCAGTAATGACATTCTTCGACGTAGTCGTGTGGCACCATTTGTAACAGTGTTGACGTGAATTTCTTCTGTTCAGGTAAACGGCATCGATCATCTTGTTTCAGAGCGATTTATGACCTGTTGCTAGTAAGGGCACAAAACTAAATTATATTAATACTGACCTCGTGCGGAAGAACTGTTTCAGTACCACAGTGCATTACTAGGCATCGGTCAATTGGACGTGTTTCACCCTCGACGTTTACCTACGTATGAACCTAGTAATCCATCCTGTTTTAGATGGCCTACAGGTTAATGTGGATTCCAAATCATGGCGAAACTTGGATTTTACGGCCCAGTAATGCGAAAAACCGTGAGATCATACATGGATTTAAATTCAATTCTTATTATTGGTATTCACACATGGATCAATTTAGTAACCACGCAAAGTGATACGGGCAAGTAATGCGAAAAACCGTGAGATCATACATGGATTTAAATTCAATTCTTATTATTGGTATTCACACATGGATCAATTTAGTAACCACGCAAAGTGATACGGGCAATATGCGTCTGAAGTTTCTCATTTAATGGAAAGACTACTATAGTTACCACTGAAAGATTTTGGGTTGTTCGGCGTACCTAGGAACGGAAACAGACTCAAATCATAATTTAGAAGTGGTGAAGATTACTCTGAAGTTTAAATGACTCATCAGAAAGCGTTAATGTGAAACAAGTGGTACATCAAAGTAGAGAGGAATGACGATGGACGTTGGGTTTTGAGGCTGTAGATGTTGCGATAGTGAAGTTGTCAGTTCAGTCACAGACTGATTGCCTTACATAGGTATGAGGGCCGTAACTGAGACGTAACCGTGAGTAATGGAAGAATTAAGTCTATACGTGGTATCCAGAGCGAAATGTCTGCACGAAAACTATGAAGCAATGGCTAGGAAAATCGCAAAACACCTTTCTATGAAATCAAAAGCAAATCCATCAATATTAAGAGTGTAAAAAGAGTTACGTTGTGTAACGTAGAGGAGACAGGGGATAAGTGTATTGTGTTCATTGAAAGTCTCGACGAAGGAGAGGAACTGACTACTGGCGTAATATAATACGAAAAGCATGCCGATTTGGAAGATATATCATTGTCTAAATATGACACGTTTCGGAACAAATTCAATCTAACAAGACAGAAGGTACAGAACCGAGTTTCTAAAATCATTGGGGAATATGGCAACCAAATAATTATTCTTGTTATTGCGTAGAATCTGTGACACTGTAGGCATATAAAAGGTGTCCCAAAAGTTAGTTAACATTTTAAAATTTAATACTAATGAAGGTATACAGGTAAAAAGTGACACACGCTCTTCAGATGACATGGAGTTTTACTGAAACCGTAAACAGGGCACAAAATGGCCAATAAATGGCGCTTCATATGGTATAAAAACAATAATTAGCATAACAATTGATTTTTAGGACATTCGACGTTCTCTGTAACGAATGCTCACAATGTCGGACGGCATTAATACCTGCAATCAAGGGACGATGTTGCGAACAGCACTGTACAGCATGTCAGTAGTTACGGTGAGAAATTGCCGTCGGATGTTGTCTTTTAGCATCACTAACGAGAACTGACGATCACGGCAGATTTGCGACTTCAGGTAACACCACAACCAATACTCACAGTGACTGAGGTCAGAAAACCTGGGATGCCAAGCATAGTGTACGTGGTGTATCAGCACCAAATGATGTGTGCAAGAGATCTTTCAGACTTGTATCAATATGGAATGGAGCTCCATCCTGCATGAAAGTAGTATCTCATTTTACTCACGATCTTTATACGATCTCACCAGTTGGCCAGTTTTCCACTCACTTTTGGTAAAAATATAACAGCATGTTATTTCAGGCACATGTCAATTTCTACCTCCCTACCTGCAATGTTCCAATGCATTTTCAAATGTTAACAGACTGTGAAACCATCTTGTATTTACTGGTTCGGATGAACATCATCGTCTCAATTCGGGAGACTGCAAAGGGAGACGCGTGCAATGTCTACGGCACAATCAGCTAAGTTTCTAATGGATTCAAGTCGCTCGCAAGAATAAACCAGAGGGACTGAAATTGAAGCTGAAAGGAAAACAATGAAAAGATTCGCTGTAGACATTGCGGTCTGCAGTGAACTAAATTAACAGTCTACTGATCGCAGAATATGGATTCAGGGAAAAACAAAAACTGGCCGAAACTACTGAGATTACGGATGCACCAATCAAAATTTGGGCCTACATAGTAAACGGAGCAATATGACTCTAAATCTCTGCAGCTTGGAGCATAAAAGACTCAGACACGCACAGGTAAAGTGAAAATTCCCATCTAAGAGAATTCTGTTTTTGTCAGACTTAAGTTTTATTTGGGAAAGAAATTCGGCTGAATGCACCTTTGGAACACAGCATCAAATGGAAATGAATCGTGGGCTCTAAGAAAACCATGAATATTAGGCTTCTGCGTAAGCTTGTAGCATTTTTCCGTAAATTTTATAAACCCAGGAGATCCACATAACAGAGACCTTAGTGGTCAATAGTATATTCTCTTTCACTATTTAGAACAGTCTGCCAACGGTGGGGTGGAAACCACGTGGATTTGAGATGAAGAGCTCCTGGAGCCTTGTCTGGAGAGCATTTTCATCCAGAAAGGAAGTTCCTTGGAAGCTGTTAGGTAGAGAGCAGTAAAGGTGAAAATCACAGGGCACAAGAGCAGGCGAATAAGGAAAGTGCGAAATGTCTTCCCAACCCAACTCCTGTACAGTACTTTTTGCCAATCTAGCGGAATATTGGTGTGCGTTATCGTGGAGTAACATCATTTCACGCAGTCTTCCTGAGTAGTTGTTCTTTGGCTGCGGCTGCAAGAGGTCTCAGTTGCTGACAATAAAAGTCAGAAGTGATGATTACACCACTTGGAAGCAATTCGTTGTACAATACGCCATCGCAGTTCCAGCAGATGCGTAACTTTATCCTTTGTGGAGGCGCGCAGGTCGTCGTACGGGGAGTTGCTGCTTCGTTTGGGTTCAGTCATTCATTTCTTTTCCTTATGATTGCACGGAGACACAATTTGTCGTCACCAGTAACGGTATAGGGTAGGAATGGTCGGCGTTGTTCACGAGCCAATTGCTCACGAGCAAGCACAGATGCTCATATGACTAGCCACTGATTCCGCAAGATGGTAGAGAACATTTCCCGGTAACTAACACTTGAAAGTACTCACATAAATTAAATGCAACGTTACCTGTGTGCCGGCCGGAGTGGCCGAGCGGTTCTATGCGCTACGGTCGCAGGTTCGAATCCTGCCTCGGGCATGGATGAGTGTGATGTCCTTAGGTTAGTTAGGTTTAAGTAGTTCTAAGTTCTAGGTGACTGATGACCTCAGAAGTTAAGTCGCCTAGTGCTCACAGCCATTTGAACCATTTGTTTACCTCTGCAGCGTATCGACCATATTCGGTCTTAAAACACGGCAGAGCCACAGGCAAGCAAGACTGTAATGCACTGTGGGGTAAAACATGATGATAGGCGTTACCAAGCAGAGCCAGCTGGCCATAGTATAGCATCAGAGGATGCTGCAACATGCTAGCGAAAATACGGAGGCCTTTCCTCACTTGCATCCACGGAAGTGTTTAGAGTATGTGCCTTAAGCCATAAACGAGCATAGCCTGGAGCATATAAGTACTCAGCCATCTCGAGACACCCATCTCGAGAAACGGTAGCAGCTCTAGCCAATCCAAATTCGCCCAAGTTACCATCCATCCTAAACAAGATGCCACCGGCCCCACTTGGGCTAATTTTAAATGTGACGTCCATTCCCACAGGGCGAAGCTTGCTGCATCCAACGTGTGGGTCGATGAACTGTAAACTTCGGGTCCAGCCTTATGCACAAAGCGATCCCTGGTTACTTACATGATGTTATCTATGAACCTTACTACGGTCTAGATATTCCAAGAACATCCGCTTTGTTCATCATTCCGACCCCAGACTTCTTGAAGAGGGAACTTCCTATACGGCCTACAGGAGATCACGTCAGCAAGCGGCACAGGGTCTAGGAAATTTAGGACAAGTCAGAGCTCCACACCACTCTTGATAGCAAGGCCGGCCATACACAAAAGACTGACTAAGACTAAATGACACAAGAGGAGGGCCAACAGCTCCTCCATAGTACAGGAGGCCCGGTTACCTGAAGAGGCACGTACGTTACGCACCCCCGACTCTTGACACTCACGCCCTGCTGAATGCCGTACCATAACAGAAAAACCAATATCGAAACTCAAGTGCACATCAAAGTGCAATTAATGAAAAAATTTTGTGTTAGAGGGGGATAAGAACCTCTAAAATCATGATGCAAAAATTTTTTAATGTCAATACGTAGATTACTGGTAGAAGCCGACCTCGGGGAAGATCAGTTTGGATTCCGTAGAAATGTTGGAACACGTGAGGCAATACTGACCCCACGAATTATCTTAGAAAATAGATTAAGGAAAGGCAAACCTACGTTTCTAGCATTTGTAGACGTAGAGAAAGCTTTCGACAATGTTGACTGGAAAACTCTGTTTCAAATTCTGAAGGTGGTAGGGGTAAAATACAGGAAGCGAAAGGCTATTTACAATTTGTACAGAAACCGGACGGCAGTTATAAGAGTTTTGGGGCACGAAAGGAAAGCAGTGGTGGGGAAGGGAGTGAGACAGGGTTGCAGCCTATCCCCGATGTTATTCAATCTGTATATTAAGCAAGCAGTAAAGGAAACAAAAGAAAAATTCGTAGTTGGAATTAAAATCCATGGACAAGAAATAAAAACTTTGAGGTTCGCCGATGACATTGTAATTCTGTCAGAGACAGCAAAGGAGCTGCAAGAGCAGCTGGACGGAATGACATGATCTTGACAGGAGGATATAAGATGAACATCAACAAAAGCAAAACGAGATTAATGGAATGAGTCGAATTAAATCGGGTGATGCTGCGGGAATTAGATTAGGTAATGAGACGCTTAAAGTAGTAATTGTGTGTTTCTATTTGGGGAGAAAAATAACTAATAATTGTCGAAGTAGAGAGGATATATAATGTAGACTGGCAATGGCAAGGAAATCATTTCTGAAGAAGAGAAATTTATTAACATCGAGTATAGAGTTAAGTGTCCGGAAGTCGTTTCTGAAAGGACTTGTATGGAGTGTAGCCATGTATGGAAGTGAAACATGGACGATAAATAGTTTAGACAACAAGAGAATAGAAGCTTCCGAAATGTGGTGTTACAGAAGAATGCTGAAGATTGGATGGGTAGACCACGTAAATAATGAGAAGGTACTGAATAGAATTTGAGAGAAGATAAATTTGTGGCACAACTTGACTAGAAGAAGGGATCGGTTGGTAGAGCATATTCTGAGGCATCAAGGGATCACCAATTTAATATTGGAGAGCAGCGTGGAGGGTGAAAATCGCAGAGGGAGACCAAGAGATGAGTGCAGTAAACAGATTCAGAAGGATGTAGGTAGCAGTAGGTACTGAGAGATGAAGAACCTTGCAGAGGATAGAGTAGCATGGAGAGCTGCATCAAACCAGTCTCTGGACTGAAGACCACAACAACAATAACGTAGATTACACTAGTATGAATATCAAAAGGATCTCTTGATATCTCGATTATGTAACTAGTTCGATAAGAATGAAACCAGCAGGCTGAATCCAGCCTAAGGCAATTCACTACCGCAGTTCCGATGAAAGCCCAGGCGGTAGTTCCCCAGAACATAACAGTGCCCCCATCGGTATGCTCCAAGGTATAACTTTCCAACAGCCGTTAGCCTGGACCATCGACCTAGTTTAGCAAAAAACGTAATTCATCCGCCCGGGTGACACGTTCCCATCGATTCACAGTCAATTCTCGATGATACAGTGCTCACTGCAGTTGTAATTGACTAATTCGTTTGGTCAACATCAGACCATGCTGCGAAGCCCCCATTTAAGAGTGTGAACAAGACGGTGATATCGGAAGCACTTTTTCCGTTATCAGCTTTGTACTCTGTCACCTAATCTGCACAGCGTAGGCACATACCCAAGCATCGCGTTCTAGTACTTCGGGTGGATGTCCGATTCCTTGTCACTTACTTGTGGTTTAATCGACCTTCAATCTCTTTCCGCAGATGCTCACGACAGTAACACGCGAACAGCTGATCATCTTTGCCATTTTTGAGAAGCTCGTTCCCAGCGGCGCGACCGCAACAATCTGCCGCTATTTCTAAGTCGCTTGTGTCTATGGATTTCTCCGTTTACGGTTGGCACAGTCGCTAGAATTTATTTCACTTTCGTTTCTGTTCCACCTCTCGTACTTACTTCACCGTGTCACATACTCATAGTGCCACCACGGGGTATTCACTAGTTTCTTATTTCATACTTTGTCTCTCCCACTAACTTTTAACATTATTCCATTGCAGCGTATTTCAAATCCTTCCTCTTTTTTCTACTGTGGAGTCTGGATCGTTGTCGTATTATTTCGATACAGTAGTGTCTCATGAAGTCAAATGGAAATAAAAGTATTACGGCAGCGAGTTTTTTAATGAAGAAACTTTTTTTTTACATTAGTGATCTTCATCTGCATTGCTGAACCAAATCGTTATGGCAACTGCCCACTCGCACTATAGCCTTGTTAGTGTTTTCTTCAACATTTGCACTGCTTTTTCCCAGAATTCTCGCAACAAATCTGTCATCCGTTTGACGTAATTTTCACGTGTTCATCACACTTCATACATCTTTGGAACGTTGGTGCTATGTATTACTAACCTGATAGTTTATCGACGTTTGAAGAGATTTGCGAATTAGTACTCTAAGGGTGAATATCATCTGAACCTGTCTACATTTCCTTATAAATATCCAACGATGATACCTATGTGTTGATAATAGTAATAGGAGCGAATTGGATCAGAACGCTGCTGGCCCTGTCTTACAGATTTTCATACATGTTGAGACACATAATGATTCAATTAGGCTTTCTTGTGGTATACTTAATTTCACTTTCACTGTAGTCGGAAACGTCCGGTATAACAGGCAAAAATTCATCGAGAAAAATCATTTGTTTGAATGTAATCTGTATCTTAGACTCATAGGTTATCAGTCTAATATCATGGTACCTTGCCAAAAGCAGTTCCAAAACTGGAAGCGTAAGTGTTATATTTCGTATGATCCCTAAATATATTGAACAAACCATTTGGTGACTTGCGGAGTAGATGTAGATACAGCTTTTTCATCGATCGTGATTTTCCATGCGATCGAAATTTTTGATACTGCATTGAAGTAGTTTGTCTGAGACCAGCTATTTCTGACCTTTTTGATATCTTGTACCACAAACTTATTTTAACATCAAATAGTTGTAGACACAAACCAACAGGTATACTGTGTATAAATATACAAGAGTTAGAAACATGTCATAAATTACCTTGAAAGGGCGTTTCAGAATTAACTAAATAATGTATCAGTATGAACGAATTCGCGAAATTAATACTGCCAACATATGAAGACTAACTCAAATCATACTTTACGCCATGCATACGATATAAGTAACTCGAAGTCATGAGGGGATGTTCGCTCGCTGTATTATGACATCCTATTTATGAATGGAGAAGAAGAGTAACGATAAGTTGACATAGCAGGAAATACTGTCTTTAAAGTAGTTATAAATTGTCTCCTCTGTAACCTGTTGATATAAAATCGGATTACCTAAATCTCACGGGGCAACTGTTTCCTCCGCGTCCGTTTTTGCCTTTAAAGGTTACATCTTTTCCAGCTTTTTAAAGTCCGTTCCATTTTCCACCTGACGCAGCTTCCACATTATATGGCTGGGTCAGCGACGGTAATGCGCTTTGTAAAGTTCTCTCCGCTATCTCGTGGCCATGCTTTCCTCTGAAAACTGAGGTGTGCCGTTACTCATGTAAATGAATTGTCCTCTATTAGGCTCCTAGTAAATTCACTCTAAGCCTCATTCAGCCAGCATACAATTAGGGTATACTTCGGAAGTTTGTTCCAGCAGTTATCAGTCTATCCGTTTAACAACTATGCGTATATACACAAACCAAAATAAGTTTTACATCACCTCGGTTCCGACAGTTCCGAAACCTGTACAGAAAATTGTAATAGAGATCAACATAAACATCATTTCCGACCCTTCTATTGCTCATGAAATCCACACATTGCATGTTGTACCACAATACAGCGAGACCTTCAGAGGTTGTGGTCCACACTGCTGTACACACCGGTACCTCTATTACCCAGTAGCACGTCCTTGTGCATTGATGCATACCTGTATTCGTCGTGGCATACTATCCACAAGTACATCAAGGCACTGTTGGTCCAGATTGTCCCAATCCTCAACGTCGATTCGGCGTAGATCCCTCAGAGTGGTTGGTGGGTCACGTCGTCCATAAACAGCCCTTTTTAATCTATCCCAGTCATTGTAGATAGGGTTCATATCTGGAGAACATGTTGGCCGCTCTAGTCGAGCGATGTCGTTATCCTGAAGGAAGTGATTCACAAGATGTGCAAGATGGGGGCGCGAATTCTCGTCCATGAAGACGAATGCCTTGCCAGTATGCTGCTGATATGGTTGTACTATCGGTCGGAGGATGGCATTCACGTCTTGTACAGTCGTTACGGCGCCTTCCATGACCACCAGCGGCGAACGTCGGCCCCATATAATGCCACCCCAAAACGTCAGCGAACCTCCACCTTGCTGCACTCGCTGTATAGTGTATCTAAGGCTTTCTGCCTCCAAACATGTCTCCGACGATTGACTGGTTAAAGGCATATGCGACACTCATCGGTGAAGAGAACGTGATGCCAGTAATGAGCGGTCAATTCAGCATGTTGTTGGGCCCATTTGTACCGATCTGCATGGTGTCGTGGTTGCAAAAATGGACCTCGCCATGGACGTCGGAAGTGAAGTTGCGCATCATTTAGCCTATCGCACACAGTTTGAGTCGTAACACGAAGTTCTGTGGCTGCACTAAAAGCATTGTTCAATACGGTGGCGTTGCTGTCAGGGTTCCTCCGAGCCATAATCCGTAGGCAGCGGTCATCCATTGGAGTAGTAGCCCTTGGGCGGCCTGAGCGAAGCATGTCATTAACAGTTCTTGTCTCTCTGTATCTCCTCCGTGTCCGAACAATATTTCTTTGGTTCACTCTGAGACCTCTGGGCACTTCCCCTCTTGAGAGCCCTTCTTGGTACAAAGTAACAATGCGGACGCGATCAAACCGCGGTATTGACCGTCTAGGCATGGTTGAACTACAGACAACACGAACCGTGTACCTCCTTTCTGGTGGAATGACTGGAATTGATCGGCTGTCGGACCCCTCTGTCTGAGAGGCGCTGCTCATGAATGGTTGTTTACACCTTTGGGTGGGTTTAGTGACATCTCTGAACAGTCGGAGGGACTGTGTCTGTGATACAATATCCACAGTCAACGTCTACCTTTAGGAGTTCTGGAAACAGGGATGATGCAAAACGTTTTTTGATGTGTGTATATAACCATAACGATATTCTGTCTTATATAATATAGTGCTCTTTCGTGATGTTGAAACAAGCACCATAACTGAACCCACCACAGTTGCGATAACAGAGGCTAACAATAAATGACATAATCAAAGTACTGGCATGTCTATGTGTGTGGATTCATTGCGGAGGGTACAGACAGACAGTGATGCCAAATGCTTTTTTTCTGAAAATTGTCTTGAGGAGCTAGCTCGGCAACCTCCACGCAATGGAAATATCTTAGACCTAGTAGCTACAAGTAGGTCAGAACTAGTCGACAATTTCAGTATACAAACGCGGATTAGCAATCATGATGTCATTATAGCAACTATGAGTACGAATGTCAATAAATCAGTCAAGAAGGCTAGGAGAATGTTTCGGCTAGACAGAGCGGATAAGCAGTTATTAACATCTTACTTAGACAGTGAAGTGGCAGCACTTAGTTCCAGTCTGATGGATATAGAGGAATTATGGGCGAAGTTTAAACAGATTGTAAGTCGTGGTCTGGAGAGTTTCGTTTCTAAAGTAAATAAAGGATGGAAAAGCTTCACCATGGGTTAATTACGAAATTCGTAAGATTCTGAGGAAGCAGAGGCGCCGGCCGCAGTGGCTGAGCGGTTCTAGGCGCTACAGACTGGAACCGCGCGACCGCTACGATCGCAGGTTCGAATCCTGTCTCGGGCATGGATGTGTGTGATGTCCTTAGGTTAGTTAGGTTTAAGTAGTTCTAAGTTCTAGGGGACTGATGACCTCAGCTGTTAAGTCCCATAGTGGTCAGAGCCATTTGAACCATTTTTTGGAAGCTGAGGCTGTTGCACTCTAGACTCAAAAGCGGACCAGCAAACAACGACAAGGGAAGGTCATGAGTCTGTGAAAAGATCTATGCGCGAAGCATACGCCAACTCCCACCATCACATCTTAGCAAAAGATCTGTCAGAGAATCCGAGAAAATTCAGGTCGGATGTAAAATCTCTAAACGGGTCTAAGGCTTCCAATCATTCCTTTATTGACCAATCTGGTGTGGCAGTTGAAGATAGCAAAACTAAAGCCAAAGTCTTAAATTTCACATTCAAGAAATCGTTCACGCAGAAGAACCGTACAAACACACCGCCATTTGACCATCGGACAGATTCCCCGTAAGGACGACATAGGAATAAGGCATACCGGGCGTAGAGAAGCAGTTAAAGGTTTGAAACCAAATAAATCACCAGTTCCGGATGGAATCCCAGTTGGGTTTTTCAGAGAGTACTCTACGGCATTGACCCCTTACCCGGCTTGCATTTATCGTCAGTCTCTCACCCAGCACAGCGCAGGCGACTCCAGTATATAAGAAAGGCAAATGAACTGACCAGCAAAATTACAGACCAATATCCCTAACTTCTCTTTGCTGGACAATCCACGAACACTTTCTCAATTAGAATACAATAAACTTCCTTGAGGCTAAGCAGCTTATGTCCACGAATCAGCATGGTTTTAGAAAGCATCACTCGTGCAAACTTCAGATTGCCCTTTTCTCACATGATATACTGAGAACTATGGATTAAGGGCAAAGGCAGATTCCACTTTTCCAGATTTCCGAAAAGCATTTGACACGGCCCCCTGCAGGTTTTTAACGACGGTACGAGCAGATGGAATAAGTTCACAGATATTTGAATGGCTCGAAAACTTCTTAAATAATAGAACCCAGTATGCTTTCCTTGACAGCGAGTATTTATCAGAGAGAAGGGTATCGTCAGGAATGTTCCAAGGAAGTGAGACAGGAGTGCTGTTGTTCTCTATGTACCAGGTGATTATAATTAACGTTAAACTTTCAAAACGCTTTAGAAATAACACTGCTGCTCAGAATGATGTCAAATTGCAACGGAATATTATCGGAGAAGGGGGAAAAAGTATGGCAGAAGAAAAAAATAGTGTGATAATTGATCAATAGATGGTGCTTGTAATATTAGTAATTTTCGCCTCACAAACATTAATATACGCTCAATAGTAAACGCCTGATGGCCTAATGTTATCGAACAATTGTAAAGTAAAAGAAATGAACCATCGCATAGCATCGACAGAAACTATCACTCTTTATCTTTACCGTTCTTGCGCGGTGCCAGTAAATCTCTATGTACATGTATCGATTAATGGTATAAAAAAGAATTCTGTTGTTTCAAGACAAATGAGGCTTTTGGCGCCTCACCTTTTACTGTTTGTATTCCAGTAGAGGCGGACGCGGACTTGCTGTGTTCCACAACTGTATTTTATATTTGATGTGAAAATGTTGAGTGAATATGCTAATTGTTATTTTTTTTTAATCAGAAAAGATGTAGTTTCTTGTAACTGATATCGAACAGACAGCATCAAGAGGACATTTTGACTGTTATGTATAAAGTATTTAACCACAATGGTCATCTATTGTAATTTAATATGAAAAGGTACGTAGCATTAAAAAAACGTGTGTTAAAAGTAAGTGTGCTTATTTTTGTAAATTAACCTTGATGATTCCATCTCCTTATTTACTTGATTGTTGATTATTTCATGTTACTTCATCATCAGAAATTACGATCACGCTGATGGGCCGAACGCAGCATGAGGCAGAAGGAACATTATCGTTTTCCTATTATTTCTGAACCAACTTTTTTGTGTAGTGTTGCATTTCTTTTAAAGTCTATAAATCTTCTGGTCCCTTAGTGTTGATCCGGGTATGACTACATCGCGACTATAAAAATGCACAGAAATGATAATGTTTCTTCCGAGCGATCTCAAATATATATATCAATATGCTGCTCTTATTCAGGTATTTAATGGTCAACGTATGTTATTATAATAGCGTATTAAATCCCTGATTCTGTTGCCAAGTGGCCCACCAAAATATTCACTTTTTCGACATTAAAAAAAAAGTAACAATTCTTTTTATTTTTGTCCCCCAAGAGCAACGCTACACTTGGCGCCCGAACAGGGACTTGATCAAAAAATCATTTCATGTATGTGTTTAAAAAAAATTTTCTTTGCTTGTTCTAATAACTGTTTCATTTTTTCATGTGGATGCAATTCAACCGAGAAAGAGAAGTGGGAAAACCTTTTAATTAATTCAGAAGAACGATTGATGAAATTACCAAAAAAAACGCGAGTATCCAGCTGTATCATTATCAAGACAGCCATAGTAAGTCAAATTTTTATACGCAGTAGCCAAGCTTTCGTAGTGACGTAGCATCTTTCGAGTTGATCAGAACATAAACCTGTCTTTCCTTGCCTTGAAACAGCTTTATTTCAATTTGTCCATAGTCCATTCCTATGTAGTTAAGTTCAGTGAAAGTGTACATTGTTGTCAGTGCATAAAAAAAATTACGATATGGCGGATAACTACGCTCAAAACTGGTAAAACGTGTGATATTTCATTTGTTTGTAATTAGTAGGAACCATCTTGTCTTCTTGGCGTAAATGAACGTCAGTTGTTACCCAGAGTTAAAATTTTATCTTAGGTCCCAGTAAGCCATAGCACTACGTCACAGACAAACGACTGACGGCAGTGACAAACAATATCTGTAGTATTTTGACGTTTGACAAATAATTCATGAACATGGCTGACGGTAAACAGCGGACACAAACAAAACCAGACGACAGCGGTGATGCGAATGGACCTCACTATCCATTACGATCACGCGCGATAGGTACACGAGCGGAGGCAGAAGCAGCCTCGACCGAAGTTTTAGAAGCTGGTCCTAGTGTGCAAACTATTCCCGCTTTTGAAAAAAATGACTTGGCTGCAATGATCGAAGCAATAATGGAACGCAAGTTCGAAAGTCAAAGACAGAGAGAGGCGCAAAGACAGGAACGTGAAAAGCAGGAAAAATTAGATGAAAAGGCCCGCGAAGAAAAAGAGAAGGCCGAAAGACGGCATAATAAAAATCAGGTCCTTACAAATCTGTGCAACTCAGTAAAAGAAGACATAAATTCAGTAAAAACAGAAATAAATTCGGTAAAAACAGACATAAATTCAGTAAAAACAGATCTGCAAACGGAGATAAATGACCTAAATACACGGTTAAATTCGGTAAAGGCCGAACTAAAGGCAGACATAACAGCTGATTTAAATACCCTGTTGGGTAATGTCCAAAGCCAAATCAGCAGTCAGATCATGATCATGAGGCTAGAAATTGACACACAAGTAGAGTCAAAAATAGAGGATATTTCAAAACGGTTAGATGAAAAAATCGAAGCAGCCAAGGGGGAGATAAATTCAAAAGTGATAGAATATCAAAAACAAGCTGCGACCTTAAAAGAAGATTATACTGCAATCTCTGATGAGGTCAAAGGAGTTAAAACCGCAGTAGACACGATCGAGAATGTTGTTGATGATCTTTCGAAACAGATTGAGACTCTTAATGTAGAGGACCAAATAAAGAATACTGTTAAGGCACATGCTGAAGCATTGTCTGATCACTACCAAGAGTGGATTAAAAACAAAGACGGATTCATAGAAAACAAGGTCAAGAACGAACTCAGGGAAACTGTCAAAAACATGACCTTTGAAATATTGGCAGCCCCTGGAAAAACAGGAGACACGGTGATGTCAGAATTAGGCCAGATAAGACGAGCGTTAGCTCAAGATTTACCTGAATGGCGTCAACAGATAGTTGATGAAGTTCGTACACTAAAATGTCAAGTTGAAAATTCCCCACCTCCCGTGTCAGGAAACTGGAATAATTCACCACGAAGTAATGAACAACAGCAGGTACATTACCGTTCACCATTTGATAACGCTCAAACTCATAGTTCTATAGAAGCACACGTTAACCAGACTACCAGCCCATCCACTTTTGTCAGTTTGATGCAGGAGGAAAGCGTGATCAAACATCGTATTTTTCCGACCTTTCACCCACAGAAAAGAGAAATTCATCCTATAGTGTTCCTCCGAAATTTTTCAGGAATTTTCCCGAGTAGCTGGAGTGACCGCCAGCGAATTCAATTTGTTAGTGGATTTATCGTAGGCGATGCTGCCTTATGGGGAACCGAAATGGTCGACTCTTGTAAAAGTTACAAAGAGTTTGAACAGATGTTTTTAGCTAAATTCTGGAGTTCTGGTGTGCAGCAGCGCCTGAGAAAAGAGGTTTACAACGCCGAAGTGTTTAACAGTAAGCGCGGTAGTTTGAGAAGATATTTTGAAAAGTATTTAGCGAAAATCAAGTTCTGGGATTCGCCGATCACCGCCAAAGACGTTATTATGGTTCTAAAAACTAAGCTACCGATTGCGATCAGAGAAAAGTTAGTAAACGTGTCTGAGGACGATACGGACACCTTCCTATCTGTGTTAGACTCGTTAGATCTGATTTACGAGGACGCTAGAGTTGATGTTGGCAACGCCCACTTCAGTGCAGGCGGCCAGCACAATACAGAATACGCAGGCAACAATGGTGGCCGAGCGAAAGCGCGTCACAGCGACAACCAGTACCAACCCCACAACGGTTTCAAAAATAAACACACTACGTACTCCAACAGCAAATACAAAAATAAGTACAATAACGGCCAGAGATACAATCCAATATATAATTCGTCACCACCTCAGTACGAAAATGCACATTATAACACACAGCCCCAGCAATATGGAAACACGCAACCGATCAACGGGAATTATCAAAACGATCAGTCTTACGATTCAAATCGACAGTGGAAAAGAAATAAATGGCATAATCAAGGTGGAGACCAATGTACACCTTTCAGTAACGGTTACAATCAACACAAGCCACAGCAAAATACCTTTCAGCCACAAAATATACACTTCACGCAACAAGCGAACGGACCTTCGGGAACTCTGAAGCCTAAACGCCCGCATAATACGCAAATTTATTATGCGCAAGCGAATACGCCAGGACAACAAGATCCGTTTCCAACCGAGTTCATACCACAAAACCAACACCAGTTCCAGACGGAAGAAACATTAAGAAATATAAATCAGCAGGAAAGTAAGCGTCGAGCGGAAAATTAAAAGCAGCACCTTTGAGCCTCCTAGAGGATGCTGCAGGTTTGAATGGGGGCACCCTGTCCGTTAGTCCACATGAAATTAAAGCAATTAGGTATGACAAAGAGACAAACTTACGGGATGATCTAGTAGCAGACACTGAGACGAAAGACAATGATGACGTATGGGACGAACAAGTTCAAGCTTCCATAAGGGTATCAATTGCCAACATACCTGTAACAGCTATTGTAGATACAGGAGCTAATATAAATGTCTTATCTTTATGTTTATTTAAGCAAATATCCTCTGTATGCAAAGTTTTATCACTTCCAATTCAAGGTTGCACCATATCGGGAGCAATTGGTCCACTAACACAACGTGTAAATCTTCAGACTCAGCTTCAAATCCAGATAGAGTCTATTTCAGTAACGTGCATTTTTCTTATTGTTAAAAACCTATCAGTGCCATGTATCCTGAGTATGGAATTCTTGAGGCAGACGAAAGCTAAAATTGACATCGAGTGTGGAATCTGTACTCTAGTAGCGAGCCAGCAACAAGTAACTGTAAATTTGTTAAGAAGTAAGGTGAAGACAAACTTTGGGGTGCTTCAAACAGCAGTACGGCCATGGACTAAAAGACAACAGTACAGTCAGACAGAAGACATGACAGATCTTGAAAGTGTTAATGACGATGAGTATAAAGACCTAATTCCCGGTCAGAATGAATTATACGGTAAAGCTAGTGAGTCCATTGAATTATCCAAACAACAGAAGAATGAGCTTTACAATTTGTTAACAGATTACGTTCAAGTATTTTCTAAGAAACCTGGACTAATAAAAGGCTTTGAATATCGAATGGATGTCCTGCCCCATTCAACCTACTGTAGAACAAGCTATTCCATTCCATATGCGAGACGCGAAGCTGTCAAGTGCGAGATCAAGAAAATGTTACGCTGGAATGTGATAGAAGTATCTCATTCACCTTATTCGAGTCCTTTATTGTCTGTGCTAAAATCAGATGGTAGCGTAAGGCTAGTCCTAGATGCAAGATTAATCAATAAAATTATAGTACCCATAAGAACGAGACCAGAGGCTCTTGAAGAGCATCTGCAGAAGTTTCATGGAGTTAAGTATTTGAGTACCCTTGATTTGAAAAGCAGTTACTGGCAAGTAAAACTTGCGCAGGAGTCTAGGAAGTACACTGCGTTTATATTTGCAGGTAGATCTTACCATTTCAAAGTTGTACCGTTTGGACTAAATGTGAGTTCCGGAATTTTTATTTCTGCCCTTGACTATGTACTAGGTCCTGAACTTTTAGATGAGGTAACAGTCTATGTGAATGACGTTCTTGTAGCATCGAAAAATTGGGAAGATCATGTGGCCCTTCTGCAAAAGATATTTCAACGATTCAGAGAGTATGGTGTTACAGCAAATCTTAAGAAATCCAAGTTTGGAAAAAGTGAAATTAAATTTTTAGGGCACATCATCACCCCTGAAGGAATTAAACCCGACCCGGAAAAATTATCTGCTATAAAAAACTTTCCAACCCCTGTTACAAAAAGGCAACTGAGAGGATTTATCGGTCTTACGTCATTTTTCAGACGTTTTGTTCCCAATCAGGTATTGAACAATCCCGCTCTTCACAACCTTTTAAAAAAGAATTCACATTGGAATTGGACGCCGGAATGCCAAGACGGATTTAAGAAAATTAAAGACAGTCTGGTTAACAGTAACATTCTCCATCATCCTCAGATGGATAAGGAATTTTGTATTACTGCAGACGCTTCCTTTGTGGGTATCGGCGCTTGTCTTTTCCAGATTCAATTAGTAAATGGACACGAGCAAATCCAAGTGATTAGCTTTGCGAGTCGAGTGTTATCAGAGTGTGAGAAGTCTTATTCGGTTACGGAGTTGGAGGCACTTGCCGTAATATGGGCTTTTAGGCGATTTAACTATTATATCTATGGAAGAAAAATTAAAGTCTATTCAGACCATCAAGCCTTATCATTCCTCCTTACATGCAAGTTGCAACACCCTCGTCTTACTCGATGGTGCTTATTCCTGCAGGAATATGACTTTGACATTGTATATATAAGAGGTAAAGATAATGTTATAGCAGACGCACTTTCTCGCTCACCTGAGGGCTTACTAGAAACCAGCGAACTGGTGGAACAAATGTCTAATTATAAAGTCTTGTTAATGAAAGATCCAATTCACAGAAAGTATTTTCTTCAGTTATGTAGGCAGATTCAGATTCTTCAAAATACAGATCCAAAATGGAAAAAGGTTATACAAATTCTTCACGAAAATCCAGCCCACAAGTTGTCCAAGTTTTATAAAGTTCATAACCAAGTGCTATTTCATAAGACGTCTGAGTCATCTGAGAGGTGGTGTGTTTGCATCCCTCGAAATTTCATTGAACATCTTCTGTGGTACACTCACATTTCATGGGGTCACTACGGACCAGAAAAATGTAAAAGGAAAATCTCGACTTACTGTTATGTTCCGAATCTACACCAGAGAATTCATAAATTATTGAGAAACTGTGTCATCTGTCAAAAGGCAAAATCCTTAAACATTTCCACTTCAATTCCACTAAATCCAATAGTTACTGAAAGGCCAAACCAGCTTCTTAGTATTGATTTAGCAGGTCCACTACCCACCGGTAGGGGAGGCGCTAAATACTTAGTAGCAATCCTGGACAATTTTTCTAAGCACATAAGACTGTACGCAGTAAAATCTTCTTGTGCAAATCCAATAATTCGTCGCATTGAAAATGATTATTTCCCACGATTCGGGGTTCCAGAATCAATTTTGTCTGATAATGCTTCAAATTTCACATCACGCCCGTGGCGTGCATTTCTTGCTCGCCATAGAATCAAACAAATTTTGATATCCCTGTTTCGACCGCAATCGAATCCGACAGAAAGAATCTTCAAAGAATTTAACAGATTTATAAGGACGTACATTCCGAATAAGCAATCTAAGTGGGTAGACTTCGTAACACCATTCGAACAGATTGTAAACCACCTTCCTCATCTGTCGACCGGATTCACGCCACATGAGTTAATGTCAAGATCAAAAGAGAGGAATGAATGGATAGACCCCCTTCCAAAGTTACAAGACAACGAATTGGACCTAGACGCAAAAATCAGGCAAGCTCTCATATCATTGACAACGTATGCTAACCTCCGAAAAAAGGCATTTGATAAGAAGATAAACAGAGTTATAGATTTCAAAGAAGGAGAAAAGGTATTAGTCAGGACTCACTTTAAACCATCCCTGTTGTTAAAGAAGAATCGTAAGTGGCAACACATTTATGAAGGTCCCTTTGTGATAATGAGGAAACCACACATTGGTAGCTATTTGTTATCTGACCCTGCCACGAATAAAATCAAAGGATTGTTCCACCATCAAGATTTAAGAAAATTTTATAACGCCAGGAATTAAGTTAATTTAAGCTGTAAGAAAATTCTAAGGTATTGGAGATCAGGATTAACCAATGAGTAACAAGAACGGAACTGAACTGACTACGGACGTTAGCCGGTGCTCAAAGGAAACCTTATGTATCAAAACAACGTGTCTGGAAAATAAAATACAGAATAAGTTGCAGACAAGTATTTACATGAATAATCTTTATGTAAACAGGAGGACATGTCCTAGAGGCGATTTTCAATTCTAGTTATAAGTTAGTATGTAAGGAAAATGATGTACTCGAGAGGTATTAATTAGCCCCGAGGTACTAAAATGAGGAAAGAGGAAGGAGCGAATAATGCACTTCTCTCACTAAATAGTAATATGAAAATGATGATTATATGTGCTTAGTATTAGTAAGTGAAATTTAATCGAGGACAAATTAATGACCTGTTTTAAAAGGAAATACTTAAACATCCAGACAAAATAGGAAAGTTGTAAGAAAAGATTCGATTCCATGAGGTTATTCCCTATTTTCAAAGGTGACGTAAATAAGGCACCACCTGTTAGCGTAAAACAGTCGGTAGATTTAACTTGTAAATTCCAGCACAGTGCTGTGCCAGCGATAAAATAACATCTCTTTGAAGTGAACAGATACCTAGGATTAAGCAGGAACAGATTGATAACGCAGTGCAATTGTTCTAAAAAGGCCTGACGTTAACCTTAAGTAAAAGCGTGATGGAATAAAAAGGAAGTTTATTATATAACGCAAAGTAAGATGAGTCCAGACTATAAACAAGCTGAGTAAAAGAACATATGAGTAACATGGTTTATTATGCCAACTTCACGGTACTATTGAGCATTAGCGATACTGCAAATTCACAAGCTAGCAGCACATATAATAAGGATCTCGCCCAAGCTTCACAGGTAGCGACAGCAGCAAAAAAAAAAAACAACACTCTAGTGAGAGGCTTATATATATATACAAATGATAATTAATACCCAAATGCGTAATGCATAAACTTGACTTAGTCTAAGAAATGAGCAAAGAGTAGTAAGCAAGCTGCAGCAAGATACATATTAGATATACATGCTTGAAGTGATAGATTTTATTTTAAGTGTGCACTGCAATATTTATTGTTTTCTCTGTGATTATGTGATTATTGAATCCCTTTCCTAAGTGCAAATCCTTTAAGATCCTTGATCCTATCCACTCCTCTGGATCAACTTGTAAAGATGCATGTGTGCTTAGGAAGTGAGGCACTACATATAAAAATGAGTAGGTTCGCGACGCGCATATTGCTTTTGTAATGCGCAATGTAAATTAAATTTTCGACCTGGTTGAGGAGTAATTTAAATTCTGTCGACGATCAGCGAGTAGACCCGCTTTTCCTACCTTTCTTTTTTCGACTGTTTGTATTTCTACACGAAACTCAGAGGCGGAATTGCTATTTTCAAATCTGTCCTCGAACTTTCTTTAAAGACAAGCACATACGAGAAAAACTTTTGACACTAAATAAGACGAGCACTAAAAAAAAAAAAAAAAAAAAAAAAAGTATTGGTCCTACAAAATGAATAAGCAAGCGTGATAAAGGTTACTATGAATGAAATTAATTTGTAAAGGAGATTGGAATGGATTTGGTCAAAGAAAAAGTACTTATAATAGCCTACCTGTGATCGTAGGCTTAAATAAAAAAAAGACTAATTAAGAAACAATTGTTTTGATTCAAAGTGGTCAATTAGATTATTTCTCGATTTAAATGAACTCTTGTAAATATTAGTATGTAAATCAACTTGTAAACACCGTGTGATGTTATGACGCGAGAATTTCTGTTAATACACCGTTCACGCAGACGCTCACCACAGTGCAAGTGAAGTTTTAAAGTTCGACGATTGTCAGTGGCAGTATTCTACTGCACCATATGTGTGAACAATTTCGTTGATGTGTGCAGTGTGTAATAATCAGTGTCATTCCACACATGCAGTTGCAGCGGTAGCTACCACTTACCTGTGAATCCGTAACTGGATAGTGGACAGGAAGTGATGTGAGGCAGTTTCGGTGGCAGAAGCTCCCTCCAGCAATCTAAAAAGCACAAAGCCACGATCCGCCGAACAAAAGCGACGCACGGCACCTCAAGCGCGAAATCAACGCTCTGCAAGAAAGCCCCGGTCACGTGCGCGCGCACAGACTGAATTTCAAGATTGCTCGCAACAGTGGAGGCGGACAGCCACCACGTGACGAAATAATGTAAACGTTCAACCGACAACACAGTTGCTGTGCGCTACATTCTGTAGCAAAAACATTCACACCCAGTACTGAAAACATTTTGTATGTATCATAAACCTTCCGAGAGACTCTAAAATAGAGAAGTTAACGTAATTATTATAATGACTGATTGTACACAGAGACAAGTCACAAGGTCACCTCTGAACACTGTTGAAATGTAAACTTTAACGAACGGTCACGATACGAATGAAAATAAGCACACGAAAATACGTCAAAGGATCCGATCCTTCCTATATCCCATCCCACATGTATATAAAATTAGTTTTGTAAGCTATTCTAATATAAGATATTTTATCTGTTTCATATGTGAAATAATTCGGAGAGCCACACTCGAGCCCTGAAAATGAAAGATATGGACTTCCTTGTCGAAGCCATCACCAGTGGCCGCTCTACAATCAAAGTCTATCATAAATAGTGTATGTGCGACGAAAATAAATGTATAATTAAGTGCGACAACGGACAAGGCAATCAATCGACAAGACGATGACAATGTAATGAATACTGTCAAAACAGAAAGTTGTGTACCAGTTGTGATAGTCAAATTACTTTTGCAACGATGAAAAATGAAGTGTGACTCTATTTCCTTATAAATTTTGTAAATATGTGTACTTATAGCCTTAATTTTAAGAATCATCAAGATAGAATGAATCCATACAAACACTGATAGAAACACAGAACAAATTCACAATGATCCACCGTCAGTAATTACAAATTGAAACGTTAATTCTTTTATTATGGAATGAATATAAAATGAAACTTTTAATAACCTGTATGTTACACTCGAAAATTACAAATATTCCAATGGGCATGAGGATGAAAGTAATACCTTCGGTATTCCTTCCCTCCTCATGGGAGGCAGTGTAATATTAGTAATTTTCGCCTCACAAACATTAATATACGCTCAATAGTAAACGCCTGATGGCCTAATGTTATCGAACAATTGTAAAGTAAAAGAAATGAACCATCGCATAGCATCGACAGAAACTATTACTCTTTATCTTTACCGTTCTTGCGCGGTGCCAGTAAATCTCTATGTACATGTATCGATTAATGGTATAAAAAAGAATTCTGTTGTTTCAAGACAAATGAGGCTTTTGGCGCCTCACCTTTTACTGTTTGTATTCCAGTAGAGGCGGACGCGGACTTGCTGTGTTCCACAACTGTATTTTATATTTGATGTGAAAATGTTGAGTGAATATGCTAATTGTTATTTTTTTTTAATCAGAAAAGATGTAGTTTCTTGTAACTGATATCGAACAGACAGCATCAAGAGGACATTTTGACTGTTATGTATAAAGTATTTAACCACAATGGTCATCTATTGTAATTTAATATGAAAAGGTACGTAGCATTAAAAAAACGTGTGTTAAAAGTAAGTGTGCTTATTTTTGTAAATTAACCTTGATGATTCCATCTCCTTATTTACTTGATTGTTGATTATTTCATGTTACTTCATCATCAGAAATTACGATCACGCTGATGGGCCGAACGCAGCATGAGGCAGAAGGAACATTATCGTTTTCCTATTATTTCTGAACCAACTTTTTTGTGTAGTGTTGCATTTCTTTTAAAGTCTATAAATCTTCTGGTCCCTTAGTGTTGATCCGGGTATGACTACATCGCGACTATAAAAATGCACAGAAATGATAATGTTTCTTCCGAGCGATCTCAAATATATATATCAATATGCTGCTCTTATTCAGGTATTTAATGGTCAACGTATGTTATTATAATAGCGTATTAAATCCCTGATTCTGTTGCCAAGTGGCCCACCAAAATATTCACTTTTTCGACATTAAAAAAAAAGTAACAATTCTTTTTATTTTTGTCCCCCAAGAGCAACGCTACATGCTGTATGTGTCAGCATACGTAAGTGAAAACACCTGTCATTCCCACGACCCATTGAAGTTAGTATAAACACGCCGGATAGACGGCTTTTCCTCCTTTCGCGTCTGCGACGTTCGCCATGACTGTCTCAATACGGGATTGTGCTCTGCTTGTTATGCTGTATTACAAGAATGATGACTGTGCACACGTCGCACTGCTGAAGTTCCGGACGCTGAAGGGTTTGAAAAAAAGCGTTGGTCCGAAGACTGCTGGGGGTCTGGAGAAAATGATTCGGAAATTCTAAATGACGGGTTGTTTTAGTGTACAACCTGGTAGATGGAGGAAATGAATTGAGTCGACGTCAGTGGAAGCAGTGGCCACAGCAATGCAGTAGCAGACGAGTGGTGGTGAGCAAACGTGTAGTGGACGGAGAACTGCCCGAGCTTGGACATACAAGTGACACGGTGCGTAGTATTCTACGAAACATCCTTCTTTGCTATCCATTCAAAACTACCTATGTGCATGGGTTGTCTCCTGTTGACCTGCCAGCAAGAGAGAACTTTGCTTTAGAATTTCTTGCCGGCCGGTGTGGCCGTGCGGTTCTAGGCGCTTCAGTCTGGAACCGCGTGACCGCTACGGTCGCAGGATGTGTGTGATGCCCTTAGGTTAGTTACGTTTAATTAGTTCTAAGTTCTAGGGGACTGATGACCACAGATGTTAAGTCCCATAGTGCTCAGAGCCATTTGAACCATTTTTTTTAGAATTTCTTGCTCGCATGGAAGTGGCAAAGAGTAGCCGTGGAAGATTTTGTGGACAGACGAAGCCCACTTCCATCTGACAGGATATGTTAACACACAGAATTGTCGAATATGGGCAACGGAAAATCCACACGCAAATCAACCAATATCACTTCATCCGGTCACTGTGTGGTGCGGGTTTACAGCATAATTTATTATAGAGTCATATTTTTTCAGAGAGACAGGTGCTTCCGGTCTTGTTACATGTACTATCACTGGTAAGCGCTATGAGTGTCTTTGGGGCAACCACGTCATTCCAGCTCTCCAACAGCGTGGTTGTGTGGATGGAATGAATTTTATGCAAGATAGTGCACCTCCGCACATTGAAAATCCAGCTAAGCAGCTGCTGGAGCGCCATTTCGGAAATGCTAGAATTATCAGCTGCCATTTCCCTACAGCCTGGCCATCCCAATCAACTGGTCTTAATCCGTGACTTCTGGCAGCGGGGCTATCTGAAAAATGCTGTGTTCAGTGTTCCGACTGTAGTTTAGCTGCAGTGAAGGCACGCATTGCACAACACATCCTGAACGTGACCCCTGAAACACTTCGACCACTTATGGAACATACTGTTTCTCGGGTTCAACTTGTTGCAGAAAACGGTGGACAGCATACTGAACATGTTTTGCGCATTTCGAACGGAAATTAATAATCTTATTTGATTCTGATTGATGCTTTTTATGCGGTTTTTGGCCTCAGGACAATTAAAAACCGATTTCTCCCATCCGATGTCGTATGATCTAGCCGTTGTGGATGGGCGTACGTAACTAACAGTATCACACCTGCACACCCATGCACACTGAGTAGTACAGTTTGTTTAACGTCAAACGTACACCTTAGACATTGTCGTATAATTCAGTTGTCATTTGTCATTTGTAGTCGACCACTATTAAATTATGATGCTTACAGTGTCATCTATTGCTACATTTTGTAACTATTTATTTTGCTTCTGCGGTACGTTTTCCCTCTTCTCCAATAATTTTCCGTTGCAATTTGAAGTCATTCTGACCAGTGATATTATTTCTACTGCGTTTTGAACGTTTAACTGTATTATAAGAAATAAAATAAAACTACCCACAATAACCTTACGACGAAAGTCTGTTTTAATAAAACTGAGTATCTGTACAGAAACGTCACAGTCAGCGAGACTGGAAGAGCGACCCAGAACAGACGCTTTTTTAGAAAGCAGCCTGTTACCACACAACTAGCGAAGAGATATACATTTGGGATTCCTGTTACGAGGCCGATAGTGACTAGAACTCGTAAATCGCTATTTAAAGGACAAGATTACTTGCGATTTTCACGTGCAACGACTTTCCTGGGCTGAAAACCGTAAATGTACAGACTTTTGATACACCTCAAGCGATAATAACTCAGATTATTCAATGGAAATGGCAGGAAAAACCATGTAAACTTTGAGGCTTAATTCCGTGCACTCCAGGAAGTAACTCGTCGATCACAGAGTTACCAAACATACCTTGCCTGTTGCCAAATCTCAGTTACAGTACCAGCAGGAAACGACGAACCGATGTGTTCCTACAGAGGGCTGGAAGTGACCATAGCTGGTATCTCAAAGACGCGGCTGGCACGGCCTGGAATGCGCCTGATTTCCATTTCTGTAACTAGGTTTAGGGACTGGAGCGTAGTTACTAATAATAATCAGAACTGACTGTAAACTAAGCATCATAAATCAGTAGCTCTCATAGTTGTTTATATATTCCTTTCGTAGGTGTACTCAAAACTAAGATATTCATTCATGGACGTTTTCGTACCTGGCCGATAGTCGAGCACAACAAACAAGAAAAATAAAAAACGATGTGTGTGTATGAGAGAGAGAAAGAGGGAGAGAGAGAGAGAGAGAGATAAATATAAAAAAGAATGAGAGAGAGAGAGAGAGAGAGAGACTAAATATTGTTGTAAAGAAATTGCATCATGGTATGTAAAGAAATCGTTCATTAAAATGACATGTTCCACATTATTACAATATTTCGTATTCATTATTCATGGAACAAATATTAATCGAATCAAATCAAATCTAATCTTATTGCTGACTAGCCACGAAGAGTCACGAATTACCGAAATATTCGCCAATATCGGTAACCAAATCTAAACTTGAAAATAAAAGACCACAGTTTTTGTAATAAACCGGGACTCCTATCAAGACACTTTCGTCTCTGCTAACTAACCACGAAAGATGTCTGATATACCTCCATTCTGAAGTAACAAAGTGTGCATGCATTTAAAAATGGAGCGCATGATGTGAAGTTCTGTGGCGGAGATACGAAACCAACACGTAATCGGATTGTTAACTAAGTAAAATCAAATGTTATGTATCAGTTTTTCTTACCAGCTGCTAGGTGTTTGAATCTGAAATAACGATACAAATTTTTGTTGCTGGTCGACAATCGAACTGCACCCCAAACGTCCTTCTTTATCATCCACGAATATGGCTTAAGTATCAATTGGCTACTCACCAACAGTAAGATGTGTGCGTGTCTGACCAGAAATAACGATACCTATTGCGAATGTTGGCAACACATGAACAGACATTAAAAATGCATATTAATTTTCACCCAGCGGGCCGGTAAGCACGTGATAGAGCTTGAAATTAAATTATGAATATTTTTGTATTGGATCAGTATTCGGACCCACATACTTACCTTTGGAGTAGACTGCAGTCTCGGCAAAAGAAAGGAAATGATTGAACTATACTGTTCCGAGAGATTCAGATCCTCGAGAGAGGAAATACGAATTCAAATCACAGTCCAGCACCAAATTTTTCTACGTGTGCAGTCCAATCAAGTACAAGTAATATAAGAGCCCTGTTCCTTTGAATGGCTATCTGTTCATCAAATAAAATAAAATTTTCTAACGTAAGTATGGTTACTGGCGGCAGTATTACTGTTTACCACTTCTTCCGCCTATGTCATTTGCCAACGTGAACTGGCTCTGCCCAGTTGTTAATGAAGGAACGTGATGTTTAATGTGGATTCTGAATTATAACGTCTTTCTCTTGAGGTTACCAGAGGTAAAGTAAATCTGTTTGTGCCTCTTAAAACTAAATGCCTGAACCCACGCCTATGTCACCCAACATAAACTGGCTCTGTCCAGTTGTTAATGATGGAACGTGATTTTTAATGTGGATTATGAATTATAACATCTTTCTCTTGAGGTTACCAGAGGTAAAGTAAATCTGTTTGTGCCTCTTAAGAGTAAATGCCTGAACCCACGCATTGCCCCTGAGATAGTTCGTTCCACCAGGCCATTGTGGCCACATTTCCCAGCCCCAGGAGTGTGCTGTAACGGTTGAATTGCTTAGCTTACAAAATTAGTCACGGTGGAAACGTGCGAGTCTATTAAATGGTTAAGTAGAAGCAATCTTCTGACGCAGAGATTATGCTATTCCCATGTCAGCAGGATGTAAGACTCTTCTAGGCATCATATCCTCGATGTGAATCCATTTTGAAATTTCCGCTAATTGAGCAAATATCTTAGTTCGAGAAAATCCACTGTGAAGTGCGAAATTACCGGATAATTCGAATATTGCCGTCATTATTACTATCATTTTCTTCATACCGCTGCTGGAACACATGTGCCTGAACTGCATTTAATTCGTTTTGGTCATTATAGAAGTAGTTACCAGGAACAGGTTCTATTCCTGTCTACGGAATTCTATTCATGGCTCTGAGCACTGTGGGACTTAACTCATCAGTCCCCTAGAACTTAGACCAACTTAAACCTAACTAACCTAAGGACGTCACACACATCCAATCCCGAGGCAGGATTCGAACCTGCGACAGTAGTTGTCGCGCAGGTCCAGTCTGAAGCGCCTAAAACCGCTCGGCCACTTTGGCCGGCTATTCTTATTGTTAATATCAAATATCAGCAATTACTCGTAGATTACATAAAAACTGAAGTAATTGCTAAAGATGTCACTGGATAACACAAACGCACTGTCTTTCTTCATTTACTTACGCCTAGAAATGGCAGTCGAATACTGCCAAACCAAAAGCCAAGGGATCTTACTGCCTTCCGATATACGTCGCTGTCAGTTCTTCCATATGATTTGGTGGACGTTACCTGTTTCAAGTTGTGTATGACAGAGAATGTTGTAGAAAATCAATTATTTTCCATTGCAATAAACAGAAAGATTTTCATTCTAAACTACCGAAGTTCAAAATTTTCGCAATAACAGTTCAAAATTAATATTCGCTTCTGTAATGTGGGAAAGTATTTCGCAGTTGCAAAACCCGCATCCGACCCATTGACTTACGCTTAGTCGCTGACCATAAATTCTAGCTCAGAGTGACACCAGTTTTAGTAACCTAATGTAGCGAAGACTGTTTGCCGGTGCTTTTTCTCACCGTAAAATACGCAATTAACCCACTGGGCTCCGTAAGTACACCGTAACAATAATTTCTGTGTGTTTGCAATGCATACGGATTGTAAAATTTAATGGTGCTCTCTCTTCCACATCTATATACAATATGCCTGAGCCAGACGGGCCTTATATCATCACAGGCCCTGGGCAGTGCAACGTTATACTGACAACAGTAATGTGAAACTTCTTCGCAGATTAAAACTATGTGCCGGACCGAGACTCGAATTCGGGACCTTCGCCTTTCGCGGGCAAGTGCTCTACCAGCTGAGCTGCCCAAGCACGACTCACGCCCCGTCATCATAGCTTTACTTCTGCCAGTATCTCGTCTCCTACCTTCCAAACTTTACAGAAGCTCTCCTTCGAACCCTGCAGAACTAGCACCCCTGAAAGAAAGGATATTGCAGAGACATGGCTTAGCTTCAGCGTGGGGGATGTTTCCAGAATGAGATTTTCACGGTGCAGCGGAGTGTGCGCTGATATGAAGCTTCCTGACAGATTAAAACTGTGTGCCGAACCGAGACTCGAACTCGGGACCATTGCCATTCGCGGGCAAGTGCTCTATCAGCTGAGCTACACAAGCACGACTGTAATGTGCTTTTACTGACAACCTCACTGTTCGTTTTACCGGATTTTGTAAGCATTTAAATAAAACAACGTGACCTTCCAGTGGGAGACATTTCGTCCCCCTTTTCCTTCTGTGAAATTTGTCAGAATTCTGAGGGGAGCACGACTGTATTGTCCACCTTACGTGAATGACATGGCGGTGACTTTCTTTGTCTAAGACTGTATCTGCAACACATACTGCTTATTGACGACCTAGAAGAATTTAAAAAAAAACAAAATTAGTTTGATAGCAACGTTAACTATAGAGTTCGCAGTATTCATAGTATTGTATACGTGTGTGTAAATGTCTTCCAATGCCTACACAAGGAAGACAAGGATACACATTCTAGATTCAATATTACAAATACGCCACAGTTTCTGAATGAACTAAGTCTTAGATTGATAATAATTTTGAATCTTTAGCAGTACTGTACCCACTGGGGTTAAACTCGTTTTCAACCAATGGTTCCCACAGTTACATGAACACTACTTGTGATAATTCTTAGACAAAATACTTACACAGTGCTATCAGACGAAAACATCAACCTGACACAAACTGTGGGAAGTTTGTTTTACAACCTCCGTACCTGGATAAAGAGCTTTTCCTATTTGAGATATCTGTGAACGTTGCTGCATAGGACGATTTAAGAAGAAACTAAATTCTTTCAGCTACGACAATGTTTAAAGAAATCGTCTTAACGGCAGTAAATCGTGGTTTGTGAATCGTTTACCAACCGTACTCTGCCGCATTTCGCTGGTTGGAAGACAAAAAGCTTACTGACAAATTTCACAGAAGGAAAAGGGGGACGAAATGTCTCCCAATGGAAGGTCATGTTGTTTTATTTAAAAGTTTACAAAATCAGGTGAAACGAACAGTTAGGTTGTCAGTAAAAGCACATTACTGTTGTCAGTACAATGTTGCACTGCCCAGGGCCTGTCATGATAAAAGGACTGTTTACGAGATCAGGCATATTGTGTATAGAAGTGGAAGAGAGAGCACCACTAAATTTTACAATCCGTATGCATTGCATACACACAGAAATTACTGTTATAGTGTACTGATGGAGCCCAATGGGTTAGTTGCGTATTTTCTGGTGACAAAGAGCACTGGCTAACAGTCTTCGCTACATTAGGTTACTTAAACTGGTGTCACTCTGAGCTAGAATTTATGGTCAGCGACTAAGCGTAAGGTCAATGGGTCGGATGCGGGTTTTGCAACTGCGAAACACTTTCCCACATTACAGAAGCGAATATTAAATTTGAACTGTTATTGGGAAAATTTTGAATTTTGGTAATTTAGAATGAAAATCTTTATGTTTATTGCAATGGAAAATAATTGATTTTCTACAATATTTTCTGTCCTAGACAACTTGAAACAGGTCACGTCGACCAAATCATATGGAAGAATTGACAGCGACGTATATCGGAAGGCAGTAAGATCCCTTGGCTTTTGGTTTGGCAGCATTCGACAGCCATTTCTAGACGCAAGTAAATGAAGAGTCTTTACATACTCCTGACATGAGAATAGCATAATCTATGTGTCAGAAGATTGCTTCTACTTAACTATTTAATAGACTCGCATATTTTCCACCGTGACTAATTTTGTACGCTAAGCATATCATCCGTTACAGCACACTCCAGGGGCTGGGCAATGTGGCCACAATGGTCTGGTGGAACGAACTATCTCAGGGGCAATGCGTGGGTTCAGGCATTTACTTTTAAGAGGCACAAACAGATTTAGTTTACCTCTGGCAACCTCAAGAGAAAGACGTTATAATTCATAATCCACATTAAACATCACGTTCCTTCATTAACAACTGGGCAGAGCCAGTTTACGTTGGGAAGTGACATAGGCGTGGGATCAGGCGTTTACTTTTAAGAGGCACAAACAGATTTAGTTTACCTCTGGTAACCTCAAGAGAAAGACGTTATAATTCATAATCCACATTTAACATTTTTCCAATGTTAAGGATAATAAGTTGCCGTCTCTTCATCTAAGAATAGATGATGAATGCAGCTAGCCGCTAACTTTGTGTAATGTCTTGTCTGTATAGATGTGTATCTGTTGCCTTTAAGATCCCTTCACCTTCACACATAAATCTATACAGCAAAGTAAGGACCCACCATTTCTTGGCTGATCCGTGATAAGACAGGCGAAAAGTTAGACTAATGGAGGATTATTAGTATTATCTCTATTTTCATTCGCTCTCTCTCTTTCTCTCCTTTATCTACGTACAGTTTTTGATATAATATTTCATTACGTGAAATCAGGCAAGTAGAATCTTTGGTGGAGTCCTTTGTCTTGGTAATCAGCGGCTGGCTTGCTGTAAGAGATCTTTACATTAATTATTAGTGTTAAACACTGCATTCAGTCGGGAGAATGAATCGTGTGGACAATTTGTTCCTTTTACGAAAGATTGCGAAATCCAGATGTGTACGAAGCCTTTTTGGACGATTTAACACAGACTCAGTGATTGCAGGCCCTCTTCGACACAGCTGAAACTTCCCCACCAATTACAGGGTCAACGTGATCATTAAATGATTCAGAAAAAACTCATTCGTTCATTCACTCCAGAACAAAAAAGTCACAAACCTTATTAATGAAGAAAATTGTATATTAAATCCATCTCCATTAGATGTCCAGATCTCCGGTGATTCCACGTCTTAATTATTTCCGTTTACAGTCTCTTTCTCTTCAAACAAACCGCTGGCGGCACAAATGTTAATTGGCTCGCTTTAGCGAGAAGAAAAGCAGAATATTTATCTCTCAGAAACATGTCAATCCCTCAACAGATACTCCAGAAGCTGTCCTAGTTACCACTCTAACAACCATGGAGAATGCATATACGCATCTCCGTTATTTCAAAGAATAAACGCTCTAGAAAATATTTTGGCGTCGTCGAGCTGTCGCCGCATATGTTACGGGAAAATCAGATCAGATACTTTTCCAAAGTGAATGAATGTGGATGGTTTGATTGACAATGATTAATTGGTGCGTGGTAGAGGGTATTTTCTGTGGGGACATTTCACACATTAAACATCACGTTCCTTCATTACCAACTGGGCAAAACCACATTACTTTGGCAAATGACATAGGCGAAAGAAATGGTAAACAATAATATTGCCGCCAGTGAATCTACTTACGTTAGATAATTTTATTTTATTTGATGAACCGATAGCCATTCAAAGGAACAGGGCTCTTATATTTCTTGTACTTGATTCGACTGCAGACATAGAAAAATTTGGTGCTGGACTGTGATTTGGATTCGTATCTCCTCTCTCGAGGATATGAATCTCTCGGAACAGTCATTTCGTTCCTTTCCCCAAGGCTGCAGTCTCCTCTGGGTGTACTCCAAAGGTAAGTATGTGGGTCCGAATACTGATCCAGTACAAAAATATTCATAATTTCAAGCACTATAACGTGCATACCGGAATGCTAGTGAAAATTAATATGCATTTTTAATGTCTGTTCATGTGTTGCCAACAATCGCAATAGGTGTCGTTATTTTTGGTCAGACACGCACACATCTTACTGTCGGTGAGTAACTTAAGCCTTATTCGTGGATGATAAAGAAGGACGGTGTGCAGTTCGATTCTCGCTCAGGCACAAAAATTTGTATCCTTATTTGAGATTCAAACACCTAGCAGCTGATAAGAAAAACCGATACATAACATTTGATTTTACTTAGTTAACAATTCGATTCCATATTGGTTACGTATCTCCGTCACAGTACATCTCATCACGCGCTCCACCTTTAAATGCATGCACACTTTGTTACTTCTGAATGGAGGTACATCAGACACCTTTCGTGGTTAGTTAGCAGAGACGAAAGTGTCTTGATAGGAGTCCCTGTTTATTACAAAAACTGTGGTCTTTTATTTTCAAGTTTAGATTTGGTTACCGATATTGGCGAATTATTTCGGTTATTCATGACTCTTCACGGCTAGTCAGCAATATTATTAGATTTGATTAGATTAGATTTGATTCGATTAATATTTGTTCCATGGATCATGAATACGAAATATCAAAATAATCTGGAACATGTCATTTTAATGAAAGATTTCTTTACATGCCATGATGCAATTTCCTTACAACAATATTTACTCTCTCTCTCTCTCTCTCTCCCATTCTTTTTTATATTTCTCTCTCTCTTTCTTTCCTCTCTCTCTCTCCCTCTCTCTCTCTCTCTCCCTCTCTCTCTCTCTCTCTCTCTCACACACACACACACACACACACACACACACACACACATATTGTTTTTTTATTTTTCTTCTTTGTTGTGCTGGGCTATCGGCCAGGCACGAAAACGTCCATGAATGAATATCTTAGTTTTGAGTACACTTACGAGAGGAATATACAAACAACTATGAGAGTTACTGATTTATGTTGCTTAGTTTACAGTAAGTTCAGATTATTATTAGTGACTACGCTCCAGTCCCCAAACCTAGTTACAGAAATGCAAATCAGACGCATTCCAGGCCGTGCCAGCCGTGTTTTTAGATGCCAGCTGTGGTCACTTGTCAGCCCTCTGTAGGAACACATCGGTTCGTCTTTTCCTCCTGGTACTGTAAATGAGATTTGGCAACAGGCAAGGTATGTTTGGCAACTCTGTGATCGACGAGTTACTTCCTGGTGTGCACGGAATTAAGCCTCAAGGTTCACTTGATTTCTCCTGTCATTTCCATTGAATAATCTGCGTTATTATCTTTTGAGGTGTAACAAAAGTCTGTACATTTACGGTTTTCAGCCCAGGAAAGTCGTTGCACGTGGAAATCGCAAGTAATCTTGTCCTTTAAATAGCGTTTTACGAGTTCTAGTCACTATCGGCCTCGTAACAGGAATCCCAAATGTATATCTCTTCTCTAGCTCTGTGGTAACATGCTGCTCTCTAAAAAAGCGTCTGTCCTGGGTTGCGGTTCCAGTCTCGATGACTGTGACGTTCTTATCCCTTCTGCAAAAGAGCTACAAGCAGTCAGATCAAACATCGATAAGGAAAACGTAAGAAAATACTTTCGGCTCTTAGTGCAATGGTGAGAAACTTACAATGCTGCACAACAGGTAATGCCTCGTTCCGTTGCTGACAAGCAAATTTTGGGTTTCTAGGGATACATAACTTTATTCATGAAATGCTACATTTGCATACCTCTTGAGTATGACACAGCATACCAATTAAACACAGACCCAATCGAAATCAAAGTGAGTAGAATTTTACTAATTCGGATCGATAGAGGTACGCTTGTGTACAGATACTCAGCTTTATTAAAACAGACTTTCGCCATAAGGTTATCGTGGGCAGTTTTATTTAATTTCTTATATCACAGTGCACAATTTTCATAGGGTTTCTTTTAGTGCTTTCTTTTAGTGTTGTTTAAACAATAGTAAACATGAGAGAGAAATTAATCGTCAACGATATATGAGAATTCTCAAGGTTTGAAGAAGAATAAAATGCCACTACCACACGACAGCTAATGTAGAAAATACTTTTGTGACGTATTTTGGTACTATGCGCTCTCTCCAAACATAATACGAAATTTTCGAGATGCATCTGCTGCCTGGCTGTCTATTAAACCTGACAAGTACAGAATGTTGCGGTAGTTAGCCCTTTTCCTGCATGCTAGTTTTGAGTTGAGAAGTGATGGGAATTATGTTCAAAGTTCCATTAGACTGATAACTTCAGCAGACAAGAGAATTGCGTTTTAAAAAATTTAGCAGAGGTTGTATTTGAAGTCGCGACATTTTGTCTACAGTGCATTATACTTACCGCTACACTAATAGCTGAACAGTAGCTACGCTTGCTCAAGAAGTCAACAACAAATCCTACAGAACTACCGCATTCCACAGTGTTGTGAGATAATGGATATGGGCGGATGTAGACTTGTGTGAGATAGACAGTTACAGCTTTTCTTTTGCATTGCACGATGTTTTCAACAAACAGATAGCGCAGTGGAGTATCTCAAGTGGAAAGGAACACTTCCTATTTAAATTTCATCATCCTAGACTGTTGGCAGTTCTGTGTAGGTGGCAGTTACGTGATTTTATGTCGGTGATTAAAAAATAGAGTCGAATGTATGTACTGGGTAGCCGAGGCAGCTAGTTCATGGCGATTCAGTCAAGCAAGTTAATGAATGTACTGAACATGCAGGAAACCACTACAGGTAGCCTGTGTGTCAGAATTGTCATCCAGTGTGACGCAAAGGCGTTACAATAGAAAAATGAGCCACAGAGATGTTTGTCTGGTGGACTGTTGGGTTGCTGAGAGGTTCGTATATTCAAGGTCTGGGCTCAGATCCAACTTCTACCAATGATATTTGATAGGGAGAGACAGATTCTATTGTCTTCTGGCTACGCCAAGTGAAGAAGGTATAATGGCATTGTGGTCTGAAATTCACGTTAAACATGATATCCTTCTCTAGCTAGTAGACGTTAGGCTGAACCACAAGATTCGGTAGCTGACGTCTCTTTGTGTGTAGTCAACAACGATATGTGTGGGATTCGATTGCCAGTCAGCACTGAACTCCTCGTATTATTATTTCTAGTTCAAATATGTTGACATGTTGTTGCTGGTGTAACAAACCCATATTTAACGTTCGTTTTCTCTAGAATATGATAGCTATAGGTGCCGGGTCGGAGTCCTGGGCAGGAAAAAATTAATGTTTCGTCTCGTCATTTCAGTTAAAACATCTTGTTATTAGCGAGAAAATCCTATGTAGTTGATTGTGCTTCGATAACAATCCGATTATGTTCTGGGTTCGAATCCCTGTCCAACACAAGTCTTTACCTCACGGCATTTCATGTAAGTTACTTGTGTAGAAGCAATATTTAATATCTCTCGTAGTTCTTTAACAGGGACATCTGATTCTGGGTAGAAATTCGCGTCCGTTAAAAATGTTTACGTTATGTAATTTAAAGTTGGTATTTCCTAACTGATACTGTATAAAATCGAGGTATATCACTCTCTGTATGCCTATTCAGGAATGACTGTTAGTTTCCGTCAGTCACGAAATCTTTGCTTTGCATGACCTGGGTTTGAGTCCATATGCAGAACGAGACGGTTCGTCGAGTCATTTGGAGTTCATACTTATTCTCAACTAGCAGCTCGTCAAAATCTTAAATTTTTGATGTCATTTTGTGTTAAATAATAAGTACGGTATGTTACTTTGAAGAGGAAATCATGAATATGGCGAACTTACTACGTGCATTACCTATCTGACATAATAATGAGAGTGGTAACATTTCAGGTATGTCATTTATTGTAATAAATGTGAGCTTACAAGCCTTAAGGAGAGTCCTATCTGTGATAAGGGGTTCCCTGGTATTTGTAGTACCTTGGTATTACTTTACATCTTGAGTTATTGCGATACAGAACAGTGTTTTCTAGTGGTGATTCGTTGGAACCATTTTCAATAGTCAAACGACTGTACCGAGGAGCGATTAGAGAACCTGCTAGACAGCTGCGTTATGTGGGTTGTATGCGAATCAGGCGAAATGCAATTCGGGTCATTCGGATACTTTTGAGCTCGACTGTACCTCGGTCAACACTGCATCGTGTAGTTCTCCAGCGTCTTCGTGTATGTGTGCTTACAAAGTGCAAATTCTGCAACATCAGACACTGAACGACAAACCACGCCGACAATAATTTGCTGCGGAAAAGCTGCAGCATGTTGATGAGGATGCCAGCTTCATGGAAAGATGAGGCAACCTTTCATCTGTCAGGAAGGGTTAATAGGCATAATGTTCGGATTTAGGGTTCGCAAAATCCCCACATTGTCATTGAAGATGTTCGTGATAGCCCTAAACTAAATGTGTGGCGTGGGCTAATGCATGACAGGAGTTTTGGACCGTTCTTTTTTGCGGAACAAACATTGAATGGGTCAGTGTAGCTGTACATGTTGGAGCAGTTTGTGTGCCCTCAGATACAAGACTTCTAACACAACATTATTATTCAACAAGATGGAGTTCCGCCACATTGGTCAATAGCTGTTCGCAAGTTCCTGGATAGGAAATTTCCCAGTCGTTGGATCTGACGCGGTGGACCCACTGTCTGGCCACCACGTTCGTGAAGAACCGACTGTATGCGACCAAAGTGGACAATATTATTACGTTGCGACATCGTGTTACTAATGAGATTGCAACAATAACAGAGGAAATAATGTTAGAAAGAACTTGGCTAGAAATGGAATATAGACTCGATATTCTTTGTGCTACAGATGGTTTACATGTAGAGGTGTATTGATGATAAATAAATTCTTTGCGATCCTCTACAGTGTGGTACATTTTTCATTGTCGTATCTACTGTGATTTTTTCCTGGGTCTTTGAAATCAAGGAGGTTTGAGTGGTACATCCTGTATTTTATAGAGGCGTGGAGGGCTAACAATTCTCAACCTAACGCCTGTATTATTGCTGCCTTGTTATCAGCTTCAAGGAGAAAAGGGCGAGAGGCTGCCAAGCATCGTTTACATATTATTGTAGTAGGACGCCGCTCATTGATTGGCTCGCTTCAACGACGGCGGCTCGCGTCAACAACAAGAGCGAGAGGAGCGTCCAAAGCAGGAAGTGCTAGTAGTACCGCCTCAACTATGACCACATAAAACAAATAGTGGGACAAGCAGATGCCATACTCCTATTCATAGGAAGAATCTTAAGGTAATGTAACTCATCCACGAAAGAAGTGGCTTATAAGGCACTTGTTCGACACATTCTTGAGTATTGTTCATGTATCTGTGTTACCTGTCAGATAGGACTGATAGAAGAGATAGAGATGATCCAACGAAGAGCGGCAGGTTTCGTCACGGGATCGTTTAGTCGGCACGAGAGCGTTACGGAGATGCTTAACGAACTCCATTGGCAGACGTTACAAGAGAGGCGTTGTACATCGCAGAGGGATTTACTATTGAAATTTCTAGAGAGCACTTTCAGGGAAGAGTCAGATAACATATTACTTTCCCCTACATACGTCTCGCAAAAGGAGAAAATTCGAGAAATTAGAGCCAATACTGAGGCTTACCGACTGTCATTCTTCCCACACGCTATTCGCAAGTGGAACAGGGTTGGAGGGCTCAGTTAGTGGTACAAAAATTACCCTCCGCCACAGACCATTAGGTGGCTTGCGGAATATGATGTAGATGTTGATGCTTCGCTTCGCCGTTAGAGTTTTTAGATCCCTGCTGCATGGGGCAAGTGAGAACCCCTAAGAACCGGCGCAATTCCATGGCCATTTCTGATCGAGCTATGCTGGGGATAGCCTCTATCTTTTCTGGCAGCGGGCGTGAGCTCTCAGAGGAAATAAAGTATCCCAAGAATGTAATTTCTGCCCCACCGAACACGCACTTCGATATATTCAAAACGATTCCAAACTCGCCCTTATCAAAACCGTTCAAACTTGTTAACTAATACAGATCCCATACCGCGCTGCAGTACGGAGCTTTACCGACGATCATTTCTTTCACGTACGTTTTGTCAATGGAACAGAAAAAAGGAGAGGGGAGAGGCAGTGGAAGTGGTGCAAAAAGTACCCTCCACCACGTACCGCAAGACGTATTGTGGTATGTCGACGTGGGTATTAGTTTTATATCGCGCTGATCTGCGAACCAGCATAATATTCTTCTGAACTGGTTGAGAAACTTCCAGGTTCTGTACGCGGCTTAGTTGAAATGCAACGGTCAATAATACTACGCTCTTATTCGATTCAAGATAGTGTCATTTTCTTGTTTCGCATGGCAAGTTTTTTACTCTATAAGAGCAACGCATTCTGTAACTGAACAGCAGTGGCTCACGATAGTGAGCTCATTTTGTCATCTTGGTACTGAACACTGTTGCTGGCCTCTGAGTATGTTACACATGTCGCAGTAAGTGTTTTTTTTTCCTTTAGCTGTTATAAGTAAATGTAAGATGCATACATAATGCATAACATAGAGTATTGTACTGAGACAATGAATGTGGGGGAGTAGATGTAGCATCGCCGTCCTGGACAAGCTTCTAATGGTGGTGGTTTGCCAATGCCTTCCTCTGACCTGTTATGAAGTGCCAAGTGTTAACGACGAAGGGAAGGGTCACACTCCACCCCGTCACGTAGCCCACTCCTCCCGAAGAGCATGAAGGGGGCCTCCGACTCTCTATGTCCCCTACGACGGACTGATCACAACAGTGCCACATGCCCTCACTTCATCAGACACTGTGGAGAGTTTTGGAATTTAATCCAGGACACTGGCGCAAAGACTGGTGATTCGGGAACTTTACGCCGCCACTTCTCCTCTCCGCCGGCCAAATATTAGCTGTGAAAATATTCTAACAGCACAGCTTGGCCCGAGTCGAGCGCCATCACAGAAGCATGCGTTAGCGATCTCTGTTACGCATGCGTTAGCGATCTCTGTTACGGTGAACACTAAGCTAAATGGACAGATTGCGATTTTTCGAAGCATCCAAATTAATTGGTTTACGAAGACTGAATAAGGCTTACTAGCTCCACCGGGAACATAGTTTACTATGTTCACAATGGAGACACACGTTTGCTTAGCTCCAGTGGGAATCTGCACGTACCGTCAGCATAACACGTTCTGATACAGAAAACGCTTGCTGTCGTCTGTACATTAAGACACAACGCAAAAAGTTTTTTCTTGTGCGGCATCTCGTCACCAGTAAAAACCGGACTGTCAGAGAATGTTATAAATAGGATACACTTGAAGCTTCTATACGCTCTGAACAGTGGAGTATTAAGAAATTGTTATCACTGATCGTTAAGAAAGCAGTGTCGTACGTCTCTCAGAGCTACGCTGACGTTACGTTGGCAAGGAAGATAGACATTGGCAAGGAAGATAGTGGCAATCAATTTTATGATTTGATTTATGATTACATAAAAGAAATTAAGACATAGTAATTTTGTTGCATTTTTCTCTCTCTCGCTCTCGTGCGTAGTAATTTTGCTGCATTTTTCTCTCTCTCGCTCTCGTGCGATTTGTGTGTCTTTCGAAAGCTGTTTGCTCCCCTATTGTGGCGTCGACCGATCTCTCTTCGTGTACCACAGCTTCATGCAATGCTGTCGGATAGCCATTCCCAGTAATGGGACTGTCATGTCAAAATTCAGTAAAATAACAAGTCAAAGTAAGTTTATAGTATTTATTTTGCAATTTCTTCTGTACATGATTTATCTCTGTATCAATGGGAGGGGGTAAACAGTTCCGGCATTTGCCTTACAACCAAGGAAAACCTCCCGAAAACCCTGGTCGGAACTGAGGGTCCGTAGTCAGCTGGACGCACTGGATGGGACGGCGACGCTAATCATCTGTCATGTAGAGGCGTCATGCGTAACACAGGCGCGAAGAGTCGGTAGAGTACCTCTCTGCGTAGGGTGGCCGACACGTAGCAGACCATCACCGGCCCACAGCGTAGTGTCGCACTGTCCATGGAAAACAGTCCGGTTCGTTCCAGCAGGAGAGGGCAGCACGGAGCGACGGCAGCTTTACACAGCAAGAATTCTTCACGTGAGTGCAGATAAGTTCGTGACACCACAGACCTGCCGAGGAATATGCCTCTGCGACTCACGTCTGCGGCTCTTACATCTGCAAATCACACGCATGCTCGACTACACATTGGCAGCTATACGCTTCTGTGGTTCAGCAAGTCTGGAACTACTCTTCTGTGATTCCTACATGTATGGGCAGTGCATCTGGGACACACAATATTTGCACGTAGGGTTGTGACTCAGGTATTTAGGACTACATACCTGATCCTCCTACGTGTCTGTACTGTTACATCTGCGAATCGAGTTGTCGGGGACGCTAAGCTGCGCATCTGAGAATCTTCGCAATGCGTCCGCGCTCTGCGAGTCTATACTAGGCATCAAAGAGTAAGCGTCAGCGACTCTACATTGCACGGTCAAGAATCTACGCTAAGTTGCCTACGCTACACGTACACGAGACCACACTTTGTGCTCACTCGCCAACGGTCAGCCCCGACAGTCTGAAGCACTAACCGTTAAAGACCCTCCTGCGAAAGACCGACGAACGGTCCAGCAAGGCAACGCATGGCCTAGAAGGTCCAGCGTAAGGTCTTCTGGGTATTACACGTGGTAGCAACAGGACTGGTATCGCGGCTATAAGGCGTTTGCCATTGCCCTTGCAGTGTTCTTCTCCTGACCGAAGCATCGCGTAAGCTCGAGGACACACAGTGTAGGCTCGTGGACTTTTAGTGTAGATGCATAGCGTAGATTCACGGGCGCGTAACTACTTAAGAGTAGCAGATGCGTAGACTTGTGGAGGCACAGCACAGACTCGCAGACCGCGTACTGCTGAAAAGATTCTCAGACGCGCAGCGTGGAGTCGACGGCTTCGTTCACAGACGAGCAACGTACAAAAACGCAGCAGTCCTAGATGTGGAGTTCCAAATTCGTCCGAGTCACAGTCCTGTACGCACAAATGGTGAAGAGTCCCAGACGTACTTTCACACACATGTAGGTGTCACAGAAGAGTAGTCCCGCACAGATATGGTGAACCACAGAGGCGTACAGTCGCCAGCGCGTATCGTGCAGGCGTGTAACTCGCAGATGTGAAGAGTCGCAGTCGCCAAGACCTGTAGATGCTAGTCGCCGAACAACCTGTCGAGTCACAGACTTGGCTACACTCAGGTGAAAACTCGCAGCAGCCGTCACCCCGTGTTGCCCTCACCTGCTGCTGAACTGGACTGAATTTCATGCACAGGGAGCCTCCTTATATAGCCATCGCGTCTCTGTTGAGCTGCTGTTTCCGAGGAAACCCGTAGCGATATTGTTGCCTCGCCGACTTGGTTCTAATGTTACAACAATCGGTAGCATATTTCACGTGTATACTCCTTATAATACCTATTAAGACACAGTGATCCAGATCCCTCCGAGAATGTTGCGTTTAGCAGTTCTGGCGTATATTATTACTGGTTCCGATTTGGAACCTCTAAGCAATTGAAGAAACGTGTTCTCTAATCTCGATCTCCACCAACACTTTGCGTCATCCGTTAGGATTTTCACTCCGAAAACAGCAGACTTCTGTCCGAGCTTCTTTTTTTAGGTCATCGGTCTTCTGACTGGTTTGACGCGGGCTGCTACGAATTCCTATCCTGTGCCAAATTCTTCATCTCAGAGTAGCACTTGTAACCTACGTCCTCATTTATTTGTTGAATGTATTCCAATCTCAGTCTTCCTCTACAGTTTTTGTCTTCTAGAGCTGCGTTCAGCCCCTTCTCCTTCTCAGTGTCTTCCACATATTCCTTTCTTCTCCGATAAAGACGCCATTGTCTTCACCACAGTGGGTTTGATCGAAGTCGTACAATAAGGTACGAGAAGCTGGATGTTTCTTCTGCGATATTGCAGAAAGACTTATCCACTGTACATGACTGCTAGCAGCAGTACTCACGGGAATGTATGGTCGCAGGATTACCGGGCTCCGGACGGCCACGCAGCACTTTTTTTTCTGAGTGGTTTGATGCGACCTCCCACGAATTTCTCTGCTGTGCCAACCTCTTCATCTCAGAGTAGCACTTGCAACATACGTCCTCAATTATTTTCTGGACATATACCAGTCTCTGTCTTCTTCTACAGTTTTAGCTCTCTACAGCTCCCGCTAGTCCCGTGAAAGTTATTCCCTGATGTCTTAACAGATGATTTTATCATCTTGCCCCTTCTCCTTGTCAGTGTTTCCCACATATTCCTATCCTGTGCGATTCTGCGCAGAACCTCCTTATCAGTCCACCTAATTTTCAACATTCGCCAGTAGCACCGCATCTCAAATGCTTCGATTCTCTTCTGTTCCGATTTTCCCACAGTCCATGTTTCACTACCATACAATGCTCAGCTCCAAACGTACATTCTCAGAAATTTCTTCCTCAAATTAAGACTACTAGTAGGCTTCTCTTGGCCAGGAATGCACTTTTTGCCAGTGCTTCTCTGTTTTATATGCCCTTCCTGCTCCGTCCGTCGTTGGGTACTTTGCTGCATAGGCAATAGAATTCCTTAACTTCATCTACTTTGTGGCCATCAATCCTAATGTTAAGCTTCTTTCTGTTCTCATTTCTGCTACTTCTCATTACTTTTTCCTTTCTTCGATTTACTCTCAGTCCATATTCTGTACTCATTAGATTGTTCATTCCATTCAGCATATCAAGTGATTCTTCTTCACTTTCATTCAGGATACCAGTGTCATCAACGAATTGTATCACTGATATCTTTTCCCTTGAGTTTTAATTCCATTCCTGAAACTTTCTTTTATTTCCATCATTGCTTCTTCGATGTACAGGTTGAACAGTGTTGAGGTCTTACACACTTTTTAATGCGAACACCTAGCTCTTGGTCGTCACAGAGCGAGGTGGGGCAGTGGTTAGCACACTGCACTCGCATTCTGGAGGACGATGGTTCAAACCGGCTTCCGACCATCCAGATTTAGGTTTTCCGTGATTTCCGTAAATCGCTTCAGGCAAATACCGGGATGGTTCCTTCCCTAATTCGAGCTTGTGCTCCGTATGTAATGACCACGATGTCGACGGGACGTTAAACACTGATCTCCTCCTCCTCTGTCGTCCACTCTTATTATTCCATCTTGGCTCTTGTACGTATTGTATGTTACTCCTCTCTACCTATAGCTCACCCCTATTTTTCTCAGAATTTCAAACATCTTGCACCATTTCACATTTCTGAATGTTTTTTCCAGGTCGACAAGTCCTATGGACGTGTCTTGATTATTCTTTAGTCGTTCTTCCATTACCAACCACAACGTCAGAATTCCGTCTCTAGTGCCCTTACCTTTTCTAAATTCAAACTAATCGTCATCCACCACATCCTCAATTTTCTTTTCCATTATCCTGTATATTATTATTGACAGCAACTTGGATGCAAGAGCTTGTTAATTCTCGCTATAATTCTCGCACTTGTCAGCTCTTGCAGCCTTCAATTTGTGTGGATGATATTTTTTCCGAAAGTCAGATAGTATGTCACCCAACTCATACATTCTACACAACAACGTGAATAGTCGTTTTGTTGCAGCTTCAATGTACTCTTTCCACCTATCCGCTGTCTCCTCTGCATTTAACAGTGGAACTCCCGTTGCAGTCTTCAGTGTTACCTCCCTGGCTTTTAATGTCACCGAAGGTTGTTTTGACTCTAGTGTATGCTGAGTCAGTCCTTCCGACAATCATTTCTGTTTCGATTTATTCACATTTTTCATGCAGCCACTTCGTCTTAGCTTCTCTACACTTCCTGTTTATTTCATTGCTCAGCGACTTATATTTCTGTAGTACTGAATTTCGCTAAAAATTTTTGTACTTCCTTCTCTCATCGATCAGCAAACGTATTTCTTCTGTTACCCATGGTTTCTTCGCAGTTACCTTCTTTGTACCTATGTTTTTCTTTCCAATTTCTGTGATTGCTCTTTTTAGAGACGTCCATTCCTCTTCAAATGTACTGCCTACCGAGCTATTCCTTATCACTCTACTATGGCATTAGCGAACTTCAAGTGTGTCTCGTCATCCCTTAGTACTTCTCTATCCCACTTCTTTGAGTATTGATTCTTCCTGACTAAGGTCTTAAACTTCAGCCCACTCTTCATCAGTCAGTATTTTCTAGTGGTGACTTGTTGGAACCATTTTCAATAGTCAAACGACTGTACCGATGAGCGATTAGAGGACCTGCTAGACAGCTGCGTTATGTGGGTTGCATGCGAATCAGGCGAAATGCAATTCAAGTCGTTCAGATACTTTTGAGCATGACTGTACATAATTAGATGACAATTCTGCTGGAACCGGCAGCGCTTGTAGCAAACTACAGTGGCTGTCAAACTGTCGGTATACCAACCAGTATGTGCTCCTGGGTACCCCTTACAATCCAGTATCTGATTTCGGGATCTCTGTTTGACCTGATGCAATCTGTCGCCCGAAGTGGCCGTGCGGTTAAAGGCGCTGCAGTCTGGAACCGCAAGACCGCTACGGTCGCAGGTTCGAATCCTGCCTCGGGCATGGATGTTTGTAATGTCCTTAGGTTAGTTAGGTTTAACTAGTTCTAAGTTCTAGGGGACTAATGACCTCAGCAGTTGAGTCCCATAGTGCTCAGAGCCATTTGAACCATTTGAACCTGATGTAATCTAACTGAAATCTTCCCGAATCACCTGGTCTTTTCCAAGTATACCTCCTCCTCTTGTGATTCTTGAACAAAGTATTCGCTATTACTAGCTGAAATTTATTACAGAACTCAATCAGCCTTTCTCCTCTCTCATTCCTTGTCCCAGTCCCACATTCTCCTGTAACCTTCTCTTCCACTCCTTTCCTTACAACTACATTCGAGTACTCAATGACTATTAGATTTTCATCTCCCTTTACGTCCTATATTATCCTTTCAATGTCCTCAAATACTTTCTCTGTCTCTAAAAAAAATCCTTATTATTTGGATGTTTTGAATGAAAAAGAAATACATCATTCGATCTTCAATCTTTTTGAGGTGAAATACCCCATCTTAATTAAGAATGTTTGCACCTGCTTTCATTTGCTTACACACGAAAAAATGAATACTTTTACAGACACTTAGAAATTCATCAATAGTTACATGGCGAACACAAAGTCAATATAAACACGTGTCCAGTCTTCGGGAACCTTTATAGATATTTCGGTGTGTGAGATGATGACTGTGTAACACGACAGAACATGGAGTCCAACACTCTACTACAAAAACGAATTCCTGTAGACAATGTACAGGTAATGTGACGGGGTACAACAAGAATACAACAACGCCGAAGCTACAGACCAATCATTGGACAGATTACATGAGCCGAGAGTGGCAGAATATGTTGTTCTTCGTAACTTTTGTCTTAGGACTTGATGTTGTGATGGCTCTTAGGAGTACCATAGAAACCGCGAGGGAGTTCTGATATTGTCAGCTGTTTCCTGTAGCGCCTTACGAAAGTGGTGGAATATCTGTGAAATAACTAATGTCGAAAACGTGTTACATGTCCGCAACACATCGATGAAAATGGAGTCGTAGTTGTTACCGTTGTGTGATGCAGAACATGTAGCAATCTGAGGCTGAACTGATAGAGAGCTACAATTCTAGAGGCAGAAAATTCGGTTTTGGATAGTGAATCATGGAATCTGTTACACCAGTAACTGGCCGTGTCGGAATACCACGGCTTCAACGACGTTGCCTATTCGAGAAATGTACCTTGGGGCAAACTCCGATGGCTGCAGTGTTACCCTATGGGAAACATTGAAATGTGATACTATCAGAATGCAGCATAGAAGACATAGACAGAAGTAATATTATCTCTAACCTTTTGAATCCATTAATGAATTATGTCGTTCCCCCAGGGCGCTGCATTTTTAAGAAACTACTGTGATTATTTTTGTTTCCGAATTTGAGGAGCGTCTACAGAATCCAATACGTCTAGGACGCCTCAAGATTCTAAAGGCTATGCCAAACGTCTTGCAGTTGTTTTGAACACCAGAGGTAGGGAAATATACACTGGGTACCTGATAACTTAGTGGCAAAACACCGTAAAGAGTTTGTCTATTTACAGCAAGTACTTGAAGTTAGGCCAGCCTTCCGATAGTCACCCACAAGGACAGAATAACCGCAACCGCTTTCTGAATAAGTCTGAAAAGTAGTCGAGAAGTACTGGCACAAATGAAGCTCAGGTGCTTGTGGTGAAACGTACCAGGATAGCTAATTTAGGAAGAAAACTGGCCACGAAAGGGAAGGTTCCGTTTGGAGATCTGGACCAGCACACAGTTTCAGTCCGTAAGCAAGTTTCGTAACAGTGCTCTGAAATGTAGGCATATTTCCTAAGGTTGCGAGACAGGTGTCACTGTAATTAACGGACTACAAAGGAAGGTAAATTACCGTTTTCACCTCACTGACTTTACGGCTCATACGTCTCGACAAATGTTCTAATTTTAACAAGATCAGGCTTGACAAACATTTATAGATAGTCACATCTCTTAGGAAAGTTATCTATTCAGATGGCAGGTAAGGTAGTTTCCTTTGCTTTCTAATTAACTTTTTATTTTTACTGTCACGACAATTCATTGACAGTAACCAGGATTAGGATTTAACGGCTTTGTTGAAGAAGCACCAGCTTGCACAGGGCATGGACTGGTCAGTGTTTTTACATCTGCGCCAGTGTAGTTGTCCTCAGAGTTACCTATCCGTATATTCTTTATCACAAAATCATGTAAGAAAAGCAATAAATTGTTTTCATTTCATGATTATTTCTCATTTCCTTACTCAACTTGGCTCTACAGCTTTACCAAATAATATTTCTCCGAAAAAGTTTTAGACAGTTCATGACAATGACGTTTTCATAAAAGACATTATTATAAAAGACGTTATTATAAATCTTTCCGATACGACTACGAACACCAGAAAATATTACTCAGGTGTGAGACAGTTTTGCAAAAAATTCCAGCAAAAGCGCAAACCCGGTTTACAGAGCAAGTGGGAATTGAAGGATCGTCATGTCAGAACGTTATCAAATAGGATCTGGGCATTTACTCCCACATGTTTCCTGCTGCTCATGAGTTAAATGTTCCAGACCAACAGTGCGTGTTTAGTTCTCACCGTGGTTTCTGAATGGAAAGCTATAGAGGCATCTCGACCTCCATGTTTTCATTTCTTTAGATAAGGATCGGTTCAGTGCGTTCGGGTATGTGAACTCACCGAATACATTCCTCCATGCAAATCCTCGTGAAGACTTTGATAAACCGCTGCATATTGTTGAGATTGGTGTTTGCAGCACAACATCTCGGTCAGTTTCAGTTTGCCTGTTAACTATCTATTGTAATAATAATTTTAAAAAACTTTGATACATCGTATTACCGTAAGCTACTTTCTTCTGGATTTATCTACGGCCCAGACATTACCAGTTTACATCAATTTCGGCGGTTCTCTCATTTACGAGGGGACCAAGTCCCCGTCTTCTCCGGTCAACTGCATTGAGATTCTGTTTTTTTGTGTCGAGTAGGGGTCGCCAGTTTAGAGAGCATCAGTCCACACCAGGCATGTGGATGTGGTCTCAATCGAGTCAGATCGCTTGGTTACGGAATGCCTATCACCAAATCCAGTCCCAAAGATCTACCCCTTGACCGGTATTGCATCTCCTCCTGTTAGACACGGAGTGATTCGTATCGCGAGTGCTGCAAATTAGTCTGAAAGTCACTTCAGGTTCGTGTATGGTCGTTCATAAGAGCAGTGAAAAGAGCTCAATGAGAGGATCATTTATCTAGTGACACGGCTTCACCGTAAGGCACTAATTCACTTTACAAGCTACGACGAAATAACGAGTATTTCAGTAAAAACCCTATCAGTCGAATAACACTTCCCTGGTTCTCTTCTCACACCGTTAGTATTGTAACGACAAGAGTGAATCCACACACGCAAGAAAGATTCCTATGTAGTACTTATAAATAATACTTTATTACAAAAAGTAGAAAATGAACTCATTCGCAAACAATGTCTTCGGGGACGCAGCTCCATACGGTGTGAACGCACAGTTTGTAATCTCCCTGATTTTTTTGATACAAAAGAAATTGTAAATCTCTGAGGTTGTCGTTCGCTAACGCTAAGCTATAACTCTGAAATTATTGTTTGGTCGGAAGTCTATCACTGATGAACCACTATCACAAAATCAAAACTCCACCGCCGTATACCGTCCAAGGAACACGGTTTCACATTGAGGCCGAGATCAGTAGAGGTGATGGTGTAACACCAATAATCGATAGGTTAATGTATAATCCGTGCAAGTTCTCTGCTGACATTGTACTCTAGTGTATCGGCATAGTAAAGATCATTGGTTGTGTAAATACACTGAAGAGCCAAAGAAACTGGTACACCTGCCTAATATTGTGTAAGGCCACCGCGAGCATTCAAAAAAGCCGCAACACGAAGTGGCAAGAACTCGACTAAGGTTTAAAGTAGCGCTGGAGGGAATTGACACCCTGAATCCTGCAGAGCTGTCCATAAAGCTGTAAGGGTACGAAGGGGTGGAGATCTCTTCAGAAAAGCACGTTACAAGGATCCCAGATATCCTCAATAACGTTCGTGTCTGGCAAGTTTGGTGGCCAGCGGAAGTGTTTAAAGTCAGAAGAGTGCTCCTGGAGCCACTCTGTAGCAATTCTGGATGTGTGGGGAGTCACAGTGTCCTGCTGGAGTTGCCCAAGTCCATCGGAATGCACAACGGACATGAATGGATGCAAGTGATCAGACAGGATGCTTACGTACGTGTCACCTGTCCGAGTCGTATCTAGATGTACAAGGGGTCCAATATCACTCCAACTGCACACGCCCCATATCATTACAGAGCCTCCACCAGCTTGAACAGCCCCAGATCACATGCGGGGTTGTCTCCATACCCGTACATGTCCATCCACTTGATACAATTTGAAACGAGACTCGTCCGACCAGGCAACATGTTTCCAGTCATAAACAGTCAAATGTCGGTGTTCACGGGCCCAGGCGAGGTGTAAAGCTTTGTGTTGTGAAGTCATCAAGGGTACATGACTGGGCATTCGGCTCCGGAAGCCTATATGGATGATGTTTCGTTGAAAGGTCCGCACGTTGACCCTTGTTGATGGCCTAGCATTGAACTCTGCAGCGATTTGCGGAAGGCTTACACTTCTGTCACGTTGAACGCTTCTCTGTAGTCGTCGTTGGTCCTGTACTTGCAGGATCTTTTTCTATCGGTGCGATGTCGGAGATTTGATGTTTTACCGGAATTCTAATTTTCAAGATACCCTCGTGAAATGGTCGTACGAATAAATCCCCACTTCATAACTACCTCGTTGATGCTGTGTTCCATTGCTCGTGCTCCGAGTATAGCACCACGTTTAAACTCATTTACATCTTGATAACCTGCCACTGTAACAGCAGGAACCGATCCAACAACTGCGCCACACACTTGCTGTCCTATATAGGCGTTGCCGACCGCAACGCCGTATTCTGCCTGTTTCATATCTCTGTATTTGAATACGCATGTCTATACCAGTTTCTTTGGCGCTTCAATGTATGTAATAATCATGATGACTATTTTGGCGTTTTAAGAAATTATGTTGCAATTGCACCTCTGTTTTTATGTGTAATAGTCTGTGAATGTAATAATTTGTAAAAACTCTGTATATTTTACTGGTCCATAAGTAGGGAAGCTAAATATAAAACCTGTAGTAAAGCCCCGCCGCTAAGGAAGTAGTTCGACGAGACTGGAAAAGGTGGAATTGACGAGCAAGGCTTTGATACCTTTGTGGCGAGTTAGTCGAGTTCTGACTGTGTTACTCAGTGGTGAGAGACAGTCTTGGTCAGCTATTGTGGCATAAATTGAGGTACGAAGAACTTGCGAGCATGTAAATTAGCCTCGAATGGAACGTAAAGTGGTCTATCGACCATGGTTTCATTGTTTACCACGTTTGGTTAAATTTACGATGCCAAGAAGAGGTATATCACGCCGTGGCTAACATAAAGGCCCATGGTTGCTATGCCGACAATTTGATAGCCACTGTAGTTTGCCACAAACGCTGCCAGTTCAACCAGAATAGTCATCTAATTATGTACAGTCGTGCTCAAAAGTATCTGAACGACTTGAATTGCATTTCGCCTGATTCGCCGCAACCCACATAACGCAGCTGTCTAGCAGGTCCTCTAATCGCTCCTCGGTACAGTCGTATGACTATTGAAAATGGTTCCAACGAGTCACCAGTAGAAAACACTGTTCTGTATCGCAATAACTCAAGATGTAAAGTAATACCAAGGTACTACAAATATCAGAGAACCCCCTATCACAGATAAGATTGTCCTTAACGATTGTGAGCTCACATTTATTACAATAAATGACATACCTGAAATGTTGCCACTCTCATTATTACGTCACATAGGTAATGCACGTATTAAGATCGTCGTATTCATGATTTGCTCTTCAAAGTAACATACCGTACTTATTATTTAACACAAAATTACATTAAAAATTTAAGTTATTTACGAGCAGCTAGTTGAGAATATGTATGAACTTCAAATGACACGGCGAACCGTCTCGTTCTGCATATGGATTCAAACCCAGGACATGCAGACTAAGCAAAGATTTTGTGACTGACGGAAACTAACAGTCATTCCTCACTAAGCATACAAAGAGTGATATACTTCGGTTTTAGACAGTATCAGTTAGCAATTATCAACATTAAATTACGTAACGTATATACTTTTAACGGGCGCGCATTTATACCCAGCATCTATTGTCCTTGTTAACGAACTACGAGAGATGTTAAATATTGCTTCTTCACAAGTAACGTACTTGAAATGCCGTGAGGTACAGCTTTGTGTTGGACAGGGATTCGAACCCAGAGCCTAATCGGATTGTTATCGAAGCACAATCAACGGTGACATATCGGATTTTCTCGGCAGTAGGTAGATGTTTGAACTGAAATGACGAGACGAAACATTAATTTTTTCCTTCCCAGAACTCCAACCTGGTACCTATAGCTGTTATAGTCTAGAGAAAACGAACGTTAAATATGGGTTTGTTACACCAGCAGAGACATGTGAGCATGTTTGAACAAGAAATAATATGATGTAGAGGTCAGTGCTCACTGGGAATCGAAAAGGATGTGAAGACACATGTATTTTCCCTAGCTCTGTGGTAACGTGCTGACCTGTGAAAAAGCGTCTGTTATGGTTTGCTGTTCCAGTCCTGCTGACTGTAACGTTTTTATCCATTCTGTGAAAGAGATACAAGCAGTCAGATCAAACATCGATAAGGAAATCGCAAGAAAATACTTTCGGCTCATAGTGGAATGGCGAAAAACTTACAATGCTGCCCAACAGGTAACGCCACTTTCCGCTGCTAACAAGCAAATTTTGGGTTTCTAGAGATACATAACTTTTTCTATGAAATGCCACATTTGCATACCACTTGAGTATGACACAGCACACCAATCAAACACAGACGCAATCGAAATCCAAGTGAATAGTATTTTACTAATTTGTGCCGATACAGGCACGCTTGTGTACAGATTCTCAGTTTTATTGAAACAGAGTTTCGTCGTAAGGTTATCGTTGGCAGTTTTCTTTCATTTCGTATAATACAGTGCATAATTTTCGTAAGGTTTCTTTTAGAGTTGTTAAAACAATAGTAAACATGACGAAGGAATTAATCATCATAGATATATGCGAATTTTCTGATGCACATGCGGTTAATTGATTACGTGCATGTAGAAAACTTGTTCTGAATTAAAGCTGTCAAACAAGATTTGATGAAGAATAAAGTGCTACTACCACACGACAGTTAGTGTAGAAAATACCTTTCTGATATATTTTGGCACGATGCGCCCTCCCCATACATAAAACAAAAGTTTCGGTATGCATCTACTGCCTGGCCGTCTATTAAACCTGAAAACAACAAAATGTCGCAGAAGTTATTCCACATGAGAATATTTTGGTGTGAGAAGCGAAGGGAATTATGTTCAAAGTTCCATTAGACTGATAACTTCTGAGAGACAGACCGTTACAACTTTTCTTTTGCAGCCGGCCAGAGTGGCCGAGTGGTTCTAGGCGCTACAGTCTGGAACCGCACGACCGCCACATTCGCAGGTTCGAGTCCTGCCTCGAGCATGGCTGTGTGTGATATCCTTAGGTTAGTTAGGTTCAACTAGTTCTAAGTTTAGGGGACTGATGACCACAGAAGTTAAGTCCCATAGTGCTCAGAGACATTTCAACCATTTTCTTTTGCAATGCACGACGTTTTCTACAAACAGATAGCACAATAGAGTAGCTCAAATGGAAAGGAACACTACCTATTTAAATTTCTGCATCCTACACTGGTGGCAGTTCTGTGTAGGTGGCAGTTACGTGATTTTATTTCGGTGATTACAAAATAGAGTCGAATGTTTACACTGGGTAGCCGAGGCAGCTAGTTCATCGCGATTCGATCAACCAAGTAAATGAATGTACTGAACATGCTGAAAACCACTACAGGGAGCCTGTGTGTAAGAATTCTCATCCAGTCTGGCGCAACGTTGTTATGATAGAAAGATGACTCACAGAGAAGAGGATTAGGTGGTCTATTGGCTAGAAAATATACTTATGGTCTGGGTTCGACTCCAACTTCTGGTGACGATTTTCGATAACGAGAGACAAATTCTACTCTCTTCTGGCTACGCCAAGTGAAGAAAGTATAATGGCATTGTGGTCTGAAATTCACGTTAAACATGATATTCCTTCTCTAGCAAGTAGACGTTAGGTTCAACCACAATAAAGTCAGGAGTCGCGTCACGTAGACAATATAGCTCGACTACAATTTGTTGTTTGTTCAAAACTGCAGATTCCGCAACATCTCCACATACTGCGCGTGAATGGGTTCAAATCCTGCCCAGGCACGAAATTTTTCACTATGTATTATCAAGCTCTAGCATGAGAACACCTATCTGCTGGTGGATAATAATTTACATTCTTAATGTATTATCATTCGTTGTCGACACTGACGATATCTGATGCCCAGTGAGACACAGAACTATTTGCGAGATCACTGTAAGTTCAAGGATGTTATTCCGAGCTGCTGGTGGAGAAAAATTCGGTAGCTGACGTCTCTATGTGTGCAGCCAACTACGATACGTGTGGAGTTCGATTCCCAGTCAGCACTGAACTCTTCATCATATTATTTCTTAATCAAACATGCTCACATGTCTCTGCTGGTGTAACAAACCCATATTTAACGTTCGATAGGTGCCAGGTTGGAGTCCTGGGAAGGAAAAAATTATTGTTTCGTCTCGTCATTTCAGTTCAAACATCTAGCTACTGCCGAGAAAATCCGATATGTCACAGTTGATTGTGCTTCGATAACAATCCGATTAGGTTTTAGGCTCGAATCCCTCCCTGTCCAACACAAAGCTGTACCTCACGGCATTTCAAATACGTTACTTGTGAAGAAGCAGTATTTAACATCTGTCGTAGTTCGTTAACAAGGTCAATAGATGCTGGGTAAAAATGTTTACGTTATGTAATTTAATGTTGATATTTGCTAACTGATACTTAAATCGAAGTATATCACTCTCTGTATGCCTACCGAGGAATGACTGTTAGTTTCCGTCAGTCACGAAGTCTTTGCTTAGTCTGCATGTCCTGGGTTTGAATCCATATGCAGAACGAGACGGTTCGCCGTGTCGTTTGAGGTTCATACATATTCTCAACTACCTGCTCGTGAATAACTTAAATTTTTAATGTAATTTTGAGTTAAACAATAAGTACGCTATGTTACTTTGAAGAGGAAATCATGTATACGACGAACTTACTGAGTGCATCACCTATATGACGTAATAATGAGAGTGGTAACATTTCAGGTATGTCATTTATTGTAATAAATGTGAGCTTACAAGCATTAAGGACAGTCTTATCTGTGATAAAGGTTTCCCTGGGATTTGTAGTACCTTGGTATTACTTTACATCTTGAGTTACTGCGATACTGAGCAGTGTTTTCTACTGGTGACTTGTTGGAACAATTTTCAATAGTCAAACGACTGTACCGAGGAGCGTTTAGAGGACCTGCTAGACAGCTGCGTTATGTGGGTTGCATGCGAATCAGGCGAAATGCAATTCAAGTCGTTCAGATACTTTTGAGCACTACTGTACATGAAGATGATACCTGTTCTTCCGAAAGAATCGGTAGAATGACTGCCGTTAGTAATGAGTACAGTGAGCAGGGGCACTACAAATGTTGTGTGTGGACAGTAAGTTGGAAATGTGGGTCTCACGGGAAGCGTGCCAGAGGTAAGTCCGTGCAGTCGCACTGTCCTCTGTTTCCTCGATGGCACAGTGCTGGCCTAGCCGCCGCCGTGTGCGTAGCTCGCAGCGAGTGGGGCACGTCGTCGGCCGGTTGTCGCTGTAGCTTGTGAGCACAACATAACCATACCGTTATAAAAGCTCAGATTCGGAAATCTGTGTATAAATTTTTGTTCCCGTTTGGTTATGACATGCCGAAAGTTTATGATATCGACGATTGGTTGTTCGAAAAAATAGGATTACAAGATAATGATGTTCACGGTTTGGCGTATGATTTCCTTGGTAATGCAGTGTATGTTAAAGATCGAGACGTTGAAACATGTACCCGGATTCTGAGAAAAACAGGCGGTGTGACGAACTTGCTTCATTGCACTGGCGAATCTATTTTAATTGCGATCAGTTACGCTGGGCTACGTTTGCTATCTGTGCGCATATTCAACCTCCCATTTGAACTGAAGTCCGATCTCATTATTAGAAGCGTTAACGCCTTAAGGAATAGTTTTGCAAGTTACTGGTGAGAAATAGACGGGTAACAAACATTTTAATGTTGACAATGGTGTGTGAAATGTCAGAATTGACCTTCATAAGCATATCCCGTCGTATATTATGGTTCAGATCTTCAGAGCCTTAGTTGTTTATGATGACCAACCACGGAGTTGCTTAGTATTTGGATCCACGGATCATCTTAAGGCAACCTGCCCCTTGTCACTTACGGACGGATATGCGTCATCAACAAGAACTGTCGTATGCGGAGACCTTGTTAGCCCCATCACAGGAAACTGGGAATGGGCAGGGCCTTTACAAAAAAATGGCTCTGAGCACTATGGGTCTTAACTTCTGAGGTTATCAGTCCCCTAGAACTTAGAACTACTTAAACCTAACTAACCTAAGGACATCACACACATCCATGCCCGAGGCAGGATTCGAACCTGCGACCGTAGCGGTCGCAAATGAACAGAGTTCAACGGTACCCTGCCAAAATGTTTGAATCCGGCCACTGCAGGAGACACTAATACCCAGACCTTAGACAGTAGCAAGACACCTGGAAAAGAAATTACTATGCCTGTTATCCATCGCGAGGTACCGCTAGATTCCAATTCCGATGATGTTATAGTGTAATCAGGAGGTAGTGACATGCTAGTAGACGAGGATGCAAACCCAAACAACCCAACATTCTGCGACCGGTCGGATCACCCAGTACCAAGTAAGGACAATTCAAAAAAGTTCTCTAAACAAACGAAACGGCCCCCTAGACTACAAAGTCAGGAAGAGACACAGGAATTAGAAAGGAAAAGAACACACACAAGAGATATCCTTAAGAAATCCCAGACAGGGGAAACGGCATTGGCTGATGCAATCAGGGTAATGGCTCCCACTCGGAATGAGAGCTTTCAAATGGAATTAGACAATCACGTGAATACAACCGCGTTAGCATCTTTCGAGTCTCACCCAGTTCCGAGCACGCTTTAGTCGGGAGATACTGAGCACTAGTAAACAGGTATGTGTAGACTTACAAGCTGGCTACAGTTAATGTCTCTCGGTTAAGCTCGGCGGTAAAGTTACAGTGTTTGAAAGATTATCTTTATGCCGCTGCCATTGATGTTACCATGTTACAAGAAGTAGTCACAACTAAAGTAGCAGACATAGCAGGTTATGAAGCCATCATCAACATCGGAAATGAAGGAGGAACAGCGGTTTTATTCAAAGAGGGTATCGCATATCGAGCTCAAGCTCTTTTAAAGACTGGTCGTGGTATAACTGTCGAACTTCATGACCTCATTTTAACTAACGCATATGCGGCATCTGGGACTAATGAAAGACGGCACAGAAGTAACTTTTATCAGAGTTGAATAATTGAATTGTTAAAGAATATTGGGCCCGCCACCACGCTTGCCGGAGATTTTAACTATGTTTTGCGCCGTGAAGACCAGACACCCAATTTTAATACATGTGAAGAGCTACAAACGTTGGTGACTGCGTTAGAACTGCAAGACAACTGGGTGTACTTGAATCTCCACCATACCGGATATACTTATTCAGTAGAACGTCAGAAAGTAGGTTAGCTCGAATCTCTGCTACCAAAGAATTCATGCGCAATATTGATGCTTGTGAGAAATGGCCTATGAACTTCTACGACCATTGTGCCTATCATATTTCATTCAGGTACAACGTACAAAAAACCTTTAGTGGACGTGGGGTATGGCAACTTAACGTCTCACTATTGCATGATGTTGAACTTAAGTAACATATTAGACAGACTTGGCACAAATGCTTGCTCTCCCAAACGAGCTATCGGGAGCGTATCATTTGGTGGACCGAATATGCAAAACCCGTACTTCGAAAATGCATTGTACAGTATGCAAAAGCCCAAGCATATTGGCGCAAACAAACTCGGGATACTATTTCTCCTATTTGCAAGACCTTTATAAACAACCAGATGGCCTTTCGGCTAACATACTCAAACTGAAACGCTTTATGTCGAAAATAACCGCCCTAGCCCGACAGCGTCTGGGTGAGGTGCATACGTGAGCTCGAAGCAAGATACATCTTATGTAGCAACGTACGTTGTTATACCAAGTAATAAGGGAGACAGAGAATAATAACCTCGCTGGCGAACGATGATGGAGGAGAGTACATTACTCAGACCGCCATAAAAAATTTGTGGCGAAGTATTATAGGAATCTATAAGCTAGAACGCAAGTAGATAGGCCGGACGGTGGAGAGCTTTTAGCAAACGTTACGACGGGAATACGTGAGGAGGATAATGCCAGTCTAATCGAACTTATAACTAAGGAGGAAATGAAAACCATAATTAACGACGCTCCGAGGAAGATGTCAGCTGGTCCCGATGGGCTAACGGTTGAATTTTATATTTTTATGTGGGATGTAATAGGGAATGAGCTCACAGATATGTACAATAAGTTATTAACTAACAATGCCTTCCCTGCTCTATTTAAGGAGGCAATGATTATGCCCATTATTACAAACCAAGCAGCAACAACATTCAATATTTAAGACCACGCAACTTACTCACCGCTGACTTTGAGATTCTCACTCGCATCCTGAACAGTATGAAGCCCCCCACCCTCAGCAAAATGTCATAGGTCCCTACCAAATGAGTGCAGTACAGGGTACATCAATGTTAAATACCTTATATAAGTAAAGAGACGTCATAAACCTCACTCGGATAAGTAACAGCAGTCTTTCTTTATTGTTGTTAGATTTTGATAAAGCCTTTGATAGGATCAATCATTGTTTCTTATTTAGCACCATGCAGAAAATACGTTTCAACGACCGCTTTATAACTGTCATACGTAAATGTGTGAACGGTGTTTTTTTTAAGGATTTAAATCAATGGACAACTGACTGAAACATTTCCGGTTCAACAATCAGTACGTCAAGTATGACCACTGTCTATCACATTATATGCGATCGTGGCGGAACCTTTGGTTTCGACAGTGCACCAGAAATTGAGAGGACTACTGGTCTTCAATATTAAGACAGTTTGTCACGGTTTTTCTAACGACGGAATTGTTATTGTAAATGCGAATAGTGAGGCTGATGAAGTGCGACGTCTGGTACACCAGTACTCACGATCCTCTGGCGCAAAGTTGAATCTTCCAAAATCCAAAATAATGCATCTTGGTTCTTACAGTGGTGCAGCAGGTGCGCACTGGTTGGATGTAACTGAAGAGAGACTCCGACTCGGATTGTGGTTAAGAGCGAATCCCAGGCTCATGGCTATGAACAGTTAGGAGCAGAAACTCAATGTCATCAGAGCCTTGCTGAAGGACCATAACATCCGATCGTTAGACCGATTGCAGAAAGTTCAGTGTATAAATACATACATAATTAGCAAAATACGAGTATATCATGTCGCAACAGTCGTACCGATACTGCACATCATCATCATCATTTAAGACTGATTATGCCTTTCAGCGTTCAGTCTGGAGCATAGTCCCCCTTATAAAATTCCTCCATGATCCCCTATTCAATGCTAACATTGGTGCCTCTTCTGATGTTAAGCCTATTGCTTCAAAATTATTCTTAACCGAATCCAGGTACCTTCTCCTTGGTCTACCCCGACTCCTCCTACCCTCTACTGATGAACCCATTAATCTCTTGGGTAACCTTGCTTCTACCATGCGTGTAACATGACCCCACCATCTAAGCCTGTTCGCCCTGACTGCTACATCTATAGAGTACATTCCCAGTTTTTCTTTGATTTCCTCACTGTGGTCACCCTCCTGCCATATTCCCATCTACTAGTACCTGCAATCATCCCAGTTACTTTCGTATCCGTAACCTCAACCTTATTGATAAGGTAACCTGAATCCACCCAGCTTTCGCTCCCATACAACAAAGTTGGTCGAAAGATTGAACGGTGCACAGATAACTTAGTCTTGGTACTGACTTCCTTCTTGCAGAAGAGAGTAGATCGTAGCTGAGCGCTCACTGCATTAGCTTTGCGACACCTCGCTTCCAGTTCTTTCACTATGTTGCCATCCTGTGAGAATATGCATCCTAAGTACTTGAAACCGTCCATCTGTTCTAACTTAGTACCTCCTATTTGGCATTCAGTCCGTTTATATCTCTTTCCCACTATTACTTTCGTTTTGGAGATGCTAATCTTCTTACCATAGTCCTTAAATTTCTGATCTAGCTCTGAAATATTACTTTGCAAACTTTCAATCTAGTCTGCCATCACAACTAAGTCAACCGCATATGCGAGACTGCTTAATTTGTGTTCACATATCTTAATCTCACCCAGCCAGTCTATTGTTTTCAACATATGACCCATAAATAATATGAGCAACAGTCGAGATGAGTTGCAGCCTTGTCTTACCCCTGAAACTACTCTGAACCATGAACTCAATTTACCGTCAACTCTAACTGCTGCCTGACTTTTTATGTAAAGACCCTTAAGTGCTTGCAAAAGTTTACTCCTATTCCATAATCTCGTAGAACAGACAATAACTTCCTCCTAGGAACCCGGTCATATGCCTTTTCTAGATCAATAAAGCATAGGTACAATTCCCTGTTCCACTCGTAACACTTCTCCATTATTTGCCGTAAGCTAAAGATCTGGTCCTGACAACCTCTAAGGGGCCTAAACCCACACTTGTTTTCATCCAATTTGTCCTCAACTAATATCCGCACTTTCCTCTCAACAATACCTGAGAAAATTTTACCCACAACGCTGATTAAAGAGATACCACTGTAGTTGTCACAATCTTTTCTGTTTCCATGTTTAAAGATTGGTGTGATTACTGCTTTCGTCCAGTCTGATGGAAACTGTCCCGACTCCCACGCCATTTTATTTATCCTGTGTAGCCATTTAAGACCTGACATTCCACTGTATTCCATGAGTTTCCACTTAATTTCATCCACCCCAGCCGCTTTTTTGCACTGCAATCTATTGATCATTTTCTCCACTTCCTCAAATGTGATCCTATTTCCATCATCATTCCGATCCTATTGTACATCGAAATCTGAAACATTACTGATCGTATTTTCACCTACATTGAACAACTCTTCAAAATCACCACACGAAAAATACTAGCTTCAGCGTGTTGGTATGTGAGGAAACAAAATATCTTCAAAGTAATCTTCCACACAGCGACTTCGCAGAGGCACAACGGGAACAGGGAATTAAAGACTTTAAATCTAGATATGACGCACTGTTTCTAACTCATGTTTTAAAATTAACACATGGCCCTAAGACAGGTTTTACGAAACTTCATCTCGTTAGACTCTGGAGACAGGAACGCTCCTGTTAATGTAGCACATATAGATGCTAGCCTAGATTGCGTCCGGAAGTACTATGTCGATTGGAGCTATATAAGACTTCCACCAGCACAAACTAACACTAGAACCGTCTATGACTACTCGTATATTACCTAAATCGTCTTTATAAGCCAATTCAGGTAAAATATCCTGCAAAAACTGGATGAACATTTGGAAAAATATCAACAGTAAAATTCTACCAACTAGAGTCGGTACTGTATGGTATGACGTCGTGAACGTAACCATGCAGCGGAACGATTATGGAGAATCAAATTGAGACCATCTCTATACTGCGACAAATGTCACTTTGTAGAAACTGTAGCGCATATGTTCTTATGTGGAAATAGAATCAGAATTTGGAACAGGACTAGGAAGAAATTAGCACTTATCAGCAGAACTGCAGAAATTCATATACCGATAACTGAAGCTTTGTAACCCTATTGGAAATGTTACCCGTCCGCAAGGAATGAGAGTTATTCGTGGCTTCTGGGCAGTTCGTGTTTTACGTGTTAACAAACAAAACTTCTAACTTAGAAGAGTACATGTTTTATATTGCTGAAGAACATTTTAAGCTGAAGAATAATAACTAACAGAAGAACTGGTTTCAAAATTTTTATCTATTGGTTTATGTGAGCTACAAAGAGAAGACAGTATTATCGATTAGAAGTAGGATACTTATTCTTTCTTTCCTATTATTTCGGGAATCTTTTTTATGTTGGTTCTAAAATGAGACTGCTCTAATTTGTCAAAACGCCTCCAACTCGAATTTACTGTCATTTGTTGGAAAATATATGGCTTCCTTACAGACATCATGTCTCCAGGGCATAATAACTTAAATTGTGAAACGTTTTTGAAGGATTGTTTGTTATGGACTTTTCCGTCACCTTCTTGCATGTTATGAGTTATGTCCTACAAGGTGCTCACGCCACTGGAAGTGGCAATCTGTTATTTATTTTACCTTAATTTCTACTTCAGTTTTGTTCTACGGCTTACTGGATGTATGGGAATATATGGAAATATTCGAGCTACTCACTGACAGGTATGGGGGAGGTACTGTGGTGAGGCCTCGGATCTTCGACTCCTGCCCTCTTTGCCTGCGCCTGACTGGTGCTGACAGTCTTCACAAATATATATATATTCATTTGGGTAGAGCATCTGCCACGTAAGCAGGAGATCCCGGGTTCGAGTCCCGCTCGGATCACACATTTTCGGCTGTCCCCTTGATATTTATCAACGCCAGTAAGCAGCTAACGTCCTGGATTTCATTGTAATTTCATTCTTCGGGAGCTGCACGATCACCAGTGGTATCCGTTCTTTCGAACATGTCCGAAAGAACATATACCACCTTCATATATTTCTAGCAACGTTCTGGCAGGTACGGAGAAAGACATGCACGGTGCCGTCAAGTTAACTCTGATTTCAGAGGTAATTGTCATAGTGACAGTGGTGCGTGGCAAGCGAGGTGTGTTTTCTGCCGACATCAGATACTGTAGTTGGACGATGAGAGCATTTTCATTGGAAATGTCACCAGCCTGTGTGAAAAGTGCGGTGTGGTTGGACATCGTCGGCAGAATTGTAGCAACAGCAGACAGAGTAGGTAAAGTAGAATGTACACAAGCTTAAACGCAAATGGAAATCCCGAGTCTGCAGAATGCCATTCCATTCAATTATTTAAGCTATAGCTACGGTTATAAGCAAGCTGCCACTAGAACTGCATCACGAATCAGACTGTAGCAGCTAAAGGGAGAAGAGACGCTAGGAGTAGAACACTTGTTAGTAGGGCCTGTGACCAGCAACGTTCATAAAGCAATACAGAATTCCAATAGGGAATGAAGCACCTGCGTGTCAAAAACTGTATCGTGTACCTGGCATTTACAGTCAGTTATGGAGGATGTCATTAATCACCTACAAGCCCATGGAATAACATTGGCGAGCACTAATCCAAGGGGGACAGCTCTCATAGTCGTAACCGACAAGCAGCATACAGTTGAAAAGAACCGCAGTTTCTGTTGCAGCTATCCACATATTAATACTAAAGTGGTAAAAGATGCATACTTAGTAACTAGCGTCGCGGTGTCCGTCGATATCTTGAGATAGTGCCAATACTTCTTTGTGAGAGATTCAAGAAATTGTTACCATCAGTTGGAGGTTCTGCTGGAGGACCGGCCAAGGACGGCAGTCTCAGTTCCCTTGGATCGTTATCAATACCAAAATATGACATTTGTAATAAAACAGTCGACCAACAACATTTCAGCGGTTGACGGATAGAGTACTAACGACTCTGACACATCGACAATGCATGTGATTCCTTAATGATATAATTTTGTTCTTGATTGATATGAAGGAGCATATTCATGTTATAAGGAAGGTTACAAACCTTTCCATGCTGCATAACTTCCCTTAAGCACTGAGAAGTAAACGCCATTTTGCCATGGAGGAAGTTGGTTCTTTTTGGCTTTAATTAGCTGAGAGGGGTTTAAGATGTACATGTGGCTAATAGAAGCAGTACAAATCTTCCGACTCCTAGAAGAGTATCCATCGAGCCCTTTCCATTCCGCTTTCGCCAGTCAACTTACAGAACAAATTAAAAGTCCTCGAAAACATCGCTCTGAATAATGGATATAATCCCAGTATAGTGAGACAGTTGTTCAACAAAAAAAACACGAAAGAAGACTACCACCCTTTCCAGTTCAGGTACCCACAATCAACACCAGGCAACGAAATACATATCAGTTCCCTATATAGCTAACATATCCTATAAGGTAGGTCGTTTATTAAAAAACCTAGGGTGTAAGGTTTCATACTCTACCACAACAAAGAATGTAGTTCATTCCCTGGATAAAGGTACTGATAAATCATCGCTGTCAGGTCTGTATAAGATCACGTGTGCTGAATGTCCTTCTTATTACATTGGCCAGACAGGAAGGGCCCTGTCGGTTAGGTTTAAAGAGCATCTGCCGACAAAAAGCGATGATAGAACACGAGGATCTACGTTTGCTGAACATCTGGTCCAAAAGGCGCGTGCTTCCAAGCCTCTAAAAGACGCAGAGCTTTTGCATAATGATGTCAAGGGATGTAGGCTAGACACCCTCGAAGCATTGCAAAATTCTTAAACACCTTATTATTGATAGAGACAGCTTACTTAATGATCAGTTACAACTAAAAAATAGAAGTTATTTCGAAGGATTTCAACCTTTACTCCGGTGGAGTTGACCCACAGTCCGCTTCGAATGGCCGATGCTGTTTCCCTATCTGCTTTGCCCCTTTATTATAGTGCGATTGTGCATGTGTGTCTTTGTATTTCGTAATATGCTTGTTAATGACACATAGCTGCTAAGGCGTTTTTATGTTAAAGACATTTTATGCTTAGCACGCAGGGTTTCGACACTAATTTTTTAGTTGCTGTAGCGGGGCATCGCCCTCTTACTATAATATTTAAATGTAAAAAAAATAAAAAATTACACCTTGGCTTTGTAGTTTGTTCTCAGGTAAATTGTTTGATGTTGCCATACCAATAGGTAGGTTTGTCCATTTGTAGGACGGCTTTCGGTCACATTTTGTTTATATGTATATTTACTCTAAATAATTTTGAGACAGTTTGTCTCTCGCGCCTGAGCTTGCGCTCGCGCATGCGCTTGGCCGCGGCCGAGCCTCGCCGCGAAACTGCTCGCGACGCATAGTTTCCGTGCCGCTCACATGTGGTCCTTATTTCTGGCCGGCGTAGCTCCGTCTACGTTCGCCTTAATGGTTTTAATCTTGACAGACATAATCTTATGATTATGCGTCTTTATTATTTTAATTTTTAATCTGTGACAAGGCCAGTGTTTGGCTCTCAAAATAATTTAATTTTTTGTAAGTATCACGATTTCTTTATTATTCAATCATTAGACTGATGATTCATTCCAGTGAGTAATATATGTCCGTATGTGGTTTAATTTATAGGTTCTGAAGATGATTCCATTACTGGAATTGAAACCTGAGTAAACGAGTAAAAATTACCTTGCAACTGAAGGCTGAAAAAATTGTTTATTTTCTAAAGTGGCCGAGCTGCTCTGCCCAGAATGCAGCTGGAGGTCACTCGAGTCTGCTGTGTTCTGGGAGATACACCCTCTGTATCCCACCAGCGCTGCATCACCATCTGTTACTCGAAGGAGACGAGGAACCCAGATACGAAGATAAAGGTTGAGGAAGGATAAAACATTAGAAACGACAGACATAAAGGAACAAGGATAATAAGACGTTGGGACCAGCAGGGGCCAGGCCACATTGCCAAATAGTGGCTGCCGTGGGACCTGGGGACAAGAGGAGGCGAGAGGTGCTCCTCCAACCGCTCAGGTGACCAATGAGGCCACACTAACCCCCGCCCCCCCTCCCCCACCTCACAGAGACGAGTAGAAACCACTTTTGTGGTTGAAATGTAAAATGAAGTCAGCCATTTTGACATCATCCACTAGTACCTGAAGTTGCGTGTCACAGAGTTTAAGATATCGACAGAACTCAGTCAAATCTGTCAGCCTAGTAGGGTCTGGGCCACCATCAGGTGAGCAACACAACGGCAGTATGGTGAGCCCTCAGGTCAGAGAATGTGGCTGTAGGTCAGCCAAGTGGATTCCCTGCAACTCATGAAGGGAGGAGTGCCACGTCATCATGGCTCTATTACGAGCCAGTCCGAGTTACAGACATCTGACAACTGATGGTGTAGACTCGACCAAAAGTCCAGTTCTGGGACCTCCATTTCCAAAATCAGCATTCTGGTAGGAAACATTGCCAAACAGTCAGCATATTCATTCCCAGATATCCCAACATGTCCAGGGGTCCAACAAAGACGACTAGCCGTCCAGCTTGGTGGAGATCGTAACAAAGGTAGCACAGGTCTATTGCCTGAAGGTTGCTCAGGAAGTCACTGTATACTGCAAGCATCTTGCCAGTGCAAGAACGAGCATGTCTAAGGGCCACCAATTCACAGTGAAGACAGCAAAGAGAGTAGTTCACTGCACCTTGCATCCATGTATGCAAAACTGGTTCATCCAACGACCATTGAGGCATCAGTGTGTACCACTTCCGAACCTGGAAATGCGTTGAGGACGCACCAGGGGTCAGCTGAACCTTTCGATCTGAAGGATAAATCGTGACAGATCTGAGGTCGTACACAATTGCTCCATGACAAGAAGTGAAATGGCTGAAGTTGGAAAGATGGGGTTCAGGGCAGAGCCACTGAAGTTGAATTACAACAGTGACCCCAGTACTGGGTCTCTGTTGTGGGACGTGGATATCCCTACAAGGAAAAAGAACACAGTAGTTTGGACAAATAAAACACAGCCCTGCAGGACGCCATTCTCTTTGATATAGCGATACCGTGGTAAACACCAACTTGAACATGGGAAGTATGGTTTAAAGAAAAGTTCTTCACAAAAATCGGACGTAGTCCTTGGAGACCCCACTTAAATAAGCCAGCAAGGAAATGGTGTCGCCACGTGATGTCATACACATGTTTTAGGTCGAAGCGTGGGGTGTCGGAAGCTTCAACATGGTAGAGAAGCTAGAAAATCTGAAAAGGAAAATGCAAAGGCGCAGTCTTGATGTAGCAGGGGTAAATGAAGTGAAACTGAAAGAAGACAAGGATTTCTGCTCAGAAGAGTATAACGTAATATCAACAACAGCAAAAAGTGATATAACAGGATAAGAACTTCCTATGAACAGGAAGGCAGGGCAGAAAACATGTTACAGTGAACAGTTCATGAATAAGGTTGTTCTTCATCAGAACCGACAGCAAACCAACCCTGACAGCTATAGGTCAGGTATACATGCCGACAACGCAGGATGAAGATGAAGAGAGAGAGAAAGAATATGAAGATACTGAAAAAGTAATACAGTACGTAAAGAGAGGCGAAAATCTAATAATCTTGGGGGCCTGGAATGCAGCTGCAGAGGAAGGAGTGGAAGAAATGGTTAAAGGAGAATATGGGCTTGGGACAAGGAATGAGAGAGGAGAAAGACTAATTGAATTCCGTGTTAAGTTTCAGCCAGAAATAGCGAATACTTTGTTCAAAATCCACAAGACGAGGAGTTATACTTGTAAAAGACTGGGTGATATGGGGAGATTTCAGTTAAAGTACATCTTGGTCAGATAGAAATTCCGATATCGGATACTGGATTGTAAGACATCCCCAGGAACAGATATAGATTCAGAGCACAATGTAGTAATGACGAAGAGTAGACTGAAGTTTACGAGATTAGTCAGGAAGAATCAATACACAAAGAAGTGGGACACAGAAGTACTAAGGGATGATCAGATACGGTTGAAGTTCTCTAAGGCTATAGATACAGCAATAAGGAATGACTCAGCAGGCAGTACAGTTGAAGAGGAGTGGACATCTCTAAAAAAGGGCAGTCACATAAGTTCGAAAGAAAAACATAGGTACAAAGGAGGTAACTGCCAAGAAAGCATGGGTAACAGTTCAGTTGATCGATGAAAGAAGGAAGTACAAAAATTTTCAGGGAAATTCATGAATACGGAAATAGAAGTCCCTGAGGAATTAAATAATTACGAATTGCCAGGAAGGTAAGACGAAATGGCTGCAGGAAAAATGTGAAGAAATAGAAAAAGAAATGATTGTCAGAAGGATACACTCCGCATGTAGGAAAGTCAAAAGAACGTTTGGTGGAATTAAAAGCAAGGGTGGTAACATTTAGAGAGCAACGGGAATCCCACTGTTAAATACATAGGAGACAGCAGATAGGTGCAAAGAGTACATTGAAGGCGTCTATGAGGGGGAAGATTTGTCAGATGTGATAGCAGATGAAAGGGCAGTCGATTTAGAGATTTAGAAGAGATGGGGATCCAATACGAGAATCAGAATCTAAGAGCATTTCGGATGACCTAATATCAAATAAAGTAGAAGGGATAGACAACATAGCACCAGAATTCATAAACTCATTGCAGGAATTGGCAACTAAACGATTATTCACGTTAGTGTGTAGAAAGTGTGAGTCTGGCGACATACTATGTGACTTTCCCAAAAAAGTATCATCGACATTCTGAATACTGCAAGAGCTAACAAGTACTAGAATCATCGCAAAATCAGCTTAACAGCTCATGCATCCAAGTTGCTGACAGTAATAATGAGGATATTTGGCTTTAGAAAAGGCAAAGACACCAGATAGGCAATACTGACGCTGCGATTGGTATTGGAAGCAATACTAAAGGAAAATCAAGGAAGTTTCATAAGCTTTGTAGACCTGTAAAAAGCGTTCGACAGTGCAAACTAGTGCAAGATGTTCAGAAATCTGAGAAAAATAGGGGTAAACTATAGGGAGAGACGGATAATATGCAATATGTGCAAGATCCAGGGGGGAATAATAACGGTGGGCGACCAAGAAGGAAATGCTCGGATTAAGAAGGGTGTAAGATGGGATGTAGTCTTTCACCCACACTTTTCAGTCTGTAGTATATCGAAGAAACAATGATGGAAATAAAATACTAGTTCAGGAATGGGATTAAAATTCAAGATGAGAGGATTTCAGTGAAATGATCCGCTGATGGTATTGTTATCCTGACTGAATGTTAAGAAGAATTACAGGACTTGCTGAATGGAATGAACAATCTAATGAGTACAGAATATAGATTGAGAGTAAATCGAAGAAAGACGAAAATAATGACAAGTAGCAGAAAGGAGAACAGCGAGAAACTTAACATCAAGATTAATGGTCTTGAAGTAGATGAAGTTAAGCGATTCGGCTACCTAGGCTGCATAATATCCAATGACGGACAGAGCAAGGAGGACGTCAGAAGCATACTAGCAGTAGCAAAAAGGGCGTTCCTGGCCAAGAGAAGTCTACTTTTATCAAACATCGGCCTTAATTCGAGGAAGAAATTTCTGAGAATGAATGTGAGCCGTGCTACGGCTCGCGTTGATGCTGTTTGTAGGCTTCCACCCTCTGTTGGAGGCCAGACGTATCGTTTAGTTGGCATGGTTGCAGTTGTTTGTCTTCTTCTCGTAGTGGCTGGCGCCACTAGGATTCGCAAGCGTTGCCTGTCCGCTAGTGGCAGAAGTGGCGATTATCGATAGGTAGTAACTCTTGCCCTATCTTTGGGGCGACGTCTTTGTTTTGCCGGGTCGTGTGAGTGGCGAGTTCGGTTGGGGAGTGAGATGAAGCCAGGTCCACGCAGTGCGAAAGACGCCGGGACCACTGGCGGCAAGCTTGGACTGCCGGATGGAAGGGCAGTGATCACAGGGTGCACAACTTCGTCGTAAACTGGATCCAGCGAGCTTAAGATGAGTGCATTTAAATCCAAGTAGAGAAACCTCCACCATTGTGATATCCCGCAATTCTCCAGTGACTTGGGTTCGTGTTGCTGCTCGTAGTGATGTCAAGGCGAAGAGCAGCGAGTGGAGTGTTTGGGGAAGGCGGACCTGATTAGCTTTCTTCGACTTCTTATTACTATTTACTGCGTTCAACTTGTTACTATTTGTTAAGTTCAACCAGCGGTAATTTTTATTGTCTGGTGGCCGCTAATGCCCCAGTTACCTGCCCTGGGGGTTAGTGTATGTTACATTAGTGTACATTTCGTCGCCTTGCCGCTGCTGTCCAGTAAGGCGTTTTCGCAGCTTTCTTGTTTATAGGCAGGTTGGTGATTCCTCTACTCTGGTGGTAATGATTCCTTTCTCGTTCCGGAGGCTCTAAACACAGTACGCTGGATATAGTGCCGACAGCCGTTTCTGGCTTTGGCATATTGTTACATCGTTACATTTGGTTTATCTGACATCAGGTAGCTTCAGCAAGATTATCATTAGTCATTCGTTGGACTGCCACTAGTCTGAGTTACCATGTTGTGAAGTGAATGCAACTCTTGGCTGCCTATCTCATCGCTTGCGAAAGTGTTTGATGCCGGACCTTCTCAGAGGTCCAATCCTGGAGCACCGTCTGGATCAGTTCCTTGTTTCTTTAATTAACTTTTGCTACTGTATTTGCTGTCTTACAGCAGGTTTCAAAATATTTTTATATTATTGCCGTTCCTGGCGTGTAAGGCCTTCAGCCGTGATTGTGGTCGCTAGCCATAAAATTTTAATTTGGAATTTCTATTCATGCAGTAAGCCTTTAAAACCTTATTCACTGTCATTCCTGGCGTCTGATGCATCTGCTGTGTTTGTGGGGACTTGCCTTTTATATTCCAATACCAGTAATTTGTAAGTTGCAGCGAGTTTAAAATAATTCTTAATTTATTTCCATTTCTGGCGTGTAAGGCCTTCTGCCCAGACCACAGTGACTTGCTTTCAAAACATTATCAGTTTTTCTGTATTTAATGGCGATTTGCTAAATTGTAGCTCACAGAAAACACTATTATTTACATTGTGGTTTATTCCTTCATTAATAACGTGTGGTATTCTTTTATTTATTGTTGAGTCTGGAATTACTGGTTTGGCTCTGAGCACTATGGGACTTAACATCTGTGGTCATCAGTCCCCTATAACTTAGAACTACTTAAACCCAACTAACCTAAGGACATCACACACATCCACGCCCGAGGCAGGATTCGAACCTGCGACCGTAGCAGTCGCGCGGTTCCGGACTGCGCGCCTAGAACCGCTAGACCACCGCGGCCGGCAATTACTGGTTTAAAATAAATTATGTGTAATTGTAAAAGGCAATCAATACTAACTCATAACGGGCCCGTCCACAATTGTAACCTTATCGTGCCTTCCCTTGGCTGCCACCAGGTTTCAAAATGTTTGGATCATGGAAATATATGGTAATGAATAACGGACTGTGGGTAAACCGGAACAGAAGAATATCGAAGCATTCGCGATGCGGTGGTACTGACAAATCTTGAAAATTAGGTGGACTGGTAAGGTAACGAAAGAGAAGGTTCTGCGCAGAATAGGAGAGGAAAGGAATACGTGGGAAACACTGACAAGAAGAAGGGACGGGATGACAGGACATCTGATAAGACATCAGGGACTGACTTCCATGGTACTAGAGGGAGCTGTAGAAGGTAAATACTGTGGAGGACCAGAGAGATTGGAATACATCCAGCAAATAATTGAGGACATACGCTACAAGTGCTAGTCTGATATGAAGTGGTTGGCACAGGAGAGGAATTCGTAAGGGCACACATGAAACCAGTCAGGTCACTGATGACTCAATAATGAAAGTAAATAAAAAAAACACCAGGACAGGAATAGGGGGCTGACGTCAGTCAAAGTTGTCTTGATGGCATTTAAGGTAAAGTAAATTATCTAAAATAGAACTGCATTGGTGAAAATCGCCATGGCATGGAGGCAGAAGACCTCAAGGCTCAGGAAGCCGACAAAAAACTGGCTCCCCATGCTTTGCAATTTACAGGGAACATTGGTTAGATTAATTGGACGAAAGCTTTCCGTCTCTAGGGGATTACTTTGCGGTTTCAGTGTTGGGATAATGATGTGCCTCTGCCATTGAGATGGGAGCTAACCTACAATCCAAATATGGTTCAAGATGGTAAGGAGATGACGCTGCTAACACACTGACAGATGTTAGAGCATCTGACTGTCTATAGAGTCTCTCCCTAGAAGTATTTCAGGGTAAAGGGATGGGCACTGAAGAATATCCACTCACTGAATGGGAGTAGTACGTCTACAGGTGACATGCAGTGAACGGTAAGTGCAGTCGCTCAGTTCACTCCCTAAGGATACGCAAGACAGCTTGATAGATCTCAGATGCAGAGGACTGAGAATAATGCATAGATAAACGGGCTGCAATGGTGTCTGCGACAGTAAAACAGTACTGTTCAAGGAAATACTAAACTCACCTACAGAGGGCTGGTATATGTTGCCCACTGTTTGTTGGTGTGTCGAGGGAGTCCAGTCATAAATCTTTTGTAGCCGGAAGAAGAAAATTATGAGTTGGTGTCATTGGTCAAAATTTCTCCTGATGGCAAGCCCCAGGTAAACCAAATTATCTGCTGTAGAATGGCCTTGGGGAAAATCACCATGGCATGGAACCAGAAGTTTCAAGAAGCCATCACAATAACTGTCTCACCATGCTTTCAAGAAAGTTACACAGAACATAGGTGAGAATAATTGGGTGATAGCTATCTCTGGGGGTTCTAGCTCGGTTTCAGTACTGGGATGGTTATGCTCAAATGCCGCAGAGGTGTGTGCTCACCCTAGCTCTGGATGTGGTTAAAGATGGTAATTGGATGCCAACGCTGACAATCCACTGACAGGTATTTGAACATTTTCCTGTATATGCGGTTGTCCCTAGGGCAAAACAATGGAACACTGAAGAATTCCCACTCTCTAAGGCAGCTTGATAGCTTTGAGATGCAGAATCCTGAGCATAGTGCTTAGTGCAGAATCTGCTATGACGTCTGGCTCAATGAACCCAGCACCATTCAAGGAAGTTTATCTGCATAGAGCTGGTATCCATTGCCCTCAGTTTGCTAGGGGAGCCCAGGGAGCCTAGACATAAACCTGCTGAAGCTCGAAGAAGACAGAAATAAGATGCTAACGTCGTTCAAAGGCTGTCTGGATGGCAGACTTCAGATAAACCACATTATCTGCAGAAGAACGGCCTTGGGGAAAATCGCCATGGCATGGAGCCAGAAGCCCTCAAGACTGAAGAAGCCAACAGAGCAGCTGGTTCACCATCCTTTAAAGCAACTTACAGAGAACATTGATGAGATTAATTTTGTGATAGCTGTCCATCTCCAGGGAACTCCTACCCAGTTTCATTATTGAGACGATGGTGCTTTCCTGCCATTGAGATGGGAGCTCACACTCACTCCAGAGATGGATGAAGATGGTAAGGAGGTAAAGTTGACAATACAATGATAGATGCTTGAGCATGTGAATGTGGATGTAACCTGTCCCTGTGATTGTTGTCAAGGCAAAGGGCTGGGGCACTGAAGAATTCCTAGTCTCTGAATGGTCACTGTATGGCTCCAGATGACTTGAAGAGAAAGGTATGTGCAATCGCTCAGTCCACTGTCTACAGGCATGTAAGGTAGCGTGATAATTCTCAGACGCAACAGCCTGAGCATAATGCAGAGCAAAATGTTCTAATGCATCTGAGTCAGTGAAAACAGCACTGTTCAAGGAAAAAGTAAATAGCCTTGCAGATAACTTGTATCCATAGGGTGTCTGATCTTCACCTAAACCTGCATAGGTGGCGTACGTGGTCCAATGGTTGAAGTACATTCTTCCTAACATTCTTGCTTTCATCAGTTTCTTTAGTGGCGGACTGGGGCATGGAACCATTTAAAGGGATTGAGGAGCTCAAATGATCGATGCCATTTCTGTCATTGGGAGGCCCACTATGGTTGCTAATGGCCCTGGTGATATCTCATGTCCTCCAAGGAACTACATTCTGATGAGGCAGTCCTGAACAATATATGATCAATAAGTCTGGTGGCAAGAGAATGGCTTCTGTAGGATTCTGAAGAGCTTCATCGATGCCTCCATTTATCGGGGAGCGTAGAACGTCAATGAACCTGAGCACATTGCAGTTGGCATTTTGGAGAGCCTAACTAGGGGCGGTCAAGAAACTGACGCTGTGGGGGAAACAGGAAGACTGGGAAGTGGCCACTACCTCACTGGTCATCGTGGATCCTCCAGTGGATGAGTGGAGAAGGCCAGGGCTGTAAACAGGAGGAACAACGGCTGAGTAAGTACAGTGTGCCACACTGAAGTGAGTGGAGGCACAAGTGTCCAAGAGACAGAGGTCGAGATCTTCCAGCAAATTGCCAAGTCTTCACTGAGGCCAGTGTTTGTCATTCCATACCACAAAGGGTTATGGGTACTGAACTCACCCAAGATTGGGAATGGTGGGGGGAGCTGAGAAACCAATGCAGACAATACTTTCTGAGGCACTATGTGGTTGAGAGAGAGATATACATTAAAGATGCTAAAATTCTGAAATAACCTTCCTGAGCAACCACAGCCTCCTAACTTGTGTCAAGAGGTACAAGATCGCTACATACAGAGCACAGAGCATATGTATAAGTTCCCTTTCATAATCAATACAATTCTTAAAATTTCCCCAGCAGCCATAAAGGGAAGGTTTCCTGAAGCGAAATGCAGAAAGCAGAGGTTTCATAGTTCAGCCAGGTGGGGAAAAAAAACTACAATTCCACAGAAGAAACGTGCTATCGATGTATTGTGACAGCATAAAGTGACCAAGGAGGCAGCTTATGTCTCAGGGTCACCTGCTGCCACTGTTTGAGATGGTATGATATCAAGACATGAAGATGCGATCTGGGCCTCAGGGCCACCAGGTTTGTTGCCATGCTGACAGAAGCACAACATGTGGTATCTTGTGGCATGGGGACTACTGAATTTCCTTCATCTTAGAATACATCTTTTTGTCTGTAATTTCATATATTTGGATGACCGGCATGGCTCCAGTGAAGTAGTTTCAGGGACTGGAAAAGACCAGCAGCCTGTGGCTCTTTCAGCCACTGGCTGGTATCTTGTTACAGACCAGCAGAAACCGTGGAGGGGAGTTTTCTAAGGGACCCTCTCCTGGTATGAGAAGCTGGACGAGGGTGATGTGTTTCCAGCTGGGGGAATGGGATCGGTGTCCATGGTGGGGAGGGGAGAGGAGCCATTACTCTGAAAGTAGGTGTGGAGGAAACAGCAGAAAGAGAGCCCCAAACATCAGAGGGACAGGCATGATTGAGTGCTCGCTGTAGGATGCATACCAGGTGAATCACCAGCATTGAGAGATGGCTGTAGTGTACAACATTATTATGTGTGCTGTACGTAGATGCCCATTCTTTCTCTTGGGCCTTGGTATGGCAGTCTGTCCAGAGTCTACTATTATCGTATTTTCTTCTTTCTCTGAAAGATAGTGCAGTCTGGCTAGCAGCGAGAAGGTTGCTGTTCACATTTTATGCAGACGAGGGAGCACAAGTAATGTTCAGGTGCGATGATTCTCCACATCCTAAAGACTGGGCTGGGGTCACAACAGCAAGACATGTGCCCAAATATCATACATTCGAAGCATTGTTTGAGGGTGGGGGGAGGCACACATATACGATTTCATGTCACTTTGGTATACCACGATTTTTGAGTTAGCAAATCGCCGGCAGAGGCCAAGATAAATGCCACAGTAGCCACTATTTTCTCCTTTCGCCTTCTATGGACATGAGAGACGAAGGGTACATACTATGGCTCCAAGTTGGCATGCAGATCATCGTCACACCGTAGGAGGATGTCACAATGCAAAATGATCCCATGGATCATGTTTAGACTATTATGGGGAATGATATTCATCGGAATGTTACCTGCTTTTAACAAGCAAACAACACCTGTGTCTGGACAGGGATGCTGTTGTAATGAAAACTGCCCAACCATTCATTTTGGAGATGGCTGAAACTTCCCCAAACATGTCCCCTATAGATTCTACAAGGAATAAAGGGTTTGTGAGCTAAATCCCCATCTCTCCTTTTGCTAATCAGGTATTGGGGGGTAGGGGGGAGGGAGGGATGGAGGGAGTATTCCTCTGCTTGTCGCCTAGCCCGATGTTCTCCCATGTAAGGAAACATTTTGGGGTCATGTCTCTCGATGTTGAACCAGTTCATTCCTTGCTTCTATAGAGAATTGATCTGACTGTATGACCACCAGGGGGAGAAAGCTTCTTGCACTCCATATGCAAGTTATCTACCGTGGTACTACCCGCTCCAAGTAGGGGCTCTCCCCATTGACGCCGCCCAGCCTCAGCAGTGGCTTCCTGGACAATACTCCATAGCATTCAACAACTGTGGCCTAAGAGCCTAGAGGCCTTTCGGCACCGCTAGCGGCACGGACGTCTTCCTTACGTCCTCACCGCCCAGCTCGCTGGCGGAGTTGTCTTACGTGAGTCTGCCGTCGTAGCGCGCTAATTTTCTTCGAAAGAGAATTGCTTATGCCCATAGAAAACCGACACTGACGCTTAGCTTTTCACCTTAATATATCCGATCAAAAGCACTTGAAATCGAACAGTTTATCGGAGACGAGATTGATTGCAACGTACATGTTGGCATCCACCTCTCTATAGTGAGTAGTGTAGTGTATGTGAATGTGGTTAACGAAGACATATGTGACAAAATTCTAAGTGCAACTCAAAGTGGTCTTAAGTTCCGTCACTCTGATGGACACATCGGTTACTTAACTGTGGAACATGCGGAACTTGGACTGCGGACGATTCGTATATTTGAACTCCCTTTCGAGGTGCCTTCGGAGTTAGTGGTACCTGCATTCTGCCCATATGGGAAAATGATTAGTTATGCAGCTGAAAAGTGTGTTCAGTTCACTACATACCCGTTTCTCAATGGTGTACGACAGATCTGCATAGAGCTAACCAAACATGTGCAGTCCTACTTATATATTGGTGGCTGCCGTGTCACTATAATTTATGATGACCAACCAAAGACAAGCTCGGGATGTGGCAAAGAAGGACATCTCCGTTCCAGCTGTCTGCAACACAGAATCATACAGTTAACGCTGGGCACCTGCAGGCCACGACGTCTCCGACGACGCTCCCACTGATGTTTGTAAAAGTTCTCCATAACAACCCCCGACTGCGCTCACCACTGGCTCCTACTACTGACACATCGTCGTCTGCGGAAATGCCTCAGAGTGTTGTTGAAGGACCGACGCCCTTGCCTCCTCCTCCCGTCATGAACAGCAGTGAGAAATCTCTATTGCTGGGGATGGCCCTTGAGTCCATGGTTGTGCCTAACGATGATTTTATGCCAAACCATACGGATCCCCTGAAGATCACGTGCGCAAGCAACGGTCGCCGAAGAGACGTCGGAAATCGCGGATCGCCCAGTCTGACACCTGCAAGACGCCGTCTCAAGACGATGAGGATCACAAATCTCAAGATGTTCCCTCGACGGACCATTTCGTGATGGAAGCAACAGCCTGCCCCCTGTCGGAGGTACAACAGTCTTCTCACGCACCAGGCGCTGTACCTATGGACGTTGAACAGCAGCTGTGCCAGCACCACTCTTCCACAGCCGACGTGACGCCGGCTTCGGGCTCCACGGAACTCCACTGGACTCACACCATCCACGCACCTTTGCGTGGTCTGACGATGTGGACGACGAGACTCCCACCGTTGTGACAGCAGCGAATGCTGCTGCTCCAGCTCACGACTGCTAGTCGACTGGGTTTCTGGATGGAGATGTAATCTCTGCTGGGACAAAGCTCCTGTTCGCTGCTGCTCGTCGTGCCGCCATGAGCATCCCAGTAGTCCCAATCCCGCAACAAGCTTGCAGGATTGGCTCCATCAATGTCAACACCATTGGCACTCCTGTCAAACTGCAAGAGCTCTGTGAAATGTTGAGGGCGTCGGACCTTGATGTTACCCTTCTGCAGGAAGCTAGACTAGCGACGTCCTAATATCTGTGGCTAAGTTTCTTATCTCACGTCGTGTGCTGACGTTGGCAGCGGCGCGGCTTTTCTTTTAAAGGAAGCCATTGAGGTAGACGACGTGATTTACCTGCCATCGGCTAGTGGTCTTGCTGTGACTTTTCACGGTGCACGAATCATCAAATTTTACGCTTCGTTAGGCAAGGCCAACCGACGGGAACGGTCGCGATTCTATTGAGAACAGTTGTCTCCTTTGTTCGTGGGCCTGCGGAAGCTTAATGTCGCTCATGTCAAGGATCCGGAATGCAGGCAGGTCGTAGAAACGACGTGGAATAACTGTTTGAGACACCTCCCTGCGTTTCCTTCAACACTCTGGTAGTGGCTCGACTGCACCAATGATGATGAATTATAGTCGCGATAAAATACTGTGCCAGCGACATACCATGGAATACTATTTCACAATTCTCCTCGAACTCTCAAAGCATGCCCCCTCTGTTCAACGACCGGTTGAAATTCCACGGATTAAAAGATAATTTCTCTTTTGCGTCACCGTCTTGAAGGCACAATAGTACACGTATAATGTCACGATGGTGTGATAGGAGAACCACTGCTCATGCATCATATTAACGGAGAGAAGCAGCGGTGTCGGAGAAAGCTGGTCAACACCCTCGACATTCCAGGCGGTCGCCGATTGACGTCACAGAACGATATCGTAAACGCCTTTGAAAGTCACTACAAACAGCTCTATGCAGCAGAGGATCAGAATATATTTATAACGACTGATGTCCTCCGTTCCTTGACAGATACTCTTGACGGGGCTGCTGCGGAGATTCCCAAAGTGTAAATTACTGCAGATGACGTCACTGATACTCTTAATAAGAGGGCGGCAAACAAGGCCCTAGGTCCCGAGGGTTTTCCGCTGGTGTTTTACCGCACATTCCCCATTTTGGGCCCACGCTGGACTGCGATATATCAATAACTGATGAACCCTAGCCTTCCCCTCCCACCCGAATTCGTAAAAGGCTTGCTTATCCCGGTCCCCAAGTCATCAGGATATCGGAGATTTGGACATTATCGGCAATTGACCATGTGAAATTGTGACTTCAAGATTTTTACCGGAATTCTTGCCGCTAGCCTTCGGCGCGTCATCCTTCAAGTCATTTCTCTAGATCAAACGTGATTTGGTGGTGGCAGTAACATTCACACTGTAATAAGCGATTACCGTGACGTCATAAGCCTGGCCACGACCCGCAGCAGTCGCGATTTCTTAGTGACAGTGTACTTCGACTACGCCTTTGATAGAGTAAGTCAAGACTTTCTAGAAAACTTAGTTCGACGAATGGACTCCAAACACAGATTAATGCACATCGCCTTGTGGCTCTTCCGAGGTGCCGCGTTGCGAGTGCTGGTGAATGGCCGTGCGGCGCGCCGCATTAATACCATACGGTCGGGCCGTGAAGGATGTCCGCTGTGAATGCTCCTTTTCGCCATCGCCCTTGAGAAACTTTTAAACGGTTCTAGGACCCGGTTGACAGGGATAACAATGAGGGGGCATGCTTTCATCTGCCGCGCCTATGCAGATGGCATGGTGTTCTTGGTTCTATCGGAGGATGAAGTGCGAGAGGCACTGGCATGGGTCAACCAGTACGGGACTGTTGCGGGCAGCCGTGTGAATATGACGAAATCTAGTGCTATGTTCGTCGGTAGAGGTCTTCCAGCAGAGAGTGTAGCCCCATTGCCGTTAGTGGGCAAGCTCAGATGTTTGGGGATCACCTTCATGCTTGATATAACTATAAACGCCGGCTTCAAGCTGTCCGAACAAACGTTCGTGGCAACCTCCTGAGAGCACTGGACATGTTACAACGGGTGGATATTGTTAACACTCACCTAGTCTCGCCACTACCCCATTTAGCACTGTTTTCACCGATGCCAAAAGCAATGGCACACAGACTGCAGGCGGCGTTCGGCTACTTTGCAAGCGCAGATCTTATCTTCAAAATCTGTACGATACGCTGACACCTCCTCCACGAGATGGCGGCTTCGGCCTTGTCAACGTTCAAACGAGAGCAGCTGTCCTTTATGTAAGGAGGATGGTTAAATCGTGGACCCGCAGCCGAACCGGATTATCGGGAAGCCTGATTGACGAACTGGCCCCTCCCTCTCGAGTGGCACCCGTTTCAGTAGCCCGTATTTCTTCCTCTCTATTACATCCCAAGACCTTTTTCGTCGAATTCATTTATGTCTATCCGACTTTCCTAGTACCAGGAACCCTACGGCACGTGATATTTACCGCCTAAAGATGATAAATCATACTCGGAATATAGTAGAAGGCCGAAATCGTACGATCACATGGCCCGCGGTTTAGCGTTCTGTGCACCATGTCGTTCTCGACACGAGCACTCGTGCGACCGGGTATCTGGTCGTTAATGGAAAATACACGACACAACGTCGTCTACATGCCACAAAAATGACAGATTCGCCGCTGTGCCCTCGTTGTCACACGCTTTATACTGACCAACATCGGCCGATGTGTGGATCTTCTGCAGATGTGCGGCAGCTGATTCAGAAGATGCTTGCCTTTCGTCTATGTACGGCTCCCTATGAAATTACACAGTAATCACTTCTGAGAGTTATATCTAACGCTGTGATCTGGATAAAAGGCCTCTCGGTCTCTTATTTGTTCTATGAAGGCCATGAGAGTGTTCTTGATTTTTGGACGTTCCTGCAAGATCGCTTTAGTTTTCTCGTGCCCCATCCGCGATACCGTCAGTACCATGCCAACTTTTTGGGTGGTACCTTCTTCGATCGTCCTTGCAGCTGGGGTGTCCCAGGTATGAGAAGGTGATTTCAGTGTGATTGTGTAACATCAGGACTCGGTATAATGTACCGCCAAAATGGAATATTCTTCGCGAAGACGTGCCTGGGACATGCCTGGCTGTTTTGGGCTTCACAATGCGTCTACCGAAAACATTTTGTTTGTTCTGCCAGGGGGGCGTTTTCTTTAATTCCCTTTATGATTTATTTGTTATTGATGCTAATTACACATCATTATTTTACGCCAGGATGGTGACCTATGTGATCTAAACAAATAACAAAAAAATTGATATGATACATGAACTGAAAAACTAACTGATGAAACATTATACTTATTTAAGTTTTCTAAAAATTTTTTATGAAGAAAACAGTCATTTATTTTAGAACACCAGACATTTTTATTGGCTTTGTCATTATCTAAAAAAATTAAAAAATAAGATGGTAGAGCACTAAAGAAAAGAATAGAGGATAGCATCTTTGTTTTTAAAAAAAGAAAAAATAGGGTAGCATCATTGATTACTAATCAAAACGTGCCTTGTCTCGGGCTCAAAACCCGCCACCGCTCAAATTTTGTTTAATAATCTGCATTAGCGGCCTAGACTCTGGCATAAGAAGTCACTATCACTCTGCCAACGGGCTTGTCAAAGAAGGCAGAGGAGTGGACAGAGTTCAGGGCCCCTCTTCTCCTTGGGGTGGGAAAATCAGCAATGGTCAATAGAATGAGGATGTAGAAGGCAGTGGAAAACACTGCATTAAAGAAATAACGTGTATCCACAGGACATGTGGCCTACTATTGATGAAGTGTCATGATGATGTCTCCATGAGCAAAAGATTCAGGAATATTCCCCCTGTTGGATTTCCAGGAGGGGTCTGCCAAGGGAGAGGCGACTGTGAAAAAAGATTGAGTAATCAACGAAGCGATAACGTTCTTCGAGACTGGGAGTGGAATGACAGAAAACTGAATGAAGTATGGAAGCTAGAAAATCTAAAAAGTGAAATGCAAAGGTTGAATTTAGATATAGTAGGGGTCAGTGAAGTGAAATAGAAGGAAGACACGGATTTCGGGTCAGATGATTATAGGGCAATATCAACAGCAGCAGGAAATGATATAAAGGCAGTAGGATTCGACATGAATAGAAAACCAGGGAAACACTGTTTTACTGTGAACAGTTAAGTGATAGGATTGTTCTTGTCAGAATAGACAGCAAACCAACACCAACAACAGTATTTCAAGTATACAAGCTGAAGTTGCAAGCTGAAGAGGAAGAGGTAGAAAAGTACATCAGGTTACCCAAAGGCTAATAAAATACATAAAGGGAGATGAAAATTTAATAGTCATGGGGAACTGGAACGTGGATGTACGGAAAGGAATAGAAGATATGGTTACAGGAGAATATGGGCTTAGAACAACGAATGAGAGAGGAGAATGACTAATCGAGTTCTGTAATAAATTCCACCCAGTAACAGCGAATATTCTGTTAAAGAATCAAAAGAGGAGGAGTTATACTTGGAAAAGACCAGGTGCTACGGGAAGACTTCCGATACATCACATCATGGTCAGACAGATGTTGCGAAATCTTATAGTGGACTGTAAGACACACCCAGTAGCTGATATAGATTTAGATCGCAATGTAGTAATGAAGAAGAGTAGGCTGACGTTCAAGAGGTTAGTGAGGAAGTATCAATACGCAAAGAAGTTGGACACAGAAGTATCAAGGGATGACGAGATTAGCTTGAAGTTCTCTAAGGCTATAGATACAGCAATAAGGAATAGCTCAGAAGGCAGTATAGTTGAAGAGGAATGGACGTCTCCAAATAGGGCAGTCACAGAAGTTGGAAAGAAAAACATAGGTACAAACAAGGTAACTGCGACCGAACCGTGGATAACAGAAGAGTTAATTCAGTTAATCGACGAAAGAAGGACTTACAAAAAAGTTCAGGGAAATTCAGGAATACATAAACACAAGTAGCTGAGGAGTGAAATAAATAGAAAGTGCAGGAAAGCTAAGACGAAATGGGTGCAGGTAAAATGTGAAGAAATCAAAAAAGAAATGATACTGGGAAGGACAGACTCAGCATATAGGAAAGTCAAATGAACGTTCGGTGAAATTAAAAGCAAGAGTGGTAACATTAAGAGCTTAACGAGAATGCCACTTTTAAACACAGATGAGAAAGCGGGTAGGTGGAAAGAGTGCATTGACGGCCTCTATGACGGAGAAGATTTGTCTGATGCGGTAGAAGAAGAAACAGGAGTCGATGTAGAAGAGAGAAGGGATTCAGTATTAGAATCAGAATTTAAGGAAACTTTGGAGGACTTAAGATCAAAAAAGAAAATCGGGATGGGTAATACTCCATCTGACATTCTAAAATATTTGGAGAAGTGGCAACATAACGACTATTCACGTTACTGTGTAGAATGTGTGAGTCTGGTAACATACCATCTGAGTTACGAAACAAATTTCATTTACACAGTTCCAAAGACTGCAAGAGCTTACAAGTGTGAGAATTAACGCACAATTAGCTTAACAGCTCACGCATCCAAGCTGCTGACAAGAAGAATATACAGAAGAACTGAAAAGAAAATTGAAGATGTGCTACATAACAATCAGTTCAACTTTAGAAAAGGTAAGTGCACCAGAGAGGCAATTCTGACATTGTGGTTGATGATGGAAGCTAAAGAAAAATCAAGTCCGTTTCATAGGATTTGTCGACCCAGAAAAAGCGTTCGACAATGTAAATGGTGCAAGATGTTCGAAATTCTGAGAAAAATAGGCTTGAGTTCCAGGGATAGAGGGGTAACGTACAACATGTACAAAAGCCAAGAGGGAATAATAAAAGTGGACGACCGAGAATGAAGCACTCGGATTAAAAAGATGTAAGACGTAGATGTAATCTTTCCCCTGCTATTCAATCTGTTCACCATAGAAACAATGTTGGAAATATCAGAAAGAGTCATGAGTGGAATTCAAATTCAGGTGAAGGGATATCAATGATACGATTCGCTGATGACATTGCCATCCTTGGTGAAAGTGAAGAAGAATTACAAGATATGCTGAATGGAATGAACAGTCTTATTGGTACAGTACGTGGATGGAGAGAAAATCGAAGAAAGACTAGAGTAATGAGAAGTAGCAGAAATGAAAACAGCGAGTAACTTATCAGGATTGATGGTCACGATGTAGATGAAGTTAATGAATTCCGCTACCTAGGCAACAACTTGCGTCTTAAGAAAGCTGATGCATTATCCTCTCCATCCTTCCTATTACGCTATTGTGAAGAGAAGACTATTCCACTTTCGCCTTCGTGGGCCACCATATCAGCACTGCCGCGCCCAAGAGACTGTTTCGTCGTGCAAATCTTTGCGCCGCTGCGAGGGAAAGCATACATCACTGCAGAAAGCAGTTGGATACAACGGCCGCGATGTAATGATGGCCCAATTGTAGCTGACGAAGTCGCTCTCAGCTTTGGAGTGTGGACTGATGCAGCTACAGTAGCACAACAAATGTTGTCGCAGAGGACAACCAAGGAAAGGCAAGAATAGAAATTGAGCCGTGTGTAACAGCAATGGCGTGTGGCAGAATGGAGAACAACAAAATGCATTGTTATGAACATGACGACCAGAACTATCGACCGTAGGTCATGTCGGCTCTTAAGAAAGGATTTAATTTTGCGCCATAACCGTGGAGTATCCACTTCTCAGACGTAACAAGTGATGTGGAAAACGCAGTTCGCGAGGTGCTCAGTGAAACTGCAGAAGAAGTTCATCGAGAAACGAGCCGCATTCTTTCAATATAGAAGTCGCCAACCTCGAACTCGTGAACTGAAGGGTATTAGTCTTAGCAACGATCCTCTCCTTGTAGTCCCTCCATCTGGCAAAGGCAATGCAGCCATCATTATGGAAGGGGCCGACTATGATCCGAAGATTCGTTTGATGGTGAAGGAGGAGACATATTAAACGTTACGAAGGGACCCAACATTCAGAATAATGAAGAAGGCGCTGGACCTTCCAAGAGATCTTCCCTCGAAGAGAAAGTCATTAAAAATCTCCGTCCCCGGGCACCTCGGCTACCTACATGATATGGCGTTCCGAAGGTTCGCAAGAAGAACGCACCTCGGCGTCCCGTTGTCAGCACCAGTGTATCGCCGACTTACAGACTCGCGAAACATATGGTCAGTCTCCTTACTCCGTAGGTTGGTCACTGTGTGCACCACATAAAGAATATGACTCACTTTACCAGTTAAATTAAATGCCTAACCCTTGCAAAAGGAGATACTATGGTTAGTATTGATGTAGTGTCACTACTCAAGCGAGTTCCCATTAAAGATTCTAAAGATCTCGTCTCCCAGTAAGCACACTCTGACGTCGCATTTTTCTGGATGATGGAGAATATTTTGGCCACACGGACGGCTTCCCAATGGGGAGCTCAATAGATCCAGTAACAGGCAACCTGTTTATGGAGTACTTTGATGACGTCGCCCTGGACACAGCTCCTGCGAAATCTAGTTATTTTTGTCGTTACGTCGATATAACGTTCGTTGTCTGATATCATGGACGTGAAGAGTTGAGAGACTGCCTGAACCACATCAGTAATATCTATGACAACATGAAGTTCACGACGCAGGCAGAGACAGATGGTGCATTGCCGTTCCTTGACGTCCTTGTTCACCGAAAAGAAAATGGCTGCCTCAGTCACAGATCGAGCGGAAGACGTCTCAGCGGCAGAAAAACAGCAAAGTGAGCGAGCCGCTGTGGGAAATCACTCAACGGAAACGGCTACAACAACCGTCAGATTTTGCAACTCATCTTTCCGAAAACACGTGAGCAGAAGGAAGACGAGGTGTAGTAAAATTAGTATACCAAACAATAACTCCATACAGAAATGCCTGAAGAAGGGAGGTCAAAGTGACATGTACCAATGAACTGGCATTTACCAACTGCTGTGGAACAGCTGAGATGCTTTATACGTACGACAGACAGGTAGAACTTTTGAAATAGGGCATAAGGAACACAAAATAGTGTGGGAATATGGCACTGGTCGTTCAACATTTGCAGAACACCTCCGACATGAAAAACGCCACCTTTTCACAGTAGAGCAGGTCATGAAAATCGTCAGCTTCAGCAACAAGAAATACCTCCCAAATCCACAAGACAATTTCCTAATTTAAAAATAATAATAGAGAAAAAAAAAACTCAATAAATGCCCAGACAAACAATATCAAAATGGTTCAAATGGATGTGAGGACTATGGAACTTAACTGCTGAGGTCATCAGTCCCCTACAACTTAGAACTAATTAAACCTAACTAACCTAAGGACATCACATACATCCATGCCCGAGGCAGAATTCGAACCTGCGACCGTAGCGGTCACGCGGTTCCAGACTGTAGCGCCTAGCACCGAAACAATAGCAACCAGATGCTATTTAAACTAACGAAACATATTGTTGAGAAAGAACAAACTCTCTAGACACTACCAAATAATATCATAAACTAGGCAATTTCCCCTCCATTGATCATCCATCACCATACCATAGTAAGGCTATAGCTTACACACATAGAACCTTGGACATTTTCACTCCCCTGACACACACACACACACACACACACACACACACACACACAAATAAACACGGATTATCATCTCCACTTTAAAATAAAACTAAAAGACGAAATTTACACTCACACACACACACACACAGGTATGCATTCACTCTTTCTCTCCCCCCCCCCCCCCCCCTCTCTCTCTCTCTCTCTCTCTCTCTCCATTTCCATCTCTCTATTCCTCTCCCTCTCAATAATCAGATAAAATAACATATAAACACACAGAGCGATAGCAGACGCTTCCACTACTGCCAGGACAAACAAAACACAAACGCTTCCTGCAATATCAAAACAAAACACAGATATGGATAGGGGACAGTGACACTTTCACACGCAGAAATATGAATATATTTAGTGCAGTGAAACTGCTGCGTGCAAATTCACATCTCATACGTTTGGATGGCGAAGAAGAACGCACTAAAACACAGTGAGTAACTAGAAGAATAAATGCTGTATACAATTGCAAGTGATGCATGCGAATTGTTTGTGGTTATAGCAAACACAATTGTAAGAGAAAATAACCAAACTGTTACAGTGTCCACTTTTGATGCTTTGGAATAAAGCGAAATACAACTGGTCTTAATATGAATTTTATTACAGTTGCAACAGACGGCAGTTAACCTTTACAACTTTCTTTTGTAAGCCCCATTTGCGGCCTTCTGTGGAGGCTACAAAGTAAGACAGAAGTACAGGCAGTATTAAAACTTGGAAGGCGGGTCTTTAATAGTGGTCAGCTGACAAGATTAGTGACCATAAGAGACAAGTTAGGCGTCTTTGTTTCCGTATAGCACTGCTGTTTTAGTAACATTTTCAACAAAGTTCACTCTACAGTCCAACGAACAAACTATAAGTAAAACAATATGACAAACAACCTGTTACCTTGCAAAGGTGATTGGTATGCTGATTACCATTTATAGTTGGATGTACAGAATCTTTCTCCGTAACTGCCGTATTGCGTATGTACCGCTCTATCGTTTGCATAGTTCTCTGAAACTATTAGTCAAGTGTAATAGAAAACTGCAATAAATTTAGCGGTTCTGCTCCTTAATATATCTGAAAATTAATGACCTCCTGAGGCATGATTCGGTATGTCATCAAACACTTACAAGCCATTACTCCAGCTGTTAGTTTCTGTTTGTACAAGAAGTCTTGAGCATCATAAGAGTTTTTCTCCCGTGTTACGAGCTGGGCCAAACATATACCATTGCAAGTCACGTGCAGACCGTATGTTGATTAGTGTCTGCTCCTGTCTCTGTTCTGACCGCTTTAACCTTTTGGTACAACCCAGTGAAGTAAATACAGTGTCTGTGCTCTCTTCCCAAGAATAATATTACTCTCATTCTTAGTATTCAGACTAAGGACTGTTTTCCCTTACAAAATTGTCTTGCTACGGGGAATTCAAGTTTTTTAATTAATTTTTTTGTTATTATTCGAATAAGGATTCCACTAATTCGTCCGTCGGAATTCTTTCTTAGAAATTATGAGCAAACATTTGCAGAGTAAGGAACCTACGGCGCTTTAAGCAAGTGACACGAAAAGCGATTATTTACTCTTATTTTCTGGTTTTCTATGAAGTGCAGTTACGCTATTGTACACAAAATATGTACTAACGCACTAGGAACATACACCAGGTGTTGCTCGGTCGATGAGTGTGTATCCTATGTTGTTATATGATGCCTAACGACGAGTGTTAAACCAAAGACTGAACTTACGTTGCACCAAGATAAGTTACCCAACCGATTTTGGAACCATATACATCAAGGGCACAGAGGCATTGAACCATCCGACAGGAACATAAGTCGTCTATTACTTCCTGCCATTATATACATACTACGTTAGTCACTTTTTAAAAAAATTAATCAGAGTTCCTTTTCCTATAACCTTCTGATAGCCTAGAATGCTAGATTATCGGACAGTTGACAGGAAGTAGTAAAATCGTAAAACCATCTTAAGAAAGAGGCTTGACGTATATGTTGGATGCCACAAATCTTAACAGTTTCACAGCAAAGTGACATCCGAATCAAATAACAGAAGAATTGAAAGGCTGGTAAACAGTAAATGCCTACTTCGAATATTATTGATGGTCAGTCTAGTAAACCCCGAAGTCTGTTATTACGAAGAAAAATTACCGGATCCTATATCTATCCAGTTTAATGATTAACTGTTGAAACGATACCATCGCAGTCACACCGTGCTCAAATGCAGTTTGAATTTGTGGCATTCTACATATCGTATAGATGTCTACTTTTTAACAGATTTTGTAATAGGATATAGCCCTAGAATGCTACCATATCATTTTAGCTACACCAGTGTCTTGAGATGACAGAAATTATTTCTGTTTGATAATGACGTAATACCGAGATTATCAAAGCAAAATGAAGCTTCTACAGCCATAAGTGGAATATAACGTCTGTTGCAATTACTCTTACGTGCTGTGGATTCATTTTACATGTCGTAAGTCATTCATAATACATACGAAGTTAATGTATTACTGTTTCTGTCTTACATCTACTTGGTAATTAGGAGATACTGAATGTAAGAACTTTTTTACCTGTTAGCCGCGTAGGTATTGTGTTGTATATGCGAGTTTTGTAGACTTGTGGACTATGGAGGAAGAAAATGTTAATTAGTAAATACACATATCAAAAAAAGGTTTTGCTTCACCCCGGTTCCCAGAATACCTGGATATTTTATCACAGACACAGTCCCTTTGACTGTTCAGAGATGTCACTAAACCCGCCCAAAGATGTAAACAACCATGCACGTCCAGCGCCGGTTAGACGGAGAGGTCCGACAGACGGTCATTTCCAGTGATTCTACCAGGTAAGAGGTACACGGCTCGTGTTGTCTGCTGTTCAACCATGCCTAGACGGTCAATAATTAAGTTCGATCGCGTCCGCATTGTTACTTTGTGCCAGGAAGGGATCTCAACATGGGAAGTGTCCAGGCATCTCGGAGTTAACCAAAGTGATGTTGTTCGGGCATGGAGGAGGTACAGAGAGACAGGAACTGTCGATGACATACCTCGCTCAGGCAGCCCAAGGGCTACTACAGCCACAGCACGTCGTGTTACGACTCAAACTGTGAGCAATAGGCTGCATGATGCGCAACTTCACTCCAGACGTCCTTGGCGAGGTCCATCTTTGCAACCGCGACACCATTCAGCGCGGTACAGATGCGCCCAACAACATGCCGCATGGACCGCTTAGGTACTCTTCACCGATGGGTGTCGCATATGCCTTCAATCAGACAATCGTCGAAGACGTGTTTGGAGGCAGCCCGGTCAGGCTGTAAGCCTTAGACACACTTTCCAGAGAGTGCAGCGATGTGGAGGTTGCCTGCGGTTTTGGGGTGGCATTATGTGGGACCAACGTACGCCGCTGGTGGTTATGGAAGGCGCCGTAACGGCTGTACGATACGCGAATGCCATCCTCCGACCAATAGTGCAATCATATCTGCAGGATATTGACGAGGCACTCGTCTTCATGGACGACAATTTACGCCCCCATCGTGCACATCTTGTGAATGACTTCCTTCAGGATAACGACATCGCTCGACTAGAGTGGCCAACATGTTCTCCATACATGAACCCCATCGAAAATGACTGGGATAGTTTGAAATGGGCTGTTTAGTGACGACGTGACCCACCAACCACTCCGAGGGATCTACGCTGAGTCGCCGTTGAGAATTGGGACAATTTAGAGCAACAGCGCCTTGATGAACTTGTGGATAGTATGCCACGATGATTACAGGCATGCATCAACGCAAGAGGATGTGCTACTGGGTATTTGAGGTACCGGTGTGTACAGCAATCTGGACCACCATCTCTGAAGTTATTCCTGTAGGGTGGTACTACATGCAATGTGTGGTTTCCATGAGCAATAGAAAGGGCGGATATGATGTTTATGTTGATCTCTATTCCAATTTTCTGTACAGGTTCCGGAAGTCTCGGAACCGAGATGATGCAAAACTTTTTTTGGTGTGTGTAGTACAGCACAAACTGTTGTATGTAGAGTTTTGGAACACATGATGTCTTTCGTCGGTTATTCCAGGGAGTGACTGAGTTTAGAATACCATGAACGAAAGCGGACTAGAGAGTGCCATCAGCAGTTTCCACCATCTTTTTCTTTTCTTGATGTTCCTAGATATGTGTTTGTGTTTTGCGCAGCATTTGTAATTATTTCGTGTTCTACAAATTTAACTGCTATATAATATAGCCAGACTGTCAGACCAGGTAACTACATTGTTACAGAATCTTATGGCAGGTTAAATTCTGTGCTTTTTTTTTTAAAGAAAAATGGTTCATAACATGTGAACTGTAACGAAATACTTCACTGGACGCGCAACATCTTGCACCTTGACAGAGAAGAAGGTTTTTCACCGATGAAAGTGGGACACAAGCAAACTAAATGATTTTCATTAGTGTCTTAATACTTTTATCTGTCTAAGTAATGGACATTTGTTTTAGTTTCCAATAACTTGAAGCTCTAAAGCTATTTAGCTTGTAATTGGTTTTTCACGATACATCAGCTTAACTGTAGTATTGGGGTGTAGTAGAGTAACCATGCAACAGAGAGACGACCAAATATAGTATTGACAAAATATTCTAGACTGCAGTGCACCTAAATTTCCTTTGAATATTTGTCTATAGGTACACGATAATGTTGTATGTTGGAATATCCTTCTACATTTGAGAAAAACCTTCATCCTCCGTAGTAGTTTTTGTAATGCCAGAAAAAGGCTGAAGCATGAATGCTGTCAGCTAAAAAATGGAATAAGAAATTACTTTGACTTATATCACACAGCTGGCTAGAGGCGACAACCTGAAAGGTATCACTGCGTCCAACAGTCTCCCCACTGCAGTTCCACTTGGATTTATAGATAGTGTCGTACTGAAATATGTGTGCCAAGTATGATATTCGGCAGCAAGAATACTCAGAAAATGTTTTTTCATCTTGCGTTGCATTAAGAGATTGATGTTGTTGAAGAAACCTCGAGATTTCACTGCATATATGATTCTAGCGCCAAATAGCTGTGCCGTCTCGGTTCGTTTCCCGAGTATTACCTACGAATTACTGCAAAAAATTATTTAAGGAGCCATCGTTGTTAACTGAATCATTAACATTATTTAGCCACAATCATGCATAAATTAACTTCCGTAAGTCACTCTTAGAATCAATTTAACGATTGGTCTTCGAATTTCGACCGGTTAAGTTTTTAGGTATGTTACTGCCTATCGTGCATTTTTTTCTATTTTATGTATTTCCCGATTATTGCGACACTTGCATTACGTATGTTTAGTGTCACTTATTGATGATCATCTGCACACAGTTATTTATGAGAAATATCAAGTCAATTACGCGTTGGTCCATCTCTGGTCATTAAGCGAGCAGTTACTCGGCTTGGCATTTATTGACAGGGTTGTTGGACGTCTTCCTGGGGGATATCCTGGCAAATTATGTTTAGCTGGCATCTTTTACTTTTCGATTATCAGTCTTCTGACTGGTTTGATGCGATCCGCCAAGAATTCCTCTCCTGTGGCTCAAATGGCTCTGAGCACTATGGACTTAACGTCTGAGGTCATCAGTCCCCTATAACTTAGAACTACTTACACTAACCTAAGGACATCACCCACTTCCATGCCGGAGCCACGATTCGAACTTGCGACCGTAGCGGTGGCGCGGTTCCAGACTGAAGTGCCTAGAACCACTCGGCCACAACGGCCGGCTCCTTTCCTGTGCCAAGCTCCTCATCTCCGAGAAGTACTTGCAACCTACGTCCTCAATTATTTACTGGATGTATTCTAATCTCCGTCTTCCTCTACCGTTTTTGCCCTCTACAACTTCTCTCTAGTACCAAGGAAGTTATTCCTTGATGTATTAACAGATGTCTTATCGTCCTGTCCCTTATCTTTTTCTGTGTTTTCCACATATTCCTTTCCTTTCCGATTCTGCGTGAAACCTCCTCATTACTTACCTTATCAGTCCACCTAATTTTCAACTTTCGTCTATAGCGCCACATCTCAAACGCTTCGATTCTCTTCTGTTCCGGTTTTCCCACAGTCCATCTTTCACCTCCATACCGTGCTGTGCTCCAAACGTACATTCTCAGAAATTTGCTCTAGATATTAAGGCCTATGTTTGATACTAGCACACTTCTTTTTTCCACGAATTCCCCTTTAGTCAACGCTAATCTGCATTTGACGTCCTCCTTGCTCCGTCCGTCATTGGTTAGTGAAATTCCGTATCTTCATCTACTTTGTGACCACCAGTTTCTCGCTGTTCCCATTTCTGCTACTACTCATTACTTTCGTCTTTCTTCGATTTACTCTCAGTCCATATTCTGTACTCATTAGACTGTTGATTCCATTCAGCAGATCATGTAAGTCTTCTTCACTTTTACTCAGGACAGCAATGTCATCAGTGAATCGTATCGTTGATATCTTTTCACCTCGAATTTTAATTCGACTGCTGAACCTTTCCTTTACTTCCATCATTGCTTCATCCATGAACAGATTGAACAGTTGAGGCGAAAGACTACATCCCTGTCTCACACTCTTTTTAGTTCGAGCACTCCTTCTCACGGTCGTCCACTCTCATTATTCCCTCTTGGCTCTTGTATATTACCCCACTCTCACTGTAACTTAGCCCTATTTTTTTCAGAATTGCGAACATCATGCACCATGTTACATAGTTGAACACGTTTTCCTGGCCCACAATTCATACGAAGGTGTCTAGATTTTTCTTTAGTCTTGCTTCCATTGCCAACCGCAACGTCGGAATTGCCTCTCTGAAGCATTTACCTTTCCTGAAGCCAAACTGATCGACATCTAACACATCTTCAATTTTCTTTTCCGTTCTTCTGTATTTTATTCTTCTCATCAACTTGAATGCATGAGCTTTTAAGCTAATTGTGCGATACTTCCGGCACTTGTCAGCGGATTAGATCGTCAAAATTCCATGGCCAGAGGACTCTAAACATTCCCAGTAGGGGAGAGTTCTGGCGAAATTGATGGCACAGGTAGGGTTTGGTAAGCTCGAAGAGAAGCCGTAGAAACGTATTTGTTTGTCATCGGGGCTCAGTTTAAAGCTGGACTCATCCCTGGAGCCATTCTACTCCAGTCAAGAAGATTATAAGCCGAAGACGTTTCTGGAGACGCCCTAGAAAGTGGTGGTATACCAACCTTATTGTCGTCCGTCTTATGGACAACGACCAGGAATGATATCTGGGGTGCCATTTCTCTTCAAAGCAGGACCCATGTGGCCGTCATCCGACGCACCCTTATAGCAAAGAGGTACGTCATCGATTTTGTACGCCCCGTTTTGTTGTCCTTAGCGGCAAGCCATCCTGGTTTTACATTTCAGCAAGATAATGCCCGCCCATACAAGGAGAGACTTTCCACAGTTGTCTTCTTGCTTGCCAAACACTACCTTGGTCAGCAAGGTCATCAGATCTCCCTTAGCTGAGAACATTTGAAGCATTATGGACCGGGCCTTACAACGAACTAGGGATTCTGACAACCTATCACTCCTATTGGACGGTATTTGGCAGGATATCACTTTGAATGACACCCAACAACTCTGTCCATCAATGCAAAGCCGAGTAACTGCTTGCTAAGTGCCAGAATTGGACCAACGCATCATTGATTTAACCGACTTTCTCAGTTTGTGAAGTTATTTGCCTTGCATAAATCATCCAACTTTTCAAAATTGTATCCATTGCCTTGGCTCTTCATGTTCATCGCTTATACACATTTCCGTCCCATTTGGATAATTCCTTCGTGGAGTTTTCTTTGTTTTTTGTTTTTTTGTGTTAGGACACATGATAGTCCCCTACAGAATAATTTAAGAGAGATGTAGATTGGTGTGAGTATAAGATTTCCCGGGGTATACCACTCAGAAAGTCTGGGTTTCTATCTAAGTAGCATTGCTAAAATACCCGACGTTTCTTAGGGTGTCATACTCAACATCTTCTGGTGATGATCGCCACTATTCGAAAAGAAGCGCTATTGCAACACTGTCTCGCGACTGGAAAGCTGGCAACTCTAGAGCTTTTCGTTAGTCTAAACTGGTGACTGAACTTGGATCTTTTATGATACAATAATTAATAGAAAAAGTAAATTATTCCACTAATACGACTAGCAATTACTTCTCAGTACCGTTGGGTCGTGAGTCGAAAGACGAGAAAAGACACTAACAGTCATTTTAAATCACCTTAAATTAATTACGTTGTAGGGTTCTGACTCATACTTTTCTGCAACATACTACATGTTACATTGTTTTAAACTTTCCTAATCACTTACCTTTAGCAGTTTCATGCAGTAAAGAGCCTGACAAACTATAAGATGAAAGAATAACGTTACTCGAGTTTCATTCATGACATAACGCTCCTCGAGTAACGATCTACCATCAGACACCTGTAAATTTTTACCTTTGTTTATGGAGCTATCTCCTCGATTCTGTAGAAATCTGTATCCCAATTGCTTCAACTGATTTCGAAGGAAAATAACATGCTCCATAAGCAACCTACACTTCAAATAACATCTTTAACCCTTTACTATATATATCCTACATTACTGATGAAACCTCCTTTTAAGTTTAAAAATTATGACAGATATCTAAGCTGCTGCGGCGAGATGAGACTCATTTGTCGTCCTGACGAGCTAATGACGAAAGCTCGCTGGAAAACACCAAATTACTTTATTAACTGCAATTCAATTTAGCCACTAGTATTCGGTTGCCCTTTGGTTCTGATAATAACAGCATGCGAAGAGTTTGTAAGATGATACTGTGCAGAGTCGAAAAACTTCCTTATAAATTAAATTAGATGCACATGAAAGAGCGCTCCGAGAGACCTATGTTGCATCCAGTCCATTAGAAAGAAGCTGAGAAAAGAAAAGTTATAACGGGCGACGGAAGCAAATTTTATTATAAAGTTTTCTTTCGTAGTTGTTACACAACTTGGCCTGACAGTTCATTTTGTCGTTGAAATGTTTACCGGAATACGTAACGAAGTTTCAAGCACTGCGTTTAAGGTATGTTAATGAGTTATTCAAACAGTGACGCCGCCTGCTCGTTGTGGAAATGAGATTTGCTCACAGCTATTTAGCAGCTGAAAAATACTTCGCAAAGCAATGAAAGATAAACGGGTTTGTCCAAACAATTAAATCAAAATGGAAATTTAAAATAGCTTAGTAATGAGGAAGGAGGAAAACACTTTGTCCGATAGTGGCAGTAAAAGTCTCTCTTTAGAAAAGAGGTAAATGATTTCCATTTTTGTATTATTATTGTGGTTATTATTTACTTAATCGTCACTTCGATATAACAATATGGGTGAAGAGTATTTGTACTGCTCGTTTGCTACCGTAAAATAAATAGCAGTAATCTTCCGTAGCTACGTAAAAGGGACTAACCACATGACGCTAACTGTTGGTAAAGCGGTTAGTAGACTGAGATGTATTGGCAGATTCTTAAGGAACTTTAATTCATTTACAAAACACTTTGCCAACATAATAGTTGTTAGAACGATTCTTGAGTGATGCTCGTCAGCTTGAGACCCTAACCCGGCTGGAAGAAAAGAGAGGGAAGATCCAACCGAGAGCGACACTTTTCATCATGTCGTTTAGTCGACACGAGAGCGTTACCGAGATGTTGAACGAACTCCTCTGTCAGACGTTACAAGTGACTCGTTTTGAATCGCCGAGAGATTTACGGTTGAAATTCCGGGAGCGTGCTACTCGCGAAGAGTCAGGCAATATATTACATTCTGACAAAAAAGTCTCGTGTAATGATCACAACGAGAACATCACAGATATTAAAACTCGTGTAGGTTTGTCGACAGTCATTGTTCTCACGAGTCATTTGTGAATGGAACGGGAGAGGGTTCGGGGTGAAATGAAAGGGGAATGGAGGAGACACATTTACGAGATGTAGCCTCCCTGACTCACCCCTAAGGTGGCACCAACCTGTTCTATGCACTTACCCCAACTAAAAACCTCCAAATGGCTTTCGTTGTTGTAGTAACACAGTAGACTTCACGCATACTAGAACCTTAGTATGCGGGCAGATGCAGAAAGACTACATACCCACACACGCACACAACCGTAACACTAGGCCACCTCATAACCAAATATGACGACGCTCGTAATTACCATCCGGTGTGCCAGCAGCACTATCTCGGTTCGTCTGTTGTTTGACAAAGGAGAGCACAGGACACCAAGCAGAATTGAAGGTAAAACGTCTGCCTCTATGTATAAGAACACATGCGAGTTTTATCTCAAGCGCTTCCTTAACAACAGTATCGCAGCAGAAGGAAGCGCATACGAGAATCTCGGCGTTGTTGGGTTCCACAGCATCATTGGAGCGAAGGAAATGTTCTATAACACTAAATTAGTCGGCTGCTGTAGCTTTGCGTGGCACTTATGCTCAATACAATATGATCCACGATCCTGCTGGTCTGACCAATGTATGACATGCCACAACTGCAATGGATGCGATATACACCAGCTTTATGAAAAAGATCATATCTTACATATCTTAAAAGGGCCTTAACCTTAAACGGTGACATCTTTCGTACGATGGTGCTTCGATATGTGTAGTGTACCACCTTGCTTCTCTGTTGACCGAACTAGTAGGTCGGTCATTAAATCGTGTTAAGAAATCGATAGCCGTCCGGTGTGGCCGAGCGGTTCTAGGCGCTTCAGTCTGGAACCGTGCTATCACTACGGTCGCAGGTTCGAATCCTGCCTCGGGCATGGATGAGTGTGATGTCCTTAGGTTAGTTAGGTTTAAGTGGTCCTAAGTTCTAGGGGACTGATCACCTCAGATGTTAAGTCCCATAGTGCTCAGAGCCATTTGAACCATTTGAAAAATCGATGGTTTTCTTAATTGGATCACATGGACTGCGTTTGAACAACTTTAATACTGTAGTAAGTTTGAATGTGGTCTCTCTCTTTTCACGGCCGGCCGCGGTGGTCTAGCGGTTCTAGGCGCGCAGTCCGGAACCGCGCGACTGCTACGGTCGCAGGTTCGAATCCTGCCTCGGGCATGGATGTGTGTGATGTTCTTAGGTTAGTTAGGTTTAAGTGGTTCTAAGTTCTAGGGGACTGATGACCTCAGAAGTTGAGTCCCATAGTGCTCAGAGCCATTTTCTCTTTTCACACACATTCCTCTGTGGTTAGTGTTGAATTTTTCGAATTACGGCTTCCACTCATTTTTTACTCATAGATCAGTTCTCTCAACAGACAGGCTGAGCTGCGATGATGAGAGCCATTTCTCACCTAATATTGCCAGTATGTTTACAGAATTCAATTTGGCCGAGTTCAAAAAATGTTTCAGATGGCTCTGAGCACTATGGGACTTAACATCTGAGGTCATCAGTCCCCTAGAACTTAGAACTTCTTAAACCTAACTAACCTCAGGACATCACACACACCCATGCCCGCGGCAGGATTCGAACATGCGACAATAGCGGTCGCGCGGTTCCAGAATGAAGCACCTAGAACCGCTCTGCCAAATTCGGCCGAGTATTCGCTTCACTGTAAAGATGGAAAAGGATTGCTACCTTCCCTTCCTTGATGGTCGAGAGGAAGGCTGTTTGCACGTTGGAACAGCCTGTTAATAGAAAGTCAGAGCGATTTTTATCTTCAGACAGTTGTCACCGTCTGGCGTAGCGCGAGAGGGTACTTCTTAGCTTGGTTCACAGCGCCCATGTCGTCTCAGGCACTGACAGATTTCAGCTGTTTTAGCTCGTCTAGGAGCTATCTTTTGCCAGTACTGTTATAGTGAGAGCCAACTAGGGTTAAGTTGTCCTACGACCATCGTGAATCGGACGACAGTATTGGTCGTATTCTGCGGATATACGGTGTGAAGTGTGTTTCCCGACCACCACCTAGGAATGAGGCCCTTATGGGGTCTGTAAAGAACTATCGTGATTTGCTTAAGGTGGGTATCCACCATATTCCTTGAAGTTGCGGCATAGATCACCAAGACCGCGGCCAGTTGAAGTGGCCGTGCGGTTCTAGGCGCTGCAGTCTGGAACCGCGAGACCGCTACGGTCGCAGGTTCGAATCCTGCCTCGGGCATGGATGTGTGTGATGTTCTTAGGTTAGTTAGGTTTACCTAGTTCAAAGTTCTAGGGGACTAATGACCTCAGAAGTTAAGTCCCATAGTGCTCAGAGCCATCAAGACCATGGAGGGTCAGCGTCACACGTGCTTCAAACGCGTTTAAAATGGCCGAACAAATCTGAAATTGCAGAACTCTGAGTTCTCACCGGCCATTCTATGGGATATACCAACAGAGAGATCCTGGCGTGGACTTACAGCCAAGGGGATAGTGTAATTAAGAACGCAGTTCAGATTAAACAGGGAAGAGAGCTTATAAATAGAAACGGCGATTGCTACTTAAATTCTGCTTGTAATCCTGCTCTCTCGCTGGTCGAACAACACAGCGATATGGGTAATGGTACTTACTCATCGTTTGGCAGTTAATTTTCACAATGCACAATTTCTGACGCTGATCATTCTTAATTGCATGGTGATGATAGTAGTCGTTAACGGTGTGTGTGTGTGTGTGTGTGTGTGTGTGTGTGTGTGTGTGTGTGTGTGTGCTTTGTTTTTCACCATTTAACAATACCGATGGTTTAAATTTACGAACAGTGCTTCCTCGATGCATTTGTGCCTTGAAAATGAGGGATATATTAGGGGAAATCCACTGCAGCTGCACCCTGTAAGTTGCTCAGCATTTGATAGGCCAGGAGAAACTCAAGTGTAAAATGAATTGTTACTGGTATGAGGAAAATTCCGAATATCAGCACAATATTTTGTCCGTTGAATAAAAATGAGATCTCTTCAGAAGATGCGAAAAAACTAACTGATTCTCGTTCGTATCTTCACCATCCCGTACGACTTTCAAAAGACATAAAGAACTTTTTGTCGAAGAATACCCATCGTCTAAGAGCGCTCACTTTAAGTGGCATTAACCGTCCATTGTAACGCTGTATATCGACAGAAAGACTTGTCGTTCGCTGTTGCTCCTCCACTGTTTCTTAGTATCCAGATAGTAAAGCCATTTTGTTAGGATGTAAAGTAACATATGCACTTCGTAATTCAAGCGCTAAACAGTCACGGTAGTTTAATTTTATGCACTGGCAGCTGATCTGCATGGTACTACTCCCACATTCACGCGGTAGCAGCTGTTTGTCATGGATCTAGCGGTACATTTGTCAACTAAGCAACTCTCGGGCAAGAGTACTCGTCAAAGTGCGGTTTATCCAAAAGAGCCTTCTGCTGTACAGCAACAGTACACAAGGTAGTAAAAGTATTTCAGTTACCGGTAATATTCTATTCCAGTACCATGCTAACTATTATTAGGAGAAAGATTTTGTTCCTCCTCGTGCAATGACAAGAGACGAAATTGGAGTTCAGGTCATCGAGGTCAGTGACACGTCTGGAGACTGAGGTAAAGCTAAGTAAATCCAACCAGGAACCCGTTCTTAAATGCACTCAGCTGACAGCAGGGAATCGAGAAACTAAACACCGGACATCCTATCCTCATCAAGGGTGAAGAATGTCTTCGAACAAAAGCACAACAGTAAGGAGGACAAGGAGAAGGTAAGGGAAAAGAGAAACAGAAAACAGAAAGAAACCACGTCCTGGAATAAGGAAATTCTTTATAAAGCACTCCGTCTTCTGGCCACAAGTGGCCCATTGGGACCATCCGACCGCCGTGTCATCCTGAGCGCGTGGTCAGCACACCACTCTCACAGTCACTATGATGGTTTTCTGTGACCGGAGCCGCTACTATTCGGTCGAGTAACTCCTCAATTGGCATCACGAAGCTGAGTGCACCCCGAAAAATGGAAACAGTGCATGGCGGCTCGGATGGTCAACCATCCAAGTGTTAGGCAGGCCGGCCGGAGTGGCCGAGCGGTTAAAGGCGCTACAGTCTGGAACCGCACGATCGCTACGGTCGCAGGTTCGAATTCTGCCTCGGGCATGGATGTGTGTGATGTCCTTAGGTTAGTTAGGTTTAAGTAGTTCTAAGTTCTAGGGGACTTATGACCACAGCAGTTGAGTCCCATAGTGCCCAGAGCCATTTTGTTAGGTACGCCCCACAGCGCTTAACTTCGGTGATCTGACGCGAACCGGTGTATCCACTGCGGCAAGGCCGTTGCCCGAAGTTCTTTATAGCTCCTCAGGAAAGGGATTCTGCTAAGAGAACTGCATTTGCCCAGGCCATCGGTGTGATTTTGACTATGACAGGGTGCCACATTATAGATATAAGGAATAGTACTATGAGAACTGTACAGATTTTGAAGAATTTCTCTTGGAGCCACTTGCCTAGCTCACTATGTACTCCTATCCTAATGTGCGGATAACAGTATGCAGTTAACACTTTAATATTCTCACTATTGCTACTTTGTCGAAAACTGACATTCTGAGCCCGAGGCTGTGTACAAAATATAGGTTGACTCTTATAGACAACAGCAACCAGTCACTTCCTACAATACTATTTACTTATTTAAACAGCGCCACTATCGGTTGCGAACCGAAAGGTTCGTCTTCAGACTGCTAATTCCCATTAAAATACATTTTACATTAGCTATCACTTTTTGATTTTCCAAATGATGAAATTTCCTTTGGGTGGTGGTATCCTATAATCAAAACAAGACGTAAAACAATGTTTTTCTAAATGTTATTGTTTGGTTGTAAGACACCACCACTCCAAGGGAAATTAATCATGTGGGAAAACTAAAATTGTTCAAAACCGGTAATCGCGCTATTTAAATAAATAAACAGCACTGTAAAAAGTGGCTGGTTGCTGTTCTCTGAAAAATTTAACCTACAGTTTTACTGTTAATTGTGTGTCTGAAGAGTAAAAATGCATTTACTCGTGTCTAGGAACTTCAACGAAAGACTGCTGTGTAATTGATTAGATTACAAATAAATAGATACACATTACTGGAAAGGATATACGTATATGTGTGTGTATGTTTTGTTACGCCTTCTGCACCACTTGTTAGCAGCAGACAAAGGTCAGCTGCTGACGCCTGCTGCACCTGCGGCTCGGAAGCGGTCAGTCGCGATGTGCGCGAGGTCCCGTCATGGACGGACCACGCGCCATGGGGCCGGGTTGCCATGAAGTCCGGGCGTCAGTCGTCACACGGATCACATCCGTCTTCCGATCCTGAACTGCTTCCTAATGGCTTCTGTCTGTTCCTGCCTGCGCTCCACTATTTATATCTGGCATGAGGACGTTTTTTACCCTCGGTGGTAGCTTTTCGTTATTACTCCCTCAGTATACTGCAGCGTAACTTAGCGTGCTTGCCTCACTTCCCATTACTCAGCACTCTCCAGGCTCCGCTCGGTGCTAGGTCTGTGTGCGTCCTTGTGTCAGTCTGTTGGTAGACTGCTGCTGTCAACAAGGCTGTCTGTGCGTGCTTACTTCGCAACGCCATAGTCGATGGTGTGCCTCTGTTTTCACATTCTCCACTGCGTGAAGCAGTGCTTACTACATGTGGCCGCAACAGTATGTTGCACATCTCTACATAACTCACTGGACCGATTTCAACCAAACCAGGTACAGGTTTACCTTACTGTCAGGCTGCAGTCACTGTGGGGGGTAAGAGCGACCTACCTGTCAAAAGGGTGGGGATGAGGCCGGGAATGGAAGGCAGCGAGGGTTGAATTCCCAGACTCCATTCAAACAGATCTGAGAAATAAAACGCTTAGCGACTTGAAACAAACTTTAATCATGATCTTAAAACTTAACGAAATTTTTTCTCATTGACAACCACTACAGAATAATGAAAAGAAAAATATTCCACTGAGTGTAAGTGCAAAATTGTACTATTATAAACGTATAGTTAAGGAGACATGACGTCATAAAAAATGAGATGTGTTAAAAGCTAAAGCATCACGCATGATGTTTAAATTTATTACTTCTTTGATATTAAATCTATTCGGTATAGGCCTGCCCGGTTGGCCGTGCGGTCTAACGCACGACTATCCGGGCGGGAAGGAGCGCCTGGTCCCCGGCACGAATCCGCCCGGCGGATTTGTGCCGAGGTTCGGTGAGCCGGCCAGTCTGTGGATGGTTTTTAGGTGGTTTTGCATCTGCCTCGGCGAATGCGGGCTGGTTCCCCTTATTCCGCCTCAGCTACACTATGTCGGCGATTGCAGCTCAAACAAGTTCTCCACGTACTCGTACACCACCATTACTCTACCACCCAAACATAGGGGTTACACTCGTCTGGTGTGAGACGTTCCCTGTGGGGGGGGGGGGGGGGGGGTGGTCCACCGGGGGCCGAACCGCACAATAACCCTGGGTTCTGTGTGGGGCGGTGGAGGGGTGAAGTGGACTGCGGTAGTCGCCGTGGGGTTGCGGACCACTGTGGCTGCACCAGGTCCCTGGTTAACGTAACATAACATATTCGGTATAAATTTCGCCGACAGTATCTATACATGCTGTTGAATGTGCCTACAGTATTATGTCATTGTACGACACATAATTCAGGATATATTGCGTCATAAGCAGTAAGATACGTGAAAAACAGTCGCATCGTGTGTGACGTTTAAATTTATTTCTTCGTTGCTACTAATTTTATTCGCGCAACGCATTTTGCTGTCAGTATCCACATAAGCCGCTGAATGTACATATAACATTGTGTAATAGTACGACACGTAGTTCAGGAGATATGTTGTCATAAAAATTAAGTACAAGTTCAGACGCTGCTTTATGCGGGTGTTGACGTACAGATGTAAATAAATACGTGGTCAGCGCCGCGTTTCTTCTCTTGTATTGAAGAGAGATTCACGTTTTCTCCTTAGCAAAGTACTCCTAGGGGAACCTGCCTTACATCATAAGACAAAATCGAGTTTGGATCGTTTCTGAGTTACACTTCCGCATTCGCTGGCAAGAAATTTAAATTTTTCTTCCGTCTCCATTTTCAAAGAGACTTCCTCACATTTCCACAAAGCGTACACTCAATGCTGCATTCTGAAATACGTAATAATTCTCTTTAGTCTCCTCCTACGCTCGTTGACAGAGAGATCCGCTGTTGAGAAGGAAATGCCTGTCCGCTCCAGCAGAGGCGATCGCGTCTGATAGCGTACCTGTCTCAGCCCATTAAAACTTCAACAGCGTGCCGCCCCAATCAGATACGGCCGGAGACGCCCTACCGTCCTTCCTACTTTAGATCTTTATCTCGCCCCGCCTCTCCCTCCGCGCACCGTCTGTGCAAGAGTTCCCTACTTTTTATCGGCTTCTCGATTTCCTCCGGAGGGGACTTAGAAAATTGATTTCTACCACGGTGCCAATTAATAATTTCTTTGAGAACCGAGCAACTGAGGTTTCGAGCTTCAGAACGTGCGGACCTAGGTAACAGCGATAATGGATTCCCTGTAAAATAAGAGGATTCTCTGTAAAATAAGAACTTAGGGAAAAGGCTGCAAGTGAAGGACTTAGTGCCAAACTTGTGAAGGGTACCACAGATTTTCATGCGTAATGTGCTTGTCTTGAGTAATTTGCTATCGACAGTACCGAAAAAACTTAGAAGGGAGTAGAGACATTATAACAGGACAACATTATGCAATACACAGTGAAGCGCCAGAGACAATGGTATAGGCGTGCATATTCAAATACACAGATGTGTAAACAGGCAGAACACGGCGCTCCGGTCGGCAACGCCTATATACACTACTGGCCATTAAAATTGCTGCACCACGATGATGACGTGCTACAGACGAGAAATTTAACCGACAGGAAGAAGATGCTGTGATATGAAAATGATTAGCTTTTCAGAGCATTCACACAACGTTGGCGCCGGTGGCGACAACTACAACGTGCTGACATGAGGAAAGTCTCCAACTGATGTCTCATACATTCATACACAAACAACAGTTGACCAGCGTTGCCTGGTGAAACGTTGTTGTGATGCCACGTGTAAGGAGGAGAAATGCGTACCATCACGTTTCCGACTTTGATAAAGGTCGGAATGTAGCCTATCGCGATTACGGTTTATCGTATCGCGACATTCCTGCTCGCGTTAGCCGAATATGCAATCGGTGGGTTCAGGATGGTAATACGGAACGCCGTGCTAGATCCCAACGCCCTCATATCACTAGCAGTCGAGATGACAGGCATCTTATCCGCATGAGTGTAACGGATCGTGCAGACACGTCTCGATCCCTGAGTCAACAGATGGGGACGTTTGCAAGACAACAACCATCTGCACGAACAGTTCGACGACGTTTCCAGCTGCATGGACTTTCAGCTCGGAGACCATGGCTGCGGTTACCCTTGACGCTGCATCACAGACAGGAGTCTCTGCGATGGTGTACTCAACGACGAACCTGGGTGCACGAATGACAAAACGTCATTTTTTCGGATGAATCCAGGTTCTGTTTACAGCATCATGATGGTCGCGTCCGTGTTTGGCGTCATCGTGGTGAACGCACTTTGGAAGCGTGTATTCGTCATCGCCATACTGGCGTATCACCCGGCGTGATGGTATGGGGTGTCACTGGTTACAGGTCTCGGTCACCTCTTGTTCGCACTGACCGCACTTTGAACAGTGGACGTTACATTTCAGATGTGTTACGACCCTTGGATCTACCCCTCATTCGATCCCTGTGAAACCCTACATTTCAGCAGGATAATGCACGACCGCATGTTGCAGGTCCTGTACGGGCCTTTCTGGATACAGAAAATGTTCGACTGCTACCCTGGCCAGTGCATTCTCCAGATGTCTCACCAATTGAAAACGTCTGGTCAATGGTGGCCGAGCAACTGGTTCGTCACAATACGCCAGTCACTACTCTTGATGAACTGTGGTATCGTGTTGAAGCTTCATGGGCAGCTGTACCTGTACACGACATCCAATCTCTGTTTGACTCAATGCCCAGGCGTATCAACGCCTTTATTACGGCCAGAGGTGGTTGTTCTGGGTACTGATTTCTCAGGATCTATGCACCCAAATTGCGTGGAAATGTAATCACATATCAGTTATAGTATAATATAGTTGTCCAATGAATACCCGTTTATCATCTGCATTTCATCTTGGTGTACTAATTTTAATGGCCAGTAGTGTAAGACAAGTGCCAAGCGCTGTTATTTGATTGATTACTGCTGTTAAAATGGCAGGTTATCAAGGCTTAAGTGAGTTTGAATGTAGTGTTACAATCGTCTCACTAGCAATGGGACACTGTATCTCCGAGGTTGCGATGAAGTGAGGATTTTCCTGTACGACTATTTCAGGTACGTACCGTGAATATCAGCAATCCAGTAAAACATCAAATCTCTGACGTCGCTGCGTCCGGAAAAAGATTCTGCAAGAACGGGATCAATGACGACTGAAGGGAATCGTTCGACGTCACAGAAATTCAACCCTTCCGCAAACTGCAGCAGATTTCAATGCTGAGCCATCAAGAAGTGCGAGCGTGCGAACCATTCAACAAAACATCACCGATATGGGCTTCCAGAGCCGAAAGCCCACTCGTGTACCCTTGATGACTGCACGACACAAAGCTTTACGCAGTACCTGGGCCAGTCAACCCCGACATTGGACTGTTGATGTCTGGAAACATGTTGCCTCGTCGGACGAGTCCCGTTTCAAATTGTATCGACCGGATGGACGTGTACGGGTATGAAGACAACCTCATGAATCCATGGACCCTGCATGTCAGCAGGGAACTGTTCAAGCTGGTGAAGGCTCTGTAGTGAGCGTGTGCAGTTGGAGTGATAAGAAACCCTGATAGTCTAGATACAACTCTGTTAGGTGACACGTGCGTAAGCATTCTGTCTGATCACCTGCATCCATTCATGTCCATTGTGTATTCCGATGGGCTTGGTCAATTCCATCAGAACAATGCGACACTCCATACGTCCAGAACTGCTACAGTGTTTCTCGAGCACCACTCTTCTGAGTTTAAACACTTCTTACTCTCTTACGGATTTATGGTCAGACCTTCAGGAATCATGGTGTCAGTTCCCTCAAGCACTACTTCAGACATTAGTCGAGTCCACGCCGCGTCGTGTTGCGGCACTTCGCAAGATGGGGTTAGCCAAACACGACGGAGCCTGCTATATTGATACAGCGCTCGTGGTAAATTTTATAACAGAAAGAACCTGCTTTTCGAATAGGTGCTATAATGAAAGTATGCCCACCATCCAAATCTCCTGTTTCCATTCATCAATAGTATATAAATTAATTTTCAAATGTAGTCGGATTTAGGCCGGCCGAAGTGGCCGTGCGGTTCTAGGCGCTACAGTCTGGAGCCGAGCGACCGCTACGGTCCCAGGCTCGAATCCTGCCTCGGGCATGGATGTGTGTGATGTCCTTAGGTTAGTTAGGTTTAATTAGTTCTAAGTTCTAGGCGACTGATAACCTCAGAAGTTAAGTCGCATAGTGCTCAGAGCCATTTGAACCATTTTTTTGTAGTCGGATTTGACAAGGAAACCACTCCTATACTCTACTGTTATGACGTAATTGGAAAATCATGCCATATTTATCTTCACATAAACAATATTCATGTACTAAGGCGACATGGAGTAGTTCGTGCATCACACACGTTGTAACAAGTGACTGCCCAGCGATGTGGTTCGGACCAAGTAGTCAATGTTAAATCTGATCGCATGGCGTTTGGAAGGGTGAGGCTAAGCTCGAGCAGATTACATCATCAGAAAGTAATAAAGGACTGGATTTCGACCAACGAGAATGATGAACGCTCAACACGGTAGAGCTCAGTTTGCTATTTTCTTTAACTAAATATGTCTAAGCCTCTCGTGAGAAACAACTGACTCAACACTTACATGTTGTTTCTATGCTGGGTCAGCGTCAGTGCTTCGAGACGCCAGATTGGCGAGAGTATTGGAACATATGTATTACATTTTGAGGTGGCAAGGCACTGTTAGGTCACTTATATGTCCTACTCTCTTTCCCTCTCTCTTTCTTGATGGGGAGGGGGAAGGGAAAGGGGGGGGGGAGGTATCAGCAGCGGCCCGCCACGAATTCCTCTCTTGCGCCAAGATCTTTATTTCATTATAGCACTTGCACCCTATGACCTCAAATATTTTCTGGATGTATTTCAGTCTCTGTTTTCCTCTACAGTTTTTACCCTCTACAGCACCCGTAGCACATCTCAAACGCTTCAATTCTCGTTTCTTCCTGGTTTCTCACTGTTCATAATTCAGTACCATAGAATGCTGTATTCCAAAAAGTATGGCAGCCTCACTAATTTGTTCTTAAAATTAAGGACTATGTTTCATACTAGTAGACTTCGTTTGCCACAAGTATCCTCTTTGTCTGTACTAGTCTGCTTTTTATGTCCTCCTTGCTTTGTCCAACAAGGATTATTTTGCTTTCAAGGTAGCACAATCCCTTAAATTCGTCTACTTCATGACGACCAGTTTTGATGTTAAGTTTCTCGCTGTTGTCGTTTCTGCTACTTCTCTTTACTTTAGTCCTTTTCCGGTTTGTTCTTTATATGTATATACTGTACTGTTCTGTTCATTCCCTTCAACAGATCAATTATTTCTCACTTTCATTGAGGAAAGCAATATCATCAGTGAAACAACTGATATCATTTCCTTCCAAACTTCAACTCCACTCTTCAGCCTTTCTCGTCCATCCGTCAATGCTTCTTCCAATCATATTGTTCCATCGTGGTTTTTTTATATATTTCGCATCGCCGCCTTTTACTCTAGCTTATTGCTATTTTTCTAGATCGACGAATCCTATGATTTTTTCAGCCTTACTTCCGTTATGAAGCGCAATGCGAGAATGCCTCTCTGGTATCTTTACCTTTCCCAAAGCCAAACTGATCGTCATCTAACAGATACTCCATTCTATTCTCCGCTCTTCTGTACGTTATTCTTGTCAGCAGCTTGGACGCATGAGATGTTAAGCCAGTTACGTGACAGTTTTGACACTTATATGCCTTTACTCTCTTCGAAATTGAGTGGATAATATTTTTCTAAAAGTCTGATTGTACATACCAACTTGAGTTGTCGTTTGGTGGCACTTCCTCAATGATTTTGTATACTGTGACGCAATGTTTCCTATCATTTCTACTTTATTTTATCTCAAGTCTTCCACAGCTCGTTTAAATTCTGATAGTGGATCCCGTAAGTCATCCATATTGAATCAAGTTTGTACCTCTATCATGTCATCAGACATGTCCTGCCCAGAAGTCAAATGTACTTTCTCCACCTATCTGCTTCCTCTCATGCGTCTAACAGGAATTCCCATTACACATGGAACGTTACCACCTCATTTTTTCAGTTTCGCCGGAGGCTACTTTTACTTTTCAGTATACTGAGTCCGTCCTCCCAACGATCACTTCTGTTTCGATTTCTTCGCTTCTCTCACTTCCAATTTAATTATTTTTTTTCCTAAGCGATTTATTTTGATGTATTGCTGCTTGTTACAGAAAATATTTGTAGTCCCTTTTTTCTGCGATGAATTGACGTATTTCAGCTATTACCCAAGGTTTCTTCCATGTACATAAGTTTATCCGACGCTTGCGATTGTTCTTTGTATAGATGTCAACTCTTCTTCAGCTAAGCTGCCTACTATGCTGTTCATTTCGTAGTGTCCACATTATTAGCGAAATTCAAACGAGTTTTATACTTCCTCAGTACCTCAGTACCCCACTTGCTTCCACACTGATTCTTCCAGGGGGCTCTCTTACACTGTAGTCTACTCTTCCCCATTACCTGAAACGTCTTACACTTCAGTATCAGATTTCTGAATCTCTGTCAGTCCGTGTCTCTCTGTCTTTTCTAAGTATACCTCCTCTTTGTGATTAACAGAGTATTTTCTGTTAACTTATGAAATCTATTGCTGAACACAGTTAGATTTTCTCTCCTCTAGCAGTTCATAAACCACTTGCCAGATACCTTAATTGTGTTAGAAATCGTCACATGCATTCCGCACACCCATCCAAATAGTAACCCACAGCACGCCTCAGTCGTGCGCTGCGTCGTTGCCGCTTATTCAGCCCAGATAAGAGAGGGACGTCCATCACGAATGTGCTGTTGATCCCGCGAGAGATAGAGTGCGCTTTCTCCAGCGCTTCACTGACCATTCCTCAGATCACTTCTCGGCCGTCCGGATGAGATGAAAGAGTAGAAGAAACGTATGGAGTAACAGGCAGCGCTCTTTTCCCAGCACGCTAAGTCGACATGACTGGAAGAGCACAACAGCGTGTGGCTAGAAGTTGGCGGGCCTTGACTGATACTGAGCGAGCCGAATAATGCAAAGTTATTTTCCCTGTTTAAGGACGCAGGTTCGTAGGTAGTCCTCATGTGATTCCTTATGTAACTCCACTGTTTCGCTTGGACATTCCAAGCAGAAAACACTCCACTTGAGAACTATTCACGGTCCAACGATCAGGCCTTTCTAGGTCGTTATTCTTCTTTTATATAAGGAAATGATACACAGTGTAATTAGGTATAATTCTGTTCCAATTTTAATATATTATCCATACAAGCAATAACACATCACAATGCATATCTTATCTGTGGAAACACAATTCGCTTGATTGGCCATTGGCGGTGTTGTATGAAAGTAAATATACCCTTTCAAACAAGGAACGCTGCAATTAAAAGGCTGATAAACACATTGGCTTCACAGTTATTAATATACATTCTTAGAAACATGGGTGACGAAAAGTTCCCACTTCATATGAAATCAATAAAAAAATAAATGTCCACAGACTTCAAGAATTCTATTTTGAGTAATAGTGGAAACAAGTGAATAGTGAGTGTTGAATAGCGTTTTGTTTTATAGTACTGTTTTGTCATTCATGACCTTTGTAATAAGGTCTGAATATAGTAGATTGTTTCTGTTGTTAAAAAAGGTACATATGATTACTATTATTTGGGTCTGGAGGCCTGTTTCTACGCCATTGGTGTGGTGGTTGATTGTAATGAGGTGATCTGCAAGTGTGGGGTGTGTGTAGTCACTTTTCAGTGCTCTTAAATGTTGATAGTATCTTATCCTGAATTTTTTTACATGTCTGTTCAGTGTATAATGAATCACAGTCTTTGCAAGTTGGCTCGTACTTACCTACTTTGTTGAATTTGTCTGTGGCTCTGTTGGGAGTTTTTAATCTTATCAGCAATGTGTTGTATGTTTCGTGTGCCACATGCATTCCTTGTTATCTCGTAATGTTTCCTACTCAGTGCTTTACTATGTTATCAAATGCCGTTTTGAGTCATGTTTTCATGTTGTTGGCGGTTTCTTCATCTTGTATGTTCTGTGTCTTTTGTGTTGCGTGATTGTTTGTGGTATGTTGGCTTTATCGTTGATGTGCTTAGTTGGTTTTTGTTATTTTTTTATTTATGGCTCAATTTGAATGCTACATTTCTTTTGTAACAGTTCTCCATCGCATTCTATCAGATTATGTGTAGTTATTGTGCGTAGCCTCCATTGGCTATGTGTACGGTCTTTGTAGTAGGTATGTCACGCTGGCTTGTTTGGGAGCTTGCCAATTGTTTGACCTAACGTGAATTGCTGTATTTGTAGATGTAGGATCTCTGTGTTGAGTACTGACGTCAGTGGTTTTGTTTTCTGTTTTAATTCTCAGGAAATGCATTTTTTATCTGCTCCTGTTTCGAGGGTGAATTGCATTTTTGGGTGGAAAGTGCTGATGTTTCCATATAAAATATTTCCTAACCTAAATAATATCTCTATGTATGTATCTGAAATACAAAAGAAAAAAACCAACTGACGCTTTTGTGATGATACACGTTTGCGTGTTAGAGTAAAAGAATAGCTGTATACTTGCAAAAGGATTAACCACCTTTAACTCATTTTTATTTTTCTGCATGAGAACATAGCATAAAGTCCCAATATGATGGCCCCAACATTTTGCTAGGTATTTCCTTCAGAGGTATGCAACAAATGCTGAATACAGCAGTGCACTCCACTAAACCATACTAAATCTAAGGTTTTAAAAGGAACGTGTCTATTATAAATTATATTGCTAACTATAGTAAGGCTAACATACCGTATGTAACATGTCATCCACTCCATGCCGAATTTTCATGGGTTCGAAACGAAATCCAAAAACTGTACTCAAAGAAAGTACTGCTTAACACCACACTTTAAAGAACACACATACAACTAGGAAATCGCATGAAACAACCTGGATATGACATTACAGAGTGGGTGAAATTACATGTAGAAACAATAATAGAGGTGAAGCTACAGAGACAGGACCGGAAACTAAAGGAATTGTTAAACACAGATCCATAAAATAGCACCAACAGACACCAACACACAAAATGTATATTCTGTGAAAGAGATGCTAAATTAACAGAAGTAAAATTCTCAGTCCAGAAAGAAAATTACTCAAAAAGAGATGCAAATAAAATCGAAACAAACGCTACACAAAGAACTATAGACTATATTATAACAGAAGGTGATTAAAATATAACGCAGGGGAAAAGGAAGGATATAGGAAACTTCAGGGCAGGGCTAACCAGAAGATTGATGACAGAAGCAATCAGGCGCGTTATTAGAAAGAATAAAAATACCATCAATGATAAGAAGATAACCACAGAGAATAAAACAGCAGAAGATATACACAGTATACAAAAAACACGGAATGCATAGGTCACAAGGGTAGACAAGGGGAAAGAAAGAAGATAATGACAATAGGCTAGGTTTCAGAACAGAAAACTAAATGACAATAGTAAAAGGTAACTCTACCCAAAGATCCAAAGAGAGGTACAGCAATTATTAAAAAAGCATCAACTCCACCCTCTCAACAAAGCTAAATAAAACATTTTTAGCCGTTTGGCCACTTAATAGGTACCTGCAGGGTGGAGCAGCTGTATAAACTTTCCTCATTATGTGGGGTTAAGTGACGTGGATAAGGACAGTGGTAAAATTCACTCTCAAATAAATACGTTCTTATTGCCATTGAGGTATGAAAACTCTCCTACTACATTATCTTAACACTCCATTTCATGAATTAATAGAAATATGTTTAAAATCCCTGATTCCAATCACAAACTTGTTGCTGTTCTTCGGTATAGGTACAGATTAACTGGGATTTTTCATCTCTTAACTGACACACAGCTTTGTATAATTTCAGCCTCAGAATTTCATTTATACATTCAATTTTTCAGTAATTTTAGTCTGAAAAACATACTCATTGATAAAAAGGTGTCTCAAGGCTTCTACTGATGCGGTGTCTAAAGTACCAGACATTCTGAGCAGTAAGCTCCTCTACCCTCGCCTCATTATGCTTCTATAGGCCATTAAACACAAACGATGTGCCCGTGCTCTTGTTGCGAAGCATGCTATAGCTTCCAACACAGCTGCTTGATACCTTCGTATCGCCTTCAAAGGTAGTTGTATTTTGTGGCATTTAACTTGCACGCCCAGAATGGGAGGAGACAACATTCTGAAACCTCACGAATTCAGTGGGTGATGTTACTGCAATGACTACAAATTGGAAGTCAAATTTACGAAGATCTTGGCCGTATCAGGCCACTTATCAGTACGACGTCACACCTTCTCTGGTCTGAACTTACGCACCAATTAAGTAGGGAAGCGTGTCATAAAACAGTTGTGACCTCTCCTGAGAAAATCTTGAGTACAGGCATTGGGACGACGTTGACGTCCAATGTGACCCCATACACGTTCATTCGTGGGCAGATCTGGGGATCTTGCTGACCTGGCAATTGCCTCAGCATCACGCTGAGGGTTCATAGGGACATGTGCCATGTGTGGACGATCAGTGTCTTCTTGATAAATGTCACCTAGATACTGTCACGTGGGAAGTAAGCAACGAAGGCGCAGCATGTCCGTGACGTACCGTTGTGACGACAGAGTTTTCGCAGCCAGTTGAGTATGACCTGGAGTCATACCCACGGGCTCCCGACACCATGATGCCAGATGTTCTGTGGCTGTATCTTTCCAAATCATTGAAAGAAAAGGAATTCTGCCCAGGTCACCGCATTGCTCCTTGATTATGGTGATCTGAGTTACTACAGAAGCGCGGTTCATCACTGAACAAAATGCAACGCCATTAATCAGCATTTCATGCTTCCAGGTCACGGAACCAATCCAAACGCAGCCGTCTGTCGTGGTGTCCATGGGAGTATAAGCATGGTACGATAATTCCCACCTCTAGCTGCTGGTAATCTCCGACTAATGCTTTGTGTAGACGCAGAATACTGCTGGGAGTCCTTTAGTTGTTCTCGGATCACAGACGCAGATACGAAGGGGTTATAATGCCCTTTGTCCACAATATGGCGATAATCCCTTTTGGTGGTCATAAGCCGTCGACCGAAATCTTGACGACGAGTATTTCTGCCCTCAAGTTTCCATGTAGTCCAACATAGGGCGTCTGTCACATATAAAGCTCTACAAACATGGATATTCCTCGATTTGACCTGCTAGCCAAATGAAGTCCCACAGTGAGATTAGCTTCAAAATATCTCAGGTTCTGATTTCGCTGTCTCACAAGAGTAAGCGATATCTTCATGTTCTTCACAGAGAACACTCAAAAACAGACGTTGTACACGTCCATCATATTGCCTATCACGCATGGTAACGTTTCATTTCATTTATCGCATATTTAAGACCAGCTGCCCGACATTTTAAAAATCAGGTGGTACATTGTACAATTTTACATGTAATAGTACATTGTTCCACATTACTAGAAAAATTTGTGAAACGTTGTTGTGATGCCACGTGTAAGGAGGAGAAATGCGTACCATCACGTTTCCGACTTTGATAAAGGTCGGAATGTAGCCTATCGCGATTACGGTTTATCGTATCGCGACATTCCTGCTCGCGTTAGCCGAATATGCAATCGGTGGGTTCAGGATGGTAATACGGAACGCCGTGCTAGATCCCAACGCCCTCATATCACTAGCAGTCGAGATGACAGGCATCTTATCCGCATGAGTGTAACGGATCGTGCAGACACGTCTCGATCCCTGAGTCAACAGATGGGGACGTTTGCAAGACAACAACCATCTGCACGAACAGTTCGACGACGTTTCCAGCTGCATGGACTTTCAGCTCGGAGACCATGGCTGCGGTTACCCTTGACGCTGCATCACAGACAGGAGTCTCTGCGATGGTGTACTCAACGACGAACCTGGGTGCACGAATGACAAAACGTCATTTTTTCGGATGAATCCAGGTTCTGTTTACAGCATCATGATGGTCGCGTCCGTGTTTGGCGTCATCGTGGTGAACGCACTTTGGAAGCGTGTATTCGTCATCGCCATACTGGCGTATCACCCGGCGTGATGGTATGGGGTGTCACTGGTTACAGGTCTCGGTCACCTCTTGTTCGCACTGACCGCACTTTGAACAGTGGACGTTACATTTCAGATGTGTTACGACCCTTGGATCTACCCCTCATTCGATCCCTGTGAAACCCTACATTTCAGCAGGATAATGCACGACCGCATGTTGCAGGTCCTGTACGGGCCTTTCTGGATACAGAAAATGTTCGACTGCTACCCTGGCCAGTGCATTCTCCAGATGTCTCACCAATTGAAAACGTCTGGTCAATGGTGGCCGAGCAACTGGTTCGTCACAATACGCCAGTCACTACTCTTGATGAACTGTGGTATCGTGTTGAAGCTTCATGGGCAGCTGTACCTGTACACGACATCCAATCTCTGTTTGACTCAATGCCCAGGCGTATCAACGCCTTTATTACGGCCAGAGGTGGTTGTTCTGGGTACTGATTTCTCAGGATCTATGCACCCAAATTGCGTGGAAATGTAATCACATATCAGTTATAGTATAATATAGTTGTCCAATGAATACCCGTTTATCATCTGCATTTCATCTTGGTGTACTAATTTTAATGGCCAGTAGTGTAAGACAAGTGCCAAGCGCTGTTATTTGATTGATTACTGCTGTTAAAATGGCAGGTTATCAAGGCTTAAGTGAGTTTGAATGTAGTGTTACAATCGTCTCACTAGCAATGGGACACTGTATCTCCGAGGTTGCGATGAAGTGAGGATTTTCCTGTACGACTATTTCAGGTACGTACCGTGAATATCAGCAATCCAGTAAAACATCAAATCTCTGACGTCGCTGCGTCCGGAAAAAGATTCTGCAAGAACGGGATCAATGACGACTGAAGGGAATCGTTCGACGTCACAGAAATTCAACCCTTCCGCAAACTGCAGCAGATTTCAATGCTGAGCCATCAAGAAGTGCGAGCGTGCGAACCATTCAACAAAACATCACCGATATGGGCTTCCAGAGCCGAAAGCCCACTCGTGTACCCTTGATGACTGCACGACACAAAGCTTTACGCAGTACCTGGGCCAGTCAACCCCGACATTGGACTGTTGATGTCTGGAAACATGTTGCCTCGTCGGACGAGTCCCGTTTCAAATTGTATCGACCGGATGGACGTGTACGGGTATGAAGACAACCTCATGAATCCATGGACCCTGCATGTCAGCAGGGAACTGTTCAAGCTGGTGAAGGCTCTGTAGTGAGCGTGTGCAGTTGGAGTGATAAGAAACCCTGATAGTCTAGATACAACTCTGTTAGGTGACACGTGCGTAAGCATTCTGTCTGATCACCTGCATCCATTCATGTCCATTGTGTATTCCGATGGGCTTGGTCAATTCCATCAGAACAATGCGACACTCCATACGTCCAGAACTGCTACAGTGTTTCTCGAGCACCACTCTTCTGAGTTTAAACACTTCTTACTCTCTTACGGATTTATGGTCAGACCTTCAGGAATCATGGTGTCAGTTCCCTCAAGCACTACTTCAGACATTAGTCGAGTCCACGCCGCGTCGTGTTGCGGCACTTCGCAAGATGGGGTTAGCCAAACACGACGGAGCCTGCTATATTGATACAACGCTCGTGGTAAATTTTATAACAGAAAGAACCTGCTTTTCGAATAGGTGCTATAATGAAAGTATGCCCACCATCCAAATCTCCTGTTTCCATTCATCAATAGTATATAAATTAATTTTCAAATGTAGTCGGATTTAGGCCGGCCGAAGTGGCCGTGCGGTTCTAGGCGCTACAGTCTGGAGCCGAGCGACCGCTACGGTCCCAGGCTCGAATCCTGCCTCGGGCATGGATGTGTGTGATGTCCTTAGGTTAGTTAGGTTTAATTAGTTCTAAGTTCTAGGCGACTGATAACCTCAGAAGTTAAGTCGCATAGTGCTCAGAGCCATTTGAACCATTTTTTTGTAGTCGGATTTGACAAGGAAACCACTCCTATACTCTACTGTTATGACGTAATTGGAAAATCATGCCATATTTATCTTCACATAAACAATATTCATGTACTAAGGCGACATGGAGTAGTTCGTGCATCACACACGTTGTAACAAGTGACTGCCCAGCGATGTGGTTCGGACCAAGTAGTCAATGTTAAATCTGATCGCATGGCGTTTGGAAGGGTGAGGCTAAGCTCGAGCAGATTACATCATCAGAAAGTAATAAAGGACTGGATTTCGACCAACGAGAATGATGAACGCTCAACACGGTAGAGAGCAGTGTGCTATTTTCCTTAACTAAATATGTCTAAGCCTCTCGTGAGAAACAACTGACTCAACACTTACATGTTGTTTCTATGCTGGGTCAGCGTCAGTGCTTCGAGACGCCAGATTGGCGAGAGTATTGGAACATATGTATTACATTTTGAGGTGGCAAGGCACTGTTAGGTCACTTATATGTCCTACTCTCTTTCCCTCTCTCTTTCTTGATGGGGAGGGGGAAGGGAAAGGGGGGGGGGGGAGGTATCAGCAGCGGCCCGCCACGAATTCCTCTCTTGCGCCAAGATCTTTATTTCATTATAGCACTTGCACCCTATGACCTCAAATATTTTCTGGATGTATTTCAGTCTCTGTTTTCCTCTACAGTTTTTACCCTCTACAGCACCCGTAGCACATCTCAAACGCTTCAATTCTCGTTTCTTCCTGGTTTCTCACTGTTCATAATTCAGTACCATAGAATGCTGTATTCCAAAAAGTATGGCAGCCTCACTAATTTGTTCTTAAAATTAAGGACTATGTTTCATACTAGTAGACTTCGTTTGCCACAAGTATCCTCTTTGTCTGTACTAGTCTGCTTTTTATGTCCTCCTTGCTTTGTCCAACAAGGATTATTTTGCTTTCAAGGTAGCACAATCCCTTAAATTCGTCTACTTCATGACGACCAGTTTTGATGTTAAGTTTCTCGCTGTTGTCGTTTCTGCTACTTCTCTTTACTTTAGTCCTTTTCCGGTTTGTTCTTTATATGTATATACTGTACTGTTCTGTTCATTCCCTTCAACAGATCAATTATTTCTCACTTTCATTGAGGAAAGCAATATCATCAGTGAAACAACTGATATCATTTCCTTCCAAACTTCAACTCCACTCTTCAGCCTTTCTCGTCCATCCGTCAATGCTTCTTCCAATCATATTGTTCCATCGTGGTTTTTTTATATATTTCGCATCGCCGCCTTTTACTCTAGCTTATTGCTATTTTTCTAGATCGACGAATCCTATGATTTTTTCAGCCTTACTTCCGTTATGAAGCGCAATGCGAGAATGCCTCTCTGGTATCTTTACCTTTCCCAAAGCCAAACTGATCGTCATCTAACAGATACTCCATTCTATTCTCCGCTCTTCTGTACGTTATTCTTGTCAGCAGCTTGGACGCATGAGATGTTAAGCCAGTTACGTGACAGTTTTGACACTTATATGCCTTTACTCTCTTCGAAATTGAGTGGATAATATTTTTCTAAAAGTCTGATTGTACATACCAACTTGAGTTGTCGTTTGGTGGCACTTCCTCAATGATTTTGTATACTGTAACGCAATGTTTCCTATCATTTCTACTTTATTTTATCTCAAGTCTTCCACAGCTCGTTTAAATTCTGATAGTGGATCCCGTAAGTCATCCATATTGAATCAAGTTTGTACCTCTATCATGTCATCAGACATGTCCTGCCCAGAAGTCAAATGTACTTTCTCCACCTATCTGCTTCCTCTCATGCGTCTAACAGGAATTCCCATTACACATGGAACGTTACCACCTCATTTTTTCAGTTTCGCCGGAGGCTACTTTTACTTTTCAGTATACTGAGTCCGTCCTCCCAACGATCACTTCTGTTTCGATTTCTTCGCTTCTCTCACTTCCAATTTAATTATTTTTTTTCCTAAGCGATTTATTTTGATGTATTGCTGCTTGTTACAGAAAATATTTGTAGTCCCTTTTTTCTGCGATGAATTGACGTATTTCAGCTATTACCCAAGGTTTCTTCCATGTACATAAGTTTATCCGACGCTTGCGATTGTTCTTTGTATAGATGTCAACTCTTCTTCAGCTAAGCTGCCTACTATGCTGTTCATTTCGTAGTGTCCACATTATTAGCGAAATTCAAACGAGTTTTATACTTCCTCAGTACCTCAGTACCCCACTTGCTTCCACACTGATTCTTCCAGGGGGCTCTCTTACACTGTAGTCTACTCTTCCCCATTACCTGAAACGTCTTACACTTCAGTATCAGATTTCTGAATCTCTGTCAGTCCGTGTCTCTCTGTCTTTTCTAAGTATACCTCCTCTTTGTGATTAACAGAGTATTTTCTGTTAACTTATGAAATCTATTGCTGAACACAGTTAGATTTTCTCTCCTCTAGCAGTTCATAAACCACTTGCCAGATACCTTAATTGTGTTAGAAATCGTCACATGCATTCCGCACACCCATCCAAATAGTAACCCACAGCACGCCTCAGTCGTGCGCTGCGTCGTTGCCGCTTATTCAGCCCAGATAAGAGAGGGACGTCCATCACGAATGTGCTGTTGATCCCGCGAGAGATAGAGTGCGCTTTCTCCAGCGCTTCACTGACCATTCCTCAGATCACTTCTCGGCCGTCCGGATGAGATGAAAGAGTAGAAGAAACGTATGGAGTAACAGGCAGCGCTCTTTTCCCAGCACGCTAAGTCGACATGACTGGAAGAGCACAACAGCGTGTGGCTAGAAGTTGGCGGGCCTTGACTGATACTGAGCGAGCCGAATAATGCAAAGTTATTTTCCCTGTTTAAGGACGCAGGTTCGTAGGTAGTCCTCATGTGATTCCTTATGTAACTCCACTGTTTCGCTTGGACATTCCAAGCAGAAAACACTCCACTTGAGAACTATTCACGGTCCAACGATCAGGCCTTTCTAGGTCGTTATTCTTCTTTTATATAAGGAAATGATACACAGTGTAATTAGGTATAATTCTGTTCCAATTTTAATATATTATCCATACAAGCAATAACACATCACAATGCATATCTTATCTGTGGAAACACAATTCGCTTGATTGGCCATTGGCGGTGTTGTATGAAAGTAAATATACCCTTTCAAACAAGGAACGCTGCAATTAAAAGGCTGATAAACACATTGGCTTCACAGTTATTAATATACATTCTTAGAAACATGGGTGACGAAAAGTTCCCACTTCATATGAAATCAATAAAAAAATAAATGTCCACAGACTTCAAGAATTCTATTTTGAGTAATAGTGGAAACAAGTGAATAGTGAGTGTTGAATAGCGTTTTGTTTTATAGTACTGTTTTGTCATTCATGACCTTTGTAATAAGGTCTGAATATAGTAGATTGTTTCTGTTGTTAAAAAAGGTACATATGATTACTATTATTTGGGTCTGGAGGCCTGTTTCTACGCCATTGGTGTGGTGGTTGATTGTAATGAGGTGATCTGCAAGTGTGGGGTGTGTGTAGTCACTTTTCAGTGCTCTTAAATGTTGATAGTATCTTATCCTGAATTTTTTTACATGTCTGTTCAGTGTATAATGAATCACAGTCTTTGCAAGTTGGCTCGTACTTACCTACTTTGTTGAATTTGTCTGTGGCTCTGTTGGGAGTTTTTAATCTTATCAGCAATGTGTTGTATGTTTCGTGTGCCACATGCATTCCTTGTTATCTCGTAATGTTTCCTACTCAGTGCTTTACTATGTTATCAAATGCCGTTTTGAGTCATGTTTTCATGTTGTTGGCGGTTTCTTCATCTTGTATGTTCTGTGTCTTTTGTGTTGCGTGATTGTTTGTGGTATGTTGGCTTTATCGTTGATGTGCTTAGTTGGTTTTTGTTATTTTTTTATTTATGGCTCAATTTGAATGCTACATTTCTTTTGTAACAGTTCTCCATCGCATTCTATCAGATTATGTGTAGTTATTGTGCGTAGCCTCCATTGGCTATGTGTACGGTCTTTGTAGTAGGTATGTCACGCTGGCTTGTTTGGGAGCTTGCCAATTGTTTGACCTAACGTGAATTGCTGTATTTGTAGATGTAGGATCTCTGTGTTGAGTACTGACGTCAGTGGTTTTGTTTTCTGTTTTAATTCTCAGGAAATGCATTTTTTATCTGCTCCTGTTTCGAGGGTGAATTGCATTTTTGGGTGGAAAGTGCTGATGTTTCCATATAAAATATTTCCTAACCTAAATAATATCTCTATGTATGTATCTGAAATACAAAAGAAAAAAACCAACTGACGCTTTTGTGATGATACACGTTTGCGTGTTAGAGTAAAAGAATAGCTGTATACTTGCAAAAGGATTAACCACCTTTAACTCATTTTTATTTTTCTGCATGAGAACATAGCATAAAGTCCCAATATGATGGCCCCAACATTTTGCTAGGTATTTCCTTCAGAGGTATGCAACAAATGCTGAATACAGCAGTGCACTCCACTAAACCATACTAAATCTAAGGTTTTAAAAGGAACGTGTCTATTATAAATTATATTGCTAACTATAGTAAGGCTAATATACCGTATGTAACATGTCATCCACTCCATGCCGAATTTTCATGGGTTCGAAACGAAATCCAAAAACTGTACTCAAAGAAAGTACTGCTTAACACCACACTTTAAAGAACACACATACAACTAGGAAATCGCATGAAACAACCTGGATATGACATTACAGAGTGGGTGAAATTACATGTAGAAACAATAATAGAGGTGAAGCTACAGAGACAGGACCGGAAACTAAAGGAATTGTTAAACACAGATCCATAAAATAGCACCAACAGACACCAACACACAAAATGTATATTCTGTGAAAGAGATGCTAAATTAACAGAAGTAAAATTCTCAGTCCAGAAAGAAAATTACTCAAAAAGAGATGCAAATAAAATCGAAACAAACGCTACACAAAGAACTATAGACTATATTATAACAGAAGGTGATTAAAATATAACGCAGGGGAAAAGGAAGGATATAGGAAACTTCAGGGCAGGGCTAACCAGAAGATTGATGACAGAAGCAATCAGGCGCGTTATTAGAAAGAATAAAAATACCATCAATGATAAGAAGATAACCACAGAGAATAAAACAGCAGAAGATATACACAGTATACAAAAAACACGGAATGCATAGGTCACAAGGGTAGACAAGGGGAAAGAAAGAAGATAATGACAATAGGCTAGGTTTCAGAACAGAAAACTAAATGACAATAGTAAAAGGTAACTCTACCCAAAGATCCAAAGAGAGGTACAGCAATTATTAAAAAAGCATCAACTCCACCCTCTCAACAAAGCTAAATAAAACATTTTTAGCCGTTTGGCCACTTAATAGGTACCTGCAGGGTGGAGCAGCTGTATAAACTTTCCTCATTATGTGGGGTTAAGTGACGTGGATAAGGACAGTGGTAAAATTCACTCTCAAATAAATACGTTCTTATTGCCATTGAGGTATGAAAACTCTCCTACTACATTATCTTAACACTCCATTTCATGAATTAATAGAAATATGTTTAAAATCCCTGATTCCAATCACAAACTTGTTGCTGTTCTTCGGTATAGGTACAGATTAACTGGGATTTTTCATCTCTTAACTGACACACAGCTTTGTATAATTTCAGCCTCAGAATTTCATTTATACATTCAATTTTTCAGTAATTTTAGTCTGAAAAACATACTCATTGATAAAAAGGTGTCTCAAGGCTTCTACTGATGCGGTGTCTAAAGTACCAGACATTCTGAGCAGTAAGCTCCTCTACCCTCGCCTCATTATGCTTCTATAGGCCATTAAACACAAACGATGTGCCCGTGCTCTTGTTGCGAAGCATGCTATAGCTTCCAACACAGCTGCTTGATACCTTCGTATCGCCTTCAAAGGTAGTTGTATTTTGTGGCATTTAACTTGCACGCCCAGAATGGGAGGAGACAACATTCTGAAACCTCACGAATTCAGTGGGTGATGTTACTGCAATGACTACAAATTGGAAGTCAAATTTACGAAGATCTTGGCCGTATCAGGCCACTTATCAGTACGACGTCACACCTTCTCTGGTCTGAACTTACGCACCAATTAAGTAGGGAAGCGTGTCATAAAACAGTTGTGACCTCTCCTGAGAAAATCTTGAGTACAGGCATTGGGACGACGTTGACGTCCAATGTGACCCCATACACGTTCATTCGTGGGCAGATCTGGGGATCTTGCTGACCTGGCAATTGCCTCAGCATCACGCTGAGGGTTCATAGGGACATGTGCCATGTGTGGACGATCAGTGTCTTCTTGATAAATGTCACCTAGATACTGTCACGTGGGAAGTAAGCAACGAAGGCGCAGCATGTCCGTGACGTACCGTTGTGACGACAGAGTTTTCGCAGCCAGTTGAGTATGACCTGGAGTCATACCCACGGGCTCCCGACACCATGATGCCAGATGTTCTGTGGCTGTATCTTTCCAAATCATTGAAAGAAAAGGAATTCTGCCCAGGTCACCGCATTGCTCCTTGATTATGGTGATCTGAGTTACTACAGAAGCGCGGTTCATCACTGAACAAAATGCAACGCCATTAATCAGCATTTCATGCTTCCAGGTCACGGAACCAATCCAAACGCAGCCGTCTGTCGTGGTGTCCATGGGAGTATAAGCATGGTACGATAATTCCCACCTCTAGCTGCTGGTAATCTCCGACTAATGCTTTGTGTAGACGCAGAATACTGCTGGGAGTCCTTTAGTTGTTCTCGGATCACAGACGCAGATACGAAGGGGTTATAATGCCCTTTGTCCACAATATGGCGATAATCCCTTTTGGTGGTCATAAGCCGTCGACCGAAATCTTGACGACGAGTATTTCTGCCCTCAAGTTTCCATGTAGTCCAACGTAGGGCGTCTGTCACATATAAAGCTCTACAAACATGGATATTCCTCGATTTGACCTGCTAGCCAAATGAAGTCCCACAGTGAGATTAGCTTCAAAATATCTCAGGTTCTGATTTCGCTGTCTCACAAGAGTAAGCGATATCTTCATGTTCTTCACAGAGAACACTCAAAAACAGACGTTGTACACGTCCATCATATTGCCTATCACGCATGGTAACGTTTCATTTCATTTATCGCATATTTAAGACCAGCTGCCCGACATTTTAAAAATCAGGTGGTACATTGTACAATTTTACATGTAATAGTACATTGTTCCACATTACTAGAAAAATTTGTTTTGAGCAATAAAACGAAGGTAATAAAAATGATATAGAAAGGACATTAAATTAGATGTAGGATACAGAGTGCTAAGAACCGCGCGACCGCTATGGTCGCAGGTTCGAACCCTACCCCGGGCATGGATGTGTGTGATGTCGTTAGTTAGTTAGGTTTAAGTAGTTCTAAGTTCTAGGGGACTGATGACCTCAGGAGTTAAGTCCCATAGTGCTCAGAGCCAGATTGTTATAATAATAAATGTTAGTAATTCAGAAGAAAATAATGGAAAGGTAGGTAAGGCATGATCCGCAAGTTTCCTTTTACTATTAAAACAAAATGTAACATACAAATTATGGTTCGTGTTGTTCCTATTTTAGGTGGAAGGGTCACTGTAGGAGTATGGAGCCTGTCCCAGTGGAAGTAGCAGGCATAATCACGTATTCTTAAATTATTAAATGAAATACTGTACATGATGACTGACTCTATGTGTGTTTGTTTCTACTGTCCAAGATCTGATACAACTTTTTCAGCTTTTAAGTGCCTTTCCACGGTACCATCTTTTTCACTGTACCTGTGGTCTAAGGGAATTGTCTTCGATTCATAATCAACACGTCGTCTGTCCCGGGATCGAATCCTACCACGGCTTACATTTTGATTAATTGTCAGCATTGGTGGCCAAACACTTCCGGCATAAGAAGTCACCCTCATTCTGCCAATGGCCTTCTCAAAGAGAGCCGAGGAGTGGAAAGAGGTTCAGGGCACTCTCTTGCTTGGGGTGGGAAACTGTCCGTAAAGGCTGAAGAATCAGCAATGATCAACGGCATGAGGATGCTGAAGCCATGGAAACCACTGCATTAAAGACACATAACGTGTATCCACAGGACATGTGGCCTGTAATTGAAGAAGTGTCATGATGATCTCTCCATTGCCTAAAGATTCCGGAGTAGCCCTCCTTTCGGATTTCTGGGTGGGGACTGCCAATGGGGAGGTGACTATGAGAAAAAGATTGAATAACTAAAGGATAACGTTCTACAAGTCGGAGTGTGGAATTTCAGAAGCTAAGACGTGGTAAAGAAGCGAGATAATCAGAAAACGGAAATGCAAAAGCTCAGTTAGATATAGTAGGGGTCAGTGAAGTGAAGTGGAAAGGATTTCTAGTCAGATGAGCGTAGGGTAATATCAAGAGCAACAGAAAATGGTATAACGGGAGTAGGATTCTGTATTAATAAGAAGATTGGGTAGAGAGTGTGTTACTGTGAACAGTTCATTAATAGGGATGTTCAATTCAAAATCGACAGCAAACTAACACCGACAACGATAGTTCTGGTATACATGCCGACGTCACAAGCTGAAGGTGAAGAGATAGAGAAAGTGTGTGAGGACATAGAAAGGGTAATACTGTGTGTAAAGGGGGATGAAAATCTAATAGCCATGGGGGGCTGGAATACAGTTGTAGTGTAAAGACTACAAGAAAAGGTTACAGGAGCATATGGGCTTCGGACAAGGAATGAGAGAGGAGAATCTAATTGAGTTCTGTAACAAGTTTCAGCTAATAATAGCGAATACTGTGTTCAAAAATCACAAGAGGAGGAGGTATACTTTGAAAAGCCCAAGTGATACGTGAAGATTTCAGTTACATTACATCATGGAGAGACAGAGATTCCGAAATCAGATACTGGGTTGTAAGGTGTACCCAGGAGCAGATATAGACTCAGATCACAATATAGTAGTGATTAAGAGTAGGCTGAAGTTCAAGAGATTAATCAGGAAGAGTTAATAGGCAAAGAAGTGGAATATGGAAGTACTAAGGAATGACGACATACGCTTGAAGTTCTCTGAGGCTACAGATACAGCAATAAGGAATTGCTTAGCAGGTAGTAGTCTGCGGCTCGTGGTCTTGCGGTAGCGTTCTCGCTTCCGGCGCACGGGGTCTCGGGTTCGATTTCCGGCGGGGTCAGGGATTTTCTCTGCCTCGAGATGACTGGGCCTAATGTGTCTTTCATGATAATTTCATCCTCATTCACTCGCAAGTCGTTGTAATGTGGAGCGGCGGCCGAACCGCCCCGCGAGGGGTCTCCAGGCCACCAATGCCATACTCTCATTATTATTATTAGTAGTAGGCAGTGCAGCTGAAGAGGAATGGAAATCTTTAAAAATGGCAATAATAGAGGCTGGGAAGCAAAACATAGGTACAAAGAATGTAACTGCGAAGAAACCATGGGTAACAGAAGAAATGCTTCAATTGATAGATGAAAGGAGGGAGTACAAAAACTGGGAAACTCAGGGATAGAGAAATACAAGTCACTGAGAAATGAAATAAATTGGAAGTGCGGGGAAGCTAAGACGAAATGGCTACAGAGAAAATGTGAAGACATCGAAAAAGAAATGACTGTCGGAAGGACAGACTCAACATACAGGGTAGTCAAAACAAACTTCGGTGACATTAAAAGCAAGGGTGATAACATTAAGAGTGAAACCGGGATTAAACTGTTAAACGCAGAGGAGAGAGCGGATAGGTGTAAAGAATACATTGAAATCCTCTATGAGGAGGAAGATTTGTCTGATGTGATAGAAGAAGAAACAGGAGTCGATTTGGAAGAGACAGCGGAACCAGTATTAGAATCAGAATTTAAAACAGCTTTGGAGGACTTAAGATCAAATAAGGCAGAACGGTTTGATAACATTCCATCAGTATTTCTAAGATCATTGGGGAAAGTGGCCACAAAACGACTATTCACATTGATGTGTAGAATGTATGAGTCTGGCGACATATCATCTGACTTCCGGAAAAGCATCATCCACACAATTCCGAAGACGTCAAAAGCTGACAACGGCAAGAATTATGACATAAAAAGCTTAACAGCTCATCCATTGAAGTTGCTTACAAGAATAATATACAGAAGGATGAAAAAGAAAATTGAGGATGCGCTGGATGACGATCAGTTTGGCTTTAGGAAAGGTAAAGGCTCGAGGGAGGCAATTCTGACGTTGCGGTTCATAATGGAAGCAAGACAACAGAAAAATCAAGACACGTTCATAGGATTTGTCAACCTGGAAAAAGCGTTTGACAGTGTAAAACGATGCAAGATGTTAGAAATTCGGAAAAAAGTACGACTCGCTGATGACATTGCTATCTTGAGTGGAAGTGAAGAAGAATTACATTATGTGCTGAACGGAATGAGTGAACAGTGTGGATTGAGAGTCAATCAAAAAAGACGAAGGTAATGAGAAGTATTAGAAATGAGAACAGCGAGGAACTTAACATCAGGATTGACGGTCACGAGGTAGATGAAGTTAAGGAATTCTGCTACCTAGGCAGTGAAATAACCAATGACGGACGGAGCAAGGAGGACAACAAAAGCAGACCAGCAATGGTAAAAAGGGCATTACTGGATAAGAGAAGTCTACTGATATCAAATATCGGTCTTAATTTAAGGATGAATTTTCTGAGAGTGTATGTCTAGAGTACAGCATTTTATGGTAGTGAAACATGGACAATCGGAACAGAAGATAATTTGAGATGTGGTGTTACAGACGAATGTTGAAAATTAAGTGGTGTGATAAGGTAAGGAACAAGGATGTTCTGCGCAGAATCGGAGAGGAATGAAATATGTGGAAAACACTGATAAGGAGAAGGGACAGGATTATAGGACATTAGGACATCTGTTACGGCATGAGGTAAAGAACTTCCATGGTACAATAGGGAGCTGTAGATTCGAGACGTAGGCTGCAAGTGCTACTCTGAGGTGAAGAGGTTAGCACAGGAGAAGAATTAGTGGCGGGCCGCATCAAACTAGAAAAAAAATAAAAAAATAAAAAGTAGTGTTACTTGATGTATGTGTACTGTTATGTTGCATGTTTCTATGCATGATGATGTTTGCCCAGTTGCTTACAGTACTCACATTCCGTTACATTATTGAAAATGCAGTTTAGAACATGAACCAATCATCACATCCTATTTCCGGTTTTCTTATAATAACTTTATTTATCAGTTTTAGGTATTGTACTACTATGCGTTGTGAGTCTGTGTTTAACGTTGTTGTTGTGTTTATGTCATTTTCTGAGTTTTAGTTTCTATCCTCCCAAGGATCCTGTCTTTTTTGTGTGTCTGTTCGAGCTGAGGCGCATGAATTCTCTTACCTATAACCAGCAGTCTTGAAACAATACCAGCGATGTTGTCAATAGCTCACCATTTGTCTATGCCGCGCAACACTTTCTTCCTGTCATTACATTCTGTTGAACGTCTTACATGTGACAGTGTTACAGTGTAATGCTGTGTGTTCATGAGACTCACATGCTCCACATACGCATATAGTAAGTAAACTGACGAAGGGCCATGCGATTCAAATGAGATGTTTAAGGGCCGTGACCGGTCAAAAAGTGAACCATGCCGCGCCTTGGATCCGCATACTTCACATTCTGCCATTCCCGTGCGTCGAGGTAGAGGAAAAAAACGCCACGGCCTTTGTCGATCGTCTCCCACTCTCGTTGTCATGCGTCAAGAGGCCAGCTGTTGAACTGACGCATGCCTGGTAATGTCGTGTCTGTCCCTGTTAACCAAGTACGCCTCTGCTCTTTGAGCAAGTCCCTAGGAAATTGGAAATTTGTGGTAAGGACTATGGGACAAAACAGCTGAGGTCATCGGTCCTTAGGCTGACGCACTACTTAATCTAACTTAAAATAACTTACGCTAAGGACAACACCCACACGCCCATGCCCGAGGGAGGACTCGAACCTCCAACGGGGGGAGCAAGCACAAAAAATTTCTACTGACGTGATTTGAAAATTACCCGACGTTATGAGCAGTAAGCTCCTCTGCCCTCTGCCCTCTCCTCACTATGTTCCTGTAGATCACTGAACACAGATGGTACGCCCATACACTTTCTACAAAACATTCGGGAGCATTCAAGAGAGCTGTGTGATACGTCCGTACCTTCTTCACGGTTGTCTGTACCGTGTAGTATTTAGACTTGCAAGATTGTGCATCAGTTTCGTTGTTTTGTCAGTTTCCAGGCTTGTGTGCACACTGTAAGTCGTTCATCAATATGTGTTTCCAAGTATAGTGTTATTTGTTTCCTCTTAATGTCAACGTTATCCATTTTCATAATGTGGTTCCGTTTCAGTGCCTCCTTCAGTAAGAATTATACTGTTTTGTTTTCAGCTGTTTAAAGTTTGGTTTGGCGGCAGACATTACTTAAGAGAAGGCCGCTGGTTTTAATTTCTAGGTGTACTCGTGAGTTTGCTGATACAACAACTAATAAGTCATCTTGGTAAGCGACTACCACGTAAACTCTATCATCGCATCTAAAAAGTTGAAGTGTGGCTCTACAGCGATGTCCCAAAATATTGGTCCACATATTGAACCATGCATGCATCCTTCCTTTATATTCTTGTATACTTTCTGGTGTCTTGCTACCCACTCTGCTAAATATGAACAACGCACTCTGGTGGCAGCTGAACCTGTCACAGAAAATTGGAACTCTAGTGACTTTGACAACTGCCAAATGGGGTACTTGTACGAAGTTAAGTTGACATTCGACCGTGCATTCTGGGCGCTTCACTTTCACTGTCAGTCATTTTACTAGTTAAAACTTGTGATTAAAGAGGCTTTTCTGGTTGCGGATTGTTTGGTGTTCATGTTATTCATACAAATTGTTACTAAGAAACATATTAGTCTGGTACCCAGTCTTATTTTCTTCCTGCATAGGCCACACATTTAATTGTATTGCGTCTGTACTGCGACTGACATATTTTATAGGACTACTTGCTCAGAAACCGGGCGTTCTCTGGTTATTCATGCAATTCATTTATTCCAATCTTCTCCTTGAAATGATAAGAAATAAACATTGATCGTAATGTAAATTTCAAGCAATTTCGTTCCAATGTATTCGATTTAACAACATGTAAAAGTATGAAACAGCTAAAGAAATAAATATTTATATATGAGTACAAATCGATTATTGCAGTATCCAAATTAAGAAAAATGCTAGGCCAAATACAAATTTGCTACAATATTTATTTAACATAAAACTTGATGTATAGATATTATGCTTAAAACTATCTAAGAAAACTACTCTCTCTCTCTCTCTCTCTCTCTCTCTCTCTCTCTCTCTCTCTCTCTCCCGCCCTCTCTCGTGTTCGCTAACTCTCTTCATTCATGTCTCTTTCTCCAGCCTATTCACTCCCTCCTTCTCAGTCGTTCACCCACTTGCATGCTAGTCACTAATTCCCGCTCCCACAGCTTCACAGCCTGCCTCCATCTCTCTCGCCACTCCGGTCTCTCTCTCTCCACTCTCCTAACGGTCTCTCTTTCATTCCCCTTTCTGTCCTCCATATCATCATCCACCTTCTCTATTTACTTCCGCCCCTGCCTCTAATTTTCTCTTCCCCTTTACCATCTCTCTATGTCTCCATCCACTAACACCCTCTATATCGCCTTCAGACCATACCTGTCCCTCCATACCTCCATCCCACCTCTTCCGATCTGTCTCTCTTCTGGCTCTGTATATCTCCCTCTCCATCCCCCTCTCGTTCTCCAATTCCCTCAAAGTCTTAGTGCATCTTTCCATTTATTTATTTATGTATTTACTTTAGGCATCAGTCTATTGACTGCTTTCACGTGGTCTGCCAGATTTACTCTCCTGTGCCAACCTTTTAGTCTCACAGTACCAAGTGCTAATTTCTTCCTCAGTTACTTGCCAAATATATTCCACTTTCTCTCTTCCTCTACAGTTCCTTGTAATGCCATGAAAATTATTCCCTGAAGTTTTAACAGATGACCTAACATACTGTCCCTTCTTCCTGTAAGTGTTTGCTTATATTCTTTTCCTCACCGATTCTGTGGAGCACCTCCTCGTGCCTTACCTTAACCGTCAACCTAATTTTCGACATTCCTTTGTAGCAACACATCTCAGATCCTTAGAGTCTCTACTGTTCCTATCTTTCACAGCCCATGTTTCTCTGCAGTGCAATGCTGTACACCAAACGCATGTCCTTAGGAATTCCTTCCTGAAATTAAGGCCTATGGCTGATACTAGTAGGCTTCCTTGTTCAGGAATTCCCTTCTTACTAATGAAGGACTACTATTTATCTTCTCCTTCGTCTGTCCACCAGGCGTAATTTTGCTGCCTAGTTTGCAGAACTCCTTAACTTCGTCTGCATTATGATCCCCAAGTCAGAAGTTAAATTTCTTGCTGTTCTTATTTCTGCTACTTCTCATTACTGTCATCTTTCTTCTGTTTACTCTCAAACCATATTTTGTTCTCATTAGACGGTTCACTTCAGCAAAAATTAAATAAATAAATAAAATAAAATTAAAAATTAAAAGAGAGAGAGAGAGGGTGAGGGAGGGAGAGAGAGAGAGAGAGAGAGGTCCTGTAATTTCTCTTAACTTTCACTGAAGATAGGAATGTCATAATTGGATCTTACCATATCCTTTAACCTTGAATTTCAGTCCCACTTTTAAACCATTGCTTTATTTCCGTCAGTGTTTCTTCCATGTACAAATTGATCAATAGGGAAGAAATACTAAATCTTCGTGTTACGCACTTTTTTATCTGATTGCTCCGTTCTTGATCTTCCAGGCTTACTGTTCCATCTTGGATCTTTTACACTGCTTACCACTATTTTCCTCAGAATTTCAAATATCTTGCCTCATTCAGCATTGTCGGAAGCTTTTGCTGGGTCGACAAATCCTATGAATGTGCGTTGAGTTTACTCCAGTCTGGCTTCCATTATCAACCGCAACATGAGAACAGCCTCCCTGGTGGCTTTGCCTTTTCTGAAACCAAGCTGATCGTCATCTAACAAATCATGTATTTTCTTTCCCATTCTTCGGTATATTATTCTTGTCAGCAACAAGGATGCATGAGCTGTTAAGCTGATTGTGAGATCATTCTTGCACTTGTCGGCTCTTCCCACCTCCGGAATTGTGGGAATGATGTTTTCCCGAAAATCTGGTGGTACATTGCCTGTCTCATACGTTTTACACACCAAAGTGAGAAATGACTTTAGAAATTCCGATGATATATTATCTGTGCTTTCTGCCTTATTTGAACTTACGCCGTTCAAAGTTCTTTCACACTATGATTCTAATACGGGATCTCCTATCTCTTCCCTGTAGACCTCTCTTTCTTCTTCCAACATATCATGACGCAAGTCCTCCCCGCACGGAGTCCTGTAATATACTCTCTCCTCCTATCCGCTGTCTCCTTTGAATTGAACAGTGAAATTCCCACTGCACTCTCGATTTTACGCCCATTCTCTTAATTTAACCAAAGGTTGTTTTGATTTTTCTGTATGCTGAGTCAGTCCGATCGACGTTTCCTTTTATATTTATTCACAATTTACATGCAGTCACTTCACCTTAGCTTCTCGCACTTATTATTTATTTCATTTCGAAATTACTTGTACTTCTGTGTCCATGAATTTCCCTGAACATTTTCCTGCTTCCTTCTTTCGTCGGTCAACTGAAGTATTCCTTCAGTTACCGGTGGTTTCTCCACAGTTACCTCCCTTCCACCTATGTTTTCTTCCCATTTTCCGTGATTGCCCTTTTTAGGGATGTTTATTCCTCTTCAACTGAACTGTCTACTGAGATGTTAATTAGCTTAATATCTGCAGCCTCGGGGTACTTGAAACGTTTATTCCTTATTACTTCCGTTTCTAATTTCTTTGTTCATTGATTCTTACTGAATATCCTCAAAAACATCAATTAACTTTTCATCATTATGGGTCTATATCTGCTTGTGGGTACGCCTTACAGTCCAATATCTGATTTTAGAATCTCTATGTCAGCATCATGTAAGCCAGTTGACAGTTTCTCGTGTCTACCGGTCTTGTCCAAGTATGCCTCCTCCTATTGTGATTACTGAAGAGAGTATTCGCTGTTACCATCTGAAATTTACTGAGTAACACCTTTAGCGTACGCGATACCAAATCGCTACTGACAAGCACACATTCTCCCATAGCCTTTTCTTCAGTTCCTTTCCTTACTGCCACGCTCCGGTCCTTCATGGCTATTAGAATTTAATTTCCCCTTGTATAATGGATCACTCGATCAGTATTCTCTTCATTTGGTACATCAGACGTTTGCATGAATACCTGAAATACTGCTGTAGGTGTTGTTCAAAATGGCTCTGAGCACTATGGGACTTAACTTCTGAGGTCATCAGTGCCCTAGAACTTAGAACTACTTAAACCTAACTAATCTAAGGACATCACATACATCCATGCCCGAGGCAGGATTCGAACCTGCGACCGTATCAGTCGCTTGGCTCCAGACTGTAGCGCCTTGAACAGTTCGGCCACTTCGGCCGGCATAGTTGTTGTCTTGCTGCCAGTTCTAATGACAACGATCTCACAATTGAACTGTTCACACTAACACGCACTCTGTCGCCACTCATAAAGAATCCTACTGCCATAATACCATTTTCTGCTATTATTGATATTACCCTGTATTCGTCTGATCTAAAATCTTTATCTTCTTTCTATTTCACTTCACTGACCGCCACTATATCTAGAATGAGCCTTTGCATTTTCCTTTTCAGATTTTCTAACGTCCCTGCTATGTTCATATTTCTGACATACTGAGCTCCGACTCGATTTCACACAAATGCTTATAAGAAAAATTTTGAGGGTGTATGTTCCAAGAACAATTGGGAAACATAGTATGCACTTACACATTCATCTCGAGATATTTCCGCAATGATAGAGAGTTTTACCAACATTCGCTCTTCTCACGCACACTGTGCGGAACGAACAAGGAAGCAGTGAAATATATGGTGCCCATCGTAAGGTCACTTCCAGAGGGTAGATGTAAATGTAGAGGTATGTATTATTCTCTACGGAGTGAAACCACTGGAAATGAAAGAGACATCGATATCATTCTAGAGGAATGATATTGGATCACTGTCGTTATCGATACATATAATGGTCATATACATTTTGACGGATAAAGTCGGAAGCTTCATAAGGTTACCAAACAATGAGACAAAGTCCTTTCGGCATTTGGCTAACATTCGGGAGGAGCAGGATTTTAATTTCGGAAGAATTCCTGGCTTCAGTAATTTTCATAATTTAGTAAAGACAAATGCAGCACTTACTGCTCGCCAAGGATGCTTTTTCATAAAATAATATCGAAATGCAACAAAACCTTAGGGATATCCAGTGAACTAACGTATAGTGAAGAGACGGCTATTGATCCGTAATATAAAGAATTGACGCTTAAAAGAGCTGTTACTGTTTACTGCAGCAATGGGCGTTAGCTAATGAAAACAGAAGCGAACGTTAGTCAATCCTCATGCCTCTGAAAGGATGTGTTCTGGAATGAAAACTTGACTAATTCGAAGAACTGTAAGTAAATGTAGTTCATCCATGAAGGAGATGGATTGAAAAATACACATTTTTAAGCATTTTTAGGTCAGGTGGACTGGAACGTCTCAGTAAGGGAAGGAGCAGAAGGCAGAGTTACGAGATAATATGGGCTTCGTACGAGAAATGAGGGACGAGAAATACTGAGTTCTGCGATAAACTTCAGCTAGTAATAGCGAGTACACTGTTCAAACATCAGAAAAGAAGGTGATATATCTGGTAAAGGGCTGGAGATACGGGAATATTCCAGCCAGATTACTTCATGGTGGGATAGAGATTCTGAAATCAGCTACTGGTTTGTAAGGCCTACCCACGATCAGATATTGTCCCCGACCACAAATGAGAAAAGTTGACGGTTAGGCTGAAGTTTAAAATATTCACCTGGAAGAATCAGCTCCAAAAGATGCAGGATGCTGAAGTATTGGGGAGTAGTAAGATTCGTTTCTTAAGCCTGGAGATACTGCGTTAATTAATAAATCATGATAATTAATAAAGCAATAAGCAATTCATTTGAAGGAGACATCCGTCTCCTAAACGGGCAGTCACAGAAGTTGAGTGCAGACACAGGTAACTACAATGAAATCTTTGGTAACAGAACCAATATTTCATTTGACTGACAAAAGAATGAAATAAAAATATATTCGGTTAAAGACAGGGTGCAGCATAAGTAGGCACGTAGATTACTAACCCGTTGTCTACGGTTAGCCTCTTTGACGAGTAATGAAAACGTTCCCAATCCCGCGTTCGAACCTCATCACTGCTTAAATTTCGATTAAATATCATCAGCATTTACAGCAAGAGATTTGCGAGATACGACGTCACCCCATTCATCCAGCGACCGTGTCAGAGAGGGCAGAGAATCGGACTGAGATTAAGGGCACTCTCTTACCCTTGGGTGGGAAATTGTCTCTAAAAGGCAGAAGAATCAACATTGATCGTCTGCACGAGGACGCAGAAGGCAATGGGAATCTGAAAGAGGACGCAGAAGGCATTGGGAATCGCTGCATTATAGACAAATAGGTGTACCCTCAGCAGATTTGGGAGTACGTAGAGGGAAATGATAATCTGTAATGGGGTGATTGCAATGCGGTTGTAGGGCAAGGCGTAGAAGAAACGGTTGCAGAAAACATGGGTTTTTGTAGTAGGAATGAGATAGGAGAAAGGCCAGTTGAGCTCTGCAATAAGTTTCAGCTAGTAATAGAATCGCAAGAGAAGGAGGTATTCTCGGAAGGGACCGGAGAAATGGGGAAGATTCAAGGTAGACTATATCATGGTCACGTAGAGATTCTGAAATAAGGTAGTCGATTGAAAGGCGTTCCGAGAATCACACCACAATTTAGTAGTGATGAAGAATAGGCTGAAATTTAAGAGACTGATCGGGTAGAACCAACTCTGTGGGATACGGAAATACTAAGAAATGAAGAGACACGCTTGAGGTTCTCTGAGGTACTCCAATAAGGCATAACTCAGGTGGAAGTTCAGTTAAAGGGGAATGGAAATTTCTAAATCGGGCAAACATAGAAGTCTGAAAGAAAAACTTAGGCACAAAGAAGGTAACTGCGAAGAAATCATGGGTAACAGAAGAAATACTTCAACTGACCAACGAAAGAAGGAGGTACAGTAATATTCACGGAAATCCCAGAATACAGAAATACAAGTAGCTTAAGGATGCAATAAAAGGGAAGAGCAGAAATGCAAAGGCAAAATGGCACCGTGGAAAACGTGAAGGAATCGAAAAATGAAGGACTGACTCGACATACAGAAAAATCAAAATGATCATCGATGAAATAAAAAGCAAAAACAGTAACATCACGTTTGTTGTGGGAACTAGACTGTTAAATACAGAGCATAGAGCGGATAGATAGAAAGCGTTCATTGGAATCCTCGATGAGGTTGCACATCTGAGCACCTGTGGACTAGGAATAGTGTCTTTGATTAAAAATCAAGATGACCTCGAGTCGAGTTCAAAACTGACCAGTGGTTAAATTTTGATTAACAATCAGCATTGGTGGCCGAAATCTTCTGGAATAAGAAGTCACCCTCATTTGTCCAACGGCCTCATCAAGGAGGGAGGAGAAGCGGACAGAGGCTCACGGCACTCTCTTGTCTTTGGGGTGGGAAACTGCCCCTAAAGGCTGAAGAATCAGCATTGATGAACGTCATCACGATGTAGAAGGCAATGGAAACCACTTCATTACAGACACGTGGCGTGTATCTACCGGACATGTGGTCTGCAATTGTAGAAGTGCCATGATGATCTCTCCATTGCCTAAAGATTCCGGACTACCCCCCCCCCCCCCCCAATTCGGATTTCTGGGAGGGGACTGCCAAGGGGGAGGCGACCATGAGAAAAAGACTGAATAACCAACGAAAGGATAACGTTCTACAAGTTGGAGCATGGAATTTCAGAAACTTGCACGTGGTAAAAAAGCGAGATAATCAGAAAAGGTAAATGCAAAAGCTCTGTTAGATATAGTAGGGGTCAGTGAAGTGAAGCGGAAAGAAGACAAAGATTTCAAGTCAGATGAGTATAGGGTAATATGAACAGAGCGGAAAATGGTATAGCGGGAGTAGGATTCGCTAGAATAGGAAGGTAGGGTAGGGATTGTGTTACTGCGAACAGTTGAATGACAGAGTTGTTTTAACAGAATCGCCAGCAAACCAGTATTAACAACGATAGTTCATGTATACATAACGACGTTGGAAGCTGAGGACGAAGAGAGAGGAGAGTATACGAGGATATTGAATGGGTAAAACTGTATGTAAGGGGAGATGAAAGTCTAATATTCATGGGGGACTGGAATGCAATTGTAGGGGAAGGAGAAGAAGAAAAGGTTGCAAGAGAATTTGGTCTTGGGCTAAGGAACGAGAGAGGAAAAAGTCTATTTGAGTTCTGTAATAAATATCAGCTAATAATAGCGAATACTCTGTTCAAGAATCACAAGAGGTTGAGATATATCTGGAAAAAGCCAAATAACGTAAGTAACGTAAGAAGATTTCAGTTTGGTTACATTATGGTCAGACAGAGATTCTGAAACCAGATACTGGATTGTAAGGTGTACCCAGGAGCAATGTAGACTCAGTGCACAATGTAATAGTGATGAAGAGTAGGCCGAAGTTTAAGAGATTAATCAGGAAGAATTAATACGCAAAGAAGTGGAATATGGAAGTACTAAAGAATGACGACATATGCTTGAAGTTCTCTGAGGCTATAGATACAGCAGTAAGGAATAGCTCAGTAGGCAGTACAACTGAAGAGGAATGGTCAACTCTAAACAGGGCAATGACAAAGTAGGAAAGAAAAACATACGTATAAAGAAGATAACTGCTAAGAAACCATGGGAAACAGAAGAAATACCATGGTGTCCTAAATTAAAAATACTAACTACGATGTCCGCGTCCAGTGTCTAATTCACGATTTAATCATACAAAGTGTCAACAGATTTCGTTACGTTCGTGTTCTAAAAGGGCTTTCCAATCAACGGACAAACGTGCCAGCGGTGTCGTAGATCACCTGTCGATCGGGGTAGTGGTATCCCCACATCCACAATCGCTTTGTACACAGTCACAGACGTACAGCTTGGCACAAAGAAGACACTTACAGACTCTCTGCTGTAAAGGGCCATAGGAAGACTGGAAGCAGGAGAGTACCAAACTGATGGGGTTCCACGACTTAATGTGACTCGTTCTATTGTTTCTCGGATGAGGAGACAGTTCATAGAGACCGAAACAGTATCCCGGATACCAGTGCAGAACCGACCACGTATAACGTCAGAAAGAGAGACAGTATCGCGTAGTACTGGACTGCAACTGGCATCTGACCTCGCAGCATCCTCTGGACGTGTTGTAATGAGGGAAACAGTGGTCTTTATTGTTGGAGACCTGCTGTCTGTTCACCTCTGGTATGTCTTCACAAAAGGGAACATCTAGATTGGAGCTATCAAGACGCCACCTGGACGGTCGAATGGTGGGCCATTGTTCTTTTTACATATGAGTTCCGATTTGGTCTGGACTCTGGACGGTGATTCTCGACGTATTCGGATATGGAGATCAAGTGGAACACGATTGCGGCACTCAAACATCGTAGAAAGAGACCGATATAGAGGAGGATCACTAATGGTATGGGCAGGGACTACGTTGATCGTTCGAAGACCTCTTCATGAAATTGAATGGGTAAATGAGCAAGAGTTGGCTGCTGTTAGGTACCGTGAGGAGATCTTGGGATCTCATGTGCGGTGGTTACGACGTGCTGTGGGCCCAGATTTCGTATTGACGATAATGCTCGACCTCATTGAGCACGGATGGTTGATGTTGATTTTGAAAACGGAAGATATTGCACGCATGACGTGGCCTGCTCGCTCTCCCGATTTGAATCCCGTAGACCAAGTCTGGGAAGCATTAGGGATGCATCATCTCAATATCCACCAACAACTCTCCAAGACTTGTGAGCAGCTAGGAAGGAAGAATGGGCATTACTGACTCAACGTGAGGTTGATGACATTATTCACAGCATGTACCGCGTTGCCAGGCCTGCATTGGTGCCATACTGAGCATATTAACGAGTTGTCAGAATGTGTGTGCAAATCCGTTAAGCTGGAAAAGCAGAAAACTTTTGGTCTACCTATATGCATGTTGCAGTTGATTACACTCTGTATTCTTTACATTGTTTCTACTTCACTGCCACCTGTTTACACTGTTTTGTGGCAAAATAAATGAAACCTTGCAAAATATCCATTTTTGCTTTAATGTAGGCCACCACTTTACTTCAGTTGATCAGTGAAAGAAGGGAGTACAAAAATGTTCAGGGAAATTCAAGAGTACAAAAATACAAGTTACTGAGGTATGAAATAAATAGGAAATTCATGGAAGCTAAGATGAAATGAAAAATGTGAAGAAATCGAAAAACTGTTGACTGTCGGAAGGACTGACTCAGCGTGTAGGAAAGTTAAGACAATCCTTGGTGAAATTTAAAACGAGGGAGGTAACACTGAGAGTGCAACGGGAATTCCACTGTTAAATGCGAAGCAGAGAGTGGATAAGTGGAAAGAATCCATTGAAGACTTCTGTAATAAAGCAGAAACAAGAATCCATTTAGAGGGGACAGGAGATCCTACATTAGAATCTGAGTTTAAAAGCACTTTGGAGGATTTAATCAAATAAGGCAGGACGGATAGGTATCATTCCATCAAAAATTCTGAAATCATTGGGGGAAGAGGCAACAAAACGACTATTCACGTTGGTGTATTGAATGTATCAGTTTGGTGACATACCTTCCGATTTTCGGAAACACAACATCCACGTATTCTGAAGACAGTAAGAGCTGACAAGTGCGAGAATTATCGCACAGTCAGCTTAGCAACTGATGCATCCAAGTTGCTGACAAGAATAATGTACAGAAGAATGGATAAGGAAATTGAGGATGTGTTAGTTGACGATCAGTTTGGCTTTAAGAAAGGTAAAGGCACCAGAGAGGCAATTACGACGTTGCAGTTGATAACAGAAGCAAGATTATGGATAAATCAAGACACGTTCATAGGATTCGTGGACGTGGAAAAAGCATTAGACAATTTAAAATGGTGCAAGATGAGAAAAATATGGTAAGCTATAGGGAGAGACGGGTAATATACAGTTCGTAAAAGAACTGAGAGGGAATAATAAGAGCGGACAACGAAGAACGAAGTGCTCGGATTAAAATGGGTGAAGGAAGGGATGTGGTCTTTCGCTCCTACTGTGCAATCTGTACTTCGAAGAAGTACTGATCGAAATAAAAGGAAGGTTCAGGAGTGGAATTAAAATTCCAAGAGAAATGATATCATGATACGATTTGCTGACATTGCTATCCCGAGTGTGCGTGAAGAAGGATTAGATGATCTGCTGAATGGAATTAACTGTCCAATGAGTACAGAATACGGATTTAAAGAAAATCGGGGAAAGATGAAAGTAATGAGAAGGAGCAGAAATAAGAACAGTCAGGAACTTAACATCTGGATTGATGGTCACGAAGTAGATGACAGACGGAGCAAGAAGGACATCAAAAGCAGACTAGCACTGGCAAAAATGGCATTCCTGGCAGGGAGAAGTCTACTAGTATCAAACATAGGCCTTAATTTCAGGAAGGAATTTCTGAGGCTGTACGTCTGGAGTATCAATGATACGATTCGCTGATGACATTGCTATCCTGAAGGAAAGTGAAGAAGAATTAAATGATCTGCTGAACGGAATGAACAGTCTAGTGAGTACACAGTATGGTTTGAGAGTAAATCGGAGAAAGACGAAGGTAATGAGAAATAGTAGAAATGAGAACAGCGAGAAACTTAACATCAGGATTGATTGTCACGAAGTCAATGAAGTTAAGGAATTCTGCTACCTAGGCAGTAAAATAACCAATGACGGACGGAGCAAGGAGGGCATCAAAAGCAGACTCGCTATGGCAAAAAAGGCAGAAGGCCAAGAGAAGTCTACTAATATCAAATACCGGCCTTAATTCGAGGAAGAAATTTCTGAGGATGTACGTCTGGACTACAACATTGTATGGTAGTGAAACATATACTGCTGGTAAACCGGAACAGAAGCGAATCGAAGCATTTGAGATGTAGTGCTATAGACGAATGTTGAAAATTAGGTGGACCGATAAGGCAAGGAATGAGGAGGTTCTACGCAGAATCGGAGAGGAAAGGAATATGTGGAAAACACTGATAAGGAGAAGGGACACGATGATAGGACATCTGCTAAGACATGAGGGAATGACTTCCATGGTACTAGAGGGAGCTGTAGAGGGCAAAAACTGTTGACGAAGACAGAGATTGGAATACGTGAAGCAAATAATTGAGGACATAGGTTGCAAGTGCTACTCTGAGATGAAGAGGTTAGCACAGGAAAGGAATTCGTGGCGGGCCGCATCAAACCAGTAAGTAGACCGATGACCAAAAAAAAAAAAAAAAAAAAAAAAAAAGTCTGGAGTACAACATTGAATGGCAGAGAAACTTGGGCTGTGGGAAAACCGGAACAGAAGAGAATCGAAACATTTGAGATATGCTGCTACAGGAGAATGCTGAAAATTAGGTGGACTGAGAAGATAAGGAAATAGAGGTTCTGCGCAGAAACGGATAGAAAAGGAATGTGTGGAAAACACTGTCAAGGAGAACGGACAGGATAGTAGGGTATTTGCTAAGACATCAGGGAATGACTTCCATGGTGCTAGAGGAAGCTGTAAAGGGCGAAAGCTGTAGAGGAAGACGGAGAGTAGAATACACCCAGCAAATAATTGAGGTCGTAGGTTGCAAGTGCTACAGTGAGACGGAGAGGTTGGTGCAGGAGAGGAAATCTTGGCGGGCCGCATCACACCAGTCAGAAGACTGGTGTATCAAAAAAAAAAAAAAAAAAAAAGGTAGTGGCAAAACGTCTCTGATGACGTGGTAGAAGAAGAGACAGGACTTGATAGGCAATCCAGAATTTGAATCTGGAACAACTGAGATCAAATAAGGCAGAAGAGATGGACAACCTTCCATCCGAATTTCAAAAATCACTGCTGGAAATGGCAACAAAACGGCTATTCAAGTTGGTGTGTAGAATGTATGAGATTGGCAGTGTACCATGAGACTTTCGTGAAAACAATTCCGAAGATAGCAAGACGCGGCAAGTGCAAGAATTATCATAAAATCAGTTGAATAGTTCATTTATTCAAGTTACTGACAGGAATAATATACAGAAGAACGGAAACGGAAACTGAGGATTTGTTACAGACGATCAGTTTCACTATAGGAAAGACGAAGGTACTGGAGAGACAAGTCTATCGTTGCGGTTGAAAAGCAAGACTGGAGGCAAATCTAAATACGTTCCTATGATTTGCCGACCTGGGAAAAGCATTCGACAATGTAAAATTGTGCAAAACTTTCCAGTACAGCACTCGTGGCTGCCGCAACGCGGTCGCCAAGTGGGGCCGAGGCAGTTCCAGATAAGTTTTATTGTCTGACGATAATTTATGGATTTGTAGTTTTAGCTGGACGATATCCACTATGGACAAACGGTAGTCACTGTTATTCCGAAGAAGGTTTGGTTATCCCGACTGAAACATAGGTAAACGGTGCTACTGAGGCTGTTGATTATTAAAGTTAAAATTAGACATGAACTCCTTAGAGGGTGACAGATCATTAAGATCACTTCATTTCACGTGATCCACTCTTAGCAGTTAACAAATGAATAAAGACAATTCCCAAAAGATATTTACAAAAGCTAACAAGCCCCAAGGGGCCCAATGATACTGCTCACAATTCGCCCGAAGAAGGAACAAGATGATGGCAACTAAGGGTAAGAATCCGATCCAGAAAAACGAGGGTCTTTGACCCCGGCATACTCTAATATTGTTGAACAATATGTGATAACAGCTAGTAACGGGGCAGGAGGGACCCATTCTCCTAGCGAATACCACAAGTGAAATTCACGCCTAATAACTTTTTTCGGAAACTATTAAAGTATGAACCTTTTTCTTTTCAAAATATGAAAATACAACAATAGGAAAAGAAAAAATTCCAACCTTAATCTATTACACGAAACTATGGTACTGGTAACATACAAAATTGAAACCCTTTTCCTTAACATTCTTTCGTAGCTTGGAGAGCACGACCTATTAAAGCAAACACTCCAAAGATTAAAACAAAGACTCTGAGGTGCAACAAAAAACAGATAGAACTTATCTTGTATTCCGTGCGCGGAGTGGGCTCCAATAACACAGTCGCACACAACGCTAGACATAACGTCTCGCTAGCCCGACCGCTTGACAGCCGGCAAAGGGACAAAGAGTGTACCGCTAGAGTACCTGCGTGCGAAATAAGGACGACAAGCCCTAACCAAGGTCGAACGCACACGACCGCGTGTAGCACTACAAGGCCCACAAGCGGCCAAGTTTAGCGTACACATGTGGGGTACAGAGTATACACACATTACATGGAACCCAATGCGGTGCACAAAAAATCAAATTAACACGACTAAGCCCAGAACACCCCAATGATGCCCAAGAGCGATGACACAATTTAAACTGAGTGTATGAAATATAAATTACAAACACATGGCGGACTACAGCCAAATCAAGTGAGCAAACCAAGGAAATTTCCACCTTAAAAGACTTGTGCCAAAAGTGCATTAAATTTTCCATAAGACTAGTTCACAAAATATTCAGATGTAAATCTGCCTTATAGTCATTGTATGACCAATGCAGAGGCAGCATTGCTGACAGAACAGCAATACACAGCAATGCTCGGCAATACATAGTACTGCCAGGAACAGACTTTTAATCTTTAGTACTGAGAGAGGGTAAAACAAAAAATCCCCACAATGATCACAGATTTTCAAGGTAAGAACGTCAGTGAAACAACTGAAACCCTGGCTCAGGTTAACTTGAATTGCTATTCAGCACCACTCGGAACTTAACGGATCGTTACATCGGCCAGCACAATAAATCATGAAATTAATTCAGAGTCCGAGAGCAAAAAGTAACCTGTACTAAGAAGAACCTCAGAATAAACAGACCTGCAAGTATAGAAGCCAGAAAACATGTCTCAATGAACGACGTGAGCACGGAAAAATCACTTTGAAACATTACTAAGAGTACTCGTTTGACAATATAAATTCTACAGTTGACAGATATATGAGCCAGGTCCACATAGCAACAGCCGTCAACAGCCGTCAACAGCCCCCAAGTGCCTAGGCACCCCGGCTGGTTCCCTACACACCCCTAGTACTGCTGACGCCTGCCAAATCCACTACTACTTCACGATGCACATGCTAGGCTCTAACTGCTCTCACCTCTCTCCTACAGCCTCTTTTCTCGCCCAGAGCGAGTACTTGGAGCTCGAATAACAACGGACGACCAAATGTGGAAACAGCAGGCGAGGGTTGATATGAAGATAGCGTCCGCGGCTCATTAACATCAAAACTGGTAATCGCGAAGTAGATGACGTTAAGGAATTCTGTTACCTAGGCAGATAAATAGCCAATGACGGGCGTATCAAGGAGCACACAATGGTAGATTAGCACTGGCAAAAATGACATTCCTCGCCAAGAGGAAGATACTAATATGAATGAAACCTAGGCCTTCATTTGATGAAGAAATATCTGGTAATGTACGTTTGAAGCACAGCATCGTACTGTAGTAAAAACTGAACTGTGGAAAAATTGGAATAGAAGAGAATACAAGCATTTGAGATGTGGTGCTACAGACAAACGTTGAAAATTGTGTGTACTGATGAGGTAAGGGATAGGAGGTTCTCCACAAAATCGGGGAGGAAAGGAGTATTTAAAATACACTGACAAGAAGAAGGGACAGGATGTTAATCAGGGAGTATCTCACACGGTACTAGAACAAGCTGTAGAGGGCAAAAACTATATAGGTAGACAGAAGTTGGCTTACATCCAGCAAATAATTGAGGACGTAAGTTGCAGTATACCGTGACGTCGTTGTGTTGTATTGTAAGGCGCCACTTACACCATTTCTATACGTATACGTGTATGTCGTCGTCGTCTCTTCTTTCCCTCATCGATATCAGAGTATGAGAAAAGTTTATGTTTTTTTTACCTATTTGTTGTTGACAACACACAACTACACGGCCACGGTACCACCCGATTCCAGAATAGTTAGCTTAATACAGTATAAAGATAGTGAACTTCGATGCAGCGTTATTTGTGATTTTATTCTTCACTTAATCGTTGAGACTCTAGAAAACAACTACTCTTAATCAGGCCCAAAACTCGACATGTAACGAGAGCACTTACGACCAGTCTGTCACAATATTAATAATGGCTCTGAGCACTATGGGACTTAACTTCTGAGGTCATCAGTCGCCTAGAACTTAGAACTAATTAAACCTAACTAACCTAAGGACATCACACACAACCATGCCCGAGGCAGGATTCGAACCGGCGACCATATGAATAACACGTAAGGCTCTACACCACTATAAGAAAATATCACTGTTAACGAAATAACAAAATATACAAATAAACTTCTTTATATCTTTCCTTATATTCAATCAAATGCTTTCAAATGTTTATTTTGCACCCACAAATCATTCACACCTCGATGTAGAGTGTAAATGTGTGCATGAAAAATAGCACTCTGTTTCTGATGATAACCATGTATGGGCTTTTGGGTTGCTAGGCTACTTCGATCAACAAGATTTATATTGGATTTTCAAACTGATTTTTCTATCCAAACTTACGTCCTCCACAATGGCCCATCAACAGTCGGATAACCATCAAATATTCTAACCTTTCGCGATAATTAAGAATTCGCGTAAATTGTATTCTCGCGAGTTTAAAGCAATCCATCGGCGGCGCTAGGGCAATCTTGATACCTCTACACACTCGCGACGCTTACTAGCCTGTCACGAAATTGACCTGCATGCATCTACAATCAATTCCAACGTCATAATTCACCCCACGCGATTGTGTGCAATTGAACTTCGTAAAATCAATTTTCTCGAATCGTAATCACTGACCGTTCATAAACGCAAAATTAACACTCTTTCTTCTTCCTAAGATTAAAGTAATGACGTAACGTCATCTACATAGTTATTAAAATATTATATTATTCCAAATGACCTCAAACATTTATCGTCATTGTATTTTAACGGTAATCAGAAAAATATGATTTATCATCGGAAAATAAAACATAACAGATCGCAAGTCGCACTTACTAAATGATAGCTTTGCAAAGCGTCGGGAGTTAATCAGGAAAAACTATATAAATAAATTCAAGACAACTTAATTTCTCGATACCAACTGACAGATACAAATAAGATTTTCAAGACTTCATAGACCAATCCCCACCTGTAATGTTATAGCAGGCCGCATCAAACCAGCCAGAAGAACTGATTAATAAAAAATGTGACTCAAGGAAAAAAGGAACGGTATAAACAGGAAGAGTATTAAAGTAACGTGAGACCTGGAAGACTGTGAGTAAATGGGAAAAGAAATAGTCATCCAAAGTACTGACTTTGCATGTAGGAAAGTCAAAAAACCCGTGCAGAGTAACCAGAAGCAAAGGCGGTAACATTAAGAGCTTAATGAGAATCGCACTGTTAAATACCTACGACAGACCGGATGGATGGAAAGAGTACACTGAAGGCCTGTACGAGTGGAAGAAATTGTCTGATGACTTGACGGAAGCGAAATATTAGTCGATATGTAAGACATAGGAGACCTGGTATTAAAATACAGAGTGTTGGATTTGGGTAGAGTGAGGTTCGGGGTCGGGGTTGGACAGGTATGGGCTCAATTTTTCAAACAGTTTAGTGAATATAAGATACTCTTCTTTACAAGAGACAGGTGGTACCAAAACAAAACTTAATTTACAGCCCAATACAGCTCTTGAAACAAGAGAGAAATTTCGCGCAAACGAAAACAAAGTTGAAATTATTTCGCAACAACAAATAAAATTGAGTCACCACCATCGCTAGTTTCAATATATGGCCCCTGGCGTCAGCCACAAAAATCGCGATAAATTTAGCTCCTGCAGTTAACCACAGAACAACAAAGGTAAGACAAATCTCCTTTAACGTTCATGATGTGCCGTCGTAAGACGTCTCGCCGCCGGGAGTGTGTCAAATGCGTACCACTGGGGAATCAGTGATGGCTGAGCAACCCGTTGACGAGACGCTGCGACATACGTGCCTTCGTGAGGACTGTTGGAATTTGGTGTTGGAGTGTGAACGGGCAAAAAGTAGATGGCAGACACCAGTAGAGGAGACGGGCATTGGATTTGACTGCACTCCGTGGCTGTCGTAGTGGGCAGCGGCAACAAGCAGGAGCGAGATGGCCGAACCCGTACCATATGGCGAGGATGGGCGCAGTTTGCTTCAGGGCTAGCTGGCTGGTCCTATCCGCTAACAGAACCAGGGGCCAGCGAACACGCTTGTGTGAGTGTTTTCTGAGACGGGGCTGTTCTCTACTGGTTGAGTGTCCACTGATGTTATAATACGTAAGTTGCCGGCAGTTGCATGTACTGAGTACAATTCAGCCTGGTCAGCAGTTATAATATTAACTACATTCGCTGTTTGATTTGTGTTGTTTTTCAGTTGCCGGTTTGTTTGATCGCCTCTCAGCTTTATGTCATTCGAGCTTTCACTCAACCTTTCCGCAACTCAACCTGCTATTTATTTAACCGCGAAAACTCTCCTGAAATTTTTGGAAGATTTCCTAGGGCAGTAGCTGTATTAATAAATGTTTTGATCGCCTGCACATTTCTTCCCGGATTACATTTGAAGGGCTTATTTCAATAGTGGTAGAAGTCCATTTTTGTTTATTCTGAGATACAGAGTCATAAAGCTAAATGAGCGCTGAAAAATCTGCAGTTGAGATACCAGAAATAGTGAAGCATATGGCTTCTTGCTAGAGATGAGCCTTTCTTTCTGTTTGTTTGGATCATTAATTTCAGAAGCATTATTGGCAGGAAAGTGGAGGTAATGGACTTGCACCTCTACTGAAATAAGCCCTTCATTTGATATGTTCTTCAGTGGGCAGGAGGTTTTGTCTGCAACCGCTAGAGATGTGAACATGGAGGCACTCTACAACTGCACAGAAAATAGGCTGTCGGATGCCCTCAACTCACTTAAGAATAGACACCTTGCGTAGGGCCTGTCGGATAGTGAGAAACGTGCCGATTATTCATAAATCCTTGAAAGCACTAAAATAAATCGTAGGCAGAGAAACATGAAGAATACGCATTTGGAGGTCCGTGAAACTCCGAACAATTAGCGCTTGGCGATGTGTGAAACTCCTCGCTGACTGCAACAGTTTCTGGGCTACCTGGAAAAACGAGGGAAGTTCCAATAATTCATGAACCCCTGCACTGAGACGGGGCATAGAAACAAAGCAATGAAACAATGGAACTGTGGAAGAAGTCAGCTTGCTTAAATAATGTTTACTGCACAGTAAGAAAGTAGCTTATGAAACACGAACGCCAGTAGATTCCTAGACAAAGCGAATACATGGTAATAAAATTTGCAGGCTTCACACAGAGACAGCCGTTGTAAAGAAGAGTTGTGTGACTGCTTTCGCAGCAACTAAGGAACATCGGAAAACTTTGGGACAAACGAAACAACGTTGAGAACAGCCCTGACAGTGAATACGTGAGAGAAAACACCAGTCCCGAGTCACACACTATTGAATTCAAAATGGAAAAATCTCCGCCATAACTGGGAGGCCAACTGTCACTGGATGGCACTGCAAATTTAGTCCGCTTTGGAATGACAACGCCGAGAGGAGGGAAAATTGGGAGAGTCAGTGAGCTAAGGAGAGTAGGGAAGTTGCAGGAGAGTCAGTGACCAAGATGACATGGAGGATTTTCCACCTGTCCCCTACTTAATATGGTGACTTTCATTCTGATCCTAAGGCCCATTCGAGTATTCATCGTCACTTCATAAATTACTATATTCCTGTCTTTACGGCCTAATGGTTGGGAATAAGGCACTCTCTGAGCGTTACAAAATCTTTGCCTAATATACGCCTCAAAGCACCGTAATAACGCTGCTTCTGCTACGAAACCCACGGTGAACTTTCAACATAGAGACCACTGCGGGACCTCGCTAAAAAGCCACGGGTGACTGATTAGGGCTGTTGACTCATGCTACACACCTCCCAGACGATGCAGCGTGTGGATTCAGCTGCTTGTGACGTTGATATATAGACCTGAAATATCGTCGAATCTGATGATAACAACACTATCGCTTAAATGTTACAATAGCTCTACTCTCTGCCCTTCTTCCTTATTTATAACGGATCCCATTCTCGTTATACTATTTTCTGCTGCTGTTAATAGTATCCTATATTCGTCAGATCAGACTTTATTTCCTTCCCATTTCACTTCACTGACCACACTTCCTTTAGAGACAGCCTTTGCACTTCCCTGTATAGATTTTCTAATGTTCCTATTGCATTCAGACTTCGGACATTCCGTGCTCTGACTCTTAGAAAGTTATCCCGTCGTTGGTTATTTCATATTTTCCTCATGATCACCCTCTCCTCCCGTTCCGACCCTCGACCCTTTTGGGGAGACCAATCTGGAATCTTTTGCCAATGGAGAGATCATCATGACACTTTTTCAGTTACAGACCACGTATCCTGTGGATAAACATAATGTGTCTTAAAGCAGTGACTTCTGTAGTCTCATGCCGTTGATCACTCCCGTGTCTTCCCCGTTTTAGGGGCAGTTACTCACCCCAAGGGTAAGAGAGTGCTCTGAAACTCTGTCTGTACCTCCATTCTCTTTCACAAGGCATTGCTGGTTGTAGTGTGGAGTCGGGCTTGTGGCCGCTGATTATACGAAGGCTGTTCGGAATGTAAGGTCCGACGGTTCGCGAAATGTATACCACCGTGAAAATCATGAACTTTTTATTTTAAACAGATAGCTACACTTTCCTACTAATTCTTTACATTCTCGCCGCTCCGACTTAGACTGTCATCGTAGCGTTGTACCAACTTTCCAGTACCCTCCTCATAGGCGGCAACTGTCCGTGCTTTCTGTCAATTCTCTGCACTGGCCTACAGCTCGTTGTGCCAGAACGTTGTCTTCATAGTCAGCTGTTCATGTGAGCAGGAGAGCTAATAACGGGGGGTTTTGTGGATGCTCAGACACTTCGCATCGATGACGCTATAGGACCGCTTCATTGCCCTTGCAGAACGAGACCGGGAATTGCCACGAAGAAGGAAACGCACGACAGTTATGGTATGTGGACTGCGTGACGCCAGGCGAAATATCTCGCTAGGTCCTCATAACTGGCAGGAGGCACTATTTTCTAGGCATCTTTACGTGCTCACTGTACGCACAGAACTGAAAAAATTGACGTGACACGATCGACAGGCATACTAGAGACACTGCCCAACATATCCGATGGGCGTTCTAAAGACACTACCCAATACATAGGTGCAAAGTTTCATTGGATTTTCACTGTGATTTTAATTTCTCGACCGATCGGACCTTACTTTCCGAATAGCCTTCTTATGTTCCTGCGCGCCAATACCCGAGGATTTCTCCATAGTCATTACCGCTGTGGTACGTATAATTTGCGGCCGCGAATTTGCCTCCAGTCCACCATGAGCAGTGGATGTTGAAGATTTGACAACGCCAGCCACTCCTCAGCGCCGGCCGATGTGTCCGAGAGGTTCTATGCGCTACAGTCTGGAGCCGCGCGACCGCTACGGTCGTAGGTTCGAATCCTGCCTCGGGCATGGATGTGTGTGATGTCCTTAGGTTAGTTAGGTTTAAGTAGTTCTAAGTCCTAGGGGACTGATGACCTCAGAAGTCCTCGGTACTGTCGTTTGACTATTGAAAATGGTTCCAACAAGTCACCACTAGAACACACTGCTCTGCATAGAAATAACTCAAGATGTGAAGCAATACCACGATACTGTGAATATCAGGGAACACTTTATCACAGATGAAATTGTCTATAAGGCTTGTAAGCTCATATTTATTACAACAAATGAGATACCTGAAATGTTACCACTCTCATTATTACGTCAGATAGGTAATGCAGGTAGTAAGTTCGTCGTATTCATGATTTCCTCTTCAAAGTTACAAACCGTACTTATTATTTAACACAAAGAGACACGAAAACTTTAAGTTGTTCACGAGCAGTTATTTAGGAATGTGTATGAACTTCAAATGAAACGACGAACCGTCTCGTTCTGCATATGGATTCAAACCCAGGCGATGCGGACTAAGCAGAGATTTCGTAACTGACGGAAACTAACAGTCATTCGTGACTAGGCATACAGAGAGTGATATACCTCGGTTTTAGACAGTATCAGTTAGCAAATATCAACTTTAAATTACATAACGTAAACATTTTTAACAGACGCGAAATCCTACCAAGCATCTACATCTACATCTACATCTACATTGATACTCCGCAAGCCACCCAACGGTGTGTGGCGGAGGGCACTTTACGTGCCACTGTCATTACCTCCCTTTCCTGTTCCAGTCGCGTATGGTTCGCGGGAAGAACGACTGTCTGAAAGCCTCCGTGCGCGCTCTAATCTCTCTAATTTTACATTCGTGATCTCCTCGGGAAGTATAAGTAGGGGGAAGCAATATATTCGATACCTCATCCAGAAACGCACCCTCTCGAAACCTGGCGAGCAAGCTACACCGCGATGCAGAGCGCCTCTCTTGCAGAGTCTGCCACTTGAGTTTATTAAACATCTCCGTAACGCTATCACGGTTACCAAATAACCCAGTGACGAAACGCGCCGCTCTTCTTTGGATCTTCTCTATCTCCTCCGTCAACCCGATCTGGTACGGATCCCACACTGATGAGCAATACTGAAGTATAGGTCGAACGAGTGTTTTGTAAGCCACCTCCTTTGTTGATGGACTACATTTTCTAAGCACTCTCCCAATGAATCTCAACCTGGTACCCGCCTTACCAACAATTAGTGCCCTGTTAATGAAATACGAGAGATGTTAAATATTGCTTCTTCACAAGTAACGTACTTGAAATGCCGTGAGCCGCGCGGGAATAACCGAGCGGTCTGGGGCGCTGCGGTCATGGACTGAGCGGCTGGTCCCGGCGGAGGTTCGAGTCCTCCCTCGGGCATGGGTGTGCGTGTTTGTCCTTAGTATAATTTAGGTCAAGTAGTATGTAAGCTTTGGGGCTGATGACCTTAGCAGTTAAGTCCCATGAGATTTCACACACTTTTGGACATTTTTGGAAATGCCGTGAGGTAGAGCTTTGTGTCGGATAGCGATTCGAACCCAGAAAATAATCAGATTGTCATCGAAGCACAATCGACTGTGAGATATCGGATTTTCTCAGCAATAGCAAGATGTTTCAACTGAAATGACGAGACGAAACATTAATTTTTTCGTTCCCAAGACCCAAACCCGGCAACTATCGCTCATATATTCTAGAGAAAACGAACGTTCAATATGGGTTTGTTACACCAGCGGCAACACTAGAGCCTGTTTGAAATAGAAATAATATGACGAAGAGTTCAGTGCTGACTGGGAATCGAACCCCACACGTATCGTTGTTGACTATACACAAAGAGATGTCGGCTACGGAATTTTTCTCCACCGGCAGCTCGGAATAACATCCTTGAACTTACAATGATCTCGCAAATAGTTCTGTGTCTCACTGGGAGTCAAAAACGTCAGACATCGTTAGTGCTGACAACGAATAAAAATAAATTAAAAATCAAAATTATTATCCACCGCCAGATAGGTGTTGTCATGCTAGAACTTGATAATACACAATGAAAACTATGGTGCCGGGCCAGGATTTGAACCCATTCACGCACAATATGTGGAGATTTTGAGGAATGAGCAGTTTTGAACAAACAACAAATTGTAGTCGACCTGTATTGTCACGAAGGGATCAAATTCCGCGTTAAGGACGGTCTGAGTTGCACTCCCAGTTCAGAACCCATTTTATCGACATACAGAAGCTCGAATAAAACATGGACTAAGTGTCCTGTGCCCCTTTATAGCGTTTGTTTCGTCACTAGAAATAAATAACTAGTATAAGAAACGTTACTGGTGATAGAGTTTCTAGATGCCGCCACTTCTGACTTTATTGTGGTTCAACCTAACATCTTCTTGTTAGAGAAGGAATATCATATTTAATCTGAATTGCAGACCACAATGCCATTATACCTTCTTCATTTGGCGCAGCCAGAAGAAAATTGAATCTGCATCTCGCTTTCAAAAATCATCGGCTGAAGTTGGAATCTATCCCCGACCATATGTATATGAACCTATCATCAATGCGACAGACCACCAAATTCTCTTCTCTGCGACTCATTTTTCTATCGTAACGCCGTTGCGCCACACTAGATGAGAATTCTGACATACAGGCTCCCTGTAGTGGTTTGCAACATGTTCCGTACATTCATTTACTTGGTTGACCGAATAGCCATGAAGTAGCTGCCTGACATAACAGTCACCTACACAGAACTCCCAACAGTGTAGAATGCAGAAATTTAAATACGAAGTGTTTCTTTCCACTTGAGCTCCTCTATTGCGCTATCAGTTTGTTGAAAACATCGTGCAGTGCAAAAGAAAAGCTGTAACTGTCTGTCTCTCAGAAATCTAGATCCGGCCGTATGCATTATCTCACACCACTGTGGAATGCGGCAGTTCTGTAGGAACTGTTTTTGACTTCTGGAGTTGATGTAGCTACGTGTTAGGTAGTAGCGTAACAGTAACTGTCGCACACCGTAGATAAAACGTCGCGAGTACGATTGCATTCACTGCTACATTATTTAAAACGCAATTCTGTTGTCTGCTGAAGTTATCAGTCTAATGGAACTTTGAACATAATTCCCTTCACTTCTCAACCCAAAATAGTCGCATGTGGAAAAAGGCTAGCTTCTGCGACAATTAGTTCTCTTCAGGTTTAATAGATTGCCATGCAGCAGATGCATATCGATATCTTTGTATTTTCTATGGGGAGAGCGCATCGTGCCAAAATACGTCAGAAAAGTATTTTCTACATTAGCTGTCGTGTGGTAGTGGTATTTTATTCTTCTTCAAACGTTTTTTGACATATTTAACTCAGAACAAGTTTTCTTCATGCATGTAATCAATAAACTGCATGTGCATTGTCAGTCGATTGTAGATAACATCGGAGAATTCGCATGCATCGTTGATCATTAATTTCTTTCTCATGTTTACTATTGTTTTACCAACACTAAAATAAACTTTACGTAAATTGTGCGCTGTATTATCAGGAAATAAATATAACTACCCACGACCTTACGACGAAAGTTTGATATAATTAAACTGTGTATCTCTACATAAGCGCACCTCTATCGGAATACATGGAAGAACCCTGGAGATACTAAAAGGTATCAGATAGATTATATAATGGTAAGACAGAGATTTAGGAACCAGGTTTTAAATTGTAAGACATTTCCAGGGGCAGATGTGGACTCTGACCACAATCTATTGGTTATGACCTGTAGATTAAAACTGAAGAAACTGCAAAAAGGTGGGAATTTAAGGAGATGGGACCTGGATAAACTAAAAGAACCAGAGGTTGTACAGAGATTCAGGGAGAGCATAAGGGAGCAATTGACAAGAATGGGGGAAATAAATACAGTAGAAGAAGAATGGGTAGCTTTGAGGGATGAAATAGTGAAGGCAGCAGAGGATCAAGTAGGTAAAAAGACGAGGGCTAGTAGAAATCCTTGGGTAACAGAAGAAATATTGAATTTAATTGATGAAAGGAGAAGATATAAAAATGCAGTAAGTGAAACAGGCAAAAAGGAATACAAACGTCTCAAAAATGAGATCGACAGGAAGTGCAAAATGGCTAAGCAGGGATGGCTAGAGGACAAATGTAAGGATGTAGAGGCCTATCTCACTAGGGGTAAGATAGATACCGCCTACAGGAAAATTAAAGAGACCTTTGGAGATAAGAGAACGACTTGTATGAATATCAAGAGCTCAGATGGAAACCCAGTTCTAAGCAAAGAAGGGAAAGCAGAAAGGTGGAAGGAGTATATAGAGGGTCTATACAAGGGTGATGTACTTGAGGACAATATTATGGAAATGGAAGAGGATGTAGATGAAGATGAAATGGGAGATATGATACTGCGTGAAGAGTTTGACAGAGCACTGAAAGACCTGAGTCGAAACAAGGCCCCCGGAGTAGACAATATTCCATTGGAACTACTGACGGCCGTGGGAGAGCCAGTCCTGACAAAACTCTACCATCTGGTGAGCAAGATGTATGAAACAGGCGAAATACCCTCAGACTTCAAGAAGAATATAATAATTCCAATCCCAAAGAAAGCAGGTGTTGACAGATGTGAAAATTACCGAACTATCAGTTTAATAAGTCACAGCTGCAAAATACTAACACGAATTCTTTACAGACGAATGAAAAAACTAGTAGAAGCCAACCTCGGGGAAGATCAGTTTGGATTCCGTAGAAACACTGGAACACGTGAGGCAATACTGACCTTACGACTTATCTTAGAAGAAAGATTAAGGAAAGGCAAACCTACGTTTCTAGCATTTGTAGACTTAGAGAAAGCTTTTGACAATGTTGACTGGAATACTCTCTTTCAAATTCTAAAGGTGGCAGGGGTAAAATACAGGGAGCGAAAGGCTATTTACAATTTGTACAGAAACCAGATGGCAGTTATAAGAGTCGAGGGACATGAAAGGGAAGCAGTGGTTGGGAAGGGAGTAAGACAGGGTTGTAGCCTCTCCCCGATGTTGTTCAATCTGTATATTGAGCAAGCAGTAAAGGAAACAAAAGAAAAATTCGGAGTAGGTATTAAAATCCATGGAGAAGAAATAAAAACTTTGAGGTTCGCTGATGACATTGTAATTCTGTCAGAGACAGCAAAGGACTTGGAAGAGCAGTTGAATGGAATGGACAGTGTCTTGAAAGGAGGATATAAGATGAACATCAACAAAAGCAAAACAAGGATAATGGAATGTAGTCTAATTAAGTCGGGTGATGCTGAGGGAATTAGATTAGGAAATGAGGCACTTAAAGTAGTAAAGGAGTTTTGCTATTTGGGGAGCAAAATAACTGATGATGGTCGAAGTAGAGAGGATATAAAATGTAGGCTGGCAATGGCAAGGAAAGCGTTTCTGAAGAAGAGAAATTTGTTAACATCCTGTATTGATTTAAGTGTCAGGAAGTCATTTCTGAAAGTATTCGTATGGAGTGTAGCCATGTATGGAAGTGAAACATGGACGATAAATAGTTTGGACAAGAAGAGAATAGAAGCTTTCGAAATGTGGTGCTACAGAAGAATGCTGAAGATTAGATGGGTAGATCACATAACTAATGAGGAAGTTTTGAATAGGATTGGGGAGAAGAGAAGTTTGTGGCACAACTTGACCAGAAGAAGGGATCGGTTGGTAGGACATGTTCTGAGGCATCAAGGGATCACCAATTTAGTATTGGAGGGCAGCGTGGAGGGTAAAAATCGTAGAGGGAGACCAAGAGATGAATACACTAAGCAGATTCAGAAGGATGTAGGTTGCAGTAGGTACTGGGAGATGAAAAAGCTTGCACAGGATAGAGTAGCATGGAGAGCTGCATCAAACCAGTCTCAGGACTGAAGACCACAACAACAACAACATCGGAATGAATTAGTAAAGTACTACTCACTTAGATTTCGATTGGATCTGTGTTTAATTCGTATGCTGTGTCATACTCAAGAGGTATGCAAATGTGGCATTTCATAATTAAAGTTATGTATTCCTGGAAACCCAAAATTTGCTAGTCAGCAGCGGAAAGAGCGTTACCTGTTGTGCAGCTTCGTAAGGCTTTCACCATTGCACTATGAGCCGCAAGTCTCTTCAAGACGCCAGCTGTAGTCACTTCAAAACCCACTGCATGAACACAGCGGTTCGTCTTCTTCCTGCTGGTACTGTAACTCATATTTGGCAAGGTATACTTGGCAACTCTGTGCTCGACGAGTTACTTCCTGGTGTGCATGGAATTAACCTTCAACGTTCACTTGTTTTTTCCTGTCATTTACATTGAATAATCTGAGTTATTATCGCTTGAAGTGTAGAAAAAGATTGTACATTTACGGTTTTCAGCCAGGAAAGTCATTGCACGTCAAAATCTCAACTAATTCGTTCTTTAAATAGCAGGTTACGAGTTCCAGCAACTATTCACTTCGGAAGAGGAACGTGAGATCCCTAACACGTCCCGAGCTGAGTGGTAACGTGCTGACCTATGAAAATGTGTTTGTTATGGTTCGCGGTTCCAGTCTCTATCACTGTAATGATTTCATCCCTTCTGTGGAAGAGTTACAAGCAGTCAGATCAAACATCGAAAAGGAAATCGCAAGAGAATACTTGCGGGTCATACTGCAATGGTAAAACCTTACGCTGCTGACTAGCAAATTTTGGGTTTCCAGAAATACATAACTTTAATTATGAAATGCCACATTTGCATACCTCTTGAGTATGACACAGTATACGAATTAAACACAGATCCAATCGAAATCTAAGTGAGTAGTACTTTACTAATTCGTGCCGATAGAGTTGCGCTTGTTTAGAGATACACAGTTTTATTAAAACAAACATTCGTCGTAAGGTCGTGGGTAGTTATATTTATTTTTTTATAATACAGTGCACAATTTACGTAAAGTTTATTTTAGTGTTGTTAAAACAATAGTAAACATGAGAGAGAAATTAATCATCAACGATGCATGCGAATTCTCCGATGTTATCTATAATCGACTGACAATGCACATACAGTTTATTGATTACATGCATGAAGAAAACTTGTTCTGAGTTAAAAATGTCGAAAAACGTTTCAAGAAGAATAAAATGCCACTACCACACGACAGCCAATGTAGAAAATACTTTTCTTAAGTATTTTGGCACGATGCGCTGTCCCCATACATAATATAAAAGTTTCGAGATGCATCTCCTACCTGGCAATCTATTAAATCTGAAGAGAACAAATTATCACAGTAGTTAGAATTTTTTCCACATGCGACTATTTTGGGTTGAGAAGTGAAGGGAATTATGTTCAAAGTTCCATTAGATTGATAACTTCAGCAGACAATAGAATTGCGTTTTAAATAATGTAGCAGTGAATGCATTCGTACTCGCGACGTTTCATCTACGGTGAGCGACACTTAACCGTTACGCTACTACCTAACACGTAGCTACATCAACTCCAGAAGTCAAAAACAGTTCCTACAGAACTTCTGCATTCCACAGTGCTGTGAGATAATGCATATGGCCGGATATACACTCCTGGAAATGGAAAAAAGAACACATTGACACCGGTGTGTCAGACCCACCATACTTGCTCCGGACACTGCGAGAGGGCTGTACAAGCAATGATCACACGCACGGCACAGCGGACACACCAGGAACCGCGGTGTTGGCCGTCGAATGGCGCTAGCTGCGCAGCATTTGTGCACCGCCGCCGTCAGTGTCAGCCAGTTTGCCGTGGCATACGGAGCTCCATCGCAGTCTTTAACACTGGTAGCATGCCGCGACAGCGTGGACGTGAACCGTATGTGCAGTTGACGGACTTTGAGCGAGGGCGTTTAGTGGGCATGCGGGAGGCCAGGTGGACGTACCGCCGAATTGCTCAACACGTGGGGCGTGAGGTCTCCACAGTACATCGATGTTGTCGCCAGTGGTCGGCGGAAGGTGCACGTGCCCGTCGACCTGGGACCGGACCGCAGCGACGCACGGATGCACGCCAAGACCATAGGATCCTACGCAGTGCCGTAGGGGACCGCACCGCCACTTCCCAGCAAATTAGGGACACTGTTGCTCCTGGGGTATCGGCGAGGACCATTCGCAACCGTCTCCATGAAGCTGGGCTACGGTCCCGCACACCGTTAGGCCGTCTTCCGCTCACGCCCCAACATCGTGCAGCCCGCCTCCAGTGGTGTCGCGACAGGCGTGAATGGAGGGACGAATGGAGACGTGTCGTCTTCAGCGATGAGAGTCGCTTCTGCCTTGGTGCCAATGATGGTCGTATGCGTGTTTGGCGCCGTGCAGGTGAGCGCCACAATCAGGACTGCATACGACCGAGGCACACAGGGCCAACACCCGGCATCATGGTGTGGGGAGCGATCTCCTACACTGGCCGTACACCACTGGTGATCGTCGAGGGGACACTGAATAGTGCACGGTACATCCAAACCGTCATCGAACCCATCGTTCTACCATTCCTAGACCGGCAAGGGAACTTGCTGTTCCAACAGGACAATGCACGTCAGCATGTATCCCGTGCCACCCAACGTGCTCTAGAAGGTGTAAGTCAACTACCCTGGCCAGCAAGATCTCCGGATCTGTCCCCCATTGAGCATGTTTGGGACTGGATGAAGCGTCGTCTCACGCGGTCTGCACGTCCAGCACGAACGCTGGTCCAACTGAGGCGCCAGGTGGAAATGGCATGGCAAGCCGTTCCACAGGACTACATCCAGCATCTCTACGATCGTCTCCATGGGAGAATAGCAGCCTGCATTGCTGCGAAAGGTGGATATACACTGTACTAGTGCCGACATTGTGCATGCTCTGTTGCCTGTGTCTATGTGCCTGTGGTTCTGTCAGTGTGATCATGTGATGTATCTGACCCCAGGAATGTGTCAATAAAGTTTCCCCTTCCTGGGACAATGAATTCACGGTGTTCTTATTTCAATTTCCAGGAGTGTATATTTGTGAGAGACAGACAGTTACAGCTTTTCTTTTCCACTGCACGATGTTCTCAACAACCAGATAACGCAATACAGTAGCTCAAGTGGAAAGGAACACTTCGTATTTAAATTTGTGCATTCTGCGCTGTTGGCATTTCTGTGTAGGTGACAGTTATGTCAGGCAGCTACTTCATGGCTATTCGGTCAACCAAGAAAATGAATGTACTGAACATGCTGCAAACCACTACAGGGAGCCTGTATGTCAGAATTCTCATCCAGTGTGGCGCAACGGCGTTACGATAGAAAAATGAGTCGCAGAGAAGAGGAATTGGTGGTCTGTTCGATTGATGATAGGTTCATATACTTATGGTCGGGGGTCGATTCCTACTTCTGCCGATGATTTTTTGAAAGCGAGAGACAGATACTGTTTTCTTCTGGCTGCGTCAAATAAAGAAGGTATAATGGCACTGTGGTCTGAAATTCAGATTAAATATGATATTCCTTCTTGAACAAGTAGATGTTAGGTTGAACCACAATAAAGTCAGAAGTGGCGGCATCTAGAAACTCTATCACCAGTAACCTTTCTTATACTAGTTATTTATTTCTAGTGACGAAACAAAAGCTATAAAAGGGGCACAGGACACTTATTCCATCTTTATTCGAGCTTCTGTATGTCGATGAAATTGGTTCTGAACTGGGAATGTAACTCAGACCGTCCTTAACGCGGAATTTGATCCCTTCGTGACAATACAGCTCGACTACAATTTGTTGTTTGTTCAAAACTGCACATTCCTCAAAATCTCCACATATTGTGCTTGAATTCTGTCTCGAATCCTGGCCCGGCACTAAAGTTTTCATTGCGTATTATCAAGTTCTAGCATGACAACACCTATCTGGTGGTGGATAATAATTTTGATTTTTAATGTATTTTCATTCGTTGTCAACACTAACGATGTCTGACATTTTTGATTCCTAGTGAGACACAGAACTATTTGCGAGATCACTGTAAGTTCAAGGATATCATTCCGAGCTGCTGGTGGAGAAAAATTCGGTAGCCGACGTCTCTTTGTGTGTAGGCAACAACGATATGTTTGGGGTTCGATTCCCAGTCAGCACTGAACTCATCGTCATATTATTTCTAGTTCAAATATGCTCGCATGTTGCTGCTGATGTAACAAACCCGTATTTAATGTTCGTTTTCTCTAGAATATAACAGCGATAGGTGCCGGGTTGGATTCCTGGGAGGGAAAAAATTAATGTTTCGTCTCGCCATTTCATTTAATACATCTTGCTACTGCCGAGAAACCGATATGTCACAGTTGATGGTGCTTCGATAATAATCCGATTAGTTTCTGGGTTCGAATACCTTTGCAACACAAAGCTTAACCTCATGTTATTTCAAGTGCGTTACTTGTGAAGAAGCAATATTTAACATCTCTCGTAGTTCTTCAACAGGGACATTAGATGCTGGGTAGAAAGTCGCGCCCGTTAAAAATGTTTACGTTAAGTAATTTAAAGCTGATATTTGTTAACTGATACTGTCTAAAGCCGAGGAATATCACTGTATGTAAGGTTAGTCAGGAATGACTGTTAGTTTCCGTCAGTTATGAAATCTCTGCTTAGTCTTCATCACCTGGTTTTGAATCCATTTGCAGAACGAGACGGTTTGTCGTGTCATTTGAAGTTCATACATATTCTCAATTATCTGCTTGTGAATAACTTAAATTTTTAATGTATTTTTGTGTTAAATAATAAGTACGGTATGTTACTTTGAAGAGCAAATAATGAATACGACGAACTTATTACGTGCACTACCTATCTGACGTAATAATGAGGATGGTAACATTTCAGATTTCTCATTTATTGCAATAAATATGATCTTACAAGCCTTAAGGACAGTGTTATGTGCGATAAGGCGTTCCCTGATATTTGTAGTATCGTGGTATCACTTTACATCTTGGGTTATTGCGATACAATCAGTGTGTTCTAGTGGTGACTTGTTGGAACCATTTCTAATAGTCAAACGACTGTACCGAGGAGCGATTACAAGACCTGCTAGACATCTGCGTGAAGCGGGTTGCATGCGAATAAGGCGAAATGAAATTCGGGTCTGTCGGATAAATTTTGAGCATGACTGTACATATAGTCTGCGGACGCGATCTCGGCTGCAGGTCAACCACTGGTAATGGAGGGTAAAGCTTTGACAATGCCAGCCACACGTGCTGGCGAAACGTCAGTAAAATCATCAGACGAACGTCAGCCGAAGTACCCGAGACAGGAAGGCAATAGGCAGTTTGTCAACAAGTGACCACGAAAACCTTAACAATTTTTTACTATCTCTCACCACCGACAATACCATGGCCGGCATCTTTCACTTAACTATCGAGAGTAGCGGTGTTTGTGTACAGTTGTCAATATCAACAGTCAAGCAACACTGTGTGGAAGAACCGCAGAAATCAGTGTGAGCCGTACGACAAACGTATCCGTTAGGAGCAGGTGACGAGCGACGCAAGTCATTTGCTAGCAGCACGATATCGGCTGCAGCACCTCTCCTGGGCTCGCGACTATACCGGTTGGACGATAGACTACCTGGAAACCGTACGCTGTTCATGTGTGTCCCGATTTCAGTTGGTAAGGGTGGGTGATAAAGTTCTTGTCTGGCGCAGACCCCACAAAACCATGGAGCCAAACTGTCAAGAAGGCACTATAGAAGCTGGTGGTGGCTCCCCAAAGGTATGGGATGTGTTTATATGGAGTGGACTGGATACTCTGGATATTCGGCTACTTGGAAACCATTTGAAGCCATTCATGGACATCATGCCGCGAAACAACGATGGAAGTTTTAGGATGACGATGCAGCATGTCACGGGGACACAAGTGTTCGTGGTTGGTTTGAAGAACATTCTGGACAATTCGAGCGTATAGTTGGGCCGACCAGATCGCCCCACCGAAGATTTGTGGGACATAATCGAAAGATCAGTTCGTGCACAGAATCTTGCGCCAGCGACACTTCCCTTGTTAGGACGGCTATAGAGGCAGAATAGTGTTGTGTCTAGACAAGACAGCCTAGACACAATGAGAGGAAGCCGAAAGGCACGCGTTTAGCTAAAGCAGGATGGCGTGAGGTCTGAAACAGGATACGTAATGAATACTATGAAGAAAAGTACGTAGCTTCTGGAATACTTAACTTTAATCCATCCTTTTGGTACATCTGGAGGTTGTGGCGATACAAGTGAGACTCTTTAGATACATACAATGTTACTAATGGCGCCTTGCTAGGTCGTAGCCATTGACTTAGCTGAAGGCTATTCTAACTATTGGCTCGGCTAATGAGCGAGGCTTCGACAGTGTGCATCGCTAGCTACGTCGTCCGTACAACTGGGGCGAGTGCTAGTCCGTATCTCGAGACCTGCTTTGTGTTGGCGCTCCGTCTGCGATCACACAGTGGCGACACGCGGGTCCGACATGTACTAATGGACCGCGGCCGATTTAAAACTACCACCTAGCAAGTGTGGTGTCTGGCGGTGACACCACAAATAGTTCAGTATTTCTGCAAGTCACTTCCAATGACTTTTTGAGTCCCTGTCTCGTCGAGCTGCTGCAATGCGCCGTTCAAAAGTTGATGCGACACGATATTACAAGGCATTCCATGAATTCTGTCACTGAGTGTATTTGAGTGTATTCTGACCATCGAGGTGGAAACTGATTATAACTGTGAAGTTATCGGAACGAGAGTAAAAGTCGTAGGTGAACTCAAGTTAATTAATGGACTTGTTTACCGGTTACATGTTCCGCTGTGACAGTTGTAGCGTCTTTCACAGGAAGTCTACCCTCAGTGGCGTGGATATACCCATAGCATGCAATATTAATTGGAGGTGACTTTAACTTACCGAGTACAGACTTCTATGGATTTATTGTAGGTGGTACGGACTCACAGTCTTGTTAATTAGTTTTTAATACGTATTCCGAAAACTGTTAGGAGTTAACAGTTCGATTGTCCATATGCAATGGATCTCATCCACAGTATCATTGTAGAGGCAGGAATTAGTGATCATGATGTCATAAAAAGATGCCAGAAGAGTATTTCTGCTCGAAAGAGCAGCTCAGTAATTGTTATTATCCCATTTAGACAATGAATGTACGTAATTTAGTTTCAGCATGATGGGCATAGAGGAATTGTGGATAAACTTTAAGCTGATTGTAAATCGTGCTCTGGAGAAGTGTTTGCAGGGTATGTGGAGTAAGATCAGAAAATACCATCGTGTTTTAATAACAAAGTTCTGAATATACTTAGGAAGCAGAGAATTTTGCACTCTCTGTTAAAAGCAAAGCGCTCAAATGATGAAAAGGGAGAGTTAGTAGAGAGTCATGCTTCCGTAAAAAAAGAAAAATAAAAGATAAAAAATGAGGGAAGTGAACAAGAACTTTACATAGGAAAAGATCTAGGTGAGAGCCCGAGAAATTTCTGATACTACACAAAGTCGCTAAGCGCGACTATCCCGGCAGTCTTTGACAGTCAGGTGTGGCAGCAGAAGACAGCAAAAGGAAAGCCGAAGTTTTAAATTCCATGTTTCAGAAATAGTTTTCGCAGAGGACTCGTACAAATTTACCGACGTTTGACCGTTGCAGATGGACATAGTACTAAGCATCGCTGGCGTAGATAAGCAAGTGAAAAAGTTGGAAACATATAAGTCACCAGGCCCGGATGCTTCAGCGTTTCACTGAGAGTATTCAACGGCATTGGATCTTTAGCTATCTTGAATTCATCCCGAATCTCCAGCCCAGCGTGATGTCCCGAGAGGCTGGATAAAAGCGCAAGAGTGTCCTGTATACAAAAAGGGTAAAGGACTGCACGCCCAAAATTACAGATCACTATTCTTAACATGCGTCTTCAGCAGAATTCAAGAACGTATTCTAACTTCGAATAAATTTTCTTGAGACGGAAAAGCTTGTGTCCACCAATCTGTACGTATTTTCAAAGCATCGCTCTAGCAAAACTCAGACTGCATTCTCCGACATATTACCCTGTGAACAATGGATGAAGGGTAGTAGGCATATACCTAGATATCCCGAAGACGTTTGACACCGTGTCCCTCTGCAGACTGTTAACAGTGGTTCCAGCACACGGGCTAAGTTCCCAGATATGTGAGTGGCTTGAACAAATCTTATGTAGTACAATCCAGTACGTTGCCCTCAATGGCGAGAGTTCGTCAGAGACAAGTGTATTGTCAGAAGTGCTCCAGGGAAGTGTAATAGGACCACTCTTATCCTCTTTCGTAAATACAAGCCGATTCATCGTAATCTTGTATTAGCTCTATCGCGGGCACTACCGTGCCTTGCAGATAAAAATTACAAGAAGTGAAATGTAGTGTAAGGAGGGCTATGCGAGAGGCGTTCAACGAATTCGAAAGTAAAGTTCTATGTACTAACGTGAGAGAAAATCGTAAGAAATTTCGGTCTTATGTCAAAGCGGTAGGTGGATCAAAGCAAAGTGACCAGACACTCTGTAACCAAAATGATACTGAAATAAAGGATGAAAGACTAAAAGCCGAAATACTAAATGTCTTTTCCCAAAGCTGTTTCACTGAGGAAGACTGCACTGTAGTTCCTTCTCTAGATTGTCGCACAGATAGCAGAATGGTAGATATCGAAATAGATGACAGAGGGATAGAAAAGCAATTAAAATCGCGGAAAAGAGAAAAGGGCGCAGGACTTAATGGGATACCAGTTCGGTTTTACACAGAGTACGCGAAGGAACTTGCCCCCCTTCTTGCGGCGGTGTACCGTAGGTCTCTAGAAGAGCGTAGCGTTCCAAAAGATTGGAAAAGGGCACAGGTCATCCCGTTTTTAAGAAGGGACGTCAAACAGATGTGCAGAACTATAGACCTATATCTCTAACGTCGATCAGTTGTAGAATTTTGGAACACGCATTATGTTCGAATACAATGACTTTTCTGGAGACTAGAAATCTACTCTGTAGGAATCAGCATGGGTTTCGATAAAGACGATAGTGTGAAATCTAGCTCGCGCTAATCGTCCACGAGACTCAGAGGTCCATAGACACGTGTCCCGAGGTAGATGCCGTGTTTCTTGACTTCCACAAGGCGTTGATACAATTCCCCACAGTCGTTTAATGAACAAATTAAGAGCATATGGACTATCAGACCAATAGTGTGATTTCATTGAAGAGTTCCTAGATTACAGAACGCAGCATGTCATTCCAAATGGAGAGAAGTCTTCCGAAGTAAGAGTGATTTCAGGTGTGCCGTAGGACCGTTGCTATTCACAATATATATAAATGACCTTGTAGATAACATCGGAAGTTCACTGAGGCTCTTTGCGGATAATGCTGTAGTATAGCGAGAGGTTGTAACAATGGAAAATTCTAGTGAAATGCAGGAGGATCTGCAACGAATTTACGCATGGTGCAGGGAATGGCAATTGAATCTCAATGTAGACAAGTGTAATGTGTTACGAATACATAGAAAGAAAGATCCTTTATCATTTAGCTACAATATAGCAGGTCAGCAACTGGGAGCAGTTAATTCCATAAATTATCTGGGAGTACGCATTAGGAGTGATTCAGAATGGAACGACCATATAAAATTAATCGTCGGTAAAGCAGATGCCAGACTGAGATTCACTGGAAGAATTCTAAGGAAATGCAGTCCGAAAACGAAGGAAGTGGGTTTCAATTCATTTGTTCGCCCACTGCTTGAATACTGATCATCGGTGTATGATCCGTACCAGATAGGGTTGATAGGATAGATACAGAAGATCCAACGGAGAGCAGCGCGCTTCGTTACAGGATCATTTAGTAATCGCGAAAGCGTTACCGAGATGATAGATACACTCCAGTGGAAGATTCTGCAAGAGAGACGCTCAGTAGCTCGCTACAAGCTTTTGTTGAAGTTTCTAGAACATACCTTCACCGAGGAATCAAGCAGTATATTGCTCCCTCCTACGTATATCTTGCGAAGAGATAAAATGAGAGAGATTAGAGCCCACACAGAGGCATACCGACAATCTTTCTTTCGAACAACTATACGAGACTTCCCTTCTATTGAAGGGAGAACCGATAGAGGTACTCAAGGTACCCACCGCCACACACCGTCAGGCGGCCTGGGGAGTATGGATGCAGATGTAGATCACATAGGACAAAATGAGGACGAAAACGGAGTAGCCTAGCGGAGCGATGTGTAGCACTACTCCCTTCCGGCGAGGGTAAGATCGACAAGCGCAGCCTCTGCACATGCTACGGTGAACGTCATCTGGTAACGTCAAAAGTTCCACTTTTTATCATCCACTTTCGGGCTGTTTCCCGACATTTGCGGCCCCATCTGTCTGATATTAAATTACTTGTCTCAGCGTCATATACATCTTATTGGGAGTTTTACACGTTAATTAGAATCACTCTGTATATATAAATGAGCTAAGGTACGCGATGAGCAGCAGTCTACGGTCGTTTGCTGATGGTGCTGCGGTGTGCGGGAGGGTGTCGTCAATGAGTAACTGTAGTACAATGCAAGAGGACTTAGACAAAATTTCTAGTTGGTTTGATAAATGAGAACTTGTTCTAAATTTAGAAAATTGTGAGCTAATGCAGATAAATACGAAGAGAAATTTCTTGAAGTTAGAGTACAGCATTAGTGGTGTGCTGCTTGGCACAGTTACGTCGATTACATCTCTAGACGTAACATGGCGAGGAGCACACAAGGACGCCAGCAAATTGTCGAGTTGAGCCTATTGGGATAATTTTAGCGAAGTGTAGCTCATGTATAAAGGAAACAGCGCGTAGAATATTAGTACGACACATTTTTCAGTGATGTTCGAATAATTGGAATCCAAAACACGTCCGATTAAAGGGAGACACCGAAGCGATTCAGGAGCGAGTTGTTACCCTTGGGAAATTGGAAATTGGTGGTAAGGACTATGGTACCAAACTGCTGAGGTCATTTGTCCATAGGCTTCCACACTACTTAATGTAACCTAAATTAGCTTACGCTAAGAACAACACACACACCCATGCCCGAGGGAGTACTCGAACCTCCGACGAGGGGAGCCGCGCGAAACGTCACAAGGCGCTCAGACCGCCCTGCTACCCCGCGTGACTGTTAGACTTGTTACCGATAGGTTTGATGAACATGCAAATATCGCAGAGATACTATGTGAACTCAATTGTGGGATGTCTGGAGGGAAAGCGTTTTTCATTTCGGGAAACTCTGTTGAGGAGATTTTGGAGAACCGGCATTTGAAGCTGACTGCAGAGTGATTCTGCTGCTGCCAACGTAAATTCTTCGTAAGGACCACGAAGATAAGAGAAATTAGAACTCGTACCGAGGCATATAGACAATCATTTTTCCATCGCTCTGTTTGCCAACGCAGCAATAAAGGAGTCGACTAATAAAAAAAAATGGCTCTGAGCACTATGGGACTTAACATCTGTGGTCATCAGTCCCCTAGAACTTAGAACTACTTAAACCTAACTAACCTAAGGACATCACACACATCCATGCCCGAGGCAGGATTCGAACCTGCGACCGTAGCAGTCGCGCGGTTCCGGTCTGAGCGCCTAGAACCGCGAGACCACCGCGGCCGGCCAGACGACTAATAGTGGAACAAGGTAGAATCCGCCATTCACCTTATGGTAGCCTGTGGAGTAGGTAAGTAAATAACAATTGATCCTTCTCTGACACGTTTATAGTCCCTCCCCGCTCACGACCCTCCCAACGAGTGTGGATTTGTCAATGACATAATCACTACAGTTGTAAAAATTATTTCTAAAAAGGAAAGCGGTACCCGGTTTCAGGACATATCTCCCACCTTCAGGTGTACTTTGAAATGTGAGCCCACAACGCAGAAAATACGTTAAAATAGTGTATCCCTGGTACGTGTCATCCTAGAGAATATTCTCTTCAATTCCAGGTCTGCCAGAAGCCCGCTCACAAGGGAGTACAACGGTCCAGGTTTAAGGGCGCGTCACTCATGGACCCGCATGAAGACAGATGGGTGATCTTTCGAACACAGGACTGCCTAGACACCCATCAGATTAGTCCGAAGGAGAACGCGAAGTTGGAAAACAAAACAGCTTTCGGTTGCACTTATTACTGATATGATGGGTGTCTGTGGAGCATTGTGTTCGCAAGACTGCCTGTATGCCTTCATGCGGATTCACGTGCAGTCCGCCATTTTCCTCCTCTGCAAGAGGCTTTGTGGCAGACCTAGGATTGAAAAGGATATTCTCTTGCGTCCCATGACCAGGATGCGTTATTTGAATACATTTTAACCTATTTTAATCTTAGCTTCTGGCCGCACACTTTATTTATTTTATATATTTATTTATTGTTCCGTGGGACCAAATTAAGGAGAAGTCTCCATGGTCATGGAACGAGTCAATACATGAAATTATAACACGATATTAGAAACAGATAAAATGAAATATAAAAAAACATATTCAGGTGACAAGTCGTAAGTTTAAATGAAGAAAATCAACAATGTAACACTGGAATTTGCTTAATTTTTTAGCTCTTCCAGGAGCTCCTCGACAGAATAGGAGTGAGCCATGATGAAACTCTTCAGATTAGACTTAAAAGTGTTTGGGCTACTGCTAAGATTTTTGAGTTCTTGTGGTGGCTTATTGGAAATGGATGCAGCGGAATACTGCACTCCTTTCTGCACAAGAGTCAAGGAAGTGCATTCCACATGCAGATTTGATTTCTGCCTAGTATTAACTGAGTGAAAGCTGCTAACTCTTGGGAATAGGCTAATATTGCTAACAACAAACGACATTAAAGAAAATATATACTGTGAGGGCAATGTCAGAATTCCCAGACTATTGAATAGGGGTCGACAAGAGGTTCTCGAACTTACACCACATATAGCTCGAACAGCCCGTTTTCGAGCCAAAAATACCCTTTTTGAATCTGAAGAATTACCCCAAAAAATAATACCATACGGTATAAGCGTATGAAAATATGTGAATTAGACTACTTTTCGTGTTGAAGTGTCACTTCTTTCAGATACTGTTCTAATGGTAAATAAAGCAGCAATTAGTTTCTGAACAACATCCTGGACATGGGCTTTCCACAACAGCTTACTATGTATCCGAACGCCTGGGAACTTGAACTGTTCCGTCTCGCTTATAATATGCCCATTCTGTCTGATCAGAATATCGGTTCTTGTCGAATTGCGTGTTAGAAACTGTAAAAACTGAGTCTTACTGTGATTTAGCATCAAATTATTTTCCACAAGCCACGAACTTATTTCATAAACTACATTATTTGTTACTGTTTCAATATTACACACAAGTTCCTTCACTAACAAGCTGGTGTCATCAGCAAACAGAAATATTTTAGTATCACCTGTAATACTAGAAGGCATATCATTTATATAAATAAGAAACAGCAGTGGCCCCAGCACCGACCCTTGGGGAACGCCCCACTTAACAGTGCCCCATTGGGACTGAACATCACTACCACTCTCAATATTGCGGAGAATTACCTTCTGCTTTCTGTTCTTAAAGTAAGAGGCGAACAAATGGTAAGCTACTCCCCTTACTCCATAATGGTCCAACTTCTGCAGTAATATTTTGAGGTCAACACAGTCAAAAGCCTTCGTTAAATCAAAGCAAACACCTAGCGTTCGCAACCTTTTATTTAATCCGTCCAAAACCTGACAGAGAAAAGAGAATATAGCATTTTCAGTTGTTAAACCATTTCTAAAACCAAACTGAACTTTTGACAGCACCTGCACCTGCACCTGCACCTGCAGATGGGACACATGTCCTGAAACCGGGTAATGGTTTCCTTTTTGAAAATAATTTTTAGAGCTGTAGAGGATGTTATCAATGACAGTGTATAAAAGTTGTGGATGTCCCGTCAAGAGAAACAGAGTCTGACTCTGACATGGTAATACCGTTCGAGACAGCACCATTTATCTCTTCAGATGAGTGGCTATGCAATGATTCGAAAGCCCATATTACCGTCCCGTGACAGACAGGGCTATTAGCACCACACCGATCTCAGTGCGGCGAGTCGGACGAGACGCCCGGGTTGGGTAACGTGGCCGTGGTCGGCGCGACGCTCCTGCCGCCCGCCCTTGGGAGGGCAGACGTCTATAATAAGCGGCAGTCATTACGGGCGTGTCTGCGGTGCCGGCTGGGGTGCCGACAACAGCAGGGCGTGGCGTGGCGTGGCCATGCGGGCCGTCCCGTCTCGCCAGGCCGCGCCTCCGTTATTTCCGTCCGGACGTGCCAGCGCCGCGTCTGCGTCACCGTCTGCCGCTACGCATCCTCCCAGAGCGGTGTCGAGAACCCGCCAGCGGTGAGCCGCGGACCGCCGTATCTAGACGCTCACCTGTCTCTCGTCCAGTGTTACAACCCACAAAGCGGTCTACATCTCGTAGAAAGGCTTCTGCGGCTTTATAGACGACTGATACTGATGCGCAAGCAAACATCGTGGACCTAACAGGCCGGTCTAATTGCAGGCAATCCCTGCACCAGCCAAACCTTATACCTTACTGAACACGTTGAGGAAGGACATGAAAGTAAATGAGTAATGCAATTAACCTTTATGATACTGTAGAGCCGGTGTTATTCTGACGACGATGCACTGTGGCGATCACAGCCGTTGCTAAACACATCAGATGAATTCGCAATTGCGAATAGTCACTACCATCAGCTGTAGAATGGAATGACGTCAATGAAATTTTGGGTAATTTCCAAGAATGATTGCCTATTGAAGTCGCTGGGCCCAAACGATACATATCGTCAATCGATCATGTGACACCCGTGGCGGGCGTTGTGATCAGTTATTTGTGATCGTATTTTTATCGGTTTCCCGTCGTTCCCTTACTTGCTCTAAATTACATACCTCCGCGAATTATTTGTGAGTTGCGAGGGAAACCCAGACGATATATGTCATTAGTGACTGGGATCTCTGGTGTTCTTGACGTTTCTTCGGCGGATTCTCTCACATGGAAGAATCTAATTCCATATTTGTCCAGCGTAGAAATTGTTCGACATTTTGTCGCAAATATGGTGTACTACACCGACGACGAGTAAGGTAGGTCGTCTCCTTTGCAATTAAAAGTACTTTTGTAACGCTCTTCTTTTGTCGTTACTTTAGTGACAAACGTAAACATAGTCATAACGCCCGCCACTGGAGTCGCATGATCGATTAACGATCGCACGTTCGATATGTATCGTTAGGACCCAGTGACTTCGATAGGCAATCATTTTTTGAAATTGCCAAAATTTGTGCCGGAGCGGGAAATCAGGGATCGAGTCCCGCTTCGGCAGAAAATGTCATTGTCGCCATTCCATTCTACAGTTAATGGTAGTCACTATTCGCAATTGCGAATTCATCTGATGTAACCTACATTAGCTTAGTCTATGCCCTTAATACACTGAGGTGAGTGGCCTATAGCTTACACAAGATATGACAAGGCAGCGCATTGGTGGAGATGTCATTTGTACTCGGATGACTGTGGCCCAGTGACACGACATCGGTGTCTGGGCACATAAAGTCCGTGGATGGCTGCAAATGGCCTCGAGGTAGCCGAACATAACTATTTCCAGCGAATGATCGGTTCAGTTCGACCACAGGACCTAATGCGTTCTATGTAAACACCCCACACCCTTATGGAACCTTGCACAGCTTTTTTGTGCACAGCTTGGGTCCAAGGCTTCGTGGGGTCGGCACCACACTAACCCTATCATCAGCTTTTACCGACTGAACCCGGGACCCATCGACGACGCCAAGGTTTTCCAGCTCCACTAGTGCACTGACCTTTTATTCACTGTGTGAGCGATACTACCGCCATCTGCATATGTGCACATCACTCTCTCATGTCTTTTGTCAATTCAATGAATCAGTTAAATGAATTAAAATTGTCACAGTACGTTCTAATTAAAATATAAGACAGAAACAATCAGTAAGACCTGAACTTCCTATGAAATATCTAATGATTCCGGCTGAGAAAGCTTACATTTTACAATTACACGTAAAGAATTCCAGATTCCTAGAATCACTAAATCACTAGTGAAAGACGCAGTAATCTATGTTTGAAAGTAAAAAAAAAAAGCCGTTTTATCTAAGGACATCGGCGACTGACTTATTAAGTTTTGTTTATTTTTGACGGTTACTATATTATGAGATACTGGTAACCAATTTCGGTCCACAACAGCAATATTCAGATGCTATGGGTGGCATTTTATGAAGAAACGTTCATGCGTTGTAAAACTGGTTTCGTCTACGTCAAACTGGACGGTAGAAAGAGCCGATGGCAATGGTAGAATACCACAGGTCGGCTTATACTATGGGTGAGTATCAGATGAGTGGTCAAAAGCCTAAACTGCCAGACGTTTGATAATGACCGCCATTCTAAATTTCATTTCAAAAAGCTTGAAAGACTAGTTTTCTAGTACCTTTTCACGAAATTTCAACCACCTAATTTCTTAAGGTTATCCATTAGGGATATTTTAGAATCCGTGACTGTCACTGAATGTAACTTCACAAAATTGCAACTAGTCACTTTTTTGAATAATTTTTTATTATTCTATGCACCGGTTTTCAAAATTTTTCGGGTTCATCTTCAGATGTTGTCTGGAAGTTAACATCATTATGCAAGAAATAATTATGTAACTTCCAGAGAGCATCTGAAGATGAGCCCGAAAAAGTTAGAAAACCGTTTGACAGAATAATACATAATTATACAATAAAGTGACTGTTGGCAGTTTTATGTACTTATACCTACTTTCTTCTCCGAATGTGAAAGTATTTGTTCGCCCCTGCCTACACTGGGAGAATACTCATCGTAAAAACCGAAAGAGATGTTCGAGAGAGTGGAGTGCTACATAAATAGCTTCAAGGTAGACAAATGTCAATTGCAGAGTACTGATGTAGATATAAATTTGATGTTGATCTAGAGATATGCTCCTGCAGAGACCGTGAAGACCAAATTAGGCTAATGACAATGGGCAAAGCATCATGTGAGTAACGAACCTCCCACGGCTCCGTTCGCGAATGTAATAGAAAAAAGCTTAAATACATGTTAAAATCAGAAGTACCTACTGCCATGAACATTACAGTGGTTAACCGAATATGGACATTTAGATGTGTAGCTATCGGCTTAGTATGGTATGTGTGGACCTAAAAAGCATATGTTTTTCAGGCGCTACCTTAAAATGGAAGTTAGGCGACAGGAGGAGCCACAGGATAGGCCGCAATAGTTCCTCTTCAGTCTGATTGCCAATGACCATCGAACATCGAATTACACAACCCTCTCCATGTACGCCGACGATATGACTATTCCATCTCGAGTAATTCCGAAACGTCAATGGTGTTGCATTTTACTCCTAAAATGGTAGAGTCACAGTTTGAGATGTACTAATGGAAGAAAGGCGGCGAATTATAGTTTAAAAGGAAACACGTGGGATTTGTGCTTGTGTAAGGAAAAAATGACATCCAGTGCATTGTGAGTATCAACAAACAAACATCGGTGCTTTTGAAGGTCAGAGAGTGAGTATAGTGCTGCTACTGAAGGTGTCGTGGACTAAGAATACGTTTGATCTCTGCGAACTACTCTGACTTTACCATAACGTCCTCTTTGGGTCATCAGTTTTCATAACGGTTTTATGTGGCATTGTACGATACGCTCTTCAGTGTCAATCACTTCACCTCAGAGCAGCACTTGCTCTAAAATAATTCAGTTGTAAGTAACCTTAGCAGGAACTGTATAGGCTAACGAGTAACTTTTGTTTATTGAGTTATCAGTCATTTTGCTGGTTTGACGCGGTCCGCCATGAATTCTTTTCGAGTGCCAACTTCTTCATCTCGGAGTAGTACTGGGGAGACTCTCCTCATTTTTTATCTTTAACGTTCTCTTGTAGCACCGCACCTCAAAAACATATGAGTTTCTTCGATTGTATCCCTCCCTCCCGGGGCGTGATACACTGATTCTTCTTCAAATTAAGGTTTATGTTTGATACTTGTAGATTTGTTTTGTCTATTAATACCATTTTCCCATGTTTTGACCTGCCCTTTATGTCCTCTTTCCCCCGTACGTTCAAAGCAACATAAATCCTGAACTTCGTATACCTTGTGATCACCGATTTCAGAGGTTTCTCGCTATTATCATTGTTATTACTTTCATTACTTCCAGCTTTCTTCGATTAACTCTCAACCCTTATTCTGTAATGCTTACACACTTCACTCCCTTCGATAGGTTCTCTATTTCTTCCTGACCTGAGTAAGAGTAATGAGAAAAACATAGCATTTTTTTCGTGTCTAAAAGCTGCCAAAGTTTATTACAGTGTAATATTACTGGTATTATAGGTAGGATATGGTTATGTATAAAACTGACAGGAGATTGCAAAGATTTGCCTTACAAGGATTGTAATGTAGCGACAGTATTTGTGTAAAATCAAAGAACTATCTTAAAAGTATTATAATATGGCTACAATATCTGTATAAAATATAAAGATGATTGCAGGTTTAGAACATCTTCCTAATCTGCGGTGGAAAAATTTGACATGTTCCGAGAAGACAACAGACGGGAAGATATCAACATTAATCCATTTCGGTGAAAATTCTAAAAGCAGCTTGCGACTTTGTGTTACTATTTACTTACTTTCATTTCAATATACTGTATGAACAAGTAGTTTTAATGTCACATTATTGTACGAGGCCTGTTCAGAAAGTAAGCTCCGATTGATTGCCAAATTGAAACCACAGTGAACATCAGAAATGTTTTACTTGTAACAATTAGCTACACCTTTCAGCTACTTCTCTACGTAGTCGCCGTTCTGACTTAGACTCTTGTCATAGCGTTGTACCAACTTTTCAATAGCCTCATCATAGAAGGCAGCCGCCAGTGCTTTCCGCCAATTCTCCACGCTGGTCTACATCTCGTTGTCTGTGTCAAAATGTTGTCTTCAAAGACAGCGGTTCATGTGACCAGAGATGAAACTCAGGGGGAGACAATTGCGGACTGTATTGTGGGTAATCTCACATTTCCATTTGAAAACGATGCAGGAGCATCTTCATTGCCCCTGCAGAATGAGGCTGAGAATTGTCTTGAAGAAGAAACAGCACGACAGTTGTGTAATGTTAGCTGCATAGCTTCAGGCGAAATTTCCCACCAGGCCCTCGTACTTGGCGGCAGACACTATTTTCTAGACATCTTTACGCACTCACTGCGAGCTCAGAAACGAGAAGAGCGACGTGATGCTAACTGGGGTTATACTAGAGACACTACCCAACACATCTGTGCAAAGCTTTATCGGATTTTCATAGTCGTTTCCATTTCGCGACCGATCGGAGCTTACTTTCTGAACGCCCCTCGTAGATAATAATTTTATAAAATCTGTTATTCAAAGAATACAGAATGCAACGTATTTATTATACCAATTTATTATACGACGTAGTTAACACCTATGACGCCACATATTCAGACAGCTAACAATTTAATGTTGTTTCCTGGTTACATGAATCTACACTCCTGGAAATTGAAATAAGAACACAGTGAATTCATTGTCCCAGGAAGGGGAAACTTTATTGACACATTCCTGGGGTCAGATACATCACATGATCACACTGACAGAACCACAGGCACATAGACACAGGCAACAGAGCATGCACAAAGTCGGCACTAGTACAGTGTATATCCACCTTTCGCAGCAATGCAGGCTGCTATTCTCCCATGGAGACGATCGTAGAGATGCTGGATGTAGTCCTGTGGAACAGCTTGCCATGCCATTTCCACCTGGCGCCTCAGTTGGACCAGCGTTCGTGCTGGACGTGCAGACCGCGTGAGACGACGCTTCATCCAGTCCCAAACTTGCTCAATGGGGGACAGATCCGGAGATCTTGCTGGCCAGGGTACTTGACCTACACCTTCTAGAGCACGTTGGGTGGCACGGGATACATGCGGACGTGCATTGTCCTGTTGGAACAGCAAGTTCCCTTGCCGGTCTAGGAATGGTAGAACGATGGGTTCGATGACGGTTTGGATGTACCGTGCACTATTCAGTGTCCCCTCGACGATCACCAGTGGTGTACGGCCAGTGTAGGAGATCGCTCCCCACACCATGATGCCGGGTGTTGGCCCTGTGTGCCTCGGTCGTATGCAGTCCTGATTGTGGCGCTCACCTGCACGGCGCCAAACACGCATACGACCATCATTGGCACCAAGGCAGAAGCGACTCTCATCGCTGAAGACGACACGTCTCCATTCGTCCCTCCATTCACGCCTGTCGCGACACCACTGGAGGCGGGCTGCACGATGTTGAGCCGTGAGCGGAAGACGGCCTAACGGTGTGCGGGACCGTAGCCCAGCTTCATGGAGACGGTTGCGAATGGTCCTCGCCGATACCCCAGGAGCAACAGTGTCCCTAATTTGCAGGGAAGTGGCGGTGCGGTCCCCTACGGCACTGCGTAGGATCCTACGGTCTTGGCGTGCATCCGTGCGTCGCTGCGGTCCGGTCCCAGGTCGACGGGCACGTGCACCTTCCGCCGACCACTGGCGACAACATCGATGTACTGTGGAGACCTCACGCCCCACGTGTTGAGCAATTCGGCGGTACGTCCACCCGGCCTCCCGCATGCCCACTATACGCCCTCGCTCAAAGTCCGTTAACTGCACATACGGTTCACGTCCACGCTGTCGCGGCATGCTACCAGTGTTAAAGACTGCGATGGAGCTCCGTATGCCACGGCAAACTGGCTGACACTGACGGCGGCGGTGCACAAATGCTGCGCAGCTAGCGCCATTCGACGGCCAACACCGCGGTTCCTGGTGTGTCCGCTGTGCCGTGCGTGTGATCATTGCTTGTACAGCCCTCTCGCAGTGTCCGGAGCAAGTATGGTGGGTCTGACACACCGGTGTCAATGTGTTCTTTTTTCCATTTCCAGGAGTGTATATTTAGTGCTAAAAGCGTAAAATTTGACATGGGCGTTATAGTGACTTTTACAAACGACGCACTGATTGTAGTCTGGGACGCAACAGCAAGCCGAGGTATCCATGAAACTGTTTCCAGTCTCTGGCGCTCTTTTACTGTCCACCTTCATAACATCGTTAATGGCAGTCTCACATGCTTTATGATACGTAGAAGGCAGGCATTCTTGCTGAATACGTTTATGATGTATTTTCTGTTGTGTTGCTTTTGATGATGGGTGTGTCCAGTAAATGAACTTTTCGAAACCTGAGTTCGAAGCAAGTGGCACATTGATTGAGACACTGGCCTCACATTCTGGAATTCTGGAGTACATTGGTTGAAAATTTCCAACATGCTTTGCATTTTCTTGGTGTCCCAAAATTCGCTTGAATACCGGGATGGATCTGTTCAAAATTTCGTTAGTGATTTACTTCTTTAATTTGTGTTGATAGGAGTGCCAAGGAGGAGGCGACCATGAGAAAGTGACTGGAAACTCATCGTGAAGGAAACCTTAGACGAAACGGAGCTCTGAATGCAAAATATCTGTATGTGGTACGGAAATATAAAATTTTAAAAAGAAAATGTAGTTGTTAAATATTCATATAGTACGAGTTACTGTGGTGAAATGGAAACAAAGATTATTGCTCAGACGACTATAAGGTAATATCAACAGCAGTATAGAAAATTATAAACAAAGTAGAATTCGTTATGAACAGAAAGATATCCAACGAGTGAGTTACTGAGAAACACCAACAACAGTAACAACATCGTCTACACACGTAACCCTCAACTCACGCACATTGCATGGTGAATGTTATGTCATACCAATATGGTTCAAATGGCTCTGAGCACTATGGGACTCAACTGCTGTGGTCATAAGTCCCCTAGAACTTAGAACTACTTAAACCTAACTAACCTAAGGACATCACACACATCCATGCCCGAGGCAGGATTCGAACCTGCGACCGTAGCGGTCGTGCGGTTCCAGACTGTAGCGCCTTTAACCGCTCGGCCACTCCGGCCGGCCCTTGACTCTGGCGCAACACTTCAACACTGTAACACATCGTACATTATTAGCGGTTATGCACTACGTGCGCGTCGTCCTTTTCTCCGCCTACATTTGATGAATGTGTAGAAACATGCTAGATAGCAATGGTGTATGGAACGACGTCACTGGTGGCAGAAGTGGCATCAGGTAGTATTTTTGGACGAATCCAAGTTGTGTATGAAAATGACCGCCGCTTTTTGGTTTGCCGCAGTCAGAGGGAGCGGCACCGGAGTAACTGCGTTCGCACTAGACATGCAACGACAACGCCAGGCCTTATGATGAGGGTTCCTTCTGGGTACAATCACAGATCATAGTTGGAGCATGTCTAGGACAGGTTGACCAGTGTGACCTACGTGAATGACATCCTGCGAACCGTAGCCATATCTTTTATGCACATCATGCCAGACGCCATTTTTCACCAAGACAATGCACGACCACATGGTGCTGCAAAAACGCGTGCCCTCTTGGAGTCACAGGATGTCAGCCTTTCGCCCTGGCTTGCCATATCACCAGATTTGTCGCCAATCAAAAATGTGTGGGGTAAGGTGAACCGACGTGTGCAGCACTGTAACCAGTGCCCACTACCACAGATGACCTTTGGAACAAGGTGAATGATGCAGCATCGATGGCTATACCACAGGACGCCGGTCACGCCTTATACGCGTCGTTGCCTTCAGGGCCCATGTCTTACAAGGCAACAGGACACATGCCGAACCGAGGTGACTGGAATGCTAACCATTTTGCAGAACACGCTAACGCCCTTGTCCTCTGAATATGTCTAGTCGTTCTAGGTGTTTTGCTTTTTCTGAACATGAATATGATTCTGTTGTTATACTCAGAGGAGAGGGCGCACTGTTTGAAAGAGTGAACTCAGGACGCTCACGATGGGAAGGGGAGGGGGAGGGAGTATTTTACCTACATGTTGATGTGATGGCAGAAGAAATTATGGAGACTTGAGTATGTAGCATCATAATTATAGTCTCACAGAGCCTTAGCAGACTTGCCATCAAACAAGGTAGAATTCGTAGATCCCTTCGGAATATCTAGAATTGTTAGAAGACGTGGCAGTCAAACGGTTATTCAAGTCAACGTCTATGAAAATGAAAGTATCCCATCAAACTTTCTGGCGAATATAGTCCAAACTATTTTGAAGATGGCGGATGAATGAGAGAATTATCGTTCAAACAGCTTTACAGTCCAAGCATCCAAGTTAATAAGAAGTAAATTATGTAGAGTAATAAAAACAAATTTGAGGACTAGTTACTTGAAGATATGTGTCTACTTTAGATAGGAAAAGTCACCAGAGAGGCTGTCTGAAGTGTATGCAAATGAATGCAAGACACCTTCATATGAGTTGTCGTCGTAGAAGAAGCGTTTGACAAACATTAAATGAGCAACAGGATCAAAATTCGTGTTAAAATAGGTATGAGGTATAGGGAAATAAGAGTAATTTTCATTCTGTTCTGTAACCAACAGGAAACAACAACAACGTTAAGAGAGATATGCTTGAATAAAAAAGGGAGTATGGGAAACATAGATTCTGTCTCCACTAGTGTTTAACCTGGACATCTAAGAAGTAATGACGGATTAATAGAGCAGTTTCGGTGTGGGATTAAAATTCCGGCTGAAAAGATGTCAGTTGCGAGGTTAGCGGGTATTGATACAGTTATTGAGAATGAGGAAGAACCATAGGACATATTAAGTGACACGGAATAATTTAACAAGGACAGAATATCAACTGACAGTCAAAGACGAAACTGACGAGAAATGGTTATTACCTGTTGACGATACCATCCTGGCTTTATTGTCGTTTTAAACGGATTTAAAGACCACCACTGACTGAAGTCCCCACGCCCGGGTTCCCGGGTTCGATTCCCGGCGGGGTCAGGGATTTTCTCTGCCTCGTGATGGCTGGGTGTTGTGTGCTGTCCTTAGGTTAATTAGGTTTAAGTAGTTCTAAGTTCTAGGGGACTGATGACCATAAATGTTAAGTCCCATAGTGCTCAGAGCCATTTGGACCTTTGCCTTTTGAGCTGAACTTGTAGCGTCTCCTAGAGAGACGGACTCACCATCTACATCCAGTCTATACTCCACAAGCGTACGATGAAAGGTGGACAATACTTCATAAAACATTACTATTATCCCTCGTTTCTTTTTCCATTCTGACCAAGCGAAAAAACATTTTCTACAGGCAATCGAAACGGGGTGAAAATGCAAGTCTCTTGCCTTTTGAGGTGAACTTGAGACATCTACATCCAATCTATACTCCACAACTGTGGGATGAAAGGTGGACAATAATTCATAAAACAATACTATCGTCCTTCATTTCTTTTTCCGTTTTGACCGAGCAAAATGACGCAATGGTTAACACAGTGGACCCGCATTCGGAAGGACAACGGTTCAAATCCGATTCCGGTTATTCAAATTTAGGTTTTCCGTGATTTTCCCAAATCGGTCCAGGCAAGTGTCGGGATGGTTCTTTCGAAAAGAGTAAGGCTGATTTCCTTCCACATCCTTGAAATATTCCGAGCCTGAGCTCAACTTCTAATGACCTTGACGTCAACGGAACGTTAACTCTAATGTTCCTTCCTTCGTTTCTCCATTTGCCCAAGTACATGGGATACCGACATCTCCTACTTACTTTATGTGTTACGCTGGTTTGAACGAAATGTTTTCAAAACTCCTGTACAATCAATATGCAACGGATCCTCTGCTCTACGAAGGGTAATTGTAATGTTTTCGTTACTACCTCTAAAAAACTTAAGTTATTTAACGAAATATTCGTTTGTTTGCCAGTACATGAGTGCTGTCTTGGTATACAATGAAATCTGTTGCTAGAAGGACCTAATCAAAATAGGGCAACCCAGTCTCACTTACGAGTGGTATGGAAAATTTGTTTGAATTTTCTAGCGGTATGCCACGGCACTGTGGCGCAGGGATTTCCATGTGCACCAGCTCTGCAGAAATGTACCCGAAAAAAGAAAAAAATGCGTATCTTCAGTGTTTTCGAGATGATAATTAAAACTTTTTGGCTATCCCGCATATGTAGAATGTCAGATAGGTACTTGTCTTCCGGTACACATAACAATAGAGCGCGGCCAGCTTTCCGTTAACTTTCAGCTTAACATCTGTGGCGTAAGCAGTTTTTGTGTATAAATGAGAACAGCTGTACGAAAATGTTACCTCACGTCAGAGTGAATAGACGGCGCGGAACACGTGTTTTGATTTTGCAGCTCTTTTATTGCATAAGTTTTAAAAGCTTTTTCGTATGCTGAGTACGGAGCCCGCTACTTTGCGCCCGTGCGAGCGGCGCATCCTCTACGGCGGAAATAACTGTGGTAGCCCCCCCCCCCCCCCCCCCCCCTCCGTCGCTGGTTTCCTTTTGCCTGCTGCCGCAGACCCAGTGTCTCCCTCTACTCTGTTGGCAGTTGCGTGCCGGGTCTCACAGGGCGCGCGGCGGCGCTAGCTGCCGCGTTACGACCCTACTCAAACTTCTACAGCCCCCTCCGCGGCGAGAATATTCCGCACTAAAATTTAATAAGGACGACTTTGCTGCAAGGTGGTACTCGACGAAGAATTCCTCCGCGCGGACGGTGGCTTTACGATCTTAACGCCTCTCTGGTCACAAGTGTCATAGAAATTATCGACTCCCTTCAGGAAGCGAACGTCGCTCTTGGCCCTGGAATACGGAGCTCTTGATGAAATTCTCCTGTTAGTTAAAGTTGAGAGCAAAAGACTCAGTGACATTAATCTGGTGTATCATAAAGTACAGAAAAACTGACGTTTCGGAGATAGATGCAGTCGTGTTTTGTAAGAACTGTTTATTACGACTTACGGAAACTACAATATATGGCGGAAGGAATTTTGTACCCTTTTTGTTCAAATTTCCAGTCGCGTATTGATCGAAGGCGAAATGATTCTTTATACGTCTACCTTGGGTGCACTCCTTTATATTGCTCTGACAAAAAAGCCGTTCTGTGCGTTCATGTGAACGTTCAGCATTTTCTGGAACGTTTTTCGAGCAGAATTTGTAACTTTTGTATATAACATTTTCACTTTTGTGGTCATGCCGAAGAAGACAAGAAATGTATTATATCCACATTCATAACTATAGGCTGCTAACATTTTGAAGTGCATGGCAATAGATATTTCACACTGTACCATTTATTTGGGCTAACCCCGTTCCATTCACTTAGAGAGATCGGGAAGAACATTGTTTAAACATCAACGTGTGTGCTCTGACATATATACCATCTTCACAATCACTGTGGGAACTATACATAGGGGGTTACAATGCTGCATCACATATACTAGGTTTTCCTTAAGTAGGCGTTCATGGGAAAGTTGGACTCTTCCTTCAAGTGTTTGTCAGTACAGTTCTGTCTGCATCCTTGTGTCCTTCTCTCATCGATCAAAGAAACCCGTAACCGTTCGCGCTGATCTTTGTATATGTTCTGAATCCCACGTTAGTATTATCAGGTAAGGGATATACACATCCGAGCAATCTGTTTCAAATCGCTCTAAGCACTATGGGACTTATATTCTGTCTCCTAGACTTAGAACGACTTAAACCTAACTAACCTAAGTACATCACACACATCCATGCCCGAGGCAGGATTCGAACCTGCGACCGTAGCAGCAGCACGGTTCCGGACTGTAGCGCCTAGAACCACTCGGTCACTGCGGCTGGCTTACGAGCAATCTACTAGGAGGGATCGCACTTGAGTTTTGTAAGCAATCTCCTTTGTACACTGATAGAATTTCCCTGGATTAGAACCAATGAACCGAAGTGTGTCACCTGCTTTACGAGCGACTGAGCCTATGTAATGATTTCGCATGATATTATTGTCATACGGTACTATGTTTTTTCGCAAAATTTTACATTTCTATGAATTTTAAGCAATTTTACTTTTATTGAACCACCCTGATTGCGTATTGGTGTAACTTCCTTCATACAGCACCTCATTAGGGATAACGGCATCATATGCGATTAATCTAACGCTACTCTTAATTTTGTTGACAAGGTAATTAATATACACAGTAACTGACAGGGGCTCAACAACCTACTGCTACCGTGCTGCGAGGAAATCCTCAATCTACTCAGACATTTCGCTTGATACGATCGCCATTTTCATAATAAATGTGTGCGGTATTGAGTCAAAAGCTGTTTGGAAGATACACTGCTTCTAGCTGACTAGCTTCATCTTCGACTTCAAGGATCTCAGCTGGGGTAAGAGCGAGTTGGCCTTCGCATGATAGACACTGTCGAAAACCATGGTGCTTGCTATGCAGGAGGTCATTCTGTTCGACATACCTCGCCTGAGATCAGAATATGTTCTAAGTTTCTGCAAAAAAGTGGCTGGCAGGGATACGGGACAGTGGTTCTGTGGATCCCGTTTGTTGCCTTTATGGTTCAAATGGTTCTGATCACTATGGAACTTAACATCTGACGTCATCAGTCCCCTAGAACTTAGAACCACTTAAAACTAACCAACCTAAGGACATCACACACACCCATGCGCGAGGCAGGATTCGAACCTGCGACCGCAGCGGTCTCGCGGTTCCGGGCTGAAGTGCCTAGAACCGCTCGGGCACAGCGGCCGGCTGTTGTCTTTATGATAGACGAGTGTGCTCGTACTTTCTTTCAAACAGTAGGCAAGGTTGTACGTTCGAGTACCTACGCCATATTACGGTTAAAACGAGGGCTTATACTGTACATGTCCTGCGACCTCGACGATAAGATTCCATGGCAGTGAAACAAAAATTGCATGTCACCCAGATATTTGTCACAACACAATTCACATTCCTTCTCATATCTGTGTTCAATGTCAGAAAAACAACACCAGGCTCGATAGTGAAGAGTTCATGCTTAACCGAACTCTCTAACCTATGATACACTGCTTACATCGAAGTACCACATCGTGGAGCAGACAATATCTTTTAAACACATAGTAGTACCATGTCGGACAGCATACGTAAACCGAGTCTTTGTGCCATCGTTGTCCACTTGATAAAGGTGTACATGCACCACAAGCCACCATAAGGTCCATGAAGGAGGGTACCTTAAGCACTACTAGTTATTCCGTATCGTGCATTATTTGCTAATTTAGGAACGGGGAGACATATTCCCATACGCTTCCATAAGGGCTTTAATTTTTCTGATCATATATTTGTTGTCCTTGCGCAAAATGTACGTTCACAGCAGTACAATCATTCTGCTCTCAACTGGAAACCCAATTTTCTCAGTAGTCTTTCGGGAAGAAAACATCGTCTTCCTCGCAGGGATTAGAATCTGAGTTCACATTCTCGTAATATTCGCGTGTTGATCGAGCCTACCGGTAGCAAATCTAGCATCTCGCCTCTGAACTGCTTCGGTGTCTTCCTTTAATCCTATTGGATTAACGGTGGAGATGCCAAACACTCGAGCAATACTCATGAATCCGTCGCAGTAAAGTTTTATACGTATTCTTCTCTCAAGAAAAGCAACATTTTCCTGAAAGTTCAACCAATTAACGGAAGTCGACTATTCGTCTTCCCTAACACCGCCATCAAGTACTCGTTCCATTTCATATCGTTTTGCAACATTACTTCCAGATATTTAATCGACGTGATTGCTGCAAGCAGCACAACACTGACTCTGTATGCTGACACGACAGTACTGTTCCCCCTATACACCTGAATTAGCTTATGTTCTCCTACATTCAGACCAACTTGCCATTCATCACACCAGACAGACATTCCGTCTATCATCCAGGATCCTCCGACAATTACTCAACGACGACACCTTTCTGTGTGCTGCAGCGTCTTCAACAAACGGTCGCAGATTGCTACTCGACCTTCCATTCAGTTCGTTTATGTGTATGGAGAACAAGTGAAGTCGTATCACACTTTACCCGGGGCTCTGTAACGATACCCTTTGTAAGTAGCCTGTTTATGTGTTGTATGTTGGGAGCGCTATGTAGCGCTCTGCATTAATAACTCTGACAGCACTGTGCGCACACTGTAAGAGACTCTGTGGCTGGTCGGACTAGCAGTTGGAGGTGAACAGCCAGCAGTGATGGAAGTTAAGAGTAAGTGGTCAGCAGTGCTGGAGGTTAGAGTTAATAATTAGCAGTAATTTAAGTTTGCAGTATTATCGCGAGTGGACGGTCTGAACGTGTATTCGTCATGGAGATTTATTACTGATGAATACATATTTTTTTAAACTGGTTGTCACTTGATTAAGGTGAAATCTGCTAAATACATTGTCTGCTCTACAACAAAATCTATCCTTTGCTAACCACATGCCTATTAGTAGTTAGAGCCTTCAGTAGTTAGAATTTCTTGTTTAGCTGCCAGTATTGGCGCTGCATTGCTGTAGTTCGTGTAATGAAATTTTCTCTGAGGTAAGTGACTTATGAAATGTATGGGTTATTGTTAGGATTTCTTCTATTTGAGGGCCTTTCTTGTGTAGTAATTGTTTGAAGTCGGGTTATCGTTCTTTTGAGTTAATTTTAAAGCAGTCAGATCGCGTTTCCGTTTAATATCGTGAGTAATTAATGAATAGGAAAAGTTTGAGTTCTGTTTGTCAGAGGAAATTCTGTAGGTCAGTATTGTAATGGTTGAGACTAACAAAGTGACACTTGCATTCAGTTTCACTCAGCAGTTTCAGAATTAAATAAATTAAGAAGTTTCATTTTCTCAGTTATTGCAATTTAAGTAAATTACCAAGCAAAGAATTTTCACCATTTTTGTGTTGAACACAAGTCTTCTCGTACTGGGTTATTTTACTTAAGTACTCGTTGAGACATTTATATATCTGAGAACCTATTTCACATGTTTAGTGTGAAAAGTAGTCAAGCACAGAAATAAAATTATTTGCGCGTAATTTAGTCAAAACGTTATCACAGAAAGTACTCGTATTAGACTGAAGCTGTCACGATAACACCGCAACAATTATATGAAAGCAGAATGTGTATTAATAAACCGACGATAGGCTATGTGTGGTCGCCACATTGTTTGAATGCGAGATGTCATTACATGGTGTATGGTCCTCACATGGAAACAGGACTCACAACAACTACTCATATCAGGCAGTCTAGTTTGACTTGCGGTAATGCCTGAATAGACAGAGCCTCGACAGATCTGCATTCTCCTGCGTTTGCAGTGATACAGCATCTCTATCCTTGAGAATCAAGCATGGTTTTTCGGATTCGTGTTGGATCTTCTCTTGTTATAAGTACTCGCCCCCACTTCTGTGGTCAGGTACAATTATCCATCGGATGGAATCCAGGTCCATGCATACCAGAAAAACAGGTTCACGTACCGTCGCATTACGTCGTCACTGCACTCTGCACTCATCATACTGCTATAAAATTCGAGCAGTACTATCCCACAAGTGTTCTTAACGTGATGTCGACGTCGTCCCAAATAAGGACGTTCACCGATTGCAAAAGGTTAAAACTGGTCTCAGTGTTGCCCCAGATGAACAGGTGATGAGAATCAGTATGTACGTAAAATAATGAGTTACGTTTTCTGAGTCCACTTAACTGCATTTAATGTAACAGGGAATCACATCGCATCTGCAAGAGTTTAGGGACGCTCGCACCATCTATGACCAGGTGTGGCAGGAATTGACCAGTTGATGCTGGTCTGAGAGCCAGAAGCACTAAGTAGAATACTAAAATTAGTGGACATTGCCAGGCAGTACTAGTTATTTATCGTTTTGATCTAATAATGTGGTACCTTAAAATGACAATGATGAATTAATATTTGTACACTTTTATCCATCCAAATAGAGAAGAGCTTCAAGCAACCGGATGAGAGGGGCCCGTAGAATCTCCAGATAGCCAAATGTGTGGATATTGGGATAAATCATGAAAACAGATAACTTCTTTTCAAAAATAAGCCAAGTTTGTGCACACATACTACAGTGATGTTAATTTAATTATTACTAAACGATGTTATTTTGATTTTGTAGAGTACTGTACTTACATACTGTGTCAGTTCATGAACGTACCCATTAGAGTCAGTTATTTTGTTGTGTTCAGTCATTTCCGTGTAGCTGAGTGTCGCATCCGCTTGACGGTGAGCAGCTGTACATGGTCACACTCAGGTTGCCACTCCATCATGTCACCGCAGTGTCAAGACACGCAAACGCCTCAGCGGCTGACTGTCCCGCGTCTGGTTCACTGACAATGTCTTCCCCTTCACCATCAGTTTCTTCTCTCACACTTTGCATCATTTCATCGTTACTGAGAATTTGGAATCCAGGGTCCGAAGAATCACAAGCGAGCCGTTCTTCTATATCCTCTGGACTGAAGTCGGTCCATGCAGGAACTTTCAAAAGGATCTTTTTTATGTCCTCAAACGATATTTCGTTCTCTGCCACTTCTCTTTCTTCCTCTTCCTTTTCACGCTTCTTCGATTCATCTTCCTCCTTCGGTAGGTCGTCTTTGATTGAGATGTCTTTCAATTTACTCTCAGCTTTTTCTAATGTGCTTACCTTCACCAAATTCCATGCTTTCAACACTATGTAAGAGCAGTCTGTTAAATTCAGTTTCACAATGTCTTCTGTTGTGCCATACGAAAATACACACACCCAGTACAACGGTGAGTTCTTTGGTTTGCTCCAGTAGGAAACTGAGTGTAACTATTAGTTCACTTTATTACAATATAGGAATGATAATTTACTTAATTTGGACAATCCATTTTCCCAGGAATGTTCTGAGTCAAAGTATGAGACTCTTCACTTGAAGAATAATGGACATAAAGTTCTATATCGAAGTATTCAGCAACCTGTTGCATAAAAGAAATTTGATTTCTCAACCGGTTTCAGGCATTTAGTGGACTTCTTCAGAGGACTATAACTATCACATTATGTACGAGTGTCAACAGTAAAATGCGGGCAGCACAACTGCTGTCGACATGTGGTTCATAGTGCCTTTATAAAAATGCTACAAAGCGCCAGACAACAAGAACAGACATCAAAGTCGTAGTCACGCATGCCTTGGTTGATTCTTGTAAATGACGGGAAGTTTTAAAACATCTGTGATAGCCCAACGGTTTTTCGATTTACCTGTCAACAAAAGGGGCATTTTGAGACTTCCCGTAGATTTAGCACAGTTCAGCATTCTAATACAGTCTTTACCTACCTTATCGGTTTTCTTTTAGAAGCTAAAGTTGTTTCAGACAAAGACTTCCATATAACGCCTGTTCACCTGCATTGTGTAAAAATTCAGGATCATTAGATTCTGCTTAGGTTTTGAATTTTTCAATAAAATTTTCTACTGCCTTTGGGTCTGCTGGTAGTTTTTCACCACTTACATTCAACTCGTGAATACCGTCTCTTGCTTTGAAATTCTGCAGCCAGCCATTGCTCGCTTTAAAAGTATACAAACGGTCGATTTTCTGTATGAAAGGTTTTGCTTTGTCGCAGTTGGCGCTGAAAGAGGGTTTCTCAACGCTTTCTGTAACAAAAGCCACATGAATACGTCCTCTTCAAGCCCTTCGATTTCAGCTGTTTTCATCGTTTTCCTCGAGGAACTCCCATCGTCATTCCCAAGGGCAGACATAATATTTAAAGCTGAATACTTTGTTTTATGTTCATGTTCCCACGCTAAACATCTCACCAACATGCTTACCACTCACACTTTTGTCTAGTTGTTCAAGGAATTTTATTTGTTGTCCCAACGATAGGACAAGGCGTTACCTTTCAGAAGACATATGCTGCACAGTAAATCAAAACATACGCCCAAAAAGAAACAAAAACACGGAAGAAGTAACATGTACCGACAAATTACTGTATACGATAAGGTCACGACACAGACTGATGTAGGCTGCACCGAATGACCGGTACCACAAACACAACAATGTGCTTTATTGCGTCAACAACACTGTGCGTACTGTATTCATTGCTCCGTGGAAGACTTTATCTTATAATAGGTTCACAGCTCATTAATTTCAGAACGACACTGAAATAACTATCGAACAAAACCATTGACTTTAGTTTTACAATATATATATTTTTTTCCTCAAAGCGACACGGATAATTTACAATGTGGATAGTTGGAGTTCGGATAAATGTAGTTGTGCTGTACTTGTAAATACTTGTATTTAGGGAGAGCAACATAATTATGTATGAAAGGCACAATATTGTGTATGTTCTACAGAATTCTGTAGAACGTACTCAGTACTGTGCTTTTCATTTATTAACTTCGGGACAATTTAGCTCGCACTAAATGATAGGGCACTGTTTGCATAGAGTTGGCAGCTCTATGAATATTAAAGACTTTGGGAGGTGTGCTTCGTCGGGCGGAAGGTACAGCTTTTTGGCTCGAGGAAGTGTTAAGATGTCTAGAGAGGTGAATACTCGCTATGTTTTCCCGAGAACGTTGTTTGAACGTTAAACCGTGAAAGTTCGGTTTTTGCCTATAGACGAAGTACGTTTTCTCTAGCTGTCGAGAGGCTTGTTTTATTGGAGGGAAGATTTTGCTTAGGATCCTAAGATGTGTGAAGGAGCCAGACATACTTTTTGTGGCTAAATAAATAAGCTCTGTGTTATTTAATATTGCGGGTTCTCAGAAGAGTAAGTTGTATAATCAAGATAGCCTCACTGCATCTCAAGATTGGTATTACAACATTACTTATGGCAGATATAACTAATCTGATATGTGTGATTTTCGTGCCTTTAGAGTATATAACGCAGGTTTTATGAAATTAACAGTGACTCAAACTAAAAGTTCGTTTAGTATTTCATTACGGTTCCTCTCTCTCACAATATTTCGTTGAGATTTTATAATATATGTTTCGAGTAAAAGAGAGAATTGATTAAATTTTTCCACTTTTACTAATGTAGAACTTCTTCAGTGCACCAAAGGAAAGATGAATATGTCATGTTTTAATTTTTCATGACAGAGTAGCAGATCTGTCCGGTAAGCAAATTATATGAATCGCTTTCACATAAAATGACAGCCTACGATGACTGATCTGAAAATTGATGCTACGAACAGGTACTCTGGCTGTTTTGAAGCACAATCATTTCGACTGGGCTTAAACACCAATTCTACATTGACTCAATTAACACTCTCAAAAGTGGAATTGGTATCGTTAGTTTGTGCATATGAAACACTGAATACCCATATCTTATAAACTGTTAAACTGGTGGTTTTCTAGTAGAAAAGATATCAGCAAGATTAGCTTGTGGATTACGATTTAGTTAACTGATGGATGAGTCAATATTTTACTATGTTTTTGTTGATTTTTACTAGGGACATTTCATAAACAATGCACAAGTTAATATTACTCTAGACTGTTTGGTGCAACAAGAACGAAAATTACTTCAGAAGAAGTTGGTAGTTTGAGGCAGAACCAAAGGGTTTTGTTTTTTCACTGTGTGTGAAATTAACGAGGAGAAGATGTGGAAGCAGCAGGGGTCTAGGGTACTGTGAATGCCAAAGGCCGGAGATCGTACATCAAGATCGAAACCCAGCAGAAGTCCACAGTGCGTTAAGTGAAGTTCGTGGTGAGTTTGAGGCTTACCGTGGCACAGCTTCAGACTGCGTTAATCGTTTTCATGGTGGTCGTATGAACCCAGACAAAAATCCAAGACTTGGATGCCCAAAAACCGCGAACAGGTGAACGAAGTGTGAAACTTGTGGTAGATGCTCTTGAAGAAGATAGCAGTGCAACTTGGAGAAACTCTCTGAAGTTATGAGAATTCTCCCGGCGTCAGTATTCCATACTGTGACATATGATCTGAAGAAGAGAAACATTTCTGCGAGATGTGTCCCACACTGTTTAACCCTCCACTACTCGCGCGGGTTTTGAGGAAACAGATACTCGCGCCAAGTACAAATGTACTCCACCACTTTTTTTGTTTCTTAATGATACGTTTCTTCTCTATTTAATTATTTTATTTACTTCTTACATCCCTTGTGATGCATGAGAAAATTCGTTACTAATACTTTTGAAACGAGAGAAGGATTTAAACATTAGATTTTTAGGCTCAAAATGAGTTTTTGTCACTCCACCTATTCATTACTCACAACATGCTACATTACATAAGAAATAATGAAACTATTCAAAATAACTTTAAAAAGAAGCTCATAATACACAAAAAGTAATCACAGTAGATATGTACAATACGAAATCACGTACAATTCTTACAAACTATGCTAGTTGTCGATTGTTCAACACACACCAATTCGTTACATTTTGGCCATACTCTTCATGTTGATTTATTTCTTGATCTGCCGCGTATTTTACAACACCCTTCGCCCTCATTTTCTTTTTTTTTTTAGTTTAGCTATTTCCATTTCTTCTTCTGAGTCCTTTCCTAACAACATCAATCCTCGAATTTTTGGTTGTCTAGATATCAAGGACTGTTTCATGCGTTCATGAATCTGCCGTTTCATCATTTGCTAACTGATTTCATCAAGGAAATCAGCTCGTTTCACTTTGACATAGATTTTGTTGATGAATAAATGCATAAGTCATTGATAGCGGCGATAATTAAAATATTGTAGAAAACTGCTATTGACTATCTTTTAGTAGTTCTTGCTGTATCATAATTTGAACAAAGTTGATCGAGTACGTCAACTCTAACTTTTGTGCGATTACAGACTCTAACAATTTCTGGTCTGTTTTTTGAACTGGTGGACTCGTCAATCGCTGTATTATTGTGCATACCTGAAAATAAAATTACTGCTTTCTTAATCCTTTCGCAGTAGGCTAAAAGTGTTACATCATGTCTAATGCCGAAAACAGAAGTGTTTATTTCTCGAAATGTTCTGGGTAAATATTCCTCAGGTATTCCTTTTTTGTTGTTTCTGATTGTTCCAACATAAGTTGTCTTTTTATCAAGCGGTTTTTGAAGCAGGCGATAGCTAGTAAACCAATTATCGCCCGTAATGTTACGTCCTATGCCTAAAATTGGTTTCGAATTCTCATGACGACCTCCTTTCTTGCATTGCTTAAATCAAAATGCTCCGCCGGCTGTTTTCCACAGTAAATTTCCATATTCACAGTATACATCATTCTACATTCCACTAATGCAAACACCTTCAAGCCATAACTAGCAGGTTTATTTGGTACAAACTGTCTGAATGGACATCTTCCACGAAAACCAACCAGCTACTCGTCACTTGTGAAGTACTCCCCAGGTGTATAGTACTTCTGAAAGTTTTCTAACACCAAATCCATAAGTTCTCGTACTGGTGCTAATTTGTCGAGCTTTATTCTCTCTTTCAGGTGCTTACCTCATCAGATCTGAGGCAACGAAGCAAGAAATGAAATCTATTCCTCGACGTAGTCAAATATACTCTTTCAGTACCACTGCCTTTCTCATTGTCCCATATTTTGCAAGTATTAAACTTGGAAGACTTTAGCAAACCAGTGAAAAAAAATACACCAAGTAGGGCACGCATTTCAAATTGATCTGTAAATTTTGCATCTCATTCTCTAGAAAATCTGTGCCTGATTGATTCTAAATAAATGTTGGTACTTTTCATGATAAACTCTATTATTTTGTCAGCAATAATCAAGTTAATGCTATCGATTTCAGATTTTGCATTTCTTGCCTCTCCTTATGGACCAGGAACACAAAGAACGATATTGCTTACTTTGTTTTAACATTAGAACGAGGCGGTAATTTATTCAATTTTGTTTTATTCTTTCCGAAATAAAAATCAGATTCTTCACTTGCCTTGATGAAATTCTCTTCCGTGTCGACGTTATCTTCTTCCGATTTTTCTTCACTTGTCTTGTAGATTCTCTCTTCCGTGTCCACACTGCCTTCTTCCGATTCTTCCACGACGCTGTTCCGATCATCATCCTCTCTTTTATATCCATCGCACAGATCAGAATCACAATCGGAAGGCTCATCAATCTGCAGTTCTTCCTCTAGCCGTTTGAATCCAAATCCTTCAATCAGAAGTGCGATGTGCCTTTATACCTAAATAATAACAATAAATTACTACTAAAATAGCAATCCAAACATATTTGAAATATAATGGAAATTAAAATTTTTACATAACCTATAAAATATATGCTGGTTCTTCGATACCCACGTGTAGTATACGTGTGCGCCAAACACTACAGGGAACACTCAAGACTCTCCTATGAGAAGATCCGTGCAGGACGGCGCACGCTACTTACTGTAAGTACAGGTTAGAACAATAACACCAGACTCTAAGGATTTCAGCCCCGACAGTTTTCCCAACAATAGGAAACTAACGTTTAGAACGACAATGGAGTACATTTGTACTCCACGCAAGTAACCGCGGGTTAACTGTTGGAGAGAAGCAGAAACGAATGACGATCTCAACCTTGTTCAATCAACTATAGAACTGTGAAGGTCAAGGTCTTTTGTTTCGAATTGTCGCTACTGGTGAAACATGGACTGGAGACTTTGAACCGGATTTGAAATCACTGTCCTATAAGTGTAGACCTTGAGATTCTCCACGTCCTAAAAATTTCGACGCACTGAATGTAAGCTCAGGACAGTGATAAATTTTTTCTTATGAACAACAAGAAATCAATATGACCGATAGAGATCCATGAGCGGTAAGTATCACAGCAGCGTCTTATCGTAACTTCATGCAAAACGCGCTCAATCAAAGCTGAAGCAAGTGATAATTTTTTCTTATGATATCAAGGGATCATCATGACAGATTGAGTCTCATGAGGAATAAGGGTCACAGCAGAGTATTATCGTAGCTTCATGCAAAACCTGCCCAGAATAAGGCACAAATCCGATCTCAGTTGCTGAGACTACAGAGACTGGGCCACTCGTTCTTCACGACAATACACGCCTGAAGATCGGTAGTGTTCTAGTCCAAAAGCTGCACGAATACGGATGGGATGTGTTGACTAATTCTTCCTACAGCCCGTACATGCGTCCACCAGACCTCGAGTTGTTCTCGAAGTTGAAATATCCTATGCATGGATGTCGTTATCTTTCTCTGGATGACCTTTCTACCATCGTTACTCGAACAATTCGACAGATGAACGGTAGTGGTGCCCTGGATGGAATAACAGAGGTTTCAAGACGTTGAGAATGAATGATTGAGAAGCAGGGAGACTATATTGGAAGACTGTGGAAGTAAAAAAGAAAATTTGTGCGGATTGCTTATGAAGTGTCCGTCATATGTCGATTGTGCATTTTGTCAAGTTTATTGTTGTAAGTTTCATGTTAATCTGACGAACCGTCAAGCTGTTTATAGTTATGTCAATACCGAGAACACATATTCATTTTAGGACGTAACGTGGGTAATGCTTTCATTCATGGATACTCGTACACTTAGTATTTTGAATCTGTAAGTGGTTAAGAAGTAATGTCAACGCAGTACACTACACTGTTTAGCCGAATAACAAATTAAATCAACTAAATCATTAAGTCAGTGTGCAGCTATGTAACAACCAGTTCCGGTCATAGTCTGATACTTTAGAATTACTATTTGAATAATACCAATGATTTCCTAGAACAGCATTCAATTATTTCCAAATTTCATATCAAAGTAAAGGTCAGAAATTGAAAAGGGTTGTGTTAAATAGCATGAGACCACGTTTACGTTTACTGCGCGAACGCGAAAAGCAAGGAGTCTTCACACCTCTCTGTAACATTTCTAAAACAGAATGATTCATTGAAGAACTCCATAAACTTACATTTCAGTTCTCTTGTATGTTGCTGTAAAAAGAGAAAAACCATTTAATTTTTTAAAACTGCAGCCTTATTAATGTAGTTAAATTACACAGGTTGCTCCGCAAGGAAGATCAGAGTTAACGTCTCATCGTCAGCGTGGGCGTAAGAGACGGTGTTGTTCCATCACCTTTGCCTATAAAAAGGCTAATATTGCAGGATATTACCAGATAACAAGTATATAGTAAGGGAATATGAGTGTGACATCTTTCATAAAATAAGCATAATAGTTCATGTAGCCAAGTTGCCCACCAAAAAAATATACAGATGAATGGGGAAAAATTAAGACCTATTAGATGACGAGTTGGAAAGTTTAAGGCGCCACATTGGGACTTCTGACGATAGTCTTAGTAATGGACGTAGGATAGGAAGGAAGTTGAAACACTACCATGGGATCTCGGAAGCCAAGTGTGTGAAGTTAGAGACTAGCATGAGCAGGGCCCCTTACAATATGGTATTTTCAAAATGTTCGTCCGCTGCGAACATGTATTAGCTGGGTGCAGGAGGACTCACACTTTTTCATGTCAATAGGAGTAAGATATTTTCTCGAACTTGTGTTTTAGAAATTCTGACTACATCCCTACCCGTTCGTTTTCCCTGTTCCTTCTACAATGCAACAGTATAATTATAGACAACCTGTTTCTACGTTCCAAGATTATACGTTTTCTCGCCATAACGTTATTTTGTGTTCGTTTCGCAGCCCTATTCTCAAAATTAGCTGATATCCTGCTATTAAACACATTTTCCATCTCTTGCGCTTTTTAACCGCTCCCATAAGCTTCGAGATCGATTTTCTGATCGGTTTGTGTGGAAACTACGTTGTGTTCCCACTCGCGCACAATCTGTAGGATGATACACAACGTAAAACTTTACAGTTTGTTTCAGAATCTAAATCATTTTGGGTCTTACGAGAAATGTAGGTGACATTTTGAGAAATATTTTCATAACATTCCCTCAATGTTTCGTTTACCTGACTGTATTCTAAACTGCAATAAATCATCAAAAACCAAATTTGAATTTCTTTTTCCTCCTAAAATCAAGTCCTGTAATGCACACAAAAATACAGAAGATGAAACTGGTTTCGACACAGCGCTATTAGGTTGTACTAATTCTGCAGCATTCGAATTCAAGCGTTCTTCTTCTACACTCCTAGTTTCGTTTGTCATAAGATTAACAAAATAATTAGACTTTTCAGCAACACCTGTACCCTATTTGAAATTAATGTGCCTGTTTGCAGATTTTCGAAACTTTTTGAAGTCAGCGACTGGACATCTTAGAATGCTTCGTGATGACTGGCTTACAGTCGGGAAAGCACAGACCACTTTATAAATAGCGTTCAGACGAACCAGCCAAGGCTATAATGACAGCCAGACCTGATGAAACATTCTCTTTAAGCCACCTACGTCCATTTTGAAATCATAATTTTTATCAAGTTGCCATGGATTGAGTGAAATGCTATAATTTAGTGTAGCGTGTCTTGTATTCTTCGAACGTACCGACATGGGATATGCTCACTACTATTCTTTTCATCAAAGCACTTGAAGCAAGCAGATGTAGGGGCGGAAAAAACCGACCATTTGAAGAAATATCAGTTTTTTACTGATGACGAACCGACATTTTTGGATATTTGTTTGGTCTCAATTAAAAAGAACCATTTCTTCATTTTAGTAACACTGCAATAAAGAAAGGAAATATTAATTAGCCATAGCAGCAGCGCTAAAATTTTTCGTTAAAAATCATTTTAAAAAAGGAGTAAATTTTGTTTATAGTTGCATCGATTCGCAATACTGCGTTAGTATGGAAAGTAGGAAAAGCTATAACACGGCCGGCAGAAACGAGCAAGAAACACATGGCTTTAGAATTCGTGCAGCATTGGTAAGACAATAATGTTCGTGTTGCCGTGTGTAATGGCTTAAGGAACGATGTACGTACAGTGCGCAAGACTTGCCCCCACCTGGTCCATACGGTAAATTCTCTCTGTCGTCGCCGGACATCCATTGTACTGCTGACTGGCACCAATGCTTCTCTTAAATTTTTTAACGAAGTGACCTAGCAATGATAATGTGCTTCTTTGCTTCAAAGATTAAAGATTTGTCTCCGATTTCTATGAAACAGTCAAAGAGGCAGGAAATTATGGTTATAGGAATAAATAAAAATTAACAACATTTCATTCATAGTGGTTGTTGTGCTCTTCAGCCCTCAGATTGGTTTGATGCAGCTATCCATGCTATTCTATCCTGTGCAAGCTTCTTCATCTCCCAGTACCTACTGCAGCCTACATCCTTCTGAATATGCTTAGTGTATTCATCTCTTGGTCTCCCTCTTCGATATTTACACTCCACGCTGCCCTCTAATACTAAATTGGTGCTCCCTCGTTGTCGCAGAACATGTCCTACCAACCGATCCCTTCTTCTAGTCAACTTGTGCTACAAGCTCCTCTTCTCCCCAATTCTATTCAATACCTCCTCATTAGTAACGTGATTTACCCATCTAATCTTCAGCATTCTTCTGTAGCACCACATTTCGAAAGCTTCTATTCTATTCTTGTCTTAACTATTTCTCGTCCACGTTTCACTTCCATACATGGCTACACTCCATAAAAATACTTTCTGAATTGACTTCCTGACATTTAAATCAATACGCGATGTTAACAAACTTTTCTTGTTCAGAAACTCTTTCCTTGCCCTTGCCAGTCTACATTTTATATCCTCTCTACTTCGACCATCATCAGTTATTTTGCTCCCCAAATAGCAAAACTCCTTTACTACTTTTAGTGTCTCATTTCCTAATCTAATTCCCTTAGCATCACCCGACTTAATTCGACTACATTCCATTATCCTCGTTTTGCTTTTGTTGATTTTCATCTTATACTCTCCTTTCAAGACACTGTCCATTCCGTTCAACTGCTCTTCCAAGTCCATTGCTGTCTCTGACGGAATTACAATGTCATCGGCAAACATCAAAGTTCTTATATCTTCTCCATGGATTTTAATACCTACTCCGCACTTTTCTATTGTTTCCTTTACTGCTTGCTTAACATACAGATTGAATAACATCGGGGAGAGGCTACAACCCTGTCTCACTCCCTTCCAAACCACTGCTTCCCTTCCACACCCCTCGACTCTTATAACTGCCATCTGGTTTCTGTACAAATTGTAAATAGCCTTTCGCTCGCTGTATTTTACCCCTGCCACCTTCAGAATTGGAAAGAGAGTATTCCAGTCAAAATTGTCAAAAGCATTCTCTAAGTCTACAAACGCTAGAAACGTAGGTTTGCCTTGCCTTAATCTTTCTTCTAAGATAAGTCGTAGGGTCAGTATTGCCTCACGTGTTCCAACATTTCTATGGAATCCAAACTGATCTTCCCCGATGTCGGCTTCTACCAGTTTTTCCATTCGTCTGTAAGGAATTCGCATTAGCATTTTACAGCTGTGACTTATTAAACTGATAGTTGGGTAATTTTCACATCTGTCAACACCTGCTTTTTTTCTTAATGTCTGAGGAAATTGCACCTGTCTCATATATTTTGATCACCAGATGGTAGAGTTTTGTCAGGACTGGCTCTCCCAAGGCTGTCAGTAGTTCTAATGGTATGTTGTCTACTCCGGGGGACTTGTTTCGACTCAAGTCTTTCAGTGCTCTGTCAGACTCTCCACGCGGTATCATATCTCCCATTTCATCTTCATCTACATCCTCTTCCATTTCCATAATACTGTCTTCAAGTACATCGCCTTTGTATAGACCCTCTATTTACTCCTTCCACCTTTCTGCTTTCTCTTCTTTTCTTAGAACTGGGTTTTCATCAAAGCTCTTGATATTTATGCAAGTGGTTCTCCTTTCTCCAAAGGTGTCTTTAATTTTCCTGTAGGCAGTATCTATCTTACCCCTAGTGAGACAAGCCTCTACATCCTTACATCTGTCCTCTAGCCATCACTGCTTAGCCATTTTGCGCTTCCTGTCGATCTCATTTTTGAGACATTTGTATTCCATTTTGGCTGCTTCATGTACTGCATTTTTGTATTTTCCCCTTTCATCAGTTAAAGTCAATATTTCTTCCGTTACCCAAGGGTTTCTACTAGCCCTCGTCTTTTCACCCATTTGAGCCTCTGCTGCCTTCACTATTTCATCCCTCAAAGCTACCCATTCTTCTTCTTCTGTATTTCTTTCCTCCATTCCTGTCAATTGTAGCCTTATGCTCTCCCTGAGACCCTGTACATCCTCTGGTTCTTTCAGTTTATCCAGATCCCATCCCCTTAAATTTCCACCTTTTTGCAGTTTCTTCAGTTTTAATCTACAGTTCATAACCAATTGATTGTGGTCAGAGTCCACATCTGCCCCTGTAAATGTCTTGCAATTTAAAACTTGGTTCCTAAATCTCTGTCTTACCATTATATAGTCTATCTCGTATCTTCTAGTATCTCCAGGGTTCTTCCATGTATACAACCTTCTTTCATGATTCTTGAACCAAGTGGTTTATATGATTAAGTTATGCTCTGCGCAAAATTCCAGCAGGCGGTTTCCTCTTTAATTTCTTAGCCCCAATCCATATTCACCTACTACGTTTTCTTCTCTTCCTTTTCGTACTACCGAATTCCAGTCACCCATGGCTATTAAACTTTTGTCTCCCTTTACTAACTGAAGAATTTCTATTATCTCATCATACATTTCATCAACCTCTTCGTCATCTGCGGAGCTAGTTGGCATATAAACGTGTACTACTGTGGTAGGCGTGGGCTTCGTGTCTATCTTGGCCACAATAATGCGTTCACTTTGCTGTTTGTAGTAGCTTACCCGTACTCCTATTTTTTTATTCGTTATTAAACCTACTCCTGCATTACCCCTATTTGATCTTGTATTTATAACCCTATATTCACCTGACCAAAAGTCTTGTTCCTCCTGCCACCGAACTTCACTAATTCCCACTATGTCTAACTTTAACCTATCCATTTCCCTTTTTAAATTCCACGGTCCGATCCGAAGAACACCAGTTTTCTTTCTCCTGATAACGACGTCCACTTGAGTAGTCCCAGCCCGGAGATCCGAATGGGGGACTATTTTACCTCCGGAATATTTTACCCAAGAGGACACCATCATCATTTAATCATACAGTAAAGCTGCGTGCCCTCGGGAAAAATTACGGCTGCAGTTTCCCCTTGCTTTCAGCCGTTCGCAGTACCAGAACAGCAAAGCCATTTTGGTTAGTGTTACATGGCCAGATCAGTCAATCATCCAGACTCTTGCCCCTGCAACTACTGAAAAGGCTGCTGCCCCTCTTCAGGAACCACACGTTTGTCTGGCATCTCAACAGATACCCCTCCGTTGTGGTTGCACCTACGGTACGGCTATCTGTATCGTTGAGGCGCGCAAGCCTCCCCACCAACGGCAAGGTCCATGGTTCATAGTATATAATAAAAACATAAAGTTTCTGTTCTACTGCCTGTGTCTACGTAATATTTCTTTGCCTTCTTGAAGACCTTGAAAACGGACAAATTAACACAAAGAAAGATTTCTTCTACATCATTTTTCACCCTTTGGCACTGACTCTTCGTAATACCCATATAGTGGTATGGTCCCCAATTCCAACATGATTTTTGAGCAGAGTTTCAAGCAATTAGAATCAATAGGAGAATAGAGGTACGTTTTGTAGTATTCACTTACCCACCGCTTTTCTAGGAAAAAAGCGACCGGTGGACGGACTAAATTTTCTTTTATTTTCCTCTTTATATTTTGATTCTGTTTCTTGAAACTGAGTAAGATTTTCCAGTCTTTGTTTAATAGCTACGTTTTTTACAGGAAATAATAGGAATAAAAAATTGAAGATTGGCTGTTGAAGAAAACAGTTATTTCTAGCGGTTTTAAGACAGATTAAACTTTTGTAGAAAACAGCCGATATAACTGAAAATCGATTCTTCTAATGGAGATATTGGAGTTTGGCTTAACCTTGAATTGTGATATTTCATCGCAGTTATTATCTCGTAGTTACCGAGTCCCTCACTTCCAATTTTTGTTTTCATACGCCTATGAGGTATAAAATATAACTAACATCCGGCATTTTCTCGCGCTGCATCTCGAAATGCACGAAATTCCAAGTAAACCGCATTCATGAACCACTGCTCTCTCTTCATTCACTACTGACAACACAAGAGCCTGAGTTTCGTGACAGCCCGATAGACAGACTTCATGCTAAAATGTAATGCTTTCTTGCGTTAGTGATAATGAAATTGGTTATATGAAGTCTGCTGTATAACAATTACTTACTGAGTGTCACTTACAGTAGCACAGTGTCGGTAGGTAATATTTCCAAAGACAACAGTTTCCTACTTCTGCTGAAAATTACCGATCTGAGGCCGTAAAGTAACAATCAGCAACTTTCAGTAGAGGAAAATATGACATAATATGCTGCTTTAAATTTGCGCCTGACAGTTGTTTACCATTTCTTGAGCTTTTAAGGAGTATGTTTTCGTCAAGAGTATTTCTTCATACAATTGTTTTGGTACACCAATAGTTTCGTCCACTAGGCAAAATTTTTCGGATGAAACACTCCTTCTTAATGGAATCGCGAATAATTGCTTAAGTTTCAGTACCAGTCGACTGGCATATCCACTGCATGTTATTATAGCCTATTTGTAACGCTATAGTTTGGTGACATGTCATATTTCATTTCTTATGAGCAACACAATACACCCAAGCACTAAAATCCCGGCTATAGTTCCTATAGAAATGTAAAATAAATTTTGCATTTTGCGTCATATAGGAATCTTCGTGCATTTAATTTTACAAGGATGATGTTCTTTTTTACGATTGTAATTCATTTATACGTGACTGAAATTCATTCTTTTGATGCTAACAAGTAAAAACTGTGCACGTAACTATATCAACAATGCAGAACGCTGCTCCATGCTCCAGAATAAGAAAATGGAAGTCCTTGCAGTGTATGGCAGCCATCATGCAGTGACTTTCGAAAGTGAGAGAACGTCTGTTATCGGACAACACGTACTTACACTTAAAAAAATCATTTAACGTTTAAAAAACGATTCTAAGAAGTTTACACACTAATATCGAAATTTCACAAATGGACACTACGTTTATTACAGTACACACACACACACACACACACACACACACATATATATATATATATATATATATATATATATACATATATATATGTACGTGTGTGTGTGTGTTGTAGTAAGCGTAGTGTCCATTTGTGAAATTTCGATATTAGTGTGTGAATTTTTAGAAGAGTTTCTTAAACGTTAAATGAATTTTTAAATGTAAGTACATGTTGTCTGATAAGAGACGTTCCCTCACTTTCGAAAATCACTGCATGCTGGCTGTCATACACTGCTAGGACCTCCGGTTTCGTATATCTTCAAAGAATGAGCTTTCGTGGAGAAATACACAGCGATATTAATCATCGTTTCACTGCCAAACTCTTATAAAGTTTTCATTTACTCCATTTTATAAATTACTTGGCATCAGTATCTTTTACATAATTTTGTGTCATTTATCGATATTTTCAGGTGATTTTAGTGATAATTTTCCAACTACGCCAGGTCATAAAAATCGGTGCCCTTCGGCTACAGTAGCTCTTTCATATTCGTAAACTATATGAATTCTCACTACGATCAGTGGCGCAGAAGACCACCCGCCTTCCCTTCCTTGGTGGGACCCCTAGCTGGTTGAATAAGTTACTTATTCCACTAATGCAATTACCTCACAGTAAGTCAGAATACATAGTCCACTAAATAAAAATTGTGAATGGCACTTGTCTTTCTATCACATTGAATTAATTCATTCCCAAACATGGTAGCGTGGCAGCCAGCCTAGAAATCACAGTTCTTCACATGTGGAACGTACAGAATACCATAAAAACATTCACAAAATTTTACAAGTAAATTACTTCAGTAGAATTAGTTACAATACAATCTATTGTAAAACTTATATGAGAATCTGCGTTCGTTTAGCGCCTTAAAACGTTGTGGGCTAACATCCAAAAAGGATGTTATTCTGATTATACGATTATTTGGCGATGAATGAATGTATAGTGATGGGTAACGTCATTAAAGAATTAGACAGTAGCACTTAACTTTGTTTGTACACTAAAAAGGCAAATATTGTGCATTTTCTCACGGCGATAAATCCCGAAATGTTTCATATCACGAGTTTTCGGCAATCCTATCAGCAGTCGCTGGATAAGGTGTCGTAGTACAGCAACTCACAGCAGTTCAGTGAAAAATAGCAGTTGAAGACCTAATATCATATTTTAGTTGCTGACACAAATTATTTTATTTGGTATGGGTCAACAGTCGGATTGTAAGCCCTTTCAACTCATTTTCCAGAATTATTTGTGAAAATGAAATATGGAAAATGCTGCTACAGTAATACTGTCCAAATGCGTGTAACTAAATTCCTTTTCTATGCCTGCTGCTTACAAAGCTATATTTATGTCCGAAGTTGTTCTTGAATTTCGGCGTTCCTGTCCTACGTATGTCCGTATGAAGATATGTTTTTACGAACAGATTTCGTATTAGCACACTGTAATACAATCGGAAAGGTATCAAAAGCTTCCGTAAGGAGACAAAGAGACATTTCAAATCAGATTTAGAATTCTTACAAGCCTTCAGGATCATCTACCAGACACAGCTTGCTTAGATATAAGGAAAAGAAAGAAATGCGGAACTACTAATGCTCGATCGTTTACGCATTGCAACGAATGATGAAATGAATATAAAACACAAATACTTGATGAATGAATATCTATTGTTTGCCAATCTCAATAAGTATCACGTGACGCAGTGCGCTTACAGGCTTTTATTAGTCCTGTGCGAGCTATCTATTCTCTCAAAGCAGTCACTGAACTTCTGTGCTCGCCAATTATTTTAGCCCGTGGCATCGGCTGCCTGCGCGCATGTGAAGCAAACACATAAAATTCCCGGCAGATCCATAGCCGTCCGGCTGCTTTGTTTATTTGTTATCGCAACAAAGGGTACACAGTTTTATTGCGTTTTGCTATCCATTATTGTACAAATTTAGTACCGCCGCAAACCACATATGCATTACTTCAATATGAGGCTTGGAAATCGGCATGTCGGTATTGGAGAACACTTGTCTGATGCATCAGAGAATTAATAAATAAATAAATAAAAACACGCTTCGACCGATTGCGATGGTCAGGGGCATAGCAAAATTTGAAGCGGAACATGGAAGTCATCCCTTCAACTATGTTTCTCAAATAAGTGTATGTATTGACCGAAATAGTACATACTTCCCAGTATTAAGTACGGACTATTTAACAGTTGCATATCGCAGGTGAAACAAATGTAAGCTCTACTACAAAAATTGAGCTATATCGTGCACTATGCAGAGGGCCTAATAAACATTTTTCGTCGTTATTCTGCACATCTAGTTTTTCATTTAAAGTTGTCTTAAAGAATGCAAGATTTTGCTGATTAAACGTAGCTCTCGTTTTCGTCTTCAAATATACATGAGTTTGTCTTCTTGGAGGGACAGACAAACGCCGAATTAAAAATCGTTCCTCGGTGATGACTACTTGTATGTCTGTTATCGTCTATCTATTTTCCGCATAAGACTGTTGAACTTTCGTTTATGGTATAAACTGCATACCTGTTCAAACATCACATGCGAGTCAGGTCCCATAGAAGTACGTACATTATAATACACATTAATGCGAAGGGCTTAAAATCATAAAGGTAGTGCCTGATGTATCTTAATACTAAACTCTTCATCTACATCTACGTCTACATCTACATGGATACTTTGCATATCACATTTAAGTGCCTGGCAGATGCTTCATCGAACCACCTTCTTGATGAGCTTCTTGATGGACGTCCACCAAAAACGGTATTTTACGTTGAAATTTTTTGGCCTAGTACAGTCCTGTTAAAATATTACAAAACCTCACTTCAAAATTATTGTTCTTTCTTCAGTTTAGCGAATGATTGATTACCGATGACTGAACCTCTACCTAAAAACGTGTTTGAATCCGTAAATGATGGGCTTTTGCAGCTTTTTCATTATCAGCAGCATTATTGGTTTATAAAAGGGAAGAAAAGAACGTTAGGCTTTTCACCGTTATTCAACCTTTGCGCCCATGTTTGTTTGTAAATACAGAGTGTTTCAAAATGAATGCTCATTTTTAAGGCTTTATATCGTTTATTACATTCAACTTTCAGTAGCAAATAATACATAAAATGAAAGAGGAACTCAAGCAGTTTTCTTTACTGGTGTTCACTGTGGGCACCATGCATTCAGTTGGGCGCCATTCGTCACACATTAAGTCTACAGGCAACTTCCTCCCAAATATTGATAAGTGTGTCTGGAGAAATTGTTACAACAATGCTGTTTCTAAAGTTGTGTAGATCAGCTGGTAGCGGAGGCACATACACATGATCCTTAATGAGCCCGAAAAGGTAAAAATCGCATGGGATGGCGTGAGATCGTTTGTGAACGCAGAGGTAATGCAAACAAGCTCTATCATTCGCCCACTTGTGGCCGGTCGAGCGGTAGGGTACAGCTTAGTTTAAACAATCGCATGCTGAGTTGTGCCAGTGAGGCGGCGTACTATCTTGCTGCCAAATAAAGTTTTGTGGTTCAGCTGCTTCCAGTGGTTCAGCCATAGTGCCAGCGCTTCGAGATAAGAAACACCAATTAACAGTCGCTTCATCGAAAAAGCAGGCCCAATAAACTTTCCCTGAGGATACAGCACAAAAAACCTTCAGTTTGTTATAATGTCATTGCTACTGGACCGTCTCGTTGGGATCACCACAGGTGTGCACATTATGTGTGCTTATTTTTCCATTTAGATGCAACGTCGATTCATCAATGAAGACGACACGATCCAGAAATCTTCATTGTAATACAGCAACATTTCGTTTGCAAAGTTAACCGTAGTCTGTAGGTTCTAGAGCTAGTAGCAACTGTACACAAAAAGACAGTATTTTTAAGCGTCTCCTTTAAGTCTCTACATCTGTGTCACTGGATAAGCTAAATCACGACTAGCCTTGAGAACTGATTTCTTGAGACTACGTTAGGAAGACTCTTACTCATTCAACAAGTTCTTCAGTCACTCTTGGTCGTTCCATAATCTTCCCTTTGGGCACAGGTGTACAACAAGACTGAATTGCTCTTTCATTTCACCTATTATTTATAAATGTTGAATATTATAAATGCTGCAAGGCTTCAAAACCCGTACATTCATTTTGAAACACCTTATATTAAATGATTCTTAAGCGCTATTGCAGACAGTAAGTTACAAAAAGAAAAAAAAAGAGAAAGGAAAATCTTGAGTTTTAAAACTGCAAGTCGGAGCGGAAATCACCCGCTATTCCAAACTTTGGGTGCCGTCCTGCCCTTCCAGCTGAACAACATTTACGTGTCACTGGCAACGCTCTTGATGATTTGACTACAGGCATCTCAGTTGGTGAAAGAATTGTTAACATCTTCGATTTGATGATGATACCGTTCTTTTAGCCATCAGCGAAGACGAACTTGATGAGCTACTAATAAAGTTCTGGGCGTAAAACTGGCACAGGGATTAGAAATAAGTCTCAGCAAATCCTAACTCATGATAATTTAGCGAGGAGCACGAGTCCAACTCACAGGCCGCCTAAAATAACTGAAAGATCGCACTCTTTCAATTATCTTGGGTCAAGCAACTCTGCCACGGGAAGTTGTCAATATGAGATAGGAAAACGGATCACGCTACAGCGAGTGGCTACGAAGAAGTTCCCTGAGATCTCGTACAACAGAGAGATAACGAACAGTACAAAAATGCAGTTTGCTGAAACAATAGTGTTTTCCATTTGCGAAACATGGACGGTCAATGCCAAAAATACGCAGCGAAATGACATGTTTGCGCAATAGTGAAGGAGGAGCCTGCTGTGAATAAAATGGTCTGAAAGAGGAACTAATGTTTCCATTTTGAGCATCTCCAGGCCCCTATCTTCTCTTGTTAAGCCAAAAGTTCTCCAGTTCTTTGGACAGAGATGGAGATAAAACAGGTAAAACAATTACGGAAGTGAAGATGTAAAACACGAGATCTTGGGGATGAGCAGTGACAAGGTGGATGGATCTAATTAAAAAGACCTTCAAGCCTCCTCTTCAGCAGGTTCAGAAAAATGGTATCAATCCGTGTTGGATACCTTGGGCGCATAGGGCTACGACGTTGAGCAATAAGTACAACGACGTCTGATGAGGACAGTGAGCACTCCTGAGAGAATTACTATTGGATCTGAGTCCAGTCGAGTTTCCACGAATAAAAAAAGTCACTTACAGTCTCCAGTTCTGCAAGAGCTCCTGAGAAATGTTCTGATCGATCAACCTGCAACGACTGTGGGTCACCCCACCTCCTTAACTGATCTCCCGGTCCCGCACATATGAACTACTGTTAGTGGTATGAACAAACAGCTGTTTACAAACAGACTCCAACGAGTACTGTAGCAGAATTCTCTGCACTCCCTCTCATCCATTTCATGGCCTTGTTCAGTGGGATTTCGTAAGTATTCAGCACGCTCTATAGTTCACTCTTGTCTGCAAAAGGTAGCATATAACACAATAATCATTTCTGCAATATAGGAGTAGCTAACTCATTCAGTCAGTCACATTTTGCACCCTCGTATGAGCACCTAAGGACGTATACAGAGAAACCTTGTTATTAAAATCGTCATGAGGTTCAGGGTCGTATTCTTACTTTGCAATCTGCGATGTTTTTGATTTTTTCTTGAAAACTGAATTTGTTACACTTCTCCACTTCAATATAGTACAAAAAGGAGTCCTTGAGCGTAGTATCAATCAGTTGGGGGGAGGGGGGGGGGAACCCGGAAAACGGCATATCAATAAATATAGGCTTAAATTTTCTTTACGAGTCATCGCTGCTAACACTGAGAGCAGTGGCATTTATCATCTGGTAGCATGGTACTCTTTTGGACAAACTGAAATTAAAACGATTACACAAATCATTTGATCAATATAATTTCCTGTGTTTCTCTGGATACTACGTACTACCTATATAATTATACTACCTGCTAGGGCCATGCGGCGTAGCCCCACGGTCTGAGGCGTCTGGTCACGGTCCGTTCGGCTCCCCCCGTCGGAGGTTCGAGTCCTCCCTCGGGCATGAGTGTGTGTGTTGTCCATAGCGTAAGTTAGTTTAAGTTAGATTAAGTAGTGCGTAAGATTAGGGACCGATGACCTCAGCAGTTTGGTCCCCTAAGACCTACCACAAATTTCCACCTTCTACCTGCTATACAAATAGGATTCGAATAACAATTTCTCTGCTCTTACCAAAGTATAAGCAGCGGTGAAACGTTTCCGACTAATGCGAATTGTATGCAGTACTGTATGGAACGAAACGAGTTGCAAGTCACTAGAGGCTTTGAGGAAAATGAGATACGGCCATTGGAGAAGTGAGTGACTAATTACGTTCTTGCATTTTCTCGCGAAAACAATTAAAAATGGTTTCGAAATCTAATTCCCAGTTACGCAAATCAGTGTTCATTACAGTCTATCTGTATATGCACTAGCTGCAAGCGGTGACGAAAGAAAACACCCTGCCTATGATCTTCAGTACTATAATATATAACTTTCGTATCTACGTGCTACGTGGTCCTCTAGGATATCTGATGATGGAAAAGTACGAAACGCATCATACTGGAATAATAAATACAGTTTGCACCCGTTAATTGACTTTTTCCTCAGTGACCTGTTCAGAATTTTGAGAACGCATGTATGCTAGTGCTCGTTTGAACAAAGCCACGTATAAATCCTTACTCATACCGTGCAATCACTGATGCAAGAGGAAAATATACTTTTCTGTTTCTCTCACAATCGAAATTGCCCTAAGTTTCATAGAATATTGCCTTTTCCACAAACGGTCACAGATGTTTGAGTGGAATATACATTGTTAGAAATTGATTACCACAGCAGAACCAAATGAGCACTGAATGTAAAGAATGATGTTGTTTATTCCCGACAAAGTCTTATTCCAGTGCAAAAAAAAAATAAAAAATGAAAAAAAATTTTAAAAAAATCAACTTAGGCAGACACAAAGCCACGCTGAAAGAGGTACTTTCCTGTTCTGATCAATATGGAAATGCGGTATGCTTATGGGTAAAAGTTACTCTCCTTCCATTATTCAATTTGCCGGCCATAGTGGCCGTGCGGTTCTAGGCGCTACAGTCTGGAACCGTGAAACCGCTACGGTCGCAGGTTCGAATCCTGCCTCGGGCAGAGATGTGTGTCATGTCCTTAGGTTAGTTAGGTTTATGTAGTTCTAAGTTCTAGGGGACTGATGACCTCAGATATTAAGTCCCATAGTGCTCATAGCCATTATTCAATTTCGTTATCATTCTGTTGTAACTGATTTGTATTCACAAACGAATTTACAACCTGAAAGATTGGTCTTATACATTTCTCATAGTACTTGGCACGTTTTGACTTAGAAAAATACTTTAGTCCCACAATTCCTAACCAATAATGTCATTAGCTGTGGGTATATAGAGTGAGATGTTCTAGTAGTATCGCACGCGCCACACTGTGCTCCATGCAAGCGGTACACAAAATATCGTGCAAAATTCGGAAATCTGAGACGCGTTTACATGAAGTCAGTTTAAGCTTCATTGCGGCATCACATGGAAAACCAGTTACGACAAACATCTTGAATTGATATGAATTGATAAAATTGTTCCACCCACGCCACAAATTTTAACGAGTGCAGTCATTTGAGATATGCCATCTCATTTGCTACGAGGAATTCACATAGCGAGAGATTGCAACTGACTCCAATTGTTACATATATAAGACTGTACTCGTCCTGTTTAACACATAGTGACCTCTGTATGGCTCGTCCGCGTTCCCTTTGCGATTCCTCTGCTGCCAGACAACGATAGAGTCAATGCCCACTGACGCAGACGGCATAGAGAACAGCCGTCTTTGTCACACAGCCCACTGAATATTTTCGAGAATGGAATTTAAACGTCGTAAAATATCGTGATAGCTCTTCTCTGTTGTGAGGCTGTGCTTCAAAACTATCATCTAAATATGACCAGAAGACGTTTCGTTCATGCTTTAACCTTGTGTATCCGTAATTCTAAACAGAGCATGCACGCAATTTCATCGTTACGCACTACGGGGCTCAAAGCAACATTCGACAAAGGGGTCTAAATTGTGTATGCGCCTCGATACAAATTATAGGTTGATATTCAGTCACCTGCACCAGTAAGTTTCATTGTAATACTCGGCTAAATATAGCTGAAGGAGGTCGGACATCAGATAACAACAGATGTCGATGTCATGTGACTAAAAGACCGAAACTTCGTGCAGTAGTTCGGATTTTTCTCTTGGATGTCTCTTTCTTAATCTCCCTTTTTATCATTGGACATTGCGTACAGCCAACACGACCCTGGAATAACAGTAAACCTAAATTCTCATTGAAGTTCGTTAGACCACGTTGTGTCTCCAGTTGTCAAGGGGTACTGTGACATGTGTGTCGTTTCCCGTCTGTCAACGTTGTATTCGCGGGTTTGTGTTATGCGATGTATTATACAATGTCCGTCAGACATCAAAACTAGTCGTATTAGTCTTAATGCAGATACTGGGATCCTTACTTATAAAAAAGCGCCCAAATTCAATTTCCAGATCTTTTTCCTTTGTTTCCACATGATCGATCCCAGGCCCGCTAGCCATCTTCAGATAAACTGTTACGGTTACCGTGTAGCCTGTCGAATGTGAAACTGAAGGTTTACTGTCAGTGACTTCTGAAGATGAATAGCTGACCCGAAACAGGTCATATGGAAATAAAGGCAAGAGATCTGGAGAGTGAACTTGGTCACTGTTTTTCTTTCTGAGCGGTGAAGTGTACCACTTGCCATAAGATGGAATAATTCTGTTCCGAGTCCCGGTCCACCATAAGTTTTCATTGCCACTATCCATCGTACCGCTGAAGTCTAATGGTAATCACAGTTGTGAATGCATTTAATTTTGTCACCATACTTCTTAGGGTCATTTCAGTCTTTATTCAGCATTGTCACTTCAAGACTGGAAGGATATCAGCACGGAAAGTTATCCGCTGAACAGACTTACACCACAGCGTCATCACTGGAATATTCAACTGAGAGCCGGCCGAAGTGGCCGTGCGGTTCTAGGCACTGCAGTCTGGAACCGCGAGACCGCTACGGTCGCAGGTTCGAATCCTGCCTCGGGCATGGATGTGTGTGATGTCCTTAGGTTAGTTAGGTTTAACTAGTTCTAAGTTCTAGGGGACTAATGACCTCAGAAGTTGAGTCCCATAGTACTCAGAGCCATTTGAACCATTCAACTGAGAACTTTGGTGATCTCCCTTTTAATAGTCAACCGTGGTCATCAATACCAACTGATGGATGCTGTCTACAAATTAATTGACCTTACGTACTCTGGTGAGAGTACAATGAACTGTCTTTTTGGAGAAAAATAGGATTGTGGTGCTGACCAAAATAGTAGAAAGTCGTATCTGAGTGATCAGTTTCGTCTCTAGGCGTCAATTACAAACAATTCAAACCCCTCAACAAAGTGATGTGCGAAGAAGTTAAGTAATATTTGTAATGGAAGCCAATATCGTCTCTCTCTCTTCCTCTCTCTCTCTCTCTCTCTCGTTTTGTATCTTATTTTTAAAAAAATGACAATCGTTGTAGGTGAGTGTGGAATAGGCTAGCCACAATTGATGCCTCAGGCATGGTCCTACGGGCTCCGCAGAGCAGTTGAATTTTGAGTTCGTATCATGCCCTTATGTAGGACATCCCTAATAGCTATCGATGGTCATTTCAGAGCTGTGCAGCATGGAAAGGTAATCTCTATCCTACTGCCTAGTCGTTTTAGCAATGTCTCCTTGTTACAGGATGATAATGGACGAGCTCACAGCGGCTCATTCTGGTCAGTTTCTTTCATATGGCAGGGATCGACCGACTGGAATTTTCTGTGATATCGGTCGACACGAACTCGATTAAACATAGTTTGCCACCAGATGAAGCTCCTCAACATGAACAGAACTCACATTCGTGTGTGTGCATAATATATAACTGTTACACATATGCGTAATATGATGTCTGAGGCATTTTCTTTGTTGTTGTTGTAGATGATTTCGAGGAGAAGAAGCAGGGATAGGCAGAGGTTGTGACGCTTTCTGCATCACAGCTATTGCGTATATACATATTCGCTCGTTACATTTTTACTTAGTTTTGTGTGTACACTTATTTTTATAAAATCAGTATCTTGCTGTCGTAGGCGATGTAGAGGAGCTGGATCGAGGAAACCATGATGGTTCAGACCAGGAGATGCCTGAGTGGGTGCAGGAGATAGGAACGGACCTCGTCACAGTGATGATGTGAGGGATATCACTCAGAGCCAGAGTGAGATAGTAATACCTACTCGTTCTGCGTACAAATAACGAGTGTTGTTTCTTTCCTTGTAGCAGCAGGTGGTGTCTAGAACGTTGGACTCATTTCTCGTTATTCTTTGTCTCCAACACCACGATCCATGCAAGATTTAGTGGCGCGGATAACGTGGGCGGTGAAGAAAGAACCGTGTAGACGAGGTCCTGTGCGGCATGCCCCGCTTATAAGAAGCCACTCGTCGTTGCGTGGGAAGCTGCCGCCGCGCAAACACCCACAGCACCAACCATTGCCGTCCTATCACCATCTCTGTTCCGGCGTCCATGGGCCAGCCTCCCTCTGGCAGCTGGCTCACGGTTGTGGGAACAACAATCATCACTGAAGTCACAACTTTGCTGCTAGTATTGGGGCATCGCACCATTTCCAACTCACCCACGTTTTCGCCCGAGCCACCGATGCAAAATATGCGCACCTCCCTGCAACTTCACACAACAGTCATTAGCAGCAGTATCGTTGTCAAATAGTTGTAGCTCTAGTAGCTGTACTTGTAGTAGTAATAATCCTCTGGCTAGCGGCAGTTACCTCACCCACTCTTTTAGTGAAGGACATCGGATTACTAATACCGTACCGCAATTAGAATTGCAAACGCCCTTGAGAGGCGAATTTTGGTCACTAGGATCGAGAATCCAGCGAGAGGGTACAGATACCTTGCAGTGCGCCTTCCTGTTCTGCAAACCGATATCCTCAACGTTACTAATCACCCACAATATCCCACCATCAAATGCAGTACTGTGCTATGTATGGAGCTGTGCACTCCCCCCCCCCCCCCCCCCACTCCCTAAAATGCCCTAGGCGTTGAGGACACAAGCTTTCATTATCTTTGGAAAGTTGAAGAAATGGCATCTACTCGCAGAGCACATCAATCGCAGAGTGGTTTCGTGACTCCAGCTTGAGTGGTGTACTGGACCGGTTTTCCGCGATGGAAGTCAGATCGTCAGCGAAAGCACTCAGCTGAATACTACACCATACCCAAGTCAACGATCTAGTAAATGAAGGTCGACTGGGGTGGCCGAGCGGCTCTAGGCGCTACAGTCTAGAACAGCGCGACCGCTACGTCGCAGGTTCGAATACTGCCTCGGTCATATGTGTGTGATGTCCTTAGGTTAGTTAAGATTAAGTAGTTCTAAGTTCTAGGGGACTGATGACCTCAGAAGTTAAGTCCCATAGTGCTCAGAGCCATTTTAACCAGTAAATGAAGGATCCAGCTATGTCAAGCTTCTTAAGATTATACACTACTGGCCATTAAAATTGCTACACCAAGAATAAATGCAGATGATAAACGGGTATTCATTCAACAAGTATATTATACTAGAACTGACATGTGATTACATTTTCACGCAATTTGGGTGCGTAGATCCTGAGAAATCAGTACCCACAACAACCACCTCTGGCCGTAATAACGGCCTTGATACGCCAGGGCATTGAGTCAAACAGAGCTTGGATGGCGTGTACAGGTACACCTGCCCATGCAGCTTCAACACGATACCACAGTTCATCGAGAGTAGTGACTGGCGTATTGTGACGAGCCAGTTGCTCGGCCACCGTTGACCAGACGTTTTCAGTTTGTGAGAGATCTGGAGATTGTGCTGACCAGGGCAGCAGTCGAATATATTCTGTATCCAGAAAGGCCAGTACAGGACCAACAACACGCGGTCGTGCATTATCCTGCTGAAATGTAGGGTTTCGCAGGAATCGAATGAAGGGTAGAGCCACGAGTCGTAACACATCTGAAATGTAACGTCCACTGTTCAAAGTGCCGTCAATGCGAACGAGAGGTGACCGAGACGTGTAACCAATGGCACACCATACCATCACGCCAGGTGATGTGCGCTCACCGCGATGTCGCCAAACACGGATCGACCATCATGATGCTGTAAACAGAACCTGGATTCATCCGAAGAAATGACGTTTTGCCATTCGTGCCCCTAGGTTCGTCGTTGAGTACACTATCGCAGGCGCTCCTGTCTGTGATGCAGCATCAAGGGTAGCCGCAGCCATGGTCTCCGAGCTGATAGTCCGTGCTGCTGCAACCGACGTCGAACTGTTCGTGCAGGTGGTTCTTGTCTTGCAATGTCCCCATCTGTTGACTCAGGGATCGAGACGTGGCTGCACGATCCGTTACAGCCATGCGGATAAGATTCATGTCATCTCGACTGCTAGTGATACGAGGCCGCTGGGATCCAGCACGGCGTTCCGTATTACCCTCCTGATCCCACCGATTCCATATTCTGCTAACAGTCATTGAATCTCGACCAACGCGAGCAGCAATGTCGCGATACGACAAACCGCAATCCGATAGGCTACAACCCTACCTCTATCAAAGTCGGTAACGTGATGGTACGCATTTCTGCTCCTTACACGAGGCATCACAAGAACGTTTCACGGGGCAAAGCCGGTCAACTGCTGTTTGTGCATCAGAAATCGGTTGGAAACTTTCCTCATGTCAGCATGCTGTAGGTGTCGCCACCGGCGTCAACCTTGTGTGAATGCTCTGAAGAGCTGATCATTTGCATATCACAGCATCTTCATCCTGTCGGTTAAATTTCGCGTCTGTAGCACGTCATCTTCTTGGTGTAGCAATTTTAATGGCCAGTAGTGTAGCTGACAAAAAGGCACGTATTAATGTCAAAAATAAAATTGACCAGTCTTTTTTGTATGGTCAGTCCAGTCTTGAGAAAGAAACAGTAAACAGAATCCAGAGTACACATATCGATACGGTACCGGAATTATAAATCTGATGGTATAGATTTCCCCGTCAAGACAACTTAAATTTGAGGCGCCAAATACCGGAATATACTGAGTGAGGTGATAGAGTGGTAAAGCACACTGGACTCGTATTCCAGCCATTCTGATTTAGGTTTTCTGACATTTTCCCTAAATCACTTCAGGCAAATGCGGGGATGGTTCCTTAAAAATGGTGCCTACGACTTTCTTTTCCCATCCTTCCCTAATCCCATGAAACCGATGACCACGTTGTTTGGTCACCTCCCCCAAATCATCCAACCAACCAATACCAGAGTATCGATTCTTGTTTATAGTTTAGAGAGACGAAAGGCAGATGAGCTGAACAAGTATATAGCCGTTGGATCCCTGCATTTCTCAAATTCTGCCAGTGAACGTAATATGCATGTGAATACGCGGATATGCTCAACTGACGAAACTACGAAGGAAGACAACTGCAATTCCTGCTGCATCAGGGACATGTACCGAGTCGTTTTCTCCAAATTGTCAAAAAATTATCGTGTAAAGCATGTTAACTTATGGCGCCTGAATGCCTTTCCCTCAGACAAGTTATAAGCAAAGCATCTAGCAGACTGTGCTTCCAAGGACCCAGTACGTGTTGTTATGCCTACAGAGGAAAGCAAATTGATAAAGTTGAGTAATGCTCACGATCAGGAGTAATGCCCGTTTATGGCGTATGCTTACATTGTCACCGCTGTGTAGGTGACCCTACAGCCTTAACTACTACCTTCAGACTCAAACACATCCATATACAGCAGTGTACCAAGTTGCATCATCCTGTGATTCGAGTCTTAATCTATACAAATCTTACGTCGGGAATAATCTTGCGGTTTGGATTCTCACTGAGGTTGAACAACTTTCATGGAATGTAGATGAGCTTTACAGCGACGACGTTCCCACGACGGAATCGAAGGAGAATGAAGATTTGTACGATAACGATGCTGAGTGCCACATTTGAGGGATGCCGTTATGTAGAAAAGCGGAAACTCCTTGCAGGGACCATTGTCATCTTATAGGGAAGTTTCCCGACGCAGCTCACAATATATGGAACTTTAAGTATTACTTACAGTGGCACATACTCGTTTTCTTTCATGATTCAGGCGGGTATGACGCTTACTTTCTTATGGAGCAGTTGAATGGTTTCGGCTGGGAGAAAAATTAGATTAGTCTCCTGCGCGAAAGTGTTGAGAAATATATTTCATTTTCCAAACGAATGGCTCCATGAACTACGCTCTGTTTCCTTGTCTCGCTCCGTTTTATTCTGGCATCACTCCAAAAATTTGCTGAAACTCTACCTCTGCAGTATATGCATATCACTTGAGCTGCATTTCCTGACGAGGAAAAGTTTCGACTGGTTACTAGGAAGATGGTTTTTCCATACGAGTATCTGGATACTAGGGCAAAAACCAACAAAACCAGGCTACTCGACAGGCCACTCCAGCAACCTCACAGGTGATACCATAACGAATGCTGTGAACGTCTGGTGGAGATTCAGCATCTCCACTTTAGGAGAGCACACACAGCTTTACATGAACATAGCTGTGCGCTTCGGTATTGATATTTTCAAGAAATTCCTAAGCATGACCACCCATTCTCTGGGTCCTGCGCTGTATTACACAGCACCTGGGTTGTATTGCAATGCTACGTTCAAGAAAACGACGCACATCATCGAATTATTGACCGATGCTGACATGCTTCTTTTCTCAGAGCATAGGTTTCGTGATGGACCTCGTCAGTGTCTTTATAGGCACGCCAAAACAAATAACCCAAGTATGGGTAAGAAGTTCAAAGCGTCCCTTCATTCGAGTTAAATCATGTATTGGGATCTCAATAACCTATATGGGCTCGCCATGCAACAGTCACTGCCGATTGGCGGGTGCCGATGGGTGCCTGAATAAGAATGCAGGGCATTAGACGTACATAAGGGTATGGCGACTGATTATGATGTTTTGCGTGGGGTGGAGGCAGAACTCACACACCCTATCAGTTTGCATGATGGACACACTATTTGCAGTTGTGTCCAGACCAACGAGTTCCACAAGGATGCTCCTCCCTAAACCGATGACAACGCTGAGCAATAAGCGGAGATACATATTTCACTATCATAATCTCTGCACTGTCTCAGATAGGGGATGAGGCTGGTTAGTACCACCCAAGATATCTCCTTGAATTTCCATGGTCCAAGGAGCATATTGATTTGGATACGAAACTGAGGGTTTCCTTGATGTGTGACTTGGAGAAAGACTTTTTAAAATTAATTGATAACTCAGTTTTGGGTAAAACAATGAAGAATTTGAGGAAACGTCACGAAATTTTGATAAGAATCAAATGGGATGTGATTTCGGCGTCAGAAAATGCATCGCCAGGGTAATTATAAAGCGGATCACAGTATTCAACAACAACAAAAAATTCTTTTTTTGGACATGGCGAAGGTTGAAGTAGAGTTCACGAAACATATGTGGTGATGTGCATAAAAGACGTATCCAAAATCTACATGTACCACTTTCCTAATGAGTTTGCGAAAACTCATTCCGCTCATCTTAAATCACTTTGTATGGATTCAAAGGGCTTCATCTGTTGGGTGAAGAACAGCGAACCATATGAGGTAACGGGGTGCCATGGTGAAAAATTCGACTCATCTTCATACACGGCCGGTAATCCTTAAGGTATTGTTGCACAGAACAAGAAGGTTATTGGAATAATGAATGATTAGGGGAATGATTCACCGATTGTGGACTTTGTAGATGTGGGAATAAAAATGTATGCATATCACACATTGGAAGGCGCCACCCAGGGGCGAGTTAAGTGTGTGCGTTGTGTGGCTTCTAGAGTTCTCTCAATCGAAGACTACTTGCAGTGTCTGTACGGAGGTGCTCCCGGTGCTCTGCCGCAGAGAATAGGGCGGAAAACTAGTATTCGATAGAGAGGAAATGAGGTGCACACTGTGCTGTGACCTGAAATCGGCCTGTCTCCTCATGATGGTAAAAGAGACAGCACTGAAACTCTCCCATACTCACCCTATTCACTTGTTGAGGGACAGGGGATGTGGGACCCTGTTCGAGTGAGCGGGAGGGAATGGAGCATTTGTAAATATTACAAAGCAGTATGAGCCTTTTATCGTAGTTTAAGTTAGTGTGTGTATCTCAGTGTGTACTGTAAATATTTTGTATGCATACATTGGGTGTGAGGAATTTGTACTGAAAAACAAATTTCGTACATCACGTTTTTCAACGAGAGGTGTACTTGTACAATATCTAAGCGCCATGTGCATCAACAAAAATAAATAAACTCATAAATAACTTGTTCATCAGAAATGTATATAGTCACCTTGCACATCATGTAATTCTTTTTTAGTTTCACCTACTGCTAGTGTGATTAGTATTCAAGTGTAAATTTAAATATATCCATAGTTCACAGTCCATCAGAATTTTTGTTGTGTAAAAGCCAGGTAATTACTACAATTAATATTGTTATAGTCTAAGAATAACGAGCATTAGCTTTTAGCATAGATTTGTATATATGAAATTTGCAAATATTTCAACCAGTTAAATTTTTCTTGTTATTGTGTAGAAAAATAGATTTTATGAATGAAATTGTAAGTGTGGGGATTGAATAAAGAGAAAAAAAATCGTTACCATATGTTTTCGTTGTTATTTAAAGAAAGCCTATCCCAGATGCATATTTTAAGGGTGTGCAAGATACAAATGACTTGTTTTGAACATGAAAGCGAAGTTTAACATGAAGACAACAAAGTGTATAAAATGGTTGCATCGATTTACACTAATCATGCAGCACAAATTGGGTTACAAAGCAGGGGCACCTGACACTGTCTACTTCCAAATATAAAAAGCAAACACGTCTAAAATTATACTACCAATACCTGAAGAAAATCATAGACGTAGTATCTGAGCCAAGCTCTATACTATCAAAATGGGAATAGGGTGAAGAAAAATCGTATACACGTTGTGAGGTACAGAAATCATTTATTTTTCATCCAATATCAGAGTAATTTTACATTTTCATAAGTAGACACAACACCACATCCCACTGAATTCCATTGTAGAAATTTATTAACCTCTTTGCACTCTTCCTTGTTTTAGCATACATCACAACCCTGAAAGACCTCAGTGGTGCAAAATTTGGTGACAATATCTCTATTACTTCAGCATTTTCTGTGTATGCTATGAATGAAACATCTTTAAATACAACTTTAAATACGAACTGTGTATGCTGACCATTATAGAAACATTGAGCGTCTGCAATGAAGTTCATACCTTGAGACACCACTGTGAAATGCTCTGGATATGACGTAGCACTTGTTCATTTATACAGCAAGTTGAACAACACTGGTGAGTGGGCAATAATTAATCACACAGTCGTGTCGAACTAGAACATACGCTGCAGTGTGTTCTCGAAAATTTGCCAAAGATTCGGATCCAATACGTACATGTATAAGTCCAGATTTGATATTTCTGTTCTATTTTGAGCAGTCTATTTCGATGATGTGAAGCAATTCCTTGCATTTCTGTGGGCTGAGTAGACATCCTTCCTCTTCATACTATGAAGCACAGAACCTGGTATACATTTCACATGATAGACTGTATACAATTTGATTCCGCTGCAGGCGTAAATTATACGGCATAGCCCAGAGTTCAAGTAGTCTCTGGCATTACTTAACCTGTAATTGTCAAATTTGGTCGAAACATTTGCTGTATTCCGTACAGTCCGACTTCTACTAGTCTGAAAGACATGTACAATGAATTTGGGTGCTTCCAATTGAGCGGAGATTTCAATAGAACACGTCTGTCAGCTTGCGGTTGGTAGCACTGGTACTCAAAAACCGCCCATGAACGGAAAGAAAATGGTAGAAATACACTAGCATTCAAAACTTCCAAAAGCTTCAAACGTCACTCATCCCATGGGGTGATGTGTGGCATTTTCCAAAGTGGTCTCGTTCTCCTTCGAAGTTCTTTGAATGTATGAGACATGCAGTAAATCTCTTGTACTCTTCGTCTGTTCTGTCCACTGGCTCGTCTATGTACCATCCAGCATTTTCTAAATCTTTCATATCCGAGGTAGAAGCAGAGACATACGTTTTAAAAGTTGATGTCATACATACATTGCATGTATGGTCAATCTCGACCCCATTAAGTTCTCTTCGTATCTCATGTAATAGGAATGCTAAAGCAAGGTTCGATGCCCTTGTAGCAGTACCATCCCTTTTCGTAAATGATCCGTCAAGGTATATGAAACTCCTGCATGGAAAGCTAAAGCCTCTTAGGATTGGATGACAATCCTAATTTCATCGTTTTTGTTAAATGTGATTGCTGCATAAGGTCTACAAGAGAATTATTACTGGGGTATAATACACTCATCATTTCCACTGAGCCAGCCGCAGTGGTCTAGCGGTTCTAGGCGCTCAGTCCGGAACCGCGCGACTGCTACGGTCGCAGTTTCGAATCCTGACTCGGGCATGGATGTGTGTGATGTCCTTAGGTTAGTTAGGTTTAAGTAGTTCTAAGTTCTAGGGGACTGATGACCACAGATGTTAAGTCCCATAGTGCTCAGAGCCATTTGAACCATTTGAACCAGCCATTTCCACTGAACTAGTTACATCGAGCGTTATCATTGCGCGGTTTCAGACTCAATGATTTCAGAAACTCGTAGTTAGCATGTGTTATCATCCTGCTGTTCTGTGGTGAAGTGGCACGCTGTTCGTTGTGCACGCTGGTTTTATAGGTCCACACTGTCTTTGTTGACGAAAAAGGGAATATATATCCAACAGGTTCAGTCTGGTAGAAGGTCGCCGCTGCCGCTTCCTTGTGTGTCCATGTTCGAGGTCACTGCTGGTTCCACTTCAGATGAAGCCGTACAATGAATTCCTTGCTACCAAAGTTGGTAAGTTTATTACCCTGGTCCACAATATGCAGCTCGTGATGCTTCAATGTCTGAACTGTCACTGGGAGGTAAATAGCGTTGGTAGGAGATTCAGAGATCTTACGTTTACACTGTTCCCACTGACGGGAGAATCCGTAAATTGTATGAATCAATCTGTTGCTGAGGTAAGAATTTGTTGCAATGTTACACTCAACCTGGATTTTACTGACAACAAAAACATCGACTGACTGATCGGATCTGTAAAATTTATTAGGATTCCTGTAGCCGTCCTATAAACCTTTCAGGATAAATTTAGTCACTGCACTCGTCTTTCATCCAGATTTAACTCTACTGATGTCTGCAAGCAGCACAGTCCCTTTCCCACACCGTTTTAAAACTTCGTTTAACTCTTCAAAATCGCAAACATCACTTTCTATTTCCAAAATTCCTTATCTACTATTAATTTCCAGATTTATGTAATCGTGTCCAAGCCATAGACAACCCACATATTACATATACACACAAATACAAATACAATACACATATGTATAAATAAAACAAACCCAAAATGGGGAGTCACATTACAATATAAAGACAAACATAGTATATATATCATATCACGTCCGCCAAAATTCAGCGCATTTAACTGCCACTGCCGTAGTGTTTGCCAGATCTTCTTTCCTGCACACTTCCCCATGTTGCTGCATTCCAGGAGGTGGTCAATTGTTTGGGTCTGTCCGCACTGGCACGTGTGCGACCCGTCTCGGTATCCCCATTTACACATGTTTACGTTGCATCTGCCCACCCCAGTTCGTAGGCGGTTAAGGGTTCTCCATAATGGCCATTTTAGTTCATTTCCAGAGGCCAGTTGTTCGTTGGGTGAGATTAGAGGTGCTTGGTCTCCCGTAGGCAGTGTTGCTTGCCATTTTGACAATCTGGCCTTTTGTTTTTAGGTTTCGAGGGGTTGAACTGAGGTGAGGAAACTCCGTCTTGATTTTAGACGTGTGTGTGTGGAGGGTTTTGTCTGAAGAGAGGATGGCGCTGGTCGCGCAGCTGCTTGAGGCGCACTGCTTCGCTTGCTGTAGCTCGTCTGATGTTGGGTGGAGCTATGCCACTAAGCAAATAAAGTTGACTAACCGGGGTGGGTCTTTATCATCCCGTGATTACGCGACAGGCATCGTTCAGCAGAGGATCCACTCGTTTCGCATGCGCTGATCTTTCCCAAACTGGGGCAGCGTATTCAGCAACCGAGTAGCAGAGTGCAAGTGCCGACGTACGTAAAGTATGTGGGTCGGCACCCCATTTTGTGGAGGTTGTTTCATGTCGATAGTTTGCCCCTGACCTTGTCAATTTCCAGATGAAGTTCATTGTTAGCCTCTGTGTCATTCGGAATGCTGTTGATGCCTCCAGCCCAATCAGAGCAATAGGCCACTCCCTGTTGCTTAATCAGTCGGTAGGACGTAATTCGCATGTAATACTAACGATCTTACTTTTAAAGTCTGAACCACAGCTGATGAATCGACGCTTAATGCACCTCCCCATACGTGCGTTTCTTCACAAACATTAGGAGGAACATGGTTGGCTCTGAGCACTATGGGACTTAACATCTGAGGTCATCAGTTCCGTAGGCTTAGAAATACTTAAACCTAACTAACCTAAGGACATCACACACATCCATGCCCGAGGCAAGATTCAAACCTACGACCGTAGCAGCCGCGTGGTTCCGGACTGAAGCGCCTGGAACCGCTCCGTCACAGCGGCCGGCGGAGGAACGTGGTTCACAGATGCCCACATGAGTAGTCTCGGTAGCGGTGAAAATGGTTGAACACATGCCTTCTGTCGGTGGAGTATCGTCGTAGCTCTTCTGGTGGCTGCAAGTCTCTAAATGAGTCGAAATAGTAGACTTTATTTGTATTTTTCTTAACGTACGCCACCCAGTGGGTTCCTGATCACCCAGCAACCTCTAAATTCACAACTCCACATTTTCCGGATTTCAGCATAGGGTAGTGTATCTTGCATAAACACACCGTTTAATCTGGGAACGTTGAATTTTTTCACGTCAAACTTGAGCAGATCTTTATTTGTTAACGGTCTGTCAGGGAAGATAACTAACGGACTTTGCTGTATGGTTTTGGGTATAGTCCTCTTCCGATGGCTGCTGCTTCCATCAGGCAGTTTCTATTTTGTCGGTTTAGCTATTCCCGGGAGTTGCGTGTGTTCTTGACTGTTCTGGCAATAACCGCAGCTCCAACGCCCAGTGAAATCATCGCCGAGAGACCTGCGAGGGCTGGAGTGAGCCAGGGGATAATTCCACCTATTGTCTTGGGTACCGACAGAACCAGGAATCCTTTAACAGGTCCTTTATGATTCAGAGCACATTTAGTGGAATACCTCGCTGGCAGAATACGGGTTTTGAGACATCTCTTCCTTTTAATCAACATTGTCTTCGTCTTCATCTGCGCATGACGTGAAGTCTTCATAGCTTGCTTGAAATTCAAACGCAAGCCCAACTTTATTTCACCACACATGGTTTTATCAACTCCAAATGCTGCAGTACTCTGCCCTGTACCTGTAACCTTCGTCGCACGTGTTGCCGGCATATTAGCAGCTAAATTTCAATCCATCGTGACGTACTGGTATATCTTTATGTTTTGCATTTACGATTTTGTGTTCTAGACACGCCTTGTTAACGATTTGAAGCTTTGTTCTAGGTCTGTGGTAATTATACCCCAGAATGAGCAATTCCACTGGAAGTTTGTGGAGCATGGCACCATCACCACCACCACCACCTCCTGTAATGCATGTCCTTTCGTGCTTCTTATGCTGCCGTACTTGTTACATTCTGTGCATCCCGTTACATAACAAATCATCAGTGTCAATATAGCTGTTTTCTGTTACAGGAAAACCAATGCGTTTAAGTAGTACTCTGTTCCCTCGATGTGTTATGACACGCTCTGTGAAATACACGTGTGATTCTGAGCTCTTCTGCACTTCCTTTGTGTAAAAGCATCCTGAAATTTCAGTGCCACTGTTGTCCTTTAAGATGTAAGTTGTGCGACTTGTTCGCTGCACTTTGGAAACTGTGAATATCTCACTCGACCAGTTTGGGAGGTTTGGCGTCTGTCTTATGTTTTGAGATATGTACCAAATCACTCACATTAAATTTCAGTTTACGTGGATCCAGCATTTTAATTCGCGAGTCGATTATCATGAATATCAATTGGTCTCATTTTTGTTGTGTCAGATTATACTGTGCAGTTATTTCCAGGTGGATATTTGTCCATTGTATGAGCTGCGGAGATTAAAATTCAACCACATTCGACCTTTTATTGTTCTGTTCAGACGTTCCCAGATACTCGCCTTTAGGTGGGTGAATATTGAGTAGTGATGTATTCCATACCAGTCGTGAAATGCCTCTTATAAAACACTCCACCGTGACTGGTTTGGAGGTTGTCCAGGCATCGATTGTCTCTGTCTGCAACAACGCCCAGACACCCCCGCTATATCTCTCCTCATTTTTGTTTTAACAGGTAATGCCCAGGAAAATTTGGATTATGTATCAGTAACCATTAAAATATATTTTAATCCATTATTCTCATGTGAAAATTTCCTCATATCTACAAGATCAGCCTGCCATAAGCCATCCAAACCATCCAAACCTTTAAGCATAACATAATACTTCTGGTTGCTGGTTCGTGCAGTTCTCTAACTACTGCCTCTGTACTTATTCAATTATACCCGTCCCTCTAAACTCTGAAGTTACTGAGACAACCTCATTCGAATAAGTGGTACTGCCGGCTATAGCTGATGCCACGAGCAGTCGTAATCAGTCTATTACCTTATTTGGGTCGTTGTAATATGTATTCTGAGAGGGCTGATTGCTGACTCTTTTATGCTGACCGTCTAACAATAATGGTTTTACAATGTCTCTGTTTTTCACACTATGTATGTTCCCTGCTTTCCTGTGTGCACCAGTCAACTATATTATTTCACTATACATCTTCAGATCTTTGGATGAAAATTTTACTGTTTTTGAGGATTTTAGGGAAGTGAGTTCAATAAGCGAGGTGTTCTTTGAAATTTCCATGTCCCCTGTCTGTATTGTTTTCTTTCGTTTAACCTTACGTTCTGTGTCTGCAACATGTATGGTTTCTCACCGTTGACACCAAATGTTTTATATATCCTAGCATCGCTGTGGCAGTTAATGAAATCAGCAATAGCATCCTCCTTGTCACTTTGCAGTTTCGCTGAGAGCTTATCAAGGGATTCAGTAATTGGTTTAAAGGTTTCCCTCAGTCTCTGCTTTCCATCCAAGTGTCCTAATCTTAACAGCCATAATTTCTCTCAGCCTTCCATGCTACGATGACCTTAGGCTTAGTCAACATCTTGTTAAATACTAAGCAGGCTGTTTCACAGGCTGCATCTTATATACATTTCGCTCAGTGTTTACAGTTAATTCGTGTACCTTTCTTTCAATTCTATCAACCTCTACAGCTAGGTCACCTACTTCCTTTCTCAGAATGGTATGGATGTATTTCTCTAGTTCCTTAACCCTGGCATCTAATTCGTTGATTAGTCTCAGAAGGGGCTGAGCATGTGCCTCTAGCCCATTAAGTTGACGTTCGAGAGACCGAAATTTTCCACCTATGTACAGACACGTTCTCTGTCTATGCACACCTATCGTCGTGGGCTGAGTGCGTGACATACGTGCGAACTTGTCCACAGTGCGATGTATACTATCATACTCATAAATTTTTTTATCTAAAGAAACTCCTGGAAGTTCCGTCTATACCTACCATCATTCAGTTTTCTTGTTTTATCAATAATGATAAACTCGTACTGTGCTTGATTTCAGTACTGTGTGTATATCTATACAAAATTATTGAATAGCATGTGATTTCCAACGTGTGCCTAGAAAATGAGTTTTAAATTCAAAATTTCTTGTTTGAAAGCTATAATCAGGTATGCGTTAACCCTCACCAGCTGCGTCTCACTCAAATAAAATACGTTGGGACCTGCACAATGACCAATACAGAAATATCGTAGAATTTAACTGTTTGCCACAGCAATATCCTCAGATATGAACACTGTGTTGGGCTTTGCTTTTTCTGACAGTTGGAATCTGACTGCTTTGACTGATTTTCATATATGTTACACCATCTACACCATGCAGTATTTTTCAGTAACTGGTACTTGGATTGAAACAGTATTTTTAAAAATACAATACACGTTCAAAGCAGACTCAAGCCAAGTGTGTTGGTAGTGACATGAGAACATTTGTCTTAATGCAGCTGGATTGGCCTAGAATTATCGCACATGCATATTGTGTAGCAGTATCCCATTCTTCTTCTTCTTCCAGTTAGTTTCCGCACCATCACAGGACCAGTCACTTACAACAATGTCTTGTTATTTCACCGACCCTACCGTAATACTGACCATGCCAAGTTTCAGTGTCAGTGAGTTTTTGTAGAAAAATGAACACTTGTTATAATAATAACAATAATAACAATAATAATAATAAGTGTAGCTACCATAGCACAGTCATCTTACCAACTGAGCTACAATGGCTACTCCTTACATAACTTAATGACTGGCTCTTTATATAAGAAAAAGAACAAACATTAGCGACAACATTTTTTATTTACACATCATTAATGGTATGCTTTAGTGAGAACTCACCAGTTTAGTCTTCACAAAAGGGAAATGAAAGTTTCTTGTAGACGTATAACTCAGCATGTATTTTCCTCATACTGAAGGATATTCCTTTAGCTTCTTTCGACACCATATTGATGCAGTCTTCAAAATCATCTGCATCATCACTATACATACAGAGATAGTTCACAATGCCTTTATACAGTGTCTGAACGCACAGCAATCCAAGATTCAGTCTTTTCAACACAAGCAATAGCGCAATTGGTCGACTGAACAAGTTTCTAAAGGTGGAGTGTTGCAGATAAATGGATCGGCCTCCAGATCTCACCATAAGCGTCACACCATCGTACACTGGTGCCATAGACAGCTTCAGGACCATACAGTAAATGCCTGAGATGTAGAATACTTAGAGGTCATCAGTAGATTGATGTAGGGTTCTGCGTGACACAGTTCATCCCAGTACAACTACATAAATAGCACTTAACACTTCTTGTTACAATTTCAGTCTCTAACATAACTCACCAGTCACTGTCCACTGATGCTTCTATATCAGTATTCAAGCATTAGCTCTTAAATTAAAGGTGGAGGAAAAAGCAGTAGAGCATTGAGAGAAATAGCCAGCTTCTCAACCACAACATCAACACTCTGCCCTTCCAGTAACACCAGAGTGTTCTGAGATGGTATGTCCGTTATAGACCACTACTGACTTGCACCGTGTGGCATAGAGCCCCCAGCACGTTCCTTCTGAGAATTGGGGGCCTGCTGGTTGTCTTCATCAAGGAAGAGGATGAATAACAGCAGCTTGTTGTTGTGCTTCAACACGCTAGTCAGGTGCACCACAGGATCCCATGGTGCTGCTGCTGATGATGGTCCCAACATCCCTGAGGTCACTGCAAATGCCGAGAAGTTGGTGGAGGCTGCTGCTGGCCTGGACACCCAGGTGGTCGCTGGCAGTCTGGTCATGCTGGAGGGTGTTGCTGGTCTGCAAATGCCAGAGGCTGCTGGACAAGGAAGAAACTAAGCATCCTCAGACAAAGACAAGGAGTGGAATAAAGAAATGAAACTTGACAAAGAAGAGGAAAAACTGCTACTTACAGTAATACTAGCAAAGTACTTACTTTTACGCTTCTTCTGCGATGCAGAGTCAGACGAGAATCTCAGCTGCTGTTGACAATTCATGGTTCTCCCACTGAGTGACTGTGACAGAGAGTCCATCTGTCTTACATCCGACAACATTACCATCATGTGATCAGATGCTGTGTTCCTCCATTCCTGTTGGCTCCCAACAATTTTCAGGTGGTGAGAGGGTGAATGCTGTGTTCCTATTGATCCCCAACGGAAGTGATGAGGGGGAAAGGAAACCCTTTTCAAGTGCCTTCTGCAGAAATTTTGTGAACTAGCGGTCAAGTCCCATACATGAAAATGAACAATGGTTCATTATATATGGGACAGTGGAATAAGGTGAATATGTCTCCTGCACTGTGGGCCAGCACTGTGTGCAGGCCTCTCTCCAAACCTGTACACAGGGGAATAAAATGGCTCTAAGCACTATAAGACTTAACATCTGAGGTCATCAGTCCCCTAGACATAGAACTACCACAACCCTAGCTAACCTATGGACATCACACACACTCATGCCTGAGGCAGGATTCGAACCTGCGACCGTAGCAGCCGCGTGGTTCTGGACTGAAGCGCCTAGAACCGCTCGGCCACCATGGCCGGCACAGGGGAATATGTGAGGTGCTCTGTGGTTGGTGTGAACATGTAAGTGAAAGCCTTTTTCGCAGGATATGAGTCTCGATGGTGGAGGAGGGGGCTCGTATAGTCATGTGTCGATGTATACAGGACGTCAGATATATGACGAGTGTTTTCCAGCTGATTGCAATATTCAACAGAGTCACTTAATTTAATGAGATATTTGTCACCAAATACGCAAGTGCTCAATCTAAAGTGCTTCAATGTTTCTGGAGAACTCATGGCTTATGGGATCGATGCAGTGAGGACTTTGATCTAATTGCACCAGTATCCATCAGTGGGATGTGAGATGATCTCTTAAGAGTGGAGGTATCACAGAAGTGTTACCTTCCACCAGGAAGGAGCCATGTCTCATAAAAACTAATGAAATAGAGAATCTGCAGCAATATATTATTGAAATTGAGTTGAATTTCGTGTCATGGGATCCTTCCTCTCCAGCACAGAGTGAGTCTTTTGTCATTGTTTTTCAGGTCGAGGAGAGGAAGGAAGAAGCATGAGAGGGAAGAGTGGTCTGGGGGATTTTCCAGGACGAGGAGTGTCCCATTTCCAAGGGGATAGGGGAGGGGTGAGGGAAGGGGGGTTTCTCAGAAAGACAGATTATCCCCATGGGGGCCATAAATCAACCCTCAGGGGTCATAACTCACTTTAGCTTAAGGGGAGGGGGAGGGGTGGTTTAACTGATAAATTTAATAGTTAGCATATCAGTTTCACATCGAAATTGCACCAGACTGAACATAACCCTACTAGTCCAGTCAAATTGCAGATATACCTTGCAAAAGGTGGGGTAGAAGATTTTATTTTTTTAACTCGTTCATATTGTTGGAAAGGTTAGAAAACCAAGTTTTGCCAACAAAATTTCTCTTGGGAAAACTTTCTGCAGTCAAAAAACTTCGAAAATTTCGGACTTTTTTCAGTTTTTTCAAAATATCTCAGTTTCATTTGGTCCTATCGCTTTAACGTCTGTTTTCTTTTTTAAAGAGCACAAAATTCTCTACAAATTTGATTCTTACCATTTTTTTCTACTCCCAGTATCTAAGGCGCTACAGCGCGTCCAAAAATACCAATTTTTCAAATATTGAGCATAGTGGCAAGATACCTTACTTTTGAACACTATTTTTTCAGTTTCTGTTTATGTGGTATAAATACATTATACATCATGCTATATCTTGGAATTTGCCACCTCACTTTCAGGTATTCAATTTCTCTGTATGCAACATGAGGATTCCTGGGCACCCAACTACTGTGATTCTTACATCACTACCTGAAGTTCACTATGGGCCACCTCAGCCCTGGTATTTGTAAAACTATAAATATAAAAATATATCATTAAGAGACATACACACACACACACACACACACACAAAATAAATTGTCTCAGGAGTCTTAACTATTATTAGTGCAATAGGAAACCTAATTAGGTAGGTAATTATTCTTGTGTGTAAAGGCCACACAGTTGTCATTAAAAATAAGTAGCTTTATTACAATTAAAATGCATTGTCAGTTACTAAAAAATGTTGACAGTTCTGGGTGTGTAGTACTTGTAATATCGCACTTTAGCGCACTTGAGACAGGTATGAGCATCACTTCCAACGTTTTAATGGGCCAGGTTCCTCAGTGTCACCAGAAATACCTTGAGTTACGGATTCAGGGTCTGTACATAGAGTTGATCCCAGATTGACCTCTTCTTTAAGCAGCGAGTCAGCCTGAGCAAGTTCGTTGATTTCGTCAGCGGTTTCCTCAACATCCTCCATAACATCTTCTTCACTGTCTTCATATAAAAATTTTAGCACGTTTTCACAGTTGACCCCAATACATTTTTTGCTAATTGAAGAACATTTCACACCCGCATTTCTGCAGGAGCACGCTCCGCCACAGTTCAGCTTGCATGAGCATGAAACAATGTGAAGAAGTGCTTCAGGTGTTGGATCTTGGCTCATTATAACGAATATTGGACCGTGGTCACTGTGATTCCAGCCCCATTTCTCAGGAGGTTTCCAGTTTCCCATCTAACTTTGGACTTGTTGGTAAGTCCGCAACGAATGATGTTGTGCAGCATCTTGTGTAGGTGGCAACCGTGCAAGATTCAGTTTGCTTTTTGTGGCAGACGTGGCGAATAGCTGGTACCGCAAATGGTCTAGTGTGTCAGAACTGCTGACACCTTCACTATACAGTGCGATAGTAACCTGTTCTCCTGCTGTTATTATTTCTTCACGGGTAGCATGTGGTTTATTGAACGTGCAAAGCGCTGAGGTTAGGTGTTCATTTTTCGCAACAATATTGCTGCACTTAATTTTTCCTTGACCAAAAAAAGCGGATGTTGCATCAAATCCGCTAAAGGCGTGAGTGAACAGAACTTATTCACTGTCAAACTTGTAAGATGCAATGGAAAACCACTTGTGTTCTGCATTTCCTCTTCCTGGCTTTAAGAAAAATAAGTTTTCAATGCCTTGCCCCAAACCGGTCATGAGCAAAAGCAGGTCAACATCTTCTCCTACAATGACAACACTTCCAGAATCTTTGGTTCTTGAAATGGCAGATGTTACAATCATAACGTCAGCATCTTCTTGTGCCTGGCTTTGAAGCTGTTTCACCTATACCACATCGTCACCATATTTCTGGAAAAGGCGAACCTTGACAGTTCGAATATCAGGACGAGGTGATGTGGGTATTTCCTCTAACAGATCGTCCATAGAAAACTGACATTCTTTCGTATTGGTTTCCAGGTAGGCAAATATAGCCTCCATGCCTTCATCTACTTGTGTTGCAGGTCGGTAACCTCGATTCTGTCCAGTACCTGAAACACAGTGAAAGAACTTTCTGCAGCAAAATCTGTGGTATCACCCATCCGCAGCAACCAAATCATTTGACCAAATTCATCACCACGTCGTTTAGCCTGTTCTAATACTGTCGATTGCACTTCCAATTTCATTACTTTGTAAACAAAATTTCGTTTGGCATATGCCAATCTTACCTGCTTGGTTAAAAAGTCATCAGAATTCCCTTTTGCAAATAAGAAGCATTTCTCTTTGAAATTGAACTGACCTTTTTCCTGCGACCGACTTAGCTCGCCTATTGGTTCCTGAGGATGTCGAAGTATAGCTGCTATCATTTACTCATTAATGTACTTCTTGTAGCATGCTTCATGCAACATCACTTCACTGAGCGTTTTCAAAAAACGGGTGTGGGCAGACACCCTGCGTTTAGCACTACAATCGATAAGTGTGCTCAGACCTTTCTTTTTCACAAATGGCTCAAATGGCTCTGAGCACTATGGGACTTGACATCTGAGGTCATCAGTCCCCTAGAACTTAGAACTACTTAAACCTAACTAACCTAAGGACATCACACACATGCATGCCCGAGGCAGGATTCGAACCTGCTTCCGTAGCAGTCACGCGGTTCCAGACTGAAGCGCCTAGAACTGCACGGCCACACCGGCCGGCTTCTTTTTCACATTGCGTCCACCACTGACCACAGTTTTTTCGCAAATGAAACACAAATTCATGTCAGACAATCTCATTTTCAGCACCACAACATATACTGAATGGAAGCGACTCCAAACTGTAGGACCCTTATTGTTGTGTGCTAATAGCTGTCAGCGCGCTGTGAACAATCACCAGAGATATCGCCTTCCGCCCGCCAAAGAATAAATACGCTTTTGTCCGCTAAAGAACAATTCCTACATACATTTTCTTATAACTGATCGTTAACGTCAATCAACTGTAGAAAATGTACGGCACCTGCATGCAATCGTATTACATATTGTAAGATAAATAAACTTCACGCAATCCGACGTGAATGTGTTCGTAGTTACTGAATATGATGCTGATTGTCCTGGCCCCGCAGCAGAGTGAGATGATAAATTCCAATGAATAACATGATGAGTAATACGTTTATACTATACAAATAGAAACTAAACTAACAGTGTCTAAAAATTAGGTAATTTGCCACTTTCCTCGAAATTTGAAAAATTGGCATTTTTTGACGCGCTGTAGCGCCTTAGATACTGGGAGTAGAAAAAAATGGTGACAATCAAATTTGTAGAGAATTGTGTGCTCTTTAAAAAGGTACATAGTCGTTAAAGCGATAGGAGCAAATGAAACTGAGATATTTTGAAAAAAACTGAAAAAAGTCCGAAATTTTCAAAGTTCTTTGACTGCAGAAAGTTTTTCCAAGAGAAATTTTGTTGGCAAAACTTGGTTTTCTAACCTTTCCAACAATATGAACGAGCTAAGAGAATAAAATCTTCTACCCCACCTTTTGCAAAGTACAGGCTTTTTTTCTGACAGTTTCACTGGACTATACTACTATCTAGTGAAAGACAAGTCAGTGAGTGTAAAGGAAAAGGTCACAAAGAAGGCTACATACATCACGAGAAAACTATTCCACTGGGCACAAAGACCCATTTGTGCATGAAACTGAGTCATGAAGAGAAAATATACTGAATGGCGTGCCTGGTAACGTGGGCCCATGAATAAAATCAGAACTGTCTGTTGCACTATGAGTTACAAACAAAAAGTAGTATCTAATGCATTTTTTCTTGATAAACTATCTGTCAATGTACATTATTTTTGACTTATTCAATCACAAAAACACGTCGACTGTTGCAGATATTAATTACATGACGCCGCAGATACTACAGAATCACCCGTAAGCGGTGATTAATAAAAGCAGTGCATTTAGATTCGTACTGGTGGTTTTAAACTACTTGTTTTCATATAAAAAAGCGACTACCATTCTATTAATGGCAACCAGCTCTTTAGACAGATACTTGTACTTACGAGCATCTGTAGAATGTAAATTTCCTTCGTGTTGTCGTCTGCTTCTTATTTGTACTGATCTTTCCTACATTAAAATTCAACGTATTCTTCCTCTCTTACAGGGCAGAAGGTGGTGTTTTCTATTTTCACTGATACATTTGTGTGTTCAGAGGAAATGGACATGAACCCACCTAATTTTCTAATGAATATGTATAAACACATCAAGAAGAGTCGAGTAGCTCCTCTAGTTCTCTCTCTTCTCCAAAGACTTCGCCAAAAGAAAAAAAAGGAACAGAATGATCTTCACACATTGAAAAAGTCAGTAATGCGTTGATCCACCTCTGTCTCTTATGTATGCAGTTATTTTGCTTGGCATTGACTGATAGAGTGAGGGATAACGTGTCATATTTTGTCTCGCGTTATATCGTCGAAATGCCGAGGTGGTGGGAGGGCCCTACTCATAACAGTCGAAACGTTCGTATTTGGAGAGAAACGTCTTCACTGGTCATTGGGGCTCAGTTCAAAGTAGAACTCATCACTGAAGACAATTCTACTCCTGTCAATGAGATTCTAGCCCGAAGACGAGTCTGGAGCCGTCCCTGATAGCGATATCCGCCATGCGGCCCGAAAAATGGGAGTGTTTTTTTACACAAGTAAAGATGCTGTCTCACGTTTGAAGAGCACACATGCTCATGCACTTCGGATAGCTAACAAACCAGATTCGATTACAGGTACTATATTTTATACACGCTGGAGTGCTACTTGTGTTATTCATGCTATAGGCCTGACGATGACGTGACTGGAACGTCAAAACTGGTTGCCTAAAAGAACAGTGTAAAAATAATGGCAGTTTGTATAGTATTATTACATTCATTTGGCTGTCATCCGCGACACCCTTACAGCACAGCGGTACGTCGATGATACTCTACGACCTGTTTTGCTGTTCTTCATGACAAGCCATCCTGGACTTACTGAACTTATATTTCAACAAGATAATACCCCCCCCCCCTCCCCCCTGCACACGGTGAGAGTTTGAGAGTTGAGAGTTTCTACCGTTGGTCTCCGTGTTGTTCAGACCCTACCTTGGCCAGCATGGTTGCCGTATCTCTCTCCTTTTGCGAACATCTGGAGACTTATGGGCGGACCTCCTTACTATCTTGAGAGTTGGACTGATTTTCGCGTGATATCGCTCGGGAGGACAACCAACAACTCTATCAATTAATGCCAACAAGAATACAGCTTACATAACGCCAAAGATAGACTAATGCATTGTTGAGTTGCTCAACTTGTGAAGAAATTTCTCTTGAATGAATCATCACTTTTTTTTTAAATTGTAACATTTGTTTGACTGTACATGTACAGGTTACACCTATCGATTTCCGTGACGTTCGGAAAATTCTTTCGTGGTATGTCTTTTATTTTTTCTTAGAGTATGCGTAACGTAACGAAAGATAGGTTATAGTAATTGCTAACTGAGTATTTTAAAGAGGGAGCTCTAATTACGTTGTACGTTTTATCGATACAGACTCGTCAGGTTATAAAATTACAAGTAGCTACCATCCTGTCTGCCTACGTTCCACTCTTTGCGAGTGCTAGGAGGTCATTGCATTCCCAGCGCTACAGTGAGAAATCCACTGTGAAAGCGCTTACTCGCTCCGATGCAGTTCCTCCGAAATAAAGGACTATTGGCGCCCCCTCCTAGGGCAAATTAATTAAGGAGAAGGAGTAGCTGCCGGGGTTAAATTCCTCCATCACGCAACTAAAAGGCTGCGGAAACTAATGCTGCAATTTTGCGCTAAAACACGGCAATCAAATTATTTTCCTTTAACTTCGGTCCAATTTATCCCTTATTTTCAATTAAACCTTTGCTGGAGACGATGCTGCAGGCTGATCTCGTGACGTTGATTCCATGCCGGGAAATCGATGCTGGCGCCCGTTGGCTGCAAGGAGGATCCCACCGACCAATGGAAAAGGCAGCACTAGTTCCGCGATTTCACTGCATACCTTCGTTGGCAATCTCACTCGTGGATGCTGTCTCTGATCTCAGCAGTGTAATGAATTCACTGCTGCAACAGCTTTGTTGTTTTCGGACAGAAGTTTTATATTGAAAGGTTAAATCGAAAAAAGATTTACCCAAACTGTATTTGTCATTAAGAAATCCCGCCTATGACTCATCCAATCAAGTGTTTGCTCTTTAATGTGTAAAATTTAAAAAAGCACTCCATCTTCAGGCCACGAGTGGCCTACCGGGACCATCCGACCGCCGTGTCATCCTCGGTGGAGGATGCGGATAGGAGGGACGTGGGGTCAGCACACCGCTCTCCCGGTCGTAAGATGGCATTTTTGACCGAAGCCACTACTAATCGGTCGAGTAGCTCCTCAATTGGCATTACGAGGCTGAGTGCACCCCGAAAAATGGCAACAGCTCAAGGCGGCCTGGATGGTCACCCATGTTAAGTGCCGACCACGCCCAACAGCACTTAATTTCGGTGATCTGACGGGAACCGGTGTATCCACTGCGGCAAGGCCGTTGCCAATGTGGAAACATTAAGACTTTGCTAAATAGCGATAGTTACAGGAACGCAGAGAAAATCATTTCTAACGCAATCTAAGCCGGATAAAGTCTGGTTGACAGAACACCTGCAACTCAGCATGGTGGGATCAGATAGTAAGAAACTTTAGTTAAAAACCCAGTGCGGGGTAACGCACTTGTTATGTAATTTCTCCATCACGCCGTAAGGCCTTTTCAATTACTTTTATGTGCATCCAGAAAGTAGCCCAAAACGTGACCCTTATAATCTACGGACATCCACAAGTTCTCTCCCCATCTCGCCTAGACTGAATTATAAGGCTAAGTAAGGAAATAACGCGATTACTTAAAATTTTATTTTATTGTCTTTATTAAAAAATCTATAGATTATCAGCCACAAAATATTTTATAAAGCGTGAAGTGCAGTTTCTTCTCGTCTGAAAGTGGTAAATTTCAGTATTCCACTTGCCACGTGTAAAGAACATGACGGGCAACGCACAAACCGTGTTATACCGAAATGAACATCACATTTCAAGTGTTTGCGCGAATGTTCTCTTCGGTCAGTTTATAAATGCGAGATCTTCAAATTTCAAAATATCGCTAGAAGATGTTCGTACACATCCATCCGATGGCTTGCCTTCGTGGTGAAGGATTACATGCCAACATACTCCCTGTCGCCACTGGCCTGTCTGGCATTGTCATGCTGAAGGACAGAGTGCTCCATGTTTGGGCGAACTCTTCGATTTGAAAACTACACTACTGGCCATTAAAATTGCTACACCAATAATAAATGCAGATGATAAACAGGTATTCATTGGACTAATACTAGAACTGACATGTGATTACATTTTCACGCAATTAGGGTGCATAGATCCTGAGAAATCAGTACCCAGAACAACTACCTCTGGACGTAATAACGGCCTTGATATGCCTGGGCGTTGAATCAAACAGAGCTTGGATGGCGTGTACAGGTACACTTGCCCATGCAGCTTCAACACGATACCACAGTTCATCAAGAGTAGTGACTGGCATATTGTGACGAGCCAGTTGCTCGGCCACCGTTGACCAGACGTTTTCAATTGGCGAGAGATCTGGAGAATGTGCTGGCCAGGGCAGCAGTCGAACATATTCTAAATCCAGAAAGGCCCGTACAGGACCTGCAATATGCGGTCGTGCATTATCCTGGTGAAAAGTAGGCTTTCGCAGGGATCGAATAAACGGTAGAGCCACGGGTCGTAACACACCTGAAATATAACGTCCATTATTCCAAGTGCCGTCAGTGCGATCAAGAGGTGACCGAGACGTGTAACCAATGGCACTCCATACCATCACGCCGGGTGATACGCCAGTATGGCGATGACAAATACACGCTTCCAATGTGCGTTCACCGCGATAGCGCCAAACACGGATGCGACCATCATGGTGCTGTAAACATAACCTGGATACATCCGAAAAAATTACGTTTCGCCATTCGTGCACCCAGGTTCGTCGCTGAGTCCACCATCGCAGGCGCTCCTGTGCGTGATGCAGCGTCAAGGGTAACCGCAGCCATGGTCTCCGAGCTGATCGTCCGTGCTGCTGCAAACATCGTCGAACTGTTCGTGCACATCGTTGTTGTCTTGCAAACGTCCTCATTTGTTGACTCAGGGATCGATACGTGGCTGCACGATCCGTTTCAGCCATGGGGATAAGATACCTGTCATCTCGATTGCTAGTGATACGAGGCCGTTGGGATCCAGCACGGCGTTCCGTATTACCATCCTGAACCCAACGATTCCCTTTTCTTGCTAACAGTCATACGATCTCGACCAACGCGAGCAGAAATGTTGCGATACGATAAACCGCAATCGCGATAGGCTACAATCCGACCTTTATCAAAGTCGGAAACGTGATGGTACGCATTTCTCCTCGTTACACGAGGTATCACAACAACGTTTCACGAGGCAACGCCGGTCAACTGCAGAAATCGGTTGGAAAGTTTCCTCATGTCAACACGTTGTAGGTGTGGCCACCGGCGCCAACCTGTTGTGAATGCTCTGAAAAGCTAATAATTTGCTTATCACAGCACCTTCTTCCTTTCGGTTAAATTTAGCGTCTGTAGCACGTCATCGTCATGGTGTTGCAATTTCAATAGCCAGTAGTGTAGCTTACAGCACGCTGTTACTCACGCATCGAGATAGGTTACATACCGCCATATTATAAGCTACAAGTGGAATCCTCTCACGTCAGAATTGTACTAGTATGTAGACATGAAGTAGAGCGTTTGTTGTGCTTAAAAACCTTTAAGAGCTTTCAAATAAAAAATTCGCAGATATTGCTTTTCGTCACGCCCTCGTATATCATCGACACCATTCCGGTGTTGGAAAGGACGGATAAGTGTGAAAACTATCGCACCATCAGCTTAAGTTCTTGTGCATCCAAGTTCCTATCAACAGTAATATACAGTAGAATTGATATAGTTGAGGTTCTCTGGGGTGACGTTATGTCTGACTTCAGGAAAGGTAAAAGCATGAGAGAGAAATTTCTCACTTTGCGCTTATTGGTGAGAGCAGAAGTTTAAAATTCTTAGAAAAATAGAGGTAATTTATGGGGACGAACGGATATTACGCAGTGTACAGGATGGTTTAGTGAGGATTTAACAAAATTTAAGGGATTATTGAGAAGATTATATGTATGAGTTTGAGGTAAGAATGCTTTCATCGGAAACCGATCGGTAGTGATTAACGCAATTAGTCCTCTTACCTGTGACAGTGGAATACGTGTGCCTACGTCTGACATAGGAATCCATGTGTCAATATTGTTGTTTCAAAGACTGCTGGGCAGCCAGCTTTCAGACGTGATAGTGTGGATGGAAACAGAATAAAAAGATATCTAGTAAATACAGGCTCTAAAATGCATATCTTAATTGTTATCAGCACTTATGCAGTAGAAGAGACGGTTTTCACACTAGCGAAGATGAAAAGAGCTCATAGCTCTTAAGATATATATTTCAGAGACCATGCTTACTAGATATGTTTCTCTTCCTTTCCTCTACACTGCCACATACGAAATTTCCCTGCCATGCAATCTGAGCAACAACAGTACCAGTATATGTACTCTTCTGTCCGAGGTACCAGAATGATTTTCGATCATACTTTTCGACTTGGTCGTTTCCGGAGCAGGCATATATTTACCCTTTCCTTCATCACTGAGACTTTGTAGGAGCCTTTCTCCCTTACTGTTAAATCTGTACTTCGAAGAATCAGTGCTGGAAATAAACATCAGCTGCTGAACGAAATTTCATCCAAATCAGGACACACAGTGGACTGAGAGTAAGCTGTAAAATTAGAAAAGTGATACGGAGAAGCAGAATGGACAAAACATATCAAAAACGTGGACCACGAATCAGGCGATTTTAAGGAATTTTTCTGCCTTAGAAGTATAATATCACACGACGGACTAAGCAAGCAGGACATAAAAGGCAGACTATCACATGCAAACAGCCAATTCCTGGCCCTAAGAATTCAACAAGAGTCAATCGCCCGTCTTAGTTTGGGGAAGAAATTTATGAGACTGTAAGTCTGGAGCATAGTACGGTGTTTTAGTGATTCATGGACTGCGAAAAATCTAAAGGAAGAGATTCGAAACCTTTCAAATATGGAGAATTATGAGGAATAATAAGAAACGAGGAGGCACTCCGTAGAATCGTCGAGGAGACGAATATATGGCAAACACTGACAAGAAGAAGGGAGAAGACTATGTAAGATGTGTTAACATATAAACGAATAATACTCGAGAGAGCTATATAGGGTAAAAACCGAAGAGGAAGACATTGATTGGAATATATTCAACAAACATTAAATATTTTGTTGATTATATTAGTCTGAGATAACCAGCTTGACACGGAAGAGGAACAGAGAGAATCTTTATGAGATTTTGTGCAAAGTCACATATGTTATTCATCAATTCTGAATACAATTAATATCACTGTAGGATAGTACTGAAGCTAGTTACTTTCAAAATGGGGACTTGCTAATTGTCATAGTCAAAGAATTAGAATGCTGACTAACAATTAAATATTATTATCAAATTGAGGATCGACAGCTATTTTAAAATTATCGTCTTGGTAACTTGGAATAAAAGTCAGTACAACAACCGATGAAAAAAAAGCAATTCTACCTAGGTGAAGTTTTCTCCAATCGTGACACTACTTATTTCTCTGGATACGGTTTCACGAAATCGATGAAATTTGGAAAGAAGACTACTTCCGCTTTATAGGGTGAATTTGTTTGTTTACATGTACGGCTGTCTACATTAAGCCATGATGATATTCTCACGGAAAACTATGTACTCCGCTGAAAAAAGAAACAATGGAAGATACAGGTTTAATCACTCAGCATATGACCTAAGGGCATTGCATTCTACTTCAGTCACTTAACGGTTGTTTAATCGCCCACCACTGTTTTTTCATTTCTGGTTTGCTTATTGTACGGAATGGTTGATTATATTTTTATGGTTGATTATATTTTTATTACTTTTATGTACTTCGGTTGGTTGAAAATATGCATAGTGTTCGAAACTGGCCAACCGAGTTTATGACAGAAAATGTTTTTTCAATGGGAAACATGCCTTCACAAAAAGACAAAAATTTTCCTGAACCTTTGTTCTACTGCTTTCATGAAAGAAATTTTTAACGGCGATGTTTGAAAATTCCCATCGCAAACTTCTAGAAATTGCAGAGGGGAGTGATACCATTATATCTTGAATAGGAATCGGTGGCCGGTAACATCATCCAACGATGCTACAGAGCGTCAAATTTACGAAGATGGAGAAGGGGGAAATGTCTCAATTTAAGGTAAGAGTCCTGTACTGGAAACGAATGAGGAGAAACTTATAAGAGAAGATCATTCTTATATCTCTGAAGGGTGGAATACATGTACTGGTACTGTTGATTCTGCAGTTGTAGGGTAGGGAACATTCAGACATGGCAGTATGGACCAAAAGAAGAAAAGAAAATGTGCAGTAGACAAAGGCTCCAAAATACTTACCGGAAGAGCTATGAACACTTGTTCAATTTCGCTACTGTGAAACACATCTCCTCTACTGAACAAGTGCTCAGTAGCTCTTAATGTATGCAATTTAAAGCTCACGTTTACTAGATACTTTTCTTTTATTTCTTTACCCTTGTTTGGACCATTCTACAATATCTGAAAGTTCCCTACCGTACTGTCTAATCAACAACATTACCAATACATGTATTCCACTGTCTGAGATATCCGAACGGTTTTCTCTTAAAATTTTCGACTCTTTCGTTCCCGGTACGGTTATTCTTACCTTGAATTGATACATTTCTCCTTCTCCATCATCCCAGAAAGTTTTTAATATCATCACAGAATCACCCTGTATATACACACATTTACAGGTGACGGCGCCTGTAACTCTGACGCGTTGTAGTGTCGTTGGATGACGTTTCAGGGCTTGAGTCCCTGTTGGAAATATTATGTACTCACTCCCCTCTACGTATCCTAGAAGTTTGTAAGGATAATTTTCGAACGCCGTGCATGTACCATCGAAGAACTGATATGAAACATTGTTTTGCAACTAGTTTATCAATATTTGGCGACGATGGAGCTTAAAATGTATTGGACACCTGGTATTTTTCTACATTTAGGTTTTCTGTTTATTGTTGACTAGTAGGGGATTATACTTTGGCCCTTCATTCCAAGAGTTTATCGATTCGTCCGATCTCTACGTATAATCTTAGGAGTTTATACACTGAAGAGCCAAAGAAACTAGTAAACATGCCTAATATCGTGTAGGGCCTCAGCGAAGACGCAAAAGTGCCGCAACATGACGTGGCATGGACTCGACTAACGTCTGAAGTAGTGCTGGAGGGAACTGACAGCATGAACCTGCAGAGCTGTCTATAAATTCGCAAGAGTACGAGGGGATGGAGATCTCTTCCCGAAAGCACATAGCAAGGCATCCCAGATATCCTCAATAATGTTCATGTCTGGGAAGTTTCGTGTGTCAGTGTGAGTGTTTAAACTAGAAGAGTGTTTCTGGAGCCACTCTGTAGCAATTCTGGATGTGTTGCGTGTCGCATTGTCCTACTGAAATTGTCCAAGTCCGTCGGAATGTACAATGGACTTCAATGGATGCACGTGAACAGACACGTACGTAAGCATACGTACGTGTCACCGGTCAGAGTCGTATCTAGAAGTATTAGGGGTCCCATATCTCTCCCACTACACACGCCTCCATCAGTCTCAACAGTCCCTTGCTGACGTGCAGGGTCCATGGATTCATGAGGTTGTCTCCAAACCTGTACACGTCCATTCGCTCGATACAATTTGAAACGAGACTCGTCCGACCAGGCAACATCTTTCCAGTCATCAACAGTCCAATGTCTGTGCTGACATGCCCAGACAAATCGTAAAGCCTTGTGTCATACCCTCATGAAGGGTACACGAGTGGGCCTTCCGCTCCGAAAGACCGTACCCATGATGTTTCGTTGAACGGTTTGCACGCTGCCACTTATTGATGGCCCAGCATTGAAATCTGCAGAAATTTGCAGAAGGCTAGCACCTCTGTCACGTTGAACGATTCTCTTCAGCCGGCCGCTACAGTCTGGAACCGCGTGACCGCTACGGTCGCAGGTTCGAATCCTGCCTCGGGCATGGATGTGTGTGATGTCCTTAGGTTAGTTAGGTTTAAGTAGTTCTAAGTTATAGGGGATGATGACCTCAAAAGTTACGTCTCATAGTGATCAGAGCCATTTGAACCATTTCTGATTCTCTTCAGTCGTCGTTGGTCCCGTTCTTGCAAGATCTTTTTCCGGCCGCAATCCTGAAATTTACGACACATCCGTGAAATGGTCTCTACCTCGGAGATGCTGTGTCCCATCGCTCGCGCGCCGACTGTAGCGTCACGTTCATATTAACTTAAATCTTGATAACCTGCCATTGTAGCAGCAATAACTTGTGTAACAACTACGACAGACACTTGTTGTCTTATATAGGCGTTGCCGACCGCAACGCCGTATTCTGTCTGTTTACATCTCTCTGTATTTGAATACGCATTCCTATTCCTGTTTCTTTGGCGCTTCAGTGTAAATCGAGAGCTTTTCTCTGTTAAAGTCTGGGATTCACTCTACCGTCTTCACACAAAACACCGAGCGTGGTGGAGCTATGGTTGACAGAATTCACACTCGGAAGTTGTTGGGTTCTTGATATTGCCTACCATCCAGTCTTAGGTTTCCCGTGGTTTCATATGAACCGAATGGGGACAATACTGAGATGGTTGTCTTCCCCATCCGTTCCTAAACGAAGTAGTGCTCCGTCTCTGACAGCGAGTAATAACCTTCCTTGCCTACAACGTCGCTAATGCTTGTAGTACTTTGTTTCCAAAGAGACTACAGCTACTCTCCTTTCTTTAAAGATGTGACGTCAGTGTACAAATTAGTAGGATGCTACCAATTAGAGGAATGAATGGGTGGGGTGTAACAAATTCCTTCGTATGAAATAGATACTCAATAGAAATTGTATTTGAACTACCAAACTTAGAGAGGCCAGTTTAAACGGAATTATTGCAAATTGCTATAACAGCTAGTCACCCCACTAAATTGTGATTCATGTTTAATTTCGTCCCATCAGGTGCGACGTCGATGGCACATTTATTTAATTCAATGGCAATGGAAAAAAAAGTGAGCAGGAAAGCTGTTATCAACTTCATAGTTGGGGAAAATGTGCGCCAGTTTCGAGAATTACTAGAAGGGTTGCCAGATTTCAAGACTGCCCAGCGCAGAGAGTGAAATACACAAGACGTCCGCTCCTTCCGGCACTGTATGGTCGCACTTTGCCAACTGTGGAAGGTGCTTATCCTTTTTTGCAAAGGAACAGTCGGGGATGGTTCCTGCAGATCTCCCCTACTTGAGATGCTATCCTGATCCAGATGGTGGGACAGCCGATCAACGAACAAATATGAACGCCGAAGCCACCAGTGTCTCGTTTCGAGATTAAGTTCGTCCATTGCTCTCACTCCGTATCGACCAATGACACTGCCCTAACATGTGAGCAGCTTTTCCTCATAATATGAGCCAGTCCCCCCCCCCCTCCCCCGCCCCCCCCATGAACCATGGACCTTGCCGTTGGTGGGGAGGCTTGCATGCCTCAGCGATACAGATGGCCGTACCGAAGGTGCAACCACAACGGAGGGGTATCTGTTGAGAGGCCAGACCAACGTGAGGTTCCTGAAGAGGAGCAGCAGCCTTTTCAGTAGTTTCAGGGGCAATAGTCTGGATGATTGACTGATCTGGCCTTGTAACACTAACCAAAACTGCCTTGCTGTCAGATCCCTTAATCGGGCAGGTAGGCTAGAAAACTTAAAAAGGGAAATGGATAGGTTAAAGTCAGATATAGTGGGAATTAGTGAAGTTCGGAGGCAGGAAGAACAATAATTTTGGTCTGGTGAATACAGGGTTATTAATACAAAATCAAATAGGGGTAATGCAGGAGTAGGTTTAATAATGAATAAAAAAATAGGAGTGCGGGTAAGCTACTACAAACAGCATAGTGGACGCATTATTGTGGCCAAGATAGACACGAAGCCCACACCTACTACAGTAGTACAAGTTTATATGCCAACTAGCTCTGCAGATGATGAAGAAATTGATGAAATGTATGATGAGATAAAAGAAATTCTTCAGGTAGTGAAGGGAGAAAAAAATTTAATATTCATGGGTGACTGGAAATCGAGAGTAGGAAAAGGGAGAGAAGGAAATATAGTAGGTGAATATGGATTGGGGGAAAGAAATGAAAGACGAAGCTGTCTGGTAAAATTTTGCACAGAGCATAACTTAATCATAGCTAACACTTGGTTCATGAACCATAAAAGAGGTTGTATGCATGGAAGAATCCTGGAGATACTAGAAGGTATCAGATAGATTATATAATGGTAAGACAGGGATTTAGGAACCAGGTTTTAATTTGTAAGACATTTCGAGGGCCGGCAGATGTGGAGTCTGACCACAATCTATTGTTTATGAACTGTAGATTAAAACGGAAGAAACTGCAAAAAGGTGGGAATTTAAGGAGATGGGACCTGGACAAACTGATTAAACTAGAGGTTGTACAGAGTTTGAGGGAGAGCATAAGGGAACAATTGACAGGAATGGAGGAAAGAAATACAGTAGAAGAAAAATGGGTAGCTCTGAGGGATGAAGTAGTGAAGGCAGCAGAGGATCAAGTAGGTAAAAAGACGAGGGCTAGTAGAAATCCTTGGGTAACTGAAGAAATACTGAAATTAATTGATGAAAGGAGAAAATATAAAAATGCAATAAATGAGTACAAACGTCTCAAAAATGAGATCGACAGGAAGTGCAAAATGGCTAAGCAGGGATGGCTAGAGGACAAATGTAAGGATGTAGAGGCTTATCTCACTAGGGGTAAGATAGATACTGCCTACAGGAAAATTAAAGAGAGCTTTGGAGAAAAGAGAACCACTTGTACGAATATCAAGAGCTCAGATGGAAACCCAGTTGTAAGCAAAGAAGGGAAAGCAGAAAGGTGCAAGGAGTATATAGAGGGTCTATACAAGGGCAACGTACATGAGGACAATATTCTGGAAATGGAAGAGAATGTAGATGAAGACGAAATGGGAGATATGATACTGCATGAAGAGTTTGACAGAGCACTGAAAGACCTGAGTCGAAACAAGCCCCCGAGAGTAGACAACATTCCTTTAGAAATACTGACGGCCTTGGGAAAACCAGTATTGACAAAACTCTACCATCTGGTGGGAAAGATGCATGAGACAGGCGAAATACCCTCAGACTTCAAGAAGAATATAATAATTCCAATCCCGAAGAAAGCAGGTGTTGGCAGATGTGAAAATTACCGAACAATCAGTTTAATAAGCCACTGCTGCAAAATACCAACGCGAATTCATTACAGCCGAATGGAAAAACTAGTAGAAGCAAACCTCGGGGAAGATCAGTTTGGATTCCGTAGAAATATTGGAACACGTGAGGCAATACTGACGCTACGACTTACCTTAGAAGAAAGATTAAGGAAAGGCAAACTTACGTTTCTAGCATTTGTAGACTTAGAGAAAGCTTTTGACAGTGTTGACTGGAATACTCTCTTTCAAATTCTAAAGGTGGCAGGGGTAAAATACAGGGAGCGAAAGGCTATTTACAATTTGTACAGCACCCAGATGGCAGTTATAAGAGTCGAGGGACATGAAAGGGAAGCAGCGGTTGGGAAGGGAGTGAGACAGGGTTGTAGCCTCTCCCCGATGTTATACAATCTCCATATTGAGCAAACAGTAAAGGAAACAAAAGAAAAATTCGGAGTAGGTATTAAAATCCATGGAGAAGAAATAAAAACTATGAGCTTCACCGATGACATTATAATTCTGTCAGAGACAGCAAAGGACTTGGAAGAGCAGTTGAACTTAATGGACAGTGTCTTGAAAGGAGGATATAAGATGAACATCAACAAAAGCAAAACGAGGGTAATGGAATGTACTCGAATTAAGTCGGGTGATGCTGATGGAATTAGATTAGGAAATGAGACACTTAAAGTAGTAAAGGAGTTTTGCTATTTGGGGAGCAAAGTAACTGACGATGGTCGAAGTATAGAGGATATAAAATGTCGACTGGCAATGGGAAGGAAAGCGTTTCTGAAGAAGAGAAATTTGTTAACATCGAGTATAGGTTTAAGTGTCAGGAAGTTGTTTCTGAAACTATTTGTATGGAGTGTAGCCATGTATGGAAGTGAAATATGGACGATAAATAGTTTGGACAAGAAGAGAATAGAAGCTTTCGAAATGTGGTGCTACAGAAGAGTGCTGAAGATTAGATGGGTAGATCATATAATGAGGAGGTATTGAATAGAATTGGGGCAAGAGGAGTTTGTGACACAACTTGACAAGAAGAAGGGAGCGATTGGTAGGACATGTTCTGAGGCATCAACGGATTACAAATTTAGCATTGGAGGGCAGCGTGTAGGGTAGAAATCGTAGAGGGAGACCAAGAGATGAATACATTAAGCAGATTCTGAAGGATATAGGTTGCAGTAATTACTGGGAGATGAGGAAGCTTGCACAGGATAGAGTAGCATGGAGGACTGCATCAAACCAGTCTCAGGACTGATGACCACAACAACAACTTGAGCCAGTTTCTTATCCCCCCCACCGCTGCACACTCCATTCCCCGACACGCATTACGTCATTGATGAATTACTCCTTGATGTAAGTAGCCGTTAAAAACAATGTGTTGTTTGTTGGTTATCTCTAAATAGGATGTTTGTGTGTGTGTGTGTGTGTGTGTGTGTGTGTGTGTGTGCTCCAGTGTACAGCTCTATTTAATTTCAAGGTGCAGTCAGTTAATGACATAAGCAAAGTAATTAACATGTATGTTCTCACTATTAAAGGCCCCAATAAACTTCTACTATTCATTACGGTTTTTTAAATATTACTATTTTGTGATTAATTAATTGCGGAAGGAAGGAGATGACAAAGCCTTTGCAAGGCCCAGTATATACTATATCCGCTATCTTGAAAGGTATTGAATATGAATCACTGTTACAAGTAAGCAAAGAAGTCCGAATTATTTGTGAAAGGTACAAGTAATACAACTTCACAGTGCAGCAACACGTCCTAGATGACTATGTCGGCATCAGCTTCCACCCACTTCGTGGAAGACTATTCCTACAACCACTTCCACAGTACCCTTCTACCAGCAGCCTCTCTCTCCCCTAACCATCACTTTCATTCTTCTGCACACGGTATTGGAACTGCCAGCTGACCTGGTGAGAAAATCACTCTTGTAAACGTTTTGTCCCTCGGAACCACTCATCCACCAATAAAAAAATCATGCACCGGTAACCACGAGGAACAACAGAAAGACGTACAAAGTTCCTACTTTCTTTTGTAATTATGACTTTAATACAAATGGCGAGGTAATGTTAATCTCGCGTTCGGCTATTTCGGAACGCAGGTACTTCCCTATGGCCTCTGAAACCCTGATGGTTTCCAGTGTTCAGGACTACCAAACCAATTAGACTCCGTCCCACGACTATGCGTGACGCAATATGTCAAATGTTTGGATGGCCAACTCAAGACAAGTAAGTACAGCCCAACATCATGCTGGATGCAATACTTCTGACGGTTCAGAAGGTGACTGGCACAGGCTCTGAGAGGCGCACTAGCAAAAGGACACAAGTCTCACCATTAAGGTAAAGACCTGCAGTTCTTTACCAGCGAAGTGCCAGTACAAGAGCGTCCACTTCTGTTTCTCTCCGCTTTCCTCACCAGCTCAGTAGCAAAGCACATTTACATCTTAGACTAGTCCCACTGTAGCACAAGTCAATCACGAGCTGGTAATCCGCATTCGAAGATGGGAGACTGCCCCTTGCTCTGCATGCACAGATTAGACCTATCTGAGGCTTTAAAGTTAATTGGGGGAAAAGGAAAAAAAAATATTCATCTTCATGGCCTCTTTCCCACGTGTTTAAGCTATGTCTTATGCTAACAACATGACCAGCATGGAATCACAGCCCTCCATAAAGAGATTGTAATTTCCCCTGTTCTGTCTATTTCGAACTTTCCAAAAAACGGCCAGAAAATTGCTAAAACCCTTGTGCCTTCACAAATATGTTTTGTAACGGAGTCTGGACGTCTAGCCGCCAGTGACCAGTCTCACAGAACATTCAAAGAAAGCTCACAGTTGTCTCGTCAGTTTCCTGCCTAATAAGGGCCCATTCTCTGCTTTATTGCCGAAATTCAATGCTTTGCCCACTGTAGCGCAGTCTTCTCGGGGCTAGTCAGCTTACCTGGACTCGGCCCCCCACCGACCGGCGCCATCCAACGTGACTGCACAATGAGACTGCAATCTCAGCTGTCCGGAAATATTTTCACCAAGGTTGCACAGAAGAAAACGCTCCCCTCGCGCCTCAGTCGCCATACGCTTTTACTGCAGTCGTTTAAGTTGGCACCCTCTTCATTTGAACGCAGGTAAAGCTTCCCACTATTCCTTCAATAGAGCCCACAAGCAAGAGCATTAACTACTGCCCAACATTTCATCATGAAGTATGAGGTCAGATTGTAATAAAGATCATCTTCCTAAGAACATTATACGGTATGACACTGAATCAGAAGTGAGAGTGTCCTGCAATCCCTCACAGCTTCCCTGTTCCTCTCAAATTTATTCTTAGGGATTGTCACACATTAAAAGTTAGTGTGACATGGAGCATAGTAAATTATCATATATTTTAGTTGGTTCATTAGGTATGTGGAATGAGTTTGCCAAGGTGCGTTACCCCATTTTCTTAGCATGTACAATATGGGCAGCATCCTCAGTGTGGCAGGACCTTGTCTGTGGTAGCAGTCAGTGTAGTGTTAATTTCCCACAACCCTTCACGCACTCAAAGAAATAAGCTAGCTTAACTACATATTCACTTCAGTCATTCTCATTCCATCTAAGGCTACTATTTATTTATGCAACCCATTTACTGTAAAGATATACGAACTACTAGACTTCCCATTATATATATTTTTAGTTATCGTGGCACTAACGCTGGTGTATGCCGTAAATCTCGATGAGTGCCGACGTGACCAGTCTGCTCGCTGTCCTATGTGTGAAAACAACTGCTGAAACGAACAAATAGTTTTCTCAGGTTGTTGTAATAAATTTGCCACTCCAGCTCCTGGAACAAAAGCACAAGGTATTATCGACAGTTGACTGCAAAGCTACATTTCTTCCATTCTTCTCATTCTAACAAAGTTGATGGTGTGCCTCGCTCACTCTGCAAAAAAATACCCAAGTGACTCGCACATTCCATGCTCACGCCACTAATACAAACTATCGCCCAAGATCTACCACTCAGGAGCCTGCAAACTACTCGCGAAAGCCCACACAAATATCATTGCACAATAGTGTCGAAAACCACATGTGAAAACCACAAGCTAATAACCACAGTGAACAATAATCCGATAAGACGCGATAACTCATCTGTGTAACCGCACTCGAATAAAATATCCCATTTGCGAGAAACATCGCATAAAGGCGACATCCACAGAGAAAAAACACACCAAAACTACATGGCACCACTGGTGATGACAATAATCAGCTCACAGCGAAGACACATTTCCCTGGGCAGTGGTCACAAACCATGTCGAAAGAAACAAGAAAGTCAACACTCCTCTCTCGTGGACAATACACGACCTTCCTATGAAATGCCTCCATGGGTCTCGCAAACTAATCTCAACAACGCCCCTCTCACCCAACATATTACGAATTATACACCAGATCGTACAAGGGCGTTTACTGCAATGCACATACAATAAACACAAGAAATTTGATTGTAGCTGAACTCCAAGATGTTCCAAGAAGAATTCCATCCCCAATACTTGTGCACTTGTTTCAGATTCGAAGACATAAAATTCTATCGTTGTTGTGACACCTGATTCTGTCGTTCTACGCAAACTGTAAAACTGCTGTGAGAACATATTAACTCATACAAAATAGCACTCAAATAAACAATGAACTTTCCATCGTGAAATCGGCACATTTCTATTGCCAACAAATTTAATTAGTCACTTATGGGATGTCGAGCTGTACATCTATAGACTTGATACATATTACGAATAAATACTTGTACATTGAAATTTTAACAATGCCTAACTCTTACGACTAGCAGTAGTGGGAGAAGTTACTATGCTAATTACCATGGTGGAATTACAAAAAAAGTGTAAAGAAATGACTGTTGTGTGTCAAGCCCCTTATATAAGATCATTCACAAGTCTGGCAGCCTTCTGAATGTAAGCCAGAGATAACCTCACAATGTCACTATGTCTCAACTTAAGTGAAGGGTGCAGTGGAGTATTACTTCTGATGTAATTTGAGTGAGGTTGATTTTTCATTAACAGAACCAATGTTAGGGCAGATGAAACATTTGCAAGTTCATTCATTATTTTCTCAAACTGATGAATGCATGAGTCCTGTAATTTAAGAAAAATGCTGGCAATAACGTCTGTAGACTTTTCCAAGCTCCTTAACAAACCACTCTGAAGATTTACAGCATTTTATTGAAATGACCAGGGCTGCAATATGTTACCGTACTCTCAAAACAAGACACAGGATCTGCTTCATTTTGATGAGCAGTAACTGCCTCTTTATCAAAAGGTACAGGACGTCTATAATATCAATGACTCTCAAAAACAGTTTTTTCTAACTTTTCATCAGTTTTAGAAATGCATTCGTGTAACTCCTGACCTAATTCGCGTCTCTTCCTAGTAATCTTCATTTGTCCTTCCTCGAAAATAAATGAAGACCTCCTTCTTCAGAGTTACCAACTGGTATCCACCTCATTAACTCTCTCCATAATTCCTCTACTCTCAGAAAACATTTTGCTGAAGTAATCTTTAAGATCTTAGAGAAATTTGTAAAGCAAAAAAATTTAAAAACCATTCCAAACTTAATAAACAACAATTAATCAGCTGCATTGAGAATACTAATGCATATATTAATAATAATAAACAAGTTGATGACAAATATTTTCAAAAGCTTGTAGTAGGTAAATGTCAATAAAATAAAAAATGTATAAGAAAAATGTCATATCATTACTTTCTAAAATGCAATTTTGATGAACTTAAACAAGCTTTTAAATTTAGAATTATAACTTATGAAATTAATAATAATGGTATTATTTTAGAGCCAGAAAGATTTTTTAACTAAATTGCATGAGAAAGAAAGACTAAATTTAAAAATATTCTATAGAAAGGAGAACAATGAAGGTTAGTTCAACATTTTTTGAATTTTTAAGAAAAATGAAGAAATACAAATAGCCAGTTGCAAAACAAAAAAAAAACAATATTTTATTAAAATTGACAGATTAAACAAGTTATTAGGGAAGAACATCAAATAAATTATGGATTGAAATGGAAGAAATGCAAAGAAAACAACCGGTTTAAGCTTTTTATGGCATGTATGGAAGTGAAACATGGACGATAACCAGTTTGGACAAGAAGAGAATGGAAGCTTTCGAAATGTGGTGCTACAGAAGAATGCTGAAGATTAGATGGGTAGATCACGTAACTAATGAGGAAGTACTGAATAGGATTGGGGAGAAGTTTGTGGCACAAATTGACTAGAAGAAGGGATCGGTTGATAGGACATGGTTTGAGGCATCAAGGGATCACAAATTTAGCATTGGAGGGCAGCGTGGAGGGTAAAAATCGTAGAGGGAGACCAAGAGATCAATGCACTAAGCAGATTCAGAAGGATGTTGGTTGCAGTAGGTACTGGGAGATGAAGAAGCTTGCACAGGATAGAGTAGCATGGAGAGCTGCATCAAACCAGTCTCAGGACTGAAGACCACAACAACAACAACAACAATGGCATAAATAATTTAGAATTACTTGTTAAAAGAAACAATCCTATTTTTGGTTGTTCATACAAAACTTGTTCTACCACAAGAAATTAAAGATAAAATTAATATTAAGGATAGAGACGAAAAATGTTATGTATATTCAGAAAGATTGACTTTATATGCAGCAAAATGTCATGTAAGAAGTGTTAACAATTATAAAACTGTTCATCAAGAAACAGAAGAAATTTAGGAAAAGAACAAATTAATTTTCCTGTAGAATTACTAGACATTGGAAAACTTGAAAAGGAATGCAGTATTTCATTTATTTTTTTGTCTGTAACAAAGAAATTGTTAAATGCCTTTGTTAAATATCTTACGAAAATGTAAACAAGAAAAACACAATAACCTTCTTTTAATTTGAAATAAAAGTAGGTTGAACTATTGTTGGACAAAAGATTTATAAAAATTTTGTAGTTCCCAAACAACTGAAAATAGATTAAAATTGCCCTTGTGATAGATGTTTAATATTTCTTTTAATTCTTAGAGAAGTTGAATATCCTCTGAATCAGTAGTGAGGAACCAAAAAAGAGTAAGAATAAATATGTATGTACAAGGAGAGAAAGTAAAGTTTGAATGTTACAATCATTCGTTAAGAGAATGCTCTGTAATTTATATCCATTTCGAAAATTGTACAGTCCAGGTGGTGTAGTGGTTATGTTACTAAAGTGTTGCGTCGAGGGTCGTGAGTTCAAAACTTACTGGGACTATACAATTTTAATTTCTATATTCGGTTCGAGTACATTCTAGAAGTATCCACAAATGTCAAGAATCATTGTACTGGAATGTTCTGCAGCAGTATGTATATACTGTATGTGTTCTGGCCAGAGGCTCTTTGCTCTGTGCTCTTGTATGTACAAGTGCTGAATAAACCTTCATTAATTGAAGTTAGTGTTCGTCATTCATCTACTTACGCCTTCTACATGATGATATATAATTTAACAACACTCTCAATATTTACTCTAATTAAATCTCTACCAACTTTAATATATCTATATACTATATATATAAGGTGATTATAATTAAAATTAAACCAAAAACCACTGTAGAAATAACACCACTGGTCAGAATGGCACCAAACTACAATATTATCAAAGGAAGAAAACATATGGCAGAAGAAAAATACTTACAAAATGTAGCAATAAATTACACTGTAAGCATACTACTCAGTGTGCATGGGTGTACAGGTGTCATAGTGTTAGTTACGTAAGCTCATCTGTCACGACGAGGTCATATCACATTGGATGAAAAAAAAAATCATTACTCACATCGGTTTTGAATTGTCCAGAGGCCAAAAAAAGCATTATAAGCATCAATCACCCAGGTTTTTAAAAGTCCTGAAGCCAAAAGCCGTATAAAAAGCATCAACCAAATCGGGTTATTAATTTCCTTGTGACTGGCGCATAAATGTTCAATATGCTGTCCACCATTCTCTGTAACAAGTTGAAATAGAGAAACAGCATGTCGCACAACTGGACAAAGAGTTTCCAGGATCACGTTGAGAATATGTTACGCAATTCGTGCCTTCAATGCAGCTAAGTTTGCAATCGGAACACTGAACAGAACAACTTTCAGGTAGCCCCACAGCCAGAAGTCACACAGACTATGATCAGGTGATCGGGACGGGCAGGCTTTAGGGAAATGGCGGCTGATAATTTGAACATTTACGAAATGGCGCTTCAGCAGCTGTTAAACTGGATTTTCAATGTGCGGAATTGTGCCATCTTGCATAAAAACGATCCCATCCACATATCCACGCTGTTGGAGAGCTGGAATGACGTGGTTGCAGAGAAAACACTCATAGCGCTTACCATTGGCGGTACAACTAACAGAACGGGAAGCACCAGTCTCTTCGAAAAAATATGGCCCTATGATGAATGATGCCATAAGCCTGCACCACAAAGTAACCGCTTCAGGATGAAGTGGTACTGGTTGATTTGCGTGTGGATTTTCCGGTGCCCATATTCGACAATTATGTGTATTGACATATCCTGTCAGATGGAAGTGGGCTTGGTCTGTCCACAAAATTTTCCAAAGCCGGTCATTGTCCACTTCCACGTCAGCAAGAAACTCTAAAGCAAAGGTCTCCCTTGCTTGCAGGTCAGCAGGAAGCAACTCGTGCACATGGGTAATTTTGAATGGATGGCAAAGAAGGATATTTCATAGGATGTTACGCACCGTGCTCATGGATATGTCCAATGTTTGGGCAACTCTCCTTGCACTACACGTTTGCACACCACCACTCGGCCCCTCCCACAATGCTGTCTCCATTCCTTCCACTGATGCCGAATCACTTTGTTTCCTCCGTCTACCAGGTTGCACACCCACCAAAAGAACCCGTCTTTCGTATTTTCCGAATCATTTTCTCCAGAACCACAACAGTCATCGCACCAACGCCTATTTCCAACCCTTCAGCGTCTGGAACTTCTACAGAGCGACGTGTACACAGTCATCATTCCTGTAAAACAGCTTTACAAGCAGAGCGCGATCCTGCATTGACACAGTCAAGCGAATGTTGCAGAACCGAAAGGAGGAAAAGCCGTCTACCTAAGATGTTTATACCAACTTCAATGGGTCGTCCACATGACAGGTGTGTTCATTTACATATTCTGACACATACAGCACCAACTATTGATAAATTGTCACACTATTTTTTATCTTCTGCCATACGTTTATCCCCTTCTCCAGTAATATTGTGTTGCAGTTCGATGTCATTCTAACCAGTGGTGTTATCTCTACAGCGTTCTGAAAGTTTAACTAAAAGGGCGGTGGCCAGAGGGTGGGGGGGGGTCTATGGGGGCTATACGCCCCCCTCAATGGATAATCATATTACACTGGATAAAATGACTTCAGAAATCAGCAAATATATTAATCCGACGGATTTAATCATTTTTATAGTTATGTAGCAATACAGGTTGCCATGTGTTTCAAACACATTTTAACTAAAGAATAAGAAAGGCAAATCGTTAACTGTCTAAACCAATAAATATCATTTAACTTAAAATGGACGTCTTATTATTTATTAACACCAATTTTTTGCCCTGAACTCCAAAGCAGTTACCAAGCAAAACCAAATTCTACCCATTTGTCAGTGGAGGATCCCAACTTCCCTTTTGTTAAGCGATAATCCATTCCCTCAAAGCCCCTCGTCCCCCATTAGCCCCCTTCTTCGACCGACTTTTATAATCGTGCCCGTTTAACAAAAAATATAATCACTGTTTTATATATATATATATATATATATATATATATATATATATATATATAAGCGGATAAAACATACTTTTAAATAGTGTAACTGTTGAGAGAGATGCTACGTTATATATTGATTGGATACAAATCATAGTACTGGACATGTTTCTGATTTTAGTGATCAGTTTTTCCTTTCCATCTATGGAATTCTTATTTTTGGTTCCCAATCAGTATTCGCTAAATTATATAATTTATTATTATTATTATTATTATTAAGTAAGTCATCTTTTGTAATCAAGTGGTAAGTCTTCTATGTCAAAAACAGATTATGTGTTCCTATAAGAGATATTCATAAAAACTTTTGAACTCCAAATTATACTTCAAAAAATATTAAATTATACTGCAATGGAGAAATAATAGGTATTAACTGTTCAAAATATTTAAAACTATACAGGGTGTACATCAAGTCTGGGAACACTTTCAATTACCTACTGCAGAACAACCAAACATTTTACAGATATCATACATACGTCATTTTGAAGAGAAACCATGAATGTATTTTTTCATGTATACAACCCGTGGTCTAGGGGTAGCGTCTTTGATTCATAATCAAAACGTCTTCGGTCCCGGGTTCGATCCCTGCTACTTCCTAAATTTTGATAAATAATAAGCATTGGCGGCCGAAGACTTCCGGCATAAGAAGTCAGCCTCATTCTGCCAACGGCCTTGTCAAAGAGGGTGGAGGAGCGAATAGAGGTTCAGGGCACTCTCTTGTCCTAGGGGTGGGAAATTGCCCCTAAAGGCGGAAGAATCAGCAATGATCAACGACATGAGGATGCAGAAGGCACTGCATTAAAGACACGTAACGTGTATCCACAGGACATGTGGCCTGTAATTGAAGAAGCGTCATGATGATCTCTCCTTTGGCAAAAGATTCCGGAATAGTCCCCCACTCGGATCTGCGGGAGGGGACTGCCAAGGGGGGAGTTACCATGAGAAAAAGATTGAATAATCAACGAAAGGATAACGTTCTACGAGTCGGGGCGTGGAATGTCAAAAGCTTGAACGTGGTAGGGAAACTAGAAAATCTGAAAAGGGAAATGCAAAGGCTGAATCTAGATATAGTAGGGGTCAGTGAAGTGAAGTGGAAGGAAGACAAGGATTTCTGGTCAGTTAAGTATCGGGTAATATCAACAGCAGCAGAAAATGGTATAACAGGTGTAGGATTCGTTATGAATAGGAATGGTGTGTTACTGTGAACAGTTCAGTGACCAGGTTGTTCTAATCAGAATCGACAGCAGACCAACACCGACAACGATAGTTCAGGTATACATGCCGACGTCGCAAGCTGAAGATGAACAGATAAAGAAAGTGTATGAGCATATGGAAAGGGTAATGCAGTATGTAAGGGGGGACGAAAATCTAAGTCATGGGCGACTGGAATGCAGTTGTAGGGGAAGGAGTAGAAGAAAAGGTTACAGGAGAATATGGGCTTGGGACAAGGAATGAAAGAGGAGAAAGACTAATTGAGTTCTATAACAAGTTTCAGCTAGTAGTAGCGAATACCCTGTTCAAGAATCACAAGAGGAGGAGGTATACTTGGAAAAGGTCGGGAGATACGGGAAGATTTCAATTAGATTACATCATGGTCAGACAGAGATTTCGAAATCAGATACTGGATTGTAAGGCGTACCCAGGAGCAGATATAGACTCAGATCACAATATAGTAGTGATGAAGAGTAGGCTGAAGTTCAAGACATTAGTCAGGAAGAATCAATACGCAAAAGAAGTGGGATACGGAAGTACTAAGGAATGACGAGCTACTTTTGAAGTTCTCTAACGCTATAGATACTGCAATAGCGAATAGCGCAGTAGGCAGTACAGTTGAAGAGGAATGGACATCTCTAAAAAGGGCCATCACAGAAGTTGCGAAGGAAAACATAGGTACAAAGAAGGTAGCTGCGAAGAAACCATGGGTACCAGAAGAAATACTTCAGCTGATTGATGAAAGGAGGAAGTACAAACATGTTCCGGGAAAATCGGGAATACAGAAATACAAGTCGCTGAGGAATGAAATAAATAGGAAGTGCAGGGAAGCTAAGACGAAATGGCTGGAGGAAAAATGTGATGACATCGAAAAAGATATGATCGTTGGAAGGACAGACTCAGCATACAGGAAAGTCGAACAACCTTTGGTGATATTAAAAGCAACGGTTGTAACATTAAGAGTGCAACGGGATTTCCACTGTTAAATGCAGAGGAGAGAGCAGATAGGTGGAAAGAATACATTGAAAGCTTCTATGAGGGTGAAGATTTGCTGATGTGATAGAAGAAGAAACAGGAGCCGATTTAGAAGAGATAGGAGATCCAGTATTAGAATCGTAATTTAAAAGAGCTTTGGAGGACTTACGGCCAAATAAGGCAGAAGGGATAGATAACATTCCATCAGAATTTGTAAAATCATTGGGGGAAGTGGCAACAAAACGACTATTCACGTTGGTGTGTAGAATATATGAGTCTGGGGATATACCATCTGACTTTCGGAAAACCATCATCCACAAAATTTTGAAGACGGCAAGAGCTGTCATGTGCGAGAATTATCGCACAATCAGCTTAACAGCTCATGCATCGAAGCTGCTTACAGGAATAATCTACAGAAGAATGGAAAAGAAAATTGAGAATGCGCTAGGTGACGATCAGTTTGACTTCAGGAAAAGCAAAGGGACGAGAAAGGCAATTCTGACGTTACGGCTAATAATGGAAGAAGGGCTAAAGAAAAATCAAGACACTTTCACAGGATTTGTCGACCTGGAAAAAGCGTTCGACAATATAAAATGGTGCAAGCTGTTCGAGATTCTGAAAAAAGTAGGGGTAAGCTATAGGGAGAGACGGGTCATATACAATATGTACAAAAACCAAGAGGGAATAATAAGAGTGGACGATCAAGAACGAAGTGCTCGTATTAAGAATGATGTAAGACAAGGCTGTAGCCTTTCGCCCCTACTCTTCAATCTATACATCGAGGAAGCAATGATGGAAATAAGAAATAAAGTTCAGGAGTGGAATTAAAATACAAGGTGAAAGGATATCAATGATACGATTCGCTAATGACATTGCTATCCTGAGTGAGAGTGAAGAAGAATTAAATGATCTGCTGAACGGAATGAACAGCCTAATGAGTACACAGTATGGTTTCAGAGTAAATCGGGGAAAGACGAAGGTAATGAGAAGTAGTAGAAATGAGAACAGCGAGAAACTTAACATCAGGATTGATGGTCACGAAGTCAATGAAGTTAAGGAATTCTGCTACCTAGGCAGTAGAACAACCTATGACGGACGGAGCAAGGAGAACATCAAAAGCAGACTCGCTATGGCAAAAAAGGCGTTTCTGGCCAAGAGAAGTCTACTAATATCAAATACCGGCCCTAATTTGAGGAAGAAATTTCTGAGGATGTACGTCTGTAGTACAGCTTTGTATGGTAGTGAAACACGGACTGTGGGAAAACCGGAATAGAAGAGAATCGAAGCATTTGAGATGTGGTGCTATAGACGAATGTTGAAAATTAGGTGGTCTGATAAGGTAAGGAATAAGGAGGTTCTACGCAGAATCGGAGAGGAAAGGAATATGTGGTAAACACTGATAACGAGAAGGGACAGGATGATAGGACATCTGCTAAGACATGTGGGAATGACTTCCATGGTAGTAGAGGGAGCTGTAGAGGGGAAAAACTGTAGAGGAAGACAGAGATTGGAATACCTCAAGCAAATAATTGAGGACGTAGATTGCAAGTGCTACTCTGAGATGAAGAGGTTAGCACAGGAAAGGAATTCGTGGCAGGCCGCATCAAACCAGTCAGTAGACTGATGACAAAAAAGAAAAAAAAAAACCACATGGTAGTTTGGCAATTTGCCGATAGTCAGCACTAATCGCAAACATGTCGTGTTCAGGTGCAGAGCGAGCTTACTGTGTGTTGGAGTTCAACAAAAACAAGTGTGCTACAGTTATTCAGTTGAAGTTTAGAACCAAGTATGGTAAGAAGCCACCAACAAGGACGGCCATTTACCTCTGGCACAACACATTTGTTACGATGGGTTGCTTGTGCCCGGCAAAGAGAAGCGGATATCCCAGTGTGAGTGAAGTGAATGTAAGGCATGTATGAGAGACATTCATAAAGGGTCGAAAGAAATTGGTGCATTGTGCATCCTGTGAACTCTAAATGGCTCCAATCACAGTCTGGAAAGTCCTGCAACAGAAATTGCCTATCAAGCAATTCACAGAAGCTGAATGACGATGACAAAGACGAGCGTTTTGAGTTTTGTTTGCAGTTGCAACAATTGAATGAGGATGGGGATGGCATTGTTGATTGCTTAATTTTTAGTGACGAATCAGCTTCTCACACTAATGAGAAAGTGAATGGGCATAATTATCGTATCTGAGGTACAAAGTATCCTCATTAACGTGGTGAATTTGAGCTTGATTCCCCAAAGGTTGAAACGTCCCCTTTGAACAATTTATATAGGACTGTGCTTAACCTGACACACAATACTTTGTTAGCGCAACGCAATCTGACTTTCAAAATTCCCTACAAAAGAATGGCCCTGACTAACATTAAACTATACCCTTCACAAATCACTTACCTCACAACAATCTTCGCTGCTCAAGCTACTGCAATACAGCAAGCGCCACTACTGCCAGCTAAATAAAAGATTCAAACTACTGAAGGCACTAACTACTGATAGGGGTAGTTAGCAAATGAAAGATATTAATAGAGAACAAACAATGTATTTACCTTGATATCATCATATATAAATATAGCAGTTCATGAAAAATTACAAAACTCCGCCATCTCTCTCCCCACATCCACCACTGCTGGCGGCTCACCTCCAACTGCGCAACGCTACGCGCTGTTCACAGCCAGCTGCCTAACACTACAATGGCGAGTATTACAACAATGCAAAGCAGCCACAGAATGCACACAGCACAGCCAGTGTTTGTCATACAGAGGTGGCGTTACCAATAAAAAACCTAAACAGCCTACTTACATAGAGAAAACATAAACAGCCTACTTACATAGAGAAAACATAAACAGCCTACTTACATAGAGAAAACATAAACAGCCTACTTACATAGCCCCCATGCTCCCCACAAAAATTTTTTACAAATGGTGTTGGGCACTGGCCAATACAGATTTGACAAAAATTTTTCACAATTACAGTAACAAAGATATAAAATGCACACACTTATTAATATTATGTTGGTCAAAAGATCAAAATTTCTCACAGTCCATAAAGACAGTCCACATTGTTCATCACAGTAAAAATGCAGAGTTTTTCTCAAAGTCCAAGCAGTAAAAGAAAATGCACATAGAAGTAGTGGATTTCCATGCAGTCTTGAAGAAGTAGTGTTGACCTTCCAACGGAAAGACAGTGCTGACTCTCGACATGCAGACAGGTAATGGGCCACAACAGAGCAAACCCACAGCAGAGTCATTCGAAGTTTGGAAGAATATTGGTAGGTAGGTCATCACAGAGCAGACCCACTGGAGTCCTGGTAGAGATTGTGGTATTGGTGGGCCACCAGAGGTGCAGACCCACTGCAGTCCTTGTAGAAATAATGGCGTTGGTAGGTCATCATAGATGCAGACCCACTGTAGTCCTTGTAGAGATAATGGTATTGGTGGGCCACCAGAGGTGCAGACCCACTGTAGTCCTGGTAGAGACGGCCAGCAGCCATCCGTTGCGACTGTGCAGGTGCACAATCACCATCGAAGATTCTTGCAGAGAATATAGCAAGTCCATAAACCACCACTTGTGCACTCAGAAAGTTTTTCTTTTAATTGTCCTTAGAACCAGCAATGCTGTTATCCAGTCCCTTGCTGAATTACCAACACACGTGCAAACACTATCAGTCCCTACTTCTCACATATTGTCCATATACTATGTCCAACAGAAACGTGTGCAGTGAAATGGAACTTACAAGTTAATAATATCATGAACTGGTGACAATTACAATTTTATAACAGAAGAATACAATAACAAAGGTACAAAATACATCATTAAAGAACATAACAATACAGATAACATTTGTAGTAAAACAGGCGTTACAAAAGAATAGAAATAGACATATACGTCAGTGTTACAGGAATTATGACATGAGTACATACATAAAAGATCACAATAACTTTTGAAACATCAACTCCACACATTAGCATTAACACAAAACAGAGTAAATAATGTCTAAACATCTTTACAAAGTAAATAACATATTATTAATGCCAATTATATTCGAGGATAACAGTATTCCTCATCATAGTGAATGTAGCTTAATATTAAAAGAAGAAAAAATTCTATGAAACTACACAGAGACAGGAAGAAAACAAATACTCAAGGGTACACAAACACATAGTGGGATAACACAAAAGGAAAGGACAGGGTTCGTTTTCAGTGTAACATTTGGTACTGCAGTCCATCCCAAAACTTCATTCTATAGATCTTTCGTCTTATTTCAACCTTTGCTTCCACCAAAAAAATCTTATCCAAGCATGCTTTCTGTATTCTGTTCATATTTCTTTCAAAATAATTATTTCTGATTGTACAATACTCATTTGGGCCCAAATCCTTTTTATATAACTTCGCAATGCATTCTTTACCTATTCTCCATAGTCAGTTTCTCATATAGTCTACCCCCTCTTAAGCTAACTTAAATCTACTGAGCTCAGATGCTAAACTAAGGGACGAGGCAATGCAGCAGCACAAAACAATTAACACAAACATCAATGACAAAAATACAAATGCCAAAGCAATTGCAATATTACAACTAATATAGGGCACTGTGCAGCAAAAAAAAATAAATCTGGCTTAGCAGAGTAACACAAATTAAAGTTCAGTAGCACTATGCCTGGCAAACAGCAGCTTATATCGAAACATGACATAGCTCAAGTAGAAAAAATAGTACACTAAAGATAACAATGCAGATAAGGCAAATGTATAATCACATCTTAATGTCTAAGTAATTAAAGTGGTGCACCACAACAACTTATTGTAAAAAAAATATTACCATGTACTTGAAAAGAAAATTATGAATGCAGTTACTAGTTCCTTCTTATTGTTCTTTCCTTTCCAAGTGCTCCTTTTTTAAAGAATGTGGATCATAAAATAATTATTTAATAGATCTGTTGACAGAAAGTGTTCACATTAGCAAATGCATTTTATTTTATAAAAGCAATGCTGCAACACAGCTGGAAAACAGATGTCAAATGAAATAAGCAACTATGAAAAGCAAAGCATAAAAATATCATTCAGTAGTCATGTGACATTTCATAAGTTAGTAGAAATTCTCTCAACTCTCGTAGAAAGACGCTTGTCATAATCAGGTGTGCAGATGTAAAAATATTTCCGAGGATAATGGCCTCCCCTTTTTTTGTTCTACCTGTGCCGCTGACAAGGGCTCACAATAATGGCTTTTTCTCCAGACGTCTGACACAGCTGGGTGCCCGCGACGCATTACGTGCAGGTGGTCACTTAACTTTCGTACGGAAATATTTACGACAGCACTTTTCGCTAAAGTGACAGTCTCACATAAAAATATTTCACAGGTCAAGAATTAGCGTTGCAAATCTGTATAAACAAAATCCTATAAATATAAGTGTCCAAAAAAATGTTCAGTGGCATTGTGATACATTCACATATGATTCACACATGTCATAACTCTTAAAGTACGATTCTTGGTTTCCAACATCCTTTTTCACAAGTCAAGAGTCCCTACCCACTATTCATTACTCCTTACCTTATTACACATATACGTATCCATCGACACTCGTCAATATTTCGTCATTATAAATATGAAGCATAATCAAATAACTCATATAGCCTCATCCTATTAATCGTAAACATACCTCAGCAGCATAATACACATCGTCGTCGTAAAAATAACATCATAACACCTCAGTCAAATCTCAAAATCGTCGTAGCTTCCTCCAATAATTAAAAAAATTCTCTGCTCATGTCAAAAGTGTCATCTGCCTCAAACGTACTTTAAAAATCATAATCCCTTTACCAAATCCATCATTCAAAGCTCTCATAGTATCACAATGGTTCCGAAAAATGTGAGCATTTCTCAAAGTACAGACAAAATACAATTTCGTAAGTGTGAAGTTATCCAACTGTGTAATTACGTAAACATCTGTCACTGATATAGTAAAAAAAATGTTTGTCTCTCTCAGTTAAATGATCAGATAGCTGTGTAAATTGTGTGTTAGAAAAATATGGTACCGATGTGTAAAGTTGTATAAGCAAATACCATATTAGCTAGGGTTCCTTGTGCTTGCCACACACATGGTACACAAAGTAAGCGTGTACCCCCCTGAGGATTAATGTAATTATACCCTCAGGTGTTACAGATTACAGCAATGGAATGAAATGTATCATGGAAAAACTTCGTATCATTGTACTTCAAATATCTTAAAAAATAAATTTTTAAAGTACAAAATTAATCACTCAAATGCGTGTCCTGTAGCCCTAAATGTGCATCTTGTTGTAAGATAATCTCTGTGAAAGTGTCGTAGTTATTTTCCTCCGAAAGCTAAGTTCTGCAGAAGCCAATGTACTTACCTCATGATAAACAAAAGTGAAATGCTTTGCGTATAGATGTCGTAGTTATTATGCTTATTGGCGTGATGAACAAAGTACTGTACAGTAACGTATTGTTGTGCCACGAAAAAGCTGTCTCATTGTTGCTATACCACAAAAGTTACTACTAAAACATGTTTTTCTTTCCAGAAGAATTCAGAAAACTGTGCAGATATAAAACAGATACACCGCAAAAGCAACATTGTAAATTGTCACTCATTAGTAGCGTCGTGATAAAAATCGTGTAGCTGTCACATAAACTAACCTCTGTGTCATCTGGTATCTCTCAGAAAGCACTTTAAATACAGAATGTATTTTCAGGTAACCAAAATGTTGCATTAAAATCTCATTAGCAGTACTGGTAAATGTTCTAAGTATGTGAGCCTTATAGTCGTTACGTAATCGTGCAACAAACAAGCAAGAATGTACACACACAATAACACTGTGACGTCTGTTCACTATAACAATGCATTCGTCATTTCTGTTTAAATAAGTTCTCTTGGTTCTTGATTGGATATTTAACTTCAAACATTGTTGCATGGTAACAGTTTCTAAAGCATACTAGTAACGTGAAGTGAAACGTTTTATGGCAAAGACAAAGTTAAAAGGCAGATTATCTGTCAATAAATGGTTTTACATGAGAAATGTGGTGTAAACCTTTACTCTTCCTAGTACGCAGAGTTTCAACTTCAACGCAATTATCATGTGGTATACGTCGGATTCTGTAAGGTCCATTGTAAACTAGAAAGAATTTGTGACTCAAGTGTTTCTTCTTATGTGACAATGAATGAGCTTTAATGAGAACTTTCTGACCAATATACAATTTCTTTGCATTTGCTTTACCGTGTAGTTTTCTCCTTTTGTCTGCTGCAGATTTTATATTTTTAAGAGCCAAATCAATTATGTCTTTGTGTCGAAGTTTACGTGTATTCGGGAAAGGTACAAGCTCTCTGATTCTGTTCGGTGGTTCTTCATTCTTCAGTACAAGAGTAGGTGGTAAAGCAGTGGAATCGTGAGGCATTTCATTCAGCACGTTTTGAAATAAGTGTAAATATCTGTCCCAATGCTGATGCTTTCTGTGACAATAAAGTCTGCAAAGCTTATTGATTTCTTTCATAATCCGTTCAGACGGGTTGCAATGTGGTGAGTACAATGAAATAAAAACAGGTTTGATTTTATGGTTGCGAAGCATGCGTGACCAAACAGCAGATCTGAATTGCGGTCCGTTATCTGAAATGACTTTACTAACGTGTCCAACTTCACGTAAGAAATTTTTAACAAAGGCGTTGGATACAGACCGTCCAGTGGCTTTACGTAACGGTGTGAAAGAAACAAATTTTGAAGTAAGTTCAACAGCGACTAGAACATACGAAAATCCATTCGATGTTCTGACAAGGGGACCCAAAAGATCAACAGCAGCAAATTCTTTTAATTTAGAAGGAATAATAGGAAACAACGGAGCACGATGTGAGATAGTAGACGGTTTCGCCTTTTGACAAAGTTTACAAATAGACAAGACTCTTCGAATTCGCTTTTCCATATTGTTAAAATAACAAGTCGTTCGAAGAATATGATAACATTTTCGTGGGCCAAAATGTGCGTAGCTGAAATGAATGTACCAAATGAGCTTATTAACAAAATCGTCTGGAATGCAAAGTACCCATAGCTTGTCATCAACAGTGCAGCGTTTGAAGAGTATGTTGTTTCTAACCAGGTAATAATGCCGAATCTGTGTGTGTGTCTTTTCATGCCATTTGCTCTTGATGTCTTTCCAAATCGGATCTTTATCTTGTTCATGAGCAATGTCCTTTAAAGATGTGTTGATGAAGTTTTCAAAGGCGACTTTCTGAATGTAAAGAATACTGAAATTTTTCTCGAGGTTGCCTTCTGTGGTACTTTTCTCAAGCCCAGCCGGTGCGCGTGACAGTGCGTCCGCAACAATGTTCTCCTTGCCGGGAATGTAGACTATTGTGAAGCGGAATTCTTGCAGAAACAATGCCCAACGTTTTAACCTGTCATGATTTAATTTTGAAGACATAAGAAATTGTAATGCACGATGATCACTGTATACTTTTACGTGCTTACCAGAAAGAAAGAAACGGAATTTGTTAAATGCCCAAACGATAGCTAAAGCTTCTAATTCAGTAACGGAATAATTTTTTTCAGATTTTGTTAGCACTCGGCTAGCAAAAGCAATGGTTTTCTGAACGGTAGTGTCATTTTCTATGGCTTCTTGAAATAAATGGGCACCAAGACCGACTTTAGAAGAATCCGTACTAAGGCAGAAATCTTGTGACAGATCAGGATGAGCTAGTATTGGCGCGTGAAGTAACGCTTCTTTCAAAGAATTGAATTCCAACTGTGCTTGTTCGTCCCAGTTCCAAATAGTATTTTTTCCAGTGAGAGAACAAAGTTTTGGTGTAACTAGAATTTGCATATTCAGAAAACGACGGTAAAAATTTACGAGACCTAGAAAACTGCGGACTTGTCTTTTTGTGGATGGAACTGGAATGGCTCTGATTGCTTCTAACTTTTCAGGATCCGGCTGAATGCCTTCAGAAGAAATAATATGTCCCAAAAACCTCACCTTTGACCTACCGAATTCAGACTTTTCCAAGTTAACTGTAATTCCAGATTCTGCAAAAATACGTAACAGACTGTTGAGGATGCGATTATGTTGTTCCCATGAAGCTTCCGCTATTAGAATATCGTCCGCATATAAGGTGATGTGACGTTTTAAGAACTCAGGTAATATGGAATTTAGCCCGCGAATAAATGCTGCTGAAGAAATGTTCAAACCAAAGGGAAGTTTCCGAAACTGATAACAAACGCCGAAACAAAGGAAAGCTGTGTATTTTCTGCATTCTGGATGAAGTTCGATCTGATAAAAGCTGGATCTGAGATCAATGGAAGACAACACTTTTACACCATTAAAATTTTGAAGAAGTTCTTCCATCGTCTGCGGCCTGTCTGTTTCAGGAATAATGATAGTATTGATTTGTCTCGAATCTAAGACAAGTCTGATCGATCCACTTTTCTTTTCAACAACATGTAATGGATTGTTGTATGAGCTTACTGCGGGCTCAATAATGCCCTCGTCAAGCATAGATTGTATTTCTGTTCTAACACGGTCCCTATAATGTGCTGGAATTACATATGGTCTAACACAAAATTTAGTATGCTCACGAACACGAAATTGGTATTGAAATCCCTTGATTGTTCCTGTTTTATGAGTAAAAACTGTGGAATGTGCTTGTAAAATCTCAAAAAGGTCCTGCCTATCAGTGTCATTACAATTCTCAATTGTTTGAATTTTATTCTGAATTAACTTATTAATGTCAAATGCGCCGTCGATATCATCCCTGTCAGTACTTGCAGAGTGATTGTTAGTGTCTAGTTCCGTAGAAAAGTCCGAACTGTTGTCTAACAGAAGGTAAAGCCGATTAATTTCCTCGTCATGGTTTGAGAGCCAGTCTTCAAATTTCAAAGCTATTGACTTACCTTCTTTCTCTAAACTTATTTCAGCATCGTGAAAGCTTAAGATTGCTTTGTATTCATTCAAAAAGTCTACTCCCAGTATAATTTCCGTCGACAATAATGGAACAATAAAAAAGTTCATAGAGAAGCTGTGGCTTTGGCAAAAGAATTCTAAATTGGTTTGTTGGCGTACATCTACACTTTTTCCAAAGATTGCACCTTGTAATTTAATCTTACGTAACGGAAGTATGGGGCAATCGTTCGATTTGTTGCATTTGCTAAAAGCTGTTTCACTAATTACTGAAATGGGACTGCCAGAGTCAAGTACTGCCGTAAATTTTACGTCATTTACAGTAATGTGAATCACAGGATATGCAATGTTGTTATGTTTTACGTCGTGTTCCTGGAGTAAGATGTCCCTAATGTCTTCCATTTTTACGTAATTACTAGCTACGGCAGATGCGTCGTTAGTGTCATAAGAACGTTTTGTGGCTGCCAGCGGTGTGAGTCATTGCCTATTGTCTCTTTGTTGGCGCGCGTCGTTATTGGGATTTGGAGACCTAACTTCTACAAATTCACCTCCTCGAGAGGGCCCTGCTCTGTTTGAATCCCGCCAGTTCTGATGCAATTCAGGTCTGTCGTTACGATCACATCGTCTGTCGTCATGTCGGTAGTTCCTGTAGTTTCTTTCTTGTCGGTTAAGTGGTGGAGAATTTCTCCCTGAATCGTAACTGCGCGCTGAACTGTTCCGTCTGAAGTTATTCTGTCTCCCTTGATAATAATTATTTTGGTTCCCATATTGTCTGTTTCTCTGATTGTCTCTGTGATAGTCACTACCGCGGAGAGGTGATCTTTCCCTGTAATTATTACTACTCTGCCAACGGTTGTCGTACGGGTGGTGTCTATTTTGGTCACGATTTGCGTTGTAAGAATAGACCAGTCGTGTCCGGTTATTGTTTCTGTCGTCACGGAATTGTGACGGATGTGACATGTAATTGTTGTGTCCTTGTTTTCGCGTTCCGCGATTATCAGTGTCAATTTCTAGTTCTTGTAACAGTCCCTGAAAAGCTTCAATGTCGTCTTTGCAACGTCCTGCTAAAATAATATGTCTCAAATGTTCGGGCAGTTTGATTAAGCAAATGCGGATGAGTTCTGAGGGGCTGTATGGGTTTGACAGGTACTGATTCTTGTGCAACATGTCTTCAAAATATTTGACAAGACTGGAAAATTCAGATTGTTCGAAATGTTTCATCATTATGATGTTATGTTTTACGCGGTCTTGTGTGGCTTGAGACCAATATGCTGAGAGGAAGGCATGGTAAAATTCTCCTTCACTGTGGCAATCGTGAATTACCGATCGCATTCTTACAGCTGGTTCATTCTCCAAGTAGCCACACATAAATTCTAATCTGTGCTCCAGTGACCAGTTGGGAGGAAAACAATGAGAGAATTGATGGAGCCACGCTTGTGGATGAATGTCGTTGCCAGAATTCTTAAATGTTTTGAATTTACGTGTAGTAATGAACAGCTTATAGTCAAAATCATCATGTCGTCGAGTCGCATATCGGTCATTGTTAGGTCGTGTCGGCCGTTCCATCTCAAAATTCGGTGTACCTTGCCAATTTCTTTCATAATTACCGAAATGCCCTGTGTTATTATTTTGTGGCTTTTGCGTATTTCTAAGTTCCTCTTCCCGTGTTGGAGCGCGAGTGTCCTCTGAAATACGTAATTCTTGTATTACCTGTGTCAGCTGTTCTTGTACTTCCCGGATTTCTCTTTGGTGTTGCGTATTAATTTGATTCAGATTTTGTTTCAGTTTCTTAATTTGTTCGCTCTCTTCTGTGTCATTAAAGACTACCGGTTTTGTGTCATTCAGATTATCATCTACCTTCGTAGATAAGTTAGTGACCTGATCCGAAAGTTCGGCTACTTTCTCTGATAATGAACTAATTTCCTCCATGTGTCTTTCTGAACCAATTTTCAGAGTATCTACTGTGTCCCTTAAGTTTTCCTGAGTTTTTGCAAGTTGTGTAACCGAATCGGTAGATGCAACTGAGTCAATTTTAGCCCACAAGGTCTCATGATTTTCATGAACAATGGTTTGCAGTTCTTTTATGGCTGCTTCGTGATTCTGTAATGCATTTTCATGCCGCGAAAAAATAGGCTGAAAATGCTCACAAATTTGTGTTTTTACGTCATTACACACTTTTTGACATTTCGATTCAATGTTATGTAACTCAGTAGTTAAATCTTCACGTGTTTGTTCAAGTGTGGTGTCTAACTTCCGAAGATTTTTTTCCATTGTGTCTAACTTTTTAAGATTTTGTTCCACTGTGTCTAACTTTTTAAGATTTTGTTCCACTGTGTCTAACTTTTGAAGCTTTTGCTGTGTTTGTCTCTGATTTTGTTCCATTGTGTCTAACTTTTGAAGCTTTTGCTGTGTTTGTCCCATTTGTTGTATTAATTGTAATAACAATGCATTGGTGTCTGAAACATGTTCCTCAGTGCTTTTCGGCTGTGAATTTGCACCGGAAACATTCACATTTTGACAAGCAGAAAATGTGTCTTGACTTATTTGAGAAAACGGTGAGGATCCAAAACCTGAATCTACAGTATTTGCGAAATCGTGTCGTGTCATTTCGGCATCCTGAGGCGAGCTATTGCCGACCGATCGATCGATAATGCTTCCCTCTTCACTAATTGTTTCACTGTCCACGCCATTGTTTGCCGCCCGCTCCATTTCCCTATGCACAATTACCAAATTACTACTTTGAACATCAGTTAATTCATTACTCGGTGGCGCTAACATACTGCTTTCATTTTCACTGTCATTTCTCAGTTTACTTTGGAGCCTAGTATTACGTTTTTCACACGCCATTATTGTCACAGTATTTCACACGACAACACAGAAAAACACAATTTGAAGAGCAAAATAAAATAACGTAGCAATGGAAATAATGTCTAGTTAATTGCAGCTGCGAAATACTTGGTGCAAATCTACATGCATGCCACAACTGTTTTACTCTACAACAATGAAAAACTACAACTACAAAGGAGATTCTCTCTACAATTACGCGCTAGCAATAAACAAAAGCTACACTAAATACACAAACTACAAGAAAAAAATCAGAAGATTCCAGTGAGGTATCCTCGGCTAAGGGTCGACATATGTAACGTCCCCATTGAACAATTTATATAGGACTGTGCTTAACCTGACACACAATACTTTGTTAGCGCAACGCAATCTGACTTTCAAAATTCCCTACAAAAGAATGGCCCTGACTAACATTAAACTATACCCTTCACAAATCACTTACCTCACAACAATCTTCGCTGCTCAAGCTACTGCAATACAGCAAGCGCCACTACTGCCAGCTAAATAAAAGATTCAAACTACTGAAGGCACTAACTACTGATAGGGGTAGTTAGCAAATGAAAGATATTAATAGAGAACAAACAATGTATTTACCTTGATATCATCATATATAAATATAGCAGTTCATGAAAAATTACAAAACTCCGCCATCTCTCTCCCCACATCCACCACTGCTGGCGGCTCACCTCCAACTGCGCAACGCTACGCGCTGTTCACAGCCAGCTGCCTAACACTACAATGGCGAGTATTACAACAATGCAAAGCAGCCACAGAATGCACACAGCACAGCCAGTGTTTGTCATACAGAGGTGGCGTTACCAATAAAAAACCTAAACAGCCTACTTACATAGAGAAAACATAAACAGCCTACTTACATAGAGAAAACATAAACAGCCTACTTACATAGAGAAAACATAAACAGCCTACTTACAAGGTAGATGTTTGTTATGCCTTGTCATGTCGCAAACTGTACAGGGTATTTTTCTTTGCTGAGAGCACTATTCATACTTGGACATGTTACAGCAATGGCTGCTGCCTCCAGTGAAATCAAACTTTCTCTTAATCTTTCAGCAGGATGGGACTCCTCCCCATTTTCATCGTGAAGTTCATAGGTCCTGAACACGATGCTGCTGCATCGATGTATCGGCCATGCTACAGAAGGCGACAGCTTTTCATGAACTAGCCTCCCCAGTCACCACATCTCACTCTGTGTGACTTTTTTCTGTAGAGACACACTAACGATTTGGTGCAGGTACCGCCTCTAACACGAGATGTAGCAGAGCTCAAGGAGAGAATATGTTAAGTGACTCCCACAGTCAACAATGCTATGCTGGGACGGACATGAAAAGAATTCGATTACCGTATTGATGTACGCTGGGTCACTCATGGTTTGTATAGTGAATGGTTGTAAAACAACTTTCAGAGTCTCTCTTCAAAATGTAATATGTATAACATCAGTACAATGTTTAGTTCGTGCCCAATAAATAATTGAAAGTATTCCCAGATTTTATATACACCCTGTATTAACCAGTGGGAGATGGAAACAGAAATTAACCACGGTGAGCTTAGACCAAATTGTACTCACTTTGCCATCATAGGACCAAGTGGATGTAGCAAAACTATGTTATTGATTCGCAATACTTTAGCTCTATGATGGTTAAATGGCGACAATTTTAATTATACATACACATTCTAAAAGGTTGGCTCAGCCAAAATCTTTGGAATTTATAATAATATCTAAAAACGGGAGACAAACATAATTAGTAGGTTACAATTTTTACTGAGAATAATGATGAAATTATATTTTTCGATGAAAGTTAGCACAGTTCAGTTGTAGTACATCTGATGATTTTATTCTCAAAAATTAGGATGTAGTAGTAGAATATTATATTAGATGACACCAAAAAGGAATAGGTTACTTTTATTGTGGTCAGACACATTCTGAAATACCAAAACAATTAGTAATATGTAATTTACATTATTTAAATATTTTTAGACAGGATCACACAAATCTAAAACATATTTACCATGAGTTTGTAGATGGTGTTTTAAAATTTTATGATTTTTAAATAAACGTGTAGTAAACATTTGAATTAGGATCAGTTTGGATTTCTTATGACAGACATGACCAAGAAACATAATGAAGGGAAATATGGAGGCAACTTAAAGATTCTTAAATATATATGGGGGCAAAAAGTGCTTGATTTCTTAAAATGCAGACATTAAACAAAAATGTTGTAAACTATATTAAAATTTCAGTAGCATCGAAGGATCAATACCTAAATATGTGTTAAACAAGAACCTAAAACATAAATATTAAAGAGGAATGTACAACAGAAATGTTGAACAGTAATGTAAATACAGAGGTTTAATGATATTTTTATCTTTAATAACTGTTTACAAAATAAGACATAAAGGGTTTTTAAAAAGTTGGAAGGAAAGGAAGGAAAAGGGAAGAATTAAAAGACGAGTCTAAAAATTGAATAAACAACCAGGAACAGAATACCAAACATATGAAAAAGTAGATCAGCCTGTTACTGATGCTATAGGAAAGGTAAAAGAGGGAACTGAAAGCTTGGCAACAATTTGCTGAAGCTATAGAACAAAACAGAGAAGTAGAAAACGAAATGGCTCCTACCATTCCTTATCACTATCATTTAGGAGAATTCAGTAGCACACCACCTTTGAAACAATATGGAAGTCGACAGTGGGATTATATGCCAAGTGAATCGGAAATACAAGATCTTTGACGAAATATTAAGCAGGTGTTAAACCTGGGAAAAAGTTAAAAGCTGAAGCTCAGTGTGATATTAAGAAAATAAAGGAAGATGATGTTAAAAAGTATCTATAACTGAAAGAATGCTAGAATATATTGACCGTAGTGAAGATAAATATTTGGTATTAAGACCTGTCAGCACATTTAAATTTGTTGGTAAATTACCAACTGAATAATTGGTGAAAGCAAATAGGAAGGTGCAAATGGATTAATGATTCTTTTAACTGAAAAACAGATTGTTATGGATGATTGGGGTAAAATATCTCATGCTGTTGGTTTATCAACTTCTGCAGGTATTCTGTACCATTCAGGAGCATTATCTTCTGATGATATTACAAATAAAAGGAAATAAAATAAAGTATCAGTAATAAATATACATATTTTATATAAGAAAATATCAAAGATTATTTTCTAAAATTATGAGTAAATTTAGACTCAAGTACACATAGAAGAACATGTGAAAGTTTAATGACGCTATATACAGAAAAACCTGTCACTTGTATTGAAATGAATGATGTCATACATTCAATCAGTAGGTTAATGGTCATTAGGAAATTTTATTATGGAAATTAGAAAATTTTATTCCTGATTATTTTATGGATAGTCCTTTACATCTAGATTATGCTTATTTTTTGAATTTCTAAGGTTTATGAACATTTGGCTGATAAACGAAAATCGATTTGCTGAACTGAGTAGTTGTTTCGTGAATGAGTTAGCGATATTAAGGCCTGCTACAGTGGTTTCCTCAGTGTGAGCAGCAGAAGTAATGAGATCAAGATAACATCACAGCTGCAGCGCTTTGTTACAGATGTGAAGTTAAAGGATTGTATATTGCCTTATGCAATAGCTCAGCACCAAGGTGAGTGGATTTGAGTCATGAAATGTTTGCTGGTGGCGTTTCATGGTGTGAATCCTGCTTAAGTACTGAGTATGTTTTAAAAATCCTGGGGCAGTGTTGCCCAAGGTTTCTTCATAGAGACAGGAGTTTTATGGAAAAAAAGAAAACAGTATATTCAGTAGTAAATTTCCAACAAAATTTTTTTTTTTTTTTAAATTAGTTGAAACTGGGTAGCTGAAAATAAAATAAGTGAACTTTTACAAAAAAAAGTGACTAAGTTGAAACAAATTATTGTTTCAACTTCATTCAATTTTAAAAATCTAAATAAAATTTTCAAACATAAATAAAGTAATCAATAACCAGCTATAATACTTAAGAATTATTAAGTAAGATTTCAGTAATGGCTCAGCACGATGATTTACAAAATTAACAGAATTGAGAAAAGAAATATATCTTACAATATTTCAGAAGACACAGTTATACTAACTAAATTTAATCAAACAGTAACATTAACTCTAGAAGACATATTTAAAATTATACTACCAGACCATCACACAAAAATAATTTCAGAAGATCAATATAAACTAGAGCCTAGTTGGTTTGAAATTAAAGTTAAAAGAATTAAAAATAATTCTGCTCATGTTACTGAATTTAAATAAGTTATTTAAAATTATTTATCTCAGAAACATTTAAAAATTGCCTTTTGTTTTAAGTGGTTCAATCTCTCTCAGTTGCAACTACTTATCTGAACGTGTATTGCACTATTTTAGCTTTCTTTTCTCTTGAATGAGACCCATCTTATTCCCTCAATTTATTTGTATTCTCTTTCTGGTCAGTTTCACTAGCCTCTTTTCTAATTACTCATCCATTATTCTATTACTTGTCTCCAGATCTTCCCTACATTCTTTTGTATTAAATTCCACTGTCTTGTGTATGGCTTGTACCAATGAAATTACTTAGTAATTTCACAGTCGGGTTTTCAGTCATAACTAAGAACCCATTGTTCAACTGCAGCATGACAGGCAGCAGAAGCTGCACACATTTTGACCATAACATCAGAAGTACTAGTACATTCAAGTGGCAAAGCTACTTCAGAAACAGCTGCACTATTGCTCATAGTAAAATAACTAAGAGTCACAACGGTGAAACCATTGCCCTCAGCACTCTCAAAGTGACTGAAAAACATACTAAGTGAATCACCACAAGATATATTTCCGTCATCTTGAGGTGTAGCAGTATTCGGGGAACCACCATTATTGAAGAGATATCCTGTTTCTGTGGCGCTAGTAGGCAGTGGATGCCAGGGAATGGCTCAGTTACAAATTCCAATAACGACTTCTGCAAAACCTATCGCATGAAAATAAATTTCACAGCTTTCTCCTTAGAGCGTTTCATTCTCAAAACAGAACCCGCAAGCAACGAAAACACCATGCTTAAAAACAACAGCCTTCTGAAAACACAGCTTAATAGCAGTAAATCCAATATTTACACGAGAATTTCAGAGTGATTATTAATAATCAGTTACTCAAGAAAGGTAGCTTCCCTTCACTGATGGTTCTGGGTTTGTAATTCAGACATTTTGCTCGAACCTGGCTCTTGTTAAACATCCACCTGGTTCCACTAAACATGCAGACTGGTTACATCATAACTTTGGCTGAAAAAGCAAACATTATTAACAAATTGAGTGTGTATCAAAATTGATTGCTCAGAGGTTTACCCGAAACAGTTCAGTGTGGGATACAAGGCACAATGAGTTTACAACATGAATTTATGTGAAGTTAAACAATCTTCCATTGTGGCACATAAGCTGATTCCTAATTGACAGGTCGTCTATCAAAAGAAAATAAAACACTTTCCAACGAACTAAACAGGTTCAGTCACTGTGGTTAATGGATGGAGGAATTAACAGAACATCGGCTTGCAGAACCTGACCGAAACTATCATTCTAGAAACAGTATAATCACATTTACTGCCGGGTTACCACATAATGTACCGTGTCCAAAATGTCAGAAATCGCAGTCACAAAGGCACATTGAACACCAGCGAACTACACCTTCCCAAACGGGGAGTGTGTATTCCGCCATATAGGGCAGCTAATGCCTTCACTGTTGTTGCATGCACTTCCACACACTGCAGTTAACAACCCAGCACGTAGATCACAGCAAACTCCTAATCACAGTTCGGAGCAGCGAGGTATCATCGTTTCCGCCAGAGGGAACATAAACCATCTCTGCCCAGCGAATCATACAACCAGAGAAGTGCCCATTTTTGTTTACGAGAACCAAAAATCATGCAACCCTTGGCACAACTCCTGTCAGTTCTACCCCTTCTAGTCTGCGTCAGTTTTCGACTATTCACTGAATAACAGCAGCACTAAAGGGATGGTAGCTTTTTGAAAGAAACACACTGGCACATAGGTATACAGAAGAATTACAAGTGCTACCTCCATAGGCATCTGCAAGGTGAGGCCCAGTGAGGGGACTTGCCCTCTGGTGAAACCTAGCTACAGATTTTCTAGCAGTTATTTTCTGAGACTCCACTAAACTGCAGATTCAACATTTTTGACAGTGACGAGAAATAATGCAGCCGTATCAATTACCACATATGTTATATTTCCCTGGTTGTCACTCTGTACACCAGAAAAGACGCTGACAGGAAGAAAACACAACACCAAAAAGGAGTTTGCGACATAAATGAAATTGTAGGAGTATTTCTACGTCTGAAAGATGATGTCTATTCAAATTTCGCACCACTCGCATAAGAGTGATGCCAGTGTCGCCACTATGAGGTTGCAAATCAGGAGTGCTGTAAAACACGCTGTAACGTTCCCGAGTGTTATTTACCTCTGAGACTGGACGTGGTGAGTTGATGATAGTTCAAAATGGTTCAAATGGCTCTGAGCACTATGGGACTTAACTGCTGAGGCCATCAGTCCCCTAGAACTTAGAACTACTTAAACCTAACTAACCTAAGGACATCACACACATCCATGCCCGAGGCAGGATTCGAACCTGAGACCACAGCGGTCGCGCGGTTCCAGACTGTAGCGCCTAGAACCACTCGGCCACCCCGGCCGGCTTAATGATAGTTACGAATGTCTTTAATGTGACAAAGACGTCGTTATCAACATCTCACTTTCAACGAGAAGCTGGATGTTCCATATTCGATATTGCAGAAAGACTTAGCAAAGAATGTAGTGGCGGTACTTGACTGCTAGTATCGGTAGTCACAAGAATGTATGGCTGCAAGAAGACTGGGCTCCAGAAGGCTACATGGCATTACTGAGAAGAGAGACCATCGTGTTTGGTGTATGGCTCTGACGCATCGTCTGTCATCTGCAGTAGGAATTCGAGCAGCACTTGGCACCACAGTTACACAACAAATTGTTACAGATCGGTTACTTCAAGGATAGAGCGAACCAGATGCACTGTAGCATGTATTCCAGTGATCCAAAACCACTGCAATTTGGGAGTTCATTGGTTTCAAGCGACAGGTCATTGGAGGGATGGATGGAGGTCTGTTGTGTTTCCTGTTGAAAGCTGGTTCTGTCTTCGGTGACAGTGATGGCCGTATGTTGGTCTGATGGAGGCTAGTTGAGCACCAGCAACCAAACTATCTGTGTGCTAGACACACTGGACCTACACTTGGAGCTGTGGTCTGGGATGTTATTCTTAATAACAGCAGGATCACTATCGTGATTGTCCGAGGCTTCCTGACTGCAAATTTGTACGTCAGTCTGGTGATTCGAACTATTGTGCTGCCATTCACGAACAGCATTCCAGAGGTTGTTTTCCAACAGGATAACGCTCGGTAATTCCAGCGTCATCCGCAAACAGTATTGACAGATCAAGTGCAACAGATAAGAAACTCCATCCCATCTCATGTCGTGTCTCTTGACGGTTCTCTCTACCACTATTCTTGAAGACATGCCACCAAAATATGGCAATAATGCCAAAATATGGCAAGAGTGCCATTGTAATGGGTGCCTCTGCGTCTTCATTTACATCCCTACTCTGTAATTACTTATAACACGGCATATGCGTCTATCAGAATTGCTGTTCTGTCGAAACACTGTTCTTAGGTTTTGTAGCTCACCTGGTAGACTGTCAGTATCTGAAATCACTTTTTCTCTTTGTTCTACAGAGCATAGGACACCACACCCTTGTTCAGGATGATGACAGCTTCTGGCCACAAATATAACTCTGGGCGAGATGGTTTGCGATAGATACTGTCTCCTGTTGTACTGTCTGTCTTTTCCTAACCATGACATCCAGGAATGGTAAAATGCCTTGCTTCTCTATTTTCAGTGTGAACTGAATATTTGGATGGAGAGAATTCATATGATCGAGAAACACATGTGATTTCTCCCTTCTGTGGAGCCACACGGCACATGTATGGTCAACATACCGCCGGAAGCAGGGAGGTTGGAGACTTGCTGACTGCAGTGCCTTTTCCTCGAAGTTCTCTATATAACAGCTGGCCACCATGGGAAACGGAGGGCTTCTCATAGCGACACTGTCCACTTGTTCACAATGTTGGTTACTGAATACGAAATAGGTTGAAGTAAGCACTTGTTAAACCAATGGCACAATGTCTTTCTCAAACTTGCTTAAGAAAAGCTCTAGCGATTCCTGTATAGTTACTTTCGAAAATAAAGACACAACATCGAAGCTAATAAAAAAATCCGACGGTTGTAGTTTAAGCGTCTTCAGGGGTCCTATAAAGTCCTCTGAATTTCAGATCCGATGGTCACATTTGCCTATGAGAGTCCCCAACAGTGAAGGAAGGTGTGTAGCCAGGAAACTGGTAGCAGCTCCAGTGTTTCTCACTACCGGGTAAAGAAGAGACCCTTTCTTATGTATCTTCAGTAGGACGTACCGTCTTGGCGAAATGGTAGCTTATTTGCACAGGCCCTTAATGACTTTAGTTGGAATAGAAACCTTGTTGAGAAGATCTAATGTTTTCTCTGTATCATGCGGGTAGGATCCTGTCCCAGCTTGCGATTTGAACGGCCCACTCTCAGCTTGCCATAAAGAGTGTTGTCAAGCATCACCTCTGCCTTGTATTCAGTTCGTCAGAGAAGGACGGTGGCTTTCCCCTGGTCGACAATGAAATGATGAGTCCTTTCTCTACCCTCAATTCACGCAAAGTTTTTCTTTTCCAAAACTGATATTAAACTTTCGGTGGAGCTCAGGTTAAAATTAGACAGGTGTCCCTCCTAATCTCTTCTACAACAACACTGGGAAATTTCAAAATTGTCTATCCTAATCCAGTTATCACTACTCGGGTTAGAAATGTCCCAGGATTCGGTGCGTAGTTCAAACCTTCCTCGTGCACAGAAATCCCGACATCATCCAGGATCCAATCCGTCAGATGAAACGCCGTACATCGACATGGTCCACTTCCTTCTTGCAGGTGGCCCTCGAGACAAGCATATTTGGATATTTGGCGAGCCTTTGTTTGTTTATTTCGACCAGTCAGCTGGCGCGCAGGTGTTACAATCAATCCAATCCCAGGACAGAGCTGATTTGTCCGAAGAAGTCTTTAGATGAATCGATAGTAATTTGTTGGGCACTATGTGTTGACCCCGTCGTGTATAATGTACCCTCTCTCTCACTAAGGTTGCAACTGCTCGTCGTCTAATTCTAGAAGCGGCCGCAGAGACGATATAATGTCTAAATTCAGCAAAAGGTGTGATAATTTTGTGAGACGACCAAAGGACTATCACCATAGAAAGTGCAATGAGTAGTCAGGACGATAGTAGATATTTTGGCCATAATACATCAGGAACAGCTTGGTGGAGGCGTCCTTTTGCCTCACATGTGAAGCAATAGATGTCTGGCATTTCTGACAGTGGAAAGAGAGGGGCCTAATGTGGAATATCTGGAATGCCGCTGTCAGCGACATCTCAAGCTGCCTGTTGGAACTCACTTCTGCTGAGGCGTAATTTTTTCCCGAATGCCGTCGATGCGCTACAGTTTTCTTGTCACGGCAGCTGACTAAGGCCTTAGTGTACAGTAGTCTGCCTCTCTTACTATGTAACTTGCTAAACTCACGTATTTCGTTGGCAGATGTGATTTTTCAGGTTTTCCCGACGGATCTGTTGCAAATAAACTTCTAGGGTTTTCCGTCGTATCATACTGTTTAAATTCCATAATATTTCGTCGATACTTCAGTTCGACATCTTCACTTGGTGGTAGATACTGTTGTCAGAGTCCGCCTGCTTAGCTGAGTGGGTACGTACTTGCCTCTCATGCCGTGAGCCCTCGTTCGATTTCCGAATCGCCCCGGATGGGGCTTCCCGTCCAGCAGTGCCAAACAATCATTTCATTTTTCACCGTTGTCACTGGCGCAAGGTGAGACTTGTAAGCTCTTGCTATCTCTGGATTTGCGTGAATGACATTTTTGCGGAAGTCTGATTGTACATCGGCAGTGTCATATATTCTACACACCAACATGAGTAGTCTTTTTCTACCACTTCCGCCGGTTATTTTACATAGTCTGATGGAGTGTTGAGTATTCTACCTGTCTTATTTCATCTTCAGGTGACCAAAGTTCTTTTACATTCAGGTTCTAATACTGTATCCCCTACATCTTCAATGTCGACACCTGTTTCTTCTTCTGTTATGCTATCCGACAAGTCTTCCCCAATCAGAGGCCTTCATTGTATTCTTTCCATCGATCTGTTCTCTCCTCTGCATTTAACTGGGAAATTCCAGTTGTACTCTCAGTGTTACAACCCTTGCTTTTAATTTCAGTGAAGGTTGTTTCGACTTTTATGTACGCTGATTCAGTTGCTGCGACAATCGTTTATTTTAGACTCCTCACATCTTTCCTGCAGCCGCTTCGCCTTGGCTGCCCTGCATTGCCTGTTTATTTCATTCCTGAGGGATTTATCTTGCTGTATTCCTACGTTTCCTCGAACATTATTATACTTCTTTCTTTCGTCTATCAACTGAAGTTTTTCATCGTGTGTCCAAGGTTTCTTCGCAGTTCCTTGTACCTATGTTCGTCTGTCCTATTTCTGATTGCCCATTTTAGAGATACCCGTTCCTCTTCAACTGGACTTCCTAAACTGGCATCCCTTATTGCAGTATCTACTCCTCAGCGAACTTCAAACGCGTCTCATCGTTCCTCAGCACGTCAGTATCCTATTTTCTTCAGGGATAATACAGACGGGTATATGTATCAGCCTGAAGAAAGAGGCCCTGGCCCGGAAAAGGCCGAACTCAAAGTTACATGCGAAATTTTTTCTGATACCTCTGACAGTGTAATACATACATAGATACTATTGTTGCTAAGATTGGAGTGAAGCAAATTTCACTGGTAGTGTTGACCAAAAAGAGAAAGAAATGTCTAATAAACATGGGCACTTAATCGCATACCTTAAGAGCTATGATTACCGCTTCATCTTCTATAGTGTGAAATTAACCTCTTCTTCTGAAAACTCTTTGCTTTCCATATCTTTGCACCAAGTAGTATGGACCAAACAAGAAAAAATGCCCACTAAATATGGGCTCTAAAACGCAGTCATTAAATGGTATGTGTGTCTGATCAGTAGAAAACATGAAGTTCACAATATTGAAGCGGAAGAAGCTCTCATACCTCTTAAGGTACGAATTTTCGAGGACATGTTTACTAGAACGTTTTCTGGTATTGATCCACACAGCAATCTCAAAAAGTTGACAAGCCTACTATCCTATCAGAAATAGTACCGATTTCCCTATCACAGGTATTACAATGATTTTTCCGGTTTATCAGGAGCTTTCAGTATGTCATGGAACAACTCTTTGGGAAAGCAGGGTGCTTTATTCAGCATTCCACTCTTTTGGCTACAAAAACCTATTTTTCAACATGATATCAGTTCACTGAGACAGCCATACGCCACCTTATTAGGAAGGCCTGTATGCACGCATGGTACCACTCTACTGATCAGTGCCGGCCGGTGTGGCCGAGTGGTTCTAGGCGCTACAGTCTGGATCCGCGCGACCGCTACGGCCGCAGGTTCGAATCCTGGATGTTTGTGATGTCCTTAGGTTAGTTAGGTTTAAGTAGTTCTAAGTTCTAGGCGACTGATGACTGATGTTAAGTCCCATAGTGCTCAGTTCCATTTGAACCATTTTTTCTACTAGTCAGTGTATTAGCCAAAGTCTTAACATCCCCATCATCCACATACCGCTTCCAGCTTTTTTGGGCCAAAATAGATGGAACTCTAAATGTGTGAGACCCGGGTTGTGGGACTGCTGGGGAAGCACAATCAGATGACGTTATGTGATCTCCTCTCGTTTGCACAGATTTGTGTGACGCCTTGCATTGTCATAGAGAAGGATAATGTCGTTTGCATTTTTGTTGCCACGAATACGCTGAAGTGATTCCATCACTTTCCTAAGGGTAGCACAGTACATTTCAGAGTTGATCGTTGCACCATGAGGGAGTACATTAAACAGAATAACAACTGCAGAGTCCCTGAAACCCGTCGCCATGACTTTACCTGCTGTAGGTACGGCTTTGAAGTTCTTCTTCGGAGGAGAAGCGGTGTTCCGCTACGCCATAATTTGCCGTTTTGTTTCCGGTACGAAATAATGATCCCGTGTTCCATCACCTGCGACGATGTCCAACAGTGATTACTGCGATGGGACTCGTAACGCGTAAGGAATTCAGCACAGATCATACTTTGTTGCACTTTGTGGTGTTCTGTTAGGCAGCGAGGAACCCAGCAGGTACATACCTCTGAGTACTCCAACTAGTGGATGACTGTGTCAGAACTGCCAAAAAAGACGTCCAGCTGAGGAGCAGCGAAATTTTGGTGGTGCGTTTCTTTTTTTTTGTTATTTTTGTGTTTTTTTTCTTTTTTTTCTTTAAATATTTGAATCTTTTATATTTTCTTAGTTTTAAAATTTTTAAATTTCTTATTTTGTTTCTAAAAGTTTTATTCTTGCTTATTTATTCACTTTTTCTTTGTATTATATGTAAGTTTTGTTAAACTAAATGTTCTGTCGATCACTCCGAATAAGAGTGTCCGCACGTTCCACTACGGCAGGAGCTTTTGCTGACTGCGACACGTGGGAGATTGGACAGATTTGAGTAACCTTGGTGCAATGACGGCAGACGCCTCGCCCAGAGAGTCGCCGTGCTTATTGTAAGTGCTACGTCCCCGTAGATAGTCTCCTTAAAATTCTGAGACGCTCTAGTTTTCTGCCAAAAAAAAAAAAAAAAAATCAATGATATGCCTCTGCTTGGAACGCACCTCCATTACAGACCCATTTTGAAAACTACACACTGTGTCCAGACTAAGCGCCTGCAACTCTCGCTTCTCGCGAGGCAGACCGGTAGAGCGGGCCCCGGACCGATTAGGGGTCAGCCTGATAGGTCGGTCCGGAAACATAGACGCTTCCCAGAGATCACCAGGAGGCGTCCCCGGCGCCGCAAGAGGTCGCTACAGCCGCGGACCTCTTTCCTTCCGCTCGACACGTGACTGCAAATAGAGCCAGCCATATCGATGCGCCAAGCAGTATTTAGGCTGGCGCAGGAGCCTGGAGAGGCAGTTCACGCCGAGCGAGCCCACTGGTGTCATCGTAGCCGCCGCGTCATCGTCCACCGCCGACAGTTTACAGGAGCCGTCCTCGCACTACTCGTCCTCGGATTCAGGTGACGGCAACGTGGACACCCCGCCGCTCTTCACGAGACGCCCGGGGCTTGGTTTGGTGTAGTTGTATGGTTACTACAGACAGTTTATGTTGGGAAGAATCTCTGATTTAGTTATTGGTAGGCTTGGAGGATCAGTCCTACCTCACGAATATTGTTTTGTAAACTTTGAAGAAAGACTTTGGTTTGAATAAAAATGATATAAATCACACTCAGAGATTTTCCTGTCCGCGGACGGCGGATGTATTACTACATATAGCGCCGCCGCCTATCAGAACTTCATGAAACTATAGAGGCTGAAGTGGGAATATTCCGCGTTGTGGCTCTGAGCACTATGGGACTTAACATCTATGGTCATCAGTCCCATAGAACTTAGAACTACTTAAACCTAACTAACCTAAGGACTTCACACAACACCCAGTCATCACAAGGCAGAGAAAATCCCTGACCCCACCGGGAATCGAACCCGGGAACTCGGGCGCGGGAAGCGAGAACGCTACCGCACGACCACGAGCTGCGGACTATTTCGCGATGTCCCACAACAAATTTCGCCCTTTTTTTGAAACGAAATTGTTGGAGAAAAAGATGTGTCGCTTTGCTTATCGAATACCCCTCGTATGTTAATGATAGTCCTTACATTTTTGCCCTCACACTGTTACTTAAATTCACATAACCTACGGCAAGGAGCACGGTTTAACATTGTTTACTTGCTTAAGAAACTGATTAGCGACAACTTTTGAAGCTTATTTGCATTCGAACATGTCCAAAAGAACAGACACCACGCATGTAATTCAGCACAGATGCCCACAAGGCTTGAACTCATGGAAATCAGTGAAATGCCGTAAGTAATGAGGATAATGGGCAACTTGCACTACATTAGCAGTGTTTGGATAAGTAGAGAATTTAGGATTACAGGCTTTCTCGAGCCAACGGCCTTGCCGCAATGGTAACACCGGTTCCCGTCAGATCACCGAAGTTAAGCGCTGTCGGGCTGGGATAGCAGTTGGATGGGTAACGATCCGGTCTGCCGAGCGCTGTTGGCAAGCGGGGTGCACTCAGCCCTTGGGAGAGAAACTGTGGAGCTCCTTGATTGAGAAGTAGCGGCTCCGGTCTCGGGAGAGCGGTGTGCTGACCACATGCCCCTCCATATCCGCATCCAGTGACGCCTATAGGCTGGGGATGACACGGCGGTCGGTCGGTACCATTGGGGCTGCATGGCGTGTTCGGGAGGAGGCTGTCTCGGCGTATTTCAGCTACGAAGTCTTCACGGGTTATCAGCCGAGTGGCGTCTTCTAGTCGCAACGTTTCAATGGACTGCGTATCCATCATCTTCAAGAGAATATAACCTTCGCCTGAAGATGATGGACACGCAATCCATTGAAACATTGCGACTAGAAGACGACGCCACTCCGGTGATAACACGTGAAGATTTCATAGTAGAGATTTTGGGTCTGACGGGAGGCGTGTTAAGACAGTTGCTTGTAGCTGCGATGATCACGGTATCCGGATGTCCGCAGCCCGTGGTCTAGTGGCTAGGATTGCTGCCTCTGGATCACGCGGTCCTGGGTTCGATGCAAGGCAGGGTTGGGGATTTTCTCTGCCTGGGGCTGGGTGTTTGTGTCGTCCTCATCATTTCATCATTATCGTTAGTGACACTGGCTAGATTTCATTGTGAACAATTGGACTGTGTAAGAACTGGGACTTTGTACAGGTGCTGATGACCAACAAACCAAACATCATCGTCATCACTGTGTCCGGATGGCGCAGTGGTAAGTGCGTTTGCCCAGTAAGCAGGAGACCTGATTCGAATCCCGAGCAGGCAGAAATTTTCAACTTTCCCCATTGATTAAGTCAATGATGAGTGGCAGCTATAGTCATGAATTCCTTTGTATCATAATTCATTGTGGCTGCGTCATTAAAATGGTGTCTATTCTTTCGGATACTACGTACATAATTATGGATGAACCTGCTTTGCTGCTTACAGCCACGTGGACGAAATGGTTGTTTTCCTGTGCCGCCATCATATTGTGTGGTCCAGTACCTACTAGTAGCTGTGTATGACCCTCTCCTACCCACTTGCTCCACACTGCATCACCTGCCGCAACGGCGTGCACCGTGTGGGTTGCAATGTCGCTGTAGGACAAACTCGTATGTCGGAGACCAATTATTCTGCGCTGTTCGAAATAACTCACTTGTTGATGCTGCTCCCTTGGACACGAACAAGGCATGACGGCACCTGTTTGCAATTTTACCCTTCTTTCGAGAGCTCCACACCGACTGAGCTTGACGTAATAATGTCCCGTAGGGCTCGGATCAGATAAAAGAGGACGCTGCTTTGTATACGTTCACGTCACCTCTCTGCAGTCCTCTGTTTTACGCACCTTGCGATTTTTGTGCGGGTTTAGACTATTATTTCTGGATGTTGCTCTTTCTATATTTTTCCAGCAAGAAAGACAGTATTACAGACTCTTTAATCGCGGATGGCGTTCACTAACCGCACAGCAACGCCTTTATACAAGTTTCGCTTGCAGGTTGTTGTATATTTTTAACTTACTGCGATATTTGATGTGTTTTAATAGGCAAAAACGTATACCATCCCTCCAACCGCTGCCATATACGGTCTTCACCTGCTGCTGTATAATGAAATCACCTGCTGCTGCATAGTGTCTTAATCGCCGTTAAGTTAAACTGTATAAAAACAATGTGTCCAAAACAGAGCGACCACAGTTGAGGGGAAAAAAATTAAATATTGACATAGCTTCTATTAAAAGTGTCTATATTAACGCTCAGTGCCGAAGTGCTAGTACTGTATGATGGATAAGCCTTCAACGCCATAAAATATAGCCAACATAACGAATTGAGGTACATTGTGTCATTTACTGCCCATGTCGCTATAAACATATATTTTGATATCAAAATGAATAAATTGTAAAATCCATCGGCCTTAAAGTAGTTACAAAGTACTAATTAAATACCACCATTATCATGGAAATTAAGTGTAAGTCAGGCAGCGCGACAACTCACGGTCTTTTGACAGGTTGCTGATGAGTAGCTGCCACTGCGTAGTATATCTTTTTTGAAGCGCACATTCAAAGTGAAGTACCGTGAGACGTAATTATAAAATCGGTGTTTTCTAAGTTAATAAGCCCTTATTGTGATCATCAAAAACAGGCATTGCGGAAGGTCAGGCAATATGCTTTAGATGTTACATTTTTTCTGATATCTGCCTACGCAGTTTCATTTATTCAGTTTACCATGTTGCGGACCGTGGCACAAAATACTCTATAACAATCAAGAATTTGCCTTCAGCATTAATAAATTTGATACTTCATCAGGGGATAGTAATTAGGATCTAAGTGCTGAATATATGCTTCACTATCAGGTTGTTGTCAGAACACAGACACTTAAAAAAACTTTTCATTCCAGTGGTGTATAGTAAATACTGCATAAGTGACATATAACCCTTCATTCACAATTCATGTGCAAATATTTTTGACAAAGTAAACATGAAACGAAGAACGAACATTCGGACGTCGATAAAGGCTCTTATAAAATTATTACGTTGAAAATTTCTGCATTTCTCTTACCATGTAGGTAACACCGGAAGCATATTTGTCTGTATGTAGTCGTATGTGTTCCAAGGAACTCTTACATACTCTTTTCCCCTGCTATTAAGTGCAGTTTGATATAACACACGATCAATACATAGTATTTTTATCACATGTTTTGAACCATAATGAGTGCCATTTCCTTCATTCACAATATATGAAGGTAAACAAAGAGGCTCAATTAATAGCTGTGATCTTTTTGGGGAGAGGGGCGGGTGTATATGTCTGGAGGGTATTTATGGACTCAGAAGCATTTTTATGAAAAATTGAAAATCAAACGAGTTTAGTAACATCAGAGAAATGATAATAGTGAATATGAGCGATAATATTCACAAACTACAGCCTATTGATACAAGCGAAGGCTTCAAGTTTAATTTTGTAAGTAAGATGTCCGGATACTTATACAGAAAAGCTGTAGTATTCAAAAGAGGCGTAGAAGTCCTCTACGTATAATGCAGTAAGTAACTGAAGATATACTAGCGCATTAAAAATGAAGAAGGTAGCACAAGTTAACAAAAGACGAGAAAAACAGCAAGTAGCATAACATTATAACAGAGAAGTGTCCATTCCGACACAGCAGCAGAGACGCTAACTTGATAAAATATGACTGTTTCCAAACGTTTGGAACAATATTTTCATGGCATATATTACATTTCTTAGCAGGCCCAAGGCTGATGCTGTTCATCATACGGATTTTGGTGTTTTACTTCAGGGACTGTCAGCATTTTTTTAAAAGGATGGTGCATTTCTTAAAGTCTCTGCTTCCCATTCTGTACTGAGTATGTGGGATACTTCCGAAACAATGAGGGCTATAGCAACCACCTACAGCAGCCACCACAGGCATAAAACTCCTGGAGGATAATAGACTGCATAACTCAAAGTATTCTAGAGAGTGCAATGAGAGGAAGAAGTACTAGTCAACAAAAAACTATAGAAACAGCCATTAGCACAACAAAGAAAGAACGGCGATCTGCATAGTCGTGTGACTAGGGCCTCTCGTGGTGTAGACCGTTCGCCGGGTGCAAGTCTGTCGATTTGACGCCACTTCGGCGACTTTTGCGTCGATGGGGATGAAATGATGATGATTAGGACAACACAACACCCAGTCCCTGAGAGGAGAAAATCTCCTACTTAGCCGGAAATCGAACCCGGACCCTTACAATTGACATTCTGTCGCGCTGACCACTCAGCTACTGGTGCCGGACATCTGCATAGTGTCCACTCGGACCTCAAAAGTATGTTTTTAAATTTGTTTGGGACATCAAAGAAATATAACTACTCCTCAAATATGTTGTTGTACACATTTGGAATCAGATCACAATTTCCATTCATTTATGTATTTCGATACTGTTATTTAGAAAAAAAAGTGGCATGCCGGCATGGTACCACTCCACTGGTGAATGCCGGAGCCAACGTCTTGCTGCATCAAAAACGTCCCTATCAATCACGTACTACTGAACGCGGAGTATATTCTCCATTAGACCAGAGAAGTCGGAAGTTGCGGGATCCTTATTGTAGGATAGATAAGAAGGAACGGCACAAAGGAGTTTTGTGAGTTCCTTTCCAGCGTACAGGTTCGTGTGAGGCCTTGCGTTGTCATGGAGAAGGAGAAGTTCGTCTGCATTTTTTCGGCGATGAGGTTGTTGAAGTTTCTTCAGTTTCCTGAGTGTGCAGAATAGAGTTGATCGTTGCACCATATGTGGAGATATCAAACAGGAAAGCACTTTTAGAGTCTCAAAACACCGTCGCCATGACTTCACAGGTTGAGGGTGCGGTTTTGAAGGGTTTCTTCAGAGCAGAGAGGGTGTGCCGTCACTCCACGGATAGCCGGTTCCAAGTGATGATCCCTTGTTTCATCACCTAAGTTGACATTCGACAAATATTATCACGATCGGCTACGTAACGCGCAAGAAACCCCGCACAGATGGTCCTGTGTTGCTCTTTATGGTCTTCTGTTAGACGGCGCGGAACACAGATGGGACACGACATTATAAACGCCAACTGGTGGACGAGTGTGTCAGCGCTACCAACAGAAACGTCCAGCCGAACAGCGAGGTGATTGATTGTAATCTGTCGGTCACAACGAATGAGAGTCTCTGTATGTCCATCTCTTTAGCGATGGTTGAGCGACTCGGCTGTCTGATAGAGGATGTCAAATTAAACAACTTTCAGCCGTAAATTTTCAACCGTATATTATTGGGCAACCAGTTTCAGCGCTTTACTATACCTTCTTCAGGCCCCTGACAGACGTATAGGAATAATCTACCTCACTTGTAATCAAAACAGGGGCCAGCAATGCTGGTGTTAGTAGATATCTGTTACACTGACTACTTCAACCATCACTTGCCGACTGGTCACCGTAACAGATATCTGCTAACACCAGTAGTGCTGGCGCCTGTTTTGATTACAAGCGAGATAGATTATTCCTACACGTCTATCAGGGGCTTCAAGATGGCGTAGCAATACGCTGAAACTGGTTGCCCAACAAAATAGGGCTGAAAATTGCCGGCTGAAAGGTGTTTAATGTGACACCCTCTCCCCAAAGAGAGTGTCCGCACGTCCCAACACTACTGGAGTTACAGCTGTGTGCGGCTGGCCAGCACGCGGGGGATCGTAAAGCTGAGCCCCAGTGATGCGATGATGGCAGACGCCGCACTCAGCGACTCGCCATGTCATTGATAACGGTCAGTTATCCGTAAACTGTTTGCAAGCGCCAATGAATGTCTGGTGTGCACTAGTTTTCCGCCAAAAGAAACTCAGTGACAGCTCTCTTGCTGGAATGCACCTTCGCTACAGACGCCGTTTTGAAGGCTACATCTACATCTCCATCTACATGGATAATCTGCAAATCACATTTAAGTGCCTGGCAGAGGGTTCATCGAACCACCTTCACAAGTCTCTATTATTCCAATCTCGTATAGCACGCGGAAAGAATGAACACCTATATCTTTCCGTACGATCTCTGATTTCCCTTATTTGATCGTGGTGATCCTTTCTCCCTTTGTAGTTCGGTGTCAACAAAATATTTTTGCATTCGGAGTAGAAAGTTGCTGATTAGAATTTCGTGAGAAGATTCTGTCACAACGAAAAACGCCTTTCTTTTAATGATTTCCAGCCCAAATCCTGCATCATTTCTGTGACACTCTCTCCTATATTTCGTGACAATACAAAACGTGCTGCCTTTCATTGATCTTTTTCGATGTACTCCGTCAGTCTTATCTGGTAAGGTACCCACAACGCGCAGCAGTATTCTAAAAGGGAATAGACAAGCGTAGCTGTGTAATACCTAGCTATTTAGTTGAATTTACGGCTTTTAGATTACACTGATTTATCATGTAACCGAAGTTTAACGAGTTCCTTTTACCTCTCATGTGGATGATTTCACACTTTTCGTTAGTTAGGGTCAACTGCCACTTTTCACACCATTCAGATATTTTTTCTAAATCGTTTTGCAGTTTGCTTTGATCTTATGATGACTTTATTAGTCAATAAACGACAGCGTCAGTTGCAAACAACCGAAGACGGCTGCTGAGATTGTCTCCCAATTCGTTTATATAGATAAGGAACAGCAAAGGGCCTATAACACTACCTTGGGGAAAGCCAGAAATCACTTCTGTTTTACTCGATGACTTTCCGTCAATTACAACGAACTGTGACCTCTCTGACAGGAAATCACAGATCCAGTCACATAACTGAGACGATATTCCATAACCACACAATTTCACTACGAGCCGCTTGTGTGGTACAGTGCCAAAAGCCTTCCGGAAATCCAGAAATACGGAATCGATCTGAAATCCCTTGTCAATAGCACTCAGCACTTCATGTGAATAAAGAACTAGTTGTGTTTCACAAGAATGATGTTTTCTAAACCCATATTGACTGTGTATCAATACACCGTTTGCTTCGAGGTAATTCATATTGTTCGAACACAACATATGTTCTAAAATCCTGCTGCATATCGACGTTAGTAATTTAGTAGACTACTCCAACTACCTTTCTTGAAATATAAGCGCCGACACCTACTGGAACTTCATTTATCCATCGGAACTGAAGCGGAAATATTCCATGATGCCCCACATCAAATTCCGAAATTTTTCAACCGAAACTGGATTAGAAAAAAGAAGGTGTAGCATTACTCACTAATATGTGGACAAAACACTTAACATTCGCGAAAGTGCAAATGAAAACAGGCTCTTGAGTGCCATAAGGAAATAGCTGAATGTGGTCAACATTTTTTTTAGTTCTCATAAATAAGTGAACAAGGACGAGCAGCGATCCCAGACACTTATTGAAATAGAGACGTCTTAATGCGACATCGTCCGTGTCATCCACATGCCCTAATCGTTGCGCTACAGCTATTTTACTTGGTTTGGCTGAACAAAATGAAGCGTAATGGAAACATTTCAGATTGGGGCCGGCCATGCGAAATTACGTCACGAGCAACGTGCTTATGTTCAAATGGCTCTGAGCACTATGGGACTCAACTGCTGAGTTCATTAGTCCCCTAGAACTTAGAACTAGTTAAACCTAACTAACCTAAGGACACCGCAAACATCCATGCCCGAGGCAGGATTCGAACCTGCGACCGTAGCGGTCTTGCGGTTCCAGACTGCAGCGCCTTTAACCGCACGGCCACTTCGGCCGACAACGTGCTTATGCAACAAGTACTACTACCCCAGCGTCTGACAGTTACCACACTATCCTGATCAGCGCGGAGGTCATCAGACACAGCAGAAAGGCAATGCTGCTGTGGCCATGGCTGTTGGTAAAATACCAATACATCGGTATACCGATATATTTTACAAAATATGTCGATACGTATCGGTGGTATTATCCACATATTGATATCAAGTGCCGATATTTTTATTTTATATCATATTTTTTCACAATTTTTAGAAAATATTTGAAGTTGATCTTTTGAAATTTTAGTAGGACATAATCGTACTTCCACTGTGTGAAGGAGTCTTACTACTTTTTGAGCGTCCGTCACGTCCAATATTTCTCTTTGACACTGTTGGAAGCAATTATATGTGGCACAAAAGAAGAAATTCGACTGCACTTGGGGGGGGGGGGGGGAGGGGGGCCGGAGTAAATGGGATAATAATATTTCCGATACGAAGAAACAGTACACCAGTTGCGCCAAACAACACTGTCTGAAGCGACCAGTGCGCTGTTTCTCCACATCGTCATTCTTCAAAAGCAGCTGCAGAAAATGATGAACAACACTCTAAATGACAACAGAAACTGCAACGATTAGTTTCACCGCGCAATTCGGGCGCTACAACCGCTAGGTCGCTGGCGTTTGCAGAAACGAAGAACAGGAAGACAACAGGAAGTGCTCCAGAAAGATTCGATATGCGGCGGAACCGAACGATGGACCTGTTGCAACATTCTGCGTGGTGTCTGTTTGTTCCAAGTCGTGTCTCCCTACCACTTTCGCGCAACGACGCTCTGAGCGTGTTTTTTAGGGAATTGACTAGTTTGAACCTGGGACCTGTTGCTGGTAAGGAGACGTCAGACCACACATGACATGTAGAGTTCAGAAGAGTTCAGTGAGACTAGCGATGATATAATCAAATACTTAGTGATTTCAGCGTCAGCTCCACCACACTCCCTGTAAAAGAATCTTAATACTAACTAAATTTAGTGGAAGGGGTTGAAGGCTTTCCTATTTTTAGTTAGCTGGTGAAATAACGTCGAAAAAGCAGTTAAGTCTACCATTGGAAATTTTATTCTACTCACAAAACATCGTTTATAAATTGCACTATTAATAAAAGGAAATATTTTAATACAGGATGATAAAAACCAACTGCGTTCAACAAAAATGTGAACGAATATTCCCTGAATGGGTTTCCAAGTTCTATAATGGATCGAAGGTTGACCTATGCCATATCACATCTATAATCTAGGTTTAAATTAAGTTTCACAGAAGAGAAAACTATCAAAATGATCTACAGTGACCCTCAATTATCTTTAATTACCTATCTAGCTTGTCGTAAATTACAGTGGCTGATGTGGCTTCTCAATAATTATATAACAGAAAAATAATTGCGTTTCAGATTTTTACTTCACATAGCAAATTTGAATACCATGAGCTTTAATTGACGATCGACACTAGTATTACGCAAAACGGGGGTGTAACAGATGAGAGTTCTGCAGTTCTGAGTGAAGGCTTATTCGCTCAAAAATGCGGCACCGCGTGCGTTCATTACCTTGTCGGTGTTTAGGCAGCCTCAGGGGGCGGCGGGCGGCACAGCTCCACGCACCTCGCCATCTCGGAAGCAACTCTCTCCTAACTTCTCCTTACTACAATTTACCAAAGTTGGTTTAAAATAAGCTATCTGGCTGTGTTTTCAACTGAACAATCAGGGTCTCAATGTTAACCTTAAGCTCCGCCTACAAAATTCTGTCCATCCAATGAGAAACGTTATACTTTTCGTGGTGGGGCAATGTTTTTAACGTTTGCAACGTAACAGAGACGCGAAAACATCTTACGCTAAAACTTGCAGCTGGTGTGGCCCTTTTAGTGTTATCGTAAGATCTTTACTGTACTTCTGGAGGGCTCTATCTTTTAACGTGGGCTGGGGGATGGTTTTGGCGGTCAGCTGGCGACGTGGGTGTCCGTCTCTTATCGTAGGGCCTCCTAGCCTACACGATTCTGCTCTCGGCTTCTGTTCTCGTTTCTCCCCTCGGAACTGCGTCTGTTCCACGGTGGGAAGGTATGACATGCATTTAGGCGTTCTTGTGTTAGTCCGTGGTATTCCATTTGCTCACTCGTTGATCGTATTACTTTGGTTAATTTGATGTCAGGATTTATTCGGAGCTATGTGACATACTGCCGGATTTGCTTATCATGTCAGGGTTTTCATGTAAGGTGTTGGATTTGCCTGACACCTTACACTGTCAGGCACCTTTCATTGCGCCACTTACATGCTGTTTCCATTGGTAGCAAAGTGGTTATCGCCAAGCTTGAACGTGCATCGTTTTACTTCCAGTTCTTGCTCTAGGAGGGGTAGGCAGGCTGCTAGCTTGTTGATTTACAGGATATCTAATAACGAATCAAAACTTAAATATACAGCTCTAAATCCTGAAATATATTTACAATTTGCTGCCGATATTTTTACAGGTGGATACGTCGATATTTTCTCCGCCTGTGTATCGATATTTCCACGCGGTATATCGAGAGACAATACTGACATTTTTTGAAAAATTGATACATCGGATTCCCGATATTTTTAAAAATTTCTGCAGTCCTCGCTGTGGCGTGGGTGACTTGATTCCTTCACGCCCGAGCTTATTTCAGTTGCGGCTTACATGATAAGAATCGATGCTTCGGCAAAACAGGGTCGACCCTAATCCATGGGAATACTAGTTATATCTACACCAAGTATAAAATCTGACAGCCACCAGCTCCGATGAGGAACCGTCACTGGTTTAATAGGCTGTACGTATCAGCTATGCGTCATCTCTGTAAACTGCCGTTGCTAGATGCGGCCCTGCTTCTAGCGCTGAGTCCCATGCTGCCAAGTGCCCTACAACTACTGGACGACCTCCAGTCACTGCCAGCCTCCGGCCCTGGCGGTTCACGGTTCCAACCTGCGGCAGTGTAAGTCCCCAACCGCCTTTCCTTGTGTATAGAAACTTTGCAGCCTGCCAAGTTCTCGTCGCTGGGACTACATTCTCCGCACTGGCTCCACGGCAAGATACTGCGCTCTCCGGAACACCCTGCACAGAGACACGTAGATGCCTCAATTCTGTGTAGTGAATCCCACTGCACCCTTACCGACTCGCTGCCGTCATCATTTCACTAGCAGATCATTTGAATTAGAGCGCCAAGGAAAAGTAAAACACAGTTGTACGTGACTAACGCTGGAAAATAATCCCGTATTACAGAATGTTTTTGCAATGTGTTGTGTAGGTAAAAATCGTGTGGCTATCTCACCAATAGATTTGCAGCAATATGAACAATAAAACTGTTAATGGTATCCTCAGACTGTTTACAGATGATACAGTTATCTATAATGAAGTACTGTTTGAAACAAGCTAAATATTCAGTCAAAAAGTAATACGAGCTTCAAGTAGTGCAAAGATTGGAAACTCTCTTTAACACTTTCAGTACCAGTAGTTTCTGCCTGAAGCACCATCTTACTAATTTTGCTTTGAAGTAGCAGACCTTTAGCGTGAAAACACCGATGCAGTTACGAGACAGAGACATCTAGTGGTACGTTGAGGTACTTCTTCGAATATAGAGCATTGTAGCAGTAACTTCCGCGTGCAAAGCGACTGCCGGTACAGAGATTGAGCTGCGTGATTGCTGGATATAATGACATGCCGTTTCGTTTCTTTTTTTATAGCAGACATATTGTGGAGACCATTTGACGTTGAAAGTAGGTACATCTATAGTTGCTGTAACGTACAGATTGTGCTACTGCTTCTAAGAGCAATGGCGCATTTACGTATAGGCCCACTAAGCTCGGGCCTAATGGGGCACCTTAGGGGGGGGGGGGGGCGCACCTAAGAGCGAAATTCGACTATAGAAGCTTGGAAATATACATAGTTTACTTGGTGACTGAATGTAAATTTAACATTCGGTTTCTGTCTGATATCATCTTCATGATTGTTTAAAATATTTGGAAGTAAGCTGTCAGGACGGCAATCTACAATACAATGTCTGAAACGCTAATATTCCGAGAATGTTGTCGGCTTCTACTTAACCCTAAAAGATTTTCCCCGTGAAAATACCGGGACCCCTGAAAAGTTGTGATAAACTAATCAGTAGTTTCTTAACACTAGGATGCATATACAGGGCCTCCGAGGCCCTTGTGCGTCTTCATTTCTAAAAAAAATTCTGTATTTTTTTGTTTGATTTCAAACTGCTTTCCAGTACTCTTTCACTATCACTGTGACATTCCTCCTATCAAGTTAGATTGAGATAGCTTTTTAAGTTTTTTGTATAATTAATTACGTTTACCCATACACCGTGAATGCATAAGCAGGGCTTCAGAAGCCCTCACACATTTATAAATGTTCTTTAGCCTATATTGTCTTCAACATTTGTTTGGGAGCAGTTATTAATTCAACAATAACTGTAGTGGTATTTCTAGCAACAGGAGTGCCAACAGCAGCAGTAGCTGTAGTAGTAATAGTATAACTAAAAAATAATACGCACTACTTTCACATACTGGCGATGTCGGTGTATTATTGATCTTTTTGCTATCATATGTTTTATTATTGCATAGTATTGTTGTCCTGTGCTGCTCTTGTCAGCCTCATTGTTACTGTAGTTTGTATGTTGCTCCAAGGCCCATATTGTTACGAGTATGACGAGTTTAGTGCTGCTCAAGCTACTGTTCGAGAGACACCCCTTTTGCGATGGCTACGACACGCAAAGCAAGAGAGTCAGTGCGTACAAATGCTGCTAATTTTGAAAGTGTTGTAGCTCAGTGGTTTGAAGAAGAGGAAGGAAATATTTTTGAAGATGCAAGTAGTGAAGAATCGGCCAATGAAACTGCAGATGTGAATACTGAGTCAGATGACAGTCCTTCCGATAATATTACTTCATCACAGTGTGAAAATGAAGAACCACCACAAAAAGGTATAGAAGACAACACATACATTAGTCAGAATGGAACAATTTGGAAATTAGATCCTCCTGCAACTTTTCGTACGCCAGTCCATAATATCGTAAAGGAGGCACCAGGTCTAGCCTGTGGTTTGAAAATCCATAAACCTAAGGATGCCTGGGACTATTTAATCTCCAAGGAAATTCTAGAGGAACTCATCAACTGTGCAAGTATTGAAGGCAGAAGAGTGGCTGCTATACGTGGTAAAACGTGGAAAAACGTTCGCTTGCTGAAGGGTTTTCGTGGCCTTTTACTTCTTTCTGGTGCTGAGATGAGTTGGGATGTCCCTTTTAGAGAATTATTCTTGGATGAAAATGCAAATCCTACATATAAGGCCACCATGTCAGTAAATAGATTCGAGGATATAAGGAGAATGATTAAATTTTATGACAGGCGTACCCATGAAGCTCGATCTGCAGATGACAAACTTGCAGCTGTTCGCTATGTATGGGAACTATTTCTTGACAAGTGCAGAAATAGAATGATTCCCAATGATTCGCTCACAGTTGACTAACAGCTAGTCCCATTCCGTGGAAGGTGCAGCTTCACCCAGTATATGTCCTCAAAACCAGCCAAGTATGGCATAAAAATATTTTGGTTATGTGATGCTACATTTGCATATGCTTTAGACGGAATTGTTTACACGGGAAGGAAGCCCCATGAACCTATTCAGAAAAATCTTGGATTGAAAGTGGTGAAAGAACTTGCTAAAAGCATTGAAGGATCATCAAAAAATATTGCTTTTGACAACTCCTTTACTAGTGTGCACCTGGCAGAAGAGATGCTTCAGAAGCAAATTGCGGTGGTGGGAACAATCAAACAAAATAAACCAGAAATTCCTAATGAGGTGAAACCATCTGCCTAAAGAGCGATTTATTCCTCTTTGTTTGCATTTAGAGGTGACATTGCAATGGTGAGTTCTGTTATCAAAAAGAAAAAGTCTGTAATTCTCATTCGCACAATGCATCACGACAGAAACATTGATGAAACTCATGGAAAAAGAAACCAGATATAATAAAGTTCTATAACTCTACGAAGGGTAGAGTAGATCAAATGAAACAGATAATTCGTTATTACACTTGCAAGAGACAAACAAGAAGATGGCAATTTGCATTATGGATGAATATGATGGACGTCGCAGCAATGAACAGTGAAATTTTATTTTCCGCCCGACATCTGACACACCAAAGCGGAAGAAATGATAAAAGGCGTTTGTTCCTAAGAGATTTAGCAGAGGAAATGGTAAGACCACTAATGTAACTTTCTATTCAGATCCCTAATCTTCCAAAGAAAATCGTTGATGCCATGCAAATATGTGGTGTTCAAAAAGATGTCATATTGCCGAACCAACTACCTGTTCCAGGTAAAAGAAGAAGATGCAATTATTGTCCATATTAAAAAACAGGAAAAGTGCTATGACATGCATTAAGTGTAAAACCAACATTTGTGAGGAACATAGTAGCGTTCTTTGTGCTTCTTGTTTGTCACATGTTGAAAACCAAGATAAATGCAATTTTATGTGAACAATGAATAATAACTTTTTGTCAAAATACTGCCTACATACATGATATTGTGATTAATGAGTATGTTTTAACTGAAGAAATGTTATAAAATGTAAACTGCAACTTATAAGTGAATTAATGAAATTATTTCTGTATGTTGTATGTAAATGGAAATAACTAATAAAAATTCACTCTTAGACGTTTTTAAAAAAATTAATAAAATGTTAATCAGGCCCACCAGATTCTGTTACTGTACCTTAGGGATCTTTCAATATGACAGTAAATTTGAGAGAAATAAATTTAATTCCAAAGAATGATTATACGAAAGGATGAAAATTTTAAATTAGGGCAGGGACTTGGAGCCCTTGCGTATGCATTCATGTGTGTTTTCGGCACCATGCATCCTAGGATTAAAGAAAGTAACATGTGTGGGTCTCAGTATGTAAAATCCGACTCTACTTAAATTTCTTCTAGAAATTATGGGGAAGTATCAAATCAACCCTACATTACTGTAATTAATGTGAAAGCTCAGTGGTCTTCAATATATGAGTTTTGATTTAATGACACCTGTTTAACAAAACATGTTGATACTAGGAACTTTTTACATTTTTAAACACATCTTTATATGAAAAGAACTGAAGCAGAATATATAATAATGTGTGAAATACACTTCAGAACAGTTTAAAAATTTTATTTATTCATTTACTAAGTTACTTTTACTGGTGAAAAAAGAAGAAAAACCAACTTTCGTTTGCCTCATTGTGCTGCAGCCTGCAAGATATCAAAGATCCCACTCTGTGCAATTGAATAGTATGTGGCATTGCAAATTTTATATTAAACTTCTCAACAAGCTATTTTTCTTCGAGGAATGGTTATTTTTACTTTATGTTGAAACAAAAGCTGCATTTGCGTGTAGACATAACAGCAGTGTTCATAGAAACGACAACATTCCACATCAACTGCCAACAAGACCACTTAAACTTTGTAGTATGTCTTCTCTGCCCAAACTAACCGCTAAAATGTTATAAGAATAAGTGGGATAAGGGTCGATCCAGCACACCTCACTGCAAGAAATGGCAAAAATTATTTGGTTTTTAAATTAGAAAGACAGTGTCAAGAATACTCACAACAAATTTGCGTCCCAGCTAAAATTCCGGCGACGCGAGAAACAGAAGCCAAAAAAGGGACTGTCCCGGTTTCTTCACGAGACAAATTCCATCCGGCAGGGGCGCTTCTACTGTTCACTGACAACAGAGAAACCGGTGACAGTGAAATTATATTATTCTGCATTGTCGTTCTTTCATAGCACGGTTACATCGACTAACCCGAGTTGGACAGTTCATCGCTCCGTGTTTAAAAGAAAAATCTTTGTACTCGTGTGCCGCGTTTAAAGTAAAAAGCTTTGTGCTCATGTGCGGTGTAGTACGATTGAAACTCGATACAGTCTTCCTTTCTTTCCTTTTAAAATTTTTTTCCTTTTCTTTTGACTATTGATTAACAATTTTGGGAGTGCCTTAACATGAATAACAGTGAGAAAAAGCAAACGTGCAAAATTAAGTGGGGCATCATTTCGGAAATTATCGAAGGAAAGGCGTGAACGGGAAGCCAATGTTCTAAAAATGCTTGACAGAGTAGATAAATTTTTCGCAAGAATGTTGCTGGTTCGACTTCGAGTTCCAGTAGTACGGGTGACATTTCTGGCACTGTAACTGTTGTAAAAGAAGTAAATACAGACGAAACAAAAGTTATAAATGATGAAAAACAAATTTTTCCTGATTTCGAGTTTCACGAAAAGCTAAGTGTCGAGTCAGACATTACAATAAGAAATAACCTCGTTAGTGATGTTCGTGCAGAATGGTGTGTCTATGAATCAACAATCGACATTCTCTTACAAAGTGGCACTAACCAAAATTGTACCGGTGATTTTTCTAATTCAAGAAGATCAACAGGCAATAAAACCAGATATTTGAACAAAATTGTATTTTACTGTAAATTTTTAAATGGTGAATCAGCTTTGCGTGATTTTCTAGCATACTCCTGTAGCACCGATGCTATTTTTTGTGCACCATGTAAATTGTTCTGAGGTAAGGCAGCGATTGCTGCTAATGGTATTGCAAATTCGAAAAATAATTCTTTTTATTTTATCTCATCATGTGAATTTACTTGAACACAAAAATTCTGAGTTATCACTCTTAACAAGAAAAAGTCACTTGAAACAATAGATAACCATTTCGAGTCATGTGTAGAGACAGAAAAAATGTACTGGTGCAGTGTGTTGAAAACGGTGTTTGCAGTAGTGAAGAAGCTAAAAAGTTGTGGGCTTCTCCTACGTGGACACGTTGAAAGATTCCATTCATTACATAATCATCAGTTTATGGTGTCTCTTCAACTAAAAGCCGAGTTTGATCCTTTCCTCGCAGGGCACACTGAACGATATGGAAATCCAAGGCGGGGACATACAAGTTATCTTTCTACAACTATCTGCGATGAAATAAGGGAGCTTCTTTTTGAACGATTAAAAAGAATTATTATAAGTGAAGTAAAACAAGCCAAATATTTGTCTACTGCGGACATTTCACATTTTGCTCAATTATTTTTCATACTAAGATACGTGAACGAAAATGGTGAACCTGTGGAACGTTTCCTTCTGTTTTTACCAATCCAGGGACACCAGTCCGAAAACTTAGCTAAGGCCATACTAAAAGTCCTGTCTACAAATTTCATTAATATTTCTGACTGTAGAGGCCTGTCATACGACAACGCAAGCGATATGCCAGGAACCTACACTGGTTTACAGGCACGCATTAAAGAATGAAATCCTTAAGCACATTGTGTGCCTTGTGCAGAACATTCTTGAATTTAGTCGGCAATAGTGCTGCATGCTGTTATCGGGAAGCATGTCCATTTTTCAATGTAGTGCAAAACGTTTATAATTGTTCCTCTCCTTCTAAACAGCGCTGGGATAAACTTCTTACTTTCATGAAACCAGGAAGCAAAACGGTAAAAAGTTTATCAAAAACATCTTGTTCAGCAAGAGAGGAAGCGTGTGTAAGTGTATATGAAAACTGGGAGGGCGTTATCAATGCCCTCACACATATTGCCAATTATACGTTTGAAAACTCACTTGTGTGAAATGAGGCTTCAGCTTTACTGAATCAACTCAGAAGACTAGAAACAGCATTCATGATGACAGTTTGGAAAGACGTACTCCTGAGATTTAATACTGTAAATCTGAAAATGCAAAGTGGAAATATTGATACTAAAATAGTGCATGACTAATATGAATCACTTGTAGGATTTATTGCATCTATTCGTGGCATGTTCGACCATTATGAAAATAACTCCATGGAGATTGCAAATGATATAGACTGTGAAAGCACCTATAAAAGATCACGAAACTGAAATTTAATTATGACGAAGAAGAGGACTCAGAAGTAGTTTTTCTGAGTGGAATGGAAAAATTTTGAGTCGAAACATTTATCCCAGTACTCGACAACGTGTACTCCGAATTAGTGAGGAGCAGGAAAGCTATAGAACACTATTGGACTCCTTCACAGTTTTCAGTAACCACAATAACAGTTCACCTCACGATATTGCTGAACATGCAGCAAACCTCCGAGCGTCGTATGACACAGATTTAGAGCCTTCCTTCCCTGGTGAATGTGTATATTTCGCGAAACTTTTGAAATCTTATGACATCAGTGACATACCAGTCGAAATGAGTAAAGTTTTACAAAAAGAGAAGATACAGTCAGTGTTTCCGAAACGTTGTCTGAGGGAGATTGAACGCCTTGTCCACTCTTCACATCGAAGCCGATCTTCTGACTGATAACCGTCGGAACTATGAAGATATGATCAACGAGTTTTCTGGCGTCAAAGCCAGACGCAAACTTTGCTGACTTGTGAGTCTGTTTATTTATTCTTATTCGTTTTAAAAATTTAAGATTGTAATGTGATTTTTATTATAACTTAGAGCACATTCATTGGATTTACAGACTACGTATTACCTGTTTATTTTACAATTGCCGATGGCAGAACGCAGAACTAAACCTCGTTTATGTGCAGACGTGACCGAAGAGGGCCCACAATACTAAACAATACCAGAATGACCCAGGCCGCTCGGCGCAGTACAGTCAAGTCATACTGATACTGTAGTACATTGCAACTGGTGTGTATTCTTGGCGTCTGCTTAAATGTATAGTTATCGCGGAAATAAACGTTATTGGAGAGTACGCTAAGATGAAAAAATTTAAAATTATATTTGTTTTCATATCGTTAGCGCTCCAGGGTTAATGAAATGGAATGATCACATAGTCTTAGTGACAATAAAGCAAGTGGCAGACTTCGTTTACTGCAGAGCACGGGGGTAATGGAAAGGTGATGGTTCGTGCTACCCGTCCTAGAATACAGCTCAAGCGTTTGTGACCCTTAGTACTAACAGGGTGTACTGAACGTAAACAAGGAAGGGCGGCACGAAAGTACATAGGTTTCTTTGACCAGTTGGAATGTGCCACAGTGATGCCGAAGGAGCTGAAATGGTAGACTCCTGAAGATGACCACGAGAATACCTACTTAAAAGTTTCAAGAACTTCCATTATATGAAGACTCTAGGAATCTAGTCCTATCTAATTGTTGCTTCATCGCACCCGTAGGGAGCGTGAGGACAAGATTAGAATAATTGTAGCGTGCACGATCGCATTTAGACAATTATTCTTCGAAAATTAGTCTTAACGGAAAGAAATCCTAATAATTGGTACAATGCGATGTACCCTACGCCACACTCTTTACAGTAGTCTGCAGGGCATAGATACAGACGGATACGTAAAGCTGTTAACTGCGTGCGCGGCCGGAACAAAGACAGAGACACGAGAAGAACTGACGCTACACCGCTTCTAATTTCAGCTTGCCGCAATAGCGAAATCTTGCGTCAAGCGTCTGATCGGACGCCGCAGCTAGAGAGCCTCCCGTGAAAAACGACACCTATGAGCTACATGTGACAGTGTAGCATTATTATCAGCATATCTACGTCCTTGCCTCATTTGGATAAAACAGAATAGCGCAATGTATCAGCGAAACAAGTCAAAGCGTAAAGCAGACAAGTTCCAATATGTATATCTGGTTCAGATTACATGGGATCATTGAAAAGTTCTGCTTGTCCCACTCCTAACCTAACCTACCATTCGGCAACCATATTTACTTGCCAACCCCCCCCCCCCCCCCCCCCCCCGCAAAAAAATTTAATTGGAACGCCATTGGATGTAACAAATCTTTCAAGACTACGACACTACTTAAATCTGGCGGCTCCAAGAACACTCTACCACGAAATTACGTCCACTTTTAGTAACCTTATCGAGTTTTAAATCTCTAAAGAGGATACATGATTATATAACTGCGATGGTGAATCACGAACGTAATAAGTCCTGACATAAAGAGAAAATGCACTACAAGTTGTACCGGTTAATTACAATCTTTTTTACTAAAATGATTGCGTTATTAAGACCAAACGGGTTTTGCTTTATTCTACAGCACCTTCAGTGGTCCGGAATTTTTGTTCAAAAATGGATCAAATGGCTCTGAGTACTATGAGATTTAACTTCTGAGGTAATGAGTCGCCTATAACTTAGAACTAATTAAACCTAACTAACCTAAGGACATCACACACATCCAGGCTCGAGGCCGGATTCGAACCTGCGACCGTAGCGGTCGCTCGGCTCCAGACTGTAGCGCCTAGAACCGCACGGCCACTCCGGCCGGCGGAATTTTTGTTGTTTATTTGATTCTTGTGGCTGTTTTACGAGTATTCAGCACTCAGCACTTCCACTGCAGTAAATATTCACGTTTCTGTGCAGAGAAGAACTACGCTCCTAGTAAACAACAAAAAACTGTCTACTCAAGATGCTTCAGAAGAAAGCGAAACGCTTCTGGTCCTAATAACACTTTCTTACAGTTGCAAAAGATGGCAATTGATCCATACAATTTGTGTATCTGCAACTGTGGAAAAAAGAGGCTGAAAACAAAGAAGACAGTACATATGGAAACTGTTTATGATGTATGGGTAGGGGAAGTCGACCCGTTACGAAGAGATTCCACATTAATGTTTTTGAACGTCGACTCCACCCTGGCCGGCTCTTACCACAGACATGATGCACTGGCTTGTGTCAACGTAAGACTGCCTGGGTGTGGTCGAGGGGTGGTCGGGGTGCAGGGACTGGGGATAAGAAGAGCTCAGGGGTGTAGCCAGTGGGTGGTGGGAGGAACGCGGTGTGAGTCAGGGAGAGAGGGCGAATGGCTCAAGAACTGCTTGGTTCCGAAAAGAGAGGAGCTAAGCTTTTACTTTGGACCATTTAACAAACTGAAACAACCATCCTGCACCACCGCGGGGACCGCCACAGCCGCGTCGGGCACTTTTTCTTCCTTCGTCCTGTCGTTCCTCTCACACCCCTCCCCTCTCCTCCTCGCCCTTTCCACTCACACTCGGTCCGCGCCGAGTCCCTTGTGTTCTCCGCTAAACCGTATTCTTACTGACACCCGGGTGAAGCCACGAGCCGCTAACGAAATACATGCTAAACACGTTCCCTCCCCAGACGCTTATCTCCTCCCCTAAGCCTCCTATGTCTTCTCCTCTCCGCCTCTCTCTTTCTCTCTCTCTGTTTCTCTTGCAGCCCTTCTTCTTTTTCCGCTTCTTCTTGTCCCCCCATCTTCTTCCGCCGGCGAGGCCCGAGTCGTATTTTGCGCGCGTTGTCTCCCTGCCCTCTCCCACGGAGCTACCTCCCGAGCCCACAGCGCGTCTCCCCGCACTCCTTTGTTTCAGCCCGCGCTCCACCTTCGCGCCACCAAGTTTTTAACCCGACATGTAGTGGGGTATCACTACAAAGCGCCTCGGAACTAGGAAACGCGCGGTATAAATTTTGCGCGCGCCCGCGGCGCCGCTACGTCCGTCGACTTTAAAACAGCGCGCCCGGCCGCCTTGTTTAGCATTAAAACACATTACCCGACGTTCCGCCGCCGGCGCTGAAAACCCCCCGGGAATGCTTCCAGAGGCATCAGGCCTGACAACCCATTCATTACCGGCGGTTTACAATAAATGTAGTCCACCTAACCGAGACCGAGATATTAAAAAATGGCAAATTGCCTTCGAGCACCGCGCACAGTTTCGCCGAAATTAATCGCCAGATAGCGTCCTGCCGCCGAGTAGCATTTGTCTCGGCAGACAGCGGAAGAATTATCGAGTAACGTTGGAAACTAGGAAGAGTTAAAGCGCTAATCCAGATGAGTTACAGCGGGTCTGTGTTACGATCCGTACTACACTGGCGTGCAAAACGTGAGGACGAACTAGTTTTCTCGTGATGTGTCACTGCTAAGTAACGTACCATATTTACACCATAAGTAGGAAAAAACTACTACAGTATAGCACAGAAGAAAAATGACCCAAATACTCAACGAGGTGAAAAGAAAAGTCAATTTTATTCAAAGACAATAGTTACACTGGAGTCACAGCGAGCCATATTGGTACCCTGGACATTACAAATGGCGGGACATGGATCTTAATGGGGAACGTGATCACCGTGGACGGCAGTGCGTGTTCTGCAACGTCCTCCCATACTGGCTACAAAGTTGGTACGAAGATCTTTAGTCGGTCGCTCTATGGTTGACAACTGCTGGAACTGACGCATACGGATAAGAAGTACCTGCTGATCAAAAAGTCTGTATAAATTTGAAAACTTAATAAACCACGGAATAATGTAAATAGAGAGGTAAAAATTGACACACATGCTTTGAATGACATGGGGTTTTATTGGAACAAAAAAAAGTGTTGGTAGACGCGTGAAAGATCTCTTGCGCTCGTCGTTTGGTGATGATCGTGTGCTCAGCCGCCACTTTCGTCTTGCTTGGCCTCCCAGGTCCCCAGACCTCAGTCCGTGCGATTATTGGCTTTGGGGTTACCTGAAGTCGCTAGTGTATCGTGATCAACCGACATCTCTAGGGATTCTGAAAGACAACATCCGACTTCTATGCCTCACCATAACTCCGGACATGCTTTACAGTGCTGTTCACAACATTATTCCTCGACTACAGCTATTGTTGAGGAATTAATGGTGGACATATTGAGCATTTCCTGTAAAGAACATCATCTTTGCTTTGTCTTACTTTGTTATGCTAATTATTGCTACTCTGATTAGATGATGCGCCATCTGTCGTGTCGGACATTTTTTGGACTTTTTTTTTTGGTTCTAATAAAACCCCATGTCATTCCAAGCATGTGTGTCAATTTGTACCTCTCTATCTACATTATTCCGTGATTTATTCGGTTTTCAAATTTATACTGACTTTTTGATCACCCGGTACAGTAAAGGAAATACGAGTAACCCATTGAATTACAGACCCATATCACTGACCTCAATTTGCAGTAGGATTTTGGAGCATATACTATACTGGATCATTATGAATCACCCTCACGAAAATGACTTATTGATACACAACCAACACGGATTCAGAAAATATCGTTCTTGTGCAACACAGCTAGCTCTTTATTCGCACGAAGTAATGAGCGCTGTCGACAAGGGATCTTAGCTCGATTCCATATTCCTCGATTTCCAGAAGGCTTTTGACACCGTTCCTCACAAGCGTCTATTAATCAAACTGCGTGCATATGGAGTATCGTCAGAGTTGTGTGACTGGATTTGTGATTTTCTCTCAGAGAGGTCACAGTTCTTAGTGATGGACGGTAAATCATTGAGTAGAACAGAAGTGATGGTGGTGATTGTTGGATGTTTAAGGGGGACTAAACAGCGAAGGTCATCAGTCCCCCATTCCAAAATCAGGCGAGCCCAAAATCGACGGACCAGGTAAAAACCAAAGGGGGAGGAGACGTCCCCCCAGGCGCTAAAAGAACACAAATGCAGCAACAAACACTACAAACAAGAACAGGACAGAGGAACACCAGACAGAAAGAAACAGAAGAAAGGAAGATGGCCGGAGACTGGTTGACTGACCACGAGAACAAAAATGGGAAAGAGTCAACCATCTCACGGCACACCAGAACAGCAACAGACACAAGGACAAAAGACACAGAAAGGGAAAGGTGCAGGACCTCCCTAAATCGAACCATAAAACGGACTACCACGGATAAAATTTAAAACGTCATCAGCCATGGAGGCGTCGTCGGATAAAACCAAAGCCAAAGTGCCCGGGAGATTAAAAGATTGCCGGAGTGTGCGCAGTCGAGGACACTCCAGCAAAATGTGGCCGACCGTCAGCCAGGACCCACACTGACACAAGGGGGGATCCTCCTGACGTAACAGATGGCCGTGCGTCAGGTACGTATGGCCGATGCGCAGCCGACACAGGACTACCGAGTCCCTGCGAGAAGCCCGCAGGGAGGAACGCCACACATCGGTCGTCTCCTTAACAGCCCGCAGCTTATTCGGGGATGTCAGGCCACGCCACTCATCAGCCCACACCCCAAGCACCTTACGGCGCAACACCAGCTGCAGGTCGCGAGCTGTGAGGCCGATCTCCAAAGCTGGGGCGTCGATCGCCCCTTTGGCCAGCCTGTCAACACGTTCGTTCCCCGGGATGCCAACATGACCTGGCGTCCAAACCAAGACCACCGAACGACCAGAACGGGCAATGGCGGAAACAGACTCCTGAATAGAGGACACCAGAGGAGAGGAGGGATAGCAGCGGTCGATGGCCTGAAGGCTGCTCAGGGAGTCACTGCAGATGACGATGGACCCACCTGAGCAGAAACGCATATGCTCAAGAGCGCGCAAGATTGCCACCAGCTCTGCAGTAAAAATACTGCAGCCAGCCGGCAAGGAGCGTTGCTCAACATGGGCAGCGTGAGCAAAAGCGTAGGCAGTGCGACCATCAACCAGGGAACCATCCGTGTAGACAGGCTCACAGCCCGGAAATGATTCGAGGAGCGCAAGAAAACGGCGACGGAGGGCCACAGGCGGAACCGAGTCCTTAGGTCCCTGTGCCAAATCCAGACGGATGGACGGCCGGGACAAACACCAGGGAGGCGTAGGTGTACGGACCCGGAAGGGAGGTGGAAGAGGGAATGAACCCAATTCCGACAGCAGGGACTGAACGCGGACAGCGACGGAAAGCCCAGACCTAGGTCACCGTTGGGGCAGATGGAGGACCATGGCAGGGAAAAGCAGGCGACGATTGGGATGGCCTGGCGAGCAATGCACGTGGACAGCATAGTCGGCGAGCAGTCGATGGCGGCGAATCCGCAGCGGGGGAACCCCGACCTCCACCAGTAGACTATCCACGGGGCTCGTACGAAAAGCGCCAGTTGCAAGCCGGACCCCACAGTGGTGTATGGGGTCTAACAACTTCAACACTGAGGGTGATGCAGACCCATAGGCCAGGCTCCCATAATCAAGACGGGACTGCACAAGGGCTCTGTACAATTGCAGCAGCGTGCAGCGACCCGCACCCCAAGACGTGTGGCTAAGGCAGCGGAGGGCGTTGAGGTGCCGCCAGCATTTTTGCCTCAGCTGAGTAATATGAGGAACCCATGTGAGCCGGGCATCAAACACGAGTCCCAAGAAGCGGCAAGTGTCCACCACTTCAAGCAGGTGGCCGTCGAGGTAAAGTTCAGGATGAGGGTGGACCGTCCGACGCCTGCAGAAGTGCATAACTCGAGTCTTGGCTGCAGAGAACTGAAAACCGTGAGTCAGAGCCCATGATGCTGCCGTCCGAACGGCTACCTGCAGCCTGCGTTCGGCGACTCCCGTAGTCGTGGAGCTAAATGAGATGCAGAAGTCGTCGGCATACAAAGAAGGAGACACCGACGACCCCACTGCTGCAGCCAGACCATTAATGGCCACTAAAAATAAGGAGACGCTCAACACCGAGCCCTGCGGGACCCCATTTTCCTGTATATAAGAGGAACTAGAGGTGGCACCGACTTGCACCCGGAAAGAGCGGCGCAATAAAAAACTTTGAAGAAAAGCCGGGAGCCCACCCATGCAACGTGGCGAGGATGTGATGCCTCCATGTGGTGTCATACGCCTTCCGCAGATCGAAAAATACAGCAACGAGATGCTGACGACGGGCAAAGGCCGTACGGACAGCAGATTCCAGCCGCACCAAATTGTCCACTGCAGACCGGCCCCGACAGAAGCCACCCTGGGATGGAGCGAGGAGACCGCGCGACTCAAGGACCCAACACAATCGCCGCCCCACCATACGTTCGAGCAATTTGCACAAAACGTTGGTGAGGGTAATGGGACGATAGCTGTCCACCGCCAGTGGGTCCGCACCGGGCTTCACGATGGGGACAATAAGACCCTCTCGCCATTGCAACGGGAACACGACCTCGCTCCAAATGCGGTTAAAGATGGTGAGGATGTGTCTCTGGCAGTCCCTGGAGAGATGCTTCAGCATCTGCGCGTGGATGCAGTCCGGTCCTGGTGCTGTATCAGGGCAATCGGCGAGGGCAGCGAGGAGTTCCCTCTCGCTGAAAGGAGCATTGTATGTTTCATAATGACGCGTGTGGAATGAGAACGGCGTCCGCTCGGCTCGCTCCTTTAGAGAGCGAAAGGCGGGGGGATAGGATGCAGTCGCAGAGCTCTGAGCAAAGTGCGCGGCTAGCCGTTCAGCAATGGCGGCAGCGTCCGTGCAGACAGCGCCGTCCAAGGAGAGCCCAGGGACACCCATAGGGGTCTGGGAGCCATAAATCCGCCGGATCCGGGACCACACGTGCGAGGACGAGACACGGGAGCCCAGGGAGGAGACGTTGCCTCTCCCAGCACTCCTGCTTACGCCGTGCAATAAGACGACGGGCGAAGGCAAGGAGCCTCTTAAAGGCGATGAGGGTCTCCAGAGACGGGTGCCGCCTATGACGCTGGAGAGCCCGCCTGCGGTCGCGAATAGCCTCAGCGATCTCCGGCGACCACCAGGGGACAGCCTTCCGCCGAGGGAGGCCAGAGGAACGGGGGATGGCAGCCTCGGCCGCTGAAATGATGGACATGGTGAAAACACGGACCACCTCGTCAATGTCCCCCTGTGGGGGAAGTAAAAGCTGGCCAGTCAACCCTGTGGAGAGCCCAGCGGGGCAAGCGCCCAGAAGAATGACACTGTGGCAGTGACAAATAGATGGGAAAATGGTCACTACCACACAGGTCAGGATGCACCCTCCAGTGGAGGGATGGGACAAGTCCAGGGCTGCAAATAGAGAGATCGATGGCCGAGAACGAGCCATGGGCCACACTGAAATGCGTGGGAGCACCGGTGTTCAAGAGGCTAAGGTCGAGCTGAGCCAACACATGCTCCACGGCCCGACCACGATCATTGGAGACAGTCCCACCCCATAGAGGGTTGTGGGCATTGAAATCGCCCAGCAGCAAAAAAGGTGGCGGCAGTTGTGCTATCAGAGCAGCCAGGACATGCTGCGCGACAGCACCATCAGGTGGAAGGTAAATACTGCAGACGGTGATAGCCTGTGGCATCCACACCCGAACAGCGACAGCCTCTAAAGCTGTTTGTAGAGGTACAAACTCGCTGTGAAGAAAGGACATATATGCAGACGCCACCAGACACCCTTTCATAAGCTGCCCGGTTCTTAAAATAACCCCGATAGCCACGGAGGGCGGGGGTTCGCATTGCTGGAAACCAAGTTTCCTGCAGAGCAATGCAAAGGAAAGGATGACGGCTGATAAGTTGGCGGAGCTCAGATAGATGGTGGAAAAAACCGCTGCAGTTCCACTGGAGGATGGTATTAGCCATGGATGGGAAAGGCGTGAAGGGATTGGGGAGGCAGTTTACGCCTCCGGGGCCCCTGCTGCTACGGAGTCACCACCTGAACAACAGCCATCTACTGCATCCGAGGGACCGGCGAGATCCATGTCCTCAGCGGACGCCAGAATCTCCACCTCATCCTCAGACGCAGAGCTTGTAGGAAGCGGTGGAATGGGTGCCACCGCAATGTCGGTAGCCTTGGGGAGTTTCTTCTTCTTCTGCTTCTCGCGCTGCGCCTTGGGTGGTTCAGGCTGGGAGTGCGTCACTGGGTCAGTCTCAGGGACAGACGATGACCGTGTGTCCCGACGACCAGGGACTGGCGGTTGTTTGAGCCATTTGCGGCCGTCGGCTTTGGAACCGGTCGGAGAGTACGAAGGAAGGTCCCCAAGGGACCCCTTCCTTACGAAAGTAGCCGAAGAAGTCTTACGCTTCTCCGGCTGGGAAGGGGGGACTGATGTCCCCGATGGTTGGGGGGGTGTTGCTCCTGAAGTAGATGGAGCAGGAGCAACAGGAGGTTTAGTGCCCCCCACCATCAAGGGGGCAGGTGTGGGACTTCGACTCTGAAAGCTGACTGGAGCGGATGGAATTGTAGAAGGAGTGACAGTTGCGGCATAAGAAGCTGTCATGCGCACTGGATGAAGCCGATCATATTTCCGCTTCGCCTCAGTGTACGTCAGGCGGTCGAGAGTCTTTATTTCCATGATCTTCCGCTCCTTCTGCAGAATCGGACAGTCTGGCGAGCAAGGCGGATGGTGCGCACCACAGTTCACACAGATTGGAGGCGGCGCACAGGGACGATCAGGATGGGAAGGTCGACCGCAATCGCGACAGACGAGGTCGGACGCACAGCGTGAAGACATGTGGCCGAACTTCCAACACTTGAAGCACCGCATCGGGGGAGGGATATACGGCTTGACATCACAACGGTACACCATCACCTTGACCTTCTCAGGTAACGTGTCACCCTCGAAGGCCAAGATGAAGGCACTGGTGGCAACTTGACGATCCCTCGGACCCCGGTGGACGCGCCGGACGAAATGGACACCTCGGCGCTCCATGGGGCGTGATAGTGACAGAGACATCCCCCAGCTTAGTACAAGCGAGCAAGGCCCGCGACAGGGCGGAGGATGCCGTTTTGATCAACACCGATCCGGACCGCATCTTGGACAAGCCCTCCACCTCCCCAAACTTGTCCTCTAAATGCTCTACAAAGAACTGAGGCTTCACGGACATAAAAGACTCCCCGTCAGCTCTGGTACAGACGAGATACCGGGGCGAGTATCTTTCGCTCTCAGTCATAGCCCTTCGTTCCTCCCATGGTGTGGCCAGGGAGGGGAACGATTTGGGGTCATACACATTAGCCTTGGAGTGAGCCTTGGAACGCTTAGAGACTGCTGACGGCTGGCCGCCAGCGAGAGATGATGTACCACGCTTCATTGCGGGTCATCCGCCCTGATGCCACCTACTCCGACCAAGGGCCCTCCCCACGGGCGCCACCCAGCCACAGCAAAGGCCACCTGGCAGGATGGCCATTGCCGGGAGTCCCGATGCCCCAGGGCGATGGGCATCTACTCCTTGGCATACGTGGGGAGTTAACGGCGCAGGCATCAGTAGAGCGATCCCTGTGTTGTCAGGGGGCTACAACCAAGAGGGTACATGGCGGCCCCACCACAACGGACTGGCTACCGTGCTGGATCTTAGGTGCAAAAATGGCCAAGGTCGTCGTCGCAGTTAAAAGAAACACTGCAGAGTGCAGCGTGGTAATAGCCCAAGAGATCGTAAACGAGCGGGACACCATTGCAACGACGAGAAAGACGGCTAAAGGTCTAATTGCACGACGGATACTGTGCACCATGTAAGGCGCCCTTCCCCAATTGGCTCGCTCTTCGGAATAATTTAGAAAGATGGAGGTCAAACCCGAGAGGGGACCATCACATAAGGCCGAAACATGTGAGACTCCTTTTAGTCGCCTCTTACGACAGGCAGGAATACCGCGGGCCTATTCTAACCCCCGAACCCGCAGGGGGGAACAGAAGTGATATCAGGCGTTCCGTAAGGTAGTGTCACAGGCCCTCTGTTGTTCCTGATTTAAGTAAATGATCTAGGTGATAATCTGAGCAGCCCCCTTAGATTTTTTGCAGATGACGCTGTAATTTACCGTCTAGTAAAAATCAGACGATCAATTCGAATTACAAGATGATCTACAGAGAATTTCTGTATGGTGTGAAAAGTGGCAATTGGCACTGATCAAAGAAAAGTGCGAGGTCATCCACATAGATACTACACGAAATACGATAAATTTTTGTTATACGATAAATCGCACAATTCTAAGAGCTGTGAATTCGACTAAATACCTAGTTATTACAATTACGAGCAACTTAAATTTGAAAGACCACAATATTATCTAATATTGTGGGGAAGGCGAAACAAAGACTGCGCTTTATTGGCAGAACACTCAGAAGATGCGACAAATCGACTAAAGAGACAGCATACATTACACTTGTCCTCTGCCGGAATATTGCTGCGCGGTGTGAAATCGTTACCAGGTAGGACTGACTGAGGACATCCAAAAAGTGCAAAGAAGGGCAGCCTGTTCAGTGTTATCGCGCAACAGGGGTGTGAGTGTCACTGATATGATACGCGAGTTGGGGTGGCAGTCACTGAAGATCTGTTTACGAAATTTCAATCACCAACTTTCTCTTCCGAATGCGATAATATTTTGTTGACACCCACCTACGTAGAGAGAAATGATCATCATAATAAAGTAAGAGAAATGAGAGCTCGAACGGAAAGATTCAGGTGTTCCTTTTTCCCACGCGCCATTCGAGAGTGGAATGGTAGAGAAGTAGTATGAAAATGGTTCAATGATCCCTCTGCCAGGCACTTAAGTGTGAATCGCAGAGTAACGATGTAGATGTGCATGTAGAAAGCAGTATGTCAGGAATTGCCGGGAGATCCCAAACTTTTGGCTTTCATTCCGCTCATAGGCACCTGTCGTTCGCAATGTATGGAAGCTGTGTGCGTAAGTGTTGGCGATTGTAAAGAACGTCTGGGTAGTATAGTATCTTGATGGTGATGATGAGTGTAGGGAGAATGTGAAAACCGGTGTCAGCACGTAGGCAACGCCTCTTGAAGAGCACGGAGACCACAGAGCTTGTCTCCATTCGACGGGTGGACCATCGTCAATGCTGTCGCATGCCCCCACTTAATGAGATGCTTCGGAGGATTTTGGAACTTAATCCAGGACATAGCGTATAGACTGGCGATTATTCCCCTCTTCAATAAAGAAAAATGTGTCAAGAGGTCAGCGTGTAACCAGGCAGCCACCCATCCAAGTACTGGCCACGCTAAACTTCGTTGATATGAATGGACCCGGTGTACTCTGTTCAGCGAGAATGTTTACCTTGAGCTCAGTGTTACAATAATGATGACCAGTGGGTGTGTACAGAGATTAGGACGTCAGTACAGCCATGCAGCTTCATGCCTACCCACTCTGTATCACCTGGACCATCAAACCGATCACCTTCGACAATGAGGTACCAATCCTAATTGGCAAGAGGCGAGAGCAGGTAATAAACATAGTCGAACATGGTCGTTTTGATGATCCAAGAGTTATGATATGGGGAAGCGTAACGTCATATGGTTTTCATTCCTTTTTCTTTTTGTGGTGGTAAGTTCCTATGGACCAAAATGCTGAGGTCATCGGCCCCTTGGCTTACACACTACTCAATCTAATTTACACTAACTTACGCTAAGGGCAACACACACACCAGTGTCCGAGGGAGGACTCTAACCTCCGAGGAGGGAAGCCACGCGAACCATGGCAAGGCGCCTCGGAACATGCGGCTACCCCGCGCAGCCGCATGTGTATTCTGTCTTCCAAATCTCTGAACACGATATACTCATCTGTCAGTGCTGATGTGACACTCTGCTCCTTCCACATATGCGTTTTTTCAGAGGTGCATTCGCCGCTGACTACGTTCTTATGGATGAAAATGCTCAACCGCATCGAAATGCGCGTTTGGAGCAGTTGTTCAAACGAGTGGATATTCGCGAATGGACTGACTGCCCGCTACCCAGAATATATCCCATCGAGCACTTGTGGGATTCGTTGGGGAGATGTATTAGAGCACGTCCACATGCACCAACGACCATACAGCAGTTGTAAAGCACACTGGTGGAGAATGGAACGTCCTACCACGAGAACTCCTCACCATCCCTCTGGTCGCAAGGGGACTAGTTGCAGAGCATGCATTGATGCATTGCTTTCCGTGGTGGTCATCCATTCTGTTAAGAACCACCTCCTGTCTTTTCTAATACACAGGGGTCCATCGTTAATCGCGATGACTTCATTCAGTATTATTACTTTCTTTGAATAAAACTGTCATTTAGGTCGTCTCTCTGCGTATTTCTTTCAGCTACTTTCCGTTAGATACTGCAGCAGTTTTTTTCTGTCCATACTCCAAATTTAATCAAGATATGTTGCCTGCGAGCGGCTGTGTACATCTAGGACGTAGGCTATAGAAAACTACTGCTTGACACCTTGAAAGGTTAATAACGATGCTTGAGTACTTTATCCGAAAATTTACTGACCTCTTATGGTTCATCATTCTTCTGACCTTCGTTTCGTTCCTACTGTTGATATCTTCAAGAACCCGTAGCGTTACTCGACAAAGCGAACTGTAAACCCGTCCGTAGCGGCTGTTATGTTGGGCAGATGTCTAGGTACTTATGTTCCATTTCACAATAGTGCGCGTTACTACGTAGGAATTTCATAAATTGAGATACACATGTCGCCCCACGCTAAGACTATTGCGCAACAAGAGAGTCGCATTGTCAAAAGAGAGCAGACGATCCCAATTCCCAGTAGACGCAATTCTGCTACTGATAGGTGTATCACAGTGTGTGATTGAAGTGGTGCAGCAACTGGAAATGTGCTCTGAAGATGAGTTGAGCAAAACGTGTAAACTGAAAATTCTGGCGTTATACGAATCAAATGCAACGTCGTATGTGTCAACAGTTTGACCAGGGTCGCACAGAAATGGTTGACGCCGATTGGAAAACCAGATTTTGCACCATGCTCCTTCCATCGTTTCGGCAAGGTGAGAGAATAATTACAGGTGAAGAGATTTACCAACGATGAGGAAGTTCGCAAAGCGGTTCTGGTGTGGCTCCGTGGCCAAGGAGCGGATTTCCTCTGTTGAGGAACTGAACGATAGTTAGAACGTTCCGGTGGTAGTTCACCGAACGTGGTAACTATGTTCAAGAACATTATATTGTCTCCATGTCAGTGTAAAGTGCAGTGAAGCATTCTATGGAAGTTAGTTGACCTTCCGTAATGATTCGTAACTTAATTTGGGAACTCCCTTCGTACCGTGCAAGCACGGAAACTGATCGTGAAAAATGCTTTTACAGGTAGTCGCGAATGCTTGTTGTTTAGATCATTAATTTACGGGTGATAAGAGAGAGAAAGGGGTGACAGTGCTGATGGGAAAGGAACGAAGAAGCAAAATGTGAAGGCCGAGTTAGTCGATGGTGGAAATTATGAAAGCAGACACATGATTCAAGTTCAAATGGCTCTGAGCACTATGGGACTTAACTCCTGAAGTCATCAGTCCCCTAGAACTTAGAACTGCTTAAACCTAACTAACCTAAGAACATCACACACGTCCATGCCCGAGGCAGGATTCGAACCTGCGATCGTAGCAGTATTCGCGGTTCCAGACTGTAGCGCCCAGAACCGCTCGTCCACACCGGCCGGCCACACGATTCAAGTATCTAGATCGAAGAACAGGAAAAGTAATAAATATTCCATAAACGAAATGGATAAATCTGCTATCAGCCAGCAGTTTTAGAAGTACTCTAAACACCAGAAGGAAAAGCAGCTTCCCGAGATTTCCACAGTTGTCATTTCACAGAACAAAGCTAAACAGAAAAGCGAAAAAAGATATTTTGGAAGGCCGCATTGAGGCTGATCCCTCACCTGTGGTAGAGTGGGAGGTCGTTTCAAGGTCTGGCAGGGGGCGAAAGGCATTCCGGAGGGCTAAACGGAAAGCCTCTCCAGTTTGTCTGACGAACCGGTTTCAGGCTCTGTCTCAGGCTGAAACTGATTTTCGGCTTGACACGGCTGCTTGTCCTGTTCCAGAGGTTTCCCCTCAGTCTGCAAGATCCGGGCAGTTGCAGAGGGTGGGCTTACTGGTAGTTGGGAGCTCCAACGTCAGGCGCGTAATGGGGCCCCTTAGGGAAATGGGAGCAAGAGAGGGGAAGAAAACCAATGTGCACTCCGTGTGCATACCGGGGGGAGTCATTCCAGATGTGGAAACGGTCCTTCCGGATGCCATGAAGGGTACAGGGTGCACCCATCTGCAGGTGGTCGCTCATGTCGGCACCAATGATGTGTGTCGCTATGGATCGGAGGAAATCCTCTCTGGCTTCCGGCGGCTATCTGATTTGGTGAAGACTGCCAGTCTCGCTAGCGGGATGAAAGCAGAGCTCACCATCTGCAGCATCGTCGACAAGACTGACTGCGCACCTTTGGTACAGAGCCGAGTTGAGGGTCTGAATCAGAGGGTGAGACGGTTCTGCGACCGTGTGGGCTGCAGATTCCTCGACTTGCGCCATAGGGTGGTGGGGTTTCGGGTTCCGCTGGATAGATCAGGAGTCCACTACACGCAACAAGCGGCTACACGGGTAGCAGGGGTTGTGTGGCGTGGGCTGGGCGGTTTTTTAGGTTAGATGGCCTTGGGCAAGTACAGAAAGGGCAACAGCCTCAACGGGTGCGGGGCAAAGTCAGGACATGCGGGGACCAAGCAGCAATCGGTATTGTAATTGTCAACTGTCGAAGCTGCGTTGGTAAAGTACCGGAACTTCAAGCACTGATAGAAAGCACCGAAGCTGAAATCGTTATAGGTACAGAAAGCTGGCTTAAGCCAGAGATAAATTCTGCCGAAATTTTTACAAAGGTACAGACGGTGTTCAGAAAGGATAGATTGCATGCAACCGGTGGTGGAGTGTTCGTCGCTGTTAGTAGTAGTTTATCCTGTAGTGAAGTAGAAGTGGATAGTTCCTGTGAATTATTATGGGTGGAGGTTACACTAAACAACCGAACTAGGTTAATAATTGGCTCCTTTTACCGACCTCCCGACTCAGCAGCATTAGTGGCAGAACAACTGAGAGAAAATTTGGAATACATTTCACATAAATTTTCTCAGCATGTTATAGTCTTAGGTGGAGATTTCAATATACCAGATATAGACTGGGAAACTCAGATGTTTAGGACAGGTGGTAGGGACAGAGCATCGAGTGACATTATACTGAGTGCACTATCCGAAAATTACCTCGAGCAATTAAAGAGAGAACCGACTCGTGGAGATAACATCTTGGACCTACTGATAACAAACAGACCCGAACTTTTCGACTCTGTATGTACAGAACAGGGAATCAGTGATCATAAGGCCGTTGCAGCATCCCTGAATATGGAAGTTAATAGGAATATAAAAAAAGGGAGGAAGGTTTATCTGTTTAGCAAGAGTAATAGAAGGCAGATTTCAGACTACCTAACAGATCAAAACGAAAATTTCTGTTCCGACACTGACAATGTTGAGTGTTTATGGAAAAAGTTCAAGGCAATCGTAAAATGCGTTTTAGACAGGTACGTGCCGAGTAAAACTGTGAGGGACGGGAAAAACCCACCGTGGTACAACAACAAAGTTAGGAAACTACTCCGAAAGCAAAGAGAGCTTCACTCCAAGTGTAAACGCAGCCAAAACCTCTCAGACAAACAGAAGCTAAACGATGTCAAAGTTAGCGTAAGGAGGGCTATGCGTGAAGCGTTCAGTGAATTCGAAAGTAAAATTCTATGTACCGACTTGACAGAAAATCCTAGGAAGTTCTGGTCTTACGTTAAATCAGTAAGTGGCTCGAAACAGCATATCCAGACACTACGGGATGATGATGGCATTGAAACAGAGGATGACACGCGTAAAGCTGAAATACTAAACACCTTTTTCCAAAACTGTTTCACAGAGGAAGACCGCACTGCAGTTCCTTCTCTAAATCCTCGCACAAACGAAAAAATGGCTGACATCGAAATTAGTGTCCAAGGAATAGAAAAGCAACTGGAATCACTCAATAGAGGAAAGTCCACTGGACCTGACGGGATACCAATTCGATTCTACACAGAGTACGCAAAGAACTTGCCCCCCTTCTAACAGCCGTGTACCGCAAGTCTCTAGAGGAACGGAGGGTTCCAAATGATTGGAAAAGAGCACAGATAGTCCCAGTCTTCAAGAAGGGTCGTCGAGCAGATGCGCAAAACTATAGACCTATATCTCTTACGTCGATCTCTTGTAGAATTTTAGAACATGTTTTTTGCTCGCGTATCATGTCATTTCTGGAAACCCAGAATCTACTATGTAGGAATCAACATGGATTCCGGAAACAGCGATCGTGTGAGACCCAAATCGCCTTATTTGTTCATGAGACCCAGAAAATATTAGATACAGGCTCCCAGGTAGATGCTATTTTTCTTGACTTCCGGAAGGCGTTCGATACAGTTCAGCACTGTCGCCTGATAAACAAAGTAAGAGCCTACGGAATATCAGACCAGCTGTGTGGCTGGATTGAAGAGTTTTTAGCGAACAGAACACAGCGTGTTGTTATCAATGGAGAGACGTCTACAGACGTTAAAGTAACCTCTGGCGTGCCACAGGGGAGTGTTATGGGACCATTGCTTTTCACAATATATATAAATGACCTAGTAGATAGTGTCGGAAGTTCCATGCGGCTTTTCGCGGATGATGCTGTAGTGTACAGAGAAGTTGCAGCATTAGAAAATTGTAGCGAAATGCAGGAAGATCTGCAGCGGATAGGCACTTGGTGCAGGGAGTGGCAACTGACCCTTAACATAGACAAATGTAATGTATTGCGAATACATAGAAAGAAGGATCCTTTATTGTATGATTATATGATAGCGGAACAAACACTGGTAGCAGTTACTTCTGTAAAATATCTAGGAGTATGCGTGCGGAACGATTTGAAGTGGAATGATCATATAAAATTAATTGTTGGTAAGGCGGGTACCAGGTTGAGATTCATTGGGAGAGTGCTTAGAAAATGTAGTCCATCAACAAAGGAGGTGGCTTACAAAACACTCGTTCGACCTATACTTGAGTATTGCTCATCAGTGTGGGATCCGTACCAGATCGGTCTGACGGAGGAGATAGAGAAGATCCAAAGAAGAGCGGCGCGTTTCGTCACAGGGTTATTTGGTAACCGTGATAGCGTTACGGATATGTTTAATAAACTCAAGTGGCAGACTCTGCAAGAGAGGCGCTCTGCATCGCGGTGTAGCTTGCTCGCCAGGTTTCGAGAGGGTGCGTTACTGGATGAGGTATCGAATATATTGCTTCCCCCTACTTATACCTCCCGAGGAGATCACGAATGTAAAATTAGAGAGATTAGAGCGCGCACGGAGGCTTTCAGACAGTCGTTCTTCCCGCGAACCATACGCGACTGGAACAGGAAAGGGAGGTAATGACAGTGGCACGTAAAGTGCCCTCCGCCACACACCGTTGGGTGGCTTGCGGAGTATCAATGTAGATGTAGATGTAGTCATCACGTGCGAACGAGGTGACAGAGTTTCGGAAATGGGATTAAATCATACACATTGAATCACTTGATACTTGCACCGAAAATATTAGAGAAATGGAAAGTGGTCTTTTTGTGCGGTTTTCACTGTTTGGATTGGTGGTCAGGGGCTCGTATTGTTAGCCAATGCACAGACTGTAATAACGTTTCAAAAGAGTACTTTTTGAGGATACAAACACGTTTTCAAATTAAACAATACCTTTTAACATTAACAAACTAAGAGTATCGTAAAGTAAAATGTCAATGAGTTCGTTGCAGGACTCTACTGCGAGTCGTGTATACATCGACAGTTGTTTGTGGCACTCAACCTGCTTAGTTCCTAGGAACGATGTTATGTTTGCTTAGCATGTGCCTGTGTGTTCCTTCAGTGCATTGTGACTTTTTAGTCAGTTCGTGTGTGGCAGTCCAAGTAATATGTGAACGATGGTATTTAGCACTGCAGAGAAGCCACCACGCTCATGGTGTGTGGAGAGTGTAGGAAGAATGCAGTCCTTTCGTGTATGGTGTACGAGGCAAGGTGACGCAATGGAGGTCAGCCATCTCGGCAATTATTTGTCAACATCTTCAATCACTAATGTGAAAGCGTTAGTGTAACACCTAGACAATGTAACAGAAAGAAAGAAGTGACGGCAAAGTGGGGAAATTAATATGCTTGCTGCTGTTGCATTCCATCAGCACGCTAGCTCCCGCTACATGAGTGGCATGAGTGAAGCAATGGTCGTACGCGTTCTCCATTCACACACGTTACACCACTACCACAGCCCTCTCCGTCACGAAGTGCATGGAAACGGCTATGAGTATCGTGTTAACTTCTTACATGGGTATTGAGACAGGATACTCCATATGTATCGTGTATCTTGTTTAGATTGCACGAAAAATACACTTTTTAAATGTTATTACGATCAGTTGATTGACTTCATCACGTACTCAAGGTATAAAAGGGCAGTGCACTGGCGGAGCAGTCATTTGTACTTAGGTGATTCATGTGAAGGGATTTCAGACTTGACTATGGCCACAGGAATGAAATTATCAGACTTTTATTGCAGAATGGTAGTTGGAGCTAAACGCATGGTACTTTACATTTCGTAAATCGTCGTGAGATTCAACAATGTGAGATCCACAGTGTCAGGAGCGTGCCGGAAATAACAAATTTCAGACATTACCTCTCGCCAAGGACACTCAACTAACGACAGTAGCGGCATCTGTGAGGAGTTCTCAGTGCCAACAGACGCCGAGTGAGGTGGCGCAGTAGTTAACATACTCGACTCCATGCGAGAGGATGACGGTTCAAACTGCCGTCCGGCCATCCCGATTTAGGTTTCCCGTTATTTGCCTAAATCACTTCAGGCAAATGGCGCGATGGTTACTTTGAAAGGGCACAGCCGATTTCCATCCCCATCACTCCTTAATGTTACGGGACCGATAACCTCGCTGTTTGGCCTCCTGCTCCCCTCCCCCCTCCCCCCCCCTCCGAAACAAACGACAAACCAACAGGCAAGCAACACTGCGTGAAATAACCACAGAAATCAATGTTCGATGTACGATGAATATATCACTTAGGGCAGTGCGGCGAAATTTTATGTTAATGGAGGAAGAGCAGGAGATTAGTGTTTAACGTCCCGTCGACAACGAGGTCATTAGAGACGGAGCATAAGCTCGGATTCGGGAGGAATGAGGGAGGAAAGCGGACGTGCCCTTTCGAATGAACCATCCCGGCGTTTGCCTGAAACGATTTAGGAAATCACGGAAAACCTAAAGCAGGATGGCCGAAGTCGGGTTCGAACCATTGTCCTCCCGAATGCGAGTCCAATGTCCTAACCACTGTGCCACCTAGCTCAGTTGACGTTATTGTCCTACGCAGATATCTACCAAAGCGAATGCCTTTACTAAAAACACGTGATCATATCGGTTGACCCGAGACGACGGGAAAATCATAGTTTCGTCAGATGAGTTCCGATTTCCGCCGGTAAGCGCTGATGAGTGAGTTACAGTGTAGCGCAGACCCCTCGAAGCCATGGACCCAGGTTTGCAACAAAGCACTGTGCAGACTGGTGATGGCTCCATAATGGTGTGGGCTGTGTCTACACGGAATAGGCTCGGTTTCCTGGTCTCACTGAAACGACTGGAAATGTTTGTTTTCGGGTAACTAAATACCATTTTCAACCAACCATGGGCTTCATTTTTTCACGACAATGCGCCGTATGTCAGCGAGGACAGTTGTCTATGATTTATTTGGAGATCATTCTGGACTACTCTAGTGAATGATTTTGCCTCTCAGATCACCCGACGTCAGCACCATCGAACATATATGGAACTTTAATCGAGAGGTCAATTCTGGAACAAAATTCTGCACTGTCAGCACTTTTGCGATTATGGACGAGGAAGCATGGCTCCATATTTCTGCAGGGAATTCCAACGACCTCCGTGCCACGTCGACTTGTTGTACAACGCCGGGTAAAATGGGTTCCGACATGATATTAGGAGGTATCCCATGACTTTTGTCAACTCGGCGTAATTGCACGTGCAGTGATGCGGTGTACGAATGTGATCAGATATTTGTTTGACATTAATAATACTAAACATGAAACAGTTACCAGGCATTCTAAAAAATATTATTTATTTGATCAAGAATTGACTTGTGTCTTCTCAGGGAAAAGAGGCTCCTCTTACGAAAGTTTTGATTGTAAGAATAATCACAACGTTATTTCCCAAATGTTGTTAAATGTAACGATTACCAAAAACTTTTAACCTTCTTTATTGTTTGCTAAATACAAAAATTTCTGTGTTACACTGACAAAATAATCCTTTCCAGAGTAAACACCGTATATCTTATCATTTTATATGGCATTTGTACGTACATCAGTCAAATCAGTGAAAACTGCCCGTCATCGTACCCATGTCTGCAACATTCAATCAACACATGACGATAGCATAAGAAGCCGAAAATCGGTCCGTCATTAAATACATAATATTTTGCGCAATATCAGGGAAGTTATATTCTTGTCAAGGAAATTTAGATAATGTGGCAACACTATCGTTCGTGAAGCGTCTGATACAGATTTACAGTTGAAAGAAAATTTTTATTTTGTCGCACGAGAGACTACATACTGGGTTCAGAGTTGGAAGCCAAGAGACTCTACCCAAAATCGCAGCTAAATCTCAGACATGAATTCGTTTGGCACTCCATTATTATACACTGAAGACACAAAGAAACTGGTACACCTGCCTAACAACATCCTGGAGGGCCATCGCGAGCACGAAGAAATGCCGCAACACGACTTAGTATGGACTCAACTAATGTCTGAGGTAGTGCTGAAGGGAACTGACTCCATGAATCCTGGAGGTCTGTCCAAAAATTCGTAAGAGTACGAGGGTGTGGAGCTCTTCTGAATACCACGCTGCAAGCTATGCCTGTTATGCTCAATATTGTTAACGTCTGGGGAGTTTGATTGCCCCCGAAAGTGTTCAAATTCCGAAGAGTGTTCCTGGAGCCACTCTACAGCAATTCTGGACGTGTGGGGCATCGCATTGTCCTACTGGAACTGCCGAAGTCCGTCAGAATAAACAATGGACATGAATCGATGCAGATGATCGGACAGGATGCTTACGTACGTGTCACTTGCCAGAGTCGTATCTAGACGTATCAGGGGTCCCACACCACTCCAACTGCACACGCCCAAGGCCATTTCAGAGTCTCATCCAGCTTGAACAGTCTTCTACTGACTTGCAGGGTCAATGGATTCATTGTTTTCATACCTGTACACGTCCATCCGCTCGATACAATCTGAAACGAGACTCATCCGATCAGGCATAATGTTTCGAGTCATCAACAGACGAAAGTCGATGTTGACAGGCCCAGGGGAGGCGTAAAACTTTGTGTCGTGCAGTCATCATGGGTACACGAGTGGTCCTTCGCCTCCGAAAACCAATATCGATGATGTCTCACGGTGACACTTGATGATGGCCCAGCACTAAAATCTGAAGCAGTTTGCGGAATGGTGGCACTTCTATTACTTTGAACGATTGTCTTCAGTCGTCGTTGGTCGAGTTCTAGTTGTATCTTCTCGCGGCCGCAGCAATGTCGGAGATTTATGTTTTATTGTATTCCTGATATTCACGGGATGCTCGTTAAATGGTCATATGGAATAATGCGCACTGATGCTGCGTCCCATCGCTTGTGTACCATCTTCAAATTCACTTAAATCTTGATACCTGCCATTTTGGCAGGAGTAACGAATGTAACAACTGCGCCTCCCGGTGTGGCTGCGCGGTTTGAGGCGTCATGTCACGGACTGCGCGGCCCCTCCCGCCGTAGGTTCGAGTCCTCCCTCGGGCATGGATGCATGTATAGTTCTTAGCGTAAATTAGTTTAAGTAGTGTGTCAGTCTAGGGACCGATGACCTCACCAGTTTGGTCCCTTAGGAATTCACACACACACACACACACACACAAACACACACACACACACACACACACACAACAACTGTGCCAGACCGTTGTGGTCTTATATAGGCGTTGCCGATTGCAGCGCCGTATGCTGCCTGTTTACCTGTCTATACCCGTTTCTTTGGCGCTTCAGTGTAGAATCAGTAGAAATACACCTGGCGAAAAATCTGATGAACCTTGATAGCGGCTACCAGTTGGACGTGCGTGGATCCCCATCGCCTCCACGACTTTTTCTTATCGAAGACGGCTGAATGCGCCATGGCCGCGGCTGGGGTAGCACATAGGACAGCTGAGCTCCGCGGTTCCACCAGCGAGGGCACTGTAGCTGGTAGGTGTTATCCCTTCGTCAACTTGAGCTCTGACGCATGCACGGAATACTCGCACCACGCTACATACGGCGGAGCAGAGCAAGTCTTCTTAGTTCTTCAATATCTCATCTGTAGATAACTGATAGGTGGCAAGTCGAAATATCGTGCAGTGAGTTCTCCGACGACCCGTTCCAACAAAGTTCAAATGTCTCTACCAATCGGTTTATGTTAGACATAATCTTTTTATAATCTTATAACAACTTTTTTCGGCCATACGTTGAGCATCTTCAGATTTAGTTTGAAGTAGAAGACGAGCAATAACCCTTAAAACGTGACTGCGTCTAAAAGTAGCTGAAGTGTAAAATCACTCTTTTCCACAGAATGAATTTTTTTCCAAAACAATCAGCTTATATAGAAGTTTGGACATTTCTTGTACATGTTTCCATCCACTTATCCATTTAATTACACACACGCGTGGACACACACACACACACACACACACACACATACACACACACACACACACACACACACACACACACACACACACAGTCACACTTACACACAGAGAGAGAGAGAGAGAGAGAGCGCGCGCGCGCGCGCGAGAGAGAGAGAGAGAGAGAGAGAGAGAGAGAGAGAGAGAGAGAGAAAGGAAGGAAGGGAGGGAGGGAGGAAGAAAGAGAGAAAGGAAGAGTTGGAGAGAGAGAGAGAGAGAGAGACAGAAACAAAGGGGGCTTCCATTTCCCTAACAGAAAGAGAGAGTCTTAGGCAAGGGACTGTTGTCGATAATCGTATGCTAAAGTTTGCTGTGGAGCCCAGGAGAGTGCAGTGGAAAACATTACATATTAGGTGCTATACGGTGTTCAAAATCTGACGCATAGAACACTGTTTGTCCTTTGTTGCTGGTGTGGTCTGTGTCTAACTGAACAAGGAATAGTTAACATATTACAGCAGCGATTATTCACGAGTTATCTTGGGCAATATGTCGTAGATACCCAGAATATTGTCACAGGAAAGTGGAATAAGGGTGCACAAAAGAAGCCCGTCTTCATACGGTTGTGAAACAGATTACAGAAGACACGAAATGCATCAGATACAGCAAAATGTAGTCTGCCGAATTCACTAAAAATTGGATAATTTTTCGGCATGAGTGTTGCGTTCTGTATGAGTATCCTTGAAATCATTTCGGCGACTTTCTATTCAGTCTGGTCTCTGCGTTGACGATGTTCAAAATGCATGACACAAACGATTAAAAGATTCCCCACACAGAATTTATAGGACACATGAGATTTGAAGACAATGGAAACTAGAGAATTTTTTTTCGTGTCGTCAGTAACACGAAATGGGGAACTCGATGAGCGGTTTTGGCCTGCGTGTTATGAGTTCACATTGATAGGTAGGCCTATGTAAATGCTAAAAACTAAAGCTTTGAGACTATGGGAAATACACATCAACTGCACGAGTTACGTGCAATGTACAATGTGTGCAAGCAAAGCTTCATCTCATCCTTTCATTGCACAATGATCAGGAGTAAGGTTCTCAAATGTTTCCTGCTACTTTAAATAATTTACTTCTACTGTACTGGCAAAAAGATATATGAGCACAGTCCATGAGTTGTGTATAAGATCCATGACTCTGTGCTCAGTTTTATCTGTGCTTGACTTGTTAGTCTGACTGTTGTGCAGCACTTGGACATTCTTAGTTGAGGAACAGTACCGAGAAGTTGAGTTTTCCAGAGAAAGAGATCTGTATTTGTGAATGTTTGAGAAACTCTCTGGGATATTTTACTACGCACATGGAAACTATATTATAATGCATTCTGATTCTTTATACTGATGGAGAAGATATCGGAGAAATTATAAAGGGTATGTGTGAAGTTTCTTTGTAATCAGAGAATTTTGCAACTGTTAGTGTCTTCTTACGGTGTGCAGTCTTTTTTTTTCAATAATCAGAATCTGATTTATTAAAAACGATTTTCTTTAGAGTAAACTCTAGCTCTGTGAATCGTAGCAAAGTTTTGAATTTTATCATTTATGCATTGCGACTTACGCCGCACTCAGCAGCACTGTATGTGACCAAAAAAAAAAAAAAAAAAAAAAAATGGAGAAGATTAGTTATGTTTAGATCCTGCATCTGGTGATATTTATTTGGTTTCCAGAGCGTTGGTACTCCAGACACTAAAACAACACGCTGTGCAAGAAATATATCACTTTTATTTCAGGCCAGATATCGCCTTGCATTCTTGAGCAAACAATCTTAATCGTCAGGTGTTGTTCTAGTAAGCAGATTAATTTTCAATAAACAGTATTGGTAATTTCAGACAGTTATTTTCTTCAGAGTAGAGCAATAATTTATATCTTGTGAATATTCTCGATCTAACATTTCATTTCATATCACGCAACGTTCATAACGTACGTCGGTACTGAGTTTCTGTTACACAGTTTTCACTGAATACACAAATAGTATTTTCAATTAATTAGATTCATTTCCTTTGTTTAAAATTTTGCGTTCATGAAGCTTAAAGTTTTGTTTCACGACTATGTTCACATGTGCAACACATGGCCAACCAACAGTCAGTTTTGCTCAGAAATTGAATACTAAAACGTCACATGAAGATAATTTTTTTTTAAATCAATACATCCAGTTTTCTCATATTCGGGCAATAAGTTTAATAGGAACACTGCATACAAAACTGAACGCTTCGCAATCACTATACCTTAATAATAGCTGGAGTAACCGTGAATCGGCTGTAGTGGGATATGTTTTAAATTGTGGAGACAAAGAAATAAAATATGACCAGGGTTTTAATATCGACGAACTATTAATGCGCTGTTGTGTGAACAGGCAGTAGAAACGTGTAGTCAACATAACAGTTTCAATGGAAAATATGAGGGGGGAAAAAGGATACTGGGAACTCTAATGATATATTGCTAGTTACGAAGAAGGATATCACATATCAGGAACAGTCGTATGGGTTGTGGCACGGCCGGGAGACGTTGGCCATCCGGCAGAGGGTGTCGACGACGATATGCCGAATACCAGCGATGGACGAACAACAAGACACCACGCCATAACGACGAGTCTGGAGTGGAAACCAAATCAGGAGCCATTCATGGAGCAATATCAGGAACCAAGAAATGCTGCGTATAATGAACAAATGAGAGCGCGGTCGGAACAGGACTGTGGTCCAGTGACTTATTGGTTTACAAGGCTGTCCGTAACAACTACGGCGGGTAAGTACATTCTTATTTTAGCAGAATTTACCATAGAAAATCTCAGGGTGGGTGAACTAATAGCCCCACTAAAATATTTTACAAGCAGTTAAGTAAAATGATTACAGTGAAAGACACTCTTTAACTCAGACCTATCTCGTAAATGGTTTTACAACTGCTTAACTGAAACGATTACTGTGAAAAGGCACTATGATTAAATTAGACTAACTCCTCTAAAATGTTTTGCAAGTACTTAACTAAAATGGTTACAGTGAAAAAGGCACTCTGATTTAGTTAGACTTCACTGTATTTAAAAGGAAGAACAGCACACAGTTCATTCCTTAACATGATCCACGGTAGCCGCACGAAATATGGTCAATTTAAACAAGTTGTTCTGATTAACATTAACCCCACTAGCTCTGTAACACAGACGGCGAAAGTTTCACAGTTTAGCGAACAGTTGCGACTACCGCCTGCAATGAAACAGAACTGTTTCCATTGAGGTAAATGTCAGTTCTTTCGGAGCGAATCCCCATAAACAGCAAACAAAGCAGACCTTTCAGGAAGGTGAAACTAGTTCGCAGCACTACGACTTTAACAGACAATGCGCTGAAACCACAGAAATAGTTTCACTGAAAATATTTTGTGAATCCACAGCTATGTGGCACTCAAAATCTCGTCATGCTCGGCACAGGAAAATTTACAGAGTCCCATCGCCATCACAGCCAACCCGAAACACCGCTTTCGCAGGATGGGGTCTGTGCTCCGAAAAAAGCGTTTACTATCGCCTCAAGACAGCAGAAGTAAACCGGTCTCGCACTCCACAAGACCTCCTTCCAATTCAGGCCGCAAATTTCAACCGCAACTTTCGCGCTGGTCAAACTCCTCGGAGAACCACCAAAGATGGTGCCCCACTACAGCGATCTAGCGATTTATCAATGGATTCCGGCACGTCTCACGTGGAAGCCTACCAGGGTTGGTGTCCAGAGGCGAATTAATGGGGTTACTGGTATCTAGTCTGCGGATAGTATAAGAGATGGAGAGGTGCTCCATGTGGGTGAGGAAATGTAGGAATTTAATATGATGGTCTACAATTCATGTTGGGGAAGGTAACAGGGTGCGACAGCGAGACTGAATTCATAGCATTCGAGGATCTGGAGGGACTTTTAGATATTCGTGCATTATTTTCAGAGCGTCGTATCAGGATTTTGTAGATGTGGTGAATAGTGGAGGTGTGTAATCCAAAAGTTCGGCCTGTTAGTCCAATGGTGTCTAAAATTAAAGCATCAAAGTGCTGTTTCCCCGTCCTGTGTCTAATTCACGACATAATCATACAAAGAGTCAACAGGTGTCTTTACGATCGTGTTATGCACGGAAGATGGCATTCCGATCAACGGACAATCACGCAACAATGATGTCAGGGCACTTATCAAGCGGGGTAGTATTTCCAGTATAGTCCCACATGCACAACCGCTATATACATAGTCACAGACGGTGTAGTATGGACAGAGAAGACGCCTACAGACTCTCAGCTGCGGACAGCTACAGCTCGCGCTATTCGTCCACGAGACTCAGAGAGCCATAGACGCGGGTTCGCAGGTAGATGCCGTGTTTCTTGACTTCCGCAAGGCGTTTGATACAGTTCCCCACAGTCGTTTAATGAACAAAGTAAGAGCATATTGACTATCAGACCAATTGTGTGATTGGATGGAACAGTTCGTCGATAACAGAACGCAGCATGTCATTCTCAATAGAGAGAAGTCTTCCGAAGTAAAAGTGATTTCAGGTGTGCCGCTGGGGAGTGTCGTAGGACCGTTGGTATTCACGATATATATAAATGACCTTGTGGATAACATCCGAAGTTCACTGAGGCTTTTTGCGGATGATGCTGTAGTATATCGAGAGGTTGTAACAATGGAAAATTGTACTGAAACGCAGGAGGATCTGCAACGAATTGACGCATGGCAGGGAATGGCAATTGAATCTCAATGTAGATAAGCGTAATGTGCTGCGAATACATAGAAAGAAAGATCCGTTATAATTTAGCTACAATATAGCAGGTTAGTAACTGAAAGCAGTTAATTCCGTGAATTATCTGGGAGTAGGCATTAGGAGCGATTTAAAATGGAATGATCATATAAAGTTGATCGTCGGAAAGCGGATTCCAGACTGAGATTCACTGGAAGAATCCTAAGGAAATGCAACCCGAAGACAAAGGAATATTGCTCACTAGTATGGGATCCGTACCAGATAGGGTTGATAGAAGAGATAAGAAGATCCAGTGGAGAGCAGCGCGCTTCGCTACAGGATCATTTAGTAATCGCGGAAGCGTTAAGGAGATGATGGATAAGTTCCAGTGGAAGACTCTAGAGGAGAGACGCTCAGTAGCTCGGTACGGGCTTTTGTTGAAGTTTCGAGAACATACCTTCACCGAGGAATCAAGAAGTATATTGCTCCATTTTACGGATATCTCGCGAAGAGACCATGAGGATAAAATAAGAGAGATTAGAGCCCACACAGAGGCATACCGACAGTCCTTCTTTCCACGAACAATACGAGACGAATAGAAGGGAGAACCAATAGAGGAACTCGAAGTACCCTCCGCCACACACCGCCAGGTTGCTTGCGGAGTATGGATGTAGATGTAGATGTAGAACAAGGAGAGTCGCAGACTGATGTGGCCTGATGGTTTAATGTGAATGGTTCTGTTGTTTCTCGGATGAGGCGACAGTTTATAGACACCGAGACTGTGCCCCGGAGACCACGACAGGGCCGACCACCTGTGACATCAGAAAGAGTGGACCGTCATTTGGCTATATGGGCACTACGGTGCCGCCTTAGTGCTGTGCTATGACTGCCATCCCCTGGACGTCTATCGAGGAAAGCGGTGTACAGAAGGCTTCAGCAGAGTGGCCTTTATTGTTGAAGACACGCTGTCTTTTTACATCTGGCGTGTCTTCACAGAAGTGAACGTCTAGAATGGAGCCGTCTACATGCCACCTGGACGATGGGCCAATGTTCTTTTCACAGATGAGTTCCGATTTGGTCTGGAGAGTGATTTTAGAGGGATTCGAATCCGGAGGACACGTTGAACACGATTGTGGGACCCAAAAATTGTGGAAAGAAATCGATATCGAAGAGGATCCCTAATGATGTGACCAGGGATTATGTTGACCACTCGAACACCTCTTCAGTAAATTATATTTGTGAATCAGCAAGATTTAACTCCTGTCAGGTACCGTTAGGAGATTTTGTGACCTCGTGCGCGGTTGTTGCGATTGCTGCGGGCCTAGACTTCGTTTTGATGAACCTCAAAGAGCACAGGTGACTGACGTTATTTTCGTAAGTGGAAGATACTGTGTGCATGTCGTGGCCTGCTCTCTCTCCCTATTTGAATCCCAAAGAGCATGTCTGGGATGCACTAGGGAGACGGGTTGCATCACGTCAGTATCCACCAACACTCTCCAAGACTTATGAGCAGCTCTGCAGGAAGAAAGGGCTTTATTGCCTCAACATGAGATTGATGACATCATTCACACCATGTCCGCCGTTGTCAGGCCTGTATTGGTGCCAGAGGGGGTTGTCAGAATGTGTGTGCAAGTCCGTTAAGTTGGAGAAAAACGAAATACTTTATTTTCTACCGTTATGCATGTTCAAGTTGATTACGTTCGGCACTGTTTACATTTTATGTACCTTACTATCACCTGTTTATACTGTTTTGTGGCAAAATAAAGGTAAACTTACAAAATTTCCTTTTGTTGGTTTAATTTTAGTCTCTTGGGCGCTTTTTGTCGAATGGTCAGTAGGTGGGGGTTCAACGTTAGTTGTCAGTCGACGGATAATACTGAGGACCTGGTCTTTTGGTTCAAATGGCTCTGAGCACTATGCGACTTAACTTCTGAGGTCTTCAGTCGCCTAGAACTTAGAACTAATTAAACCTAACTAACCTAATGGCATCACACACATCCATGCCCGAGGTAGGATTCGAACCTGCGACCGTAGTGGTCGCTCGGTTCCAGACAGTAGCGCCTAGAACCGCACGGCCACCTGGTCTTTTCTTTTTCCTTTATTGTTATTTCATACCCCTGTCCCATGTGGGCAGAAGATGGCTGGCAGCGGCACCATTCGCCTCTCTTTAGCCAAGAGACTAGACAAAACAACACAGGGGAACAGTACATACATAAAATACGAGAATAAAAGATGAAGTTTACACAAGAGACGGGGAAATAATGGGGATTAAGATACACAAAAAGGGGTAGTTTCATGAGGCACGTTTATTTATAATCCACATATAATTAAAACGGCACTCGACGAAGACGGAGCATATAAACACTGGTGGCACGATGAGCACAATTAAAAATGGCTATTACAGTAATTAGAGCCAGACGGAACGACGGCATTGAACACACACTGCACTAATGTTATGTACACGGCGAGCACCAAAACACGACAACGTAACTGTTCCTCGTCGCTGCGCTTGGAGCTTTATAACGCGGCCGCCGGCGCCGATAGCCTGTTACTCGGGTGTCTCGCGTCCAGCGCGCAGGGGGCGGCGACAGCAGCGCTCGCAAATATTAGGAGAGCCGCGTAGCGGCTGTCTTCTAGATCCATGTCTTCTGGCGGGCTCTCGAACTTATCAGGCAGGGATACTAGACATTCAAAATTATACTCCCCCTATGAACTTGGGGTTTCTTGAGCACTCAATAATTGCAAGCGCCTTGTTTCAAAAATTGCGATCAGAATACGTTGACGAAACGTTAGAGAATAGTGTCAACCATCAACCATAGCTTCATAGCATGTAAGTTTCAAAATACGATTTACATAGTTCACTTATCAACGCTATACGGCAAAAATGGTTCTTGGTTACAAGACTCTGCTTTCAGCCTTGGGTAGGTGAATATTTTCTCTCCTCAATATTGTAGTGCGTACAAGCCGAAGGAGCCCCACTTACCTTGAAGAAAGTGAAAGCATGGTGTAATCTCAATGATTTCTGTCAGTATTCATAAAATGACTTTTCCTGATAACGTTTTCCCTAGTTTTTACATTATGTTACCTAACCCAATAACCAACATATTATCTGCACTGGGTCTGAATGATTGCGAGAAGTTAGTTTATTTATCATCCTTTCAAACCTATGTTTATGACGGCTACAATATTTAGAAACGAAAAAACAATCGTTTTTATTTGAAATCCGTTGTGTTGCGACATCAACTATCCTTGCAGCAGTCCTGATGTTTCTAGATATTGATGATACGCCGCTGAGCGGATAGTCATTTTCGTCAGTAAAACAGTACTCGATTACATGGAGCTGGTTATGTAGTGGAATTCAGGAAGCAGTGGTTACTGTATCGTCCTAGTGGAGTATTCTGTTCCGCAGTGTTGTAGAAGTAATGACTAACTGTGCGATCTCTTATTCAGTGCTATTAGTCTGTAGTTCTAAATGACATACAGTACTGGAAAGTGCTTCTTGTAAATCAGAAAGCTGCCCCCTCGAAATGGCGTACTGTCCATCCATTGATGTTCACGTCGTTCCAATAAATGCGTAGAAGCACTTAAATTCTGGATGAAGTACGGGCCATTATATCGGTATCAAATGTAAGCACATTCACTACCTAAATTGTAGCGTGAGTTTCACGGTATTTCGTTGTTCGTCAGAACTGGTAAGCTATCCCGTTAGTTATGAATCGAGTTCTACGAACTAACCATACGGTCCGATATTGATGAAAAACGAGAAGGAGATGAAAACCTCTACGTCCTGAAGAGACACATCTCGCTACGTTTAATAAATTCATCCAGCATGGATGATATTAGGTGTTCAAAGTACTTTTCATTGAACGCAAAGTGTTTTTCACAGACTAATCTTTTAAGATGTAGGCATAGGTGGAAAATACAGCAAAACGACTCAAAATGTTTTTCAGAGCGGGATGTCTACAAACTAGTAATATCTAATGTCAGATTCTCACTAATGGTAGCCTAGTCAGCACGAGCGCATGTGAACAGTGGTGATATAATGTCGTGTGGCTAGGGCATCCCGTCGGGTAGACTGTTCGTCTGGTGCAAGTCTTTCGAGTTGACGCCTCTTCGGCGAGTTGCGTGTCGATGGGGATGAAATGATGGTGATAAGGACAACACAACACCCAGTCCCTGAGCGGAGAAAATCTCCGACCCAGCAGGGAATCGAACCCGGGCCGTTAGGTATGACATTACGTCGCGCTGGACACTCACGTACCAGGGGCGTACAACAGTGATGATGATGAGGACCCATACTCCCGAGGAGCGTAGGGAACAATGCGGGAGAGCCGCACCGCCGACTAGGCAAGGCCCTAGCGGAGGTGGTTTCCCATTGCCTTCCACCGACCGTAATGGGGATGAATGATGACGATGAAGACGACACAACACCCAGTCATCTCGAGGCAGGGAAAATCCCTGACCCCGTCGGGAATCGAACCCGGGACCACGTGCGCGGGAAGCGAGAACGCTGCCGCAAGACCCCGAGGTGCGGACTGAACAGTGGTAAGTGCCAAAGACACGGCTGCCTGCAATAGTGACGTATACTGTGTTACTTCCAGGAAAATGCTTTTCAGGACCATTTGTAAAAATCCGAGGATGATGTGCCTAACTATGATTTGGATAAGTTCCCAAGCCAGTTTGTCAGTTCAAATGAGCTTCAAAAATTTTTGCTAGTCACATAAATGTCAATAATTATTTAAAGAAGTAAGCAATGTCAAGCCGTGTCCCTTACCATAGCTTATGTGAATTTACGTGAAAATATGAAGGCAGACCGGCGGGGTCAGGGATTTTCTCTGCCTCGTGATGGCTGGGTGTTGTGTGCTGTCCTTAGGTTAGTTAGGTTTAAGTAGTTCTAAGTTCTAGGGGACTTATGACCACAGCAGTTGAGTCCCATAGTGCTCAGAGCCATTTGAACCATTTTTTATGAAGGCAGAAATATAGTGGCAATTCTTAACATACCAGGGGCATTCAATAAGTAATGCAGCACTCTTCTCCCGACCAATTTAGGTTGGAGCAGTGAGTATTTTGTTTTGGGTGTTGTGGGACATTCTGAATTACTCCATCTTCAGCCCCTATGGCTTCATGAAGTTCCGATTGGTTACAACGCTGTACGTAGCATTCAAAGTGTCATCTGTAACGGAAGTGAGGACCAAGGAGAGAGCTGTCATCGAGTCTTCTTGGCAGGAAACCAGAGCATAGGCACCTGCAGAATGTCTGTGGAGACCTGGAAATGAACAAAATCACGGTGAGTCGTTGGGCGAGGGCATGATCATCATCGCAACAAGTCGTGCAAACCGGTCCGATCTCCCCCGTGCCAGTCGGCCGCACACGTGGCTCCCGCAATTCCTTAACGTGTGAGCACTCTCATTCGAGGTGGTCGACGGATCACAATCATACATCTCGCTGCTGAACTAGACGCCTCTGCTGGTAGTGTTGGCACAGTCGTCCACGGGTTAGTGTACTTAAGGTTGTGTGTACGCTGGGTTCCTCCACGCCTAACAGAAGACCATAAAGAGCAATGACGGACCCTCTGTGAGGCTAATCGTGATAATTTTTTGTCAAACACTGTCACAGGCGATGAAACACTGGTTCATCACTTCGAACCGGGAAAAAACGGTAGTCCATAGAGTGCCGCCACACCACCTCTCATCCTTTTTCTTTGTTTTTTTCTGAGGGAGGAGTAGAATATTTAAGATTTTATAGATATGTCGTTACTCCCCTAAATAACAAAATCACAATGGGTTTTGTTTATGAGATTTTATTGAAACATAACTGCACAATTTTCCAAATAATCAAGTTTCCGGTACCATTGTTTACGGCCGAGGTCATCAAATGTCGTAGAATCTAGAAAACTGAAAAAAGCATTAAAACAGATAGAAATTTCGCTGTAACATTACAAAGCATGTCAGTCTCAACAGAGAGAAATCTTCAGATGCTATAGTAACTTATGGCACTCGTCAAGGGAGTGTTACAGCTTCATTACTTGTCAAACTGTGTGTAAGTGACTTCGGAACGGCGCTGCTGCTACGGTCGCTGGTTCGAATCCTGCCTCGGGCATGGGTCTGTGTGATGTCCTTAGGTTAGTTAGGTTTAAGTAATTCTAAGTCTAGGGGACTGATGACCTCAGATATTAAGCCCCATAGTGCTTAGAGTCAGTTTTTTGTAAGTGACTTAGTGAATAATGTCGGAACTTCCATGAGGCTTTTCTCGGATGTTGCCGTTGTACAAAGAAAAGTCGTAACGCTTGAAACTTACACGTGAATTCAGGGAGACCTGCAGAGGATCGACGATCAACGCTAGACGCCAGGATTGGCAGCTGTCATTCAACATAAACAAATGTAACCTACTGTGCAATAAATATACAGAAATACCTAGTTTGGGATGATTACACGATTAAGAAATCAGTGGACGCAGTCACACCCACAAAATGTTTTATTAGTGTGAGACCAACGGCCTTGCCGCAGTGGTAACACCGGTTCCCGTCAAATCACCCAAGTTAAGCGCTGACGGACTGGGCTAGCACCTGGATGGGTGATCATCTGGTCCGCCGAATGCTGTTGGCAAGCGGGTTGCACTCAGGCCTTGTGAGGTAAACTGCGGAGCTACCTGGTAGAGAAGTACTGGCCCCGGTCTCGTAAACTGACATACGGCCGGGAGAGCGGTGTGCTGACCACATGCCCTTCGATACCCGAATCCTGTGACGCCTGTGGGCTGAGGATGACACGGCGAACGATCGGTACCCTTCCAACTCCTGTTCGGACAGAGTTTAGCTCTAGTTGTATTAGTGTGTGTGTACAAAGCGATTTAAACGAAGCGACTACATAAAAATATACGTAGTTAAGGGAGGTATCAGACTGAAGGGCATTGCAAGAAACTTCAGGAAGTGTAGACCACCCTCAAAGGAGGTAGTTTACAAAACAATCATTCAATCAATACTCGAATAATGTTCGATGCGTACGAGAAGGGAGGGACTGATGGAGATACATTGTAGCGAATTTCCCAAGAAGAGTAGTGCGTATCGTTACAGGTTCATTTAGTAAGCGCGACAATTCCACGGAAAATGAGGGTGGTGACAGCGGTACGTAGAGTACGCTCCACCGCACACCTTAAGGTGGTTTGCAGCTTATAGATGTAGATTTAGTGGAGCCTCTCCCTCTTGGTCATCGATTATGTGTGCTTCCTATGTCAAAACGCTGCAAAACGTGCACTATATAAATCTGACATAGGTCAGTTCCGACGCTAGGCGATATGCATAGCTGCAGTGTGAGTGATTTCAAAAGACGCCGTATTAACGTGCTGCACCACCGACGTCAGTATTCGGACAGAAAATTCCATTGCCAGAAGAGACAACTAGCTAATCGTAGCTAATAGTAGATTAACACCGTCCTATGAACCATGGACCTTGCCGTTGGTGGGGAGGCTTGCGTGCCTCAGCGATGCAGATAGCCGTACTGTAGGTGCAACCACAACGGAGGGGTATCTGTTGAGAGGCCAGATAAACATGTGGTTCCTGAAGAGGGGCAGCAGCCTTCTCAGTAATTGCAGGGGCAACAGTCTGGATGAGTGACTGATCTGACCTTGTAACACTAACCAAAACGGCCTTGATGTGCTGGTACTGCGAACGGCTGAAAGCAAGGGGAAACTACAGCCGTAATTTTTCCCGATGGCATGTAGCTTTTCTCTATGGTTAAATGATGATGGGATCCTCTTTGGTAAAATATTCCGGAGGTAAAATAGTCCCCCATTCGCGTCTCCAGGCGGGGACTACTCAGGAAAACGTTATTATCAGGAGAAAGGAAACTGGCGTTCTACGGATCGGAGCGGGGAATGTCAGATCCCTTAATCGGGCAGGTAGGTTAGAAAATTTAAAAAGCGAAATGGATAGGTTAAAGTTAGATATAGTGGGAATTAGCGAAGTTCGGTGGCAGGAGAAACAAGTCTTTTGGTCAAGTGAATACAGGGTTATAATTACAAAATCAAACATGTGTAATGCAGGAGTAGGTTTAATAATGAATAGGAAAATGGGATGCGGGTAAGCTACTACAAACAGCATAGTGAACGCATTATTGTGGCCAAGATAGGTACGAAGACCACGCCTACCACAGTAGTACAAGTTTATATGCCTACTAGCTCCGCAGATGACGAAGAGATTGATGAAATGTAAGATTGGATAAAAGAAATTATTCAGACAGTGAAGGGAGATGACAATTTAAGAGTCATGGATGACTGGAATTCGGTAACAGGATAAGGTTCAAATGGTTCAAATGGCTCTGAGCACTATGGGACTCAACTGCTGTGGTCATAAGTCCCCTAGAACTTAGAACTACTTAAACCTAACTAACCTAAGGACATCACACACATCCATGCCCGAGGCAGGATTCGAACCTGCGACCGTAGCGGTCGTGCGGTGCCAGACTGTAGCGCCTTTAACCGCTCGGCCACTTCGGCCGGCCGCAGGATAAGGAATAGAAGGAAACGTAGTAGGTGAATATGGAATGGGAGTAAGGAAGAAAAGAGGAAGCTACCTGGTAGAATTTTGCAAAGAGCATAACTTAATTATAGCTAACACTTGGTTCAAGAATCATGCAACAATGTAGTATACATGGAAGAAGCCTGGAGATACTGGAAGGTCTCAGATAGGTTGTATAATGGTAAGACAGAGATTCAGTAACCAGGTTTTAAATTGTAATACATTACCAGGGGCAGATGTGGACTCCGAACACTATCTATTGGTTATGAACCGTAGCTTAAAACTGAAGAAACTGCAAAAAGGTGAGAATTTGAGGTGATGGGACCTGAATAAACTGAAGGTAACCAGAGGTTGTAGAGAGTATCAAGGAGAGCATTAGGGAACGATTGACAAGAATGGGGGAAAGAAATACGGTAGAAGAAGAATGGGTAGCTTTGAGAGACGAAATAGTGAAGGCAGCAGAGTATCAAGTGGGTAAAAAGAGGAGGGCTGAGAGAACTCCTTGGGTAACAGAAGAGATATTGAATGTAATTGATAAAAGGAGAAAATACGAATATGCAGTAAATGAAGCAAGCAAAAAGGAATAAAAACGTCTCAAAAATGAGATCGACAGGAAGTGCAAAATGGCTAAGCAGGGATGGCAAGAGAATGGGGGATGTAGAGGCGCATAGCATTAGGGGCAAGATAGATACTGTATACAGGGAGATTAAAGACACACTTGCATGAATATCAAGAGCTCAGATATTAACCCAGTTCTAAACAAAGAAGGGAAAGCAGAAAGATGTAAGGAGTATATAGAGTGTCTATACAAGGGCGATGTTCTTGAGGACAGTATTACTGAAATGGAAGAGGATGTAGATGAAGATGAAATAGGAAATATAATACTGCGTGAAGGGTTTGACAGAGAACCGAAAGACCTAACTCGAAACAAGGCCCCAGGAGTAGACAACATTCCATTAGAACTACTGACAGCCTTGGGAGAGCCAGGGCTAACAAAACTCTACCATCTAGTGAGCAAGATTTATGAGACAGGCGAAATACCCTCAGACTTCAAGAAGAATACAGTTCCATTTCCAAAGAAAGCAGGTGTTGACAGATGTGTAAATTACCGAACTATCAGTTTAATAAGCCACGGCTGCAAAATACTAATACTAATTCTTTACAGACGAATGGAAAAACTGGTAGAAGCCGACCTCGAGGAAGATCAGTTTCGATTGCGTAGAAATGTTGGAACACGTGAGGCAATACTGTCCCTATGACTCCTCTTAGAAAATAGATTAACGAAAGGCAAACCCCTCTTTCAAATTCTGAAGGTGGCAGGGGAAAAATACAGGGACTTTAAGGCTATTTACAGTTTGTACAGAAACAAGACGGCAGTTATAAGAGTCGAGGGGTATGAAAGGGAAGCTGTGGTAGGGAAGGGAGTGAGATAGGGTTATAGCCTGTCCCCGATGTTATTCAATCTATATATTGAGGAAGTAGTAAAGGAAAGAAAAGAAAAATTCGGAGTAGGAATTAGAACCCATGGAGAAGAAATAAAAACTTTGAGGTTCGCCGATGACATTGTTATTTTCTGAGAGACTGCAAAGGACGTGGAAGAGCAGCTGAACGGAATGGACAGTGTCTTGAAAGGAGGATATAAGATGAACATCATCAAAAGCAAAACGAGGATAATGGAATGTAGTCGAATTAAATCGAGTGATGCTGCGGGAATTAGATTAAGAAATGAGACGCTTAAAGCAGTAAATAAGCTTTGCTCTTTGGGGAGAAAACTAACTGATGATGGTAGAAATAGAGAGGAAATAAAGTGTAGACTGGCAATGGCAAGGAAAGCGTTTTTGAAGAAGAGAGATTTACTAATATCAAGTATAGATTTAAGTGTCAGAATGTCATTTCTGAAAGTATTTGTATGGAGTGTATGGAAGTGAAACGTGGAGGACAAGTAGTGTAGACAAGAAGAGAATAGAAGCTTTAGAAATGTGGTGCTACAGAAGAATGCTGAAGATTAAATGGGTAGATCACATAATTAATGAGGAGGTATTGAACAGAACTGGAGAGACGTTTCTGGTACAACTTGACTAGAAGAAGGGATCGGTTGGTAGGGCATATTCTGAGGCATCAAGGTATCACCGATTTAGTAATGGAGGGCAACTTTACAGGCTGTGGCTAAGCCATGTCTCCGCAGTATCCTTTCTTTCAGGAGTGCTAGTTCTGCAAGGTTCGCAGGAGAGCTTCTGTAAAGTTTGGAAGGTAGGAGACGAGATATTGGCAGAAGTAAAGCTGTGAGGACCGGGCGTGAGTCGTGCTTCGGTAGCTCAGATGGTAGAGACCGAGTTCGAGTCTCGGTCGGGCACACAGTTTTAACCTGCCAGGAAGTTTAATATTAGCGGACACTCCGCTGCAGAGTAAAAATCTCATTATAGTTACAAAGATGTTTTTAGATACAGTTCACAGAGATAATGTTGCTGATCTTTCACAGAGTATGTCTGTCAACTACATCTAAAAACATCTTTTCAACAGTAAATAGTCTTCACGGGTTTGCCGCCGGATCACGTTATACAAATTTCACAGTTTTGTGGAATTTGCACAATGTGACCCAGCGCAAACACTGAAGACTATTTACACCATATCCGCCGGAATGTTTGAAGAGTCACGTCTTTGCAACTGTTTGTTTATGTACGGTATTCTCAAGGTATACTGTGCACTGAAAGTTGTATATGATGTTTAACATTTGTGAGACTCTGAACAAATGGAGCGTAAGAGAGCTGTAAGTAAAATTACTTCAAAATTTTGCCACTAACTACACATAAAAATCGATAACTACCAATTCTCTTCATATACAGCAATAAAGTCAATAAAACAACGCAGCACCTCACGCATCGAAAACATTCCGTAAAAACACACTGAACAATGGGAATCATTTCCCGAAACGTGTCGTGTAAAATATGAATCAAATAAAATCGTGCCTGTTAGCAGGAAAGTTATGTATAAGGAAACGTAGTATTTTCACAGTCGCAAGCTTTCAAAAAGCCATTTGTAATCGACAAAATCAGAGTCTTCACCGTATATTTACAGGTCTACATATCAAGAGACTTTATTCGTAGAAACTGAGTTTCTTATCTCTGAGTAGAGCTATTAGAAGCAATTTCCTCTACCTTCAAATTGTTTAATTTGTACCGCGGAAGTAATAGTGATTCGAGAGCTTCTCTGACTTGGTCACCATGTGGGGTTTCAGAACCTGCTGAAAGTAGCGAACTCGAAAAGCGTAATGGAAACTTCCGAAAATTGAAAGTAGAATACCAAAAACAGCATTCAAATATTTTAAATTTCACGATGATCACGGCAAAATAATTCGAGATGTATGAAAATTTTCTTTCCATGGGCCGCCGCTCATGTAAGACGTTTTGGCAGCAGCAAATCTGTAAAAAAGGTTACACTTTCTGACCCTGAAATGAACTTCAGTCCATAATCCCCTGATTTCACGTTATGGATACGCAAACAAACCGGGGAAGAATAGTTAGACGATTAGCGTCCTTAGCTCTGCTCTAACGATCAATACTACGTTGACGTCCAAGCAGTAATCAGAAGTTCCCTCTGGTTTCAAAAATTTCAAGCAAGCAGGCAGCTGATAAGTACCGTGGTACGAATTTATGCCAGCCGTGGTTCAACTCCTTCCAACTTACATATGTGAGGCATGAGAAATAACCCTCCTTGCGATTGTCAGGAGAAATATGGTGACATAAACCACCTGCTGCTTCACTGCATTTTTTCTCAAAGCACAGCGAAACCGCTTATTGCAAAATCTTGTGACATTATGGCTGCTCCTTCAAACTAGTTTTGCTGTTTTGTAAATGGAGATAATACATAACGCGTCTGTTTTATTTCATGCGAGAAAATAGCATGAGTATATAAAATTTCATGTACTATCTGTAGTTGCATAAATACTCAAATCAAGGTGTATGGTCCCCAATCTCCGTTCTTTATTTCATTTATTTGTCTATACAGGATATTACAGAATTCCTGTAGCCTACCAGTGCGGCCGTGCGGTTCTAGGCGCTTCAGTCTGGAACCGCGTGACTGCTACGGTCGCAGGTTCGAATCCTGCCTCGGGCATGGATGAGTGTGATGTCCTTAGGTTAGTTGGGTTTAGGTAGTTCTAAGTTCTAGGGGACTGATGACCACAGATGTTAAGTCCCATAGTGCTCAGAGCCATTTGAACCATATTTTGAACAGAATTCCTGGCCTGAAGGTGTTAATAGAGGGGATTTACTAGATAAAGTTTTGATAAAGAACCTATGTCCAAAAATGGGGGGTTTGGATATAACATAAGTTTGAAAATCGTGTTACTTTCAAATATCCCACTTCACGGTACGATATCTAATGGCAGAGCTGCAAGATGCGTGTTTAGAAAACGTTCCCGGATTGTCTCAGTCCTTAACTTAAAATTTTTGTTCAACTGCAACAACGGCTGTGTAGAATTGGTACGTTACAGCATAGACACACACTAGGGTTTGTGTACTATGTTAATAAAATATGTCGTGTGATTAGGGCCTCCCGTCGGGTAGACCGTTCGCCGAATGCAAGTCTTTCGATTTGACGTTACTTCGGCGACTTGTGCGTCGACGGGGATTAAATGATGATGTTGAGGACAACACCATGTCCCTGAGCGGAGAAAATCTCCGACCCAGCCTGGAATCCAACCCGGGCCCTTAGGATTGACATTCTGTCACGCTGACCACTCAGCTACAGGGAGCGGATACCATGTTAATGAAAGCGTGCGCCGGACATAACACCTACGCATGAAGAACAGCAACTCCTGTTGAGCACATAGGTCGCAGCTCATTATCTCCGCTGTGAGCCTGCCGAGAAGCGGCATCTTCAGACCTAGGTTACTGCTAAACGATATATTTCCGGGCCTATCTTGATCACCTAAGACTCTCTGCAACCTCCAAGAGCCAGTAATAGGAATTATGTACCATGATGTAGTTGATAAGTCAAGATTCTTTTGCTGTAAGTATTGATCCAACATCGACACAGTAAAATAAATTATATTGCTTGTATCTACTATTTACTTGTGTGTATGTGTGTGTGTGTGTGTGTGTGTGTGTGTGTGTGTGTGGAGCTGCTAGCAGTAAGCCAGGTAACATGGCATGACTGAAGAGAACAGACGCAGTGCTGTGGCACGCACTCAAAGCAAATTCCGTGGCTGCGCTGACAGCGGCTGACAGGTGAGCGTGAAAACGCTGGGTGGAAATTCCAATCTTCATCGGTCGGCTACGCATGACGCAAAGGGGACCGCAGCTGAGGGCGAAAAAACGCCGACTCTTCATGTTGTATCCATATGATGAGTCAGAGGAAAGAATCAGGTAAGTCAATTTTTATGAAACTTGAGAAAAGCGACTTTAATGTTTGAACTCTGATTAAACCAATTCATAAGATTCATAAGGACAACAAGTACTTTTTATTTCATGAATTAAACATCCTGGGTGCACTGAATGTGTTATTGGCATCTGGAGTGTTGCTAGAATGAAGTAATTGCAGTGGTTCGAACGGTTCAAATGGCTCTGAGCACTGTGGGACTTAACATCTGAGGTCATCAGTCCCCTAGAACTTAGAACTACTTAAACCTAACTAACCTAAGGACATCACACACATCCATGTCCGAGGCAGGATTCGATCCTGCGACCGTAGCGGTCGAATTGCAGTGGAATGCCACTCTGTAAGTCAAGCAAAAATGACGCAATAATTCTACAGTTAGTATAGCCTGTACTCGAAATTCGACTAATTCTGCCTCTAAAGTAACTGAAGTCCATTTATTTTATATAATCAATTGTAATTTATTCGTACGCAGATTTTTAGTTATTAGCCGAACACTGTCTTTTAAGACATCAACAGAGTTATCATTATTGATGTCCACATCATTTTGTCAATGCGAAAATTGTATCTCTCTACCTCTTCGTCTTTCAGTCTGACCCATTAGTGTTCTTCTTCGATATATAGATTAAAATATGATAACCGAAGCTGTAGGTATTCAAAATGAGGAAACTGAATGTTAGGAGCTTACTTCGGTTTATACGGTAACGGCGGCAAATGGGGAAAAAGTTAGTTCCGTTTGCCCCTCCGGTTAGCCGTGCCGTCTAACGCACTGCTTTCCGGGCTGCAAGGCGTGCCGATCCCCGGCACAAATCCGCCCGGCGCATTATTGTCGAGGTCCGGTATACCGGCCAGTTTGTGGATGGCGAATGTGGGCTGGTTCTCCTTATTCCGCGTGCCCGCATCTCGTGGTGGTGCGGTAGCGTTCTCGCTTCCCACGCCCGGGTTCCCGGGTTCGATTCCCGGCGGGGTCAGGGATTTTCTCTGCCTCGTGATGGCTGGGTGTTGTGTGCTGTCCTTAGGTTAGTTAGGTTTAAGTAGTTCTAAGTTCTAGGGGACTGATGACCATAGATGTTAAGTCCCATAGTGCTCAGAGCCATTTGAACCATTTTGAACCTTATTCCGCGTCAGTTACACTATGTCGGCCATTGCTGGGGAAAAACTTTCTCCACGTACGCGTACACAATCATTAGTCTACCACGCAAACATTCGGGCTACACTCATCTGGTGTGAGACGTTCCCAGGGAGGTCCACTGGGGGCCGAACAGCACAATAACCCTGGGTTCGGTGTGGGGAGGCGGTGGGGTGAGTGGACTGCTGTAACCTGGGATTGTGTACCACTGCGGGCTATGGCGGGGACGAAGTCTCTCCGTCGTTTCTAGGTCCCCTGCTCCGTACAGTACAATACAATAGTTCCGTTTACACTTACACATAACTAAGTGAAAAACCACGTCAATAGACAACGCTTTCACAGTCTGTGTTGTTTTCCAAGAATTAAGTTGTCAAAGAAGTCACTATACTCAAGAAGGACTTTCTTATTTGGTTTGAACGGCCAACGGATCGCAGAACTAACATTTGTGAGCATACACTGATTGTGTCAATAAACTGATTTTTGAGTGTAATAAAAATAATGACCGTGAAAGTGCCCCAAACCGGAACACTTAGAATGGTACTTGTCTAAACATGTGGAACTTACTGTGATCAGGTCTCGCAGGACAGATCAGGTTATGGTTGTGAAAGGGGCCAAGATCAGTTACTGCTGGTTGCACAAAACACACAAACTTTATTTCATAAAAACACTTAATCACACATACCCTTAAAAGGATTCAAAAAACAATACGCATGAAGGCCTGAACACAAGTTATTAAAATTCCTTTAAGGAGTACACACGGCTGAAGGCCTTATCTTAAAAGTATTTGACATAGATGATCGACTGAAGGCCACTTACTGAACACAGAACAACTCAAGGCTTCAGTCCTGGATAACAAGGATTTGCAATAAATTCCCCTTATTTTCTTTTTAACCGAAAGTTCAAACAACAATTTTCAAAGTTTTAACTTAAGACGGCTGAAGGCCTTATTTTGAAATTAAAATAAACTAAATTAATAGGTGGATGAAAGCCTTATTTTAAAATTAAAACAAACTAAAGTAATAGGCGGCTGAAGGCTCACACAGTACGTGAGACAAAATGACAATCTAATATCAACAGAATGTGGTGCTCAGAAGTGTTCCAAGGGTCGACCTGAGGAGGTAACTCTAACATAAGGTTAGGTGAGATAGGCAGCCACAAGTAAGACTAAATAATCGGATGGCAACCCGACCCAGGGACTGCTGCAGGACCGACCAACAACCTAACCAATTGCCTTCCGCCGACCAACGACGCGAGAAGGGATAATATCAACCGAGAACGAAGATACCGGCAGCACTACGTCTTCAAAATTGTCGTCTAAAAACAGCCAAGGCACAATAACCATTGAAAAATATGAACAACACCAAAGGCTGTCAAACTACACGCCGTACCGGACAGCATCAACACTGCGGAACATACGCTAATGACCTCGCCGCGGAGACTTACTCGGCTGCTCTGTCCCAACCGACCGACTGCCTACTCCAGTTCGCAGACAGCATCAAATAACTGCTCAGTCGAAATCACACAAGCTAGACACAGTTCCACGAAACACTTCCATAAAGAACTCGGGCAGTCCTAAAACCAATCACTGTGGAACACAAGGACGAAACACAAGTCGACACACAGAGAGTACCCATAAGCGGTCGACGACCAAATACACGCCGTCCGATGAGACGACAGACCGAACGACCAACCAACGTCGACTCCACTCAAGTAATGCGCGTCGGCAACGGTAGGGCGAGTCTTGGCTGTCCGGACCTCACTGCAGCTCCATCACGCATCCTTGGTGTCCGTTCTGAACTCTGAGACTCGAAGACCCGGGCACACTCGCTGTGTCTCCACCATGCAGAGGGAACACTTGCCCATTGGCCACCGACATCTCTGCACGAGGAAGGAACCGACGCACGTCCGACGCGATGAACGACTGACGAGGCCCAGCAAAGGTGAAAAGACAAAATACACGTCACCCGATGAGAAGGCCGACCGAACGACCAACCAACGGTGTTTCCCGCTGCAGTCTCCTTCCGTCGGATAGTGCATATGTCCCGCCAGCGGTCGGTGAGTTCTGGCTGTCCGGAGCTCACCGGCGCTCTGTCCCTACTGAACTCCCGACGGACCACGACCCGGAAATACTAGCGGTCGCTCCAGAGATAGAACGACAGTGCACTTACCGATAAGCGCTGCCGCGGCCACTCACGGGCAAGCAAACCAGCAACCTAGTGACACCAGTAAATCGAATAGGAAAGGAGACGCCGGCACCGTAAAAACAAGCTGTGAGGCAATAAACGGCACGACACTGGTCAACACTCATTTTCTCGCCAAGGATATTTGAGTGGCTTTAGGATGGGTTACTGGTGCTGAGGACGAATATAGCAACCATTTATACAGTTTGGCTCTAGTTTTTGAGATAATGCATGATTTATTCAAAAAATTTGAAAAAATTGCTAATACTGAACTTGAGCGCTACAAACTACAATGTAAAAAGAAAATAATCTTTATAAATAGCTTCTATGAAACCTGATAGGCATTTGTCCACGTATAAAACATAATTGAAAAGTTTCTCTATAAGTATATCATTTTCCGTCCATGACGAACCGCTTCCTGCACGCTTTCCTTCTATAGGTCTCTTCAGAACAGTCACGTTGCAGATTCCAGCAATAATCTGCCATCATATGCCTGTCCCATCTTCCTTTATATCTTTCCTCTATTCCTTTCATATCTTGATGGAACCGCTCTCCTTGTTCCTCACTGAAATCACCTAGATTACGAGGAAATCGATCCAAGTGGCTGTGAAGGAAGTGCAATTTTATGCTCATGTTAGCTACTAAGTTTTGAAAGTTAGTGAGCATGTTTTTGACCAGTTCCTCGTAATTGGGAGCTTTCTGATTGCCCAAAAAACATTTTACAACAGCGACAAAACTGTTCCAGGCCGATGCTTCAGTGACAGTCATGACACTTGTAAAATTGGTATCGTTGATGAGCCTGCGAATTTGAGGACCATCAAATATTCCTGCCTTAAGTTTTTCACTACTGAGTCCAGGGAACGTATTGCAGATGTATGTGAAGCAATTACCATTTCTGTCTAAAGCTTTGGTGAATTGCTTCATTAGTCCTAACTTAATATGTAATGGTGGAAGAACAATCTTGTCCCTACTAACCAGAGGTTCATTAATGATATTTGCTTCACCAACAGCCATATGTTCCCTTGGAGGCCATGTTTTCTGCTTCCAATGTTCGTGCTTTGCCCTACTATCCCACATGCAGATAAAACATGGGTGCTTTGTGTATCCACTTTGTTGTCCAAGCAAGAAGTTCACCATTTTCAAATCAACACAAATCAACCACTGGTGCTGCATATACTGAATTTTCTGCAGAACCATCTTGATGTTAGCATATGCTTCACAAAGGTTTGTTGAGTGGGCAATTGGAATAGATGCGTAACGATTGCCATTGTGTAGGAGAACACATTTTAAACTTCTAGTGGAACTGTCTATGAAGAGACGCCAGTCCTCTGGTCTATATTCCGGCAGGCCCAATTCAAGTAAAAGTCCAGGTATATTGCTGCAATACACTATAACCTATTCTTGGTTGAAGTATGGAAGAAGGCTTTCTTCTCTCGTCCGGTAAGCTGTTATTTTAACACATGGATAAAGACAGTTCTTTTCCTTAAGCCTGGATGCTAAGAGTTCTGATGCTTGCTTTGAAAGATTGAGTTCTCGTATCAAGTCACTGAGCTCCTTCTGGTCGAACTGCTGGGGATGTGTCTCACGTCCTTCGTATTCCGAACCACTACTTGTACATTCCTCGCCGTGCACATCGTCATCTGATGATGTTAGCGTGGGTAATGTTGTGAAGGTTGGTACAGGAACATCGTTGCTGTGCACCACCGGTCTTCTTGCTGACTCCAAATCGGGATATTCCCACTTTCGATTTTTGAACCTATTAAAACCTTTCACATTAACAATGCAAAAATAGCAATCATCTGTATGGTTCTTCTGCTCTCGCCATACCATAGGCACTCCGAAGTTTAGGCTTTTCCTTTTTCGTTTTGTCCACTGCCGTAAGCACTCCACACAGCATTTACAAACTTTATGGGGTGCCCACGCCTTGTCTTGATCTCCAAGTTTAATTCCGAAATATGCCAGATACGCTTCCTTCACAAAAGGAGTGATATTCTTCCTGTTATTTTGAAGAACGTATTCACCACAAATGTAGCAGCACTCATCTGGATGGTTCACGCAAAGACGGCGTGAAGAACTCATGTTTTCCTAAAACAAAATTGCACAAATACTACATATTATGCAGAACTTTCTTGTATTTGCATGTCAATCACATCCAACAAACATCATTAATTGTTTTGTGTGTAATGATTACTCACCTCTTATTTGCTACGTCACGATGAAAAGGTTCTATCTCCTTGAAGCTGCACTGCACATGTGTGTGACTTTCGACCATCGCCATTTTTCTTGTTTACACTGAACGCTACCTATCGGCTGTTGCGGGGATTACCTCGGCCAAAAAATGAATGTCGAGTACCGCCGAATTCAAATCTGCACAACCCTCAATATCTTCAACACACGCACCGCACAACAGGACTGAACACATGCTGACAGTGTGATGTTTGCATGATGTAATCCTCAACCACACAGATGCACTCCCTGAGCACAATTGTTTAATAAAGATAGTACAATATCACTAATTAAAAAACAGGTAGCAAATACATTACACCATATATGGACCCTGCAGTCGATACTATCCACATGAAACTCTCATTTTCACAAATAACCCATATCTCAAAAACCAGAGCCAATTTGGAAAAAGTACAAATATACTCGGAATGAGTATCATAACAATATCCCTTTTTCGTTCAAACTTCCCTGGCAACGAAAAAAAAAATTTATTTTGTAGAGCTGTGTAATCCAAAACATTGTGACAACACCCAGCGGTGACGTTGAATGGCACCTGGTGGCGTTGAGAGCAAGTGACGCTGCAACAGAGGCATGTAAGCGTAGCAGACACGGACGGAGATCACCCTAGTGATAATATTGGCTGCAAATGGGGAAATTCACTGAGATAAGCGGCTCTGACAAAGGGTAGATTATTGTTACGCAGAACTTGTGAACGAGTATCTCGTGCTACTGCCATGAGCACCTACGGAAAGAGATAGAAAGACAGTGAAACTACCACTAGTCGCTAAATGACTGGACTTCCACGACTCTTCACAGAACGTGGGAGTTTAGGTTTATCTGCTCAGTAAATTAGAGTAGGCGGTGATCTGTGGCATCCCTGCCGAAAGAGCGTAATGCTGTACACGCACAAGTGTTTCAGAACACACCGTCCGACGTATATTCTTGATTATGGAGTTCTGGCCGGCCGCGGTGGTCTAGCGGTTCTGGCGCTGCAGTCCGGAACCGCGGGACTGCTACGGTCGCAGGTTCGAATCCTGCCTCGGGCATGGGTCTGTGTGATGTCCTTAGGTTAGTTAGGTTTAAGTAGTTCTAGGTTCTAGGGGACTTATGACCTAAGATGTTGAGTCCCACAGTGCTCAGAGCCATTTGAACCATATTTGAATGGAGTTCCGCAGCAGACCATCACTTCGTGTTTACATGTTGACAAAAAGACATCGTCAGTTTGATTGCAGTGTACACGGGACTATCAAAATTTGACCGTCGACCAATGCGAAAGTGTCAGCTCTTCTGGTGAATCACATTTTTGCTACACTAGGTCGATGGTCGTCTCCACAAACGCCGTCACCGAGGTGAACGACGGCTCGAAACGTGCAGCGCGCCACGGACGCAGGCTGGTGGGAGCAGTATTATTCTATGGGAGACATTCTCCTGCAATTGAATGGGGCCTGTCGTAGTAGTTTCAGGCACGCTGACAGCTCCGAACCACCTGCTTCCCTTCAATCTTGATGCCTTCCCCGGCGGCGATGTCATCTTTCAGCAGGGTAATTGTCCGTGTCTCGGAGCCAGAACCGTGCTTCAATGGTTTAAGGAGCATTACAGTGAACAGTGAACTGACGTTTATGTCTCGACGACTAAACTCTCCTGGTGTAAATCTTATCGAATCCACCAGGGTCGCTATCGGGCGAAATCACCGCGTACGTAAATCAGCGGCCCGTTATTTATGCTAATACATGTCCTGCGTGGAGACATCTACTTCCATATACCTTTACAAATCTACCAACAAACTGCTGGATCGCTGGTAAGCAGAATCAGTGATGTATTTTGTTCCAAAGACGGCTATTAAACGGTTAAGTGCATTATTAAATCAAGCTTGACCATATGCATTGTGACACAGAATCAATTCCAGAAATCAGATACTCACTAATTCGACGTTACAGAACCAGGAAACGTAAGGCCCTAAACTGGAAATGACGCGAATCGATGAAGTAATTGTGAAGAAACAAGCAGGTTGTTGTGTTAAAATTTTTATTACTTTCCAATGATCCATTTCACCTTTACTTAGGCATCTTCGGATTGTCTGATATTTGGTAGCGATGGGTACATGAGATATCGCGCGTAATAAAAACCGCAGCAGATAACTATCCTTGTTAAATCTTCAGAAACAGTACGTGGAGTCCTTATTACGGCATGTGGCGCAGCCCATTGCAAAGAAAACTGGATCAGGCCTACAGTAAGTGTTTAGATCGTAAATATGCCAGGGGTGTAGTGCAAATTCTTGCTACAGACATTAGACTGCATTGGCACTGGACCGTGTCCATGCCGAAATAAGACACCCGTCGTGTTTATAGAGCTTTGATAAGGGACAGTTACTGGATGTGATATTTTTATGCGCGGTATCCCATGTACCCATTGATACCAAATGAAAGCCAATCCGAAGACGCCAAATTAAAGATGAACCGCGTCATTGGAAAGTAACAGAAAATTTTAACCTTGCAACAAAGACTGCTTGTTTCTTCGTATCACACATACTGGTTGTTGTAACAGCCCGGGAATGAGATGGAAAACGATTTATGAAATAATTGGTGCGTAAGAGTTTGCTAATGGCCTCGACTGTAATGCACCATGTTTTCGTTATTTTATACGCACTGTAATTGTTCTCTGAGAAAAGTAAAACCCATATTGCAGTAAATATATTGCTCCAGTTCGACGCAAACTTTTACGTAAGTTCCCAATAATTAAGATTATTATAGTGATAGAAAACTTATCATGCAAGACCATTTTAATTGACATTTAAGAAGTTCTCTTACAGCCATAGGTATTATTTTCATAGTTAAAAATCAATTGAAATGAAATAAACATCTTACAGCTTGTTACTGTTTTTACATAGCAATGGACACAGTCAATTATTAAACGCGTATCTAGAAATGTAAGAAAAACCACAGAGTGAATGTAACAATTTTCGTGAAGAATCTACTATTGCAACGTTATGACATTTATATCCCGTTGTTCTGTAGGGACAGCGTCATTACCTATAACACTTTCATAATATAGAGACGCTTATCCCGCAAGCACCCATTGTAAGTACAACTTTTCAAAGATTCTTGTCCCTTACCGATATCGGTCATCCAAATGAAACAATATGCAACAGTTGCTACCACTTAATTACTACAATATACAGGGTGAGTCACTAACTACTTCCACCAGGAATAACTCCGAAAGTATGATAAGAGCTGAAAAGTTTGGGACGAAAGTTGAATGGAACAACGGGGAACATAATAAGACGTTGGTTTTTTGTTAAAAAAAATGGTTCAAATGTCTCTGAGCACTATGGGACTTAACATCTTTGGTCATCAGTCCCCTAGAACTTAGAACTACTTAAACCTAACTAACCTAAGGACATCACACAACACCCAGTCATCACGAGGCAGAGAAAATCCCTGACCCCACCGGGAATCGAACCCGGGAACCCGGGCGTGGTAAGCGAGAACGCTACCAGGTTTTTTGTTGCTGGGAGAGGTCACTTCAGAGATAAGGTCGATTTTGTTTTTTAAATGGGATTCTATAGTTTGGTACTCATTTTCTGACAGCGGATATTCAGACGAATCCAATGATGTGTGGCAGCTAGGTATTTGATAGTCAACGGAGGTCAGTAATGTAGCATGAACGTCCATTGACAGAAGGTGTTCGAAGTGATGACGATTGGCATCAATGCAATGCAGCAATCTTCTCATCGTGGATTGAGTGGTATTGCTCACCACATCGGCACTTATCGAAGAACATTCTCTGACAAATCTCTCTCGCCTATCTTCAGGTGTAATTGGAACGTCCTTATAAACAATGTCTTTTACGAATCCCCACAAGATAAGATCCAGAGGCGTCAAATCTGGCGAACGAGCCGTCCACGACACATCTCCTCCGTGTCTAATGCAACGATTTGGGAATTCATCTCATTTCAGCCATCAGCGAAAAATGTGCCAGACATCCATCGTGCTGATATTACATTCTGTTCCTTGTTCCTAAAGGTATTTCCTCCAATAACAGACCTGACGTTTCTTGCAGGAATGTGGCGTACTTCCTACCATTAAGATTTCCTTCGATGAAATAGGATAGCAACTTAACGCAGCCAACATGAATTTTCAGTTGCCCAACGATAAATGTCATGCAAATTAAAATGTCCATGGTTCGTGAATGTAACAACATCAGTAAATAAAATCAAGTTAATAAATGTGTCATCCCTCTGAATCTGAAGTTGAGCCCACTGGCAGAATTCAATACGACGCATAAAATACGTTCCGATTAATTCTTGGTGGAGACTGATATGGTAAGGATGATATTTATGGCAATGCGAACAAGAACAACACTAGTGTGGCTCACGTCAGATTCCCTTGCGATTTGATGCGAACTAACCCAAGGGTCTCGAACCACAGTGACAAGAGTACCAATTTCCGATTCCTCGTTAGTAGCTATCCTTTTCGGGATATGTTTCCGAGCGTTAAAGATCCAGTTGTTCTCAATTTATCATACACATATTTAAATGTACGACGTATAGGGTGAGTACTTTGAGAATACCTTTCAGTGTATAAGTGTCTAGCTCTCACTGAATTTCGTTGGCATTCTCCGTAAATGAGAAGCATATCGACTTGTCCTTCGAAGCAATACATGACTCACATTCGTTTGATTCGACGATACTAGTCTTACCGTTCCTATTGGTGTTGTATTGCGAAACCGTCGAGTGGTGTTTGCATGTCGATGGCAAGTTAGATGAATACGCCGTATTCGGCGAATATTTACTATTGGCACGATATACGAGAGAAAATTGTCGGAGCATGTGCTTCGATAAGTGCCGACGTGATAAGGAATACCACTCAATCCATGATAAGAAGACTGCAGCACTGAGTTGATAACGATGGTCATCACTTCGAACACCTTCTGTGAATTGTGACATTCAAAGACCCTACTGTTACACATCATTTGATTCATCTCGATAGCCGTTATCAGAAAATAAGTAGCAAACTATAGTATCCCATTTTAAAAAAATGGAGTTGACCTTTATATCACTGACGCGACCCCATCTGGCAACAGAAAACCCACGTCATATTATGGCCGCATTGTCGCATGAAACATTTGTTCCTTTAACGTTTCAGCTATTATCATACTTTCGGAGTTATTCTAGGTGGCAGTGGTTAGTGACTCACCCTGTGTAGTGCTACAGTTGTAACAGCTCCTGATGTCCTATGGCAAACATGAACAAAAGTCATGGAAAAGGCGCCAGAGGAGAAATTCACAGTGTTCTTAGTAGTCGTAATGAAGTGAACTGAAACCAGAAACAGCTTCTCAATTCCTCTTGGCACAATAAAAGCATCCGATAATGATACGTGCGACACAATGTTCGTAGTTTGGAGAAGAATAGGGTTAAAATACAAAGACAGAGGCTAGGTATATGCAGCATGTACGTCATTCGCAATCGACCTACTCAAACATGAAGAAGCACACGAGTGAGAGACTGTAGTTAATTCTATTAAATCAGAGCAGCTATAGACCAGCATTGTTCCTTTCTGCTTGATGGCTTCACTTGACAAACTATCGGACGAAAAAAGGAGAGAAATCTGGAACAACCATGTTGTGCTGTGCTCTGTAGCTTCTTTCATAGAATTCTGGAACTGCGTGAACCAAATTTTGGTTTTTCTTTATTATCTCTGAATTTGTTGTTCAAGATATATTGAATTACAATGAAGCGACAAGTCATGGGATAGCTATATGCACATATACAGATGGCGGTAGTGTCACGTACACACGGTATAAAACAGCAGTGCATTGGCGGAGCTGTCACATGTACCAGGGTATTCCATGTGAATAGGTTCCCTACGTTATTACGGACGCACGACGGGAATCAACACTCTTTGAAGATGGAATAGAAGTTGGAACCAGCCGCAAGGGGCATTCCATATCGTAAATTGTTAGGGAATTCAAAATTCCGAGATCAACAGTGTGAAGAGCGTACCGAGGATAACAAATATCAGGCATTACCTCTCACCACGGACAACACAGTGGCCGACGACCTTTACTTAGCGACCAAGAGTAGCGGCGTTGCCGTAGAGTTGTCAATGCTAAGAGACAAGCAACATGGCGTGAAGTAACTGCAGAGATCCATGTTGGAAGTACGACGAACCTATACGTTAGGACATTGCGCGAGAACATGTTAATGGGCTGTGGAAGCAGACGACCACCGCGAGTCCTTTCCTAACAGCACGACATCACCTGCAGCACCTCTCCTGGGCTCGTGACCATACCCAGATGGCTGGAAACCCGTCGCCTGGTCACGTGCGTCCAGATTTCAGTTGTCAAGAGCTGATGGTACGGTTCAAAGATAGTGCAGACCCCACGAAGCCTAGGACCCAAATAGTCAATAAGGCGCTGTGCAAGCTGATAGCGGCTCCATAATGGTGTGGGCTATGTTTACATGGCATGCATTGGATCCTCTGATCCAACTAACCGTTCGGTGATGGGAAATGGTTACTTTCGGCTACTTGGAGACCATTTTTATGGACGACAATGCGTCATTTCCAGGGCCACAACCGTTCGCGATTGCTTTGAAGAACATTTTTGACAATTCGAACGAATGATTTGCCCACCCAACGAAAATTTATGGGACATTACTGACACGTCTATTCGTTCAAATGGTTCAAATGGCTCTGAGCACTATGGGACTTAACATCTATGGTCATCAGTCCCCTAGAACTTAGAACTACTTAAACCTAACTAACCTAAGGACATCACACAACACCCAGTCATCACGAGGCAGAGAGAAAATCCCTGACTCCACCGGGAATCGAACCCGGGACGTCTGTTCGTGCACAAGATCCTGCACCGGTAACAATTTCGCAATAGAGGCAGGATGGCTCGATATTTCTGCGGTTTTCCTATGTTATGAATACATTGTGTCGAATTGTTTAACATATGTTTTCTTTAATGTTACTATATTTTTTTCTTATTTGGCACTGGAAGAACGTAACTTGTGCTGAAATTCATTAAACCCGAACGAGGTAAATAAAAAAAAAGTGAGGTTAGCTTCCATTAGGAACGTGGGTATACTCAACGACTGTGATATGACTTCCGAATAATAGAGCACAGCAATCAGTCGTCCTTTTCTTGCAGGTTTTATTGGACAAATCTAGATTTCGGCTAGTGCCTAGCCGTTATAAGTGCACAGTTTCATAGTACCAACGCATGTTCTAGTACGTCAGTCCCCTGTTGTTAGGGATTCTGTCACATTTCTTTCAAGACTCAAGACATTTGAAATAAAATAAAAAACATATCATTGTTTTGGAATGATAGGCAGGAAACAACATCTTTAAATTATAGGCTAGGTTGGTTGGTTGGTTGGTTTGGGGAAGGAGACCAGACAGCGTGGTCATCGGTCTCATCGGATTAGGGAAGGAAGTCGACCGTGCCCTTTCAGATGAACCATCCCGGCATTTGCCTGGAGTGATTTAGGGAAATCACGGAAAACCTAAATCAGGATGGCCGGACGCGGGATTGAACCGTCGTCCTCCCGAATGCGAGTCCAGTGTCTAACCACAGCGCCACCTCGCTCGGTAATAGGCTAGAAAAGTGAACTTTCTACACTGGAGGCGTAAAAAGTGAAATTGAAATACTACAACCTGTATTACATAATTTGATGTGTGAACGGCACCAATTGGGTAAAAACAAGGTCATTGTTAAGATATTTCTTGTTTGTGATATGATCATGCTGTGCCTCGTGCAACGAGAAACATCTGCCACAAAGTCTCAGAATTCATCACCAGCAGCATACTGACCTAAGGAGACTGCGATTTATCGTTACCTGATCTAGTTGCCGACTTTCGTCGGAATCACTCGACTGTCATGTGAATATGGAATCGAAGTGTTCATGAGAGTTATAATCGACGCCATTTAGGAGATCAGCGAACGCGCATGACTTGCGCCCTAGAAGAAGAAATATTGTTCTCGCAGCCAAGTAGTATCACATAGCAACTGTGGTGTCACCGCCAGACACCACACTTGCTAGGTGGTAGCCTTGAAATCGGCCGCGGTCCGTTAGTATACGTCGGACCCACGTGTCGCCACTATTAGTGATTGCAGCCCGAGCTTAATTGATTAAAGTTAAGTATCAAACTAGCTACGTCCGCTTTCAGAATTCTAATTCCTTGTCATGTTCCAGACCTCACGTCAGTATAGTTCTTCCCTCCTCACGCCAGCCTGCGTGAGCTAAAACGCGTGCATTTCGGCCTCCATTAGTAACACGGTCTTGGCTCCTCAGCCAACACAAAAGCAACGTCACTTAATTTCAGCCAGAACCTGCCATTGTTAGCACCAAGGCAACTATCCATTCGGACAATGCATCTACGTATACAGCATCAGAATCTGCCGAGAGAAAACTACTATTTTGGTGGAAAGCAGGTAAGGCAGTCATGTCATTTCGATTTTTGCATGACATCTATACGGAGGTAAAGAAGAGAGCAAATTACATTACCGTTAAACAATCTTTGATCTTGTTGCGGCAAATTCTTTGCCTCTGCTCAGTCTGATACATTCTTATTTGAGGCGTGGTACATGATGGACGTATTTTGTATAGTGGACTTTTGCTTGTGTCTGTTAGATGAAGAAAGGACGGCAAGGGTGAGAATGGTAGGTAAAATTAAAAATGATAGCAACATATATTTTGAATAATGTCATTGTTTTTTAAGAGAAGACGTCTGAGGTAAGACTGCAACACTGCGCAGTCAGTAATGATTATTGTCACCTATGTAACTTGCTCGTAGCTGAGAGAAAGACCATCCCACTGCCAGAGTCATGAATTTTCATATTAATTGATTAAGCCGTTTGATCTCTATTGAAATTCTCTGTTAACTTTGTGCCTTTTCCTAAAATTATTGTTGACTTTAATCATAGTATTATTCAGACCTATGTTATGTTCGAAGATCACGCCAAGTTTCATTCTGCTGTTTTGAATAAATATTTCATTCTAAAACCGTTGTCTTGGAATATCATTACACAGGAATATTTACTCTCCCCACTCTACTGTTTATCATTACGCTATACCAAATGCAACATTTTGAATAAGTATTTAAATACAGAAATGCAGCTTAGCCGTTGCCAGCTTGCTGTTTGCTGTTGTGCTTTCGAGAAATCTGCAACGTTGTTGTCAAGACGCGAGGTAAGTGGAAATTTTAATTAGGGCCAGATATTGGCTATATTTCCGTTGCACATTTAACACAAAGTCAATTGTAAGTAGGCTGTTTATGTTTTCTCTATGTAAGTAGGCTGTTTAGGTTTTTTATTGGTAATGCCACCTCTGTATGACAATCACTGGCTGTGCTGTGGGCAGTCTGTGTCTGCTTTGCATTGTTGTAATACTCGCCATTGTAGTGTTAGGCAGCTGGCTGTGAACAGCGCGTAGCGTTGCGCAGTTGGAGGTGAGCCGCCAGCAGTGGTGGATGTGGGGAGAGAGATGGCGGAGTTTTGTAATTTTTCATGAACTGGTATATTTATATATGATGATATTAAGGTAAATACATTGTTTGCTCTCTATTAATATCTTTCATTTGCTAACTATCCCTATCAGTAGTTAGTGCCTTTAGTAGTTTGAATCTTTTATTTAGCTGGCAGTAGTGGCGCTTGCTGTATTGCAGTAGTGGGAGAAACGAAGATTATTGTGAGGTAAGTGATTTAGTGATTTGTGAAAGGTATAGTTTAATGTTAGTCAGGGCCATTATTTTGTAGGGAATTTTGAAAGTCAGATTGCGTTGCGCTAACAAAATATTGTGTGTCAGGTTAAGCACAGTCTTGTATAATTGTTCAAAGGGGAAGTTTCATATGTCGACCCTTAGCCTAGGATACCTCACTGGAATCTTCTGATTTTTTCTTGTAGTTTGTGTATTTAGTGTAGCTTTTGTTTATTGCTAGCGCGTAATTGTAGAGAGAATCTCCTTTGTAGTTGTAGCCTTTCATTGTTGTACAGTAAAACAGTTGTGGCATGTATATAGATTTGCACCAAGTATTTCGCAGCTGCGCTGGTAATTAACTAGATATTATTTTCAGTGCTATGTTAATGTGTTCTCTTATTTTTGATCTTCAAATTGTGTTTTTCTGTGTTGTCGTGTGAAATACTGTGACAATTATGGCGTGTGAAAAACGTAATACTAGGCTCCAAAGTAAACTGAGAAATGACAGTGAAAATGAAAGCAGTGTGTTAGCGCCACCGAGTAATGAAGTAACTGATGTTCAAAGTAGTAATTTGGTAACTGTTCATAGGGAAATGGAGCAGGCGGCAAACAATGGCGTGGACAGTGAAACAATTAGTGAAGAGGGACGCATTATCGATCGATCGGTCGGCAACAGCTTGCCTCAGGAATCGGGAATGACAGGACACAATTTTGCGAATACTGTAGACTCAGGTTTTGGGTTCTCGCCGTTTTCTCAAATAAGTCAAGACACATTTTCTGCATGTCAAAATGTCAATGTTGCCGGTGCAAATTCACTGCCGAAAAGCACTGAGGAACATGTTTCAGACACCAGTGCATTGTTATTACAGTTAATGCAACAAATGGGACAAAAGCTACAAAAGTTAGACACAACACTTGAACAAAATCAGAGACAAACACAGCAAAAGCTTGAAAAGTTAGACACAATGGAACAACATCAGAGACAAACACAGCAACAGTTAGACACAATGGAACAAAATCTTCAAAAGTTAGACACCACACTTGAACAAACACGTGAAGATTTAACTACTGAGTTACATAACATTGAATCTAAATGTCAAAAAGTCTGTAATGACGTAAAAACACAAATTTGTGAGCATTTTCAACCTATTTTTTCGCGGCATGAAAATGCATTACAGAATCACGAAGCAGCCATAAAAGAACTGCAGATTATTGTTCATGAAAATCATGAGACCTTGCAAGCTAAATTTGACTCAGTTGCATCTACCGATTCGGTTACGCAACTTGCAAAAACTCAGGATAACTTAAAGGACACAGTAGATTCGATTTCTACACAAATGGACACTCTGAAACTTGGTTCAGAAAAACACACTGAGGAAATGTGTTCATTATCAGAGAAAGTAGTTGAACTTTCGGATCAGCTAAATAATTTATCTACGAAGGTAGATGATAATCTGAATGACGCAAAACCGGTAGTCTTTAATGACACAGAACAGAGCGAACAAATTAGGAAACTGAAACAAAATCTGAATCAAATTGATACGCAACACCAAAGAGAAATCCGGGAAGTACAAGATCAGCTGACACAGGTAATACAAGAATTACGTATTTCAGAAGACACTCGCGCTCCAACACGGGAAGAGGAACTTAGAAATACGCAAAAGCCACAAAATAATAACACAGGGCATTTCGGTAATTATGAAAGAAATTGGCAAGGTACACCGAATTTTGAGATGGAACCGCCGACACGACGTAACTATGACCGAGATGCTACTCGCCGACACGATGATTTTGACTATAAGCTGTTCATGACTACACGTAAATTCAAAACATTTAAGAATTCTGGCAACGACATTCATCCACAAGCATGGCTCCATCAATTCTCTCATTGTTTTCCTCCCAACTGGTCATTAGAGCACAGATTAGAATTTATGTGTGGCTACTTGGAGAATGAACCAGCTGTAAGAATGCGATCGGTAATTCACGATTGCCACAGTGAAGGAGAGTTTTACCATGCCTTCCTCTCAGCATATTGGTCTCAAGCCACACAAGATCGTGTAAAACATAGCATCATAATGATGAAACGTTTCGAACAATCTGAATTTTCCAGTCTTGTGAAATATTTTGAAGACATGTTGCATAAGAATCAGTATCTTTCAAACCCATACAGCCCCTCAGAACTCATCCGCATTTGCTTAATCAAACTGCCTGAACATTTACGACATATTATTTTGGCAGGACGTTGCAAAGACGACATTGAAGCATTTCAGGGACTGTTACAAGAACTGGAAATTGACACTGACAATCGCGGAACGCAGGAGCACAACAATTACAGATCACATCAGTCGCAATTCCGCGATGAAAGAAATAATAACTGGACACGACAAGGCTATTCCCACAACACATATCGTGACCAAAACAGACACCACCCGTATGACAACCGTTGGCAGAGTAGTAATAATTACAGGGAAAGATCACCTCTCCGTGGTAATGACTATCACAGAGACAATCAGAGAAACAGACAATATGGGAACCAAAACAATTATTATCAAGGGAGACAGAATAACTTTAGACGCAACGGTCCAGCGCGCAGTTACGATTCAGGGAGAAATTCTCCACCATGTGACCGACAAGAAAGAAACTATGGAATCTACCGACATGACGACAGACGATATGATCGTAACGACAGACCTGAATTGCATCAGAACTGGCGGGATTCAAACAGAGCAGGGCCCTCTCGTCACGGTGAATTTGTAGAAGTTAGGTCTCCAAACCCCAATAACGACGCGCGCCAACAAAGAGACAATAGGCAATGACTCACACCGCTGGCAGCCACAAAACGTTCTTATGACACTAACGACGCAGCTGCCGTAGCTAGTAATTACGTAAAAATGGAAGATATTAGGGACATCTTACTCCAAGAACACGACGTAAAACATAACAACGTTGCATATCCTGTGATTTGCATTACAGTAAATGACGTAAAATTTACGGCAGTACTTGACTCTGGCAGTCCCATTTCAGTAATCAGTGAAACAGCCTTTAGCAAATGCAACAAATCGAACGATTGTCCCACACTTCCGTTACGTAAGATTAAATTACAAGGTGCAATCTTTGGAAAAAGTGTAGATGTACGCCAACAAACCAACCTAGAATTCTTTTGTCAAAGCCACAGCTTCTCTATGAACTTTCTCATTGTTCCATTATTGTCGACGGAAATTATACTGGGAGTAGACTTTTTAAATGAATACAAAGCAATCTTAAGCTTTCACGATGCTGAAATAAGTTTAGAAAAAGAAGGTAAGTCAGTAGCTTTGAAATTTGAAGATTGGCTCTCAAACCATGACGAGGAAATTAATCGGCTTTACCTTCTGTTAGACAACAGTTCGGACTTTTCTACGGAACTAGACACTAACAATCACTCTGCAAGTACTGACAGGGATGATATCGACGGCGCATTTGACACTAATAAGTTAATTCAGAATAAAATTCAAACAATTGAGAATTGTAATGACACTGATAGGCAGGACCTTTTTGAGATTTTACAAGCACATTCCACAGTTTTTACTCATAAAACAGGAACAATCAAGGGATTTCAATACCAATTTCGTGTTCGTGAGCATACTAAATTTTGTGTTAGACCATATGTAATTCCAGCACATTATAGGGACCGTGTTAGAACAGAAATACAATCTATGCTCGATGAGGGCATTATTGAGCCTGCAGTAAGCTCATACAACAATCCATTACATGTTGTTGAGAAGAAAAATGGATCGATCAGGCTTGTCTTAGATTCGAGACAAATCAATACGATCATTATTCCTGAAACAGACAGGCCGCAAACGTTAGAAGAACTTCTTCAAAATTTTAATGGTGTAAAAGTGTTGTCTTCCATTGATCTCAGATCCAGCTTTTATCAGATCGAACTTCATCCAGAATGTAGAAAATACACAGCTTTCCTTTGTTTCGGCGTTTGTTATCAGTTTCGGAAACTTCCTTTTGGTTTGAACATTTCTTCGGCAGCATTCATTCGTGGGTTAAATTCCATATTACCTGAGTTCTTAAAACGTCACATCACCTTGTATGTGGACGATATTCTGATAGCAGAAGCTTCATGGGAACAACATAATCGCATCCTCAACAGTTTGTTACGTATTTTTGCAGAATCTGGAATTACAGTTAACTTGGAAAAGTCTGAATTCGGTAGGACAAAGGTGAAGTTTTTGGGACATATTATTTCTTCTGAAGGGATTCAGCCGGATCCTGAAAAGTTAGAAGCAATCAGAGCCATTCCAGTTCCATCCACAAAAAGACAAGTCCGCAGTTTTCTAGGTCTCGTAAATTTTTACCGTCGTTTTCTGAATATGCAAATTCTTGTTACACCAAAACTTTGTTCTCTCACTGGAAAAAATACTATTTGGAACTGGGACGAACAAGCACAGTTGGAATTCAATTCTTTGAAAGAAGCGTTACTTCACGCGCCAATCTTAGCTCATCCAGATCTGTCACAAGATTTCTGCCTTGGCACGGATTCTTCTAAAGTCGGTCTTGGTGCCCATTTATTTCAAGAAGCCATAGAAAATGACACTACCGTTCAGAAAACCATTGCTTTTGCTAGCCGAGTGCTAACAAAATCTGAAAAAAATTATTCCGTTACTGAATTAGAAGCTTTAGCTATCGTTTGGGCATTTAACAAATTCCGTTTCTTTCTTTCTGGTAAGCACGTAAAAGTATACAGTGATCATCGTGCATTACAATTTCTTATGTCTTCAAAATTAAATCATGACAGGTTAAAACGTTGGGCATTGTTTCTGCAAGAATTCCGCTTCACAATAGTCTACATTCCCGGCAAGGAGAACATTGTTGCGGACGCACTGTCACGCGCACCGGCTGGGCTTGAGAAAAGTACCACAGAAGGCAACCTCGAGAAAAATTTCAGTATTCTTTACATTCAGAAAGTCGCCTTTGAAAACTTCATCACCACATCTTTAAAGGACATTGCTCATGAACAAGATAAAGATCCGATTTGGAAAGACATCAAGAGCAAATGGCATGAAAAGACACACACACAGATTCGGCATTATTACCTGGTTAGAAACAACATACTCTTCAAACGCTGCACTGTTGATGACAAGCTATGGGTACTTTGCATTCCAGACGATTTTGTTAATAAGCTCATTTGGTACATTCATTTCAGTTACGCACATTTTGGCCCACGAAAATGTTATCATATTCTTCGAACGACTTGTTATTTTAACAATATGGAAAAGCGAATTCGAAGAGTCTTGTCTATTTGTAAACTTTGTCAAAAGGCGAAACCATCTACTATCTCACATCGTGCTCCGCTGTTTCCTATCATTCCTTCTAAATTAAAAGAATTTGCTGCTGTTGATCTCTTGGGACCCCTTGTCAGAACATCCAATGGATTTTCGTACGTTCTAGTCGCTGTTGAACTTACTTCAAAATTTGTTTCTTTCACTCCGTTACGTAAAGCCACTGGACGATCTGTATCCAACGCCTTTGTTAAAAATTTCTTACGTGAAGTTGGCCACGTTGCTAAAGTCATTTCAGATAACGGACCGCAATTCAGATCTGCTGTTTGGTCACGCATGCTTCGCAACCATAAAATCAAACCTGTTTTTATTTCATTGTACTCACCACATTGTAACCCGTCTGAACGGATTATGAAAGAAATCAATAAGCTTTGCAGACTTTATTGTCACAGAAAACATCAGCATTGGGACAGATATTTACACTTATTTCAAAATGTGCTGAATGAAATGCCTCATGATTCCACTGCTTTACCACCCACTCTTGTACTAAAGAATGAAGAACCACCGAACAGAATCAGAGAGCTTGTACCTTTCCCAAATACACGTAAACTTCGACACAAAGACATAATTGATTTGGCTCTTAAAAATATAAAATCTGCAGCAGACAAAAGGAGAAAACTACACGGTAAAGCAAATACAAAGAAATTGTATATTGGTCAGAAAGTTCTTATTAAAGCTCATTCATTGTCACATAAGAAGAAACACTTGAGTCACAAATTCTTTCTAGTTTACAATGGACCTTACAGAATCCGACGTATACCACATGATAATTGCGTTGAAGTTGAAACTCTGCGTACTAGGAAGAGTAAAGGTTTACACCACATTTCTCATGTAAAACCATTTATTGACAGATAATCTGCCTTTTAACTTTGTCTTTGCCATAAAACGTTTCACTTCACGTTACTAGTATGCTTTAGAAACTGTTACCATGCAACAATGTTTGAAGTTAAATATCCAATGAAGAACCAAGAGAACTTATTTAAACAGAAATGACGATTGCATTGTTATAGTAAACAGACGTCACAGTGTTATTGTGTGTGTACATTCTTGCTTGTTTGTTGCACGATTACGTAACGACTATAAGGCTCACATACTTAGAACATTTACCAGTACTGCTAATGAGATTTTAATGCAACATTTTGGTTTACTTGAAAATACATTCCGGATTTAAAGTGCTTTCTGAGAGATACCAGATGACACAGAGGTTAGTTTATGTGACAGCTACACGATTTTTATCACGACGCTACTAATGAGTGACAATTTACAATGTTGCTTTTGCAGTGTTTCTGTTTTATATCTGCACAGTTTTCTGAATTCTTCTAGGAAGAAAAACATGTTTTAGTAGTAACTTGTGTGGTATAGCAACAATGAGACAGCCTTTTTCGTGGCATAACAATGCGTTACAGCACAGTACTTTCATCATCACAACAATAAGCGTAATAACTAAGATATCTCTACGCAAAGCATTTCACTTTTGTTTATCATGAGGTAAGTACATTGACTTAGCAGAACTTTGCTTACAGAGGACGATAACTACGACACTTCCACAGAGATTAGCTTACAGCAAGACGCATTTAGCGCTACAGGACACGCATTTGAGTGATTAATCTTATACTTAAAACACTTATTTTCAAAGATTTTTTTTAATTACAAAGAAAGTTTTCCGTGATACATTTCATTCCATTGCTGTAATTTGTAACACCTGAGGGTATAATTACATTTATCCTCAGGGGGGTACATGCTTACTTTGTGTACCATGTGTGTGGCAACCACAAGGAACCCTAGCTAATATGGTATTTGCTTATACAACTTTACACATCGGTGCCATATTTCTCTAACACACAAATTACACAGCTATCTGATCATTTAACTGAGAGATAAACATGTTTTTTTACTACGTCAGTGACAGATGTTTACGTAATTACACAGCTGGATAACTTCACACTTATGAAACTGTATTTTGTCTGTACTTTGAGAAACGCTCATATTTTTCGGAATCATTGTGATACTATGAGAGCTTTGAATGGCGTATTTCGTAAGGGAGCATGATTTTAAAGTACGTTTGAGGTAGATGACACTATTGAAATGAGCAGAGAATTTTTTTAGGCTTAGAAATTATTGGAGGAAGTTACGACGATTTTGAGATTTGACTGAAGTGTTATGATGTTGTTATTACGACGACGATGTGTATTATGTTGTTGAGGAATGTTTATTATGCTACGTATTTCTCACGATGAAATATTGAAGAAGTGTCGACGAATATGTATATGTACAATGAGGTAAGGAATAATGAGTAGTGTTTAGGGACTCTTGACTTGTGAAACAGGATGTTGGAAACCAAGAAACGTACTTTAAGAGTTATGAAATGTGTGACTGTATCACAATGCTGACGAATATTTTTTTTTTGGACACTTATATTTATAGGATTTGGTTTCTACAGATTTGCAACGCTAATTCTTGACCTGTGAAATATTTTTATATGACTGCCACGGTAGCGGAAACTGCTGTCGTAAATATTTCCGTAAGAAAGTTAAGTGACCACCTGCACGTAATGCGTCGCGGGCACCCAGCTGTGTCAGACGCCTGGAGAAAAAGCCATTATTGCGAGCCCTTTTCAGCGGCACAGGTAGAAAAAAAAGAAAGGGAAGGCCATTATCCTGGCCATTGTCACTCCTTTAGAGAAAGCATCGCAAAAACGACACGGTCGAACTTGAAAACATATGATTACACTAGCTCTTAATTTACGATATTTACTGAAATGCTTATGAATTGATGGGAAATATTCGTACATCTGCACACCTGATTATGACAAGCGTCTTTCTATGAGAGTTGAGAGAATTTCTACTAACTTATGAAATGTCACATGACTACTGAATGATATTTTTATGCTTTGCTTTTCATAGTTGCTTATTTTATTTGATACCTGTTTTTCAGCTGTGTTGCAGCATTGCTTTTATAAAATAAAATGCATTTGCTAATGTGAACACTTTCTGTCAACAGATCTATTAAATAATTATTTTGTGATCCACATTCTTTAAAAAAGGAGCACTTGGAAAGGAAAGAACAATAAGAAGGAACTAGTAACTGCATTCATAATTTTCTTTTCAAGTAATTGGTAACTTTTTGGTAGAATAACTTCTTGTGGTGCACCACTTTAATTACATAGATATTAAGATGTGAATATACATTTCCCTTATCTGCATTGTTGTTTTTACTGTAATATCTTTTCTGCTTGAGCTATGTCATGTTTTGATATAAGTTATTACATTTGCTGCTGCTAGCTTTGCCAATCTGTATTTTTTGTCATTGCTGTTTATATTAATTGTTTTATGTGCTGCTGCATTGCCTCGTCCCTTAGTTTAGCATCTGAGCTCAGTAGATTTAAGTTAGCTTAAGAGGGGGTAGACTATATAAGAAACTGACTATGGAGAATAGGTAAAGAAATGCATTGAGAAAACAGGTTTAGGTAGGATTTTCTTGGAAGTAAATGTTGAGGTAAGAAATGTATGAACATATAAATACAGAAAGCATGCTTAGATAGAATTTTTTTGGGTGGAAACAAAGGATGAAATAAGAGGAAAGATATATGAAGTTTTGGGTTGGACTGCAGTACCACATGTTACACTGAAAACGAACCCTGTCCTTTCCCTTTTGTGTTATCCCACTATATGTTTGTGTACCCTTGTGTATTTGTTTTCTTCCTGTCTCTGTGTACAGTTTCATAGAATTTTTTTTCTCTTTTAATATTAAGCTACATTCACTATGATGAGGAATACTGTTATCCTCGAATATAATTGGCATTAATAATATGTTATTTACTTTGTAAAGATGTTAGATATTGTTAATTCCGTTCTGTTTAATGCTCATGTGTGAAGTTGATGTTTCGAAAGTTATTGTGATCTTTTATGTATGTACTCATGTCATAATTCCACTGATGTATATGTTATTTCGATTCTTTTGTAAAGCCTGTACTACAGATGTTATCTGTATTATTATGTTTTTAATGATGTATTTTGTACCTTTGTTATTGTATTTTTATGTTACCAAATTGTAATTGTTACCAGTTCTTCAAATTAAGTTACATTTCACTGCACACGTTTCTGTTGGTCATAGTATATGGACAATATGTGAGAAGTTGGGACTGTTAGTGTTTGCACGTGTGTTTATAATTCAGCAAGGGACTGGATAACAGCATTGCTGGTTCTAAGGACAATTCCAGAAACTTTGTGATGCACAAGTGGTGGTTTATGGACTTGCTATATTATCCGCAAGACTCTTCAATGGTGATTGTGCACCTGCACAGTCACAACAGATGGCTGCTGGCCATCTCTTCAAGGACTACAGTGGGTCTACATCTTTGATGACCCACCAACGCCATTATTTCTACAAGGACTGCAGTGGGTCTGCACCTCTGGTGGCCCACCAATACCGTAATCTCTACCAGGACTACAGTGGGTCTGCTCTGTGATGATTTACCTACCAATACTCTTCAAAACTTCGAATGACTCTGCTGTGGGTTTGCTCCATTGTGGCCCATACTTGTCTGCATGTCGAGAGTCAGCACTGTCTTTCCGTTGGAAGGACAACACTACTTCTTCAAGACTGCATGGAAATCCACTACTTCTGTGTGCATTTTCTTTTACTGCTCAGACTTTGAGAAAAACACTGCTATTCTCCTGTTATGTACGATTAGGACTGTCTTTATGGACTGTGAGAAATTTTAGCTTTTGACCAACATAATATTAATAAGTGTGTGCATTTTATATCTTTGTTACTGTAATTGTGAAAAATTTTTGTCAAATCTGTATTGGCCAGTGCCCAACACCATTTGCAAAAATTTTTGTGGGGAGCATGGGGGCTATGTAAGTAGGCTGTTTATGTTTTCTCTATGTAAGTAGGCTGTTTAGGTTTTTTATTGGTAATGCCACCTCTGTATGACAATCACTGGCTGTGCTGTGGGCAGTCTGTGTCTGCTTTGCATTGTTGTAATACTCGCCATTGTAGTGTTAGGCAGCTGGCTGTGAACAGCGCGTAGCGTTGCGCAGTTGGAGGTGAGCCGCCAGCAGTGGTGGATGTGGGGAGAGAGATGGCGGAGTTTTGTAATTTTTCATGAACTGGTATATTTATATATGATGATATTAAGGTAAATACATTGTTTGCTCTCTATTAATATCTTTCATTTGCTAACTATCCCTATCAGTAGTTAGTGCCTTTAGTAGTTTGAATCTTTTATTCAGCTGGCAGTAGTGGCGCTTGCTGTATTGCAGTAGTGGGAGAAACGAAGATTATTGTGAGGTAAGTGATTTAGTGATTTGTGAAAGGTATAGTTTAATGTTAGTCAGGGCCATTATTTTGTAGGGAATTTTGAAAGTCAGATTGCGTTGCGCTAACAAAATATTGTGTGTCAGGTTAAGCACAGTCTTGTATAATTGTTCAAAGGGGAAGTTTCACAATCTACATTCTGATCATTTACAGTTCAGTTCACATTAGGTTCTGTAAGTTGGACTAAATTTCAGACGGAAACTAATACAGAGTGCAACTTACACACATCGACCTTTCTGCCAGAACTGTTCGCTGGTTCTTTTGGTGATAGGTAGTCAGATAGTGCTGAATTTGTCGAAATAAAAGATACCGTTGCGCAAAATTTTACTAATGTACTTTTACAGGCAATTCATATAAAATTTTGTGTTCAGTTTGTGAAATTGTGCGTCGTGTGACGATTATCGATTAATTTGTTGCGTAAGGATTTGGCATAATAGTACAGGTGCTGTTTGTATTTCTTTCGTTGTTGAGTATTGGCGTGCACAGTAGCAAAGTTTTGTTGTTGTTGGTTTGGTCATTGTAGCAATATTGTTTCTGCAAGAAATAGTGTTTCATCTTGTATGATACAACTGACAACAATATGAAAGTCCTTTGCGCACAAGACAACAGAGGGTGTTGCAAAATAAAGAGTCCGCATAGGATGAAATAAACCATCTTGATCAATTAGCAAATACCAGTAGTTTACATAAGATTGCAGCAAATTGCTTGGATCTACAACTGTTCACCAGTTTAGCGAACAATAATGAGACAGAACAAAGGATGAGTAATGAACACGTAAATCGCCACATTTTAGCGTAAGCGTACAAAAGTCGCCACAGTGATGCGAAATCTTACAACAACTGGTAACACACACTTCAGAATCAGGTTCTGCGTCAGCAACTTTTGAACGAAACCAACATACATCACCAGAATGACATTTTCACTCTTGCGCTGATATGAAACTTCCTGGCAGATTAAAAAAGTGTGCCGGACCGAGATTCGAACTCGGGACCTTGGCCTTTCGCGGGCAAGTGCTCTACCAACTTTTTTATTTTTTTATTTTTTTATTTATTCATTTATTTATTTTGAATTTTTTTATTTTTTTATTTTTTTTTTTCATTTTTTTCATTTTTTTTAATAGTAAGGAACTGAAAACTAGTAAGTGCACTCTTTGCGTCGAGTTGGGGACGCACATAACTAAAACCATGCTAATAGTTATAGAAAAAGGCAGCAAGAAATAGAGCAAAGTGCGGGGCGAAGGAAACCATGAAACAAAACTGAAGGGTGGAATCCATACCACCATTAACCAGTGCTACATCTTGCACCGGATGGGAAAACTAAAACTGCGAAGACCTTTTCGCACCGGGGACAAAAAGAGGAAATGGGGCAAATACTGCTACAGAGTGTGAGGGTTCACAACGAAACTCTCCATCTGATGTATCATCCAGGTATGACTTCTCGTAATGATGAAAGTAGATCCCACGTCGTACCGTGTAGTGTTCTATCATCGTATTGTAATTTTAGCTTCTCTTACCCGTGATGTTCCAGCTACGTGGAGGGTCGTGGAACGCACTCCACAAAAAATTGGAAAAATATTGTCGATACTTAGGGTTACGGAGGATCTTGCAATGTCGTTCCTGCAAATAGTTCCAAAAGTCTAAAGTGTCCTTAGTGCCGTCTTGAAACAAATAATGCACTGCATGTCCACGAAGCCACGTCATTGCATTAGTTTTAGTGCGTGGGTAATACGTTTCATCCGGGAATAAGATAGTCTTGGGGTCGATATGATTCGGCGTTACCCGAAGGAAGTATGTTGACATTTGCCTCACTAAGTGCCACACTTCCGTAGACTCGTCACAGCTAAGACGGTGTTCACCGTCGTCTTGAACGCCACAGTTCGTGCACGTGGGTGAGTCTACCATGTGGATCGCATGTAGCCTTGATCTGGTCACCTGCTTACCGTTGAAGTGATATACCACATCGCCGTGACCTCAGTGTCAAGTGTTACGTGATGAATTGTCCTCCACACTACTCGCCAGTTGACGTTTGGGTGCTTCCTCTCCACGACGTTATCGGGTCGTCCACGTTGCAGGACCCTATAAACCGTCTTTGCCGTCGCCAGTTGAGTCGCTGGTAAGGCAAGTCGAACGTAACTGAGTTCGAGGTAAAAGACACCGATGTAGAAGAGCGAGGAGGGGACATGGTGTATCGGCACAGGCGGCAACAGGGAGGGCGGTGCTAGTTCTTCTATTAACAAACTGGTCAGACTGTCCGGACGGCGGTGCCATAGTTTGACTAATGTGCTCATAAATAGGGCGACCGCTCTGTCATAAACGTGATAAAGGCCAAGCCCTCCCCGATCCGGGGGAAGGGTGAGAGTCTCATATTTGATCTTGAAAAGCATTCCTGAACTCACGAAGGACCCAAAAGCCGCGAGTATACGGCGTGCTAACATCACCGGTATAGGTAATATCTGGGCGATGTGCGGAATACGTGACGCTAAATGTGTGTTAACATACTGGGTCCGTTGGACGATGTCCAGGGCTCGTAGGCGGTTGTTGGCAATTCCAGTCCGAACATTCCGTAAAAGCCGTCGAAAGTTGTGAGCAGCGGTCCGTCGTATATCGTCTGTAAAGTCAATGCCGAGATATTTCAAACTATCTCTGAGCTGTAAGGGGGTGACACTGTTCTCAGACAGTCCGACCCCGATGTTCATCGCCACAGATTTTGCGACGTTGATACGACTACCAGTGGCAATGCCATATTTCGTTATCCAATTTAGTGCGCTAGCGGTGTCGTCACCGTGGCGGATGACAATCACCAGGTCGTCAGCGTACGCTTTACACCGGAAAGTGTGGCCTCGTAACGTCATACCCGTTAGTCGGTGGCGCAGGCCGCAGAGGAGAGGTTCCATGGCCACAGCGTAAAGTAAAGTGGACAGAGGGAACCCTTGGCGTATCGATCGAGAAATGGTGAGGGGCTGCGAAGGTTGGCCGTTGACGATCACCTTGGACGTCGCGCCACGGAGTAGTCGCATGACGACAGTGACGAATGGCTGTGGGTACCGCATATGTTGGAGGACCGCTTCCAAATAGTTGTGGTCCACTCGGTCGAAAGCTTGACTAAAATCGATTGCTGCCAGTGCACCCTTCAGACGACATGCCCTCGCCAGTGAGATCAAGTCACGATATTCACTGAGTGCTGTTTGAATATTATTGTCGCCTCCTAATGAAGTTTGATCGGGTGAGATAACATTTCGTAGGGTCTGGCGTATCTGCGCCGCCAACAGTCGAGAAAAGATCTTAAAGTCGCAGTTCAGTAGCGTCAACGGGCGGTAGTCCTGCAGTCGTGAGCCACCGGACGGTTTGTGAATAGGAATAATCATCCCTTCCACAAGGGCCGCAGGGAGCGGCACGTCCGGGGATAGGAGTTCGCGATAGATGTCCGTCCATCGGGAGGCTAATAAATATTGAAAAGTCCGGTAAAATTCCAAGGGGAGGCCATCAGGACCCTGAGACTTGTTGACAGCACCTTTTCTAATGGCGTCGATCACTTCTTCTTCTGTAATTTCTTTCATCAAGGCCGCTTCCATTGCCGGGGTGACGGTGCCGTAAATCGTCTGAGAGACGTCCTCCAGTGCTGTCGGATCAGGGGTCTGAGCGGAATAGAGTTGGGAATAATGATTGTAGAACGCTGTGTTTATGTCTTGTTGCGTGGTGAGGCGATGACCGTCCTCCGTATCGATGAAGCGTATCAGCGCTCGTTGGCGTCGTTTACGTTCACGAAGGACGTGGAACATTGACGGGCGTTCGCTCGGTATCCGATCCTGCGTCCTCGAGCGGATGACTACCCCCTCTAGGTGGCGTCGCATATGAGCGAGGATCTGAGCCTTAGCACGGTGGACCGCCGTTTGTCGTTCCGGAGACGGCGCCATAGCATCGCAGTCGCGCAGGACCCGGAAGTAAAAGTCGAGTGTATGTCTTCGCCAAGTAGCGTGGTCACGACCGTAGGTTATCAACGTTCGCCTCAGTGCCGGTTTGGCGCAGTCCAACCACCAGCGGATCGTTGTGGGATATGCACGGAGGCGATTTTCACACGAATGCCACGTATCCTCAACGGCTTGGCGGCAATCCGGGTACGACAGGTGAGCGATGTTTAATTTCCACGGGCTGCGGCTTCTCCACACTTGTTGCCGCCGCAGGGTGACGGCACAAATGTAAGCTGAGTGGTCCGAGAATGCTGCAGGCCACAGTTCCGCATCCTGTGTTCCAGCGGCGAGAGAGCGTGAGACATAAGTCCGATCGATACGACTGGAAGAGTGACTTGTGAAGTGCGTGAATCTCGGTCGGTGGCCGTGAAGATGTTCCCAAGTGTCCACCATCTGCAGGTCTCGAATTAGCGTCCCGAGTTCCGGGCACGGATTATGTCGTGGGAGTTGATCTCTGGGCGCCAGTACGCAATTGTAGTCACATCCAAACACCAGATGGTCGTGGCGGCCTTCGAAGAGCGGGGCGACGTCTTCCGCAAAGAATCGTGAACGTTCGCGACGTTTGTCCGTCCCGGAAGGTGCGTAGATATTGATAAGGCGGACACCCAGTACTGTGAGTGCCACTCCTCTTGCCCCAGGCAGAAACAGGATATCGTCCGCCTCTATCCCTTCCCGAAGAAGTACAACGACACCGCTGCCTGTTGGGGAAGCTGGAGAGACGCAAGCATCGTAACCGTACATGCCTGGGAAGTCGTCGACGTACACTTCCTGGAGAAGGGCTATGTCGATGGAAGCAGAGTTCAACATATCCTGAAGCAAGGATAACTTAGCGCGCGTCCGTATTGTGTTAATGTTTATAGTTGCAACGCGATAAGTTTGAGGTCTATCCACAGCATCCGTGTTGGCCATCAATACCCCGGTAAGGCTGTCTCGTCACTGTAACTGACGGCGGGAAAGGATCAACACTGGTGGGGTAAATTTCCCCTTGTGTCGTCCGACACGATGGGCAAGGAGTGTTCCTCACAGTCGTCCGCCCAGTCGCCATGAAACACCATCGGCTGTTGGTGGCTGTTAGTGGCTGCTGCGGCACTCGGCGCTGACTCCATCGGCTCCGCTGGCTGGGAATCGGCAGCGGTTGTCTGCTTGTGATCCTGCTGTGCTGTGGGGTCTGAGGGACTGAAGCCGCCACCACGGCGATCTGTTGAGTTTGAAGTTACAGCGGCCTCTGTACCGCCAGTACCGTCGTCGGAATTTCCACAGTCCATGTCAGACGATCGCTGCAAACACTCGTCCGATGGAGCACGCCGCCGTCTCTTGTGTTTTCGCGGGGAATGCTGTTTACGGACGTGTGTTTCAGTATCTGAATGTGGGTGGATTTCGTCAGCTGCTCCGGTGTCTGGAAGAAAAGCCGCTGTCGGCACAACCCGTGGGTCAATGTCCATCCTGGCATCCACGCCTTCTTGCAAGGTCGGTCGGTGATTATCTTCAGGTAGGGGCGCCGTTGTAGAGGCCGGATCCTGTACTGCAGAAGCCATTTTGGTCTCTCCATCGGGGGCGGCTATCGGACTACTGTCGTCAGCATCGGAAAGAGTTGCTGCCCGTGTAACTTCGGCGTAATTGAGAGGAAGGGTCGTCACCGTAGAAGGAGTCGTAGATTTACCTGTCGGGATTTGAGTAAGCCGTCGTCGGAGACAATCCGACCGGACGTGCCCTACTTGGCCACAACCAGAGCAAGTGCGTGGCTGACCGTCATACATAATGATCGCCCTACATCCGCCGATGACAAGATATGACGGAACATGTTTGGTCAGTTCAATTTTAATCTGTCGTACCCCGTTAAGAACGGGGTACGTTGTAAAGGTGGTCCATTTTTCGGCCATATGGCTGATCACTTTGCCGTAGGGCTGGAAAGCCGCGGTGACTACGTCCGGTGGTACTTCGAAAGGGAGTTCGAAGACGCGTATCGTACGGAGGCCAAGCCCCGCGTGGTCGATAGAGACCGCCCCAATATGGCCATCAGAATGTTTGAATTTAAGATCGTTCGCATGTGCGCTCACGATTCTGTTGCACACCTCGTCACTTACTAGCTTGACGTAGACAACATTGCTCGTGATAGAGAGATGGATACCAATTATGTCTCGCGGGTCAATTTTAACGTCGTCACGTAGAAAACGTTCCACTTCAAAAGCTTGCGGTCGTGCATGATCGGTTTGAAAACTGATCTTGATGGTGGTCTGTCTGTATGAATGTGGCATGTTGCGTCGGTAGTGATGGACTCTAAACTAGCGGCGACGAAGTAGTAAACAACTACGGGCACTCGCGACCGCGCGGACGGGACGTAAACAAGACGTCCTCGCCGCAGCGCTGCGGAAAGCAGACTGCCCAACTGAGCTACCCAAGCACGACTCACGCCCCGTCCTCACAGATTTGCTTCTGCCAGTACCTCGTTTCCTACCTTCCAAACTTTACAGAAGCTCTCCTGTGAACCTTGCAGAAGTAAAGCTGTGAGGACGGAGCGTGAGTTGTGCTTGGGTAGCTCAGTTGGCAGAGCACTTGCCCCTCGGAAGGCAAAGGTCCCGAGCTCGAGTCTCGGTCCAGCACACAGTTATAATCTGCCAGGAAGTTTCGTAGCATACATCACCGTTAGTGAACAGTTATGTAGAGCCACACTGTGAGCAACGCGGGGTACCCTTGCGGTCTGGGGAACCTTGCCACGGTTCGCGCGGCTGACCCCGTCGGAGGTTCAAGTCCTCCCTCGGGCATGGGTTTGTGTGTTGTCCTTAGCGTAAGTTAGTTTAAGTTACATTGAGTATAAGCTTAGGTACCGATAAACTCAGCACTTTGGTCCCATAACACCTTATCACAAATTTATGAATTTCCACACTGTGTGAATCCGACAGATTTTCTGGAATGAGTTCGTCAGATGTTTTAAAGAAACACATTATGAGAATAGAAAACCACAGGAAGAAGTGGAATTGAAAATACAAAATTTATCAACTGCCGGTCTTTGAAATCTTGGAATTACTTTTAAATGCTATTGTTGGTATGGTGTGCTTTTATCGTCACGGATTCTCGATGTGAACATTTATTTGTCAATATGGCCGTACTTTCATTATGTGTGTCGACAGAGAGACTTGATTCTGGTACTCACGGAGCCAATATAGAACATTCAAAGTGATTCTATTAGTAAGGTCATGCTAAAAGTCCTTCACCACGGCGATCTGAACCAGCTTTCTCTGGATCGAGTGATATGATATCAGTGTGTTCCCGGTTACGAATGTTCGTTGCACGGTCAGAGCCAAATCGGCAACTTTTATTACGGTCTCAAAAATGCAACTTACTGTTGCAAATTTACGGTGTTCCCCAGTAACACGTGATAACTCCTCGATTTGCAGACCATAATGAACCATCAAGCTATTTTAATGGCAGTGACAACAATTAGATTTTGACGGGTTGCTGGTAATTGTCCGTACTAAGGCCGTAGAACAATGTAATTTCAACTTTAACGAGTGAAATAAAAACGAGGATCGCCGAACACAAAGTGGAACAAAATAGTGCTATGTATGCAACTATTATCTCCACGTTTATCCTCATGCAGTGGCACTGTGATGACGTAAGCAGACGCATTACGTCGCTTTATGTTGCCAATAGCCGGTTAATGCATCGGCCGTCAGGTGTGTAATCAAATCGAAAGCTGTATGGACACAATTTACGTATGTGGAGAATGGTAGGGATCATTCCAATACATGCATTTCGAAATACAGGAACGACAGCTTCGATGATAACCGTGGCGGGCTGTTGGCATCTTATAATGTTAGGTTAGTCAAAGCAGCTCTTCGGCAACACATCGCGTCGAAAATCGATATAAATAATAAATAAAAATATGCCTATTAATTGATTCTTTCTCTGATGCTTCGTAAAAATGTCATATTTATAAACTCAAAGTCCAAAATTTTGATTGTTCTACAGAGTAATTCGTAATACTTACGTATACAAGTCACTCTGTGTCTATAGTATTTAACAGTTCAAACGTATATTCAAGTGGACTATGATTTATTTTTGCTCATATTGTCTTCAACTTACACCTCAACTTCACACACATTCATTGGGTTATACTGTTATGTTTCCTTGACATTTATTTACTATTTGCAATATCCATTCTCACTTTCAATACAATTCCACAGTGAAGTTATTATTTGATGATGTCCTTGTAAGCCAAAACCCGGTTAAACACATATATACTGTAGAACTATAAAATTTATTCAGTCAATTCTGACAATAATGCGTAGAAGCTATAGCGGTTTCGACGGTCTTGTCATTATCAATAGCTCTACAAAAAGAAGAATCCGAATACGGATGAATAAATGAAATTACATCGAAAAACAAAAAATTATCTAACGATAGTATATCAGATTTGAAAGCGATACCATGAATATTGCTGTACTAATGGCTGCGTTAGCAATTGCCGGGAATCAACATTTTATTGTGGCTCCTTCTGGACGACTCTACATGGAATGTATCATATTTTATTTAAGGTTTTTAGAATTTTTTAGTTTCTCAATTTAATGTCGTCATATAGGTACATGTGTAGTGTTTATCACTACAGGACGCCGGTGTAATCATTAAATATTTAGTGAAAATTTACTGAGAGGAAGTTTATAGTAAACTGGCAACCTGCCCCGTAGTCACTGTGGATCATTAAGTAATTACGACAGGACGATTAATATGGCACAGTGATAGTAAGAGGTGGTTGCTTTTTACTGGATATTAGTTTTCAATTGAAATTCTCGGCTTTGCTCCCTGCTGTTTGCTGTGTTATTGGGCAAATCATCAAAAATTTTTCTTGCTGCAGAATGAACTCCTTTCTGAGCCACTGACAGCTTCAATATGAGGTTATAAGGGTCACCCGAATTTGAGGCTTTTGGGACTCCCTTTGTGATTTCTCCCTAGTTACTAACCCCCCCCCCCCCCTCTCCCCTTTTGACATTCTTGGCGTAATTCAGCACATATTTATGTATTGCATTTTGTAATAATGATTCAGACCAGCAGTTTGTAAGGCCAACTGTTCCATAACACAATGTTTTTATAAAAGAGTAACATGACCCACACAACCTAAGACCTTAAGCAAAAAGAAATTACCAACTGGCGATTTTTTTGTTATTTAAGGGTTTTAATACTTGATCGGTCAGTGAATGTACCAGTCGAGATACATTTTGGAATTCAAACGATGTTATGAAAATAAACTATTTCTACTTATTTGTGAAACTGCTCTCGAGTACTGTACATTATTGTTTCCAGTAATTTGAAAAGAGACGTCAGTACTGAAATCGGACGATAATTATATAACTCTTTCCTCTCATCTTCCTTACAAAGAACTTGCACAGTTGCAAGCCCACTCTTATACCAGTGTCTGAATTATTAGCACAAAGCTTTACATTCTGTTTCTTAAGTCTGATTCAAACTAGACATTAGTACCACAAGACTTGAGTTTTTGTAATAGTGTAACATGACCCACACACTCAAACTCCTTCGAAATGTCACAAAAATACCAATTAACGTTACTTTATTATCTAAAGCTTGTAATAAAAAGTCTCAACTACAGTTCTTGAGAGGTCCCCCTTGGTTGTCAGCTGAATGTCTGTTCTAGTAAGCCCCTTACATCTTCTGTACGTTGGGAACCATTTTACCAGCTTGCCTGGGCAAGAACTAAAGCAGCCCAGTCTATTCCTTGGAGCTCTGAAGGCAAAGAAAATCGTGATTCATAAATGGTTCCAGTTTCCTCCAGAGATTAATTCTTGAAGAGTGATACTTGGGAAGAACAACAGGCCAAATTTATTTCACTATCGTTGAAAAAATTTGTGTGGTGGTTCATCGTTGACGAACCTGTTCCTCAAAGGACACAGTAACGTGCTCTAGCATCCTAACTGTTGAATGGCGAAATACCAACAGTTTTACGTTCTTTGTTACGATATAGGTAACAGACTTCCTTCCATGGACTATTAAAGATTGGCTAAACGAAGACTATGGGCACAAATACTACAGGCAACTTTCGTAGGAACCAACAGATACTGCCATAAAACTTTAATTCCACGTAGCATCTTTTTACTATTCCGTAACTCTTTGACAGACTTTGAAGCACAAAGTTATATATACTACGTATCAATAATTGCAAAGTGTGTTAACCACATATTCAATAAAATGGAAGAATGCGAGCCTGGCGTGTGTGTGTTTCTGCATCGTCCAGCTGGATGTGACTTCTCTGTTTTTAGAGCTGTGGAGCACATCCTAAAGAGTTTAAAAATACAAAACAAATCCTTCCACATGCAGAATAATTTACGCAGTGCAGCGTTATCCCGAGCAGCTACCAACTGCATAGAACATTACGGAATGTGAATATGAAGGTACTATATTTCATTAAGTCAGAAGTGCAATAAGCATTGAGACTGTAATTTCTTTTCAACTAGACAGACAAGGATTTTTTCTCCCACTCCACTTTTGATATATTTTTATTATGATCGATGACGCATCTAACTTTTGAAACGAAACTTTCTGTCACATTAAAACTGTGTGCGGGACCGAGACGCAAGCTCGGGAACCTAGCTTCTCGCAGGCAAATGCTCTACCTACTGCTCTAGTTACTGAGCTACCCAAGCACAACTCTCGGCCCCTCCTCACAGCTTTACTGCCGCCAGTAGATCGTCTACTATCTTCCAAATTCCACGAAGTTCATCTCCGGAACCTGCAAGATTGTCACTCCTGGACGAAAGGATATTGCGGAGACACAGCTTAGCCACAGCTTGGTGGATGTATCCGGAATGAAATTCTCACTCTGCCGCTGAGTGTGCGCTGATATGAAACTTTGTGGCGGTTTAAAAATGTGTGCAAGACCGACTTGTTTTAATTTAGTGGCAGAAGTGAAGCTGTGAGGCAGGCCGTGAGTCGTGCTTCGGTAGCTCAGCAATGCGCCTCGCCTTGGGTTACTTCTTGATGGCTAGTAACAGTTTTAAGGTCAAGTAGGATACACTCGCCATTTCCCGGAAAGCCGGGGGACTGACCAACGTCAGGTGTCGTGCGGCGGCCTTATATCTTAACTCCAAAAACAAACAATGGGTGGGTACAGGGAATTCACTTAGGCGACAACTCTTGGACATTTACACGCCGACCTCACGCTCCCCTCTATTTGCACATCTGTCTATATTTTTTATGGAAATTAGCTATATCCGCGCCAGCCTCCCATGAAAGCTGCCTCCACACCCAAATGATGTCTACATTCAGTTACTGCGTGCCGTACCTTACACAAGTGTCTATTAACAAGGTGAACGGCGGTGCGGCTCAACCTTCATCTGCCGTACCTCCCATATTCAGTCAGAGCAAAATGGTATCACGTCACCTGTGGAAAATTCACAACTAGCCAGCGTTTACATGCGATTATTTCAGTGGACTGTTCTTTATGCTCCAGCTGTCACTTGGTGGACGATGATGCCCATCGCCTGAACTATGCCGGTGTTCGTTAAGTCGGGAGTCTAGGGCAGCAAATGGTCGCCTGCTGCCTCCATGCCCCTCCATCTGTTGTCGAACTGCACGCATTCATTCGTCCGGAGGACTGTGTTTCCCTGCAGCAAAGACTCACGCGATAGTCTGAGTCAAAGGCTGGACAGTCGCCTACCTTCATGAAGTCGGGGACAAATCGCGACACGATCTTTGAACTCTCCTACAGAATGAGCACACAGCGACTGAAGGATGTCCACTCTCCCATGTTTACTTCGCAGGTACGTCTGTGGGGTTTGCGCGACGCCCCGATCATCTGGAATGTGCCTGAAATGGTAGGCTCGAATACGGTCGCGGTGCACTACCAGCACTCCCTTACGTAGCTTCAAGCCCCTGACGGGCACAGCGCCCCATACCTTGTTTCCCATTCTCGTCTCCCATACCTACCACTGGTGTGTCACATGATGAAATTTCATGGTTAATTATCTCCTTCGTTGACTGTCCCTTCTTATCGTCTTGCAGTTGGTTGGTAGTGTTAGGGGCGCCGTGGCCAGTCCTCGTGTGGCTAACCATGTCCACCCCGCACCCCCCACCCCTCCCGCTCTCCGCACTGCCATCGAACCAGAGGCGATTTACACTTACTCATATTCCACCATACCTACCTAGCGTCTGCTTAAAAGGAACAGTTGGTTTCTCCCACTGTATTTTCTGACCCTAGGCCGATTTGGTATATTCATTATAAATCACGTTCATATTACTTTCACATGTTCCGATGAAAATAAAATAAAAAATAAATAAAAAACTAAGAAAAGTTTGCAGATTGGTAGACGGTCGAATGGAAAAGAAAATGACTGAGTCGATAGGCTGATGTTAAAAACAAAATGGCTTCCGAATGTGGATAAAGGGGTCACTTGTCCGAATCCTGGTGGGGTCATAAATTTTTAAACGTTTTACACGAAATACGAAAATAAAAGAAGAAACAGAACGCTTGCCTACGAAAGGCAAGTTCGAATCCAGCTTGTAGTTTTAATCTGCGTAGAAATTTCGTATCAGCGCGCACTCTACTCCAGAATTTCGGGATGTGGCTAAGGCACGTCTCCGCAGTATCCTCTCTTCCAACAGCGCTATGGCTGCACGTTTCGCAGAAGAACTTTATGGTGTTAGAAATGTAGAAAATGACATACTGGTAGAAGTAAAGTTGTAAGGTCGGGTCGTGGGTCGTGTCTGGGCGCCTCAGAGGCTGGCAGCCTTCTATGCTAATAATAGAAACCAAACTGAGTGTGCAACGAGGAACCTGAAAGGATGTCTTGTAACGTCCGCCCTGACCAATTGCCTCGAGCAATGAGGAACAAAAAGAAAAAAAAAATTTCTTTAGAACCCTTGTCAGCTAAAGGCAAAGTTCCTGAATACGAGTCTCAGTGTAGCACACATTTTTAATCTGCCAGGAAGATTCGTATCAGGACACACTCCGCTGAAGAGTGGGAATTTTATTATGGGAACTTTAGATATCTAGATTGAATCTTTTATTCTGCAGCAGAGTATGTGATGTTTTTAAAGTTCGAGGCAAAGTAAAACTGTTATTTATCAAGGTTCTAATCCGCAGCAGTGACTTGCGGGAGCTTTGCTTTCACCGACTGAATGGTCGACGTACGATCCTCGATTTGCCCTTAGAACTTAAAGTTGGTCAGAACCTATCCCCTACTTTCCAAGCAGCTCGCAAGCTCTCGGGCATTCTTTGTGGACGAACAATAGATTTTGTGTGATTGTGATTATGCTGCAGTTCTCAATAATATTCTGTTTTAAATTCTTTAAGTTCACCAGCATATCCTGAGATGTTCAAAACAGAATATAAGCAACAGTTAGTAATATAAAAGCATACTCACTGCAGGCCTATTCAGAGTATAATTAGTAAGTTAGTTATGTCAGGAGTCATAGCAGAAGATTTCTTCGAACGAGATTACACTGTCAATTGCGCTCTGCTCACTGTAAAAATTTGGTCACTGCTTCATACTCATGATCCTGACAGCAAATAGAGGTTAGCTGAAAAGTTGTTTGAGAATAAACAGCTGTAAGACATGTTGCTGATGTCCGTTTATTCACTCCGGAAGATGTCATAACATTTAATGATATCGCGAACAGTGTCTGTTGTACGGATTAAGACTGCGCCCCATAAAAGCTTCCTGTCATACGGCACAGCACAACGATTTACCCTTTTGTTTTCTTTAGTTTTTATTTTCATTTTTCCTGTTCGTCGTTTTCCGTTCGCCGTTGCCTGTAACCCCAAAATAAAGCTACTAACCACGCTTTTTCGCTGAAACCGTAAATGCAGTGTCCACAGTGGTTGATGAAATTATCAATTATGTAATTCGCCACGCCGTGAAAAAGCCAGCCTGCTGTGCGAGGGGAATAAAGTAGCATCGACGTAAAATTGCCTCGTCGGCCGCAGAGCGCCGTTCTCTGGGCTGTCGATGACGAGAAAATCTCGCGACCTTACTTTGCAAAAGCCGAATTGCAAAAAAACTCCGAACATTTTTGTCCGTATCCATATATTAATGATGTAGACTGCCGCTTTCAGTAGTATCGTACATGGAATTTCTAGCCATCTAACTTACTGAATGAGACAACGTGTAGACTATGGACTTCGCTGGATCTGTAACGCCTCAACAAGTACTTTTTGCAATTAAAGCCATAAAGTGATTTCAGTTCAGAGTAAAATGCTTCGCGCTTGATTTCTACACTAGAAGCAAAGCGCACTAGACTGTATTTGCGATTAAACAGTAACTAACCTGAATGAGATTTTAACTCTGCAGTGGAGAGTGCGCTGATATGGAACTTCCTGGCAGATTAAAACTGTGTGCCGGACTGAGACTCGAACTCGGGACCTTTGCCTTTCGCGGTCAAGTGCTCTACCAAGTGCTCTAGCTTGCCCGTGAAAGGCAAAGGTCCCGAGTTCTAGTCTCGGTCCGGCACACAGTTTTAATTTGCCAGGAAGATTGTTATTAACCTTTTTCTTTGTTAAATGCAATACGGCTCTTGGTGATAACAGACATACACGTCGGTGCGTTAAAACATCCATCAGAGGGAAAAGGTACTGTTTACGGCAAAAACAGCATATTTCCCGACGACGTGGAAGTGTTCTTCGTGTAGTAGACTCGTAAGGTTGGTTGTCGGAACAGGTAGGTCTCAATACTTCCTGGTGTATAAAAACTGTATGTTGGATCGCTACAAATTTTCTTCCAGAAATGACAGTCCAGTTAGTTACGCAGGGCAAGGTGGCGCAGTGCTTAGCACACTGGAATCGCATTCTGGAGGACAACGGTTAAAGCCCGCGACCGGTTATCCAGATTTAGGTTTCCCGTGATTTTCCTAAATTGCTCCAGATAAATGCCGAGAATAGTTTACTCATACTGAGTATTAAGATGCGATCTGTATTTACTTTCTTAGTAGAAGACAAACTTCTTAGCCAAGGTCACAGTAAACACTGTATTGTCGATGACTCGTTTCAGTAAAACTGTGTTACCACCACAACCTGTACGAAGATGTGATGATGGTAACATATGCTGACCGGAACAGGTCATCCACAAAACATTGTTTGTTGTGATCTTGGTTAAGCAGTTTTTCTTCTCCTAAGAAATGCCGGAACGGTTCCTATCGAAGGGCACGCCCAACTTCCTTCCCCATCCCTGATAAAATCCGAGCTTGTGCTCCGTCTCTTATGACCTCAATGTCAACGTCACGTTGAACCTTAAATCCAATATTAATTTTCAGAAATAATGAAAAGTATATGTAACAGTACAGGCTAGAGGAGAATCAGAGCAAAGAGAATATGGGATGTGGATTACAAGTTATTATCTGCTCTGCCTATCTAACACTTTAGCATCCTCGTTGGCTCTTCGTATTTGTTTTCGTATACGTCTAAGAAAGTACCGCTCAGTGCCTTTAGCATAGTCTGAAGCCTTATCTCCCTCCTTTCCATACTGTAATATATCTGCTTATTATAAGCAGTTGTTATGATATCGCGAGCTTCCGTATGCAGAGTGACACGGGTTTGAGTGAATTATACGCTTGGCATCTCAGATATTAGAGTGCCCACCAATATAATGAATAAGAAAACTTAGGGCAACTAAAAAAGACGCAAACCATAATTACTTTCATTTATTCCGATGAAATTCTTCACAAATCAATGACAAACATGGAAATGTTAATATGATGCGGCACTGGACTATCTGACTTAGGGGTCGGGTGGAAAGATGCTAACAACTACGCAATTGAATTGCAATCGGGCAGTGTCTAGTGACTATCGTGATGTTAAAACAGTTAGTACTAGAAAAACCACACATGTTGTTGGTGTTGGACGCAGACTTTTCATTGATTCGAAAACAAGTCTTCAAATAGAAGCGTCAAGTAACCGAAATGCCAGAAAATGAGTTTTGTTCCTGCTTCCTCCTCTCTGTCCATCGTCTCTTTTCGTTCCCTATCCTCATTTCTTTTTCTGTTCACATTTTCCTCTTCCCTCTCAATGTCTATTTCGTCAACCCACCCTGCCTTTCTCCAGCTCCACCGTCTCCCCCCCCCCCTCTACCTGTCTATCTAGGCTCTCCTCCACACCGCTTCACTCTCAGCCTTGTTATTCTCAACTTGACTAGAGGTTGCCGATGATTCTTACTCCTCCAGTATTTCTTTCCAGGTAAAGAGTAATACTTGAGTTGAAATCTATCTAGGGGCTTAGGAAGAGGTTTCCACCCTTTTCTTTGCATGTGTATGCACATGTCTTCATGCACCCAGCCCCCCTCCTATGAACCATGCATCTTACCATTGGTGGGGTGGCTTGCGGGCATCAGCAATACCAATAGCTATACTGCAGTTGCAACCCAATGAAGAAGTATTTGTTGAGAGGCCAGAAAAGCGTGTAGTCCCTGAAAAGGAGCAGCAAACATTTCAGTAGTTACAGGGACTACAGTCTGGATGATTAACTGGTCTTGTAAAATCAACCAAAATGGCATTGCAGTACTGGTACTACGAATGGCTGAAAGCAAGGGGAAACTACAGCAGTATTTTTTCTCGAGGGCATGCAGTTCTGCTGCGTGGTTTAATGATGATGGCACCCTCTTAAGTAAAATACTCTGGGGTTAAAATAGTTTCCATTCAGATGGGCGGGAACAGCTCAAGAGTATGGCATCAGGAGAAACGAAACTGGAGTACTACGGGAGGTAACGGGGAATATTAGATTCCTTAATCGGGTTGGTAGGTCAGAACGTAGAAGGCGAAATGGATAGGTTGAAGCACGATATAGCAGGAGTTAGTGAAGTTCGGTGGCAGGAGGATCACGAATTCAGCTTACGTGAATACTGGGGTACGCACTGAAGTGACGAAAGTCATGGGATACCGATATGCCTATTTACAGATAGCATTAGTACCCCGTACACGCCAGCCGGTGCAGCCGAGCGTATCTAGGCGCTTCAATCTGGAAACGCGCAGCCGCTACGGTCGCAGGTTCAAATCCTGCCTTGGGCATGGCTGTGTGTGATGTCCTTAGGTTAGTTAGGTTTAGGTAGTTCTAAGTTCTAGGGGACTGATGACCTTAGATTTTAAGTCCTGTAGTGCTCAGAGCCATTTGAACCACTTAGATGTAACAGTAGCATCAACACAGCTCTGGTAACATTCCTCTTGCACAAAGAAGTCCCTGGTCTGATGTTGAACCGCGTACACAATGTATAAAAGCTCAGTGCGCGGAATGTTAGTTTGAGCTAGACGCATGAGAATTCAATATTCTGTGATCAACAGTATCAAGAGACAGCCGAGAATACAACATTTCAGGAGATTTTTCTCACCACGGATAACGCAGTGATCGACGACCTTCACTTAACGACAGAGAGCAGTGGCGTATGCGCAGCGTTATCAGGGAGAGAGCAGAATGGGGCGTACCGCGGAAATCTCGGACTTCGAGTGTGGTCAGGTGATTGTGTGTGTCACTTGATTCAAACGTCTGTACGCGGGATTTCCACACTCCTAAACTCCCTAGGTCCATTGTTTCCGATGAGATAGTGAAGTGGAAACGTGAAGGGACACGTACAGCACAATGGCGTACAGGCCGACCTCCTCTGTTGACTGACAGAGACTTCAGACTGTTCAAGAGGGTCATAATGTGTAATAGGCAGACACCTACCCAGACCATTACACAGGAATTCCAAACTGAATCATGATCCACTGCAAGTACTATAACAGTTGGACGGGAGGTGAGAAAACTAAGATTTCATGGTCGAGCGACTGCTCATAAGCCACACATCACGCCGGTAAATGGCAAACGATGCCTCGCTTGCGTAAGGAGCGTAAAGATTGGACGATTGCGCGGTGGAAATACGGTACACAATGTGGCGGTCCGATGGCAGGGTGCGGGTATGGCGAATGTCCGGTGAGCGTCATCTGCCAGCGTGTGCAGTGCCAACAGTAAAATTCAGAGGCGGTAGTCTTATGGTGTGGTTTGTTGTGTTGGGAGAAGACCCAACACCGTGTTACTAGAGGAGGCCGAAATGCACGCGTTTCAGCTCACGCAGGGAAGAACTATACTGACGTGAGGTCTGCAACATGACAAGGAACTATAATTCAGCAAGCGGACGTAATTAGTTTGATACTTAACTTTAATCCTTTAATGATGAACGTCGCTCTTGACGGTACATGATTCACAATATTGTCTGTTCAGAATTCATTCTAATTACTGAATATGGGGCCTTGCTATGTCGTAGCAAATGACGTAGCTGAAGGCTATGCTAAACTGTCGTCTCTGCAAATGAGAACGGATGTAGACAGGGAACCATCGCTAGCAAAGTCGGCTGTACAACTGGGGCGAGTGCTAGGGAATCTCTCTAGACTAGACCTACCGTGTGGCGGCGCTCGGTCTGCAGTCACTGATAGTGGCGACACGTGGGTCCGACGTATACTAACGGACCGCGGCCGATTTAAAGGCTACCACCTAGCAAGTGTGGTGTCTGGCGGGGACACCCCATGGGCGTGTTTTTCATGGAGGGGGCGTGCGCTCTCTGTTGCTTTGCTTGGCACTATCACAGCGCAGGCCTACATTGATGTTTTAAGCACCTTCTTGCTTCCCACTATTGAAGAGCAATTCGGGGATGGCGATTGCGTCTTTCAACACGATCGAGCACATCTTCATAATTCACGGCAGTAACATCCCTGTAATGGACTGGTCTGCACATAGTTCTGACCTGAATCCTACAGAACACCTTTGGGATGTTTTGGAACACCGACTTCATGCCAAGCCTCACCGACCGACATCGGTACCTCTCCTCAGCGCAGAACTCCGTGAAGAATGGGCTGCCATTCCCCAAGAAACCTTCCAGCACCTGACTGAACGTATGACTGCGAGAGTGGAAGCTGTCATCAAGGCTAAGGGTGGGCCAATACTATACTGAATTCCAGCATTACCGAGTGAGGGCGCCACGAGCTTGTAAGTCATTTTCAGCTAGGTGTCCTGATACTTTTGATCACATAGTGTATGAAGGTAAAAGGAGTATAATACAGGGAGAGCAAGGCTGTATACTTCGGCGTCTGCGTCTTCTTAGAGTTGACACGACTCGGTGGTGATGGTTATTCCAGTCGGTATGACGTGGAACGGCGTCCATCGCTCACGACAACGCCACCCTGTAACTTGTAGAAAAACACAAACTCCTCACGTGGTTTGGTCATATTTCAGATACCGTCTTTCGTGATTAATGTCAATATTTCGATAGAGAAGCGCGTCAGAATGTGTTAGCCGCTCTAGCTTCCTCGCTGATAAACGCGGCAATTACACCACTCGATGACGCCATGACCTGAAATGACGACCGCCAATTTTATTTTGTTGTGAGTCCGCGACAGCCTTTTCAGCTTTCACGAATTGGCTAACTGTAATTCTTCTTTTTATTATCCCCCGTTAGATAATGTAGAGGAAGCTCCATCACGGCCGAACGTTGCTTCATCGGTAAACAACACAGAGGATGGAAATGTAGGATGCATTTCACACTGTTCCAGGTACCACTGTGTCAACTGTGCTGTGGGTGGATAATCAACTGGTTCCAGGTTGTGGACACGCTGTAAGTACAATGGACGTAACAATTGCTCTCGAAGGACTGTTCTTACATTCGTCTGATTCGTCCTCATGTTACGTCCAGTTGTACGAGTGCTGATTGAAGGATCCCGCTCCACATGCTGCAAGACAGCTTCATCAAATTGCAGCGTTCTTATCGTGCGACGGCGTTCCTGTCCAGGTAATATGCTAAAATGACCCGATCTCACGCAGACGTTGGTACACAGCAGCAAAGGTCGTATGATGCGCTATACGGAGATTAGGATATTGTTGTTAATAAACCCGCTGTGCAGCTCGTCCGTTGTGGTGAGCTACGTAGTACGCACCAACCACGTCAGTGTACTTAAAAATGGTTCAAATGGCTCTGAGCACTATGGGACTTAACATCTGTGGTCATCAGTCCCCTAGAACTTAGAACTGCTTAAACCTAACTAACTAACCTAAGGACATCACACACATCCAAGCCCGAGGCAGGATTCGAACCTGCGACCGTAGTGGTCACGCGGTTCCAGATTGAAGCGCCCAGAACCGCAAGACCACACTGTCCGGCTCAGTGTATCGCTCCATTAGTAAACAGAGACAATGCACTGCTATACTGGTGGACAGCAGTTGCCTGCGACTGAATAGCGTAATACGCCCTCTAACAACTGAAGATCGTAATACGGCCACCACCGGTTTAAATAATCCTCATAGGAAAAAATGACAGTGGGGAAAAATATTTGTTTTGATGTCCCCTACAACTTCCCAGAGTTTGTCGGTTTAAATACTTTCCACCCTTTAGATATCCTTTTGTATCTACTCTCGCAAGAAAGTTGTAAGGTGGCATCATTTTGAGCCACATTACAACAACCACTCCGGAAAGAAGACCCTTTAATAGAATAGGAAACCTTTAACGATACTGACATCGGCTAGGGATCTTAATTTGTAGCAGAATATCTGCACGTTGGGCCATAGTGAAGCGGACGGAGACGGGAGGCTGGCAGGAGAACAGGAAAGACACAAGCGAGGCAGGCAGGCCTGAGAGCTGAAGACAACAGCGCCCGTAAGGTACTGGAAACCCCAGGCGGGTGGACCGCGGCTTAGCGGGAGCCACGTGGCGGAGGACAAGGAGAAGACACAAGGGCTCGCTCACAAAACGCGTGGCGGCGTGTAGGTGGTTTTCCCAACGGCCGGAGCGGAAGCTTCTGGAACAGTCTGGAAGCTTCTAGAAGCTTCGGTCGCAAAAATGAGATTGGTCGGCGCTCGGAAACGAACGCCTTCCAGCAACATGATTGGCCACACACATTAAAGGGGGGAAGAAAAAAAAGAACAGGAGCTACGAAAAAGCGTAGCGATTAGGAAGCACTTGTTCCTGGGGCGTCGAGGAGAGAGGTTGCTCCTGGCGAGGTGTGCGACCTCATTACTGGGACAGAGGATTTGTAGCGAGAGCCTGAGGATCGTTTGGTGTTCCACGGCAGCCGTGGAGGTGCCTACGGAAGCTTTTGCTGAGGTAGAATTTATGTTATCTCGCTGAGCCGAGAACCTTTGCAGCGTTAAGCGTTAGATCACTGTAGTGGTCGTGCATTCGCAACGGCGGTTAGGGAAGTAAAGTAAATTGCTGATCACGTGTCTTTTTCGTTCTATGCTGAGGCTTAACGTTGCTAGTCGCGAGTGTAGTTCTAAATATAATTGCAATTGCCATAGCTGATGTCAGTATTTGCGCTTGAATTTACGACCGCGAATATATCACAGGAATGTGCCAGACAGAGCGATTACCAGATGTGAATAGGCAGAACTATAATGTTGCTCGTACTGTGTAATCTTGAATAGAGTGAATTGAAGAAGAGTAAGGAATGTAACACTACTAAGTGTATCATTTCATAGCTAGTACTTTCCTTTGTCATTTTATTATCTATTTATTTGTGTATTTCATGTTTGCAACCACCTGGTGGATGCAGTGTTTGTAGGTCAGGACATCTGAACATTCGAGCATATACTGAGGATATGGTTAGAAACCAACCAGATTTGCATACGACTAGTTAACGTCACATACAGAGCAAAGGATAAGCTTACCCTTCTGGAGAGTGTATAAGTGTCAGGGCGACAAATTAGCGTTACAAAATCTGTTGTGCAAAATTTTTCACTTATACGTTCGGCTCTCAGGCTTACCCATCAGCAGAAAAGAGCAAAACAGAAAGGCACTTACCAAGTAATGAATGAGAATCTTTACTTTGAAACTTCCTGGCAGATTAAAACTGTGTGCCCGACCGAGACTCGAACTCGGGACCTTTGCCTTTCGCGGGCAAGAGCTTGGCCGCGAAAGGCAAAGATCCCGAGTTCGAGTCTCGGTCGGGCACACAGTTTTAATCTGCCAGGAAGTTTCATATCAGCGCACACTCCGCTGCAGAGTGAAAATCTCATTCTGGAATCTTTACTTTCATCGCCAATATGACACCGAAGACTAAATCTTTGCGTTACAAGTTAGTCACAGCCATATCTCTGGGTTTCTGGTCACCAGAAAGTATTTACGTCAGTAGCAATGTGACCAGAAAATTAGCCACTCTTGGACAGTCGCTATGTTCTTTCCAGGAGCGGTGCAGATTGTCCAGTGATACCGCGGCGGCGGTATTGTGTGTGGGACGATTGGCGCAGTAAAGCGAATTACCCGTAGCCTGGAAAAGGCCGCCGGCTCCGTGGAGAGGTAGCTCCAGCCAGCAGCGGTCCGCTAGCTTCCGGCGCTCCAAGTTTTCTGGAGACTCGGCTCGCGTGCCGCTCCCCCAGGCCTCCTGATGCATTTCCTGCGCCGCTCCGAGCGGGCTGCTCGCTTCCTGGCCAGCGCGTCTCTGTAGCCGCCATTCTTTACCCCCACCCTCTGCCACCGCCTCCTTCCTCCCCTCTAGCCACACGGTCGGCCGCTCACCCCACTGCCACTCCGCCGCCATACGTCGCGCGGCCGCCGACCGCCCAACACAGCCAGTTGCCGGCGTGTTTGTTGGCAAGTCGCGAGTGGACCTACCTAGCTGCAACGCAAAAGTTTTACTCGTCTGCTGGCGCAAATGTAAATAAATAAAAGATGAACCTGTAAATGGCAGAGCCGCCCGCCTCAAAAGGGAAACCTCTGCTCCTCTCTCTCTCTCTCTCTCTCTCTCTCTCTCTCTTTCTCTTCCCATTCTCCACTCCTTTTTTTCTCACTTTCCGTAGCTCTGTGGAAGGGACTTGCTTGCAAGGTGTTAATCACGATCGCCGTGATGGAGTACGTTTATTAGCGGAGGATAAACACGGGCAGAGCTACCAGCGTCCGGTAATAGAAGGTTAAATGGTCACCCCGCCGTAGTTGGTCACAAGCGACTACTCGTTTTCTCACCCCGGCAAAGAATTCCCGTCTATTGCGCAGTCTCTTTTTACTCTTCTCTCTCTCTAAAGCTCCTCTTCCACTCTCACGCTCTCGTTAAAAAACTTCTCGTTCTTACAGAACTGCGATCCTCTATAATGGTTCGCAGAAATGCAAGTTTTTATCCAAAAATCGCTCAGGGATAACGGACAGAAGTTCCAGGCATAGCCTATCCTCTCCTTTCTGCGGATCATTCCTGTGATGAATGTACTACTGAAACGTCCCCTTAGAAAAATTAATGAATTACTGTGCTGATAAACCTGTTACATTATTTGATTTTCAAACAGCTGAGCAGAACTGAACGTACTCAGACATTTCGCTCTTTACCTATTCTGATAAACACTAAACTGACAGACAATACTTTTAGCGCAACGCAATCTGACTTTCAATAATCCCTACAAATAATGGCCCTGACTAACATTAACCTACACCTTTCACAAATCACTTACCTCACAAAAATCTTCGTTACTCGAACTACTGCAATACAGCGAGCGCCACTACTGCCAGCTAAATAAAAGATTCAAACTACTGAAGGCACTAACTTCTGATAGGCATAGTTAGCAAATGAAAGATTTTGATAGAGAACAAACAATGTATTTACCTTAATAGTGTTCAAAAGTCATAATATATATAGCAGGTCATGACATCCAGTCTTACAAATTTACTGTCTGTGATGGACACACGTCCAGATCATCCGCTCTCAAAACTCCGCCATTTCTCTCCCCACATCCACCACTGCTGGCGGCTCACCTCCAACTGCGCAACGCTACGTGCTGTTAACAGCCAGTTGCCCAACACGACAATAGCATACACTCCAACAATGCAAAACAACCACAGCCTTCACACAGCACAGTGAGTGATTTTCATATAGAGCGCTACGTGGCGTTACCAACATAAAAATCTAAACAGCCTACTTACACTACTTGTGAAATCCGACTTCATGCCAAATACCGTTGACGTTAACGACGAAAATGTTTGACGACTATTTGAGAGGGTATTTTTTGTACCGGGCTTGTTCATTAGCTCTGTTGCTTTCAGTAAAATACACCTGGGATGGCTGCTGTGACACATTTGGGGCAAAGATAAAGCAAAAGATGCAGAAAAATATACAGAGAAAATATTGTCATATTGGATTAGAAACAGAAACAACACTACGTGATTTCTACGCATAAAATAATCGTTTCAGTTTTTACTGTTGGTAATAATATCGCTTTCATTAGTTTTAAATGAATCGCTCGTTTGTGAAAGGACGGAAGTCAATTTTTGGCGAAATTCAGTTATTAGTGGAAATAGTTTCTTGGATTGTAAATTCCGGTTGGTAATTAAAAAGTCAAGGTCTGATGGCTTGGAATGATACGAACAAGCCTGCACTTTTTTAAAATTTGTTTGTTTAACATCTCCTGTCAACTGAGTTACGCGCTTTATAAATAAAAAACTTCATCTTTCAAGTTCCTTGTAATGAACACCTGGAAGTGTACAAAAATGCGTTTCTTCAGTTGTACGCTGTAAATGAAGAGTCTGAGGAGAATCCAGACTTTATTAATCGCGGGATAATCGCCAACGGACAGGTGGACCAAATAAGGAAACAGAATATTCCAAACAGAAGCTGTGCAACAAATTAAGAACGCATACTCTTCTTCCCGCAAGCCCTAGTCACGATGCTTCAAGTGAAATTAAATATCTTCATGGAGGTCTGGATATTTCAAAGACGTATTGTATTTTTAAGGAAAAGCTTTCAAATTCAGAGGTGAGGTATTCATTCTGTTTCAGAATGTTCAACGATGCTTGGGTTGGTGATTGGAAAAGCACAAGTTTATACTTATGATGTTTATGAACAGCTGAAAGTTAAATTAAAGAGTTCTGCCTTTGAAGATACTGCAAAACATGTGCCAGGTGCTGAATCAACAGTGCATAAGGGAAAAGCAAAAATGATTTACAGTAGGGTACGAAACATTGAACAGCTATCTAAAAACAATGACCGAGTTATGAGTTTAACGTTTTGGAGCATGCATAATTTATATGTCATGCATTCCTGTTCAGGAGATGTATTACCGAAGACGGATTTCTCATTTCAGTACATGGTATAAGACTGGAAGTGCTGATTTCTTCTTGTACTATGAAGGCCAAGGCAAAAAAGGCACAAATGAAACAGGTTCTTTCCGTTTTAGGTATATGAATTAGCATGCCTCAGCAGAAGACCAGAGAACTTCTTTTTAACGATTCCTGAGGCGTGCAAATCAAGAACCACTGCATGGTAAGAGTCCTACCAGTGTTCACAGTGACAAATATAACAAAATCGTTTATCGCTTTCCATTCCACCGTCACTCATTGTTTACCGTGTGACGGTAATTTAGGTCTTGTAAAGCGAATACTCCGAAAGATAGGTAGACATTTGAGACGCCGTGCTAAACCCGCAGTACAGGACAGGTAGTTTAAATTGTGGAAAGGGGCCCAAATAAGCGACTGTCAGTTACACTCAAACATACAACTTTATTTATTTGACCGAACATTACAAGAGCCAAGAAAAGTTTTTAAAAAAACGCAGCGTTAATTTTTTTGGAACTTAATTACCGGCTGAATGCGCCATACAATCTCATGCCTCAAGGCCAATACCACGCTAATTTAAAATCAGCTGAAAGCCAATAACTTAAGACTCAAACCAAAATCAGAAATGTAAAAGGCAGAAGTTTTTTCAATTAGGCTGAAGGCCCAAACAATCTAACACCTTAAGAGCAAAACAACTTTAATTTAAAAATCGGCTGAAGGACCATTACTTAAGGCTCAAACCAAAACAAATTTTTCAAAAGCCAAAAGGTCTTATCTTAAAACATCTCTCTAATTAGGCTGAAGCCCCAAACAATCTGACACCGTAAGAGCAAAACAACTTTAATTTAAAAATCGGCTGAAGGTCCATCACTTAAGTCACAAACCAAAATGAATTTTTAAAAGGCCAAGGCCTTGCCTTAAAACAGTTCTTTAAATTAGGCTGAAGGCCCAAACATTCTTACGCCTTAAGGGCAAAACAATCTGAATTTAAAATTCGGCTGGAAGCCATACTAATTCAAACAACAAGAACAAATAAGAAAAGGCAGTACACCCAACGGCGCTCAGAAGTTTCCAAGGGTCGGCCTGGAATTCAAACACTAACACTCGCTAAGGTCAGACAGGCAGATGGCTCAGCCATTCTTGATCCGACGACAATCCAACCGACAGTCAACGGACCCACCGACAAGATAACTTCCGCTCCATCCGACTAGCACACAACAGGGAGTTCAATGAAACAACGTAGAAGGTATTGGCGCCCACAACCAATTATACATTGAGCTATCAAACTACACTCCGTGCTCGACAGCGATAACACTATGAGGAAAATACACTGCCTGAATTTACGTCAACTGCCAGGGCAGGTAACCGGAACGTTAACGGCCACAAGCCAGAAGATTCCGCTGGTGTACTCCAATTCAAAATAACCAAGTACAGTTAAATTCCACCAGAGAGTGGCTAAAATTTGCCAACTTGAAAACACACGTTGTTGCTCGCGTGAATGTCCCAACAGCCGACAACAAAATCCAAACAACACAGTGTGAACAATCGTGACTTGCCGGTAGATTAAGTCAAAACTCAACTTTAGTGTCCAGGATCGGTGAGCCACAGACCTCGTAGCAATGGGAGCAGCACCACACACGCCAACCGCGCGTGGAAACTGCCAGCAGCCTCGACCAAACTACGCACCGCGGAGATTTCCTCGCTGCTCCACGCCAACCGACCAACTGCTCATACACAGCACAGCCGGTAACTGTAAGCGCCAGGCCAAAGACAGTAAATGGTGTGAATATCGATACACACCGCTGCTGCCACCCGTGGACAGAGAGGATAACAGCATAATCGCGATAACTGCGGGAGACTAAACACAGACCAGCAATCAAGGTTAAACCAAAGCATAACATGAGCCAGCCACGGCTCAACATTATGATCTGTTATGAACTGGTGAAATAATCTGATGCTGGTAAATTTAATGTTCATATGGTTACATGAGAGGTAACAGTAAATTTCAAAAGCTGGTGGCCACAATTGTACAAGCAAACAAGCTTATAAGAAGAATCTCAATACTAGTTCCACGATAAAAACAATAATAAAAAAGCTTTCACCATTGCTAATTCCGTATGTCTCATGTGTAAAGCCAAGAAGGAGCATATGACGATGAAAAATACCTATAAATCATCTTAAGCCTAAAGAATTATCTAAAGCGATTAAATACATACCAGACAAACATCAAGACTTTTACATTTCTCTCCTCCACACAAATTTTACTCGGTAATTAGCTTTTGTAGCTTACTGGAATTCATTAAATGACATTATGTATACTTTATGCCATTTATTTATTTTAGAAGAAATGAAAATAAAGCGTTATTATAGGGTCTCTTACATTATTCAATACTTTTTTCTAAAATATTTGCATTGATTTATGTAGAGGCGTAAGTCAAGAAAAATTTCAAAACTTCATTTTTCTTTAAATTTCGCTTCATTGTTCGTGTACGAAAGCTACCCATTAAACTATTCTATATTTATGGACAAATAAATTAACGAAAAATTAAGCTTTTTTTCATTGACCAAAACTTTGCTTTTCTGACTTACGTCCTATCACAAATAAGCCATTTAGATATTTTTGTAAAGTATTTCTTATTGAAAAACTGTTCTTTTTGAAAAATCCAATCCTCATTAAAATTTTGCTACTGGTGCCACGTTCAGATGAGGTAGATCAGACATGCATTAGTGGTTTGTAATTAATCTCTGAGAGACAGGTACGGGACGCTAGTACGTCAGGAGTCGTTGGAAAGGCGCGGCATAGAGGAATGACAAGAAGAAGAAGTCGCATGTGCATGGCGCTCCCAGGATCAGCAAAGCTTTTTATGATGAAACTTAAGTAACAGATCATTATCTCAGTTCAACGATGCGTAACACTTGGAATGATATTTCGAATGTAAAATTTCGTGGACGTCGCCAACTGTACCCGACTACATCACACAAAAGTCGTATGTACCTGAATTTTTTAAAATAAGAGATGCGTTACGTAAGTAACGCAACAATTTCTTTTCCCGGCCAGTTTCGGTTGAAAGAATGCGGAATTTGTTGTGGATCGTCGTGGAACATTCCCGGTTCAGCCCCTATAGTTTCATGATGCTCTAACAGGTGGTGGCACTACATGCAGTCTTCTTAGTGATGTCTGCTACAGAGGTACGTTTCAAACAGAGAGCTGCCATATTTTCCTTTTGTCAGAAGACCAGGGCATCGCATTTATTCGCAGGCCACTGCAGAATGTCTCCTGAGACACAGCAGGAACAAAAGCACGGCGAGTCGTTGGGCCAGGCGTCTGGCATCATCGCAACAAGACCGCAGGTTTCGCAAACCTGTCCGACCTACAGTGCGCCGGTCTGCCGCACACAGCTGTCACTCCTGCAATGTTGGAACGTGCAGCCACTCACATTCGAGGTGATCGACGGATCGCAGTCAACACCTTGCTGCACAACTGAAGACTCTGTTGGTAGTGGCGACATACTCGTTCACCAGTTGAGTTACTTAAAGGTGTGTGCCCGCTCGGTTTCTCGCCGCCTAACAGAAGACCATAAATAGCAACGAGGGTCCATCTCCGCGGAGTTGCTTGCTGATAGTGACAATTTTCTATCGAACATCGTAGCAAGCCATGAAACCTGGGTTCATCACTTCAAACCGGAAACACCACCTCTCCCCCGAAGAAAAGGTCCAAAGCTGCACCCTCTACCTCTAGAGTCATGATGTCAGTATTCTGGGAGTCTGAAGGGTTTATTCTATTTGACGTACTCCATCATGCGGAACGATCAACACGGAAGTGTGTTGTACTACCCTCAGGAAACTGAAGAAAAGACTTTAGCATGTTCGTCGACACAAAAATGCAAATGAATTTGTCCTTCTCCATGACGAAGCAAGGCCTCAAACAATTCTGTGTACCCGAGAGAAGTCACGAAACTTCACTGAACTGTTCTTCCTCATCCACTTTACACCCCGCATTTCGCACGTTCCGACTTTCATCTGCTTGGCCCAAGGAAGAATGCATTCGGCGGGAAGCGGTACGTGGATGATGCGAAGGATACTACTGCAGTAAGAAATTGACTATGACGTCGACCATTAGGTGGTGCCATGCGGGAATATAGGCCTTAACAGTAAGGATGTCGCATTCAATGGAGATTAGGTTGTAAACAGGGATTTGGTAGCCAATGGAGTGGGTAATAGTGTGGTGCATTGGAATCCTGAGTAAAACCAACATGCTTGCCGAAAAAAGGTATGTATCATTACTTATTGAACAGCCTTCGTAGTGCTATCCGCAGCCACGGAGCTCAAAAAACAGTTAAGTGAAAAATAATTGTGAAACTGCAGCTGAGAGCCGACGGAAACTTAGACTTCCTGCCGCACATCCGTAATAAGGTATCACCAGTTACATAAAAGTACAGGACCAATGAACATTAATCAGGGTTGATACACTAATTGACTGTGTATCTGTAGATTAATTCCTAACCTGTATCATACGAGCAGCGTGAGGTCTCTTATTTGGTTCTTAAATGAGCTGCAAGTCAGTAATACATATATTTCCGGAGATATATATGCCAAACAATTTGGAAATAGTTGTCATGCTCTTCCGTAATTCAGTCACTGTAAATAAAATTTAAGTGTCTCACAAACCGATACGTGCAGAATGTAAGTATGGATGTTTGTCACGTTTTCAGGTTCTAGAGTGACACGTAAATGTTTTTCTTCTTCTTGATATTAGTAGCACTGAATAAATATAGTAGCAGCGTAATGTGTTCCATATTGAAGGATCTGCAGGCTATCTGCAAAAAATACACACATTAAAAAAAGTTTTGCAACACCCGGTTCCCAGAACTCTTGAAGACAGACGTTGACTGTCGATATTGTATCACAGACACAGTGCCTTTGACTGTTCAGAGATATCACTAAACACGCCCAAAGGTGTAAACAAATATGCATTAGCAGCGCCTATTAGACGGAGGGGTCCAACAGCCGATCAGTTCCAGCCATTCCACCAGGAAGGAGATATATGAGTCGTATTTTCTGTAGTTCAACCATACCTAGACGGTAAATACCCTGGTTTGGTGGCATCCGCATTGTTACTTTGTGCCAGGAAAGGTTGTCAACAAGGGAAGTGTCCAGGCGTCTCGGAGTGAACCAGCGATGTTTTTCGGACATGGAGGAGATACAGAGAGACAGGAACTGTCGATGACATGCCTCGCTCAGGCCGCCCAAGGGCTACTAAAGCAGTGGATGACCGCTACCTACGGATTATGGCTCCGATGAAACCGGACAGCAACGCCGCTATGTTGAATAATACCTTTCATGCAGCCACAGGACGTCGTGTTACGACTCAAAACTGTGCGGAATAGGCTGCATGATACTCAACTCCACTTGCGACGTCCATGGCGAGGTCCATCTTTGCAACCACACCATGCAGCGTGGTACAACTGGGCCCAACAACATGCCTAATGGACAGCTCAGGATTGACATCACGTTCTCTTCACCAATGAGTGTCGCTTATGCCTTCAACCAGACGATCGTGGGAAACGTGTTTGGAGGCAGCTCGGTGGGACTGAACGCCTTAGACACACATTGCAATCTTTGGTGCGACGTCATAAGCGAGAGACTGCGAGTGAGATAGGTCTGCAAGCTTTTATATAGTTTTAGGTTTCAGATACATATTTTAACGGTTTTTGTAATAATATTTACTATATAAGTGACTTATTAGTGGTTTCTTCATTCACATCTGCCTTTCTTGTGTTGTGACCTGATATTTGTGAGTGTTTCGTATCGAGCAACGTAACCTCTTACCTGTGTTTACATTCCGCGCTGACAAGTTGCAGCTGTAGCGGCGCATCGAAAGCTAAGCAGTAATTAATTGTTTGTGTATAGCGGTTTATTTAGGAACGTTAGTAGTCTTCAACCGGAGTTTTTTGTGTTTTCTGGTGAAATAATTTCAGAAGAACCTTTTGGGAACTAATTTCAGCTTCGTTACTGTGTCATTAGACGTTTGATTCTCTTTCTGTATCAGTCTTTTGTTATATTCACATTTGTTGTTTATTAATACTGTTAATAATAGTAGTTACTTCCCTTGTAGAGTAAGTTTGTGATTATTGGAGTCAGGTTTTTAACATCTGGTTTTTAACATCTTCTTATTGTAGTAGCGGAACTTAGAAAAAGTAAAATTTTACCATGAGTGAGACGTGTGGGCTTTGCCGTAGGTTCGTGAGTAATGGATTGCGGTGTGAGACTTGTTCGAAGTATTTTCACTGAGGGGAATGCAGTGGGCATTCTGGTGAAATCCTCTCCTGGAACTGCAGGTTATGTAGCAAGAGTAAGTTGACAGAGAAGCAGGAGCGTAAGATCTGTGCCCTTCAGGTGCAGTTGAAAAACGCACATGAGGAGCTAGATAGGATGAGGAGGGAGAAGGGGGTTGGGGAAAGGGAGCTGGCTGTTGGCAAGAGATCTGCTAGGAGAAGAAGATTTTCAGATAGTTTTACTATTGGTGTTTACAAGAGATATGACCAACTGTCAGAGTCTAGTGGAGAGGAATCTCTAGTAGCTGTAGATGTAGGAAGTATGCAGCAGACCTCGGTAGATACGGTGGCTAGAAGAGTTGCAAAGTCGAAGAGGAAGAAGAAGGTTCTGCTGTTAGGTAGTTCTCATGGCAGAGATGTAGGCCAGCAGTTGCAGGAAGTGCTGGGGAGTGAGTACCAGGTCACCAGCATTGTGAAGCCTAATGCAGGATTGGCTTAGGTGATTGTTAACATAGGGGGGTTATGTAGGGATTTTACTAAGGAGGATCAGGTAGTCATTGTGGGTGGGGCTGGTAATAGTATTGATAGGGATGGGGAGTATTACATAGATGGTGACCTGGAAAAGATAGCCACTCAGACTGGCAACACGAATGTGCATTTCGTGGAACTGTTTCAGCGTCACCATCGGCCTCGTCTTAATACAGCCGTCAGGCGTAATAACATGAGACTTGGGGGTGCGCTGATGACAGAAAGCATGGGTCACATTTCAGTGGTGTCGGTGGAGTCTATCAGCAGGACGGGTTTCACTAGACATGGCCTGCATCTCAACAGGTATGGGAAGGGGAGGTTGGCAAAGCTTACAGGTGACAGCATAGGTGGGGTTGGTGGGATCACTCATGGGAAAATTCCTGCAGTAGTGGGTGTTAGAGCTGCACCTTTTTTAGATTGAAGTCAACTGATAGGTATTCCTGCTTAAGGGAAGTCTCTCTAACAAGGGAATCACTTTTGACAAAGCTTAGGTATCCGAGTAATGAGGGAATTAGTATATTTCATAAAAATATACAAGGTATTAGAGATAAAGTTAGTGAATGCTTATAGACGTTGACTCTGAAATTATTGGTATATCTGGACACTTCTTAAATAAGGAGATAATTCAGAGACTTCCTTTACCAGGATACAGGTTGGCTGGCAGCTTTTCGAGGAGCTCATTGCGGTGTGGGGGAATAGCCATGTATGTGAAAAACGGCATCCTATTTGAGTCAATTGATGTTTCAAAGTACTGCACTGAAAAGGTGTTTGAATGTTGTGCAGGTGTGGTTAAATTTAACGGAGAAAAACTTCTAACTGTTGTTATTTATAGATCCCCAGACTCCGATTTCACAACATTTTTGCTAAAGCTAGAGGAGGTTCTTGGTTCACTTTATAGGAAATACAAAAAGGTAGTTATATGTGGTGATTTAAATATTAATTGTATAAGTGATTGTGCAAGGAAGAGGATGCTGGTAGACCTCCTTAATTCATATCATCTTATGCAAACCGTATGCTTTCCAACGAGAAAGCAAGGGAACAGTAGAACAACCATAGACAACATTTTTGTTCATTCCTCGTTACTAGAAAGGCATTCTGTTAGCATAAAGGTGAATGGCCTTTCAGATCATGATGCACAAATTTTAACTATAAAATATTTTAGTGCTACATCACGTGTTAAATATAGTCATCAGCTGTTTAGGAAAGCTGGTCCAGTTTCTGTAGAGACCTTTGTAAACCTCATCAAGGAACAAGAGTGGCAAGATGTTTACAGTGCTGATACAGTAGACCATAAATATAATGCTTTTCTGAAGACTTTTCTCATGCTCTCTGAAAGTTCAAAACAGGGTACTAGCACAAACAGGCAGCCTGGGTGGCTGACTAGAGGGATAAGAATATCTTGTAGAACAAAGTGGCAGTTATATCAAAACGTTAGAAACAGTCAAAATCTAAATGTAGCAGCCCATTACAAACACTATTGTAAGGTGCTTAAAAATGTTATTAGGAAGGCAAAAAGTATGTGGTATGCAGATAGAATAGCTATGTCTCAGGATAAAATTAAAACCATATGGTCAGTCGTAAAGGAAGTGGCTGGTCTGCAGAGACAGGTCGAGGATATAGAATCAGTGCGTAGTGGGAATGTCCGTGTTACTGATAAGTCGCGTACATGTACAGTATTTAATAATCACTTTCTGAATATAGCAGGTGAACTAAATAGAAACCTAGTCCCAACAGGGAATCATATAGCGCTCTTAGAAAAAAGTGTTCCGAGACTGTTACCTGAAATGCTCCTGCATGATACTGACAAGAGGGAGATTGAGTTAATAATTAAATCACTAAAGATCAAGAACTCTCATGGGTATGACGGGGTATCTAGCAGAATACTGAAGTATTGTTCTATGTATGTTAGCCCTGTACATAGCCATATCTGTAACTTTTCCTTTAGGAGTGGTCGGTTTCCTGAACGATTGAAGTACTCGGTAGTGAAGCCACTTCATAAAAACGGAGATATTGATAATGTTGACAATTTTAGACCTATTTCTATGCCATCGGTGTTTGCTAAAGTTATCGAGAAGGTTGAATATACAAGGTTACTGGAGCATTTAAATTCACATAATTTGCTGTCAAATGTTCGGTTTGGTTTTAGAAATGGTTTAACAACTGAAAATGCTATATTCTCTTTTCTCTGTGAGGTTTTTGGCGGATTAAATAAAAGGTTGCGAACGCTAAGTGTTTTCTTTGAATTAATGAAGGCTTTTGACTGTGTTGACCACAAAATATTACTGCAGAAGTTGGACCATTATGGAGTAAGGGGAGTAGCTTACAATTGGTTCGCCTCTTGCTTTAAGAACAGAAAGCAGAAGGTAATTCTCCGCGATATTGAGAGCGGTAGTCCCAATGGGGCACTGTTAAGTGGGGCGTTCCCCAAGGGTCGGCGCTGGGGCCACTGCTGATTCTTATTTATATAAATGATATGCCTTCTAGTATTACAGGTGATTCAAAAATATTTCTGTTTGCTGATGACACCAGCTTGATAGTGAAAGATCTTGTGTGTGATATTGAAACAGTATCAAATAATGTAGTTCATAAAATAAGTTCGTGGCTTGTGGAAAATAATTTAATGCTAAATCACAGTAAGACTCAGTTTTTACAGTTTCTAACCCACAATTCAACAAGAACCGATATTTTGATCAGACAGAATGGGCATATTATAAGCGAGACGGAACAGTTCAAGTTCCTAGGCGTTCGGATAGATAGAGAGCTGTTGTGGAAAGCCCATGTTCAGGATCTTGTTCAGAAACTAAATGCTGCTTTATTTACCATTAGAACAGTATCTGAAATAAGTGACACTTCAACAGGAAAAGTTGTCTACTTCGCATATTTTCATACGCTTATGTCTTATGGTATAATTTTTTGGGGTAATTCTTCTGATTCAAAAAGGGTATTTTTGGCTCAAAAACGGGCTGTTCGAGCTGTATGTGGTGTAAGTTCGAGAACCTCTTGTCGACCCCTATTCAATAGTCTGGGAATTCTGACATTGCCCTCACAGTATATATTATCTTTAATGTCGTTTGTTGTTAGCAATATTAGCCTATTCCCAAGAGTTAGCAGCTTTCACTCAGTTAATACTAGGCAGAAATCCAATCTGCATGTGGAATGCACTTCCTTGACTCTTGTGCAGAAAGGAGTGCAGTATTCTGCTGCATCCATTTTCAATAAGCTACCACAAGAACTCAAAAAACCTTAGCAGTAGCCCAAACTCTTTTAAGTCTAAACTGAAGAGTTTCCTCATGGCTCACTCCCTCTATTCTGTCGAGTAGTTCCTGGAAGAGCTAAAAAATTAAGCAAAGTCCAGTGTTACATTGTTGATTTTCTTTATTTAAACTTACGACTTGTCACCTGAATATGTATTTTTATATTTCATTTTATCTGTTTCTAATATCGTGCTATAATTTCATGTATTGACTCGTTCCATGACCATGGAGACTTCTCCTTATTTGGTCCCACGGAACAGTAAATAAATAACTAAATAAATTGCAGCGAGTGTAGCAAGGTGGAGGTCCTTGATGCTTTGGGGTGGCAGTATGTGGGCCGACGTACGCCGCTGGTGGTCATGGAAGGCGCCGTAACGGCTATACGATACCTGAATGCCATCCTCCGACCAATAGTGCAACCGTATCGGCAGCATGTTGGCGAGGCATTCGTCTTCATGGACGACCATTGGTGCCCCCATCATGCACATCTTGTCAATGACTTCCTTCAGGGTAACATCGCTCGACTAGAGTGGCCAGCATGTTCTCCAGACGTCAACCCTATCGAACATGCCTGGGATAGATTGAAAACGGCTGTTTATGGACGATGTGATACACCAACCATTCAGAGGGGTCTACGCCGAATCGCCGTTGAGGAGTCGGACAATCTGGACCAGCAGTGCCTTGAGGAACTTGCGGATATTACGCCACGACGAATACAGCCATGCATCAATGCAAGAGGACGTACGACTGTGTGTTAGAGGTACTGGTGTGTACAACAATCTGGACCACCACCTCTGAAGATCTAGCTGTATGCTGGTACAACACGTAATGTGTGGTTTTCACGAGCAACAAAAAGGGCGAAAATGATGTTTAGGTTGGTCTCTATTCCAATTTTCTATACAGGTTCCCTAACTGTCAGAACCGAGGTATTGCAAAATATTTTTTGATGTGTGAGCCAGAAGCTGTGAAATGAAAATCGCTGAAACAATCGTAATGGCACTGCATGCGAATGAAGTTTCGGTCCCTATGAGAACGCTGAGGTCCGAAATTTTCCGCTAGAGGTACACGGGAGAACATCCACATGAAGGTAGATCTAGAGTCGACCGTCCTCTGTACTCCTGTTGAAAGCAGTGAAATATGGCTCAGAAGAAGAGCATAGAGCTGTAGCGCATCTCCTGATAGCAGAAGAAGTGCTAGAAACGAAAAGTATCACTAGCGTATCGAGACCATTGCATGCTCTTTGCAAGGGTCAAGGCACGGTACAAGTGACTCGTGCAAGGACGGGTGTCACGGGCCGATAATACGAGCTCCGGAACGCCATATCGCCTTATTGATGCCACTGTCCAGCGGATTGATGCCTTCGTTATTGCCGGCCGGAGTGGCCGAGCGGTTCTAGGCGCTACAGTCTGGAGCCGCGCGACCGCTACGGTCGCAGGTTCGAATCCTGCCTCGGGCATGGCTGTGTGTGATGTCCTTAGGTTAGTTAGGTTTAAGTAGTTCTAAGTTCTAGGGGACTGATGACCACTGCAGTTAAGTCCCATAGTGCTCAGAGCCATTTGAACCAAGCCTTCGTTATTCAAGACTGGTGAGTTACGGTAGCAGACTGAGAATCGGAAATGTTCACGCCATCATTAAAGACATACTGAAATTTCACTATGTGCATGCCCAATGGGTGTGTGCCAGTCTGTATCCATCACAGAGGGCATGTCGGTTGAGACTCTCAAACATCTGCAGCCCAATGCTAGGGAAGGGAATGAGTTTCTGTCGCAAATAATTTCTGCAGAAGAAACGTGATGTCATCTTTTCGAACTCGAGTCCAAACGATAGAGTCTTCAGTGAAAGTGTACAGCGTCACCGCCACCAAAATAATATCGGCTACCCAAGTGCGGGAAAGTTTCTCCTTATCATCTTCTTTGACCAAAAGGTCCCCCTCTTTACCGAATTCTTGCATCACGGAACAACAACGAAGATGCAAATGGTTGAAATGGCTCTGAGCAGTATGCGACTTAACTGCTGAGGTCATCAGTCGCCTAGAACTTAGAACGAATTAAACCTAACTAACCTAAGGACATCACACACATCCATGCCCGAGGCAGGATTCGAACCTGCGATCGCAGTGGTCGCTCGGTTCCAAACTGTAGCGCCTAGAACCGAACGGCCACTCCGGCCGGCCGAATATGCAGCCATATAAACTTTACCACCTGTCTCAAAACTATTAGTTCGAAACGACGAGGGCAGCTCACCCGTGGGACCATTCTACTCCATTCCGACGCAAGATCCTATGCAACAAGTACTGTCAGGCACCTCTTGCAAACATTCAAATGGGTGGCGTTCAAGGATTCTTCATACAGTTCTGGTCTGTCCCCTAAAATTATGATTCTTTTGCTGGACTAAGGAAAAATCTGAGAGGCAAACAATTCACCCCAGACATGGATGTCAAGCATTTCTTTCCGTACAGGTTCTCAACGCAACCCCAGGATTGTACGAGAGAACCATTCGTCGCCCTGTGTGGCAGCGCGACAAGTGGCTCAGCAGTGCTGGGCAATACTTTTGAAATAAAGAGACAGGTATTTATTTTCAGACTTCAGAATTTATTTTCCTTTCTACGTTTTAAAAATTCTCCTCAGAGTCCTTTAAGTGTCCTATACTGATTAGCAGCCCAATAATCTGTCGAACAGATGCTGTGTAAACCACTTCTTTCTTGGATGAATTATATTTCCCTAAGATTTTTCCACTGTTTTATGTTCAGCTTGTGGATGTTCATCGTCCTCGTTGACATGGAACCGCGGCTGATGCTATAAGCAATGAAAACGAACCGTCAGAGCCGTTTCATCAAAGAAGTTTCATCAAAGAAGTTTCGGCGCAACTCGTACGCTATCATCAGGTCCACTATAAACCAAAAGAGTTCTTTCATTCCTTGTCCTAAGTAGCATAGAACCCTTATAATGCCAGTTCTCGTTGATTGCATACATTAATATTGCGTATTCTACAAGGAGTCTCCATTGCACACTATCCATGCTCACAGCGGTGACAACACGTTGTAGTGCACACACTTCTGAAATAGGCATTTGACCTTAGATGTTACTTGTCGCTAATGTGTAATCTTACAGTATCTAATGGTGTAATTGTGCAGTGCAGTTGACATCTTCGCATATTTGTGGGAAATCTATTACATTTATTTACTTTCAAGGTCATTGCTGATACCTGCACGATTCATCTGTCCTCTGCAGACCTTCTTCCATTTCACTTCAGTCTTCCGTCGTTGCAGGCATTCTACAGACAGCGGCGTCGTTCGGGAATACTTCACGCAGCCTCCAACGGTATCCACTACATCATTACTATACATTGTAAAAAGCAACTGCCCCATAACATTCCTGTGGGATACTCCCGAAATAACCTTTATATTTTTCCGTTTTATTCCACGGAGAACGTCTTATTGTATTATATCTGGAAGGAAATCCTCATCCAATCACAAATATGGACCGATTTTCGGTAATCTCGTATTTCGATCACTAAGTGAGAGTACGGGAGTAAATTGAACGTCTTCCTGAACTAAAGAGACACGGCATCAATTTGAATGCTGACGTGTACGGTACTCTGGATCTCATTGACGAACAGTGCGAGCTGAGATTCGCAAGTTTTACGTTTGCGGAATTCAAGCCGATTTTTTCACAGGAACTTTTCGTCCTCCAAAAACGTAATTGAGCATAAAACACTTGTTCCATAATTCTAAAACAGTCGGACGTCAGCGACATAGGCGTCTGTCCAACGACCCTACTTGGAAACGCGACTGACCTGCCCATCTGTCCAGTGGTTAAGCTTTTTCGTTGCTCCAGTGACCTGCGAAAAACCATTGTTACAAAAGGAGCAGATTTCTTCGTATAGTCTCCGGAACCTACATCTAAAAGTACATCTACTCCGCAGTTCGCAAGGAAATGCCTGGGAGGGAGTTCGTCGAACCACTTTTATTCTATTTCTCCACCGCTACACTTTCGCGAGAAAAAGGAGCACTTAAATATTTTCGTGCAAGCTCTCAGGTCGCTTAATTTATTACAATGATCCCATCTCCATATGTAGCATTCGGTGGAGAACGTTGCAGGTTGAAATTGCATAGTAAGATCTCTCCGCTACGATAAAAGCCTATGTCTTAACGGTTGACACCACGACTCGCGTATCATATCCGTGACACAGGGACAGACCCTGTTACGCGCTAAGGCGAAACTAGCTGCCCTTTAACTTTTTCGATTTTCTCCGTCAATACTATCTGGAAGGATCTAATACCGTACAGCAATAATCTAGGAAAGCTGCGGAGAATTCTTCCGGGTTGTGTGGCCGTGGTACATGGACCTCTTCTATCCCAGAAGTTTCGTTCAAAGCTCGTTGGACATCTTCGGAGGTGCTCCTGGTTATGCTGAGTCCTGCCGACTCAGCACAACCAGGAGCACCTATGAAGATGTCCAACGTAGCTTTGGACGAAACTTCAGGGACAGAAGAGTTCCATGGACCACGGCCATACAACCCGGAAGAACTCTCGGCAGCTGAAACATCCAGTCGTAAAAGCCTTCATTGTACTCTAGGAAACGACGGACAAGCGTATTTAGGCAGTCTCTTTAGTAGACCTACTGAAAGTCCTAAGTGTTCTGCCAATAAAACGCATTCTTTGGTTTGCTATTCCCACATCATTATCTATGGATCGTTCCAATTTAAGTTGTTCGTAATTATAATTCCTAAGTATTTAGTTGAGTTGACAGCCTGCAGATTTGGATGATTTATCGTGTAACCGAATTTGCCCCGATTTCTTTTAGTACTCATGTGGATGATCACACTTCTTGCTCTTTGGTGTCAATTGTCACTTTTAGCACCATTCAGATAATTTGCCTCAATCATTTCGCAGTTGGTTTTGATATTCAGATGATTTTACTATGCGGTAAACGACAGCGACATTTGCAAATCATCTAAGATGTCTGTTTAGATTGTTTTAAAGGAAATCATGAATGCAGTCACACAAATAAGACGATATTTTATAGGCACGCAATTTGATTGGTAGCCAGTTGTGAGGAACGGCATTAAAAGCCTCTTGGAAACATAGAAATATGGAATCACTTTGAGATACCCTGCCCATAGCACTCTTTACTTCCCGAGATAAGGTGTTAGCTGTGTTTCACAAAACTATATTTTCTGCATCCGTATTAACTGCGTGTCAACAAATCGTTTTTCTCTAGATAATTCGTAATTTTGAAGAACAATATATGTTCCAGAATTACTGCAAATGGTGTTAGCGAGATGGGTCTCTTATTCTCCAGATTACTCCTACATGATTTCTTGAGTGCTGGGCTGCCCTGTGCATCTTTCTAGTCTAGCTACGATCCTTGGTTGAGCTAGCGTTCTTAGGTGATTGTTTCGAACGGAGCTGTTGCATCAGCATGCTCTGAATGGAATCAAATTTGTACACAATCTGGAGAAGAAGACTTGCTTTATTAAACGATTTAAGCTACTTGGGTATAAGGAGGATATCTACTTTCAAGTTACTCATGTTGGCAGCAGTTATTGACTCGAATCCTGGAATATTTACCTTGTCTTCTTCGGTGAAAGAATTTTGGAAAATCGTATTTACCAACTCTGCTTTAGTGGCACTGTCATCGGTGACATTACCTTGGCCATGGCATAGTGAAGGTATTGATGCTCTCTTGTCGGTGGTTGACTTCACTTACTACCAGAATCCCTTTTTATTTTCTGGCAGATTTCGTGACAGAGTTTCGTTGTGCCAGCTATTAAAAGCATCCCGCACTGGAGTTTGCCCTAAATTTCAAGCTTCTATAGAGCTTCGCCTATCTTGGAAATTTTACGTTATTTTAAATTTGGCATAATTTTACCTCTTAGTTTTGTAATCCAGTCAAGTGGACTTCCCATTGATCAGAACATTTAGTTTATTTTCTATTCCGGTCCGCTTATTCAGTGTCTACCATTGTGTGCGATGACTGAAGGGAGGTATTAGTTGTATTACGACCTTCCGTGGAGAAACAAATATTTACAAAGTATGTATAACTGCCATGAAATCACGAAGTATAGGTATCTGTCCAAATAGATGTCTAGAGAGAAGGCAAGTCCGACAGAACCAGAACCCAGACTGTTTTCCACAATTGCAGTTTCGTAGATGAGCGTGATCGTCAAACGCAGGTACGCGTAACTTGACAGTCGCAGTTTTCCTGTAATTGTAGGTAATCAGCTAGTGGTATCTTAGAAGCCTGAGTGTGCGTGGATGTTAGTGTTTGGTGCCAGCTTTATCACAGAAGTCTAAATAAAACTAGGCTGAAAATTGTTCGCATCATATTGTAAGAGCGTAATTTTCGTAATAATAGAATATAGTTATCAGAATGAAAATTACATGTCTCACTAGCGTTCGCTAGTTGATTAAAATATCCTTATATTGGGGAATCGCCATCACTGCACGGTCTCGTCTGTATAGCCATTTTCAATTGAGTCTAAAATGTGTCACAGGTGTGACATTGTTAAAATAGCAATATGAAACAATAACTGGTAGTTTAGCCGAAAGGTTATAAGGAAATAGTGTATTTATATAGTGAAACTCCTGAGATTGAGAACTCTGCATTACAATCATAGCCCTCACCTAGGCATAAATTGTAAAAAGTATAGTGGATGACCTATTATGCAAGAAAATTAAGCACAAATAGAACTAAATAGTGAAATGCACATTATAAAGGAGAACATAATATAAAAAAAAGGCATTTCAACTAACCAGTGGACTTCAAAACTAAGAAGGTGTTGTTGGTGTAGATACAGTACTGCTAAGAATTTTGTGACCAATAACGCCTGTATTTATTTAAAATGAATTGCCTCACGGAGTAACAATTATATTGGCTTTACCAAGCCTGAGATTCAGAACTTCCTGCGACAGTAGAATTAACTTGATATTATTGGATATGCACCGTCAGATTTAGAGAAATTACAGTACATCGCCAACACCACCGCAGATTGATACAACTGCTACACTTTCCAAAAATGTTTGAAAGTTTTCTGGGTCTGTAAGTCTTTAAGTTAAGTCTTCATTGAGCAGCATCATAAAAGTGAGAACATACAAGATCGAACGAAGTTGTATTCGAATTTCTTAAGTACCCCTCAGTAGTGGATCAATCACTCATCTGACTACAAAAACAACTGATAATTGTCTGAAAAATCTTCTTTTCCTATTGACCGAAGCGTATTTGTTGTAATTCGTTGGATGTCTGTCTAATGGTGTAGGAGACAGATGTGACTAGCAGCAGCTAAGTCCCTCTTCCTTCATAATCTTTGGTTTGTATGACTGTTCATCTGGGTGCTGGACAGCGGACACGCGATTACTCTGATTTGGATTACTGCCTGGTTCTTCAGCTTCTTTTCCTATTGACCGAAGCCTATTTGTTGTAATTCGTTGGACGTCTGTCTAATGGTGTAGGAGACAAATGTGACTAGCAGCAGCTAAGTCCCTCTTCCTTCATAATCTTTGGTTTGTATGATTGTTCATCTGGGTGCTGGACAGCGCTGACACGCGATTACTCTGATTTGGATTACTGCCCGGTTCTTCAGCAATGCCGTGGTTTACTTATTCGGAAGCTTCAATTTATATACGCTCCAAGTTGGAACCACGTACGAGTGATGTATTTTTAATGAGTGAAGATACTGCAGAGACATATCAGCAAAAGAGCACAAGGTGCTATATTTTAGTAGCACAATGTACTTTAGTTGGCTACTCCCATTTCAGTTGTAGGGTGGATATATTTTCGAACCTTACAAGCACTCATTCACATAGTTTGCCATGAACTACAACCACAATTAGGTATCATTTGATAGGTTGAACATCGTATATATGAATATTTAAACGAAACTGAGATTGTCACGTACACCTTATAAGTAATTGTTAACGCTTATTGCATGAAAGATGACGGAGTGTCTTTATTAACAGAATGGCGTAATGAGGACGCAGGTGAGAGGAACAAAGAAACGGCACCTCGGAAACCACGCGTACTGGGTTATTTCCAAGGATTTTTACTCAGAAGCGTGCCATTGTACGAGTATAGGTTCTTCCTGGCAAACTTTCCGCTCTGGACGACAAAAGAGTAAAATATGGTTGGCCGGCATTCGGAAGAATTTGTAGAGAGGGAGAATATTCCTTGGTTTTCCGGAATATGATTCGTTTTCGAAATTACGAGGATGGGGAGTCAACTCTTGCTGGGAAGCCAGCGGTGGGAAGACGTGGTCTTCCGATGTGAGCGCCCGTGTTTGACGGTCACTCGATATCAACTTTGTTGGTACAGACAGACTTTCTGCCTTTGCTCTCAGGAGAGTTTATAGTTAGAACAATTAGGTGCTGTACTGTTGTGAACCTATATGATTCTGGGCTTCACCTCCGGGTTGGAAGTCGTCATTGAGTACGCAGCATTCAGTAACTGAGAGCACTTCTTCTACCTATACTTACGTTGCACGTTATCTGAACTCCGTCCTTGTGGCTGGGAGTTCGCGTTTTGGTCTGTAGAACACAGAGAGGAGAAGACAGAAGCAGAGTATATTAGTCAGAGGACCACCTTCTGCCGTCCTAGTGCCTGAAAGAGTTTATTTGTGGCTGGCGTTCTTCCATGGTCGCAGACGAGTACGAGAACCATCACTTCGATGCACCGGACGCAGTACATACGGTGATATCGCAAATTGCTTCGGCTTTTTTTTTTTTTTTTTTTTTTGGTCATCAGTCTACTGACTGGTTTGATGCGGCCCGCCACGAATTCCTGTCCTGTGCTAACCTCTTCATCTCAGAGAAGCACTTGTAACCTACGTCTTCAATTATTTGCTTGACGTATTCCAATCTCTGTCTTCCTTTACCGTTTTTCCCCTCTACAGCTCCCTCTAGTACCATGGAAGTAATTACTCATGTCTTAGCAGATGTCCTATCATCCTGTCCCTTCTTCTTATCAGTGTTTTCCGCACATTCCTTTCCTCTCCGATTCTGCGTAGAACCTCCTCATTCCTTACCTTATCAGTCCACCCAATTTTCAACATTCGTCCATAGCACCACATCTCAAATGCTTCGATTCTCTTCTGTTCCGGTTTTCCCACAGTCCATGTTTCACTACCATACAATGCTGTACTCCAGTCGTACATCCTCAGAAATTTCTCCCTCAAATTAAGGCCGGTATTTGATATTAGTAGACTTCTCTTGACCAGAAATGCCTTTTTTGCCATAGCGAGTCTGCTTTTGATGTCCTCCTTGCTCCGTCCGTCATTGGTTATTTTACTGCCTATGTAGCAGAATTCCTTAACTTCATTGACTTTGTGATTATCAATCCTGATGTTAAGTTTCTCGCTGTTCTCATTTCTACTACTTCTCATTACCTTCGTCTTTCTCCGATTTACTCTCAGACCATACTGTGTACTCATTAGACTCTTCATTCCGTTCAGCAGATCATTTAATTCTTCTTCACTTTCACTCAGGATAGCAATGTCACCAGGAAATCGTATCATTGATATCCTTTCACCTTGTATTGTAATTCCACTCCTGAACCTTTCTTTTATTTCCATCATTGCTTCCTCGATGTACAGATTGAAGAGGAGGGGCGAAAGGCTACAGCCTTGTCTTACAGCCTTCTTAATACGAGCACTTCGTTCTTGATCGTCCACTCTTATTATTCCCTCTAGGGGTCTGCGTTGCTTCACGTCCGTAGGTATAACCTTTAAATACCCTACACGTGACCCCTGGGTGGTGCTAAGAAAGCAACAACGATAAGATGAGACCGAACTGTCTGAAAAGACCTCTCGGTCAAAGAATGACGAAGGACACGTGCGGTCCTATTCAGGACCCACAAGCTCGTAGAATTGGACCATCTCTGCGCATCTGTCAACTGAATATCGAAGGGATAAGTCGAGCAAAATGTGAGTATCTTTCCAGGCTCACACAGAAATATGCAGTTGATATCATCGCACTTCAAGAAACGCACACAGCTGATGAACCACAGCTACAGAGTAGGGGGAAAATACCGGGTTTTAAACTGATAGCCTCTAATCACCATCAAAATTATGGCCTTGCAACTTACGTCAAGAATCACATAACAAACTACCAGCTGCTGTCAGAAAATTCTGAAAATGACATCCTTACAACTGCTGTTAAAATTGAAAACCTAACGATAGTTAACGTGTACAAACCCCCAGGGACTAATTGGCCTAATCCCGTTCTACCGTCTCTGCAACATCCAACTATATACCTCGGTGATTTCAACAGTCATCATCACCTGTGGGGATATATGGAGAATGACCTCAACGGTGAAGCGCTTGAGGACTGGATGGAAACTGAAAACCTGAATTTAATATACGATGCTAAAGATCTGCCTACCTTCCACTCAGCTCGCTGGTCCCAAGGCTATACCCCAGATCTGTGCTTCACAACTCAGTCTCATAATTCCCTAAATCAAGTACGACGAACTGTGCTCAAGGAATTCCCACATAGTCAACACAGACCTGTTATATTGGAGGTGGGGATGTCTATACCTGTTGTACGATCACATCCTAAACCGAGGTGGAACTTCAAGAAAGCCAACTGGACTGAATTTGCAAAGCAAACAGATTCCAATATCAGATGGATCAAACCAACGTACAACAACTACAGAAGATTTGTTGGGGTTATCAAAGGTGCAGCCAGACGATGTATTCCTAGAGGGTACCGTAAAGAGTATATCCCTGGTTGGAGTTCCGAGAGTGAGGAGTTACTAAAAGAATATGAAGACCATCCTAACTCTGACAATGCAACAAGCCTCCTCCAGTCCCTGGATGATAATCGAAGAAAGATCTGGCATGAAACTGTGGGGTCCCTAGATTACACCCATTCTAGCAGAAAAGCCTGGTCTATCATCAGGAAATTAGACTCTTCAAACCCTACAACAAAAAGATCAAAAAATGCCATCAATTTGAATGACTATGCTAAACACCTTGTGTCAGTTACAAAGAATATAAAGGACAAGCAAGCCAAAAGGGATATCAAACTACAGTTGAACACCAAGAAAAGAGCAGCCCCACAGTCTTCCGAATTCTCTACTCCATTTCAAGAAGAGGAAACTAAAGCTGCAATCAAAAGTATGAAACTTGGAAAAGCAGCTGGATATGATGGAATATACCCAGAATTCCTGGCTCACTGTGGACCAGCTACAGTAAAATGGTTGACCAACTTCCTTTCAAACATCCTGCAAACTGGAAACATCCCACATCTGATGAAGAAATCAAAAATATTAGCCATACTGAAACCAAATAAAGATCCCACAAAAGTGGAAAACTATCGTCCAATAGCACTCTTAAGTATCACTTATAAACTCCTTGAGTGTCTGATCTACAACAGAATCTGTGAAACAATCAACCATCATATTCCTATCGAGCAAGCAGGATTTAGACCTGGGAGAAGTTGTAACGATCAGGTACTATCTCTCACTACGCACATTGAAAATGGGTATGAGAAGAAATCAGTAAGTGTGGCTGCCTTTTTGGATCTATCTGCTGCCTATGACACTGTCTGGCGAGAAGGACTCCTTTTAAAATTTGTGAGTGTTATCCCATGTCGTAAACTCACGGCCTTACTCAACAATATGCTAAGCAATAGGTACTTTCAGATCTACTCAGATAATGATAGGAGCAGAATGTTTAAACTAAATGACGGCTTACCTCAAGGGTCTGTTCTGGCTCCCCTCCTTTTCAATTTGTATACACACGACTTACCAGAAACATCTTCAAGGAAATTCATATATGCTGATGATATTTGTCTGGTGACTCAGTGCTCCAACTTTGCTGATGCTGAAACTATTCTATCCACTGACCTGGAAGCCTTAGACAAATATTTCAAGAAATGGTGCCTCCACCTAAATCCTCAGAAAACAGTTATATCTGCATTCCACCTACGTAACAGACAGTCAAATTACAAACCAGAAGTTGTATTCAGAGACCAAGTGTTGCCATACTGTAGTACACCAAAGTACCTGGGATTAACACTAGATAGAACTCTGTCTTTCAAGCAGCATTTATCAAATGTGGCTGCTAAAGTTAAAACTAGAAATAATATTCTTCAGAAGCTTGTTGGTACATCATGGGGAGCCAATACTAACGTCCTGAGATCTACAGCATTAGCTCTGTCATATTCTGTTGCTGAATATTGCTGCCCAACCTGGATCAACAGTGTTCACACTAAGAAGATAGACGTGCAACTCAATCAGGCAATGCGATTAATCACAGGATGTATTCGGAGCACAAACACGCTGTGGCTGCCGGTTCTAAGCAATATCCCACCTCCAGCCCTAAGAAGATCAGAAGCTCTCCTAAAGACGTGGAAAAACATTCAGCAGAACCCCCAGCTCCCCATCCATCAAGATATTGTACAAGGAACACACCAACGCTTGAAATCGAGGAAACCACCATGGCGCACAGCACTCGACCTTGAAGGATCTGCTTTCAACATTAACAGTTCATGGAAACTCCAGTGGGATCAGTCTTCAGTAGCCAATAAACATCTAGTCGAGGACCCTTCCAAGCAGACGCAAGGATTTGATCTTCCAAGGCGTCAGTGGAGGATCATTAACCGCATTCGAACTGGACAAGGCAGATGTGGCTATCTACTGCACAAATGGGGGTGGGTTGGATCTGCAAATTGTGACTGTGGTGCCCCCTCACAGACGATTCATCACATTGTTGCTGACTGCCCTCATCGTACTTTCAGAGGAACTTTAATGGACATTCATCGTACATCGGATGAAGCAGTCAAGTGGATTGAAGAACTAGACATAGAGCTGTAAAATTGTACGAACTTGTGATTGTACATTTTAGTCCTGAAAATATTGTATATAAATGTAAATCAATGTACACATCATACGATAAATAAATAATAATAAATAAATTATTCCCTCTTGGTTGTTGTACATACTGTATATGCCCCGTCTCCTCCTATAGCTTACCCCTACTTTTTCCACAATCTCGAACAGCTTGCACCATTTTATATTGTCGAACGCTTTTTCCAGGTCGACAAATCATATGAAAGTGTCTTGATTTTTCTTTAGCCTTGCTTCCATTACTAGCCGTAACGTCAGAATTGCCTCTCTCGTCCCTTTACTTTTCCTAAAGCCAAACAGATCGTCACCTAGCCCATTCTCAATTTTCTTTTCCATTCTTCTGTATATTATTCTTGTAAGCAGCTTCGATGCATGAGCTGTTAAGCTGATTGTGCGATAATTCTCGCACTTGTCAGCCCTTTCCGTCTTCGGAATTGTGTGGATGATGCTTTTCCGAAAGTCAGATGGTATATCGCCAGACTCATATATTCTACACACCAACGTGAATAGTCGTTTTGTTGTCATTTCCCCCAATGGTTTTAGAAATTCTGATTGAATGTTATCTATCCCTTCTGCCTTATTTGACGGTAAGTCCTCCAAAGCTCTTTTAAATGCCGATTCTAATGCTGGATCCCCTATCTCTTCTAAATCGACTCCTGTTTCTTCTTCAATGACATCAGACAAATTTTCACCCTCATAGAGGCTTTCAATGTATTCTTTCCACCTATCTGCTCTCTCCTCTGTATTTAACAGTGGAATTCCCGTTGCACTCTTAATGTTACCACCGGTTGTTTTGACTTTCCTGTATGCTGAGTCTGTCTTTCCGGCAATCTTATCTTTTTCGATGTCTTCACATTTTTCCTGCAGCCATTTCGTCTTAGCTTCCCTGCGCTTCCTATTTATTTCATTCCTCAGCGACTTGTATTTCTGTATTACTGATTTTCCCGGAACATGTTTGTACTTCCTCCTTTCATCAATCAACTGAAGTATTTCTTCTGTTACCCATGGTTTCTTCGCAGCTACCTTATTTGTACCTATGTTTTCCTTCCCAACTTCTGTGATGGCCCTTTTTGGAGATATCCATTCCTCTTCAACTGTACTGCCTACTCCGCTATTCCTTATTGCTGTATCTATAGCGTTAGAGAACTTCAAACGTATCTCGTCATTCCTTAGTACTTCCGTATCCCACTTCTTTGCGTATTGATTCTTCCTGGCTAATGTCTTGAACTTCAGCCTACTCTTCATCACTACTATATTGTGATCTGAGTCTATATCTGCTCTTGTGTACGCCTTACAATCCACTATCTGATTTCGGGATCTCTGTCTGACCATGATGTAATCTAATTGAAATCTTCCCGTATCTCCCGGCCTTTTCCAAGTATACCTCCTCCTATTGTGAATCTTGAACAGGGTATTCCCTATTACTAGCTGAAACGTGTTACAGAACTCAATTAGTCTTTCTGCTCTTTCATTCCTTGTCCCAAGCCCAGATTCTCCTGTAACGTTTTCTTCTACTGCTTCCCCTACAACTGCATTCCAGTCGCCCATGACTATTAGATTTTCGTCCCCCTTTACATGCAGCATTACCCTTTCAATATCCTCATACACTTTCTCTATCTGTTCATCTTCAGCTTGCAACGTCGGCATGTATACCTGAACTATCGTTGTCGGTGTTGGTCTGCTGTCGATTCTGATTAGAACAACCCGGTCATTGAACTGTTCACAGTAACACACCCTCTGCCCTACCTTCCTATTCATAACGAATCCTACACCTGTTATACCATTTTCTGCTGCTGTTGATATTACCCGATACTCATCTGACCAGAAATCCTTGTCTTCCTTCCACTTCACTTCACTGACCCCTACTATATCTAGATTCAGCCTTTGCATTTCCCTTTTCAGATTTTCTAGTTTCCCTACCACGTTGAAGCTTCTGACATTCCACGCCCCGACTCGTAGAACGTTATCCTTTCGTTGATTATTCAATCTTTTTCTCATGGTAACCTCCCCTTGGCAGTCCCCTCCCGGAGATCCGAATGGGGGACTATTCCGGAATCTTTTGCCAATGGAGAGATCATCATGACACTTCTTCAATTACAGGCCACATGTCCTGTGGATACACGTTACGTGTCTTTAATGCAGTGGTTTCCATTGCCTTCTGCATCCTCACGTCGTTGATCATTGCTGATTCTCCCACCTTTAGGGGCAATTTCCCACCCCTAGGACAAAAGAGTGCCCTGAACCTCTATTCGCTCCTCCGCCCTCTTTGACAAGGCCGTTGGCAGAATGAGGCTGACTTCTTATGCCGGAAGTCTTCGACCGCCAGTGCTGATTATTTATAAAAATTTAGGCAGTGGCGGGGATCGAACCCGGGACCGAAGACGTTTAGATTATGAATCAAAGACGCTACCCCCTTTTTTTTTTAATCTCATTTTGTTCGGTTTTGTTCGTTGTATCTGCTCGGGGCGGACGTCGTAAGACATCCGTTGAAGTTCGTTGTTGATAGATTAACTCACTTTATTTATTACAGAGGGCAGCTAACCCTCTGACCGAACATGCTGAGCTACCGTGCCGGCATCCTAGACCAGGGGTACTTCGGCTTATTAGCGTTATAAAGCTAAACAGCTGGGATCACGTTAGCTTATTTCCACTGAGGTTCCACACCACCGTGAAAGTAGTGTCCTCTAGTGTTTGGTAAGTAGATGATGTCAGTCATTTCGCGTTAGTGATATTAGACCGCTCAGTCATAATAAGGGGCAGAGTTCGACAATTGATTAATAGTTATGAAATGTAGATAACTGTACTTAAAGGGTTGATTTTAATCTGTAATAAATACGTATTGAACAACGAAGTTTATCATTTAGTAGTATTAGTTGCCTTCATCATTAATTTATGTTTAGATTGTAGTTTACATGTTAAAAAGGACATTAAGAGATCCAAAGATCTGTTTCAGGGGTAGTGAGACAGGGCCAAATCATCATTTTAGCCTTTATTATTTTCTGCTGCCCACATTCATTTTTACACCCGACTGGAGTAGCATTTTGGACAGTCTCGCGCCCGGTCGTTGTTGAATAAGATTTTAAATCAGGAGAGAGGAGGGTCAGTTTAATTGCCAAGCAAATCAGTCCGCCGATTGTGGCGCCAAGCTGAGAGAGAACTGACGTTTTTTACACAGGACATACAACAACAGCAGCCAGTTGGAGTGTAAAGCTGAGAAGGTAGCAAGGAATGCCCAGGTACAAGATTTGTATATTATATACAGTGCTTATCACAATTAGTAGAGAACAATTACTTGGGTGAACGCGTACAAGGGAAAAAAGGGGGATGTGAGCGGGCACCGAATGAGTAGACGCTTGTATACAAAATAGTTCTTGAACCGGTCCTGGGAGAATTAATATTGCTAAAGTAACCGCAGTATATCTCATTTCATAAAGGGAAACAATAATAAACGTAGGACGTTTCAGGAGCCTAGCAGCGATCTTATTTAAAGTGTTCTGAAACTACCAACGACTCTCTTACTTCCTTATAAAATATCTTACAGGATCTGTTTTTATAAGTTAATTAGATTTAGTATGTTTCACTACGTGATTATTAACAGGAAGACTTAATAGAACTATGGAGTGGAACGAGTAATGCAGTCTCTTGCCACATATAGGGAGCTTCTGCAATCTATAGGCTGAGGAAGCAGAGAAATATGTCTCAGCGTCGCACCACAGTACTTTGATGTTTCCTCGAAGGCAGCTTGACGAATACGGTTTGGAAAGTTAATGGAGCGATCCTCTTTTGCGGCGTTCTTAGCCGAGTGTCCTTGTCCTCGCAAAGGAGGTGGCTCTAAAGGCAGCCGTCCAGTATAGGTGACCTCTCGCGTTTATGGAGTGCTGCCCGTCGCTACGTATTTTCCTTCTTTATTGACCACTCCACTGCCCCCTTCCCGTACGGTGGACGAGCTCCCCGCAATGATGTTGCTGCTCTCAAGCTTACTAATGTAAAAATACACAGCACAAAAGAATTAAAGGGTCACTTTTTTGAAACCCCGTTATTTTTCCCATTGCTAAGCGAAGATTGAAATTTGGCTCGAAGGTGCTTACAATGTTCCTCTGTGATGATGCAAAAGCGTTGCGTCCAGCGACGTCTCCCTTGGGCTGTGCGACGCTTCAGACAGATAGGTGTCGCAACGTGCTAAATAATTGCCAGAACTCTGAAGTTCGTGTCGGGTGTAGGTTGGATTACTGAGGTCTCATTCACACCAGATTTTTCACAATTCCGCCCAGCACGACTGAGACACGATGAGAAGGCCTTCACTGCCCTCCATAACCACATCTCATCCCTTCTCTTGGTGCCTCCGCGATGAAGATCAGAATCGTAACTCAGTTTTTCACGAGTGTCACAGGAAAACACTTCAGACATGCCATCGATCAGAACCCACACGAAAACGCCACAGGAGGTGATGCATCAATGGAACCACTTCTTACCTTCAGACGTTCATTTACATACATTAAGCAGAACGACGTTCGTGACAGGCTGTGACAATGAGGACACCTCCCAGATGATTTATTCCTTCTGTAACGACATTGTGGGGCTGCGAGCACATTGATCGACACGTGACCTCTTTGGAGTGTAGCGTGATCTCTAATTTTGCTCTGGTATACAGAATGGAACCACTAAGGACCGTTTAAACCATTTGACGAAGTTTGAACATTATCCGAAGCAGCAGAGGGTGTTTACGTTTTTTCAGCCCTCCTGCCTCACATACTCCAGTCATCACAGGGGTGCGACATTGACACATGCATGAATAAAACTGCCAAGAGTCCCACTGAGCCCCCCCTCCCTCCCAGCCCCTGTTCAATAGGCACACTCAAGGCCATCAGCGCGGCTTTTCTGAGTAATTTAAAAATGTACCTGTACAGAGACAACCATTGACCGATTGCTAGCAGCCTACAGGCGAGCAACAGCTTCAACACCGTACATGTGAGGGGTCTACGTTACGGCTCTAGCGCCTCCATGCGGGCATGCTGAATTTGAGAGGTGCTGGGAAAATTAATGTAGATGTAGTGGGTTGTGGTTTTTCACAATACAACGGCTTTTATTCCTAAACCGTTTATGTTCTAGTGTGGTTTTATGTAATACATAATCAGAAGCCTTTCGTGAACTCCAGTAACCAGTGTTTCATCAGCACCCTTATCTCTGCATTCGGGAGGACGACGGTTCAATCCCGCGTCCGGCCATCCTGATTTAGGTTTTCCGTGATTTCCCTAAATCACTCCAGGCAAATGCCGGTATGGTTCCTCTGAAAGGGCACGGTCGACTTCCTTCCCTAATCCGATGATACCGATGACCACGCTGTCTGGTCTCCTTCCCCAACCAACCAACCTCATCTCTGCATGCTTTGTGCGAGTTCGTGCTATTCCTTTTTCGCTTACCCTTCCTACGGTGCTAACGTCATTTTCTAATTTGAACTGAGTTTTAGAAAACTTTGTTTTCTGCTAACTTGTATTGTGACTTTTTCAGTCATTAGAGCAAATCAATATCTTGATAGTAGCAGTCTTCACTTAGATTACAAGATATTTGTTTATGCACTTTTACGATCAATTTAAAATAAGGTAGGAGATGTTACCGCATTATTTTTATCAATATATATATATATATATATATATATATATATATATATATTGCCATTCAGTATGTTAGTTGATGATGAATCTAAAAGATCGCCATTATATTCAGGTTACAAACGCATTTTATACTCACTGGGCCTATTCACTACTTTTCGGTAAATGGCTCTGAGCACTATGGGACTTAACATCTATGGTCATCAGTCCCCTAGAACTTAGAACTACTTAAACCTAAATAACCTAAGGACAGCACACAACACCCAGCCATCACGAGGCAGAGAAAATCCCTAACCCCGCCGGGAATCGAACCCGGGAACCCGGGCGTGGGAAGCGAGAACGCTACCGCACGACCACGAGATGCGGGCTTTCGGTAAATCGCTTGCTGTCTCTCCTGCTTTGATAACATTATATCAAGCCACAAGTAAAACACATGACTTTTGTTAGCTCCTAGAAAGTCTGAGTCGTAATGGAGTTAAACGTGCCATAAACAAATAAATATCATTTGATATTAACTTGATTGCTTATATCAATCAACATTAACGCAGGTGATATATGTTACCGTAAGAAGCTGATTTATTAATTGGGAAACATGTAAATTGGGGTGTAATTGGTGCAAATCGTCTACCTACCTAATGACGATGGTCTGTCTATTATCAGTGAATCAGAGATTGTTGTGAGTCGAGCGTAACAAGTAAATATGTTCATAAGCCAACCAACAGATAGATTATTACTTCGGGAACTGATACAATATAAGTCATGCTTTCCTGACGACAACCCGCTGTTGCATATAAATCAGTCCAGTATCACTCTCTTTTTTAAATAATGTAGATAATACTATATTTACGTCCGTTTCAATTAACAGGCTAAGAAATACAGGACGCGTTCATTAATGTAAATTGTTGTGTTTTAATACTTCGATTTATCTATACCTTCCTGCACTTGGCGAAAAAAGTTAGTGTTGTAATTACGTTTCCTGTTAAAATATCGAAGTGATATGGCTGCTTCATATGCTTTTTAGTCCTCAACGGAGCGATGTACCTCCGTAGGGCGCTGTCTGCGCGTGATAACCGGTTTGCGACATTCTGATGAAGCGACAATAATGATATTGCACGTTGCAAGCATTTCATCCCGTGATGATACAAAAATAGCGAAGTGTCCCATCGGAGACTACGCTGTAATTCAAACAATAAAAACAAGCCGTGTGACATTCATTTACCTGTATTAATTCATTAAAATACTGTAACTTCAAAGTAATTAAATTTTCCACTTTCCAATACTGCCACTTAATTAGATAAAAAGTATTACTATTCGGTTTTATTAGTTGTCTGTTTGCGGTCTGCGGTCCGACCTATCAGGCAGAGCACCACTGCTGTTAATTTGGGATAATTTTGTGACACTACCTGTACTTTCGGCCCTTCACTAGAGGGGTTTCGGAACAGCATACAGGTCATATTTAAAGAGGCACTGTACTTTTAGATGACTTTTCTCTTTCTTTTCAGATGTAGACGAGAAAGTGGCACGTGGACCTTGCTTAGGTAGTTCGTGCGATAAGAAGTTCACTGTTCACAAACTGCCGAACTGTTTCTTCGTTTCTAGGTCCAGCGTTTAATATAGATTTGTCATAAAGCATTTATCGCTGTGTCTACTTCAGTATGGAAAGAAAAGTCTCTTGATTCACTTCCTTCGGTATTTTAGGCAAGCTCCTGTTTATCTGTCAAATTTTTAAATTAATACTCATCTCACAAATCGAACACTCATTTGAGAAATGGAAATACATAACTGTCAATGCAGTAATTTTGCGAAAGTTTTCATGCACAAAGATTTATTCATTTATTTGGCGAAGCCATGTAGGATATTGGTAGCAGGAACTACAATACACAGTACAAATTCTGTCTCGTAATTGGATCCATGTACTTGAGACGAATGGGCTATGTTGTAAGTAGGCTGTTTAGGTTTTTTTATTGGTAACGCCACCTCTGTATAAAAATCACTGGCTGTGCTGTGTGCACTCTGTGTCTAGTTTGCATTGTTGTCTGCCATTGTAGTGTTGGGCAGCGGCAGTTGGATGTCAACAGCGCGTAGCGTTGTGCAGTTGGAGGTGAGCCGCCAGCAGTGATGGATGTGGGGAGAGAGATGGCGGAGTTTTGTAATTTGTCATGAACTGCTATATATATTATATTAAGGTAAATACATTGTTTGTTCTCTATTAATATCTTTCATTTGCTAACTATCCCTATCAGTAGTTAGTGCCTTCCGTAGTTTGAATCTTTCATTTAGCTGGCAGTAGTGGTGCTCGCTATATTGCAGTAGTTCGAGTAACCAAGATTTTTGTGAGGTAAGTGATTTGTGAAACGTATAGGTTAATGTTAGTCAGGGCCATTCTTTTATAGGGATTTTTGAAAGTCAGATTGCGTTGCGCTAAAAAAATATTGTATGCCAGTTTAAGCACAGTCTTGTATAAATTGTTCAAAGGGGACGTTTCATATGTCGACCCTTAGCCGAGGATACCTCACTGGAATCTTCTGATTTTTTCTTGTAGTTTGTGTAATTAGTGTAGATTTTGTTTATTGCTGGCGCGTAATTGTAGAGAGAATCTCCTTTGTAGTTGCAGTCTTTCATTGTTGTACAGTAAAAGAGGTGTGGCATGCATGTAGATTTGCACCAAGTATTTCGCAGTTGCGCTTGCAATTAAGTAGACATTATATCCATTGCTATGTTATTTTATTTTGCTCTTCAAATTGTGCTTTTCTGTGTTATCGTGTGAAATATTGTAACAATAATGGCGTGTGAAAAACGTAACACTAGGCTCCAAAGTAAACTGAGAAATAATAGTGACGACGAGCGTAGCTTATCAGCACCACTGTGTAATGAATTAACAGACGTTCAAAGTAGTAATTTGGTAACTGTGCATAGGGAAATGGAGCGGGCTGCAAACAATGGCGTAGACAGTGAAACAGGTAGTGAACAGGGAAGCATTATCGATCGATCGCTCGGCAACAGCTCGCCTCAGGAATCCGAAATGACAGGACACAATTTTGCAAATACTGTAGATTCAGGTTTTGCGTCCTCACCGTTTTTTCAAATGAGTCAAGACACATTTTCCGCTTGTCAAAATGTGAATGTTGCCGGTGCAAATTCACTGCCGAAAAGCACTGAGGAACATGTTTCAGACACCAGTGCATTGTTATTACAATTAATGCAACAAATGGGACAAAAGCTTGAAAAGTTAGACACAATGGAACAACACCAGAGACAAACACAGCAACAGTTAGACACAGTGGAACAAAATCTCAAAAAGTTAGACACAGTGGAACAAAATCTTCAAAAGTTAGACACAATGGAACAAAATCAGAGACAAACACAGCAAAAGTTAGACACAATGGAACAAAATCAGAGACAAACACAGCAAAAGCTTCAAAAGTTAGACACCACACTTGAACAAACACATGAAGATTTAACTACTGAGTTACATAACATTGAATCGAAATGTCAAAAAGTCTGTAATGACGTAAAAACACAAATTTGTGAGCATTTTCAACGTATTTTTTCGCGTCATGGAAATGCATTACAGAATCACGAAGCAGCCATAAAAGAACTGCAATCTATTGTCCATCAAAATCATGAGACCCTGCAAGCTAAAATTGACTCAGTTGGATCTATAGATTCGGTTACACAAGTTGCAAAAACTCAGGAAAACTTAAAGGACACAGTAGAAAGACACTTGGAGGAAATTAGTTCATTATCAGAGAAAGTAGTTGAACTTTCGGATCAGCTAAATAATTTATCTACGAAGGTAGATGATAATCTGAATGACACAAAACCGGTAATCTTTAATGACACAGAAGAGAGCGAACTAATTAGGAAACTGAAACAAAATCTGAATCAAATTAATACGCAACACCAAAGAGAAATCCGGGAAGTACAAGATCAGCTGACACAGGTAATACCAGAATTACGTATTTCAGAGGACACTCGCGTTCCAACACGAGAAGAGGGTCTTAGAAATACGGAAAAGCCACAAAATAATAACACAGGGCATTTCGGAAGTTATGAAAGAAATTGGCAATGTGCACCGAATTTTGAGATGGAACGGCCGACACGACCTAACAATGACCGATATGCGACTCGCCGACATGATAATTTTGACTATAAGCTGTTCATTACTACACGTAAATTCAAAACATTTAAGAATTCTGGCAACGACATTCATCCACAAGCATGGCTCCATCAATTCTCTCATTGTTTGCCTCCCAACTGGTCGTTAGAACACAGATTAGAATTTATCTATGGCTACTTTGAGAATGAACCAGCTGTAAGAATGCGATCGGTCATTCAAGATTGTCACAATGAAGGAGATTTTTATGATGCCTTCCTCTCAGCATATTGGTCTCAAGCTACACAAGACCGAGTAAAACATAGCATCATAATGATGAAACATTTCGAACAATCTGAATTTTCCAGTCTTGTGAAATATTTTGAAGACATGTTACACAAGAATCAGTATCTTCAAACCCATACAGCCCCTCAGAACTCATCCGCATTTGCTTAATCAAACTGCCTGAACATTTACGACATATTATTTTAGCAGGACGTTGCAAAGAAGACATTGAGGCTTTTCAGGGACTGTTACAAGAACTGGAAATTGACACTGACAATCGGGGAACGCGGAAACAGGAGCACAACAATTACAGGTCACATCTGTCACAATTCCGCAATGAAAGAAATAATAACTGGACACGACAAGGCTATTCTCACAACACATATCATGACCAAAACAGACACCACCCGTATGACAACCATTGGCAGAGTAGTAATAATTACAGGGAAAGATCACCTCTGCGCGGTAGTGACTATCACAGAGACAATCAGAGAAACAGACAATTTGGGAACCAAAATAATTGTTATGAAGGGAGGCAGAATAACTTTAGACGCAACGGTCCAGCGCGCAGTTACGATTCAGGGAGAAATTCTCCACCACGTGACCGACAAGAAAGAAACTATGGCATCTACCGACATGACGACAGACGATATGATCGTAACGACAGACCTGAATTGCATCAGAACTGGTGGGATTCAAACAGAGCAGGGCCCTCTCGAGGAGGTGAATTTGTAGAAGTTAGGTCTCCAAATCCCAATAACGACGCACGCCAACAAAGAGACAATAGGCAATGACTCACACCGCTGGCAGCCACAAAACTTACTTATGAAACTGACGACGCAACTGCCGTAGCTAGTAACTACGTAAAAATGGAAGACATTTGGGACATCTTACTCCAGGAACACGACGTAAAACATAACAACATTGCATATCCTGTGATTCACATTACTGTAAATGACGTAAAATTTACGGGAGTACTTGACTCTGGCAGTCCCATTTCAGTAATTAGTGAAACAGCTTTTAGCAAATGCAACAAATCGAACGATTGCCCCACACTTCCGTTACGTAAGATTAAATTACAAGGTGCAATCTTTGGAAAAAGTGTAGATGTACGCCAACAAACCAATTTAGAATTCTTTTGCCAAAGCCACAGCTTCTCTATGAACTTTCTTATTGTTCCATTATTGTCGACGGAAATTATATTGGGAGTAGACTTTTTGAATGAATACAAAGCAATCTTAAACTTTCACGATGCTGAAATAAGTTTAGAGAAGGAAGCTAAGTCAATAGCTTTGAAATTTGAAGATCGGCTCTCAAACCATGACGAAGAAATTTATCGGCTTTACCTTCTGTTTGACAACAGTTCGGAATTTTCTACAGAACTAGACACTAACAATCACTCTGCAAGTACTGACTAGGATGATATCGACGGCATATTTGAAATTAATCTGTTAATTCAGAATAAAATTCAAACAATTGAGAATTGTAATGACACTGATAGGCAGGACCTTTTTGAGATTTTACAAGAACATTCCACAGTTTCTACTCACAAAACAGGAACAATCAAGGGATTTCAATACCAATTTCGTGTTCGTGAGCATACTAAATTTTGTGTTAGACCATTAGTAATTCCAGCACATTATAGGGACCGTGTTAGAACAGAAATACCATCTATGCTTGACGAGGGCATTATTGAGCCTGCAGTAAGCTCATACAACAATCCATTACATGTTGTTGAGAAGAAAAATGGATCGATCAGGCTTGTCTTAGATTCGAGACAAATCAATACTATCATTATTCCTGAAACAGACAGGCCGCAGACGATGGAAGAACTTCTTCAAAATTTTAATGGTGTAAAAGTGTTGTCTTCCATTGATCTCAGATCCAGCTTTTATCAGATCGAACTTCATCCAGAATGTAGAAAATACACAGCTTTTCTCTGTTTCGGCGTTTGTTATCAGTTTCGGAAACTTCCTTTTGGTTTGAACATTTCTTCAGCAGCATTCCTTCGCGGGCTAAATTCCATATTACCTGAGTTCTTAAAACGTCACATCACCTTATATGTAGACGATATTCTGATAGCAGAAGCCTCATGGGAACAACATAATCGCATCCTCAACAGTTTGTTACGTATTTTTGCAGAATCTGGAATTACAGTTAACTTGGAAAAGTCTGAATTCGGTAGGTCAAAGGTGAGGTTTTTGGGACATATTATTTCTTCTGAAGGCATTCAGCCGGATCCTGAAAAGTTAGAAGCAATCAGAGCCATTCCACTTCCATCCACAAAAAGACAAGTCCGCAGTTTTCTAGGTCTCGTAAATTTTTACCGTCGTTTTCTGAATATGCAAATTCTTGTTACACCAAAACTTTGTTCTCTCACTGGAAAAAATACTATTTGGAACTGGGACGAACAAGCACAGTTGGAATTCAATTCTTTGAAAGAAGCGTTACTTCACGCATCAATACTAGCTCATCCAGATCTGTCACAAGATTTCTGCCTTAGCACGGATTCTTCTAAAGTCGGTCTTGGTGCCCATTTATTTCAAGAAGCCATAGAAAATGACATTACTGTTCAGAAAACCATTGCTTTTGCTAGCCGAGTGCTAACAAAATCTGAAAAAAATTATTCCGTTACTGAATTAGAAGCTTTAGCTATCGTTTGGGCATTTAACAAATTCCGTTTCTTTCTTTCTGGTAAGCACGTAAAAGTATACAGTGATCATCGTGCATTACAATTTCTTATGTCCTCAAAATTAAATCATGACAGGTTAAAATGTTGGGCATTGTTTCTACAAGAATTCCGCTTCACAATAGTCTACATTCCCGGCAAGGAGAACATTGTTGCGGACGCACTGTCACGCGCACCAGCTGGGCTTGAGAAAAGTAACACAGAAGGCAACCTCGAGAAAAATTTCAGTATTCTTTACATTCAGAAAGTCGCCTTTGAAAATTTCATCACCACATCTTTAAAGGACATTGCTCATGAACAAGATAAAGATCCGATTTCGAAAGACATCAAGAGCAAATGGGTTGAAAAGACACACACACAGATTCGGCATTATTACCTGGTTAGAAATAACATACTCTTCAAACGCTGCACTGTTGATGACAAGCTATGCGTACTTTGCATTCCAGACGATTTTGTTAATAAGCTCATTTGGTACATTCATTTCAGCTACGCATATTTTGGTCCACGAAAATGTTATCATATTTTTCGAACGACTTGTTATTTTAACAATATGGAAAAGAGAATTCGAAGAGTCTTGTCTCTTTGTAAACTTTGTCAAAAGGCGAAACCATCTACTGTCTCACATCGTGCTCCGTTGTTTCCTATTATTCCTTCTAAATTAAAAGAATTTGCTGCTGTTGATCTCTTGGGACCGCTTGTCAGAACATCTAATAGATTTGCGTACGTTCTAGTCGCTGTTGAACTTACTTCAAAATTTGTTTCTTTCACTCCGTTACGTAAAGCCACTGGACGGTCTGTATCCAACGCCTTTGTTAAAAATTTCTTACGTGAAGTTGGACACGTTAGTAAAGTCATTTCAGATAACGGACCGCAATTCAGATCTGCTGTTTGGTCACGCATGCTTCGCAACCATAAAATCGAACCTGTTTTTATTTCATTGTACTCACCACATTGTAACCCCTCTGAACGGATTATGAAAGAAATCAATAAGCTTTGCAGACTTTATTGTCACAGAAAGCATCAGCATTGGGACAGATATTTACACTTATTTCAAAACGTGCTGAATGAAATGCCTCATGATTCCACTGCTTTACCACCTACTCTTGTACTAAAGAATGAAGAACCACCGAACAGAATCAGAGAGCTGGTACCTTTCCCGAATACACGTAAACTTCGACACAAAGACATAATTGATTTGGCTCTTAAAAATATAAAATCTGCAGCAGACAAAAGGAGAAAACTACATGGTAAAGCAAATGCAAGGAAATTGTATATTGGTCAGAAAGTTCTCATTAAAGCTCATTCATTGTCACATAAGAAGAAACACTTGAGTCAAAAATTCTTTCTAGTTTACAATGGACCTCACAGAATCCGACGTATACCACATGATAATTGCGTTGAAGTTGAAACGCTGCGTACTAGGAAGAGTAAAGGTTTACACCACATTTCACATGTAAAACCGTTTATTGAAACATAATCTGCTTTTTAACTTTGTCTTTGCCATAAAATTTTTCACTTCACATTTCTAGTATGCTTTGTCAGACTTCGTGTCTGTTAACATATAACAGTGTTTTAAGTTAAATATCCAGTCAAGAACCAAGAGAACTTATTTCAACAGAAATTATGAATGCATTGTTATAGTGAACAGACGACACAATGTTGTTATTCATACATTCTTGCTTGTTAGTTGCACGATTACGTAACGACTATAAGGCTCACATGCTCTGAACATTTACCAGTACTGCTAATGAGATTTTAATGCAACATTTTGGTTTACTTGAAAATACATTCTGGATTTAAAGTACTTTCTGTGAGATACCAGATGACACAGTGGTTAGTTTATGTGACAGCTACACGATTTTATCACGACGCTACTAATGAGTGACAATTTACAATGTTGCTTTTGCGGTGTTTCTGTTTTATACCTGCACAGTTATTCTGTATTATTCTGGAAAGGCAAACATGTTTTAGTAGTAATTTTGTGGTATAGCTACAATGAGACAGCCTCTTCCGTAGCACAACAATACGTTACAACACAGTAATTTCTTCATCACAACAATAAGCGTAATAACTAAGATATCTATATGCAAAGCATTTCACTTTTGTTTATCATGAGGTAAGTACATTGACTTCTGCAGAACTTAGCTTTCGGAGGACAATAACTACGACACTTCCACAGAGATTATCTTACAACAAGACGCACATTTAGTGCTAAAGGAGACGTATTTTAGTGATTAATTTTATACTTAAAACATTTATTTTTAAAGATATTTGAAGTACAATGATACAAAGTTTTTCCGCGATACATTTCATTCCATTGCTGTAATCTGTAACACCTGAGGGTATAATTACATTGATCCTCAGGGGGTACACGTTTACTTTGTGTACCATGTGTTTGGCAAGAACAAGGAGCCCTAGCTAATATGGTATTTGCTTATACAACTTTACACATCGGTACCATATTTCTCTAACACAGAATTACACAGCTATCTGATTATTTGACAGAGAAACAAACATTCTTTTTACTACATCAGTGACAGATGTTTACGCAATTACACAGTTGGATAACTTCACACTTATGAAACTGTATTTTGTCTGTACTTTGTAAACTGTTCATATTTTTTCGGACCCATTGTGATATTATGAGAGCTTTGAATGATGTGTTTGGTAAGGGAGCATGATTTTAAAGTACGTTTGAGGTAGATGACACTATTGAAATGAGCAGAGAATTTTCTTTAGGTTTTGACATTATTGCAGAAAGCTACGACGTTTTCTAGATTTGACTGAGGTGTTACGATGTTATTTTTACGACGACGATGTGTATTATGCTGTTGAGGTATGTTTATGATCAATAAGCTGATGGTATATGAGTTATTTGAGTATGCTATGTATCTGTTATCATGAAATATTGAAGAATGTCTACGAATACATATATGTGTAATAAGGTAAGAAATAATGAGTAGTGGTTAGGGACGCTGATTTGTGAAAAAGGTCGTTGGAAACGAAGAATCGTACTTTAAGAGTTATGACATGTGTGTAAATGCGTGAATGTATCACAATGCAGGCGAAAATTTTTGGATGCTGTTATATTTATATGATTTTGTTTCTACAGATGTGTAACCCAAATTCTTGACCTGTGAAATATTTTTACATGAGACTGTCACTGTGGCGGAAACTGCCGTCGTAAATATTTCAGCAAGAAAGGTAAGTGGCCTTGGCGTAATGCGTTTTGGGCGCCCAGCTGAGAGGTAGACATCTGACAAAAAAAAAGTCATTAGGTGCAAAAAGAAAAAAAAAGGGAGGCCATTATCCTCGCTATCGACTTTCCTTTGTAGAAAGCATCGTAAATACGACACCCTCAAACTTGAAAACATGATTACACTGTGGAGCTCTTAATTTATGATATTTACTAAAATGCCTAATGAAACGATGAGAAACATTTCACGCCTATTGTCTTGCTAATTGAGAGAAATGCCATATGGCTTGCTTTATGTGTTTATTTACTCATTTTGTTTAATATCTAGTTTCTAGCTGCACTGCAGCATTGGTTAAAATAAAATTTTATAGATGTACTAATATAAATATTTTCTGTCTAAAGATCGAGTAAATAATATTTTTTTTCAAAAAAATGGGGGAGCACAAAACGACATTTACCTTCACAGGAACTGCATTCATAATTTTCTTTTCAAGTACTTGGTAATTTCTTTTGTAGAAATAGTTGTAGTGCACCACTTTAATTACTTAGACATTAAGATGTGATTATACATTTCCCTTATCTGCATTGTTATCTTTAGTGTACTATTTTTTCTGCTTGAGCTATGTCATGTTTAGGTATTTCATTTTCTGCTGCTGTTTGCCAGGCATAATGTTACTGAATTTGACTTTGTATTACACTGTTAAGCCAGTTTACTACGCATTTATTTTTCTTGTTTGCTGCACAGTGCCTTATATTAGTTACAATATTGCAATTGCTTTGCCAATTTGAATTTTTGTCATTGATGTTTGTGTTACTTGTTTTGTGCTGCTGCATTGCCTCGTCCCTTAGTTTAGTATCTGAGCTCAGTAGATTTAAGTTAGCTTAAGAGGGGGTAGACTACATAAGAAACTAACTATGATGAATTGGAAGAAATGCATTGAGAAGATATAAGAAAATGGTTCGGCCAAAAAAAAAATAAATAGGGTAGTGTACAGTGGAGAAAAACAATTTTGAAAGAGGATGTGAACAGAATACAGAAAGCCGGCTTAGATAGTACTTTTGGGAATAATGATGAACAAAGGGAGATCTCCATGCAAAATACTGCAGTAAAACAAACCCTGTCCTTTCCTTTTGTGTTATCCCACTATGTGTTTGTGTACCCTTGTGTATTTGTGTTTTTCCTGTCTTTATGTGTTTAGCTGATAAGAGCTATGTTGTAGAATTTTTCTAATACTATGTTATTTACTTTGTAAAGATGTTGAGACATTATTTATTCTGTTTTAATGCTTATGTGTGAAGTTGATGTTTCGAAAGTTATTCTGATCTTTTATGTATGTACTCATGTCATAATTCCTGTAACACTGACGTATATGTCTATTTCTATTCTTTTGTAACGCCTGTTATACTACAAATGTTATCTGTATTATTATGTTTTTAATGATGTTTTCTGTACCTTTGTTATTGTATTCTCATGTTATAAAATTGTAATTGACACCAGTTCATCAAATTAAGCAACTTGTAAGTTATATTTCACTGCACACGTTTCTGTTGGTCATAGTATATGGACAATATGTGAGAAGTAGGGACTGTTAGTGTTTGCACGTGTGTTAATAATTCAGCAAGGGACTGGATAACAGCATTGCTGGTTCTAAGGACAATTCCAAAAACTTTGTGAGTGCACAAGTGGTGGTTATGGACTTGCTATATTATTCGCAAGACCCTTCAATGGTGATTGTGCACCTGCACAGTCACAACAGATGGCTGCTGGCCATCTCTGCAAGGACTACAGTGGGTCTGCATCTTTGATGACCCACCAGTACCATTATCTCTACAAAGACTACAGTGAGTCTGCACCTCTGGTGGCCCACCAGTACCGCAATCTCTACCAGGACTACAGTGGGTCTGCTCTGTGATGACCTACCCACCAATACTCTTCAAAACTTCGACTGACTCTGCTGTGGGTTTGCTTTGTTGTGGCCCATTACCTGTCAGCATGTCAAGAGTCAGCACTGTCTTTCCGTTGGAAGGACAACACTACTTCTTCAAGCGTGCATGGAAATCCACTACTTCCGTGTGCATTGTCTTTTACTGCTCAGACTTTGAGAAAAACACTGCAATTTTATTGTGACGAATGATGAGGACTGTCTTTATGGACTGTGAGAAAATTTTAGCTTTTCACCAACATTGTATCAATAAGTGTGTGCATTTGATATCTTTGTTATTGTAATTACGAAAAATGTTATCAAATCATTCTTGGCCACTGCCCAAAACAATTTGTAAAATTTTTTGTGGGGATCATGGGGGCTATGTAAGTAGGCTGTTTAGGTTTTTTTATTGGTAACGCCACCTCTGTATAAAAATCACTGGCTGTGCTGTGTGCAGTCTGTGTCTAGTTTGCATTGTTGTCTGCTATTGTAGTGTTGGGCAGCGGCAATTGGATGTGAACAGAGCGAAGCGTTGTGCAGTTGGAGGTGAGCCGCCAGCAGTGATGGATGTGGGGAGAGAGATGGCGGAGTTTTGTAATTTGTCATGAACTGCTATATATATTACGACTATTAAGGTAAATACATTGTTTGTTCTCTATTAATATCTTTCATTTGCTAACTATCCCTATCAGTAGTTAGTGCCTTCCGTAGTTTGAATCTTTCATTTAGCTGGCAGTAGTGGTGCTCGCTGTATTGCAGTAGTTCGAGTAACCAAGATTTTTGTGAGGTAAGTGATTTGTGAAACGTATAGGTTAATGTTAGTCAGGGCCATTCTTTTATAGGGATTTTTGAAAGTCAGATTGCGTTGCGCTAAAAAAATATTGTATGCCAGTTTAAGCACAGTCTTGTATAAATTGTTCAAAGGGGACGTTTCAATGTCCCCACCAAAAGCGAAAGCACACTGGTGACGCAGTGGTTAATTCTGTCCTCTATTGCAGTTCTCAAAGTGAAGACGACATACGTGATTAATAGCGAGACAGAAATGGCAAGGTTGTCGGAAAAAAACGGAACCATCACTTCGTGGATCCTCATAACCCAAGGGTACAGCTAGTATAGTGCTCTGAAGAACTGGTGTTGCAGTCTGATTCTGTAGCAACCTAGGTAAACAGAGCATTAGAGATCTTTGTCGTGATACCGTAGCCATAATAAGCCATTCGTAAAAATCAACGTACGACCAATTCTTGTGGATTATTCTCCAGTCTGAGATATTTGACAAGTTCTATTAACCGATGAGGTAGACAGAATCCGAAAAAAGAGCTGCACGGAGCTAGGGGTATAAAGTCATGTTTGTGTTATAAGTGAAGTTCTTAGAGCAGCTCTTACACTCAACGCACTCAGTTATTTGTTGAATATGTTACGATCTTTTCCTTCCCCTGTAGTTTTTAAGTATAAATATTTGTATGTAATCTTTGGTTTCGGTGTAAGAGTGGAACACGCTTGCAGTTCATTGTCAAAATGAACAAGATTATGAGCCTTGCTGATAATGCTGGAAGATGGTACTGACTGCTAACTATGTACTGGAAGCTATACCACTGATCCATCGGCCAATAGTGTGAGAACAGCCATTAACTCACTCTTAGCGAAGAACAGAGACAGCACAACTTTAGTATATCCAAGATATCTGCTTACTCCAGATGTTCTAGATATTCTAGATATGATTATCCCCAAATGTGTTACGAGTCTTCAGCTGGAGGATTAAGGTTTCAACGAAACGGAACTTTTTACTACCTGTTACATGTACAAATGGGTGGATCAAGAAAGGCATGTACAGTATTTTTGGACATTCGTAGGGAACTTACTGAAAGACGTCACTTTTTGAGTGCTATTTACAATTATTTGCTATCTACATAACATATACCAGTGTTACGTGATATTTAACACATATTTCAAAGACACAAGTGTTTCTGTGAACCCTGCTATGAAGATTGTGATGTGAATGCAGAATGTTAGACTGACAGATCTCCTCGTATCAAACTACACTGTGTTGGTTGTAAAAAGGATAATGAAAGAAGTAAATGAGTTTCCTCGGAACTGATAAATGTTGTCAGTAACTTGCTACTTTATCGCGCCACTGAGATCAATGATAAACATTTGGAAAGAAGACTTATTTGTTAAGTAGTCTAGAAGACCACTGCTATGCGTTACTGATATACGGCGAGAAAATTTTTAAAATTTATTAAGTGACTTGACTCACAACAAACAATATTTTTGCGAAGAAAGTGAAGTGTATTTTCCAGGATGACGTCGAACATCAAATTAAATAAACCAACTTTAAAACTACTTTGGAGAAAATGAAAGGTTGCTAGGTGTTAAAAGACCTCTTTACGCATTCAAGGCTTATAATTCACGCGGCTCGCACTGGTGACAAATAAAGCTTCTAATAAGATGAAAGTTACATAGTTCTGTGAATCACGCCAGAGACCCTCGACACATTTCAGACTCTTCCTTGACTCTCCCCTCGCCCCCCCCCCTCCCCCCCCCACTCCAACTAGAAATGCTATAACGGTTTCTTATAAACGAAACATTATGATTTAATGGCAACTGTCCTTCTCGTACACACAAGACGTTAATATAAGAAATGATTTAGGGCGCCAGCTGCAAATCGTTTTGTCACGCCTGAGTGAATAGATTTAGTCTGCAGCAGTTTGCAGAAGTCCTTAAATCCCTTTATATGTGAGAAGCGCTACGTCGTGCAGTACGGCAACAGGTGGTTCTGGGTCTGTGCAGTACTAGCCGGTGAGTTCAAGTTTCTAGGTGACAGTTGAGAAGAGATGCAGTAAAGCAAGAGATTTTCTTGAATAACAAAAAGAGTCAATCAGAAACTTCGGTACACGTCCCAACGATCTTTACATGTGACTGTTGCGTGTGAGACATTAGCAGGGTTAAACGATTAGTTTGAGGACAGTAAGTATATCTTTGATTATCAATAAAAACTCAATAGCGTATATGGTGTACAACATTAATTGTTTTGATCACTGGTTTTCGGTTTACGAGGGCTTATTCTTTGATTCAGTAAAATCATTTACTTTTATGGACCTCGCATTACTGCGATTGCGACTTCACGTCGTAGCCCGATATGAAAAGCAAGGCAGTCCGAGTAGAGACAGCACCATGTCTGGCTGTGGCTACCTCGGCCGATCCGCCGAAGAGAATAACAACAAAACTAGCCACTGCATGCCGCCATGACCTACCGGCTGGCCAGACAGGCTGACTTCGATACGTCTGATAGAGGGTGAATCATCACGATGAGCACGCGAGTCTCGCTTTTGGCTACCATCACGCTCCCGTAGCCTTATTACTTAGAACGGAATTTACGTTTGTTCCGCTAGAGGCGCTGATAATCACCCTATTGAAGTAGCCGGCTACGAGAGTCTCAGTTGATACTTAGTTGTTGTGCAGTGAAGGTCACGCGCCTCGTCAAGCCATATTACCCAGCGTATCTTGAGTTCATACCAAACCTACGCCGTCCCACAGGCGGATGTTCCATGTTACTATTTAGGTCCTTAGGGGTTCCGTTTTTCGTCCCCTGAGTAAGTTAAAAGTTTAAGGGAGTTTTTTTACTATATGGGGTGAATTATTGAGCCATTCTGCGGTTAGCGTTGGTGCTGTTAAGTAGGTTTCCATCCTCTATTGGAGGCCAGACTGTATGGTTTAGTTGACACGGTTGCGGTAGTTTGTATTCTTCTTCTGTTGACTGGCGCCACTTGGTTTCGCAAGCGTTGCCTGTCAGCTAGTGGCAGCAGGGCGTTATCGATATGTAGTAACTGTGGCCCTATGTCTGTGGTGACGTCGTCGTTCTTCCGGGCCTGTGAGTGAGCAGTTCCGCTGGGGAATCTGGACGAGCCAAGGGGCAGTGTGAGAAAACGCCGTGAACGTTGGCGGCACGCATGCACTGCCGGATGGAAGGGCTGTAGTTGCGAGGGTACACGACCTAGTCGTCAACCGGCTCCAACAAGCTTTGAGTGTATTTTAATCCTAGCAGTGAAACCTCCACCATCGTGAGATCTCGCGATTCTCCAGTGACTTGCGTTCGTGTTTCTGCTCGTAGAGTCGCCGAGACGAATAGCAGTGAGTGGAGTGCTTGGGGAAGGCGGATCTGATTAGCTTTCCTCGACCTCTTGTTACTAAAAATGGTTCAAATGACTCTGAGGACTATGGGACATAACTGCTAAGGTCATCAGTCTCCTAGAACGTAGAACTACTTAAACCTAACTAGTCTAAGGACGTCAAACACATCCATGCTCGAGGCAGGATTCGAACCTGCGACCGTAGCGGTTGCGCGGTTCCAGACTATAGCGCCTAGAACCGCTCGGCCACCCCGGCCAGCTCTTGTTACTAATTGCTGCATTCTTGTGTAACTATTTGTTAAGTTCAACCAGCTGTATTTTTTCCTGCCTGGTGGCCGCTAACGCCCCAGTGACCTGTCCTGGAGGTTAGTGTAAGTAATGGCAGTGTACGTTTCCTCGCCTTGCCGCTGCTGTTCGGTAAGGTGTGTAGTTTTGACAGTTTCCTTGATTAGTAGGTCGGTTGGTGTTTCTTCTACTCTGGTAGTAGTGGTTCCTTTCTCCTTTCGGACTCTCGAAACACAGCACTCTGAGGACGTAGTGCTGACCGCCGGTTCCGGCTTTGACGTTGTGTTCCATCGTTGCATTGGTTATCGGACGTTAGGTAGCTTCAGCAGATTATCGTTAGTCATTCGTTAGACTGCCACTAGTCTCAGTTACCATCTTGTGAAGTGAATGTAACTCTTGGCTGCCTTTCACATCTCTCGCGAAAGTGTTTTTGGCCTGACCTATTCAGAGGTCGATTGCTGGAGCACCGTCTGTGCCTAGCCGTTGTATTTTATTATTGTGTTATTATTGTATTACCAAGTTGCCATCATTTGTCTCACCTGTTTGGTGATCAGGTGCTAGCCCTTTTGAATTAATCTTGTTATTATATTTGAAGTTTTATTGTGTGTTTCAAAATTTTTTAAATATAAATGCCAATCTTGGCGTTACAGCAAGTTTAAACGGTTGTGCTACCAAGTTTACTATCATTTTGTCTCACTTGCTTGGTGATCAGTTGCCGGTCTTTTAAATTAACTTTTGCTATTGCCTTGCTGTTGACAGAGTGTTTGTTAAATTTTTTTTAATAAATGCCATTCATGGCGTTAAGGGCCTTGGGTCGTGACATTCTCTACTTGTCTTAAAATTCTAATGTGGCAATTATATTTTAGCAGTTTACTTTTAAGACCTTGGTGATTTGTTTTCAATGTTTTGATAACTGTAGTTTCTAAGTGGCAAAAAGTTAAAAAATTCTTAATTTATTGTCATTAAGTCATTCAGCCGTGAAACAATTCTAAATTTATTCCCATTAATGCCTTCAGCCGTGAGTGTCGTCACTTGTCTCAAAAAAATTTATTTGTCAAATTTATTTTTGCAGCGAGCTTTAAGACCTTGGTCACTTGTCTTTTATATTTTAATATCTGTAATTGTAAGTTGCCCCGGCCATAATCTTAACCGAATACTACCTTTCTTGACCACCAGGTTTTGCTCACAAATACATGACTAGCAAATGAATCAGTTTGAAATGCAGTTGTAAATTATTCTGTTTCTTTTCTTTATATAGAATCATAATTGTTACCTTTATAAATAATTTCTGAACTGTTTAGCTACTTTTCAAAGTCATTTGTTATAATATTATTCGGTTTAGTGTTTATTCTCGATTGTTCTTTCATTTTATGAAGACAGATATGTGGATCTACGTGTTTACAACACTTTCTGTCATTACATTCAGTAAGAAAGTCTTAGCGTGAATTTTTTCTTACTCGGACGTTTAGTTTTAGAGAGTGCAATGGATGGAAAAATACCAACCAATGTGTCGAACAGAAGTAGATGGATTATGGAGATGACGGAGGCGATGTTTTCTACGTTGACTCCGGTGACTCCTATGTTCCTGACGAAAGCGATGAACACGACACTGCTTCAGAAATCTCTGAAAACGAAGAGGATCAAGATATTCATCAAGAAGAGAATGTGGACAATCCAGGTGAAGTTGATCAGCAACATTCGACAATGACTATGAGCAATCTCAGTTCTCACGATTATGTGCCACGTACAAAATGCACATAACGTGGCCCTTCAGATTCACCTTTGGCTCACAACTCTTCTACTGGTTCACATGAGGCCTACCAAAGTCACTCTGTTCCTTATTTCCAAGCAAAACAACCTGTTTTACTTGGAGTTCTATGCCTCAGTGTGCTTACAACTCTAGATCAGCCGACAATATAATAATAATTCGACGGTCAAAACCCATTGGTCCAGCTCTCACTTTAGGGGAAAACCCAGCCCCATTGAAATATGGCACTTGTTTTTTACTGGTGACATCATACAAGAAATTGTTCGCACAACTGATGAAAAACTGGAATAAATACGTTTGCACCTGAAAAATCAAGAAGACGTTTCGTATAGAAATACAAACTTCACAGAACCGAACTCACTCCTGAGAGTTTTGCTGTTTCCTGAATCTTCAAATCATCTCGAGAATCACTTAAATCACTCTATTCTACGACACCCACTGGACGACCCATATTTAGATGCATAATGTCCGAGAAGCATGCGACAAAAAGTGAAGTTGATGTATTAGATATGATATGCAGCGATTACTATGTCAGTCGAAGAATTTGTCGATAACCATTTACCGACTACATCTACATATACATGGATACTCTGCGAATCACATTTAAGTGCCTGGCAGAGGATTCAGCGAACCACCTTCACAATTCTCTATTATTCCAATCTCGTATAGCGCGCGGAAAGAATGAACACCGTACGAGCTCTCATTTCCCTTATTTTATAGTGGTGATCGTTCTTCTCTATGTAGGTCTGTGTCAACAAAATATTTTCGCATTCGGAGGAGAAAGTTGGTGATTGGAATGTCGTGAGAAGGTTCCGTCGCAACGAAAACGCCTTTCTTTTAATGATGTCCAGCCCACATCCTGTGTCATTTCTGTGACACTCTCTGCCATATTTCGCGATAATACAAAACGCGCTGCCTTTCTTTGAACTTTTCCGATGTACTCCGTCAGTCCTATCTATATCTCAGTATTATAAAAGAGGACGGAGAAGCGTAGTGTAGGCATTCTCCTTAGTAGTTCTGTTACATTTTCTAAGTGTCCTCCCAATAAAACGCAGTCTTTGGTTAACCTTCCCCATAACATTCTCTATGTGTTCCTTCCAATTTAAGTTGTTTGTAATTGTAATACCTAGGTATTTAGTCGGATGTACGGCTTTTAGATTAGAATGATTATCGTGTAACCGAAGTTTAACGAGTTCCTTTTAGCACTCATGTGGATGACCTCAAACTTTTCATTATTTAGGGTCAACTGCCACTTTTCTAAATTTTTTACCATTTAATACCGGTAGGTGGTTCCAAGGACACGTTATCTATTTACATTGCAAAAAAGAGTAAACATCATGGTTTGATTTCTTTCTTCAGCTTGGACTTTCTCATATAGAGATGTCTGAGAGTACCCAACATTACCGACGAACTGAGAAATCTGATCAGTACAGATGTCGCAGAAGAAAGTTCTTGGGAAACGGGGTGCTCTACCGATGCATGCACGACCGCGTCACTGATTGCAACTACAATGAAGACCTATAAGCTTCAAGGATGAAAAAGTTGCCATTATTGTCCTTACCAGAAAAACAGGATGACAACTCACAAGTTGGTCAACTGCAACACCCCAATCTGCTTGAAGCATTCCAAGAAATTGTGTAATGTTTGCGTTATGAAACTGTGCACAACACATCCGGTGGAGTAGATTTGTTATTTTCCGTTATTGAGAATGTGGCTGACTAACTATATCTGTGATAACAAGCTTTGATACCTTGTTTCCTTACCAACAATGCATTTGTAATACGATTTTAGAGGTAGATCTGTTTTCATTAATTGCAATTTCCTAAGATTTTCAAGTTGCAAACAAGTTATTTCACAATACGTCATTCTTTATAGTACCGTTCTAGGCGATTTTAGGTCAACGGAGTTCCTAAACGACGTGTAAACCTAAAAGATTGTACAAGACTGATATAAGTGTGTTTTAGATTAATGTATTTTGTTCTTTAAATGTCTGAAATGTCCTTAAATGTCTGAATTTCTAGTATATACTCCCTGTCAATTATTAGATCAATGAAAGCAAAAACATTGTACAATAAAATTTTTAAAATATATATAGATCTATGCCTCACAGGAGGATATTGGACCTACCGAAGACCCTGTCATGCGGACGTACGCCAGAACGCCCTGCAAAACCATGTTCCTAGTTAAGTATTGAACCAGCACGGAGGACACCACGGTTTAGTGTTAACTGGGACTTCCTATTAACATTGTTCAGCTAGCAAATGAGTGACTGAGCTGTGGTCCGGAAGCTTGGCAATTTTCACAATAGTTTGGCTTCTTGGGTAGCATTTTCTTGGCGACAAAAAAGTATTAAAATCCATACAGATTAAGGAAATATTGTTTTCATTGAACTAATATTTCAACAGAAGCTTCAGTATGTCATTGGATTAAATTAAAATGTACAACATGCAAACTAAAGCTTATTTAGTGTGTGTCCTGGGTTGGTGAGCATACACACATGCAAGACGCATAACTACGAAAAATACAGTTGAGGACCTTATTGGAACCGCTGTTACAGCATAGTATAATATCAAAACTTCACAATAATCAAGGAAGCTCTTCTGAACAAAGCAGACTTCGATTTATGGAGGATGAATCAGAAGTCATACACTTCACAGCTGCAATCAGCAATGTGACAGTGACTGAATTGAGGAAGGATTAGCAAACTTCTGTTCAGTGCAGTAGATTGCTAAGCGTAGAAAGAATGCAAAACTGCGGTGCAGATATTGTGAAGTTTGCCCTGTAAGCACCTAGAAGAGACATTATGTTTTTGTTGTGAGAAAAAGGACGTTATGCGCAAGAAACTGACACGCGGATGTTTATTTAAATACATTTTTGCGTCAGAATATGGAGGTTTTAAAAAATGGGTTGCTATTTAATATGAACTTCATAGAAATAAAATATCAGTTTGTCATATCTACATTCGAAATACCAGCGCATCAAAAACCTATTTCTCTAAGGAGATGCACAAGGCACGCCTCTAAATTTTTATTCTTTTGTGATTTTCTCTCTGGGTTTTAAAACTGTTCAAATGAAACGGCGTACAAGCATTTAAGATACGATGCAAAGTTCTGTGGAACAGTTATTTCCTGAATTTGTTTTTAAGCGTATTATGTATGTGATATGTGTAAATCTCAGTAAATTATTTTTAAGAAATTTGATTCCAAAGTAAAAAGGCCCGTCAAAATAACATCAATAATGATTACACTGTGACTTTACTGTTTATGAAACTTGATCAAATTATCCTTCATAAAGTTGCAACTATACAGCAATATCTACCTTGTTCGATTTTTGGATATGCCCCCCCCCATCCCCACCCTATCTACTCAATTACCTTAAGCACTATAATTATTGCAAAAATAAAATTGCGCAATAATACACTTTTTTTCAGACTTTTTCTGGCTTTCTCCATAGTCACGTTCAGCAAATTATATTTTGGACAATTAGCAAAGATGCTGCACCCATCACATCTCGCTTCGCTGCGCTACATTGTTACATGCGGCAACGGCCGAGAGTTACGTTCATGGTCCGATTTCAGGACTAGCATTTTGGTTCGTTCTATCATTGAATGTCTACCCTTGGCTGGATTACATGGACACTGTTTATCGGAACGATCTTTGGCCTGTGAACTAGTAGTGTTTTCGCAGTGTGTGTAGTAAACATATGTCAGCGATTGATTGTGTGATGCCGGCCGAAGTGGCCGTGCGGTTCTGGGCGCTACAGTCTGGAACCGCGAGACCGCTACGGTCGCAGGTTCGAATCCTGCCTTGGGCATGGATTTGTGTGATGTCCTTAGGTTAGTTAGGTTTAACTAGTTCTAAGTTCTAGGGGACTAATGACCTCAGAAGTTGAGTCCCATAGTGCTCAGAGCCATTTGAACCATTTGAGTGTGTGATTTTCACGTCATAACACGGGAAGTGGTGCATCCAAATACATATTGGACTTAGGCATACGACCATATTGGTCAAGTGATCGTTCAACAGATGACAGCGCAGCAAAACGAACCGATGGATGTGTAAGCGCAGACCTACAAGGCGATCATGACTGCAATGTAAACAATGATGACATCATCCACAGCCACCGTCCTTTTCTTTGTATTACGAAGGTATAGCAGAATGTAATTCATATGAAAAACGTATTCGCCAGTGCTTCGCAGTTTTGTAGGTAGGAGATCGTGACACGATCAAATCATTTTTCCTCTCGTGGTGCTAGATTCAGATGTACACTGAAGAACCAAAGAAATTGGTACACTTGCCTGTTATCGTGTAGGGCCCCCACGAGCACGCAGAAGTGCCGCAACACGACCTGACATGGACTCGACGAATGTCTGAAGTAGTGCTGGAGAGAACTGACGCCATGAATCCTGCAGAGCCGTCCATATTTCCGTAAGAGTACGAGAGAGTGAGATCCCTTCTGAACAGTACGGTGCAAAGCATCCCAGATATGCTCAATGATGTTCATGGCTTGGGAGATGGAGGCCAGAGGAAGTGTTTAAACTCAGAAGAGTGTTCCTGGAGCCACTCTGTAGTAATTATGGACGTGTGAGGTATCCTATTGTCATTCTGGAATCGCCCAAGTCCGTCTCAAAGCATAAAGGACTTGCATGGATGCAGATGATCAGACAAAATGCTCACGTACATGTCACCAGTCAGAGGCGTAATTCTTCCGAAAGTCCACTTATTCCCTTTGCTGTTTCGCTGCACGCCATCAGGTCTTGGGCCGTGCACTTTCTTGGATGGTTTCAAATGGCTCTGAGCACTATGGGACTCAACTGCTAAGGTCATTAGTCTCCTAGAACTTAGAACTACTTAGACCTAACTAACCTAAGGACATCACACACATACATGCCCGAGGCAGGATTCGAACCTGCGACCGTAGCGGTCGCGCGGTTCCAGTCTGTAGCGCCACAACCGCTCGGCCACCAGCGGCTGGCCCTTGGATGGTTTACTAGCGGACATTGAAGCAGGTGGTTCATGGTATGGATGCTCCCACACTGACACAAACCACTGTCAATAATTCCCCACTCGTGCAGATATTTGTTACATCTGCCCATTACTGAACGTAGCCTGTTCAGGGTTTTCCATCTCCCCCTCTCAAGTTACGCACCTGGTGGCAGCACTTCCTCAGAATCGTGAGATTCTTGACTTAAGGCGTTTTTTTACCATTTGGTACCCATGTAACGGATGACGTTGATCTTCATCCTGTTTTGTTCGTTCAATTCTGCTCTGTATTGCACGTCGGACATTTGGCAGAGCAATTCCTGATAAGGAGTATAGGTGTTCTACTCTTGTTGGCTTAAGACATCCAGTAATATGTCTAGACGTCTGGTTCAAGACAGTATCCAGTTTGTTTGTGTAGCATGACGGCTCCGAGACAGGACTTGCAAACTCAGCAGCAGAGTAACAGAGAGCCATTGCGGTGGTGCATAAAACTTTTGGATTAGCTCCCCATCTTGATGTTGTTAGCTTGCCAAGTAAGTTATTCCGTGATTGGACTTTTGCCCTGCTCTTCACAATGTGCCGTTTAAATGACAGTGCCCTATCAAGAGTAACTCCGAAACACATTGGTTAAGGGCAGTGTGTTAATCTTGTATCATTCCACCAAACATTCAATTCTCGCTTCGCCTCTCTGTTGTTAAGATGGAATAGGCAAGTCTGGGTCTTACTTGGATTGGGTTTCAACTGATTTTCATTGTAATAGTTGGTGAAATTTTCCAGGTTCTCAGCTAGCATTTCCTCAATATCCTTGTAGTTTGATTCCTGAACTGCTATCGCCCTATTATCAGCATAAATTAAAGATTTTGATTGGGGACTAATATGCTGGTCATTGTATAAATATTGAATAACTCGGGGGGGGGGGGGGGGGGGGGAGAACACTGCCATGGGGAAGGCCATTTTTTGTAGTCGCCATCTGCTCTTGCTACCATGGAACTCAACAAAGCTGTTAAATAGAACTGATATGAGTACAGTTATGAGTTGAGGGCTTTTTGTTGTTTTTTGCACTTTCGCAGTGAGATTTCTGAAGTTGATGGTATCATATGCTGCCGTGAAGTCTATAAACACCGCCCCTGTAGCCACTCTTTCCTCAAACCCATCTTCAATATACTGGGTTAGGCTGAGAGTTTGAGTGGTACAATATTTGACAGGCCGAAATCCTGCTTGTTCTTTTATTTGGATGCCCTCAATCAGCTCTTTGAATCTGTTTAGTAGCAGTCTAGATACACTTCTACACAATAGAGAGATCGGCCGATACCTCTTAGTATCTGCTGGGTCCTTACCAGGCCTAATAACTGCAATTACTTTTGCCTGCCTCCAGATCTTAGGGATTCGTCCAGTTGCCCAATAGCAACTCATAAACTCCGACAGCCACAATTTAGAACGAACACCAATTTGTATCAGCTGTTCTTTTTTAACATCAGCTATCCCTGCGGCCTTCCCAGTCTTTAAACTTTTGATTGCTTCGTTCAGTTCTGATAATGTAAATGTGAGATCGAGTGTTTCATTATTTTCTTCCTGGGGAGCATTTTGTGTTCTTGTGTGGCCTTTCTTCAATCTCTCTTCAAATGGTTCAAATGGCCCTGAGCACTATGGGACTTAACATCTGAGGTCATCAGTCCCCTAGAACTTGGAAATACTTAAACCTAACTAACCTAAGGACATCACACACATCCATGCCCGAGGCAGGATTCGAACCTGCGACCGTAGCGGTCGCGCGGTTCCAGACTGTAGCGCCCAGAACCGCTCGGCCACACCGGCCGGCAATCTCTCTTCCACTTTACTGGTTTTCACCAACTGGGAGGCTGTTTGGTCGGTGTTGACGAGCCCAGGCGAGACGTACGGCTTTGCGTCGTGCAGTCATCAAGGGTACACGAGTGGGCCTTCGGCTGTAAAGCCCATATCGATGACGTTTCGTTGAATGGTTCGCACGCTGACACTTGTTGGCCGCCCAGTGTTGAAATCTGCAGAAATTTGTTGATGGGTTGCACTTCCGTCACGTCGAACGATTCTCTTCAGTCGCCGTTGGTTTCGTTCTAGCAGGATGTTGCTAGAATCTTTTTCCAGCCGCAGCGAATTCGGAGATTTGATGTTTTACCGGATTCCTGATGTTCACGGTACACTCTTGAAATGGTCGTACGAAAAAATCTCTACTTCATCGCTACCTCGAAGATGCTGTGTCGTAACTCTCGTGCGCCGACTAAAACACCTTATTCAGACTCACTTAAATTTTGATAAACTGCCATTATAGCAGCACTAAGCGATCTAACAACAGCGCCATATATTTGTTGTCTTGTATATGTGTTGCCAAACGCAGTGCCGTACTCTGCTTGTTTACATATCTCTGTATTTAAATACGCATGCCTATACCAGTTTCTTTGGCCCTTCGGTATATAAACTAGTGAGTAAATCTGCAGCGTTCGCAGAGCGGAGTTTTAGCTTTTAATGAAGTATGTGCGTTTCTGAGTGCATATTATCAGCAACAGTATCACGTTGATTCGACACATAGAATTTCATCACAGCAGAAAGCTTCCTAATCGAGAACGGCCAAACTTCACGAGCTTAGTAGAACACGAACTTCTTCATTTAGCGACCCCACGTTATAAAAGGTGCTCTCGCTCACCCAGCTGGGAAATATTGTAAACATGGGTGGATTTAGTACCAGTCAACCACGACCTAGAAAAACCGTTTACGCGTGACCAAGGTGACGAAGTAGAAGCGATACAATCTCTGCAACAGCGGGAGGAAGCAGAAACATTGAAAGGGCGATGAACTTTCCAAACAAAGTCCAGAAACTTCGGCTCACATACGTAATGCCTTGATCGCTTTAAGAAACGTCGTCGGGTTGATAGCCCAGACTGGTAGAACTTCCTTGATTTTTGAGACCGACAAAGGCACATAGCGTCCATCTACAGACTGAAAGCGCACCACCCCATTTCCCAGCAAAGCACACCCTTGAACGTTAATAAGATTTAGGAAAGTATTCCATCACTGACTAAGCCTTTTGTCGACCTTATAACTGAGGATAAGACAATCCAGCTGCAAGTGGACACTAGTTCTGCGGTCAGTTTGATCAGTTAGACGACGTACGTCCGACTGGTATCACCAAAAATGACCCTAATGCGCGGCACATCGACAGCTACAACAAACAGCGAATACCGTTAAAGACCTAAATCGGAACAGAAACTTAGCCTGGCAAGTAACTTATTTGTTGGTGCAGAGCAACATCACTGAAAATGTATTTGACTTAGGCGTCTTCCAAAGTTTCGGCTTCTGAATGCAAGATTCTGTAAACCTGGTGTCGGACGACGTCCCATTTATAGAAATACACACAATGTTTGAGGCCTACCATCAAATTTTCGCTCACGGATTGGGAAAAGACAAATTGTTAGAAGCTCACATAAAGTTCAATCATATAGCGAAGCTGCGATTTTCTTACTGCTCACCAGGTTCCAGTGTCCTTTCGGTTGCAAGTAAGGGACGAGCTACACTGTTTGGTGTACTGAACCAGTCGCATCCAACGTGTGGGCCAGGCCGCTGGATGTAATGAGAAAGCCTTCCGGATAGCTACGGCTCTGTGGAGACTTAAGGGTGGCTGCCAAATGTCAGACAGAGCGACACGTATGGCATTTCACGGCAGGAGGAACGCCACGAAAAATTGAGTAAGGGCAAGTGCTTCTCCAAAATCGACCAGGGTTCCCCTAGACCAGGTATTTAAAAAAAACCAAGTTGTAAATAACACCACGGCCTCTTTAAATTTAAGAGATAGGTCTTTGGCATCGTCAGCGCATAGACCGTCTTACAGCACTTTATACAGCTCTTGGTCCAGAACATGCCATCAGGCATAAACTATTTGGAATACATCATAGTGACTGGATGCAAACCGGAAGAACATTTAACGAACCTTGAAACTTTGATCCGTGTCCTGCAGGGCTAAAACTCAACTGGGAGAAGCGCAGTTTCTTCGAACCTCAAATCGAATATTTGGGCCACATAATTTTCGCTGCAGAGATGGAAGCTATAGCCGTGCTCCACGAGCCAACAACGATAAAGAATTTTTAGGGAAAGTGTCAGACTACCAGAAGTTCATGCAAGTTGTGGCGAACATAACGCGCCAACTGCAAAAGCTGTGTGAAACAGGCACTCTGTTCCAGTAGACCGACCAATGTTATTATGCAGTCTAAACGGTAGAGCTGCAGTTACAGTATGCAACCTGTTTGACCTGTTATCAACCGGGAAAACTGCTCATAGTAGCAGCCGACGCCTCAGGCAACGGCGTGGTAGCAGTACTCGCCCATAAAAATCCTGGCGGCTCAGAGCAGCCAATGCTTTTGAGTCCAGGTTACTGAATGCCGCACAGCAGGGGTATTCGGAAATAGAAAATGAAGCACTGACAGTCGTGTTTACACTTAAAGAGTTTCCTGTCAACTTCTATGGAAGCACCCTTCAACTCAACACTGACCACAGCCACTGGTCACAGTGTTCAGTCCCGCCGCCTAGATTCGTGACCTCGACTTCAGTCAATAAGAGCTCATGGTTTTTCATCTAGAGAACGACTTCCAGACGACCGTAGACGTATTTGCACTAGCCAGCGAATTAACCCCGAATGAAACTGCAACATACCTCCTGTTTTCAGTATTGCATAAGCACATCATAAAAGTTGACTGTAGTCGATACTGCGAAGAGGCAACGAACAAGAGCGTCATTATTTCTTGTTACACCATCGACTCTTGTTGGTGACCGGAGTATTACTATTGAATACTGAGCATTATTAAACATGGATCATAGTCCCTCCAAGGCTTCGCCAGTGCATTCTGCAGTGCTGCATCAAGGACACTGAAGATCTTCCAGAAAGATAGCCTTAGCCTGCCGCTTTACGTAGTGGCTGGGGATCAGCCGGGACATCGAGAGTGTAATACAAACTTACAATCACTCTCCAGTGCATCTTGTGGCTTCGCGCTAGACCTTCGCCTCCTGGACAGCAGCCACATCGCTATGGGAACGAATCCACGTAGATCTAGCAGGATCGTTTCTCGATACCACGTGGCTCATCATCATTGACACATACTCTCATTTCCATTACACAACCATCGGTCTACCAATGATAAATGCTCTTTCCAAAGCTATTTCGATTGATGGCTTCACTCACACTCTACTTGCCAACAGTTGGCTTTCGCTTAGGAACCAGACATTCGAGGACTTCTGTACTCATAATGATACCTGACACCTTTGGTCTCCCCCCTTTCAACCACAGTCGAATGGGAAGGCAGAGAAAATGGTACACTTCTTTAAACCTTTGAAAAGATAATTGCAACAACCGTCAACCATAGAAGTACTGGTTCTGTTCTTGAGTTGTTACAGGTCCACGCTGATAGGTGATAAAAATCCAGCTGAAGTTCTAGGGGACTGATGACCTCAGGTGTTGAGTCCCATAGTGCTCAGAGCCATCTGAACCATTTGAACCTCGCGGAAATTACTGACTTCTTAGTGCACGTAGTATCACCCTGCCATTTTCCTTCTCAGTAGCATATTACTTTCCTCGTCTATCCTACAGAGAACGTCCCATTTCGAATGTAACCAACTGTAGCACCATTTCTGAAACCCTTGCAGTCTCCTCTTTCCTGGTTTTACTGAAGTTACTAACTTTCAAATGGTTCAAATGGCTCTGAGCACTATGGGACTTAACATCTGAGGTCATCAGTCCCCTAGAAGTTAGAAATACTTAAACCTAGCTGACCTAAGGACATCACATACATCCATGCCCGAGCCAGGATTCGAACCTGCGACCGTAGCAGTCGCGCAGTTCCGGACTGAAGCGCCTAGAAATGCTCAGCCACCGCGGCCGGAAATTCACTTTCATACTACGCTCTATTTCAAATGTACTCTATCAGTAACTCATTCCTCAAATTAAGGGCTACGTTTGATGCTAGTAGATTTGGTTTGGCCAGGAATTTCCTCTTCGTCTGTGATGTTTGACTTTTACATTCCTTTTACATTGTCCGTCGTGAGTTCTATTCTTCAGGATGTACCTATATTTATTTTTCCCCAGTTTTGATGTAAAGAACTTAGTAACTTATAATAGCATACTTGACTTAACATCAAAGGTTTGTAGAAGACAACGATACTGATGCATGCTGTTATGTACAGGCTGTCCCAGCAGAAACATTCAGTGTTCAGTAATATAACAGGAACAATCATTCGAAGCGAAAACGTTTATTAAACACTTGCTCTAAAATCAATATCCTAAGAGTTATGAGCACTTTCTGGGTGGAAGAGCTGTTTTCCACAGTATCGAAAATGAACTGCTCATAACTCTTAAGGTGAGTATTTTAGATCTCATGGCCCGCATCTCGTGGTCGTGCGGTAGCGTTCTCGCTTCCCACGCCCGGGTTCCCGGGTTCGATTCCCGGCGGGGTCAGGGATTTTCTCTGCCTCGTGATGGCTGGGTGTTGTGTGCTGTCCTTAGGTTAGTTAGGTTTAAGTAGTTCTAAGTTCTAGGGGACTTATGACCACAGCAGTTGAGTCCCATAGTGCTCAGAGCCATTTGAACCATTTAGATCTCATGTTTACTGGACATTTTTTGGTTCGAATGATCGTTCCTGCCATATCTCTAAATATTGACCTTTGCTCTGTTCCTCTGTGCGTTATTATCTTGGACGATATCAAAAATGAAGCACCAACTTTTCGGTTCTTAATCTTAATCCTTACTTCTTATTGCTTTAAAAATAGTGAACGACAACATATACATACTGCTTGACCAGCAAATGATATAGACGTTATTAGTAGAAGTGGAAGATGGTCTGGCATTTCTGTTCGAGAGAGTTCTCGCACCAAAGTTCAAATTCCGACCACCAGGAATTTTCTGTTTTGCCCCAAAAAGCCGACATCTGTCATTTAGTCACAAAAGGGAAGTCACAAAGTGCTCAGTGGTCATGAAATGATTCCTGAATCGTATTCGGCCTTCAATTTGGCAGTACACTCGCTCATAATGAAATAGGCGTCGGCAGAGTACACATTAAGCAGAGAAGTAATTGCAGTGCGACCAGCTGTAAAATATGAAATAACGTTAGCTGGACTTCATGTGCGCAATTGTGGCCGCTATGGTTACTGGGGCCTACAATGGCCTCATAATGCACCATCTCACCTTGCGAAAACGCAGTTCACTCCGCAGTGCAAATGCAGCGTGTTATCTATCTAACGTGACGTCTCTGTAAAGCGGAACAGAGGACGATAGACTACGTTGTTCAGAGCTACCAGCATTGAACATGACATACCAATTCATTGCATAATTATGTAGATTAGTGATTTCGCTTCTGAAATAGGTCTTTTTTTTCACAGAAGCGTTTGTCAGAGGCGTGAAATCGATATAAATTATCGTTTGTATGCAACACGTTCAACTGAAATATTACGCCACTGTATATCTTAACTTACAGTCTGTTGTGACCTTTCGCTCAAAATATGGTTCAAAGAAATGGTTCAAATGGCTCTGAGCACTATGGGACTTAACATCTATGGTCATCAGTCTCCTAGAACTTAGAACTACTTAAACCTAACTAACCTAAGGACATCACACAACACCCAGTCATCACGAGGCAGAGAAAATCCCTGACCCTGCCGGGAATCGAACCCGGGCGCGGGAAGCAAGAACGCTACCGCACGACCACGAGCTGCGGACAAAATGTGGTTCATTACTTCGTATGTCTGTTATTATTCGTGGACATATGCTCTTACTATACTGCTGGTGAAGCTGGAATTCTGCCAACAGCATTAAAACAATTTTCAGCACAAGATACAAAATTCATGCATATTTTTTTACCAAGGTAACCTGTTTATTGTAATGTAGTGTTACCAGCTACTTCGCCATCGGTACAGCACAGGAACGTGTAGAGTAATACACAGTAAATAAATACCGAAAATAACAAAGCGTATTTTGAACAAAAGGTGCCTAGGCCAGACTGTTTGTAGGTTATATGCTTAATAGCGAAATATGCATGTAGAAAGTGCTGCATAGAAATGAAGAACTGCATGTGTTTCAGGCCGCTGGTGATGTCTTAGCAAATTGAGGTTAAACGCATTTGACAAAACGAATATCCACTATATTCATCTGTGTACAGACAGTCCTAAAGTGAAATAATATTAATACATCCGAGGATTCGCAGCTCATCCACATTAAAAATCATCACACAACAATCCCCTCATTTATTAACCACTAAATTTCCAGTTTTTAACTGTGCAGTGTTTCATTTTGGACTTTTTTGTTAATTGTTATTTTCCGCTACATTGTTTCTTTTGAATGTTGCTGGAAAGTTGCGGTCCAATATTCTTCTCTTCGGCAATGAAAACTTAAGCGTTGAAAGCCGATGATAAATATTTGATACGATATTAAAATTGGTTTCAAATTTATTGTTTACGCAGATGATATTGTGCTACTAATTTATATCCTTGTTTACGCAGCTGGGTAAACTCATCGTTTCCATCACGCCAGCCAGACTCGCTATGAATAACATTGTATGTGCTCATATTTTATTATGCACTTAAAGACATGAAAGTAAGGTATAAATTCCAAAAACTCGAATATCGTCAACGTCGTTCTGTTAACCGAAATCTTCCAAGACTCATGGCGGTCGTGAGGCGTAGAAACGAACCGGAAACAGATAAACTGCACACCCTTAGTTAAGCATGAGAGCGTCTGGGCTACGCTTACGTGCTGATTTTGTCATAGTATTTATGAACTCCCCATTACAGCTGACAATTAGAGTTTGTAAACATCTGTACATGCGGTTCTTTTGATTAATGTTTAAAAAGAAATGAACCACACAGTACACCAGCCACCAGAGTCCTTTATAGCAAGATATTAGTAAAATATCCCTGAACAACCACAAAAATACTTTTTGCAAAGTAATGTTTTCTCCTTCAGTCGTTTTTACTGCATTGCAGCTACACGTACATTAATCAGAAGAGTGATGACTATTTGCTGGCTGCGCCAACGATGTTATGAACTGAAAGTTAACCGTTTTTCCTGGAAATTTGTATGTCTGGCACACAGAGAACAAAAGTAAACGCTTCGACACCACTTGGCACTCTCACATTTCGAAATTTGTAGATGTAACTTTAATGCACCTGATGAGGGCATCATGATGCCGAAACGTGTCGTGATTATATATACATCTACATCTACATCTATACTCCGTGAGCCACCTTACGGTGTGTGGCGGAGGGTACTTATTGTACCACTATCTGATCCCCCCTTCCCTGTTCCATTCACGAATTGTGCGTGGGAAGAACGACTGCTTGTAAGTCTCCGTATTTGCTCTAATTTCTCGGATCTTTTCGTTGTGATCATTACGCGAGATATATGTGGGCGGTAGTAATATGTTGCCCATCTCTTCCCGGAATGTGCTCTCTCGTAATTTCGATAATAAACCTCTCCGTATTGCGTAACGCCTTTCTTGAAGTGTCCGCCACTGGAGCTTGTTCAGCATCTCCGTAACGCTCTCGCGCTGACTAAATGTCCCCATGACGAATCGCGCTGCTTTTCGCTGGATCATGTCTATCTCTTCTATTAATCCAACCTGGTAAGGGTCCCATACTGATGAGCAATACTGAAGAATCGGACGAACAAGCGTTTTGTAAGTTACTTCTTTCGTCGATGAGTCACATTTTCTTAGAATTCTTCCTATGAATCTCAACCTGGCGCCTGCTTTTCCCACTATTTGTTTTATGTGATCATTCCACTTCAGATCGCTCCGGATAGTAGCTCCTAAGTATTTTACGGTCGTTACCGCTTCCAATGATTTACCACCTATGGCATAATCGTACTGGAATGGATTTCTGCCCCTATGTATGCGCATTATATTACATTTATCTACGTTTAGGGAAAGCTGCCAGCTGTCGCACCATGCATTAATCCTCTGCAGGTCCTCCTGGAGTACGTACGAGTCTTCTGATGTTGCTACTTTCTTGTAGACAACCGTGTCATCTGCAAATAGCCTCACGGAGCTACCGATGTTGTCAACTAAGTCATTTATGTATATTGTAAACAATAAAGGTCCTATCACGCTTCCCTGCGGTACTCCCGAAATTACCTCTACATCTGCAGATTTTGAACCGTTAAGAATGACATGTTGTGTTCTTTCTTCTAGGAAATCCTGAATCCAATCACAAACCTGGTCCGATATTCCGTAAGCTCGTATTTTTTTCACTAAACGTAAGTGCGGAACCGTATCAAATGCCTTCCTGAAGTCCAGGAATACGGCATCAATCTGCTCGCCAGTGTCTACGGCACTGTGAATTTCTTTGGCAAATAGGGCGAGCTGAGTTTCACATGATCTCTGTTTGCGGAATCCATGTTGGTTATGATGAAGGAGATTTGTATTATCTAAGAACGTCATAATACGAGAACACAAAACATGTTCCATTATTCTACAACAGATTGACGTAAGCGAAATAGGCCTATAATTATTCGCATCTGATTTATGACCCTTCTTGAAAATGGGAACGACCTGCGCTTTCTTCCAGTCGCTAGGTACTTTACGTTCTTCCAGCGATCTACGATAAATTGCTGATAGAAAGGGGGCAAGTTCTTTAGCATAATCGCTGTAGAATCTTAAGGGTATCTCGTCTGGTCCGGATGCTTTTCCGCTACTAAGTGATAGCAGTTGTTTTTCAATTCCGATATCGTTTATTTCAATATTTTCCATTTTGGCGTCCGTGCGACGGCTGAAGTCAGGGACCGTGTTACGATTTTCCGCAGTGAAACAGTTTCGGAACACTGAATTCAGTATTTCTGCCTTTCTTCGGTCGTCCTCTGTTTCGGTGCCATCGTGGTCAACGAGTGACTCAATAGGGGATTTAGATCCGCTTACCGATTTTACATATGACCAAAACTTTTTAGGGTTCTTGTTTAGATTGTTTGCCAATGTTTTATGTTCGAATTCGTTGAATGCTTCTCTCATTGCTCTCTTTACGCTCTTTTTCGCTTCGTTCAGCTTTTCCTTATCAGCTATGATTCGACTACTCTTAAACCTATGATGAAGCTTTCATTGTTTCCGTAGTACCTTTCGTACATGATTGTTATACCACGGTGGATCTTTCCCCTCGCTTTGGACCTTAGTCGGTACGAACTTATCTAAGGCGTACTGGACGATGTTTCTGAATTTTTTCCATTTTTGTTCCACATCCTCTTCCTCAGAAATGAACGTTTGATGGTGGTCACTCAGATATTCTGCGATTTGTGCCCTATCACTCTTGTTAAGCAAATATGTTTTCCTTCCTTTCTTGGCATTTCTTATTACACTTGTAGTCATTGATGCAACCACTGACTTATGATCACTGATACCCTCTTCTACATTCACGGAGTCGAAAAGTTCCGGTCTATTTGTTGCTATGAGGTCTAAAACGTTAGCTTCACGAGTTGGTTCTCTAACTATCTGCTCGAAGTAATTCTCGGACAAGGCAGTCAGGATAATGTCACAAGAGTCTCTGTCCCTGGCTCCAGTTCTGATTGTGTGACTATCCCATTCTATACCTGGTAGATTGAAGTCTCCCCCTATTACAATAGTATGATCACGAAACTTCTTCACGACGTTCTGCAGGTTCTCTCTGAGGCGCTCAACTACTACGGTTGCTGATGCAGGTGGTCTATAGAAGCATCCGACTATCATATCTGACCCACCTTTGATACTTAACTTAACCCAGATTATTTCACATTCGCATTCGCTAATAACTTCACTGGATATTATTGAATTCTTTACTGCTATAAATACTCCTCCACCATTGGCGTTTATCCTATCCTTGCGGTATATATTCCATTCTGTGTCTAGGATTTCGTTACTGTTCACTTCCGGTTTTAACCAACTTTCCGTTCCTAATACTATATGCGCACTATTTCCTTCAATAAGAGATACTAATTCAGGAACCTTGCCCTGGATACTCCTGCAGTTTACCAATATTACGTTAACTTTTCCTGTTTTTGGTCTCTGAGGACGGACGTTCTTTATCAACGATGATAATGTCCTCTCTGGTAAGCCGTCAGGTATTTTATCGTTTCGCTCAAGGGGGGGTCCCTCTAAGCTAAAAAACCCCCGTGTGCACGCCACACGTACTCTGCTACCCTAGTAGCTGCTTCCGGTGTGTAGTGCACGCCTGACCTGTCTAGGGGGGCCCTACAGTTGTCCACCCAATAACGGAGGTCGATGAATTTGCAACCATTATAGTCGCAGAGGCGTCTGAGCCTCTGGTTTAGACCCTCCACACGGCTCCAAACCAGAGGACCGCGATCGACTCTGGGCACTATGCTGCAGATATTAAGCTCAGCTTGCACTCCGCGTGCGATGCTGGTTGTCTTCACCAAATCAGACAGCCGCCGGAAGGAACCAAGGATGGCCTCAGAACCCAAGCGGCAGGCGTCATTCGTTCCGACATGTGCTACTATCTGCAGCCGGTCACACCCAGTGCGTTCAATAGCTGCCGGAAGGGCCTCCTCCACATTACGGACGAGACCCCCCGGCAAGCACACCGAGTGCACACTGGCATTCTTCCCCGACCTACCCGCTACTTTCCTGAGGGGCTCCATAACCCGCCTAACGTTGGAGCTCCCTATAACTAATAGGCCCGCCCTCTGTGACTGTCGGGACCTTGCCGGAGAATCGGCCACTGGCCCAACAGGCGAGGCATCCTGTGGTGGCTCGGAAACGATGTCATCACCACTAGGAAGCACCCCGTACCTGTTGGAAAGGGGTAAGGCAGCTGCCACGCGGCCAGATCCCACCTTTGCCTTTCGGCCAGGCACGCGCGAGCCCACCACTGTCCGCCATTCACCCTGGAGTGATGGCTGACCGGTAAGATGCTCACTGCAGGAAGACGCAGCGACATCAGGGGTTCCATGTGAATCCAAGGCCATCGAAGTAGGCATAGGTCTCACCACAGTTGCCCCAACGCCACTACGAGCCGACGCCTGCGCCTCGAGCTCGATGAGCCTGACAGACAAAGCCTCCACCTGCCCCCGAAGAGTGGCCAATTCTCCTTGCGTCCGCTCACAACAACCACAGTCCCTACACATGACTATGTTTACCCTACTCTATACGGTGACAAATTCCCAAGATAATCTTCTGATGAGCTACTCTGATAATCAAGAAACACTCACTGAAATACGAGACGCGAAAACTACGCTAGGTTTTCCCAGAAAAACTATTTAAAAGCTAAGCGCAGCAAATAAGTACAAAAACGCTTTATACAAACAGTACTCGCTGCTGCTGGTGCTCTCGCTCTGGCTGTCACAAGACAACTGCTGATTCAAGTGACTAGATATTCGTATATCAGTGAATTACATACGACGTGAATAATGTAAGCTCAGAAATATTGTCGTTGTAATTTGGTTTCGCCGTGTATAACCTACTTTCAGGTGCCTATAACATCTTTTAATTCAGAAAGAGCAAGGAGTGCCTGAGAGTATAGCCACAAGTATGGGCAGATGTTAAGCACCTTATCACCGTATCTGTAAGAGCACTGACTTAGAACGGCAACAGCCAGTGGTTGGACTCCCATGCAGATACACAGTTTTAGTCAGCTACGAAGCGCAGTGGTCCTATTTTTCGGTGAGAACCTCACCTTTGAAATCCTGCCCATTTCAGCAACGTTGTGTGCCGATGAAGATAATCATTGTGTGCTGAATGATGCAACACTTGAATGTATGAAGAATGAAACATTCCTATAAGCTGTGTGTGTGTGAGTGTGTGTTATTAATATTAGTAATAGTGTCTATACTACAAGAATCAGAAACAAGCGTAGTGAAATGTCTAAAAACATTAAGAAGAAGTAGAATACATTTTTTGCTGGTAGTAAAGTAGGCAACGCGGCCATGACAAACCTCAGTTAGGACGTACAACCGAAATAAAATCCTTTTCACTCGTCTTCGTATTGGACACAGCCCTGTAACGATGGTATCTTGCTCCAGCGGGGCGACCCTCCGAACGTCGTGTTTGCATCGCACGGGTCAAAGTGCGCCACAATTTGGATGAAGATGTTTGGGGTTCAGGCAAGAGAACACCACGTAATTTACCCATAGATGTGTCATGTATTCGAGCTATCTCTGAGACGAACGTGATACAGTTCTTGAGATTCTGCGAAATGTCCGACTTAATCCCCAAAAATTAGGCAAAAGTTATTGTGTTATTAGAGCGGATGACTCAACCATTTTTTTTTCTCTTCTGACAAGTCATCATTCAGCCATGTTTCCTGGTGCCATTATATTAAACTCCTACTTATGTTGCTTACCTTTTCACAGAAAATTTGAACACTTAGCCGAAATTGCGGTATGTTGAAGGTTATGGCGGGATACTGGGAGAGAGTGAGTCGTATAATATACACCAATCCAAACTGGGTACTCTGCTATGACATTTATATTGAATCATGTGATTATGTGAATGGTGTGACATGATTATCAAAGAAAAAATATTAACGAAACAGCTGATGTATGTCAGATTCGAGTTAAAATACTTCTTCTAAAGGTAATACGTTAAAAATTACTGTGTGAGTGAACTAGCATCTACTAGAGGCGCCCTACATCCTAAAACATCTTCTCAACGTACTGACTCTGTCTACAGAAAAGTGTACACTTTCAAAGAAAAGCATAATTGTAGCGGAATAACACATAGGGAAGGCTGTGTGTACCACCGTAATTTCATACAGCATGAGTAACGATTTTCGCATGGAATTCGTTGCTTTGACGCAGTTTATGACCTGCTACTTTATATCCGTTTTTTCGGACGTGATGATTAAATGCAACGTCGTACAGGACACACAGAGAGCAACTCATCTCGCAAACGAACCCAGCGCTGCGAATGACGCCCCAGTAACAACACTCGCATCGCTGCGCAGTGGCGGAAACCGCCAAAAAGCCTTTCACAAGAACGAGGCGGAAAAGTGTGACGAAAATTTCAAGTGAAGGGCTATTTGTCAGGCAGTGGGCGGCGGCGGGCGCAGCCTCTGCGGCAGCAGCGGGCCTGTTGTTTGTCGCTGGTCGGCCGCAGTGGGGCTGCAGCGGTCGACGTTTTATCACCGGCCCGTTAGGAATCTGGCCGTGTAAATGTGCTCCGCGGTGTGCATGAGGAATTTTTTAATTTGTGTGTCGCGCCGCCCACCGCCCCCGGAGGCTGTGTATCTTCCGCTGCCGCCTGCGCCCCGCGCCCCCGCCAGTTTGCTGGCTGTTCCCTCCCGCCCGCTGTCCGTTCCCCGTGCCGCCAGCCGCCTACCACCCCCAACCACCACCACCACCACCAGCCACCCGCCACCACCCCCACTGTGCGTTTCTTCAGATATCACTGCCCCCGCAGGGCATAAACCTTGCGCCCCCTGCTCGGCCACTCTGCCCGTGTCTCTCCCCTCCGTTGTTTGTTTTAAGCGGTAGGGTCGGAGCGAGGGTGAAACTCTTTGCCGGTGAGTTAAGATAGGTCGAGATAAGAATTTAAATTCACTGCACCAGGCCTGTTTCGTCGTTTAAGCTTCGTTGCAATCGTCTCTTATGGAGAAGAAAAGGCCGTGCAACTTAGATTCAAGTTCTAGCTGTCCACGAGTGTGATTAACAGAAGATGAAGGACTTCGCCTGAAAGATCAACGGCTGTCTTAAAACTCCACCACAGGTTTCTTTTGCCATTCAGCTTGATGCCTCCGTTCTTTGCCAGTCCATTCATTAACGCTAGAGCAATTTAGAGATATTGCGTTTCTTGCATATTAACGAAAAAAGCCTTCTTGCGATAGAAGTGTAACTGAAAGCATAGGCCGACAGCGTTCTCCTAAATAAAATAAAAATTAAAAAGTTTAAGATGTTTAAATAATCAGAGTTTGACCGCTTTCACGTTATGAATACAGTAATAATAATATCCATTACATAATAAACGTTAAATTCTTTCACATATACCAGTACAATTTCCTTCTTAACTTTGAATGTCACGGCCAGTAGCCTTGCACCATTCTGCTTTCTGATAAATAAATAAAGAACAAAAATAACTATTAGGCATTAAACTTAACAACAAATATTCTATTACCTAATGATTAAATAACGTGTCATGCTGTCATTGTTCAATGCGTTTTGTGTGGAGGAAATGAAGATCTGACGCTTAACTGAACATACTGGTAATTTAAATTTACTATATCTTTTAAACAAATAAAGTTACAGAGTGGATATTTACAAAATTTGTCATTTTAATAATGCGCTTCTACATGAAATACCGATCGTTAAGATCGACCAAAGCGTTCAGATTTTATCAATCAGGCCTTTGTTACAAAACTTGTTAATTTCACTTTAGCTGTTAATCCTAAACTATTATAGATATGATCTATATTCAGGTTTTATTGGGATCACCATGAAAATTTATGGCTTGGTTCCCTGCACTACTTCAGAATTAAATAGTTTTCATAAATGTTTCCCTATATGGCCAATCTTAGGCCCGCCATATTTAACACTGCTACATCTACTTGGCGACAAAAGCCTTCTACTCGGTTTCCCTATGACGTAGGTTCTCGTCTGTCTCACTCGCACACTACAGCGCTTAGGCCTCAATAGACCATAGAAGCCTGTGATTTTCCCCATCTCGTGGTGAATCTGCGCCCTTTTTGGCATTCGGCCCTGGGCAACAGGATTCGTTTCACATTTCCTGAAGGCTGACTCTTTTGGCCATATGCTTAAATGAGAGCGAAATCCTCGTTAACTCACAAGTTTATCAAATAATTGTTTCTTTCAAATGCTAACTCATTTATATATTTACAGCGTATTCAGTACCATGTCCTTCCACTTTTATTGTAAATTCTCTCATAGTTTTGTTCGAATTTCGTAAAACTAACTTAAGAATAACCATCAAACTTTATTTAAGAACGCTTCAGCGAATATAAAAACCATTGTATTTCAACTGCAGTAATGTTTTTGATGTGTACTGTTTCTGCTAAATGTGATGACGAGAATAAATAAATACTAAATTCAAACATAATACTCCCACACAGAGGTTAAAATGTCCTACTGCTTGTGGCAGGCCAGTAAGTGTTCAGGCCACTTTAAAATTTACGCTGCCTCAAACTAACTATGCTTGAAATCGCTGATTAAAATTGTACATGGTTACATAGAGAAACGGAAATCATTTTTCATGGCCTATAGTATAGTTTTATAAGCTGCCTTAAGTGACAGAATAGCCCACAGAGTAGTATCCTGTCCTGATAAATCCTTAATCGATTTAGATGTTCGGAATGTTATTTTAACAAGGAGTTGCCATGATGACCACACAGAAGTAGTAGTTATAATACTGCAACAGTGAGTTATAAGAGCCATAAATTGTCTCAAGTTGAAAATAGTCGCGTACTCAAAAGGCAACAAATATACTTTTGTATGCATTCGTTTGTGTGTATGTGTGTGTATGTGTGTGTGTAAGTATGTAGGTGTGTGTGTGAGTGTGTGTGTGTGTGTGTGTGTGTGTGTGTGTGTGTGTGTTTGTGTGTCAGTGTAAGGTGTGTATGGTACTCATGAAATTGTCTCAAGTCTCAACATACGCTCCTGGTGTAGCAGGGCGGCATTTTCGTCATTCCGCTAATGTCGAATTTTATCACCTTGGAGAGCTTTTCAGAAGCATGATCTGCTATGAAGCGACGTATTGTAACACATTTCTGACACAAACTTTGAAAAACTAGTTGCACTACACATGCCAACAGAGTGCATGGAATTACACTGATAAGCCTAAAGATTAGGACTAGCACCCATAGCGCAGTTCGATGGCGCCTGGTGGCATTGCGGGCACATGACGCGGTAACAAAAGTATGTAAGGAGAGCAGAAACGGTCGGGGGACCACCCAAACCAAGATATGGGCTGCAAATGGCGAAATCCATTGAGAAAAGCGACTCTGACAATGTGCAGATTATTATTACGCAAAGTCTGCGGACTAAGATATCGAAAACGGCGAGGCTGGTCGAATGCTCATGTGCTACTACCGTAAGCGTCTACTGAAAGAGTTAAAAGGACAATTAAACTACCACTAGGCGCTAAATAGTTGGAAGTCCGTTGCTCTTCACAGGATGTGGGGCTGAAGGCTTGTCTGCTCTGTAAAGCGGGGAAGATGGCGGTCGGTGGGGTCTCTGCCGAAAGAGCAGAATGCAAGTGCACGAACAAGTGTTTTGGAGCACATTGTTTATCGTACTTCTTAAACATGGAATACGCAGCAGACTGTCCTTCCGTGTACACATTTTGAACAGACGACATCGTCAATTACGATTTCAGTGGGCACGGTACCATTAGGATTCGACCGTCAATCAATTGAAACGTGTCGGTCCTTCGAGTGAATCACATTTTTTGCTAGACTAAGTCAATGGTCGTCTCCGAGGAGAACGGCGGCTCGAAACGTGCAGCGCGCCACGGTCGCAGGCTGGTGGGGGCAGTATTTTGCTATATGACACATGCCGGCCCGGTTATCCGTGTGGTCTAACTCACGACTTTCCGGATTGGGAAGGAGCGCCTGGTCCCCCGCACAAATCCGCCCGGCGGACTTGTATCGAGGTCCGGTGAGCCGGCCAGTCTGTGGATGGTTTTTAGGCGGTTTTCCATCTGCCTCGGCGAATGCGGGTTAGTTCCCCTTATCCCACCTCAGATACACTATGTCGGCGGTATCTGCGCAAACAAGTTCTCCACTTACGCGTACACCACCATTAATTTACCACGCAAACATAGTGGTTCCACTCGTCTGTTGTGAGTCGTTCCCTGAGGGGTTCATCGGGGGCCGAACCTCACAATAACCCTGAAAGAGTTGTTCGATATGGGGCCGCGGAGGGTAAAGTAGACTGGTAGACTCCGGTAGTCGTCATGGGGTTGTGGACCGACTGCGGAGGGGACGGAGCCTCCCCGTCTTTTCTAGGCCCTCGGTTAACATATATACAATACATAGTAAACATTCTCGTGTGCTTGAAAGCGACGTATGACAGTAATCGAACACACGTTGACAGCGGTGAACCACCTTGCCTGATGTCTTCCCCGACTGTGATGTCATCTTTCAGCAACATAATTGTCCGTGTGTCACATGTGAGTTACAGTGGTTTGAGGAACATTATAGTGAACTCACGTTGATGTCTCGGTAACCAAATTCGGTCGATGTTAATCCAATGGAACCCATGTGAGTCGCTATCGGGTGCCGCCACCTCGTACGCAAATCAGCTCTCCGTTATTTACGCGAATTACATGAGCTGTGCATAGACATCTGATGCTACATATCTCCACAAACCTACCAATGTATCGTCGTATACCTGATATAAGCACTGAGTGATATATTTCGTTCCAAAGGCGGACAAAGAAGCTATTAAGCCGGTGGGCATAATGTTTTGGCTCACCAGCGTAATTGTCCCGTCATCTACATCTGAAGCTACGTAGATACTCCGGAAGCCACCGTAACGTGCGTGGGACTACTTGTCATTTCCCCTCCTGTTCCACTCGCAAATAGAGCGAGGAAAAACGAATGTCTGTATGCCTCCCTTCGAGCCCTAATTTCCCGTATCTTTCTTCGTGGTCCTTACGCGCGATGTATGTTGGCGGGAGGAGAATCTTTCTGCAGTCAGGTTGAAATGTCGGTTCTCTAAATTGTCTTAATAGTGTTTCCCGAAAAGAACGCCGCCTTCCCTCCACGTATTCTCGTTTGAGTTCCCTAGGTATCACCGTGAGAACCTACCGGTAACAAATCTAGCAAAACTCCTCTAAATTGCTTCGATGTCTGCCTTCAATCAGACGTGCTACGGATCCCAAATACTCGAGAAGTACTGAAAAACAAGTCCCACCATCATCCTGTATGCGGTCTCCTTTACAAGTAACCACTGTTTCCTAAAATTCTCCCAATAAGTCGACAATTTACGTTCTCTACCCTAGTTTTCACATCCTCGTTCCACCTCATATCGCCTTGCAACGTTACGCCCAGATATTTAAACGACATGACTTTGCCAAGCTGGACTCTAGTAATACTGTATCCGAACATTACTGGTTTGTTCTTCCTACTCATCCGCATTAACTTACAGTTTTCCATATTTGGAGCTAACTGCCATTCATCACACCAACTGGAAATTTTGTCTAAGTCGTATTTTCCTACAGTCATTCAACTTCGGCACCTCACCATACACCGCAGCATCATCAGCAAACGAGCGCAGACTGCTACCCACCCTGTCTGCCACATCATTTATGTATCTAGGGAACAACAGTGCTATCACACTTCTCTAGAGCACTTGTGACGACTCTTGTCTCTGATGAACATTCGCTGTCGAGGACAACATACTGGGTTCTCTTGTTTAAGGAGTCTTCGAGCCTCTCACGTACCTGTGAACTTATTCTATACGCTTATACATTCGTTAACACCCGCAATGAGGTACCGTGTCAAATGCTTTCCGAAAATCTAGCAATTTCATTTTATTAGTTTTAGATATATCTACTAAATTAAGAAAAGTTCTTGAATAAAGCTCTATTCTGTGTTACCACTCTGGGTCTACAAAGATTGCTACCGACGTTGCCGTAGCACACGACTCAAAAAATGAAAGTACGTTAGTAACCACAGTTTGTACCAGTTCTTCCAGACTTACGGCACACACTCTCTCTCACTACAAGCCAGCTATGAACTTACGACCTGTTATTCACAGGAACAAACTTTTTATCAGTTAATAGTTAATTTGTTAATCATGCGGTGTTTAATGGCTTATAATGCTCCCCCAAGACTACGCTCCTCGTCACATCTCAAGACGAGATGATCGCAGCTGTGCCAGTTCAACATGCAAAACGGAATTCATACCCTTAGAAACAAAGTCTCCACTGACAATAAAGATACTCTAAGTATCATCCATGACTAGTCACAAATCTTAAAAATTGAACTGATTCTCCGTAGAACAAATTTCTCAAATTCTTCAGAAAAATGATTAGAGCTTCGTGCTAAATTATCTCACAACAGCGGGCCACTGACTCGCAGAGACGAACGGACGAATTCCTCTCTGTCTACCAAATGGTTTGAATGATCTCTCCTCTACTGACAGAATAAAATGATAGTCAGGCAGCTTTCTGTTTCAGTTTATGCAACCTGACAGTCTCCGACTTTTATCCAATCTCAGTTCGGAAATCAGTTTTAGTACAAATCCAGATTAATATATTCCTAAACAAAGAAAATAAAAATAAACCCATCTTTACTCGTCTAAAAGACCAAAGTAAGGACCACTTCACTAAAATACTGGAGACTGGCCACTATACAATCATTACATTCTACTTATGGATGTGACTCACACCAAGGTCGCACGTAGTGATTCCCAAACTCAATACCCACTTAGTTGTCAACAATTGCAAAGATTCATACATCATATACTTGCTAAATTAATCCCTTAATTCCCTCAGAGAGTACAACAAATTAAAATAATGGCATCCAACAAATGAAATAGCAGACACTGTCTGGAATTGAAAGAATTACGTAATTTTAGCTTTGTAACCATAGTGCTGTTTACTTGGTTGTTTAACGATGTTTAGTTGAAGTTATTCACTGACGAAGTGGAGTAGCATATCATCAAGTTAACTGTCATGGAAAGTCGTAATTTCTTCATTTTAGGTTTGTATTTCAGACACTGCCTTAGATATTACACTAAATTTCGTTAACTATTACCACTGCAGAAAGTGATACAAAATTTCATTGCAATTGGTTTGCCAGATCTCCCATCGTACACTGTGGGTTGAGTCACTGAGTTTGACAGGAGATATTCAGACTCCTTTCTGACTGTGTTATCGCTACGCTAACCGGAAGTAGATGTTCATACACACATTGTAAGAAGTAAATTTTATAAAATTCCATAGACATATTTTGTAAGAAACTGTAATATGGAAATATTCGTGGCCTCCAACTGCATCGCAGGTTGAATGATCTTGCGCTCGAATTGCGCCAAATGTAGTATTGAGGACTTTCGTAACGTTCAGATTAGTTAACTTACATAAATTTATGTAAAAGAGGAAATTTTTGTCAATGAACAATGTGATAGAATACTTTATAACGTACACAACACGTAAGAAAGAAAGGACATCAGTAGAACACAAAATAAGACTATGAGATTCCAGAAAATATCCTACTTATTATACATGGATGACTGAGGCAATGCAGAAAAAGTGAAACTAAAATCCAGTCTCTCACGAGTACAGCCCTTATCTTCAACAATTACAGAAGCATGAAAGGCGGCTTAGACAGATGACCCAAACTGGTGCTAAATAAGGCCAAAATCTCCAGAAGTGAAGGCACTGAAATGCCAGTGGACATTCCATCAACTGACCCAAGTCAGATGACTTCAAACGATTAGATATTTTTCGGATGAACAACATCATATGTGGGAATGCGAGAAGGGTGATCAGCAAAAATGTTTTGAATGGAATCTGAATGGCTGAAGCACCAACAAGGGAAACAATACTTTGGCCTCATCCTCGCGGAAACGTGAAAAAATCAAAAAAGGCTTCATTTTAACTGTAGCTGCATGAGTAGGAATAAAATGCTTATGTGTTCATTAATGTAACACTAATCATGTGTACATATCCTGTAAACTGACTGTTTCAACATCATTTCGACATAAGAATCGTTCAAATTATCTATGGAATATGCAACTAACTGAAGAATTGTACTTAGCAAGGGAAACTGGTAGTGGAGAAGTCTTTCAAGTGAAGCAGATAGTGGAAGAAGAGACGTAAGCATATGAAGGATAGCCAAAAAACCTGCTCTGACTGAGAAGCTTTGTGTTGTTGACTTCAGTCAGAGCAAAGCTTCTCAAAGTACAGTAAACCAAGAATCAATAACGGAAGGTACGACCGAACGACTGGAGAAGCCATCTGCAGGAGTGATTTTTGCTGCATGGGAACAGCACATCAGTACTAACGCTATCAAATCAGAATCGAGAAATCAACAGAAGGTCGAAAGAGTGCACTCTACGAAGAAATTGGAGAAATAATCGATCACATCTTTAGCTGCTGGAAAACTATAGCTCAGTCTTGTACAGGGCGAGGCATAACGCTGTGGCACAAAAAAGGTCCACTGGAATTTCCGCTAAAATTACTACGTGCTGGCGACAAAGAACTGGTAGGACTACAAGTAAAAGATGTCAAAAATAAATTAATGCGGAACCTCCGAGTTCAGGCAGATAGATTCCTCGAAAAAATTGCTAACAGAGCTAGGAGAACTTAGTGGTGCACTTGAAAACCACTGGCTTTGATAAAATATACATCTGCCCGGTGCAAGAAGCCACTTTGATGGGATCTGCAGGAATTATCCATCGATACATTACAAAGTCGTAAACGCTTGGGGATAGCCGAAGTTCTTATATGAGTACAAGACAATATTCTTCTCTAAACGTCGTTAAATATTTGCTACAATTTCGTTTTTCCTTTTTTCTTGTTATGCGAACAGCATTTAGCAATGTTTTTGACTGACTTTATAACTGATACAAATAACGCGATAACGTGGAACTAATAGTCACATCGCCGGCCGCGGTGGCCGTGCGGTTCTGGCGCTGCTGTCCGGAGCCTCAAGGCTGCTACGGTCGCAGGTTCGAATCCTGCCTCGGGCATGGGTGTGTGTGATGTCCTTAGGTTAGTTAGGTTTAAGTAGTTCTAAGTTCTAGGGGACTTATGACCTAAGATGTTGAGTCCCATAGTGCTCAGAGCCATTTGAACCAATAGTCACATCAATAGCTTCTCGTTGAACTTGTAAGTGTGACCTTATCGGTTCATGATTTTCAGTTTTTTCACTGTGGATACCACTCTTTACACAGAGAGAAAAGTAGATGACTCTCACTGACATAAATGTGAAACTTTAACTGTGTACAATAATTCATTCAGGAGATACCATCACGAGCGTCCTGGCAGATACTGTTATTACCTTGTCAGATATTCAGAGGACGCTCTGAACACTATGAGGGAATCACTGTGTTTTTAGAAAATGTAATGAAGCCACTAGAAACATTCCGACTGTTTTGTTGTCTTGGATCTCAGCTTCCACCGAGAGTGCGAGACTTGCCGTCTTCATTAATGTAGCCAGTCGCCCGCAGGAATAGAGGATAGTCTCTGAGTAATCAGCTTTACATATTTTTAATCTTAGGAGAGATAGATAACATCCATTAAAATTTATGAAATCATTTGCGAGGCATGGCAACCAAGCGACTATTCAGGTTGGTGTGCAATACATCTGAATATGGAACATACCATCAGGTTTACGCAAAACTGTCTCTCTCTCTCTCTCTCACACACACACACACACACACACGACTGAAACTTCGAGGGCAATTAAGTGCGAAAATTTTCGCATAATCATCATGAATCCAAGATTCTGACCCGAATAATACACAGAATAATTAAGAATGGAAAATTAAGTGGAAGACCTATTAGATGACGACCAGTTTGGGTTTCAGAAAGCTAATGACGTCAGAGATGCTGTTCTGCAAATCCGACTGTTAATGGGAGGACGATATATGGTATATAGTGACACATTCACAGATTTTGTAGAACATGTTAAACTGACAATATAAAATTTTTGAAAAAATGCAAGTAAGCAACAGAAGAAGAAGGATAATGTACAGTCTTAGACAATAAAACTGACCGCCGGCCGGCCGCCACAGAGACTAAGTCCGAGTCATTCACTTAAGGTGGCCAATAAAACTGACCGCCCCTGACAACTCTAAGTCCGGCCATATGCACAATCTGGCAACACTGTAAGATGCGGAAGTGTTAGGAGGAAGTGTTGTCTACTTCCGAGACATTGTCGAACTGTGAGAGCCCGTGGTCTAGTGGCAAGTGTCGTGCGCTCTAAACTTATAGTCGCCTGTTCGCGTCCGCCTGTATTTTTTTTTTTTTACCACATTTCGGTCTAAAGTTATGAGTCTGACTGAACATCGAAGATAATTCGCTTACCCACCAGCAATAACAAGTATTCCAGCAACAATTCCGCAGGACAGCTCGTGGCTGCGTCGCGATCATGACAGCTTACGCTCGAGCGTTTCCACGCGCTGCAGCGGCTACCGGCCACCGGCCAGACGCCACCCGCCGCCTGAAATCCAGCGCTGCCCATGTGATCGCGGCGTCACGCTGTCAGTGTATGTATCAACTGTCATTTTCGAATTTGAAGTTCTAGTTATCATCTTGCAGTTAAGCATTGGATTTTGCATACTCGAAAATCATGAACTACAGTTAAGCATTGTAAAATTGAGTCGCAAGTGGAATAAGGTGTAACATCTGCAACACAACGTTTACTTTTGGTATAACAGAGGGGTGAATGCAGAGGAGGCAGGTAGAAAGATTTGAATTGTGTGTGGAGCGAGTGCTATTGGGAAAAATACGCCAGAAAAAGATATTCTTGTTTCAACAAAGATCGTTCTGGCATGAATGATTTTTCACCTTAAGGAAGTCTCGACTACTGATATATGTGATAGATTACCATTTTACCATCAAGCGACATTTGCATTCAACAGGCAAAGTTCAGAAGTCTGGTGTAGGAGTACTGCATGCTCTAATTCGAAACAACAAACATCAACGGAGTGACTATTATTGAACGTCATCAGGACGCTCATTGAGCATTCGTATGCAGTACTGTTACTGATGACGTGTTATGATGCCTTTATCGTTAACTTCCTAAGAAGTAATGAAAGGTTGAGCCCCACCAAAAGACATAAACTCGAGCAAAGAGTAGTGTGAACATAATATTTTACATCTGATAGTTCCAAAAGTGTGTTTTGGGCTACGAATTCTGCTCCAAGGGCTGTATGCAACACAGCTGGAATTTGTTGGCAACAACTGAGACACCTTTCGGTCTCAGTGTAAGAAAATCGAGCAACACAACTACATCACCTGTCCTACTACATGATGACGCACTGTGTTGATTTGAGAAACAAAACTATCCAGGACACTGATAGGAAAGTCGTCTCTCAGGCACTTGTATTAATAGAGAAGTCCTCTCTCAAACGTCCCTCTCGTCATATATTCGTAAAATTTTACCTTTCCCGCTCTTGATCGGTCAACCGTCAAGGCAATTCATTTCTAGACGAAAATACTCTTAAAACTACTCTGGTATAATGATATCGCTGGAACCAGTAGGTTCCTACTGGCGTAGAATTTGTAAACAACTTTAGCATTGTCATATCGTTTTAGATATCTTGAAAGAAAATTCTGCTGCTGATTAATTTCTCTTTGATGATTACTGGTGCGTTTAGTAAACTAATGGAAAATGCAATTAAAATATTCACTGTACTAATACAAATTACATTCAGCTTACTACAGAAGCATCACGACGGCAGTCCATCTTAATAAAGCATTAAGTGTCTGTAAGACGATTGAGCCTATTTTAACACGAATTAGTAGGATATTACCGACTTTTGACGTCGAAAAGGTCTGTATTTACTTAATTTCCTGTATCATTCGCAATTATTATGAAAATGTGGCATTTCATAGATATAATTATGTATTCACAACAACAAAAAATATGTCGGCATTATGAATTTGGCAGCACCGTAAGGTTTTCGCTCTGACACTAAGGGTTACTGAAAGTAGCAAGGCGAATTTTGCTCGAGCGTTGTCTTACGATCCCCTTATTGCGTTTGTATCTGCCTGGTTGTAGCTCTGCTACAAAAGAATTAAATATCTGGCTTTCAGCGAGTCTCGAAAGGCGAACGAAAGCAGCTTGCACCTGGTAGCCAAACATGTTTCTTGGAAACTGGCTTTTTCCTAAAGTGGGAAGACATTCTTTTGTGGTTGAATTGTTGGCAAATGTCAGTCAGACGTGTGCCGTTGGTCTAAGCGTTTCGGTGTGTTGAATTTGTACCAATGATTTTTATACAGGTTTTTTCTGTCCGAAGTAGAGAGTTGAAGTCTTCCATTAGTATTTTCACGTCATCTTGGTCAATTTTTCTCATAGTATTTTCGAGTGTGTTCCAGAATATTTCTACATTTTCGGTGTTTTCCTTATTTTCGATGTTGGTGGGGGCATGTGCATTTATGAGTGTATATTTTTTATAGGGGCTCTGAATGAGCATAGTCATAAGTCGATTGTCGATGGGTGTGATTTCTTTGACAGAGTTGATGATAGATCTGTGCTCGAGGAACGCAATGCCGAAGATTGGTACGCCTTTCGCTACCTTTTGTTGTATTTTGCTCTTGAAGATGCCATGGTTTCCGTAATGCAAGTTTTAATTGTCAATTAGTCATGGTTCTTGAACAGCAATGATGAGAATTTTTTGTCGGTAGATTTCTTTTGTGAGATTATTTAGGTTTCTTGTTTGGATCAAGGTATCGATGTTTAGCTTTCAAATGAATGTTTTCTGCTTGTAGTGAAATTTTCCAGAGTTGTTCGATATTCTCTGCCGTGCTAACCGGGACTCCCCAGAGTGCGAAAATCCAGATTGTGTACCACCTGAGGTAAAGTTACCTTTGCTTGCATAGTTCATGTTTTCTTGTGTTTCATTGGTTAGGCCTGGGTGATACCGGGACCGGACAGGACCAGAGGGTGTTGAAGCCTTTGGAAGCAAATATTTTCAGCCAAGCTCATTGAGCTAACAGACGGTGACCAGAGTAGAGGTGATTTTCGCTCAGACGTGTCTGGATTTTGGGTTCAACGGATTGAGTAGCCGTTCAGGATTGTTAGTATTTGGTTCACCCCAAGTATTTGATTTCATCGGTACCACCCATATAGGGGAGGGTTTTCCCTATCGGCCACAAGGGATTTTTATTATTATTATTATTATTGTCATTATGTCATCAGCAAATCCGATATGGTGTACCATCCCACCACTGAAACAGATGTGTATTGTTCGATTCCGTATTGCCAATCAAATAAGTATGGGTTATAATTACGTTGCATTGCTGCTAGTCGACATATTTCTCACTTTTTCTAAGACAGTTGCTAGCTGTTACTCCATCATAGGAATTTATGTGCGCAGCACTGTTGCAATACAGACGTTCAAATTATCCGATTTCTGTAATCTCATTGCGGTACAAGATCGTCCTAATCGGACTCAGCCAGTCAGTTGTAATGTGGATATCCGACTACGACTCTCATCATATGATAGACAGGGTAAACCACATTCTTAATCGGACTGTTGAATCCAGACAACTTATCTATGACAGGGCCTGAATTCTTAAACACTGTGGAAAATAATAATCCAATGTGCTTATTACAAATACGTTATTGAAATATAAATATATGAACTGACCAGATAACAGTTTATTTACAGGAGCAGAGCCCCATCCATCATAGAAGAGCAGTGCGTGATTGGTTTCAGGGCCAAGAGAGGATAAAGCTGTTGCCGTTTGTTCCACGATCACAAAACATCAACCAGATAGAGAATATGTGGGCAGAGGTAACAAGGTCATTGCCATGTGGACCTACAAGTGCAAGCAACCTGTGGACGAAAATAGAAAACGTATGGTGGGAAGTAAACCATCACGCAACACTGTCGACGACTTAATGAAATCAATTCCCCTACGCCCTCGAGAAATCTTACGTAATGATCGTGGGTGGGTTGGTTAAAAAAATGGCTCTGAGCACTATAGGACTTAACTATGGAGGTCATCAGCCCCCTAGAACTTAGAACTTCTTAAACCTAACTAACCTAAGGACATCACACACATCCATGCCCGAGGCAGGATTGGAAGATGCGACCGTAGCGGTCTCGCTGTTCCAGACTGGAGCGCCGAGAACCGCTCGGCTACTCCGGCCGGCTGGATTGGTTACTAAAAGCATACTCGTCCACAAAACCCATGTGAACAATTATCTGATAATAAGTGAAGCTTTGCTTTGTCGCAGCTCTTTAGCATACAACAAGTCCATTTACTTTCAGTCCCCTCCTTACAATTATTGCAATGCAAGGTAATTGAAAAATCTCATCCACTCGACGCCAACTGAGGAACTGACCGGGGCATGTGTTGTTCAACACACAGTAGTTGTCACCCTCACTGCAATCAATGATTGTTTGTGTGTGTGTGTGTGTGTGTGTGTGTGTGTGTGTGTGTGTGTGTGTGTGTTTTCGTGTTAACGCACAATCTGTATCAATACTATTAACATTAGAGAGACAACCAACAATAAATATTGCATCAAATATGACTGTAAAGTATTTTAATGCGATGGGAAGTTACGAACTGAATTTTTACCCAACCCACGTCCTACATGTTACGGTAAGTAAGATGTATTAACTCCATAGTATCGTTAGCAGAGACAGTGCGCTCTTGTAGTCGCGGCTCGCGACTAGTGCAGCGATTAGCAGTGCCCAATGCCGCCGCGATTTGTTTATGTTGGCTGAGCGTGGACACTGCAGCACACGCTTCGCCCTAATCAGAAAGAAAACACCTTGGCTCTGACTGCAGTGAGCGAATATCACTGCCTGCGTGTTCTTATAGTAACCAACGTGAGACTCTACTCACAGGTACCATGGAGCAATTGCAACGGGTATCATGTCATTACTCATGAGAATATTAACCAGTGATGAAATGTCCACTCTATTTGAATCCCAAAAAAATAGGAACCTTCTCTCAAAGGAATGTGAGGTGATATCAAAATTTATCCAGCGTACAAAAATTAACTGCAGGGCTTTCATGTATGCAGAGATAGCACACAAGGAAATATTATGTCTTGGAAGCGTATGTTTCATTTCCTCTTCTCATATCAACGCCCTTGTTTTAATATGAAGTGAGAAAATTAACACGGAAAACTAAAGTTCATGAGAACCATGTAAGTCATTTCCTCTTCTCATATCACAACTTTTGTTTTAGTATGAAGTAAAAAAACAAACAGTTTAGGGTTCTGAAGCATAATATGACACCAGAATCTTATCGTAGGCGCTATCGGAAACGCAAAAAGCAGGGAGCTGTCCATTTTTTTGTCCAAGAGTCTGTTTCCTTTCATGCATTACTCCAGCTAGGAGATTCTTGTTTAAGGACTTGTGGGCATCAACTTCTTCAGCAGAACAAGCCTTATGTTATTGTGCTAATTACGGTATGGAAAAAATGCAACAAAGACGAGTTCCGCTAGAGCAGTGAGGATATTTGCACATGTGTGTATTCAGCAATGACAGCCAGCTGCCACAACACTTCACAGAATCCTTGCGGCAAGCAACACAACTGTGCGTGCACTTCAGACTTCAGTCAGTGAGACGTCAGAAGATGGATGAAAACGTCAAATTAACGTCGCTTTTCGAGTCGTATTCAATCCACAATGAGGTGTTATTAAGGTAGTTGAGCGTTCTAGCAATTACACTTTTATAATTCCCGTATGAGTATTTCGATAGCCAAAAGAACCCGTTAGTGTGAAACAATCGGGAACTCCATTAATATCAAACTGCAAGAACCTGAGACAATACGTGGACTCTTCTCTTCGCTGGGTGACCTATTACTGTTATTCAGCATTCTCTCCGTCCTAGTTGTAATGCAAATGGAACTTCAGAGGCGCTTTCCGCTATGCTTGACAAACATCAGCAACCTGTAATCACTGAGAGTCACAACTGCGTGATGATAATGGTTCAGGTTGTCAGTACTTGTGGTGGTGTTATGCTGTCAGACTGCTTACAGTAACGTTAATGGTGGCGCACATAATTTAGCGCTGACTACCTACTTAAGTAAAGATAGTGTTGTGGCGTCGTCGCAATCCTGCTTGTATTGTTCGTAAATACTTGTATACTTCAGCTTGTATACTTTCAGCACCAGGTAGGCGGAGGCAAAGAGGACAGGGGTCGAAGAACCGAGGCCTGGGCACAATGCCACCCCCATACCTGTCACTGAGCAGATGCATTATTCCCATGTATTCCATGTTTGCACCCGTATATTCCTTCAAATTGTAGAACAAAACTGAAGTAGTAATTAAGGTAAAATAAATTACAGATTGCCATCTCCAATGGCGTGCGTTCCTTGTAGAGCATAACTTATAACAGTGACAAGGGTGACGGAAAAATATATAACAAACATTCATTCAGAAATATATTCACAATTTAAGTTATTATGCACAGGATGCATATGAGGTATGTAAAGAAGCCATATATTTTTAAACAAATAAAAGAAATTTCGGAGCCGCAGGGGTTTTGCGAAATTAGGACAGTTCTGATTTTAGATCCAACGTAAAAGAACATTCCAGGAATTAAAAAAAAGGGAAAGAATAGTATTCTGCTTCTAATGAATAAAATTGCCCACCTCTTTGTAGCCGACATAAAGCAATAGATGAAAGATTTTAAACCATTCCTTTTTTTTTTTATTTTTCTTCAGCTTAAAATGTTCTTCTGCAATATAGAACATGTACTCTACTAAGTTCTAAGTTTGATTTGTTGTGACGTAAAACACAAACTGTCCTAGAAGCCACGAATAACTGTTATTCTTTGCGGACGGTAACATTTCCAGTCGGGTTGTAAAGCTTCAGTTATCGGTATAATACTTTCGGCGGTTCTATTGACAGTGCTGGTTTCTTCCTAGTCCAGTTCCAGATTCTGATTCAATTTTCACATAAGAAGATGTGCGCTACAGTTTCTACAAGCCGTCATTTGTCGCAGTAAGGAGATGGTCTCAATTTGATTTTCCAAAATCGTTCCGCTGTGGGTATGGTTTCGTTTACAAAGTCGCACCATACGGCACTTACTCTAGTTAGTATAATTTTATTGTTGATATTTTTCCAGACTTTCCTCCAGTTTTTTTGTAGGTTAATTTACCGGAATTGGTTTTTGAAGACTATGTCTGGTAATATAATGTTGGTTTGTGGAGGTAGAAGTCTTATAAAGCTCCAATCGCCATAGTACTTTCGGGCGTAATCTAGGCTGGCGTGCTACGTTAACAGGAGCGCTCCTATTCCCTGGATCTAACGAGGGGAACAGAAGTTTCGTGATGCCTGTCTTAGTGGCATGTATTAGTTTATAAGCACGTCTTTAATTCCAAGTCCTCCGTTTTGCCTCTGCAAAGTCGCCGTGTCGAAGGGTACTTTGAAGATATTTTGTTTCCACACATACCAAGAGGCTACAGCTAATATTTTATGTGCAGTGACCTGTAGTATCGGTAAGACTGCTGCGGTATGATATATTTTTCTAAGTATGTATGTATTTATAATCTGAACTTTGTGCAGTCGGTCTAACGATCGCATGTCATGGTCCTTCAACAAGGTTCTGATGACATTAAGCTTCCGCTCCCAATTGTTCGTGGCCATGCGCTTGGGATTCGCCTTTAACTGCAATCCGAGTTGGAGACACTCTTCAGTTACATCTAACCAGTGCGCACCTATTGCACTAATGTAAGAACCGAGATGCAGTATTTTGGTATTAAAATATTGTAAATCTGGGTTCGAATATGGTCAGGCACAAATTTTCATCTGACGCTGTTGTTCTAATTTAATGCCCATGGCAGCCTGGATATCTGTCTTTGATTGCTCACATTGTCTATACCTCACTGGACGTGCTACTGCAACTGTAGCCAAAGATTCCAATTCCACTGGAAAAGTATGTTTCAAGTCAGATGGTTTTGCTCCTCCCCTACTGTCATTGAAAACGATCACAACGAAATTAAGTATAGGTATCCTATGAAACCCTTGAGTTCATACTGCGATGCTGTGAAGAAAAAGTAGTTTTCACAATTATCAGATGACAGATGGAGTTTGCCAGATTCCACTAATTATGATTGCATCATTAACTGATGGTTCACAGGCGCTTTTCTGCCGCTTATTGTAGCTGTTATTTGTATGTTAGAGCTGGAGTGCGCACCTATTGCACTAATGTAAGAACCGAGATGCAGTATTTTGGTATTAAAATATTGTAAATCTGGGTTCGAATATGGTCAGGCACAAATTTTCATCTGACGCTGTTGTTCTAATTTAATGCCCATGGCAGCCTGGATATCTGTCTTTGATTGCTCACATTGTCTATACCTCACTGGACGTGCTACTGCAACTGTAGCCAAAGATTCCAATTCCACTGGAAAAGTATGTTTCAAGTCAGATGGTTTTGCTCCTCCCCTACTGTCATTGAAAACGATCACAACGAAATTAAGTATAGGTATCCTATGAAACCCTTGAGTTCATACTGCGATGCTGTGAAGAAAAAGTAGTTTTCACAATTATCAGATGACAGATGGAATTTGCCAGATTCCACTAATTATGATTGCATCATTAACTGATGGTTCACAGGCGCTTTTCTGCCGCTTATTGTAGCTGTTATTTGTATGTTAGAGCTGGAAGAATAGAAACATCAAATTTTCGCCATATGGAATGTTCGAATTCACCTCGTTTCGAGCAAAGGCAGAATATCCGTCACGAAAGCTGACAACAATAAGCCAGGCCATGCCTGTCTTCTGGTGGATGTGGTAAGGACAGTGATCTCAATAACAGTAGTGTACAGCAAATATACGTTGCCAATTCAACCACTGGAGAAGTTCCAAAACTGTGAATCGCGTCTGGTGAAAACGCTTTCAAGGTTTCGATCCGATTAAGACAGTAAAACACAAATAATTGTCGCAGTTATTAATTTGTGCATCGATGTATTACAAGTAATTGCACTCTAGCCCCTAAACCTAGTTACAGAAATGCGAATAAGACTCATGGGCATATAATGAGGATCTTGCGGCCCTTGTCACCCGCAACTTTGAGACGAAGCTATAGTCACTTCCGAGGTCACACACAGAACACATCAACTGGTATCCTTCCTGGCACTATAACTGAAACTTGGCAACAGCGCAGAATATGTTTGGCAACTCTGTGCCGACGAGTTACTTCCTTGATGGCACAGAACTATCCTGGTAAATTCACTTGATATTATCGTGTCATTTCAACTGAATACTGTGAGTGATTTTCTCTTGAGACGTGACATAAGGATATCAGTTAATGCTTTTGAGTCAACGAAAGTGGTTCCACACGGGAAATACAACTACTCTCGTCTCGTATGTTGCGATTTATTTGCCATAGCGGCTACTGAGCCAATAAGTACGTCAAAGACCGAGCTCCTAGGTAATGTGCTTGCCTGTCAGGTGCACGCTGCCTTTGTTCGCCTTTCGAGACTCGCTGAATGCAAGATTTTTAATTCTTTTGTAGCAGAACTACAAGCAGGCAGATACAAATTCAATGAGGGTATCGTAAGACAACGCTCTAGCAAAATTCGTCTTGCTACTTTTAGTAACCCTTAGTATCAAAGCGAGAAACCTTACGGTACTGCCAAATTCATAATGCCAGTTTTGTTTTCTGCCGACATATTTGATGTTGTTGTGCATACGTAATTTTATCTATGGGCTGCCACATTTTCATAATACTTATGAAGCAAATCATGTGAGGTAACCCTTTCTGGATGCGCTCTGTATCTTCCTGGATGTCGAGGGAGTTCTAGTAATACGACTTTCAAGTAAATGGTTAGAGATGAATAACCTAGTGGTGAATGAACTCATAGATGAGCTGATTGCGAGAGACTACTCTCTTGAAAAGAATATGTAGACAATTTATTCAGAGTAAGACTTAGAAAATTTGCTAGTACTGTTAAACCTATGTGCACTGAACATTGTGAAAAAGTATTTAAAGACGAGCCGCACGAAAATTGGTGTAGTAATATTTATGGGGAAGCATGTCCAGCACATATACTGAAAAATTATGTTTCTCGATGAAACTTTAGAGAGGGTTGTAGTGTATCTAGAGGTAGCCCTGGATGGAAAACTATTATGAACACCTCACATAAAGAATATGTTCCACAGCGAAAGATAATCTTATAAGCACTAGAAGTTGCTGTAGGATAACTGGGTTCTAAACCCAGTACGTACTGGATATACACCTCTGCAAAAATACCATTCATAATTTATTGTCATATAATATGAACACAGTCGAACAGAAAGTGGCTGCTAGGGAGTCTGGCAAAGTGCCGAGACTGGCCAGCTTACACAAACGGATGGAATTAGCAGGACATCCACTCTTGGGATGGATATCAGGCTAGACATGCCCTCCTTACACCTTTGGCTTAAAATGGAGGCCGCAGCAGGGGCATAAAGGCTAAAAATTGTAAATAACTGGATATAGTTAGAATATACGGAATCCCAAATCAGTATGTCGATGGCTGGGGAAATGCCGACTAACTATACAATAACTTCTATCTGTTTCAATAAACCTTGCCATGTAACAGTTGGAAGCAGGGAGCAGTGGAAGAACGAACCACTACACCGTTCAGGAGACATAATATAGCGGTATACTGACAGGTCGAAAACAGATGAAAGCACCGGGTCTGGTGTACTGCCTAGAATCTCTGTAGGGAAGATGGCCACAGTATTACATGGTATCTTCTATCAGCATGTGCACGAAGGAGAATTAGAGTAGACCTTACAAAAATCGTAGCATCTACTTCTACTCAGACAGTCAAGCAGCTCTGAAATCTCTATCAGCCCCTGCAACTAGACCGAAGGTCGTTGCAGAATGCCATGACGCATTATCTTTCGGACATGTCCGAAAGAACAGACACCACACATACATCCATATACAGAGTGTTTCAGGAGGAATATTAGATATTTTAGCAGGTGGCAGTACAGACGAATTGCATAAAAAAATTCCATATAAATGCGTCCACATTTTATTGTGTACAGACATACAGCTGTTAGTACGTAACCCTAACAAACTCAAAACAAAGGCAACGAGGGCATTCAAAGTTAATTTTGAAAAATTCCGCCACCAACTTCAATGCACATTTGACTTCTCTTCATAACACCACGCGTAGGTCGTCTTTGCGTTCTTTTATGAGGGCTGCACTATTCATAATCCGAACGATCAAATCGGCGCTTGGGTTTACTAGACTTCGCCTTTAACCATCCCCACAGGCAAAAATCGAAAGAGATAAGGTCTGTGGACCTTGAAGGTTAAGAAAAGCGTCCATATGTAATGATCCATCTTCCGGGAAATGTTAGGTTTGGATAATGTCACCTGACGACTAGAATGTGCAGGAGCCCCGTCATGCTGGAGGAACATAAGCATTCTTGTAGCCAAATGAACCTCTTCCAATGACGCTGTAAGCTCATTTTCAAGGAAGTGTAGACAACTGGGTCCCGTAAGGGCCAACATACGAAACGAAAATGCATTGAACCCAGCTATATGTATGTTCAATAAAAATTGGACGCATGTTATATGTCATTATTTCAACAATTTGTCTATACTACCATCTCCTACAATATTTACTATTCCTCCTGAAACATCCTGTGTAATTATTTGGGTCTCCACGGGTCATCGAAAGTTTTCAGTGCTACACGCACGACATCGTCCGATCCTCGCGGGAATACAGTGTGGACGCGAGCTAGTGGAACAATGGCAGGGGGCTACCGCGCATGTGGTATGCGGCAAAAATGGGAATTCGCGTCTGACGAGTAGCGTGTGTAGATAGGTGCTGCAGAGAGGTTGACTGCTGTGCCATGACAGTGTCCACCGTCGGAGGTTCGAATCCTCCCTCGGGCGTGGTTGTGTGTGTTGTCCATAGCGTGAGTTAGTTTAACTTAAATTAAGTAATGTGTAAGCTTAGGGACCGATGACCTAAGCAGCTTGGTCTCATCAGTTCTTACCACAAATTTACAAAATTTTAATACCAAAATACTGCATCTCGATCCTTACAATAGTGCAATAGACGCGCACTGGTTAGATGTAACTGAAGAGAGTCTCCAACTCCGACTGTGGTTAAGGGCGAATCCCAAGCGCATGCCCACGAACAGATGGGGGCGCAATGCCATCCAAACCTTGTTGAAGGACCATGACATGCGATCGTTAGACCGACTGCACAAAGTTCAGATTATAAATACATACATACTTAGAAAAATATATCATACCGCAGCAGTCTTACCGATACTACAGGTCACTGCGCATAAAATATTAGCTGTAGCCTCTTGGTATGTGTGGAAACAAAATATCTTCAAAGTACCCTTCGACACGGCGACTTTGCAGAGGCAAAACGGAGGACTTGGAATTAAAGACGTGCTTTTAAACTAATACATGCCACTAAGACAGGCATCACGAAACTTCTGTTCCCCTCGTGAGATCCAGGGAATAGGAACGCTCCTGTTAATGTAGCACGCCAGCCTAGATTACTCCCGAAAGTACTATGGCGATTGGAGCTTTATAAGACTTCTACCACCACAAACCAACAATATATTACCAGACATCGTCTTCAAAAACCAATTCCGGTAAATTAACCTACAAAAAAACTGGAGGAAAGTCAGGAAAAATATCAACAATAAAATTATACCAACTAGAGTAAGTGCCGTATGGTACGACTTTGTAAACGAAACCATACCCACAGCGGAACGATTATGGAAAATCAAATTGAGACCATCTCCTTACTGCGACAAATGACGGCTTGTAGAAACTGTAGCGCACATCTTCTTATGTGAAAATTGAATCAGAATTTGGAACTGGACTAGGAAGAAATCAGCACTGTCAATAGAACCGCCGAAAGTATTATACCGACAACTGAAGCATTACAACCCGACTGGAAATGTTACCGTCCGCAAAGAATAACAGTTATTCGTGGCTTCTAGGACAGTTTGTGTTTTACGTCACAACAAATCAAACTTAGAACTTAGTAGAGTACATGTTCTATATTGCAGAAGAACATTTTAAGCTGAAGAAAAATAAAAAAAAAAGGAATGGTTTAAAATCTTTCATCTATTGCTTTATGTCGGCTACAAAGAGGTGGGCAATTTTATTCATTAGAAGCAGAATACTATTCTTTCCCTTTTTTTTTAATTCCTGGAATGTTCTTTTACGTTGGATCTAAAATCAGAACTGTCCTAATTTCGCAAAACCCCTGCGGCTCCGAAATTTCTTTTATTTGTTTAAAAATATATGGCTTCTTTACATACCTCATATGCATCCTGTGCATAATAACTTAAATTGTGAATATATTTCTGAATGAATGTTTGTTATATATTTTTCCGTCACCCTTGTCACTGTTATAAGTTATGCTCTACAAGGAACGCACGCCATTGGAGATGGCAATCTGTAATTTATTTTACCTTAATTACTACTTCAGTTTTGTTCTACAATTTGAAGGAATATACGGGTGCAAACATGGAATACATGGGAATAATGCATCTGCTCAGTGACAGGTATGGGGGTGGCATTGTGCCCAGGCCTCGGTTCTTCGACCCCTGTCCTCTTTGCCTCCGCCTACCTGGTGCTGAAAGTATACAAGCTGAAGTATACAAGTATTTACGAACAATACAAGCAGGATTGCGACGACGCCACAACACTATCTTTAGTTAAGTAGGTAGTCAGCGCTAAATTATGTGCGCCACCATTAACGTTACTGTAAGCAGTCTGACAGCATAACACCACCACAAGTACTGACAACCTGAACCATTATCATCACGCAGTTGTGACTCTCAGTGATTACAGGATGCTGATGTTTGTCAAGCATAGCGGAAAGCGCCTCTGAAGTTCCATTTGCATTACAACTAGGACGGAGAGAATGCTAAATAACAGTAATAGGTCACCCAGCGAAGAGAAGAGTCCACGTATTGTCTCAGGTTCTTGCAGTTTGATATTAATGGAGTTCCCGATTGTTTCACACTAACGGGTTCTTTTGGCTATCGAAATACTCATACGGGAATTATAAAAGTGTAATTGCTAGAACGCTCAACTACCTTAATAACACCTCATTGTGGATTGAATACGACTCGGAAAGCGACGTTAATTTGACGTTTTCATCCATCTTCTGACGTCTCACTGACTGAAGTCTGAAGTGCACGCACAGTTGTGTTGCCTGCCGCAAGGATTCTGTGAAGTGTTGTGGCAGCTGGCTGTCATTGCTGAATACAGACATGTGCAAATATCCTCACTGCTCTAGCGGAACTCGTCTTTGTTGCATTTTTTCCATACCGTAATTAGCACAATAACATAAGGCTTGTTCTGCTGAAGAAGTTGATGCCCACAAGTCCTTAAACAAGAATCTCCTAGCTGGAGTAATGCATGAAAGGAAACAGACTCTTGGACAAAAAAATGGACAGCTCCCTGCTTTTTGCGTTTCCGATAGCGCCTACGATAAGAATCTGGTGTCATATTATGCTTCAGAACCCTAAACTGTTTGTTTTTTTACTTCATACTAAAACAAAAGTTGTGATATGAGAAGAGGAAATGACTTACATGGTTCTCAAGAACTTTAGTTTTCAGTGTTTATTTTCTCACTTCATATTAAAACAAGGGCGTTAATATGAAAAGAGGAAATGAAATATTCGCTTCCAAGACATAATATTTCCTTGTGTGCTATTACTGCATACATGAAAGCCCTGCAGTTAATTTTTGTATGTTGGATAAATTTTGATATCACCTCACATTTCTTTGTGAGAAGGTTCCTATTTTCTTGGGATTTAAATAGATTGAACATTTCGTCGCTGGTTAATATTCTGATGACTAATGACACGAAACCCGTTGCAATTGCTCCATGGTACCTGTGAGTAGAGTCTCATGTTTGTTACTATAAGAACACGCAGGCAGTGATATCCGCTCACTGCAGCCAGAGCCAAGGTGATTTCTTTCTGATTAGGGCGAAGCGTGTGCTGCAGTGTCCACGCTCAGCCAACATAATCAAATCGCGGCGGCATTGGGCACTGCTAATCGCTGCACTAGTCGCGAGCCGCGACTACAAGAGCGCACTGTCTCTTCTAACGATACTATGGAGTTAATACATCTTACTTAAAGTAACATGCAGGACGTGGGTTGGGTAAAAATTCAGTTTGTAACTTCCCATCGAATTAAAATACTTTACAGTCATATTTGATGCAATATTTATTGTTGGTTGTCTCTCCAATGTTAATTGTATTGATTCAGATTTTGCGTTAACACGAAAACACACACACACACACACACACACACACACACACACACACACACAAACAATCATTGATTGCAGTGAGGGTGACAACTACTGTGTGTTGAACAACACATGCCCCGGTCAGTTCCTCAGTTGGCGTCGAGTGGATGAGATTTTTCAATTACCTTGCATTGCAATAATTGTAAGGAGGGGACTAAAAGTAAATGGACTTGTTGTATGCTAAAGAGCTGCGACAAAGCAAAGCTTGACTTATTATCAGATAATTGTCCACATGGGTTTTGTGGACGAGTATGCTTTTAGTAACCAACCCAGCCGGCCGGAGTAGCCGAGCGGTTCTCGGCGCTCCAGTCTGGAACAGCGCGACCGCTACGGTCGCAGGTTCCAATTCTGCCTCGGGCATGGATGTGTGTGATGTTCTTAGGTTAGTTAGGTTTAAGTAGTTCTAAGTTCTAGGGGACTGATGACCTCCATAGTTAAGTCCCATAGTGCTCAGAGCCATTTTTTTAACCAACCCACCCACGATCATTACGTAAGATTTCTCGAGGGCGTAGGGGAATTGATTTCATTAAGTTGTCGACAATGTAGCGTGATTGTTTACTTCCCACCATACGTTTTCTATATCCGTCCAAAGGTCGCTTGCACTTGTAGGTCCACATGGCAATGACCTTGTTACCTCTGCCCACATATTCTCTATCTGGTTGATGTTTTGTGATCGTGGAACAAACGGCTACAGCTTTATCCTCTCTTGGCCCTGAAACCAATCACGCACTGCTCTTCTATGATGCACGGGGCTCCGCTCCTGTAAATAAACTGTTATCTGGTGAGTTCATATATTTATATTTCAATAACGTATTTGTAATAAGCACATTGGATTATTGTTTTCCACAGTGTTTAAGAATTCAGGCCCTGTCATAGATAAGTGGTCTGGATTCAACAGTCCGATTAAGAATGTGGTTTACCCAGTCTGTCATATGATGAGAGTCGTAGTCGGATATCCACATTACAACTGACTGGCTGATTCCGATTAGGACGATCTTGTACCGCAATGAGGTTACAGAAATCGGATAATTTGAACGTCTGTATTGCAACAGTGCTGCGCACATAAATTCCTATGATGGAGTAACAGCTAGCAACTGTCTAAGAAAAAGTGAGAAACATGTCGACTAGCAGCAATGTAACGTAATTATAACCCATACTTATTTGATTGGCAATACGGAATCGAACAATACACATCTGTTTCAGTGGTGGGATGGTACACCATATCGGATTTGCTGATGACATAATGACAATAATAATAATAATAATAAAAATCCCTTGTGGCCGATAGGGAAAACCCTCCCCTATATGGGTGGTACCGATGAAATCAAATACTTGGGGTGAACCAAATACTAACAATCCTGAACGGCTACTCAATCCGTTGAACCCAAAATCCAGACACGTCTGAGCGAAAATCACCTCTACTCTGGTCACCGTCTGTTAGCTCAATGAGCTTGGCTGAAAATATTTGCATCCAAAGGCTTCAACACCCTCTGGTCCTGTCCGGTCCCGAAATCACCCAGGTCAAACCAATGAAACACAAGAAAACATGAACTATGCAAGCAAAGGTAACTTTACCCCAGGTGGTACACAACCTAGATTTTCGCACTCTGGAGAGTCCCGGTTAGCACGGCAGAGAATATCGAACAACTCTGGAAAATTTCACTACAAGCAGAAAACATTCATTTGAAAGCTAAACATCGATACCTTGATCCAAACAAGAAACCTAAATAATCTCACAAAAGAAATCGACCGACAAAAAATTCTCATCCTTGCTGTTAGAGAACCATGACTAATTGACAATTAAAACTTGCATTACGGAAACCATGGCATCTTCAAGAGCAAAATACAACAAAAGGTAGCGAAAGGCGTACCAACCTTCGGCATTGCATTCCTCGAGCACAGATCTATCATCAACTCTGTCAAAGAAATCACACCCATCGACAATCGACTTATGACTATGCTCATTCAGAGCCCCTATAAAAAATATACACTCATAAATGCACATGCCCCCACCAGCATCGAAATTAAGGAAAACACCGAAAATGTCGAAAAATTCTGGAACACACTCGAAAATACTAAGAGCAAAACTGACCAAGATGACGTGAAAACACTAATGGTAGACATAAACGCCCTACTTGGGAGAAAAAAAACTGTATAAAAATCATTGGTACAAATTCAACACTTCGAAACGCTTAGACCAACGGCACACGTCTGACTGACATTTGCCAACAATTCAACCACAAAAGAATGTCTTCCCAATTTAGGAAAAAGCCAGTTTCCAAGAAACATGTTTGGCTGCCAGGTGCAAGCTGCTTTCGTTCGCCTTTCGAGACTCGCTGAAAGCCAGATATTTAATTCTTTTGTAGCAGAGCTACAACCAGGCAGATACAAACGCAATAAGGGGATCGTAAGACAACGCTCGAGCAAAATTCGCCTTGCTACTTTCAGTAATCCTTAGTGTCAGAGCGAAAACCTTACGGTGCTGCCAAATTCATAATGCCGACATATTTTTTGTTGTTGTGAATACATAATTATATCTATGAAATGCCACATTTTCATAATAATTGCGAATGATACAGGAAATTAAGTAAATACAGACCTTTTCGAAGTCAAAAGTCGGTAATATCCTACTAATTCGTGTTAAAATAGGCTCAATCGTCTTACAGACACTTAATGCTTTATTAAGATGGACTGCCGTCGTGATGCTTCTGTAGTAAGCTGAATGTAATTTGTATTAGTACAGTGAATATTTTAATTGCATTTTCCATTAGTTTACTAAACGCACCAGTAATCATCAAAGAGAAATTAATCAGCAGCAGAATTTTCTTTCAAGATATCTAAAACGATATGACAATGCTAAAGTTGTTTACAAATTCTACGCCAGTAGGAACCTACTGGTTCCAGCGATATCATTATACCAGAGTAGTTTTAAGAGTATTTTCGTCTAGAAATGAATTGCCTTGACGGTTGACCGATCAAGAGCGGGAAAGGTAAAATTTTACGAATATATGACGAGAGGGACGTTTGAGAGAGGACTTCTCTATTAATACAAGTGCCTGAGAGACGACTTTCCTATCAGTGTCCTGGATAGTTTTGTTTCTCAAATCAACACAGTGCGTCATCATGTAGTAGGACAGGTGATGTAGTTGTGTTGCTCGATTTTCTTACACTGAGACCGAAAGGTGTCTCAGTTGTTGCCAACAAATTCCAGCTGTGTTGCATACAGCCCTTGGAGCAGAATTCGTAGCCCAAAACACACTTTTGGAACTATCAGATGTAAAATATTATGTTCACACTACTCTTTGCTCGAGTTTATGTCTTTTGGTGGGGCTCAACCTTTCATTACTTCTTAGGAAGTTAACGATAAAGGCATCATAACACGTCATCAGTAACAGTACTGCATACGAATGCTCAATGAGCGTCCTGATGACGTTCAATAATAGTCACTCCGTTGATGTTTGTTGTTTCGAATTAGAGCATGCAGTACTCCTACACCAGACTTCTGAACTTTGCCTGTTGAATGCAAATGTCGCTTGATGGTAAAATGGTAATCTATCACATATATCAGTAGTCGAGACTTCCTTAAGGTGAAAAATCATTCATGCCAGAACGATCTTTGTTGAAACAAGAATATCTTTTTCTGGCGTATTTTTCCCAATAGCACTCGCTCCACACACAATTCAAATCTTTCTACCTGCCTCCTCTGCATTCACCCCTCTGTTATACCAAAAGTAAACGTTGTGTTGCAGATGTTACACCTTTTTCCACTTGCGACTCAATTTTACAATGCTTAACTGTAGTTCATGATTTTCGAGTATGCAAAATCCAATGCTTAACTGCAAGATGATAACTAGAACTTCAAATTCGAAAATGACAGTTGATACATACACTGACAGCGTGACGCCGCGATCACATGGGCAGCGCTGGATTTCAGGCGGCGGGTGGCGTCTGGCCGGTGGCCGGTAGCCGCTGCAGCGCGTGGAAACGCTCGAGCGTAAGCTGTCATGATCGCGACGCAGCCACGAGCTGTCCTGCGGAATTGTTGCTGGAATACTTGTTATTGCTGGTGGGTAAGCGAATTATCTTCGATGTTCAGTCAGACTCATAACTTTAGACCGAAATGTGGTAAAAAAAAAAAAAAAATACAGGCGGACGCGAACAGGCGACTATAAGTTTAGAGCGCACGACACTTGCCACTAGACCACGGGCTCTCACAGTTCGACAATGTCTCGGAAGTAGACAACACTTCCTCCTAACACTTCCGCATCTTACAGTGTTGCCAGATTGTGCATATGGCCGGACTTAGAGTTGTCAGGGGCGGTCAGTTTTATTGGCCACCTTAAGTGAATGACTCGGACTTAGTCTCTGTGGCGGCCGGCCGGCGGTCAGTTTTATTGTCTAAGACTGTACATATCTACAAGAACAAAGAGGGAACACTAATGGAAGATCAAGAACGAAGAGCTCGGATTGAAAAGGGTGTAAAACAGGGATGTAATTTTTTGACACCACTGTTCAGTCTATCCATTGAAAAAGCACTGACAGGTGTAAAAGAAACGTTCAAGAGTAGGATTAAAGTCACGGTGAATGGATATCAATGATTAGATCCGTTGATGACACTGTAACCTTCATTAAAAGTGAAGAAGGATTACAGTACGTGTAAAACCGAAAGCACAGTCTAATGAATACAGATATGGAGCGAGAGTAAACCGAAGGAAGGCGAATGTAATCAGGAGCAACAAGAATGAGATTAGAGGTAATTGTAAATCAAATTTGGAGACCAGGAAATAGACGAAGCTAAGGAATGCTGCTTTGGAAGCAAAATAACACATGATAGACGAAGCACGGTGGAGATTAAAAGATTGTCGTAGGGGTAGGAGGCATCTTGTTTAAGAGGATTCTGCTAGTATCAGACATCGGACTTCATCCGAGGGAGAAATATCTAAGAATGTACGTTTGCACCACAGCTTTTTAAGGTAGTGGAAACCGAAAAAGAGGAGAATCGAAGCGTCGATGTGGTGTTACAGAAGGGTGTTGAAAATTAGTGGAACTGAAAAGTAGGGAATGAGTAAGTCTTCTGCAGTATCGGCGAAAACACGAATATTCGAAAAACAACTGACAAGATGAAGTAACAGAATGCTCGGGCATGTAAAACATAAGGAGCTATAGAGGTTAGAAACTATAGATGAAGTCAGAGATTTGAATACGTTCAATAAACATCTGAGGATGCGGCATGTGAGACATCTGAGAACAGCTCCCATGAAACGAGAGGTTAAGACAGAAGATGAAGACAGAGACTAGAATATGTCCAACAAATAAATGAGGAAGCAGGTTGAGAACGCTATTCTGAAAAGATGAAGATACCACGAGAGATGATTTTGTGGAGGGCTGCAGTGAACAGTCGGAAGAGTAATGACTTTAGAAGACTGATGACGTCAAAACAAAGGTCTCTGTACCAGCGCTAAATTTTCAGTTGGTGGTAATAGAATCATACGTAACACTGTCCTTTCTATGCTACTTACAAGATTTTCCCATGAATTCCTTTTCTCACCAATACTATTATTTCGTATATAAAACTTTAATCTTTATTGCTCTTTGGGGCTACGCTCCCAGTGTTCTCAATTCATTCAACAGAGCTCTCGTGTCGTATTGTTTCAGGAATGCTCGGGCCACGGAAATCTCCGACAGGTTCTGCAAAATTTGGAGCTCACGGCTGTGTGGTAGCAGTCTCACGATCTACAGTTCTCGGAAATATTGATGACCACACATCAGCTGGGAGCTCTCGTGCAGATTTCCGTAACGAGTTTTAGTTTAATTCTTTTACCTTGGCGGCTCGCGCATGCCCGCCCAGACGCGGGAGATTGCTGCGTTGCAAGTTGCACACGACGCACGCGCCAATAGAAGCAGCGCCATAGTATAGCATAGTTCGCAAGCTTACGTTTGGGGGGAGCGCGCAATTCATGAAGTAAAGCCACCGCGGCCGCATTAACCCTTTCGCTGCTACAAAGACGTGCTCCCTGCATTCCGCGCTGTGCGCGATTTTGTCACTGCACTGCTCGCCTGTGCAGACACATCGTGTTCCGACTGATTAGACACTCTTATCATTCGATTACACAAAAATTATTTGGCCAAAAAATTAGATTTTTACACATCTTCTTGACTGATACCTTCCCCCCACAAATGCCTTAATTTTGTTTCGATGTTCAACGCAGTTATTATGCAGCATTAAATATAGTAAACCATTGCACGAAATTTTGAAGAGTTTGCAGAGGTAAAAGTCCATAGGGTATACTTTCCGTATGGTCGATTTTAGTTGCCACAATGTTGAGAATGAAATGTGGACAGGATACCTAAATTTCATATAAAATTTACTGTATAACAATATCTCCTTTAAGTACCACATAGGTGTCGTATGTAATATTGAGAAATATTTCGTCTTTCGCGACTGTAACAAAAGTTTTATGGCCGGCCGAAGTGGCCGTGCGGATAAAGGCGCTGCAGTCTGGAACCGCAAGACCGCTACGGTCGCAGGTTCGAATCCTGCCTCGGGCATGGATGTGTGTGATGTCCTTAGGTTAGTTAGGTTTAACTAGTTCTAAGTTCTAGGGGACTAATGACCTCAGCAGTTGAGTCCCATAGTGCTCAGAGCCATTGAACCAAAAGTTTTATTTACACTGAGCACGTTTGGCTTTATTTTAAAGCACTTCAATCAATCAAAAGGAAGCAGACAAAATACATTAAACAGAACTGTGGACTTACAAAAACATTAGGACTTGAATGTACCGTCTATCAGTGAAGTGCTCTGAGCTATGTCAAATATAATTTTTGTGTGTTGCACACACGAACATCATTTATTTGCTAAAACACTGATCAGCCAACACAAACGTTGAATAATGTGTTACCGCAGCACAAAACTGGGAAAGGTGACTTGGCATTGGAGGAGACAAAATACTGTCCACTGAAGATGCTTCAAAAGAGAAAAACGCGTCTGGTCTAAATAAGTCGCTTATTACAGTTGCAGAAGAGGAATATATTTCAGTACCATTGGTAAAACTGCGACTGTGGAACAAAAACAAGAAAGAGAACATGAGCACCATTGTGTATGTGCCATACCTTTCATTGATTGAAGTGCTTTAAAATAAAGCCAAACGCGTCCGGTGTAAATAAAACTTTTATTACAGTCGCGAAAGACGCAAATTTCTCAGTATTACATACGACACCTATGTGGTACTTAAATTAAATGAGATATTGTTATACAGTAAATTTTATATGAAATTTAGGTATCTTGTCCACATTTCATTCTCAACATTGTGGCAACTAAAATCGACCATACGGAAAGTATACGCTATGGACTTCTACCTCTGCAAACTCTTCAAAATTTCGTGCAATGGTTTACTACATTTAATGCTGCAGAATAACTGCGTTGAACGTCGAAACAAAATTAAGTCATTTATGGGGGGAAGGTATCAGTCAAGAAGACGGGTAAAAACCAAATTTTTGGGCCAAATAGTTTTTGTGAAATCGAATGATAAGCGTGTCAAAGCAGTGGGAACACCATGTGTCTGCACAGGCGAGCAGTGCAGTGATGACAAAATCTCCCACAGCGCGGAATGCGTGGAGCACGTGTCTGCAGCAGCGAAAGGGTTAATGAAGAGACAAAGCTCTAGAAATTTCAAAAAATTGCATTCAGACGAATATAATTCGTGAAGTAAGGCACTTCGATATTGTTTTTAAATAATGAAAATATTAAGCACCACACAAGGTTTGAATTCATAACTTTTCACATAGAAACCATACACCTTAACTGTTACGCTATCGTGGCTCGTCCGCGTACAGGATGCCATGAGGACTCTAACATATCACGCAATATACTGACAAACACTGTTGGTATAACTATGAATTACACACGCTTCGTCGAAGTAAAATAGGAAATAAACAATTACCGCTGTTCTTTATTGCGAAAAAGCAGTATAAAAGAAAGTCTGCTACCAAGACATTGCTTTTGTTCTATTACTTTATTTATGACTGAACGTTTCTAAAACTGAAGACATTCGTCCATGCTCTGCACTGCAGCCGAGATCTGGCAACGTCGTTCTCTCTTCATTGGCTGACTGTGTTTTGTGACGTCAGATGCGCAGAACGAACCTAAACTCGGCCGCCAACATAAATGACGCACACTTTAGATGATCCATGAGTTTCACTCTGATTTCAGGTGACTCTAAGTTTCATTTATTACCACTGTGTATAAAGTAGTGGAACAACGTCCAATTCGTAAGACTTATACAATGATACAACGAAAAACACTGAGGTGTGGACAGCTTTAAGCATTATCACCGGGGTTCCTCTTATTACACAGATTACACAAAACTGAATTAAAGAACTAATTTTAACTAATCTCCGTCCGAACAGTCCTCGGAAGGCTCAATGGTTCCGACCGACCGCCGTGTCTTCCTCAGCCCATAGGCGTCACTGGATGCGAAAATGGAGGGGAATGTGATCAGCACACCACTCTCACGGCTACTGTCAGTTTTCGTAACCGGAGTCACTACTTATCACTCAAGTAGCTCCTCGCTATGCCTCACCAGGGCTGAGTGCACCCGCTTGCCAACTGCGCTCGGCAGACCAGATGGTCACCCATCCAACTGCCAGCCAAACCCGACAGTGCTTAACTTCGATATAACGGGGACCGGTGTGACTAAGACTGCAAGATTGGATGGGGGTGTCGCAAATTCGGGAGGGAGTGCTGAACCAAAGACATTTGTGGTACAGCTTGAGTAAATGGTTCAAATGGCTCTGAGCACTATGGGACTTAACATCTGTGGTCATCAGTCCCCTAGAACTTAGAACTACTTAAACCTAACTAACCTAAGGACATCACACACATCCATGCCCGAGGCAGGATTCGAGCCTGCGACCGTAGCAGTCGCGCGGTTCCGGCTTGAGTAAAAGTAAGGACGACATTTAAGCGCTAAATGCATGATATGTTAGATTTAATCAATTTACGTTGTACAATATGCAACTCCGAGCGGCAATAATTAGTGTAAATGCAAGCAATATGCAAATAACTGAACTCGATAATCTGGTGAGTCGAATTTATACACAATGTTGGATGAAAAGTGGAACGGAATGGGAGGAGGGAACGAGATGAATACTGATATGTTGAGAGCGTATGTAATTTTATTTCAGTGATTGTAGCGTCGAGAAAATTCACAAAGAATTTGGCAGTATGAGCCAGCTCGTCACTAGGACTTTGCTCCCCCTCTAGTCGGGATGTATGTGCTGATTCGGTTGGGAACGATCTCGAAAGGGCGTTGTACATTCCTCTGAGACAAGATGGTCCACATCTGTTGCGACTGGTCCTTGTCGTTCTGAATTCAGATGCTAGTCTTCGACTGTTAGTGGAGAATGACACAGAATGCAACCGGGAGTCAGTTACTCCTTCTCGGGTGGCAGGCGCTGATATGAAGGGGCTATGATTTACTTGCGTACGATAAAGCTATCCTAACTTGCTCTTGTGATACGTGGTCGGTCTGAATCTTGACGACGAATACGGCTGCACTCTCTTCCCTATGCAGTGCATCATCCGGCCACTGTCACATCTACATGCCATGCAAATCTGGATACAGCTCGTTCGAACAGCCTGCAAAAGCAACACTCACAATGAAATCTCTTTGAAACTCCGCCAGGTGCTGTTACGAGTGTGCGGCATCTCTGCGTCCTTCAGAGCGATCACTCAGTACTTGCCCCTGTCGACATCGTTCGTGCCGGCCGGTGTGGCCTAGCGGTTCTAGGCGCTTCAGTCTGGAACCGCGCGGCCGCTACGGTCGCAGGTTCGAATCCTGCCTCGGGCATGGATGTGTGTGATGTTCCTAGGTTAATTAAGTTCAAGTAGTTCTAAGTTCTAGGGGACTGATGACTTCAGATGTTAAGTCCCATAGTGCTCAGAGCTATTTGAACCATTTTTTTTTTTTTTTTTTTACGTCCCTCATACACCCTACCAAGTATAGCGTATCTTTTCTTTCCGGCAGCTAGAAGTGAGTTAAATATTTCGATTTTTATAAAAATATTACAGTGCATGAATAAAGGTTTACCTCCCAGTCAGACGGCACGGATGAGATGACACGATGAATTTTTTAATAGTATGGCATATATTGAGATGCAATCAAATTTTCTACTGTCCTGAATCATCGTCAATCGAATATCTAGGCCGTCACGTATCATGACCTTTTGATGTGTCAGGCCTTCGTGGCTATTGAACATCATCACTATTTGAAGGCTCTTTGGGCATAAAAATACTATTTTGACCTCCACGTCAGTAGTAGTAACAAATAGTGATCTGTAATTCTCCACTGTGGAGAGGTATCCGCATCAGACGGTGAGGCCTGGCACGAAGTCGGCGTTCCAAAAACATCCTACAGGTGTTCTGTGGGATTCAGGTCAGGACTCTGTGCAGGCCAGTCATTAAAGGGATGTTATTGTCGTGTAGCCACTCCGCCAAAGGCCGTGCATTACGAAAAGTGATCGATCATGTTAATAGATGTAATCGCCATTCCCGAATTGCTCTTCAACATCGGGCAGCCAGAAGATTCTTAAAACATCAATGTAGGCCTGTGCCGTGACAGTGCTCCGCAAAACAACTAGGTTTGTAAGCCGCCTCCAAGAAAAACACGACCATACCATAACACCACCACCTCCGAATTTTACTGTTGGCGCTAAATTCGCTGGTAGATGACGTTCACCGGGCATTCGCATTACCCACACCCTACCATCGGATCGTCACATTGTGTACCCTGATTTGTCACTCCACACAACGTTTTTCCATTGCTCAGTCGTACATTCTGTACGGTCGTAACACAAAGTGAGGCGTCGTTTAGCGTTTACCGGCGTGATGTATGGCTTACGAGCCGCCGCTCGACCATGAAATCCAAGTTTTATCACCTTCCGTCTAACTGACATAGTACTTGCAGTGGATCCTGATACAGTTTAGAATTCCTGTGTGACGGTCTGGATAGGTATCTGCCTATTACACATTACGACCCTCTTCAACTGTCGGCGGTCTCTGTCAGTCAACAGACGAGGTCGGCCCGTACGATTTTGTGCCGTACATATCCCTTCACGTTTCGACTTCACTATCCCATCGAAAACAGTGGACCTAGGGACGTTTAGAGGTGTGGAAATCTCGGGTGTGGATATATGACACAAGTGACACCCAGTCACGTGACCACTTTCGAAGTCCGCGAGTTCCGCGGCGCGCCCCAATCTGCTCTCTCACGATGTCTAACGACTACGGAGGTCGCTGATAGGGAGTACCGGTGGTAGCAAAATGCCCCTAATATGAATACGTATGTTTTTGGGGGTGTCCGTATACTTTTGATCACATAGTGTACCTCCTAATACATCGAGATCTGTAAAATAATCGAGTATCCACCAGAGGAAGTGTCAGCTTCTTTATACATCGTTTGTTTCTCAAAAAACATGAATGTAATGTAAAGGATACTTATTTTATGTTAAACATACTGTTTTTCAACCACTGATATCACGTATACATATTACGATGTAAGAGTTTCTTATAGGTCGATGGTTTCTTTGAAACAGTAATAAAAACTGAAGCATATTGTAAAATGATACTTTTCAGAAACCTCTTATCAACACTAAACACAAATTTTGCACTCTGGTGGCCATTCTACTTGTCACAGAGAACTGTAACTCTTACTCATGTACGTAACCGCCAATCGTGTGTTTTCTTGTACGAAGTTAAATTGATATCCGACCATGTCTTCTGGCTGTTTTACTCTTTTTGTCAGACAGTGTAGGTATGTATGGGGTAGACACTTTCTTGAACGAGGTGAAGAAAGCAAACAAATAAAGCTTGCCCTCAGCAGTCAGTTACACCGAGAGGGAGTGTAGTGTTGACATTAAGGTGAAGCAGCTCGTTGGAGGAAGCCGTGTACTGGCAGTAAAGACGTCTCGGCACCTCCTGTTCTGATGGCGCTGACATATTGAGCGCGCCCGGATCCTGTAAGTACGCAACGGTGTTGCCGCGGTGCCGTTTGATGGCCAGTGCAGTGGACGGGCCCGCCTCTCTGAACGCACTCTACAAGCTGTGGCCAACCTAATTAGCAAACCGCGTAACCCGGTGCTTTGTATGGTGTACTTTCAGATGTCTGCATTCATTCCGAAGCCCGCTTTCACGTCCGTCGTGCGTGGGCAATTTGGTGGTAGAGGCACTAGCTCTCAAGGCCTTGACGAAACACGAATTTAATTTTAGCTATCAACGCACACACTTGACTTCAGCTACACGAATATCTCGAAAGTTACACATAGATGAAAACCTGTCCTTACATATTATAAACTGAAGCCCGCCGCCACATTTTTTGCCTATTTATATATGAATATATAGGAAATACAACAGGTATTTTGAGACTATTTTTAACTTGTTTCCTCTAATAGATAGACCGATTAAAGATGAATATCTGTGCATACAATTCTATATTACAAGTAAGTCGTTGGGCCATGAGAAGACTGAGCGTGTCACTAGTTCCAAAATAAACAAGTACAAATCAATTCCGCAGTTGGTTACTTCCTTGCACATTTCGAAGACAAGTACTTCCTGTTAAATAGCGATTATTACATTCCGAAAAAAGTGACTATTGTGACTATGAAGAGCTTTATTTCAGAAATTTAGTTTAATGAACAGACGAATCGAAAGCTCAGTAAGTATTTACAGTGACAAACTAACTCAGCACAAGTTGCTTCGCTCGTGTAGGCTATGGGTTGTACAGACTCTATTATGTTTGTCTTTAAACCAATGTTTACGTTCTTCACAAACTGCAAAACCACCTGAACTTTTCGTGCCAATTAAAGCCACAGAAGCATCGTCTTTTCCGAGTGTATTTCTGACCAAATTGTGAATCTCGTAACTGGAGACGTAAGAATTCGCTAATCATTCCTTTCGCGTCCTTGTGCTGTGATAAACCTTCATCCTCTAAAACACACTTCTTTCTTGCCTAACCGACAAGTGAACCATCAGTTTTCGTACTTTTAGCTTAAGAATTTTTTAATGTTTACGAAATATTTGCTTAAAAATATTCATCCTCTGTTTCACATACTTAAGGATGAATTTCCAGAAACACTGAAACACTTATTTGTTTTTAATTTCCATCATAGAAGCCAAGAACAAATTTTCATAGATTTAGCTTTGAAATTCTTTCGTCACGAAATAATTTAATAAAACTCTTCATCCCCAATTCCAATTTCTTAGTGGGCTAAATTTCCAGAAATACTGAAACCAGTGTTTTATTTTTATTTATGCCTCAGAAGTGGGCTCCAGAATTATTTAGTAGTTCTTTAATGACGATTTACTTTAAGAAAACCTTCATCCACTATTTTACCCCCTTTAGTGGCCGATTCTTGACAAACGCTGAAACAAATAATTTTTTCTGATTGAAAAATAAAGTATCAGTTTTGGTTGTAATAACCTGTAAATTGCATTAATAGCGACATATGTTTATAAGCCTTTAATCCCCTGTTTCATCTCGTTAAGAGTGGAATTTCAAACAATTCCTTCTTTAATGACGGCTACAGTATAAGAGCTAAGCCATCAAGTTTCCTAGCCTTAGCAGCATGGGCAGCGCCATGGTGTGCTTCGTACAGTTTTCGCTGCTACAAGGTCATAAGCAGTCTGCACTGGAGCATAACGGTGCGAAATTGTCCTCGGCACCACCACCCCAAGGAAAAATGTGAACTAGCCTTCTGAAAATGAACCTGTCGGTTCGAAGCCGGCAACGGCGATGTATACATAAATAAATCGTACTGTAAAAAGTGGCTGGTTGCTGTTATCTTCTGTATAAGTGTCAACCTATATAAAAATGCTTTCACACTGACGTATTATGTTATGAATTTTGTAACACGACCTACCCTAATCATACCAAAAGTAGCCAGGCACCCCCAAAAACGTTCGTTTTTCATGTTAGGTGCATTGTGGTGCCATCTACTGCCAGGTACTCCCTATCAGCGATCTTCATAGTCATTAGACATCGTGAGAGAGCAGAATGGGGCGCTACGCGGAACTCGCGTGGTTCACGGACATTGAACGTGGTCACGTGATTGGGTGTCACTAGAGTCATACGTCTGTATGCGAGATTTCCACACTCCTAAACATCCCTAGGTCCACTGTTTCCGATGTGATAGTGAAGTGGAAACGTGAAGGGAGATGTACAGCACAAAAGCCTACAGGCCGACCTCGTCTATTGACTGACAGAGACCGCCGACATGTTTAGAGGATCGTAATGTGTAATAGGCAGACATCTATGCAGACCATCACTCAAGAATTCCAAACTGCATCAGGATCCACTGCAAGTACTATGCCAGTTAGGCGAGAGGTGAGAAAACTGGGATTTCATGGTCGAGCGGCTGCTCATAAGCCACACGTCACGCCGGTAAACGCAAACGACGCCTCGCTTGGTGTGAGATGCTTAAAGATTAGACGACTGAACAGTGGAAAAACGTTGTGCGGAGAGAGTATCCACGGTACACAATGTGGCGATCCTATGGTGGGGTGTGGGTATGACAAATTCCCGGTAAATCTCATGTGCCAGCGTGTGTTGTTCCAGCAGTAAAATTCGGAGGCGGTGGTGTTATGGTGTGGTCGTGTTTTTCATGGAGGGGTCATGCGCCCCTTGTTGTTTTGCGTGGCATTATCGCAGCACAGGTCTACATTGATATCTTAAGAACCTTCTGGCTTCCCGCTGTGGAAGAGCAATTCGGGAATGGTGATTACATCTGTCAACATGATCGATCACCTGTTCGTAACGCACGGCCTGTGGCGGAGTGGTAACATGACAGTAACACCCCTTTAATGGACTGGCCTGCACAGAGTTCTGACCTGGATCCTGTAGAACACCTTTGGGATGTTTTGGAACACGGACTTCGTGCCAGGCCTCACCGACCGATATCGATACCTCTCCTCAGTGCTGCACTACGTGAAGAATGGGCTGCCATTCCCCAAGAAACCTTCCAGCACTCGACAGAACGTATGTCTGCGAGAGTGGAAGCAGTCATCAAGGCTGAGCGTGGGCCAACACCGTATTGAATTCCAGCATTATCGATGGAGGGCACCACGAACTTGTAAGACATTTCCGGCCCGGTGTTCGGATACCTTTTATCATATAGTGTATACCGGTATATACACATGCGGTCCCCAGCCTAATTAGCCAATACTGTATCTAGTTGTATCGCAAAGCGGAAATAAACTTCACCTAAGAAAACTAACCTCTCTTGATACCCTAACTAGCCTCTTCTAAACTCATTACCCTAGCAAACAACACAACATCTATCGCTTATGCAGAACACAGTATCGCCAGTAAATTCAGGAATACACACTGTCTCACAATAATTCTTGCTATTGGTAAAAAATGCTAAACGACATATGAGCCTACTAACAATGTCTGACTGGATATAGCACGAACTATCACAAAAGAGATCATGATTTTGAAATAGTACAGATTACTAAGGACATCAGAAATTTTCATAAGAAGTTATTCTATACAAATGGATAGTAGAGTAATTATTTATAAGAAACATTTTGATGTAGTATAAAATGGTTCAAATGGCTCTGAGCACTATGGGACTCAACTGCTGTGGTCATTAGTCCCCTAGAACTTAGAACTACTTAAACCTAACTAACCTAAGGACATCACACACACCCATGCCCGAGGCAGGAATCGAAGCTGCGACCGCAGCAGGAGCTCGGCTCCGGACTGGAGCGCCTAGAACCGCACGACCACCGCGGCCGGCGATGGTGTAGTATAAATTATTGTATTGGTTACTGCACTTGCTGAGAAAGAGCCTTTACTTTCATTCATCACGTAAGTTAAGTAGCTTATGTGGTCCCTTAAACAGCATGGTTTGAAGAAACATCATCAATTGTAAGTGGTAACGCACAAAATTAAAAATGGCAAATACCTTTAGTAACAAATTAAGTACAATGAATAATGCAAAATTAGTTAACAGCTAAGAAGGGGACCTACCAACTAGTCTCTCTTCGGACACAAAGTCAAACTGGCTTTTTAAATGACTGCACAATTTGAAAAATCACTTTAAAGTAGCATATACAAAGAAAGGAATATTTACAGTCTCACAAATCTGTTTAAACCGAAATAATACTCATGTCTTTTTATAACATTTAGTTACAGGCAGCTATAAGAACTTTGTATTTTTGTTATTGATTATTTTAATGGCAGCTTCTTATTTAAAGAAAAGCCTTCTTCACCAACACACTTTAGGAAATTATGTGATAAAAAATTATTTAATGAAACTGCATAATGATTTAGTACCAAAGTCAGTTTAAGAAAAACAGGACACTGGGAATTAATTCACTTGGAAAGAACCCTATCTAGCAATGTGATTGGGGACAATCACAGGTGTGCACACGCGAGTTATAAGTTCCAAAGAAAGTTATTAGTAATACCTGTTCCATTGGATGTTCGTATTTAGATAACAGTAATGCTGAAGGTGGTGGTACTTGTGGCAAAAATAACAGTGGCTTTAAAACTGGCAGAAAAGCAACGATGGGTGTTCATCTTAGACACGCAATGATACAACTCTTCTTGGTGTGGTAAATTCAACAAAAGAGGGCCAGTAATAATGCTATGGTAGATAGGTCACTTTACATTCCATCCGAGGCTAATTTGCAGGCTCGCAATCTCTTCTTGACTCAAGTTATACATCCAAATTAACCACAACTGCTGACCAAGGCTACCGCTGGCTACTCAATATCACAGTCGGAACTCGAATATGCCACTCGACACAGAGAACCAAGCACCCCGGTCACCAAGTACACCTTATCCATTCCCGCCAAACTACTTCAGGTTTTACATATAGTTTCCCTACTTATGGACCAGTAAAATATACAGACATTTTACAAATTTTTACGTTCACAGAATATTAAATATAGATCCAAATGTGTAGTTACAATATAATTTCTTGAGACCTGAAATAATAAACTTAATTTCTTGTATTTATAGAAACAAAGATCCTGACTATGCAGATACACTTGTGTACAATGTCATCAGAGAACTTACACAGAATATATATAAATCTACCGATTATTAGTGTTACAATTTCTCAACTTATTTCACCCCATAAGGCGTTGAATTCCCAAAAACAGTGGTGCTATATGTATTTCTTCATTTCTAACAAAGAAGTCAGATACTAATTCTCATACATTTAGCTTCAAAAATGCTTATTTTATGAAATTTCCATAAAAAAATTTATGTCATATTTCACCCCCATAGGAGCTAAATTTTCAAAAACACTGAAGTGCGTACTTTTTGATTTCTAGAAGAGGAGCGAAATTCAAATTTTCATAGATTTATCTCTAAAAATACTTTCAAAATGGAATGATATCACAAAACGTTCCATCCCCTATTTCGCCTCCTTAAAGCTTCAATTCCAAAGCAATGAAACATTAATTTTTTTATTTAGTAATCGAGAAGTCATATTCCTATTTCCATAGATGAAGCTTTAAAAATACTTTAGTTGTCCTTTAAGAATCATTTAGCTTCAAAAAATCTTTCATCCCATCTTTCACCCCGATAGCGTTTGAATTTCCAAAAAAGGAAAAATGTATAATATTATTTATGACTGAGAAACCAAATACCAACTATCTTAGGTCTAGCTTTAAAATCGCCTTACAAGTGACATATTTTCAAAAATTCTTTCGTCTCTAGTTTCACCCCCTTAGAGGAAGAATCCTTGTCAGACCAATGCAAATTTTAAGTTGATGTCGATAGTGGTTTGGCTGAAGGTGATAGGTCAGTGAGTCAGTCAATCGGACAATGGCTTTTATATAAAAGATAGAGCCTCGTAATAATATAACTCGAAAAAATGTGAGAACCAATGGTAAATATATTTTTATTGTGAAGTAGTAATTTATTTATGTTGAAAGACAAACAGTCAAAAAATTCTTTAATAATCCGAAATGTATTAATCACCCCACAAATATGAAGTTACTGTAATTGTTTCATAATCAAACATCTAGAAACTCTTTAAGTAAACAAAATTAATTTAGCTTCTTGGTTCTAATTAGTGCTATTTACATGCAAAGTATAAGGAAATTGACTATAGATAGTAGTGTATTTATAGCCACTTAGAATTAACATTTGTATTAAATTTAGTCTCACGGCAATAACTGTAATTTGTAGTGCCAAAGCATTGACCGCCGGGCTCTAATGCAAGTACTGTTGCCGATACTCGTTACTGAAGATGAAAATTTGTTCCTTATAATTACACAAAAGGTAACCAAAATATTGTTTATTACGAAATGAAACGTAATAGATCTACAGTCACATTCCTTGAAACCTCTCAATCATGAATCGGGAGACAAGCAGTTCCATCAAACTGAATTTTAAATTGTTCTATGCTTCTCTTTCGTAGGCTGAGGTATAACTTAGAAAACGATTGAGCACATGTAATGTTTCAAGCCAAGACATATGTATCACCATTGCTATGCTATTCTGACTTGGATCTTCGAGCATCAATAATATGAACTTTCACTTTATTTATAAAGTAAGATTATTGTGAGGTTACATCTGTGATGTCAAGTGAGCTGTCAGCGGCCTAACCGTTAAGTCCCAAGCAAACGGCTCTGCCATTTACATCACACGAATTTTCGCTTTATTTGTAAGTAGGAGGGGCGTAGAATACTTGTTTTACGTTTCTGACGTCACGTGAGCCAGTCAGTGACGTACTCAGGAGGTCAATAGGCACACCACTTATCTGTGACGTAATGTCTGAGGTATCACAAACCACATCTCTTTCTCAATGACGTCACCAAGATGACGGATTGCGGTAAAATTAAAAATTAAGGAAAGTGGCTGGTGGACCATTTAAACATTAAAGATGTGAGATGGTGGGAAATTAAAGAAAATTAAAGAATGCAGAAGATGATAAATTAAAAAAGGGAAAGATGACAAATGCCAAGAATTTTAAAAATCAGAAAAGGCAGACGGCGCAAAATTTTAAATTTTAATAATGGCAGATGAAATTTTAAAAATTAAAGACTATGGATTGTGGAAAACTTAAAAATTAAAGTAAGCAGATGGCGGGAAGTTCAAAAATAAAATATGGTAAAGTTGGTAAACATTTTTGACCGAAGTCTGCCATGTTCAAAAGTATCCACAGCACTGTATTTCCACAGCTGTTTTATTTACCAAACATACCTAAGGATTTAAAAGTCACCCTTATCATTAAATTTGTTGCTGTCATCTGTTTTATATACCACTAAATAAATTTTTATGTTAAGTACTTTTACTGCATCATCAATAGATTTTATGTCTCAGTATAATATTTAACTTAAAATTTTAATGATATGTTTGATTATTCTATCTGTAACGGTTATTTCAATGAGGAATCAATATTATGGAAATGATAGTGACTGGAGGGCTAGAATCCAAAGAAAATACTCTAGATATAAATTTTATTTACTTTTACACTATAAATAAGAATTTATCGAACATACTAAAACCACAGTTAACTTGTTGGCACACCGTTTCAGTTCGAGTGTAGACAAATTTTTGTCATAAAGACAATGATCAACAAGAAAACCCAGGCCGATCATTGACGTCATCTGCGAAATCTCGCAAGTGACAGTCACGACAGCTCTATCCCAACAATTTCATATCTAACTGGCCTGTATCTGTCAGTCAGTCAATAAACATTTTCGATCAAAGGGCTGGAAGTGGAGGCGGTCCTTGTCCTTAATATTTCCCACGTCTTATTCTGCCAGCAAGTATTCAATCCACTTCCATTTCACCAAAGATTCCAAGAGTGTTATGGTACAGTAATTCACAACTACAAAGGAACTTCACGACAATTATAGCTCGACTGAAATTTATAAGTAGGCTGTTTGGGTTTTTATATTGGTAACGCCACGTAGCACTCTGTATGAGAATCACTGGCTGTGCTGTGTGCAGTCTGTGGCTGGGTGGCATTGTTGGAATACTCGCTATTGTAGTGTTGGGCAGTTAGATGTTAACAGTGCGTAGCGTTGCGCAGTTGGAGGTGAGCCGCCAGCAGTGGTGGATGGGGGGAGAGAGATGGTGGAATTTTGAGAGCGGACGATCTGGACGTGTGTCCATCAGAAAGAGTAAATTTGTAATATTGGATATCATGGTGTGATATATACATATTGTCACTTTTAAACACTATTGAGGTAAATACATTGTTTGTTCTCTATCAAAATCTTTAATTGGCTAACTATGCCTATCAGTAGTTAGTGCCTTCTGTACTTTGAATCTTTTATTCAGCTGGCAGTAGTGGCTCTCGCTGTATTGTAGTAGTTCAAGTAACGAAGGTTTTTGTGAGGTAAGTGATTTGTGAAACGTATAGGTTAATGTTAGTCAGGGCCATTCTTTTGTAGGGATTTTTGAAAGTCAGATTGCGTTGCGCTAAAAATATTATGTGTCAGTTCAGTGTTGATCAGAATAAATAAAGAGAGTAATGTCTGAGTACGTTGTTTTGCTCAGCTGTTTGAAAATCAAATAATGTAAGAGGTTTATCAGCACTGTCATTCTTAATTTTTCTAAGGGGACGTTTCAAATTTAATCACTGGACGTTCAACATACGCTTGTACCGGCTCAGCCTAAGCACTGCCCCTCAGTGAACTAGCGGAGAGGAACAAGATTCAAACCATTTATTTCTACGTCTTACTCGGAACGCGTATCACGTCAACGTCCTTGCTGGTAATCTTCTGGCTTTTGATCCTCAGTTCCCAAACAACGATGTAGCAACGTATAAGCTGTTGAACGAGTTCGCAAGATACAGCTCCCTGCGCTGTTAATCTCATGTTCCTGGTACTCTGAACGTCACTGGGAAGACCAAAAGCTCAGCCACATGACTAATATTCACAGGGGCTACTCTGCAGAATAAGAAGCTCTCAGCCGTTAAATATATGTCAATATATACTTCCTGTTCAGGGTGTTTCCATAAGAGTGTGCAAAAATGTAGCAGTAAATGGAGAACTGTCCACCGAACAATTTGAGTTAGGATCCTGTGGTCGGAGAAGCCAGCTTAAGTGGGTGTGGAAGTAAACTTGTCGAACAGCATGAATAGCCCATTGTTTACCGAGGATAGTAGTGACGCCATCAAGTACGTTTTACTATGAATATCTGGGCCGGCATTTTAGGTGACAATCTCATTGAGACACATCTTCCACCTGGCCGTCTTAATGGGCACTGTACTTGAGATTCGTGCAAGGAGTTCTACCTGAGTTGTTGGAGAACGTAACCTTGGCTGCACGTGAAAGGATGTTGATGAAACATAACGGTGCACCGCCTGACCTCAGGGTGAATGTCCACAACCGTTTGAATGTTGCATTTCCAAGTCGCTGGATTGGAAGGGCAGATCCTATTCCATGACCTGCGATGCCATCTGACCTAGATCCCTTTATTATTTCCTATTGGGATATCTAAAGTCATATGTGTATTACACGCCAGTGGCTACGGAGATGGAGTTAGTTGCCAGAAATACAGCTGACTGCGATGTGATTCGAAACAGACCAGGTATATTTGTCAGGATGCGTCAGAATCTTGTTCCCCACTGTAATGCTTGGACTGAGGTTTATGGCCATCAGTTTCAGGACATTTTGTAAGATACAGTACAGATGGTACATTAATTGTGTCAATCATGGTATTTGCAGTTAACTGCAACTAATATAAATTTAAAAATGAAATTGTATTTGTGGGAATCCACAGCCTCCAAATGCTTAATGAACTTAAACATGGTGCGTAGTAGGCTGCAATGCAATTTTGATTTAATCGTGCGGTTAGCTAATTTCGACTACCCATCATTGTCAAGCACATTTTTAACATCTTTACTCGATGCTTCACAATGACTCTTGTCGAAATTAGCTAATCTCACGATTAAATCAAAATCGCATTATAGCCAACTACGGACCGTGTTTTCGTTTACTAAGTAATTAAAAAAGTACATGGTCCTGTGATTTTATTCCTATTATCTCATTATGCTGGATTCTCTGACCCCAGGCTCCTTACCTCAAATTATTCAGTGGAGCATCGTCTATGTCCTCTTAAATTTTTCCACGCTCTTACGGAAACACCCCGTGTATACGGTGAAATGGTTCAAATGGCTCTGAGCACTAAGGGACTTAACTTCTGAGGTTATCAGTCCCCTAGAATGTAGAGCTACTTAAACCTAACTAACCTAAGGATATCACACACATCCATGCCCAACGCAGGATTCGAACCTGCGACCGTAGTGGTCGTGCGGTTCCAGACTGTAGCGCCTAGAACCGCTCGGCCAACCCGGCCGTCTGTATACGTTCTTTAATAGTGGTGTATCTGTACATGTGACTGTAATACACAACTCTGGGTTTTGTAAACTGTTGTCCTGTTCCCTCAAGATGGTACTTATACACCTACACATACATTACCTCCTCTATTCCCACATTTCTCACAGAACATACAAAGAAAATGTAGTCGTTAATTTGGGTATACACTCCTGGAAATGGAAAAAAGAACACATTGATACCGGTGTGTCAGACCCACCATACTTGCTCCGGACACTGCGAGAGGGCTGTACAAGCAATGATCACACGCACGGCACAGCGGACACACCAGGAACCGCGGTGTTGGCCGTCGAATGGCGCTAGCTGCGCAGCATTTGTGCACCGCCGCCGTCAGTGTCAGCCAGTTTGCCATGGCATACGGAGCTCCATCACAGTCTTTAACACTGGTAGCATGCCGCGACAGCGTGGACGTGAACCGTATGTGCAGTTGACGGACTTTGAGCGAGGGCGTATAGTGGGCATGCGGGAGGCCGGGTGGACGTACCGCCGAACTGCTCAACACGTGGGGCGTGAGGTCTCCACAGTACATTGATGTTGTCGCCAGTGGTCGGCGGAAGGTGCACATGCCCGTCGACCTAGGACCGGACCGCAGCGACGCACGGATGCACGCCAAGACCGTAGGATCCTACGCAGTGCCGTAGGGGACCGCACCGCCACTTCCCAGCAAATTAGGGACACTGTTGCTCCTGGGGTATCGGCGAGGACCATTCGCAACCGTCTCCATGAAGCTGGGCTACGGTCCCGCACACCGTTAGGCCGTCTTCCGCTCACGCCCCAACATCGTGCAGCCCGCCTGCAGTGGTGTCGCGACAGGCGTGAATGGACGAATGGAGACGCGTCGTCTTCAGCGATGAGAGTCGCTTCTGCCTTGGTGCCAATGATGGTCGTATGCGTGTTTGGCGCAGTGCAGGTGAGCGCCACAATCAGGACTGCATACGACCGAGGCACACAGGGCCAACACCCGGCATCATGGTGTGGGGAGCGATCTCCTACACTGGCCGTACACCACTGGTGATCGTCGAGAGGACACTGAATAGTGCACGGTACATCCAAACCGTCATCGAACCCATCGTTCTACCATTCCTAGACCGCCAAGGGAACTTGCTGTTCCAACAGGGCAATGCACGTCCGCATGTATCCCGTGCCACCCAACGTGCTCTAGAAGGTGTAAGCCGACTACCCTGGCCAGCAAGATCTCCGGATCTGTCCCCCATTGAGCATGTTTGGGACTGGATGAAGCGTCGTCTCACGCGGTCTGCACGTCCAGCACGAACGCTGGTCCAACTGAGGCGCCAGGTGGAAATGGCATGGCAAGCCGTTCCACAGGACTACATCCAGCATCTCTACGATCGTCTCCATGGGAGAATATCAGCCTGCATTGCTGCGAAAGGTGGATATACACTGTACTAGTGCCGACATTGTGCGTGCTCTGTTGCCTGTGTCTATGTGCCTGTGGTTCTGTCAGTGTGATCATGTGATGTATCTGACCCCAGGAATGTGTCAATAAAGTTTCCCCTTCCTGGGACAGTGAATTCACGGTGTTCTTATTTCAATTTTCAGGAGTGTATATTCATTAATATGGACTGAATTAGAAGTATCCCAAATGTTAACCAACGGTTGTTTATCATTTCTTATTGTGTTAGAAGTAAGAGTTTTGTATTATTCTACCACTGTGTATCCTCTGTTATATTTTCGTCTTTTTCACACATTTTTGTATACTCTGACAATAAATCTTGTTTTACTTCGAATCAGTCCTTTGTTGATCCCATGTAAAACCGCTCGAGGATATCAGTTGAAATGTCTGCCATGAATCGTCGAAACAATCTATAATATAAGATTTCCTGGGTTGAGATGGCTGTGTGGGCATATTCCGAAAGCCAGTAAATTGAAATAAGAAAAAATATTCTCCTAACCCTTCATAAAAACACGTGACTGGGGCAGAATAGCTGAGTGTATGCTACTAAGTGGCGTCTTCAATGACACCCAACTGAGCCCAAAATGTGACGGTGGTGATTTTCTGTTAACCAGTTCGCTGAAGCTATATCCATGTTATAATAGGCGTTGTTTGCTCTAGAATGAAAATTCCAGAAGCAACTATTTTACTTCGAGCACCATGCAACATCCGACATGAAAATTACTCTGGACTAAATCGATTGTCTGTAATGTGGAGTCCCTGGCAATCGATGACGAAGTTGCATGCGTTTGAGGGAGAAAAAAAAAACAGATCAGCGAATAATCCCATACGTAACATGCTACAAAAACGGATGCTTTCTCGAATTACAATAGGCAACTGACAAGCAAATATAAATTATATTTGCAGTGGTGCGTATTAAAGACAACTTTTTTATAATTCTGATAATTCATTGACGCATGCACAGAGGACAGAAGCAGCAGCAACATTAGTGACTTACTTCCTGCTAGTAGTTGTCTAATATTTACACACAATTTCCTGCTCATATTGCAATTGCCGAAAAGTTTCGGCAACCGATAGTTCTAAGCGAGTCAACACTTTCGCAGTCTCCAAGCGAATCATATAATGCCGACTAGACATGAATGGGTGTGTGGTTTTCTGGGACAAGCTGAGGGTTCCAAATGTATAGTGCGTGAGTTCAGGCTAGCCGATGCCTAATCGGCATGTATGTGTCACATTACGTCATGCTGAGAGTTAAATGCATTGGCGAAAACACTGAGTCACCCAGTACTTTTCAAAATGTTTTGTATAGCAACAAGCATTATTTCTTTAAGCATTAGTTATATAATTAACTTACGTCCATAATATGAATGTTGATTACGATAGAACGTTAGTAAAACATCCAAACGATCGTTCGAAAATGTTTTGAACATAACAATATTTTACGCAACGTCCACATTGTTTGGATGCAAAATTTCAACATGACGAACAATTCAAATACTTCTGCACTTGACAGGCTACGGACAGCTTTCCTGCGGTGCAGTACTGCGCCTCCGCGTGTGGCACGCATGCATATCTCTCATAATCGGAGCTGCGCGAACCTTACCAGCTCTATAGACTGGAAGCTGCTAAAGGGAGCACGCTTATTATGCGATCTTACTTCAGTGACGGCTTCCTACAAACTGCTTGTTTACTCCAGATGATATATCTGTTTACAAACTTAGTAACCCACATATTACACAGTAATATGCAAATTTCCATCTCTGACCGAGATATCAACATAGTGCACCCCTGCAGAAATGGGTTGATCTTGTGATTGGACTGCGTACTCATGTCGCATCATTTCAAAAACTTAACGGATTCATTATTCAGACAATATCTTCTGCATTTGTGCCTTATAATGTATATAGCATTAGCTATGACACACATCCATTTTACACTTTTAAAGCATATGTTCCTTCTTATCGCTTCCGAGCCTTAAAGACGAAAAAACACACAATTCAAAAAAAAATTGCATCACCTTGGTTACGAGAGTTCCGGAAACTGTACAGAAAATTGTAATAGAGCTCAACATATTATTTCCGGCCTTATTATTGCTCATGAAAACCACAATTTCATTTTGCACTACCACACAGCGAGACCTTCATAGGTGGTGGTTCAGATTGCTGTAGACATCGGCACCTATAATACCTAGTAGCACGTCCTCTTGCGTTGATGCATGCCTGTATTCGACGTGGTATACTATCCACAAGTTCATCAAGGCACTGTGGTCCAGTTTGTCCTCCTCCTCAACGGCGATTCGCCATACATCCGTCAGAGTGGTTGATGGGTCACGTCGTCCTTAAACAGCCGTTTTCAAACTATTCCAGGTATGTTCCATAGTGTCTGGAGAACATGCTGGACACCCTATTCAAGCGATGTCGTTACCCTGAAGGAAGTCATTCACAAGATGTACACGATGGTGGCGTGAATGAAGACAACGAATGCGTCGCCAAATGCTGCCGATATGGTTGCACTAACCCTCAGAGGATGGCATTCACGTATCGTACAAGTCATTACGGCGATTTCCATGACCACCAGCGGCGTACGTAGGCTCCACATAATGCCACCCCAAAACATGAGGGAACCTCCACCCTGCTGCACTCGCTGTACAGTTTGTCTAAGCCTGACCGGGTTGCCTCCAAAAACGTCTCCGACCATTGTCTGGTTGAAGACATATGTGACACTCATCGGTGAAGAGAACATAATGCGAATCCTGACCGGTCTATTTTGGCATGTTGTGGGCCTGTCTGTACCGCGCTGCACGGTGTCATGGTTGCAAAGATGGACTTTGCCATGGACGTCGGGAGAGAAGTTGCGCAATATGCAGCCTCTTGTGCACAGTTTGAGTTGTAACACGACAGCCGATGGCTACACGAAAAGTATATTATACAACATGGTGGCGTTGCTGTCAGGGTTCCTCCGAGCCATAATCCGTAGGTAGCGGTCATCCACTACAGTAGCAGCCGTTGGGCGGCCTGAGCAAGGCATGCCATCGACATCTCCTGTCTCTCTGTATCTCCATGTCCGAACAAAATTTCTTTGGTTCACTCCGAGATGCCTGGACACTTCCCTTGTTGACAGCCCTTCCTGGCACAAAGTAACAATGTGTACATGATCGAACCGCGGTATTGACCACTTAGGCATGGCTGAACTACAGACAACAAGACAGATGTACCTCCTTCCTGGTGGAATGACTGGAATCGATCGGCTGTCGGACTCTCTCTGTCCACAAAGCGCTGCTAGTGCTTGGTTGTTTACATCTTTGGGCGGGTTTAGTGACATCTCTTTGCAGTAAAGGGACTGTGTCCGTGATACAATATCCGTAGTCAATGTCTTCCTCCAGGAGTTCTGGGAACTGGGATGAGTAAACTTTTTTTGATGTGTGCAGTGTGTCCCTGATTTTCACTTATAATAATATTGAGACAAAATTCACTAGGTAACTGATACAGCGCTAGATGTAATCGGTATGGTCTAGAGTTTCGGAAAAAAGCCGCTAGATGCCGTTACGAGCACTGACCTGGAGCGTGCAGCCAGTCCCGCGCAATATGGCGTCCGCGCAACAGAAGGCGTATTGTGTTATTGAATTTAGTCGTACTCAATCAGTGATCACAGTTGTGTGGGCGTTTCATATTCAATTTCGTACTAAACCACCATCACCAAAGAACATTCGACGGTGGTATAAACAGTATGAAGAAAAACCAGAATATCAGCTGATGTAGCTTCAGTGGCAGAAGGCACCTTGTGCTCAGTTTGGGATGAATTCGGCTATCGGCTAGATGTCGTCCGTGCAGCAATTGGAGGCCATAATGAACATTTATGATAGATTTTTAGAAACATCTCTCTTTTATGAGTAATTTAGTATGCAATTTGTTGGTGTTAAGCCATTATTCCTAATAGATAATTCTATTTAAAATCAGGTCATTGTTTTTGGGACACCCTGTATAATGCACATGATAGTCAAAAACTTCTCAAATACTTAAGAACTACTTAGTACACAGGATCCCACGTTTTCTCTTCAGAGCTGTGTAGGTTCCTGCTGAGAATTTTCTGCACCAACAGTAAATAATCTGCTGCAGTTAGTGAAGCCTGTTTAATCAAAGTACAGATTGTTTCAGTAAATTCATCCCATATTCTCTTGGTTCGCATTTGTGCAATATCTCAAAACGTCTGGACTTCGTAACACGATGCCACATATTTATAATTTTGGAGGACGATGGTGAGGAATCGATGCCTTCAGCGGAAAGGGGGGAGTGGGGCGAAGGGCATTGCCGGGAGAGGTGGGGGCGTCAAGAGGGCGGACAGGGACGGTGAGTTCAGGAGTGGTAGGAGGGGGTCGGGCCTTACATTTCTGGGAGTAAGTAGGATGAGGGAGGTTACAGGTGTTACAGGAGGGAGGGGACTGGAGGTTGGGGCACTGCCGTAAGAAGTGTGCTTGCTTACAGTGCAGGCAGGTAGGGGCCTCGTGGCATTCAGACGTTGGGTGTGCGTTATACCGCCAGCACCTCTGGCAGCAGAGGGATTGAGGAGGGGAACAGAAGGGGTCAACTTTATAACGTTGGTTAAAGAGGAGGGCACCCTCCTTCAGGAGACGGTTTATGAAGGGGGCGTGTTCGGAAAACACCGGCATAAGGTGGGTGGGGATGGCTGAGTTGTGACTGCGGCAAACTGCACACACTGCCAGATGGGGATGCGCCTTGAGCTCCGCCAACACCTCCTTCTCTGTGATCGTCGGACTAAGCCGAGTGATCACGACAGTGAGGGTTGGCAGAAGGAAGGCAGGGTAGGGGCTGGGGTGAGGGAGGCAGTAGGGCCAGAGCAGGATGTGGGAAACGATATCTGTGTGAAGGGTAGGGCTGCTGGAGGAGATGAGGACCGAATCGCGGCGAGGAGTGAGGAGGGAGATGGGGGCACCGGGAAAATGCTGGCGAATGAAGAGGGTGAGGTTCCGGGCCTCAAGAAGGGAGGGATGTGGATGGGAGAGGAGGTAGCGGTAGGAGGAGGGGAAGGAGGAGGAGGAGGGGGCAGGGGCAGGCGGGGAGACACCCAAGGCAACCTGGACAGGGGAAGGGGGACGAGGTGCAGAGGAGGTAGGGGTGCCACTGGGGCATTTGACAGCGGCAGAGGAGGTGTGGGGGATGAGAGCGACTGGAAGGTGGTGTGGAGTGGGAGGTCCCGGTGCTGGAGTCGGCGCCGGATATGGTGAGGGCGAAGGCGATGGCGATGGCGATGATGAAGACGATGAAGTGGGCCACAGAAATGGAAGGAGCAGAGGGCTGGAGTGGAGGGAAGGGATCAAAGGAGGCGCAGGAGGGAGAGCTGGGGATGGGGCTACAAAAAGTGAGGGAGATGGGAGGGTGAGGAGTGGAGGGATGGACTGAAGGGGAGGGGATTGGGCACACCACGTGATAGTGGTGGCAGCGGCGGAGGGAGATGTGAAGATGATAGCAGTGGTTGTGGCTGTAGTAGTGGTGGTGTGTGTCGACATTGTGAAAAAGAGAAAGACACAGGACAAAAAGGCATTGGCAAACAAGGGATGGGCAAGCAGATGAAAACAGAAGAAAAAGAACGGAGAGGCGACGAAGAAGACTGGGGCCGAAGCCCCACTCTGCTGCTGCTGGGGGGGGGGGGGGGGGGGGCTGGCTGGCTGGCGGAGACGCCGCTGCTGCTGGCTGCTGGCTGGGACCACTGCTGGCTGCTGGCTGGGACCGCTGCTGGCTGGGGCCTCTGCTGGCTGCTGGCTGGGACCACTGTTGGCTGCTGGCTGCTGGCTGCTGGCTAGGACCGCTGCTGGCTATTGGCTGCTGGCTGAGACCGCTGCTGGCTGCTGGCTGGGACTGCCGCTGGCTGCTGGCTGCTGGCTACTGGCTGGGACTGCTGCTGGCTGCTGGCTACTGGCTGGGACTGCTGCTGGCTGCTGGCCGAAACCGCTGCTGGTGGGGACCGCTGCTGGCTGCTGGCTGCTGGCTGGACCGCTGCTGGCTGGACCGCTGCTGGCTGCTGACTGGCTGGCTGGCTGGCTGGCTGGCTGGCACCTGAAAAACCTATCGCTTCGATTAATGAACGAAGTCACAATCGAAGGGCGGTATTCTCTCGAATTACCGCTGGAGATGTGTTTCCCAACATAGAAGGGACAAAGGATATGTGACACGGAAGGGCTATCCCAGGCTGAGCACATCATTTTTCCTGTTTCAAAATATGTCCACAATCAGAACGTTGATTAAAACAATAGATCTTTCTTGCTCCTGATATACAGGGTGGTCCATTGATCGTGACTGGGCCAAATATCTCACGAAATAAGCGTCAAACGAAACTTGTCTAGCTTGAAGGGCTATGGTTGGTGGTGTGGTTGGCCCCCTAGATGGCGCTGCCGTAGGTCAACCGGATATCAACCGCGTTTTCTTAAATAGGAACCCCCACTTTTTATTACATATTCGTGCAGTATGTAAAGAAATATGAATGTCTTAGTTGGACCAATTTTTTTGCGTTGTGACAGATGGTGCAGTAATAGTCACAAACCTATAAGTACGTGGTATCACGTAACATTCCGCCAGTGCGCACGGTGTTTGCTTCGTGATACATTACCCGTGTTAAAATGGACCTTCTACCAATTGTGGAAAAGGTCGATATCGTGTTGATGTATGGCTATTGTGATCAAAATGTCCAACGGGCGTGTGCTACGTCTGCTGCTCGGTATCCTGGACAACATCATCCAAGTGTCCGGACCGTTCGCCGGATAGTTACGTTATTTAAGGAAATAGGAAGTGTTCAGCCACATGTGAAATGTCAACCATGACCTGCAACAAATGATGATTCCCAAGTAGGTGTTTTAGCTGCTGTCGCGGCTAATCCGCACATCAGTAGTAGACAAACTGCGCGAGAATCGGGAATCTAAAAAACTTCGGTGGTTTTGAGAATGCTACGTCAACATACCAACGTACCATACTTCTATGCACCAGGAATTGCATGGCAACGACTTTGAACGTCATGTACAGTTCTGCCGCTGGGCACAAGACAAATTATGGGAAGATGACAGATTTTTTGCACGCGTTCTATTTGGCAACGAAGCGTCATTCACCAACGGCAGTAACGTAAACCGGCAACGGAAAATCCACGATGGCTGCGACAAGTAGAACATCAGCGACCTTGGCGGGTTAATGTATGGTGCGGTATTATGGGAGGAAGGATAATTGGCCACCATTTTATCGATGGCAATCTAAATGGTGCAATGTATGCTGATTTCCTACGTAATGTTCTACCGATGTTACTACTAGATGTTTCACTGCATGACAGAATGGCGATGTACTTCAAACATGATGGATGTCCGGCACATAGCTCGCGTGCTGTTGAAGCGGCATTGAATAGCATATTTCATTACAGGTGGATTGGTCGTCAAAGTACCATACCATGGCCCGCACGTACAACGGATCTGATGTCCCCGGATTTCTTTCTGTGGGGAAATTTGATGGATATTTGCTATCATGATCCACCGCCAAGGCTTGACAACATGCGTCAGCGCATTGTCAATGCATTTGCGAACATTACGGAAGGCGAACTACTCGCTATTTAGCCGGCCGTTGTGGCCGACTGGTTCTAGGTGCTTCAGTCTGGAACCTCACGACCGCTACGGTCGCAGGTTCGAATCCTGCCATGGGCACGGATGTGTTTGATGTCCTTAGGTTAGTTAGGTTTAAGTAGTCCTAAGTTCTAGGGGACTGATGACCTCAGATATTAAGTCCCATAGTGCTCAGAGCCATTTTTTTTTTTTTACTGGCTGTTTAGAGGAATGTCGTTACAAGTATTTCCAAATGCAATGAGGCTGACGGACATAATTTGAAGCATTTATTGCATTAATGTGGTATTTACAGGTAACCACGCTGTAACAGCATGCGATCTCTGGAATGATAAGTTCACAAAGGTACATTATCACATTGGAACCACTGAAATAAAATTTTCAAACGTACCTACTTTCCGTATTTTAATTTAAAAAACCTACCTGCTACCAACTGTTCGTCTAAAACTGTGAGCGATATGTTTCTGAATATTACAGCACCATGTATCACAAAGCGAAAAAAGTGGTCCCACTAAAACGTTGATATTTCTTTACGTACTACACGAATATGTAATAATGGGGACTCCTATTTTAAAAATCGCAGTTGATATCCGTTTGACGTATGGCAGCGCTATGTAGCGGGCCAACCATAGTGCCATCTGGTTTCCCACTCAAGCTAGACAAGTTTCGTTCTCTGCAGTTTCTTTTGTTTGACACTTATTTGCCTGCCGCGGTGGCCGAGCGGTTCCACGCGCATCAGTCCGGAACCGCTCGACCGCTACGGTCGCAGGTTGGAATCCTGCCTCGGGCATGGATTCGTGTGATGCCCTTGGGTTAGTTTTAAGTATTTCTAAGTTCTAGGGGACTGATGACCTCAGAAGTTAAGTCCCATAGTGCTCAGAGCCATTTGAACCATTTTTACACTTATTTCGAGAGATATTTAGCCCGGTCACGATCAATGGACCATCCTCTATAATAATGAGCAACAAGTTTCTCTTACATAAACAGTCTTTGAGGCAAGAGAAACATCAATTTCATCAAAAAACTTCAGTTACACAAGGAAGTTTAAAACGAAGAAACAATGATTGAAGTAACTACTGTTTATCACAATAAGTATGCTGAAAACTCCCTTATCCCTGCAGAGGTCACTCTTAACACACATTAAAGTATTCAAAATTTTAATCAGTAAAACCAGTTTACCATCAAATAGAACATCCGGGAAATTTAACTTCTCCACCAGATGCAGGAGGAATCATAACTCCAGAGAGAGCTAACGGCCACCAGCGGCAAGTGCCGCGTCAATTACGATGTTAAGGCTCAGAGGCCAAGGCTGTCAACAAACAGCATACACTTTTACGACACTTAAGACAAGAGCTCCGGCCGTAAGGCCTTCAGGTATTTCAAGATTTAATAAACCCTTAGAGTAACGTAAGGTTAACTAAGCAATTACTTAACTCGAAGTTAAGTGAATGAGGTTTAAACCTTTTAATAGTCAGCACAAATTTCAATTACTGTACTAAAACTGCTAATATAATACGATAAGAAACTTGTGATAAGCAATGTCAGATTTACCAATATACATGGAATGCTCTTTTGAAACTACAGAATAATTGATACATGCTTATCCACCTGGCACAGACTATAGGCTTAACGTATGTACAGCACACAATGAGGAAAATGTGCGCAGAGGAAGAAGACAGACAAGATCGAAACACCTAGAGAAATATTCTGAGAATATAGTTTAAGAACGTTTATTGTTTGTATTGTAATTTCCAAGTAAATTATTATGTTGGAGATAAGCCTCTGTAATGATGAAAAGCTCAAAATAATAATAATATACAATTAAGATTGAGTTACAGACTCTCAAGATTTAAACCCATCTAAAACCAATGTAAAGGATTATTAGCTTAAAACATCAGAAGCTGATTCAACATTGTTCAAAACTTACAACAGATACCGAATTACTTAAAACCTAGAAATCAGCCACAATGGATGCTATCGTGCATTTGGCTGTGAATACACCAGGAGATCCTAACGGCCACCTTGACAACACACTGTCCCCTCAGTCTGTACGTGCTACTGCCTTGTGTCAACTCCGACTCGCCAACTGTGGCACGGGTCCCGCCTTTCGCTACTCGCAGACAGCGATAAACGGAGCAAATCAGTGAGGGATGTTAGTCGCTCAGAGGATCCAAAGAGAGCACGAAACCGCCACGGCTCCGTCTCCCCCAGGGGCACCCACGCCTCTTCCACAGGCTTAAAACACAGAGATAATGAACTAACTTACCTGTTTAACTTCGCTTAAATGCGGTTAAAGGCTTTGTGAGAGGCGAGATTACGCGCAAGCTGACTGGCTAGTTCTGAAAATTTAACAAGGCCCAATAAATCGTGGAGGTAACTTACCAATGATTCCCCTACACTGACCGCCACTGACATTCAAGTTGTGAATATCAGTTACTGAACCCCGAATAGGTTGCCTACATGCACTGTAGCGTTTCTCCTGATGTTGATGGGCTAAGTTGATGCTATTCCTGGCGTTACGCTAATTCTGTTTAATAACAGCAGAGTTGATACACACACGTAGGAGATCAACCAATTATTTTTCGTAGATTAGAAGTTGGCGAATTAAAATGCAAGCAAACATCAATGCTTCTCGGACTTCCTTTGAGGCCTGTGGCTGCGCCGAGTTAAAGGCAAAGTCAATCCACGGTAAGGCCGTATCTCACTTGGCTTGAGCCTGTGCATGCTAAATTATTATAGCGGCCTTTAAGATCCTATTAACATGTTCAGAAAAAGAGGGGTAAGGCCATTTTGTGTAGTGGTAACATGGTGGACGGCATTATTAAAACAGAAACGCTTAAATTCACTAGAAAGGAATGTAGGAGCATTACCTCTCACAAGGGCGTTAGGGGGTCCAAACCAAGAAAATATACCAGATAAATGGGGTGTAGTAAGTGAGGCAGTGACTCCTCTACTAGGAATGAACCAAACGAAATGAGAGAAAACAAAAACATCGGCAACCACTAGATCATAGCGGGTCCCAACCTTAGTACGGGGAAGAGGAATCACATAAGCAGTAAATAATTTATCCACGGGAGCCGGCTCCCTTTGAGACTGTAGCAGTCCCTTACGAGAATCGGAATCTGTTTTAACCCATATTGTAAAGCTTACAATCATTAACCCAGTGGTGAACATGCTTACACAATGTTAGCCAGGTGAAATATTTTCGAATTTTAGTCAATGTCTTGTGGATAATCAGGTGTCCACCCACCAAGGGATTACGAAAATAGTGAAAGATGGATGGAACGAGTTCAAGGAGCAAATTTTAGGCTCAGCACTGCTACCGACTTTATAACACAATATTCCCTTTCGTTAGACATAATCTGGAATCAGTTCGCAAGCTAACAGTCGCTTCCTAACTGGGCGGAAATGGTGAATTTGATCCTGCTTAAAGCTGAGGTCAGTGAGGAGCTGGTATACCTCAGTCAAAACACTACATTGAGGCAGACTGCCTGACAAGTCATCGACTGCCATTTCTTAGTCCCCCTCATCAAGAAACGTGATTAACCGTGTAAGCCACCTGATTGTCGGTGCCTCCAATATGACGAACTTTATACCAGAACGCGGATATGTCATTATCCCACCTGGCTATCCTGCCCGTTTTCCTAGAGCTTGATAAAATCCGTCTCAATGCCTAATTGCCGGTTTCCAATTCAGATTCTCTGTGCTCGAGATAAAATTTGAATTTATCGAGAACAAATAAGACAGCCAAGGCCTCACACTCTTAAACGGAATACTCCAATCTCTTGGATACAAAAGCTAAGAGGCGTCTCTCACCTGAATATTTCTGGGAAAGAAAAGCAGCAATGTCAGGATTGGACGCATCGGTTTAAACAATAAACTTCTTCTGGAAATCCGGAACTGCAAGTAAGGGACGTTTAACAAGAGCAGTCTTTATGGCTTCAAAAGCGGATTGGCCCAAAACAAAAGTTTCCCATTTCTGACAAAGGTTGTTGTTTGCAGCAGCAAGATAGGCGAAGTGGGGAGCGAATTATCTAAAATAAATGGCCACGTCAATAAATCTTGCCACCTCCTTTTTATTCCTAGGACTGACAAATTTTCTTAATACAGAGGTGCGCTCTTGATCTATCTGAATACCGTCCCTGGAAATCAGTGGACCTAAGAACCAAATTTGATCGCTGGTAAGGGTGACCTTGGAAGTTTTAACAATCAAACCGGCTGAACGATGACGTATTAATATGAAAAAGGTGGTCCTCAAAGTAGCAACTACAATTGACGACATTATCTAAATAAATGCAAACACACACACCATCAAAGTTGCTAAGAAAGCTCCACCACTGATGTCACTGGGCTTGCCCATGAATAGTTACTACATAAGGCAGCTCCTCCTTATGCAGTCACACTACGCTCCAAATGTTACTGGCAACCATACTTGCAACAGCACACAGGAAAGCAATACCAAATTTCTAGTTATCTAGTTATACTCTAACACTACAGTGAGGTGTGCATCTTCTCAGCACAGTGCACAACAGCACACTGCTACAAATTTTAGCATAGTATTTAGATGGGGTAGAGTTCAGGCTAGAGGTTGTGCAGGTGTGGCTTATTTTTAAAAGATTTTTTATGAAACGAAAAAATCTTACTAGACAAGTAAGAAACTGAACGTAATATGCGGCCTGGTTGTAGTTCCTAAGACCCAGGGTTTAGAACAACACGATAAATTAATTAAAATTTGTTCAGCACAATGATTAAAAAGTTGAAATGTACAGCACACTATTACAACTAAAATTCGGGGCAACAACAAGAACACAGACAGTTCACGATATAGAGTCTAAGGCAAAGAAAGAAATACAAGAATCAAGAAATGAAAATAGCTTTCACATACAACAATCAGATAGCAGCCCTCTGACTCAATTGTACATACTAGATGTACTAACCACTACTTTCATAGTTATTCATTATTACTACAAACCCACTATGTATTAACTCGAAAAATTAGCAGTTATAGTTCTTTGTACAGACGCATATAAAGTTCTGCTTACATTCACAGAGCGATAATAACAGACGAAAGTAGCATAGGTCTCACTTGAAGGAAATGGCCCGTGCCTTGTGTGTGATCAAACACAGTAACGTCAACATGCCACAACGTGTACACGGTCATTCCGTGTAGAATACGACCAACAAATACCTGCACAGGGCACAGAGCTTGGGTCCTTCACAGCTTTAATCAACTTAGCCTTATAGGGAAGAGACGGGGTTGTTTTATAGGATTTGCCTCTGTTTGCAAAACGGGTTGCCAACGGGTGCCATACTCTCTAAATGGGGATGTTAATTAATGTATCTCTTATCGGATGGTCCTCGGGCATGGGTGTGTGTGTTTGTCCTTGGGATAATTTAGGTTGAGTAGTGTGTAAGCTTTTGAACATTTTGTATCTTTTATCTTCACTCCAGGGTACCTGTGTATCAGTTAGCTAGCGTGAGACTCCCCTTTCTCCTTTTTATGGCCTACATCATTTGCTATCACATGCTGCTATGCGCATGACTACCTGTGCGTTATATTAATTTGCTCTTTTAATTTCTTTTTTAATTTCTTTTTTAACTTGTAATGTGTAACCCCTCACACTAATAGGTTTTAGTCCTGGTCTTCCTCCGATTTGTGCACAAGTGGGCTGGCAAAATAACTAATCCATGATTTGTTACTATTTTTCAGTCATGAGATGCGTAACTACCGGCACTGGTAGATCACAGCAACACCACATCTACCCACATGCAGAACAAACTGATTACATCTGCTAGTCATAGTATTCGACTAATTTATAACACATTGTAAGGATAAGGTCTAACAATACACTACGTAACTTGTAATTTCTAACTTACTTTGTAATTGTTTTAAGCAACGTCTGCAATGATATGCTATTACAACATATTGAAGAATTAATCACAGATGTTCATAGTTCACAGAAAACTGGAAAAATGTAAATCAATCTGTGAGCACCTCGAGCTACTCTGCGAGCCCTAAGTATCGAAGCTTGTCGCTCGTTGTGGAAGCTAGAACCTTGCATAAACAATGGACAGTAGTCTCGGTCGCAGCTCTCAAAATGGTTCAAATGGCTCTGAGCACTATGGGACTTAACTACTGTGGTCATCAGTCCCCTAGTACTTAGAACTACTTAAACCTAACTAACCTAAGGACATCACACACATCCATGCCCGAGGCAGGATTCGAACCTACGACCGTAGCAGTCGCGCGGATCCAGACTGCGCGCCTAGAACCGCTAGACCACCGCGGCCGGCGCAGCTTTCAAGCACCTTACCACCGCGTTTCTATGTACTTCAGTGTGTTATACACTGAAGTGCCAAAAAAACTGGTATAGGCTTACGGATTCACATACTGAGAAATGAAAACAGGCAGTTGTTAGTTTGATTACTGCTGCTATAATGGCAGGTTATCAAGATTTAAGTGAGTAAGTACGCGGTGCTATAGCCGGTACACGTGCGATGGGACACAGCATCTCCGAGGTAGAGATAAAGTGGGGATTTTTTCGTACGACCTTTCCACAAGTGTACCGTGAATATCAGGAATCCAGTAAGATATCAAACCTCCGATATCGCTGAGGCCGGAAAAATATCCTGCGAGAGCGGGGCCAAGGACGACTGAAGAGAATCGTTCAGCGCGACAGTAATGCAACCCTTCCTCAAATTCCTGCGTATTTCAATGCTAGGCCATCATCCGGAGCGTCAGCGTGCGAACCATTCAACGAAATATCATTGATGTGGGCTTTCGGAGCTGAAGGCCCACTCGTGTACCCTTGATGACTGCACGACACAAAGCTTTATGCCTCCCCTGGGAACGTCATCACCTACATTGGACTGTTGATGACTGGAAACACGAGGCCTGATCAGACGAGTCTCGTTTCTAATTTTATGAGTGGATGGACGTTTGTTGCTATGGAGACAACCTCATGAATCTATGGACCCTGCATCTCACTAGGGGAGTGTTTAAGCTGTTGGAAGCTCTTAATGTTGTGGTTGTGAAGCATGTGCAGTTGGAGAGATATGGGACCCCAGATATGTCTAGATGCGACTCTGACAAGTGACACGTAAGTAAGCATCCTGTCTGATCACCTTCATCCATTGATGTCCATTGTGCATTCCGACGGACTGGAGCAGTTCCAACAGGGAAATGCTACTGTGCTCCAGGAACACTCTTATGATTTTAAACACTTCCGCTGGCCACCAAACTCCCCAAACGTCAGCATTACTGAGCATACCTAGGTGCCTTGCAACGGCTCAAATGGCTCTGAGCACTATGGGCCTCAACTACTGTGGTCATCAGTCCCCTAGAACTTAGAACTACTTAAACCTAACTATCCTAAGGACATCACACACATCCATGCCCGAGGCAGGATTCGAACCTGCGACCGTAGCAGTCGCGCGGTTCGGGACTGCGCGCCTAGAACCGCTAGGCCACCGCGGCCTTGCAACGTGCTGTTCAGAAGAGACCTCCACCTTCTCGTCCTCTTCAGGATTTATGGATAGCCCAGCATGATTCATGGTGTCAGTTCCCTCCAGCACTACTTCAGACATTAGTCGAGTCCATGCCACGTCGTCTTGCTCCACCTCTGCGTGGATTCACGATAGTAGGCCGGTGTACCAGTTTCCTAGGCTCTTCAGTGTATAAGAAGAATGGAATAAAAAGTCAGAGAATTCACGTTGCCTCACCATCGGTTTCGTGAACCCAGCTTTTATTCTAATTTTCTCGATATTTCAAACTGCTTCTTACAGCACATAACAGAGGTAGATAATAATTCTTTTCGGTAATTAACAATTCATTAATCATCTATCACTACTAGAGCATCACCTGTATCATGTGTTAACTCAATCTAAAGAACACAGTCGGAGTAGTACTTGTCTAAAAAGTTAATAATACTCAGCCCTTACGACACCACACATGAAACTTTACAGAAGCTCTCCTGGGCAAGTTTGGAAGGTAGGAGGTTAGGTACTGGCAGAAGTGAAGCTGTGAGGCCGGGGCGTGAGTCGTGCTAGGGTAACTCAGTTGGTAGAGCACTTGCCCGCGAAAGGCAAAGGTCCCGAGTTCGAGTCTGGGTCCGGCACACAGCTTTAATCTGCCAGGAAGTTTCATATCAGCGCACACTCCGCTGTAGAGTGAAAATCTCATTCCGGCCTATCAACATTTAATTCTTCTTATTAGCAATTTTACGCACCTATGAATGCGCAGTTGTAATTGGTTAATTTCCAAGTAGCTGTTAATAATTTATTTACGTCCAAAACATAGAACACAGTGCCTGTAATTGTTAACAGAGAGAAAACGTTACAGAACTCACTACACGAATTATCGTGTTGATTAGACTGGTGTTGTTCCCCATTAGCAGTACAAAAAAACGACAAATACTACAGTCGAAACTAACGCGTATAAAATAGTAACAGCTCAGCACTGGCTGTGGTCATCCGAAATTAAGCAGGAAATTCTCGACTCATGTTTTTCCGCGCTGCCATATTCTGGGCCCCGTATCTGGGTCGGCGGCGATCCGACAGCGGGACAAAGCGGACACGAAGAAACATTATTATCACGACATTAACGTAACGCGGTCAGAGAGCTTTATGCCGGCGCGTAATAAATTCCGGCCGGACGTGTACGTTAGCGGCTTTTACCGCAGCATTACGCCACGGTACAGGAGGGACCTGCGGCCGAGCAGATAACGCGGCCAACAGCGGGCAGAGTGCTTCGTACCCGCACAGTGGCGCCGGGAGGCCAGAGGACACGCGCCTCAAACGCGATATCCTCCCTTCCATCGTCCCCTCCCCTCCCCCTCCCCCCCCCCCCCCCCCCCCGCCATGCATTCTTTATGCACGGCGCATCGAAATTTTCAGATGTATTATTCATCAAAACGCAATATGTGCCCAAGAAATGGAGTACTCACCGGCAGACGTATTGGAAATGAAAATGTTTCGATAAAATGAGACTACATTTGTGACAGGAGCCTCTCTTTTATTATTATTATTTTTGTCGAGAGTGCGTTAATACTGCTCGGTGACGTACGCGCCGTATCGATAGTACGGGCTATATTTCGCTCGTAGGTCATTTTTCGACAGGTATTATTACCCACGTAGTAATTTGCAAAGGTATTTATGTAACTGTAGGAGATCCCACGTGATACACTAAACTGGTCACAGCAATATTAAAATGAATTATTTGTTCATAATATTATTTTGTTAGAAGCTGTGTATTTTTTGTACTGAAGGAGCATAATATGTCAGCCAATAAACATCATCTACATTTTCATCTGCATACAATCCCCGCAAGTCACCGTATGGTGCTTGCCAGAGTACAGCTTGTACCATCACTATTCGTTTCCTGTTCCAGAAGAATCTGGAAGTAATGAAGAATACTGTGCGGCCCAAAACTTATCCAAGCAGCTCGCTAACCTTAAAGAGCCTATTGCCAATAATGCATCTTATTATAAGCACTACTTCGCACCACAAGCAACGTATTGCATAGTAAGATCCAGTACGTGTTTTGTAGTTGCTTAGTACTGATACCAGCGTCTTAGTTTTGGCACATGATGATGTGTTTAGTCAAAGAACAAACTTGTCCATCACCATCGACAGCGTCCTATCCTTTCACCACAAATTCCGGAAAAGTTACAATTGAAATAAATGGTCAAAAGAAGCCAAAGCTAGTAAAATCTACAGTTCATTTTCAGTCGAGTGATTATTGTAAATAAATACAGTTGTAACTATAGTTGCTCCCATAGTATTGCTTTACTACTGCAAACAATCAATTAAAATTAAGTTATGTAAAGTGAAATTCATATTCAATAGCCGGCCGGAGTGGCCAAGTGCTTCTAAGCGCTACAGTCTGGAACCGCGCGACCGCTACGGTCGCAGGTTCGAACCCTGCCTCGGGCATGGATGTGTGTGATGTCCTTAGGTTAGTTAGGTTTAAGTAGTTCTTAGTTCTAGGAGACTGACGACCTCAGCAGTTAACTCCCATAGCGCTCAGAGCCATTTGAACCATATTCAATTGCAAAATAATTCTTGCATTCATATGGTCAAAGTAGTTTTACAATTTTGTTTTACGAGTATATTTTGTAAATCATATAATGTGTGCACGTCTACGTAACATTAGTATCGAAACATAGTTTTTGCCATCAGTGGGAGTTATTAAGGCATTAATATGAGACGCAATCATTTGCAAAGTAATAAGTAGAGAGTGATAAACAGTTTTTGCCACGATTAAGAACATTTTCATACTGACAGCACTATCGCGAGTTACGTAACTCAATACAGTTTCCTTTAAATATTGATTGTCATTGCTTATCATTGGTGATCGTTATGGTGACTACAATCAATGCATTCTAAATTAATGTCAAAATTACGGCTAACTGCAGTGAAACTTAATCAAATGTTCAAATGTATTTGAAATCTTACGGGACTTAACTGCTAAGGTCATCAGTCCCTAAGCTTACACATTGCTTAACGTAAATTATCATAACGGCGAACACACACACTCATGCCCGAGGGAGGACTCGAACCTCCGCCAGTATCAGCCGCACAGCCCATGACTGCAGCGCCTTAGACGGCTTTTATTTTTTTTTTAAGGAACAGGGATGTTTATTTTTATTTATTTCACGATAAAGGATGACAGCCAAAAACAGTTGCAGGATAAAAATTTATTAAAATTTCTTGACCAAGGTTTCGGTACATATAAATATACTTTCATCAGAAGTAAAAAATCCTGAACAGGAAGACACTTTCATTAGAAAAGCCATAGCATCGGAAGTGAGAAACAGAAGCTTAAGTAACAGTGAAACGAACAAAGTAATACAGGCACAAAATCTTTAGTTACTTACTGAAATTACATCATGTAATGGAGATTAATAAAACAATTATGCCAAAGGCGTCGTCAATAATTGAGACATCTTCTCCATTTGTACAACATGACTATGGGCACAGGGTCAAAGCGAACAGTTAAGCACCATTACTTCGCCTGTGAACTATCGAGACAAGAGTGTGAAAGCACTAGGGCAGATGGTTTCGCCGAGAGAGGGCACTTGTATGTGCCAGACACTCGCGCTTTCACACTCTTGTCTCGATAGTTCATTGGCGAAGTAATGGTGCTAAACTGTTCGCTTTGACCCTGTGCCCATAGTCATGTTGTACAAATGGAGAAGATGTCTCAATTATTGACGACGCCTTTGGCATAATTGTTTTATTAATCTCCATTACATGACGTAATTTCAGTAAGTAACTAAAGATTTTGTGCCTGTATTACTTGTTAATTTCACTGTTACTTAAGCTTTTGTTTCTCACTTCCGATGCTATGGCTTTTCTAATGAAAGTGTTTTCCTCTTCTGGATTTTTTACTTCTGATGAAGGTATATTTATATGTACCGAAACCTTGGTCAAGAAATCTTAATAAATTTTTATCCTGCAACTGTTTTTGGCTGTCATCCTTTATCGTGAAGAAATTCAACAGTTGCTGTTGCAGCCATGTTTAAAATCTTTTATTAATTTATTATAAATAAAGATCACTCTGTTAAAAGGAACATGTAGATCATTTCATGGTATAGTATGTGCATTGCATATTGAGTGGTGAGAGAAGCGTGAGGTTCATTATCAGCTATCAAATGTGCACGCCGACTGCACCCGGCACATCCCAACTGCGTGGTGGGTCGTGGAAGACTGTCTGAAGATAGTTGGCAAAGGTTTTCCGATAGTGTGACCATCTATGAACCTCATTGTGGGCTTCCTGCAAGAAATACCAAAAGTCAAGTTGTGACTTGGCAGCATCCCCATAGAGGTACGCGTCGTCCAACCTTTGACCCAGATGATCGACTGTGATTTAGTCGCCGGAAAGTAGTCACGCTCCGGATGTAAGAAGGAAGTAGGTGTAATACGTTGCAGGGTTACACGGAGGTAGCAAGCTACCATCTGTCTTCCTAGGAGCCAGACGTCCTCCACAAGTGAAGCGGTGAGGGTCGTCCCAGACCGCTCGGATAATCCCGCGCGGCTGAAATTTAATCCATTACCATCTTATACATTTCAGTCGTTCTACGCAGTAACAAATACTCCAGCGATAGCGATCTGATTCTATATATATTCTATCGATAAGCATTGATTTTCGGCTCTATGTTTTGTTCTCACAAATAGCGGAACATTAGGTACACGTGTCACAATACAACCTTACGTATACCATGGAGTGTAGGTACGTTATACTATAATAGGAATCTCCCAGTCGGACGGGAAGTATCATAGCAGGAGGAAAGTGTTAAAAACGCGGGTTATCAACACCAGTGGTTTCCGGGACAACAGTGGTTACCGGGTACCATCACAGAACTTCCACCGCAGTAGTTAGTATTGGTTCCGTCTGTGGCGCCATCCATCGAGTGTCTTCTGCCTGGCGTCGTATTCTTGTCTCCCCTTCTTCGACGGCGTCCTTATGTACCCAGAAAATTTTGTATCACATATGTCGTGGAAAAAAGTTCTGCCTCGCTCAATGCGTTATAACAACAAGGTGAGAACAGCCATCTTATCTTCCCAATTTTCTTGGAGGAATTAAACGGATGTGTAATGTAGCTCTGTAGAGATAAATTTTTTTGGCATCATGTTTTTAAGGTTCATCAACGCCTGGAGCGGTGGCGAAAATTTTTTACCGTAGAATGCACGCCGCTCAGTTGTGGCCGTAGCCTAACGATAGGACCTTCGGATCTTTCCGGCCAATGCGGCGACTGCCTCGTCAATGAGGACAGTTGTCTATACGTCTGTTGCGGGGCGAACGTTGTTGTCAAGGAACGTCCCGGTGGGTCGTCTGTTGTAGCGGAGGGCGTAGATGTTCGAGCGTGTGTGTGATGATTCCGACAACCGGATTGTGATCGGACGTAAGATCATTAATTCTTTAATGGCGCAGATCGAGTCTTAGACTTTTCCCGATAGCTATGTCCGTCACGTCGGTTCTGTGGGCTAGATCGTTTGGGATGTGACCTGGATCGACGGGACCGCATGTGCTGGCTTACATTACAGCCGTACAACTGGTTCCCTCGTGAGTTATAGCTGAGCTGTCGATCGTCGACGCAGCTCTAGCAGCGCCTTCAGTCCGCTGACCCCGCTACCCTGCATGGCACTGCTCCGCTACGTAATCTGCCGTGACCTCACCGACAGCGTCCAGAGACTGCTGAGTGTCCGAGTCAGCCCGTTTCATTCTGCGTGCTGTGTCAGCAGCCTTCCCCGCTGCTGCCACCCAAGGAGAAGGCAATAGATTGTGCACTAAATGAAATAAACATCTAATTCCCTAACGCTGTCTCCTTAGTGCCCATGGAGCCTGACAGGCTCTCACCGCTTAGCTCCACTCTTCGTCATCTTGCAAACTCAAGGATCACAGCCCAGTGACCTATATGGTACTATGAATTTTTAGAGAATGCCACCCATGTAAGAATTAAGGATTTAATACGAAAAAATACTAACATTAGGCTGCATCCGTTAGTTTCCTGCAGTTCATCGTATATCAAGCAAACAAGTTCATGAACCATGGACCTTGCCGTTGGTGGGGAGGCTTGCGTGCCTCAGCGATACAGATAGCCGTACCGTAGGCGCAACCACAATGGAGGGGTATCTATTGAGAGGCCAGACAAACGTGAGGTTCCTGAAGAGGGGCAGCAGCCTTTTCAGTAGTTGCAAGGGCAACAGTCTGGATGATTGACTGATCTGGCCTTGTAACAATAACCAAAACGGCCTTGCTTTGCTGGTACTGCGAACGGCTGAAAGCAAGGGGAAACTACAGCCGTAATTTTTCCCGAGGGCATGCAGCTTTACTGTATGATTACATGATGATGGCGTCCTCTTGGGTAAAATATTCCGGAGGTAAAATAGTCCCCCATTCGGATCTCCGGGCGGGGACTACTCAAGAGGATGTCGTTATCAGGAGAAAGAAAACTGGCGTTCTACGGATCGGAGCGTGGAATGTCAGATCCCTTAATCGGGCAGGTAGGTTAGAAAATTTAAAAAGGGAAATGGATAGGTTGAAGTTAGATATAGTGGGAATTAGTGAAGTTCGGTGGCAGGAGGAACAAGACTTTTGGTCAGGTGACTACAGGGTTATAAACACGAAATCAAATAGGGGTAATGCAGGAGTAGGTTTAATAATGAATAGGAAAATAGGAATGCGGGTAAGCTACTACAAACAGCATAGTGAACGCATTATTGTGGCCAAGATAGATACCAAGCCCACACCTACTACAGTAGTACTAGTTTATATGCCAACTAGCTCTGCAGATGACGAAGAAATTGAAGAAATGTATGATGAAATAAAAGAAATTATTCAGATTGTGAAGGGAGACGAAAATTTAATAGTCATGGGTGACTGGAATTCGAGTGTAGGAAAAGGGAGAGAAGGAAACATAGTAGGTAAATATGGATTGGGGCTAAAAAATGAAAGAGGAAGCCGCCTGGTAGAATTTTGCACAGAGCACAACATAATCATAACTAACGCTTGGTTTAAGAATCATGAAAGAAGGTTGTATACATGGAAGAACCCTGGAGATACTAAAAGGTATCAGATTGATTATATAATGGTAAGACAGAGATTTAGGAACCAGGTTTTAAATTGTAAGACATTTCCAGGGGCAGATGTGGACTCTGACCACAATCTATTGGTTATGACCTGTAGATTAAAACTGAAGAAACTCCAAAACGGTGGGAATTTAAGGAGATGGGACCTGGATAAACTAAAAGAACCAGAGGTTGTACAGAGATTCAGGGAGAGCATAAGGGAGCAATTGACAGGAATTGGGGAAAGAAATACAGTAGAAGAAGAATGGGTAGCTTTGAGGGATGAAGTAGTGAAGGCAGCAGAGGATCAAGTAGGTAAAAAGACGAGGGCTAGTAGAAATCCTTGGGTAACAGAAGAAATATTGAATTTAATTGATGAATGGAGAAAATATAAAAATGCAGTAAATGATACAGGCAAAAAGGAATACAAACGTCTCAAAAATGAGATCGACAGGAAGTGCAAAATTGCTAAGCAGGGATGGCTAGAGGACAAATGTAAGGATGTAGAGGCCTATCTCACTAGGGGTAAGATAGATACCGCCTGCAGGAAAATTAAAGAGACCTTTGGAGATAAGAGAACGACTTGTATGAATATCAAGAGCTCAGATGGAAACCCAGTTCTAAGCAAAGAAGGGAAAGCAGAAAGGTGGAAGGAGTATATAGAGGGTCTATACAAGGGCGATGTACTTGAGGACAATATTATGGAAATGGAAGAGGATGTAGATGAAGATGAAATGGGAGATACGATACTGCGGGAAGAGTTTGACAGAGCACTGAAAGACCTGAGTCGAAACAAGGCCCCCGGAGTAGACAATATTCCATTGGAACTACTGTCGGCCGTGGGAGAGCCAGTCCTGACAAAACTCTACCTTCTGGTGAGCAAGATGTATGAAACAGGCGAATTACCCTCAGACTTCAAGAAGAATATAATTATTCCAATCCCAAAGAAAGCAGGTGTTGACAGATGTGAAAATTACCGAACTATCAGTTTAATAAGTCACAGCTGCAAAATACTAACACGAATTCTTTACAGACGAATGGAAAAACTACTAGAAGCCAACCTCGCGGAAGATCAGTTTGGATTCCGTAGAAACACTGGAACACGTGAGGCAATACTGACCTTACGACTTATCTTAGAAGAAAGATTGAGGAAAGGCAAGCCTACGTTTCTGGCATTTGTGGACTTAGAGAAGGCTTTTGACAATGTTGACTGGAATACTCTCTTTCAAATTCTAAAGGTGGCAGGGGTAAAATACAGGGAGCGAAAGGCTATTTACAATTTATATAGAAAACAGATGGCAGTTATAAGAGTCGAGGGACATGAAAGGGAAGCAGTGGTTGGGAAGGGAGTAAGACAGGGTTGTAGCCTCTCCCCGATGTTGTTCAATCTGTATATTGAGCAAGCAGTAAAGGAAACAAAAGAAAAATTCGGAGTAGGTATTAAAATTCATGGAGAAGAAATAAAAACTTTGAGGTTCGCCGATGACATTGTAATTCTGTCAGAGACAGCAAAGGACTTGCAAGAGCAGTTGAATGGAATGGACAGTGTCTTGAAAGGAGGATATAAGATGAACATCAACAAAAGCAAAACAAGGATAATGGAATGTAGTCGAATTAAGTCGGGTGATGCTGAGGGAATTAGATTAGGAAATGAGACACTTAAAGTAGTAAAGGAGTTTTGCTATTTGGGGAGCAAAATAACTGATGATGGTCGAAGTAGAGAGGATATAAAATGTAGGCTGGCAATGGCAAGGAAAGCGTTTCTGAAGAAGAGAAATTTGTTAACATCCAGTATTGATTTAAGTGTCAGGAAGTCATTTCCGAAAGTATTCGTATGGAGTGTAGCCATGTATGGAAGTGAAACATGGACGATAAATAGTTTGGACAAGAAGAGAATAGAAGCTTTCGAAATGTGGTGCTACAGAAGAATGCTGAAAATTAGATGGGTAGATCACATAACTAATGAGGAAGTATTGAATAGGATTGGGGAGAAGAGAAGTTTGTGGCACAACTTGATCAGAAGAAGGGATCGGTTGGTAGGACATGTTCTGAGGCAACAAGGGATCACCAATTTAGTATTGGAGGGCAGCGTGGAGGGTAAAAATCGTAGAGGGAGACCAAGAGGTGAATACACTAAGCAGATTCAGAAGGATGTAGGTTGCAGTAGGTACTGGGAGATGAAAAAGCTTGCACAGGATAGAGTAGATGGAGAGCTGCATCAAACCAGTCTCAGGACTGAAGACCACAACAACAACAACAAGTTGACTACACGAAAAAAAGCTAGAAATAAACGAGAAATGAGCGATCTAGCAGATATGACCTAGGAAAGGCACAATGGGAGACTGGCAGTGTCGCATGTATGTCCAGTCCGATTTCAGTTCCAGGAATTTGATTTCTGCTCCTGCCGGCCGGAGTGGCCGTGCGGTTCTAGGCACTGCAGTCTGGAACTGTGTGACCGCTATGGTCGCAGGTTCGAATCCTATCCCGGGCATGGCTGAGTGTGATGTCCTTAGATTAGTTAGGTTTAAGTAGTTCTAAGTTCTAGGGGACTGATGACCTCAGAAGCTAAATCCCGTAGTGCTCAGAGCCATTTGAACCATTTCTGCTCCTGACATGTTTTCCTCGCTTGCATGTACAGGTTCATCAATCCATCCATTATAGAATCTACTTCAGTTTACATGAAAAGTAGGTGCACAGATAGTGACTGAAAAAGAACTTTTGAAAAGCATATTGAAACATCCCTTCTTCTCATTTCTAACATGAGAAAATTAAATCACATCATTGCAAGATGTACACAATACCAATAGATTAAGATGTTCATTACTTACTGGAAACATATTAACAGGTGTACGCGCTCCTGACGGGGAGCCGTCTTAGAGATTAATAACACTGTCCAGGATTGCGGAAGATTATCGTAAACCAAGAATCACTTTTCAAAAGATATCATGTCTCATCCCTTAACATCTTAAGGACTCGATAATAATTTTATGTTAGGGGTGTAAGTAAGTAATTATCTTTGTGTATAATACTTAACAAAGACAGACGTCAGAGCGATGACATGAAAACAGCTACAAAATACGATGACTCTTCATTTTCTGCCAACTCTGCTGAAAAGTACACGTCCTTCTTTTCCTGCTGTTTGCAACGTCAACTGGTTCTTGTGGTTCTCACTACCTAAATGAGAACGGCAATTTCAGTGGATACTGATTTGTGCATTCTCCATTGAGACAAGCATGTATGGACTGCTGCCACCTCCCTCACGGGGATACTTATTACACATGTAACATAGACGGTGGTCACATTAATTTGCTTACACCGTCTATATTCATATTTAATTTTCAGTCTCACTGCAGCTAAGTATTTATAAGAAAAAAGTTAAGCTGCAATTAAGTGCTTACACACGAATCAACCACTTGTTCCTTAAAGAAATTAAAAATTATGAGGAATATTACATAAACGATCCATTCAAGTTAATGTGACCACCACCTACGTTCGACGTCAACATGAAACCATCACTCAGAGACTATAGGAGGCAGCACTAGCAGTGGAGTTTTTACAAATCGCCTCGGAGGGACACGAAAAACTGTGCAGTTGTTGTCGTATTAAGGAAACGGAGGGATGTATTTGACATCCAAACGGAGGTAATTTCCAAGAATGATTTCCTGTCGCAGTCGCGGACTCCAAACGATAAGTATCGAACGTGCGATCGTAAATCGATCATGCGACGTGGTGGCAGGCATTATGATCAATTATTAGTGATCGTCATTTTTATCTGTTTTGCGTCGTTACCTTAGTTGCTCTGAAGTACATACCTCCGAGAAATTATTTGTGAGTTACTAGGGAAACCCAGACGATGTCTGGTGTACTTGACGTTCCTTCGGGGATTCTCTCACATGGAAAAATCTAATTCCATGCTTATCTTCCATAGAAAATTATTCAACATTTTGTCGCAAATATGGAATACTAACGGACGACGAAATGAGGGACTGTGTAGACTGTGGTGGTGCGAGGTGTGTAAAACTTCGTAAGAGCAGTTACGATGCTGAAATACCGTTACAATTTCTTTGCGGACAATGCGGAAAACGAACGAGTACAAGGAAGAATACGTAGTTCGACTCTTCCGAATTATCCATCCAGACCAGCATAATGGCCTTTCACATCGTGACAGAACGAACGACGAGTGAGGTAAGTCGTCTCCTTTGTGATTACAAATATTTTTGTAACGCTCTTATTTTGTCGTTGCTGTATTGACCACCGTAAAGATACTCACAACGCCCGCCACCAGAGTCGCATCATCGATTTACAATCGCACGTTCGATACGTACAGTTTGGAGTCCGCGACTTCAATAGGCAATCATTCTTGGAAATTACCCAAACGGGCATCAACATTCGAATTCGGTAGAAGGGTAGAAGCATCTCTGAAACGGCAAATTTTGTAAACTGTTCGCGTGACACCGTGCATAAAGTATATCGTGCGTAGCAAAACAGCGCTATGCAAACCGGCGCTGAGACAACTCTTCTGCGCCACCGGCCATAGATAACAGGGGTGAAGGACGGCTGCGGAGATATGGCCGGTCGAATATACGTGCAACTGTGATGAACTAACCGCCCACATAAACCAAGGGGCTTCCAACAGAGTCCCCTCAACGGCCGTTCAGTGAACATTGCAGGTATAGGCCTCCACAGGAGGTGCGTGGCTCACGGACCCATTCTGACTGCTGTTCATCGGCGACGAAGACGGGAATTTCCACGCCAATATCCCAACTGGACGTCCACTGAGTGTCGACAGGTGGCCTTTTCAGATGAATCACGTCGTCGGAGGGGTCCAGGCTGAAGGACGGAGCGTTATGGTTTGGGGAATGTTTTCGTGGCATTCCCTGGTTGTTCTCTTCACTCTGGAGGCCATAGTGTACGAGCACAAGTACGCATCTCTCCTCCGGGATCGTGTCCATCCCTAGTTGCAGTTTGTTTTTCCTCGGCACGATGACATTTACTGGCGGGACAATGCAACGTCTCAAACAGCTCGTTTGCTTGAATCGAAGGACACCAGGATAAGTTTTCCGTACTCCCCTGGTCACCCAAAATTCTCGGATTTAAAGCCAATCGCGAATCTGAGGGATCACCTCGATCTGGCCTTTCGTGCCGTAGATGCTCAACGGGGAAATGTAGCGCAGCTGCTTACAGCACTGGAGTCGGCGTGGCTCCACAGCCCTGTCGGTTCATTCCAGAACGTCACTAACTGTCTTCCCGCATGTCTCGTCTCGGTCCGCGCTGAAAAACTGGGCTATTAAGGCTTTTGACAGGTGCTCACATTAGTGTAATGTTTAAAATGAAATGTAAAATTTTTTTCTGGAGATTTGTGGTAAAGTCTTGTGGGACCAAACTACTTAGGTCATCGGTCCCTAAGCCTACACACTACTTAATCTAACTGAAAGTAACTTACGCTATGAATAACACACACTCCCATGCCCAAGGGAGGACTCGAACCTCCAACGGGGGGAGCCGCACGGACCGTGACAAAGCGCCCTAGACCGTGCGGCTAAATGAAATGTAAAGTGTTTCTCCATTTCATCGTTTCATCGTTAAGTAATGCACGTCGTCTTAAACTGTACTTACTATACACTTGTGTTGATGGCGTAGGTATTGAAGAAACATTTCATACACAATAATTCCGTCCAACAGGCAACTCGTCACCATTCTACAGTTTCTAAGGTTAATGCAACATTTGCAAAAAAGCTCTAAAAGTTCAGAACACACCCAATAACAATTGTCGTGACCTGATAATAGGTAAGGGTGGCTATGTTTATATTTCGTATAGATATCTGGCACAGAACTAAAAATGCATCTTATTTACTCAATCAATTTTGGCTTTAATGGGATTTTTTATTAAAAATGCTCTGGTCGTGCGAGGATGTCGATATTTGGAGGCCCCCGACAACCAGAAGTCCTGGGAGAGTTTCCTGCTCTGTCCCCCTCCCTTTGTTAATCCTCCCCCCCCCCTCCGTTAGTCTGTCACTGTGTCTAGTCCTTCACTATAATGAGTGTTTATTTTTCTAAAATATGAATGTTGCATTTAGGATCTTTATTGAGCATATCAATATATACTGTCTGCACAAACTACTCGTAAGTTGATACGTCGCACAGTGGCTGACGAGAGGGACCGTATAGGCATTTTTCTCTTTTACAATCACTTCCATCATCCAGCGCCCAGTGTTACAACTCAATTTGTAAAGACAGTAAGACAGTTTCAGTTTTAATCACTTGGAACGTTCAAGCGAATTGTACATGCATAATTGACTGTTTTGCAGAAGCCTGAAACATACGTTTAGCTTCCTGCTGCTAGTATGGCGTCAGCCTCTCCTTAGAGTTGACACGACTCGGTGGTGATGGTTGTCCCAGTCGGTATGGCGTGGAACGGCGTCTGTCGCTCACGACAACGCCACTCTCTAACTAGTAGAAAAACGCAAACTACACGTGTGGTTTAGTCATATTTCAGATACCGTCTTTCGTGGTTAATGCCAATATTTCGATAGAGCAGCGCGTCAGAATGTGTAAGAAGCTATTGCGTCTTCACTAATAAACGCAGCAATTCCAAGCCTCGATGACGCGATGACTCCCTTGACCTGAAATGAGGACCACCAGTTTTCTTTTGTTGTGAGTCCACGACAGACTTTTCAGCTTGTGCGAACTGCCTAACTATAGTTCTTCTTTTTATTATGCCCGGTTGGATAATGGATGTTGAATATTACTACACTCCTGGGAATTGAAATAAGAACACCGTGAATTCATTGTCCCAGGAAGGGGAAAATTTATTGACACATTCCTGGGGTCAGATAAATCACATGATCACACTGACAGAACCACAGGCACATAGACACAGGCAACAGAGCATGCACAATGTCGGCACTAGTACAGTGTATATCCACCTTTCGCAGCAATGCAGGCTGCTATTCTCCCATGGAGACGATCGTAGAGATGCTGGATGTAGTCCTGTGGAACGGCTTGCCATGCCATTTCCACCTGGCGCCTCAGTTGGACCAGCGTTCGTGCTGGACGTGCAGACCGCGTGAGACGACGCTTCATCCAGTCCCAAACATGCTCAATGGGGGACAGATCCGGAGATCTTGCTGGCCAGGGTAGTTGACTTACACCTTCTAGAGCACGTTGGGTGGCACGGGATACATGCGGACGTGCACTGTTCTGTTGGAACAGCAAGTTCCCTTGCCGGTCTAGGAATGGTAGAACGATGGGTTCGATGACGGTTTGGATGTACCGTGCGCTATTCAGTGTCCCCTCGGCGATCACCAGTGGTGTACGGCCAGTGTAGGAGATCGCTCCCCACACCATGATGCCGGGTGTTGGCCCTGTGTGCCTCGGTCGTATGCAGTCCTGATTGTGGCGCTCACCTGCACGGCGCCAAACACGCATACCACCATCATTGGCACCAAGGCAGAAGCGACTTTCATCGCTGAAGACGACACGTCTCCATTCGTCCCTCCATTCACGCCTGTCGCGACACCACTGGAGGCGGGCTGCACGATGTTGGGGCATGAGCGGAAGACCGCCTAACGGTGTGCGGGACCGTAGCCAAGCTTCATGGAGACAGTTGCGAATGGTCCTCGCCGATACCCCAGGAGCAACAGTGTCCCTAATTTGCTGGGAAGTGGCGGTGCGGTCCCCTACGGCACTGCGTAGGATCCTACGGTCTTGGCGTGCATCCGTGCGTCGCTGCGGTCCGGTCCCAGGTCAACGGGCACGTGCAGCTTCCGCCGACCACTGGCGACAACATCGATGTACTGTGGAGACCTCACGCCCCCACGTGTTGAGCAATTCGGCGGTACGTCCACCCGGCCTCCCGCATGCCCGCTATACGCCCTCGCTCAAAGTCCGTCAACTGCACATACGGTTCACGTCCACGCTGTCGCGGCATGCTACCAGTGTTAAAGACTGCGATGGAGCTCCGTATGCCACGGCAAACTGGCTGACACTGACGGCGGCGGTGCACAAATGCTGCGCAGCTAGCGCCATTCGACGGCCAACACCGCGGTTCCTGGTGTGTCCGCTGTGCCGTGCGTGTGATCATTGCTTGTACAGCCCTCTCGCAGTGTCCGGAGCAAGTATGGTGGGTCTGACACACCGGTGTCAATGTGTTCTTTTTTCCATTTCCAGGAGTGTAATATAAAGTCATGAATCTTCAATCCATCACCCAAATCATGGCCACATTATGGAATTGCAAGGATGTTAAGTTAATAAATTGTTATTCCGTCGTCAAGACGTCGCTATGTCGGGTGTTCAATAACTACATGACGTAATACCAGAGATAACATACACTTAAGCAATGTGCAGAATGCGTCGGAATCTTGGGACATATCGATGACTGTTCACTGTCAAATAATCATGAATTCACTTTCACTTCATAATATTCTAATAGTCAATTAATTATCACTACACGATTGATAATGTCTATTCAGTTATGTAGGCTACACGAATAATTAAAGTTTGAATCCAATTTAATTGTTCCTTGTATTTAATTGTCCCTACGCTGAGCACGCACACCGATTTGTCACTCAGGGAATTGCTTCCGTTTGCATCAGTAATCCTGTCGTTGACGACAGCTTCTGACATCTCGGTGCAATTGTAAGTTCTTCGTTTTGGGTTGGGTTGTTTTGGGTAAGGAGACCAGACAGCGATGTCATCGGTCTCATCGAATTAGGGAAGGATGGGGAAGGAAGTCGGCCGTGCCCCTTCAAAGGAACCATCCCAGCATTTGCCTGGAGCGATTTAGGGAAATCACGGAAAACCTAAATCAGGATGGCCGGAGGCGGGATTGAACCGTCTTCGTGTTTGCGTTTGTCTGTTCCATACTCAAGACTAATAATTGTTTTTCTGTCGGCGATCTTTCATTTTCAGTGTTCTTTAATGTTCGTGCTTATTCCGTGTCACGAAGGCTAAGTCTCATCACAAATCTCACACGATTTAATTCGTCACGAACCTCCGTATCACGTTATCTTGCTAAGGGTAAAGATGGCTTTGCTTTAGTATGACTTCTGAATAATACTTCAGTCTATATCGCAGAACTTTCAAACTTCCGATTATATTGAAACAATTTAATAGCGCTTACATGCATGCTACGATCGCAATAGTACTAGAGAGGGACTAGATAGCAACTGAAGCTAACATTTCCATTTCCGAGTTACATTGTAGTTACATCGAACTTCCTTTTCGATGCGGCTACAACTATCTTCTATGGTAAATGTTATCTCTGGCCTATTCAACATCTGGGCTTTAACCTTCGTTAGTAGGTGGTCGATCGTGTCGGCACCAATGATGTGTGTCGCTCTGGATCGGAGGAAATCCTCTCTCGCTTCCGGTGGCTATCTGATTTGGTGAAGACTGCCAGTCTCGCTAGCGGGATTAAAGCAGAGCTCATCCTCTGCAGCATCGTCGACAGGACTGACTGCGGGGCAAAGTCAGGACATGCGGGGAATTAGCAGTAATCGGTATTGTAATTGTAAACTGCCGAAGCTGCGTTGGTAAAGTACCGAAACTTCAAGCGCAGATAGAAAGCACCGAAGCTGAAATCGTTATAGGTACGGAAAGCTTGCTGAAGCCAGAGATAAATTCTGCCGAAATTTTTTCAAAGGCACAGACGGTGTTTAGAAAGGATAGATTGCATGCAATCGGTGGTGGCGTGTTTATCGCTATTAGTAGTAGTTTATCCTGTAGTGAAATAGAAGTGGATAGATCCTGTGAATTGTTATGGGTGGAGGTTACACTCAACAACCGAGCTAGGTTAATATTTGGCTCCTTATACCGACCTCCCGACTCAGCAGCACTAGTGGCAGAACAACTGAGAGAAAATCCGGAAAGCATTTCACATAAATTTCCTCAGCATATTATAGTCTTAGGTGGAGGTTTCAATATACCAGATATAGACTGCGACACTCAGATGTTTAGCCCGGGTGGTAGGGACAGAGCATCGAGTGACATTATACTGAGTGCACTATCCGAAAATTACCTCGAGCAATTAAACAGAGAATCGACTCATGGAGATAACATCTTTGACCTACTGATAACAAACACACCCGAAATTTGGGACTCTGTATGCGCAGAACATGGAATCAGTGATCATAAGGCCGTTGCAGCATCCCTGAATATGGAAGTATATAGGAATATAGAAAAAAGGGAGGTGGGTTTATCTGATTAGAAAGAGTAATAGGAGGCAGATTTCAGACTACCTGACAGATCAAAACGAAAATTTCTGTTCCGACACTGACAAATTCATCGTAAAATGCGTTTTAGACAGGTACGTACCGAGTAAAACTGTGTGGTACGGGAAAAACCCCCTGTGTTCAACAACAAAGTTAGGAAACTACTGCGAAAGCAAAGAGACCTTCACTCCAAATTTAAATGCAGCTAAAACCTCTCAGACAACAGAAGCTAAACGATGTCAAAGTTAGCGTAAGGAGGGCTATGCGTGATATGTTCAGTGAATTAGAAAGTAAGATTCTATGTACCGACTTGACAGAAAATCCTACGAAGTTCTGGTCTTACGTTAAATCAGTACGTAGCTCGAATCAGCAAATCAAGACACTTTGGGATGATAATGGCATTGAAACAGAGGATGACACGCATAAAGCTGAAATACTAAACACCTTTTTCCAAAGCTGTTTCACAGAGGGAGACCGAGCTGCAGTTCCTTCTCTAAATCCTCGCAGGAACGAAAACAGGCTGACATCGAAATAAGTGTCCAAGGAATAGAAAAGGAACTGAAATCACTCAACAGAGGAAAGACCACTGGACAATTCGATTCTACACAGAGTACGCGAAAGAACTTGCCCCCTTCTAACAGCCATGTACCGCAAGTCTCTAGAGGAACGGAAGGTTCCAAATGATTAGAAAAGAGCACAGGTAGTTCCAGTTTTCAAGAAGGGTCATCGAGCAGATGCACAAAACTATACGCCTATATCTCTGATATCGGTCTGTTGTAGAATTTTAGAACATGTTTTTTGATCGCGTATCATGTCATTTCTGGAAACCCAGAATCTACTCTGTAGGAAACAACATGGATTCCGGAATCAGCGATCGTGTGAGACCCAACATGCTTTATTTGTTCACGAGATCCAAAATATTAGATACAGGCTCCCAGGTAGATGCCATTTTCCTTGACTTCCGGAAGGCGTTCGATACAGTTCCGCACTGTCGCCTGATAAACAAAGAAAGAGCTTACGGAATATCAGACAAGTTATGTGGCTGGATTGAAGAGTTTTTAGAAAACAGAACACAGCATGTTGTTCTCAATGGAGAGCCGTCTACAGACGTTAAAGTAACCTCTGGTGTGCAACAGAGGAGTGTTATGGGACCATTGCTTTTCACAGTATAAATAAATGACCTAGTAGATAGTGTCGGATGTTTCATGCGGCTTTTCGCGGATGAAGTTGCAGCATTAGAAAACTGCAGTGAAATGCAGAAAGATCTGCAGAGGATAGGCACTTGGTGCAGGGAGTGGCAACTGACCCTTAACATAGACAAATGTAATGTATTGCGATTACATAGAAAGAAGGATCCTTTATTGTATGATTATATGATAGCGAAACAAACACTGGAAGCAGTTACTTCCGTAAAATATCTGGTAGTATGCGTACGGAACGATTTGAAGTGGAATGATCATATAAAATTATTTGTTGGTAAGGCGGGTGCCACGTGAGATTCGTTGGGAGAGTCCTCAGAAAATTTGGTCCATCAACAAAGGAGGTGGCTTACAAAACACTCGTTCGACCTATACTTGAGCAGCGGGTTTCGTCACAGGGTTATTTGGCAAGCGTGATAGCGGTACGGATATGTTAAGCAAACTCAAGTGGCAGACTCAGCAAGAGAGGCGCTCTGCATCGCGGTGTAGCTTGCTGTCCAGGTTTCGAGAGGGTGCGTTTCTGGATGAGGTATCGAATATATAGCTTCCCCGTACTTATGTCTCCCGAGATCACGACTGTAAAATTAGAGAGATTCGAGCGCGCACGGAGGTTTTCCGGCAGTTGTTCTTCCCGCGAACCACACGAGACCGGAACCGGAAAGGGAGGCAAAGGGAGGTAAAGCAGTTGCACGTAAAGTGCCCTCCACTACACACTTTTGGGTTGTTTGCGGAGTATAAATGTAGATGTAGAAGTAATAATCGCTTTTTAATTGTTTATTTGATATTTTCGTTGCGTATCCTATCATATTCTTTCATTCAGTCTTCACTTCATGATAAATACTGTATTATTATTCACATGAAATTCCTATTGATCAAATTATCACAAGTGTAAACTTTGTCGTCAGTAGCCGCCGGCACTGTTAGAATGACTAATATTCCTACTTCTTTTACAACAAAGAGTTGTTTATTAGGGTTTCTGTAATTGATGTGTTATACTAGGTAGATCTTAACCCTCCCACACCCCGCCCCACCCCCCTCCCTCACACACACAGTTCCTCACCAATGAATAACGGAGCTGGGTTCACTTCATCCAGTTCAGGTAACCCCTCTGGAAGCTATCCAACCATGGTTAACACGAAGTACAAAAACTTATAACTATACCAAACCTAACATTAACTAAAATAATTGATAACTTAAATTTTTCTGTGTTACTTTACAGTATCGGTAAGATGAGATTGAGGCACATGCTATAGACACGACAACAAATCAATAATCAGTTAAAATTAATTCCTCTTCCTTCGTTTAGCTACACAGTTAGCACTCGATGTGATTGAGAAGTGTTCACTGCCTTGGAGGGTACTCACAATTTAATCAGTTTCTATTTTCCTTGTAACAGGCTCAACGTGTCTCAAACAAATGCACTCGAAAAAAATCCGAAACAAACTCACGGAGACATACATTTTGTCTCAGTACGGAAATACTGTTTGTTCGTTCTTTGTATAACCCTCACCCAGAGCGGAATAGTGCGCGTCATGTCTCACTTCACATTACTCCAAACTGTTCTCTAAAATCCTGTATTCAGCGAGTTTATACACCGCATCTCTTCACTTCATTCACACCTCGTGCGACAGGAAATTATCTACTTCCATTTAGGTGATAGACGCTTTCATTACTTTCTTGATACTCAGACGTGATTTATCGCTGCAGCAGTGAAGAAAACACATCTAAGGATCCTTTAAAATCTTTCAAAGCTATGAAATAAATATCTCTGCTAGTATAACATGTTAAGTCTGCTTTAAATCTCTTCCTTCTAGTGAAAATATAAAAAAGTAATCATTCTCATTTGAGGCTGAAAAAAGAAATATTTTGGAACAGACGTCAGAAATTTGGTTTTCACACGCTGCGAACGAGAGCAACCCACTGTAGGCCTGTCTTACGTCAAGTGAAATATCAATCGCAATTTCAGATACAAAGACATGTATCTAAGCAAATGAAGGAAGAGTTGTCTCAATACTCTCAGGAAATTAAGTCGTTCTAAGTTAAGGCACAGTCGCTAGGGTCAACTCTTTGATTTGAACGTGTTTAATTTTCTTACCGAAATACCATGCAATGTTGTAACAGATGTTGTATGTGTGAAGGTGTTCTAGTAAGTATTTTGTGGGGTATATATAACATGTATAATGACGAGTCTGCTAGTGTGAGCTGCAGTGTAACGCAGCAAGTTTGTAAAGAGAGAGTTTAAAGTCAGGTTCTGCGAGGACGTTCAAATATGTTTGCGGTAGGAAGGGGTTACAAACGGCTTCCGGGCTAGCGGGGATCGGAGCACACAATAATCCTTTGTAAAATGACGAAAAGCAGGCGACTTGCTAGCGATGAGAATGGACAGAGACACCCTGGCCACAGTGTTTGAGAACTACGGCAGCATGCATACTGTCTCCATTTGCGACCCAAAGTGCTGTTTGGTGCCAACGTACAAAACTCTCAAATCACGGCCTGGCATTTGAACTATATATGATCTTTTGTTATGAAGAATAAATAATGTATGTCAAACAGGCGAAGAAGTTCTACCCTGTATCACGTCATTAGTCTTTTAAATATTACAGTTAATATTGAAACACTCTTAAGGAGGGAGGAACCAGCTCCTAATTGGACAACAGAAACTTGGCTTGTTTGAGCCAGCACCTCGCAAAAAATAATAACTAACACCGTGAGGACGGCTGTAAGAGTTCCATTTTATTTTATGAAAAAAGAAAGCCTGTGAAATGATATGTCACGTCAACGCAGTTCACCGGCTTCATAGCATTTCGTTCGATAAAGTGACCTGGAAGTGAGAAATTCGTGATAAAATCGATTTGAACACCCTGGTAACTTATGGAACGGTAACAATTCCTTTTGGAAATGGCATAAGTATTTTACTTTTAACTTGTTCCTGAGTGCTTTTGAATGATTTCGAAATAAAATGATGTGCGTTTATTTGTGTGGCGATTTTCCGCAGCAGATTTTATGTATGTTACTACACTTCACTTCCTGTCTAAACCTTACTGCCGTTTAAAAGTAGCTTTCCACCATACGCGTTTCGCTCTTATTTACAGGTTTATATTTAATCTTTTTTCCATCATAGGTTTGCTGCAGTTTAAAATAAGTTTTTCACTTGATGCGTACAGAGCGTTTGTTGCGGTCATTGGTGTCTCTTCTTCTTGTTTGTGTATTTTAAAGCCCACTGTTTTTTCCTGCGTTGTTAGCGGAAGCTGGATTCGGAGGAAAACATGACTGAACAAGTGCTGATTGTGCAACAGGTAAAACAGCAGTTCAATTTCTATGAACACAATTTTTGTGAAATTCACAGAAGTGAAGTGCAAAAAAAAAAAAATGCCAATGCAACAAAACAAAAGAGAGTTAGTCAACGCCATTAGCGAGGCTGGAAAAATCAGTAGACTTCAAAACTTGAAAACGAGAGGAAAGAAATTCAATGAACATAGAAGATGCTTCGTAAATACAAGCGAAACGCGCCTGGTGAAAACCTTCATTTAAAATGCAGTAACATTAAGACGGGGAAATCAGTAACAACTGCAAATGATGAAGTTATTTTTCTTCGCAGTTCGTTCAGCCTTCTCCATAGAACGCCTCTCCATTCAAATGTCCCGCTTGTTCAAGATGAGTATGTCCGTTGTTTCAAGACAGTTATGGCTGACTATATATTGCCCACAGCTCTTGGTCTGCTGGCGAGCGTTGCTGCCTCTGAATCACGGGGTCCCGGGTTCAACCGGACCGGGTTGGGGATTTTGATTGCCCGGGGCTGTGTGTTTGTATTGTCCTCATTATTTCGTCAGCATAATCATCATTCGTGACAGTTGATAGATTCGATTGGGAAAAAAATATTGGACTGTGTAAAAGTTAGGACAATGTACGGGCGCTGATCACCGCGCAATAGAGCGCCCCACAAACGAAACATCATCATCTACGTTATAAATTTAGTCGAATTCACTTTCGTCTGTGAGCTAACTGTAGTTCTGTCAATATCTTCAAATATTATCACACATGATGCAGTCTGTAACGACTTAATCTCCTGTATCAGCCTATGTATCTCAAAGTAGTGTTTACACCTAATGTCCTGAGTTATTTATTCGGTGTATTCCAGTGACATCTGGTATGGTTTTCGCCCTCGACGCCATAATTAATACCATGATGTCTTCTGTCAACACATTCATTTCTTATCAGTATATTCAGCCCTCACCATCTCTCTACTGCACCAAGCCTCGAAAGTTTCGATTCTCTTATATTCCAGTTTTCCGTCAGTGCGTTATTCACTTCCATGCAGTTCTGTATTCCTATGGCACATTCCTTCTATAGTTAAGCTTTCATTTGAAATTAATACACTTCTTTTAACTATTCACGTTATCTTTCACGTTGTTAGTCTGCACTTTGTATAGTTTTCGTTATGTAACCTACCAACTGTCTAGTTTGGATAAATGGACCGTCCGAAATGGTAAGCGTCCGCATTTGCAATATTCAACGGAAAAAAGTGATTGTGTATCACGAATGGCAGCTTCAGAGTTGTTATTATAATCTACAACCTGAATTGTCTGAATAAGCATTGTTGTTGTTGTTGTGGTCTTCAGTCTTGAGACTGGTTTGATGCAGCTCTCCATGCTACTTTATCCTGTGCAAGCTTTTTCATCTCCCAGTACCTACTGCAACCTACATCCTTCTGAATATGCTTAGTGTATTGATCTCTTGGTCTCCCTCTACGATTCTTACCTTCCACGCTGCCCTCCAATACTAAATTGGTGATCCCTTGATGCCTCAGAACATGTCCTACCAACCGATCCCTTCTGCTGGTCACGTTGTGCCACAAACTTCTCTTCTCCCCAGTCCTAATCAATACTTCATCATTAGTTATGTGATCTACCCATCTAATCTTCAGCATTCTTCAGTAGAACAACATTTCGAAAGCTTCTATTCTCTTCTTGTCCAAACTATTTATCGTCCACGTTTCACTTCCATACATGGCTACACTCCATACAAATACTTTCAGAAATGACTTCCTAACACTTAAATCTATACTCGATGTTAACAAATTTCTCTTCTTCAGAAACGCTTTCCTTGCCATTGACAGTCTACATTTTATATCCTCTCTACTTCGACCATCATCAGTTATTTTGCTCCCCAAATAGCAAAACTCCTTTACTACTTTAAGTGTCTCATTTCCTAATCTAATTCCCTCAGCATCAACCGACTTAATTCGACTACTTTCCATTATCCTTGTTTTGCTTTTGTTGATGTTCATCTTATATCCTCCTATCAAGACACTGTCCATTCCATTCAACTGCTCTTGCAAGTCCTTTGCTGTCTCTGACAGAATTACAATGTCATCGGCGAACCTCAAAGTTTTTATTTCTTCTCCATGAATTTTAATACCTACTCCGAATTTTTCTTTTATTTCCTTTACTGCTTGCTCAATATAAAGATTGAACAACATCGGGGAGAGGCCACAATCCTGTCTTACTCCCTTCCCAACCACTGCTTCCCTTTCATGTCCCTCGACTCTTATAACTGCCATCTGGTTTCTGTACAAATTGTAAATAGCCTTTCGCTCCCTGTATTTTACCCCTGCCACCTTTAGAATTTGAAAGAGAGTATTCCAGTCAACATTGTCAAAAGCTTTCTCTAAGTCTACAAATGCTAGAAACGTAGGTTTGCCTTTCCTTAATTTTTCTTCTAAGATAAGTCGTAAGGTCAGTATTGCCTCACGTGTTCCAGTGTTTCTACGGAATCCAAACTGATCTTCCGCGAGGTTGGCTTCTAGCAGTTTTTCCATTCGTCTGTAAAGAATTCGTGTTAGTATTTTGCAGCTGTGACTTATTAAACTGATAGTTCGGTAATTTTCACATCTGTCAACACCTGCTTTCTTTGGGATTGAAATTATTATATTCTTCTTGAAGTCTGAGGGTATTTCGCCTGTTTCGTACATCTTGATCACCAGATGGTAGAGTTTTGTCAGGACTGGCTCTCCCAAGGCCGTCAGTAGTTCCAATGGAATGTTGTTTACTTCGGGGGCCTTGTTTCGACTCAGGTCTTTCAGTGCTCTGTCAAACTCTTCACGCAGTATCATATCTCCCACTTCATCTTCATCTACATCCTCTTCCATTTCCATAATATTGTCCTCAAGTACGTCGCCCTTGTATAGACCCTCTATATACTCCTTCCACCTTTCTGCTTTCCCTTCTTTGCTTAGAACTGGGTTTCCATCTGAGCTCTTGATATTCATACAAGTCGTTCTCTTATCTCCAAAGGTCTCTTTAATTTTCCTGTAGGCAGTATCTATCTTACCCCTAGTGAGATAAGCCTCTACATCCTTTCATTTGTCCTCTAGCCATCCCTGCTTAGCCATTTTGCACTTCCTGTCGATCTCATTTTTGAGACGTTTGTATTCCTTTTTACCTGCTTCATTTACTGCATTTTAATATTTTCTTCTTTCATCAATTAAATTCAATATTTCTTCTGTTACCCAAGGATTTCTACTAGCCCTCGTCTTTTTACCTACTTGATCCTCTGCTGCCTTCGCTACTTCATCCCTCAAAGCTACCCATTCTTCTTCTACTGTATTTCTTTCCCCCATTCCTGTCAATTGTTCCCTTATGCTCTCCCTGAAACTCTCTACAACCTCTGGTTCTTTCAGCTTATCCAGGTTCCATCTCCTTAAATTCCCACCTTTTTGCAGTTTCTTCAGTTTTAATCTACAGGTCATAACCAAAAGATTGTGGTCAGAGTCCACATCTGCCCCTGGATATGTCTTACAATTTAAAACCTGGTTCCTAAATATCTGTCTTACCATTATAAAATCTATGTGATACCTTTTAGTATCTCCAGGGTTCTTCCATGTACACAACCTTCTTTCATGATTCTTAAACCAAGTGTTAGCTATGATTATGTTGTGCTCTGTGCAAAATTCTACCAGGTGGCTTCCTCTTTCATTTCTTAGCCCCAATACATATTCACCTACTATGTTTCCTTCTCTCCCTTTTCCTACACTCGAATTCCAGTCACCCATGACTATTAAATTTTCGTCTCCCTTCACAATCTGAATAATTTCCTTTATTTCATCATACATTTCTTCAATTTCTTCGTCATCTGAAGAGCTAGTTGGCATATAAACTTGTACTACTGTAGTAGGTGTGGGCTTCGTATCTATCTTGGCCACAATAATGCGTTCACTATGCTGTTTGTAGTAGCTTACCCGCATTCCTATTTTCCTATTCATTATTAAACCTACTCCTGCATTACCCCTATTTGATTTTGTGTTTATAACCCTGTAGTCACCTGACCAGATGTCTTGTTCCTCCTGCCACCGAACTTCACTAATTCCCACTATATCTAACTTCAACCTATCCATTTCCCTTTTTAAATTTTCTAACCTACCTGCCCGATTAAGGGATCTGACATTCCACGCTCCGATCCATAGATCGCCAGTTTTCTTTCTCCTGATAACGACATCCTCTTGAGTAGTCCCCGCCCGGAGATCCGAATGGGGGACTATTTTACCTCCGGAATATTTTACCCAAGAGGACGCCATCATCATTTAATCATACAGTAAAGCTGCATGCCCTCGGGAAAAATTGCAGACATATTTCAGATTTTAAGAGAATCTGTATCACATTGCTGCAACTTACCTTTCATCCTCGCTGACACAATACTCGCTCCCATAATGAAAACCATGGATTATCAACTTGTTACCTCCTCTGTGATATGACTGAGATTCCAGACACAGTTTTTGTTGTTGTGAAACTATAAATAAATTTATTGACACTTACACTTGTCAGACATTTATTTTGTTTTATAGTGTGGAAAATCAAATAGACTGCTCCGGCTAAGCGGACTGAAACTTTACCACGACAAACAAAATCATATGAACTGCTAAGGATATTAAGGGGAGGGTAATAGCGCTGTACCTTCCCTGCAGCTTGCGATGTGGTACGTGACCTAGTACAACAGAAAACTGTGTTGGAAAACTTATTTGGCACAAACATTAATTTCTTCACGGTATATTTAGTTCAAAAATAAGATTAGATTTTTCAGCGAGGTGCTGGACGCGTAAACCCGATGTCCCGAGTTAAGAAATGTGTGGCTTCGTGTCACCAACATAAAATAGTGGGGACAGAAATATACACTACAACATGGCCACACCGTATAGTATCCGTGTATTTCGCTGCTATGATGTCTGACTGTCAAATTCTGTGCTGGACAAAACACATGAATATAACATGCATATCGCCTACTTAACTGCGCACGTTACGTAGCATCGTGTTTCGTGGTATTAGTCCACAAGTTGTGGATGGACACTGTGTTGTAGATTCAAGCCAAAAGCCGAGACTTTTCTAAGCTAATAAGGGTATTCTGAAAGAAAATAATTCACGACGCTCTATGTATCATCGAGAGGCAACATAATTACGGTGCAAGTTAAAGGAATTCAGGAATTTAGACTTTAAATATAAATGTTCCAGCTTATCTATGTCACTTGTTTGATGAATGTAGGGGCATTCGTCGCCGGGTGTAGTTCGTTACACAGTAGTTCGTCAGTACAATTCCGATTCACTTTCTAAGGTTTTCCTCGAATTTAGCCCACAAAGTTATAACTTCCATGCCTTTTAACCTGTGGCATTGTTCTGCGTCTGTTTCACTGTATAGCGACATTTCTTCTCATTACTTACCAAAGGTCGCAATTAAAAAATGTCATTAGTTACCTCTCTAAAATATTCGCTACCTCATCTGACTTGAGCGACGATAACTTTAGTTTCGTGAACCTACTTCAATAGATGGACAATCAAAATATACAAAATAGAGTGTAGTTTCAAATTCTCTGCACCGTACAAGAAGAGCAGAAACTCACACCCGAAGCTAGTTTCACGAAAGTTACTAAATACAGCTAATCAAATGTTCCTTTTTCTTACTGTTGCCTCTATTTTTAGCGCTGCGTAAAGCCATAGTTCTTGTTTTGCGATCAAGAGTAGCCGATCAGTATCGTTATTTACATTGCAATGTAATACTTACCCTGTCAACCCCTGGTTTAATCTCCAGGTAAGTTACCTTGGCCTTCAAGAAAAATTTGTGTTGCAAACACTCTAAACGTATAAATAAACCTTGGACATTAATAAGTTTTTCGTTGACTGCTTGCTGTACAGGGATCCTCATGAAAACAGGACTATGACTGGACTAACTACAGTCCTTACAGAGGTGGCACAATCACGAAGAGTCGCGGTGCCCACCACCATACGATTTGCTGATAAATTATTACGTAACACCTGTCACTGTACATTTCACAGTAAAAGAATGTGAAGGCCAAATCAGAGAGAGTCGATCTTGCACGGTTGCTTACCAACGAAAGTTCTTCCTGCTAACCACTCGCGACTGAACAGGAATGGGGAAGTGTTGCGGTATAGAAAGTACCCTCCGCTGCACACCATAATGTGGCTTGTGGAGCAGACATGTAAATACAGATGTAGCTTTAAGCAGTAATTTTTCTCCTGGCTCCGGACGTGAATACGCGATACAGGAGGAAGTACCCTCCGCCTACACTTTACTGCGGTTTGGAAAGTATGGATGTAAATGTGGATGAATAACAAAAAGTTTCAGAATAGTAGATTTAACTGCAGTTAGCAGGGCAGTATTAGAGGGATGAAACTCACTTTTTCAAACCACTCAGCGTCATCTCCAAAGTCCCTCGACACAGGTTGACGGTGGTTTTTACGATCTTACTTCCCTCACGGGAGAATACTCGCAGCTAACGAGGTCTTTTACAGGGGCAATGCATTTTAATAGGCACCTTGGCGTCGCAGAGCGGACATAACTATGTCTAGCGTCCAGCGTCCAGTTACAAAGATCAACGTCGAAAGGCCGCCCAGAGCGGACGTTTAATTGAACTTGGCGCAGTTACACGCTTTGCGCCAGAACACGGGCCCCTGCCTACTACATTCATTTACGAGGACGGTGCTGTCTAAATTCCAACAACGCCTAACGGCTGGATTTAATCTGGGGAATGTGTTCATCACACAACTAGGTGCAATTTGCATGTGGAATCACCCTGCCTGCCTGTTAGGTGGCGAGGAAGCAGGGGTGGGTTTGTGGGATGGGGGGTGGGGGCGAAAGCGAAAAGCCGTACACCATGCGTAGAGAGGGTACAGGGTGGGCCGCTCGCGCTCTCGCGTGTTTTACTCAAAACACGGCGTCCAACATTTCCGCAGAGATGCTGCGGCCCCGATTAGACGCCAGGAGATGTAGTGCTTGGCTACACTGACGGCGGGGAACCCCCCGGAGGGACGCCGGTGGCGCTTGCTGGGGATTTATGGTGGGCGGCGCGCAGCAGCGTGGTGCTGGCGCGCCGTGACACACGACTAAACATTTTAATTAGCCTCATTTCCTGGGCTTTAAATTTAATTAGCGGCACGGGCACACTTCCTAGCCGTCCTCTTCAATTTTCCGCCTTCCTCGCCCGCGGCAATGTCAGACGCCGCAATGCGGTCACGGAGCTCAGCGGTCGTGGTCGCTCTCTGAAGGACCAGCTTGCTTGAGATTGCAAGTCGAACAGAGAAAACCTCGAGGACGAAGCTAGTCCACGTATTAATGCATACAATATAAGATACAGAGACCTTCGACTTTGCCCTAGAGTTCATGACACTGCATATTCGTAAAAAATGGAAGCAAGGACTATTGTTGTTATTTTGGTCTGCAGTCTAATGACGTTTCATGCAACACTCAGTCCTGCTCCGTCAAGTGTAAGCCTTTTAATGAAAGTCGCATCAAAATCCTTACAGTAGTTTCTGAGATTAAGATAGAAAAACGTGGCGGGGGATTTCAGTTTATATTGTATTACGTATAGACGTGGCAACGGATAGTGTAGGGTTCAGTCGGTTTTTCATGCTTTAACGTAATTAATAAGTTCCCTTCAGTTACTAGAATGCAGTGAAGCTTGACATGGTCAGGGAGAGAGACGGCGGTCTTAATGTGATTTAGTAAATAAAAGTTTTTAAAAGCAAATACTTGTAGTGCCTGGACTGCAAATTTTTGTATCACAATCAAAGTTCGATAATTAGTTTCGGCTGTAATCTGCAACCATCTTCAGGTCGTTCAGAATATTAAAAGTATTGGGAAGTATCGTTAGCTGTAGTCATGCAACAACATGCATTCGAAAGTACCCAAACAATAACAGTAAACAGTAGAAAACGTTACCATAAGCAAGCCAAGCTGTAGATGGTAATTTCGCTTGTTTACCGTCATTTATTGTAGTTTAGGCATTAAAGGATTTTACTTTTAAAAGAGTAATTATTTGATATATTAGAATGCACTTGTTTGATATTGAAGCTAGCGTTCAAATAAGCTTCTTCTTCGTCTTCCCTTCACTCCTCCCCTCCCCCCCCCCTCCCCCGCACCTCCCCTCAACCACCCCCCCGCCCATACCACACACACACACACACACACACACACACACACACATTTCGCTGTAAGTCTATAGCAAATAATGTTAGTATTTAGATAAGCTTCACACGTGACCTTTCATCCGTTTAAATTATTGCTGGCTTTCAATTTTTACGGTATGGAACGGAATGGACGATCGAATTTATTATTTTTTGTTTGTTTGTTTGTCTTAGGTCTTAGGTCTATATGTCTACCACTATAGGTATGATCGAACTTTACCTCGGCGCAAAGTAATTACAATGCAACATGTGGTTTACAAACTGCTCTACAGAGCGTCAACTGCATAACATTGCAATTGAATGGGTTTAGAATGACTATTATCCAAGAACTAAAGATTACGTTTCAAGTAGACTTGTTTATTAATGAAACAAATATTTGGCGGCGTATAATAATTAGGTTTTGCTATCGGTAGTTGGAAGGAGTAGTTAGCTCTCAATTAGCTCCCTGTTACAAGCCGTAGAAACCATATATGGTTCGTTAGCTGATTCACGGTCTATGAGAAAAGTAGTTAAATTTTATGGCTCGTAAGCTGCTTCACAGTCTATGACAAAAGTAGTTAAATTTAAATTCCTAACTCTGTTTCATTCACGGAACTTGAGAGCTAAATCTGCATCTACAACTGCGCCCGCCGGAGAGTACACACCACCAACATTACTCATTTCCTTTCCTGTTCCACTAACACGTAAGGCTCCGTATGAAGCCTATTTCTCGTACCTTTTCTTCTTGCTCCTTACGTAAAATACATGTTGGCCGTAATAGCATCGTTCTTCAGCTAGCTTCAAATGCCGGTTCTCAAAATTTTTCAGCGATGCTCCTCGAAAAGACGTCACTTTCCCTCCAGAGGTTCCCATTTGAGCTCCCGAAGCATCTGCGTAACACATGAGTGTTGCTCGAAACCACCGGTAACATATCTACCAGTCTGCTCAAAATTTCTTCGACGTTATCCTTTATTAGACCCGGTACGGATCCCAAGCACTCGCACAACTGTCGTATTTCAAAAGTTTCCCTTAGAGATGAACCTATGTGGACGATTCGCTTTCCCTACCGCAGTCCTCACATACGCGTCCCATTTCATATTGTTTTGCAACATACGCCCAGATATTTAAACGACAAGACTGTGTCAAGAGGCACACTACTAATGTTAAGCTGAAGAGTCAAAGAAACTCCTACACATGCCTTATATCGAGTAGGGCCCCCACGAGCATGCAGAAGTGTCGCAACACGGCGCGGCATGGATTCGACTAGTGTCTGAAGTAGTGCTGGAGGGAACTGACACCATGAGTTCTCCACAGCTGTCCACAAATCGAGAGTAGATGGGGCTGAAGATCTCATCTGAACAGCACGTTGCAAGGTATCCCAGATATGCTCAATAATATTTATGTCCGGCGAGTTCGGTGGCTAGCGGCACTGTTTAAACTCGGAAGAGCATCGCTCGAGCCACTCTCCAGCGTATTTGGGCGTGTGGGGTGACGCATTGTCCTGCTAAAATTGCCCAAGTCCATCGGAATGCACAATGGACATGAAAGGATGCAGGTGATCAGACAGGATGCTTACGTACGTCTCACCTGTCAGAGTCGTATCTACACGTGTCAAGGGTCCCATATCACTCCAATTTCACACGCTTAACGCCGTTATAGAGCCTCCATCAACAATCCCCTGCTGACACGCAGCGTCCATGAATTCATGAGGTTGTCTCCATACCCGTACACATCCAACCGCTCGATACAATTTGAAACGAGACACGTCCGACCAGCAACATGTTTCCAATCATCGACAGTCCAATGCCGGTGTTGACTGGCCGAGGCTAGGCATAATGCTTTGTGTCGTGCAGTTATAGAGGGTACATGAATGGCCATATGGATGATGTTTCAAATTCAAATGGCTCCAAGCACTGTGGGACTTAACATCTGAGTTCATCATCCACCAAGACTTAGAACTACTTAAACCTAACTAACGTAAGGACATCACACACATCCATGCCCGTGGCAGGCTTCGAACCAGTGACCGGAGCAGCCGCGTGGTTCGGGCCTGAAGCGCCTAGAACCGCTCGGCCACCACGGCCGGCAATGATGTTTCGTTGAATGGTTCGCTCTCTGACACTTCTTGATGGCTCAGCATTGAATCCTGCAGATATTTACGGAAGATTTGCTCTTCTGTCACGTTGAACCATTCTTTTCAGTCGCCGTTGGTCGCTTTCTTGCAGGATCTTTTTCCGGCCGCAGCGATGTTGGAGATTTGAAGTTTTACCGGATTTCTGATATTGTTTACATATCCCTGAATTTGAATACGCATGCCTATACCAGTTTCTTTGGCGCTTCAGTGTATATCAGAATATTACGGTTTTCTTTTCCTACTCATCCGCATTAACTTACATTTTTCTACATTTATAGCTAGCTGCCGTTCGTCACACCAATTAGAAATTGGGTCCAAGTAATCTTGTATCCTCCTACAGACACTCAAATTCCCCGTACACCATAGCATCAACAAATGACCGCAGATTGCTGCGCAACCAGTCCGCCAGAATATTTATGTGTATACAATCGCTCATCCCTGGAGGCCCCTGACAATACCTTTGTCTCTGATGGAGAGTCGCCGACGAGGACAACACACTGCATTCTGTTACTTAAGAAGTCTTAGAATCACTCATAAATCTGGGAACCTTTTCGATATGCTCGTACCTTCGTTAACACTCTGCAATGGGGCACACTATCAAATGCTTTAGGGAAATCTACAAGTATGGAAGCTGACTGTTGCTCTGCACCCATAGTTTGCCTTACGTTATGTGAGAAAAGAGCAAACTGAGTTTAGCACGAAAGATGCTCTCTAAAACAATGCTTATTCGTGTACATAAGCTTCTCGGCCTCACGAAAATATTCGAACAGAGAACATGTTGAAGGATTCTGCATCAAAATGATATGGGGATATTGATTACAATTTTGCGCGTCTCTGTGTGCTGTGTGCTGATCGCATATGCGGCTGTATGCAGCCCCGACAATACAAACGTCAAATACTTCACTATAGTGTGGACAAATGCAGTTTGTTACTTCTTCGGCAGCTCCTTTCTTCATCGCATCCATCACTGTGTCGTGCGAGCCTACTACGGCTCAGCTTGCTCGGTTCTCCTTGGTAGCAATTTCCACCGCTTCCATCTAACGATTTATAGTTAAAACTAAAATAACTGAAATAACTCCTTCGGAACAGGTCTCGGAAGACCCTAACGGTACTGTCCGATCGCATTGTCAGCCTCAGCCTATAGGCATCATTGGATGCGGTTGTGGACGGGCGTCCGGAACCGCGCTGCTGCTACGGTCGCTGGTTCGAATCTTGCCTCGGGCATGGATGTGTGTGATGTCCTTAGGTTAGTTAGGTTTAAGTAGTTCTAAGTCTACGGAACTGATGACCTCAGATGTTATGTCCCACAGTGCTTAGAGCCATTTGAACCATTTGTGGAAGGGTGTGTGGTGAACACACCTCTTTCCCGGACGTTGTCAGTTTTCGTGGCCGGAGCGCACCGTGCTTGCCAACAGCACTCGACAGACCGGATGGTAACCCAAACAACTTAACTTTCGTAATCTGAATGGAACCGATGTTACCACTGCGTTTAGGCAGTTGGATACTATTGATACTATTCACAATAAATTACATCAAGCTTAAGTTTTGACGCAAAAGTCACGCAGGAGGCCTGCGATCATTGCGGAATCTGTGGGCTCGTCTTATACCACTGCTTTATTGCATCACTAAAATCAACAGACCACTTGTTGCTAAAAATTTCTTTTTATAGCAACTAAATATAGCAGTCATATAAGCGAGTGCTCAGAACTTCAGGAATTCATAAATGTCGAACCAACAGAAAGTTTTAAAATAATAAAGCGTCATTAGCAGCGCACTAACGCGCTGCCCGTGATTATGTAAGGCATGCCACAATTGTCTTCATTTTTACTCATGAAATGAAAAAAATTCCTTCTTACCATTTTAAGAAAAATTGGAGCAGCAAAGATACTTTCCAGACGCAATATTCTACAGATACATACCGTTATGGTTGATCATTTCACATTCGTTTGCTCCTTAATCGGTAAATTAGGTAATTCAAGTTAACACAAACTTATCCGCACATATTCACAACTACACTGCTTCAAAATTGATAAGGAACAGAGATATTGTTGGACAGAAATAATGACAGGCAGTGATGGACTTTATGAAACGGTATATACGTAATGGTGGTGGAGTGCTGCATCTACAACGAAAAATGGTACAGATTTCACCACATGGGAAAGCAGGATAACAGACGTAAATAACGTTCATGTTTGACTTAAGTCAGACTGTCAACATAAAGTTCGATAGCCGCCTCTGAATAAGAAATAAGCTCTCCTCGGACACTAAAGCACATTTTGCACCTTTTATTCATGCTGGATACCAGCTGTTGAGGTTTCCTTGGGAAATATTATCCTTTTGTTTCTCAAAGGAGTTTCCAGTTCTTGCACTGTTCTGGGAGTGGGCGACAATGCATTCGAGGCATGATCAATGTGGTTTAGGTCCGAGGAGTACGCAGGCCATTTAACACGTTCAATATCTGCTCTTTCCTGCCTGCAGACACCTCAGTGTTCCTGTATAGATGGACATTGCAGTTCGTAAACAGAAGTTCAGCACCTGCCACACCCTTAAACAGGCGGAAATGGCCTCGCAATATCTCCCTGCCGTACCACTGTGCTGTAACGGTACTCGCGCTCAAAAATATACAGCGGTGTTCTGCCACTGTGCATAATGCCCACTCCCGTCGTAAAGCATAAGACATACCGAAGACGTTCATGAGCATCGTGAGCTGTAACGAGTTCCTCTCCATCTCCAAACTAACTGGTGGCCGGAGCCACTTAGCACAATGAAGCTGGATTCGTCGGAGAAAATCACTCGGGACCACTGTGGTGGCCCCAAAGAACATGCTCCTTTCGTCAAAGGATTATTTCTTGACGATGGTGTGGTTGAAGTTGGGATGCATTTAACAGGCTTCCGAGCATACAAACTAGCCTGATGTAATCACCGCTAAAAGTTTCTGGCAGAGACACGTACTCTGTGCAAGGTCTGCAGCAATCTTCCTGAGAATGGGATGTCTGTTCTTTTTCACCACTAGGACTACGCATCGATTCTTTTGCAATGTGGTTGTCCGTCTACGGCCACCGGCATGCTTTCGCGTAGCGTTTCCAACTACAGCGGCATTTTTTAATTGCGAGGTGCCACTTTTGGACACACCCATTACTCTTACCATATTAGCGACATTTTTCTCGGCTTCGAGCAATCCAACTGGTCGTACATGGTCTTAAGCACTCTTGCAGACACTTGCCATAAAACACGGAACGTCGCACTAACCGGTTCCACGACAATCTTCGCCAAGATCCCTACTGTATGAACGGCCGAATGCATATAGAGCGTTCTTGCGCAGACTTCGTTGTAGATAACACATCCCGCCCTCTACATTTGCTTTTACTATCATTGATCGGGTGTTCCGTAGAAATTGTCCGTTGTTCCTTTGAAAGTATCGGTTGTTCCTCAGCACCCGTCAAGCAGTGTACATTGAAATAAAATGATGAATAACATAAGGAAAAGGATGCACTGGCCGTATGCTATGATATATTGTTATTTGTTAGTTAACGATATTAAGTGACTGCACTAATGTATTGTTGTAGTTTAATGCTGACGGCTAAATAAATAAGTTTATCGAGAATATGGCTCAGTCACTTGATAGGCTGTCAAAGGCTAATAACACCTCTTTAGATTGCTGTATCTGATTCTGTTAAAAATCTGAAAATTTATAAATTGTGTACGTAACCAAAAGAAGGAAATTTATTGTTAGATTTACAATGCATGGGATACAACACAAAAAAGTGGAGCACCCAGACTACATGATCGGTTATCAACGTACACATACACACTTCGGCAGCTACGTAAGTGATTAGAGTTGCTGTTGCTAGTGATGGGTAGAACATCTACCAAGTGCATTACTGTTATCCGTGTTTAGTGTTGTCAAATCTCGTAGGACATTAAGGGGTGGGAACACTGTCAAAGTTAAGAGATCACTGTGAATGACACGGAGATGGCGCGTATCCGTGTGAGACAGCGTATGGAAGGGGCCTCGCTGGTGGTCTTCATTTCACAGGGCGGTCGAGTCGTGCAGTATCCAGATTTGTGGGGCATTCGGATGTGAGAGTGGTCCAGTTTTCGACAGCATAGGAACGCGACGCAGCAAGCATACTCGTCATCAAGGTTCCGTACGATCGCGCATGCCCACCACGAGAGAGGATTGCAGACGCACATAGTAACCCCTTCACATCTGCGTCTGTCATTCGAGAATACATTTTGTGTCATCCACACCATTACTCTGAGACTAGCAGCAGCCATATTGGGGAATTAACGTCCTACTTGCAGGCTGAAATTGCCACCACAATACAATCGGCTGCGTTTGGAGACGCCGTTTGTGATGGCGTACTCCTTCGCCAGCACACCGGTCGGCAACAGTAGACATTGTATAGCAGGCGCTGAACTAAGTGCGCCTATGACAAGAGAAGACCAAGACACGCCCTCAGTCTACGCGCCGATAACGCCCCCTGGACAGCGTGTATATAGATCGCCACCGCCGACCGAGTGCTCAGTTTCCCCATATCAGTATGTCAGTACGTCGCATCGGGACTCAGTTCACATTGCACCTCAATACGTCTCACTGTGCCCAAGTCTTTCACATTGATAGTCGTCGCCTCGCACCGTAGCTAGCTGTGACGAAACGTTAGTCATATGGACACGGACAAGATTCAAGACGTTGACTGCTGTTAACCACATAGCTTCAGACTGAACTTTACTGAAGTTAAGTACTGAATTAGTTCCAGTAATAAAGTATATTTTAGTAACATGTGCATTTTGTGTTGTAGTGAGAGGAAACCGGCCACCCACATATCATACCACTCTCTCTTCATCCAGCCAGGAACCACAAAACACTACAAGAGGGAGGTCTGACGTTTTACCGGCGTATTTACAATTTGAACAGTTCTCGGGTATCCGACCGGGTAGAATCCTGGGGAAACACAATGTGAAATGTGTATTCCGACCCCCTGCTAAACCCTTGACTCTACTGGGTTCAGGCCTTCGAAAACCAGGCGTTTATCAAATTCCCTGTCAGTGCGGAAAATCATACATTGGGAGACAGTCCGCACTGTAGAAGAGAGCTGCCACGAACACAAGTGCCATACAGAATTAGGCCAGGCCACTAAATCAGCAGTGGCTGACCATTGTATAAAGACTGGCCATACTATGGACTATGAAAAAACAAAAATTCTCTGTCAATCCTCCTACTTCTAGGACTGCGTTGCTAAAGAGGCCATCGAAATCCGACAACAGGACGATCTAATTAATAAAGAGAGCGGCCTTCACTTAGCCAGGCTTGGAACCATGCACTCAGCCTGGAGAGAAAGATGCGGTCCCAGAGATCGAGGACCGCCCCCGACGGTGGTTGCAGGGAAACTGCAGACCCCAGTTCAGACCCAGGCGCCGCTTCCCCCACCACCTCCAGTAGCCGCCGCACCGGCCGCACTGAAGACACCATGAGAGGAACGGTGGAGGGGGTAACGGCTAGTACATATAGGACGTCGAGAGGAACAGCACAGCATTCGTCAGAAAGCACCTGAAGATGGCAGTGTGTACGTCTGCCGAAATATTTTGAAGAAATTACGACGCTACCAGGTCGGATACCCGAGAACTGTTCAAACTACAAGAGGGCACAGCCACAACACCGTGACCATAAAGCATGGACTTCTGCTGCATGGCGTTGCATTTTGTCCAGTGATAAATCACAGTTCTACACTATACAGGTTGCCCATAGTCAACGAGTGTGGCGGCGAGCTGCGGAGTGGGCGCATACTTCCACTATTTGAAGTGGCGCGGTAGTGATAGGGAACTTTGGCGGTACAACGGTACGTCATGGACATCTGTCCCCTCATCGGTTTCCTATCATGCGAATCATGACGCAGGTTTCCAACAGGACAATGCTCGTCTACAAATACAACGCGTGTCTGTGAAACGTCTGCGATAAGTTCAGGTACCCTACAGCCAGCAAGATGCCCACATCTGTTCCCGATTGGACGTATGTGGTACAAGCTTTGAAGTCAACTACATCCCCAGAGCTGGTATCCAGGATATCTGAACTAGTTACTACAACTGGGACCAGCTTTCCACAGGGGAAAACATAAAGATTCATTACACACTTCCCAACTAATCTCCCTGCAGTACTGCTGCTAGTGGTGTTCGGCCATCGCGCATAATGCCTGCCCACGCCATAGCACCCAGGTCCTACCGATGACATTCATGACAGGGGAGCTACATCCTCAGATTGGTAAGTTGGCTCATTCTTTGAAGTTTTTTGTGGATTTACAGTATTTGGTTATCACTGCAACAACATCACATACAGTCGCAATGCGTGAAGTTTCATTTCAATTCCTCCTCCCTTTCTCAATAATTCACTCGTTTTGTCAGATAGTGTATACGCTGAGTCCCGTTTTCATATGTCAGTCAAACGTATCACTATCTTGAGCTTCTGTTTTAAACTTATTAACTCTGATCCTAATTGTTGTTACGTATCTCCAATTTTTTCTGTTTTCTGATTTGTAGGGGCACTAAATGGAGGTTACTCCCGCCTTTCCAACGAACGGGGCAAAGTTAGGTGTTCTCGCCCCTGACCTATGCGCGTCGGCAACAGTATTTTGAGCTCCTGATGTGCCTTACGGTAAGTTCAAAGGCTAAGAGCTAGTGCTTTGACCTATAAGCATTCTCCACCTTCTCCCGCCCTCCCCATGACACAATAATCCCAACATAAAGAATGTAAGACTCTCTAGTCTTTAATGATTCTCGGTACTTCACAGTTTATATTACATGCTTCTGGGGTTGCAGAGGGGGCTTAGAGCGAAAAGTTCTAGAAAAATCAACGTCCGGATATAAGTTTGAGCATAGGAACACTTTCAAATAGACCGTTTCGCGGTACGACACAAACTTAGAACAGGGCGCCGTCGTCACTTCCTATGGTGATTAAGACATCAGACATCACGTACCAGTTTTGTCCAACTGCAACAACGGCTGCGAGGAAGTAGAACGTTTGCTACGAGGAGGGTAGACTGTGGTGCTGTACGGTCGCACAACACACTCATCTTTAAAGAATACGGCTTCCATCACGACGAATGGAACCCGACGAATACTCCAACATGGATCATGTTACGGACTCCTTTAGAGCACACATGTCAGACCTCATTGTCTCTGCTGTGTGGACCCGTGAAGCTGGAAATTTGAAAGTGATCAGATCTGTAGACATATTTTGCACAATACTGAACATGGGTACCTTATCAGAACTATAGCTACTAACTACCGCGCACAGCCCATATAAGCCTGTTACAGGAATTATACAAAAGACGTCCCCTTTCACACAGTTTGACTCATTAAAACTATTGGTATATGACCAAGTCGTATCTGGGCTATTCACTTCAGAGGTTGTGTTCGAACTCAGCTTACGACATTAATAGTCCAGACGGAATTATGTGCATTTACAAGTGGTTTTTATGTTCTCATTGACATTTACTGCATTGAAGACGGTCACACAGTGACCGAAATCAAGATATGCAATACACATCGTTTCCTACTATTTGCCCTACCGTTTACTATACACTGTTTACTGGTCACTCCGACGTCATGAAACAGCGGGACGCAGCCATGTCAGCTCCATCCTGCTTGTCCCGAAGTCAGCGACTGAAAGTTCAGAAGACGCCAACCTGTTACTACAGGTTTTCTCATCTTTACCTTGGTCACAGACGCGTGATGTCACCTGCAATGAAGGAGCACCGTTTTAATGTAGTGTAATCAACTTTTCTGAGCAGGAGCGTTGTAGTTATTGACTGGATGCTCCACTCCAAGAGATACATATCTCATACGTCTTTACATAATGGAGCGCACGACACAGAGAGCATTCCAGAGTGCCCCAGGGTGCTACACCACCAAGAAGAATCACTTCTCGACTTTTGACAAGATCAGTGCGTAGTATTTTTTATAATAATAACTTTATTTGTGATAATGTTGTGTATAATGTATCATATACGGTAGTGAACATCAACAAAAGCAAAACGAGGATAATGGAAAGTAGTTGAATTAAATAAGTTGATGCTGAGGGAATTAGAGAAGGAAACGAGAAACCTAAGGTAGTAGACGATTTTTGCTAGTTGGGCAGCAAAATAACTGATGATGGTCGAAGTAGAGAGGACATAAAATCTAGACTCGCAATGGCAAGAAAAGCATTTCTGAAGAGAAGAAATTTGCTAACTTTGAATATAGAGTTAAGGGTCATGAAGTCTTTTCTGAAAGTATGTGTATGGAGTGTAGCCATGTATGGAAGTGAAACATGGACGATAAACAGTTTAGGAAAGAATGGAATAGAGGCTTTTGAAATGTGGTGCTACAGAAGAATGCTAAAGATAAGATGAGTAGATCATGAAACTAATGAGGAGATACTGAATAGAAAGGAGGAAACAACCTGGCTAGAAGAAGAGATTGGTTGGAATGATACATTCTGAGACATCAAGGGATCATCAATGCAGCACTGGACGGAAGCGTGATGGGTAACAGTCGTAGAGGAAATCCAAGAGATGAATACAGTAAATGATTCATAAATACGTAGGTTGCAATAGTTATTCGGAGATGAAGACGGTTGCACAGGATAGAGTTGCATAGAGAGCTGCGCCAAACCAGTCTTCGGACAGAAAACCACAACAACACTTGTACAGTCACTAGTCATTTTAAGACATTCACATGTACCTTTACTTTTAACACAAACATGAACACCTCCGTCATAGTTTACTTGACGTTTATTACGAGTATGCAAACATAATGCCGAGTTAGATAGATAACAGGTCTTTCGAAAATCCTTATTAGCTTGCTCCCAACATGATAAGTGCGATAAACTATAACATCGCGTTCAGAAAACCTCTGAGACCAGCAACAATAATTACACTAATATGTTTCCTAACAACAGTAACTAAAACTCTAATTACATCCTACAAAAACAGATGGCCCATCAAGTGTAGCATGAGCAGCCCCTCGTCTCTTTATCACCGCGAAGGAACCATCATGGGTGCAAAAGGTCACTAGCTTATATCGAAAGCTTTTACATAAAAGTATCTGCAGTGTGGAGGTTAAATGTAGTTGCTACAGTAGGAAACGATAACCATCACTCTGTAAACATACTTGTTTAGTAATTTGTTAACAAAACGTGTTTCCTTTTAAGTGCTTTGCTAATAATTGTCTGCAGTGAACTTTTGGCTCCATCCGTATTTTCGTCGTTAAAACTATGTGCATTATCTTGATGCATTGCTCATTAAAATCCACCGTTCTTATAGTATTTAATAAAAATTTGTGGCTGATTTTATCGTACGCCTTGTCGAGGCCCAGAAAAGTAAGTGTTTCTCGCAAGTGTGAAAATTCCTTGTTTTAAGATATTAATATTATAACCTTGTGTTCACCTATTCAGTTTCTTAGTTAAACGTTTTGGGACCCTCTAAATGTTGCTAGACACAAGGTTGGGTTTGTGCAGCATTCTAAGATAGTAAAAACACGTAACACGAAGAAATTTTCCGAATGGGACAGATATTGCAAGATACGGTGTACATGTATGGACAAACTATTGCCTACAATTTCAGAAGAAATTCGATGATTTTTTTCAAGACTAGGAACTTCACTTTTTGAGCAAGTCAGTAAGGCGTTGCTCCTCCTCTGGCTCTTATGCAAGCAGTTATTCCGCTTGGCATTCATTGTCAGAGTTGTTGGGTGTCCTCATGAGGAATATCGTGCCAGATTCTGTCCAACTGGCGCATTAGATCATCTCTAGATGGTTGGTTCAAAAAATGGTTCAAATGGCTCTGAGCACTATGGGACTCAACTGCTGAGGTCATTAGTCCCCTAGAACTTAGAACTAGTTAAACCTAACTAACCTAAGGACATCACAAACATCCATGCCCGAGGCAGGATTCGAACCTGCGACCGTAGCGGTCTTGCGGTTCCAGACTGCAGCGCCTTTAACCGCACGGCCACTTCGGCCGGCAGATGGTTGGTGGGTCTTCCCCATAACGCTCCAGACGTTCTCAACTTTGGGGAGATACGGTAACCTTGCTGGCCTAGACACACTTTGGCAAGCACAGAGACAAGCAGTAGAAACCCTCGTGTGTGCTGGCAGCCATTATCTTGCTGGAATTTAGGCCCAGGATGATTTGCAATGAAGGGCAACTAAACGGAGCATAGAACCGACATACCGCTGTGCTGTGAGGGAACCGACAATAGCAACCTAAGGGATCATGATAAGAAGAAAAATGGCACACCCGACCAACACTTCCAGTTGTTGGGCCGCATAGTAGGCGACGGATTGGTATCTCACCGCCGTTTGGGGCGACTCCAGGGACGTCTGTGGTCTGGAATCTCATTGAATAATGGTCGATTCCGCATCGAATGGAGACCGATGACCACCAAAGACATGTCTGGAGACACCTTAGACTGTGCTGGCATACGAACCTGACTGTCGGACGCCATACAGCCCGACTAATAGGAGCGTTGGTCTGCGGTACCATTTCTTCTCATAGTAGGACCCCTTTGGTTATCACAGAGCGGCATTCTTACAGCTCAGGGGTACGTCTACGCTCCGTTTTGTTGTCCTTCATGACAAGCCATCTTGAGCTTACGTTTAAGAAAGATAATGCCCACCCGTACAAGGCAAGTCTCTACTGCTTGATTCTGCGCTTGCCAAACTCTACCTGGACCTGGTCGTCCACACACTCCTCAACAGAGAACGACTAGAGCACGAGATTTTGGCGATCTAATGGATCAGATGGACAGAATTTGGCACGAAATTACTCAGGAGGCCACTCATCAGATCAGTCAGTGACAACCAAATAACTACTTGCACAATGGCCAGAGGGAAACCAATACGTTATTGATTTGCTCAATTTGTGAGCCTCTATCTCTTGAGTACTCTATCCTGAGGTCTCAGAGTAGCAAATTTAATTAGTAATGAAAACGTTGTGAAGTTCTTGTATGTCCATTCTTTTCACTGGAGATCTTGGGGACCACGGCAGGTCACTATTGCAAGAAAATCAAACGCCTACAGCCGTCCTTATGATGTTATTTATTGTGTAGTTTCCAGTTTCAGCACTTCAATGAACCATCTTCAGGCCGTAGTTGATGCTGAAGGAGTTAACACTATCCATATATACACCGCATTAGGGGCCAACATAGCTGGTTTACGCAGACTGTCTGTAAACTTTGGATCCAGCACTCCAACTACCAACTGCCAACTGACTGGAGAAACATTCAAATACCTTGATATGATAGATGCCGCATTGAAGCTCCGAAGTTGGTAGCTACACAATAAATAAGGTCAAAAGGCTGTAGGCGTTTCATTTTCTTACAAAACGTCCTCAGTCCCGGTTTCCAACTACGCCGTCGCTTAAATTTTGAATAAAAATCGACAGTAATGTCGGCCGAAGACTTCCGGCATAAGACTTACTATCTTTCTGGCAATGGGCTTTGTCAAGACGGGCGGAGGAGCGGACAGAACTTCAGGGCTCTCTTTTGTCCGTAGGACGGGAAACTGCCCCCAAAGGCGGAGGAAACAGCAATGATCAACGGGCATGATGATGCAGTAAGCAGTGAAAACCAGTGCGTTAAATACAAGTTATCGTTATCTGCAGGACAAGTGGCCTGTAATTGAAAAAGTGTCATGTGATCTCTCCACTGGCAAAAGAGGACGACCAACAGAAAAAGAGTGATAATCAACGAAAGGTTAAAATTCCACGAATCGGGCCGTGGAATGTCAGAGGTTTAAACGTGGTAGAGAGGAAACCTGTAAATGGAATTGCTAAGGCTCAATCTAGATATAGTGGGGGTCAGTGAAGTGAAATGGAAAGAAGACAAGGATTTGTGGTGAGACGGGTATAGGGTTATATCAACACCAGCCGAAAATAATATAACAGGAGTAGGACTCGTTATGAATAGGAAGATAGGGCACAGGTAGAGTTACTGTAAACGTTTCAGTGATAGTCTTCCTCTCATCAGAATCGTCAACAAACAAAAACAACAGCAACAGTTCAGGTGTACCTGCCAACGTCGCAAGCCGATGATGAAGAGAGACAGAAAGGATATGAGGATATTAAACACGTAACACAGTACGTGAAAGGAGATGAAAATCTAATAGTAACATGTGGCGGGGAGTTTGAATGTGGTTGTTAAGGAACTAGTAGAGGAAAATATGTGATTGCCATTAGGAATGAGTGAGGAGAATGACTAATTGAGTTCTAGAATAAATTTCAGTTACTAATAGCGAACACTCTCTACAAGAATCACAAGGCGAGGAGGGATACTGGGAAAAAAGCCCGGGAGATACGAGAAGATTTCAGGTAGATCACATCATTATCAGACAGAGACTCCGAAATCAGTTACTGGATTGTAAGACGTTCCCAGAGACTCGGATAACAATATAGCACTGATGAAGAGTAGGCTGAAGCTACAATCAGTGCACAAAGAAGTGGAATACGGAAGTACTAAGGTTTGAAAAGATACGCTTGAAGTTCTGTGGGGAAGTAGATACTGCGTTAAGGAATAGCTCAGTCAGTTCAGTTGAATAGGAATGGGTATTTCTGATATGGCAATCAAAGAAGTTGGAAAGAAAAACATAGGTACTAAGAGGGCAACTGCGAAGAAACCAAGGATAACATAAGAATAATAACATAAGAATACTTTAGTTCATAGATGAAAGAAGGAAGTGTAAAAATGTTCAAGGGAATTCAAGAATACAGAATCACAAGTCACTCAGGGATTAATTTAACAAGAAGTGCAGGAAAGCGAGGGCGAAACGGCTCCATGAAAAATGTGAAGAAATCGGATAAAAAGTGACTGTCGGAAGGATTGTCTAGGCATACCGAAAAGTCAAAACAACCTTCAGTGAAATTAAAAGCAAGGGTGGCAACAATAAGACTGCAATGGTAATTCCGCTTCTAAATGCAAAGGAGAGAGCAGATAGATGGAAAGAGTGCATTGGAGACCTCTATAGAGGGAAAACTTGTCTGGTGATGTGATAGAAGAAGAAACAGGAGTCGATATGGAAGTGGTAGGGTATTAGAACCAATATTGGAACCAGAAATTAAAAGAGATTTGGAAGACTTAAGATACAACAGGCAGGAGGGATAGATAACATTCCACCAGAATTTCTGAAATCATTGATGGAAATGTCAACAAAACGACTATGCACATTGGTGTGTAGAACGTATGAGCCTGGCAGTGTACCACTTGGCTTTCGGAAAAACATCATCCGCACAATTCGGAAACCTGCAAGAACCGACAAGTGTGAGTACTATTGCTCAACAGCTCAAGCATCCTAGTTGCTCACAAGAATGATATATAAAAGACGGGGGAAGAAAATTCAAGATACGTTGGATGACGATCAGTTTGACTTTATGTTAGGTAATGCTGATATGCGTTTGCGTCTGATAATGGAAGCAAGACTAAAAAAAATAAAAGACGTTCACAGGATTTTTCGTCCAGGAAAAGCGTCCGACAATGTCAAATGCCGCAAGATGTTTGAAAATCTGTTACCCAGGAGGCAAAATAGCACATGACCGATGGAGCAAGGAGGACTTAAAAATCAGTCATGTACTGGCAAAAAGGGCTTCCCTGGCCAAGTGAAATTTACCAGTATCAAATATAGGTCTCAATTTGGGAAGAAATTTCTGAAAATGTACGTTTGGAGCATTGCATTGTATGGAAATGAGACAATACCTGTGGGATGACCGGAAAAGAAGAGAATCGAATCATTTGAGACGTAGTGCTATAGAAGAATGCTGAAAGTAAGGTGAACGAATAAGGTAAGGATTGAGAAGGTTTTCCGGGGAATTGGTGAAGGAAGGAATATATGGAAAACACTGACAAGAAGAAGGGACAGTATGGTGGGACATATGTTGAGACGTTAGGGAATAACTTCCATGGTACTAGAAGGAGCTGCAGAGGGTAAAAACTGCAGAGGAAAACAGAGATTGGGAGACATATAGCAAATAACAGAGAAGTTAGATTGCAAGTGCTGCTCTGAGATAAAGGGGAAATCATGATGGTCCGCATCAAATGAGCCAGACGACTGACGACTCAAAAATAATATCTCTTTGATAAATCATCCAATTTGATTGAAACTGTTATGATTTGTTTGTCTGCAGATGTTCATCACATTTATGAATTTCCGTCCAATTCGGTAATTTTCTCATGATACTTCCTTTTTTTTCTTAGAGTTTGTTTTAATTTATATACATTCAAGCTGCGTATTAGATAATGAATCTGTTTGGAGTATATTGTTAAAATTCTTCACGTACAGAAATTTCGTGTGAGTAAAAGCTATATATTTTTAAAACTATTTGTGTAACATACGGGTGATCAAACCATATCTCGCTGGTCGTGCACACTCTTGTACATTGAAGCAGAAGAAGAAAGTCTACAATGGACCAAGTGATACTTCCAGATAAACTGAGATTTTGATGTCTTAACAGTTTTCTGTGTATTTAAAAGTGGAAGTATATGTTGGCTTCCAGTAGGTTCAGTTTCAAAATATATTTAACTTTTAATTGGATTTTGGTAATACATCTGCTTAAATTGATTTTATTCACTCATTATTTTGTGTAGTAGGTAATAATGTAACAGATAGGCGACTGAGAACAGTATCGTTAAGATTTTCTTTCTTGCAACGCTTTTCTGTTTCAGTCGTATTTTTTCCCATGTACATGATTATGTTGTGGCTTACAAAATGATATTACATTTGGAGAAATCTCAACTTTCCTGAGAAAATTTTAGTATTTCAGAAATGATTGCAGGACATATAAAGTGAATGCCATAATTTAAAAATGAAATAAGAAAATATGAGGAGCTGTCAAAAAGTTTCCGGAATTTTGTTGTAACTATTTATTACCGCTATACGGGTACTTAATCGCCTTCAAAGTATGTTCATTCAGCACACACACACACACACACACACACACACACACACACTTGCTCCACCGCTTCTGTCATTGCAGGAAACAGTGATGATAGTTGTATCTTCTGAAGTTCATCTGTCACGTTGGTGGTTTTCGTGGCCTCTACGGCAGCAAAACGGTTATCTCTGCAGCCCTTTTTGATCTTGGGGAAGAGCCATAAATCCGCAGGTGCTGAAGTCGGTGAGTAGGGAGGTTCGTTGCTGCGAACCATGACCTCACAACTAGCGATATGTGGGAGGAAGTAGTCTCGTGATGCAATGATGTCATTACGCGAGACTTATTCTTCGGACTGCCTCCCTCAATTGTTTCAAAACCTGCACGTAAAAAGGGCCGTTAACAGTTTGATCATGTGATACAACTTTTGTTTCGAATCTGATGTGAAGTGTTTCTTTGGTCACGTATGGAACGCTTTGTGTCATTATGATGATTGACTATTTTGCTCCTGGTCGTACGCCTACACCCTCATCACATCACAGATAATTACTGTCTCAAGATACACGGGTCCTCCCTGCTTTTACGGAACATTCGACCGCAGTCAACAACCGAGCTTCCATTTGATCGGAAGTCAGAATTCGCGGGAGAAACATTGCACTGACGCGTCTCATCTTCAAATCATACGACAAAATGGTGTGAATGGATCCCTGAGAGATCGGAAATTCTCGTGTCAGCTCGGTCTGATCTGATTAAGTGGTTTTACTCGATCTAGGGTTTCTTCGTTTATGGAGGTAGAGGGTTTCCCACTCCTGCCCTCTCTTAGAGCGACTCCTATCCATCTCGACATCTTGAACATCACTAGTAAACGGATGCTTTCTTTAAAGCAGTGTCCCAATAAACTGTTTTTAAGAATGACAAAGTCTCTGCAGCAGCTCTCCCTAATGAGCACATTAATTTAATGTTCCTCCTTCACTTGAATTGTGATACAGCGCCAAGTGATCACCACACACTTTAACATGTAAATAAGCAAAAAAACATTATGCAAATCACTGCAGAGTAATCAATAATAATTATTTAAATAAGAATAATTAATTGAGACTAATATGAGTGGTAGCAAAATACACTGACGCAAAAATATATACCTTTAAAGGTACCAGTTCACTCAAGGTTTATTGTTGCAGCAGTGCGTATCGTGTGTATGAAATTATTACATTTACAGATCAATAGCACAAGCGGTTCTGAGGTACCAACGCCCTAATTAGTACGTGTTATAGCATCCACGGGATTCAATGCAGGCGCTGCCTCTGGCAGCCAGTGCAATGTACAGATGGCTAATACTGTCGTGGGATACGTTACCCCAAGCCTGAGCCACCAGTTCACATAGGTCTATAAGAGTCACTTGTCGTCTCGTCGTATCCCACACGTGCTAGATTAGAGGCAAGTGCGGGGATCCTGCTGGCCAGTGCGGGCTTTCCAATAGAAAATTAAATGAGTGGCACTCAACTGTTTACCCTCATACTCAACGTGGAAATATCAACAGTTTTTGCTGGTTTCGTTGTCTAGGGGCTGGGATACGTAGTTACCCCATTACAAGCCAAATACTGCTCAGTCTACAGCATACAATATGAATGTGCACATGAATCGAACGATCGAAGGTTCATATCACTCGGCAATTGCGAATTTTGAACATAACAAAGACGTTTATAAATGAAAGATTGCAATTAAATCAAATCTGCAGAAACTATTTCAACGACCTTAAATAATGAGTACGATAGCAGAAGTACTTTGAAGAATGCGGTATATTTCTGCAAAACACTTATTGGTGTCGATGGTCCAGCAATTAAATAAAATACAAGTTGAATAACAGGGAGACAATAGTACGTAATTAGTTATGAACAATAAAACTGCTCGCGAGGTATACACTTCTAAACACACACTATGTCTTCACTGTAGAAGCCACGGAAATCTCACAAGTGCACAAGTCAGCACTCCAAAATATTTCTATCATCCTCGACCACGCACTAACTGCTCCATTGTCCAAGAGTTTGCCCCACTGTACGTCGCGCCTTCACGTCCAGCACTTTCCGTCCTGTGCCATACTGTCCAGCACTCCTGAACTCGCTTCCATCCAGTCTCCCCACTCATGAGCGCTGTGATTGGCTAGAGCGCTCGCGCCGTGTCTTCAAGCCATCGCACCCACACAAACATAATGAAACACATTCGAAATACTGTATTTACATTTAAATACTTGAAATTAAATAAATATTCCTACTTCTGGACGAGAAACACGCTCTAACACACATTATTAAATACATAAACAAATTAAATGGTTCAAATGGCTCTGAGCACTATGGGACTTAACTACTGTGGTCATCAGTCCCCTAGAACTTAGAACTACTTAAACCTAACTAACCTAAGGACATCACACACATCCATGCCCGAGGCAGGATTCGAACCTGCGACCGTAGCAGTCGCGCGGTTCCGGACTGCGCGCCTAGAACCGCTAGACCACCGCGGCCGGCAAACAAATTAAATAAACTTGTATTAAAGGAATAGCAACACAAGGTAAGCCAGTAGCCTAAGCCGGCCGGTGTGGCTGAGTGGTTCTAGGCGCTTCAGTCTGGAACCACGCGACCGCTACGGTCGCAGGTTCGAATCCTGCCTCGAGCATGGATGTATGTGATGTCCTTAGGTTAGTTAGGTTTAAGTAGTTCAAGTTCTAGGGGACTGAAGACCCCAGAACCAGTAGCCTAATTTCTCTGTGCCTTCTAAAACACAGTAAATATTTAACCAATATCTTCATGGATAATATATATCGGATATAAGTAGAAACATAGATGAATAAATATATTTAAATGTTTATAAGCATGCTGTTACCGTATTTTCGTGTAACTGTGGAGTACTTATGGCCTGACGCGATCGATAATAATCGTCCACTTTGACCTCCAATAACTCATGTATAATTCAAGTTACATGCCTGTAGTTCACACCAATTTAGGTTTACACTAATAACTTCCTAAAGACACGGCGATCGACAAAATCGGATGAAGCGTTTATATTTGGGAAATTCGTTGCTGGGTGTTATTTGTATAACTTACCGCCATACACCAAAGTTTAAACTAATAAAGATATTGAAAATCTGATTACACAGTCAGAATCGTCGTGCAAATAATAGTAATGTACACGTTCCTTTTTGAGGTATCATGAATCATCTGCCTACTATTAATTTCTGTACGAACTGTGAAATGTCAGCCATTAAGATTTGACAAAGTCGATCATCTTTGGCCCTCCCGGCTCACAGCGTCACCAAGGAATTCCCATCCACATGCTCTATGGACCACGCTTTGGGCTGCCCCTCTCGTCAGGCTAACGCTCCGCAGCACGTGTCTACTGGCGGGCCCCGACTGGCCGAGCGGCTCGTGCGCCCACTGCTTCCTCCGCACTTATATTTGCAGGCCGCGACGACTCGCCCGTTACCTCACACTCTGTTGCCGCACGTCTTTCACAGCACGTTGAGTTTCGCAGGCAGTGTGTGGGTGAGCGTTATACTGTTGTAACAACATGTCACCTTCCTGTCGCAGGTACAGTTAAAAACTCGATTAACCGTCACTCTTTAAGGGGCTCCGGAACGCCCTATACTTGCAATGTTAAAATAACGCTTATAAATTAAATCTTTCCTCACAAAGTATTTGAGGTAGGAAGTTGAACTTTTTACAGATTATTTATTGGAATATGGGCTACAACTTAACACAGGGATTTTACAAAATTTTAGTTCAGTTATTAAAGACGATTTTTTTCAATTGTAATGAAAATTCACAACATTTTTTTGCAATTTTTTATTTATATATTCAAAAATATACAGTTTTTTGGAAAAAGGCTGTGTTAAATTATGCAGAAGGTACTGTGTAACATTTACTGAAAGTTTGAAACAAATATGTTTGGAAGATCCTCAGAAAACATGTAATTAGAATGAGAAAATAAAAGTTTTGGGAATCGAGCGACAAAGATTGGATTAACTTTTTAGAGCATTCCAGCCCCATAGGATGGATTATCTTCATCCTCTGCAAACTCCTCCTCCAGCTTCCTCTTGTTCCTCCTCCTGTTTACTCTTGCTTGTATTTCTAGACTCTTTACAGCCCTGTCTGCAGCCCGAAGGCGTTCCTTGTCTAAAGCAAGCATCGCTCGTTGTTGTGTTCGTAGGTTTTGCTGCCATTTTCTTCAGTTGCAGTTACTGCAACACTGTTCCAAAAGGTGGTCATGTATGAACACTTATCACATTTCAGTTGTATTTCACTAGCAAGTCCTACGTGCTTTATTATAGAGAGTTCCAGACCAACTTCACTACAATGAATACATCTTACACAGTTTGAAAAAATTCCTTTGAGAACCGACATATCAAATATTTCATTCACATCCGATTCGCCCATAAAACATTCATAGTTTTCACTCATTGAACCAAGCTTCTTCTGTGAAGTATTTTCTTTCCCACTTTGACTGCTATGGGCAGGTGTACTTGAGAGGTTAGGTTCACTCCCTTGGTTATCGTCTTTATTGTTTACAGTAATAACACATACCTTTGGCTTTCCAACATTTCTCCTTTTCTTAAAAGCCGTCAGAGGATTTCTAATAACTTTACTTTTACTCATTATTATACTTCAACAAAATAGAGACTCAAGAAACAGAATTAATTACGAATATTTTCGAGATAACGACAGAGTAAATAAACATGAAACAATCGACAATCACACCAGCGATATATATTGAACCATCACAGGTTAGCCACAACACATGCTTTATCTTACATCACTAAAATGTACCTGATGAACACGGACGTTAATAATAACACCATTTGACAGCAGTTTAACAGCGCCACAGTGGGTCACGCCCATGTAGAACACATTTAAAAAAAAATTTAAAAATAGTTGTAGTCTTCGGAATTGAATAAATTATATATCTATTAAAAGGTAATAGTCTGCAGATTCAGAAAACGCAAAAAAGTAAAAATTGAACTTTTCATGATTTTGAGCCTTTCCGGAGCCCCTTAAACCGTCAGGTTCTGTTAACCGTCACTGCTGTAACAGCATAATAATACTGTAATAACGGAATGCTCCAAGGTGCAGTGACGCGTTCGCCTTGTTTATTTACTCTATTTTAGTGGGAAGTGAATGTACCCGCCCGCCGTAGAATGGTACATAAAATATGACCTTCAGTTGACGTGCTGTCACATCTCCCCCTTTTCTTGTCTTTGTCTCACTTGTCAGTCAACGATCACCACTGGACCCGTTTCCAGTTGTGGCGAGAAGACTGTAATTGTCGCAGTGTATCTAGCGGGCTGTGCCGTGTAACGTGTTTTCCACTTGAATAAGCTTTATTGACTAATATTTTACACTACCTTACTTAGTGCAGGTGTGTGTGATACAGCGACTTGATAAAATGTCTGAAAAACGTAAATGTGTTGTTTTAGGACTTAATCAAAAACCTGAAATTATAAAACGCTTAAGAAAGGGCGAAACTGCGACAAGTGTAGCGCTGATTTATGGTATTGGAAGAACAACAGTTATCGATATAAAACGTGATGCTGATAAAATAGAACAATATGTGTCAACAATGCAGAGCATGGATGAAGATGTGCGAACAAGAAAGACATTGAAACCTGCAAAATATGATGAACTGGACACTGCAATGTATCAATGGTTTATACAAGCAAGAAGCCAGGGGATTCCACTTTCGGGGCCTAAAATAAAGGCCAAGGCTGTTGAAATGAACAACAAACTTGAAGGTGGCTCGTCTTTTAAAGCAAGTATCGGATGGCTCGACAAGTTTAAATTTCGTCATGGCATTCGCCAACTTGATATCAGCGTGGATAGCTCTGTAATTGCTGAGTTCCGGGAACAATTTAAAGAAAAAATGGCTGAATTGAATCTTGTTAGGGAGCAAGTTTACAATTGTCATGAAACTGGGCTTCATTGGAAGGCTTTACCACAAAAGACATTAGCATCACTCTCTGAAAAAGCTGCTCCAGGTTTCAAACTACAAAAAGATCGCATCACTGCTATGGTTTGCGCAAATGCGACAGGCAATCATAGGCTACCCCTACTTGTGATTGGGAAATCAAGAAAACCTCGTGCATTCAAGAATTTGATTTTGAATACTCTCCCTGCACAATACTACGCCCACAAGAGTGCTTGGATGGGTCAATCAATTTTTTCTGACTGGTTTCACAAACAATTTGTACCTCACGTTAGAGCACATTTGGCTGAAAAAAAGTTGCCACAGAAAGCGCTATTGCTATTAGACAATGCCCCAACGCACCCTACTTGTGAAATGAAAAGTGATGACGACAACATAACATGTCTCTTCCTTCCAGCAAACACAACTTCACTTATACAGCCCATGAATCAGGGAATCATCGAAAACATGAATCGTCGTTATAGAAAAATATTTATCGAAAGTTTGCTCTCATCTGATGACTCAACATCTGTAAAACAGTTTTGGAGGTCTTACAGTATTAAAGATGCCATTTTCAATTTTGCCAGTGCATGGAGTGATTTGTCAGTGTCAAATCTCAAGAACGTCTGGAATAAACTTTGGCCTCAACCTAGAGGTGAAGAATCGGAGGAACCTGAGTGTGTGACAGTTGACGACATGGTCAATTTGTGCAATAATTTACAAATCAGCACAAATTTGACGTCAGAAGAAGCGTCAGAGATGTTACAGTGTGACAAAGTGGACGGGGGTTTTAAAATTTTGAGTGATGACGAAATTCTTACCAGCGTTAAGTGCCACCAAAGAAGAAGAAGAAGGGGCTGATGAGGACGAGTGTTCAAACCATGAAGAAAAACAAACTATTAGCCATTCATAGGCCTAAACAGTGCTGTCCAAGTATATAGAATAGTTTGAAAGTCAACAAGAGGCTAATGCAACGCAGGCACTACTACTGCTCCAAAAAATGCGATATATTGACGCGGTGAAAACTCGAACATCAAAAAGGCAGAAGAAATTGACTGACTATTTCCAACCTAGATAAACTATTTCACCTGTAAGTTTATGGTACTGTACAGTACTGTACATTACGTATTTTTCAACTTTTGTAGCTACTGTACGGATATTTTTATCATGTAATAAATAGTTTTATTTGCTATTACAATCGTGTTTAATTTGTTTTCGCTCTGAAATATTATTATATTACTGTGAGAGTGATATGTGTCTATACATAAAATAATTGATTGAGGTTATGTTTTGGAGGAGTACAGTGTTTCTGTTATCCGTCTATTCGCTCAACCGTCACGACCACGGTCCCGAAGATGACAGTTAATCGAGTTTCCACTGTACTGGAAAAGACAGGGTCTAACAACATTCTGCACGTAGCGAGAGCTGGTTAGTGTCCTCTCCAGAAACATTGAAAATGATCTAGGGTTGTAACTTATCGCATCCCACAACATTATGCTTAGCGTGGGGCCAGATTGTCTTGTACGAATGTTCTCTACGAGACTGCGCTCTCTACGTCATTTCCATGCGCAACAACCATTACTTGAGTGCATCAAAATCTGCTTTCATCGATGTTGGCCTCGACAATTCCAAGTGGTCATCCGATGGCACCAGTCAAGCCGCGTACGTCGATGCTGTGGCAGAAGTGGAAGAAGGGCTAAAAGTGTGTGTGTGCCCGTAGTCCCATTTTTAACAACCGCTACGCAACAATATGTGTTGACACGTCTGGGCTCACAAGCCTTCTTATCTGTGCTGTGGTAGGTTTCGAGTATGCCACTGCTACCCTTACAATGCGGTGATCCTGGCGGGCGTCTGTGCTGCGTGGATGTCCAGAACTTCGTCTACAAGTGTAAAAATGTTCACCTGACCACTGACATCAGAATCGTTGCACAACTGGAGCATCAGAAGCAACTTGTACTGAAATTCCCCGAAAGGACCATCCCGCGGCTAAGATATTCACAATTTGACCAGTTTCAAATTTGCCCATTTGGGTGTAGGAACCACCAGCGCATCCCCGTGGCACGGTGGCCTACTTGCTTCTGCTAGCTGTGCCTCTACGCTACCTGTCGGCGGACGACGCTGAAACCAGTATCATTACATCACTACACCTACTACCCCTCAGTTGGCAAACCCCGTCATCCTCCTCGTATAGAAAACTTCTGTTATAGAGCTGGATAGAGGCGAAATTGAATGAATGCGCTCCGTCTTCAGGCCACAAGTGGCCCATCAGGACCATCCGACTGCCGTGTCATCCTCGGCTGAGGATGCGGATGGGAGGGGCGTGTGGTCAGCACACTGCTCTCCCGGTCGTCATGATGGTTTTCTTTGATCGGAGCCGCTACTATTCGCTCGAGTAGTGCCTCAATTGGCATCACGAGGCTGAGCGCACCCCGGAAAGTGGCAACAGCACTTGGCTGCCCGGATGGTCACCCATCCAAGTGCCGCCCACGCCCGACAGCGCTTAACTTCGGTGATCTGACGGGAACCGGTCTACGCACTGCGGCAAAGCCATTTCCACAGATGCGAAAGCATGAAGAGTATTCCAAGGAGAAATTCTCTCCCCGTGCTCTATATTTGTTTATATTTCCGTATAACTTCTATCAACATGGTTGTCGTCAACAAGCGATACCACCGAGAATATTGAGATTGGCTACTCTTTCAAAGTTAATTAATACCTCACTCTGAAGTATTTAAACCACCACGTAGCATGTTTTACAGTATGCTGCAGTACGGACAGAGTACCATAATGAAAGGTAAATTCAGGACAGATATTCGAGGTGCTCGAATTACCGTCTTGAAGGCACGTGGCTGTCGACAGTGCCACTTACAAAACTCCCCACGCCCTACCGACTTGCGACAAGACTCAGATAACGTCTCTTCGAAGAAGGGTTTCATGCCATCGCCGCCAGACACCGAAATATACGGACACGTGAGTGCTGATAGAGCCACAAGGCAGGTTCGAGCCGATGATCGTAACCAGACGGCTGCTGTGCTGCTGCATATCCCAGCGTGCTCTGGACAACCGTCATCATCAGCCTGCCATTCATAGACTGAGGACAGGCGTTTGGGTCGCTGTACAGCACCGCCTGCAAGTCGCAATATTGATCTATACATCCCCAGCTGTGCGAAGCACAGTCATTGTGGCCTGCAGGAATGTTGCGCTAGCCTCAGCTGTTCGCTGGTGCCACTTAGCGACTCTCCAGCGATGGGTCCAAGCAGCGTGTCTACCTTTCAAGAAGTCCATCGCCTCCACTGTACCAATACGAAGACATCGCGGATTGACGCCAGGCTGCGCCACTGGCCAAAGGCGCAAGCCTGTATCTCCTCTTGCTTCCTGTAACGATAAAGAGTTTTGATGAGCGCCGTCTGCCTTGTTGCAGCCACTCGCGCTTCCGAAGGATTCGGTAGTCCTCCTGACGAACCTACAATGACGACAACCGGACATAGTATTGACAAACCTGAAGAAGCGCTCCCCCACCACCCACCGTTTAGCTCAATACAACCCCCCCCCCCCCCTACCTCCATACAAGTAATATATCCTTTCTAATAATGATGATCCTGGGATATTCGTAGTGCTACATCTCGTTTCTGTAAGATATGTGTTTTTGTTTTGCTATAAAAACGATGAGTGCAATAACAGAGCAACGAATTGTCGTGAAATGGCGCACGAAACTAAGAAAAATTGCTATTAAAAGCCATCTTTAAGAAAAACAAATGTATGGTGAAGATTTTATGTGGTTTAGGAGTGTCAAAGATGGTACAGAATACTATGAAGATGACTTACGCCTAGGATGCTCTTTACATAAGAAATGGATGAACTATTAAGAAAGTAGATAATCTGATTGTGCCTGACCGTCGTTTAGGTACTCAATCGACTGACGATACTGAAGGAATTGACTAACAATGCGTAAGGCAAATTTTATATAGCAGATTTGACACGTGAAAAGTGTATGTGGCACTGGTGACAAAAATTCTCAAATGGTTCAAATGGATCTCAGCACTAAGGGACTTAACTTCTGAGGTCATTAGCCCCCTAGAACTTAGAACTACTTAAACCTAACTAATCTAAGGACATCACACACATCTATGCCCGAGGCAGGATTCGAACCTGCGACAGTAGTGGTCGCGCGGTTCCAGACTGCAGCGCCTAGAACCGCTTGGCCACCCCGGCCGGCCAAAAATTCTCACCCTCAAACAAAAAGAAGCTTGTGAAAATGTATGTACTGACACTTTGAACACCACTAGTAAACAGTGATAATAACTGACAAATCTTGGCTATGCTCTTATGATCCAGAAATAAAGGGCCAACCCATGCACTATAAGGGCCCACGTTCATCGAGAACGAAAACAGCTCGAATGAGAAAATCAAGCTTCAAAGCGATATTAATGGAACTGTGGAAAAAGAAATTATGGGTTTTGCATCAAGATAACGCACCAGCTCTTACCGCATTGTCTATTAAGAGCTTTCTAGCGTAGTGTAGCTTGCCAGTATTAGACCACCCTCCTTATTCGCCTGACCTAGTATGATGTAACTTTATTTACCCCAGGCTCAAATCTGCATTAAGAGAAACAAGATTCCAGTCCATTGAAGCAAGCGGCACGTGTCATCAGGAGCTCACAGAGGAAGAGCTCCAGCAGTATTTTCATCAATGGGAATTTCGTATAGACCGTTGTGGGGAGAGAGGAGGGGGCTATATTAACGGTGACAGTAACTTAGTATGTAAGTTTTCCAAATAATTTTTATACTGTAATGGTTCTGCTATTTTGTAGCCACACCTCCTATTAACGTCAAGTGTCTCACGACAAGCACATTGTTATCATGAGACAGCATGCAGTGGCCGTTGAAAGAGGGGCTGTTGCACAAGAACAGCACCAGGCAATAACCTAAAATGGCAGACTGTTCGTCATCGCTAATGCTCACGGCCAATATCTTGTACTAACATCCAGGAAACTTTAAAGTGTTGTGTATCAGATTTAATAGAGAAAATTCGCTCCGATACATTAACATCTCTTCTCTCCCCTATGAAGTGGATTACGTAATGTAGCAAATAACGAATATTTGTAAGTAAGGGTATTCTCTATTTCATTTCCTAAGTTTCTCGTTTGTGGATCCTCTGACTGCTGCTAAATGCCTCGTGAAAGTGAAAGACGCGCAGTTGGCAGCGTACCAATTTTCTTAAATGTATCCAACGATTTAAATTTAGTAGGGTGGGAAGGGTGTTTTCCTAAACCAATACAAGCATAATCCTTCGAAAAGTAGTAAATGTACGCTACTACTTTGTAGCTATGCAGTGTTAGTGAAAGTGTATACCATTTTAGATACCGCTTCTGCAATGAATTAGCTACCTGGTGACCTATAAAGTCGGTACACAAAACACATAACTGCCGTTTCAACTATCAGGCTGCCAGCAGTAAAGGTGGTTGGGGCAAGCTTCATTGGCGGTAACAGAGTGCTAACATGCGTTAGTAAACAAAATGTAATGTGTCGTTACAGTTACGCAGCTCTCTAGTAGCGTCGCGACTGGTTGACGGAACTTTTCGCATCTAACTCGAGCGAGATGCTTCCTTTTTAAAAATTTTCCGTAATTTACAAAAGTACTGCATTTAATCGCATGTGTGAGAAATTACTTCCTTAACGGAGCGTTTGGATATCGTTCGATTGGTTATTTGGGGAACACAAAACGACCAGCACGCTCACCAGACGGAATCTGCTTTATCTCTCACGGGGAGATGATTGAGAAGCAATAATAAGGCAAAGAGAAATAATAACAAGGGTGTATTGCTAACAAAATAAAATTTAATAAAAAAGGCAAAACTCTTCTCAATAATAATATAACACAACTTCTCAGACACTAAAAGCCATACGCCTGGAAGGCGCAACGAACAAACGAAGGCCGTGAAGACTACAATACTGATAATCCCTAACCACGGTGATTGAGCGTTCGGCGTAGTTGCCTGACACGGATATCGCTGAAAGTCGTAGGTCCTGTTGAATTGGCTTCCGACCGAGATCTGCCTTGTGGGTTAGCAAAGACCGGCACATCAATTGGCCCAGAGCTTCGGTGGAGCAGACTGCCGACGTTTTGGCTTGCGTCGTCCTACAGAGCAGGGCCGCGGAGGAATTCGTGCCGATACAGTTCCGTACACGTGACTGGCTGGAGGAAATAGGTCCCTAGCGGGAAGGACCTCTGGTGGCGCTCTTACTGCCGTCTGTTGCGATCGACACAGTCCAGGGAGACAACGCCTTGTGCTTATGCAACTTAATGATACTGCAGTGCCTGAGGGGTTGCCCATCCTTTTAGGCGAACCTCGAGTAAATGGCAGAATCTCCGGGGGAAAATTAAAACAAAGTGTGTACGAAAAAACGCCGATGACTCCAGCAGGCATGAAATGTGGCATTGCACTGGCATTTGTTGTGAAGAGCCAAGATTAAATTCAGAGAGCAGCATTGTTTGCTCAGAATGTCTTTCTACCTTAGGTAAATGTTAAACATTTTTACTACTTATTATATCAGTAACCCCCCCATGAACCATGGACCTTGCCGTTGGTGGGGAGGCTTGCGTGCCTCAGCGATACAGATAGCCGTACCGTAGGTGCAACCACAACGGAGGGGTATCTGTTGAGAGGCCAGACAAACGTGTGGCTCCTGAAGAGGGGCAGCAGCCTTTTCAGTAGTTGCAAGGGCAACAGTCTGGATGATTGACTGATCTGGCCTTGTAACAATAACCAAAACGGCCTTGCTGTGCTGGTACTGCGAACGGCTGAAAGCAAAGGGAAACTACAGCCATAATTTTTCCCTAGGGCATGCAGCTTTACTGTATGATTACATGATGATGGCGTCCTCTTGGGTAAAATATTCCGGAGGTAAAATAGTCCCCCATTCGGATCTCCGGGCGGGGACTACTCAAGAGGATGTCGTTATCAGGAGAAAGAAAACTGGCGTTCTACGGATCGGAGCGTGGAATGTCAGATCCCTTAATCGGGCAGGTAGGTTAGAAAATTTAAAAAGGGAAATGGATAGGTTGAAGTTAGATATAGTGGGAATTAGTGAAGTTCGGTGGCAGGAGGAACAAGACTTCTGGTCAGGTGACTACAGGGTTATAAACACAAAATCAAATAGGGGTAATGCAGGAGTAGGTTTAATAATGAATAGGAAAATAGGAATGCGGGTAAGCTACTACAAACAGCATAGTGAACGCATTATTGTGGCCAAGATAGATACGAAGCCCACGCCTACTACAGTAGTACAAGTTTATATGCCAACTAGCTCTGCAGATGACGAAGAAATTGAAGAAATGTATGATGAAATAAAAGAAATTATTCAGATTGTGAAGGGAGACGAAAATTTAATAGTCATGGGTGACTGGAATTCGAGTGTAGGAAAAGGGAGAGAAGGAAACATAGTAGGTGAATATGGATTGGGGGACGGAAATGAAAGAGGAAGCCGCCTGGTAGAATTTTGCACAGAGCACAACATAATCATAACTAACACTTGGTTTAAGAATCATGAAAGAAGGTTGTATACATGGAAGAACCCTGGAGATACTAAAAGGTATCAGATAGATTATATAATGGTAAGACAGAGATTTAGGAACCAGGTTTTAAATTGTAAGACATTTCCAGGGGCAGATGTGGACTCTGACCACAATCTGTAGATTAAAACTGAAGAAACTGCAAAAAGGTGGGAATTTAAGGAGATGGGATCTGGATAAACTAAAAGAACCAGAGGTTGTACAGAGATTCAGGGAGAGCATAGGGGAGCAATTGACAGGAATGGGGGAAATAAAAACAGTAGAAGAAGAATGGGCAGCTTTGAGGGATGAAGTAGTGAAGGCAGCAGAGGATCAAGTAGGTAAAAAGACGAGGGCTAGTAGAAATCCTTGGGTAACAGAAGAAATATTGAATTTAATTGATGAAAGGAGAAAATATAAACATGCAGTAAGTGAAACAGGCAAAAAGGAATACAAACTTCTCAAAAATGAGATCGACAGGAAGTGCAAAATGGCTAAGCAGGGATGGCTAGAGGACAAATGTAAGGATGTAGAGGCCTATCTCACTAGGGGTAAGATAGATACCGCCTACAGGAAAATTAAAGAGACCTTTGGAGATAAGAGAACGACTTGTATGAATATCAAGAGCTCAGATGGAAACCCAGTTCTAAGCAAAGAAGGGAAAGCAGAAAGGTGGAAGGAGTATATAGAGGGTCTATACAAGGGCGATGTACTTGAGGACAAAATTATGGAAATGGAAGAGGATGTAGATGAAGATGAAATGGGAGATATGATACTGCGTGAAGAGTTTGACAGAGCACTGAAAGACCTGAGTCGAAACAAGGCCCCCGGAGTAGACAATATTCCATTGGAACTACTGACGGCCGTGGGAGAGCCAGTCCTGACAAAACTCTACCATCTGGTGAGCAAGATGTATGAAACAGGCGAAATACCCTCAGACTTCAAGAAGAATATAATAATTCCAATCCCAAAGAAAGCAGGTGTTGACAGATGTGAAAATTACCGAACTATCAGCTTAATAAGTCACAGCTGCAAAATACTAACACGAATTCTTTACAGACGAATGGAAAAACTAGTAAAAGCCAACCTCGGGGAAGATCAGTTTGGATTCCGTAGAAACACTGGAACACGTGAGGCAATACTGACCTTACGACTTATCTTAGAAGAAAGATTAAGGAAAGGCAAACCTACGTTTCTAGCATTTGTAGACTTAGAGAAAGCTTTTGACAATGTTGACTGGAATACACTCTTTCAAATTCTAAAGGTGGCAGGGGTAAAATACAGGGAGCGAAAGGCTATTTACAATTTGTACAGAAAGCAGATGGCAGTTATAAGAGTCGAGGGACATGAAAGGGAAGCAGTGGTTGGGAAGGGAGTAAGACAGGGCTGTAGCCTCTCCCCGATGTTGTTCAATCTGTATATTGAGCAAGCAGTAAAGGAAACAAAAGAAAAATTCGGAGTAGGTATTAAAATTCATGTAGAAGAAATAAAAACTTTGAGGTTCGCCGATGACATTGTAATTCTGTCAGAGACAGCAAAGGACTTGGAAGAGCAGTTGAATGGAATGGACAGTGTCTTGAAAGGAGGATATAAGATGAACATCAACAAAAGCAAAACAAGGATAATGGAATGTAGTCTAATTAAGTCGGGTGATGCTGAGGGAATTAGATTAGGAAAGAAATGAGACACTTAAAGTAGTAAAGGAGTTTTGCTATTTGGGGAGCAAAATAACTGATGATGGTCGAAGTAGAGAGGATATAAAATGTAGGCTGGCAATGGCAAGGAAAGCGTTTCTGAAGAAGAGAAATTTGTTAACATCCAGTATTGATTTAAGTGTGAAGAAGTCATTTCTGAAAGTATTCGTATGGAGTGTAGCCATGTATGGAAGTGAAACATGGACGATAAATAGTTTGGACAAGAAGAGAATAGAAGCTTTCGAAATGTGGTGCTACAGAAGAATGCTGAAGACTAGATGGGTAGATCACATAACTAATGAGGAAGTATTGAATAGGATTGGGGAGAAGAGAAGTTTGTGGCACAACTTGACCAGAAGAAGGGATCGGTTGGTAGGACATGTTCTGAGGCATCAAGGGATCACCAATTTAGTATTGGAGGGCAGCGTGGAGGGTAAAAATCGTAGAGGGAGACCAAGAGATGAATACACTAAGCAGATTCAGAAGGATGTAGGTTGCAGTAGGTACTGGGAGATGAAAAAGCTTGCACAGGATAGAGTAGCATGGAGAGCTGCATCAAACCAGTCTCAGGACTGAAGACCACAACAACAACATATCAGTAACAGGAGTCAAATACATCACTCGCATCTTAGTTACGTATTTGCATGAGTGTGGTGCAGCAGGCCTTACTTCCGTAAGACCTCTTCCGCTAACTGCGTCACACTGACGTCTCTGTTACCGTCTTTGTAAGCGAAAAAGTTCCAAATATCAAATTCCTTTTCACAGCCTCTTTGACCTTTCACGTATAAATGAACACACTTTGAAAGTAATATACTTTTGCTTAGTAACTAGAAACTGTGTGTGTGAATATCTCTCGCTAGTAATCTGAAAGAAGTCTTCTAAAATTCCAATTACTGATTTTGATCTAGAATCGCCTTTTGGTACTTCATCTTTAAACACGAACTTACCTGTGCAAATTACGGTTCAGTGTATGACTTTAAATATGGGTCAGCGCATCTGACTGTCATTAAGTAGAACTGAAAATAAAGAATGGTTTTTGGTAATACTCAGAATGGCTTTGACATGACACACTTGCACAGAATGTTTAACTGGTACGTAATTAAAACTGAGCAATGTTAGGAAACGCATATAATGAATTCATATGAAAGTTTGTAAGCAAAAACTAATCTTAATTCTCCTTCAAAATGCTCATTTAGGCACTGAAATTGTTTTTTACCTCGCAACGAATAACTCGGCTATGTTGCGTCTGCACTGTAACGTGATTAGTTGAATGATGAACTGTAATAAACCACTGTGTTGCAGTTTACCTTGTAATATTATTTATTATCAGGCTGATGAGCAAATTAAGCTTCTTTTTGTCTTTTGAGAATATAATTCACTGCCCACACAACAGAACAAGGTATGACATTGTAGATTTCACCAAATTACTTTCCATCTGTGAACGGGGATAAGCTTCATGAAATATTTGTAAACGAGTAGGAGAGCGGTCTAAAATTATATAGAACTCTTTCAAAACTATGACTTTTCCTTAGCATTTCACAGATCATAAAATTTAACTTTGGAATTGACCGTCAAATTACATCAGATCCACTCTTTGCCTTTCTAATGAAATACTTTAGCTAACTGTGGAAGGAGGAAAATAATTGAAACGCTGGAGAGAAAACTGATAATATTAACTCTCCGTGGATACCAAAAAGTATATATTAGAACACAGAGAAAACTTTAAATTAACATTCATTCTTTGCCGTCCTAATGAAATGTTTTAACTAACGATAGAGTGAGAAAGATAATTGCAATAATGGACACATGACTGATGCACGTAGATATTGCTAAAGGTAATGATATTTTTAAACTACAATACATACCAAACTAGGGCTTCCAGAAAAATACTCACTTTGCAATATGTTCCATATGAGCCGTCTTCTATAAAATCCTGTCTAAAAAATCGTCCTTCAACTTTAATCCTGAATTACATCATGTCAAATAACGAATTCATTCTTTATGCGGCACATCCGTCACCCATGGTCCTCACTCTGTCACGATACAACACTCTCTAGCTCTCTGGCTGACGACTGGTAACAACTGCAGCTCGAATGTTACTTCTTGCAATCGCCCGAGCTCTATTTAATAACACACCCTCTGGTAGCCAAAGAATGCGTAGCTCACGTGTTCAGGCATGGAAAGGTGCTAGAAGCGGAAAACATTCCAAACAACTGTGATTTCTCATCATATTTACATTCTACAGCTATTTCTCGTACTGTGTATAGCTTTTTCCTTTCTTAAATGTGAGTGTCATAATTTGCTATCGCATACCTGGATATTCACAATATTGTTCACTACAAGTTAGTAGATACTGTGGCTATACATTTACTCCCTATGGATATATTTTATTATTATGGTAAGGTAGGACTAGATGAATCATTTCAAATTCTAAACTCCAAAGGGGTACCGTAGTAAATTATTTATTAATTATATTAATGGTGAATAGATCGTAGGTATAAGTTTTGTGTAATAAACGTACATTGCTCGAAGGTCAATTCTTCATCACTGTAAACAGAAAAACTTAAAATGTTAAACAATGGAAAAATTAAAAATTTGTGGGGATATTTTAACCCTAGATGAGGCTATGTGACTCACTGCAAACTGCCATACAATTAATACTGTATAGGAATCACACTTTTTACTTCCAGTCGTTGTTGCATGCATTTTTCTCAGAGGAATTGGTTACAACCAGCAACGCCACATAAAGTACAGGAAACCATACCTTACACTTATTACACCCTATTCCATTCCCCTTTATTCACAGATGTAGGGTCGTAATATTTTATGTTGAAGAAACCACTGGGTGGGTTTCATTCTTTCAACTCATCTTCAGATGACGATGATGATTCATCCTCGCCAGGATTTGAAGGTATCTCTTGAATATCCAGTGGATTTATGCAACCCCGACATTCTCTCTACGGGAGTTTCAAAACGCGATTTTCTCTTCCCTCTTGTATGAAGGAGACAAACTGGTAAAGTCAGATGGCAAGATGAATTTTTAACTCTCCTCGCACGAGTGGTACCGGTGGTTTTCTTTGGGGTGGGAAAAACAGAATTAAACGATTATGATGATGTTTTGCTGAGCTACAACTTTCCAAACTTCTTGGATAACTGTAAGCAGCTGCAAGGCATTGGCTTACTTCTGATTCTGTGGTAACATAGTGAGACATATACTTACTAAATTGGACGAACGAAGGAATTTGTGTGATGGTGTTTGGTTGATACTGAAGAGGAATATTCCCGTGCATCCAAATTCCATCACAGCATTCCCTACATCTTCTCCACGTCTCCAGACGACGTTGAAAATTGTACCAAAACCGTAACTTTGGTAGAGCCTGAGGGATCATTGTGTGTAAATAAGCTGCAGTAAAGAATAAGTAATCTACCATATTAAATTACGATTCCGGAAACCCCAAGAGGACTGATTTACAAAACCCCATTCTCATACTATTTTTATATGCAAGCAACTTTTCATATTTATAACTGATGTCGCTAGTTGTTCTGTTGCCCGACCTGGAGGATGCTGTTCAACTGGCAGATGAAAGATCTGTAATTAGCATTAAGGTTTTTCAACAATAGACCTTACTTTAAATAGACTTAATATTGCATAGCGGGTTGTTATAAGCAAAACTGTCTTACCTCTTCTATTTCCATCTGGATGTTTGCTATCTGGATTGAATATCTTTGGGGAAAGCTCCTTTCGGATTGTGAAACACTTGTCCTGCAACGGTCCTGTAGCATAATGGTATGTGAGCTCATTACCTAGGCTGAGTAGTAGAATGTTACCTTGTTATATGAAAGTAGCCTCGTGATTCAGAAAGCTCTACCTTACACTACTGTCTTAGCTGCCTCACCACCTTACATAAGGGTATCAGTTGTACCATTACGATGAACGACTAGTTAGTTTCACCCCTGCAACTTACAGGGTGGCAATTATTGAGCTGTATGAACTAAATTCGTCATAACTTCTGAACGGTTGGCGTTAGGGGGTTCAAACAGTACGGTCGGCCGCGGAGCATGATGGGAATTAGTATGCGCATTGTTGTTCGGCTTAGCGACGAAGTCCACATTTATTTGGATTGGTTCATCGATAAGCAACACTGGTACATTTAGGGGACTGACAATCAACATTTCGCGATCTAGAAATCTCTTCACCTTCAGTGGGTGACTGCGAGGTGTGCAATGTCCAGTCACAGAATAATCGCTGCGATATTCGTTGAAGGCACGGTGACTAGCTAACGGTGTGTAAAGATTTTAGAAGATGATTTCATCCCCATTATCTAAAGTGACACTGATTTAGACAATATTTAGTTCTTGCTAAACGGAGCGCGACCCAGTCGATGCCGGAGAGTGTTTGATGTGCTGGAGGAGCACTTTCAGCACCACATTCTGGCCCTGGGGTACCCAGAGGCCACTGGCATGGGCCTCGATTCACCGGCATATTCTCCGAATCTGAACACATGCGACATTTGTGTAGGCATATTGAAGACAAGGTGTACAGCAGTAACCCCAAAACCACTGCCAAGCTGAAAACAGCCACTGAGGAGGTCATCAACAGCATCGAAGTTACGACACTTCAGCGGGTCATTCAGAATTTCGCTATTCCTCTGCGCCACATCATCGCTAATTATTGCAGTCATGTCGGAGATGCCATAGCTTGATTTTGAATCTCTGTTGTGCCATTTACATGTTGAGTGAAGTACGTGCATGGTTCAGTTTTTTCATATAGTTCAATACTTGTCACCCTGAGCTACGTCATTTCAGCTGAAAGTGTTGATGACTAAAATGAGCGTAGGGTTCTACAAGATGAAGTCTCTGAGGCGACCTCCTTTTTTCTTCGCGCCTGTTGGTCTAGCTCATAAATTAAGGCTCAGGCCGGTGTTGAGTCTGGGGCGGCGCTGGCAGGGGTGAGACGGGCACCTTGTCAGCGCAAACACCGCCTCACCAACCCGCACCCCACTCCACGGTCCCATTCATCAGGCTGCGGTACCGGCGGCACCAAGTCACCGCAGGTACACACATCCGTCTCTGTCAACTGCGGCCGCCGACTGTTGCCTGCTCTCCACCCCCACCACAGCAAGGAAGGGGATGCCACTGCCGCACACGACGCTCATTTCGGTGACAGTAATTCTTTCCTCCAGGAGCACGACGTAATCTCCATCGCTAATTATCTTATTCGTAGCGGCGTTACCGCAAACGCTATGTTTAATGATGCATTACCGATCACTTTTCAGTATTAACTCACATTAGCTGCAGATCACGTTTAACGTAGCAGTTGAAGTCTACCTCCACCCACAAAATTTTGGAAATTGTTCAGTATTCTCATAAGAGAGACTCGTGGTCCGTGGCGCTACTTTATTGTTGTGGTCTGCAGTCGAAAAACTGTTTTTTAAAGCCGCTCTCCACGATTATCAGTCCTGTACAAGCCTCTTCATCTGTGAACAACTATTGCTGAAACTAAACTAAATTTCGTCCGAATAGGCCTCAGAAGGCCCAAAGGTACCGATTGATCGCCGTCTCATCCTGAGATGATAGAGGTCACTGGATGCGGTGGAGCGGGAATTTGTATCTCTAATGGGGTCGGTAGGGTGGAGACTCGAACGCTCGCCCGTGCGGTGTCTTTTTACGGATTTTGAAGGTTCCTGCTGGCCGCTATGAAGTCCGTGTCGCTCCGTGTCGCTGGCAACAGGATAAGCAGTTGCATGTATATAAAACCATTATATGGTGCAACAAATCATAAGCGTTCTCTAATTTATACATTGTACACAGTCCAAGCCTTGCCCTCAGATCGTAACCAGTAGTAGCAACACAGAAGAGCACAGCAGCTGAAGTGGATATTAAGAAGTTTATTATGTACTACCTGACAAAAAATATCATTCCCCAAGTATTCATTTTGTGGATTTTCTATTAGAAAATCAAACGAAAAAGAACTGTGTTTAAAATGCAATGTCAAATAAATTTAATTTTCATATATTCGTGGAAATACTTTTGAAACTATGAAACAAATGACAATGAAGTCTTTCACGACGGGAATGTTGTATAAAACGTTCTCAGACTTCTTGCCGCATCAGTTCATGAAAAAAGCTCGAGCATTCGACGATTTCCACCATGGTCTTCGTCAGGAACAACTGACTGTCAAAACTGCTGCTGACGTGGCCTTATATAGCCCAAATACGGGTACTAATTGATCGGTAGTTACGTCATGCTGTCGTAGATGGTGTCAACGTCTGTTCTAGTGGCGCCACACTTCCGCCGTTGCGTAAACATTGCGACGAATATCTCCAACTCTTCTCTGCATCGAGAGCCCGCTTCCCTGCAGCGCTACGACTATATCCGCCGTCACAGTTGCAAGTCCCAGAGCTTGTCACAATACTTTTGCTTCGTCAAATAGTATATTCTGTTTATTTGAGAGGCTGTGCTCAGCAACTGCTGATTTAATCAGTTCTCGATTTTTAATACGCCATTGACGTTCTGCACAGCGGTCGGAAATGGTGCGGTTTTCATCATTCAGTTCAGAACAGAGCGTTCTTAAATACACTGGTACACAAAGTGGGAACCGTTTCTGACAAGGACCACTTGGATTCTGAAAGTAATCATCTGAATATGTGTTTCGAAAGAACGGCGATGTGTCATATGATATAAAGTCAGTATTCTCCAAGAGCAGGAAACTTGAAAATCTTGAACATTCACCTAATGAGCTAGCGATTGCATTCCTCAAAATACACAAAGTCTTGGAATGCCAAGGTACCACATCTGTCTTCCGACATACTCGTAAGGTAAAGCATATGTTACTCCCTGTGAAGGAAAGTCTCAGTCTCAGGATTCCTGGGATATACAACATCCCATGTGAATGTGGAAGCAATTACATCGATCAGTCCATCCACAATGTATGATAAAAAATTGCTCAATTTAATTAATTTGCATATCAATTTAACATCCTCGTTCCACCATTCCTAAAGTTTACATATGCTTCTAAACAGTGATCCATAAATTTTCTTCAGGTGTACCTTACTGAATAAACAGTCACCAATTACAGTGTGTAAACCTCAACGTTTCGCAGGAACTATCAAACAACTGATACTGTTATTTTAACTTTTTCCTAAACAGTCTCGAAGCTGGTGATCGAGTTGGCGACACTGCAGCTGCTGATTCCTCGCCAAGTCTGCCCCGAGAGTTAAAAGTCACAGAAAGCTGACAGCTGAGCCAGTCACGTGCTGGTGAGAGGCAGATGTAAACATTCCTTCAGGAGGGGACAGGGTGCCTCCTGCACCTCAGCGCCACTCTATATAGCATTGTATAAATTCATATCTAAAACCCTTGGTATTCGTCTGTATATAACTTACGTACTCTGATTTCCTCTAACCCGATTTGTATAACTAACGCAATGTTTTATTTGCCTATAGATGTGCATATGCAAATAGTCTTTAATTAACATTTATGTGATTATGTTGGAACAATAATTAATTTTAATTTAAAACTTCCTGGCTGATGAAAACTGTGTGCCGGACAGAGACTCGAACGCAGGACCTTTGCCTTTCGTTGGCAAGTTCTCTACAAACTGAGCTACCCAAGCACGACTCAGGACAGGTCTTCACAATTTCGCTTACGTCAGTACCGCGTCTCTTACGTTCCAAACTTCATACAAGTTCTCGTGTGAAACTTGCAGAACTAGCACTACTAGAAGAAAGGATATTGCGGAGACGTAGCTTAGCCACAGCCTGGGGGATGTTTCCAGACCGAAATTCTCATTCTGCTGCGGAGTGTGCGCTGATTTGAAACTTCCTGGCAGATTAAAACTCTGTGCCGGACCGAGATGCGAAATTGGGACCTTTGCTTTTCGGGAGCAAGTGCTCTACCAACTGAGCTAACCACGTATTACTCACGACCCGTCCTCACAATTTCACTTTCGCCAGTACCTCGTCTCCTACATTTCTTCCAGTAGTGTTAGTCCTGCAAGTTTCGCATAAGAACTTCTGTCTCCAAGATACGATTCTATTTCGCCCTTAAGTAACAGACTCTGGTCCCGGAAAACTGATGGCGGTATTGAAACATGTATTCTTTTCCAAATTTTATGGAATTTTTCTAGAAGTCAATTTTGCCACTAACCAAGACGTATCCATCATTAACAATGACAGTCTGCTGATGTTAATTTTAACAATTTGCTTCCTAGTGGTTAATTTCAGTTTCTATTTGAAGTCAAATTTTCATATTAGTAATCCGGTGTGAGCAAACGCGTTAGCGCCAAAACAAAGGAAATGGACCATTTTCAAAGTCCTAGAGTGACACAGACCTAGGAAAATGTCGAAACTCACTGAAATTCAGTTACTACTTTTTCAGCAAACTACTTTTCAGTTAATTACTCACTTTTCTTTATAAAGGAAAATTATTTTGTTTTAAGATGTTTGTATTGATGATCATTGTTGCTGTAATGGCTCATCAGTCGTTTGACTTTCTGTATAATAATAAGAGAAGTTATAACGAAACGTTCTGACGTTACAGAAGAGGTAAGTGTAATAAAAGTACTATTTGTAATACTGTCAAAATTGCAATGAGAAATACTCTTTATTTGCATTGTCTAGTATCGGTCACGACGTCCGTTGTCAAATAATCGCCTTCATAATAAGCACTGTACCGTAATTCATCCAGTACATTTGGCAATAGCGACAATCCGCAATCATGAGTGACACGCACAAAATCATCTATAACGTATCAGTGCTTCTTGCACACAGCACAAGGCCAACTAGTCACCGCATATAGAGGATATTTGTAATTCCAGCTTCGACGGGACTACAAACAGTGGCTTTACTGAAAATGAGTTACTGACCCACATTCCTGGATCATTCTGGAGATTCATGAAAGATTAGTCTCTCCATATCGATTAAAAAATAACGGAAACAGAGATGTTTCTCATTCTGTCATTTACAAAATAAGTGTTTGTTTAGATATGTTGAGAAACTAGATACGTTTTAGTTGAATATGTCGAAGAACAAGTCTCGTATACGTCGAAGTCTCCACAACTTACGCAGTCTTGGGTAAGCTACACGAACGACTGTATACGATACTCTCGAGTTAACTACCCGCTCCTCTTGTTTTTATTTGAGTCTCCTCCAGTGATGCTTACGCCAGCCAATTGAATCTCTGAGACGGTTTTGCTGCAAACATATTTCTCACCCTTTTGATCTAGCGGTTTTATTTTGCATTCTATGTTTAGTATTCCCGCATGCTCGTACAACACCGTTAGAATGACCTTTAGCGAGAATCGCCCTACAAAAAGTGGAATGTCTTTTTTCTGCCTCTTTCCTGGCACACTATTATTCCCTGTCTTCCTTTAAAGAGCTACCAGTACAAGGGTTAGTGCAACCGTGGTGTGATATCCTCTGATTGCGGGTCCTAACACGATTTGCACGTAAATGCGGCCCCCAGTCACGGTTGCACCGCCGCCGACGCCGCCAATCCGCCGAAACAAGCGCGTGTCATATCATGCAAATTTTCGGCGCCCTCCTCACTGTATTAAGAGATTAGCGCTAACCGAATGCGCACGTGAAATCGAGCTCATCAGGCCCAGATTGGGAGCAGACAAGTCCAGAGAAATGCTGGACTGTGGCTGTCATTCAGCATGAGGGTCTAACTCATTCAACCGTTCAAATCGCCATTGGATGACGTTATCATTCTCCAGTTGTGGCATGTTCGTGTGTCATCGGAAACGTTTTACATCTGTATTAGGATCATGCACAAAAAATAAGCAATTACAGCGACGAATGTCATAGGCAATAAGATGTTCAACGAATTGTATGGCTTATGTTTCTGTATCTCTGAACATTATTTATACCCTTGTAATTTACAGGTAAGACTACCGTGTGCAGTATATGTGTTAGATTAATTACAACACTAGACCATGAAAAACGAGATCCACTCTGTATTCTGACAACAAACTGAAAAACTGTGACAGGGTGTAGGGAAGCAGCCTACTCACGCTGTAGTAAATTCACATCAGTTTCCATTGTGTGCCAGCCAGTCTGCTGTAACTAGCTCTGATGTCATAAATGTTGCGCAATACCTTAAAAATGAAGCAAATGACCTAAAACTTTTCTAGCATGTCAGGAATAATACTAAATTAATGTGTGTTAAATATCAGTTCGATAACTTCAGCCATTTTCAAAATTTGGACGTTTTTCTGAAAAAAATCATTGCCGCAACTGAAAAGAGCTAGAGACTTCAAAATTTATATTTAGATTCATCTTTCATAATGATTTAATAAAAACAGTACTTTGGATTTCACAAATTAAGATTTTAGTGGAAATTCATGATTTTCTGGTTTTCATCTCAAAACTGAAGGAAGCAAGATAGATTAAGTAGGCTAATAAATATGGCTAGGATGTTTAGATTTAAATAGGTTGGAGGTCCGCTATGACTATGAAGATGCGAAAAGTTTCTTTTGAATACCTATAAAATTATAGCGATAGCGGATCTCAAAAGGGCCAGTTCAGAGCTCATCTACTGCGTGCAGTGTAATTTAATTAATTCTCTCGCCCAAAATATTTAATTTAGCCACGTCAAAATTTTATTATCAATACTTACCTGCGTTCTGAATGCACGTTTAAATTAAGAGCTTCATCGGCCATCAGCAAAAGAAGCTATAAATTATTATGTAACTTGAAGTGGTGCGTTACTAGCCCAGCGGCTAGTCGGGAGAGCCGATTTGATCAGGCGTTCACTTAGCCGTCCGCACCGTGGCTTTATATATAAGAACGCTGCGCGAGGAAAAAAGGCCCCAGTTCTCTCCAGACGCTGAATGACACGCCATCTGTGTCGGGAGTCGCGGCGCATCGGTATCACTGCTACAAACAGCCTCGGGTGCCGTATTAAGTTACTAGAGATACGCGGAACCATGAAAACATTTCAAGTGAAGTGTTAATTCTGGGATGATTTTCATTATCTAGCTTCAGTTTGCGTATTGTCGTATTTTCACGTGCCGTCGCGGGACAGACATTCTACCAAATATTTAGCGTGGCGTTTGATGAAATATTCTCATCAAATTATGGCGAGCATTCTTTTTAACATTTAATTCGGACATTTATAGTTGCATCAGCACATTAGACTCTGAACTGCTCTGTTAGTTAGGTTGTAGGGATACTTGTGTTTTTTATCAGTGAATTTCAGAATATACTCAACTATTTTGGAAAACCGTTTTTGATTAGAAATCCCGGACAATCTCCTATTTCCTCAGAGCTATAAGCTGCAGCTATAATGGTATTCTCAGATGAAGTGGGCACTAGGATCTCTAAGTACTGGCTTCACGTTTTGTTAAATCACTTTCTGGGTGCTAAAAAGTAAATAGAGAGCCAGTGTTGAGAACGGCGAAAGACAGCATTAACAACATTCTAATAGCCAGAAACTGATTCAACATGCAAGAATTTATACAGCAATTAGATTTTTTTTTACAAATTATTCGCCGCCCCACAAGGGTACTCAACGTAGAAATACATATTGCCCAGTTAGAATGTGCTTCTTAGAATTTGCAGTGACTCGCAAAGCGGCATACAACGTCTACGTTGTAGCAGCCCTTCAGACAGCCACATAAGACATGTGGGAATTTTCTGATCTTAGTATGGAAGTAGTGTATTTAGATCAGTATTTCACAACGGTTATTAACAAATCACGAATTCCATATTGTGTTCTTTTGGTTATTCCAAATGAAACAAGCCACAAAAGGCCCCATCCTGCACTTTGTTACCAGGAACAAAGCTAACGCCAATCACCGATATATAACATTTCGTGATCCCTAACCGCGATAAGAAGCAAAGTCTTAATCCACAAAAATTTTAACAAAATCTAATATATATGTGTGTGTCTCTGTGCAGTACCTATATCCTGTAGTTTGTTGTTAACACGGCATCATAAAGGATCATGATTCGATTCATGGCAAAGCTGAGCTGCACTATGGTAGACGGGACGAGCTCCGATGAGTTTACTGAAAACATAGGTCCACGACAACGCAAGCTACGTACTTCTATATAAGTAGAAAGTGGTTAATAAGGGGTGCGGATAACACGGCTATTACGTGGAATTTGATCGACACAGGAAACGGTGTGTCACACCACAGCTTAAAATAGACCTCCAAACAGTCACATTGCTGTGTGAGTGAATGATCTGCCGGTAGCGTGAAAATCTGTATTAGCACATTATTTGTATGACTGGTTCCCTCCATACTATGAATGTTAATTTGATCGCCTAATCTGCGTCAGTTCGCTAAGTGTAATTAATTAGAATCAGTTTTTGGCAAACCTTATTAATAAATCATCTATGCCGAATACCTTCTAAACAAAATACTCCGCACTCGATCCCATTACACACTGTTGACTGGTTGCCAGCAACCAAATCGACAGCAGCAAGTAGCATTAACATATTGTAGGCGGTTACGCACTTGATCGCCACAACAAGTGAGTCGCTTGAGACGAAGAGCCCGCATCTCGTGGTCGTGCGGTAGCGTTCTCGCTTCCCACGCCCGGGTTCCCGGGTTCGATTCCCGGCGGGGTCAGGGATTTTCTCTGCCACGTGATGGCTGGGTGTTGTGTGATGTCCTTAGGTTAGTTAGGTTTAAGTAGTTCTAAGTTCTAGGGGACTGATGACCTAAGATGTTTAGTCCCATAGTGCTCAGAGCCATTTGAACCATTTTTGAGACGAAGAGTACAGGAGCGTCCAGCCCTGACGGGAAAGAAGTGCAGCATCTAGTTACGTGGCTTGCACGAGCTACGCATGTACACTCGGTTTAACTATCAAACGGTGACCCGTGTGTATATGAGACGTTTGCAGAACACTTTGAGGCGTGGCACCTTATACCGCTCGTGTCTAGAGCCTCTGTATCGGGAGAATGACTGATGCGTGCACAGTGATAGATGTTCTGAAACGAGTTTGGTCGAGTACGTAGTTTTAATTTTCATCTGCTAGAGGACAGTAGTACACAGAGACATTGAAGAAACAGGTCAAGAGAACGTATTTGTGAAATGTTCTGTTACTTCTTGAAGCCATTTTTGTTTATTTATGTTTGAACACTTTTGTATATGCTTTTAGCAGTGTGAATGATGCGTGAATGTGGTCTAAAGTAAATTTGTAGATCATTGTTCAACTAATAAACGCTGTAGGAACTAACTTGAGAAATTTTTAAGACAGTGAGAATACATACGATGGGGAACTTTGTATCTTAATATGTTAAGTAAGTTGGTGGTAAAAGGAAAGCTAATTCGAGTGCAAATGAAAATAGTTCATTACGTTAAGTATAAACAAAATATCAGAACGTAAAATATTTATTCCGGGAAAAAGTACAGTTCGAAAGTGTGCTATTTGTTGATTAGTTAGTCAACAAAGAAAATGATTCAAATGGCTCTAAGCACTATGGGACTAAACATCTAAGGTCATCAATCCCCTATAACTTTGAACTACTTAAACCTAACTAACCTAAGTACATCACACACACCCATGCATGAGGCAGGATTCGAACCTGAGACCGCAGCAGCAGCGCTGTTCCCGACTGAAACGCCTAGAACCGCTGATTGGTTAGTCATGAATCTGAACGGAGTATTCTTCGCGTGTCTTTTCTCGTGGAGTTATAGAATGCTTACAGCGGTCTAAGAGAGTCGGAGCCCAGCCATACTGTGGTACGGTCGTGTGTAGTATGAGCTCTGAAGGAAGTTATAATTTGCCGGTTTTAGTGGTGCTACATGTTACAAAAGTGCTTTTAAGTGAAGGCATATTTCTCCCGGCGTGTTTTTTAGAAATCCCGGATTTTGTATTTAATTTTGTGTTTGAGAAAAGACAGTAATCCCGCGTGGCGTATTGAACAGATCAGTGACTAAAAACTTTAGTGCATAAGAGATCGATAAACTTAATGTTGTGACGAGCATTTTCATTCAAGAACGGTCCTTGCTTAATAGCTATTCAGATTTAGGGAAATACGGTACCATAAACTTGCTAACATGAATGAGAGGGTTTGTGGATGACTGTGTTAGGATTAGCACGGGCTTGGCAGTGAACGTGTAATTCTCGACAACAGAATATGCCGAAGTTTCCAGTATTTCCACCTTTCATTCAAAATTAAGACCTTTTTCCCGATTCTTGGAATAGAGTCGCAGTACGGTCGGTTTATGATCGGCTTTCTTAACGGCGATCTGCTGCAACGAGTTCACAGGTAGGTGCAGGTAAAGGACGAAAGGAACCGCGCCACCGCAGCGTGGTTAATACAAAGCGTTTTATCACCGATTTTGAAGGCGGTGGGATAGGCTGTGCGTTTCATGGAGTGTTCAAATAAGGAGGTAAAAAAAGTTACAGGAAGTAGTTGATATCCCTGCAGCTGAAGAACAGGATGATAAAAGAATAACAGAACTAAAAAGGCAACGATTTTCTGCATCTACATGTACATTCACATCACTGCTCTCCAACTCACGTTCTGGTGCTCGGCAGAGTTTCACAGAACCACTTACAGACCGTTTCTCGCTCGCTACAGTCTTCGAAATCACTCTGGAGAAATGAACAACTAAATCTGTCCGAGCGAACTCAGATTTCTCCCATTTTATTAGCCTTCTTTGAACTTCGTATCGGTAACAGCGTCATAGCATGCAGCACTAATCTAGCAGAGGACGAAAAAGCGTAATGCAAGCAATCCGTTGGTAAATTTGTTGTGTCTTCTACGCCTTTCTGACAGTCTTTGGTTTGCCGTATCGACAACATTTTTTTATATGATGGTTCCAATTTTAGTTGCATGCAGGCCGCAGACTGAGCCACACTGCCCTGTTACCGGAAACTTATAGTAATTGTTTCACATATTCAGACTACGTTTAAGCTGTTCTTCATATGCGGAGGTATGTATGACATGTGATGTTGTGAATGCATTCTTTCTTACCTCGAGGATGGTTTATGAGTGATACCGGTCGTAATAAATGTAAAATGACGGTACTGTGTCCTGTTAACTATCACCTGAAAAAATCCTTTAAATTTGTATTATTTATCGTGTAAGCAAAATTTAACAGATTCTTTTTAGTACTCACGTGGATGACAGCGCAATTTTTATTTTTCAATGACGGCGCCGCTTTCCCCCCTCATACCCATTTTATTTAAATCATTTTGTACTTCGTATAATCTGGCGGCTTTATTACATTACTAGACGGTAAACGACATAGTCATCTGAAAACAATTTACGTTGGCTGTTGGCACTGTCTCCCAAACCATTTATATAGATTAGAGCGCCTATATATTTACCTTAGGGAGCACCAGATGTGACCTCTGTTACACTCGATGACTGCCCCTCAGTTACGAGGAACTGTTGTCCATCCAGCAGTAAGCCACATATCCAGTCGCTCAACTACTATGATTCTCAATAGGCAAGCAATCTCATAAGAAGCCCCTTTAGAGGAACGTTGTCGAAAACCTATTGAAAGTCAGGAAATACGGAATCGACTTGATATCCCCTGTTGATAACACTCATTTTACTTTACTATCAGTTTTTATTCACTAGGCGTATCCAAATTGCGTAAAGCAACTCTAAATGTTTATCTGTTCTTTTACTTTAAACCCTTATCAAGATTTCTTCGTAGTTGCGTAACAGGTTAATTTTTCATATAATCTTTAATGTGTCACTTCCTTACACTGTGATAAATGGTTGGTTGGTTGCTTGATTGGTGGAAGGGTACCAAACAACGAGAACGAGGTCATATGACGCATCGGATTAGGGACGGATTGGGGGGGGGGGGGGGGGGGGAGGAAGTCGGCCGTGCCCTTTCACAGGAACCATACCGGTATTTACCTTAGGCGATTTAGGGAAATCACGGAAAACCTAAATCCGGATTGCCAGACGAGGGTTTGAACCTTTGTCCTCCCGAATGCGAGTCCACTGTAATAAAAGTCACCAATAGTAGAGCGGTAGAGATGACATCACAACGAAGAAAAATAATAAAACTACCACATGTGGTAGTCCATTGTATATCCGATGTATCCTGATTCATGGAACAATGAGGGTAAAATCGCTGTACAAACGGGTATTACTCACATTCTCAAATACCAGCAAAACTCATGGTGCTTTATGTTATCACATTCGAACATTCCTCTTACTCCATTCATGCTATATCATACAGATAAGAACTAACGCATGCGATGAAGAATCTGTTCAGTGTTGTACAGGAAGAGCTGTGTCCTGTGAAATGTTTAAATGTAACTTACTAACTGGAACAAACCTGTGATACCTGCGTCCAACACATGCAGAAGGTCACATAGATAGAGGCTTAATGACTACCGCACAACCTGCGATTTATTATGCTACGCAAAACCCCTTCGTGTAGATATAAGAATTTGGACTTTTCTTATATTGTCTGAAATTCTACAGTGGAATATCTGCTCCTTCTGTACCCATCTGGACAGATCTATGTGGGAGCTGCACGGACATCATCTGATTAGTTAATCGTGTCAGTGCAGCAGCTTTGCTTTCTACCAACAGTACCCAGTTGAATGTTAATGAACTCCCACCAATTTGTCTGCAGTCTTGGTACTGTTTCTTCGTGTTGTCAATGATTTATGTTTTATAATCTATTATAACTTACCGGTCGCAAAAGATACTGCTGCTTTCCATTTCCTTTGTAAGATATTCGAGTACTGCTGTTAGTTCATGGCGAGTTCATCTCCCATTTCATCGGCTCATTACGTCAATTCTCTATAACAGCAATAAACTTATTATCGTATTGCACGAGCTTCTCTTTAGTCTCTTGTATGATACTGGTGACCTGTCACAACATTTTGTTTTGAGGTTGCTGGTTACGTTTCAGTTGATCTTTCCCAGCGGATTGTCTGGGAACTCTGTCTTCCCCGGAGAATGCAGTCACTTCTCAAATAACTGGAGCATGAGGTTGGTTATCTGCAATTAACTTCCTGGCTGGATGCAAATGAGTATCGCACTCGTTCCTAACAGTTCTCATACTTCTGCAACAATCAGGGACCCAATAAAGTGACAGACCAGAAATAGAAATGAGCGTACGTGATTGTCGGCCGGAAGTCCCCCATTCGGGGAAGTTCTGCCGCCGAGGGCAAGTACTTATTGCAGTCGACGCCACATTGGACAACTTGTGCGTCGGAGATGAGGATGAAATGATGATGAGAACAACACAACACTCAGTCCCTGAGCGGAGAAAATCTCCAAGCCCAGCCAGGAATCGAACCCGGGCCTCTTATCGTGGCATTCCGCAGCGCTGACCACTCAGGTAACGGGGGCGGATGACAAAGCAGAATTTATACCTGACAACAAAAAGCGTATTTTTAAATGACTTAATATTTGCCATTGTCTATACTACTTGTTACAATATCCACTATAGCAATTTTCAAGTGATTTCAGATGCTGAAAACACAGCAGTAGTCAACTTTAATAAAAATGTGAGCCACTGTTGTTTTTGTATCAGCCTTTGTGACGTAAACCATCGGTATGTGACGTTTGGAATAAAGTTACATTGAAGCTGTAGACAAGCGAATGACTAAAAACGGTGCATATTAATCGCACTTTTCGAAAAGTTAGTAGGACCCATCTACGTTGACGGCACACAGTAAATAGCAGTAGCTGAACACTGTAATCTCTTTCTCGCTATTTGCGGGGCCGTATCACTGTCGAAAACAATGTACAAGTGGTTGAAACCGAGACACAGCGATTGGTAATATGCATGCACAGCCTCTGTATGTATGCTTGTTGAGCAGTCAGCGGCGGACGCTTGCGGTTCGAACGTATAACTTGCTAACTGTTCGTCCATAAATTACTTTCGCTTGAGTGCGCACTCTGTAAGTACGGGAGGGGAAACTCTCACGTTCTGGGGTACTAAGTGCAGCGACACACTGTCAGCTAATGAATAACTTATTACTAGGATTAAAAAAACCGAAATCTACAGTTTGTAGATGTCCTGACATAGTTGTGGCGACGTATCAGAGTTGGAAGTTGTAAACAAAAAAGTTGCGAAGCTCACCTAGTAGACAATAAGATGATATACCTATGGGGAAATATATCAGAGCAGCAGCAGAAATAAAATCTGTACGCATGTCAAATCCCTGTTGCAGGTCGCTGGAAGTCAAATGAACGTGTAGAACTGTGCCAGATTTTGAGTTTTTATGAAGTGCGTCGCTACATGAAATGGTTCAAATGGCTCTGAGCACTACGCGACTTAACTTCTGAGGTCATCAGTCGCCTAGAACTTAGAACTAATTAAACCTAACTAACCTAAGGACATCACACACATCCATGCCCGAGGCAGGATTCGAACCAGCGACCGTAGCGGTCCCTCGGTTCCAGACTGTAGCGCCTAGAACCGCACGGCCACTCCGGCCGGCCATCGCTACATGAGTCAGCAGACAAGCTGTCTGTTTGCCGTAGCAGTACAAGGATTGGTTTCCACACTACAAGTTTCCCATCTGCACTACTCGCTGAGTATCATCTACGTACTAGGTGAAGATTACTACACTTTTTGTTATCTTCTTATCCAATATGCTTGTATGTAGATTATCTGAATCCTTAGGATTTTTTAACAGACTGGTGATTAGGACTGGGAAATACCCTCGTATAAAAACCCAACTACGCAATATGACTATATACATAAGGAAAACAGTAGAAAAAATACGAAAAATGACTTAAAAACGGTAAAAATCGAGGAAAACCTTGTATAATTACGACGAATTGATGGGCAATGCGTAAAACTGACGGAAATACGACGAAGTACGTAAAATACCGAAAAAAGCTTGCAAAAGTACGTAAACTGACAGAGAATACATAAAATTAGAGAAAAAGTACCACGAAATGCGGGCAATTCAGGTGGGTTGGGGGTACAGAGACCCTCAAGACCGAAAAAAGTTTAAAAATTATGCTCTGTCTGCATTCAGTTTTAACCCTCTCTCTCCCCCTATAAACTACGTAAGGTTTCATAATGAGGTGACATATGTATTGCACAGAGGCGCTATATTAGAGTAGGCGAAATATATGTATCCCAATCTGAGCCGTGCACGGCTCGGGGTTAATGCTGTTTATTGTTTGTCAGCCGGCCGGGGTGGCCGAGCGATTCTAGGCGCTTCAGTCTGGAACCACGCGACCACTACGGTCGCTGGGGACTGATGACCTCAGATGTTAAGTCCCATAGTGTTCAGTGCCATTTGAACCATTTTTATTGTTTCTCATCTTATCTTTACGGTTCTTTCACTTCGTTTCTAAAAAATGGCTCTGAGCACTATGGGACTTAACATCTGTGGTCATCAGTCCCCTAGAACTTAGAACTAATTAAACCCAACTAACCTAAGGACATCGCACACATCCATGCCCGAAGCAGGATTCGAACCTGCGACCGTAGCAGTCGCGCGGTTCTGGACTGCGCGCCCAGAACCGCTAGACCACCGCGGCCGGCACTTCGTTTCTGTTGGTTAGTCGTTCGGTTGGTCGTCTCATCGGGCGACGTGTATTTGGTCTTCCGACCGCTTCTGGGACCCTTCAATTGGTCATCTTGCAGGACGTCGTTCGGTTCCTTCCTCGTGCAGGGATGTCAGGTAGCCAATGGGCAAGTGTGCCCTCTGCATGGTTGGGTCCGAGCCAGTGTATCTGGGTCGTCGTGTGTCCGAGTCGCGAGCCAGTGTCTCCGGGTCGTCGTGTGTTCGAGTCGCGGACGGACATCAAGGGAATCGGGACGAAGCGGCATTGGGGTCCAGACAGCCATGACTTGCCCGACCGTTGCCGACACACATAACTTGAGTGGGGACGACCTTGGTTGGTCGTTCGGTCGGTTGCCTCATCGGACTACATGTATTTGGTCGCCGACAGCTTCTGGGTTCTCCATGTGATTCGTCCTTGTTGTTCCACAGTCACTGGTTTTAGTATTGATCGAGTAGTTTGTGGAAGTGTTTCATGGCACCATGAGTAGCTTGTGAGGTTTTGATGGGCAGCTATTTTAATGCTGTCTGCGTGCTGCATGCAGTGAGTCGGTTGGGACGGAGCAGCAAGCAAGTCTCTACGGAGCGTTACCAGGCCGGGGCCGCTGGCGGTGTGCACACACTGTCGGATCGTGAGGCGCTAGCTGCGAGAGCGACAAGTTCGTTGCCCAGCGAACCTGGACGCTGAAGTTGAGTAATCAGTTAAACTGTTATGAAACCTCAACTATTGTGACATCGCTTCGTTCATTTGCCGGTTGTTGCCCTCTTGGCCGTTCGGGCTAGCAGCATCGTATGATGTGTTGGAGTTGGCGAAATCTTGCAGCCGTCTTCCTATGTCGTGGTTAGTTATTAAATTGACTGTTACTTATCAGTGAAGTGCATCATCGGTATTTTCTGCCCTGTGGCCGTTAACGCTCCAGTTACCTGTCCCGGCAGTTAGCGTAGTTTGTAGGCAGTGAGCCTTTTCCTCATCGTGTTGTTGCTGTCCAGCACGGCGTGTAGTTCGACAGCCCTTTAAGTTGTTTGGTTCATATTTGCTTCGAGTGGTTATTGTTCCCCTGGCTCTTTTTAGATGCTAATTTCTGGAGGCGTAGTGCTGTTTGTATTCTCGTCGTCAGCTGATATTTTCCATCACTGCGCCGTTCTTCAAACAGAAGGGAATTGGTTAAATTGTTGGTTGGTCCTTGGGCCGTCCCTAGTATGGGTTGCCATCCGGTTACCTAACTTCAACTCATGGCTGCCTGTCTCGCCTCACCTTACATTTGAGCTACCTTCCCAGGCCGACCCGTAGGGCACTTCTGAGCACCACTTGTTCTGTTTGTTTAAAATTGTAATTTTCATTGTAGTTGAAGTATTGTGCAAGGCCTTTGACCGTGTATTAACCCAGTTTCTTTAAATTTTACATAAAGGGTTTCAGCCCTGTTACATTAAAATTATAAGCATGGATTGTTTTAGAAAAAAGTTTTAATTCTTAGAAATTGTTCTATCTGAAATTGATTGTAACACAGACCCCAAGCGGTTAGTTGTTCCATGTCTTATGTGTGGCCTTCAGCCGGGGATTTGTGTGAACCCCTTAATAAGGATTTTCTAAAAAGGAATTTTTTTTTATATAAGAAGCAAGGGGTTTATTCTAAATTATTTATCTGACTTGTTGTTCAGGCCTTCAGCCGTTGTTTTAAATTTGTTTGTGACCTTCAGCCGTGCAACAAGTTAACCAGGTTTCGGCAGTTCTGTTGTAGATTAAAAAGAAATTTGCTGCCAAAAATGATTGTTTATTAATGTGCCTTAATTATCGTGGTCCTTCAGACGTGTAGTGTAGGCCTTCAGCCGATAATTGTTTACATTGCATTATTTTTAAACTTTACCTTATATTTTTAATCGCTTTTTATTTCTAAGCCAGGCCTTCAGCCGTTCTCGTGTTTGCTGTGTGGTTGAGGGCCTTCAGCCCAGAAAGCATCGCAAGTTTTCTGTAACTAGGCCTTCCGCTGTGTTGTTTAATTGTGATCTTTTAAGCCAATGTGTAAATAAGTGGTTCTTAGGAAAATAAAGTTCTGTGTTTGATTGTGCAACTCACAGTAAATGTTTACGGCCACATCGACAACCTTAACCTTACCCTGTGCGCTCTCTGACTACCTACCAAACAGGTCTCACAATCCATAAGTGTTTCCTCACACATGCAGTGGAATATAGACATTACCGAATGATGGTTGGTTCTCACAAGCAATGTTATTCCTTAAGAATTAAGGAGAAGAATCAATACGTTTATCAGACTTAAGCCATTCCCTAGAGTGTTCTGTAGGCGAATGGGCCGATGCCTCATATATCACCTTTAACAGTGTGAGGGATGTGTACCTGAGAGACATTATGTTAAGACGAAATTGTTATATTATCCTGCACATGAGCAAAACTACCTAACATAACACCAGGGACTTCTTTGTGCAAGAGGAATGTTACCAGAGCTGTGTTGATGGTACTGTTACATCTAAGTGGTTCAAATGGCTCTGAGCACTATGGGACTTAACATCTGAAGTCATCAGTCCCCTAGAACTTAGAACTACTTAAACCTAACTAACCTATGGACATCACACAAATCCATGCCCGAGGCAGGATTCGATCCTGCGACCGTAGCAGTCGCGTGGTTCCGGACTGAAGCGCCTGGAACCGCTCGGCCACCGAGGCCGACATTGTTACATATCCTTAGGCTTCTGATCATGGTGCTTACTCGCTGGTAAGACATTGCTGCTTCTTTGTATGCATTTTGATGCAGCAGGGTATCGGTGGTAACACTGTCTATCAACTAATGAATATATTTGTGTCGTTTTTTGTTCACTCTATTTCCTAGTGAGACATAGCCGAATCCATTAAAATCAATAATGCAGGGTATCTGTAAATGAATATCGGTGTTTTAACGCTTGATAATATTTATTAGTTTAAACTTACAGTTTTAAATGATATGTCAAATGAAAGGTCAACTCAAACAGTTTTACCAAGAACCTTATAAATGTTCAATGTGAGCACCATTTGTCACACGGCATACATCAAGTCCATAGCCCCAGCGCTAGGTAGGCCGCAAGGGGCCCAATGACAAGGCTTGTTTTGAATTGCCTCCACGCTCACACGACCTAACGCATGCGATTTTTTTCGTTTGGGGCTTCATCAAGGATCGTATGCACGTGCCTCCGCTACCAGCAGACCTCCCTGAATTAAGAAACCTGATTGAAGCAGCTGTTGCTACAATCACTGAAGACGCCCTTATCAACGTTTGGGAAGAACTCGGCTATTGACTTGATGTGTGCCGTGTGACAAATGGTGCTCACATTGAACATTTATAAAGTTCTTGGTAAAACTGTTCGAGTTGCTCTTTCATTTGACATATCATTTATAACTGTAAGTTTAATGAAATAAATATTATAAAGCGTTAAAACCCCGATATTCATTTGTAAACACCCCGTACTTCTAAAAATAAGCACGAGTGACGTGGGAAGTGTGACTGAGGGTACATACGTTTCCGACTTCAAAAGATGTATAGAAACCATCAACTTCCTACGATGCAGAACAGCAGTCTCCTGACTTTTTTATTGAACCGTGTGGCTCGATCAGCGATATTCCCGCGCCAGTTTGGGTCATCTTTCCGGTGGTGTGCGCAGAGCGCGCGCAGGTGCCACCTACCGGACCGATAGGGAGAGAGGAAAAGTTGAGGAAGAGTGGGTGATTTTGCTTTGGGACGCCGAGCGGTAACGGCGTTTTGGGAACTATGGCGGACAGCTAAGGTCCGGTGTCAGGCAGCAAGTAGGGCACGTCTAAAATTGGCTGTCTACCCGGGTGACGCCGCAGTGGCAAATATCGCCTTCGTGGAAAGAGACGTTACAGGGAACCCGTTGGTGTTTTTTGCGCTTGCTTCATCTCTCCTGGCATCGGGATATGCGGCGGTTGGTTTCGTCGAACAAGCAAGAGGGTAAGGACCTAGCTTCTCCTGTAAATTGTGGGCGGAATCCACTACTGGGACCTGTGCGGCTGTTTATATTACCTTGGGCGGCCGTCGCTATTCCTACTGACTCTGGTCTTCTTTGTGTTGATTTTAATTGGTTTAATACGTAGTGGTTTAAGGTGTATGTGGTGTGATCATTAACACATATGAGGGCCTGGAGTGCTGAGACATTTCGTTGTAGATCCCTACTGTCAAAGTTTAACCACCAGTGAAAGCAGCTAGCTGGTCCTTGTTTAAGTACGTCTGGTTATTGTATTTATATCACTCCACGGAGTTAATATGGCTAGTCGCTATTGATTATATATATAATTTCTCTGGATATATTTATCTCTGAATTGTAATAACATTACTGTTACGTTTCTGTTTGAACTAATGTGTCTGAGATACACGTGTTTAATTTTGAAATCAGTAGTTTCCTAAATTCTTACCAGTTATTGAGAGGCTAGTTGTTATTGTGTGTTTAATAACCGGAAACGGATTCAATTGGTGGTGGTACTACAATTCCTTCAATGACAGCAGATCGATATTATAATTAATTTCATGTATTGATTTTACTGATGTGTTGTAATGCGTTATTGTGTTTCAAGTTATTTAAGGCAGATTTCAGTCTGTTGTAGATACCCACTAGTTCTGGGATTTTCTCGTGCCCATTCGTGACAGTCGTTGCCCCCATCTGGGGGTCCATGTCGAGTCTGTATTGTAAATAGCTGAGTGGGCGGGCGTCCGTTTTCTGAGCGCTGTTGTTGAATCTCATGAGCTTGTTTGCTCATACGAAATTTTATATTTTATATGCTAAATTATGTGGTGGCTACCATTTATGTAACCTGTTGTGGCATGGTACCTGATCGTTACCTGAACACGGAATTATTTTGGTAATAAAAATCACTGTCGTAATGAACGAGCACAATTGTTAAACTTCAGTAAATTATTCTTCAGCTTGATCACAATTTAGAGTATATAAAATTTAACTCATTTCAGTAAATGTGTAATAGGCCATAAGTGCCGCGTTTTTATGAACTTTAGAAACTGAAGTAATTTATTTTCACCTCAATGGTAATTTCAAAGATGTGTGATAGTTTTAAAGATGTGATGGTTTTTTTTCAAGTTCTCTTGTTTGAAGGTACCAAATAAAATGTTCGGTCCAACTGTCGATGGTGATTGCTTCTTGTGTTACTTTGGTTTAGTATTACCACCCTACCGCCTACTATGCTCAGTTTGTGTCGTTGCGTGAAAGGTGGAATTACATGTTGTCTCGACACTTCATTGGTAGGGTGGCTCTGTTTCTGGGTCTCTTGGTCAGGCATCTCTATCCATTGTTGTATCTGGTGATAAATTAGGTTACTCATCTTAACTTGTAGTTTCCTTTGTGTGAGCAATCTGTTGGCTGTATTATGTTACAGGACGACGAAGCAAGTCACCCGCAGCCCCCTGGGGTGCCCGGGATTGAGCCAGTTGAGGAGAGAGCAGATAGTTTATGAGCTTAAAATACTTGGGGCTCCGACTGATGGGACGGTGACGGATCTGAGCACACGATTGCGGGTAGTTTTTGACCTTCCGGTATGCCTCCCTGGGGAAGGCACTGGAGAGGTAAGTTCGGTGTTGTCCATGTGTGCCGCGTCCTTTTCTGGTCTGAGGGAGAATCTTGAGTTTACGTGGGATAGTAACCCTTGCTGTACAAAGATTAGCCGGGTTCTATCCCAGCTCATTCACTGGATTAGTACATTGGGAGCTTTAGAACAGCTGAAGATTACCACTGAACAGACGGCCAATATTGGCGCGCTGCGTCAGAGAGCTATGGCATTGCAGTTCGATCATAATGCAGTAAGGTTGCAGGGGGGAGAGAGCGTAGGAGGTACAATGCTACAAGAATTGGTGAATGAATCGGAGCTAGAAGGTAAATTAACGAAAGTGGGGCAGCCATTGTTTGAGCCATTTCCTAAGTTACCCTATCCTATATTTCTTTTAATTCAGGAATTGAGCGTTTTGGTGGTAGATGAGTTGCCGCTTGTTGTTTAGGTTCTGTGGTTATTGGTACCTTTGGAAACGCACGCCGATGCACTAGGTGTTGACCACCGGGTTATTCTTTAACTCATTTATCCTTTGGCGAAGAGGTATTGAGTATTATTATTCGTGAAGTATTGAGAGTTAATGGTAGCCTTTCCGATTTGCGACGGATGATCATTGAACGTAAATTCATGCATTAAACATGATTTGGCAGGCCAATATTTTTATCATGCCCAGCGTCAAACCGAGGCCCTCGAATGGTATATTGATGAAATTCGTGTCCCCATTACAGCGCTGGATTGAAATATAACTGAGAGGGAGGCTGTAGATTTTATTGCTGGGATCAGACTGGAGGACAGGTCGCGGGTTATGTTTGCCCCTAAGCCAACTACCTTCAGTGAACTTGAAACTTCGGTTTATAAGAACGAGGATCTTCGTGTTGCTGATAGTAAGAGAGCCAGGGAGCGAGAGGCAGATCCTATAATTATCTGGGTGCAAACTGATGGTATTCAGGGAAAGATAAATGATGTTGGGAATAGGAGCTGTTTTCGGTGTCGCAGTTACCATCATTTGGTGCGTGCTTGTCCGGAGAGACGAGAAGCGCGCCCGAGTTGCTGACGGTTAAAGAATATGGACACCTTTAGTCAGGAGTGTCGACGAAGCGATGTAATCGCATAAAAACAATTGGTAGCCAGTCACTGCCATTCGTGTGCGTCACCTCGAACCATGAGCCAGTCCATGTGTTAGTAGATTCTGGGAGTAGAGCGTCCTTGTTTTATCAATGGTACCAGAAGTATCGTTCGGTATGTAAGCTAGCTACCCCCCCCCCCCCCCAGCCCCATTGCAACCGACCTCAGAGGGATGTCGTGCGGTTAATGGGCAAGGGTTGCCACTCATGGGCTGTTGCCAGGGAAGTGTATCGATATAGGGGTTTTCGTATCCTATTCATTTATTAGTGGTGGAAAACCTGTCGGTTTATTTGTTATTGGTCTGGCTTTAGTGTTACATAACGCCAATACGATGTTTTATTTTCGGTTCGCACCTGATGTGCTGACTAATGAGCTAGGTGTGACGGATAAAATTCGTTACCATGTGCACTTGGCCGATGAGGTGCCAGTTCGACAACCACCGTACAGATTTTCACTGCCGAAGATGGAAGCGTTACGCCAGTTAGTTCATAAGATGTTGGAGGAAGGAGTGATCAGGAATCGACCTCTCCTTACGCTTCTCCGATGTTTTTGGTGCCTAAGGCAGAGGCTGGGTAACGCCCGGTAGTGGACTATAGACGATTAAACTAGAAGGTTGTTTTATAGTCGGTGCCGTTGCCTGACTTTCACCATTGTTTTACCTGGTTTGCGGGGGCAAGGGTCTTTACCATCCTGGACCTCAACCAGGCTTAATTCCAAATTCCGTTATCCGAAGAGTCTAAGACAGTCACTGCGTTTAGCACAAACTGGAACCTTTGCGTTTAATCGGATGCAGTTCGGGTTGTCCACGGGTGCGGCAGTCCTATCTCGGCTGCTACATAGCATCTTAGGGGATGTCAAGTTCTTTTTTATAATTACCTGGACGATGTGGTAGTATATAGTTCTATGTTTGAGGAGCATCTTCAGGATTAGGAGCAAGTTCTTGCGGCAAGGTGGGCTCACGGTCAAGCCTTCTAAGATAAGTTTGGCACGCAAGGAGATTTTGTTTTTTGGTCATTTGGTCTCGGCAGAGGGCGTAAGGATTGACCAGAGGAGAACGAGGGATCTACAAAGTTTCCACCTCCTAAGAAGGGATTTGCCCGAATGATAGGGATGGCAAACATTTTTCGTAAATTTGTGCCCCATTTCGCGCAAATAGCTGCTCCCCTAAACCTACTTCGGAAGAACGTGGATTTTCAGTGGGGTGAATCCCAGCAATCTACATTTGATTCCATTAAGAAGGCCTTTCCCAATACACCTGTGTTGGCTGTACCAGATTTTGGTAAGAGTTTTATTGTTCAGTCTGACACGTCTAACTCTGGGGTGGCAGCAGTGCTGCTCCAGGAGGATGGTGAACGTCGTCCGACAGCGTACGCATCCAGGACACTCTCGCTTGCCGAATTAAAATATTCTGTGTACGAATGGGAAGCGTTGGCAGTACTCTTCGCTTTAGAAAGGTTTCGTTTCTACCTAGAACATCGACATTTCGACTTGGAGTCCCTCAACCAGGCATTACGCTGTTTACTGGCCCACCCCAGGAAAACTGGTCGAATCACCCGGTCGGCAATCCGCATATCAGCGTTCAGATTCATAGCTAAACATAGAAGGAACGGAAATTTCTATAGCGAACGCTAACTGAAGATCCGGAGTTTTTTGGCAGTTTGAGAGAAAAGCAAGCCCTAGATCTTACCTTGAGTTCCATAAAACGGCAGCTCCTAGAAGGGAAGCAGGTGCCGGGTTGTAGCATAGAAAATGGCATCGTATGCTACCAAACTAAGAGCGATGGAAGGGTTAAGTTTTGTCTGCCGAGTGAACTACTCCCTGCGATTTTCCATTATTTCCGGAATTCTGTGGCGGGAGGCCATTTGGGAGTCGCCAAGAGTATTGCTAAGATTTGGGAGCACCTAACCTGGGCGACATTGTATAAGGACATTCGTAGATTAGTAGACGAACGACACGTTTTTAAGGAGTCCTAGCCCAATTCTAATGCAAGGAGAAGGTTGCTGCAATGTACCAGGGAGAATTCACCAATGGACAAGGTGTTGATTGATCATATTGAACCATTACCAAGAACGCGGAATGGCAATAGGTATATATTGGTAGTGGTTGATGCTTTCACATGCTTTGTATGGCTCATCCCTAGCAGTTGAATAACAGCAGGTTTAACTACTCATCATCTGACTAACCGTTTTTCGATATTTGGTACGCTAGAGTCGCTTGTTAGTGATAACGGACCTGCTTTCGTGTCGCACCAGTTGAAGAGATTTTGTTTCGCTATAAATCATGTCACTACAATTCCCTACTACCCGCAACGTTTATTTGCGAAGGGAGTGAATCGCCAACTTAAGGCTGCTCTCATAGCATTCCACCGGAAGTCGCAGCGAAGATGGGACAAGACGATCCCTTGGTTGAAGTTAAACTTCAACTCCGCCCCCCACGAAGCGAGTAAAGCTGCCCATCTCTCTGATGCTTAGTTATCCTGTGAACTTCCCACTCGCCAATTTGTGGTCCATCAATGATTTCTGCCCGAGGAGGTGACCAAGGAGCTCATTCAGCAGAAATGGAAACGTGCCAGGAAAACATTGAGCTTGCACACCGGAAATGTAGGGCCCCTCCCATTTAAGGCCCAAACAGGGGCGACAGTTTCTATTCGTAATTTTTCAGCAGCGGCCAGGCAAAGACAAAATCTCCAGCAGGTTATCACGACGATTCGTGGGGCCGTGCCAGGAGTTACGGCCCTTGAACCCAGTCAGTTTGCTGGTTCGGAATAGTCGGACGGGGAAAACTTCACAGGTTTACACCTCTCAGCAAGCAGAGCGCGTCTAAAAGGAGCTGTTTACCCGGTTGACAACGCAGTGGCAAATATCGCCGGCGTGAAAAGAGACGTTACAAAGAACCGATGGGAGTTTCTTCCGCTTGCTTCATCTCTCCTGGCATTGGGATCTGCGGCGGCTGGTTTCGTCGAACAAGAAAGAGGTTAAGGACCTTTCTTGTCATGTAAATTGTGGGCGATTTCCACTACTGGGTTCTGTTCCGTGTACTGTATTTTCTTGGGAGACCGTCGCTACTCCTGAGTCTGGCCTTCAATCTGTTGATTTTGATTGGTTCAATATGTAGTGTTTGAAGGTGTATGTAGCGTGATCATTAACATGTATGAGTGTCTGGAGTGCTGAGACATTCCATTGTAGATCCCTAACTCCAATGTTTAACTGCCATTTAAACAGTTTGCAGGTCCTTCTTTAAGTATGCCTGGTTATTATATTTATATCACACCACAGACTTAAGATGGCTAGTCGCTATATATATATATATATATATATATATATATATATATATATATATTTGAAATCAGTAGTTCCCTAAATTCTTACCAGTTATTGAGAGGCCAGTTGTTGTTGTGTGTTTAATAGCCGGACACGGATTGTATTGGTGGTGGTACTAGAATTCCTTCAATGACAGCAGATCGATATTGTAATTAATTTCATGTATTGATTTTACTGATGTGTTGTAATGTTTGATGTGTTTGTAGTTATTTAAGGCAGATGTCAATCTATTGTAGATACCCACTAGTTCTGGGATTTTCTCGTGCCCATTCGTGACCGTCTCTGCTCCTATCTGGGGAACTATGTCGAGGCTCTATTGGAAACAGCTGAGTGGGCGGGCGTTTGTTTTCTGCCGTAGTTGTTGAATCTCACGAGTTTGTTTGCTCACATGAAATTTTATATTTTATATGCTAAGTTATGTGGTGGGTACCATTTAAGTAACCTGTTGTGTGCCATGGTATCTGATTGTTGCCTGAACTCGGAATTATTTTGATAATAACAATCACTGTCATAGTGAAAGAGCACATTGGATAAATTTTAGTAAAATGGTCTTTAGCTTGCTTACGTTTTAGCGTTTATAAAATTTAACTCATTTCATCTTTAAATGTGTGATAGGCCAAAAGTGCCACGTTTTTATGAACGCGTAAAATTGAAGTAATTTATTTTCACCTGAATGGTAATTTCAAAGATGTGTGGTAGTTTTAAACATGTGATGGTTTCTTTATCTGGTTTTCTTGTTTAACGGCTCGAAATAAAATGTTCGGTTCAATTGTTGATGGTGATTGCCCGATGTGCTACTTTGGTTCAGTCCTACCACCCTAGAGCCCATTGTGCTCAGTTTGTGTCATTGCGTGAAAGGTGGAATTACATGTTGTCTCGACACTTTAGTCTTAATTGGTTTATAAGGAGCTCGAGTGGTCCATTGATCGTGAAACTCTCCAATTATTTCCTGTGACCATTCATCGTGCCTTCCTGTCCCACACTCTCCCCATGCCCTGTGCCACCCGATACTCCTCCTCCACTTCCATTCAGTCCCTCCATTGACTTTGGTAGTCCCCTACCGTAGTAACGAGCGCTGTGATTAGCTAGAGTGCTCCCGCCATGTCTCGAAGTCAACACACACTCACAAACATATTGAAACACATACAAACTACTGAATTTACATTTAAATGATTAGAAATTAAATAAATATTCCTATGGCTGTACCATAAACACTCTACCATACATTAATAAAAACATAAACAAATGAAATGAACATATATGGAATGTCTCTGTTCTTCCTAAAACACAGTAACTATTTGACCAAATTCTTCATGAATAGTATATATCGAATATAAACAAAAACATAGATGAATAAATATATTTATAATCATGCTGCTTCATGTAACTGTGGAGTACTTACCGCCTGACACGATCAATAGTAATCGGCCACTTTGACCACCAATAACTCATGTACTATTCAAATTACATGCCTGTAATCCATACCAATTTATTTTACACTAATAGCTTTCTAAAGACATGTCGATCGTCAAAATCGGATGAACCATTTAGAATTTGGAAATTCGTTGGTGGATGTTACTTGTATAATTTACAGTCAGATACTAAACTTTAAACTAATGAAGATATTGAAAATCTGATTACCCCAGCAGAATCATTGTGCAAATAATGGTAATATACATGTTTCTTTTTGAGGTATCATGATTCCTTCAGCTACTACTAATTTCTATATCAACTGTAAAATATCTGCTATTATGATTTCACAAAGTCTGTCATCTTTTGCACTCTCCTTCATCAACATAAAGTCCAGTCCATGCAGTTAGCCTGTACCCTGTGCTACCCCTCTTGCTCCAGCTAACGTTAGGCACCACATGGTTGCTGAAGAGCCCCAGCTTGCTGAGTGGCCCGTGTAGATGCACCAACTACGAACTTAGAATATTTTCAGGGCGCCTAAACTCACCCGTTACCTCACATCCTATGTTTTGGTCCTACTATGTCTATGTTCTCTTGGAAAATTTCTATGCCGATTCCATATGCACTACTATCTGTACTCACATGAAATGGTTCACTCATGATGCAAAATAGTGTTCCTCATTAATTCATTTTTCAGATTTTCGAAATCTCGTTGACATTCCTCTGTTTTAATGAATGCACTGTTATTCTTAAGCAAGCCATTTAAATGAGAACTATTTAACGCTTGCCCTTTGCAAATTTACAGTAAAATCCGCAGAGTCTGAGATATGCTTGTAACTGCTTACGGTTCTTAGGTGGTGGGCATTTTTCAATTGCATTTAACTTCTCTGTGCCCTTTCCAATCCCTGAAGTGGTAATAATATGTACCAAGAATTTTATTTCCTGTTATACTAACGCGCACTTCTTCAGTTTTAATGTCATTCCTCCTGATTGAAGAGTAGAAACTGATTTGTTTAACTATTCGCAATGTTGTCTCCAATTTTCCGTGGCGATCAATGAGCCGTCCATGTATATGTTCAACCTGGCACACAGTTCCCTTCCTAACACAGAATCTAAAACCCTATTGAAAACTGAATAATAAGTGTTGAGACCAAAAGGAACAACTTTATATTGGTAACATTTACCCACAAATAGAAATGCAGTATACTTTCTGAACTCTTTATACAGTGACCTTCAGGTCCAAGCTAGTCAAGTATCGCAATTTGTGGAACTTTTGCAACAGATCGTATAAATTTCCTGGACGATCTACTTCTCATTTGACAGCCTTGCTCAGACTTCGTGTATCGATTACTAGTAACATGGCTCCATCTTTCTTGTTTACAATAATGAGAGGTCTATTATACTCCCTATTGCTACTTTCGATAACCCCCCCCCCCCCCCCCCCCCGCCATTTCAATCATTTTGTAGATTTCTGATTGCACGGCTTCCTTTTTAGCTAGCGGTACTGGATAAAGTCTCATGAAAATGGTTCGTGTTCTATTGCTTCTATATGGCATTCAAAATTCTTTACTATTCCCGGTTCATCTATAAACACTTCCTGATTCTTAGTGTGAACGTTAAACACAATTCTTTCTGTTCCAATGTAAGTTGTTGTATCTCTTTAATAATTTCTTTAAAAGTTTCTACTTTTCGGTCATCAATCATTACGTTCTTCACATGGTAAATTTCATATAAACTGGACAAACCACTAGTTCCTGGGTCTAATTCTAATATCAATGAATCAACTTTGGTGTCGGTGAAATTCCATTCTCCTCAAATCTAACTTCGAAAATACCAGATTTTTATTAATTTTGACAGTCCCGCTACCATAATCAATGAATGCTTTTTCCTTATCCAACCAATCTATACCTAAAATCATTTCACTATTCAATCCAGGCACGACCAGGAAGTCGTGTTCAAATTTTCATCCATTAATTTAAAACTCCACCGCAACTTGTCTTCGAGTAGGCGCGCTGAATTTGCCAGTTGCTCCTACAATTTTCACACCATTTACTGACATCATAACTAACCCAGGTTTATCGGAAATGTATTCAAAGAAAGATTGTGAAATACTATTTTGGAACCCAGGGTCTAAAAGTACTTGCAACATAATATTGTAAATTTCGACTGGGATAGTAGTTTGTTAGATTGTTCTACTTTTTCAATTCTGTTGTTCCTCCCATAACAAATGTTGTTCGACCATCAAATCGGTCCAAGATGTGTTATTTACTGGCAAATCACTTATATCTAGGGGATTTTTTGGTTTTTGATTTCTACTTCCTTCACAACTCTCATCAACTCTTGCTCCAGAATCGTATCGGCAGATGGCTCTTTCTTTTTCAGTTCGGTATCTACAGCCAGATTTTGTTTGGAAACACTTCATCCTGTTTTCAGATACATCTTTTGTTATACTTGGTTCTCTTTTTTTCTATCACTAATTTCACATTCACTGTCTGATTCTAGCACGAACGCTACTCTAAGACTACGAGCCAGCTCTTCTTTTGATCTTTCGTTAGGTTCGTTATTTTCAATTTTCCGATCCTTTCCTAAAATATCTGTTTCATTTTCAGTCACAGGCGTTTCTTCAGTATTACTTTCGATGACATCAACTTTAACTTCTTGTGTAGTGTAATCGTCTTGGGTTTCAGTGGTTCACATATACTTGTCTGAACCTATATTTTCATGACCATCAACAATATTTAATTGCATGATTTTTTCGTCAACCAGGATCACCTCATCCACAGTATTGAGGATTTCATACACCACCAGATTCCTATTTATGGCGACCATGTTTCTATTTTTAGCACCAATTTCTTGAACATCATCAGCTCGTGTGCTTTGCGTGGCACCTTCCTTTCTCATAACAAAATCTTCCTCTAAAATTGCTGCTTGCGCACCTTGTGTGGGGCTAACTACTTCCAACTCCTTTTAATTTTCCGACAATGTCCTCTTTCCGACCTTTCCACTTTCGTTTCTTCCTTTTTTTGGATCTCAGGCCGTATAACACTCTTCAGAGTTTTCCCACTCGTATTGCTTTAAACTGTAAAACGAACCATCACGCCATCTTGCAATCCCTGAAGACACCTTTTCGCACACGCTGTCTGTCATTTCGCTCTTACTTAACAATTTGCCCAATTCCTCTTTCTTTTCGGTGATATTCCCCACCAAAATGGGTCCACTGATTTCCCTTGCAACATCATCTGTTCCTACTGCCATTACTACTGCCACATGATGAACAGCTGAACTCTCCGTCAAGTTCAACGCATGCTGTGGCTTAGTTTTCAAGCCATTGCCTGCAGCATTGTCCCCTGTACGTGACTCACCCATGCCCGCACCTGTTGTTCTGCGTGCACCGCCTTGTAATGCAGCTCCACCACTTACTTGTGTCTTAAATTTATTTTGCTTCAGCCGGTATGATTTCTTTAGTTTGGGCCTGTAATATTTGTCGGTGCGAATCTGGCTGTAAAACACGTGGACCGTAGTTTTCTGTTTCATTTCGAATTTGATAATTTCGCTGTGCAAATCCTCTACCTCGCAATGACATGTTACCGCGACCTCTGCCTCTACCTCTATGCATCAAATTTATGTGGTAGCGTTCGTTCTCATCTTGTTCATTATGCTCGTGATTTTCCCTACTCTGGTTGTTATTATTTTGATGAAAACCAGTTTCCTCTCCAGTGGCTCTTGTCTTATAACCTTTCCCAAAATGACGAGAAACTTCTGTGATTGCTTCCCACGTAACGTTTTGAATACTCTGGTAGCTTTTTCGCAAACTATTTCGGACTCTGTTCATCTATTTCTCAAGTGTGTCAATTTTCGATACCACATTTCGCAAAATTCTTTCGTTGAGTTTCTGCCTCTGTTGTCCATGCCCGAAGCAGGATTCGAACCTGCGACCGTAGCGGTCGCGTGGCTCCAGACTGTAGCGCCTAGAACCGCTCGGCCACTCCGGCCGGCTCCTGTTCTTGTTCTGACCATTATTCTCTTATAAATTATTGTTTAAATTCTCTAAAACACATTTGTTTTGTATCCAAATTTAGTCCCCATCTCATCATGTCGCCAGCCAGGGCGCTAATGACCATATTGATCTTTTCCTAATCCATTAGATAATCAGGAAATTTCCTTCGACAGTTTTTCAAAAAATGTAATGCGTGCCATCCATTATGCATTTTAGCTGGATCGCATCGTTATTCACTCTCCAGCGATTTGTTACAAATTATTCTGTCAGTGGCATAAATCGGTTTTTCACTTATTTTCCGTTGCTGGTTGCTCTCTTTACGTTGAATTTGTGAAGTGTTCTTTTCACACTTCGTCTTACATGTTTCCATTTGTTTACACAGTTCCTTTTCAGAATCATCTACCATTTGTCTCAGTTGAGAAATTTCGGTTTTACATCTGTTTACTAATTCAGTTTTGAGGTCAAAATCTTTTTCGTCAACTTTTGCTACCACCAAAGGATTTACACCGTCTTGGATTTTCATTACTTCGGTATCAAATCTATCGTTGACGTGATTTATCTGTCCCTGCATGTTGACATTGTCATTGATAGTTTCTGATTCAATTTTTAAGTCACTGATTACATTGCTCACAACACCTAACACCTACTTTTGAGTTTACTTCTTCGATCTGTTTACTGATTTTAACCCCTTGCATTTCAATTTGGTGAACATGTGCTTTAATTACATCTGCCTCTATTTTAAGCTAGTTGTTAACATAACTACCTTGTGCTGCAATTTGTTTGTTGATACTACTACCTTGAGCTTCAATTTGATGACCTTGTGGTGTAATTTGCGCAGACAACATTTTTTTTCATTTATTGTATTTCAGTGCCCCATCAGGGCGGGCTGGCAGCAGCATATGCGCTGCCCTTCAGCTGAAAGACATAGAACAAACAATAGAAGTCATTTAAAAATAACAAAGGAGAGAATATGGTGAACATAGATATAAAAAAGGGGGAACATCAAGAAGGCAATAGACAAAAAACTGGGTGACCGTAAAATGGAGATAAAAAAAACTGTTAAAACTGTTTAAAAGTAGCACACACACAAAAAGCCACTCACTGTGACAATTAAAAGAACACAAGTCACAGTATGACTGGAGCATAAAAGGTGTCGACGGATGGCGTAGCACATAACAAACACTAGCAGCGAGCCTCAAGGCAGTACACAATTAAAATCACACCTCTTGATGCACAGGAGAAACAGCACTAAACACAACACTGATGTGGCTCACTGACGATGATCAAAACAGAGGATCTGCCAGGCGCAAGGAGATGAGGGAGACTGGAAGAAGGGAGGGAGGGGAAGAGATGGGGGAGATGAGCGGGGGGAGCGCTGAAGAGGGCCAGGTAGGGAGGGATGTGGGAAGGAAAGAGGCAAGTACGGGGTGCAGGGTCTCAGGGGAGAGGGGGAGAAGGAAAACCGCTCTGGGAGAAGGAGGGAAGAGGAAAAAAGGAGGCCCTGGTGGGGGGGGGGGGGGGGGAAACAAGGCCAGGTTATAGTTGGAAGGAAGGGTAGATGTCTCGGTGAAGATCGTCATCTGGGAGGGGGAGGCGTTGGAAATTGCCTTGATGAAGGAGATGGAGGGTGTGGAGGTGGAGAGAGGGAGGGATACAGCGATAGAGGCGCAGCAATGGGCAGGGGGTGGAGAGGAAGGAGGAAACCAGAGGGTGGGGGGGATCAAGCCTGTGGACAATGTAAAGGATGCGGAGATGTTGGAGGAACAGGAGGTGGGGGAAGGGGATCAGTTCATACAGGAGCAATGTGGGGGAAGGAAGGCGGATACAGAAGGCAAGGCTGAGCACATGGCGTTCAAGGATTTGGAGGGCCTTGTGAAAGTGGGTGGGGGCGGAGATCCAGGCAACACTGGCATAACAGAGGATAGGACGGATGAGGGATTTGTAGGTGTGGAGGATAGTAGAAGTATGCAATCCCCATGTCCGGCCAGACAGGAGTTTCAGAAGGCGGAGGCAGGAATGGGCTTTCTGCTGGACGGTCTGGAGATGAGGGCTCCAGGTGAGGTGTCGGTGGCGGGTGAGGCCCAGGGATTTCAGGGTGGGGATGAGCTGGATGGGACGACCATAAAGGGTGAGGTAGTAATCATGGAGGCGAAAGGAGCGAGTGGTACGGCCTATGATGATTGCCTGGGTTTTGGAGGGGTTGAGACAGAGGAACCACTGGTTACACCAAGTGATGAACTGGTTAAGGTGGGTTTGGAGGCTACGTTGAGACCTTTGAAGGGTAGGATAGAGAGCCAGGAGGGCTGTGTCATCAGCATACTGGAGAAGGTGGACTGGTGGGGCTGACTTGGGCATATCAGCTGTATACAAGAGATAAAGGAGAGGCGAGAGGACAGAACCGTGGGGGACGCCAGCCGTGGGATAAAAGATACAGGAGTTTGTGTTGTGGAGGGTGACATAGGAAGGACGGTGTGAGAGGAAGGAAGCGACCAGACGGACAAAATTGATAGGCAGGACGTAGGTTTGGAGTCTAAAGAGGAGACCGGGATGCCATACACGGTCATAGGCATTTTGTATGTCAAGGGAAACAAAAATGGCAGAGCAACGGGAGTTGAGCTGGCAGGACAGAAGGTGAACAAGGTTGAGGAGTTGGTCTTCAGCAGAGAAGGAGGGTCAGAAGCCACACTGGGTAAGGGGGAGGAGGTGGTGTTGAGCAAGGTGCTGATGGATACGGTGGGAGAGGATGGATTCAAGGACCTTACTGAAGATGGAGGTGAGGCAGATGGGACGATTGGAAGAGGTGGCAGAAGGGGGTTTGTTGGGTTTGAGGAATAAGAGGATGTGGGAGGTCTTCCACAGGTCAGGATTGAAGCCAGTAGAGTGGGTGACATTACAGAGATGGGTGAGGACAGTCAGGAAGGAATAGGGGCTTTCTCGAGGGTGACGGTAGTTGACGCAGTCGTGACCAGGGGCCGTGTTGTGTTTGGACTGGAGGATAAGTTTAATGTCTTGTGCTGTGATGGGAGTGTTTATGTTGGAGGGGTGCAACTGCCCCAAGTACTGGAGACTAGGAGCAAAAGGAGCGACCGAGGTACCGGCACGTTCCATGACGGTGGGGGAAAGAGAATAATCAAAGTGGGGATCATCGGGGATGGAGAAGACCTCAGAAAGGTGGGAAGCAAAGTGGTTGGCCTTACTGAGGTTGTCAGGAAGGGGGCGATCGTTATGGAGTGGAAAGGGAACCAGTAAGGCGATGGAAGGCGGACCAGTACTTGGAGGAGTTGATAGGGAGGGTGGCGTTGAGTCGTGTGCAGGTCTGGCACCAGTCTCGGCGTTTCATTGCTGTAATAAGGTTCCGTGCGTGTCGCTGTATTTGCCAGTGGCGTTGGAGTGTATACCTGCCACGAGTGCGCAGGAAGGAGCGATAGAGGCGGCGGGCTTCACGGAGGAGGAGGACAGCCCACGGAGGGAGAGTGGGACGGTGTGGGTGGATGGTTTTAGTCAGTAATTACCTTCTGAAGGAAGGACGAGGCGTGGATGATGTCGTCAGGGTAGCGATAGGTAAGAGGGTGGCTTTCGACCTGGGTGGAGATGGAGTCCCGGTAGGCATCCCGGTTGGCACGGTGATAGTCATGGACGACCTTGGGAGGGGGTGCAGGGTGGGGAGGCGGAGGGGGGTGGTGAACAGACGTTATGGTGAGAAGGACAGGGAGATGATCGCTACCTGTGGGGTCAAGGACGGCGACAGCGATACGCCCAAGGAGGTTGGCGGAGGCAATGACAACATCTGGGGTGGTGTCACATTCGGGTCGGGTGTGCTGAGGAAGGGGAACAAGGTCACCTTGTTCAATAAAATTCTTCAGGGTATCCGACCGCATCGTCATAATTTAAAATGCGCATTTTAAATTATGACGATGCGATCTGATACCCTGAAGAATTTTATTGAAGAAGACAACGGCCGCGGAAGCCTACGCTTACAAGGTCACCTTGGATTGTGGAGAGGAACTTATGCCACCGCCGAAGGCCAGCAGGAGTGCGGCTATGGATGTTGAGGTCGGCGGCAATCACACAGGTGGAGAAGGTGTGGTCAATGTGCGAGATGAAGTCATAAGGAAGAGGAGCAGTGGAGCGGACATAGATGGTGGCACAGGTAATGGTGAGGGAGGGGAAGAAGACGCTAAGGATAAGGTGTTCAGTGGGATCATTGAGCAGAGGTTGTGGCCAGACGGGGATATGCTTAAGGTGGCCAATCGCGACTCCACCCTGCGCATGAGGACCAGGAGCGTCAGTGCGCAGACAACATTTTTAACAATTCGGTCATATACAGTGGTTTTTTGCTTTCTTGTTCTAATATTCAGATTCTGCTTCTCGTGTTTCTATAGTTTCACTTTCGACTTTCGATGAATTGAACATATCCATCGAGTCGTCAACATAACCACTGCCTTCAGTCGTGTCGTCTTTACTACCTCGTTTTATTTGCGACGAGCTCATCATCTGCATTTGATCATTGATGTGCGTATGGTACTCCACATAAGCCTGTTGCAGTCCCGTGGCGTCATCTGTGTTCTTGTCTAGTGAACTGCTGCCACCATGTAACTAGATACTTTTTCGTCTCTCACGTTCTGACCTACTGTCGTCTTTGTATCCATTTTCATTTTGTTAACACTTTGCATTTTATCTATTAAAGGCCTACTAATTATTTTTGCCTGATCTATTGCAAGTTCTCGCCGCTAGACATTCAATACTCGTCTTACAATTGTTTCACGCCCAGTATTTACGTTCTGAACTATATTTTAGTGAGTAAAACTTAACGAATGTCATGTCACGTGGAGTCACGTACAACACTAGCCTGTCATGGCAACTGAATCTCAATGTAGACAAGTCTAATGTGCAGCGAATACATAGTAAGAAATATCCTTCATCATTCAGCTACAATTTAGCAGGTCAGCAACTGGAAGCAGTTAATTCCATAAATTATCTGGGAGTAGGCATTAGGAGTGATTTAAAATGGAATGACCATATAAAATTAATCATCAGTAAAGCAAATACCAGACTGAGATTCATTGGAAGAATCCTAAGGAACTGCAATTCGAAAACGAAGGAAGTAGGTTACAGTACACTTGTTCGCCCACTCCTTGAATACTGCTCACCAGTGTGGGATCCGTACCAGGTAGGGTTGACAGAAGAAATAGAGAAGATCCAACGGAGAGCAGCGCGCTTCGTTACAGGATCATTTAGTAATCGCGAACGCGTTACCGAGATGATAAACTCCAGTAAAATTCATCTACGAATGAAAAAAAAATGAACGGTCGCCTAATTTGAAAATATGTGTTTAAGCAAATTGAATAGTAGTTGTTGAAGTGACTTTCATTAAGATCTCCCATTGGATAGCGTATAGGATACAAACTGACACAGGGCACTCTGAGCTGTATCAGCAGTCACCAATAATGCACATATTAGCAATCATAGAAAGCAAAATTGTACCAAACTCACACTAATAAGAGCTACACTCAAAATCATTACTTGAATCAGTTCTGAAATGTTACTGCAAGAAGTGAAGAACAAAAATTAGACAGAAGGGGCATCTGACTTAACTGGCATGTAACAACCACTAATTAATATCACAATTACACTGTTTATACTCACATTTATAGAAATATATCAGATTTCCTTAGGTGCAATAATAGTCCTATTATTATTCCTAATATGTGAAGAACATGATGGGGACCCTTAAGCTAGTATAGTATATCTAGTCAAGTTCTATGACTGTTACTGTGGCAAAGACTAATTCAACCAAAGCTAGTTCTTACTTCACTTGGAATAGTTTATATTTTACTTTTCAAGGCAAATTATTCAGCACTGAGCTAAACTTCAAACTATCATTCATATAGTGATCAAGACCACATGATCAAGACCACATTATATTTCAAATGAGTTTAATATGTTTGCCCTTTTCATCACCTGTGAAGGAGGTATTTTAGACAGTATCATTTACACAATCTGGCATTGTATTTTTGCAAAACGGTACTTTGTAATAAACTGAGAATACTTTAGCAAAATTCTAACTAACTCCACTTTTGTGGTTTTAACTTCAACTTTTGCTAATCCTTGCAAATCAAACAAACATAAATAATCAATAATAGCTCACTTGAAACAGGATACTCAGTTTCAGTAACACATAGGAGAGGACCCTAAGTACGTTCGTGATCAGGATAGAACATATGGTTCCAAACACAGACTTAATAGCATTTGAATTATTATAAATATCACTCACACAAATTAACTGGTCCATGCTCTGATACATACCTGTATCTATGAAGTTAGTGGAGCAGTGGCGAAGTTGTGGTGGCAAGCGACATGGCGGCTAACTGATCATGGCTCATGATGGTAGGATGCTCCATAAAACTTTTTCTTAGAGACGTATTTTTAACGTATTAGAGCAATCCCTCATTGCCAAGAATACCAAACATCAGCCAAATCCACATCCGAGGCAAAATTCCTTGCAAAGCGGCTTCCAATTGACTCCCTTGGCACCTTCGACGTGCAACGTGCAACGGCTAGCCACTGACTGCTTACCGTTCACACGAAGGAGCCGCCCAGTTCGACCGTCAAAACCACCTTTTACATCACACCATGCCACTTCCGTTGTGGAGGGACATCTTTGCATCTTTTAGGTTTTACATTAAAAGTGCCCTAGGCATGAATCAGCTTCCTATACATATTGTTTTCCTTATAAACATAAACGTATTATAAAAATTCAGTCTCTTAAAATATTATTTAGCTTTTTCCATTTATACATAAGAGAACTCTAAATTTCTTATGACAAATCAATGACCTTAACTAACAAACAATAAACACCTCTTAATTACGGATGCACAGTTACATAATACAAACCTACTTCTAATCGATATAAAATTTTTCTACAGTTGGTTTAATAGAAGTGACAAAACCTTATGGTTATGCATCAAACTTTATGAAGTTGACTTAGGACATGGCCTGTTTTAGGCAAACATTTAAATAATAATTTATGTTCTGAAGAAGACGTTATTACTAACGCTGAAACCTAGGTAAACGATAAAGTTAACCTGCAACTGTAGGCAGTCTACTCTTATATATACTTAATCCTAACTACCCTAAGGACATCACACACATCCATGCTCGAGGCAGGGTTCGAAGCCGCAACCGTAGAGGTCGCGCGGTTCCAGACTAAAGCGCCTAGAACCTCTCGGCCACACCGGCCGGCCTGGTACGTTCTAGTAGGGCTGTATCGGCATAGGTATAGGTATAGGTAGATGCGAAATAGTTGGCTGTCTGGCCGTATTACGTGGTGCAGGCGTCGCAGTTGACTCATGTGCTATATCGCAGTTTGAAATAAGTTCCACTTGCTGAAGAGAAGATGAGAAACGTAGAAGTAGATATCCTCGATGTAGCAAAGCAGCTTTAATCACTTAATAAAGGCAAGACATCCGGTCCAGATGGTATAAGTTTCCTTTCAGAGTATGCAGATGCAATAGCTCCATGTTTAGCAATGATATACAATCGCTCGCTCACAGAAATTTCCGTACCTAAAGACGGGAAAGTTGCTCGAGTCACACCAATAACCAAAAAGGGAAATAGGAGTAATCCTCTGAATTACACGCCCATTAAACTATCGCTGACTTGCAGTAGGGTTTTGGAACGTATACTGTATTCGTACATTATTACGTGCCTCGAAGAAAACGATAGTCAGCACAAATTGGGAAAATATCGTTCTTGCGGAACACAACTAGCGGTTTATACCCACAAAGTGATGAGTGCTATCGACAGAGGATGTCAAATTTACTCCATATTTTTAGTTTTTCGGAAGGCCTTCGACACCGTTCCTCACAAGCGTCTTCTAACGAAACAGTGTGCCTATGGAATATCGCCCCAGTTGTGCGATTAGATTCCTGATTTCCTGTCAGAAAGCTCACAAGTCGTAGTAATAGACGGAAAGTCATCGAGTAAAACAGAAGTGATATCCGGCGTTCCCCAAGGAAGTGTTATAGGCCCCTATTGTTCCTGAACTATATTAAAGACATAGGAGACAATCTGAGTAGACCTCTTAGATTATTTGCAGATGATGCTGTCATTTACCGTCTTGTAAAGTCATCAGATGACGAAAACGAATTGCAAAATGATTTAGATAAGATACCTGTGTGGTGCGAAAAGTGGCAATTGACCCTTAATAAAGAAATGTGTGAAGTTATTCACATGAGCACTAAAAGAATTCAGCTAAATTTCGATTAAGTGATAAGTGACACAAATCTGAAGGCTGTAAATTCAACTAAATACTTAGGGATTACAATCACAAGTAACCTAAGTTGCAGCTATCACATAGATAATGTTGTAGGTAGAGCAGACCCAGGACTGATATTCATTGGCCAAACACTTAGAAGATGCAACAGATCTTCTAAAGAGACTGCTTACACTACACTTGTTTCCCTTATTCTGGAGTATTGCTGTGCGGTGTGGGATTCCTATAGGGTGGGACTGACGGATGATACCGAACAACTTCAAAGAAGGGCTGCTCGTTTTGTATTATCGCGAAATAGGGCCGGTAGTGCCACAGACATGATACGTGAGTTGGAGTGGCAGTCATTAAAACAAAGGCGTTTTTCGTTGCGACGGGATCTTCTCATGAAATTTCAATCACCAGTTTTCTCCTCCGACTGCGAAAACATTCTGTTGGCACCCACCTACATAGGGAGAAATGATCATCACGATAAAATAAGAGAAATCACGGCTCGCACAGAAAAATTTAAGTGCTCGTTTTTCCCGCGCGCTGTTCGAGAGTGGAACGGTAGAGAGATAGCTCGAAGGTGGTTCATTGAACCCTCTGCCAGAGTAATCACGTAGATGTAGGTGTAGATAGTTTGAGCATTATTGTGTGTCTGCGGAAGATTCGCGTTCGAAGGCCTAAAAATAGTCGTCTTTTGCCTCCAATTGTCGCAGCTTAGTAGGAGTTTCGGTCGGTAACACATCACTCGTAGCCGGGGTACACTCGTGTTTTATCACAGGTCGACGATCCACAGAATGGTTGTACTGTCCGTACACTTAAGAAACATTAAACCCAGATGCGATGTTTCACGGACCTAGTAGAGCTGTATTCACAAAAAAAAAAAAAGACGGCCGCATCCTCAGTGCATAAAACGACAGTTCTTACGAAACTTGCATGACGCGTTTCGCAGTTGACGCAGAATCATCACTGTGGAAGTGTTCCATACCGGCTGATAGGGAGGGTCTCAATAACGGAGTCGAAGCGGTTAACTGCACATATATTTTATTCACGAAGCGGGACACAATAGCATCAGCACAATGCACGCAATGAAGTCTTTGGTTCGGCTACGGTTGTTCCTCTTCTCTCACTCGTCAGCGATGCGTATCACAGTCGATATCTCCACAATAGGGCCGGCCGGAGTGGCCGAGCGGTTAAAGGCGCTACAGTCTGGAACCGCACGACCGCTGCGGTCGCAGGTTCGAATCCTGCCTCGGGCATGGATGTGTGTGATGTCCTTAGGTTAGTTAGGTTTAAGTAGTTCTAAGTTCTAGGGGACTTATGACCACAGCAGTTGAGTCCCATAGTGCTCAGAGCCATTTGAACCATTTTTTCTCCACAATATCTCGCGTTTCAGAAGACGCTGAAGACTTCGAAATTCTGTCTACCGCAGGTAAACTGTACGACAGTCCACGCCGAAGTAGATGTGATGTAGTCATAGTGAAGTTAATGAGATTATGGTATTAATTTTGTTTTAACTGTAGTAATTTACGGCCTTATCATAGTTGATGTGAAAAGGACTAATGCAACGAATGTAACTCACTCAATGGAAGAAAATTTAGTACTCAAAGGAGTTATGGTGGTTAGAGAAACTCGCTGAATTAGAAACTATATACCTTATTCCTGACCTATAACAGATAGTGACCCTACCTTGGGACATAGGAGGAATTGGAAACGGGCTCTGGGGTCCTAATTCATGTAAAAAAGCTAAATCTCGTGGTCCACAAATTAAAAATGTTACCTGTGCAACGGATGATCTGTTCTTCTCTGCAACAGCGCCTAAAATGAAGTAGTCTCCATTTGCAACTGAAATTAATCATCAGATTACCTTCCATTAGGGAATTGGGTGCACTCAGCGAATATTATGTAAATTATAAATGATGCAGCGCAGCAATCAGTCGTCCTTTAATTTTTTTTTTCTTTTTTAAGCTCGATGCATATTAGTTCCCTGTTGTTCGGGCGTCAGTCACAGTTTTCTGAATCATTGTGACTGAGCTCGAACAACAGGGAACTAACATGCATCGAGTTTAAAAAATAGGGCATTGATAATGGCTAGCCACTAGCCGAAATCTCGATTTGCGTAATAAAATCTGCAAAAAAGGACAACTGACTGCTGCGCTCTATTTTTTATAAAATGAAATTAATCATGCTGATGGGCACTGCAAATGCGCTAGACTGTACAACGTAGTATTCCAGTAGTAAACGGGGAGTACGGAGTCATAATTAGCGTCAATCAAAAATTTATAAATTGGTGCTGGGAAACCAATACATGATTAAAACGCTCCACTTACATTTCAGTTTCCAAGGATATACCTCGTTGCTCTTGACTACATCGAGACGACAATGGAACACAGATATTAGACTAATACCTGGTGGTTATAATTAAAGTACTGCTTCTCACGTGGACTTCGATGACCGTATGGCAGCGAAACTGGTTAGATACGCTAATGCGTTAAAGCGACACCGATTCACGCTGGAAAAATGTTTGTTTCAGTTTTGGACTCCAAGTACAAATCTGGTGCTGTGCAGCATCTCGTACACGTCTCCGGTGCTCATATTGCACAAATTGTGTAAGAGGCAGTTAGCATTAAAATCAACATTACCCTTTTCTCACTTGTTTGGTCTTTAATGCCCACATGCGATTCCTAGTGCATAACGTATGGGCACGTTTCTATAGGTGTTTATTGCATTCACAGCTCGAGATTAGCATCTGATGGCCAAAATTGGACCTTTTTTTCCAGCATGAATCAGTTCCGCATCAACGTGTTAGAATATCTACCACGTTTCGCTGCCATACTGTAATAACTGCCCACACTGGACATTTGTGAGTAGCTGCACTTTAATTACAGCAACCGTTTCTGAAAAGGTGGCTACCTGAAATACATTTACATTTGCAAAAGACCACAACTTCCTGACCAAATGAGTGACAAGATCTCATTGGTTGTGCATTGAGTTATATTGCGTTAATTCCACAGCATGCAGGTACAATTTAAACACAGCGAATCACGTCAGTGGATGCTTATAATGAAAGTCTCACTCCACACCAACAATTATCATAATACGCTCACGTTCAGATCGAACTACAGGCCCAAATAAACTTGTCAGACTTAATCCTAAGGTCCACGTGGCTATTCTCAAGCAGCTACGAAGCTAATTTTCTAATCATGAATCTGATATCAAAATAATGCTCCCGAAAATTATTATTCTGCCATGAGCATACTACAAAATAGTAGAGACCACGGTTCACGTAAAAGCGTCCGTGCACTTTGTCGCATTCAGCAGTCAGGGGAACCGGCATTGCTGTAGCATTCAGCCTTCTCAGAGTGGCGTTCAGAAGGCAATGTGTGCGCCCTTCAAATTCTGCCTGCCTGTTAACTTGATCGGAAAACGTCTGGCGTCAGCCTTTACCGACCGCACCCAGCCTACCACAGAGGTGTGTGACCAAACACAAAGCTCTTTGGCTGGCGATAGCTAATTCCGTAGTGACGAAGATGCGTTTGCAAACAAGTTGGTAACCTGTCACTGTTACAATATGTAGAATACCTCAGCTTTGAACATAGAAATGATTACTGTCTTATGCATAACGCAAAACTGCAACTTCTTTCTGTCCCTTTCGTATCAATATAGCTATAATGAAATCTTACATATATTCTCTATCCGAAGAGCCATACTTTGCCATGAAATAACCAATTTCCATCTATTAAAACTGAAGGTTTGATATCGAAAACAGAATAATCACGAGTTGTAAATCCTGCAAATACTCTGAAACTGTTTGCCACATTTCAGTGATTGAAATATCATAATATTGTCTCTTTCAGGTACAAACCAAAGAATTATATTTTCGTTTGAAAGAAATAAAGTTTGCAACGACAGAAAATATGTTGTTCAGCTTGTAGTTTCTGACATATTGTGATGTAACGAAAGAGTCGGTGACACTCATTGCCTGAAATCGCCCACGCAATGTATGTACGAGATATTAAGTCAGTTTTATTAGATGTAAAAATTTGTGTTTATGATATGACTACAATAACCTAACTTTTCTCTTTTCATGCAATCGCTGTCTATGCGGAGAATGTGTGATACCTTTGAAGACTGGCCTCCTTGTCGCATATATGGTCACAAGTCGTAACGCACTGAAAGCCATCGTCCCTGAAAGCAACTACACATGCGAGTATTGTCTCTGATTTCTCCGTGAGGCTTTTTGTTTGTTTTTGTGAAAAAAAATGTATATGAAAGGGTTTCTAGTAGAGCTCAGTTTTTGTGAGATTGCCTTGTTCATTGTAATGTATCAAGCTTATCACACCAATTAATATGTACTGAGGATTAAAAGAAAGAGAAATAATTACTGTGGAGCTTCGGATATTGAATTTTATGGAAGAGACGAACAATAATATATATATATATATAAATATATATATATATATATATAAATGACTTAGTAGATAGTGTCGGAAGTTCCATGCGGCTTTTCGCGGATGATGCTGTAGTATACAGAGAAGTTGCAGCATTAGAAAATTGTAGCGAAATGCAGGAAGATCTGCAGCGGATAGGCACTTGGTGCAGGTAGTGGCAACTGACCCTTAACATAGACAAATGTAATGTATTGCGAATACATAGAAAGAAGGATCCTTTATTGTATGATTATATGATAGCGGAACAAACACTGGTAGCAGTTACTTCTGTAAAATATCTGGGAGTATGCGTGCGGAACGATTTGAAGCGGAATGATCATATAAAATTAATTGTTGGTAAGGCGGGTACCAGGTTGAGATTCATTGGGAGAGTGCTTAGAAAATGTAGTCCATCAACAAAGGAGGTGGCTTACAAAACACTCGTTCGACCTATACTTGAGTATTGCTCATCAGTGTGGGATCCGTACCAGGTCGGGTTGACGGAAGAGATTGAGAAGATCCAAAGAAGAGCGGCGCGTCTCGTTACCGGGTTATTTGGTAACCGTGATAGCGTTACGGAGATGATTAATAAACTCAAGTGGCAGACTCTGCAAGAGAGGCGCTCTGCATCGCGGTGTAACTTGCTCGCCAGGTTTCGAGAGGGTGCGTTTCTGGATGAGGTATCGAATATATTGCTTCCCCCTACTTATACCTCCCGAGGAGATCACGAATGTAAAATTAGAGAGATTAGAGCGCGCACGGAGGCTTTCAGACAGTCGTTCTTCCCGCGAACCATACGCGACTGGAACAGGAAAGGGAGGTAATGACAGTGGCACGTAAAGTGCCCTCCGCCACACACCGTTGGGTGGCTTGCGGAGTATCAATGTAGATGTAGATGTAGATGTAATTTTACCCAAAAAATATGTTGTAAGTTTATATTATGCGATGGACTCTGGAAAGAGGCTCTTGTTTCGTACCAGGTTTCAACTCAATCGTCATCCATGACCTCCGTACGATAATGTCTTTTTCTGCAGTTAGCGGAACCTGTAAACGGGAAGATATTAACATCAGCCAACTACGACATAGCAACAACACAACAGTATGTAGAAATAGTTCAGATTAACACCATTGGCCAGGTACTTCACATAGCTGGATTTACTTGATCCTAGTATTCTCCACCGAATATAGCTGTGATAGGTACAATACTAAAAATTGTAATCTACCGCCAGCAACTCACGAAAGAAGGGCAGCTGGAAACGTTACTCCCTCACTGATGTGAGGCTTCCGGACTAAAAATTTAGTAACAGTTGTTTGTCGTTGGCCAGGCGAGAGATAAACGCTCCTATGTTTCGTGGTCACTGCTAAAAAATTAATCTAATCCTTGCCAACAAGAGTAGGTAGAATTGCGCTGTGACAGGTAATATTACTGTTGTGTACATAGTTGCGCACCGAGCGAGGTGGCGCAGTGGTAAGCACACTCGACTCGCATTCGGGAGGACGACGGTTCAATCCCGTATCCGGCCATCCTGATTTAGGTTTTCCGTGATTTCCCTCAATCGTTTCAGGCAAATGCCGGCATGCTTCCTTTGAAAGGGCACGGCCGATTTCCTTCCCAGTCCTTCCCTAACCCGAGCTTGCGCTCCATCTCTAATGACCTCGTTGTCGACGGGACGTTAAACACTAACCACCACCATAGTTCCGCGTAGTCAGCGCGTACACATCTTTCCCACTAGAGCGCGCCCCGCTAAGCACAACAGCGCAGGCGCAGCGCTCGTCCGTCTCCGCACTACGAGATGGCGGTGTCATAGAGACGGACCAAATTCTGCTTCCGCCGATCCGCGTATTAATATGTAACGCAGCCAATGAGATTGCTGCTAACGTAGAACCTTTTCTCCTCACGGATCACACTCGCGTAGTGATACCTGAACGCGCGAGGTATTATAACGAGTGTGCATACCTCCGATTAGTCAGTCTGCATTAGTCTTTACCAGTCTGCATCTGTCTGCATTAGTCTGCATTAGTCTGCATTAGTCTATAGTCAAGTTTCAGTCTGCGCCTAATAAGATTATCACATTCCTGCACATAGCCATGAAGATAAATGTATAGACACTATGTCAAGTATCAGAGATGTGAGAATAAGATTAACGTACCAAGACCCAAAGGAACTTCATATTGTGAATTGTAAATAGCATCCAGAACCAAGTTAAGTAATTTTCATGCTTGTTATTATTTTAATAAATGTGTGTGAAAATAAATCAAGTTCTGTTTAAAGTTGGTCACCGTCAATCTGTTACTCTAAGCGTGCAAGTGTCATTTCTATCGTCTGACCTAACGGCAGAAGATAAACACGCCACAATAAGACCACGAGACATATTGCTGACACTCGCCTACTTCGCTAGAGCGACAAGTCAAGTAATCTGATGGTGTGTGTACCGAAGGTCTTACAGTACGCACACCACAATTAGTTACGACATACTCGTAAATAAGGAGGCGGAAACTGCGAATAGACAATTATCTAGTTTTCAGGAGACGGTATACACAGTGTAGTATATACGCGTATACTGGTATGTCAGAGGCAGAAATTATATAGACATATGGTTGGAAATTAAAAAATATGCCCAGTACCCTTCTTCAAATCAAAGCAGAGAATATTTCTGGACCGTCTTCTGCAATAATGTTAGCTAAATCCTTATTTCTGGATTTCAAGCATCAGTGCTACGTTTCACATCAAATCTGCTAATAGTTGTAATAGTAATATTGGAACAGATGGAAATTTCTTGAGAAAGAGAGCAGTAACAATACTTTACAGAAAGTGAAGCCTGCCCTAAATTTACTTTAGGAGTGACATCCAATAAAACTATTGTGAATAGCTGAATTAGTAATTTATATAGCTAAACTTATACAGGCATATTTAAAAATGTGTAGACATAACAGATAGGCGTAACATTATAAACAGTGCGACATTAAGAAGTAATCGTAAAGACAGAGGTGAAATATATATTTTAATCACATAACTACTACTAACACCGTTGACTACGAAGAAAAGTAATTAATAGTTTAAGATCGAGAAAAATTTCTGACTGCATTGATTCATAACACTGGGTTCTATTGCGTGGCTCAGGAAAAATTGCTACCAAATGCTGACTTAAACATGGAGGGAAAGAAAAATAAATAACTGCCGATAAGAAATTGTAAAGTGACTTATATCTGGACGCTTTTGCCGTGGTTACGTGCAGAAAAACCCTTTATCAAAGGGTAAATGTTACATGATACGCGATAAATCCATTTCTTGTGTGGCTAAGTTGAACGAAAGTATTCTGAACAAGATAAAGCTTTTGTTTCACATTAATTCATTACATGATACGGTCCAGTGAGAATAACTGTTAATATTTAGAAGAACAGTAAACCGAAATGTAACTATATTAAAGGGTTTAATCAGGTACGTTATTCTTGTAACACATAGCAATCTACATCACAGTTTAGCTGACTTGAAGGCGTCGTCCAGGTGTACATTGTTTACGATAAGTTGACTTATTATATCTGGCGAAATTATTAGGTATCGAAAGTGTAAAATATCTTACTTCTATCAATATTATAAAAATTAATATCGCTGATTCTTCTTTATAGACGACAATGGAACTCAAATTTATAATACTTGCAATTTTTGTTTTGTTTGTTTGCTTAGTGAAAGGGTTCGTGTTACTGAAGTTTGTCATACATTTCATCTCTTCATTAATGTTAGTAGATTAGATTAGACGTACTTTTGTTCCAATATACTCCTCTGATGTAGAGAAGACTTCAGATAACAAGAATACATGTTAACTATTAACAAAGAAAAATAAATACGCTAATGTACTTTCCACAGAACCCAAGTGAAATAGTCCTCACGAATGCGGACAAAGGAGAAAAAGTCTTAAACACACTTACATTTCATTGGCGAGAGCAAATCTGTCACAGAACATGTTAAATATCTTCAGATGCCAATGAGGTTTAATAGGCTATTGTAGGCATCTACACTCAAACAGAGAAATTATATAACTTCACTTAGCTACAATGATCCCATTACTACTCCGTATTTGTAAAGTAAACAGCTTCTATGTAATATTCGTATTATTTGATCTTATTGATGACATACACACATCAGTTGGTTCTGCTAAGAAATTCATCGTTGGATTAGGAGAACTTGCTCAACAATAAATTCTTTTGGCTCCTCCTAAATTTAACATCATTATTAGCTAAAATTTTTATTGCTGCTGGCAAGTTAAACGTTAGTTAGTGATTAGTACACACCTTTCTGGATCGAAATCTCTTTAAATCGATGTGAAGGTTATTCTCATTCCTAGCACTGAGCTGTTGGTTTGGAAAGAGACATATTATGACAAGTTTGATTAAGGAATAAATATGTTGGCCAGCATTAGTATCACTAATTCCTTAATGAGGCCTTTACGTGATATCATTGAGTTCACAACACGAATAATTCTTACTACACGTTTTTGGAAGGCGTTTGATGAGTTACCACAACAAACAATCCGGTATGACATTATGGAATAAAAGTAACAAAGTATGTTGACTTCTGTATTTTTGTATCGCCTATGTCTCAAAACATTCGCATTGCAAATAGCGATTTGTTCAGGTGATTCAGCAGTTATGTGATATTCTCGTCGGAGTTGAATTTATTATGAAGCTGTAATCCCAATAATTTCAGTCTGGGAACTTCCTCTATCTGCTTGCAATCATATTTTAGGCATGTACTACCAGGAAACCTGATACAATTCCTGCACTGCGTAAAGCGTGTTTTTCCGAAGTTTAACGACGAAAAGCTGACTAGGAACTATTTCTAATGTCAAAGACAATGTCATTAAATGATCTTTCTTTGATTACGCTTGATTTTCTATTTATTGGAATTTTTGTAATTTTAAACATGGCTGCAAGGCAGCAACCATACTAGAATAAGGTAGGTAATGAACAGCCAACCGGTTGAAAAAAGATCTACTTGTACCACGCTTCGACACTGACAGTGGGTGTATTCACCAGAAAACCCACGATCACCTAAAAATTGTAAATTGACTTTGACATAAGAAAAAATAAGGAATAAACAGTTTTTGTTCCGAACAAACATGTAAGATGACCGTACCCATATGTTGTAACTGACGAAATAACTTAGGAGTAATGATGCTCTCCTCATATAAAATATTTTATTTCAATATTAAAACTACCTAAAACTGAAGACATTGAAACTGGGGAAGCTCGTAAGTGGCTGGGGAAGTTGGTAACCACCAGTAAAATTGTAGCTACGTGACATAGCAATGGTACGCCCCGCTAATGGCTGTATGAGGTAACAATCACTGGAGAGGGCATCAGCCTTCGCTAACATGTAGAAGTTGTCACAACATGGACACGAAACAAGTTGGGCTACCTAGTAACAATCGAAAAACCAGCTGGTTATTTATGAAAAAACTTTTTATGTGGCACGTATTCCTCTCACACGTGAATTTCTAGCATTATAGAGATTGAAAAATTATACAGGAAAGCGCAACAGCAAAATTAAGTACATTTTGTACCAACAATTCCAATTAAGTAACATAAATTTTTTGTCGTAAAATGCCATTACTGGAAATGCCTAAAGCTGATTCTTCTTTTTCTTCAGAGCAAATACTACAATATCGTTGATAATGAGGGTATGTGAGCAGGCTGGCACTGTTTGATCAGTATAGGTTTCTTTCCGAAAAATGTTGAAATAAGATTTTCTATCAACAATTTTTAAGGTAAACCAAAATAATTTAACAGATGGAATTCGCTTAAGTAATTTTTTCTGAAGCTCCTTGAAAATTTTAAACAGGTAATCAAATGCCTTTATTGTGCACTCTGTAAGTAATAAAGGTGCGATTTATACATCTGGAGTATGAAGGAACACCTAGAGTGACAGCAGAAAACTTTTTTAACATTTTTTCATCTGAGGGATTTATGAATACGTCTACATGGACACCAGTGACTGGATTACCAATCACAAGATCGTCGGATTGCTGATACAGCTGTCCATTGGAATCGAAATGTGGAGTTGTCTCCTGTAAAAAGTTCAGTAGTGATGGTTCACCGTTTGGCTGTCTCTTCTTTGACTATCAGTTTTCAGTAAATTACAAGAACAGGTGACAATTGTGCAACTGAGAGTGTAGTGGTGGATACTGGGTAAAAGTTTCAGAAGATAGTGTTCATTGTAAGATTTAGATTAAAAACTTCGTATGATACAAAAAATGGCTCTGAGCACTATGGGACTTAACTTCTGAGGTCATCAGTCCCCTAGAACTTAGAACTACTTAAACCTAACTAACCTAAGGACATCACACACATCCATGCCCAATGCAGGATTCGAACCTCCGACAGTAGCGGTCGCGCGGTTCCTGACTGTAGTGCCTAGAACCGCTCGGCCACTCCGGCCGACTCATGTGGTACATACTTACGTATCTGGAGCCTAGCCTATTATGCGTTAAGACTGAATTTAGAGGTTAAAGACGACTATTGCGCCACAAGACGATGTGCAAGAGTTGCTTGCTAGAAAGATTTTTATTGCATCATACGGGTTGTCATGTTGTGATATGTTATAGATAAACACTTATTCTGCACACGGCAGCTACAGATGTTCCAAAGTGAGTGAAATATTTCTTAGTGAGACTCTGTGCCTATGGTTCTTATCGATGTACACTCCTGGAAATTGAAATAAGAACACCGTGAATTCATTGTCCCAGGAAGGGGAAACTTTATTGGCACATTCCTGGGGTCAGATACATCACATGATCACACTGACAGAACCACAGGCACATAGACACAGGAAACAGAGGATGCACAATGTCGGCACTAGTACAGTGTATATCCACCTTTCGCAGCAATGCAGGCTGCTATTCTCCCATGGAGACGATCGTAGAGATGCTGGATGTAGTCCTGTGGAACGGCTTGCCATGCCATTTCCACCTGGCGCCTCAGTTGGACCAGCGTTCGTGCTGGACGTGCAGACCGCGTGAGACGACGCTTCATCCAGTCCCAACCATGCTCAATGGGGGACAGATCCGGAGATCTTGCTGGCCAGGATAGTTGACTTACACCTTCTAGAGCACGTTGGGTGGCACGGGATGCATGCGGACGTGCATTGTCCTGTTGGAACAGCAAGTTCCCTTGCCGGTCTAGGAATGGTAGAACGATGGGTTCGATGACGGTTTGGATGTACTGTGCACTATTCAGTGTCCCCTCGACGATCACCAGTGGTGTACGGCCAGTGTAGGAGATCGCTCCCCACACCATGATGCCAGGTGTTGGCCCTGTGTGCCTCGGTCGTATGCAGTCCTGATTGTGGCGCTCACCCGCACGGCGCCAAACACGCATACGACCATCATTGGCACCAAGGCAGAAGCGACTCTCATCGCTGAAGACGACACGTCTCCATTCGTCCCTCCATTCACGCCTGTTGCGACACAACTGGAGGCGGGCTGCACGATGTTGGGGCGTGAGCGGAAGACGGCCTAACGGTGTGCGGGACCGTAGCCCAGCTTCATGGAGACGGTTGCGAATGGTCCTCGCCGATACCCCAGGAGCAACAGTGTCCCTAATTTGCTGGGAAGTGGCGGTGCTGTCCCCTACGGCACTGCATAGGATCCTACGGTCTTGGCGTGCATCCGTGCGTCGCTGCGGTCCGGTCCCAGGTCGACGGGCACGTGCACCTTCCGCCGACCACTGGCGACAACATCGATGTACTGTGGAGACCTCACGCCCCACGTGTTGAGCAATTCGGCGGTACGTCCACCCGGCCTCCCGCATGCCCACTATACGCCCTCGCTCAAAGTCCGTCAACTGCACATACGGTTCACGTCCACGCTGTCGCGGCATGCTACCAGTGTTACAGACTGCGATGGAGCTCCGTATGCCACGGCAAACTGGCTGACACTGACGGCGGCGGTGCACAAATGCTGCGCAGCTAGCGCCATTCGACGGCCAACACCGCGGTTCCTGGTGTGTCCGCTGCGCCATGCGTGTGATCATTGCTTGTACAGCCCTCTCGCAGTGTCCGGAGCAAGTATGGTGGGTCTGACACACCGGTGTCAATGTGTTCTTTTTTCCATTTCCAGGAGTGTATAATGAATGTATAGGAGTAGTAGTAGTGTAATATTACGTCTCTTCCCAGGGTCTGTCTTCACTCTTCTCAGCAGGTACGTTGTCCATGATACCAGGCCTGAGCTGCCGTACAGTGGGTAAAGGTTTGGAAGGACTGACGGAAGACGAAATGTATTTCATACATATCTCTCTCGTTAGATGCTGCACAAGATCCTTTTGAACAATAGTGGGAAAATGGTCAGTCGTATATTTCGACATAGTTCCTTCGCAGTATCAGCGCTGAACTTTAACCTTTGGGTCACCAACATGTCTCGGTATAGCGTGGAACTTTATGAAATATAGTGTTGTCAATTCCAAACATACCATAGAGCATTCGTACTGAACACAATAATAACAGAGTCTTTTAAATTAAACTTGCTACTTGCATAAAATGAGTGTAAGGTTTGTACTTTCGGTTTTCTACATCTCGTGTCGTCAGTAAGATCTATAGAAAGAATATGTCCGAATTACTGCCATTTTGAATGTCAAATGTATATCAGAATTAGGTTCGTGACGAATATGTTATACCAAATATGAATGTGTGTTGCGAGGGTCATTGACAAAATATTATCCGCATTTTTCACCCAATGAATATTCTATTACTCTATGGATTTAATATCAGACCTGACTTTTGGCCCGTTCATTGTTCTAATATATATCTGATTGTGGTCCTCTAGGGGCCACTAATCCTTAATCATCCCACCCATTACAGCTGACTGCTATAATGAATGTTTATGTGTCTGGACATAATATACATACGAGGCAAACACAAGCGTTCATAGCACTTGACTGACAGTCACTCAAGACCTAAATGTAACAACTTGACCGAAATATATGATGCATGCTTCTGTCAGCATTATTCTGTTAGGAAAAAACAGGGTGAGCTAGCTAAAAAAAGTCATCCCTAATAGGCCAATAAAAAGACAGAATAACTTTATCGAGTTACGGATTTCGCTAAGATGTAGCGGACAATAAGATACATTTTATGACGTATTTTTGATCATCTTTGTTTCAAAATTTATTATGGAACTGTAAATTTCCATCTCTGTAAATGGAAATGGTCTTAAGAAAGAGTTAAACACCATAACAGATGCGGAACGTAATCAGATAACACAGCTACAAACCACTTTCCCGCTGTCAGGAGGAGAGCTCCACAAACGTCTCCCTTCCGCACTAAATGCATGCAAACGTAAAACCGTCTATGTTTAACTGAGCCGATGACGCCGTACACGGCCTACAGTACGCTATATATTAATGATAGTGTCGTAAGTAAGCAGCTGTATACGTTAAAAATTGCTGGCGTACGACAGAGAAGTCGCTACAGTGTCTGCTCTAATTTGAACAAAACTACACTCCAACAAATTTGCTGTTTAACGTGTCTACATGAAGCGCAATCGCTAATATTACTGTATTCACAGACGTACTCCACTGGGTTCTCTAAATCTACATTTATACACCGAAAGCTATCCTATGCTGAGTGGTGGAGGGGCTTCAAGTACCTCTGTCGCCTTCCTAACCCCAGTGCACGTTGTGAAAGGTACGCTGGAAGAACCAGTAAGACTCTAAGACCTTCAGGGTCTTTTCGTCTGATATTTGTAGGTGAAAGCAAACCACAAGTTGACTGTTCTAAGAACGTACACTTTCAGAGCTGCAACAGCAAACAGCCGGGTGAGGCAAGACGCCACTCACTTAGTGTCTGTCACAGAAATTTGATGAGGATGTCTTCGACGCTTCCGCGATAAAACTAACGCTGGTTTCGTGTTAATCAAAAAATCCTTTCGTACATAATTTTTACCTGTGACTATGGATCATTTTCGTAGAGTTTAGTCGACTTTATCTTATATCTATTTATCATATAGTATGGTAGTGCAGTCGCATCTTGCTTCAGTAGTCGACGTAGACTAGGTTTTCAATGCTGCGGTATCTCCTCTTACGTCAATATGAAACTAATAGTTTCGTTTCCTATTTCTCTTACGAATATTGGCCTGTAGTCTCCTACATACTTATAGATATGTAGATGGCCATTTAATTGGTAGAAATAAATAATCATTCCTTACACTCTTGGCAAATAAACAGTTTTCCTAAAGAATTCTACGAGACGTATTTAAAGATCGCTTCCAGCAAGACTGAAAATGTCAGGTAATGGCCGTTACACTATTTATTAGCACAAATAAACTAGCATAATAATCATTCCCAGGAACAGCACCTCACGTTTTCTAAAATCAACATAGTGATTGCCTCCAAGACAAACTAATGTCCGGCACAACGCCAGTTTAAATAAAATAACAAACACCGCGGTTGATCCCAGTTATCAGAATTTAATAACACAGCTTTACTGATTAGATGCAACGGTCCCATTTTTTAAAACTTGCACTAAATTTCTCTTTGGCGCCAATACGAAAAACAGTGAACCAAAATTTAACCTCACAACCTGATCAATCACTGTACAACCAAGTAAACTCAGAGGCTGCGTTCAGCATCTGACGAAACACAAAACTTCTGAATGTTCCGTGTTGGTATGTGGCAGTTTAATGAGGACTCCTATCGACGTGGCCGTGTAGGAGGGCCCCACCACTCTCGGTAAGACTTCAGTCTCCCGAAGCATGGCCGTTTCTCTCTCCAGCAGTAATCACAGGGATGGCTACCTTTATGATGTTTACCCTCTCAGTTCGGTCTTGTCCGTCATACTGCCCCTGCGGGTTCCTGCTCCTTAACTGCGTGCCCTCTACCGCTTGTCATGTGCGCGACGCCGCTGTCAACGTAATTCAACACCGCCCAGACAGCACGGGTGGAACGGTACCGTATCTATCATGGCTCATTCACCCAAGACAGAAAGATGTTCGATGATAGGTATCTCCTGGTGAAGGGTACTCAGAAGCACAGCACTAGTTACGACATTCAAGAGAAAAATTACAGACACGATAAACTGCTCAAATAACTACGCTTACAGACCATTTATCTTAGCCATAATCTCACATAACGTAAGGACTGAGGCCGAAGTCTTTTAAATATAAGACGCAGCACACATCGAGACAGTCAACTGAGTGCTGTACTATCAAGCCCACTTCAAGAATACATGGTTTAATCACACTAAAATTAAACATCCAATGTTCATAAGTACATCTGCATAATAATGTCACAAAAAATATTTTCCTTGCGGGGCTTAAAATCAGTATAAATTAGACCTTACACACCTTGTCACTACCCATACAGGGGTCAGTTTGGGACAGGGGAACACATAAAATCTTAATGTCTTTGGGTTACTGACCTGTAAGGTGTCTGGAGCCACAAATCTGAGAATCTGGACTAGGTACTGAAACCTGGACAGCAACTCATACTTTACTTCCTTATACACACTATCTACAACTTCTGAACCCGCAACTTGTCGCCCAGCCTTGGATCTGTTGGACGTAACCTTTGTTACATCTTTTATCTTCTGTTTCATGTCTTTCATGACTACCCTTCAGATCAGCCCTGGACCTCATCGAATTGCGAAATTGTGCAGCATCAGCCCCCCCCCCCCTTCTTTTGTTTTCTTTTTTTCAGGCAAAAATAAAATCGATAGCAGCAAGTTGAGGATATATGCAAACGTAATGTGTGGAGTGTGTTTGTGAGGCTAATGCCTTACAGTATTGAAGGCCAAAGCCAAAAAATGAAGCGACTAGTCCCACCTTAAATCATTTTGATGTCTATAGGTTATTTTAGTTTACCCTATCCGTGGATGAAGGATTGCGGTAACAGGGCGTTGTAGTGGAATGTGCGGTTCTCCTCCTTCGAAAACAGAAGCCCAGAAATCTCCTCTACTTCAACGCTGTGGTGTGTTCAGACATTAAGTACTGATATTGTCCGAATATTAAAAGCAAAGACAACAAACAGTTAGTGATGCCTTACGTAATAGCATTACGCATTGGAAACAACCAACAAAAGAGGGTGAAGGTATCAAAAACCCGTATAATCCTATCTCAGGCTCGCGACCACGGAAGGGAACCTTAATATTCTATGTGCAGCCTCTCCATGTCTAATTTTACGCCTTCAGAAGCTATAATCTCTGCCCGTTGCTCGGCGTTGATTTAATTATTGCACAGACTTTACAAGTCTGGACCCAGTCCTTGATGTTTTTGGCCATGCAGTTTCAGATAAAATTCTCCCGAAACCTTACCTTAGTTTAAACATCCCTAAGTGACCTCCAATGGGTGACTCATGGAAATACTTAGATATGAGTGGTACTGATAGGTTGGTGCAAAAGTTCACAGCGTTTCGGTTTCGAATTTTGGTGGTCTAGCTGCTATGGGTTTATTTATATGCTATCATGCTCTAATCCAAAATCACAAAAAATCAGAGGGTCATATGTGCATCTTTGATTGCTAGTAGCCAACACGAACGTTTCCTTTTGTGTATCGCTTCTGCCGATGGGATATGTCTTTATGCTAACATAACGAAAAGAAAGGAATGATTGAACCCAAACAGTGCAGCAACTCCCCGTACAAATAGCTGCGCGCATCCACAAAAGGTAACGTTGTAGAGCTGGTGGAACAGTGATGGCGTGCTGTACTACGAGTGGCTTCCTCGATGTGCATCCACCACTGCTGACATTTATTGTCAACGACTGTGACGTTTTGTAAACGCAGTATAAGAATAACGACCACGGTGACTAAGTGAATTGATGCTACTCCATACCGTCCACCCGCATTCTGCCAGACGGACAAAAAACTCTATACAGGAGTTGCACCGGGAAGTCATTCTGCACCCACCTTGTTCACCTGACTTCGGCCGTCAGGTTATCGACTTTTCAGCTCTCTGTCAAACAGCCTTTAAGGAACTTCCTTTCCGGATGAAAATGCGCTTTGAACATGGCTCGATGAATTTTTCGCCTCAAAACCATTTGGTTTCTACAGCTGCGGAATCGAATAGCTACCCTAGCGTTGACAGATTGTTGTAAATAACGAAGGAGAATGGATGATTCATGACTATTGTGTGTATCTGTTATATTTGTTAAAGTTTAAGAAAAACGTTAGAAACTTATGAACCAACTCAGTAGTTCAGATAGTAAAACTATTTCTGTCCATTTACCTCCTCTGACCAGTCGACGCAGAATTCACTCTTAAATGATGGGTCTTACTCATTCTCCTGCAGTCATCTTGTCCTTACTTTTCGTTAGCCCAACACCGGAATCCTTGTGTTCTAGAATGTCTTTTAATGGCACAGGATATGATTGAGCACCGCACTAATGAACTCTTGTTTCCCGTTGTAAGCTTCCTTGAAACGTCTTCCCACTAGAGTGTCCATTATTGTCTTCCCCACCCATACGACTGAGGCCGTCAGCAATTACAATATCCGTTCTGTGTATGTGATGCACTCTAATCTAGGAGGTGGACATACGGCTCACCCGTCTGGAAACGTGCCCTATTTGCCTCAGTCTTTCTAACATCCAGTAGGGTCTCGTTAACCCATTCCAAGAGTTGAAGGATTATGACCCAGACGTGCACTCAGTTTCTCAAGGGTCAACAGCTCGGCCGATGTTTCCAGTTCGTAAACGCAATACTTAACTTCTAATCTTGACAAACTTCGAGAGCCATACCGCGTCACGCGTCTGCCAGGGGGTATTCTGGTAAAAGAACTGTTGCCACACCAAACATAAGTGTATCAGTCTGAACTATAAAGGATTAGTCTATACCTGGGTTGTTGCTACTACTCTCAAAGGTGGCTTGTTGGAAAGACGGCATTCAAATTTCATTCCTTTCTTTTCACAATTCATTCAATGCACCTGAAATTTGGAGAGACTCCAGAAAAAAATTATCATATCAAAGAACCTTATCCCTACGCTGGGACTCTAACGTGGTTCATAAATTTGAACTGCCTCAGTGCAACTTTGATAATCAGTAATACCCAGGCATGAAACTATATAGCCCTGACATAACATTTGCGATTGAGCAAATTTTCCCTTAAAAGGCTTAATTACGAGCCCTACCCTCCTTAACTGGCACAAGATATCCCAAACATGCTGAACATGCTCAAAGAAATTCTCACTGAAGGTAAAAAAGTAATACGGTATCTGAAAAAATAGCACTATATCTAGCTGATGTGACAGTACCATCACTCCGGATGAGAGCCCATATGAAACACGATTAAATTCATTCCGACTCCAATCGGTTGCAATGGCTGTGATCAGTGTTGAACATACAGACAGTGGAATCTGATAATAGAAATGATTGGGATCCGGAGTGCTGAAGAAATTAGCCTTACAAAATCAGGAGAAACAGGAATGTAGATGAGACAAGATAATGGTGTGTACAATTTTTTTTCAGTGCGCTATAACCTACAGCCGATTGAATTCATCCATCTTCTGTTGGAACCAAAGATGGGGAGGGTCCAATAATTGAAGTCGTGCACAGCTTATATCAATACCTGTGTTTGGGGAACCTCTTTGGTTTCGTTGCTTAGCTAGGGTTTCGCGTGTGCAGCTCGCACTGGGGATGTCTGCTGGGTGTTGAGTAACCCTGAAGAAGCCTTGCTGGATAGCGACCTGGGCTCCTAAGCCGTGGACGTCCGCTAGCAGCTTGGTGCATATTTACTTTGGGTAACGTAACTGCGTTTACTGCAGAGTCACCGCTCCCCTATCTGTGAGGCGTCACACCATACTCTGGAATTCAATTAGCCCTGCTTCATGCTGCCTTCATGGCGACGTACATGGACCTTTATTCTACCGGACCCAAAGCAGGAACAACTGCGAGCACAATGCAGTGAAATGTCGACACGGTTCGTGGAAATCCCATTGCCTTGCTACTGAATTTCGTTTGATGCCGTAAGTTCATTTCGCTTGGGCTGCTGGCCCTTGTTTGAGCGGAGCCTTTAACATGGATCAGCATCTTGGTAAGAAGTAGGTGGCTGAGTTAAGTATCTACTCTACTGTGAGATAACTTGGACTTTTCCGTGTTCTGTTAGCAAAATCTTTGATTGTTGCCGGCATATATATACATATATATATTGTAGCCATGTAAAGACTGATCTGTTAACGAGAAGTACTTGTCTGATAAGCAGATTAAGTTGTCGGCCCTCATTTCTTCTGTCTTGTTGGGGCTTGTGTACTACTTGCAATTTAAATGAATGTGAGGATCTTTTAGAATCTGTCCTGAACTGAGCAACTGTCAGGAGCGTCAGCTGAGCAAGAGCCGGCTATTGTGTTTTGCCTATTTCTTATGCTTCAGCCCCTTTATTGTCTTGCATTTCGATGCTCCTATAAGTACTTAGTAGTGCCTGATGAATTGTCAGTGCTCCCTTCCGTGATTTTAGAAATCACATACTCTACTATCTTGAGTCTTCACGTTTTTTTTCACAAAATCATTTTATTTTACTTCAAATAAATGTCACTAGAGTGATTTTATAACCTTTATAAAGTTCAAAAATGTGTTTGGGATTGTTTGAAAAATGATTTATTCTCTGTAATAGACACGTTAATGGTACTGTTATTCACTAGTTAGTAGTGATACTCAGCTTCCTGCGTCAATTACCGCACAAACCAAGAACTTCACTCACACAAAGACAAATAAATGGAACGGGAGTAATTTACAAAGATACCACGCTATAACACACTGTGGATCTATTCACCTTAACCTTGCCGCTATTCCTCGCGTCTATTGAGTCAGAATTTTCCCTTTTCTTCCACTGAATGCGTGGACAACCACATTTAAAATGTTCAGGATCCCGCATGTAAAACATCTACACAGCATCCTGTGTCATCCATTCATTGCTCCTCGACTGTCCCGTGTCACCGTTCGTAGATTGACAAAGCATCACCGACGTCAGAGGAATGTCGAGCTGAAGTTCGACCACGCTCTAAGACAGACGGTACATGAATCACGGAAATCGGCACATTTAGAACCCAGTGAAGCGATGTTTATGCCATGTGACTGTTTTTGAGAACATAACTAAAGTGTTCTACAGTTCTGTTCAGTTCAGGTACAATCTGACAGTCGAGGAAGTAGGCCCTCGCCCTACTGTAGCTGATGATTGGTAATTTGATAAACAATGTTCAGTTTTACTGTCTTTGTCGTGTATAGTCAGAGAGAAAGAGTAACGTCTGAAGTTTTGAGAAACAGACAATAAGTAAATTAGTTTTCATTATTAGGTTGAAGTTAAGTGTTAAGTGTATATTTCATATTTTTTAAATGGATATATACGTTTGCTAATGACAAGAAAAACTTTACAGATTTTCTGCTTTGTTGTAAAACGAGTGTGTATTGAGCGTAGTTGTTCAAAGCTCAGTAAAAGGCTAGTAATACTGTTAACACCTTAAAGGGTTCTTGTTTCATGAAGCTATAGTAGTTGTTACCTGGTGTTCTACACTAAACTGGAAAGAAAATTTCTTGCGGGGACAATACTTCGTCGAATGACCTTGCCGTAGTGGTAACACTGATACCCGTCAGGTCACGGGAGATAAGCGCTAGCCGGCGGGAGTGGTCGAGCGGTTCTAGGCGCTACAGTCTGGAACCGCGCGACCGCTACTTCACAGGTTCGAATCCTGCCTCGAGCATGGATGTGTGTGATGTCCTTAGGTTAGTTAGGTTTAAGTAGTTCTAAGTTCTAGGCGACTCATGACCTCAGAAGTTGAGTCCATAGTGCTCAGAGCCATTTGAACCATTTTGAGATAAGCGCTGTCGAGCTTGGCTAGCAATTGGATGCGTCGCCGTCCGGATCTGGCGTGCAGGGTTTACCTAATCCTTGTGACACTAATTGTGGACCTACTTGACTCAAACGTAGCGACTCCAGTTTTATAAACTAACAACGAGCGGGAGAGCAATGTGTGGACCACATGCCCCTCCATATCCACATCCAGAGAAGGCTATACGCTGAAGATGATCAGGCGATCGGTTAGTACCTTTGGGTCTTCCTAGGCCTGTTCCGACGTAGTTTAGCTTAGACAATATTTGGAGAATTGATCTTTTTTCCAACAACTGAGTAATAAGATAGAACATGGTCCAATTGTGCAGCAATGTTTGATTCTTGTTTGTGCTACTGATGTCATATTTCTCTTGACATACTGTTTGTTCAGGTAGGGGTCACGGACCCTATGATTCTTCCCTCATCCCTTTGGATATCGCAAAGTTTTAAACATGGCAGTTTGGTTCCGTGACGGTTTCCAAATTAAAATTGAAACAGATGAACCCAAGGTCAGTATTCAACACGTCTAAGAGTGCCTTCATCAGAATTAAAACAAAATGGCCTATCCCTTGCTAGTTGATGCTGGTGCATGTGAAAAAGGTTTAGGAATTGGGAAACTAAGGTGCGCTACGGATGGAGTATACCAGCAGGAGAGACATCTGCAGTGGAACGAAATAACTGTGGAAGGAACATTGCATCGTACTTCGATTTTGCATTTATTAGCCAATAACAGGCCCTGGACTATTACTAAACGTGCCCTTTCAGGACGGGTGTGTACGTAACGTACGAGAGCAGGATGTGACACATGGACGACAACATATGGAAGTTTGGATCTGGCAGTGATTCGTGCTCGGATAGCCGACGCGGTTAAGGCAACCGCTCGCGCACAGCGGGAAACGCGGGTTCGGGTCCCAGTCTGGCACGAATTTTCAATGCCGTCATTCAAATACATAGCCGTAGTTGGTTCATATTCGCAAATGTATTGCCGCAGGGGTACGTCACTATCAAACACGCACCGCGGCTCGGAAACTGGAGGTGACGAGCTGGCGCGGAGAGGCTCGACGTGCAACAGGGGCGCTGACAGAGCGGCGTGACTGGCGCCGCGACGGCTAATTTCGCTGGCGGGCCTGCTAGGCGCGTGTTGGCGGGTTAGCGCGTGGCGCGCCGTGGCCGGCTGGCGTGACCTGGCGGTGGCGCCAGCGGAACCGCGACAGCGCCCCCCGGCTATCGATCTGCGCCGCCGCCGCCGCCGCCGCCGCCAGCAGCAGCAGCAGCGACTACGACGCAAACACTTTGCGCTGCCCAGGCCGGCACGCGGCGCCGCCCAGCAGCCGACACCGTCCATTAGCGCGCTGCCGGCAGGCGCCGTTTGCTGCGCTCGAATTAATCCTATTAGCGCCTGCTTCATTAGCAGCTCTAGGTGCAATCCCAGACGACGCTAATGTGGACGTGACCCGAGAGTTAAATCAGCGAGCGTGCATCTCTTTGTGGCTTTGTTTACGTCGCAGGGACAAAGGTGCCGGACGTGAGGAGTCGTGAATGTCCATTAACATACACTTACACACTACGCAATTTAATACTCAGGGAATTTCAGGAGAATTCAAGCCCCCCACCGAAAAAAAAAATTACTAGTATCACTATCCACAAACAACTGCATATGCGAACTGAGCTGCCGAAACTATACACCGTGTTGGGCAGCAACAGCAGGTGAGGAAAATACACTGCCTAAGAAGTAAGTTAGTGGCCAGGGCAGGTAACCAGAACACTAAAGGCCAGAAGGCAGAAAATTCCACTGGTTCACTTGACTACGAAACAAGATGATACGGTTAACTCCACCCAAAACGAACACTGCCTGAATTTACGTTAGCGGCCAGTGTACGTAACCAAAACATTAACGACCACAAGGCAGAAAATTCTGTTGGTGCACTTTACTATGGATAAATTAATTTGATCAATTCCACCTGACAGCGGATATCTGGAACACTTCACTTGTTGTTGCTCACAGGAAAATCTCAACAACAGCAACACCGGAGCCAACAATGAAATGCTCAAAACCACTCTATCTTCACGTCCGGGGTCGGCGAGCGACGATGCTCGTACCGATTAGACAGCTCCAGACAGACTCCGACACTGCGCAGAGACCGCCAACGGCCCAGTTGACTACCCCGCACGGAGATGTCCTCGGACCGACCGACCGACCAACAATACACCAAAAGTCAGTCCTGGCGTCAACGGTCGGGCGTTCGATGTCCACGCAGGGCTCACTGCTGCTGCAAGCTAGCGACTGGCTGTCCCGGGTTGCACTCCAGACGCGTTGCAACAGACTGCCAGGGCCCAACTCACGACCCGAGCTGCCGCCGTGAACTCTCCTCCTCGCACGTTCCGACTGACTCCACGAAAGATGACAACCGAGAAGTAATAGCAGCCGAGATCCTATCAGAGGGAATATATCGATAGGCGCTAATAGCGCCGATGACGGTCAGGCAAAACAGCTACTCAGTAACGCCAGTAATTTAAATCAACGTCGTGAGATGGAACTATATTAAAACATGGTGTAAAGTACCAAATGGTGGGACGACGAGCTATGCACGGCTCAGTGATCAAATCCCAAACTGGGCACATTAATAAGTTCTCGAAATGTGTGGGCAAACCCATTAAGTTGAAAGAAAAGAAGGACATATTTGTCTACCATTATGCATGTTGCACTTGTTTACGTCTGTATTCTTTACTTTGTTTCTACTTTTCTACACCTGTTTTGCAGCAAAATAACTTGAAAAACCTCCGTTTGTTGCATTAATTTTGGACACCAGTATAGTCCAAAATGAAAAATCAACTCGTAGAGTAATACTGTCGCATGAATGCAAATACAGAGTGTTTTGAAAAGGTGCATCCAATTTCAGACGGCCACCAGGGATGCAAAATCTACGAGATGTGGGACGCATGTGGCGCTCCATTCATCTGATGGTACCCATCCCTCACTGTTCTTTCGTCTAATTTGTTTTTACACAGTTAATTTGATTCATTTCTAGATTTCCTTATCGTTTTTTCTACTACTTCCTTAAAGTTACAGTATCAAAGTTTGATTCGCATAGTCCTGCATTCCTCCTGAATCCCAGTTGACTTTCTCCAACAACGGCTTTTACCAGTCTTCCCACACTTAAGTAAATAATTTGTTTCAGTAGTTTGTAACCATGAGTAATTAAAGACTGTCTAATAACATTTACACCTGTCAACACAATCGCCTTGTAAATGCCTTCCTGAGAAGAAATACACTACTGGCCATAAAAATTGCTACACCACGAAGATGACGTGCCACAGACGCGAAATTTAACCGACAGGAAGAAGGTGCTGTGATATACAAATGATTAGCTTTTCAGAACATTCACACAAGGTTGGCACCGGCGGCGATACCTGCAACGTGCTGACATGAGGAACGTTTCCTAAGAATTTCTCATACACAAACAGCAGTTGACCGGCGTTGCCTGGTGAAATGTTGTTGTGATACCTCCTGTAAGGAGGAGAAATGCGTACCATCACGTTTCCGAGTTTGAGAAAGGTCGGATTCTAGCCTATCGCGATTGCTGTTTATCGTATCGCGACATTGCTGCTCGCGTTGGTCGAGATCCAAAGACTGTTAGCAGAATATGGAATCGGTGGGTTCAGGAGGGTAATACGGAACGCCGTGCTGGATACCAACGGCCTCGTATCACTAGCAGTCGAGATGACAGGCATCTTATCCACATGACTGTAACGGATCATGCAGCCACGTCTCGATCCCTGAGTCAACAGATGGGGAAGTTTGTAAGTCAACAACCATCTGCACGAACAGTTCGACAACGTTTGCAGCACCATGGACTATCAGCTCGGAGACCATGGCTGCGTTCACCCTTGACGCTGCATCACAGACTGGGGCACCTGATACATTAATGTATCATGATGGTCGCATCCGGTCACCTCATGTTCGCATTGACGGCACTTTGAACAGTGGATGTTACATTTCAGAGGTGTTACGACCTGTGACTCTACCCTTCATTCGATCCGTGCGAAACCCTACATTTCAGCAGGATAATGCACGACCTTCATGTTGCAGGTCCTGCACGGGCCTTTCTGGGTACAGAAAATGTTCGACTGCAGCCCTGGCCAGCACATTCTCCAGATCTCTCACCAACTGAAAACGTCTGGTCAACGGTGACCGAGCAACTGGCTCGTCACAATACGCCAGTCACTACTCTTGATGAACTGTGGTATCGTGATGAAGCTGCATGGTCAGCTGTACCTGTACACGCCATCCAGGCTCTGTTTGACTCAATGCGCAGGCGTATCAAGGCCGTTATTACGGCCAGATGTGGTTGTTCTGGATACTGATTTCTCAGGATCTATGCACCCAAACTGCGTGAAAATGTAATGACATGTCAGTTCTAGTATAATATATTTGTCCAATGAATACCCGTTTATCATCTGCATTTCTTCTTGGTGTAGCAATTTTAATGGCCAGTAGTGTAATATGCTGGTGTTGTGTACTACTTCATACTAAAAGATAATGAGAGCTGGGCTTCAGAATGTTACAGCAGCTGTCATTGTAGGGAAGCAGAACAGAAACTGATATGATTAGCGGACAGGTGAATACAATAAACAGAAGTTTTACTTAGCTTGTAGCTTTCTGTAACTGTTGCGGAGAAACTTTACAAAAGATCAAACGGCGATAAAGTCCAATTATTACAAGAAGCAAGTTACAGAGTGTTGTGCAGATTAAAACTCCCGCTACAAATGCATGAGTGTGCTGTTCAAGGCTGACTAATACTGAACGCTGTCGAAGACGGTGAGAGAAATAGGTCTGGGTGGCTGCTACTGGCCATCCTATGTCGCGGAGCTGCTGAAGCCATGGCTCAGTGTTCACACATCATTGGTTCCACTGGGTCTCTACACGACTGCTATTGGCGTCTGTGGAAAACGTGAGTTTCCGTTTCCAGCTGTGAGATGCCGCTGAGGATGATATCAGTTCTACGGTACCAGAGCTGACAACAATTATGTCCATGTTCCTAATTACAAGAAATTTTTTAAGAAGTGAAAGCCAACTTTAAGAGTAAGTACAAAGAAGAAGATGGTGACTTGACGCTTCACTGATTTTCGCAAGGTATAGCCACTGACAAATTTATTTAGGTATCCGATTTCCACTTTGCCAGCAAATGCACGAGAACTGGTGCCTCTGCGGTTCATCAGTATACGAAACAATGAGGCACCGATCTAAATTCTATGAAGAAAATCTGTTGCATTTCTATCGTTGGGTCGATAGAAAGACTCATAAGTTATTGGTAGATAAATCATTAAAATGCGGTAGCCTCTTTGGGGAAACTTAGATATAATGTAAGTAGGCTGTTTATGTTTTCTCTATGTAAGTAGGCTGTTTATGTTTTCTTATTGGCAACGTTACGTAGCGCTCAATATGAAAATCACTGGCTGTGCTGTGTGCAGTCTGTGGCTGCTTTGCATTGTTGTAATACTCGCCATTGTAGTGTTAGGCAGCTGGCTGTGAACAGCGCGTAGCGTTGCGCAGTTGGAGGTGAGCCGCCAGCAGTGGTGGATGTGGGGAGAGAGATGGCGGAGATTTGTAATTTGTCATGAACTGCTATATTTATATATGATGATATCAAGGTAAATACATTGTTTGTTCTTTACTAATATCTTTCATTTGCTAACTATCCCTATCAGTAGTTAGTGCCTTCCATAGTTTGAATCTTTTATTTAGCTGGCAGTAGTGGCGCTCGCTGTATTGCAGTAGCTTGAGCAGCGAAGATTTTTGTGAGGTAAGTGATTTGTGAAAGGTATAGTTTAATGTTAGTCAGGGCCCTTCTTTTGTAGGGATTTTTGAAAGTCAGATTGCGTTGCGCTAAAAAAAATATTGTGTATCAGTTTAAGGACAGTCGTGTAAAATTGTTCAAAGGGGACGTTTCAATAATAACGTCAACAAAACTTTTCCATGTTGTTGTTGTTGTTGTTGTTGTGGTCTTCAGTCTGAAGACTGGTTTGACACAGCTCTCTTATTTTACTCTATCCTGCTCGGGCCTATTCATCTCCGGCTAACTGCAATCTACATCCTCCTTAATCTGCTTACTGTATGCATCTCTTGGTCTACCTCCAGTACTAAATTGTTAATCTCTTGATGTTTCAGGTGCCCTATCAAACGATCCCTTGATTTCATCAACTATTACCGAAAAGTTCTCGTCTCCCCATTTCTCTTCAGTACCTCTCATTAGTTGCGTGACCCATTCATCTAATCTTCAAGATTATTCTGTAGCAGCACATTTCGAAAGCTCCTATCCCCTTTTTCTCTGACCTGTTTGTTCCTCGTCTTTCACTTCCGTACATGGCTACACTCCAAATACCTTCCATAACAGACTTCATAACTCTTAAACCTATATCGCACGTTAAAAAAATTTTCTTCTTCAGAAACGCTTTTCTCGCCATTGAGAGTCCATATTTCGTATTATCTCTATTTCGCCCAAATAACAAAACTCACCTACAACTTGAAGTGTCTCGTTTCCTAATCTAATTCCCCCAGATTCACCTGATTTAATTTGACTACATTCCGTTATCCTTGTTTTGCTTTTGCTGATGTTCATCTGTATCCTCCTTTGAAGACATTGTCTATTCCGTTCAACTGCTTTTGCTGATTCTGACAGAGTTTAATGTCATTAGTAAACCTTAAATTTTTTTTTATTCTTCTCCCGGGACTTTTATTCCTACTCCAGATTTTTCTTTGGTTTCCTTTCCTGCTTGCTCATTGTTCAGATTGAATAACGTCCGGAATAGGTTACAACCCTGTCTCACTTCCTTCTCATTCATTTATTCCCTTTCATGCCCCTTGGCACTTATAACGGCCGTCTAATATCCGTACGAGTTGTAAGCAGCCTTTCGGTCCCTGCATTTTACCTCTTAACTTCAGAATTTCAAAAAGAGCATTGTAGCCAAAGAAGTCAAAAGCTTTCTCTAAGTCTACAAATGCCGTAAAAGCACGTTAGTCTTTCCTTAACATATCTTCTTAGATAAGTCGTAAGGTCAGTATTGCCCCTCGTGTTCCTAAATTTCTCCAGAATCCAAAATGATATTCCCCAGGGTCGATTCCTACCATTTTTCCATTCTTCTGTATATAATTCGTGATAGTGTTTTGTGTGGTATCGATAGCTACGATGTATGCGGCTGGTCCCGGTGGAGGTTCGAGTCCTCCCTCGGGCATGGGTGTGTGTGTTTGTCCTTAGGATAATTTAGGTTAGGTTGTGTGTAAGCTTAGGGACTGATGACCTTAGCAGTTAAGTCTCATAACATTTCACACACATTTGAACATTTGATAGCTACGATGCCACAACGTAGGTGCGCTCTGATAGGTTGGCACTATTGCACCAACACCGACGACAGCGCCATCTAGCCAGCGCTGTGCAGCTCTACGAGCACCGCTCCGGATTCAGCCCATTTGATTCCGAGTAGATGACCAAGCAACATTGCTTCTATTTCATAGTGGGCGAGCCACAACAGATTTTACCTGTGTAACTTTTGTTCGCGTTGATACCTGTACGACTTCGCACCTACGTGCTCATCTCAGCCAAAGTTACATAAGCCTAAAGTAATCCTAATTCTTCCTATAGTAAAGGTGATTTACATGTAAACGCAGTACCGAAGCATTTCACCTTTTCCTGCTCCTACTCACTTCCTACATTCGGCCTACCCTTCAGTTTACAGGAGCCGACCCACGCGCCGACTTCTGGTGGGATACAAGAAACTGCAGACGAGGATATGTCCTTTATGCTCGGTACTTCTTTATCTTTATCTGCTATCTCCGTGTGATTGAGTGAATGTGTGTTCCCACCTTTCGCTATAAGACTTTCATTGGTGTAAACCATAGTCTTGCTACAGGAACATGCTTCGCTGTCCGATCTTGTGCGTTTTCAGGCTCAGCAAATGACACAGCTGCTTGTTGCCATAAATGGACTAGTCACACTACCAACTGCAGATCCATCCTTTCCCGGCGCATCCATCACCACCTCCGCCAAAACCACCTCCTCCCCAACACCCAGTGTGGCTTTCGACCTTCCTTCTCTGCTGATGACCAACTCCTCCACCTCACTCATCTCCTCTCCCTCCACCTTAACTCCCGTCGCTCCGCCATTTTTGTCTCCCTTGATCTCGAAAAGGCCTACGACCGTGTCTGGCATCCCGGTCTCCTGTTTAAACTCCAAACCTACGCCCTTCCTGTCAACTACATCCGTCTCATGGCCTCCTTCCTCTCCCACCACCCCTCCTATGTTACCATCAATAATGCCAATTCCCACACCTTCTACCCCTCTGCGGGTGTGCCCCAGGGCTCTGTCCTCTCCCCTCTCCTCTACCTCCTGTACACGGCAGGTATGCCCCATCCCCCCCCCCCACCGCCATTACACCTCTTGCAATATGCTGATGACACCGCATTCCTCGCCCTCGCTCCCACACTCCAACGGTCCCAACGCCTTCTCGAGAATCACCTTGACCTTTTTGCTGCATCGTGTAACCAGTGGCTCCTGAAAATCAATCCTTCCAAGACCCAGGCAATCGTCGTAGGTCGTACCACTCGCTCCTTCCGGCTCCTGGATTTCTCCCTTACTGTCTGCGCCCGTCCTGTCTACCTCACCCCCACCCTGACCTACCTTGGCCTCACCATTCACCGTCACCTCACCTGGATCCCTCATCTCTGCTCCATCCAATTCAAAGCCCACAACCGCCTCTGACTCCTCAAACTCCTCTCTGGCCGGACATGGGGGTTGTACCCCTCTACCATCCTCCACACCTACAAATCCTTAATCTGTCCCATCCTCTGTTATGCCAGTCCTGCCTGGATATCTGCCCCCCCCCCCCCCAAATTCTATAAGTCCCTCCAGATCCTTGAGCGTCATGCACTCCGCCTCGCCTTCCATATATGCCTCCCGTCCCCCACGCGGATCCTCTATGATCTCATTCCTTTCCCCCATCTGCTCCTATTCCTCGAACACATCCGCATCCTCTACACCTCCCGCCACCTTGAACCCCCTCACCCCCTGGTTGCTCCTCTCATCTCCCATCCCCGCCCCCTGCCACATCTTCACTGTTGTGTCCCCCCTACCCTCCATCTCTACACCCTACATCTCTTTTCCCAAGGTGGCTTCCATCAACTACCCCTCCCTGATGATGCCCTCTCTCCCTCCATTTATCCCTCCTATCAACTCTGATCCTCACTCCCCCTCCTTTCCTCTGTCCTTTTCCCAGGCTCCCTCTCCCCCCCTTCCATCCTCTTTCTTCCCCACCTCCCCTCTCTTTGCCCCCTTCTCTCCCCCGAGTCCTTTTACATTTCCCTCCTCTGCCTCCCTCTCGCGTCTGCCCTTCTCCCCCTTTTATTAGCCCTCTCCCTCCTTGGTTCCACCCCCCTTTTTCGTTTTTTTCCTTCCTCCCTCCTTGTTCTTCCCCTTCCTCCAGGTCCCCCCCCCCCCCCAAATCTGCCTTTGCTAGGGAGTGTCATCTTTGTGCCGCCACTTTCGTAAAGTGTTCTACAGTGAGTGTTCTACAGCGAGTGTTCTACAGTGAGTGTTTTACAGTGAGTGTTCCGTGTTGTGTTTTTGGGAAGTGTTGCGAACGGCCATCATACTGTCGCTGGGTGTGCCTTTTATCTCTTGCGAACAGAAACCAGACTGTCGCCGTATTTTTTAATTGTGTGTGTACTATGTTATTTGTCTGATTCCTGTGTATTTTGTTAACGTTGCCAACCCCTTTTGGTTTCTGTTTTAACTTTGCGCATTTTCCGCCATTTTACACTTGACGTCACCATTTTATCGCCTGTTTTTCTTGTTTCTTTTCTTCTTCCGTTTTTTTAAAATGAAAGTCTGTAGGCTGTAGAGCAGCGTACTAAGCTGCTGCCAGCCCGCCCCCTTCGGGGGGAATTGTAAATCAATAAAGGAAAAAAAAATACAATCTGCAGCTGCTATGGCACCTCCGACGCCATGTCCTGTACCGACACCGTCGCCAACGGCGCCACCATTTCGTGCCTTCAATCCTGGCGTTGAACGCTGGCCAGAATACATCGCCCAGCACGAGGCACACTTCCCTGCATATAACATACTAGCTACAGAGCGGCTTGCCTTTTTCATTGCCAACGCCGGTGTTGTGTTCTACATCTACACCTACATATATACCCCGCTAGCCACTAAGCGCTGTGTGGCGGAGGGCACAATTCGCGCCTAAGTCATATTCCCCCCCCCCCCCTCTCCCCCCTCTGTTCCAGTCGCGTATCGCGCGAGGGAAATGCGATTGTCTGAACGCCTCAGTACGAGCTCTTATTTCCCTTATCTTTGAATGATGATCATTGCGCGATTTGAGAGTTGGTGGTAATAATATATGCTCTACATCCTCGATGAAGACTGGATTTCGGAATTTAGTGAGCAGCTCCTTCTGTTTGGCGCGTCGTATATCTGCAAGTGTGTCACACGTCAAACTTCCTATGAAATTTGTAACGCTCTCGCGATGGCTAAATGTACCAGTCACGAATCTTGCCGCTCTTCTTTGTACCTTCTCAATCTCTTGAATCAGACCCAACTGGTAAGGGTCCCATACAGACGAACAATACTCTAAGACTGGACGAACTAACGTATTGTAAACATTTTCTTTGTTGAAGAACTGCATCACTTCAGGATTCTACCAATAAACCGCCTTACCCGTTACTTGTGTAATCAGATCATTCCATTCGAGATCATTTCCAATAGTCACACCCAGGTACTTGACGGATGTTACCGCTTCCAAAGACTGATCATTTATTTTGCACTCATACATTAATGGGGATTTTAGCCTTGTTATACGCTGTAGGTTACACTTACTAATATTGAGAGATAACTGCCAGTCATTACACAACGCATTTATTTTCTGCAAATCCTCATTGATTTGTTCATAACTTTTGTGTGTTACTACTTTCCTAGAGACTAGAACATCATCGTCAAACAGTCTAAGGCCGCTGTCAATACCATCAACCAGATCGTTTATGTAAATCGTAAAAAGCAGAGAACCTATTACGCTGTCCTGGGGCACACCTGAAGTTACTCTTGTTTCTGTTGAAGTTACCCCGTTCAGGACGAGATACTGCTCCCTGTCTGTTAGAAAACTTTCTAACCAACCGCATATGTCATCGGACAGACCGTAAGCGCGCACTTTTTGTAGCAAGCGACAGTGCAGAACTGAGTCGAACGCCTTTAGAAAGTCGTGAAATATGACATCAACCTGGGAGTCGGTAATCTGGAGCCTGTTGTATATCAAGCGCAAAGAGGGCCAGCTGTGTCTCGGTTGACCGCTGTTTCCTAAAACCGTGCTGGTTTCCACAGATGAGGTTCTCAGAGTCTATAAAGGTCATTATGTCTAAACACAAAATATGTTCCATGATTCTACAACAAATCGATGTCAGTGAAACTGGCCGGTAATTACGTGCATCCGGTCTTCTACCCTTTTTATAGATTGCTATGACCTGGGCCTTCTTCCAGTCCCGTGGAACTTTCTGCCGTTCCAACGATCTCTGATATATGACGGATAAGAATGGAGCTTTATTTGTAGCATAGTCAACATACCGTGTGCTCGTCAAGTTGTTTCCCACTACGCACCCAGGAACTAAAACTTATGACGAAGTGATTGATGCTTTGGACTCCCACTTCCATGGCAGTGTTGATGTGGTATCTGTACGCTACAAATTCTTTCACCTCCGGCGTGGCCCTACTCAGTCCAATAAATCTTGGTTTGAGGACCTACAGGGACTAACTTCTGATTGCGACTTCTATTGCTCATGTGGACGCTCATATGCGGATATGATGCTTAGAGATGATATTGCATGGAATGTAGCGGATCACCGTATCCATGAGCAAATCTTCAAATTCAAAAACCCGTCTTTGCAGGAAATGGTGCACTTGCTAGACAGACAAGATACATTTGACATGGCTGCTTCCACGTTCGACGTGACCCCATGTGTGTGTACTGCTAGCGCCGCACAACACATACACACCCACACGGCCCCAGCACAGCCAGCCACGCCGCGCCGCTCGTGCACCAGTGAAGTAGTTTCAAACATGACACACACTAAGAAACTAAAATCTTGTCTGAACTGTTTTCGTGCCCACCCACAGGACAGTTGCCGATCCTGTCTGGCACATCGCTATTTTTGTAATAAGAAAGGAAATGTGCAAGCTGTGTGCAGTAAGAGAAACTCTAATGCACAACTTGTCTCCCGTTCGGGGGACTCGCGTGGGCGTCACCGCAACGGAAACCGCCGTGATCATCATTCACATCAGCCTATGGACGTTATTGCCATTTATTCGAAGCCTTCTGCTTCACGTGCTTTTACAGCTCATCGTGTGAATCAAGTTTTGCCAGACACCTCCTCTCGCATTCAGCACGATGCGAGGAATCTTCTTGTGACTTTGAACATGTGTGGACGTTCTGTTCACGTGCAGCTGGACACTTTTAAGTCAGTTTCTTTACTGAACAAATCAACGTATGACTTGCTTGGTTCGCCCCCGCTTCGTCGTTCACATTCCACACTCACTGCAATTACTGTACAGGACATGTCAGTGGTCGGCGTGTGTAGTTTGCAAGCCACCTATGGTACAACGACACATAGTCTTTCCATGTGCTCCAGTCTAGTGATGCTACAATCATTATTGGCGTGGACGTATTCGAACTTTTTGGGCTCGCAATTCAGGACAATGTATTATGCATCAATGCTAGTGACCATGCAGACAGTGTTGCCGCCCTATGCGGTGATTTTGCTGGACTCTTTTCTGATCGCCTTGGTTGTGCCACAGGCTTTGCAGCGCATGTTGTAGTTAAAGACAATGCCTTGCCTATATTCCGGAGCGCACGCCCGTTACCGCATGCACTGCGCGACGCCATAGCTGATGAACTTACGCATTAGCAAGACAGTGGTGTCATTGAACCTGTTTCTGCTTCGCCATGAGCTTTGCCTATAGTGTGTGTGAAGAAACCAAACAGTCGACTCCGTATTTGTGCTGACTTTAAATCTACAGTAAATCCCCAGATAGGGGTAGTTACGTTTCCCTTACTGCGTCCTGAAGACATTTTTGATAAGCTTTGTGTGGCAAAATTCTTTTCCACAATTGTCTTGAAGGACGCATACTTTCAAATTCCGCTCGACAGTCACAGCGCTATTTTATGATCAATATCCACCTTGGATTGTTCAAGTTTCGCCGCCTTCCATTCGGTTGTGCTTCGGCTCCTGCTATTTTTCTGTCTTACTTGCAGCAATTGTGTGCCACTGTCCCTGGTTGTTCAAATTATCTGGAAGATATAGTTGTATTAGGTCTCACCCCTGACGAACATATACAGAATTTGCGTGCCTTATTTACTGTACTTTTGCAGGCAGGACTCAAGTATAACAGAGACAAGTGCAAATATTTTCAAACTGAGATTCAGTGTTTCAGACATATGATTAACGGATAAGGTATCCACCCCTCGCCATCACATCTCAGTGCGATTACAGACTTGACAGCACCCAGGAACTTGAGAGAACTTCAGTCTGTGTTGGACAAAATTACATATTATATTCGGTTTATACCAAATGCAGCGTAGACTGCAGGGCCCCTGCATCGCCTTAGGCGTAAGAACATTCCTTTTATTTGGTCTTCGGAATGTGACGCTGCTTTCCACAAGCTCAAAGGTCCTTTGTTGAGTGATCGCTGTTTGATTCCTTTCGATCCCACCAAACTAGTTGTTTTGGCTGTCGATGCATCGTCTCACGGCATCGGAGCGATTCTCTCGCACTGCATTAATTCTGTCGATCGATCAATCGCTTTTGCGTCTAAGTTGCTCAATTCTGCCCAGCAGAACCATTCGCAAACTGAGAAAGAGGTCTTAGCTATTGTATATGGAGTGACAAAGGTACATGATTTATCTTACGGTAGCAAGTTCTATTTGGTCACTGACCATAAGCCTTTGACGTCGTTGTTCCACCCATCAAAGCCAGTTCCGGCCTGTACTGCACAAAAGTTGCTACATTGGTCTTTGTTTTTTTTTAACTACCATTACAAAACCTTGTTTCGACCTACGGCCCAGCATGGCAATGTTGATGCTTTGTCTCGTCTACCTATCGGTCATGACAACATGTTTTTATTCTTCCGACTTGGCATGCATGTTTATTGATTCGCAAGATAAGGAATTAGCTGATGGTTTTGTGGTAGATTTTCGTCGCATTGCTTCCGCGACAGCCGCCGATGCTTCTTTGAAGATTCTTTTGCAGCATATTCGTACTCAATGGACTCCATCTGCCACCCAGGTTAGTGATCCCCTTGTCCAGAGTTACTTTGCGCAACGTCAAAACTTGCCTGTACACCACGGTGTTACCCTGTTACGAACTAACAATGATCAGTCTCTTGTGGCTGTACCTCATTTGTTGCAACCGGAAGTCCTTCGTTTGCTGCACGCTGGTCATTGGGGTATTGTGCGGACGAAGCAATTAGCGCGTCGTCACTGCACTTGGGTCGGCATTGATAAAGAAATTGAGAATTTGCTTGCTAATTGTCGCTCTTGCGCGGAGCATCAATCTGCTCCCCGCCAGTGCTTCTTTGCATGGCTGACTCCTACTGCGTCTTGGCAGCGCGTTCATATCGATTTCGCGGGTCCGTTCTGGGACACCCACTCGTTGACAGTTATTGATGCGTACAGCAATTTTCCTTTTGTTGTACCTATGTCTTCTACTACATCTGCCAGTACTATTCGGGCTCTGACGTCTATGTTTTGCATTGAGGGCCTTCCTGAGGTTATTGTCTCAGACAATTTGTGTCCTCAGAGTGTTCTGTGCTGCTAATGGCATTCGCCATCTGACCTCAGCCCCATTACACCCCCAGTCGAATGGCAAGGCTGAACACTTTGTGAGTAGGTTTAAGTCACAGATGAGCAAGTTTTGCGCCACGTACTGTCGCGAGCGCTTGCTCTGGACTTTCCTTGCTTCACATCACTCCCAGCAGCGCAGCACCCGTTCCCCAGCGGAATTGCTACAGGGCCGCACTCATCGGTGTCTCCTGCAGCTTTTGCACCCACCGCCGCGCGCTCCCGCTGCTTCGCCTCGTACTGGTTTGGTGCCGCATGATTTGGTGTTCCTTATTTGTCATTTCGGCTCCCTCCGGCAATGTCAAGCGGCACTGGAAACAGATCCATCTGTGCCGTCCTCGGTTTTCTGCCGCTGGTTGTTTTCCGGCAGAATTGGAGGCTTCGCGGCTTCCGCAGCCTCAGCCCACTACTCCACTGATGGCGCCTCTGCCGATCACGCCTCCACCGCAGGCGCTGCTGCCGTCGCAGCCGCTGCCAGTCCCGTCCGGTTACCTGCACCGGACAGACGCTATCGCTGCCGCCACGGCCCCACCTCCAACCGCCGCCGTCGCCGCCACTGCCGTGTTCCTCCACGGTGCCGGAACCAATGGATGCTGCAGTTGTCTTCACGCCACCGCCGTCTCCCACGGAGGTCGATGCTCCGCCTCCTCATCCGAGCATACCCCGTGGCGGTGAGCGGCCTGGGCAGGTTTTCCACGGGGCAGTTTCCTCGCCCCCTCGTGAGTCATTTGGGGGCGTGGGTGGACAGCGCACCCCGGCACTTTCGCTGTCCGTCCCCTCAGTTGCGCCGTCCCTGGGTCCCTCCACCCGCCATCAGAAGCCCTGCTCAACGACGGTGCATCGTTTCAGGGGGGAGGGATGTGGTATTGGTAGCTACGATGCGACAAAGTGGATGCGCTCTGCTAGGTTGGCTCAAAATGGGTCTGAGCACTATACGACTTAACTTCTGAGGTCATAAGTCGCCTAGAACTTAGAACTAATTAAACCTAACTAACCTAAGGACTTCACACACATCCATGCCCGAGGCCGGATTCGAACCTGCGACCGTAGTGGTCGCTCGGTTCCAGACTGTAGCACCCAGAACCGCACGGCCACTCCGGCCTTCACTAGGTTGGCACTGCGACACCAACACCAATGACAGCGCCCTCTAGCCGGCGCTGTGCAGCTCTACGAGCACTGCTCAGATTCAGCCCATTTGATTCCGAGTAGACCACCAAGCAACATTGTTTCTATATCAGATTTTGCCTGTCGAACTTTTGTTAGCATTGATACCTGTACGGCTTCGTACATACGTGCTCATCTCAGCCAAAGTTACGTAAGCCTAATGTAATCATAATTCTCCCTATAGTAGAGGTGATTTACAGTTACACGCAGTACCAAAGCATTTCACCTATTCCTGCTCCTACTCACCTCCTAAATTCGGCCTACCCTTCAGTTTCCAGGAGCAGACCCATGCGCCCCTTCTGACGGGATACAAAATTTTGCAACCACGCCCTATAAAACAAATAGTTTGATAATCTTCACACATATTTTCACATCTGTCAGTAACTGTTTTCCTTGGAACTGGAATGACTAAATTCTTCTTTAATCTGAGGGTACTTCACCTGTCTCATACATCTTGCACACTAGATGCAAAAGTTTTGTCATGACTGGCTCTCCCAAGGCTATCGGTAGTCCTGACAGATCATCGTCTACCACCGAGGCCTTGTTTCGACTTACATCTTTCAGAGCTCTGTCAAATTATTCTCACAGTGTCACATCTCCCATCTCATCTCCATCTACGTCCACTTCTCTTTTTATAATACTGACTTTAAGTTCATGTCCCTTGTATAGACCCTCTGCAGACTGTTTCCATCTTTCAGCTTTCCCCAAATTGGTTTTCCATCTGAGCTCTTTATATTAACACAGCAGATTCTCTTTTCCCCAAATGCCTCTTTATTTTCCTGCAGACGGTATCTATCTTTCCTCAAGTGAAATATGCTTCTAAATCTTTAAAACTTTAGATTTGTCCCGCTTAGCCAGCTTGCACTTGCAGTCAATCTCATTTTTTAAACGTTTGTAAGTCCTTTCAAGTGCGCTATCTCTGCATATGGAAGGATTTCTACTAGATCTTGTCTTCTTACGTATTTGATCCTCTGCAGCCTTCACTATTTCATCTCTTAAAGTTACCCATTGGTCTTCCATTGTATTCCTTTCGCCTTTTCTAGTTAACTGTTCATCTGGAACTCTCAATAACCTCTAGTTCTTTCAAATCATCCAGGTAATTTCTATGTTATTTTTTTGCCTTTTTCCAATTTCTTCTATTTTAATCTTCAGTTCATAAGCATTAAATTGTGGTCAGAGTCCACATCCGCCCCTGGAAATGTCTTACAATTTGAAATTTGATTGCTGAATCTCTGTCTAACCATTACATAATCAAGCTGAAACCTTCCGGTGTCTCCAGGTCTCTACCATGTACACAGCTTTCTTTTATGATTCTTAAGCTAAGTGTTAGCGATGATTGAATTATGCTCTGTGCAAAATTATACCAGGTGGTTTCCAGTTTCATTTCTTCTCCTCAAATCCATATTAAGCTATTCCACTTCTATTTTTCTATCGGTTCCTTTTCCTACTATTGAATACAACTAAATTTTCTTTCAAAAAACGGTTCAAATGGCTCTGAGCACTATGGGACTTAACATCTGAGGTCATCAGTCCCCTAGAACTTAGAACTACGTAAACCTTACTAACCTAAGGACATCACACACATCCATGCCCGAGGCAGGATTCGAACCTGTGACCGTAGCGGTCGAGCGTAAATTTCAGTCTCCCTTAACTACATGTATGATTTCTGTTACTCATCATACATTTTCTTCAATCTCTTCGTTATATGCGGAGCTAGTTGTCACATAATCTTGCACTACTGTGGTAGGCGTGGGCTTCGTGTCTGTCTTGGCCACGAAATGCGTTCGCTATGCTGTTCATAGTAGCTTACCTGCATTTCTGTTTTCTTATTCATTATTAAACCTACTCCTGCAGTAGGTCTCTTTAACTAATCCTTTGAAGTGCCCGATTATATTTAAGTCCGGGGCTTGCAGCTGCTGGATGACATCTAAGATGGGGAGAGGGAGGAAGATTGGGTTTAGCGTCCCGTCAACATCGACATCATTTGAGATGCAGCACAACTTCGGATTATGTCAGGGATAGACAAGGAAATTGGCCGTGCCCTTTCAAAGAAACCATCCCAGCATTTGCTTGGAGCGTTTTAGGAAATTCAAGGAAAACCAAAAGGTGGATGGCAGGACACGGATCTGAACCATCGTCCTCCAGAATGCGAGTCCAGTGTGCTAAGCACTACGCCACCTCGCTCGGTGCTTGCATTTTTTTTTTTTTTTAAATCACTCATTATCTTCATCACAGTCATCCGATTTTGCGGAGTTCTATACTTTACAAGCCTGTACATCCAAATTCACAATTGTGTTTAGGACCGATGTTTCAATTTACTGTTCGCAAGTATTTGACGGACTCTTCACTGGACGCACTACGAACATCCAGAAGACAGCCGACCAGTCGCTTGCTTTAGTGAGCGTGTCTGGAGTTACTACAAATACTGCTGTTGCTAACCGGCGTCGTAATCGACCCAAAGTCTTTGTAAGGAGATGGACAAAGGCGTAGAGTTTCACAAGCTCCAACAAAAATATCATAACATGAGATGAGACGACGCCGAAGGCCAATCGTGCAGTGCGAGCTACGTAAGCCTCTGACGGCAGATGCATCGTTGGGCTAGCTAACCTTTATAATACGAGGGCTATTCAGAGAGTAGGGAACATTTTGGCATTAAAAAAAGACTAAGTACACGAAATACATTTTATTATACACATTTGAAAGAGCGACTGACGTACTACTTTTCCACATAGTAACCAAACACTTTGAGGCACTTATCATGGCGGTGGACAAGGTTTGAAAGACTTTCGTCGTAAAAATTCTGCTGCCTGAGAAATCAGTCAGTGAGTCACACCCGCCTCGAGTTCCACGTCGTCATCAAAGCACTGCATTGCTAGCCAGTTCTTCATCTTGGGAAACAAGTAGAAGTCGCTTAGTGCCAGATCGGGGCTGTAGGGCTGATGAGGGAAAATTTCGCATTTGAATGAAGGGATCCTTAGTGCGGTTAGCCGTGTGAGGTCGGGCCTTGTCGTGCAAAAACAAAATTTTGGACGTCATCTTTCCTCTGTGTTTGTTTGGAACTGCTCTTCTAAGGCTGTTCAAAGTTTGACAATACCAGGCAGAACTTATGGTTGCTCCACGTTCGAGACGAAGCACGCCTTACCTGTCGCAAAACACTGTCGCCATCAACTTCCTTGCTGACAAGGTTTGCAAACATTTTCTTGTTTTTTGGGGAGACCTTGTGTGCCCCCACTCCATTGACTGTAATTTAGTCTCGCAATTGACGTGTTTCACCCAAGTCTCCTCACCAGTTACAATTCGATCCACTAGTCAATAGTCATGTTTGTGGTAGGCCTCCAGAAATGTCAGTGTTGCCCACATTCGCTGTCCTTTATGGTGCTCTGTAAACATTTTGGGCACCCATCGTTCATAAAATTTGTGGTAGCCTAGCTTTTGAGTGACAATTTCAAACAACAAAGTCTGTGAAACTTGTGGAAAAGAAAGCTCCGTTACTGTGAAGCGACAGTTTTGACGAATCGTTTCATGAACTTTAGCGACAAAATCGTCAGTCACAATGCTCGGGCATCCTCTCTTCTCGTCATCGTGAACGTTGGTTCGGCCATTTTTAAACCGAGTGCAGCATTTCGGGACGGAACATTCACTCATTTCGTTGTTTCCGTACAGTTCACGATAAATTTCTAAAGGTTTTAGGTTTTTTGCCAACAAAAACCGTATCACAGACCGCATCTCACAACTGGTGGGATTTTCGATTGCAGCGAACATTTCAAATTCGAATATCGGAAAAACCAGACGTCCAGAGACGTTCCCGCTGTCGCGGATGGATGCCGACTGAGCTGCCGAGCACGCACGTACCAAAATATGTACGATCGGAGCACGTCTAGCGGCGTCAGGCGGAAACGTTCCGTACTTTCTGAATAGTCCTCGTAAAACGTAATTATATTACCAACTTACATAGTTAATTCAGCACTGTAAATAGGAAATCGTTTAACATTTCATACAGTTCAATGTGGTTAGGTGTTACTAGGAGACCGATTCCGCATAGAGGGATGCCTAGTTCGTCGAGCTGCTGCTGTGTCCTGATGTTGACACCAGCTCACCGATTTGTCGTTCCTACTAGGTACGTAGTTCGTTGACCTGTTTGGTTACCGATACTAACACGAATTTAGTTGAAGGCTGTGTCTAATGCTATGAGTAAAAAATCCATAAAAATTTCTTCAAGTTTTGTTGTTTTCCTTGTCTTCTCATGTTAGTCCCATATTTAAATTAGAAACTGTAATTTCTCACTACGTTGCAAGTGATAAAAGGACTGCTCTCTGCGGGAGACTATCCTTGTGGTGGCAGATCTCTTGCAGGCCTGAAGTCTGGTACCGTGATTGCTGTCGTGGCGAAATGGTTTGGCGTGATTCTGTTTACCACACTGGGTATTAGTTTACTATTTTATCTAACGTCCGCGACCGTTCAACACAGATTCATGAGTTCCAAGTACCTGGTCCACTGTAAATGCCGCAGATGTCCGTCCTGACTGGATGTAGGCCTGCTAGTTTTTATTGGTCGGTATCCTACCATTAACAAGAATGTACCACGTGCTACGGACTTCTGGTGATATAGAAAACGCGCTCAGGCATTTTCCCATATGATGCTCCACCGGTGCTGCACAACCTTTGTGTCAGTGGTATGGTCGAATGGATTGCCACTGACTGCGTCATATACTTTCTTTGCTGTCTTCTATTCTTACTTAATGGCGTTACCAATTATGTAGCTCCTCTATATGTAATATTGTCTCATGTAGCCGACTGAAAATTGAAACTCTGTGTTGTCCATATGTGCTGTTTCGACCTCTAATCAGTATTTCTCGAACAACTCCACTGTCGATCTGGCCGGGTTGTTTTCTATCAAACTAGTCGTCCCGTGAAACTGTTGAGCAGCCCACTTTAACATGAAACCCATTAGGCTAAGGCATCTTTCTTCTGATTTTAGAGTGCACGTAGTTTATGCAAACTTAAAAATTTCTCCCCACTACAACAGCCCGGAGACCGCCTATATTACGTCTCGTCCTAGTTCTTCGGGCGGGTTTAGAATTTGGCTTTTAAACCAAGAATTTGAAAGTAAATTTACATATAATAATTTCACCTTCTCTCTCAGTACCAGATTTCTTGTTGAGTTTGCTCTCGTTATAGTTCTGGTGAAACATAATATTGTTAGCCTGTTGCAAGCTGCAATTTTAAGAATAGGGAATTGGCCATGTGCTCTGAGTTATTTATGGTTATTTTTTATTCCGAACCGACCCACTGGAGCGGTTCTGCGTTTCTCCCAAAAGGTATGAGCACAATTTTCTTAGGATTTACCGTTGAACCTGATGTTATTTCGTACTGATTTAAATCTTCCTTTAGCTTGTCCTTGTCTTGGACATGCAAAGTAAATATTCCTACAGTGTCTGCGTAACCCTTAGAAACTGTGCGTGAGTTTCCCGTGCTCAGACCGGAGCAAAAAAGAAATAGTGCCATAGATATCGGTAGCACTTGTTTTACTGAGCATTTGACATGAAATGCATCTGTTGCATCACTCAAGAATTCGGAATCTGCCAGCAGATTCAAAACTGCAACCCTACATTCATGTTCATATCCTAGGGTGTTTACGACTGCCGAGAGATATTCATGGCAGACATTGTCGAATGCCCTATGTAGTCTGTTGTTGTTATTGTTGTGGGAGTATAGTTGGCTGTTGCATGTCAAATGCAGTCGCGGTACGTCAAAACTGTTCTGAATTTTGATATCTCTAGTACGGCTCGAGTTTGGATTGCACAAATAATTTTGTTTGTGACCGACTTTAGGCGTTCGGCAAGGCATCGGGCTTGCATTTTACAGTCGCAGTTGAGAAATGTGATGGGAAAATGATTATCGATTCCGTACTGATTTTAACTTTTTGGGATTAGGACGGTTCGACTTTCGGGGAATTGTCCTGTGTCATATTTTCCACGTGTGACTTCGCTTATGATTTACAGTAAGGTATCTTAAATATTTTACAGTTCTAGTTATAATTCCACTAGTAGGCCTTCAGTTCCGGGTGATTTTCATTCGGACTCGCGTTCAGTACCTCGCCGTCGTCAGTGACACATTCGTTGCGTTGGAATCTGTACGTGTTCGCACGGATTCGTGGCCCGTCGTACGGGAGACTAGTGGTCGATTTTTTCAGAGATTCTGTAAAATACTGCAGTATTTTATATCAACGCCGTGCAGTGTTTCGATGCCTCCACCGTTTGGTTTTAGTAGTTAGGTGCTTTTCTTTCGTCGTTGCTTGGTTCTCGCGCAATGTAAGTGGTATATTGATTAGTGAAAAGAGCTTTTTGTAATCCCTTGTGTTTCTGATTGGCGATATTTAACCACGCCAGGAAGGTGTGTGAGGCAAATATATGGGCAGTGGTCTCAAAAAACTTGTTAGTAACACTTGGCAGTCGACTATTAGGTTGGAACTGCAAGAATATATGTGAAGACGGTCAATTCTGCTTCGTCTTTGTGGGTAGTGGAAGGTACTGCGTCAATTAAGCAGCAGCTACGTGTCTACTAGGTGCAATTTATCAACCAGACTCTAGACCTAGAGACATGTGTTCACTATGGGGACCTGGTCTTCATCGGACAGCACACTGTTATAGTTCCCTCCCATAACTGTTCACTCAGTGTGGCTTTGAAGCAATTACAGGTTTCTCTAGAGAATAAATAACCCCACACTTGTCTTTTCTCTGTGCCTGAGGACGCATGGATATTAACAAAGCGCGGCCTATCGATTGTGTACACACTCCTTTCTCCACTAGATAAAGAAGTTACATGTGTGACTTTCATTTCTGGCTTCACGAAGATCGCCATTCCTCATTTAGATTCGAGCCTATATTTGAGTCAACTTCCCGGTAGCTTTTCTATACTGTTCTGTATCGCTTTCTGTAACAATATGACATCAGCTCTGTTATTGATGTACAGTCTGCTTGTCCCAACATTTCGGTCAACTGAAGAATAGGGTACAACCCATCGGCTTTGACAAATGACGTCGTAGTTTACTCATAGAGTATTTTCGAGCCTTAGATAATAAATCGGTTATCTTCTGTGGTGAGGCGTCATCATAGTAAATTGAAATAAATGAATGTGTGGTTGAAAGACAGGGCTAGAATTTGTGTACTATATTTGTCTCTTGTATTAATTTAAATCATTTGATCGTTCCAATTCATTCGGTGCTCATTTTCATTCTTAATGAGTCTGAGATATGTTGGAAGAATTGTTTTTCATTCTTGACGAGATTTGCTTTCTGATTTTCGTTTGTGGGTATGGATTTATCTATTCCTATGAAAATGGAAGACGTGAAGTAGGGTTAGTCAACAGCAGTACGGAATACAGATTTTACAATTGTAATTTCTTTTAGCTTTCTCTAGCGCTAGTATTCTAAGATGCTACTCCAGGCGGGTGTAAAATGAATGCGTGCAACGTAAAATACTGAACGTGAAAATCAAGATTTGGCTCTGTCTGACTACCCCTGACGCATATCTTAGGATCTCTTAGTTGTGATATTATTTCCTCCTACTTGTAGTTTAACATATAAATTACAAACTAAACATAAATGAATGATTAAGGGAACTGGTAACTACTAAATTATAAATGTTGTCTCTGATTATACATTTATTGTATATTAAAAACCCCTTTATATTACAAATGTTTATATTTCCTCATTAATATTACTCATCAATTGCCCAAATATGCCCCTTTTTTGACTACACGACCTAATATAAGTAACACTAAACGACTGCCATCATCTACGTACCGAACACTAGAAGACACTACTTTCAAAGATGATCTATAGTGGTGTGCAACCTCAGTGGAAATAAATCTTACATGATCACAGTTGTTTAGCCTTATAGCGCTAATAAGCCTGAGCAATTAGCAATATCACCGTATGTACTGCATCCGGTGCATCGGAGTGATGGTTCTCGTACAGGTCTGCGACGATGGAAGAACTCGAGGCACAAAATAAAGTCTTTCAAACACTAGGACGGCAGAAGGCTGTCCTCTGACTAGTATAATCTAATACTGTTTTCTCCTCTGCGTGTTCTACAGACAAGAAACGCGAATTCCTAGCCACACGGTCGGTATTCGAATAACGTCCCTATGTAAGTATAGACACTGTAAGTGATCTCAATCACTGAACGCTGCATAGTCAACGACGACTCCCTGCCCAAAGGCAAAGTCCAGAATCATATAAGTTTGCAACAGTACAGTGCCTAAACGTCCTAACTACAAAATCTCCTCAGAGGAAAGACAGCAAGTCCGTCTGTACAAACATAAGCTGATACTGAGCGACCATCAAACACAGGAGCTCAGAATGGAAGACCTCTTTCTCCCCACCACTGGCTTCCCAGCAAAGCCCGGCTCCCCTCCCTCTTAACTGCCGAGGGAGAATCATCTTCTCGAAATCACGGTATATTCTCCCTCTGTACAGATTTTTCAGAACGCCGACCAACCATATTTTAGTCTTTTGTCGTCCGGTGTGGAAGGTTTGCGAGGAAATACCTATCCTCGTTAATTAGGAATTAGGAATGGTACGCTTCACAGAGTCAATATCCTCGGAAATAAACCAGCCTGCGTTATTTTCGATGTAACACTTCCTCGTTCCTCTCTGCTGCGTCCAAGATTTTCATGGTTTCCGAAGTATTATCCGGCTATCCTTCCGGTCCCGCTACAAATCTGGCCAGCCGCCGCTGTATTGTGCTTCAACGATCAGGTGCCCCGACTGTCCGTCTTAGCTACTACCTGTGTCAAGCAGGACCAACACATCTGTGAGAGCTTTTCCACCCAGGGCTCGAGTTACGCCTGCTGCTTCATTTCCACTGGAGTTCCAACCTCAACTAGTACAGGCAATCATTCATTACGCTGTTTTGATATTAAAAACACTCCGTCACCTTTGATGCACTAAGCGTTAGCAACTACACTCCTGGAAATTGAAATAAGAACACCGTGAATTCATTGTCCCAGGAAGGGGAAACTTTATTGACACATTCCTGGGGTCAGATACATCACATGATAACACTGACAGAACCACAGGCACATAGACACAGGCAACAGAACATGCACAATGTCGGCACTAGTACAGTGTATATCCACCTTTCGCAGCAATGCAGGCTGCTATTCTCCCATAGAGACGATCGTAGAGATGCTGGATGTAGTCCTGTGGAACGGCTTGCCATGCCATTTCCACCTGGCGCCTCAGTTGGACCAGCGTTCGTGCTGGACGTGCAGACCGCGTGAGACGACGCTTCATCCAGTCCCAAACATGCTCAATGGGGGACAGATCCGGAGATCTTGCTGGCCAGGGTAGTTGACTTACACCTTCTAGAGCACGTTGGGTGGCACGGGATACATGCGGACGTGCATTGTCCTGTTGGAACAGCAAGTTCCCTTGCCGGTCTAGGAATGGTAGAACGATGGGTTCGATGACGGTTTGGATGTACCGTGCACTATTCAGTGTCCCCTCGACGATCACCAGTGGTGTACGGCCAGTGTAGGAGATCGCTCCCCACACCATGATGCCGGGTTTTGGCCCTGTGTGCCTCGGTCGTATGCAGTCCTGATTGTGGCGCTCACCTGCACGGCGCCAAACACGCATACGACCATCATTGGCACCAAGGCAGAAGCGACTCTCATCGCTGAAGACGACACGTCTCCATTCGTCCCTCCATTCACGCCTGTCGCGACACCACTGGAGGCGGGCTGCACGATGTTGGGGCGTGAGCGGAAGACGGCCTAACGGTGTGCGGGACCGTAGCCCAGCTTCATGGAGACGGTTGCGAATGGTCCTCGCCGGTACCCCAGGAGCAACAGTGTCCCTAATTTGCTGGGAAGTGGCGGTGCGGTCCCCTACGGCACTGCGTAGGATCCTACGGTCTTGGCGTGCATCCGTGCGTCGCTGTGGTCCGGTCCCAGGTCGACGGGCACGTGCACCTTCCGCCGACCACTGGCGACAACATCGATGTACTGTGGAGACCTCACGCCCCACGTGTTGAGAAATTCGGCGGTACGTCCACCCGGCCTCCCGCATGCCCACTATACGCCCTCGCTCAAAGTCCGTCAACTGCACATACGGTTCACGTCCACGCTGTCGCGGCATGCTACCAGTGTTAAAGACTGCGATGGAGCTCCGTTTGCCACGGCAAACTGGCTGACACTGACAGCGGCGGTGCACAAATGCTGCGCAGCTAGCGCCATTCGACGGCCAACACCGCGGTTCCTGGTGTGTCCGCTGTGCCGTGCGTGTGATCATTGCTTGTACAGCCCTCTCGCAGTGTCCGGAGCAAGTATGGTGGGTCTGACACACCGGTGTCAATGTGTTCTTTTTTCCATTTCCAGGAGTGTATTTACAATGTGTACGTTACTATGTCAGCCTTCTTTAAATATTGATATATGCGATGTACAACCTAGTTCCGTTTGTAAATCACGGCAAAGTATGTAGATGAGTGCTTGTAAAGTGCGAAATTATAGCGACCGTACAGTGTTGCCACGATATTTTCCAGTTGATACTAGAATTATCGAAGGTGAAAAGACCAAATACGATAAATCTGTAACCCGCACTTCAGTTGACATATATAGGTCAGCTGGAGAATGTGATAGTAGTGCTAGCAAACACGAAAAAAGCGACATACGTAACAGTGGCATTCTGCAGCTCAGTTGGACTACGAAGGCAGTATCCTGTTCTTCAGTCGACCTATATAGGTGAACAGAACTACGGGTTACAAATTTTATGTATGTCGCTATTTTTCGCCTTCGTTGGTACTAGTATCCTAGTCTTTAGTTTATAGGTCAACTAAAGTATCTGATACAGATTTTATGTATCTTAAGTTTCCGCCTTCGCTAACACTCGTATCCTATTCTTCCGTTGATCTAGATATATCAGCTGAAGTACAGGATACTAATTTTACTGTTCTAGTTTTTTTCGGCGTCGCTAGTGCTACTATGACAATTTTCTGTCGATACTATTAGTATCTAAGATGAAAAAAATATATCCCATACTTCAGTTGGCCTATATAGGTGAAATGAACTACTGGATACACATTTTATGCATGTCGCCTTTTTTCACATTCGCGTAGCTCAGCTGAGGTACAGGATGCCAATGTTACATACGGTGATTTCTTCCTCTTCGCTATTATTAGTATCCTATTCATCAGCTGACCATTACAGGTAAGCTGAAGTATGGGATACAAATTTTACATATTTCGGTCTTTTCACTTTTGCTAATACTAGTATCAAGTGAAGAATAGGATGCTAGCAGCAGTGGAGACGAAAAAAAGCTAAGCCTGTAAAATTTGTGTCCGTACTTCAGTTGACCACCATAGGTCAGCTGAAAAATAGGATACTATTACTAGAGAAAGCGAAATGTCGACATAGGTGAAATTTCTATTTCATACTGCAATTAACCTATACAGATCAACTGAAGTTCTGGATACAACTCATATATGTCTACTGAGGTACTCCGTGCTAACGTTACTTCTGTTCCTCTTCTTTCTTTCTTCTTTGCACGAGTATCTCATTATTTAGTTGAGCTATATAGGTAGGTGAAGAACAGGATACCCAGACCTAAAGATGCGATATACTTAACAGCATGTTCGAAATATGAACGTACGTCATAGCGTCTATCATCTGTTCTCTCAGTCCTTAATTCTTTTTTCTCTCAACATTGGTCTTCGCTACAAGATCTGTGCAACACATTACCTCTGGTAATTTATGATGTCACTGGTCAAGCCAATTATGTCGAATCAGCGCATTTCGCTTGCGGGAGATGCGTTTACTCCGAGAAATATAGTTGCTCCGTGGCGCGCTGTCGGCTACAGTAAAAATTATGGGATCGAAAAAAGACGCGCTATAGAGAAGTGTGAATGTATCGACCAATGGGACTCAGATGCGGATATTTGTCAATTGTTGGGCACCATTTTGTAAAAAAATTAACTGGTACAGAGTTGTATAAAGAAAGAGAGAGGGATCGGAAATTTTATCATTGTAAACCTATGTGAGAATATACGGAAGTTCTGTAATAGGTAATTCAATCGGTCTCAGTGATTTTTTGAAGGGAATTTCGAGGAAGTTTAAATAGGAGCTTCGGACCATTGGTCGATGATTTTTGTCGGTGGCCTTGCGAGCACGATCAAGGGAATTTAGAAGCGTTTCCTGCAATTAATAGTAATTTGCGAACGGCTACGCATCATGTAACCAAATGTGGACTGACTCATACAGAATCAGTATCCGAGGATCCAATTCGTGAACAGTAACAGTTTAACAGGCGACCGCAGGAACTCAGAAGTGGCTTCTGCTCTACGAGGGTAGCGAGATTTTACCGCTACACATTTAATAATCTTTCTAGATTAAAAGCTTATCGCCGGACATACAATACTGGCCATTAAAATTGCTACACCAAGAAGAAATGCAGATGATAAACGGGCATTCATTGGACAAATATATTATACTAGAAGTGACATTTTATTAAATTTTCACGCAATTTGGGTGCATATATCCTGAGAAATCAGTACCCAGAAAAACCACCTCTGGCCGTAATAACCGCCTTGATACACATGCGCATTGAGTGAAACAGAGCTTGGATGGTGTGTACAGGTACAGCTGCCCATGCAGCTTCAACACGATACCACAGTTCACCAGGAGTTGTGACTGGCGTATTGTGACGAGCCAGTTGTTCGGCCACCATTGACCAGACATTTTCAATTGGTGAGAGATCTGAAGAACGTGCTGTCCAGGTCAGCAGTCGAACATTTTCTATATCCAGAAATGCCTGTACAGGACCTGCAACATGCGGTCATGCACTATCCTGTTGAAATGTAGAGTTTCGCAGGGATCGAATAAGGGTAGAGCCATGGGTCGTAACACATGTGAAATGTAACGTCCACTGTTCAAAGTGCCGTCAATGCGAACAAGAGGTAATCGAGATGTGTAACTAATGGTACCCCATGCAATTACGCCGGGTGATACGCCAGTATGGCGATAAGGAATACACGCTTTCAATGTGGGTTCACCGCGATGTCCCCAAACATGATGCTGTAAACAGAACCTGGATTCATCTGAAAAAATGACGTATTGCCATTCGTGGATCCAGGTTCGTCGTTGAGTACACCATCGCAGGCGCTCTTGTCTGTGATGCAGCGTCAAGGGTAACCGCAGCCATGATCTCCGAGCTGATAGTCCATGTTGCTGCAAAAATCGTCGAACTGTTCGTGCAGATGGTTGTTGCCTTGCAGACGTCCCCATCTGTTGACTCAGGGATCGAGACGTGTCTGCACGATCCGTTAGAGGCATGCGGATAAGATTCCTGCCATCTCGACTGCTAGTGACACGAGGCCGCTGGGATCCAGCACGGCCTTCCGTATTACCCTCCTGAACCCACCGATTCCATATTCTGCTAACAGTCATAGGATCTCGACCAATGCGAGCAGCAATGTCGCGATACGATAAACCGCAATCGCGATAGGCCACAATCCAACCTTTATCAAAGTCGGCAACGTGATGGTACGCATTTCTCCTCCTTACACGAGGCATCACAACAACGTTTCACCAGGCAACGCCGGTCAACTGCTGTTTGTGTATGAGAAATCGGTTGGAAACGTTCCTCATGTCAGCACGTTGTAGGTATCACCACCGGCGCCAACCTTGTGTGAATGCTCTGAAAAGCTAATCATTTTCATATCACAGCACCTTCTTTTTGTCGGTTAAATTTCGCGTCTGTAGTTACGTCATCTTCATGGTGTAGCAATTTTAATCGCCAGTAGCGTATTTGGGCGAAGACTGAATGATACATGCTCATTTTGTTTAAAACTGTGGAGGTACAACAAGGAAAGTAATTCGTGGTCTAATAACAGAGACTTTCAAGCATCAGCAAAAGACGTTTTGCTTATTCACTACACAAGTTTCTCAACTTAGAGCAATACAGACAGTGTTGCATCTCTGCAATTACTTCAAGTTTAATTGTCTTCTTTTCACAATTAATTGCGCCTTCAGTACAATCCCGCACATATACAGGGTGTTAGAAAAAGGTACGGCCAAACTTTCAGGAAACATTCCTCACGCACAAATAAAGAAAAGATGTTATGTGGACATGTGTCCGGCAACGCTTAATTTCCATGTTAGAGCTCATTTTAGTGTCGTCAGTATGTGATCGAATTGTAAATTTTCACAATCAACATGTGTGGGCTGACGAGAATCCGCACGCAATTGTACAATCACGTCATCAACACAGATTTTCTGTGAACGTTTGGGCAGGCATTGTTGGTGATGTCTTGATAGGGCCCCATGTTCTTCCACCTACGCTCAATGGAGCACGTTATCATGATTTCATACGGGATACTCTACCTGTGCTGCTAGAACATGTGCCTTTACAAGTACGACACAACATGTGGTTCATGCGCGATGGAGCTCCTGCACATTTCAGTCGAAGTGTTCGTATGCTTCTCAACAACAGATTCGGTGAGCGATGGATTGGTAGAGGCGGACCGTTTCCATGGCCTCCACGCTCTCCTGACCTCAACCCTCTTCACTTTCATTTATGGGGTCATTTGAAAGCTCTTGTCTACGCAACCCCTGTACCAAAAGTAGAGCCGGCCGAAGTGGCGCTACGGTCGCACGTTCGAATCCTGCCTCGGGCATGGATATTTGTGATATCTTTAGGTTAGTTAGGTTTAACTAGTTCTAAGTTCTAGGGGACTAATGACCTCAGCAGTTGAGTCCCATAGTGCTCAGAGCCATTTTGAATCAAATGTAGAGACTCTTCGGGCTCGTATTGTTGACGTCTGTGATACAATATGCCATTCTCCAGGGCTGCATCAGAGCATCAGGGATTCCATGCGACGGAGGGTGGATGCATGTATCCTCGCTAACGGAGGACATTTTGAACATTTCCTGTAACAAAGTGTTTGAAGTCACGCCTGTATGTTATGTTGGTATGTGTTTCCATTCCATGATTAATGTGATTTGAAGAGAAGTAATAAAATGAGCTCTAACATGGAAAGTAAGCGTTTCCGGACACATGTCCACATAACGTATTTTCTTTCTTTGTGTGTGAGGAATGTTTCCTGAAAGTTTGGCCGTACGTTTTTGTAACACCCTGTATACAACGATATACACATATGTAATAGGAGATATACCGTAATGTTAATAGAAAGGATATTGCTCCCGTGCATTTCAACTGGAGAATGCATTGGACTGTTGAATTGCAACTATAACAGATACTCAGTTCTAATGACTGAGTTAATATGGACGGTTTATTTGTCCATAGATAGCAGTTACTTCAAATTTTCCATGACGGTTATATGTACCCGTATCTTTTATTCAACTTAAAGGGTAACTACTTAAATAATAAACAATATGAAACAATGCACATGTTGACGTATGGAACAATATCTTAACAGCGAATTTTGAAATCGCTTTCAGATATAATTTTTTTATTAAACTTGTCGATCGTCTGCCACATATACTTTTTCGGAATCTCATTGCCGGCGGTGTCTTTCTCATCCTCTGGCTTGCTGTATTTTGTCGGCAAAGGTGTCGACGGGGCCCAGTCAGGTATACCTTCTTCCGACTGCTCAGTGGTATTTATCTTTGTTCGTTTGAGATGCGCCTCCGACATTTTGTGCTTCTGCTTCTGCTCTACCGTCTCTTCTTGCACAGCTAATATTTTGCTCTTGTCCTTTTTACGTCTGATGGCTGTGTGAGGTTTTCAGTCGCAGACATATTATATTCGCAACTATTATCTCGGAGACTTCCATAGCATCTTCTTTAACAGCATCTGAAGGTTTCAGACGTTACACGACTGTCTGCGCGTTCGTCTGTTCGTCGTGGTGCTCCTGTTCTGCTGCCTTGTATATTGTCATGGGCAACGTCATCAGAGCGCTTGGCATGCCTCCCTGTGTTGGCCGGCTGCTTATTTGCGATGAATGCCTTTCCTGGGGCGTGTAGCACGCGCACTTGAGCCACTGCCACACTTTTTTTTTTTTTTTTTTTTTTTGCACTGTTGCCTGCGTTGTTTCGCGAGGAAACTGTACGCGTTTCCTATTCGTTCAATTCGCTCGAGCTACATATCGAGCAAGTCTGTGGCTCTCCATTATGCGGAAACCCGATGTCCAGGTACAGTTAGGAACGAGGGGATTTTTTTAGTCCATACATATGTCTCTGACGCCGTTGCCCTACTTTATACCTAAATGAAGCACCCCCATTTTTGTTGATTAACGAACAATGCTGTTCCACATTGTCCAAAGTACAGGGTTTACATAAAGTCCGGGAACACTTTCAATTATTTATTGCACAAGAACTAAACATTGTGCAGATGTCATACATATTGCATTTTTAAGAGGAACTCTGGAAGCTTTTCTTTACGAATATGCGATATGAGAACCGTGAGTGACCCGGCAGACTTCAATACGCAGATAAAATTCTTGCCATCCCGTCCCAGCATGGGGCATCGTCGACTGTGGCTCTAATTTGAATGGTTTCTTAGAAAGCTTCTGGCGCCGAACTTTTCACACTGACACTGGAGCCATTTCGAGTTCACTGGATGCACGACTCATCGATTTCTTTGGACTCCTTATGAATGTCTCTTGTATGCGCTCCACATTCACTTCACTCAAACTGGGACGTCCGCTTCCCTTTGCCAGGCAGAAACAACTCGTTGTAACGGATTTGTTGCGCCATTGGTAAATGGCCTTCCTTGTCGGCGACTTCTTACCCTACTTGGTTCTAAACATCCGTTGGACAGCTGCAGCAAACTTGTTTTTGTCGAACTCTAAAACATAGAAAGCTTGCTCCGCACTTGAACTCGCTATGTTTGCGACTACCGCTGACTACCGGCAGATTACCAAACTGCGCTGTGGCGCTATACATGGTAAAAAAACTTTCTGCGTTTGTTTTAAAAATGACATATGTATGATATCTGTACAATATTTGGTTCTTGTGCAATAAATAATTGAAAGTATTCCAGACTTTATGTACACTCTGTATCTAGCAGTTGGCTCATTCGGGGATTCGAACAGGAAGTTGATACCCCTTCTATTTTGAATTCCGTAGGCAGTATACAGTACTGTTTCGTCACTTAGAGAACGGTCAGTATATAAAATTTTCTTTTCTCTGCCTCGTGATGACTGGGTGTTGTGTGATGTCCTTAGGTTATTTAGGTTTAAGTAGTTCTAAGTTCTAGGGGACTGATGACCATAGATGTTAAGTCCCATAGTGCTCAGAACCATTTGAACCATTATTTAAATAAAATTTTCCTCTTTCCACCATTGTTTGTGACTAGTCTTTCACAAAAGCCATCTTTGTTGATTTTCATAAAAATGGAATTCTGTATATAATCCAGTGGGAGCCCTACTAGGTTATCGTTGGATGTCTTTAATTCCTGATGTATCTGTTCACGAATTTCGTAGGCGGGCCTCGTTCCTGTCAAATACACTCTGAATAGTCGCTGTTTTGTTCTAAGATTCCACTATATTTACAGACTGCCTGCCAACAGAGCGTACGATAACACTCCTAAGCAACAAGCTTCCGCCAGTGAGCGCTGGAAAGTCAACATCCGGCGCAGCGATCGGCGGAGACGGATCTGTACACTGCCAGTGATCGAGCACTTCTCCAAATAACGTAACACATTGAAGACTCTTAGAGCAGCGAACTCTTTAAAATATTTCTGGAGTGTCTCGCTACTGAGACTCGAAGCCACATCTCCAGTGCATCGCAGTAGGATAGTCTTGTGGCCGAACGAAGAAGGGGGTGCGTTAGCTGCGTCATGGAAACTCCGGTCAGCAACAACATAAACTGAAACTGACGCCAAGATAAACTTTTAGTTTCAATGCGTAAGTTACAATACACCCCAAGGGGTCTATTGTTATTCGTCTATAAGATATTACCTTTTGGTGTCTGATGAATCTTTCTGAAACCGAGCAAGGTGAAACCCAAAGTCATAAAGAACCGACTTTGTAGCGAATAATTTTAATACAGCATGTTCGAAACAAAAAAGAGCTCACTCGGTAAGCAGTAATTCCACCTGTCGTTTTTCCTTGCTCACCCGCTCAAATCACGTGACAGGCGCTGATAGGTGTCACAGATACTGCAGTTGCTTGCTGCTTGAAAGTGATACCAGTGTCATTTCGTGGAACTCTGAATTATTCAAGTGGAGTATGCCATATTCTGGTAATGTACTATAGGTGAAGTTTACATTCTTAGTTTTTTGTTTAAGAAGCCTCGTGAAATTTGCCACGAGTAATTTCCGAATCCCTGCAAAAAGTTGTGTCCTGAAGCTCTTATTACCTTCGTGACAATGCGAACATTCATACTATTCCCTGCTGGCTCCCGGAAAACTCTCATACTGTGCATCGAATTCCTCTTCATGACTAAGTAATTGGTGTTTGCTGCACGGCTTCTGGGAATCGAAGTACTGCTCTTTGAAATGACTGTCAATACGTATGTTTATCGTCAAACTTCTCGAGTAATTCTACACTTTATTAAAGAACGTGAGAGTCAGTAAGATGTGCTTAATTCGGAAAGCCTTCATATAAGAGCGGAGAGTAAGCAAAGATTTGTTCATTCCGAGTTCATCGAAACAGTCTGCTTGTGATTGTTATCTGTAGGCATACATCACAGCGAAAATGTACGAGAAGACAGCCCTACAACGAAAGATAAACTGAAGGCAAAGTGCTGATATGTGCAGTTGGGCCCTTAAAATTAAAAGGGGGACTGAGTGTATTTTGATTACCAGTTCAATATGTAGACATTTATTGGTAACATAAGTAAATTGCATCATAACAACTGGCTACAACAGGGGATTCACAAATAGAATATTTCGAAGACAAATTATTAATAGAGCAAAAAATTCTTAATAAAGACATATATTAAATAAAATGTAAACGTTCTCTGCCCCGTAAGTGCAGAAATTTTTTTAGTAACTGGCATAAAACTACTTTAGAGAAAACGATAGTATTCTTTCTACAAAGATTTCTTCTATCGTTATTTAATGTTAGTAAATAGAAAGAAAACGAAAGTAGTGAAATGGAGCGGAACGCTGTAAGTTGCCTGTGATTGTTGAAATGAGCTGAATGAGCCGAACGTTCCCCACAAAATATTGCCCTCCTTAAAGTGCTCTCTTTCCACATGTATGGTAAAACAATTTTGCAGTACTAAAAACCTTGAGGAATTGTTTAACACAGAAAAGGTAACTTAATTCAAGAGGTAATTAGGTATTTGACACAATTTATTACTTATTAGTGCACAAATTCGATCTGACAGAAGCTAACAGGGTATCCACAAAGCATCTCGTATATTACGTCTCACTGATAAAGCAAGTATATGGATTATGCTGGGCTCTTTCTTGCAATACAGAACACACAAATTGCATGGCATGTCTCACAGTCAATGACAATCCGACGTTCTCCACGAAAACTTACCTCCTGGAATCTGTAGTGGATAGAATAAACTGTCCACCCTCGTTAATGTGACCTCATTGTCAAAAGTCTGAATAAGCACCTGTTGCCGTGGCCACCTGAGCTGGATTTCTCGGATGAGGATCCATGGTAAAAACAGTCCAATAAAGTTTGTACTGTCGATTGGTGAGGGTACGGGAAACTCATTCTGGTGCTCTTGGAGCCATGCACGCACACTGTGAGCTTCGTGACACGTTGCATTGTCCTGCTGGAAGATGCCATCATGTCGAGATAAAAGAAACTGCATCTAGGGATGGCTACAGTCCCCAACAAAAGATGTATATTTGTGTTGATCCATTGCGCCTTCCAGAATTACGAGATCACCCGCGGAACCCCACAGACATCTTCCCAGACCATAGCGCTCCTTCCCTGATTATTCTCAGACGTTCCACATGGAACACATGAATGGTTATCTGACAGATGCAGTGTAGAATGTGATTTATTTGAAAAGTTCACCTGGGTCAAGGATTTTCTCTGCCTCGTGATGACTGGGTGTTGTGTGCTGTCCTTGGGTTAGTTAGGTTTAAGTAGTTCTAAGTTCTGGGGGACTGATGACCACAGATGTTAAGTCCCATAGCGCTCAGAGCCATTTGAACCATTTTGAAAAGTTCACCTGTCGTCACTCAGTGGACGCCCAGTTACGGTACTGGCGTGCAAATCCAGTCTCCGCCTCCTATGAACAGCAGCCAGCATGGATGCATGAAATAGGAGCCTGCTGCGGAGGGCCATACGCAGCAGTATTCGATAAACGGTCGTTGACTAGAAGCTGTTGTTAGCCTCTTGGTTCACCTGGGCGGTCAGCTGCCCAACAGTTACACGCCCATTTACATGTCCGCAGTCGCCATTCGCTCCCCTCATCTATGGCCCATGGTGTACCGCAGTAGCCTTGGCGACGGTTTTGGATAGCGCCAATTATCATACACGATATACTTTAACTACGACTGCACGTGAAGTTTACAGTTTTGTCGTTTGGGAAATGTTTTCACACTTGGCCAGGAAACTACACTACTGGCCATTAAAATTGCTACACCACGAAGATGACGTGCTACAGACGCGAAATTTAACCGACAGGAAGAAGATGCTGTGATATGCAAATGAATACCTTTTCAGATCATTCACACAAGGTTGGCGCCGGTGGCGACACCTACAACGTGCTGACATGAGGAACGTTTCCAACCGATTTCTCATACACAAACAGCAGTTGACCGGCGTTGGCTGGTGAAACGCTGTTGTGATGCCTCGTGTAAGGAGGAGAAATGCGTACCATCACGTTTACGACTTTGATAAAGGTCGGATTGTAGGCTATCAAGATTGCGGTTTATCGTATCGCGACATTGCTCTCGCGTTGGTCGAGATCCAATGACTATTAGCAGAATATGGAATCGGTGGGTTCAGGAGGGTAATACGGAACGCCGTGCTGGATCCCAACGGCCTCGTATCACTAGCAGTCGAGATGACAGGAATCTTATCCGCATGCCTCTAACGGATCGTGCAGACACGTCTCGATCCCTGAGTCAACAGATGGGGACGTTTGCAAGACCATCTGCACGAACAGTTCGACGATGTTTGCAGCATCATGGACTATCAGCTCGGAGACCATGGCTGCAGTTACCCTTGACGCTGCATGACAGACAGGAGCGCCTGCGATGGTGTACTCAACGACGAACCTGGGTGCACGAATGGCCAAACGTCATTGTTTCGGATGAATCCGGGTTCTTTTTACAGCATCATGATGGTCGCATCCGTCTTTGGCGACATCGCGGTGAACCCACATTGGAAGCGTGTGTTCGTCATCGCCATACTGGCGTATCACCCGGCGTGATGGTATAGGCTGCCATTGGTTACACGTCTCGGTCACCTCTTGTTCAAATTGACCGAATTTTGAACAGTGCACGTTACATTTCAGATGTGTTACGACCCGTGGCTTTACCCTTCATTCGATTCCTGCGAAACCCTGTATTTCAGCAGGATAATGCACGACCGCTTGTTGAAGGTCCTGTACGGACCTTTCTAGATACAAAAATTGTTCGACTACGCCCCTGGCCAGCACTTTCTTCAGATCTCTCACCAAATGAAAAGTCTGTTCAATGGTGGGCGAGCAACTGGCTCGTCACAATACGGCAGTCACTACTCTTGATGAACTGTGGTATCGTGTTGAAGCTGCATGGGCAGCTGTGCCTCCACACGCGATCCAAGCTCTGTTTGACTCAATGCCCAGGCGTATCAAGGGCGTTATTACGGCCAGAGGTGGTTGTTCTGGGTACTAATTTCTCAGGATCTATGCACCCAAGTTGCTTAAAAATGTAATCACATGTCAGTTGTAGTATGATATATTTATCCAATGAATACCCGTTTATCATCTGCATTTCTTCTTGGTGTAACAATTTTAATGGCCAGTAGTGTAGTAATCATGCCTTTTCGGACGTGTCTGACATCGACTGCACTGGTGTCCCCTGACACTGTTAGTGCTGCCACCTGCTGTCTATGAGTGGTAATTACACGCTGGCTTGGAACATGTATCAATCAAATTAACGCATTCGGACCCATCGGCTACAATTGTGTACTCTAAATTTAGAGTCTATCAGTTGGAACAAAAGTATTTGCCCTCTGTGGAAACCTTATGTACACACTTGTGTATCATTAGTCTTTTTATTAGGAACAAGTGGTGCCAACTGTTGGGTTGCACTATAAAAATATCAACGAGTCAATGTAGCTTGTGACCGAAAGAATATACCGACGTGAAACGTTGAAAATAGCTGCTAAGGTTCAGTGACCGTGTCAGAATTATATTAGAACAGATAAGCCATCGGTCACAAATATTAAGTCAAAATTGACCAGGTTTCGACGATACTATGAGCGTCGTCTTCAGAATTAAACTAACTGTTCTAAAACATAATAGGAATATAAGACATTAATAAATTAAAGTGTGCACTGACTTAAAGAGATGCAGTACTTACAGGTCACATTCAAAAAAAAAAAAAAAATTAAGCGAGAAAGGCGACGTCATGAAAAGTTGTAAATAAGATAAGATGGCGAGGCACTAAGAGCTGATCTTACATGAGTGAACACGGGTTGCAACAAAACTGAGGTGCCCACGTCATAAAGTGCGGACAAGTAAACACGGTGTTGCTACGAGTGCCATCTAGTAGTCGCAGAAACAACTAGGCAATTGTACATTCAAAATTAGACACATGAAATTGTAATAAAGCTGATTCAGGCATAACGTAAGCACTAATAATAATGAGATGAAGTTACATATTTATCTGCTTTGAACAGATACATTTTGTAACGTGAAAAACGTCAAATATGACATACAAGAAAACAGCAAAGACGTAACAGGAAAATAACATTTCGGCAAACTGCATAAGGAAATCTGAATCAAAGATCAAGCAACGGCTTTATACAGTCGAAAACGTTTTTATTTCGCAGCTGCAGCTGTTCGTTGAGAATGAGGGCATCATGACGGGATAGATGTTTGAAAATCTCCAATTACTCAAAAACATCTAACCAACTCCCCTTATTTTCGGTATGCAGAATATTGCTATGGCCAGTGGCTTTTGGCACGTGTCCAGTAATTAAGAGATGATCGGCAAAGGATGAATTTAGGGGACTGGTGCCGTTTTTTTTTTTTCAAAAGATGTTCTTTATATCTGATGGTGAAAGCACGTCCAGTTTGCCCTATATAACAGGAGGAGTAGGTATCACAGATGATCTTATAAAAGCCAGAACTTTCTGTAAGGGAGCGAAGGGATTTCAAATTATGAATGAAGTTTCTCTTACGATTGTAATTAGTAGAGAAGGCAACATTGCAGTTGGATTTGTTGCGAAGCATGCGCTGAATCGGATAGGAAATGGGTTCTACGAAAGGGATAGAAAAACGTTTCTTTGGGTTAACTTCAGTGCGTGAGGTGCTGAGCGTAGTAGTTCTTCCAGTTTTCTTTTTGAGGATATCGTCCACTATGTTAGGCGTATATTCATTATTGACTGCTATGGTTTTAAGTAAATTAATCTCCTCATTGAACTTTTCCGTTGAAAGTGGTATACAGGTGGCTCGGTGGACGGTAGAGTGAAAAAAGGCAATTTTTTGAGAGTGTGGATGAAAAGAGGAAGCAGGCACGATTTGGTCAGTACACGTTTCTTTTCGAATATATTTACATTGATGTTATTGGCTTCTATTGTAAGCGCTAAGTCTAAGTAATGTAATCAGCGGTTTTCGTTTTCGAGTTCAATAGTGAAAGAAATTATTTCGTGGAGGTCGTTAAAAAGTTTAAATATATGATCATTGCTATCGGCGGGTCCGTTATAGATGACTAGAATATCATGAATGTATCTTGTGTCAGAAGGGATACCTAGTGAAGCGGCTGAGAAACAGTTAAACAGCTTTTTTTTTCCAAGGAATTGATAAAGATGTCGGCAAGGATGCCGGCTGAAATGTTGCCCATAGCGAGCCCATCAGACTGCAGGTACAGTTGTCCGTTGAATTCAAAGTAGTTGTACTTGACAACGGAATTAATGAGATTCATAAAATCGGTAATCTGTTCATCTGATAGATCTTTTTTTAAATTGACATAACTTTTCTTCCACAATGATGAGCGTCTCATGTACCGGGACATTGGTATGAAGATTTTTAATATCTACGGAAAAGAGCTTGGTGTCTGAACTGCATACTAAGATTTAATATTTTGGACCAAATCGTAGCTGTTGGGAACGGAAAAATTATTTTCGAAAACGAAAGATTTTTCAAAGTTTCGTGCAGAAATCGGTCCAAATCGTGATATGCGCTATTCATGCTAGTAGAAACTGGACGTATTGGATGAATAGATTTATGAATTTTCAACTGGGACCGAAGTTTAGGGGGCTGAGGGTTCATATTAATGAGTAGTTTCTTTTGGAAAGGTTATATAAAAAATTTTACATTGTTAATGGCTGACCTCGCTTCTTTCTGTAATTTAGGAGTCGGAACGTCATGGAGCTCCAATATGTTATTTTCACTGAAGAAATTTTCAGTTTTAGAAATATTCTCAGAAATATAAGCAATGACTAGACAACAACCTTTATCGGATTTAGTTATTAAAGCATTTGCAGTTTTAAGTTTATTATTAATGGAAATTACTAAAATTCTGTCGTTATGCGTAGCATTAGCAATGTAGTTGTATTTTTCTCTAGCTCCCCTACAGAAAGTTCTGGCGTTTATAAATCATCTGTGATACCTGCACCTCCTATTACACAGGGCAAACTGGATGTGCTTACACCATCAGATATAAAGAACATCATATGTAAAAAAAACGGCACCAGTCCCCTAAATTCATCCTTTGCCGATAATCTCTTAATTACTGGACACGTGCCTAAATCCACTGGCGATAGCAATATTCTGCATACCGAAAGGAAGCGGCGTATGTTAGATGTTTTAGAGGAATTGGAGATTTTCAAACATCTATCTCGTCGTGATGGCCTCATTCTCACCGAACAGCTGCAGCTGCGAAATAAAAACTTTTTCGGCTGTATAAAGCCGTTGCTTGATCTTTGATTCAGATTTCCTCATGCAGTTTGCCGAAATGTCATTTGCCTGTTACGTCTTTGCTGTTTTCTTGCATGCCATAACTGACGTTTCTTTACGTTGTAAATTGTATCTCTGTTTAAAGCAGATAAATATGTAACTTCATCTTATTATTATTAGTGCTTACGTTATGCTTGAATCAGCTTCATTACAATTTCATATGTCTAATTTTGAATATACAGCAGCGTAGTTGTTTCTGCGGCTACTAGATGTAGTTCGTAATAATACCATGTTTACTTGCCCACACCTTCTAACGTGGGCACCTCACTTTTGTTGCAACCCGTCTTCACTCAGGTACGTGCATCCCTTAGCGGCTCGCCATCTTATGTTATTTACAACTTTTAATGGTGTCGCAATCCGGCTTATATTTTTTTTAGAATGTGACTTGTAAGTACTGCATCTCTTTCCGGTCAGCACACAGTTAAGTTTATTAATGTCTTATACACCTATTATGTTTTAGAACAGTTAGTTTAATTCTGAAGACGACGCTCATAGTAGCGTGGAAACCTGGTCAATTTTGGCTTAATATTTGTGACCGAGGGCTCATTGTTCTAATACAATACCGACGTGGTTGGTTAGTTATATTCCACTGTATGCGTGAATATTATTTTTATGATCGGTTTATTTATTACAACAGTGAATTTATTTATTACAACAGTGAATATTTCAAAATTAGTTATTTTAGTCCTACACAGTACATTTTGAAAGTGGGTACATATTTTTGTATGAACCTTTTGTATGAACCTTGCATTTTAAATCATGAAAAACTGCCTATGGGAATTACTAAAATTAAACTCCGTTCTAACAGGCCTTGGAAGGCCCAACGGTACCGACCCGCCACCTTGCCATCCTCAACCTACAGGTGTCAATGGCTACGGATAGGGAGGGTCATGTGGTCAGTACACTGCTTTCCCGGCTGTAAGTCAGTTTACGAGACCGCTAAGGGCAACACAGCATGAGAGTAAAACTTTCTTCCTCCAAAAATAATTCAAGTCTGTAAGGCTTAATGCGACTGGACCGTGTTGAATACTGTGAACAATCTTTCGATTTTGATAAATCGATGTTGCAAAGTAATTGTTAATAAAAGAACGATCGTACTGATTAGATGCACTCTATTCCATCTCTCTTAAACACAAACTTTAGAGAAACGATTTTAGTATTTAATTTTCAGATGGAAGAACATGTAAATAAATGGCAGAGATATGATGTTAAGGAGTGATTACTGAAAAACAAAAGATGCAACTACTTTCACAGGTAATTTCGTAGCTGATAATGGAAAAGCCGCGTGCTACACATAGGAACGATTCAACAAACACTTCCTCCATAGAGTAGTTATGAAATTACCAAAACCCACGAAACTTCTGGCGAATGAAAGTCCTGTTTGCTTAACTAGATTGCGTATAAAATACACTGTGTAAATAGAACAGAAACGGACCAGTATTCATCGTAACTGCGAGACTCCCTCTGATAACCGTACTGCTTGAGCACTCAAAAGAGGTTCGTTTTCCATTATGGCTGGTCAAGTTTGTAATTACAGAAAAATATTACCGCGTCCTGCAAAGCATGAGAATTATTACACGCATTTGTCACTTCACATACACAAACCCAAGGTTGCACTCATACGTAGCTCTCCTTCCTTTCCAATAACAAAAAGTACATTACGAACCACCGTCAGAGACTCGAGCAGAATAGAGCAATTAAAACTTTGCTTCCTTTGAACCAGCGAAAGGCAAACTGACTTCTCGTTCGCTATTTTTTCCTATAGTCAAAGGCGTCTTCTTCATTTGCGCAACAAACTTCAAATTGCAGATGATAGCTTCAGTTTTTCTCAAAAAAAAAGAAAAGAAAAGAAAATTACAGTAAACATTGGTGATTTCTGTGTACGGTGACAGTAACAGCTGAGGGTTTAATCGAAATACGGATTAACTATTCGATACAGATGAAGCTGCAACAAAACTGCAAACATATTCGTCTACTCACTGTGACTCAATATCGATCGCAGTCTAAACGTAAATCAACGCAGTTCCAGTAAGTACCACCTAAAGATTGTGTAGTACAGTCGGAAACGCGTTTTGGTTGGCTAACAGAATCGGTGAGTGGCGCAGAAATTCTGTTTCTTTATCCTTTCTTTTCTCTTTCTCTCTAGCATAGTCACAGCCTCAAAAGCCACAAGAATTTTTTTTAAAAAAGTTACGTATTGAAAGTCATTACCACAAGTATTTAAATGAAAACAATGATGATTTACTAGAAAACGTTATAATTTATTGCCATTTCATTTTTACAGTGATTTTTTCGACATTTCATTTCTACTGTGTTTTCGTTGGCATTTCATTTTCACAGTGTATCCATGGACATTCACTTCTTGAACTGTTTTCACTTACCTTTAAATAAAGTAAAGTTGGCATATGCTCTGTTTGATCAAAAGTATCCGGACATCTGACTGAAAATGATTTACAAGTTCGCGGTGCCCTCCATCAGTAATGCTGGCCTTCCATATTGTGTAGGCCCACCCTTAGCCCTGATGAGAGCTTCCACTCACTCACGCATGCGTTCAGTCAGGTGCTGCAACGTTTCGTGGGGAATGGCAGCCCGTTCTTCACGGAGTGTTCCACTGAGCAGAGGTATCGATGTCGGTCGGTGAGACCTGGCAAGAAGTCGGCGTTCCAAAACATCCTAAAGGTGTTCTATAGGGTTCAGGTCAGGACGCTGTGCAGGCTAGTCCTTTACAGAAATGTTATTGTCGTGTAACCACTCCGCCACAGATCGTGCCTTATGAATATGTGCTCGATCTTGTTGAAAGGTGGAGTCACCATCCCAGAAATGCTTTTCAACAGTGGGAAGCAAGAAGGTGCTTAAAACGTCAATGTAGGCCTGTGCTGTGATAGTGCCACGCAAAACAACAGACGAGGTCGGCCGGTACGCTTTTGTGCTGTACGTGTCCCTTCACGTTTCCACTTCATTATCACATCGGAAATAGTAGGCCTAGGTAAGCGTAGGAGTGTGTAACTCTCTCGTACAAGTAGCACCCAATTACCTGACCTCGTTCGAAGTCCGTGAGTTCCTCGGAGCGCCCCATTCTGCTCTCTCACGGTGTCAAAAGACTACTGAGGTTGCAGATATGGAGCACTTGGCAGTAGTTGGCAGCACAATGCAGCTAATATGGAAAACGTATGTTTTTGTGTGTGTCCGCATACTTTAGATCACATAGTGTAGGAGGGCTGGCCGCAGCGGCTCGCCCACTTGCACAGCATCGTTGCCGTTTAGTACAGCTACCCTCATCCTATTGTATGAACTTGACACAATTATTTTCTGCAATATTTGTAATGGGTCTTCGTTTGGTTGAAGAAATACAAGTTAAGCAAATCTCCTGTTTGTTGTGTTAACTTGTTGGCTAATTCAGTTCTGGTCCAGTCCAGCTTTTCCATGACGACAATTGCTGCAGCATTCTGCAGCCCACCTCTCTTTAGCATTGTGTACGGAGTTGTACAGAACAAAGCTGGTGTCGAGTATTGGAGCCTACTAGTGACAGTCATCTTACAGCTTTCTTCTTGTTTTGTCGCTTTTTTGGCTGTTTTCTTAGGTTGATTGTCTTCTACATGTGCAGTGCTTTACTTGATTGTTCCCTTTACGTTGTGGGTGCCGCAGTCGCTGCTTTTGCACTCCTTTTTGCTCTCTTTGTGATATTTTTTCCTTTTAGTGTTTGTATTTGTGCATTGCTTAGTAGGCTATGGGTACAACACCGCAATACTGTGTGCAGTTGATCTTACTCAATTTATTCTGTTTCAGAGTCAACAAATGGCGCTATGCTTGAAGTCATGAAGCGGTTCATGACGGACCAGATGACTTCACACAACATGCCGGACTCAACGGGAGTGCCATGGCCTATGTATGTGACGCCTTTCCGTAAGATCGATGAGATGTGGGAGGACTGGACAGAATACCTCGATCAGTTCAATGCCCACAACGCATCACATACCAGGTGCTGACAAACGCTCCTATTTCTTGGCTACGACAGGACTGCCCCAAAATATTTACCACGTCCAACCCTGAAGTAGTACCGCACAAGAATCTGTTGCAGGTGCTTACTAAGTATTATGAGAACAGGGTAGAGGTGGCGGCTGATCATTACAAATTATTTCGATTACGTAAGCAACAACAGCGGACACGCGGTCAGTGAGTGACTGAATTGCAAGAGCTTACTAGACAATGTAGATTCAAATGTGACAGTGGCAAATACTACATTGATGCAATGTTTTGTGGTGCCATCTCGCACAATATCACTGATTCTCGAACTGTGGAACATATTCTTAAATACCTGGACCCATCCTTGCAACAGGTTGTGCAGATTCTTGGCTACCAGGATTCCTACGAAAGTGCAGCAGACAGTTTTGAAGAAGCGCCGGTTTGTTTCTGCAGTTAGGAACGACAAACAGGCCTCGCCACCGGCTAGCAAACAGCGGTCAGGCCGGTGACAGCCGCAGTGCTCCAGTCGACACGTGTCGCGTCCGGCACGTGGTGTGAAATCGTTCAAAGGGTTCAAATGGCTCTGAGCACTATGGGACTTAACTTCTGAGGTCATCAGTCCCCTAGAACTTAGAACTACTTAAACCTAACCAACCCAATCACTTTTTAGAATGTCCCAAACCTCAACGTTGACAATCTCACAACTGGAATACACGTTGGCTCACTGATGTTGACGCTTCCAGCAAAGATCGCCTCGTGGTGTCTATGCACTATAGTACCGCTCGTTACACAATCCGGGCCTTGTCGTCGATCTTTTGCGTCAAGGGATTGCCTGAAGTGGTCGTGACTAACAAGAGATCTCGCTTTATGGCTGCCGAGTTTAAAAAGTTTCGTACCACCTCTGGCATCAACCACATCACGAATGCACCATTCTACCCGCAATCCACCGGTAAAACTGAAAGACTTTGTACGTATATTTAACAAACAGATGAAAAAGCTTCGGGGCCTCTATACTCGATATCAAGATGTACTGCCCTTCTCGTCTTCCTACGGTTTTCAGCCACGCGATGGAGCATCCCCAATGGAACTGTTAATGGCCAGCAGCACTGCACTTTGCATCAGTTGCCTCACCCGAAGGCGGATGAAGCCCGCTCGGCTCAGAGAGGCCAATTATCAAACCAACGATTCGGTCTTTCACAGACTGTATGATGGACAGAAGCGCTGGGAGTGAGGTATCGTTGTAAGATGTATTGAACATTCAACGTTTCTACTGCAGGGACCGAGACGATAGCTGACATTTCACCAGAATCAAATTCGTGTACGTCAAATGCATGACACTGCCACAGGCTATGTATATTGAAATTCTGTGCCTTACTAGGTACAGCAGGCTTCACTGCATCGAGCTTCCAAGAGCCACACGCCGTCTTCGTTGATTGAGGAGCCAATGCAATTCGACGTCCTTTCACAGTCGTCGCCATCTCCACAGCCACTATTGTCTGGGGATGGGCCTCTCTTACGGGTCGCTGTCTCATGTGCCACCTCGGGTCCGTTTGCAGTCATTGAAATGCCTCCATCTTCAACTGCTGCTCTGCCTTTGGATGTGGTGCACTCCCTCTACCCGGTTTTTCAGGTGGTGTTTCCGGGCAGGCTCAGTCTGTATGTTGGGGTGTGGGTGGGAGCTTGGCGCCGGCCTCAGTTTCGACTCTCGTCTCATCATTGCCACCTGTATCCAACTCCCCCCCCCCCTAATCGTCCTTTGGTCATCTGGTGAATAGCAGTGAGGAAGTTTGAGGGGAGAGATGTAGTATCACTTCCTGATGCCACCCCACTGGCATTCTACAGCTGGCAGTGGAACAGCAAGTTTCTATCTGATGCCGATAGGAGTTACACGGAATCTGGCGGACCCAATGGTGCATGCCTGCTAAGCCACGCCTCCAGCGGCTCTGTACTATGAGACCCCTCTTCCGCTACAATACAGGAGGGTCGGTGGCAGCGGCTTGACCACTTGCACTAGGAGTCTCTTCGCTATGGCCCTATCATTTGTGATTATTACAATGAGCCGAACAGTGCATGCCATTGTTCGAGCTGGTCTCTAACTCTTGTTTCAATATTTGTAATGAGTCTCAGTTTGCTTGGAGAAATGCATGTTAAGTAAATCTTCTGTTTGTTCACTAATCAATTCTGTTCCGGTCTAGCTTTTCTGCGATGTCAGTCGCCACGCCACTGTGTAGCTTATCGTTTTGTATGAATTCGTATAAGACAAGGGGTACTACGCCAATGACACGTGTAACACATGCTGAAGAAACAATAAGAAGGACAGTAACTTTAAGAATCTTTAGGTGGCGATACTGTTTGAGCCGTGGTAAGATTTGCTGTTTTGAAGAGCACTCCGCAGTGCGTAGTGTAAAGCAGTCGCCCTCCGTTTCTGGCGGTGGCGCCGCGGTGGCTATTGCAGGTTTGGTGTCTCCCTCTGGTGGGAAAGGGGAAATGTTGCCTCTTCACGTGCATTTCAGGGGCGCTATGAGCTCGAAATGGGTCATTCAGGGCGAGTGTGGTCAGTTGGTCACCGGGTCAGTGTGGGGCAGTCAGTGTCCGTCTGTCGTCCGTAGTGCTAGTATGTGTTAGGCCGCCAGTCTGCTCGAATTGCTAAGGCGACGGTCATTGGCGGTTGGATCGATCTGTTGGTCGGTCCCGCACTGGGACACAAGATGACCTGTCCGCCTTGAGCGTCGACGCATGTGAGGTCCCCACGTGAATCCAGTGTGCCACGCCGTATAGCGAGGGTTAGTGGCTTTGCGGCCGACGCGAGAGCAACATGAGTCAATGCACGACATCGGTCTGGCCGGCGCGAGCTGCGACGCCGTGAGATGGGAGATCGGTGCGCCTTCCTGCGTCCGTTGAAGCTGCTGGCAGCAGACGGTTCGGGAGAGCGTTTTGGGGGTGCTGCGCCAGGTCTTCGCCAGACATCGCAGTTTATTAAAAGTTAAGTGATTCGTTATGTGTTGTTTCATTTACTTGTTAAATTCTATTGCGTTCTTGGTCAGTCTCTCGTCCCCAGCTTGCTCGTCTGTCTCTTGCCCGCATTTGTTAGGCAATTAGTGTCTGTCTATCGGTCTGCCGTACGTTAATAGCTGCTTCTCTCATGTTTGTCGGATTCGGTGTTAACGAATTTATTGCTTAAGGTGTAAAGGCCGAATTCCAGTAATATGTTTTTATCTTGCCTATCATCTTGAGAGGCGGTATATGTGTAATGTAGAGCATGTTGTACATATTATGTAAGACTGCATTTCATGGGTTTTTATTTAAATGGTCATTTTAGTATATAAAGTTGCCACCCTTCCACCGTAAGATTTTTCTTTTAAAAACAAGTTGCACTTTCGGTGGCAAATAATTTTTTTTTTTTTTTTAATGTGAGTGATTTGTACCATTTTCATCCCTCCTACGGGGTGCGTAGTTTATGTGTTTGTGTGAGTTGTTAAAATTTTTGGTTTAAGGTAATCTGGTGTGTTGCAGATTGGCACCAGTGTAGTCTTTCAGAGGTTGTTGTGAGCGGTCGTGACTACGGCCGTGTTAAAAGGGAGCGGCAAGCTTCTCAGCCCAAAAGCTCATACTGTCAAAAAAAGAAAAAAAATCTGTCTCTGAATAAATTGTAACTTGATATTTAGAGGGTGCTTTCTGATTATAATTCTTAAATCTGTTTTTTTTTTTTAATAAAAAGAAAAGGTATATAAGAATAAAATTTCCATTTGTTGAAATTTAATTTGTTTTCATCAGTTACCCACTGGAAACTACTTCCACGCTCACATAGTGTGATTAAATGTGTTAATGTTCTTGATGAAGCGTTAGTAAATAAAGTAAATTCTTAAGAAAAGATTTTGAAAGTAAATTCACGGTTCACTGTTGAGAACTGAAACTGGTTAAAGCTCATTTTGCAACTCCTACAGCAACTTAGTTCAGCTATATTTGCACTTAGAATCATTGCAAATCTTGGGCAGACACGTTGGCATATTTTGCATATTTTAATTTAACTAATTCATATCTAGTTCTAGGGGATTTAATCTCTAAGAAAGGAAGTCTTCATTGCTTAGAAGCGTGCAGTAGGATCAATATAAGGTGTTCACTCATGATCATCATGAAGATATCTGTTTAAGGAGTTAGTTATTTTTACTACTACTTCACAGTGTATTAATATTCTCCTATAGTTCGTTGTAAACTATTTATTACAGTTCAATAGGATCAACGATGTACATAATTACAATTTCAGAAGGAAAAGTGACATTCATTATTCCACATTAAGGTCGTCTTTAACACAAAGAAAGGAGTGCACAGTGTCTTAATTAAAATTTTTATAACTTACCCAGTCACATAAGTGTCTTACAGACAACAAAGAAAAGCTATAGAACAAACTGAAAAATGTCCTTCTTGAAAACTTATTCTATTCCGCAGTAGAGTTTCTATTATATATCAAAGTTGGTGGGTAGGAATTAGTAACTCATGTATCTACCTAATAATAGAAACAAAAACGAAACATTCAAAAATTTAAGAACTTAAAAATGTTCAACATATAGCCAAGTTAACAAATTAATTTGAATGGGACTATAAAACAACTCGCACCACATTATGAGGATTTATTGTGCAGGTAACGTAAGCAGGCCTTCCATTTGTTATGTGTTAAGGCCAGTGGCTGTACCTTATCTTCGCAGTCTCCATGACCCTGTATTCAACAACATAATGCAATACTGAAGGTTACCTATGCTCTATGGGTCCACCTCGATACAGAGGCTGTTAATGTGTTACCCTGGCCCACTCGTTCTCCGGATCTTGCACCCACTGGATACATGCGGTCATAGACTGCTGAGACACAGGCACTCAGTCACTCGCCAGCAGTTATGATTAATGAATACTAGCACAGAGTTTAAGAAGAATGAAATGCCTTATCCACATCTGCATTCCATGCTTCCAGAGGTGACGGCTCTTGGAACTAAATCTTCAACCCTGTATACTCACAGATCAGCTACGCACTGAGGTAAGGTTGCTATCGACGAGCCACCTAAAGAAAATATGGAATAAAATCGTAGGATATTGTAGTAAATATTTTATTTTCCGAGTAACCTAAGCATTATCTACTGCAATTCGATACGGTAGACACAGAGGCCATAAATATTCAATATTAAAGAAACATTACAAAAATAGAAACGTAAGTCATCGGTCCAATCAAGGCAATTGGTTTCCTTCATTGGCCCAGGCATATTCCCTGATTAGCCTACAGCGTAATTGCTGTTAGATACTATAAACATCCAAACGAATGGCACTACATTTCATATTTTTTATTTTCAGAAATTTTTTGTTGGCGTCTGGAAACGAATAACATGTATTTGAAACCAACAACGCTAAAAGTATAAATGTCGCTTTAAAAGAGGAAAGAAACCATTTTAATCATTATTAAAAAACTTACATAAACTGAAAACTATTACATAAGTTTTGTTCATAGTAGCCTATTTAGGCCTAAGATTGGACAAAATTCCAAGTGTGTCATTCAATGCAACTCGCACGGCATCATTAAACAACAACTAGTCTCCGTGAACAGCACGTAATTTTGTATTGTGAATATGACAAAGTAGAATGAATTGCTCCTACTTTCTAATGATGGCTGCATAAATTTAATCACTATTAAAATATCACTTTGACTTGTAAATAGTTAATACTAGTCGATTGCAAGGACATAGTGCAAATGTTACCTTCTGTCCCTATCGCTTCATTTCTTCGTAGAACGACTAACCACGAAGATTCTACCATATGGTAACACGGGGTACAATTAATGACCGCTGTGATGTGCCTATTTTAATATCCACAGAGAAATCTTACCGACCCAACGATGGAACAAAACCGTCGGATGCACTACACCACGTATTCTTCCTTGTATGTTGTTCATGCGTAATAAGTAAAATTTCGGATTTTGATACCTCTTCTGCCGTCGCAGTTTTAGAGGCCAGTAATGTATTCCGAAGGTCACGAGTCCAGGTGAGACACTGCAGGCACTCGTTCTGTTCGCACAAGCTCTGGCGTCGGTCGTCTGATGCCACAGCCCATTAACGCCCAACATGACCGTACGGCCCTAATGGATACGTTCGTCGTACATTCTGTGTTGATTTCTACGGTTATTTCACGCCGTTTGCTTGTCTGATAGCACTGACAACACGACGCAAACGCCGCTGCTCTCGTTCGTTAAATGAGAGCCGTCGGCACTGCGTTGATCATAGTGAGAGATAATGCCGAAATGGAATCTCGCACACGTCTAACTTCTACTACCATTCCACTTTCAAAGTGTCTTGATTCCCAGCGTGCGACCATTAATCACGTCGGAATCCTTTTCATGAATCACCTGACTACAAATGACAGCTCCCCCAATGCACTGCCCTATTATACCTTGAGCACGTGATACTGCCGCTATGTGTATATGCGCATATCGTTACTCCATGACTTTTGTCACCTCAGTGTATGAACATTGTTCAACGCGGGATTGGATGCTGCCAGGTGGCGGTCACGTGAGGCAGTAAGAGTAGTACATAAGTGGAGCAGAGATGAGTGAGGAGGTGTTCTGTCGGCGAAACGGGATGAAATCTGGGAAGTCACTGACGTAATCGGCTTTGTCAAAGGATAGTCTTTCGTGGCCCTGCCCCTAGGAGCAATCATCTCGGAAATGGCGAATCTTATTTGCTGATCGCGAGCCACTGCTTTGAGCTTCAATGTGGATGAAAACTGGTGAAGCCATGACTAGGCGACAGTGTGTAGAACATCCATACCTCATCGCACAATTTGAAAGTCGGAAGATTGTCCACTGTGTAAAGCAGTATAGTCCACGATGTGTGGTAGTACAATGTAGAATCGCCGGAAGTGATTTAGACACCACCGTTTCGTGTACGTTTTAGAACATGGTGTACCGTAGCAGGGGACTCCTGCGTGCTCCCTTCTCGACTAAACGAGATCGCCAATTACAATTGTAATTGAAGCTGGATCATCGTGATTGGACCATGGATCAGCGGAAGGTTGAAGTTTGGTGGGATGAATCATGTTTCTTGTTACACTATGTCGATGGACGTGTGAGGCGGCTGACCGATATGTGCACAGTGCCACATACTCATGCAGCTGGTCTTTTATGGTGTGGAGGCTTATAAATGGGCTTCGATGGAACCTGTGGTAGTAATCAAAGACACCATTGTGTCTGTGAGCCAGATGAGCATTACTGCGGATAACTTGCTCAATATCTTCGTTGACAGCCATGGTAGCTTCCAGCACAATTATCGTCCGTGCCACAAGCCCAGAATCGTGGTAGAGTGGTTCGATGATGATGATGATGATGATCATGATCATGATGATTGGTTTCTGGGGCGCTCAACGGTGCAGTTATCAGCACCCGTACAAATTCCCAACCTTTGCTCAGTCGAAACTCGCCACATTCATCAATGATGATGAAATAATGAGGACAACACAAACACCCAGTCATCTCGAGGAAGGTGAAAATACCTGACCCCGCCGGGAATCGAACCCGGGACTCCGTGCTCGGGAAGCGAGAACACGACCTCGAGACCACGAGCTGCGGACAGTGTGGTTCGAAGAGTATGGTAGTGAACTCATTTTGAGCTCTCGGTAACAAGGTCACCTGGTCTGAATTTAGTGAAAAAGATCAAGCAACAGATAGGGGCCCACAGTGCACCAGTTGGTATTTTAATAGCTGAGTGACCTAAACATGCGGCGTCGTATACCTCCAGCAACATACAAAAGTCATATATAATGCCTGCCACACACTGTAATGCGCTTAAGACTCTTTTAAAGGGATGGTAATACTCTTTGATTCAGAAGTGAAAATCTGTTCATTTGAGATGTCAACACTCTCAAAATTATGAGGCCTAACATAGGACTTAGTCACGATGCTAAGAGCACTTTGCACCTTTTTTTTTTTTTTTTTAGAGAAACTTGGTCATCCTGCCTGTGTCCAATCCCAAGTGCCATTTGTCACGTACCAATGTAAATCCGTCGTTGGGAGACAGTATGGTTCGCCCTACGGTACATGCAATGGACGTACGAGTGGGAAGAGAGATTGTTCTCGTGGCACTTGAGTGCTACAGGGTGTGACAATGCCCCAGCGTCTATAGCGTCTCTTAGGGCCGAGTCAGGCAATTTTCAGACTGGCCCTACTAACAAATCTCGCTGATAATGGCAGCGGCCAATCAGACTGAATGTTAGTGGACACAGCTGTCCAGGTTTTTTGAAACGCGCTGTATTTACACGTTCGTCGAGTAAGTGAAGGGAGTACTAAGATAAAACGAAAAATCTGTATCACATGTCGCAGTCTCTTCAAGAAACTATGGCGTTTTGTATGAAATAGCTGAAAAATTTTACACAAACAGCAAGTGTTAAGAGGAGTGAATATTATCGAACATTAAGTTTATTAAATCAGCATTTCAAAATAATGACACTAATTCTTTGCAGGAGAAGTGAGAAACTCGTAGAAGCCGACGTTGAGGAAGAGCAATTTCTGTTTGTGAGCAATACTGACCATATATTTACAGCCTCTGTAATTAGAAGAAAGCCTTTTTACAAAGTTAGCAGGGATAAGATACAGGAAACGGTAAGTTATTAATAACATGTACAAAAACCGTCCTGCGGCACTAGAAAGTGGAGCATTAGTTGAGGGGAGAATGAACGTTGTAGCCTACTCTCATTGTTGTTCAGTAATTACGTTGAGTAGTTAATAAAGTGGACAAGGAGAAATTTGGAAAGTGAACTGAGGTTCAGAAGGAAGAAATGAATCGCTGAGATTTACTGATGGAATTGTATTACTGTCAGAGAAAGTGAGGGACTTAGACGAGTAGTTGTGCGGAGTGGTTATGTCTTGAGAAGGAGGAGAATAGTTTTTAACATGCCGTCGATAACGATGTCATTAAAGACAGAGCACAAGATCGGATTAAGGAAGGACGGGAAAGGAAATCAGTTGTGCCCTTTCAGAGTAACCATCCTGACATCTGCCTGAAGCGAGTTACGGAAATCACGTAAAACGTGTACCTGAATGGCCAGACATTGATGTGAACCGTCGTCCTCCCGAATGCGGGTCCGGTATGTTTTGTTAATACTAACTAAAGTAAAATAAGGGTAATGGAATGTAGTCAATTTACAATCAGGTGATGCTGAGTGAGGTAAATTAGGAAATGGGATACCAAAAGCTGCAGATGTGTGGTATTCTTTAGATAGCCAAATAACTGATGATGACGAATGGAATACAAAATGCAGACAACAAGTAGCAAGAATAAAAATAGATATTTATTGGCATGGAATATAAATTCATGAGCTAGGTACTATTTTATGAAGGTATTTGCCTGGAGTGTAGCCTTGTACCGAAGTTAAACATAGTGAACGATAGATTATTAAGACAATAAAGAAATTGTATTTAAAATTGTTTTATTAATGATTACCTTTGCTTTGTTGCCAGCTCCAAATTCTTCTAGGATACTGAGTAGTGTATCTAGACCGATGGAATCATCGAATTTTCTAAAATCATCAAAGGATTTAGACAACATTTCAAAAACAAAGAAGTACCTGATGGAGCCATACTTGGTTCATTTGACATACAAAACCTCAATTCCTCTGTGCCAGTAGATCCCACGCTACAGATAATGCCAACCTAAGAAAGCACAATAAATACTTCGAAATGACATGGCTCAACTAATGGACTTGGTCAGAGTCACACTTTCACACAACTATTTTAAATCTAAGAATAAAATCTACAAACAAACAGACAGCCGAGCAATGGGCTCAAACTTTCTGGATTATTAGCTGCAATACGTGTAAGTATTTAGAAGACAAAATCCTGAATTTCAGACACCACTTCCTCAAAAATATCATCCACTACTACATATATGCAGATGATACCATCATTTTAATCAATAGCACAAAAGATGACATCAATAAGTTGAACCAATTATTCAGCAACTCCCATGAAATCATAAAATTCACAGTTGAACCTCAAGCAGATGAAGGTATAAGTTTTTAGACATTACCATTAGAATAGAGAACAATAGACATCTGTTTGAAATTTATTGTAAGCCTACTACAACACATACTACAATCCACAACTCCTCTTGTCACCCCATAGAGCACAAAATGGCAGCATTCCGGTACGTGATCAATAGAGCTATCCAACTACCTCTCTCTCAAGATAAACGTGAACTAGAAATTTAAATAATAAAACAAACATCTATGGGAAATGGTTATAACAGCTCTGTAATAGACCTCTAAAACACCCAATAGCGGTAAAGCAATCACATCACAAAAAACAAAAAGAAAACAACATATTCCATACAATCCCATTTCCAGGTAAAATTTCATATCAGATTGCCGATGTCTTCAAAAGTAAAGTCATAAGCATATCCTTTACCAGAGACAGCAAGGCTGGACATAATTCACCCCACAACATCAACAGATGAAACCAACTTCATCACACACTTCTGTACAAAATTGAATGTTTGGACTGTGACTGCTGCAGCATTGGCCACACAGGCAGATGATTTGAGATCAGATTCAAAGAACACAAGGCAGTAGAAAAAACAAAAATACCACCCAATAGCAACAAAACACCATGTTAACAACACAAGTATCAGCATCCTACACATCGAACCAAAAGGCAAAAAACTAGACATCCTTGAAGCACACCAAATATATAAACACCAAACAAAACAACCAGAATCCATGTCAAATGACAGTATTTGCAGTAGTATCAACTCTGTTTTCAGCTACTGCCCATGTTTTTAAACTTTACAAATATATCATAAGAACAACTTGTACCCCCTGTCAGCTTGAAACTATATGTACACCAAATACTGGGACAAATTGCACATGCGTATGCATATTTTAAAGCATTAACCAATGTATTACCCCAAATGTTAGGCAGTTATTACATGTAACAGATATAATCTTAAGACCTCCTGCTTTATAAAGTTTTCTCTCATAGAATCACTCTTTCCCTCCACTCCCACCCTCTCACATTCTCTTTCGTTTCCTCTCCTCCCGTCTCCAACCAAACTGTGAATCCGAATCAGAACTGTTATTTGTATGTAACTTTACCACTGTAGCCAACATAATTATTGTACTTAAAGTTTGTAATATGTCACCTGATTGCATAAAAGAGTATGAAGTTCATGCTATACTAACTTGTGAAAATTAGATTCATATAAGACCAGAAATATTTATTCCAAAGCACGCATTCGTCACCTCACAACAACATCTCCAAAATTCTTTAAAAAATTTATTCTCTAATAATGTTGTACGGACGTATATTATTTCTACTTTGTGATAATGTTTTCTCTTCTGCTATATGATCCTTGCACCTAATAGATTCCAGACACCATATTTGCTTACAAAAGATGACAGTATAAGCGTAATATGTTAGGACAGTGAAAGGAACCTGTGACCGTTAGACACACGTTTAGTTTTAATCAAAAGAAATCCAAAACCACGTCCTGAAATAGTGTTTTGTGTCTCCACTAGGTAAGGCCACAAGTCCCTCCAAAAAATCGTAACACAACACACACTCAGATGTCATACTAACAAACGGAAATTCACCTGATGATGTATGTTTAAATCTTTGAAACGTGCTGTGGGGATAAATAAACTGCGACTGGTAACAGTAAACTTGTTGTATCATTTAATGTCAGTAACAGTCTCGGTAAAGCCTAACCTAAAATGTTCGCGTTTAACGCTATTAAGGTTTTTACGAAGAAAGACATTTTTTGATTTATCTTACTTCTGTAATAAAATCATTCAGATGGACTCTTGCTGTTTAGGCTGCCTGTAAAATGTTCTCTAATGCACTGCCTATCATGCAGCTACGTCCGTGGGTCAGTTCCTAACATTTTATGACGACCGGGAGACAAATCTCTAATCTGTGAAAGTTAGGTTCCGATTCCTGGAGAGTACGTCGACACAGTAAGCCTGTCGTCTTCAGAACACGAGCGGAGGTCTCCTCTGAATGGGTGAATGCAGCGACAACTACACTCATGCTCATAAATTAAGGATAATGCTGATACATGGTGAAACAACGCCCTGGTGAGCGGTTTGCATGTTTAAATCACCTCGGGGTACAACCATGCGGTGTATTTGACCTGTGGTAGTCGCACGGTGGCGATGGCAGCAGTCCACATACGCAGAGGTGTGTTGGAGCAAGTGAGAGTACGATACAGCAAGTAAGTGGGCTGACGTTTTCGGAGGTGCTGATGGTGACTGTGTGTTGAAAATGGCTCAAAGAACACATATTGATGACGTTATGAGGGGTAGAATACTAGGGAGGTCCAACACAGCAGGTCATAGCACGGAACCTCCGTGTGTCACAAAGTGTGAACTCAGGATTATGGCGACGATTCCAGCAGAGAGGAAAGTGTCCAGGCGCTACAGTACGGGACGTCCACAGTGTACAACACCATAAGAAGACCGAAATCTCACCATCAGTGTCCGCAGACGGCCACAGAGTACTGCAGGTAGCCTTGCTCGGGACCTTACCGCAGCCACTGGAACAGTTGTCTCCAGACACACAGTCTACAGACGACTGAACAGACATGGTTTATTCATCCAGAGACCTGCAAGGTGCATTCCACTGACCCCTGGTCACAGGAGAGCTCTTAAAGCCTGCTGTCAAGAACACAGTACAGGGTCATAACAGGGGTCCCAGGTTATGTTCAGGTATAGTCTGAACAGTGATTCTCGCCGGGTTTTCATCTGGCGTGAACCAGGATCCAGAAACCAACCCCGTAATGTCCTTGAAAGGGACCTGCATGGAGGTCGTGGTTTGATGGTGTGGGGTGGTATTATCATTGGTGCACGTACACCCCTGAACGTCTTTGACAGAGGAACTGTAACAGGTCAGGTGCATCGGTACGTCATTTTGCACCAATATGTCCACCTTTTCAGGGGTGCAGTGGGTCCTACCTTCCTCGTGATGGATGATGACGCACGGTCCCACCGAGCTGCCATCGTGGACGAGTACCTTGAAACAGAGAATATCAGGACCTGCCGGTTCTCCAGACCTGAACCCCGTCGAGCACGTCTGGGATCCTCTCGGTCGACGTATCGCTGCACGTCTTCAAACCCCTACCACACTTCAGGAGCTCCTACAGGGTAGAATGGGAGGCTATACCCCAGCAGCTGCACGACCACCTGATCCAGAGTATGCCAACCCGTTGTGCGGCCTGTGTATGTGTGCATGGTGATCATATCACATACTGATGTAGGGGTGTACGAGCAGGAAACAGTGGCGTTTTGTAGAACATGTGTTTCGGGACGTTTTTCTCAACCTATCACCAATACCGTGGACTTTCAGATCTGTGTCGTGTGTGTTCCCTATGTGCCTGTGCTATTAGAGCCAGTTTTGTGTAGTGCCACGTTGTGAGGCACCACAAAAAAATGGTTCAAATGGCTCTGAGCACTATGGGACTTAACATCGATGGTCATCAGTCCCCTAGAACTTAGAACTACTTAAACCTAACTAACCTAAGGACAGCACACAACACCCAGCCATCACGAGGCAGAGAAAATCCCTGACCCCGCCGGGAATCGAACCCAGGAACCCGGGCGTGGGAAGCGAGAACGCTACCGCACGACCACGAGATGCGAGCGAGGCACCACATACTGCATTTATCCTTAATTAGTGATAATGAGTGTATTACTGCCCTCGCAAATTTAGGTGCGTCCTATGCTTGACGAATCGTAAGACTTCAGTTTGCTTAACCTTCCTGCCAAATTACGACCTTAAAAATATTCAAAATGTAATTAAAAGCATCTTGACATGCCTTACGAACTAACGTTAGCACATCTCTACCACGATATAAATACTTGCTGTCGTGCAAAATGTCTGTCATACAATGTATGTGACTATCATCTGACTGCAGAAGATTGAGCACACGCGCGTACATAGTTACTTACAAATTTAAGATTCATCCTTCACGTGTAGTTGTCGTCTACTCCACCAAAAGTTTTGATTACTTAACAGATGTACCTACATGATTAACCAAGAACTAAGAAAAAAAATGAACGTTCCAACGTATTTGCTGTAATAGATTTTGCTGCTAGAGGCAGCTTTATAACTATTTGACAGCAAAGTGTTTAGCTCAGTCACTTAAGTGATAAATATTCGGGCCGTCTCAGTTCACCAGGAAACTGTCCTTGATGTAAAAGTCAAAATATGGACTCGTAAATGTCGGTGAGTTTTTTTTGCTTCTTTTCCTGAGTGACTTAAATTGTTCTTTTGCTAAAAACATACAGCAGATTTGTGATACATGGATAAGTGAATACAAGCGGGGCAAGCTAGCGTGATTATGCGTCCTCCCGCCAAAGCGTAAAAAATTTAAGCTGTTTCTGTTATCACGCTATATCAAAGCTGCGCTACGGTATCCACCTGCGTAACCCAGGTCAATAAAGCACACTGTTGTGGTGGTTCTCGATTCAGAGGTTCCTGGCTCGAATCTCGCTGATGGAAGTAATTTTCACCAATTGCATCTGTCTGGCATGCGGGGGTGAGGTGGTGGTGTAATGTTGCTGATCGCCATTCATTGGGTCAATGCAATGGATTAAATTCCAAATCTCTCTGCAATATCTCATTAAGTGAGAGCATATTGCAGTGTTAACGGTAACCCTTTCGAGGATGGAACGTTAAGGCCGGGTTCCCATTCAAAATTATTGAAAACTCAATTTTTTTAATTGCATTTTTTGAAAGATAAACGCATCTAGAATATTGGGACCAAGAAGTTTTTGAATCCGCACGTTACAAAAGTTTCTACAGCCCATTGTTTCAGTGTCACGGCCATCGTTGGAAGCCTTCAGGGAGAGACACCCGGCTCACTAGAAGTCTTGTCGTACGGTGACGCACGTTCGGAAAATGATTAATATTGCAGTATGCATGCGAACATATTCGCTGCAAAAGTCGACAAACGCCGTGTGCAGGCTACTGGACAGAATACACAGTTCAGCCAGATCATCTTTTCTCTCCAAGAAGGGAATTCCTGTGCAGGAACAATTAGAGGATGGGTTGACATATGGTCATGGAATTGCAGATTAAACGTCAGTAACGAAAACACCTTTTTTGGTGAAATCTGGACCAAAACTTATGAAAACGTAACTTTTGGTCCACCATATTGAATTAGCCATTTTGAATTTTGAAAATCTAACTTTAGATTTCTGTTCAGTGACATCAAAAATGTGTAGTAAGATATAGTTCCTATGCAAATTGAACTAATTATATATATAAAACTTTTACGATGAACTTTAAACAGGTTTTTCTCGTAAACGATTTTTCAAAACTGCGTGCAGCATAAAATAATAACGGTTCAGCCTCTTAAGTTCTACCCTCGACTCCCTAAAAGTAAATACTTTCCTTGGGATCTTGTACCTAGAATATATTACATTTATTCGTATTAAATAATATTTGAAAAGTCGTAAAGAGTGAAACAAACCTCGAAAAATCGTACTCAAAGTTCTAGTTATCATCATATCGTTAAATTTGTTATTTCGTTGTGGTTCGGTATAAGCTCCCATAAATTTAATGTAGTATCGACTGATGTTATTCATTCTAATTTCAGAAGACTCCAGAGGGGCTACATTCCACTTAGTCTGCGTACTTCAAACTCGCAGGCCTCAGGTCAAACCATTAACAAGGGCACCAATATATTTGTATGGAAAATTCAGAAAACAATTGAAAGTATATTATTCATAATCCCCAAACAGAGTGTTTGTACGTCTCTTCATTGCCTCAAAAAATTTCCTAACTTTGGTTATTTTCTGTTCATTTGAAAGCGAGCGTGGCTTTAAACCTCGCTGCTGTGGAATAGGAGTAGACTATATGCCAGTACAAGGTGTAATCCTCTCCTGCTGTCATCATTACAAACGCAAACAAGACTTCACACGAGACAAACACTTAACAGATTCCGTTGATACGTAAATCTCATACACAGCGTTGAAAGGGCAATTGTGTGCGGCGAAAGAAAATTTTTCCTCCTTAGGCTTATGGAGCAGCTGTGATACTGTCCAGAGATCGCGGTGGCACGCCGAGGTTGGTTCAAATGGTCCAAATGGCTCTGAGCACTATAAGAATTAACTTCTGAGGTCATCAGTCCTCTAGAACGTAGAACTACTTAATTGTAACTAACCTAAGGATATCACGCACATCTACGACCGAGGCAGGATTCGAACCTGCTACCGTAGCGGTCGCGCGGTTCCAGACTGCAGCGCCTAGAACTGTTCGCCGAGGTTGGTAACACATATAGATACCACAGGCGTCAGCAAGGCTTCGTTGTAATTTTTCACGATGTTCGGGAGGCGCTCCTGAAGACTATGCCTCCCCTCTGAACACAGCAGTGCCCTCACAACGGAGGTCAATGTACAGCCTAGCAAAGAAGCGCTCTGGCCCAGTTCGTGAACTCATCTGAAGGAGTCACCATCATAGTGTAGGACGAAATAGTTTTGTAAGTTTCAGATGAGCTTTTCCTGTTGTAAATGCCGAACGTTGTACCTCAAGAGTACGATTTCTTACTTACTACATCAATTAGTTGGACAGACAAATAAACGGACAGCAAAATTATCCCCTAAGTGTTCCGTTTTCCCAGTTAAGGCACGGAAGCCTTATTAAAAAAAGTGGTGCCCTGTTAGGCAGCTGACCATATGGAGACGCTGTTAAGCAGCTTGCAAGATTTGCTCATGCACTTGAAAAATGGTAGTTATTGCCAGTCTACATATGTATGCAGCACAGAAATGAGGAAGCGACACTTTCATATGAATTCATTGAATCTGCATACCTGTTTCCTGTTGCTTGAAAGTAGAAGGTAAATGTTGTGGCCGCAGTGGTGCAACATGTGCATGTGAGATTGCATTACATTTTCATTGATTATGCATATCTTGATGGCACACTTGCCTGCAAGATCATGTTTCTTGAAAATCAGGAATGCGAGGTGCGACAACAAAGTAATGAGACTGATTTTCTTTGCAACTTGTGGCAACCCTAAAGGCTTGCGTGGGCACAATATATTTGACCTTGGTCTATAAGCCGCTTCTAGTCCAAGTGGCACATCGATGCAACTGCTCAATCGTGAGTTGCGCTGTAATAAGTTAACACGTTGTAGGGAACCAGCCTACTCGCGCCTTATAAAATTCACATCAGTCTTTCCATTGTGTGCCAGCCAGTCCGCTGTAACTAGCTCTGACGTCATAAATATTGCGCAATACTTTAAAATGAAGTAAATAACCTGAAACGTTTCTAGCATTTCAGGAGTAATACAAAATCAATATGTGTTGGATATCCGTTCAATAACTTTAACCATTTTCGAAATTTGGATGTTTTTCTGTAAAAATCATTGGCGCAACAGAAAAGAGCTAGAAATATAAAAATTTGTATTTAGATTCCTTTTGCATCATAATTTAGTAGAAACAGTATTCTGGATCTCACAAATTAAAATTTTAGTTGAAATTCATGATTTCCTGGTTTTTGTCTTAGAAATTAAGGAAGCAAGATAGATTAAGTAGGCGAATAATTAAAGCTATGCTGTTTGAATATAAGTAGAAGGGAGATCCGCTATAATCATAAAAATGTGAGAAGTTTCACCAGAATAACTATAAAACTATAGCTATAGCGTATCTCCAAAGAGCAAGTTCAGAGCTCGTCTACTGCATGTAGTGTAATTAAATTAATTATCTCGTTCAAAATATTTGACTTAGCCACGTCAGAATTTTATTATGGTTACTTACTTGTGTGCTGATTGCACAATTAAATTGAAAGCTTCAACGGCCATCAGCAAAGGAAGCAATGATTTATTCGATAACTTAAAGTGGTGCATTACTAGCCCAGCGGCTAGTCGGGAGAGCAGATTTGATCAGGCGTTCCCTTAGCCGTCCGCTCCCCGGCTTTATATGTAAGAACGCTGCGCGAGAAGGAAGAAGGCCCCAGTTCTCTCCAGATGCTGATTAGCGCACGACCTGTGCCGGGAGTCGCGTCGCGTCGGTACCATTGCTATAAACAGCCTCAGATGACTGGGATGACTTTAATGATCTATCTTCAGTTTGTGTATGTCGTATTTTCACGTGCCGCCGCAGGACAGACATTCTACCATTACTTAGCGTGGCGTTTGATGAACATTATCATCAAATTATGGCGAGCATCCACTTAAACATTTAATTTGAATAGTTATAGTGGCATCAGTGTATTAGACTCTGAACTGCTCTGGTAGTTGGATTGTGTGGATTCTTTTTGGTCTGTGACTTTCAGAATTTAGTGAACATTTTAGAGAGAATGGTTTTTGCTTATGAATCTCAGACAATCTCCTAATTCCTCAGAGCTGTAAGCTGTAGCTATAAATGTATTTCTAGATGAAGTGGGCACTAGGAATTCTAATTACAGGCTTCACGTTTTGCTAATCACTTTCTGGTTGCCAATACTACAGTTAGAGAGCCAGTGTTGAGAACGGCAAACAGCATAAATACAAAACATTTATTCTATTATTCCACCCACCGCCCCACAACGTGTTTGTGTCTCTCGTCACGGAAATGTAACTGCATGATATTGCGCAACGGTATACCATTTCCTTTTGCGTTAAATTAGGTGAAAACGCGACGGAAACTTACGGTAAGCTTCAGAAGGCTTTTGAAGAGGAGATTATGTCAAGAGCTGAAGTTTTTCGTTGGCAGAAAATATTTAATGAAGGCAGATCGAATTTTGAATATGAAGACAGCAGTGGACGACCATCAACCTCACAGATGGATGTCAACTTGGCTGATCGAAGATTATCCGTAAAAACTATTGCAGAAGAACTGAACATCAATCGAGAAACGTTTCGTCTAATAAGAATTGAAGATTTTGGTATGAGAAAGAATGGATTCTGCATCACGATAATGCGCCATCCCATACTGCTCTGCCAGTACAGCAATTTTTAACCTCAAAACAAATTTCAGTACTACCACAGCCTCCTTATTCACCAGATATCGCTCCATGCGACTTTTTTCTGTTTACATGAGTCAAAACGGCGGTCAAGGGACACCATTTTCAAACAACACATGATGTTCTAAGAGCTGTGAAGAGGGTCTTGGACGATATTACAGAAGATGAGTTCCAGAAATGTTACCATCAATGGCAGAAGCGCTGGAAAGAGTGTGGGCAATCAAAAGGGAACTACTTTGAAGGAGACAACACTAAACTTGACTAAAACGATAAGCAACTTTTGTTTTCACATCAGTCTCATTATTTTACTGTCGCACCTCGTGGAAATATGATGCCTATGTTGACTAGACAGGATTTTCACTTTTCTTTTGCCTGTTTGAGAAGGTCGGAACAGGTCTCAAACTTATGGTATCTTGCCGAAAAGTTATTTCTCAAGAGATAGGAAATTCGGTGAATGTCCACGTGCAGAGTCGTTTCCACACCGTCATTTGCTAATTCAGCAGAAAGGCTCAGAACCATTCAGAGGTAATTTAAAGTATTCGGCTGGCTCGGCAACAAGGTGTCATCACAGAATTGGGTCATCCACTCGAAAGAGCTACTGATGTTTCGTCGTCATAGTTCTTTGGGTTCTTGAAAGATTTTGCCTTGAAGAACACAAGCGGAACCAAAAAGACAGATATGCCTATTACTGTTAACTATATTACACCTTTAACCTGCTCAAGTATTGCCGTAACTCGAGCATGTTTTCCTCTCAGTGAAGCGTCCTGTTCCTGCAGGCAGCTGGAGAAAGAGCAGTGACTGTCGTCTCCTGAGAAAGTGCAGCAGATCGTGACGAAATCCAGAATTTACGGCAGATCTTTACAAAAAAATTTGATCTTCTACATATCTCACCTACAGGTTTACCGTCAGGAGTAAGTGATTTCCATTCCCACTGAACACATGTAGTAACTTTGCGTTGACGAGGTTCTTTGAAGACTGGCCTACAGGTGCTCTATAGAGCTTAGGAATTGACTGTTTGGAGTCCTCTTTCCTTCAGGGATGGTACCATAGGAGCCATCGGACATCATTCTTTCGGAAAATGCCAAATGATCCTCCAGGACCGTCTATAAGTAAATTCTTTTACAGTTGTCCTTCCAATGGTCTTCCGTCATACCTCGTAGTCATCTGGGAAACAGACGTTTCACAACTGACTGGGCACCGAGACCAATTTTATCCTTTACCACAAGATCATTTTCTTTTGTGAGTTTCATTGGTCGACCATATCTGTTGCTTTCATTCATCACCTATATCAACATGAACTTCTAACAACCCAACCACAACATAGGTCAAAATTTAATAATGATTGTGGTGTTGCTCACGCTACTAAATACTGCATTTTCGGGCAACATCAAAGTTATTATGTGGCAGGTGTCATTAGAGCACAGTTGATAAAGTCACGTCCTGTAATAATGAGTAAACTAGGCACTCATCTTTTCGTGTTTCCCACACTGGTCTCGTTGTAAAATCATGGCTCAATTGTCGAAAATCTAGGTGGTGATGATTCCAAGCTCGGAAGCAAAGAGCCCTAGGTTTTATTCTGCTACATTCAGAAGTTTTATATATGTGTTTCACAAATCATTCTTGAAGATTAAACCTTTGAAAGTTAGCAAGATGGTGATGTAAAAAATAATCAGCACTCCAAATTCAAGTTACACTTCTTTTTTATTGCTTTTGTTGCAATGGCACATAACACGCAAAACACCACTTCACAATATAAAACATACTTGAAAACATCTTCCTCACTGTTAAAGTTCACATTTTATAAGCTGCCTACAATACGCGTCTTTCCAACATGACGCCCAAGACTTAACTTTTTCTGGGTCTGACTCTCTAAGTAACTAATAATCACTAATGCGCCCAAAAATCAGAGTTACAAGTACATCAAAGATCATAGTGACAAAAGAAAGAATACCATAAGAATAATACATTGCAATATAAACATATCGATGTATCAAAAATGAAATCAAATCTGAATGTTGTCTCAGAAGTATGTTAAGTAGTTAACAGAAACACAGTGCAATATTACTGGTATCGAGAGGTTGAGCTGAGGTGCCGTAATGGTTCCGTAATTCAAGTACCATTACAAACTCTAACGGTTTGTGGATCACCAGCCAATTCTGACTAACTCTAATGTTAGACACCACACTGGCATGCAGGCCTTGAATCTGGGAACGAACGAGTTCACGTTCTGGTTAGATTCTTTGTTGAAACCCATAAAAAGGAGGAAAACACATATAACCACACAGCAGTATACAAATTTAAAAATTAATTCAAATAAACATTGGATAAATCCATTAAATCTGAGATATTTAAACTGTTTTATATCCCTAAACAAAAATTAGAGATAACATTAATTATTTTTCTATTATTTCATTAGATGAAAACATAAGAACTCGTAAAAACACTAAAGAAGAGTAAATTTTCTTTAACTGACAAGGTACAGATACGGTAATTTATTAAATTGATCTACTTGGATAAAGTGCACCACCATAACAACATCTGGCAGTGGCCGACAAGTAAGAATGGAAATGTGTTCATTACGGTACCACAAAGTTCATGCAGCCAGCCCCATGTCTTGAGCTGAAGTAATAATATCCCAAACAGCATCAAATATCTGTGATTCTGTTAATAAAAAAGGGCTAACGTTCCGGAGCCCTGTAGATATACCACAATCCGATTGCCTCAAGTCAGTGGCTTGCTCTGAGTTCGTAGCACGGGTGACAAATATGGTGTTTAGTCTTACTGTATTATTGTCGCAAGTGAGACATTAAAAAGCGCGTGGAATATCTTTAATTGTCCCCTTTTATGTAACGGCGTCTCTTATCGAAAATGAAAAGGAGAATTAGGTAATTAATCTAACAATGAGCCAACCGGTTACAACTGTTTACCTTCTTTGCGTCTCTGCTTCTCGCACAAATGAAATTTCATTTTTTTTCCTTAGGCGATTTACCAACAAGGCAATTGAACTATGGTGCAGCTAATTGTATAAGAGATGAGGGGCGACTTCTGGAAGAATAAATGAAAAGATAATCATTAATGTTAGCAGAATAAAGCACACATGTTCCTACAAAGACTAACGTTCAATCGTAGCAAAGTGTGCGATCTGCGGAGTACCGTAAAGCTTATTTTTCGGCCCCTCGCTTCGTGGACTCTTCTGTGAAGAAGGGATATTAAAGCTATCGTTAAGAATGTTATTAAGTAAACTTCTATGTCATTGCGAACATAAATCTGGAGCAAAGGTAAACGTAATTCACTTTATGCAGTTCGTAACACCGTACGCTCTTTGAATGAAGAAAATACGAAATAAGTCCTACTTTCACATATTTAACAAACTATGAACAATTTATGGACACAAAAGGCCTCATCATTGTGAGATACGAATCGAAGCAACTGATTTAACTGCCTCTATTACAAATTCGTGAGTAATGGATTACAGACAATGCTGTCTCATGATTACCTCGACTCGTTGAAGGTCACCTATGCCAAAATTAACTGTCGTGAACATAAATGGGTGTTTGACCTGAGCTGCCTTCACCTCTCGCGGATTGTAGCAACGGGTAATCGAGTCAGAAGGTAATAAATCATCCGTCAGTTCAATGAGGGTCCACAACATTTAGTGTAAGAGCTGTCTCATCGAGAATCACTTCCTCTCAGCTGGTTAACAAACCATCGACCGTGTATCCTTGGTCACCACATGTCGCAAGATTCAGAAATTACGATGGAAGCAAGAAAAAGGCCATTGGATGCACACAGAACTTTTGCATGTTCATGTGAGTGTGATACACGTTCATATATGGCACCAGTGTGGATACGTCGGATATCATATTTGGCTGTGTATCTCTCTTGTTTACATAGAGCTGAAGAGTGATGAATCGTTAATTTGGTACGGAGAGGGTGACTACCATAAGATGGTTCTAATGGATGGAGATTGCAGTAGTAGGATAGACATGAAAAGCCTTGTACAGAACAATGCACCGTTAAGTGTGTCATCAAAACATTCTTTGCACCGAAGACCATAACAACAACAGCAACAACAACGAAACTCCGGAAGGATAATATAGATGTATGAAGTGAGTAGTAATAGTCTAAAATGCCACGTGAGACTATTATAATTCGGAATTATTCTCCCACTTTGCTTCAGAGTATGCGCAGCTATGAAAATTCATGGCAGTTGAAAACTTGGTGCCTGGACGAGAAGCCGAAACCTTGTCGAAGGTTTTCATTGTGAGAAAAATATAAAGCAGAACAGCAACTTCTCTTTCCACTGGCAAGAAATCCGTAATGTTACTTCCAGAAATGTTACTACTGTGTTCCTTGTTTTTTTTTTCGTTTTCAAAAACTCTACAAAGAGATCTATACAGGAACTAATCACAGCTAGCTTAATTTAATTTCTAAATTTCATGGGGTCCCTTTTTCACCTTCGAGAAATGCTCTTGAACAAAGGGAGTTCGGCGTACCCCAGACGGCAGTAACAGTGAGTAGTTCCCTATGAAACATTATTCTGAATAGTCGTAAGGATTCAATGAAGTGAGGGTAGCCTAGGTTAGTGATACAAGATCCAGTCACAATCTTAACACAGTTTTATTTTACCGAGAATATTCATTCACATAATTCCGCGTGCACAAATATGAGAGGTTAAGGATGGATTTATTTGGTATGGGCAAAGCGTTACCCCTAATCTATTGTCCCTCCGGGTGATAATAAGCGTATGAATACGTATAAGGCTATTAAATTTGTTCCTTTGCACTCAGGAATGAGATTTTCCATCCTTCTATATAACTACGTCGTTGCGTTCAAATATATCTCAATCTCTTCGTCGTCAAACTTCATCTTGTAGTGATAGCTCTGCACCTTCCCTAAATGTAGTGCAATAGTTGGCCCATGAAGTGCAGTGCTGCCGGACAATTACCTTGTAAATAAGAGTGGCTGTAACTTTTTACTGTCCAATAAGGTATGAGATATAAGTTGCCTCATAACACATGATAGAAGATCAATGGGTGCGTAAGGAAAGCCATAACCGTTCATCTCTTCTCTTCCTCTGAAAACGTGCGTGCCAGTATACTGCTGCATAAATATTTATTCTCTGATAAAGGAGGAGAAAACAGTATCCATAAGTAACTGTATCTCTTCGGTTTAGATACGTTACGAACAAACCTTTCTTCTTTATTTCTTAATAAAATTTGTTTTATTGAGCAAAAATGCGTTTCACCTCTATCAGCTGATAATGCAACAGAGGTTTCAAGGGAAGTTCAAAATGGTTCAAATGGCTCTGAGCACTATGGGACTTAACTGCTGTGGTCATCAGTCCGCTAGAACTCAGAACTACTTAAACCTAACTAACCTAACGACATCACACACATCCATGCCCGAGGCAGGATTCGAACCTGCGACCGTAGGGTTCGCGCGGTTCCAGACTGAAGCGCCTAGAACCGCTCGGCCACTGCGGCCAGCTCAAGGGAAGAGTCAAGAATTGTGCACAGGAAGTCAGGTGAAATAGATTCTTTATCGGTGTCTTCCAACTGAATTTCCGTAGGATCGTACAGCAGAAAATTTCAAGAGATGTAGAGACACTTTAAAACGAAATCTTGTATACACAGAGGATATAACAGCAATCTTGACACCCTGTCTACTATGTTCAGATACTCACTGCCCTATAAGTGTACTGATGTAAGTGGAAGATATGGCCTGATGTCAAAATAACTCCGTACGTGTGCACAACATCGATGGGCATGTAAACGATCGCAGTTTTAGTTCTCAGTGGATAGGCAGAATGGCCACGACAGAGCATTTGCGTTGTTCTCATTTAGCGTTGTTACGAGGTCTGTTAAGGTATATACAAGCGGGTGGTCAGCGTGAGTTGTTGAGTGACCACTATAAAGGGCGAGGGGACATCGCGCACTTTAATGATACAGCAATATATAAACGGGTTCTCATTGTGAGTCTCCATTTGGCCGGCTGATGGAATCGTATAATACCTAGGTTTGTGAGACATTCAGATATGACAGTGGCCCATGTTGGACTTCATGGGAACATGGGGGTAAGTATATTCGTCAAGGTTCTTGTCGACCACATCTTGAAACCAGAAGGGAGGATCGCAGCATTGTGCAACAAGTATTTGGTAATCCCTTCACAACTCCGCCTACCATTCGAGAACAAGTGGTGGACCCTCTGGTACATTCCGTATCATTTCGCACCATTAGTCGGAGGCTAGCAGTAACCGGACTAGCGAATTACCGTCTCTTGCCTAGGCTACTTTAGCAGCACAACACAAAAAGCTGTGTTTTGAGTGATGCCGTGAGTGAGAATTGTGGGCAGCTGATGAATGGCGTCGCATTGCATTCAGTTATTAATCACGGTCCCACACTACCCTGTATCATCGTCAGCGTGTGTGGTGGTGACCTGGATAGGCCACATTCTTCTGATTTTTTGGAGAACCACAGCGGTTTTGGCGTCATGGTGTGGGATGCCACTGCTTATGACCTCCGGTTATGACTGCTAGTGACAAAGAGAGCTCTGACGAAACAACGGTACTTCACTGACATTATGGTGTTCCAAAACATGTGGTGGTTGTCGTCACGATATAAGACGTATTTACGCATAACATTTCCGTTTACCTTTAATTGAAACCTGGTGGTTGTTGTGTACTTAAGGTTACGTTATATAAGTTGTTGTGCAAACATGTTGTGGATGGAAGGAAATGGAAAGATGCTATGAGCTGCTGGGCATCGTGCGCTTCTACCCGAGAAGCCATCTGAGCACCCAGCTGGCCACTAGGGGTTATACGACATCCAATGAGCACAATAGGTTAACTGTAGAAAATGGTATTCGCTTTAGTAGTTCACAGAATATTTAATATGATTCTAATGTCACAGTGGCTTTGTTCAGAGTATAAGGAAGTTGCTTGCCAGCGGTGATCTGTCGATCAGACCACAGTCATGTTGACGTTACGAGATTGTGTAACTCACAGTGAGAGGTTGGCTACCTTTGAACGTGGCACTTTTAAGCTTTGGTTAGATTAATTTCAGAAGAGAGTAATACAGGTTCGTATGGTTATTTGACGAACTGCTGAGCCGCAATTCAAGGTTGAACGAAATTCACGGTTTTCATCAGGACGAAATTACTTAAGGGACTGAAATAATAGTTGGGGTACTTAACTAATTATTCACTGATAGCTGTATGTTAACAAATAATTTTTTGTGGAATGGTATGTTGGTTTGTGATTTAATTAGAGTTGGCGTAAGTTCCATTTTGTTCCCCTTTATTGCACAAGTCTGCCCGTACACGACTGTCTCTAAGGAACAGAGGTTTGTCTGTGTGTGGAATTGGTTGATTAACTGCATTGAGTTCTTGGGTACGACTCATGTGCCAAGTATTGAGGTACCAGGCACCACGTAGTCTGTTCTGGAATTTGAGACTTATTATACAGTACTGTCTGCCCTAAAGTTCACAATGTCCTTTATTCCAGATCGTTTATTTACCAAAACGAATCATTAACTTTAACTACGTTCATTGCTATTATTCGGTTGAGGGGAAGCTGTGTCAAGTGCAAAACACTGATAGTTAGCCGATAAGCCTGAAGTGCACATTTAAATTGTAGGAGCTGCGATTAGTTATTTTTGTCGCAGGCCAGGCTTTTTGGTGGCTCGGTTTACACTGGCTCTCGTTCAAAGATGCGGTTGTGTGTATTAAAACCAAAGTGCATAAAACTCCATTGCTAGTAGAAAAATTTAAATTCTTGACTCTTGCTCATTTTGACTAAATTGGTTTAATCCAAGCACCAAGAAAATGTCATAAGAGGGTCGAAAGAAAAGGAATACATTTAAAGAAAGAAAAATGTAATATTTTCTTTGTAGTTTTATTACGAAAAATGTTTAAAAGAAAATATTTTAGACACTTTCACAGAAAATAACCTTAGTAAAGAATATTTCACAGATATAACTTGAATTTAATCGTCAACGAACATATTTCTTACGTAGATGTTCAAAAGTACAGACGCGTTCAAATTATAAGCCTAAAGACTTTTCTTCCATAACTGTACATTTATTATATATTTACATTCACATACAGATTATATTTGTACATTCAACACTTTGTATGCATGCCTTTGTTCTTAATCAACATTTTTATCCTGTTTGGCATGGTGTTTATTAACTTTTTACACGACATTTTAATATCATTGTCATGGTACCAGATTTCCTCTAGTGGTTGTTGTAAATTTCTTATTCTCTATTCACAATAGCTCATAAAGTTTCAATTTGGATCATATTAGGGCTACTCCCTGCCTAGGGCAACTCTTTCAGTTGCTTTTCTTCCAAGTATCGGTGCTTGCAAACAGTTTTGGTTTTGTGGAAAGGCGCCCCTTTATGCATAAAAATTGCCTATTTATCAGTAAACCACTCATTTATTTGAGGGAAAAGTTCATTTTCAAGGATTTCTTTATATTGTTCTGGCCTCATTGTCCCTTCAACTATGTGTAATAAGCCAGACCATAATGGAAGTTGGATTCTTTACACATTACTGCACGCACTCAACTTTGAACTGTTCTCCACGTCTGCAGCGAACGCACTGGCTGCTCTTTTCCATCACAGTGAATACAGATTCATCACTGAAGCATAACTCAAGCATGTATACAAAATTTCGAGTTAGAGAAGTTGGTAATAGCAGCATAGGAGACTTCCACAGTCTTAAAATTCAAATTGTATTTCTTCTGTATCAATAAAACATCACAATCTCACGTCAAAACTCCTAACTTTAGAGATTAGACCAACTTACTTTACTATATCATTGCACGCACCTTAGCCCACTCCTCACTTGTCCACTCCTGAAGTTGATCATCCCACTGCAGTCTTTTGGTTTTCATGGCAGTTGTGGTTTTCTGTATTTTCCTTGGTCGGTATGCCTTTAAACCACATTCAAGCAGCCTCATCCTCACTGTCATAGATGAAACGTCAACACCCAAACCTTTTAGCCGCTGTCTCATGTCTGTAGAAGTAGGTTTACAGTTCATTGTTGCCTTGTTTGTATGCCTTCTTATCGTTCTAGGGCATATTTTTCTTTTACGTCCTCATTTTCCTTGCTTGTTTGCTTGTATTCGCCACCTGTCTACACTGAAAGTTTGATTCTGCTGACAGTTGTGATTTTTCTAATCCTGTCAGCAATTTCTTTCTGTGTATAACAATTTTCAGCAAGAAGTGCAACCACAGCCGAAACTTTCCGAGGTGAAACATCTTTTGTCTGAAGTACACCACAGAAACATAAAACATTACAGCAAACACAGTTTCAAAGCATGTACAAAGACAACTAATACCAACACGATTTGGAGGGGAAATGACAAATGTTACCAGCTGTGAGAAATTCAGTAATCTGTGATTTGCTTGGAAGGAAAACTTCGTGGCATCAATCAAACCATTAAAACAAATCAATTATTAAACTTTTCTCTCCTAGCTTTACACCAGAAAACTTAAGAGTATCAAACATAATCGTTAGTCTAATAATCTGAACACGTCTGTGTGTATACAGAGTAAATTAATGCAAGTTTTGTAAGAAAATATTATATTGAACCAGAGATTGTCAAATGCAGCATCGATTACGTAGTAGCTTCGCTGCTCAACAATGATCGCTGATTCAAGGTGTTATGGGCAATGTGCTAGAGTAACTTTAGATCGAGAGATGTATGGAGGATGCACAAGCGTAACTACGTGTTGTATCTAATGTGTGCTGGACACATACTTACTCGCAATGAGCAATAATGATTTTTTATTTGCAAGATAAAGTGATGTTTGCTTACTGTAAAAGGAATCTCAACAGAGGTTGGAAATAATTAAGGTAAAGAAAGTTATTTTGTTACTGATGCAATGAGCGTATTCATAAGTGATGATTCAGACAATGTATAGCACCCACATCCGATGATTTTGTAAAGCTAATTGTTAATGTATAATCAGTTAATTGATTGTGTTAATTGTGAGCGATATTAATTTTCCAAGACTCAAAATACGTGATTTAAAGTTAGTGCCATATTGCTACTTAACCAACGTCAATACCAGTTTTCAGATCCATCTCATTTTTGATTAACTATTTTTCTCAAGAACGTTACTGTCTGAGTCATATTCAGTTAAATTAAAATGTGTGCTATGCAACAGCCTTGCACAATAGCCGTTTTGCTAACTATGCATTTTAAGTACTAACAGCGAGCTGTGCAAAGAGCGTTACCATTGCGCACATAAAGGTAAGTTATTTGGGGGATAGCATTCATTAAGTACAAGGACTATTACTTTCAAATTGATCAAGTTTTATTACCTGGGTCAGTTTCAAGTAAATAGTTTTGCATCAGATTCAGTTTTTGTGTTACGTAAATTAATGCTGTTTTTTTTTTAAGTCTTTGACAGCTTACATTCTCGTAGCTATATTAAATTTACACTCTCGCTGTCAGAGACGTTCAGTACAGAGAAAAGCGCATAAACGACGAGATAACATATACGTTCACATGCCATTCACATTCTAACAGCTGTGTTTCAGACTATTGTCACTTACGTAATTTCAGTCACATTTGAAATGTACATGTTTCAATGTTTTTTAGAATTACGTTAAAGAATGAAAAATATTCGGAAGGATGAAATTTTCTCTATAAAAGGAAACAATTATAAAATAAAGCTGAGTATTTCAGAGAAAGTAATACAAAGCAAAAATATAATTTTCATCTTTAATAATCTTAAATAAGTACAGATTCTCTAGATCCAATTTAGGGAATAAGCAGATCTTTGCTTTGTCGATACAAGAATCGCGAGGCAAAAGCCACATATTGAAGAATATTTAATCAACGTGTATGCGTGTAAGTAACTAATGAGTAAACTTACGATATCAGAATTTCGTTTGTTATATTAACCCCTCCTTATGATAAATTTATAATAGATATTTAATGCTGAGAGATATTTGAATTTAATTAGAAGTAGAGTAGCAGATATATCTACGCTATCGTTTATGAGTCAGCGCCATGAATTTACTGAGGTTACGAAATATAATTAGGCCTAATTACTGCAATAGGAAATTATACCCATTACAAAGGAAATGTAGCTTTTGTTCCTCAGAACTGGAGGCTATGTACTAGAGCACATATATTTCATTTTCCTAATCGGTGGCAAACATGTGCTGCTGCTACGTAAAATTTGCGATCTTATGTTACGTAGCTGTATACAGTCGATAAGTTATTCAGTAATCTTGGGAATCAAATTTCATATTAGTGGTCCTATGTAAGTGAATTTCGTATAGGCACACTTCTAAGATAAAATAATATATTTAGTACTATTATGTCAGACGTTAGCGCGCTGCTGCTACGGTGGCAGGTTCGAATACTGCCTAGGATTCATGTGTGTGTTGTCCTTGGGTTAGTTATGTTTAAGTAGATCTAAGTCTAGAGGACTGATGACCTCAGATGTGAAGTCCCATAGTACTTAGAGCCATTTGAAACATTTGTCAGGCGTTGTTGTGTACAAGATTGTGTGCGCATATAAAAGTAAGAACGTGGCAAGAAAGAACATACTAGTAAGAGTGACAGCTCTTACCTTTCGCACAGGTACAGCACCTTGCATCTCCAAGTGTTTCATGTGACATTATACTGGTGTCCTCTTTTAACAGGATAATGTACATCTGTGCTATACTGAGCAACTCTCATGAGCAGCAATACTCGCAGATTTCTTCTCAATAAAGAATATGTGGGACCATCTCCGACGTGAAATCTGTCATAATGCAGGATATCATCGACTAGCTACAACTGTTGTGGACCACCTTTCCTCTTGAGATAATTCATCATTCCCAACTGAGTCAGTGTATACATAGCCGTCAGGAGTGCAACGTCAGACTGATAATTGTGCTGATACAGCTAAGTTCTTTGTTAAATTGACTCGATATAGTAGTCACTGCAATAACGTTATTTACCCTCTCAAACAGGAATGTTTCATTCCCTTGCTTCCTGCCCTTCTTGTGGCTTTACATTTTGTGTATGTTCTCCTACAAATACTCAGCCACATTCGATACAGTATGCACGACACTATCAGCTGAATGAAATTTTGAAATTTATTTCTCAACCTAATTAGAACTTTTTCAGAACGTGTTGAAGAAGACACTGTGATTGTTCCCAAACATCAAACTAACTCTGTGTGTAAACTGATGACAAGGCTTTTCATGAACTCTCTCTTGGATTACCCATACGCCCCGTTTCTGAGGGTATGCCTTGTCGTACTACTTGGTATGACACATGCAGAACGTTAGTTTGCCATTTTCAGATGACTGTGTTCCAGTTCTCATTTCGACTTAATACGGAAAACAAGAATGAAGAAAATTGGCCTACAGTCATAGAGTTTTCAGACCTCAAGATCTCCTTGATAATATAATTTAGAGTAATGTACTCCAAATCTTCAGACGATTGGAGATAATTTCTAACATAGAAAATAGTCCACCGTATATAACGTGGAAGTTGTGGGGTCTTGTCCACTCGTCGCTAATAGGGTGCCTACGGGATGCAGTGATCTCGGAATGCTATACAACAATTTCAAAGAAATGACATTAGTAGTTTTATCTCCGGAAATGCAATCTGACAATATTTAACTTTCTTCACAGCAAATGTTGCTAGCGAGAGGTGACGTGAAAACGGAGCAGTTCTTGTTATACACAGAGTCCAAGGAAACACTTGATACTGACAGCGTAGCACGAATCAGGTTGCAGACTCGGGCCGATCATGTTCGGCGGAGGCTAGCAGGAGCTGCGTTTATATGCATCTGTTGCTGATGGCCCGCCTGGCACGGAGCAATCCGATTCCGGGCACCATTGGCCGCCATTTCTTCACTGCCTTCCCTGGTCTTTTTTTTTCGCATCTTCGTTCCGGAGTTTGTAGTTACGGCGGAACAGAAGTAATGAAAGTGTATGTATAAGAAATACTGTGTCAATGGAAATTTTAAATCAGGTTTGACGTTATTCCACTGGTTATTCAGTACAGCGAAGAAAAAGTCAAGAAAATTAGAGAAAATTTCCGAATAGAAAATCGAGTTTCATACCTATCATTACTTAGACTGACAGATGATACAGATCATGTGGAGGGAACTAAATGACAGAAATTCCCACAAAAAATATTTTCAGTAGACTGACTGTCTACACCGCACTAAGATTAGTAGTGAAAGAGTAACAAAACTACAACGAAGATAGTGTTAGTTTTGTGAAAAAATTTGTGATTTCTATAACGTCGAAAGAACAAAACTACAACGAAGATAGTGTTAGTTTTGTGAAAAAATTTGTGATTTCTATAACGTCGAAAGTAGGTAACACTATGTAAGTAAGTAGCGGAAAGTTATGTTAGTAGAAAGCAAGCCTATACAGGATGCCTGAAACACAGAGGAAATCGGAAAAGGATAAGTGCGCACGCTGGAAGATTTCAACGAAGATTATCTGTTGTTATTGAATACTGATATTGAGTCATACAGAAGCTGTTGAAAGCGTACTTTCGTTCGACGAAGAAACAAGGACTTCTAATATGCTCCGATCAAAAAAATTTAATTTATTTTGATGAAGTCGCGGAAATTCTTTTGTGGTGATTCTAATTCCTCTACATCTGTTGTTAAAATACTTCCTCCTCATTATAAGCAAAAGTCTTCGATCATTTTCCTTTTGAGTTTTTTGAACCGTTTTTCCATTGGTCCTGGAGTGTATATCTCACCTCTTACGACTATGATTATCTCTCGCTCAACGCTTGTGATCCATCTTTAATCAGTAGTGCCAATTTGATGCAAGACTGCAGAGAAATATTCCCCTCATATAACTCAATTGAAAAAATTCGGGATATTGCTCTGAGTTGAATACCCGTCGGCACGCAGTTCGGATGTCGCACAACTATCTTCGCTGAGAACATCTGCCATGTGTTTCATTTCATTAATATGTTGATAATTTTGGTCTTCGATCGTCACTTATGCTCAGTCTCCCGAAAAACCATTAGACCGACCAAGATCTTTTACTCACTCTACTGATATCTCGTTCCATACTGTTTTTCAAAGACTGCTAATTTCTGTTCGTTTATAACCACATGAAGTTTAGATCCTAATTCATGGCATTTGATCTACAGCAATTACAGTACCCGAAATCTAGTCAATGTCAAGTTACTTAAAAGAATAAGAAGTGAAGGATGAAAGACTTACTTTTTTATGAAACTTCAATCAAATAATTTCCAGTACAGGTATGCCATCCAGTCCCGTTGGTGCTAATCTGTACATAATTTTTTAAATATCCTAACGTAGCTATGAAAGGGCGTTCATAGGTTTAGAGGGTATATGTGATGGACGCTGTAAAACAGTTTTCACTGCTCCGATTCGATGGTATCTCTGGTAACATCTGCCTTCGACCATGTTCTGGAAAAGTGGGAACCTACCTAAGAACTTCCCTTCAAGCGGTCATACCAGACCATCATTTTCCTGCTGGCGTGATGAAACTAAACAGTCATAATATCTGATACGAATAAACATACATGTATATTAGAGAACAAGAGGGGAGCTCCATGATCAGTAGTTAGATGAGAATCACTTAGATTCTAGTGAAAGTTATATGAAGAACCTCAAAAATATATAGAATTAGAGTACAACAAATGTTTAATGATAATAGCACAGAAAAGTCTGCATACAAAAATGGTATAAGTAAATACGCTGAAGATGGTAACATTGGTAATACCTTTTTGTAACATACACCAATTTTACTATGTACGTAGCCTCGCTCTTGTTTAATGTTGGCGTTTTCTTACAGTTAAAAGACTCAGGCGTTACGGTCATATATGTGCATGTCAGAAGATTTTTAAAGTTTGATATGTACCATATCACAGTCTTCCGCAGTATACCACACGATAATGGCGTTAGGGCGATACTGACGATATACAGTTTATACAATCGACGGTAATTACCAAGATTTTTACAAGTTATGATTGACTGTGAACCCCAAAAATGACAAGTTGATTGATTCATGGATTGTAGAACCACAAATAGGCCACAAGACGTCGGACGTCTACATCTGATCACACAATGCGCAAGTCGGAAACTTGTCCATCCTGTAAAGAAGGATTGACGGCGATCTGTACCAGGCCTAACGACAGAGGTAAACAAATATAGCTCAAAGCACAAGTATTTCAGAGCACACCACTCAGCGGACTTTTTTGGACGTAGGGCATGACGAATCACGATTGTTGTTGCACAAGTTAGAATATCTCGTCCGGATACACCGTCATCCAGACGAACGCCTGCTCGAGTATGCGCCACGAAAGGAGACAGTTGGGAACTTTTTCCACATGGCCAGAAGTGTGCTAGAGTTATTTGAGAACTACGATTGTGAAATTACTTTGAATTATTTACCTTCAAGTTCTCCTGATCTGTAATTGATGGAACGCATCTCGGACATTGTTTGGTGGCAGATAGGCGCCCTCAAACTATCGGGTGGTAATTTACGGGAGTAACGTGACATATGGGTGGATGGGTGGTGCCAAATACCCCTCCAGTATCCTAACAAGGACTTGTCTACTCCAAGAAGCACAGAATCGCTCTTGTATTGTGTTCCAAATATAGACCAAAAGGCCAGTATTCAGGAGATCTTAATGTTTTCGCTCATCTGCTTATATGAATAATGGTACCACAGGAATGGAACGATTCCTCGACACCTGAGGGCAGCATGGCTGATTTATAGACGCAGTTGCGATCGTACACCCATGTTTTCATCGTTAAATTAACGAAATATAAATATTCTTGTGGCGCTCCATCTTGATCTATCCATCGGCAAAAGATTCCGGATTTCGTTCGGATATCCGGGAGGGTTACACCAAGGGGGAGATGACTACTAGAAAGAGATTGAATAGTCAATGAAAGGATAACGTTCTATGCGTCGTGGCGTGGAATGTCAGAAGTTTGCACGTGGTAAGGAAGCTAGAAAATCTGAAAAGGGAAGTGCTAAGGTTCAATATAGAGTCAGTGTCAATGAAGAGAAATGGAACACAAGGATTTCTAATTAGACGAATATAGGGTAGTACCAACAGCAGCTGAAAATATTGTAACGGGAATAGGACTCGTTAATAGGAAAGCAGAACCGAGAGTGAGTTTCTCTGAACAATTCACGGGGGGATACAGAAAGATTTCAGTTAGATTACATCATAGCAAGGTAGAAATTCCAAAGTCATATTGGACTGCAGGTCGTGCCCAGGGGCAGATTTAGACTGAGATCACATATTAGTAATGATGATGTTTATTCTGAATTTTAAGAGACTTATCAGGAAGAATCAATGCGCAAAGAAGTGGAGTACGAAAGTTCTAAGAAATGAAGAGATACGCTTTAAGTTTTCTCGGGCTGTAGAAATTCCGATAGTGAATAGCTCAGTATGCAGATAGGTTGGAGAAGAATGGACATCTCTTTAAAAGGCAGTCACAAAAGCTGGAGACAAAAATGTGGGTTCAAGGAAGGTACAGGGAAAGAAACCATGAGCAACAAAATTAATACATCAGTCGACCAGCGAAAGAGGAAAGTACAAAAATGTTCACCAAAAGGAGAAAGTACAAAAAAGTTTACGTAATTCTGGAAATACAGAATTATATTCACTTAGGAATGAAAGAAACAGGAACTACGTGGAACCTAAGGCGAAATGGCTACATGAAAAATGTGATGGAATCTAAACTGAAATTACTGTTCGAAGTATTGACGCAGCATATAGAAAATTGGGTACAACATTGAATGAAATTAAATGCAAGGGCTGTAACATTATAAGTGGAAAGAGCCAGAGCAGAGTTGATTAAAGAGTACACTGAGAACATCTACGATGGAGTGGTCTTATATGGTGACGCGATAGACGAATAAATAGGAGTCGATAGGGAAGAATAGGTGACCCAGCATTAGACCCATAATTCATAAGAGCTTTGGAGGACTTAAAATCAAATAAGGGCGAAGGGATTGATTATATTTCATCGGAATTTCTAAAATCAGTGGTGCAGTTGGCAAGAAAACAACTATTCAAAAAAATGGTTCAAATGGCTCTGAGCACTATGGGACTCAACTGCTGTGGTCATTAGTCCCCTAGAACTTAGAACTAGTTAATCCTAACTAACCTAACAACATCACAAACATCCATGCCCGAGGCAGGATTCGAACCTGCGACCGTAGCGGTCCTGCGGTTCCAGACTGCAGCGCCTTTAACCGCACGGCCACTTCGGCCGGCCAACTATTCACGTAGGTGTGCAGAAACCATGAGACTGACAATATGTCATCAGACTTTCGGAAAAAAACGTCATCCACACAATTCCGAAGTTAGCAAGAGCCGTCAAGTGCGGGAATTTTTGCACAGCTGACAAGAATAACATACAGAAGACTGGAAAAGAAAATTGTAGATGTGTTAGATAACGATCATTTTGACTTAAGTAAAGGTAAATGCAGCGGATAGGTGGTTCTAACATTGCGGTTGATAATGGAGGCATGAGTGAAGAATAAAAGACACGTTCATAAGGTTTGAACACCTGGGAAAAGTTGTCAACAGTGTAATATAGTGCAAGATGTTCGAAATTCTGAGAGAACTGGTTAAGATACAAGGAAAAACAGGTAATACACAATATGTACAAGAACGAAGAGGGAACAAGAAGAGTGGAAGACCAAGAACGAAGTGCGCGGATATGAGGGTGTAAGACAGGGATGCAAATCTCGCCTCTGCTGCTCAGTCTCTACGTCGGTGAATGAATAACGGAAATAAAGGAAAGGTTATAGAAAGGGATTAAAATTAAAGCTGAATGGATATCAGTGATAATATTCGCTAATGACATTGCTATTCTCAGTGAAAGTGAAGAAGAATTAAATGATCCGTTGAGCTGAATGAGGAGTTTAGTGAGTACAGCATTTTATTCTGAGAGTCAACCGAAAAAAGACGAAGGTAATGAGAAGTAGGAGAAAAGAGAACAGCCAGAGAGTTAACATCAGAATTGGTGATCGCTAAATAAATGAAGTTAAGGAATGCTGCAACATACGCAGCAAAACAACCGAGGACGCACAGGACAAGAAGGGCACAGAAATCAGACTGGCACTGGCAAGAAAAACATTCGTGGCCACGAGAAATTAATTAGTATCAAACATAGGGCTTAATTTGTGGACGAAATTTCTAAGGAGCACGTTTGGAGCACAGCATTGTTGGTAATGAAACATGGACTGTGGAAAATCGGAACAGAAGAGAATCGAAGCATTTGAGATGTGGTGCTACAGAAGGAAGTTGAAAACTAGGTGGACTGGCTAGGAAAGGAATGAGGAGGTTCTTCGCAGAATCGTTGAGAAAAGGAGTATATGGGAAAGACTGACAAGAAGAAGGGGCAGGATGTTAGGACATTTGTTAAGATATCAGGGAATAGGTTCCGTAGTACTAGTGTAACTGTATAGGGTAAAACTTGTAGACGAAGAAAGAGTTTAGAATACACCCAGCAAATAACTTAGGACGCAGGTTGCAAGCGCTACTCTGAGATGAAGAGGTTGGCACAGGAGAGGAATTCGTGGCGGTCCACACCAAACCAGTCAGAAGACCGATGACCCTAATTGAAAGGAAATTAAAGATTAGAAAACGAAGTTGATTTGTGATCTCGTTACTCGAACCATGGGCCTTTTCCCGGCTTGGTCATTCGGGTTTGACATTCCATTTGATGTCACAATCTACTTGAGGCCAACTTGTGGATGATGCTTCCAAATGGGGAGCTGCATTTTTCCTCCAACGTACTTCAGCAGGTGAGTGGTTACAGCCCCGCCTTAATTGACACCCTTTTCCACGGGACAAACCTGCGGTCTACCATCCTTGTTCGAATACGTGGCTCACTCCTAGTTCCAGTCTAACCTCTCAAGTATCGAGCTCCCTTGGATATCACCGCTACTTCGCTGGATCTTCCTCAGCTCCACTCGACTATGAGTTGCGGGTAGCGGCCGCATCAGCTTCCCTGGCGGACAGGGCTACTGGGAACGTGCCCTGCGGGTGGCGAACTTCAGGCGCGGGGAAGCAATTTGGGGCGCAACTTTATTCTGCCGGAGCTCTCAGAGGGCTTGTTAAGCGAACAGTGTCTTGTGCTGTTAGGTGGGTTACTATCAATTATCTTGAATTAATTAGACCACTCACAGATTGCGCCCGAGGTGGTACAGTGAGCCGCAAGAGAAAGTTTCAGAAGGCAATGTGGGGTGAGCCGAAAGAAGATACAGGTTCTCTGCTACAAACTTAGTCGGCTCATGTCAACACCGACATCCTATAATGAAAACGATCATCGAGGTGCTGTGCTTCAGACTACAAACGTGTATTTCAGATAAGGGCAGTAAAATCTCTCTCTAGAGATACAGATGTAGATTTCGTGCTGGTGCCCAGAACATTTCAAACGAGTTGAGGAGTGCTTCCAATAATTACAAAACCATCAAAGCTACTTTTGATTTTTATCTTACTCAAATTAATACACCTTATGTAGCGATCTGAACATGCAACTGAAATATTTCTTTCTTTTCTACGTGAAAGAGATAATATAGGGTCTGAAGGTGTCTTGCATCCTGTTGTTATTCTGGAAAATAACACGTAAATTAGAAAATTTGCTTTAGTGATCTGGGGTCAAAATATTGTGATAAATAACAACTTTTAAACTGTGAACATAAAAGTATTAATATTACTGTAATGTACTTACTATTAGTAAACTAAACTACGTATTAAACACACATAGTGACCTTCTGTGGAACTGTAGACATTTCAAGAACTTTCAACAAAGTAACGAAAGTAGCATTGCGTTTCGAAACTATACTTATCTGTGTAGGCATTTCATAATCTTCGATAAAAGCTTTTTGGCTACTGGGAGCTGCATGTGCGGTGAATACCACATAGAGCCCAGTTACATAATATTACATTCATGATAACTGATTCTTCTGTCAATTTTAAGTGAAACGGCTTCATAATGGTTAACATAATGTTGAAAATTTAATATTTAATATGGTATTTACTTATTTCGTTCACCAATTTTCGGCTTACAAGACCTCATCACGCTTTAAATGAACACCGTATCCAAAAAGGATGCAATGCTCGTGAACAACATTGTGAAAGATATTGTACATAGAAAGTTAGAAGCAGTCACAGAGTAAAAGACATCTTCAACAGTACAATGGTAACGTAATTCAAAATGTCAAAGTTCAGCAGCAAATATACCAGTATATAAAGGAAACAAACCGCAGAAACATTAACATAAAAACTGGAACACGGTGTGTGTGTATGTGTGTGTGTGTGTGTGTGTGTGTGTGTGTGTGTGTGTGTGTGTTGTGTGCGTGCGTGCGTTCGTGCGTGAGCGTCGTTGCTGTGCGCGCGCTTGTGGTTGATGATGCAATCTAATTGCCAATATAACAATTGAAATTAGTTAAACGACCAATGGGAATAATGTTGATACAAGAGGCAAGGTTCAAGAATAACTTTAAGAGGTATTAAATTCAGAAGGTGACATTGGAACACAATTAAAAACAGAAATAAAGGTTTTGACCCGAAATAAATTAATTTTTGTCACTGGGAAGACATACACATAACAAAACAACGAAAGATATGGGGTGCATAGATAGTCACAATAATATAAATGAGTTGACGAAAATGGAGGAAATATATGGAACAGTCAGTGTTGGAAGTTTAGTAGAAAAGTTATGATCATGAGATCTTTTGGGAAGGGAAGTATGTAGCTGTGATAGGTAAAAGAAAGTCATATGGTAATGTTGGCTGTGAGACCGCCAAGGATATGTTCAGCCTCCTAACTAGACAGATTTGTCTGCCTTTCGAACAAAATCTCATATTCACTTCGCGATGTGTGGGAACTGTGTATATTTATCAAATGTAGATGACTTTAACGGGTTTTGCACTTCGGTGTTAAGTTCGTGTTAGGTAATGAGAGAAGTTGAATTCTGTAGTTGGCACAAAGCTTACTCCTTTCGAATAGCACGAAAAGGGCCACGAGTTTAATGTCCCCACGCGACGGACGGATCATTATCAATTTGACATGCCCTCACGCCACAAGACATTTTAGAGAGGTTTGGAACTTAATCCGGCATTTGCGCAAAGTCTAGCGTAATAACGCCACACACTCTTCTCTTCTTTGCCGCAAAGGCAAAGGGAAAGTGCCCACACAGTACGTGGCACATCCAAGCGACTGCTCATCCAAATTATGGCCACACAGGTCTTTGCTTAACTTCAGTGCTGTGGTTGGTCATTTAATATTAAACCCAGACTGTGATCCAGATGTTTACTAAGTTCCAGGACTTGCAGAAGATTAACTTTCCAGGCTTTGTTTAGTAAATGCATGATATGTGACTGTGACTGCTAGCTGTGGTCCTCACTCAGTACACGCTCAGAAGTGTGAAGTCAGAATTCTGCAGCCTCCAATAGCATTCACGTTCAGCCAACTTAATTACCCTGTTTGTACCTCATTGATCTACAGAAAACTTACCACAGTAAGGGCAAGTAATTTTATGTACTCCAGTGCCTTATCTTTATTACTGAAGTGTACTGGGTTGTAGTTTTCCGAATATTGTGGTAACTTTTAAAGTGGTAGTGTTGTGGCTACGCTCTATGTACCTGTCGTGAGAGTGGCATAGTACAGTTCTTTTGCAAACAATATGGAACAGCAGATGGAGCATAAAATAGGGGTGCAACTTTCAATCTTTGTTTCTTGCTTTCTGCAAGAAGTGGACTAAGAGGAGACCTATAGTTCAGTTATCTGATTGTTTATACAGAGTCTCCTAGGAATGGAACTTGTTTTGTGCTAAGCATAACTGATTGGCTAGTTTCAGGTCATGCACTTCCACAAGGTTCGATCTGTGTATCAACGCTGTCAGATTGTCAGGATACTCTACTACTGGTACGTTGGAAAACGAATTGTAGACAAAAATACACTTCAATTAAAAGAACAAAAAATTAGAACGTAAGAATGGTATTTCAAACTCAGTGGACTTTTAATTAAAACGATAAGTTTTTTGACCTCAAAAACAGTCGAATCAAAGATAAGTTTAGGAGCCGTTCCTTGGCAGGCAGAAACGGAAATAAGCGTTAAGAGATCATTCAGAATTCTTAACAACGGGAGAGTAAACAATTCACTTAGATATTGTTATAGAACAATTGTACATAGTCTTTGCTATACTGTAGTTTCTCATTTAGAATTTCTTTCAGTATTTCAGAATACAGAAAAATTTTGGTTCAAACTGTACATATTTACAGACTACTTCAATTATTGTCCGCACAGATTCTTAGCATATAACAAAGAGTCACTATATTTACAATGCATCGCTTTCGAGCCTGTTCGTTGCCTGCTCACACACCTTTAAGAGCACGTATTAAATCTCATAAAGTAGTGAATTTTTGGCAATTTCTAGGGAGAGTCTTGTACATATGTGAAATAATATAAGAACAAGCAGCATTTGAGAAATCTAAAGCATTGTCCCAGATGTCAGTAAATCGATGTCATCAACTCCTTAGTGGCACATTAGTACATTACTTTTTCTTTTCCAAAAACGTCTGATTAATAAATCAGAGTAAGAATGTAGCAATAGCAGATAAGAACATTTTAATTTTTTGTTGTTATTTGCCGTAAGCAGAGTGCTCAGTTCTTATAGATCAAACTATTCATGGTAGGTGTGTTTCGTACATCGTTAATATAAGTACCAGAAAATGTTATGCTTGCATGGAATTAAATAATGAGATCAAGGAATATGTGAAGGCTGAAACAAATGACACCTATTTTCCCTACGACGGTATCAAATGACTGAGACAGAATGTTATAATGCTCCTCTCGTTATTGTGTTCATTCTGTTTTGTTTTATTTCCGTGTCTTTTATTCTGCTTCATAGATATGAAGATAATTCCTAATGTCCTAATTCTTAATTCTGTCTAACCTACTAAATTCTTCGTTTACCCTAATAAATTTTATTTCTGCTTCCCAAATCGTACTCCCTTGTTGACTCACTTCCGTAGCATAAACTGGGGACAACACAAGGCGTATAAAATTTCAGTCTTGTCTCTTTCCGTATTTTGACTGCCAGGTACCTATTTACTATACAACACATATTTGGAAACTTAGCCAGTTTCTTCGCTATATCTCTGTAACATTCATATGTAATGTAACAACTATAATAGTTACTATAATTTACTTGTTCTAAACTTTAAAAAAAATGAAAATAGTTATTTACCCTTAAAGCTCGTTGGAAGTAAAAGAACTGGTCTTTTCATGTTAACTTTGAGTTATATGCCTTACATATTCTGCCTCTCTCATAAATTTCTTAACATTTGTCGCCTTTTGATTTATTGTGGCATCATCTACACATAAGATACACGATAAAATAATGGCTCTACTTGTCGGAATACCTGCATCGAACTTGGCTTTCTGTTGTCGTATTGCACCGTCCAGATATCTTTCAAAAAGTGTGGGTGAACAATACATCCTAGGCTGACAACTTATAATTGGAGGAAGTTTTAATTTACCAGTTACATCTGGGAAAATGGAGGTATCTCTTTAAAGGTAACTCCGAATGACTTTCACATGTAACAGATAACTTCTTTTTCCACTATGTGCCACGTATGTTCTCTATTAACATTATCTAATGCATTAATAAACATAAAAATTGAAGATTTTTTCAGGTATCCGTATTAACAAAAACACTGCTTCATCCTTGGGTATTCCCTTTCTCATGCCCATTTGTTCCTAATGTAACAGACATGCCGACATAATTTTCAGTATGTTATTCAAAATATTTGCGTAATATTTTCAGTCGGCTTATCCCCTGTAGATTTTACAGTTATTTCTCTCTTCTTTCTTTTCATATTTATTGGTTTTTGAGAAATATCGTATTCGCTTAATGGCACTACTGGGGGGATAAAAACACGAATAGCACAACTGAGGAGATGAAGTTTAAAAGAGTGTTTATGATGAACTGGGGTATTTCTCCTACACAGAGATGTGAATCCCTAAGTATTTAACGCCCTGAACCGTATAGTTCTTTAGCGTGTTGCATTTTGTAGTATTCAAATCTCTTGGTTGTTATGAATTCATGATCTCATACAATTTGGAAAGCATTTCATTGGTATTACGTATTGTCAGTTATGGTGAAATGTTCCTTATTCACAGACATCTTAAATATCTGCCATGCCCTGCTACAATATATTTCTTCGTAATGTATTTCTCTTGCCTCCATTTGTAATTTTAACCATATGTTTTAATATTTGTCAGTGCTTTTTTGGTCTTGTCTTTTCTTACGTTACTAAATTTTCGTGCACTTCGTCAGTCAATATGTCTTTCGTTTTGCTGAAGTTACATCTAGAACCTAGTGTTTATTGCCTGTACTGACATTCTAGACATACACACTGTGTCCTATTAATAGTGGTAGAACATCTGTTTGCCGTCGACAAATTGCAATGAAAAGACTGTATTATTATTTTACCTAATCCCCATAGTTTTTGATTAGTTCTTCCACTATTGTAATACCTATTGTTTAGGTTATATGTAATATGTGTGAAATACAATATACCTGACGCAATCCTTTTGTAATTTTAGATCCGTACGACAAATATTGGTCTGCTTGAATGTGAATTTACTGGTGTAAAATATTTTAGTCAGGGATTAGCTTCCGTTTCAGCTTCGCCTTCAGTCACAGGACAGGGGAACATGCTACTCTCTGAGTTAACCAAAGAGCTTCTACTTCCCCCATCCGCAGCCGGTGTGGGGTATTCCCAATATAGGAAACAATTAATCACCGCAGACTGGGGAGGGAGCAACGCCAGGTGCCAAGGCGTGGAAAGGTCACCGGAGATGGAGCAGTACGGCCGTCTATCTCGGAAAGCAGTTACGTTGCCCTATCTCCGGAGGCGTAGCGAATAAAGCGACACACCTCTGACATAGAGTGCCAAAGCGATCGACCGCTAGACAGGAAAGTACTTCTCTGTTTAAAAGAACTTTTATACTGCTTCGGTACATTTCCTGTCTATTAGTGCTGATATAGAATTTCATAAAGTTTGTTGTAAACTTGTGTTCCACCACACTTGATGCAACATTCTGGAAAATAAGGAGTTTTTCAAGACAATCACGTTCCATTTCAAGGAAGAAGCCTTAGAGTCAGCCCAAATAAAACCACCTATTTCTTCAGATACGTAAACGACACGTTTGTTATTTGCCCATTGGCCACATGGTAGAGAAAAGCTGACGGAATTTCTCGCACATCTCAACTCAAACACGAGAATATCAAGTTCAGCGTGGAGGTAGAATCGGATTGGATGCTCTTCTTCTAGGATGTTCTCGTCAAAACACGAGATGACGGCAGGTTGGAGCACAGCGTGTATATAAAGAAAACTCACACCGACCTACACGTGGATAGCTGCCACCACTCTACTCAGAAGATCGGCATGCTAAAAACTCTTGTACACAGAGCTCGCGCCCTCTCTGACGAGGACAGTCTCCAACAAGAATTGGTCCATCGCAACTCCGTGTTTCTGAGGAACGGTTATAAGGAAAGGCAAATCCGGGATAATCTAAGTCTGACTCTCGGAACACAACCTGCGGAAATAATGAAGAACCTGAGGAAAACACAGCCAATTCATTCATTCCGTTTTGTGGGCCCTTATCGGGATAAGTTGGAAGCATTTTACGCAAATATCAAGTAAAAACCGTCTTCTGCTCTCCAACTAAAACCAGAGCACATCTTGGCAATGTTAAGGAGGACCTTAGTTTACGTAAATCAGGGGTTTACAAAATACTGTGCCAATGCGGTAGGGAATACATAGGTCAGTCAATTCGCACCACTGAAGACTGATGTCGTGAACACCAACGGCACGCGAGACTGCAGCAGGCTAATAAGTCTGCAATTGCCGAGCATTGCCTGTCAGAACTTCACGGCATGGATTATGACAAGAATAAGGTCCTAACACAGACGTCGAAATATTGGGACTGTATCATCAAAGAAGCTATAGAGATCAGAGTAAGAAAACCTGAACAGAATCGTGACAGCGGCTATTCTCTTAACCGAGCTTGGGAACCAGCCATCACCCGGATTAAGGGAGATAGAAATATACCAGAATGTACAGACTTGGAGGGCAGGGAGAGGAACCTCCGAAACGTCGCAGGCAAACCTCCCTGGGCGCGGACCTACGAGGGAACACGCAGACGTGGGGCCACAAGCCGGGCGTCGAACACTGGCGCGGACGGCCGAGAGAGCGCCCGCGGCGCGGACGGCGGAGTGAACGCCCGAGGGAGGGGGAGGTGGAGGGGTAATCTCATATATACCTCACGTCTGCCGTCCCTTGGCAGTACATCAGCACACCTGATGATGGCAACAAGGTCGATTGCCGAAATATTGCGACCTTTGTACACTCACACCAGGCTCTTCAGCCGAGATTTATTTCGTCAGTAGGGAAGACGTTTGTATCTTGTAGTATTCATTTACAGAAAGGGGTGCCACAAGTTTTGTTCCAGGTCCGTTGCTTTTCTTGATGTATATCGATGATATGTTACTAAACATGACACATTTTCCTCTTTGCAGGTGGCACAAAAGTTACTGTGAAAGGCGTGGAACGGATTATAAATCATGTAGCAGATAGAGTAGACAGTAACATCAGCATGTTTCTTTCAGGCAACTGATTAACGTTAAACTGCAACAAAACGCAACGTACAAAATTTGGGACACGGAAGTCTTGAAAAAGCGGAATTTTACTGTCTCGAGATGGTCAAACGGTCAGTGAAGTCGATCATGTCAATTTCTGAGTATTGAGGGTAGATGGAAGGCCTTCAGCTGAGTCCTTGAGTAGAAACTGAATGCTCCTGTCATCACCGTAATAATGATATCCACGGATTCTGACAATGGAACGCAAAGGATTGTTCACTTTGATTACTTTCCCTCTATTATCTCGTACAGTGTTGTATTTTAGCACTACTCTGTGCATTCTTAGAGAATATTCATAGCTTAGACAAAGGTGATAAGACTGGTCTGCGGTGTCATTTTGTTTACGCCGTTGTTGAGGTGTCTTGGAATTCATATTTTGCAATTTCAGTACATACAGAGTGATTTCGTGGTGATTTTACAAACTTTTAAGGACTGTGGAGAAAAACGAGTGTATAAATTTTATGTAAGTGATCCTGGTCCGGAAACGACCGTGTCGAAAGTGATAAGCAAAATTTGTTCTGGTACCTCTGGCGGTGGTTCTCTTCTGCTGCAAACTCTTTGCTTTTCATAATTTGATAGGAGATAGTATGGACCAAAACAAGAAAAAATGTCCGGTAAACATGTGCTCTCGAGACCATACCTCAAGAGCTATGAGTACTTGTTTATCTGTGTTGCTGTGGAACATCATTTCTGCTGAAAAGTGCTCGTGACTCTTAAGGTATGCACTTTAGGGCCCATATTTAAGAGACAGCTTTTCTTGCTTTATTCTTTTCTTGCTTTATTCCATACTACCTCCTCCAAAAGCAAGGAAAGCAAAGAGCTTCCAGAGGAAGAGGTAAACCGTGAGAGGTATCACAAAGATTTCACTCATAACTTTCGATCCGGTTGTTTCCAGACCTCAGATTGATAAATTTACTATACACCGTGCTCCAGGAAATTTTGTAACATTTTCACGGAATCACGCTGTACGAACCATCATGATATTTGTTGTTCGCAGTAATCTACATTGAGAAAAATATGCACCATTCTTTCAGTGAATACTGGGCGGAAACAGTATATGCTTTTCTTCATAATGTTCTTAATCATTCCATAGAAAACTGCACCTTTCCATTCGGGATGTTTCATTTTCAATAGGCTCCCAGCAAAACAAGAAAGTGATAAAAAAGTAATACACCAAAACATTCAAATCCAAATTGAAAACTTGGGACATTTTTTTTTAATCCGTACTGTACTTTCTCGCAATTGTTTTGCTGTGTAAAGTGTGATTTATTAATGTCCTTCGAACCCATCAAGAGTTACACTCCTGTGCCAAACTTTTCATCTCAGAGTAGAGCTTGCAACCTAGGACATCAGTTATTTGCTCGATGTACCCCAGTCTCTGCCTTGCACTACTATAGCTTTTGACCTCTACAGCTCCTTGTATTACATGTAATGGAAGTTATTGCATGATGTTTTAGCAGATGTCCTGTCATATCGTCCCTATTCAGGTCAGCGTTTTCCATATACGAGGTAGCAGAATTCTTTAACCTCGTCTACTTCGTCGTCAGCCAATCTGACATTAAGGTTCTCGCTGTTGTCGTCTCTCCTACTTCTGATTACTCTCGTCTTTCTTCGGTTTAGTCTCAGTCCAAGTTCTACACTCCTCAGACCTTTCTATTGAACAGAGCTATAATTCGTCTTCACTTTCCCTAAGGATAGCAATAGCGCCAGAGAAATTTTTACTTACGTCCATTCATATTGAATATTAATCTGACTCTTAAGACTTTTTTTAATTTCCGTCATTCTTTCGTCGGTGTACAGAATGAACTGTAGTGGCGAAAGACTACCCCCTACCTCAAATTATTTTAGCCCAAGCACTTCGTTTTTGGGCCTCCAGTTTAATTGTTCCTTCTTGGTTCGTGTATATATTGTATATTACCCACCATTTCTTATAGCTTCCCCCATTTTCCTCAGAATTTCAATCAATTTGTACCGTTTGTCACTGTGGAACGCTTTTTTCAAGTCGGCAGATCCTGTGAACGTATCATGATTTTCTTCATTCTGGTTTGCATTATCAGCTGCAACATGTAACTGCCTCTCTGGTTCCTTTACCTTATCTAAAGCGAAAGGTATCGTCATCTAACAGATACTCAGTTCTCTTTTCTATCCTCCTACACACTTTTCTTGTCAGAAACTCACATGTATGACCTGTGAAGCTGACTGTGCGACAGTTCTCTCACGTGTCGCCCTTTATTGTCTTCGGTACAGTGTCCATAGCGCTTTTCCTAAAGTCTGGTGGTACATTGTCACCCTCATACGATCTACACATCGACGTGAATAGTCCTTTTGTAGCCATTTCTCCAATGACATAAGGTATTTCGATGGGATGTTATACATACCTTCTGCCTTCTTTGCTCGTAAATCGTTCAAAGCTCTTATATATTGCGATTGAGATACTGGATCCCATCTATTCCCGGTCGACTTCTGCTTCTACATCTGTCTCGTCAGCTGAGAAGTACACTTTTTCCTTTTCGTTATGCTGAGCTAGTCCTTCCGGCAATCATTCCTTTTTCGACTTATCTGCATTTTTCATGCACCCATTTCACCTTAGCCTACTTGCAATTATTATATATTTCGTCCCTGACTTGTATTTCTGTGTTACTGAATTCACAACACATATTTGTACTTCCGTCTTTCGTCATCTGAAGTCTCTCTTGTGTTAATCACGGTTTCGTCGCGGTTACCTTCCAAGTACCAACATTTTTCTTTCCAGTTCCTGTGATTGCCCTTTACAGAGACGTCCGTTCGTTTTCAACTGAACAGCCTGCAGAACTATACATTATCGCAGCGTCTATAGCCTCAAAGGGTCTCATGTCTTCATTGCTTAGTACTTCCAAATCCCACTTTTTTAAGCACTGATTCCTCCTGATTAGCCTCTTAAACATCAATCTACTCTTCATCATTACTAAATTGTGATCTGAGTCTATATCCGCTCCAGGGTACGTTTTGTAGGCAGGCATCTGATTTGTGAAATTCTTCTCAACATGGTGTACTCTAACTGAAGACTTCCCGTACTCTCCGGCCTTTTCCAAGTATACCTCCTGCTCTTGTAATTCTTGAACAGAGTATCGCTGTTACTAACTGATTTTATTGCAGAACTAAAGTAGTCTTTATCCTCTCTCGTTCCTACTACCAAGCTCGTATTCTCCTGAAACCCTTCCTCCATTTCCCTCCCCTACAGCCTCAGTCCAATCCCCCCTGACTATTAGATTTTCATGTAACTTTACATACAGAATTACCATTTTAGAATTCACGTATACGCCCTCTCTCTCTTCAATCTTTCCTTGCGACTTCGTCATGTATACGTGAACTTTTGTTATGGCTGTTGATTTGCCGTCAATATAGACGAGAGAAACAGTGTTACTGAACTGTTCACAGTAACCCACTGTCTTACCTGCCTTCCTATTCATAATGAATCCTAGTCCCTATATTCGCCTGAGTAGAAATCCTTGTCTTCTTTACATTTCACGTCTCTGACCCACACTATATCTAGATTGGGCCATGGCTTTTATGTTCTGACTTCACTACCACGTGCAAACTCCTGGCAATCAAAGTCCCGAATCACAGAACGTAGTTCTCTCGACGAACAGAAATGACACTTTTATTCAGTGGTAATAATTATTACATCGTTGTTGCGACCCTGTACTCCTTCTCATCGTGTCTTAGGAGGGGTGCGTTTGGCCCTGACTTCGTTTTTACAGTTGATAATATGCACCGAGCATCACCTGTGGAGGAGGTCTTGAACGATTGAATAATCGGTGAATTGAGTAGCCTGCCTGTTCTCTCTCCCCCCCCCCCCCCCCCCCCCCTGACTTACATCCCATCGAACACGTTTAGGATGCATAGGGGATAGACATTTCAGCACGTCCACACGCACGAAACACCATTCAACAGTTCCTAACCGAACTGGTGGAGGTATGGAACGCCATACCCCATGAACCCCTTATTGGCCTTGAGGCCAGTATGGAAGTACGTTGCGGAGCAGGCTTTGCTTCCTGTGGTCCGTGGTGATCACACATCATATACTTACTTACCTGATTTCCAGGAAACCAGAATGAATCGCAGAGAATTTAGTGCACTTATTGTCCTTGAACAAAAGTGTCATTTCTTTTCGCCTAATTGCGTATTTTTTTCGGTTGGCTCCTTTACTATACTGTAGCAATTACGTCCTTAGCAATTCTTTCCGTATTATTGAGCCGTACTACCCGCCATGCGAAAGTTACTTCTGTAACTAAGTTTTGCCCATCAGTTTATCTACAGCTACTTCTACATGATTACTCTGCAATTCAGAATTAAGTGCTCGGCTGTGGGTTCATCGAATCTCCTGTAAGCTACATCCCTGCCCTTCCACTCGCGAACACCGCGCGGGAAAAACAAACAATTAAGCCTTTACGTACGAGCTGTGATTTTTCTTATTACCTCATGATCAGCATTTCTCCCTGTATAGGTGGACGTCAGGAAAACATTTGAACACTGTGAGGAGAAAATTGGTGATAGACATTTCATGAGCAAATCCTGCCGCAGCGAAAAACGCCTTTGTTTTAATGACTGCTCCGCCAGTTTGTGTTTCACATCCGAGGCACTCTCTCCCCTATTTCGCGATAATAGCACAACGAGTTGCCCTTCTTTGAAGGCGGGGAAGCGTAATGTAGGCAGTCTCTTCAGTGTACCTGTTACGTTTTCTAAGTGTTCTGCCCCAGTAAGTTGCTGTCTTTGGTTTGCTTTCGCCAGTACGTTATCTGTGTGACTGTTCCATTTTAAGTAATTCGTAATTATAGCTGCTAAGTATGTAGTTGAGTCTACAGCCTTTATATTCCTGTGATTTCTCATGTAAATTAAATTTGGTTGATTCCTTTTAGTACTGACGTGGATTGCTTCACGCTGTTCATTATTTAGAGCCAATTGCGACTTTTTGCACCTTAAAAATATCTTGGCTTAATCACTTTGCAATTCATTTTGATCATCTGATGACATTACATTATGGCATATAACAGCGTCAACTGCAAACGATCCAGAAGGACTGCTCAGATTGTCTCCAAAATCGTTTATGCAGATTAGGAACAAAGAGGGATCTACAACACTTCCTTGGGGAACGCCAGATATTACTTTTGTTTTACTCGATGACTATCAGTCAGTTATTACGAACTGTGACCTTTCTGATAGGAAATCACTAATCTAGTCACACGACTCAGACAATACTCCATAAACACGCTTGTGAGGAACGGTGTCGAAAGCCTTCAGTAAGTGTAAAGTATGATATCAGTCTGACGTCCCCTGCCGATAGCACGCATTACTTCGTGAGAATAAACAGATAGTTGTGTTTCACAAGAACGAAATGTACTGACTTGTATCTTGTATACTTGAGTGAGATTCAAGTGTGTTGGTCGCGCCGAAGTTTCATCGAAATACACTAACTCTGGATCTCTCTGGGAATGATCTTGTTCACGTCAACAATCATGTAAAAGCTACTCGATCCCAATATAGATGACGCATTTCAACATGAGCTTCCCCACATTAGCACTGCGTAATGAAAGAGATGGATCCAAAGGGTATGAAGGTAAAAGTAACAGCCTTTGATTCAACATTTATAGTCAGCGCGAATCCAAAAATAGGTTGTAGATCGTAAGTTTTGTACGGCGAAAAATCCAGTAACTGTAAGTTTTATACCTTACCGAAATTTCCAGGCAAAACTCATCCACGGGACGGATACATATAGTCGCTCGTCCAAAAATCTATCGTCTACGTACAGAGTTTCAGATACTATTCCCGCGTGTTCAGTAAGCAACGAAGAAGGAATTTACCAATTCGTTTCAAACAAGTGAACTAAAACTTCGCATCTAGCAATCCAAATATCCGATGGAAATGGCCTTGCCAGATACTTCAGAGAAATTCAAGTCTCAGACCGAGAGCACGTACTTGACAAAAATGAGAAATCGGAGAAATTCATCACAAAGTGCGTAATGAACGTACTTAGCTCTGCAATAATAATAATAATAATAATAGCCTACAGTTCTCTTAATTGGTCTGGTATACGACAGAACTGTCTTTTTCATTTTATGTGCACCTCTGTCCTAATGTTACGTTGTTATTTGACAGTCAGATAAGGTGACAGGCGACCTGTTATGTTAAAATGTGTAGGTGAAAATCCAAAGTCAAGAGCGCAGATATTCTTTTATTGATAAATAGTTTCAGTTCATTGAAGAGGCATCTGCTGATCAATAAAAATTATTGCTTAATTTGGTGTCTATCGGCTACGAGACATTACATTATATAGTCATAATCTATTGGCGTCACTCGTTCTACGACCTACGGAAGTATGTACATGACGACAAGAGCGATTCAGTTCAACAGATTATGACGATGTGTAACGCCTGGTGACTGATACTTACTGATGGCTTGCCGATGAGCTGAAACTATCAAAAACGGAATTTCTACGGTCTGGAGTTAGGATTTCCATCCACACATTTAATCCTAATTTTCATCTGAATGGAATTAATTTTTGGATAAAAATAAAACACATTGGATATAATAATTCCTAGGTTGCCGTAAATATTTTTTTACACTGAATTTTATCGATCCCGCATTATTATTTTTGTTGGATTACAGATTAAATAGGTCTTTTCACTTTAAAACCAGGTCGTCTTACTAATTTCGGCTATCTTGTTATTACTGCTATGGCCAAAGTGGTTCTCCTACTGTTGTCAATACCATTATTCTTAAATATCCAACCTGATGTATGTCAAATGCTGATACTCTCGATAGTGTCGCAGTATTCTACTGTTATCCATATACTGCATTATTTCCCACATCTAGTTAAACTGCATATTTATCTCCAACATAATATGGATGCTACGGTAGTTTCTTCCACCCTACCTATTAGTGTGCATAAAATGTTTTTACGGTTACCCTGTTAGCATTGTTACAGCTTGTAGTTCGTACAAATCAATCTTCTGTATGCTGTTTTATTCACATTCTCTTGTCATTATTCCTGAAACCACGTTCTGCAATGAAGCATGACTTTCTGCATAATTTATTATAGCGCAGGATGATAGTGCATGCATTAATTCATTAGAGAATAATTTCATGGTACTTGAGGGAGTCACAGAAGGTAGAAGCCATAGAGTACGACAGAAAATGTAATCCATCCAGCAAACAACTGAGGACTTCGGGTACAAGTCTACTATGAGATGAAGATGATGAAACGAGAGAGCAATTTGGTCACGTCGAGTCATTCAGAAGATTGACTAAAAATGTGTAACCGCTCGTTCTGAAACATGACACCTACACTGGGACTATAAGTTCATCAAGAATGTTTGAACAAAACTTTTTATTTCCATTCGCATACGTCTGATCATAGTTACTGTACAGTACAGTATCAGACCTCTCTGGTTTTAGTAAATGAAATGAGAATTGATTGCAAGAAAATAGTGCGCCAGAAACATTCAACTCCACTTTAAACTAGAAGTTTAAAAAAATGAATAGGAATTTCTCGAAACAAGTCCTGCTACAAAGAAAGATGAAAGCTTTCATTTATTTATTTTCATGTTCCGTGCACAACGTTGGACATAACTCGGTGTGCGGTGGAAATAGTCAATTGGTTTTCAAATAAAACACATTTACTTGTTGAAAACATGGCTGCACTTTATTTACATAACTGAATGAATATTTTAAAAATCCTAATGTACAACAAAATTTCATAAATGAAACTCACTCATATTCATCCACGAATTCATCTTGAAGGATATGAAGTTCTTAAGCAGAAAAAAAACTTGCATCGTCTTCCAGGACCGCTATTCATATTGGACGTGTCCACATACTTTCCTGGGAGTAAACCTCGTTCCTTCCTGTGTGATACTAAAGCTCATTTGTGGATTGTGGAGGCTGCTTGAGATTTCTCGTGGTACATTTGTTAATGTGACTAATATTTTGAAATTTTATATCATACCAAGCAGTTAAATTCAAAAGAGAGTAAATGTACTGTATCGTTGTTGCTGGTACACCTCTTTCTTTTTAGTCAAGTTCGTAAATGGACACCAGATGTTGCCCACTTACAGCACTTTTCAGTGCCGTTAACAGTTCACTGCAGTACGTTTCTTTGCAGCTAATAGTTTGTGGCCAAATGTGAAACTGCTCAGGAAAATTATTCAACATTAGTGGTTGGAATCATGCGGAGTAGGGTAACTTTGTAATGCTTGCATCCTGAAATTCTGTACATAGAGCAAAAGGTGCTGAACACAGGCGTTTGATGAGATCTGTAATGTTTGGTTTTCAGTTTAAGTGCTATTAAATATGCTAATGCACAAACAATCAGTTCTACAAATCTTCTTTCTTCCGAGCTGTACTGTTATATATGATGATACATCTCAGTTAATAGAGAACTGATACATTTGTGCTTTGTGACCAATCATTTAAAGTGAACCAATAAACAATGCATTTTTATATTTATTTTAGTGCTGCTTCCCTTAACCCTTTTTGCTTCCTATAAGTTAAATACTGAACGAAACACCTTGTCATTATAACTCGAAAGCCACAATCTCGAAGTTTCTCCAAAATGGTTCTGTGATTTGCACAGTCAGAAGACCAGAAGAAATCCCGAAAGGTGATCTCATTCAGATATTTTGATATATGGTCATTTAAATGGTAGATGACTTGTTCAGTGGAGGTGAATATTGGGTTATCGTTCCACCTACGACGTTATTAACGGCGGAGTACAGGGTCCAGCAACAGAAGAAGGGGAAAGGAAACGGTCGTTGTCCTCTACAAATAACCCATGCCTGTATTTGTCGCGAGTGGTTTTCGGGAAGCTTTGGATAATCTAAATCTGCCTGGCTAAACAGGCATCTGAACGTCCGTCATGTCGTATGCCTGTCATTCCTTAGCACCATCTCGCTCGTTTATGATTTACGTACGTAAGGTCCATCCAACACCTGAGGATGATTGCTGCAATTTCAAGTACAATCGCCGGTGTGCTCTTTCTACTACGGAGACAGTACTGACATTACGATTTAGTCTACAATATAGACACATCCGAAGAACGTGCCTCCTGATTTCATTTGGAGGCGTTTTTTTGTTTTGATTCTCCCAATTTGGTGGCACTATCGAGGCCCTCCCTCCAAATTAACGAGCCGGTATTCAGAGAGACACTCTTTCATTCCGCTCCTCGCCGGCGCGCAATTGTTAAGTGGAATTGGCCGTTTCCAGGGCTGACGAGACGCGAAGTGAATAAAGGCGGCCCCCGTCCCCGGCAGTTCGGCAGCCATCCGACGCAGTTCGCAGCCGCAGAAGTGGCGGTGTGCCCTGCATTTTAATGGCAGCGCCCGGCCAAGTTTTGCGGTTAACCACGACAGTTATACCGCCGTGCAGCTGCTCAGAATCAGGTTCCGCCGATATTATGTCTGGGTCAAACTGAAACGAAGCCCCTGGCGAGGACGGTCACGACCGCCTGTAATGACTGCACCCATCTCTCAACTGACAGGCCTCGGCTGAAGCGTGCATCAGCCATCACGAGTTTCACACCGTGCATGAAAAACTGCTTTGTATGGGTCTAGGACAGTTTCGTATCTACGGCTTAATCGTGAAGTCAACCGATAAAATTTCACTGTTACGAGGTTTTTCTGAGCATTTTTGCATCAAGGTTTCATAGTCACCAATGACTCGTGACAGATTACGAATAATATTGATAATTTTCTGTCTCCATAGCTGAATAATGTAATCCATACGTATTATAAAAGTGAATGTATGTATGTAAGTCTAGAGGCTTTTGTGGCTGTTGTCATTGAAGGTAAAATCTACTGTGTTATTTGGTCGCATCATATATCTTATGTACAATAGACGTTTCGATCCCTCTGCTGTGATCGTCTTCAGGATCTTGTGGTGTCCGCCATTGACTGAACATTCGACATGTAATTCTTCGATTTATTTATGTATGTATGTAAGTTCCACACCTCCTCCTGAGGCAACGGATCTATTTCAATCAATATTGGTACGCATAATACTTACTGTCTCGTAAAAGCCACTGTGAAGGTAAGAAACACCTACCTTTCAGAGGGGTGGAGTTGGGGTGAAAAAGGAGAGTAGATACTATAACTACGCATACAAAGCGAGAGTTTATTTATCCAGTATTTAAGAATAAGAGTGCTTAGTGTTTGCAACCAACTTTAGACATACCCGTAATCTGGTATCTTTCCAAGACTTTTTCTTGCTGACACTCTCCAACAAAATGACGAAAGCAGAAACGTTTATCGCTAAGAACATTTTGACCGTCCATGCAGTACAGTTGCCATATCAAGCACGACCTTTTAATTTATGGCTTCTTTATTACTAACTCTAATATCTAGCCACAAGAATATGTTGCACAGGACTTGAATTAGCACATATAATTTTAACATAATTTCAGTTGTGTTAGTGCAACTAAACTTTGTCGTGTTTAAGATGTTCAGAAATCTAGATCAAAGGAATCATAATAATTTTTAAAAGAAAGAAGAAAAATAGTTCAGCACCTGGTCCATTGATGAATGTTCATTCGGAATTCAGAAGCCACATGTTATTGCTTTACTGTACCGTGCTGCATTGCTGGACATCCAATTTGGTAATTTATTATGTAACGTAACATGCTGCTAACTCAGAGCACTACCCAACTTTATTCGCACTGTTGGAAAGGCGTGCGTATGAAGTCCTCCACATTCACGTAAAGAAAAAGACATTCTGTCTCTAATAGGCGTCTGAGAGCTTGTTCTTTAAGTCACTCTCGCTGGGGCTGTAGAGGTAGGAGTATATCTCTTCTTCGTAACATGATTTGCTGTACAATTGTTATGGATCGGATAGATTGCGGATAAAGACAGAAATCAACTAGTTTACCTTGATTTTATTAATCAATGATTTCTTTGGTGATATCGAGGTCTGATTACTATAAAATCTGCGCAAAATGCGTGAAACGCCGATCGCGATTCTTGTTTATTCTGAGTCATACAATGTGCCATCAGTACGGTCGGATTGGTTTAATGCATGCGACTTCCAAGAATACTGTTTTATTGCAGCATTTAGTTTAAATGAGTGAATTACATCAGATGTAACGGATTTTATAGTTCATGTGTGACAGGTCCTTTTACTGGTTACTAATAGTGTAAATTTCACTAATCACGCTATCATTTATTCAGCTTCAGCAGTCCTTCTGCATATATTCAATCGGGTTTCCCATTGGTTTACCTTATTTGTAGTAGTACACGTCCATTAGCTCGAACTTCCCCATTGCATAATAACAGATAACAACCTTTTTACTAAAAGGTGATTTGTGTTTAGGAATTCTTACTATTCGAAAGAGCTCAGTCTACCGAATAAAATGAACCTCTGTACCTTTGGTAACAGTTTCACGTAATGAATTTTTCATGAATTACTGTAATTTTATTGGATGGCCCTCATCCTGTTTTAGTCATCAGTCATCTTTTCTAATCGCATGATGCTGATCATACTGAGAGGATTGAACTCTAGTAGGTATGGTAATATTTCAGTATGTCGAGCTTTATAAGGTTAACCGAGAACAATGAACTTTTCTTAACGTCTTTGAACGTAGTCACCTCCATAGTAATAATTTTCAATCTATCTCGTGCAAGTGTCACGTTCGTTGATATCGTACGATACTTTGGAAGGTATACGTGACCTACTGACGCTATGACACACGTTCATATCGATAGGGGAGATCAAGTTAATTCGATACTTCTACCCTTCCATAAGATTTTTGACATTGATTCTCACAAGTGGCTTCTAAGCAAAACGCGTACCTACGGAATATTGTCTCAGTTGTGCTACCGGATTCGTGGCTTCGTATTAGAAAATATATAGTTCATAGTAAGTGACAGTAAGCCTTCGAGTGAAACAAAAGTGACATCAAGAGTTCCACAAGAAACTGTTGTAGACCATCTGCTGTTTCTGCTTCATAATAACGATTTTGTAGATAGTGTGAACAGCTATCTTAGAGTGTTTCCACATGATTCTGTCGTTTACCGTCTAGTAAAGTCATCAGAAGACCTATATATATTTCAAAATAATTTCGACAAGATATCTGTAGCGTGCGAAAAATGGCAATCAAACGAGACACATGGAAGAAAGGAAGTGAACCGTTTATTATTTCAAAAGAAATCGCCGTAACTGTTAATAAATTTATTCTGCTTTGAGGCAAGACAGTCAGTGCCTCCATGTGAAAATGTTTGCTGTTGCCTACGGAACTATGATTGTACCCAGGCGTACGCCTGTTCGTCTGGAGCAAAACAACAGCTACGAATGACTTTCTTCAGTGCTACAAAAATATGCAGATGGCATGTGGAAAGATCAGAAATGTATTGAGAACGTGGAAGGATTTCCCACCGAAATTTCTCACCACAGAGTATAAGTAAATGGCATCATGAAACATGTGTCTGAGTTGAGTGATGGTGTTGGTCTATGCCTGCCGGAGTGGCCGTGTGGTTCTATGCGCTACAGTCTGGAGCCGAGAGACCGCTACGGTCACAGGTTCGAATCCTGCCTCGGGCATGGATGTGTGTGATGTCCTTAGGTTAGGTAGGTTTGATTAGTTCTAAGTTCTAGGCGACTGATGACCTTAGAAGTTAAGTCGCATAGTGCTCAGAGCCATTTGAACCATTTTTTTGTTGATCTATGGACGGGGAAATAATGACAGTTTTGTATAATCTGTCGACCGTTAAGTAACTAGGTGGAATATAATTAAAAAAGATGACATTCCGAAAATGATCAAGTAACATGCTTGCACGCATATTATGTCTTTTCAATCTGGGGCATATACTTCCGTTATCCACTGGAAATTGGAAATTTGTGATAAATTCCTATGGGACGAGACTGCTGACGTCATCGGTCCCTAGGCTTACACACAACTTAATTTAACTTAAACTAACTTACACTAAGGACAACTCACACACTTACCCACACACACCCATTCCCGAGGGAGGACTCGAACCTCGGACGGGAGGAGCCGCGCGGACCAGGGCAAGACGCCCCCGACCGCACGGCTAGCCCGCGTGGCCCGTTACCACTGCGTGTTACTTAGGAAAGAAGTTGGTGATCTGTGTGCTACTTGAACGCCAGCTATTAAGGAATAAAAGTCCGTTGTGTTTCACAAATACAGGGCTATTACAAATGATTGAAGCGATTTCATAAATTCACTGTAGCTCCATTCATTGACATGTGGTCACGACACACTACAGATACGTAGAAAAACTCATAAAGTTTTGTTCGGCTGAAGCCGCACTTCAGGTTTCTGCCGCCAGAGCGCTCGAGAGCGCAGTGAGACAAAATGGCGACAGGAGCCGAGCAAGCGTATGTCGTGCTTGAAATGCACTCACATCAGTCAGTCATAACAGTGCAACGACACTTCAGGACGAAGTTCAACAAAGATCCACCAACTGCTAACTCCATTTGGTGATGGTATGCGCAGTTTAAAGCTTCTGGATGCCTCTGTAAGGGGAAATCAACGGGTCGGCCTGCAGTGAGCGAAGAAACGGTTGAACGTGTGCGGGCAAGTTTCACGCGTAGCCCGCGGAAATCGACGAATAAAGCAAGCAGGGAGCTAAACGTACCACAGCCGACGGTTTGGAAAATCTTACGGAAAAGGCTAAAGCAGAAGCCTTACCGTTTACAATTGCTACAAGCCCTGACACCCGATGACAAAGTCAATCGCTTTGAATTTTCGGCGTGGTTGCAACAGCTCATGGAAGAGGATGCGTTCAGTGCGAAACTTGTTTTCAGTGATGAAGCAACATTTTCTCTTAATGGTGAAGTGAACAGACACAATGTGCCAGAACTGCGAGCTCGCATCAACGATGCTTTCGAACTCATTGATGGGGACATGCTGCGCTGAGTGTGGGAGGCACTTGATCATCAGCTTGATGTCTGCCGAATCACTAAAGGGGCACATATCGAACATTTGTGAATGCCTAAAAGAACTTTTTGAGTTTTTGTATGTGTGTGCAAAGCATTGTGAAAATATCTCAAATAATAAAGTTATTGTAGAGCTGTGAAATCGCTTCAATCATTTGTAATAACCCTGTACTTACTCAGTGCCTTCTGATACCTTCCTCAAATCCTTTTCCACGTATTAACGACCCTTCTCAGCTGATACGCTGGATCAGTGTTAAAATGACCGGTCCTTATTAACTAGGTCGAAACGCTGTGGTTAAGACCTTCCAGGTGAATGTGGAATAAATTCTGGACGCTAAGTGTTACATACAACGTATCTATTTGAATTTCAGATACTTATTAACAGCACAGTAACAGGGGATTTCTTTACTTTGACTGAAAAATGGTTTGCATAAAAATAAACTTCAAACAAATAAACTTAAGGCATTTCTGATAGAAGAATTCTAGTACTTTTAAATGCATTGTTTTCACAAAAACTGAAAGGAAGGGAGCGAAATGTGTGCTAAATACTGCGTTACAAACGAAATGCAGAAAACGGGTTTATGCTTATTAAACACCACCATCATACCACCATCATGCAAGTCGTGAAGACTTTCATAAGGGCATTTGAGGAAATATAACAAGAAAGTTTCTTTGTTAGTCTGTGATATGTTGTTTTCCACTACTGTTTGTTTAATGTGCTTCCCCTATTCTTTGTCATTTTAACACTAGCTAATATCCCACTTCGTGTCGCAAAAATGACCGTTCGTTGTTAGACCTGAAGGCTTTCAGTTTACGGTGGTGGGCTGTAAAAAGTGGAGCACCCTTTGCAACGAGTAAATTGCCATCTCTTTTGAAGTGTCAGCTTCTCAGGAACAGAAACAAACGACACAAATGTGTAGCGGACACAAACAGATGGAGAGGCACGTTAGGAGAACAACAACAACACTTCTTTAAGTGTCCTCCCTTTTCTGCCGCTCTCTTTCTTTTGTATCACTCCTCTGAGGCGTCCAGCAGTATATTTCATTTTTATTGCACCTAACGTTTCACGATGTATCGAAGATATTTCTCCTTTATCGGCATCTCGGTCGGAGGGGCTGCGCATTCCTCGCGGAGTGACAGGAATCTTTCAACCACAAATCCTTGAACGAAGGAAGCACTTTAGAAAAAAAATGAAAATGACATATATTGTATAAATATTGTATTGCCGTAAATTTAGTGAAGGTTAGGTCAGCTGCATGATGTATTAGATAATGTTAGATTTTGACACAACATACATGCATAGATCAATTTATTTTCGTATTGCGAATACTATATATTGAAGAGGGGCATACTTAATTGTTGAATTATTTCTGGCATTCACTATTCCCAATGTTGTACTTTTTCGTAATAAACTTTTTAAGTGAATCGTGCAGAGGTAAAAACGATATACAGGACGACTCAGGGTGAGTCAGGGGGAAAGGTATATACTGTGTATGTGTGTGTTTGGGGGGGGGGGGGGGGGAATAGCGTTAGTGATTCTAAACAAAAAAATGTCTCGTTAACTTATGTCCTGTTCTTAATAGTATTTCAGGAAACTAATGAAAACTATGGGGAAAAGACAAATGCAAGTGATAGTAAACAAAACATTGTGATTTAGTGTTTTGTTTAATTGTGTACATTTTGTCACAATACATATTGAAAAAGTTCACCGTCAACTGCAACGCATTTTGCGGCCTTTGTAGACGGCTGCTATTTTGTTGTTTTGAGTTCATTGGTACGGTCATGCAGTTGAGCACAAGCATGCAGGACTCGTTGCCCTATCAAGCGCTAGCGAAGTTCCCATTCAAATGGTTAGTAGAAACGTAAGCAGCCTAACATCGCTTTGGTTGTATTCGAATTGGAATGCTGATGACAAGGACATGCAGCAGACGCCACTGAACTGTACGTTGGTTACGGTTAAGAAAAGGGCTTACGATCATTTGAAATGTCTTTCTGCAGAATAACCAATATTTCCACCCTTGAAAGCATGTAGCTTTCCTCTTGACTCACCCCAGTTTCGCTACCTACATTTGTGAATCCGATAGTAATGCCAACCAACTGCCGACAGTGGTTGATCGGAAGGATATATAAAACTAACTGAAGTTTTGAAGGTGGTAACAACGTCAAAATCCTAAATTTATATTCTTGATCAGAAAAATCTTGGAGAAGGCTCAAACTATTTTCGCTGTGTGTATACTATAGGCTGAAAAAAGGCATAATTAATTATTGAACTGGTTCTAGCATTCTAGTTACATGATCGGAGTTTCTGGTAATATCAGGTCGATGGTCGAGTCCGGAGACGCATTTATCCAGGCGAACAGATGCTCGAAACATTCACCTCGCTCCGTACGCAGCTCAGTGGAGCCAGTATTTTATTATGGAGTTATTCATCTGGGCTTCCATGGGATCTGTCGTAGTATGGTTCAAATGGCTCTGAGCACTATGGGACTTAACATCTGTGGTCATCAGTCCCCTAGAACTTAGAACTACTTAAACCTAACTAACCTAAGGACATCACACACATCCATGCCCGAGGCAGGATTCGAACCTGCGACCGTAACAGTCGCGCGCCTAGAACCGCTAGACCACCGCGGCCGGCCTCTGTCGTAGTAATCGAAGGCGCTAGGCAGCAGTGGACCTGATGAATATTATTGAGGATGAACAGCATCCCTTCTTCTTGAAGTTCACCCCATCAGTAAAGGCATCTTCCAGCCGGTTAATCCGCCCGTGTCACACATCCATTATAGCACTAGAGTGCTCTGAGGAACATGATAGTGAACTGAGGTTGATGCCTTGACCATCAACTTTGCCTGATCGTAACACAATGGAACACATTTGGGGCACTGTCGAGTGGCAACAAACCACCGGCCATAGTTTATGGCAATTGACTATCCTGAGAGAAGAGCATCTGGTTCTATGTACCTCCAGAAACGTACCAGGTACTTTTCATATCTATATCATGATGAATAACAGTGTTCTAAACGTGGACCAAAACGCTATTAAACATGTGTTAATAATATCTTGGCTCCTCAATGTGTAAAGTACCTGTGAAAGACATCATTTTAGTTTGTAAGGGAAGCGAAAATTCTACTGTAACACATCAGGGTGAACAAAGAATAAAAATAAACCGTTTCGTCATAAAAATGAATGAACCACAGAATATCCCTTCAAAGACTTACCCACACGAACCGTGATTATAGGGCTCTCTCCTAAATCCAACCGACAGCAATGAACCGCGGTTACTTCCACAGAGAAATGAGTGCGAGCTGTGTCACTATCACAAAGATTGTATACTGCATTAGTATGTAATTCATTTCGTAACAACCTGATACATTCCATTATCGCGGAAAACTTTAAAATAAAAATGCACCTAATATACAGGTTTAGCTAATGAAATCAATATATTGCAAGCAGATTGAGGAAGCTGTGGCGAAATCGATCATGATCATGAATATCTGAAATTGCTCAATACAAAACGGATGAAAAACGAGCAGATACATTACAATTAGTAATCGCTGTTTCAAGTAATCTAGATGAATTAGAATTCTGGTACAGCATTGCGTGTATACGAGTAGGTCTTACTGTTGAAATAAAGATGTCATATAAACTTAGGTGCTGTAATGTAGTAAAAAATGAGACTAAAATGTAATAGGAAAATAAGTACTGGAATGAGGTATTTACTCATTATAATTTAAGCTTTAAGGTAAGTCAGTTTATTGCAGTTATATAACAGTCAGTTCAGTAGAATAACATAGCCTTTGACAGTAAGTAAATGTGGGAACAAGAGCAGTATATGGTGGCCCGGAACTAATAAAATTATACAGTTCATGGTCAGCAGAAAACTATGCTCACCAAAATTAAGTAACATTGAACCTCTGTGATAAGTTCATCGGCTTCCTACAACACTGTCTGTAGCATTTATCACATAAATACACAAACTTGCTGAGATAATGAAACAAGGTACGTTAGGAACAATGGCCCAGGAAATTACGTAGCACTACGTGATAAATGCTGAAATCAACTTATATAACTTGAAATAAATCTTCTGATGAGGCCTATTAACGTGAAATGTAATATTCTTCAGCACTGTTTCTGGAAGGAGCTGGACGGTAAGACTCCAAGGCGTTGCTCAACTAATCAGATCTACTGACCAATTTCAGTTACGATCTAGAGAGAAGAGAATAAAATGGCAGCCGGTCACGGTAAAGGTGTCTTTCCTAGAAATTCGGAACCATGGAGATAATGAGTCGGGCAAAAATCTTCTGATTTGACAGACAATTCGTATTTGACACACTGAGAACTTGAAACAACTACGTACGTGAGATATTCGTCAGAATAGAATCACGGAACAGTCACACACATTAATAAACGGATTTACATTCCAATGAACATGGTTCCTGAGAAAGTCATGGAAATGGAAAAGCTTAAACCAGTTAACTGCACAGGAGCACAGTAAGTGTACAGAATGTGGAATAACAACTACACGAAAAATCTGCAGTTTGCAATTAAGTGTTTGGCAGAGAGTTCTTAGAACCACTTTTAATTTATCTGTATGACATAATACCACCTTGAAAAAATTTGTGATGATCTTTTCATGTGGGCTCTGATTTCTCCTCTTTTACTACGATGGTCATTACTCTCTACGCAGGTGGGAATCATCATAATATTTTGGCATCTGGAGGAGAAATTTCGTGAAAGGCTCTGGCCAGTAACGAAAAATACCATTGCTGCAGAGACTGTCACCCCATCTCATTTATCATATACGTGTCACTTTCTCTCCCCATTTTAATGACAATACGAAACTAACTGCCCTTCTTTGAACTTTCTCAGTGTCCTACTGTCTTCCATCATTTATTTATGGCTAGTTCCCCACTCCGCGAAGAGCTACTCCAGACGACGGCAAGCGGAATTAAGTAGAACTAATGCATCTACAAAGTGTTCTGCAATTGAGTCAAAATCTTCTGTTCACCTTCCCCACAACATTTTCAGTGTCGTGTTTCCAAATCAAGTTTGTTGTGATTTTAATCCTTTGTATCGACGAACTTGAAATTTGTGTGATTTATCGTTTAACACATTGTTCAGGACCATTTTTGCTTTTCACGCATTTCATACGTGTTGTCTGAATCATTTTGTAATTCGTTTCAATTTTCTGCCAACTTTACTAGACGTTAACTAACAGAAACAGCTGCAAACAATATAAGATGGCTGTCCGAATGGCATCCTAAATCGTTAATACACTTTAAGACTGCAAGGAGTCTGTAACACGTCCTGGGAAAACTCTAGAAATACCGTCAGTCTGAAGTAACTGACTTCCCGTCAGCTACTGCTGACAAGAAATCAAGTATCCAGTCGCACAACTGAGACGATACTGCGTAGGTATGCAATTTGCTTAGAAACAGCTTGTGTGGATTAGTGTCAAGATCTTTTTTCGACATCTATTAATATCGAATCATGCAACTAAACTCGTGGTGCATCCTAACGACACATGTAGCACCATTTCCGTCCTACTGATGTCAAGACCCGTCGCGACCTAGACTCAAACATACACAATAGGTTTTAGCTGCATACAATTTTTCGAATGGCACTAATCTGTCGCGCCCACTTTCTTACGTTGGATTAAAACACTTTTGAGCTCTCCATCATTCGATCATTTCGGATGCATAGACACTTTCAAGTCAGGATATTTTATTTGTTGGCTACTTTAGATTCCTAGTATGACTACATACTAGACTAAAGGCCTCACAATCGTCGTTGGCCAGCCGGTGTGCGACTGCTACGGTCGCTGGTTCGTATCCTGCCTCGGGCATGGTTGTGAGTGATGTCCTTAGGTTAGTTAGGTTTAAGCAGTTCTAAATTCTGGGGAACAGACGACCTCCGATGTTAAGTCCCATAGTGCTCAGAGCCATATGAATTTGAATCGTCGTTGTGTATCGTTGAGTACGCTCATCAGAATATAGTCAGCCGTAGATCCCCCTCTGTAGCTCAGTGGTCAGCGTATTTGTCTACGGGATACTCGGTACTGCCCAATTTTATTCCTTGGTGGGAGGACTGGTACGAGGTGCACTCAACCTCGTGAGGCTAACTGAAGTGCTACCGGATTGTTGTAATTAAAGTATAGCTGCTCACAGAGGTAATGTGTGGGCTGTAATTATCGTACGGCAGCGAAACTTGGTAGATATTGTAATGTTTAATGCGGAACCGATTTGGGCTGGAGAAATGTTAGTTCCAGTATGGGCCACCAGGTGCTAATCGGGCGCTGTGAATGAAAGAAAGATGTATAGAAATGTTCCCATATTTAACAGATTTGGAACAGTACGTGTGCATAATATGAAAAACAAGTGAGAAAGATATAATGTTGAATTAATTATTAATTGCCGCTTATACTACCTGTTCAGTACGGGCAACAAAGACGTCGACGAGACGCTGCATCCACATAAAGGACGTGATCAGTAGTTGGTCGCAGCAGTTGTGGTGGAATCTTAACAACGGGTTCCTGCATAGTGGCCTTCAAATCAGGTGGAGACTGGACGTTTCCCTGGTAAACACTTTTCTTTAGATATCCCCAGGGCCAAAAGTCACATGGATTCAGATCAGGTGATCTCACAGTCATCCATCTGGAAAACTTATGCAGATAACTCTTTCGTGGAAGGCTGGATTAAGGAGGTCTTTCACTGGGCTAGCGACATGTTGTTGTGCCCCATCTTACATGAAAACAGAGGTTTCCACACTGCTGCTCTCTTCCAAAGCAAGATTCACATGCTGTAGTCTACAAGGAGGTTCTCGATAACGTGCAGATGACACACCTGATAGGCCCTCTGGGTGTATTCTCCTCAGATCAACAGTAAACGTTGTTCTGAATACACACCTCACAGTCACATACGGCGAGTGCACTGGCCCTTTGTGTACAACACGCAGTTTGACAGTGACCCAAATTCGGCAGTTCTGTGTATTCACTGCACCCGTCGTGTGAAACGTGCCTCGTCACTCTTCTTCCAGGTGCCACAACAAGCGCCCCCGTGGTTTCGAATTTCAGAGATGCGCTGACTCCACGCCCCTTTTTACCCCATACAACGGCACCCTTGGCTTAGGATGATACGGCGGTCATCGGTCCCTGTACGCCCGTCGGGGCAAGGACGAGGAGATTTGCTTTGCTTGTTCTTCTTAATCTGGATCAGAATATCCTAATATTTTGTGCTTTTCACTACTGGAATATGTCAAAAAATGGTTCAAATGGCTCTGACCACTATGGGACTTAACTTCTGTGGTCATCAGTCCCCTAGAACTTAGAACTACTTAAACCTAACTAACCTAAGGACATCACACACATCCATGCCCGAGGCAGGATTCGAACCTGCGACCGTAGCAGTCCCCCGGTTCCGGACTGCGCGCCTAGAACCACTAGACCACAGCGGCCGGCTGGAATAAGTCACCTGCATAGCCATTTCCAAGTGTCTGAAATACGTACTAGGTGTAACGTAGGTGTACTTCAAATATAAAATAGATATAGCTTGTTTAGGCTACAGAATAAAATGTAAATAAAATAGTAGGAGAACATGGGAAAGAGGAAAGGAATTAAAAATATAGTGCCTGGTACAACATAACCAAATTATGACTACCGCATGGTTTGAGAATCATGAAAGTAGGTTGTATACATGTCTTGAAACTCGTTCCAGGTGTACGGATTTGAAAGAACAAAACTTGCAAACTGATGGCATTCACAACCCTCGGCAGGGGCCGCTCCAAATTGACAGCAGGAAGTATTCTAACGCCAAAAAAACACGTACGAAAGTCAGACACATCAACAGCAGGTGTTTCTCGTTGCGACAGAAACCTCTCCTGAAATTTCGGTCCCAACTTTCTAACAATAAAATAACAATATTTGCTTGGCGCCTACCTACACAGGGAGAGAGGGAGGGTAATAATAGTAAAATAAGAGAAATCAGAGCTTGCACGGAAGGACTGGACTGTTCGATTTCCCGCGAGTTTTTCGAGAATGGAACGGTGGAGAAATAACTCGAAGGAGATTCGATAAACCATCTGCCAGGCACTTCGCGGTCAATTGCAGACAAATGGTGTGGATGTAGGTGTAATAAGAGTGAAATTATATATATATATATATATATATATATATATATATATATATATATATATATATATATATATTATTCACGTTTGGGCCCTACTGGACCACGCAAAGTACAATCACGGGGCATTCAGTTATTTTCTTTTAGACTTTCTCTCTGCCCAAATTGTTTTCATTCTCTCGGAATGAGCTCTTTTCCTTTCATCAGACCATGTGGTTCCAGTTTTCTTTGGTTTTTCAGCTTGACCAACTACCCAGTCATGAATTTTTTGCCTAAATAATTTTCTGTCTTGAATTTCATCTTGTTTTATATCTGCCTCTTTCATGTCCTCTTTTATAGCAGCAATCCATTTTATTGTCTCAAATTTAGCTTTACTTCGATTTTCGTAGAATTCCACTACTTGTTTAGTTAGTCTGGTAGCATCCATTCTTTTAATATGCCCATAAAATTTTAATCTGTGTTTTTTCATATCCGAATATATGCTGGTGTATTGTTGAATTTCACTATTTGCTCTTAGCCTGTATGTTCCTTCTTCAGTATATTTTGGACCTAGAATTTTTCTGATTACTTTTCTTTCTCTTTTTTGGATTTCTTGAATGTCCTTTTTTCTGTTTAAAATTAGCGTTTCAGCCCCATAAAGGCACTCTGGTTTTATGACCGTGTTGTAATGTCTCAATTTAGAGTACCTCGAGAGACATTTTTTGTTGTAGATGTCTTTTGTAAGTCTAAAAGCTGTCTCCATCTTTTGACAACGAATTTCATTTCCAATTTTTTCTAGACCAGTCTCTGAGATTGTTTCACCTAAATATTTGAATTGCGAAACTCTTTTGATTTTTCCATACTTAGTTTCCAAAAGTTTGGGTGCCAGTTTGTTGCTAGTCATATACTGTGTTTTTTCAAATGAGATTTGGAGACCTACTCTTTCTGCTGTTTCTTTAAGAATTTCTATTTGTTTCTGAGCAATTTGGATGTCCTGCGTTAGAATAACCAAGTCGTCTGCAAAGGCCAAACAGTCTATTCGAATATTTGTTCGTCCTAATTTCACTGGTTGGTCAATTTTGAACTCCAATTTTCGTTCGCGCCACTCTTGTGTTACTTTTTCTAGAACGCAGTTAAATAGCAACGGAGAGAGTCCATCACCTTGCCTCACGCCTGTTTTTATTTCAAAGGATTCTGAAATTTCTCCTCTGAACTTTACTTTTGATTTTGTACCAGTTAGCGTGTCTCTGATAATTGCCGTGGTTTTAGGATCCAGGCCTTGTTCTTTCACAATTTGGAAAAGAGATTCACGATCCACTGAGTCATAAGCCTTTCTAAAATCTACAAAGGTACATATATATATATATATATATATATATATATATATATATATATATATATATATATATATACCTGTCTATGTGTGGCAGAATACTAGCAAGTCTGGCTTCTGAACTAGTGAACACACAAGCAAAATGTGTCTGCTGCCGCCTAGCCTAGTCACCTCGGACACAAGTGGCATTTTGCAACGCCCACTACGCAGGCATGCTCTGTCGGAGCCATTGTGACCGGTCCGCTACTGCCAGCATCATCGGTTCCGCGTCCTTCGTTGCTATGGAATAATCAGCAGGCGCGGATGAAAATTCTCTCCTCTCTTTAAAGGACTCGTAAAGATGGTAGTGCCAAGGCACCTAAACTCCGTAGGTTGCTCTCCCAACGTGAACGCTACCGTGAAGGTATGTAATTATCATGATGCGATTTGGCGACCACGTTTCCTTATATACTAAGCAGGAATACTGACGTCGCTCGTACGGCTTCTAGGTCCCGCATTGGGCTCTTTAGTTGGCAACTGACTCTGCCCATGTCGTGGACGTAATTGATTCCCCTGTCGCAAACACCTATTGTCTCCGACTGCTCCTCAAAATGTTGCCGAAGCTTGTGGTGGACTGTTGCCACAGCGTTGGACACCGTAACATGTGGACCAAAACGAACACACCATTCCGGAAACGGTTTATAAAACGTGACGGCTGGGGGAGGAAGGTAGGGTTCAAGATATCTAACAACATACTGGACCATCGTCCTTGCAGAAATTCCATCGGAATACGTCCATTTAACGGGGTGGTGCGATACGTGGCCAAGAATTGTAAAAGACCATCATCTACCAGCATGTTTGCACCAGCTTTCTCATTTGGGTCTTAAATATACTGCCTCTGAATTGAATGCTGGATGAAAAAGAGCAGTGGTCAAGTGCTCTATACCACAGCAGCGCCACAAAAGTAGTCAGATCACTGTTTCAGAAGCAAAGAAAAAAGCATTTTATATTCCAGAGAACCCAAATATCTCGAAGTATAGCGATATTTTACTGAGCTTCGAAATGTACTGCGGACTTCAATGCGAGAAGATTTTAACAGCTTCCACAACAAAATTCTCTCTCGATACCTGACAGAAAATCCAAAGACATTCCGATGACATGCCAAGTACACCAGCGGCAAGAAACAGTCAACCCCTTCACTGTAAGATACCACTGATAATATTACGAATGTCAGCGCTGCTAAAGCCGAAGCATTAAACACCGTCTTCCAAAAATTCTTTCACCACAGAAGGCGAAGTAAGTGTTCTGGAATTCGAACTAAGATCAACTGCGAACATGAGTAACTTGAAGTAGATAACCTCAGCGTTGCGAAGGAGCTTTAAGCACGTAATAAAGGCCAGTCTTCCGGTCCAGATATCAGACTAATTAGGTTCCTTTCAGAGTGTGCTGATACAGTCATATATAATCATATACAACACGTTGCTCGCCGAAATATCTGTGCAAAAGACGGTAAAGTTGCACAGGTCACACCAATTCTCAATAAAGCAAATAGAAATAACTTGCGGAATTACAGACCTATATCACTGTTCTCGATTTGCAGCAGGATTTTGGAACGTATATTGTGTTCCAACCTCATTAATTACCTCGAGCGCAAACACCTATTGACAGACAGTCAGCATGGATTCAGAAAATATTGTTCTTGTGAATTGCAACTAGCTCTTTTTTCGATTGAGGTAATGAGTGGTATCGACAGCGAATCTCAGATTGATCCCATATTTATAGATTTCCAGAAGGACACTGTTCCTCACAAGAGGATTCTAATCAAATTGCGTGCCAATAGAGTAACAAGATTAGCTGTAAGAAAGATGACATTAAGTAGTAATAGACGAAAATTCATAGAGTGAAACAGCGTTCCAAAACGGAGCGTTGTAGACCCTCAGCTGCTCCTAATGAGTATAAATGATGAAGGAGATCATCTGAAAATGTCTCTTAGTTTGCGGATGATGCTGTCGTGAATCGTCTTGTGAATTCGTCAGATGATCAAACCCAAACGCAAAATATTTTTGTGAAGATATCTATATTGTGCAAAATGTGACACTGACTCTAAATAATGAAAAGTGTGAAGTTATCTACATGAGTACTAAAAGGAAAATGCTAAACTTCACATACACAATAAATAACAGAAATGTGAAGTCTCTAAATACAACTTAGAGTAAGCAGTTACGGATACGAATGGATTGGATCGATCACAAAGATAATGTTCTGGGAAAACCAAACCAAAGAATGAGATTTATTTGCAGAACATTTAGAAAATGCAACAGGCTGCTTACACTACGTTTGTCTGTCGTCTTCAGGAGTAGAGCAGTGTGGAATCCGCATGTGGCAGGACTGACGGAGGCCATCGATATAGTTCAAAGGACAGCTCATTTAGTACTATTGCAACGATGGGAAAGACTTCAACGTACACTGTGTGATCAGAAGTATCAGGACACAGCCAAAAAATACGTTTTTCATATTAGGTGCATTGTGCTGCCACCTACTGCCAGGTACTCCATATTAGTGAGCTCAGTAACCATTACACATCTTGGGAGAGCAGAATGGCTCCGTGGAACTCACGGACTTGGAACGTGGTCAGGGGATTGGGTGTAACTTGTGTCATTCGTCTGTACGCGAGATTTCCACGCTCATAAACATCCCTAGATCCACTGTTTCCGATGTGATAGTGAAGTGGAAACATGAAGGGACACGTACAGCACGAACGCACTCAGGCCGACCTCGTCTGTTGATTGACTGAGACCGCCGACAGTTGAAGAGAGTCGTAATGTGTAATAGGCAGATATCTATCCAGACCATCACACATGAATTCCAAAATGCATCAGGATCCAACGAAAGTACAATGACAGTTAGGTGGGAGGTGAGAAAACTTGGATTTCTTGGTTAAGCGGCTGCTCATAAGCCCCACATCTCGCCGGTAAATGCCACACAACACCTCGCTTGGTGTAAGGAGCGTAACCTTTGGAAGATGGACCAGTGGAAAAACGTTGTGTGGAGTGACCAATCACGGTATACAATGTGGCTATCCGATGGCAGGGTGTGGGTATGGCGAATTCCCTGCGAATTTCATCTGCCAGCGTGTCTAGTGCCAACAGTAAAATTCGGAGGCGGTGGTATTATGGTGTGGGCGTGTTTTTCCTGGAGGAAGTTTGCACTCCTTGCAGTTTTGCGTAGCGATATCACAGCACAGGCCTACACTCATGTTTTAAGCACCTTCTTGCTTCACACTATTGAAGAGCAATTTGGGGATGGCGATTGCGTCTTTCAATACGATCGAGCACCTGTTCATAATGCACGGGCTATGGCGGAGTGGTTACACGGCAATAGCATCCTTGTAATGGACTGGCCTGCACAGAGTCCTGACCTGAATCCTATAGAACACCTATGGGTTGTTAGAGAAGGCCGAATTCGTGCCAGGCCTCACCGACCGACATCGATATATCTCAGTGGAGCATTCCGTGAAGAGTGGGTTGCCATTCCCCAAGAAACCCTGCAGCACCTGATTGAACGTGTGCCTGAGAGAGTGGAAGCTGTCATCAAGGATAAGGCTTGGCCATCACTATATTGAATTCCAGCATTACCGATGGAGGGCGCCGCGAACTTATAACTCAAATTGAGGCAGGTGTCCGGTTACTTCTGATCATATACTCTATGTAATACACGTATTGGTTTGGCAATCACTAAAACAAAAGGGTTTTCGTTGCTGTATGATACTCTCACGAAATTTCTCGTACCAGTTGTCTCTTCAAAATTTGAAAATGTTTTGTTGGTGCACCTCCACATAGGAAGATACAATCATAATAATAAAATAAGAACGCATAGAAAGATGTAAGTGTTCAATCCTCTGCGCGCTGTTCGAAAGTGAAACGGTAGGGAAATACTTACGAATGAGGGAACAGCCGCCATCGCATAATATCATTTATGAAAAATGATCGGTTTCGGCACAGACAGTGGGCCATCTTCAGACTGATTGCTTGAGCTGTTATAGGCGTGACAACAAACAGCTGCTGCTCATCACGTCGCCAGCGTCAGCAATTGGTGCAACCAATGTGAAGGTAGCCTACTGTATGTGGCGAAACCTGTCATTTTAAATAAATAATATATTGCGATCGTGGCAGTTTCTAGACAGCTAATTATCACAAGTAAGACTGCCGAGACTCCAACCATACTGGTTAAAATCATGACAGGTAGAGAAATAGACTGACAGAAATAGTAACTGTAACACCAAAAGGTAATATTATAGTGTAACGAAATTTCGGCAATACATTTGTCTAGGTGTCACATTTAAGTGAATTACACTACAAGACGACAGTTTAATGGAAGCGTGAGATACGTTACCGCAAATTTGGATTGCTGGTACATAAATAACCAATGTAACCACCACAATGTTGGTTGTAAGTACGCAGTGTTTCCTGTCGGAAAATACCCAATGCAGCGCTGTTCGCGAGTTGCGCCAAAACAGGTAGAATCACCGGACTAGTGTGCAAATTTGCAGTCACAGATTATTGGATAACTGCGGCGGAGTTCCCGCTGTCATACAAAATCCCATCCGGGACCCAAACTCCAAGTGTAGGTCCAGTTTGTCTGCCACCCAGGCAGGTTGGTTGCAGGCCCTTAACTGACCTCCTCCTAGCCAGCACATGGCCATCACTGGCACCGAGTGAAAACCAGCTTTCATCAGAAAACGTATCACACCTCCACACCTTTCCCGCTAATGAGCTCTCGCTTGACACAACCGAAGTCACAAATGGCGGTGGTTTGTTGTAAGTGGAATGCATGCTAAAGAGTGTCTGGTTCGGGGCCGTCCTTGAAGTGTATCTAAGGCAAACTTGATATGCATCCTCATACTGGCACTGCTAGCGCCAGTCTCATGCGTCTTGCTTGAAATCCGAATAGACGTCATCTTCCTGATGCAGAAACACGCCTGCCACAACTTCATATCGCTTCTCCGATTTGTTTTCCGTTAGCGGAGCTACAAAGTGGTTCGATGGAACCTCTTCCAGACATTTAATTGTGAATTGCGGAGTAATCTTTAGATGTAGATGTAGACGTAGATCATGGTAATGTGCGATATCACGCCGCACGATGTTTAACAAGTAGCACTTATCGAAAGAGCGCCAATCGACCTACCTTGTTTGCACCTGAATCCTAACAGTATTCGAAGACTGTTGTTACTAATATTTCGTGACTGCAATTCAATATGTGGTTTTCAGAACGCCATATAAATAATGACGGAACTTCTTGAAAGCCCAAACTATAGCTAATGCTTCCAGCTCAGTCATGGTATATACTCTTTCACAATTCGACAATTTCACTCGCAAAAGCTATCAGGCAGAACGTGGGTTGCCCGTTAATTGTCTTAATTTGGAAAAGACGAGATCCTAATCCAACATTTGAAGAATCTGTCACCAAGCAAAAATCTATACCTGGAAGATGCAACAACTTAGCATTTACCACAGTGCATTTGATTTTCTCAAATGCATACCGACAGTCATTTGTCCATTGCCCAGAAACATTCCTTCTTAACAAATTTACTAATGGCTGTGCATTCACGATTTGGTCCTCTATGAACCGTCGAAAAAAAGAGGCTAAACCCAAAAACGCATTAAGTTGTTTGTTATAGCTAAGTTTGGAAAACTTCTTAATAGCACTTATCTTGGCACTGTCTGGCAAAATTCCTTTGTTATCAATTAAATGACCTAAAATTTTTATCTTCTTCATCCTGAAGTGAGACTTTTGCAGGTTTGCGGTTAGTCCAGATCTCCTAAAAGCTTCCAAGAATATCTCTAATAAGCAGATGTACTGTTCCCATGTTGCGGTAGCGATTAAGACGTCATGGACGAATAGGGTCATCTGACTTCTTAGTTCTGGTTCTAACACTGCATCTAATGCCATTATAAAACTCCTCATGCAAACTGAATGGTAATACGTTAAGCTGGTAACTTCTTCCGCGATATATGAATGCTGTATATTGTCTTGATAGATCATCCAATTTGATCTGCCAATCGTAAGGCCGTAGGCCAATATTGGTAAAGTACTTGGCTCCATGAAACTTCTGAATCAGTTCGTCTACATTTTCTGGGTGAGTTCTCACCGGCACAACAATTGTATAAATGGCTCTTGCATCCAACACGAATCTTACTTTTCCTCCTGGTTTAGGTACGACTAACAGCGGAGTGAAATACGGACTGGCTGATGCTTCTACCAGGTCCCAGTTTATCATCCTGTTTATTTCTTCACTTACTTATTTCTTCAATCTCCACAAAATTGGATATGATTTATTAAAATATTTCTCATGAGGAAACACCTCGAAATGGCATGTAAATTCCTTAATAGTACCTGGCCTTTCTTCAAAACCTGGATACATTTCTCCAAAAGATCTACAAATTGATCGTTATGTTCCTGTCTCCAATCCATCAGCTTCCTTTGCCTTTTCTTCTACTTGTTCTACTATCTGGAGTTTCTTGCTTTTCTGTACCTCTTCTGTATGTTTACATCTTCTCTCTTCTGTAATGAGCTTAATTGCGTGCTCAGGACAGTAATTTACAATGCTCCTTTCTTCCATGATCAGATCAACTTGTGCCATTTCCCTATTATCACAAAAACTGGCTTTATTTTTAAGTCCTTCTCCCTCACAGTCTCTAATCCGATGATACAAACTTCTATTAATTTATGAATTACTGGGAACACGCATCTTGTTGCTATATTTCCTATTCTTCTAGCAAAGTTTGTATCCTGACTGCTTACGAGCGGGTACCTAAACTCCAATGATCTTACAGTTCCGTAACGGAAACGTCGGTAACTCTGTCTTCTGGGATAGCTGTTGAAATAAATGGTTGGAGACCGCATTTATTGAAGCTCCAATATCAAAGATTGCTCTGATAGGTATGTCTAATATTTGGACACGATTCGCTGATATTGGTACTTTATGAGAAACTTGTTCCCCAGGATTTACGTCTTCCGTTAACTCCTCAGTGATCCTCATTCCATCGTTGTAAAACAGTTTACAGGTGATTATTTGGCCCCCATTACTCTCTTATCGACAGAACCTCTGGGGCGTAATACGGCAGGATTCAGTTTAAATTTCCCGTTCTAGCCGGTCCGTTGTCGTCATCGGTTGCATCGACTATGACCAGTGGTTGTTCTCGCCAGGTTAGAATATTTGTTGGCCTTGGCTGCACCTCGTACATGATTTGATCACTTTGTCTTTGATTTCTAGGATCATTATCTACAGGATTGTACCTCCTTTCAAATCGCCTCAGTCTGTTTCTATTCGGCTTATAATTTCTTCCGTTATCTGCTGTTCCATACAGTTTGCTCCATTGTTGTAACCATTGTTCCTATGAGTTCGATGAAAATTATCCATTTGTCTTTCATTCATTCTTCCGTTAGGACTGCTACAACCAGTCTGCCTATTATTCGTTTGATATGATTTATTGTAATTATTTCTTCTTCTTTGTTCCTAATTCTACCGGATTATCTTCTGAAACACGCAGCAGTTTCTCCCTGATCTCCATCGGAAGATGAGTTTTGATTATCATTATCGCACTTCCGTTATCTATTGGTTGATCCCAATATCTTGCCACATTGAAATATTTTTCGAAGTATCTACTTAAGTTCCCGTTTCTGTAAGAAAAGGGTTCCTTCTTCAATCTATCCTGAATGTCTTTAGATCAATATCTATTGAGGAATGATTTCTCAAATTCTTCATAGATGTGACATGTGACACCCACAAACTACCAACGCCTTGGATGTAACCTGATACATATTCGATTTTCTGTCGATCATACCAAACTCGTGGTAACACTCCTCTGAATCTTTGATAAATACGACAGGATTTAATGTCTTCTTTTCCGGAAAAAAAATTGAACTGCCTATGCTTCAACATTTTCTCTTTATTGATAGATCTGGTATAGTGACTCATAAGTGACGAACTTCCATACATCTGTTCGTTTGGGCTTTTATCTGAGTACTACTCATTACCCCCATAATTATACAAGGAGCCCTCATTTCGACCTCTAGATCTCGTCTCTGGGCTGGCTTCCTTTCTTTCTTCAGTAGCCGATCCCCGCAGTTCTTCTATCCTTTGAGTGCACGTCTGCAAATTATATGCAACTCTCTTTTCCATCTTTGAAACTCGATTCCTATCTGCACGCGAGCTGCCTTCAACTGTTGATCTATTTGGCGAGGTAACGGTAGGCTTTCACTCACTATATTCTTCCTTGATACCTACATTAACAGACGTCACTTGCTGTTGCTTATCCACTACCCAGACATCTAATTGTTGCTTACACTGCTGGGTGTTGTCTTGGAACTTTTTTTACATTCGCCCTTTATATCCGGACGCTATTTCCTTTACTGTTGAGACCAGGTTTTATACTTCTACTTCTACCGTTTGTTGTCTCCCCCGTACGGTTTCAATTTCACTGTTTACTCCGTTTATTTCTATCGGAAAATGTTCATGGATTTGGTTCATACTGTTTATTTCTTTCCTGATTTCTGTCTTTTCATGTGTCAAAGTACTCACATCAGTTAATACCTTAACAAAATCTTTCCTTATGGGCAGTTCGTTCACTTTACTGGTTATATCCTTTACTTTCTCGGCTAACTCTGCCTGTTCTGTAACTAAGTTGCTCACAGTGGTGTTCAGATTTGTTACTTTAGCCACTATATTAGCCTGTTCCATAGCTATGGCTTCTACATTTGCAGAAATAATAGCCTGCTGACTGACATATTCGATTGAGCAGCAGACATACTAGCTTGCTCAGCTAACAGTTTCGTCTGAGTAGCAGACATTTTGGACTGTTCCGAAGCTAGATTCTCAACTTTTGTTGAAATATTCGTTTGCATAGCAGACATAGTCATCTGAATAGCAGACACGTGAGACTGTTCTAAACCTAAACTAGCTACGGTATTCATCAAAAGGTTCATTTGATTTAAGAGCTCAGCCATAGGATATTTGGATTCTCCTTGGCCAGCATCTACCGTTTGCCCTGGGTTTTGTTTATCACCAATGGGCTGCACATTCACTTCCTGTTCCCTCTGCATTTTAAACTGTGATCTGGCTTCAAGCATAAGAATTCAATTGTTCACTATTCTTGTAATTACTTTACTCTGGACACAATTCAGCTTTACCCCACGAATATACACATCAGATTCTATAGACCAGAATATCTCACCACAATTGTGAACACATAAGAAAAGCACTCTGCATGTACTAAAACATGTAATAACTAAATCTACAAATATTTCTAACCCAGTCGTTACCTACAAAGACCAGACCAGTGTGTGCAATGAGGTAGCATATCGTTCTGCGCTAGCCTTTACTGCAAAGTAGAACCGTATGAAGTTTTTATGTGATGACCCGCTTTGTCGTGGCTGTCTGACGTCGGATGCAGCTCACAAAGAATGATTCCATCAGTCGTACATGAAATTATACAACCTGCAACATTGAAAAAGATGAAATGATCGTGTGGCATCGTCGGCCGGGAGGTCCCGTTCGGGTTCGGCCACCAAATGAAAGTGTTATTTCAATCGGCGCCACACTGGGCGACTTGCGGTCGATGATGAGAATAATATAATGATGAGGACAACACAACATCCACGCGACGATTGGAGAAAATCTCCAATCAGGGGGGGAATCGAATCCGGGCCCAGAGCATAGGAGGCAAGCACGTTACCACCCAGCTAAACTTGCGGACAGCACGATATTAGTACGTATACGTATCATAAAGTACACATTTATCATAACAAATCACAAGATATGCAATAAATACATATAAATGAATGATCGTGTGCTAATTTCTTTTGGTAATGAAATACTTGACGGCGCCTGTTTTTCACTACTTGTAGGTCCTGTCAAGTTTTATCCATTGTTATAATATTATGATTCAAAAGAAGAAAGTAACGTTTTTAAGCTATTAGTATTAAACTCGTTGCTATTGAACTTGTCTGTGTAGCGTGTCTGTCTGTGAAGGACAATATCAATTTCCAGAGCGGGTTCGACTACTCCCACAGCGTAAGTAATTTCGTACATGTAGACAATTTACCCTCGTGGTTTAGAAGCAGCTGCCGACTCCGACGGTCGTCTGTAAAATTCTTGACATGTAAGAAAAAGAAAACTTCTATAGGACCTTCTCGAACTGGAATACTGCCATTCGCATTTGGTCATACGATGACACTCTGCGAGTGAAATGAGTTCGTTTTAGGAGAGAAAAATTTCTCTATGCTTTTGACCGTGTTATTGAAGCAGGTTCTACAGCAAACTTCGAGCGCCAAATGTTCGAAGTCCTTTACGCGAAATTACCTTTGAAATGCATCAGACTGTATTATGGATGTTGCTAAACTCCACATTAACGTTACATATCACTTGTGAATCTCAAAAACCACAAATTATACGATTCGGCAGCTAATATTGACTATTTCATTGCACACACTTCTTACACATCCTCTCATTATCCTGCCTCGCAACAAAACATCAGGTCACATACCGATTATCTTCCATTTCTTCGCTCGCCATGGATCAACGCTAAGTCAAGGAATAAATATTTCGCTCGCGCAAGCCAAACGCGCCGCCTCGCGTAATACTTTGAACCAGTTCAAAGTCGATTCACGACTCCAAACAGTTAGTACGGGCCAAGGGTTATTACTGTAACAACTAGAACGGCTTCTGACACTAAATGTAACAATTGTGTTACTAAATGTGACACTTCTGTCACCCAATGTAACTGGGTTTTCTCTTTTGATGCTGTCAATTGTCAGGATGAGCATTCTAAAGCATTCTGTCAGGGTGAAAATATTAAATAAATTAACTTTTCTCTCTTACAACATGTGGGCAGGGTGGGTTCTCCCTTGGCTCGGGTATGAGGTCGAATGAAACATCATTTCTACATAAGATAACTTTTATTGAAAGTTTCGTACAACTGTATCTTACTGGGACGTTCTGGTTCGGAGAGCGGCAGCCGTGTCGTTTGCGTAGCCTTCTGCTGCGACAGCGGCGGCGGCGGCGGCGGCGTCTGATTACGCGTAGCGGTGTGTACCTCGTGTCGCCGTCTCGCCCAGCTGACCGGAGACGCGCGGCGCGAGGTGGCCCGTTTAATTATTGCGAGCGACGTCGTGCATCGGATGGTGATACCTTGAATGTGGCGTCCCAGTGTTTCTCTTCTCTAAGCGGCCGCGTGTGTTGTGCGTCGACCAGAGGAGCGGCGCGGCGGGGGAAGGCCAGTGTCCCGAACTCGAGCCGCGGACTCCCGTTTGCCAGTCTTCGGCTGTCAGGTCTTCATCCCAGCTCACAGGTAACTACTGATGTGAGGCCGTCTCCTTCCCGTCCTCACGAGTCACCCGGGTATGTAAAAACCAGACTTCAAATACCTCTTAACTTCTGTCTTCTGGCGCCGCGGCTGCTGCTTGCTATTCCATTACAGCGGCGGACTTGGTGCGACTGTGCATGATGTAGTCTCTTCTTGCATGACGGTCTTCAGCACCGAAACTGACTGAAAACTACTGTTAGTCTTCTTTTCTTCCTTCGTCTCTCGTCTTCGTCTCCGTCTGTCTTCATCTGTCTTCAACTGTCTTCATCTGTCTTCATCTCTCTTCATCTGTCTTCCTCTGTCTTCATCTGTCTTCCTCTGTCTTCATCTATCTTCCTCTGTCTTCCTCTGTCGGGCCCACCGCGTCTCGCGTATTTATTCACTTCAGTTCACTGGAGGTGAACGACTTCACGGCCGTTACCTCTTCTGTCACGTTGAAAAGCTTCTCGAAGAATCTTCTTGACCTCGGTCATTGGCTCTTGGAATGTAGGCAGGGGCCTCTGATCGCATGTGACGACTGAGAAACACGTGAGCCGGTCATTGCCTCTTCCGTCACGTTGAAAAGCTTCTCGAAGAATCTTCTTAACGTCGGTCATTGGCTCTTGGAATGTAGGCGAGGGCCTTTGCTCACATGCGACAACTGAGAAACACGTGAGCCGGTCGGGCGATGCCCTGACGGCTGAATCGACAGCGCCCGCTTATGTGGAACTTGCTGACTTCATATGGTCATTGTCTCTTCTGTTCTGCCCGCTGAATGCCAGTATGTAACTCTCTAAACTAAACCAAGTTTTCCATTTATATTCTAATTTCTAGTTCACTTTGATTTCACTAATTTATTTACTTAAGTAACACTTAACATTCCTCCACCCTTCGGAGAAATTCGCCCTCGAATTTACCACTCAACATTCCTCCACTCTTCACACGGAAAAAACACAAGCACTGAAAACTCTCGACTTAGAAGATTACACACGCTTCACATTAAGTACGTGGAAAATACTTTATCACTTTACAAAAGCACTGTACGGTCAGGAATCACATAGTTCTTACATAAATTGTTGTAATAAGTGTAACAAATCTTGATGACAATGAATAAACTAAAAATAGATTTTGCACTTAGAAAATTACATAGCAACAGCTGTTTAATCTACCCTATACTAATGCAAGAATATCTATTCTACAGTATTGTTTATGTTAACAAGAGACTGTTTAATAAAGAATGAAGTACAATAAACAAAATTAATACACTAATGCTCAAAAGTAACTGCTGAAGTACACCAATTAAGACTGTGGTATCCAGTTAACAGGGATTTGATGAAGTGGTATATTATTATTTGGCTTATTTTTTTCGTCTTAAATAAAAGAAAACTGTACAAAGCAGAAACACCAAGACAAAGGTTCCAGATATACCCGTTTCTAGCATTATAATTTTAGTTTTGTTCACCTTTTAATTGTAAGACATGTTGCATCTTAACCTTGGCATCAATTTTGCCTTGCTGTGAGTTTATGAACATATCTAATGACTTCAGAAGAGAACTGTCAAGGGAGTCATAGAGGTAGGACAGGTTTTGTGTAGGAAATGCTTGCATGGCGTTTTCTGAAAAAGCAAACAACATGGTTATAGACCTACGAACCTAGTAAAAACAAAGAAAAGAAGGAATACATTGTTAACTACAAGATCTACATGTTTCTACATTCAACTTTTCTTTCTTAAAAAATAAACCATTATCATTTATTAATTATTTACATTTGTATACTACAGTCTACTAAGATTCAACTAGGACATTCGCACTCTTGAACGAAGATTGTATGGTGCCATGTCTGTATGTTGTGCTGGCGTGGCCACTCTTTTTCCTTTACGGGAACTTCCTCCACCCTTCGGAAAAGCAGACACTATTGTTGAAGGAATTACATCTGGAGCGCCCTTAAAAGGTTTTAAACGACTTGCATGGACAATGGTAGTTCGGGTGGGCAGTTGCAATTTAACGTTGACTGGTGACGTGATCTCAATAATTTGATAAGGACCTCTGTAGTTTGTTACAAATTTCTTCGTTTTTCCTTTCGCTATGTAAGGAGTTGAAAGCATAACCCAGTGACCGATTTTGTAATTTGGATATTTAGCTTGGGTATTACCTAATCTTTCCTGTCGTTCCAAAGCCTTTGTATTAGATTTTTGAACCTTTTTCCATACATCCTTCATCATTCGACTGAAATCTCTTACTGTTTCTCCGAGTTTTCCGTTTTTCTGCCTGATTACATCAAAAGGGGACGGCATTTTTTTTCCATAGACCACTTCATAAGGTGACATGCCAGTTGCTTCATGCGTTTCGGCGTTGTATACCGACACGATTATCGGTAAATACGTATCCCAATTAGAATGTTGTTCGTTAATGTAATAACTAAGCATCTTGCCAATTGTCCGATGAACTCTTTCTGTGCGCCCGTTGCACTGAGGGTGTAATGGAGTTGTGCGTAATTTACGTATTTTTAGTAAGTGGCATAACTGTTTCATTAATTCAGACATAAAATTAGATCCCTGATCTGTGATAATAGCTTCAGGTACTCCAAATTTAAGTATTCAGTTGTTAACTAAAGCTTGGGCAACTGTATTTGCTTGCTGATCTGGGAGACTCACCATAGCTAGATAGCGTGAAAAGTGATCGATAATTGTAAGAACATACTTATTACCAGCAGGTGTTTTATGAAATGGCCCGTAGAGATCTACTCCGCAGATTTGAAATGGACATGAAGCCTCGGGGAGCCTCTGTAAGGGTATTTTTGAACGAGAATGTTCAGCTCTTTGTGCGCACGCAATGCAATTAAGAAAGTACTGCGCAACATCCTGCTTTCTGGTTTGCCACCGAAATCGCTCTGCTACTCGTCTTTCGGTTGTCCGCTGTCCACCGTGTCCTGCAAGGATATGATCGTGGGCCTCTGCCATTATTTCTTGTCTAGGGTGTTGGGGAACAACAATTCGCGGTCCAAGTTTTGTTTTACGGCATAATACACCATCTTCAAAGCAAAATTGTTTTTGAGTTGCGTATTTTTTACATTCTGTATCCTCATCTTGTGCCTTTCTCCAGTCCTCAGTATCTCGGCCTGTTGCTTCCAAAAGTGCTATTTTCCGACTTAGGCAATCTGCATTCGTGTGTTTTTTGCCTGGTTTATGGATAACTTCGAAATCCATTTCGGAAAGACATAGGGCCCAACGGGTAAGACGACTAGATGGATCCTTTAATCCAAGCAACCATTTTAAAGCTGCGTGGTCTGTAATGACCTTGAATTTCCTACCATACAAGTAGCATTTAAAGTATTTGATACCATAAATAACACTTAACAATTCTTTCTCCGTTGTGGAATAATTTCTTTCTGCCGTTGTTAGTTGTCTCGAAGCGTAGGCTATGGGGTGTTCCGCGCCATTAATATTCTGACTCAAAACAACTACTGAATGACCACTTGCGTCACAGGATAAAATAAATTCTTTGTTATAATCTGGGTAGGCTAATACTGGACTGTGTGTTAACTTATCTTTAAGGGTTTGAAATGCTGATTCACAATCTTCAGACCAACGAAATTTTGCACCCTTTTTCAACAATTGGGTTAAGGGTCGGGCAATTTCAGCAAAATTTTGAACATATTTTCGGTAATACGATGCGAGACCAATGAAACTTTGCACTTCCTTAACGCGTTGTGGTGTTTGGAAGTCCTTAACTGCCGAAATTAATCGAGGATCTGTTTTAATTCCTTTTTCACTAATGACATGCCCTAGGTATGTAACCTCTGTCAATGCAAAACTACATTTTTCCATATTTAATGTTAATTTAGCTTTTCTAAGTCTCTGAAAAACATTACGCAGACGCACAGCATGTTCATTAATGTCTCTGGAGAATACAATAATATCGTCTAGATATACACAACATTGCTGAGTTTTGAGTCCTCGCAATACTCCATCGAGTAGTCTTTGAAAAGTTGCTGGTGCATTTTTCAAACCGAAAGGCATTCTTTTAAATTGCCAGTGGCCTCCAGGGGTAGAAAATGCTGTTTTATGCCTATCTTCAGAAGCAACTTCCAATTGATGACATCCGCTACGTAAATCGATTGTTGAAAAGTATTTACTGTTACCCAAACTGCCAATGATATCTGTAATGTTTGGAAGAGGATAAACATCTGAGATAGTTTGTTTGTTAAGGTGTCTGTAGTCACAACAAAATCTATATCGTTTCGTACCGTCGGGAGACTTCTTTGGAATAATTACAATATTTGAATTATAAGGCGAATCAGAATATTCTATAATTCCATCTTTTAGATGCTGTTCTATAAATTCATCCAGTACTGGCTGTAAGTGATGCGCAACTCTATAAGGCTTCCTGTAAACTGGGGGGCTATTTCCTGTTGGGATCTTATGCTGTGTGATGTCTGTTGCTGGCAATGGACCTTCTGCATTAAATAAATCTTGGAACTCAACTAAAACTGCTTCTATCGTGTCTCTATCCTTTCCTTTCAAATGCTCAATCTTCTGGCGCAATGCGGTTTTATAGGCGTCTGGTTTCTGACCATCAGTAATATCTGACCAAATGAAATCTTCTTCTTCAAAAGTACTGACTGTAGCTACTAATATTCCCTTGTGCAACTCTTTGTCCTCCACTCCGAAATTGTCAATATGTACCGGTACTTTTCTTTCTCCCTCAACGTCTTGAACCCGTACAACACTCCTGCGTACAAAACAATGTGATACATCTAATTCCTCATTTTCCTCTAAAGGCTCTATTAGACACACTGTATCTGTAGGTACTTCGTGGTCAACTGTCATCCAGAGAAGTTTTCCTGAGCCAGATGGTATCTGATCCCGCGAATCAACCTTCAAGGACGTTGCACGCAGTATAGTTGATTTCGCCTTCCGGTTAGGGAAATCTTGCGGCAGAGGGCCCTTTGCAGCGGTGTCAGCTGAAACACTATTCCGCTAAGTTCTACAGTTTGCTGTCTGAGGTCGATTTTAGCGTGATGTTTATTCAGGAAATCCAACCCTAGGATCGCGTCGTACCCGTCAGTTACCTTTGTTACCACTTCTACATCTTCCTGAAATTGTACACCGTGAATATAGAAAATCAATGATGTACATCCTAATGACTTAACTGTACCTCCTCCTACTCCACTCAATCTGTACCTTGGAGGGTCATATTTCTTTTCTCCAATACATTCATTACTTACTATTGATACGTTTGCGCCTGTATCCACCAGTATCCTTGCCTCTTTATCCTGTATGGTAGCAGATAACGAGCATTCCGCCTTCACATTCGCCTTAATGACATGAAATTTTATTGGGAACGCCTGGCGGCGGCTCCGACATTCCCGTTTGAGTTTAACTGATTTCTATTTCCAAAAACTTTCTTAGACCTGCATTCCTTGAATGTGTGACCTATTCTTTGACAATTAGTGCATTGCGGTTGTCTGCAGTTTTTTGCTATATGTCCGTGTCGATCGCACCTAAAACATCGTACTCCTGCTGAAAATATATTTCGCTTCTCCTTGTATCTGGTGGCAATGTCAATTTCTTCAAAAGCTGTCGCCACAGATACAGCTTCTGCTAAATTTTTAGGAAACTCTGCCCTGACACGACGGGACGTTTCAGGAGGTAACCCACGTAAAAATGTATCCAGAGCTCTATCTTCTGCCTCTTGTAAAATAACATTATTTGCTTCATCACTAGTTGTCAACTGATAGGTGTTAATATTAACTTTTCTAATCCTATCTACAAAGCTTTCTAACGACTCGTTTTGCCTCTGAGTGATAGTGTTTAACTGTTCCCTATAAAATCTACAACTGTTCTGTTTTTGAAATCGTTTAAGCAATCCTTTCTTTAATTCCTCAAATGTTGGAGCATTCCGTAATTCTTCATGGTATAAGACGTGTGCTTTAGCCTCTCCTGTCAATCTTAACTTTGTCATTTGTAACAGCTGTTCATCTGACCATGATCCTAACTTTGCAGCTGCTACTAAATCATCAAAAAAGGCTGTTATGTCCTCGCCAGGTTTACCTGAAAAAGGAGTTACTAAGGCTGCTGCTGAGGAATCTAGGGTGGGAGGGATTGAACTGGTTTGCCTAACCTCACTCAAGTGTTTAAATAATGCATTGTTATCGTTTTTAAGCTGTGCTATTTGATTAACTAAGCTCTGAATAGCTTCCTCAGTAGAAACCGCTTGTGGTGCTGACTCTGACTTTGTACGATTTCGTGTCATCATTTTACAAATCGTTAGTTACACAATCTTACTATACTGAATTTAAAAGATGTTTTAATATTTCCGACAAACTCTTAAAATCATGAGAGAAAATACACTTCTAAATAAAGAAAATATTACGACTGCTATGCAAACCTCTATTCTTTCACACATTAAACATTACTAACTGTGGACCTTTAGTGACTGTCATTCACACCTCATATTGAGCCAAGGGTTTTTTCTCTGACACCAAATGTAACAACTTAAACGGCTTCTGACACTAAATGTAACAATTGTGTTACTAAATGTGACACTTCTGTCACCCATTGTAACTGGGTTTTCTCTTTTGATGCTGTCAATTGTCAGGATGAGCATTCTAAAGTATTCTGTCAGGGTGAAAATATTAAATAAATTAACTTTTCTCTCTTACAACATGTGGGCAGGGTGGGTTCTCCCTTGACTCGGGTATGAGGTCGAATGAAACATCATTTTTACATAAGATAACTTTTATTGAAAGTTTCGTACAACTGTATCTTACTGGGACGTTCTGGTTCGGAGAGCGGCAGCCGTGTCGTTTGCGTAGCCTTCTGCTGCGACAGCGGCGGCGGCGGCGGCGGCGGCGGCGTCTGATTACGCGTAGCGGTGTGTACCTCGTGTCGCCGTCTCGCCCAGCTGACCGGAGACGCGCGGCGCGAGGTGGCCCGTTTAATTATTGCGAGCGACGTCGTGCATCGGATGGTGATACCTTGAATGTGGCGTCCCAGTGTTTCTCTTCTCTAAGCGGCCGCGTGTGTTGTGCGTCGACCAGTGGAGCGGCGCGGCGGGGGAAGGCCAGTGTCCCGAACTCGAGCCGCGGACTCCCGCTTGCCAGTCTTCGGCTGTCAGGTCTTCATCCCAGCTCACAGGTAACTACTGATGTGAGGCCGTCTCCTTCCCGTCCTCACGAGTCACCCGGGTATGTAAAAACCAGACTTCAAATACCTCTTAACTTCTGTCTTCTGGCTCCGCGGCTGCTGCTTGCTATTCCATTACAGCGGCGGACTTGGTGCGACTGTGCATGATGTAGTCTCTTCTTGCATGACGGTCTTCAGCACCGAAACTGACTGAAAACTACTGTTAGTCTTCTTTTCTTCCTTCGTCTCTCGTCTTCGTCTCCGTCTGTCTTCATCTGTCTTCAACTGTCTTCATCTGTCTTCATCTCTCTTCATCTGTCTTCCTCTGTCTTCATCTGTCTTCCTCTGTCTTCATCTATCTTCCTCTGTCTTCCTCTGTCGGGCCCACCGCGTCTCGCGTATTTATTCACTTCAGTTCACTGGAGGTGAACGACTTCACGGCCATTGCCTCATCTGTCACGTTGAAAAGCTTCTCGAAGAATCTTCTTGACCTCGGTCATTGGCTCTTGGAATGTAGGCGGGGGCCTCTGATCGCATGTGACGACTGAGAAACACGTGAGCCGGTCATTGCCTCTTCCGTCACGTTGAAAAGCTTCTCGAAGAATCTCCTTAACGTCGGTCATTGGCTCTTGGAATGTAGGCGAGGGCCTTTGCTCACATGCGACAACTGAGAAACACGTGAGCCGGTCGGGCGATGCCCTGACGGCTGAATCGACAGCGCCCGCTTATGTGGAACTTGCTGACTTCATATGGTCATTGTCTCTTCTGTTCTGCCCGCTGAATGCCAGTATGTAACTCTCTAAACTAAACCAAGTTTTCCATTTATATTCTAATTTCTAGTTCACTTTGATTTCACTAATTTATTTACTTAAGTAACACTTAACATTACAATATCTGTAACGAGAAATCATATGGTTTCGACTGAATAATTCCATAACAGTAGATCAATAAGAATGTATTGTTAGCAAACATAGTTAAATGATACAAAGTCCCACATCGACCTCTAAGTGACAGATACAGAATTTAATTCCACGACAAGTAATCGGAACATCGCATTCCGAATCTACTACTCTGATAAAAGCAAGAACTCGTTGAAAATTTGGGAGAGAGTTACAAGTTTGAAACTACAGTCGAAAGAATTGAAAAGATAAGGCGCTATAATTAGCTGCCATTCTATCACGTATGAGCAACGTAAAAGTTTCCATGTTACTACGTGCAAGCAAACTGAGGCATTTGTAAACGCGGAGTAATTGCGAACTAGTAACACCATACTAAACTGACTATTTTACCTACGCTTACTATGACAACTAATTTAAATGATATGACACAATCCTTTCCTTATAGTACAATCACCACATCATGAAAGATAACCAGCAGGCAAAGGAACCCTTCCTCCCAAATCGATACACAAACATTCCACCAGGAACTATAACTAATTCTACAATGGCGAGTGTCATTTCAGACAGGGCTACATTTGTGGCTTCCTGTCAGTGAAGGCTTCCTTTTGGTTGAAACAAACTCACTCTCCAAAGATGTAAAATCGCATATGCAATTTTGTCATGTGATGACATGATGGAGACCGTGGCTTACGACATATCATAGCATCTGTGATACTCATATGTTTGTCAGCTCTTTGTATGTATGAAAACATGTGGTGCGTGGTTGAAATGATCTAAGCGACAAATCTAAAGTGTACAGTGAGAACTAGTTACGTGTGCAACAACGAGGATGCAGTGGGAATCCATTTACATCCATTGGAGGAATGTTACGAAAACAAAAACTCGAAACCGACGTTTCACGTAAGTCACATGGAACGAAAATCTGTAACGCAACCATCTGTGTGTGGCGTGTTTATAATTATGTTTTATTTATATTTTAGGACAATTAATCTGTAAAATCACGCCAAATGTCATAAAGAAAACGTGTAAACCGTCTGAGGATGAATCACAACGATTCGAAACCGGTAACGGTTTCCTTTGAATAAAGGAACTGAAAGTAAATTTGTGTCTCGTTGCTGTCCTAACACCATCAAAATCACATATACTGAGCTGAAAAAGGCATGGGACAACGATATGGACATATGTAGGTAGCTGTAGTGTCACGTACATAGGGTACAAAGGAGCGGATCTGTCATTAGTATTCAGGTGAAAAGACATCAGACGAGGTTATGGCCGCACAATGGGAATTAGCAGACCTTGAATGCGGAATGTTACTTCGAGAAATGAGGTATTCCATTTCGGAAATGGTTAGGGATTTCAGTATTCTGAGATCCACAGCCTGAGGAATTTACCGAGAGTAACCAATTTCGGGCATTACCTATCATCACGGATCTCGCAGTGGCCGACGGATTTCACTTAACGACCGAGTGCAGCGCCGTTTGTATAGAGTTGTCAGTGCTAACAGACAAGCAGTACTGCCTGAAATAGCAATTAGAAATCAGTGCGGAATGTGCGAAGAAATTATCCTTTAGGACAATTTGGTCAAATTAGGTGTTAATGGACAATGACAGCAGACGACCGACGTGAGCGCCTTTGGTAATAGCATGACATCGCCTGCAGTGCCTCTTCTGGACTCGCGACCAAATCGGTTGGACCCTAGACGACAGGGACACCCTGACCTGGTCAGATGAGTCCCGATACCAATTGTTAAGAGCTGATGGTAGAGTTCGAGTGTGAAGCCTAATGCAAAAAGGTGTGGACACGTTCTCAAAAATTGTTCAAATGGCTCTGAGCACTGTGGGACTTAACATCTGAGGTCATTAGTCCCCTAGACTTAGAACTACTTAAACCTAACTAACCTAAGGACATCACGCACATCCATGTCCGAGGCAGGAGTCGAACCTGCGACCGTAGCAGCAGCGCGGTTCCGGAGTGAAACGTCTAGAACCGCTCGGCCACAGCATCCGACGGTCCCTTTCTCAATAAGGGACGGTGTGAGGTGATGGTTTGAAACATATTCTGGAAATATCGAAGGAGTTATTTGGCAACCCATATCGCCGGCATCAATTAGGGACGGCTATAGAGGTAGCGAATACTCAGTATTCCTGCAAGCGACTTCCAACGGTTTGTTAAGTCCATGCCACGTCGAGTTACTGCTAAACGCCGAGAGAAAAGATGCCAGACATTATATTAAGAGGTATCTCATGACTTTTTCATCACGGTCTACGGCGAACATGCAGCAAAGTTGCTCCGTGTTTGTATAGACTAGTAGAAGCTAAGAACTGCGGATGCTATTGAAGTATTGCAAGGATATATGTCGCAACCTACTAAACGCAAAATACACTACTGGCCATTAAAATTCCTACACCATGAAGAAATGCAGATGATAAATGGGTATTCATTGGACAAATATATTATACTAGAACTGACTTGTGATTACAATTTCATGCAATTTGGGTGCACATATCCTGAGAAATCAGTACCCAGAACAACCACATCTGGCCGTAATAACGGCGTTGATACGCCTGGGCATTGAGTCAAAAAGAGCTTGGATGGCCTGTACAGGTACAGCTGCCCATGCAGCATCAACACGATACCACAGTTCATCAAGAGTAGTGACTGGCGTATTGTGACGAGCCAGTTGCTTGGCTACCAGTGACCAGACGTTTTCCACTGGTGAGAGATGTGGAGAAAGTGCTGGCCAGGGCAGCAATCGAACATTCTCTGTATCCAGAAAGGCCCGTACAGCACCTGCAACATCCGGTCGTGCATTACCCTGCTGAAATGTAGGGCTTCGCATGGATCGAATGAAGGGTAGAGCCACGGGTCGTAACATATCTGAAATGTAACGTCCACTGTTCAAAGTGCTGTCAATGCGAACAAGAGGTGACCGAGACGTGTAACCAATGGCTTCCCATACCATCACGCCGGGTGATACGTTAGTTTGGCGATGACAAATACACGCTTCCAATGTGCGTTCACCGCGATGTCACCAAACACGGATGCGACCATCATGATGCTGTAAACAGAACCTGGATTCATACGAAAAATAGCGCTTTGCCAGTCGTGCACCGAGGTTCGCCGCTGAGTACACCATCGCAGGCGCTCCTGTCTGTGATGTAGCATCAAGGGTAACTGCAGCCATGGTCTCTGAGCTGATAGTCCATGCTGCTGCAAACGCCGTCGAACTGTTCGTGCAGACGGTTGTTTTCTTGCAAACGTCCCCATTCGTTGACTCAGGGATCGAGACGCGGCTGCACGATCCGTTACAGCCATGTGGATAAGATGCCTGTCATCTCGACTGCTAGCGATACGAGGCCGTTGGGATCCAGCACGGTGTTCCGTATTGCACCCCTGAACTCACCGGTTCCATATTCTGCTAACAGTCTTTGGATCTCGACCAACGCGAGCAGCAATGTCGCGATACGATAAACCGTAATCGCGATACGCTACAATCCGACCTTTATCAAAGTCGGAAACATGATCGTAAGCATTTCTCCTCCTTACACGAGCCATCACAACAACGTTTCACCAGGCAACGCCGGTCAACTGCTGTTTGTGTATGAGAAATCGGCTGGAAACTTTCCTCATGTCAGCACGTTGTAGGTGTCGCCACAGGCGCCAACCTTGTGTGAATACTCAGAAAATCATTTGCATATCACAGCATCTTCTTTCTGTCGGTTAAATTTCGCGTTTGTAGCACGTCAGCTTCGTGGTGTAGCAATTTTACTGTCCAGTAGTGTATATTGGAAAGAACTGAATGTGCCAAATGAAAAGGAAGTGCTAATGAAGTAGTCCAACAATTTCATTGCGTACATAGTTTAACGACATGATCACCCGGACGGCGGAGGAAATGCACAGCCACATCATTTGAGGACACGCAGGAAATTTTTAAGCTTCTGAGCAACCTCATGTTGCTTCAATTATCTCAGGAACTCTGAGTGGCTTGGAGTGTTTCGCGCACAAGAATGTCGCTCTGCAGCAACAGCTGCTGCACCCGAACTGCCCCAGGGAAGGAGAGAAGGAGAGCAAAATTTTCCTGACCCCCTCGCCGCGCGCCTTTGTGGCTGGTGACTCTGGTAAGGCTTTTGGAGGGGGGGGGGCGGAGTGGCGGTGGGGGGAGGGGGGGGAGGGAGGTTTCGTGGGGTGAGGTGTAGGTGGGGGCAGCAGCAGAGATCTCAGAACATGGGAGGAGTACCACACCGCACTGGCTTCATGAGTTTCTTTATTGTGGTGTATGGTCGCTTCCCTCGGCATAATTCCTTTCCTAGCACGCTGCCAGAGAGCTAGAGATTTACTCTTGCGACTGCTGTCTTACCAGAGAATATTAATGAAGACATTCAGCAAAACAACGTTATTAAATAAGTTTTTATTTATCTACAAGTTTTTGAGCCTTTTTTTCTCCAATTCATAATTATTCCGCTTAGATACATACGCCTTGTAATGCAGGACGACTTATGGATATGGTTCCCTTTACTTCCATAAGTTAAGTACTTCACCATTAGTTCGACTACCAGCTACTGTAGGAGGTGAATCTCTTCACTTAGCAGCAAACTGGAAAGTGAGCAGGTTTGTGAACGTTTCTGTAAAGGAGGGTACGTAATATACCAGTGACACATTAGTCTTCCTGGAACTTAAATGTACCGAACCACATATTTAGTGAATTGAGCTCACTCCTGACGATCCAGTCATAACACATGCATACTAATGAAATTCTAGTATTTTCAACCAATTTCCTCTGAGGATCGGTGTTTCGTGAACCACCCGCAAACATAATACTGTGCAATAAAAAGTTATGAATATGAAATGAGCTAAACTGTGTTAATTTTTGCCACGGAATTCCGAACTGACATTAAAAATTCAAATCAAATATAGTTTCCGCAACGCAGTTAGTTACGCTTTTAATATTAAACATACAAGCATTTAGCAACATTATTTGACTATGTCGTAATTCTTACAGCTCGCTATCATCACGTGATAAAGTGCATGCACTGGTTTGCGTCCACTATTCAGTGTAGCGATGTGGCCATATGAGTGTCTTCTGCTTTTGAGAATTGTTATAACCAAGTGTTCTCCTTTTGACGCTTCTAAATTTGCTTTCAAGGGAATTGTGTTGCGATAACCTTTCAGCTGGTAAACTGCTGTTAAGGGACAAAACACCGTCTCGTTGTTATGTTAACAATGTCCATAGCTTACTGTTAACGTAATATTTGTCAATCACGAAAACCGCTACAGTTCTTTTGCAGCTGTAGCGGATTTTATCACTGACAGTGAATAAGAGTTATGGATGTCCCGTGAAGAGAAACGTATGTCAAAGTAGTTTTTACTTGTTGATGTTCATCAAAAAACGTATTTCGGTTGCAGAATGATGGACCGGTACAAAAAATAGGCGCCACAGATGTACGAGTATGTAAGTTCGCTACTTAGTGCGCCCTGATCGTAGACTCACAATTAGGGAGATGGCTGATGAACTTATTTAAGTTCCTATGCAGTTCAGTCAATTTTAACCGAAGATCTGAAAATGCGTTGAGGGTCCGCAAAATTCATTTCAAAACTGTTGTCAAGTGGCCAGAGACAATTCCGGCTTGAAGTGTGCCAAAAAATGATTAATCGGACTAAAAATGACCCAGATTTGTTAAATATTGTAATTACAGGTGAAGAATCGTGGGTGTATGGATATGATCCTTAAATCAAACTGCAGTCTTCGCAATGGAAGACTTCAGGTTCACCAAGACCGAAAAAAGCACGGCCAAGTCTGTCGAGGCTGAAGGCAATGTTGCTGATTTTTTTCGATTCTACCTGTGTCGTGCATCATGATTTTACCCCCGTAGGACAGACAGTTAACCAGGAATACTACAAATGTGCCCTTGAGCGATTGCGCGAGTAGGTGCAGAAGAAAAGGCCTGGATTGTGGAAAGACAGGAGTTGGGTACTACACCATGATAATACTCTGGCTCACCGTGCCATCTCCATCGTTGAATTTTTTATCAAATTTAAAACTCCGGTGCTTCCACAACCACCATATTCCCCTGAATTGGCCCCTGCGGACTTCTACCTGTTTCGGGAACTGAAATTTTCACTTAAAGGGAAGCAATTTTATTCGATTGAAGACATCAAGGCAAATACGGAGAGCGTTCTCAACACACCTCAGAAAAAAATTTCCAGGAATGTTTCCAAAAGTGGAAACACCGTTGCAGTCCGTGTGTTCAATCGGAAGGCGACTATTTTGAAGGATATGCACCACAGTAGTATGTAAGTACCACCATTGTACAGTTACAAAGCCATTCTTAAAACTTTCCAATCACACTTCGTGTTCGTCAACCACTCAACATATGGTTGAATGATAAAGGACAGGCCCACCAACAGCAACAACCTTTTACATCTGTTCTTTCTGATTCTGACGCTTTTTAACGAAAAAGGGAAAATAAGTTTATTTATCGAACCATAGGTCATAAAATATTTAAAGACAACCCTAAAAGCCGAAGAGGAAACGACAGAAACCCATTCCAAAAGTTTCAAGTAGGTTTAAGAGAAATTTCCCCACGGGATACTTCATCCAAGTTGTGGATCATATGATACGTTAATATGATCATATGGGACGTGAAAGTTCACTTAAATGAGTGTGACAGACTGTGGAGCGCCGCGCGGGCTAGCTGTACGGTCAAAGGCGCCTTTCCATGCTCCCGCCCCCCCCCCTCCCCCACAACAACCGCGGTCAGCCGTCGGAGGTTCGAGTCCTCCCTCGGGAATGGGCGTGTGTTATTGTCCTTAGCACAAGTTGGTTTCAGTTAGGTTAAGTAGTGTGTAAGCCTAGGGACCCATCATCACAGCAGTTTTGTCACACACATAGGAACTTACCACAAACTTCCAAATTTACCGTGGTGACGTGAGCGAGGGTGAGCAATCATATTTGACTGATTGGGCAAAAGCATAAAAGCAAATGTAATGCTACCATTTTATGTGGTTATTTCTGAATGGTGAAGCACACATCTTGCTGAACAAATTCACTTGGTATGTCCACTCTTGGGAGCCGATACCTGTCGTGTATATAATAAAATGCATCCGGTGCGGAACTTCTATTTAAATCATTCTTTACAGTTGCGGCTGCGCTGCGTCTTCATACCGACCACGCCAGTAACGATGGGTAAGGAAATAAAACACATTATCTCAAAAACGAGTGCCATTCAATAAACTGGAGACCCATTATCGGGTCCAGTGACCGAAATAACGAATACAAATTTTATGCTTTTCAGCACAGCATTCAATTTTTCAAAATTTGTAAGACAGATGTTACGATACAATCTGACCGTGCAGCTAATGAAAAAAATTTAAGGATGCTAGGGACTAGTGTTACGTGCGCTGGGTTCTTTGCAAGCTGGGAAGAGCGGGTCCTGCGATGGTTGGTACAGCTTAAAGAACAAAGATTCGAAAGTTTTTCGGAAGCTGACAATCCCAGAGGACGGGATATAGACTCAGAGGGTTAGCACAAACAGCGCAATTCTTTGCCTGCGGAAAGTGGCTATCGCAGAATGCGAATCAAGTACTGTCTGAGAAAATCAGAAACAAAGAGAGTCGTACGGCAACATGTACCAAATTAAAGTTTATAACAGAAAAATATGGGCTTAAATTAGAAAATTCATTTAACCAAACACTGAATTATAATATCTAAAGCACTCAAATAGGGCGGTGACCGCTCTGTGATTGACTGGCTCTACTTAAAAAGTGCGTACCCAGGAAAACCTGCCAGCTTCACATCATTCGCTCTCACTTCTAGCGGAGGCTCGGTTCCGTACACTTCTAGCGAAGGCTTGGCAGCATGCGCGTCTAGTGGAGACTTGGTGGCACACACGTACAAGAAAGGTGTGGTAAGATTCACTTCTCATGTGGACTTCCCAGTGCTGTCATCTTTTGTCGAGTTGGTGGATTGTAGACCGACATCAATAAGCGGATGCTATGAGGTCTTGATGAATGCTACCGGTATTGGAACTCGTTCCTTCCTATAATGCGTAAAACCTGTTTGTAGTTTCACTACAGAAGTGTGATGTTGCATGGGGGCTTAATTATTATTAATGAAAATACTTTTTAAATTTTTAGTAGCTCTATGTCCGATTACGCAAGTCTCGTAAACGGTTGGCCCTGACTAGTATTATGTACGCAATCTGACTGCATATAACAACAACAAAGAATGAAACGAAAATTTTCGTCAACACAATTAATTAATTAAGTCCCCAGCAACTATAAAACCTACAAAACCAAGGCACAAGTATAACTGTTCTGTGTGTGGAAGTATAACTCAACGTACACATCTGGCTCGGTTCTCTTCGCTAAGACAAGAAATTTTAAACACCATTTATACCGACGTAATTAAAAAAAAATAGCAATACTATAATTGCGCAAGAAACCCAGAATTACACTCTAATACAAGAACACACGCCAGATGCTTTGTTGACTGAACCTGTAATGACGCATTTTTCAGGACACTGAAATAATGAGAGAGAAAAGAAATTTTTTTTTTTTTTTTTTACCTTCGTTTATATTGATGAAAAGCACTCTAAACATTACAATCTGTCCACACCGACTCGTTACTATCACATCTCAACAAGAACTTTTCAGTATCACATCTCAGCAAGCACAGACTCCCACGAGTTCTCCCCAAGCACTGACTACTACGAGTCCTCGACAGGCACTGACTACTACGAGCTCTCCCCAAGCACTGTGGAGGCGGCTGAATAATACTCTTTGGCGCAATCTCTGGCGCAGTGGCTCAGTGTAGCCACCTTTCAATGTTTGTGCATAAATTTATAGTGAGATAAATGCCCTGTTAGCCGGCCGAAGTGGCCGTGCGGTTAAAAGGCGCTGCAGTCTGGAACCGCAAGACCGCGACGGTCGCAGGTTCGAATCCTGCCTCGGGCATGGATGTTTGTGATGTCCTTAGGTTAGTTAGGTTTAACTAGTTCTAAGTTCTAGGGGACTAATGACCTCAGCAGTTGAGTCCCATAGTGCTCAGAGCCATTTGAACCAAATGCCCTGTTACCTGAACCGTATTAGAGGTGCTGAATTTTTTTAAGAACTGACATGTTATAAAATTGAAGCACGAAACAAGCAACCTTATAAATGTTCATTACATATTTGTTACGTCGAGATGGTCTAATTACTACAAATATTCACTTTACAGTCCTTATCCTATTATCTTCCTCTTCAGATGCCGTAATGAATCCGTATATAGACGAAAACTATGCACTTGAGAATAATGTGATATTATTGACACGTGTTTCATGATACTCAGTACGTATGTAACTACATATGACGAAATGTTCGTGGATTATAGTTATCACATCCGGAGATGGAAATAATACGCCGTAACTGGTGATGTGAATAACTGTAGTAATTAGGCGATATTAATGTAATAAATACATGGGAATTAAAAACACATACAACAAAAAAGCCTATCCGTAGATGCAAAAATCTTCCTAGCCACGACTCGTCCAACGCCTAGTTGCTTTTATCGTCAAGTCATCGATACGTTCGTTATCTGGTCTCATGGTCGTGAAGAAGCTGGGAGAATTCTTCGACCACATCAGTAATATCCATGACAACCTAAGTTCACGATGGAGGTAGAGACAGATGGTGTCTTGCCGTTCCTTGACGTCCTCGTCCGCCGTAAGGCAAATGGGAGTCTCAGCCACAATGTTTACCGAAAATCCACCTCCACGAACTGATACCTGCATCTCTAAATACATCGTGCATTGAAGTAAAATCATTATGGTGACAGAAGGTAGTCGTTCTTTATTTTACGAAAGTAACACAGTCAACGAAATAACACTGACAGCCATGGATAAAATTAAGTAAGATACGTTTTTTATTTGGCAGTACGATAACTTCACTCCATTACCAAACGTATTAAAATTCGCATATAGCGTTGTTCGTCATTCCAATCAAAACACAGTTCAGTCTTCTAACTTTAGGTTTACTATCGCAGAGCAGAAGAATCTTAATGTCGGGCTCATTAACGAATAAAATTATACGGTTTCAAATCTTTTTTGACAATATTTGGCTATCCCCTACAGTCTTGTATTTACATTTATGACTTATCTGAAACCAAATCAGAATTTCGTCAGCACATCAAAGCATATCGAGTTCCTCAGCTCAGTTTCAAATTGTATAAAAATATCTTTTATTTCGTTCAAAGTCTTCAGCTTCCTTAAGTCATCAAGACGTGTTTTAAAATTGTTATTTCAGTAGTCAAGTTGAAGAAACTATAGCAACCAAATTAATTTGTAGAAGAAAACGGTATACACAGATACTATGAACTACGGTCTTTGGAACTTAGCACTGATTTGCACATTAATTTCAACTCGCCTTGTATATGCGACCTCATAAATGAGTTTGTACTCATCCTTGATTATATGTTTACATAGTCGCTGAAGCTAATAAACACCTCGAAGGTGTTCAACATACTTTGTCGTTTATACGACGATTATTTACAAATACCATAGAGCTGTGAAGGTTGGACTCACTGTTCCAAGGATACTACGAATGAGACATTTTACAATAGAACATCTTTTTTTGTAGTAAAACTTGAAGGCATGCTATATAGTCGTTCCACAAGTCTTTATGCACAAAAACATAGCACAAAATGATTGCCATCCGCCTTCCAATGTAAAAATAGCGTTTAGTGCCAGCAGTCCCCGAAGAGATGTTCGGATCGCCAACAATGCAGATCTTTTCATTTAGCAGAGAGGCTGCACGTTCAGGAAAGAAAGGAATTCGGAAGTAATTAGCCGTACTCTACGGTAAGGAAGCAATCCCAGCACTTGCCTAAATTGAAAATTGGGAACCACAGAAAACCATATCTACGGTTGCCAGCTTATGGATTCAAAACACCTCGCCTTCCTAATCCAGGGATTGCTAGCTCAGCACCTCAAGGCCCAGTTCCACCCCGTCGGTGGAGGTTGTGAAATATACTCGTTGAAGTACATTGTTTAAAATAAAATAAAATGCATCATTCCGTATCGGAACCGGTTTTCCTCAGAGTACCACCCACATGACCAGATTAGATCTAATAATGATACAATTTTCAGTAAACCATCAACTAGCATGGTTGGGAAGACAACATCGCGGTTACAGGTAGTCTGCGGAAACCATTTATAGATGTTGGCCACTGCTGTATCGTGTATACGGATGGTGTTAACCCCCTCAGCATCTGCTAAGGCCTGAAGTTGGAGCACTGAAGCACCGTAACTCGCAGCCATACAATAAACGACATCATGAGAACAGCTGTAGGTGTTTCATTTTATTACATATGTGAATTTTGGAAGTCCCCCAGACCTCCAATTACAAGGATGGACATATGAAAAAGCGAATATTGGACCACATAGGAAAATCCAGGCTTTCATGTGCAGAGATTTTAGTTCAATGTTATTTGCAATGATATTTACCGCTCCGCTGCCTTGTGGAATACTGAAATATTTGAATAACTGAAGTTCTACCAGTCTCCAAATAACGACTCCAGTACTTAAAAACTGCCACAGATGGGTAATTAGGCTATTGTAGTAGTGCATACATATTTTTAATTTATCATAACTCTAGTGGACGAATCAAAATCGGTTTTTCTTCTTTCTTGTTACAAACGTATCCGTAATTCGAAACTATCAGAGTACCTCACAGCACAAAAAGAATAAACGGCATTACTTACATTTTGCTAAACTGCAAGTAAGAACTGAAATGTTTAACATAACAAAAACTGAGCTCAAGTAAAAAAAAAAATTTACATTAGCTGGTCTTGGATGAAGCCGTGGACAGGCGGAAGCCTACAGTGCTATCGATATAGCGATCGTTTAACTCTATCGATGGCCTTGCTGCTCATCCGTAGTGCTTATCCGTTTCTCATAGTTGTTGTTGTTGTTGTCTTCAGTCCTGAGACTGGTTTGATGCAGCTCTCCATGCTACTCTATCCTGTGCAAGCTTTTTCATCTCCCAGTACCTACTGCAACCTACATCCTTCTGAATCTGCTTAGTGTATTCATCTCTTGGTCTCCCTCTGCGATTTTTACCCTCCACGCTGCCCTCCAATACTAACTTGGTGATCCCTTGATGCCTCAGAACATGTCCTACCAACCGATCCCTTCTTCTGGTCAAGTTGTGCCACAAACTTCTCTTCTCCCCAATCCTATTCAATACTTCCTCATTAGTTATGTGATCTACCCATCTAATCTTCAGCATTTTTCTGTAGCACCACATTTCGAAAGCTTCTATTCTCTTCTTGTCCAAACTATTTATCGTCCATGTTTCACTTCCATACATGGCTACACTCCATACGAATACTTTCAGAAATGACTTCCTGACACTTAAATCAATACTGGATGTTAACAAATTTCTCTTCTTCAGAAACGCTTTCCTTGCCATTGCCAGCCTACATTTTATATCCTCTCTACTTCGACCATCATCAGTTACTTTGCTCCCCAAATAGCAAAACTCCTTTACTACTTTAAGTGCCTCATTTCCTAATCTAATTCCCTCAGCATCACCCGACTTAATTAGACTACATTCCATTATCCTTGTTTTGCTTTTGTTGATGTTCATCTTATATCCTCCTTTCAAGACACTGTCCATTCCATTCAACTGCTCTTCCAAGTCCTTTGCTGTCTCTGACAGAATTACAATGTCATCGGCGAACCTCAAAGTTTTTATTTCTTCTCCATGAATTTTAATACCTACTCCGAATTTTTCTTTTGTTTCCTTTATTGCTTGCTCAATATACAGATTGAACAACATCGGGGAGAGGCTACAACCTTGTCTTACTCCCTTCCCGACCACTGCTTCCCTTTCATGTCCCTCGACTCTTATAACTGCCATCTGGTTTCTGTACAAATTGTAAATAGCCTTTCGCTCCCTGTATTTTACCCCTGCCACCTTTAGAATTTGAAAGAGAGTATTCCAGTCAACATTGTCAAAAGCTTTCTCTAAGTCTACAAATGCTAGAAACGTAGGTTTGCCTTTCCTTAATCTTTCTTCTAAGATAAGTCGTAAGGTCAGTATTGCCTCACGTGTTCCAGTGTTTCTACGGAATCCAAACTGATCTTCCCCGAGGTTGGCTTCTACTACTTTTTCCATTCGTCTGTAAAGAATTCGTGTTAGTATTTTGCAGCTGTGACTTATTAAGCTGATAGTTCGGTAATTTTCACATCTGTCAACACCTGCTTTCTTTGGGATTGGAATTATTATATTCTTCTTAAAGTCTGAGGGTATTTCGCCTGTTTCATACATCTTGCTCACCAGATGGTAGAGTTTTGTCAGGACTGGCTCTCCCACGGCCGTCAGTAGTTCCAATGGAATATTGTCTACTCCGGGGGCCTTGTTTCGACTCAGATCTTTCAGTGCTCTGTCAAACTCTTCACGCAGTATCATATCTCCCATTTCATCTTCATCTACATCCTCTTCCATTTCCATAATATTGTCCTCAAGTACATCGCCCCTGTATAGACCCTCTATATACTCCTTCCACCTTTCTGCTTTCCCTTCTTTGCTTAGAACTGGGTTTCCATCTGAGCTCTTGATATTCATACAAGTCGTTCTCTTATCTCCAAAGGTCTCTTTAATTTTCCTGTAGGCGGTATCTATCTTACCCCTAGTGAGATAGGCCTCTACATCCTTACATTTGTCCTCTAGCCATCCCTGCTTAGCCATTTTGCACTTCCTGTCGATCTCATTTTTGAGACGTTTGTATTCCTTTTTGCCTGTTTCAGTTACTGCATTTTTATATTTTCTCCTTTCATCAATTAAATTCAGTATTTCCTCTGTTACCCAAGGATTTCTACTAGCCCTCGTCTTTTTACCTACTTGATCCTCTGCTGCCTTCACTACTTCATCCCTCAAAGCTACCCATTCTTCTTCTACTGTATTTATTTCCCCCATTCCTGTCAATTGCTCCCTTATGCTCTCCCTGAATCTCTGTACAACCTCTGGTTCTCTTAGTTTATCCAGGTCCCATCTCCTTAAATTCCCACCTTTTTGCAGTTTCTTCAGTTTTAATCTACAGGTCATAACCAATAGATTGTGGTCAGAGTCCACATCTGCCCCTGGAAATGTCTTACAATTTAAAACCTGGTTCCTAAATCTCTGTCTTACCATTATATAATCTATCTGATACCTTTTAGTATCTCCAGGGTTCTTCCATGTATACAACCTTCTTTCATGATTCTTAAACCAAGTGTTAGTTATGATTATGTTGTGCTCTGTGCAAAATTCTACAAGGCGGCTTCCTCTTTCATTTCTGTCCCCCAGTCCATATTCACCTACTATGTTTCCTTCTCTCCCTTTTCCTACACTCGAATTCCAGTCACCCATGACTATTAAATTTTCGTCTCCCTTCACAATCTGAATAATTTCTTTTATTTCATCATACATTTCTTCAATTTCTTCGTCATCTGCAGAGCTAGTTGGCATATAAACTTGTACTACTGTAGTAGGTGTGGGCTTCGTATCTATCTTGGCCACAATAATGCGTTCACTATGCTGTTTGTAGTAGCTTACCCGCATTCCTATTTTCCTATTCATTATTAAACCTACTCCTGCATTACCCCTATTTGATTTTGTGTTTATAACCCTGTAGTCACCTGACCAGAAGTCTTGTTCCTCCTGCCACCGAACTTCACTAATTCCCACTATATCTAACTTCAACCTATCCATTTCCCTTTTTAAATTTTCTAACCTACCTGCCCGATTAAGGGATCTGACATTCCACGCTCCGATCCGTAGAACGCCAGTTTTCTTTCTCCTGATAACGACATCCTCTTGAGTAGTCCCCGCCCGGAGATCCGAATGGGGGACTATTTTACCTCCGGAATATTTTACCCAAGAGGACGCCATCATCATGTAATCATACAGTAAAGCTGCATGCCCTCGGGAAAAATTACGGCTGTAGTTTCCCCTTGCTTTCAGCCGTTCGCAGTACCAGCACAGCAAGGCCGTTTTGGTTATTGTTACAAGGCCAGATCAGTCAATCATCCAGACTGTTGCCCTTGCAACTACTGAAAAGGCTGCTGCCCCTCTTCAGGAACCACACGTTTGTCTGGCCTCTCAACAGATACCCCTCCGTTGTGGTTGCACCTACGGTACGGCTATCTGTATCGCTGAGGCACGCAAGCCTCCCCACCAACGGCAAGGTCCATGGTTCATGGGGGGGTTTTCTCATAGTATGAAAATCAAAATATAAGGGGCGATCAAAATTTTGCGTTCGAAGGCCGTAGTCCAAAATCGGTACGCCACTCAGGCAAAATTGCTATTAGTATGGAAGTTCTCATCCCACAGACGCACCATTTTGAAGATATCCGTTTGGTAAAAGCACCGTTTCCTGCTGTCTGAAGAAGCCCGTGGCTCCCCGCTGCGCATCCTAGTCCGACAGGAATCGTCGCCCATTCAAAGCCTTTCTTAGGGGACCGAAAGCGTGATGATCGCATGAGGTGAGATGAGGACAGTAGGGAGGTCGCTCGAGTGGCTCCCACTTGGGATGGAGTAACATATTCTTTAAAACTTTTACGGTATCAAGAAGCAACGGCACCACCCCATCGATCCACAACTATGCTTTTAGACAGCCATGTTGCGGCATACACATTATTCATTCTCCATGTATGTCTACCAGTATGTGTCCTTCAGCAGCCTACAAAAGGATAACAGCGCCTTGGTGGTGTTCGGACGCCTTTGGTAATAACGTCACCATAGCTCACGTTACCACAAGTATCGCACGCACGTCGGAAAGACACGAATGTCATACTAATCCCTTGGCAACACGTCGGTATTTAATTTCCGTGTTACGTTGCGTATACGCTACAGGAACGCCTTCAAATGAAAGCTTTTTCATCGCCCCCTGTATCTTCCACGGCAAATAAGTCGTGTGTAATTTTCTGCACCTCTCATTCGACCATGATCGGCTATGTTCTTGGTCCAGCGATGACTAGAAGACATGTCGTCGCATCAGTAAGCCGGGAAAGTTTATGGAAGAATATTTATTTTCTCTATAACAACATGGAGAGACAGTAGTAAACACCTTGTCCATATCGTTTGTTTCTCCAGAGGGTTTTCAGGGGATGTTTCTGAGTATTTCCACAAATATTTAAAATTTCGTATTTGAAATGGTCTAGGTCTCCTGCCCACTATCGTGTGTTTCATACGACGATGAGTGTCGATGGAAAACAAAATTAGCTGACGAGAAACAAATCGCAGCGCCAGAGAGTAATTAATATAGGCTAACGAAATTCGGGAATACGTTATGTAAGCGTACTGTCATATCGCTGGCTTGGCTGCGGAGTATCTTTGCGGGCAGCCGCTTGTGTCGAGTCGAGCGCGGGACACGGAACTGTTAAGTTGTGTAGTGTTATGGGCAGCTCGGCATGTGAGAGGCATTATTAGTACGGAAGTTGAAGTGTTGCTACAAGTGCCATTACAGTAAAATGATGATATATGGAAGTGATTCAGAGGAAAGTGCGTCAAAATGTAATTAAAAATGAGCAGTGCCGCCGATAACGTATTTATGCATCCTCTCGTTGCGTGTCACACAGCATCGATCGTCCGCGCCGTGTTCGGTCTCCCCGAATGAACTAATGTGAATCAGTAGATATTGGTTACCATAAAAGAGTGCAGTCGAGTGCCAGTGTCTTGTAGCGAGCGTGAGGACGTGCATTCGGTCATCGCGTTCCGCATCATCAACAATCAGCCGCGCCGCGACGGTTTCGCGCACACTCGTACAAGTGAGAACTGAGAAATGAAAAATTAACTTTACGGACAGTGTTATATCATTACTAGTGTGAAGGAGGACTGGTACCAAAAGATATCTGTGTATGCCTGGCGAGCGTAAGAACTTTCGTTTGATCATTCGGCTTTCGCATCATCAATAACCATCCGCGCCGTGTTCAGTTACGCGTACGCTCGTCCTAGTGATTTTTGTGGACGGATAATCATCCATTAATTGGGATAAACACTTATGAATTAGAATGTAAACAGTGCGACCTGCGATTTTCTTTGATCGTCTCAAAATATAGTTGTTCATACCAGACGTAGAACAGAGTTGTGTTTTAACGTTGAGTGGCTCCCCTAAACCCACCTGTATATTTCAATAGATAATTTCAGGCAAGCCAGCAGCAGTGTGAAGCAGAACAGTACGACCGCCGCGGGATTATCAGGTACGTGGTGTGGACAGGGCGCACGGTCAAGGAACAACAATCACAATTTGTGTAGGTAATATGTTTAACTGATTGACACTGCAAGAACGCAGGTTATGTAAGCGCGAGAAAAGTCACTGCACATCCGAAATATTGATACTACAAACAGATGTAATCGCCAGAATGTTGACTGTAAGCAACCAAACATGCACACATTGAGTTGTGCAGGTGCTGGATGCCAGTTTGTGGAACGGAGCTCCATGCCTGTTGCTCGTGGTTAGTCAATACCGAGACGAGTAATCCTGCGTGCGGATGACGCTGGAGTCGTCACCCGATATGTGCCGTATGTGCTCGACTGAAGACAAATCTGGTGGTGGAGCAGGCCAAGGCAACATGTCGACACTGTTGAGCGTGTTGAGTTAATAAAATCAGTATGCTGACGGACGTTATCCTGTTGGAAAACACCCCCTGGAAACCAGCTCATGAATGGCGGTCGAATCACCAGAATGAAGAACAAATTTGCAGTCAGGATGAATGAAGTTATCACAAGAGTGCTCCTGCTGTCATACGAAATCGCACCACAGACCATAAATCCCGGTGTAGGTACAATGTCTCTCCTTTGTAGACAGGTTGAGTGCAGTTCTTCAACTACCCTTGTTCTAATCAACAAACGGATATCACAGACATCGAGCGACTTTCATTAGAAAACACAACACAGCTCCACTCTGCCCTTCAATGAGCTCTTGGTTGACACCACTTAAATTCGCAAATGGCGGTGGTTTGGAGTCAGTGGAGAAACGCTACAGGGTGTCTGGTTCGGAACTGTCCTTGAACTGACCCATTTGTAACTGTTCGTTGTCTCACTGTAATGCCAGCTGCTGCTCATATTGGTGCTGCAGATGTAGTACGATGCGACAGAGCCCTACACTGAACACGATGGTGTTCGGTAGAGTCACAAGGCCGGCGGGGGCGGCCGTGCGGTTCTAGGCGCTGCTGTCCGGAAACACGCGACCGCTACGGTCGCAGGTTCGAATCCTGCCTCGGGCATGGATGTGTGTGATGTCCTTAGGTTAGTTAGGTTTAAGTAGTTCTAAGTTCTACGGGACTGATGACCACAGAATTTAAGTCCCATAGTGCTCAGAGCCATTTGAACCAAGAGACACGTGGCCGTCCGAAGCCCGCTCTTCTGGCGACCGTACATTCTCGTGACTATTGCAGCCAGTAATCATGTACAGTGGCTACATTCCTGCCAAGTCTTTCTGCAGTTCGGGCAAGTATTATCCAGCTTCTCGTGACAATATTACTCGACCTCGTCCAAAGTCAGTGATGTATCGATAATGACGTCTTCCTGACCTTAGAGACATTCTTTAATAATATCAACTCACCATGTCCAATGTCAAAGGTAACAGCGTTACAGCATGTATTTGAAGCAAACCTGATTTGCATTTTAATAGTGGCACTACTAGCGCCACTGTTTTGCAACAGGCGCGTTATTCTAATAGACATCACTTTTCAGATGTAGAAACACGTCTAACAATTTTCGTTACGTCGCACGACTCCTTCTTGGTGTTAGATGTTTTTCCGATAGCGTATTTTTTTGTGAATTTTATCTGCTCATGTGATGCAGTGGTTCTAAATCAGTCTATTCCATTTAGCGACAGATATTCACCGAAACAACAAAACAAGAAGCTAACCAGTGCCCACTGACAGCGAAGTGACGCTGCACGGTGTCGGGGGTAGTGGAGAGCCAGTGGCAGATCGGCACACAAGATAAGAGGTGGAAAGTCGGGCAAGGAAGACGTGGAAGACAAACGTTTTCAGATATAATTAATGCTAGAGGACATATCATTAACCTGAGTAACAACCTAGTATAGTTTAGGACCCCTATACCGAACGCTCACATGGAATTCCATTTTTTTTTTTTTTAATTGTGATGCGAAACCAGCCAACGTCTTCCTTTGACACTGGGCATTTGATGAGCATTATTTTTATAGGCTAACTCTTTTTCTACACTGCAACACTGTTTGTATGTATGTGTATCCTTATGTTTGTAGTTCTTACAGTGGCATAAACGCCAGTGAAATGGCTTCCATACAAATAAAATATTACTGATAAAACGAAGAAGTGTTACAGAAACTGATAACTAGAATGAAGAGTCTAACGAGTGTAGAACACTGATTGATGGTAAAAGACAAAGGTAATAAGGAGTAACAGAAATTAGCTATAAATTTTACATAACAATTGGGACTATAGTATAGAGAAAGTGCTATATTGGAAGCACTATGGACGTAGTAAGGACGACGTAAGAAGCAGACTAGCATAGCAAAAATGGTAATTTCTCGCTGAAATAAAACTGATATTATAAAACAGAACTTACGTTTGAAGCGCAACATTGTACAAAAGTGAATCATGTCCTGCAAGAGAAACAGGAGAGAAGAGAATCGAATCATTTATGATAGAATGTTACAGGAGGATGCCGCTAATTAGGTGCACCAATAAGTTAAGAATTAAGGAAGCTGTTCAGAATATCAGCATGTGGAAGATGGGATAGAATAATGTGACAGGTGTTAAGACACCATTAAATAACTTCGATGTGAATTGAGGAATCTGTAATGGGAAAAACGGTGACTGAAATATACCCAACAAATACATGCGGTTGTTGGATGTGAGTGCTAGACGTTGGGGTGGGGGAAGTGCTCATGGCTTGCCGCATCAGACCAGTCAGAACGACGGGAATAAAAAAACTCGGCCTTCTGGAGACTCCCAAATAGCGAGTACCTAGGTGACTTGGCCAACTATTGAACATGGGACATGGAGATGCCTATTAAAATGAATGAGAATACGGATGTTGTAACACCGGTTCCACTAACAGACCTTGGGCATACATCACTGTTAACACTTTCGCGAAAAAAGTAACTGTGAAGAAGAAACACCAAAGTAAAGAAGTATGTTCAACATGTTGAAAGTGGAAGGGAGCACATTCTTTAGAATGTCTCCGATTTGAATGCGGATGGTGCGGAAGTAAATGTGCAACCACAAACTCAGTAAAAATAGAGTATAGTGAAACGTTGTCAATAGACAACACTTAAATCCGGATTAGTACCTTAACTGATGGAGAGTAATAAACTTCGTCACAGTGTCCATTATTCCGCTGATGTTCAAGAAATACGATTCGTTACCTATATGAGGGATTACTTAAAAAGTGTTATGTATGAAGTGCCGGTATCTCTGATCAGGTCAATCAGCTAAATAAATCAAATAAATAATTACATCCCATATGCAAAACTCGATTTCTGGATCATAGATTACCTGTTACCTGAAGGAAACGTAAAGTCATGATCAGCCTACAATTCCATCGTGTTACAACATACCTTAACATGTCCGTCGTATATCTTTTTATGGGTTGGGTCAATCAGTTTTCGGTAGAGCTCTGGTTTCGTCTGATACAAGTTTTCGAAATTGTTAATGGCACGGTATAAAAGAAGAACACATATCTAATCATACTAGCACAGTTATCCGTATGAGACAAAGCCAGAGTTTTTCATGGATCATTTGAATAAATTTAATCACCCTACTACCAAGATTTTATGTCTCGCTGGGTATCACTGGGGTCATATTAACCCCAAGTTATTCACATGGTATATATTGACAATATTTCATTTACTTTAATGATCTGACATCAGAAGACATATTACTGAGTTTAAAACAGGAATACTTTGCTCATAAGTGTTTTAAAAGTTATCTTTGAACGTCATTTCAAACACATCTACTTTTAAACAAAGTAAGTGCAAATGCTTTTTACAGACAAAAGAAATAAAATCTTCTGCTCTTTTCTGGATGTTTTCTATACATGGAATGTTCTCAAGGGACCACCATTTACGTTTAGCTCCCGTTTGTACTTGTGATGAAAGGGGAGTAAGAAGAATGGGAACTTAACTGCTCTCACTTCAGTGCTACAGATATTCCCACTTAAAGAAGAAACTCTCTTCTTTTATTGTTGGTATCTTTCTTTCTTCCGAACACGATTTAAGCCCAACCAAATTATTAAAACATTGAGGAAACTGGTATCCAAAATGTAAAAAATAACCATGTCATAAATTCTGTACCGTGGGTAATGCCTAATTCGTCCAGTATGTTTACACCTAACTAATTTTGGGTCGTAGTTTAGAATTGTAATACGAGGCCTATTGGTAAAGTAACGAACGATCGGTCACGAAATGGAAATCACAGTGAAAAGCAAAACTGTCTTATTTGCAACACCTTCCAGCTAATCTTTTACATCTCTTTTAAACCATCGAGTACTTCACTATACAGTTACTTCACCGGCTAAGACATGTGTCGTAGCGTTATACAAACTTCCCAAAACCCTCGTCATAGAAGGCAGCCTCCTATTGTGAGGTAACGGACGAGTTGTGGCGCCCAGAAAATATTCTAATATTCTAAGTTCGGAGTTGGCTTGGCGGCACGGGCTGCTCGACATGCCAGGGCTCATCAGCAACTGCAAGGTGCCAAACATTAGCCAGAGCAAGAGGGGTAGCCCCAGCGCATGGTCCAGGCCGACAGCGTGGCTAGGAATTCCATGTTGACGCTGTGTCGAGGACTGTGCTTTGTGTCGATGAAGGATATTTGTAGGCTGGGAGTGCCAAAGATGGCGGACTTTGTGAAACCTTAATGGCAGACATTTCACAGTTCATGTAGAAATTAATAATAGCCAGAGGAATCATGACAACTGAAAAATAAACATGTACATTACCATCATTAGCACAACGATTCTGACGCTGTAATCCAATATCTTTGTTAGATTAATGTTAAGTATCTGACTATAAATTACGCAAGTAACACCCAGCAACGAATTTCAAAAATCTAAACGGTTCATTCGATTTCCTCAATGGACGTGTCTTTAGAAAGCTGTCAGTCTAAACCTAAATTGGTATGAATTACAGGCATGTAACTTGAATAGTACATGAGTTATTGGAGGTCAAAGTGGCCTATTACTATTGACCGTGTCAGACCATAAGTACTCCACAGATACAAGAAAAAACGGTAGCAGCATGCTTATAAATATATTTATTTGTCTGTGTCTTTGTTTATACCCGATATATACTATTCATGAAGAAATTGGTCAAATATTTACTGTATTTTAGAAAGCACAGAGACATTAGGTTACTGGCCTACCTTTGTTTCTGTGCCTTTGATATATTTTGATTTCATTTGTTTGTGTATTTTATAATATGTGTTAGAGCTTGTTTATGGTCCAGCCATAGGAATATTCATTTCATTTCAAATTATTTAAATTAAATCCCGTATTTCGTATGTGTTTCAATTTATTTGTGAGTGTGCGTAGGATGGAGACATGGCCGGAGCGCTTTAGCCAATCACAGCGCCCGTTACTATGGTGGGCGACAACCGAAGTCAATGGAGGGCCAGGATGGAAGTGGGGGAGCACCATTGGGTCACACAGGACAGGGGGATGCTGGACGGGAAGATGTGAGGAAAGTCGCAGGAAATACTTGGAGAGTGTTGAGCAGTTTATGCGTGGTCGCGGGAGATAGAAGTATTTCGTAGTGCAGACTTCTGCACTTCTGAGATTTCTGTGGCTTCAGCAGTGAAAATGTAGTAAGCGCTTAGAAGTGAATGTCTCGCGAGCTATGTTCTTGTTCGTAACTAATTATGTGAAATACGAATCTATTGTTTCCCTGTTGTTCAACTTATATTTTATTTAATTGCTACACCATCGACACCAATAAGCGTTTTGCAGTAATAAATGGCATTCTCAAATGTTTGATGTAGCTCTCCATGCTACCCTATCCTGTCGAACTTCTTCATCTCCCAGTACCTACTGCAGCCTACATCCTTCTGAATCTGCTTAGTGTATTCATCTCCTGGTCTCCCTCTACGATTTTTACCCTCCACGCTGCCCTCCAATGCTAAATTGGTGATCCCTCGATCTCTCAGAACATGTCCTACCAACCGATCCCTTCTTCTAGTCAAGTAGGGCCACAAGCTCCTCTTCTCCCCAATTCTATTCAATACCACCTCATTAGTTATGTGATCTACCCATCTACCCTTCAGCATTCTTCTGTAGCACCACATTTCGAAAGCTTCTATTCTCTTCCTGTCTAAACTACTTATTGCCCATGTTTCACTTCCATACATGGCTACACTCCATACAAATACTTTCAGAAACGACTTCCTGACATTTAAATCTATACTCGATGTTAACAAATTTTTCTTCCCCAGAAACGCTTTCCTTGCCATTGCTAGTCTACATTTTATATCCTCTCTACTTCGACCATCGTCAGTTATTTTGCTCCCCAAATAGCAAAACTACTTTACTACTTTAAGTGTCTCATTTCCTAATCCAATTCCCTCAGCATCACCCGACTTAATTCGACAACATTCCATTATCCTCGTTTTGCTTTTGTTGATGTTCATCTTATATCCTCCTTTTAAGACACTGTCCATTCCGTTCAACTGCTCTTCCAAGTCCTTTGCTGTCTTTGATAGAATTACAAAGTCATCGGCGAACCATAAAGTTTTTATATCTTCTCCATGGATTGTAATACCTACTCCGAACTTTTCTTTTGTTTCCTTTATTGCTTGCTCAATATACAGATTAAACAACATCGGGGATAGGCTACAACCCTGTCTCACTCCCTTTTCCAACCACTGCTTCCCTTTCATACCCCTCGACTTTTATAACTGCCATCTGCTTTCTGTACAGATTGTAACTAGCATTTCGCTCGCTGTATTTTACCCCTGCCACGTTCAGAATTTGAAAGAGAGTATTCCAGTCAATATTGTAAAAACGTTAGTCTAAGTCTACAAATGCTAGAAACGTAGGTTTGCCTTTCCTTAATCTTTCTTCTAAGATACGTCGTAGGGTCAGTATTGCCTCACGTGTTCCAACATTTCTACGGAATCCAAACTGATCTTCCCCGAGGTCGGCTTCAATCAGTTTTTCCATTCCTCTGTAAAGAATTCGCGTTCGTATTTTGCAGCTGTGACTTTTTAAACTGATAGTTCGGTAATTTTCACATCTATCAACACCTACTTTCTTTGGGATCGGAATTGTTACATTCTTCTTGAAGTCTAAGGGTATTTCGCCTGTCTCATACATCTTGCTCACCAGATGGTAGAGTTTTGTCAGGACTGGCTCTCCCAAGGCTGTCAGTAGTTCTAATGGAATGGTGTCTACTCCGGGGGCCTTGTTTCGACTCAGGTCTTTCAGAGCTCTGTCAAACTCTTCACGCAGTATCGTATCTCTCATTTCATCTTCATCTGCATCCTCTTCCATTTCCATAATATTGTCCTCAAGTACGTCGCCATTGTATTGACCCTCTATATACTTCTTTCCGCTTTCTGCTTTCCCTTCTTTGCTTAGAACTGGGTTTCCATCAAAGCTCTTGATATTTATGCAAGTGGTTCTCCTTTCTCCAAAGGTCTCTTTAATTTTCCTGTAAGCAGTATCTATTTTACCCCTAGTGAGATAAGGCTCTGCATCCTTACATTTGTCCTCTAGCCATCCCTGCTTAGCCATTTTCACTTCCTGTCGATCTCATTTTTGAGGCTTTTGTATTCCTTTTTGCCTGCTTCATTTACTGCATTTTTATATTTTCTCCTTTCATCAATTAAATTCAGTATTTCTTCTGTTACCCAAGGGTTTCTACTAGCCCTCGTCTTTTTACCTATTTGATCCTCTGCTGCCTTCACTATTTCATCCCTCAAAGCTACACATTCTTCTTCTACAGTATTTCTTTCCCCCATTCCTGTCAATTGTTCCCTTATGCTCTCCCTGAAACTTTGTACAACCTCTGGTTCTTTCAGTTTATCCAGGTCCCATCTCCTTAAATTCCCACCTTTTTGCAGTTTCTTCAGTTTTAATCTACAGTTCATAACCAATTGATTGTGGTCAGAGTCCACATCTGCCCCTGGAAATGTCTAACAATTTAAAACATGGTTCCTTAATCTCTGTCTTACCATTATATAATCTGATACCTTTTAGTATATCCAGGGTTCTTCCATGTATACAACCTTCTTTCATGATGCTTGAACCAAGTGTTAGCTATGATTAAGTTATGCTCTGCGCAAAATTCTACCAGACGGCATCCTCTTTCATTTCTTACACTCAATCCATATTGACCTACTATGTTACCTTCTCTCCCTTTTCCTATTGACGAATTGCAGTCACCCATGACTATTAAATTTTCGTCTCCCTTCACTACCTGAATAATTTCTTTTATCTCATCATACATTTCATCAATTTCTTCCTCATTTGCAGAGCTAGTTGGCATTCGTTCATTGTAGCAGAGATAAAATTCAGAGGAAGTCAAGTCCGAGCTGATGACACTGTAGGAGTGTCCTTATTGCCCCTCCAGGGTGTGGCCGAGAACTGTCTTGAAGAAGAAACTGCACGACAGTTACGTTACTTGTTAATCAGGCGAAATCTCTCGGTAAGCACCCACACTTGGCGGGAGACTGTATTGACACTATTTTCTAGGAATCTTTATGCCTTCACTGCGCACTCAGATGGGTGACATGACGCTACCTACGGTCTTATTAGAGCCATTATCCTACACATCTGCGAAAAGCTTCATCGGCTTTTCACTACAGTTTCCATTTCGCGAACGACATTCCTTACATTTAGAATAGCTCTCATAGGTTTTGCTGCTTCACCTTCACTTATTCCCTCTTTTCAATGCGTAGTATCCTTTTTTGGGAATATTGAAGACTAGTGCAGTTCATTCTTGGAGTATGAAGAGACACGAAGCTCCAGTTCTTCCCCTTACTACGACGAACTGTGCGCATAGTTCGCGACAGTTTGTTCCTATCATTGCTCAAGTACTTTCTTGGTAGGTTTATGGAGATATGCGGCATTAGATATGTTATTCGCGTAAATAACGGGCCGCTGATATGCGTACGCGGTGGTGTCGCCCGATAGCGATCCATATGGGTTCCAAAAGATTTACATTAGGCGAATTTGGTCGGGAAGAGATAATGGTGAGTTCACTATAATGTTCCTCAAACCAGCGTTGCACGGTTCTGGCTCCGATACACGGAGAGTTATACTGCTGAAATTCGACATCGCCATCGGAGAAGACATCAAGCGTGAAGGGGTGAAGGTGGTTCGCAGCTGTCAGTGTGCCTTCGTTTACTATCACAAATCCAACTTAAGCGCAGGAGAATGTATCACATACCATAATACTTCTCCCACCAACTTGCGTCCGTGGCCCGCTGCACGCTTCGAACCGACGTTCACCTCAATGACAGCTCAAATGGCTCTGAGCACTATGGGACTTAACATCTGAGGTCATCAGTCCCCTAGAAATTAGAACTGCTTAAACCTAACTAACCTAAGGACAGCACACACATCCATGCCCGAGGCAGGATTCGAACCTGCCACCGTAGCGGTCACGCGGTTCCAGACTAAAGCGCCTAGAACCGCTCGGCCACACCGGCCGGCTCGATGACAGCGTTTGTGGAGGCGACCATCAACCTAGAGTACCAAAATTTGCTTCAACCGAAGAGCCGACACGTATCCATTGACCAACGTTGGAATCCCGATGATCTCGTGTCGACTGCAGTCGTAATCGACGATGTCGCTGGGTCAACATGTGAAAGCATGTTATCTGCTGGGGAGCTCCATGCTCGACAATGTACACTGAACGGTTTTCTCCGATACACTTGTGAGTGCACCAGCATTGTGCTCTATCGACAGAGATCCCACAGATTACCATTTGTGCTATTTAACAGAGCAGACTAGCCTCAGAGCCGCACGTTCTGTGAAAAGTCGTGTACATCCAACCATTTAACACCTAATTGTAGTTTGCGTAGGTACTGACGACAGTAGTACGTGAACATTCGACCAGTTTCAACGTTTTCGAGATACTCATTCACAGGTCTTGCGTAACAATAATCTGCTCTTTGTCAGAGTGCTAATATCAACGGTTTCCCCCATTCGCAGCCCATATCTTCGCCAGGATGATCCGCTCCTCTTCCATCCTTTTGTTACCACGTCACGTGCCTGCAACGCTACCAGGCAACATCAAACGTAGTGGTGGGCAGTGGTCATAATGGTTTGGCTGATCAGAGTAGTTTTCAAATGTCTAACATCCTCATCTGATTTTTCGTATGATTCACTGTCTTAGGAAATAATAGTATCACTCTCTCCATCACTATGTAACGTTACTTTTATTCTTGATTCAAAATTACTCGCATTTCAGAGGTATTCGAACGTTTCCTATTCGTTGTGCAGTTTTACGACGCACTGCGGCAGATCACTAACAACTACGGAAATGGTTCAAATGGCTCTAAGCACTAGGGGACTTAACATCTGAGGTCATCAGTCCCCTAAACGTAGAACTACTTATACCTGACTAACCTAATAACATCACACACATCCACGCCCGAGGCAGGATTTGAACCTGCGACCGTAGCAGCAGCACCGTTCAGGACTGAAGCGCCTAGAACCGCTCGGCCACAGCGGCAGGCTAACAGCTACTGAAGCATAAGAAAAAAAACTTGAAAGTAGAAACCATAACAACTGGTACATAATATGTGATGAATCCTATTTTATAACTATCAACGTTTCACGTGACATCTATTCCACGTTACATGCAAGAAATAAAGAAAACTGATTGTTGACATATTAACACCAGTGGTACTCATTGCAAAAGGCGTGAATAAATTTTACAGTATTGTGAATGCAAAACTGATCAAAACGTCATTATACACAATTGATTCTGAGGGGGAAAGTTGAATATTTTGAAAATAATAGTTTTAGAAGACGGGAGATACATATTTAAAACATGCTTGTGGAGTCATATTGACTCTATTGGTACTGGAACGTGGTATCTGCGTCCAGAATACGACAGGAAGCAGCAGGGCCAAACATAACACAGCTTGTGTTAAACAATGTTTATTATCTTGCACAATTTAAATACAATAAAACAGATAAATTTAACCTCACTGGAGCACCATAGAAGTTTTTCTTAGACCCCCATTAAAATCTGCATAACAGATGTGTAAAACATTAACAAAATTGCTGTTGGTGCAAATACTTAATAAAATCAAAACTTTCCAAAGTCTGAACCTGCAAGAATATCCTGTGCAATGAATTCTATTTTGCAACATAAATTCATACCATGGTATAAGATAAGTCACACAACTAATAATAAAAGCAACTTCTAAAACTTCAACGCTCGGCAATGAAGACACCGAGCACCTTAACTTCTAGCTAATGAATAATGCAGTTGATGTCAGTACAGCGAGGCATTAATTAAAATAACAAACAATTAAAAGCAGCGCCTCTGCATCTAAGCATTGCCTGAGAACATACGGACATGAAACCCTCTTTTGTAAAAATTTAAATTCAGTCAGCACACAAGGTACAAATGTAATAAACAAATGGCTGAAAAGGGAATACAGAATTAATGAGGCGGAGTCTCCAGCAATCTGACCCGGCACTAATTACACAGTGAAACCCAGTTTTGCAGGTTTAAGTTCATATTTCGAGCGAAAGGTGGATTCGCCAAAGCGGCGGAGGTACGGGCTAGAGAGCTTAGCGACCTGACAGAGCCAGGAACAAAGACAACTACAATATTCAACTTAAGGTCGAGATCGAGACAGGTCATCAACATGGTGCCCGGTTTAACGAATCACAGTTCACTGGCAACGGTCAAGTCGTCAAGCCCTGGCGCCACGCCCCATCGTGCTGGACGAAATACACTGCGCTCCGCCTAACTGAAACATAAATCAACTACAACAAAATGGCTCTGAGCACTATGCGACTTAACTTATGAGGTCATCAGTCGCCTAGAACTTATAACTAATTAAACCTAACTAACCTAAGGACATCACACACATCCGTGCCCGAGGCAGGATACGAAACTGCGACCGTAGCAGTCGCTCGGCTCCAGACTGTAGCGCCTAGAATCAACTACAACAGCACGCTTGCAATTGCGCATTCGTTTTACATAAAACAATAAGACATAATATTACAACATGAAAGTTCGCCAAGAATTTTTTTAAACTCAACACTTAAGAATTGATTCAAACACTACATAGTGTTTCGTTACTCGTAAACCAAGGTGCAAGTTTTGGTAGTTAATCACCAAGGTTACAACAACTTTAGATACACTATCACACAATAATGAGCAGCTCATCGGACTTCCTTACATACAGCTGCAGATCCTTTATCAAGTGGTAGGAAACTAAGATGGACAGCCCAACCCCGTTATCATGCCACGTATGACATAACTTTGACACATGAGATTCGTCATCAAATCCACACTGAAGACAACATTAGCTCACCATTAAAAACACAGATAAAGACACAACTGCACCTGCTTATATCAAACAGATACCGTACACCCAGGCGAACAGTCAATGCCAGGTGACGCTCCGGCAAGCTCTTCTTCTCAACATGCTCTGCGTGGCGAGAAAAGCCATATACCACGCCTCGTGCCGGACCCCAAACCTTCCTGCCGTCTCCGGCCACAACACTCCAGTAATACTACGGGCAATGAGCTTGCGCACCAAGTAAGGGCCAATCCCAAGACCCCTTTGTAACCGCAACCGACAGACCAGACTGTGAGGCCTGCTGCCTCGACGCTGCAGACTTAAGTAGCCGAACGCGCAATGAACAACTGACTCACGGCCGACCAAAACGAAATCGAGGACAAAAATGAAAGTACAACTAAGAGGTACTGGCTCCAGCCTAGCGACGTATCAGGTAACAGGAAGCAACAGTTTGTAAATGCATGATGAGCAACCCTTCCACTACTGAAGCTTATTTATAACTTTGCATGAAACAGCTGCATTTACAGTTCCTAAAACTCCCCAAGCTGCTATGGCGTGGTCCTCTAGGATCTGTTAGATGACCCAGTGTTTTGTCGACGTCTACAGAGAGAGTCTTCAGGATGAACCGTGGCTTCGACGTCGATCCGGAGCGGCAGCGTCTAGCCACTGACGCGTTAAACTGCTGTGTCGCGATCTGTGACGCGGGAGAGTGAAGTCTAAAGAGTTTTCCATGCGATTACGGTTCAGTTGTTAGAGATTGTCGATCTCATTGCCCTTGTAGAAAACAGGCATTTTTTCAGAACCGAGAGCTAGATACTCCTGAGCTTGTCGCTTTCTTCCTATCAATTAAAGGTATCAGCGTGCTCAACAATCTCTATTGCTGCTCTATACAGTCTGTCTGGGTAACCGCTTATGGCTGGCAGGACTTGAGATTTCTCAAACCAAATATTGCACAATCCTCGGGGTAAAACGTGTTTAGTAACAAGAGATTAATCCGTTTACTGACTCCAATTGCTCTCCTGCTAATGTATGAGGAACGTTCAATAAGGTGTGTTCAAATGCGTGTGAATACCTAAGGAACAAAACTGCTTAGGTCATCGGTCCCTAGACTTGCACACTACTTAAAGTAACTTATGCTAAGAAAAACACACACACCCATGCCCGAGGGAGGACTCGAACCTCCGGCGGAAGGAAACGCGCAATCAGTGACATGACGCATCTAACCGCGCTACCACTCCATGCAGCGTTCAATACGGAATGCAATACATTTTTTCTCGGCCAATTTCGGTTGAAAAAATTCAGATTTTCTTGTGGAACATGGTGAAATATTCTCGCTTCAGACAGTATAGTTTCATGAGGTTCCGATAGATGGCGGCGCTATACACGGTCTTGATAATGGCGTCTGTAGCGGAGGTGTGTTCCAAGCAGAGAGCTGTCATTGAGTCTCTTTATCCAAAAAAACCAAAGCATCCTAGATAGTCATAGGCGTTTGCAGAATGTCTACGGTGACACGAAAGTGAACAGAAGCACGATGAGTAGTTAGGCTAGGTGTCTGTCATCATCGCAATGAGGTCGCACAAACATGTTTGATCTTCTGTGTGCCGACCGGCCGCACTCAGTTGTGACTGCTGCAGTGTTGGAACATGCGGACACACTCATTCGATGCGATATTGCGGTGCCTGTGGTATTCTGAACTACTTTGAAATGTTCCGAGCCGTGCTGCGACTCGAGTTGGTGCCGTGTGTGGATTTCTGCCAGACTGTATCGTTTAATTGGCGTGATTGCGTTGTCTCCTTCTAGTGTTCACTGGCGCCACTCGTTTCGTAAGCGTTGGCTGTCCGCCAGTGGCAGCAGCGACTCCTATCGATATGTCGTTCAGCTGCCCTATGTTTGGGGCGACCTCGTGCTTCTTCCGTGTGGTGTGAGTGTGCAGTGCAGTTGGGGACGCAGGGGCAGCGAGGTCCGTGCTGAGCGACATCACGCCCGGATCGCTGGCGGCGTGTATGGACTGCCGGATCGAAGGGCAGTGGTCACGATGGTGCCCGATCTTGTCGAAACCGGATCCTGCATGTTTGAGCGCATTGCAATTCGCATAGAGGAACTTCCACCATTCTTAAAACCCGCGATTCTCCAGTGACTTGGGTTCGTGTTGTTGCTCGTAGTGTCGCCGAGGCGAAAAGCAGCCAGTGGAGTGCCTGGGGAAGACGGATCTGATTAGCCTTCCTGAGCTTCTAATTACTGCTTACTATTTTCAGATTCTTACATTGTTAACTTCAACCAGCGGTATTTTTCTGTCTTGTGACCTCTAACGCCCCAGTTACCTACCCTTGGGTTTAGTATATGTAACGGCAGTGTACATATCCTTGCCCTGCCGCCACTGACCCGTGAGACGTGTAAGTTCGACAGCTTCTGGACTGTAGGTTGGTTGGCGTTCTTCTACCTTAGAGGTAGTCATTCCTTCTTGTTCCAGGTGCTCTAAGCACAATATTCTGTTGGCGGAGCCCAGACCTCCAGTTCCGGCTTTGGCGTAAATTTAAATCTTGCGTTTATTCTGTTGGATGTCAGGTAGCCTCACCAAACTTACCATTAGTCGCTCGTTAGACTGCCACTAGTCCGAGTTACCAACTCGTGATCTGAGTGCAACTCTTGGCTGCCTATCTTTTCGCTCGCGAAACTGCTTTTGGAGTGACCTACTGAGAGGTCGATTCCTGGAGCACCGTCTGTCACTGGCCCCTGTGTTTTATTATTGTGTTATTATTTTATTATTGTATTATTAAGTTACCATCATTTGTTTCACCTGTTTGGTGATATGTTGTTTGCTTTTTAAATTAAAGTTCGTTATGCCATGCGCCGTTTGACAGTATATTTGTTAAATTTTCTTGATAATTGCCATTTCTGGCGTTAAAGGCCTTCAGCCGTGATTGTGGTTACTTGCCTTAAAATTCTGATTGCGACCACATTGGCTTGTCTTCAAAATTATTTGCTGTCTGTATTCTATGTGTTTGTTAATTTTTTTATAATTGCCATTTGGGTGTTAAAGGCCTTCGGCCATGAGTGTGGCTACTTGCTTTAGTATTCTGCTTGCGACCGCATTGGCTTGTTTTCCAAAATGATTTTCTGTCTGTATTTTATGTATGTATGTTTAATTTTTTATAATTGCCATTCTAACATTAAAGGCCATGACCAGTCATTGTAGTTACTTGCCTTAAAATTCTGATTGCGACCTCAAATAATTGCTATTTTTCGCGTTAAAGGCCATCAGCCATGATTGTGATTCAAATGGCTCTGAGCACTATGGGACTTAACTTCTGAGGTGATCAGTCCCCTAGAACTTAGAACTACTTAAACCTAACTAACCTAAGGATATCACACACACCCATGCCCGAGGCAGGATTCGAGCCTGCGACCGTAGCGGTCGTGCGGTTCCAGACTGTAGCATCTAGAACCGCTAGGCCACCCCGGCCGGCAGCCATGATTGTGGTTACGTGCCTTAAAAGTCCGTTTGCGACCTCACTGGCTTGTTTTCAAAAATTATTTATTAAAATAAATGAATGAAATGGCAAACCAAATCAATAGTAATTTATTCGGGCCCCATCCACAATCCTAACTCAATCCTGTCTTCCTTAATTACCATGTTTCAAGTTCCTTTGGACATGCATGCATGCATGCATGCCCGGATGACCACATTTCGAAGATTGCGTCCGGCCGTGACTCGTGCACGGATAGTCAAATGGTAAGTGACCCGGGTTCGAGTTCCGATCCGGCACAAATATTAACTGTCTTTACTCCATTCTAATGGTGATGGTCGTCCATATTCGCAATAGCGAATACAGTTAACGTACTCTCATTCGAGGTGATCGACAGATCACAATCAAACAACTCGTTGGTCAACTGTACGCGCCCGTTGGTAGTGCTGACGTACTCGTCCACCAGTTTGGTTACTCCATGGACTGTGCCCTCTGGGTTCCTCGCCGTGTAACAGAAGACAGTAAAGAGCAACGAAGGACCATCTGTGCGAATGGAGGCGGAAGTTATTGATGCAGAAATACTTTGTTTCCGACGTCGACCAATAGAGTGGTACCGTGCGCTCATACATACCCTCCCAGTAATGTGGCGTAAGGCCTTTTGCATTGAAGGGGATTGTGTGAAAAAATACGGTTTTGTAGCCAAAAGTGTGTGGAAAATATGGTGTACTGGAATCCAGAATCAAATCAACCTGTTTGCAGAAAAGAAAGTGTCGCACTACTTATTGGACGCCGCTGCAACTCTTGTGTTCCACCGTTAGCGTCGTGGTGTCCACGTATATACCAGCTCACAAATGCACGGTACTCCATAGGCTTTTTCTTTCTACAGAGATCGATGAGCATCCTTCACTGGAGTTAGTGACGAGCGTTCTTCGCCTATTTAAGTACATCGGTAATGATGCGACAACAGTTATTTTCAGGCTTTGCCATTTAAACGTATACTGGCTGTTCTAGCTATCTGCCCCCGTTGCTTGTTGAGCTGCTTAAATTTACACAGAACACCAGATTTTTGAATTCAAAGTGTAGGTAATAATTTACGTATTTCATGCTGTACCATATCTCTCCTATTATGTGATGTTGACAGCGGTTGTATGTGCTGACGTTAAGTACATCCTGTTGATTTGTGTATTATCCAGCTCTGTGTGTGTATTGTTTTTGCTGTCTATTTTATTTTCAGTTTCGTAATATACGATGCATATAACTTTGCGGTCATACACATCCATCAATATTATACACTGTGTAATCATAATCGTTCCGCCACTACTATGTACTGCAGAATTGAGTACGACATTTCACCCCGGTATAATGGCGGTGAGTTTCTTGCTGTTAATAGGAAATTAGCTAACAGCGTAACAACAGATCGGCCACCAGAGCTCACTGACTTCGAAAGTGGGTTAGTCGTTGGATGTCATCCGAGTAACAAATCGATGAGGGATATTTTAACCCTTCCATCGCTGCCTACGTTGACGGTTGGCGATATGACTGTGAAGTGGAAACTGGAAGGAAGAGCCACAGATGAACCAAGACCAGGCATCCTGAAGGTAGGGTACCGTCGAGCATTGCGCAGGGAGGTTACACAACATCGCATAACATCGATGGAAAGAATTATTCATGAGTGCCAAAGTGCAGCCAGCAATTCAGGTAGCACAATGACACAGCGTAGGAAGCTGAAAAAAGTGTGGGTGAGGACCTCCTGATAAGCCACACATTTCTGCACGCGGTGATGCGTGACACCCGAGGAGATGTAAGGAGCGGCACAAGAGTGTCACATATTCCGTTAGTCACTTTTTTTTTCAAGAAAGGTGATACGTGACACTCGAGGAGGTGTAAGAAACGGCGCAAGAGTGTCGCACATTCCGTTATTCACCTTTTTTCAAGAAAAACTACAACTTTTCCTTTGTTTAGCGTCGGTTTTATGTACCCTTCTGCCTTATTTATTAACGAGTGAGGCTCTTATAGTTTCTAGATTAATAATATTGTACGATGTGAGGTTTTTTTCTCTTATTTACAGTGTTTCCTCAATTAGAATAGATATGTGTATGTTTTCTGTTCAAATGATACTGTACCAGATCTAGTAAGTCATTAATGTAAAGTAATTTACTATAATGTCATGGTGTTTTTTCAACTATTTTTTAGTGTATCTCAAAATATTTCACTTGCTGTATGCCGGTTCGTGGTACTTCGTAATTTTTAGTTTGCTATGGAATACAGGTACACATTTTGAATCTAACTTTAATGTCATTTTGCTTTTAATATGTACATATTCTTTCGTGGTTATGGCGCGTATTTCCTTGTTCATGAGGACTGTAGTGTTCCATAGGATGGATTTGTATTACGATAATGTTACTGGATTCTCTCACTCTTTTGAGTTCATTCGTAGTGGCTGTCTCTGTATGGCTTTTATATTTCAGCATCTGCATATGAAATCCCAATTCTGTACCCTAAATTTCAAAGAAATACCAGGCTGAAACAGAAGTCAAAATAAGTCTTATCTCCAGGTGAGTCAAACAAGGTTTTGAAGCCTTGGTAGAAATATTCTTCCACGTGAGAACCCTCTCCACGAATTGAAACGTAACTGACGAACATCAACTCAAGTTGCAGGGTTTGCCGTCTTTAGTATACTTTGTAAACAAAATTAACCCCTAGCCATGCATTATACATCTCTCAATTTAAAAAAGAAAAAGGAAAAATGGATACATTTCTCAATAGGTGAGTATTTACTTTGTTGGTATCGTCAATTAAAAGCAGCAGTAACTTAACACATTTTATTATAACGTATATATTGTGATATAATATACTGAAATTGTGTTCATTAGCAATAGATGCAATAAACAGCGAACATATTTTTATCGACAAACTTTTTAATGATAGCTCTCTGAAACATCCCTATAGTAAACATAGAAAAGAAAATCAGTTATCTTCATTACATAGATGTGTATGGAGCATGCTCGCTATTGATAAACTATTTTTGCTTCAACTTATACTACAAATATTTTATAAAAAAGGAAATACGCCAAGGAACAAGCAACATCAGAAAACAGCTTTGAAGTATAATAACTTATGCACTATTTGCTCTGAAATTGGTGGGAATTGGGTAAAGCTGTTTGCACGATACTAGCAAATTTGTAAGACTAGTTAAGGAGCTTTGTCAGGAGGTAATCCTCTTAGCGTCGTTCTCCTCCGGGAGAGAAGTTACTGAAGCATCGTAGCTCCACCTCCAATACGAGTACGTACAAGTTATTAATAGTCTATGAGTAGCGGCGCAGACGAGAACTACAAGTTCAAATCATTAAAACGACGACAGACTATTTTGTCCTAGGGGCTCATAAAAGTTTCCTTTTACCATTTACATAGTAACTGAAACAAATTCCGTTCATTTAAAACACACGTGATTGCAGCAATTGTGGTTACGATACCGTCACTGTGTGTCTTTAAGCGGTTCATGCTGCTTAATCGTCTCTAGGTTAATTGAATAATACCATAAAAATACTTCACCTCTGACAAAAATCCTTCCCCTTTCTTAAAAACTTGCTGCCGGCTAATATAAATTGTGCCAGGTGAAAAACGACCGGTATAAAAATATTAATGAAGTTAAATTGTGACAACATTTTTCGTATGTGAAAATGTAGGGTGTATTTACTAATAACAGTTCGAGTAACTGATAAATTTATAGCACTTCCCAAGTATTGGTTTGTACTACGCTCCGCGAAATAAAGATAGAGTCGTATCAAATAAAACTGTGAGAAGTGCCATAGAAAGCAGCACACGTCGTGTTTGATGTGCATTGTTACCGAAGTAATACCATGTAATGAAACTGTCACACAAATTCCAGGTCGTACAGAGGACAGTGTGCTACTTCTGAGCATTATGCGCTGCCCTCTCTGTTCAAAATTGGTAGGTATTGACTTTTGTTTTCTAATTTCCTTTTCCTTATCTGTTAAATACAAGCAACGTCAGATACTGTATGGAAAGGTCATCGTACGTTTCACAAGCACTTTACATCATTCCTTCAAGACCCGTTACTAGGGAAAAGATATTTCAGTAGCAGAGGAAGACACAAGTTATGTAAGACAATGAACGTATTCTTCAGCAGCAGACATAGCTTCCTAAGCATTCAAATTATTGTACGTTGTTAAGCAAAGACACAGCAGGTGTAAGTGCTATTAAATACACTCTAAGAAAAAAACACTCACCACTGTGGAATTATCCGAATGAGACTAAATCGGTAGATGTGATATATATGTGCAAATAACCAAATTATTACAGTTTCAGAAAAATATAATGATTTTTTAACGAGAAACATCTTCACCGCAAGTCAGTAACGCTTTGTGCCATCTCCGGCCCCTGCACTAACAGTTATTCATCTTGGCACTTTTAAGGTTTTTGGATGTCATCCTGAGGGATATCGTACCAAATTCTGTCCAATTGGCGCGTTAGATCGTGAGTCTTCGTAGTTGGTTGGAGGACCCTGCCCATAACGCTACAAATGTTGTCCAGTGGGCAGAGATGCGGCGACATTGCTGGCAGACAGAATTTGACAGGCATGAAGTGAAGCAGTAGAAACTATCACCATATTCGGGTAGGCATTATCTTGTTGAAATGGAGACCCAGGATGGCTTATCATTAAGGGCAACATAACAGAGTGTAGAATGTCATTCACATACTGCTGTGCTGTAAGTGTGCCATGAATGACAACGGAAGGGATCCTGCTATGATATGAAATGACACCGCGGACCATCAAATTTGGTTGGCAGCCCGTACGACGAGCATCAGGTGGGTTGAAATCCCACCGCAGTTCGGAGCCTCTCCAGATACGTGCCAGTTGCTCATCGGAGCTCAGTTAGAGTTCATTGCAAATGAACTTACTGTTGTACAGAGGTCAACAGCAGTCGTCGCACGAGGTGCCTTGAGCTCAGCTCCCTTTCTGTGAGACGCCTACTCATAATTCTTGTGGTCGCTGAAGGTGCAGTTACACGTCGGATCGATGGCGATAATAAATCGGGGACACAGATTGTGTCTCTGACCACTGTTCGGTCCTCACCTTCTGTTGTCTCTCTAGGTCGGACACTCCTTTATTGTCCGCGTGATTAGCTGAGCAGTAATGTCGTTGCCTCCCATGCAGCGGCCCTGAGTTCGATTTCCAGCCAGATCGAAGATTTTCACCGCTCCTTGTCGGGGTGTCATGTCATCCTCATCACCATTATCACCGATACGCTATTCGCCCAATGCTGCATAACCTGAAACAAGATCGGCCGAATGGGTACTCACGGATGGGGGCTTCCGGCCAAGAATGCCACACGATCGTTTATTTATTTTTTCTTCATTCTTACACATGGCGCTGTGTTCGGCCATGGTTCAGCCACGGAGTTATTCGCCGACTACGTCAACCGGTGTCTTTGACCCATCTACACGTCCCCTCTGAGATGTTGACATCTGTGTATATTTTTCAAGCGCCAGTTGGTTGTGACGGATAGCAATTGTCCAGCTGAGTACAGACAGATGTTTACAACGAGTTTGTACCCTGGTATCGACATATCCCCTGTTTACTATCTTTGCCTGCTTCAGAGTTAAGTTGCGCTGCAGCACCACACATTAATCCATATGTCGCCAAAGTTTATACAGTTTAACGCTTTCCATCGATACCGGTATGAACATCAATTTATAAGCAATTTGCGTAATTCGTACGTGGTGCTTCGTACTTTTTTTGTTTCAAAAACTGTAAGCTAGTTATAATCTTTGCACAGATTTATAATGTAAGTACTTAAATGCATTGTGAAATTTCTACAAAGATATAATCAGCGAAGTCTCCAATTTTAAGGACAAATAACTGGCTTAGAAGAGGAGAGACCGCTTTTGAGGGCATAGTAAGTACAAGACACAAACCGAGTACCATGCTATCTATGGAGTTCAAGACAACGATTTCAGCAAACTCCGTCCACATCCCACGTTTCGGATCAACATGTACTCTTTTATTGTAAGCTGTAATAGGTGCAACTCACAGCAAGTAGTTTTACCATGCAGAAACCTAACATCAACAGTTTGCAAAGGGCGGAGTGCAACGTTATTTTGGAGAAAGATGCCGAATGGATGTTGGTCGTCTTTTATTCAACTGTACAATGCAGCTGATACCTCTCATTCTCTGCATTTCTCGCATATAGTGTCTTCACTATATCTAAGCCATACATACACATCAGATAACACAGCTGCCCGTGTTCATTCTCACTCTCTCTAGGATTTCCTTCACATAATAATGCTCAGTACTGACCGTCATTCATGAGCCGTAGCACCCTCTGTGTATCTTTTGCACTCGTCATGTGAGGGCTCTTCTTTTGGCTTCCCTTGCTGAGGCATGACTGACTGCTTAAAGCTTTAATGGAGCTGACTAGGACAGTGATGGGTCTGTCAGTATTCGGCGAGGCTTGAGGGGAAATTAGGGGGATGAGTGAGAGGGGGCAGTACACCCGTGTACTGATAGTAGTGAGGCTATTGTGGTCGGGACTCGCAGCCTGGACTGATGCAGTGCCGGCCGCTGTTTGCTTGGCGCTATCCAGAGGGGCGACAGAGCTGGGTGGGACTGCACGGTACGAGGCCTCCTTGGCGTAGCTAAAATGGGGTTGGCGGAGTCCGCAGTGGAAGCCATTGCTGTCTGTGGGCTGTATACTCCTGAGTATGGCCGTGACCTGTCATGTGGCTCGATGCGGTGTCTTCAGCCTTCCCACTGCAGCTGCCAACTGCACCCTTCCCTGAGGGTCAGCTGTTTGCTTCTATGAGAATTGTGCTCCGAACTATTTTGTTGTTGGCCCATTTCCTGTTAGAAACCACACTGGCATTGTTTGTTGGGATTGAAGAGCAGATGTTGGCAAAAATTTTGGAAGGTATGAGAGCAGAGGACAGATCCAGGATTTTGTTTAGTTAAAAACGGGTGTATCTTGCCAATTCAGACAAGCTTTCAGGTTGAATCGAAAACATTCGCTATAGTGACTGTAAACGGGAGGAACTGAGTCTGAGCAGTGATGTGGGCATGGTAAATAACATTTCTAAATTCACAGCTGGTCAATCATGCCCTGTTACTACAGCTGGTTGCTACTGTTATGGGAAGCCTGGATATTGGTGAGGGTATCCGATACCTAAAGGAAGGCGAATGAACAGCTCACGCCAGAAGCAAGCAACACGTTCTGCAGGCTTCCGCCAGGTTGTCATGGGGCGTGTGCCGTAAATGGTGGGCAGCCGCCCTATGTGTCCGTAGAGTTAGGAAATGAACAACCTGTACGTGCACTGCAGCATTACGGAATTAACGTCTTCACTCTCGTAGTTTCTTCTTCTTCTTCTTCTTCCTTTTTTTTTAAGTCGTCAGTCTTCTGACTGGTTCGATGCAGCCAGCCACGAATTTCTCTACTGTGCCAACCTCCTTACGTCAGAGTAGAATTTGCAACAAACGTCCTCAATTAATTGCTGGATGTATTGGCTCAAATGGTTCAAATGGCTTTGAGCACTATGGGACTCAGCTGTTGTGGTCATTAGTCCCATAGAACTTAGAACTACTTAAACCTAACTAACCTAAGGACATCACACACACCCATGCCCGAGGCAGGATTCGAACCTGCGACCGTAGCAGCAGCGCGGCTCCGGACTGGAGCGCCTAGAACCGCACGGCCACCCCGACCGGCCTGGATGTATTGAATCTCCATCATCCTCTACAGTTTTTACCTTCTACAGCTACCTCTAGTTATTCCCTGATGTCTTAACAGACCTTTCTTCTCTGATTCTGCACAGAGCCATCTCATTCCTTGTGTTGTTAGTCTACCTACTTTTCAACATTCATTTCTAGATCCGCTTCTCAAATGCTTTCATTCTCTGGTGTTCCAGTTCTCCCGCAGTCCATGTTCCACTACCATACAATACTGCGCTCCAGACATACAATCTCAGAAATTTCTTCCTCAGATTAAGGTCTATATTTGGTAACAGTAGAATTTTCTTGGCCAGGTTTAGTCTGTTTTTGATGCCGTCCTTGCTCCGTCCGTGAAGGACTATTTTTCTGCCTATGTAGCAGAATTCCTTAACTTCATCTACTTCCTGATCATCAACGCAGATATTAAGTTTCTCGCTGTTCTCACTTCTGCTACTTCTGATTACTTGCGTATTTTCTCGGTTTACTCTCAGTCAGTATTCTGCACTAGTTACACTCTTCATTCCATTCATCAGGGTCGGCCGGAGTGACCGTGCGGTTCTAGGCGCTACAGTCTGGAGCCGAGCGACCGCTACGGTCGCAGGTTCAAATCCTGCCTCGGGCATGGATGTGTGTAATGAGTTTAGGTTAGTTAGGTTTAATTAGCTCTACGTTCTAGGTGACTGATGACCTCAGAAGTTAAGTCGCATAGTGCTCAGAGCCATTTGAACCAATCATCAGGTCCTGTAATTCTTCTTCACTTTGACTAAGAATAAAAATGTCATTAGCGAGTCGTATCATTCATAATCTTCACTTTGAATTTTAACTCGAAACATTGTTACACTTCCAAAACCGCTTTTTCGATGTATCGATTGTTCAGTAGGGGCGAAAGGTTACATACATGTCTTACGCCCCTTTTAGCCCGAGCATTTCATTCTTGGTCGTCTACTCTTATTATTCTTTCTGGTCTCTAATTCACATTATACATTATCCATCTCTCCCTACAGCCAATCCCTATCTTCCTCGAAATTTTACATTGTCGAACGGTTTTCTCAGGTCAATAGATCCTATGAAAGTGTCTTGATTTTTCTTTAGTTGGTCCGACATCAGCCGCAACGATAGAATTGTCTCTTAGATGCTTTTACCTTTCCTAAACCCAAATGGATCGTTATCTAACAAATCCTCAGTTTTACTTTCCATTCTTCTGTGTATTATTCTTGCCAGTAACTAGGATGCATGAGCTGTTAAGCTGATTGTGCAATAATTCTCACAAATGTCAGATCTTGCAATCTTCGCAGTTGTCTGGATGATGTTTCTCCGAAAGTCAGATGGTGCTTCGCCAGTCTTGTACATTCTACACACGAACGTGAATAGTCGTTTTGTTGCCACTTATCCCCCACGATTTAGAGATTCTGATGGAATATTATCGAACCCTTCTGCCATATTCTACATCTACATCTACATTTATACTCCGTAAGCCACCCAAAGGTGTGTGGCGGAGGGCATTTTACGTGCCACTGTCATTACCTCCCTTTCCTGTTCCAGTCGCGTATGGTTCGCGGGAAGAACGACTGTCTGAAAGCCTCCGTGCGCGCTCTAATCTCTCTAATTTTACATTCGTGATCTCCTCGGGAGGTATAAGTAGGGGGAAGCAATATATTCGATACCTCATCCAGAAACGCACCCTCTCGAAACCTGGCGAGCAATCTACACCGCGATGCAGAGCGCCTCTCTTGCAGAGTCTGCCACTTGAGTTTATTAAACATCTCCGTAACGCTATCACGGTTACCAAATAACCCTGTGAGAAACGCGCCGCTCTTCTTTGGATCTTCTCTATCTCCTCCGTCAAACCGATCTGGTACGGATCCCACACTGATGAGCAATTCTCAAGTATAGGTCGAACGAGCGTTTTGTAAGCCACCTCGTTTGTTAGTGGACTACATTTTCTAAGCACTCTCCCAATGAATCTCAACCTGGTACCCGCCTTACCAACAATTAATTTTATATGATCATTCCACTTCAAATCGTTCCGCACGCATACTCCCTGATATTTTACAGAAGTAACTGCTACCAGTGTTTGTTCCGCTATCATATAATCATACAATAAAGGATCCTTATTTCTATGTATTCGCAATACATTACATTTGTCTATGTTAAGGGACAGTTGCCACTCCCTGCACCAAGTGCCTATCCGCTGCAGATCTTCCTGCATTTCGCTACAATTTTCTAATGCTGCGACTTCCCTGTATACTACAGCATCATCCGCGAAAAGCCGCATGGAACTTCCGTCCTTAAGTCTTCCAAAGCTACATTAAATTCTGATTTTTATACTGCATTTCCAACTCATCCCCATCGACTCCTATTTCTTCGTCAATAACATCAAACTAGTCTTCCCTCTCATAGAGGCCTTCAACGTACTCTGCATTTAATAGTGCAATTCCCATTGCACTCTTAATGCCACAGCCGTTGCTTTTATTTTCACCGAACTTTGTTTTGACTTTTCTATACGCTGAATCCTTTCGAACTTCTGTGATTACCATTTTTAAAGACGTCAATTTCTTTTCAACTGAACAGTCTACTGAGCTATTTCTTTCCTCAGTATCTATATCCTTAGAGAACTTCATTCCCTAGTACTTCTGCATCCTAATTCTTTGCGTATTGATTCTTCTTGACTAATTTCTAATTTCTTAAACTTCAGCCTGCTCTTAATCAATACTACATTGTGATCTGAATTTAGATCTGCCCTTGGGTACGCCTTATAATTCGGTATCTGATTTCGGAATCTCTGCCTGACTATGACGTAATCTAACTGAAATCCTCCTACATCTCCCGGTCCTTTCTTCTACTCCTTCCCTACAATCACCTTCCAGTCCACCTTTACTACATTTCGATCACCCTTTAGGTACTGAATCACCAGTTGAATATCCTCACATTTTTTGTATATGTCTTCATTTTCAGCTTGTGACGCTTGCATGTATAACTGAACAGTTGTTATTAGTGCTGGTTTTCTGTCGATTCTGATGAGATCAACCCTATCACTTAACTGTTCTCAGTAACGCTCCCACTGCCGTACCTTCCTATTCATAAAGATTCCTACTCCAATTGTGACATTTTCTTTTGCATTTGATATTATGCTTACTCATCCGACCAGAAGTCCCTGTCTTCTTTCCATGTCGCTTCACCGACGTCCGCTATATCTATATGGAGCCTTCAAATTTCTCTCTTAGATTTTCTGACTCCCCTATATCATTCAGACTTCTGACATTCCACAACCCGACTCGTAGACATTTATACTTTGTTTGGTTATTCAACCTCTTTCTCATCGTGACCTCCCCCTTGGCAGTACCCTCCCGGAGATTCGAATGGGAACTGTTTCAGAATCTTTTGCCAATAGGAAAATCATCATGACGCTTTTTCAATGGCAGGCCACATTATGTATTTCTAAAGCAGTAGTTTCCATTGCATTCTGTATCCTCATGCTGTTGCTAATCGCTAATTCTTCCGCCTTTAGGGGCAGTTTCCTACTCCAAGGACAAGAGAGTAACATGAACCACTGTCCACCCCACCGTCCTCCTTTACAAGGCAATTGGTTGGGTGAGAGTGATTTCTTATGCCGCCGCATTGCTAATCACGAAGCACATAAGACTACCCCTGCCAGGTTAACGTTCTACTTTTCATTACATTCTCCACTAACTAATTAATGGTCGCTCAACGATCTGTAGCCAGAACGAGCGGATCCATAAGAGATCAAGAGAAAGTGGGAAGCAGCAAGAAATATCATCAAACAGGTGCATCGTCGGAAAAATGCCAGATATAACATTGGGAAGTAGGTCGTTTCGGTCAAAGTAGGGGACGAAGACTTCCTGAAAAATTTTTGGGGTAAGATCCAAGGCTGTCAAGGAATCACCAGGAAATTGTCACCTGGGATTGTTGGACCCCATGGTCTTGGGCCAGCGTTCTTGATCAGTAATCAAGCCGTAGTCGGTCCAGAGATCGAAACCCGCCACGGCTTAAATACTGATTAATAATCAGCATTGGCGGACAAAAGAGTTGTGGCAAAAGATCTCACCCTCAATCCGCCGAGGGCCACGTCAAAGAGGGCGAAGCAACAGACAGAGATGCAGGGCACCCTCTCTTCCTTGGGTTGGGAGACTGCCCCTAAAGGCGGAAGAATCAGTATTGATCAACGGCGTGTGGTTGGGCATGGGAAACAGACTGAATAGCCGGCGAAAGGATAACGTTCTTCGAGTCGGGGCATGGAATGTCAGAAACTTGAACGTGGTAGGGAAACTAGAAAATCGGAAAAAGGAAGTTGCAAAAGCTCAGTCTACATATAATACGGGTCAATGAAGTGAAATGGAAAGAAGAGAAGGGTTTCTGATCAGGTAATTATAGGGTAATACTAACAGCAGAAAATAGTGTAGCTGGAGTAGGATTCGTTATGAAGAGGAACGTAGGGCACAGAATATGTTATTTTGAACACTTCAGTGCTAGGGGTTTTCTTATCAGAATCGACAGCAAACCAACAGTGGCAGCGATAGTTCAGGTACACATACCAACGTCACAAACTGAAGACGAAGAGATAGAAAAAGTATCCGAAGAAATTGAAAGGGGAATACAGGGGCATGAAAATCTAATAGTCATGGGGGACTGGAATGCAGTTGTAGGAGAATGATTAGATGAAAAGCTAACAGGAGAATACGCGCTTGGGGCAAGGGATGGGAGAGAAGAAAGACTAATTGGGTTCAGTATTAAATTTCAGCTAGGAATACAAATACTCTGATCAAGAGTCACAAGATACTTGTAAATGGCCGGGTGATACGGGAAGATTTCATTAGGACTACATCATGGTCAGACGAAGAATCTGAAATCAGATACTGGGTTGTAAGGAGTACCCAGGAGCAGATGTAGACTCAAATCACAATGTACTTATTGTAGTGATGAAGAGTAGGCTGAAAATCAGGACAATAGTCACGAAAATCAATAAGCCAAGAAATGGGTTACTGAAGTACCAAGGATTGACGAAATTCGCTTGAAGTTCTCAGGACACAGCAATCAGGAAGGGCTCAGTAGGCATTACATTTGAAAAGGAATGGACAACTCTAAAAAGGCAATCACACAAGTTGGAAAGAAAAACATAGGTACAAAGAAGGTAAATGCAAAGAAACCATGGATAACAGAAGAAATATTTCAGCTGATCGATGAAAGAGGAAAGTACAAAAACGTTCAGGGAAATTCAGGAATATATAAAAGCAAGGTGCTGTGGAATGAAATAAATAGGAAGTGCAGGGAAGCTAAGACGGAATAGCTGCATGAAAAATGTGAAGAAATCTGAGAAGCAATGATTGTCGGAAGGACTAACCCAGCATATAGGAAAGCCAAAATAACCTTCGGTGATATTAAAAGGAGGGTTGGTAACATTTAAGAGTGAAACGGGAATTCTACTGTTAAAGGCAGATGAGAGAGCGGATAGTTGGAAAGAGCACATTGAAGGCTTCTATGAGGGGAGAGATTTGTCTGATACGATAGAAGAACAAACATGAGTCTAATTAGAAGAGATAGGGCATCAAGTATTAGAATTTAAGACAGCTTTGGATGACTTAAGATAAAATAAGTCAGAAGGGATAAATAGCATTCCATCAGAAATTCTACAATCATTGAGGGAACTGCCAAAAAAACTACTATTGACGTTGGGGTGTAGAATGTGCGAATCTGGCGACGTACCACCTGACTTTCGGAAAAACATCGTCCACTCAAATCGGAAGACCGCAAGAGCTGACACGTGCGGGAATTATCGCGTAATCAGCTTAACAGGCCATGCATTCAAGTCGCTTACAAGAATAATAGAAAGCAGAATGGAAAAGGAAATTGAAGATGTGTTAGATGACTATCAGTTTAGCTTTAGGAAAAGTAAAGGTACAAGAGAAGCAATTCTAATGTTGGGGTTGATAATGCAAGCAAGACTGAAGAAAAAACAAGAAACATCGTAGGATTTGCTTATCTAGAAAAAAAGGTTCGACAATGTAAACTGGTGCAAGATTTTCGAAATTCTGAGAAAAATAGGAGTAAGATATTGGGAGGGAAGGGTAATATACAACTTGTACAGTAGCCAAGAGTGGACGACCAACAACGAAGTGCACGGATTATAAAGAGTATAACACGGGGATGAAGCCCTCCGCTCTATTGCTCAACCTGTTCAGGAGTGGAACGCTGTAAATGATACGATTCGCTGATGAAATTGCTATCCTGAGTGAAAGTGAAGAATAATTACACTACTGCCCATTAAAATTGCTACACCACATAGATGACGTGCTACGGACGCGAAATTTCACCGACAGGAAGAAGATGCTGTGATATGCAAATGATTAGCTTTTCAGAGCATTCACACAAGATTGGCGCCCGTGGCGACACCTACAACGTGCTGACATGAGGAAAGTTTCCAACCGATTTCTCATCCACAAACAGCAATTGACCGGCGTTGCCTGGTGAGACGTTGTTGTGATGCCTCGTGTAAGGAGGAGAAATGCGTACCATCACGTTTCCGACTTTGATTAAGGTCGGATTGTAGCCTATCACGAGTGCGGTTCATCGTATCGCGACATTGCTGCTCGCGTTGGTCGAGATCCAATGACTGGTAGCAGAATATGGAATCGGTGGGTTCAGGAGGGTAATACGCAACGCCGTGCTGGATCCCAACGGCCTCGTATCACTAGCAGTCGAGATGACAGGCATCTTATCCGCATGGCTGTAACTGGTCGTGCAACCGCGTCTCGATTCCTGAGTCAGCAGACGGGGACGTTTTCAAGACAACAACCATCTGCACGAACGGTTCGACGACGGTTGCAGCAGCACGGACTATCAGATCGGAGCCCGTCGCTGCTGTTACCCTTGACCCTGCATCACAGACAGCAGCGCCTGCGATGGCGTACTCAACGACGAACCTGGGTGCACGAATGGCAAAACGTCATTTTTTCGGATGAATCCAGGTTCTGTTTACAGCACCATGATGGTCGCATCCGTGTTTGGCGACATCGCGGTGAACGCACATTGGAAGCGTGTATATGTCATCGCCGTAATGTCGTATCACCATGCGTGATGGTATGGGGTGCCATTGGTTACATGTCTCGGTCACCTCTTATTCGCATTGACGGCACTTTCAACAGTGGACGTTATATTTCAGATGTGTTACGACCCGTGGCTCTACCCTTCATTCGATCCATGCGAAACCCTACTTTTCAGCAGGATAATGCTCGACCGCATGTTGCAGGTCTTCTACGGGCCTTTCTGGATACAGAAAATGTTCGACTGCTGCCCTGGCCAGCACATTCTCCAGATCTGTCACCAACTGAAAATGTCTGGTCAATGGTGGCCGAGCAACTGGATCGTCACAATACGTCAGTCACTACTCTTGATGTACTGTGGTATCGTGTTGAAGCTCCATGGGCAGCTGTACCTGTACACGCCATCAAAGCTCTGTTTGACTCAATGCCCAGGCGTATGAAGGCCGTTGTTACGGCCAGAGGTGGTTGTTGTGGGTACTGTTTTCTCAGGTTCTATGCAGCCAAACTGCGTGAAAATGTATCCAAATGTCAGTTCTCAAAGGGTGCGGGGCAAAGTCAGGACATGCGGGGACCAAGCAGCTATCAGTATTGTAATGGTAAACTGTCGAAGCTGCATTGGTAAAGTACCGGAACTTCAAGCGCTGATAGAAAGCACCGAAGCTGATATCGTTATAGATACAGAAAGCTGGCTGAAGCCAGAAATATATTCTGTCGAAATTTTTACAAAGGCACAGACGGTATTTAGAAAGGAAATACTGCATGCAACCAGTGGTGGCGTGTTTATCGCTGTTGGTAGTAGTTTATCCTGAAGTGAAATAGAAGTGGATAGTTCCTGTGAATTATGATGGGTGGCGGTTACACTCAACAACCGAGCTACGTTAATAATTGGCTCCTTTTACCGACCTCCCGGCTCAGCAGCATTAGCGGCAGAACAACTGAGAGAAAATTTGGAATACATTTCACATAAATTTTCTCAGCATGTTATGGTCTTGGGTGGAGATTTCAATTTACCATATATAGACTGGGACACTCAGATGTTTAGGACGGGTGGAAGGGACAGAGCATCGAGTGACATTATACTGAGTGCACTATCCGAAAATTACCTCGAGCAATTAAACGGAGAGCCGACTCGTGGAGACAACATCTTGGACCTACTGATAACAAACAGACCCGAACTTTTCGACTCTGTAAGTGCAGAACAGGGAATCAGTGACCATAAGGCCGTTGCAGCGTCCCTGAATATGAAAGTTAATAGGAATATAAAAAAAGGGAGGAAGGTTTATCTGTTCAACAAGAGTAATATAAGGCTGATTCCAGACTACCTAACAGATCAAAACGAAAATTTCTGTTCCGACACTGACAAGGTTCAAGGCAATCGTAAAATGCGTTTTAGACAGATACGTGCCGAATAAAACTGTGAGGGACGGGAAAAACCCACCGTGGTTCAACAACAAAGTTAGGAAACTACTGCGAAAGCAAAGAGAGCTTCACTCCAAGTTTAAACGCAGCCAAAACCTCTCAGACAAACAGAAGCTAAACGATGTCAAAGTTAGCGTAAGGAGGGCTATGCGTGAAGCGTTCAGTGAATTTGAAAGTAAAATACTATGTACCGACTTGACAGAAAATCCTAGGAAGTTCTGGTCTTACGTTAAATCAGTAAGTGGCTCAAAACAACATATCCAGTCACTCCAGGATGATGATGGCATTGAAACAGAGGATGACACGCGTAAAGCTGAAACACTAAACACCTTTTTCCAAAGCTGTTTCACAGAGGAAGACCGCACTGCAGTTCCTTCTCTAAATCCTCGCACAAACAAAAAATTGCTGACATCGAAATAGGTGTCCAAGAAATAGAAAAGCAACTGGAATCACTCAACAGAGGAAAGTCCACTGGACCTGACGGGATACCAATTCGATTCTACACAGAGTACGCGAAAGAACTTGCCCCCCTTTTAACAGCCGTGTACCCCAAGTCTCTAGAGGAACGGAAGGTTCCAAATGATTGGAAAAGAGCACAGGTAGTCCCAGTCTTCAAGAAGGGTCGTCGAGCAGATGCACAAAACTATGGACCTATATCTCTGACGTCGATCTGTTGTAGAATTTTAGAACATGTTTTTTGCTCGCGTATCATGTCGTTTTGGGAAACCCAGAATCTACTCTGTAGGAATCAACATGAATTCCGGAAACAACGATCGTGTGAGACCCAACTCGCTTTATTTGTTCATGAGACCCAGAAAATATTAGATACAGGCTCCCAGGTAGATGCCATTTTCCTTGACTTCCGGAAGGCGTTCGATACAGTTCCGCACAGTCGCCTGATAAACAAAGTAAGAACGTACGGAATATCGGACCAGCTGTGTGGCTGGATTGAAGAGTTTTTAGCAAACAGAACACAGCATGTTGTTATCAATGGAGAGGCGTCTACAGACGTTAAAGTAACCTCTGGCGTGCCACAGGGGAGTGTTATGGGACCATTGCTTTTCACAATATATATAAATGACCTGGTAGATAGTGTTGGAAGTTCCATGGGGCTTTTCGCGGATGATGCTGTAGTATACAGAGAAACTGCAGCATTAGAAAATTGTAGCTAAATGCAGCGGATAGGCACTTGGTGCAGGGAGTGGCAACTGACTCTTGACATGGACAAATGTAATGTATTGCGAATACATAGAAAGAAGGATCCTTTATTGTATGATTATATGATAGCGGAACAAACACTGGTAGCAATTACTTCTGTAAAGTACCTGGGAGTATGCGTACGGAACGATTTGAAGTGGAATGATCATATAAAATTAATTGTTGGTAAGGCGGATACCAGGTTGAGATTCATTGGGAGAGTCCTTAGAAAATGTAGTCCATCAACAAAGGAGGTGGCTTACAAAACACTCGTTCGACCTATACTTGAGTATTGCTCATCAGTGTGGGATCCGTACCAGATCGGGTTGACGGAGGAGATAGAGAAGATCCAAAGAAGAGCGGCGCGTTTCGTCACAGGGTTATTTGGTAACCGTGATAGCGTTACGGAGATGCTTAGCAAACACAAGTGGCAGACTCTGCAAGAGAGGCGCTCTGCATCGCGGTGTAGCTTGCTCACCAGGTTTCGAGAGGGTGCGTTTCTGGATGAGGTATCGAATATATTGCTTCCCCCCACCTATACCTCCCGAGGAGATCACGAATGTAAAATTAGAGAGATTCGAGCGCGCACGGAGTCCTTCAGACAGTCGTTCTTCCCGCGAACCATACGCGACTGGAACAGGAAAGGGAGGTAATAGTGGCACGTAAAGTGCCCTCCGCCACACACCGTTGGGTGGCTTGCGGAGTATAAATGTAGATGTAGATGTATGGTGCACAGCATTTTATGATAGTGAATCACTGACTGTTGGAAAACCTGAACAGAAGAGAATATAAATATTTGATATTGGTGCTACATACGAATGTTAAAAATGAAGTAGACTGTTGAGGTAAGGAACGAGGAGGCTCTACGCAGAATAGGAGAGGAAAGAAATATGTGGAAGACACTGACAAGGAGAAGGGACAGAATGATTGCACATCTGTTAAGACTTCAGGAAATGACTTTCTTGGTATTAGAGGAAGCTGTACAGAGCAAAAACTGCGTAGGAAGATAGCAAATATTGCTGACGTAGGTCGCAAGTGCTACTGTACCACATCGAACCAGTTAAAAGAAAGATTACTCAAAAAAGTGAACTTCCTGCTGACGTATGCTAAAATGGGGCGAAGAACTAGGGAGCACATCTCAGTCACATAAAGGGGGCAAGCCACAGACAGCAACCCCAAGTCATCAAGGGAAGGAAATTCTTGTCACCCGCCTCCAGTCCCACCCTAAGGATGGCGGTTAGTTGAGCTGCAGAGCCTTTTCTTTGTGTTGGCAGGGGCCGTATGTCGGATTTTCTGTTTGGCTTGCCTTTGGTGTAGCGTGATTGGCTGTGTGAAGCTTTAATGGAGCGAGCTAGGAGGTTGATGGGTCGGTAATTTTCTAGTGACGCTTGAGAGGGGGTTAAGGCGACGACTGGGAGTGAGCCCTACGCCCGTGTGAAGATAGTGGTGAAGCTACTGTGGCTGAGGCTGGCAGCCACGACTGATGGCAGTACCGGCCGCTGTTTGCTTGGCGCTACGCAGAGGCTCTGCACAGCTGAGTGGGACTGCACGGCACGAGGCCTCCTGGGCTTAGCAAAGATGGGGTTGGCAGAGTCCGCAGTCGAAGCAGTTCCTGTCCGTGGGCGGTTTAACCCTAGGACGCCCAAGCCTTTTTTTATACCTTGGATGCCTAAAGGGGGGTTCGGCGAGCCTACAGGTATTAAATAAGTTTACTGACGAAAAATTACAACTTTCAAAATGGTTTATGTATTTTAACTAAGGCATCGGTTTGTAAATGTTGTTAATTGTTAAAAATATTGGATTGAGTGAATAAAAAATTTACATACTACTATAAAAAATACAGATGTGTTCATGTACAAGAGACTACTCTGAGTCCTCAACTTTAAGGCAAGAGACACACTTCACAGTTTTTTCTGAATGTGTGTTACACACATGTTTATGACACTGTCCACAATACTGTTTTGGTTTACTTAGATTGTTGTACTTCTGCGTCTTTGTTTTAGCTTCTCGTACACAAATATGGCACCAACCTTTCCCTGCAGGAGGCTGACGTGCTTCTGTTGTCACTTCTTTGATTTCCTTTTGTAGAATAGTCTCCATTGATTGAACGATTTGGTTAGATAACCCTCCTGCATTGGCACTTCTTTCTTCTACCTGCAGTTTCACTAGTTCCATCCCAGCTTGCAGAAAATGAAGTTTCCGTTTGTTGTGTTTCTTTTCATTCCATCTTGGATGTTGCTGGATGAATTTGGTGGTTGCATTGATAGCACAAATGTCGATGAGAGAGTAAAATACAAATAGAGGGCATCTCTTTGTTCCCCTCTTGCAGGTGTACATACGCGCCATTTGATCAATGGTATCAATTCCACCATTAGTGGAATTATAATATGCATTTATCTCGGTTTTATTCTTCTCTCCTCGAACAGTGATTTTAACTTGGTGCATTGTTGACAACATCAGTAAGTATTTACTTGGTTTCGTTTTTGCTATGTAGGCCACCAAAGTTACTGGAAGCCTACCTGTTGATGGGTCTGTGAACAAGAAGGGAATTGATGAATATAGCTCTCTATTTGACATGTTCTTCATTATGTCTGGAATATGCTTCCTGTTTGACTGGAGAGTTCCTAGTGTAGTAACTTTGTAGTCTTGGTATAACTCTTTCGCCAATTCCACCGATGTGTAGTATCGGTCTGTAGTAATATTCGACCAGTATTTTTCACAGTTGCTACCAGACGTTTGACGACAGCTGCTGAACCCTGTTCTTCTTTCGACACATTCTGAACATTACCTGTATGGGATTCCATATTCAATAGGTATCTGTCAACTGCATCGGACATCATGCGTATGAGGGTGCCATACTTGCCCGGTTTATCCTTCATAAATACTTTGAAGGGGCAGTGCCCTCTAAACAAGCTGAGCATCTTATCAGTGGTGAGGTGGACCCCTGGTTTATACAGTAGTGGAAACCTATCATTCACTTTGTTGAAAACATCACGGATTGCTGTGAACTTGTCTGCTTCCCTTTTTAGCTGGCGGGTACTTTTGTCATCAAACCTTATGATTGCAATAAGTTCCTTGAAACGTTCTCTTTCCATAATACCCTTGTAAACTGGCCGACCCATTAGGTCTGACCAAAGATCATGTACACTGACAGATTGTCCTTATCTGCCCCCCTTAAGTATCAGGATTCCTATAAAGGCATACAATTCTTTCTCATTAGTCAGAGTAACATTTCACCTAACTGCCTCTTCATTTGAATGTTTTACTATAACATCCATGATGTCAGGTGTAAGAAGTAACTTCAAGGCTTCTCCAGGTGAATGGCAAACACCAGCTGGAGTTACTCCTGCCTGCTCTCTTACTATATTAGCAACAGACCTCCGAGCCGCCCGCGGTGGTCTCGCGGTTCTAGGCGCTCAGTCTGGAACCGTGCGACTGCTACGGTCGCAGGTTCGAATCCTGCCTCGGGCATGGATGTGTGTGATGTCCTTAGGTTGGTTAGGTTTAAGTAGTTCTAAGTTCTAGGGGACTGATGACCTAAGATGTTAAGTCCCATAGTACTCAGAACCATTTGAACCATTTGACCAGACTTCCGAGGAATTCTGGGCTATGTGGTTACGAACCTTCTTCCAGACTTCGCCACAATAACATCCTGATGGTCACTGCCTTAAGCTGCGCTATCTTCATTTTCTCTAACATCCAAATCACTTTCCCGATCTGAATCATATTACATAACACCATCCTCATATTCACTTTCACTTCCAATGTCAGAATCTTCATCTAAAATCTCATTCAGAACTCTTTCTAAAGACGAGTCACGTATTCTCCTAGTCATTTCTAAGTCTGGGTGTGAACAGTAGGGGACTTCACTAACTCACTGCAAGTTTACAAGATAAATAACAGCTGACTGACATCAACAATCACTTCCTCTGATAGTGAACCGATTGTTGTGAATATCAAGAATACCAACCAAACAAGAAACTAACTTGCATTGTTGTAGATATGAGAAATACGAAATCCTACTAAGGGAAATTTTCTACAGCATGGACGCCTTAAGGGTGGTTTGTTGGACCGATATTAAGTTTATTTATTTTTTCTTTCATAGCAGGAATTTTCTATAAAATATGTTGACACTAACGTTTCATAAAATAGCCAGCAAACAATAACTCAAAGGGAATATGTAGTATGAAAGTTACTTGGGCAAAAGCAGGGGACATAAAAAAATTGTGGGTTCAACGAACCCTCCCCCCTCCCCTTAGGCGTCGTAGGGTTAAGCCTGGGCACAGCCATGTCCTGTTCTGTCTCATCGGGCGGTGTCTTCAGCCTTCTCTCTGCTGCTGCCAACTCCACCCTCCCCTGAGGGTGAGCTGTTTGCTGCTATAAATACAGTGCTCTAAACTTTTGTCGTCGTCCCATTTTCTCTTAGAAACCGCACAGTGCTGTGACTGCACTGTCTTACTGTTATGGTTCAGTAGTGTCCGAGTTCTGTCCCTTCCACAGTCATACATATACTTAAACTTATTGGTTGTGACTGTTGATAAACCATTGTTAACGGTTGTGCATTTGAAGTGGTTTGGCAATCTTTGTGGAAGGCACGTAATACTTAAAGCGTTTTTGTGTAATGTCGGTAGAAGTTCTATCTACCAGTTGTTCTGTGAATTTTTTTAAACTGCGTTTATACATGAAGTTCCATAATAATCACTGTGAGATTTCGAAGCTGTCTGCTTCACCCTGTAGCAAACTGGTGTTCCTTAGGCTAGTTTGTTTCTTAACTGCCTAGTGCATCGGGCAATTGTTCTTATGTACTTTGGTTCTGATCTGCTGATTACTTTGGTTGTGATTATGGAAGGAAGCCGGAGTAGTTCTTTCATTAATTTTCACATTTTTGTGTGGAACTTAAAAGATAGAATTTTTTGGTCACGTTAATAGCAAGCTGCCAGTGTTGAGATTTATATCACAAAAATGGGTTCCTTGCTTTTACTGGTTGGTTAGTTGGAAGTTTTATTGTCTTATATACAGGGTGTTACAAAAAGGTACGGCCAAACTTTCAGGAAACATTCCTCACACACAAAGAAAGAAAATATGTTATGTGGACATGTGTCCGGAAACGCTTACTTTCCATGTTAGAGCTCATTTTATTACTTCTCTTCAAATCACATTACTCATGGAATGGAAACACACAGCAACAGAACGTACCAGCGTGACTTCAAACACTTTGTTACAGCAAATGTTCAAAATGTCCTCCGTTAGCGACGATAGATCCATCTACCCTCCGTCGCATGGAATCCCTGATGCGCTGATGCAGCCCTGGAGAATGGCGTATTGTATCACAGCCGTCCACAATACGAGCACGAAGAGTCTCTACATTTGGTACCGGGGTTGCGTAGACAACAGCTTTCAAATGCCCTCATAAATGAAAGTCAAGAGGGTTGAGGTCAGGAGAGCGTGGAGGCCATGGAATTGGTCCACCTCTACCAATCCATCGGTCACCGAATCTATTGTTGAGAAGCGTATGAACACTTCGACTGAAATGTGCAGGAGCTCCATTGTGCATGAACCGCATGTTGTGTCGTACTTGTAAAGGCACATGTTCAGCGTTTCCGGACACATGTCCACATAACATCTTTTCTTTATTTGTGTGTGAGGAATGTTTCCTGAAAGTTTGGCCGTACCATTTTGTAACACCCTGTAGATGGTTCATAGAGGTTGGTGGCTTGTAAGTACTGTCACACTTGATCGTAAATTTATTGTTCTTTCATATGCCAGAGGTAAATGGCTTGTTTGCCACCCGGTTAGCCGTGCGCTCTAACGCACTGCTTTCCGGGCACGAAGGCATGCCGGTCCCTGGCACGAATCCTCCCGGCGGACTAGTGTCGAGGTCCGGTGTGCCGGCAAGTCTGTGGATGGTTATTAAGACTGTTTTCCACCTGCCTCGGTGAATGCGGGCTGATTCCACTTATTCTGCCTCAGTTTCACTATGACGGCGATTGCTGCGCAAACACTTTCTCCACGTACGCGGACGCCATAATTACCTCTACCATGCAAACATTGGAGTTACACTAGTCTCGTGTGAGACGTTCCCTCGGGGGGGGGATTCCACTTGGGGCCGAACCCCACAATAACCCTGGGTTCGGTCTGGGGCGGTCATGGGGTGAGTGGACTGCTGCAGCCTGTTGTGGGGTTGTGAATCACTGAGGGCTATGGCGGGGACGAAGCCTCTCCGGCGTTTCTAGGTCCCCAGTTCCATACCACACCATACCATAGCTTATTTTGTTTGTGTCGTGTCGATCACTGCCTCAGACGTTGTCGCAGTCCAGTACAGTAACGGGCTTGTTGTTCCCATTCATCTGAAATAACTACATTTTTAATACGTCTAGAGCTAACTGACATCTACCAGAACAAAAAACGTTTTTCATAAGTCACCTTGCCTGAATAAATAGCTTGTTAGTTTCTATGCTTAGAGCAACTAAGAACCACAAGCGAATCGAAACTTAAGGGAATAAACGAAAGCCTAACTAGAAGTTCAGAACCTCTGTAAATCCACGCTGTGCTTTACGCAGTATGTGTATAATCTGTTTATAATAGCAATGATAACCTACCAAATTGTAACATGGACCTTAAACATTGAAAATCTGAGGCGTGCACTGAGTGCAATGGACATAAAACAAAGGGTAGAAAAATAAAAATTCATAATACGTTCAGGACGTGATAGCAATTGATAGGAAACAGAAGTTGAGATGATGTATATATGCAGGCTGATGCAACGAAATACAAAACTGCACCAATGCCGGAATTCGGACCCTGGCCTCCAACTCACTAGACACATGCGCACTCTATTACTCCTCCCTGGCACTCTGGCTCTCGGCAACCACCGGGCGACCCTAGCACCCCTGCTGTTCGAATCCAAGCCTTGGTACAAAGTTTCATACGTCGCTTCAGACTACATATACAGGGTGGTCCTTTGACAGTGACCGGATCAAATATCTCCCGAAATAAGCGTCAAACGAAAAAACTACAAAGAACGAAACTCGTCTAGCTTGAAGGGGGAAACCAGATGGCGCTATGGGTGGCCCGCTGAATGGCACTACAATAGGTCAAACGGATATCAACTGCGTCTTTTGAAAGAGGAACCCCCATTTTTATTACACTTTCGTGTACTACGTAAAGAAATATGAATGTTTCAGTTGGACCACTTTTTCGCTTTGTGATAGACGGTGCTGTAATTGTCACAAGCGTATAAGTACGTGGTGTCACGTAACATTCCGCCAGTGTGGACGGTATTTGCTTCGTGATACGTTAGGCGTGTTAAAATGGACTGTTTACCAATTGCGGAAACCGTCGATATCGTGTTGATGTACGGCTATTGTGATCTAAATGCCCTACGGGCGTGTGCTGTGTATGCTGCTCGGTATCCTGGTCGCCATCGTCCAAGTGTCCGTACCGTTCGCCGGATAGTTACGTTATTTAAGGAAACAGGATGTGTTTAGCCACGTGTGAAACGTCAACCACGACCTGCAAGAAACGATGATGCCCAAGTAGGTGTTTTACCTGCTGTCGCGGCGAATCCACACATCAGTAGCAGACAAATTGCGCGAGATCGGGTATCTCAAAAACGTCGGTGTTGAGAATGCTACATCAACATCGGTTGCACTCTTATCATAATTCTATGCACCAGGAATTGCATGGCGACGACTTTGAACGTCGTGAACAGTTCTGCCACTGGGCAAAAGACAAATTACGGGACGATGACATATTTTTTGTACGTGTTCTATTTAGCGGCGAAGCGTAATTTACCAACAGCGGTAACGTAAACCGGCATATTTTCACTATTGGGCAACGGAAAAACCACGATGGCTGCGACAAGTGGAACATCAGCGACCTTGGCGGGTTAATGTATGGTGCGGCATTATGTCAGGGAGGTTAATTGCCCACTATTTTATCGATGGTAGTCTAAATGGTGCAATGTATGCTGATTTCCTACGTAATGTTCCACCGATGTTTCTACAAGATGTTTCACTGCGTGACAGAATCGCGATGTACTTCCACATAGCTCGCGTGCGGTTGAAGTGGTATTGAATAGCGTATTTCATGGCAGGTGGATTGGTCGTCGAAGCACCATACCATGGCCCGCACGTTCACCGGATCTGACGTCCCCGGATTTCTTTCTGTGGGGAAAGTTGAAGGATATTTGCTATCGTGATCCACCGATAATGCCTGACAACATGCGTCAGAGCATTGTCAATGCATGTGCGAACATTACGAAGGCGAACTACTCGCTGTTGAGAGGAATGTCGTTACACGTATTGCCAAATGCACTGAGGTTGACGGACATCATTTTGAGCATTTATTGCATTAATGCGGTATTTACAGGTAATCACGCTGTAACAGAAAGCGTTCTCAGAAATGATAAGTTCACTAAGGTACATGTATCACACTGAACCAACAGAAATAAAATGTTCAAACGTACCTACGTTCTGTATTTTAATGTAAAAAACCTACCTCTTACCTACTTTTTGTCTAAAATTGGGAGCCATATGTTTGTGACTATTACAGCGCCATCTATCACAAAGCGAAGATAGTGGTTCAACTTAAATATTTATATTTCTTTACGTACTACACGAATATGTAATAAAAATTGGGGTTCCTATTTATAAAAACGCAGTTGATATCCGTTTGACCTATGGCAGCGCCATCTAGCGGGCCAACCATAGCGCCATCTGGTTTTCCCCTTCTAGCTAGACAAATTTCGTTCTTTGTAGTTCTTTCGTCTGACGCTTATTTCGTGAGGTATTCGGGCAGGTCACGATCAATGGACCACCCTGTATACATCACAGATGTCTGAGACTTGAGAATGTCTGTGGAAGCCGGCCGGTGTGGCCGAACGGTTCTAGGCGCTTCAGTGTGGAACCAAGTGACCGCTTTGGTCGCAGGTTCGACTCCTGCCTCGGGCATTAATGTGTGTGATGTCCTTAGGTTAGTTAGGTTTAAGCAGTTCTAAGTCTAGGGGACTGATGACCTCAGATGTTAAGTCCCATAGTGCTCAGAGCCATTTGAACCATTGTTCAGAGACGAGAGCCTCACCTAAACTTAAGTTAATAGGCGTACACAATTACGGTCACATTTTCGCATTAAAACCGATTAGTGAGGGGGAGTGGCAGCTGGATGTTGTGATAGTTATGCACAGATGACTAGGCCTCCACAAGACAGAAAAAACACGGAAAGCTGGATGATTCCTGAAACTTCCTGGCAAATTAAAACCGTGTGCCCGACCGAGACTCGAACTCGGGACCTTTGCCTTTCGCGGGCAAGTGCTCTACCAACTGAGCTACCGAAGCACGACTCACGCCCGGTACTCACAGCTTTACTTCTGCCAGTACCTCGTCTCCTACCTTCCAAACTTTACAGAAGCTCTCCTGCGAACCTTGCAGAACTAGCACTCCTGAAAGAAAGGATATTGCGGAGACATGGCTTAGCCACAGCCTGGGGGATGTTTCCAGAATGAGATTTTCACTCTGCAGCGGAGTGTGCGCTGATATGAAACTTCCTGGCAGATTAAAATCATGGATGATTCCTGTTTTCAGATGGAATACCACAGCAGAAACAACAGTACATTCCTCCAGCTACTTTATGAGGAGTGTCCACGTAGGAGTTGAGCACAACTTGGAATGAATGCGTGAAAGTAGCTGCAAATGTATTTCACTTTTGGGCACTGATACTACCGGACGATGAACATAAAGCTCAAATTGAGATCCTTATCGTTGCGCTGGCCCAACACAGCTAAATTAAGAAACTTTTTACAAAAACCGAGGGCACCTCGTAATTAACCCAGCAGAAGACCACTGGTGACTAGAATGAGTGGAATAATTGGCACTGTTGAGGACACTGGAACTGTTTTGATATTTTCTGCCGACGCAGAGAGAGCGCGGCTAAGTGAGAGGGGAGCGGTGCGGCAGCTGCGACGCGATGCGCTGAGCCCGCCCACGCTGTATCAGGCATCAGATCATGGACAAAGCAGGGACGCCGCCGTTACCAGACTGTTATGGCCGGCGCGGCCGCTCGCCGTTTTATAACGCCGATGGCAGGCGGGCAGGCGCGGCGCAGGTTTACGACCTGTTCCACCTCGCAACATTTAACGGCGCATCTTTCACACACGCTGCATTTATGCCGGCGTATAAAACGCCCGTGCAAGGTCGCCACGCCTGACGGTCGTTTAGACCGTTGATTTCTCCCACTAACCGCCAGACCGTACAAATGGTGCGGCGAAACACTGCGTGTTTGTTTCAGAACTCTGGTCGACCAGTCCATATGTATTACACAGTTGGCTATAGTATCCGCTGTTTTCTTTTTTGCCACTAATCATACCTGTTCTAGCGATGGGTAACCTATCAAAGGACACATCCTACCAAAATTACTGCCGCAGCATCAAAAACACACTTGCCGATGTTCGATGTACCGGGTGGCTACAGTTAAAGTTTCCCTATTTAACACGTTGTAACACGGAAACTAATACCGTAAGAGTTCCGAATTTGGTAGCATTAATGTCCAGAGTATGGAGTGCATGATTTCCATGCGTCACGGAACCATCCTCCAGATCCAACCATGGCCACCAGATGCCGTTCAAAAATGGTTCAAAAGGCTCTGAGCACTATGGGACTTAACATCTGAGGTCATCAGTCACCTAGAACTTAGAACTACTTCAACCTGACTAACGTAAGGACATCACACACATCCATGCCCGAGGCAGGATTCGAACATGCGACCGTAGCGGTCGCGCGGTTCCAGACTGTAGCGCCTAGAACCGCTCGGCCACCCCGGCCGGCCCAGATGCCGTCATCAGTCATTGTGATTCATAGTCTCACAAAACTGACCATTCCCAGTGCACTTGTTGAGGTTTTGTAAGTAGGCTGTTTATGTTTTTATGTTGGTAACGCCACGTAGCGTTCTGTATGAGAAGCACTGATTCTGCAGGTAAACCTCTTACGTTATTTGATTTACAAACAGCTGAGCAAATCTCAACGTACTCAGACAGTTTTCTCTTTACTTATTCTGATCATCACTAAACTGACACACAATATTTTAGCGCAACGCAATCTGACTTTCAATAATCGCTACAAAAGAATGGCCCTGACTAACAATAGCCTTTACCTTCCATGAATCACTTACCTCACAAAAACCTTCGTTACTCGAACAACTACAATACAGCGAGCGTCAGTACTGCCAGCTAAATAAAAGTTTCTAACTACTGAAGCACTAGCTACTCATAGGCATAGTTAGCAAATGAAAGATTTTGATAGAGAACAAACAATGTACTTAACGTAATAGTGTTGAGAAGTCATAATATATGTCTGCATGTTAAGAGTCAGCACTCTCTTACCGTTGGAAGGACAGCACTACTTCTTCAAGACTGCATGGAAATCCACTACTTCCATGTGCATTTCCTTTTACTGCTCACACTTTGAAAGAAAAAACTGCTATTACTACTGCGATGAATGATCAGTACCGTCTTTATGAGAACAATTTTTGCTTTTGACCAACGATGTATCAGTAAGTGTGTGCATTTGATATCTTTGTTATTGTAATTGTGAAAAAAATTTTCAGATTAGTATTGGGCACTGCCAGAAACAATTTGTAAAATTTTTTGTGGGGAGAATGGGGGATATGTAAGTAGGCTGTTTAGGGTTTTATGTTGGTAACGCCACGTAGCGCTCTGTATGAAAATCACTGACTGTGCTGTGTGCAGTATGGGGCTGGTTTGCATGGTAAGAATATTTGCTATTGTAGTGTTTGGCAGTTGGAATTGAACAGCGCGCAGCGTTGTGCAGTTGGAGGTGAGCCACCAGCAGTGGTGGATGGGGGAAGAGAGATGCCGAGTTATGAGAGCGGACGATATAGACGTGTGTCTGTGAGAGAAAGGAAATTTGTAAGACTGGATGTCATGAACTGATATAAATATTATATGTGAACACTATTACGGTAAATACATTGTTTGTTCTCTATCAAAATCTTTCATTTGCTAACTATGCCTGTCAGTGTCCTCAGTAGTTAGAATATTTTATTTAACTGGCAGTACTGGCGCTCGCTATATTGCAGTAGTTCGAGTAACGAAGATTTTTGTGAGGTAAGTGATTCATGGAAGGTAAGGTTATTGTTAGTCAGGGCCATTCTTTTGTGGGGTTTACTGAAAGTCAGATTGCGTTGCGCTAAAATATTGTGTGTCAGTTTAGCGATGATAATAATAGGTAAAGAGAAAACTGTCTGAGTACGTTGAGTTTTGCTCAGCCGTTTGTAAATCAAATGACGTAATAGGTTTACCAGCACAGTCATTTTTAAAATTTTCTAAGGGGACGTTTCAGTGTCAACATGAGCTTGGACAAGAAAGAGCAGGGCGTTATTCGTGAAGCTCTGTTCTCAAAACAACAGTAATGCTGCAGCTGCACTTCAAGAATATCGCCGGCTGGAGGATAACTGGAGGGTCCTCTTTCTCTACCTGCTGTGCGGAGCATGACGAAGGAGCTCCAATCAACTGGAGAACTGGGCGTCGCTCCAGGAACAGGCCGACGAGCGGCTGCACCACAGGTGTTTGATGAAATCGCTGTTGCTACGGCAGACAACGCTGAGCGCCATCCCCGGTCATCAGGCAGTTTAAAATCCCGTGGTTCACTGTACGGAAGGTGCTTGTACCATTCTCAAATGGTATCCATACAAGATCTACATCGCACAGCCGCGCGGGGTAGCCCAGCGATCTTAGGGCGCCTTGCCACTGTTTGTGCAGCTCCTCCCGTCAAAGTTTCGAGTCCTCCCTCGGGCAAGGGTGTGTGTGTTGTCCTTAGCGTAAGTTAGTTTAAATTAGATTAAGTAGTGTGTAACCCCAGGCACCGATTACCTCAGCTGTTCGTTCCCATAGGAACTTACCACCACCATATCGTACAGCAGCTTGAACCTCAGGACGCACAACGACGAGTTGACTTTGCTCTCCATCTTCTCGCAAAGACCGAATTTGACGAGAGCTGGGCCTGGACCATTAGGAGAGAGACGCATTCAACGCAACAGTTTTCATGCAAGATCGGATTCCACCACACATCGCTCGTGAAGTTTACCAGCTTCTACGAATTATCAGCCGATCGTTTACATATTCCTGGCCGGCACTATCACCTGTTCTCACTCCCTGAGATCTCTGGTTGTCGGGCTACTTGAAGGACAGGGTTTGCCAGAAGAACATTCACACACGTGTTGGTTCAAATGTGTGTGAAATCTTATGGGACTTAATTGCTAAGGTCATCAGTCCCTAATCCTACACACTACTTAACCTAAATTATCCTAAGGACAAACACACACACCCATGCCCGATGGAGGACTCGAACCTCCGCCGGGACCAGCCGCACAGTCCATGACTGTAGCGCCCTAGACCGCTCGGCTAATTCCATGCGGCACACACGTGTTGGTTTGAAGCGCATCATATCAAGAGAACTACTGACGTGGTTCGCTCTGCTGTGTAGAATGCAATCCTGCGCTTGCGGACTCTTCTGCATGCTGATGGGCGCCATATTAGCCCCTTTTGTAGCAGTAATGGTACCGGTATGTAATGGTGTGACGTACAGTAGCAGCACATTAAAAGTGTTTCAGTCGAATTGATTGAGCATTATTTCTCTCTTGCCCATGTCCTTGACATTGATTCTACCAAGTTTGGTACCGTACGGTAATTAGTTTACGTGTTATAACGCGTTAAACAGGAAAATTTTAAGTGTAACCAGCCGGTATAACACCCCTCGTAATGTTTCGTCTCTGACTCTGGGAGACATATTCAGGGATAAGCAGCGAACTGCAACGAGAACTCGAGGGAGCACCGAATATATAGGCTGTGAAAAAGGCCACATGGTCCACCATATGATGTCGGCTGCGAGATTCTCTCTGATCATGCCAAAATTCTCGACTGAATGTAATCGATTCTTAGTCTTACAGTGCAACGTTTACATCCAAATATGATGTAATTTAACACCCTCCTCTTTCCTGCTAAAATTATCAAGGTGTTTGTAAATATAATAATTCAATGTTTTCGATATGCCACCTAGGACATACGGATAAATCGGTCGTAGTGGAACATGTTTACCAAGAGGGTGATCATGAAATGAAATTCAGTGAGACCAGCGTCATATCGAAAACATTGCTGTATCAATACGTGTATGTATAGAGAGGCTATTAAGATTTGTAAACAGCGTCATACTTTAACAGAAAAGAGGAAAATGCTAAATTACATAAAATTTCGATATCAACCTTGCAAAAATGACGATCGATTAATTTCAATCGAGAATGTTGTTATTGCCAGAGACAGTCTCGTAGTCGAGGTTATGGGATGGACTGTGGTGCTAGCTACACTGCCTATATATTCGGCGTCCCGTCGAGTTCTGTTGCAGTTCGTCACTTTACCTCTGAAGATGTCTCGCGTCGTGGGAGATGAAACTTTCGGAGAAATTTTTATATCTCGACCATGGCCTTTGAACCCGGAAGTGTCAACCGAAGTCAGTACAGGCCATGAAAGTGTATCTTTTATGATGAAACACACGTATTTTTTACAGAAAGTACAGCTCTGTAGATGCCTTGCGAAGTTACTTATCCATTCGCATACCAGTAAGTGCGTATGACTCAAAGGCGTCATAGTCGCTTTCCCGTCTCCTACATTACCTCTATCTTTGATCAGGAACTGCTAAGGCATACGTTGAGCAGGTCGCTCAAACTCTGTGGTTAGCCAACTAATTGTACTGTTAGCTGCAAAGAGTCAATTAACAAGGCCTGAATGGCTTGTGGACAGAGACATACTTTTTCTTTCCCGCCCGCTTCTGTATGTATGTGCCGACTAATTTAGTGTATACACTGTCTTGTGTTAAATGATTTGGACGTAATGGTCTGATATTTGCTTGCTGACGCTACCTTCGCGTATTTATCACGTATAGTATATCATGCGTTTACGCGAGATATTTTGCAGCAGTATTTCATTTGGACAATGTTGGTTCTTTGTTCTATGTCACATTTTCATTAGAAACGTAGGTAAAACAATTTATGTTCAGCCATTTGACTCTGCATGTAGCATAACTCCTTGCTTTACCACACATTAAACAATACTGAGAGCTAATTAAAATTTGAACTACACAGTATTAATATTACACAACAATATTTATTTAACAGTTCGTTATAAACCGACTTTCCGCTACTTAGGCCACCATCAGATAACTTAATACTAAACAGAGAGTCCACAAAACTTCAGCAAGAGTCCATAAATATGAAAAGATTGTAGAATGATGGTTGACATTTTATGAATATATCGATAAAATACGTAAGCATAATGTAACATCCAAAGAGACTCTTAACAGCTGGTCACGCCATTTCATGTTTGCTTGTTCTTGCTCGAGTAATTCCTCGTTTCTTATGTTCTTCTTCTTCTGCAGTTTAGATTTCATTCCTGGCTCCACCTTCTGGATGATACTTTTAATATCGTTCGCTAAATCTATTGCAGTGAATCGTATATCTTTTCTTTTAGTGTACTTGTGTAAGTAGGCTGTTTAGGTTTTTATGTCGGTAAGGCCACGCAGCGCTCTGTATGAAAATCACTGCTGTGTGAAGTCTGTGGCTGGTTTGCATTGTTGGAATATTTGCTATTGTAGTGTTGGACAGTTGGATCTGAACAGCGCATAGCGTTGCGCAGTTGGAGGTGAGCCGCCAGCAGTGGTGGATGTGGGGAGAGACATGGTAGAATTTAAGAGCGGACGATCTGGACGTGTGTCCATCAGAAAAAGGAAATTTGTAATACTCGATGTCATGAACTGATATATAATGACTTTTGAAGATTATTAAGGTGAATACATTGTTTGTTCTCTATCAAAATCTTTCATTTGCTGACTATGCCTATCAGTAGTTATTGCCTTCCGTAGTTAGAATCTTTTATTTAGCTGGCAGTATTGGCGCTCGCTGTATTGCAGTAGTTCGAGTAACGAAGATTTTTGTGAGGTAAGTGATTCATGAAAGGTATAGGTTATTGTCAGTCAGAGCCATTCTTTTGTGAGGATTACTGAAAGTCTGATTGCGTTGCGTTAAAAATATTGTGTCAGTTTACTGATGATCAGAATAAGTAAAGAGAGAAATGTCTGGGCACGTTCAGTTTTGCTCAGGTGTTTGAAAATCAAATAATGTAGAAGTTTACGAGCACAGTCATTCATAAATTTTTCTAAGGGGACGTTTCACTTGTAACTGCCTAACGTTCTGGTCATTTTGTTATACTACACAATTGAAGCTATTTTAACGGTTCTGAACTGATTACACTGCCGCACTTGAGAATCTACATTATATTACTTTCAGTTATCAATTCTAACATAATTGCTTATACAGCGGCGCCAGGTGGACTATGACTTGACTGCAAGTAGACACACACTTTATAAAATTAACAGTGACGTAAGTACAAACTACGCATCACACACTCTTGTTAAGAAAACAACAGATACAAAATGTTCCTATTTATCCTAAGGTCGCTTTTCCAGAATTCAGTTGCAACTATGAGACGGGTTAGGTACTTTGGAGAGTGCCGAGCGGTCTATGGCGCTGCAGTCATGGACTGTGCGGCTGATCCCGGCGGAGGTTCGAGTCCTCTCTCGGGCATGGGTGTCTGTGTTTGTCCTTAGGATGATTTAGGTTAAGTAGTGTGTAAGCTTAGGGACTGATGACCTTAGCAGTTAATCACACACATTTTAATGGCCAGTAGTGTAAGTGATGATAACACTGTTTATTATTACATTAGTCGTATCCATCAAAAATACATTATATTTGGATTTCGGAAGCTCTTGTCATCATCATCATCTTCTTTTTGCGTATCATCTGCGGCTGGCGCCGAGTCTCCGCCCTTGTTCCCATCTCACTCTGTCTTGACTTTCCTCAACGTTCATATTCCTTGCTTCCATTGCCTCCTCTACATTATTTTTTCCAGTTACGTCGTGGGTTACCCCCATTTCTTTCGCTAGGATAGTACCATCGTAGTATCCTATATGGTATCCTGTTTTCATTCACCCTATTCACATGGCCAAACTATATCAGTTGTTTTTGTTGGACGTTGTCGTAGAAATCCTGATCCATTTTCATGCTTTAGCGCATCACGTCTATTCTGATCGTGTTTATCTTAGTACAGTCTTAAGTAAAGTATTTCAGTGGACTATTGATATACATCTCTCTGTCTTTTCTTTTTGTTCCACGCAACAGGGTTCATTGCACTAATTAGATTTCGTCCTTTATTAACGTTACATCATTGCTTGTGCCCTGATTATTAAATAATAATACCCCAAGATATTTTCCGTTTTTCCACATCTACAGTTACTTCTCCATTCAAATCTTTTAGATATTTCGTTCCAACACCCAAGTACTCACACTTATTCATGTTCATCTTTAGGCCAGCCTTATAGTATTCCTGTTCAAGCTTTCTTATAGTTCAGATCGCCTTCATCTCCAGGTAGAACCGTCAGTTCATCTGCAAAATAAGTGCTAAGGAAACTGGCGTCTCCTACAGACACTCTCATAACCTGGCATTTCTAATGCGAAGTCTGCTGGATTGCTCCTAGATACAGTTTATAGAGGGTCGGTAATAGCCACATCCCTGTCCCAGACCCTTACACACCTGTATTGCATCCACATTCGAGATCGATACACATAACTCCTCTTTGTCACGGTATATAATTTCGAGGCATGGTTGCCTTTCTTCCTAACCAGCCATCCGTGCAAGCACTGCCCTGCCGCTGAGAGATGTACCAGAGGGCGCGGTTGGTCGCATTCGAGACGCAGCAACGCCGCTCCGATCTTAGATGGAGCGGTGTGATAGGAAAGACGTTATTCAGCTGCACAGAGTGTAACGACAACGTGAGTTGAATGCCAGCGCCGCTCCCCACAATGGAAGTGGTAGACAAGACTTCGACGAGTCGTCGGGTCCAAGAATCGGCACGACGGCCGAGACTGCACGTCGGCGGGCTATGCCTGGATGTTTCTGTCAGCTGGTCTGGGACGGCGACCACAACTTCAACTACAGCTAGAAGCCAGCGGTGGACGAATCGTGGATTCCGTCCGAACTTGTTTTGGTTGTGCGGTGGCAGGCCCCAGTTCACTGAAGAGGGACAGAGATATGTTGGCGGTTAGCAACCGAGACGAAATTTCCAGTCTGCAACGGGGGTAGCCACTCAGCTTGGCAGCGTGTCAATCACAACGGTCAACTTGGGGTGTAGCCAAGATCTGGACATTGCCTACCAGGAAAGCTGGCCGGTGATAACAGTAGGCACTGGCAGAGACGAGGAAAAGAGAGGAAATTTATGGTTCAAGACCGTATTGTCCAGAGACCCAGAGGCCCCAGCTTCTACCAGTTTTCCATTCTTCTGTAAATACAGCACTTTAAATCCCTTAGGAACGAAACAGGTGTGAAGCACTGGGCAGGCAAGACGAAATGGCGGCAGAAAAGATGTGAAGAAATCGAAAAAGAAAGGATTGTCTAGAGACCTGTCTCACCGTGCAGAAAAGCCAAAACGACTTGCGCTGAAATAGAAAGCAAGAATGGTAGCATTAAGAGTGTAAAGGGAATTTCACAGCTGAACGCAAAGGAGACACTGGATAGATAGGTAGATAGGGAAGAGATAGGGGACCCTATTTTAGTCAGAATTTGAAAGAGTCTTGGAAGACTTAAGATCAAATAAGGCAGCAATAAAGCAGAAGGGATGGATAAATTCCATCGTCATTTCTCAAATCATTGATGGAATTTCCTAGGTAACGTCTATTGAAGTTGATGTGTACAATCTACGCGACTGGCGAAACGCAATAAAACTTTCGAAAAATATCATCTATACAATCCGGTGATAGCTAAGGAAGGTAAGTGTGAGAATTATTGGACAATAAGGTTAACAGTTCATGCATCCTAACTATTGATAAGATTAACAAACAGAAGAATGCAAAGGAAACTGTGAGGGTCTATTATATTATGTTTAGTTTGGCTTTAAAAATGATAAAGGCACAAGAGAGACAGTCCTGATGTTGCACTTGGTAATGGAAGAAAGACTGAAGAAAAATCTAGACACATTCATGAGATTTATAGACCTAGACAGATAGTTTAATATTGTCAAGTGGTGCAAGATTACCAAACTTCTGAGAAAGAGAGGACTAAGCTAAAGGCAATGATGAGTAATATACAAATATATAAAAACCCAGAGGACGAAGAACGAAGTGCTCGGATTGAAATGGATGTAAAGCAGGGACATAGTCTTCCACCACTACTGTTCCATCTATACAATGAAGAAGCAATGACTGGGAGTTAAATTCTGGGCCAAGAAAATCAGTGATAAGATTGATTAATGTCATAGCCATCATCAGGGAAACCAAGGACTACAGGATTGGTTGAATGGAATGAACAGTCTAAGGAATACAGAATATGTATTAGGTGTTCAACGGAAAGAGACAAAAGTAATGAAACGTAGCAGAAATGAGAAGAGTGAAAAATTTAGCATCGAAATTGGTGACTGCGAAGTAGCTGAAGTAAAATAGCCTCTGACGGACGAAGGAAAAAGGTCTTAAAATGTAGACTATGTAGACTACTACAGGAAAAGAGGGCGTTACTGGCCAAGAGAAGTCTATTGCTATCAAACACAAGCAGTAATTTGAGGAAGAAATTTCTGAGGATTTACACCTGGAGTACGGCATCGTGTGTTAGCAGTTCGTGGACACCGGGGAAAAGCAAAACAGAGGAGGATCGAAGTGTTTGAGGTGAGGAGCTGCAGAAGTGTGTTGCAATGCCGGTAGACTGATAAAGAATAAAGAGGTTCACCAGAGAATCGGCGAAGAAAGGGACATATGGAAACGTCTGAAGAGAAGGAGGAACTGGACGATAGGACATGTCTTAAGGCTTCAGGGATTAAAATCCATGTTACTGTAGAGAGTTTTAGACGGTAAAAACTGTAGGCAAAAACGGAGATTAGAATATACCCAACAGATAATAGAGGATTCAGGATGCAACTGTTACTCCGAGACGAAAAGCTTAGCGCTGGAGAGGAACTCGTGGCGGGCCACATCAAACCATTGAGAAGATGGATGAACAGAAAAAAGAAAAAGAAGCAGAGAACAGTTCGCTTTGGCTTCCATAGTGATTGGTGGCCACCTGGCACGTGTAAGGCTGATGTTATTGTGCAGAGAGTAATGAGCACAAAAAAATGGTTCAAATGGCTCTGACCACTATGGGATTTAACATCTTAGGTCATCAGTCCCCTAGAACTTAGAACTACTCAAACCTAACTAACCTAAGGACATCACACACATCCATGCCCGAGGCAGGATTCGAACCTGCGACCGTAGCAGTCCCACGGTTCCAGACTGCAGCGCCTAGAACCGCACGGCCACCGCGGCCGGTACTGAGCACACTGAAGGCAGCCAGGGTTGGTGTGTCTGTCTGAACATGGAACATGAGGCCGTGGGTGCAGTAGTGTGCATTCTGTTTTCTTTAAGTTTTTATTTCCTACCCGCTTACGGCGTGTTCAGCAATGAACGAGTAAGGGTTCTGTATTGTGTGTAGTAGTCACGCAGAAGGCGTATTCTGTAACCGTTATATGGATATTTGTTATCTGTAGACTAACTAGCCTGATGCAGTCGTGTTGCTTACAGCAGTAGTGAGTATTTGGTATAGGTTCTTGGTAGCAGAGGTAGCTCCTGTTGTGATTTTAAACATTTCTAGCACTGTGTTAGTGTTGCTGCCCTGTTGTAACGTTGTAATTTCATAGATGTAATATTATTTCGTTGGCTTTGGCCGGAGCCTTCTTGTGAATCACAATGGCAGAATCAGATCAGAGTTGTACGTATTATTCCTTTTTCTCGGGTTAAGTTTCTTATTTTGTTGTTTATTACTGTACAACCAAAATTTTACCGTAAGAAATTCTTCTAGGCAAAGTACTGTTGATTTCCTCTTTCTATTAGAATCTGTTCGTGTGTAAATATATACTGCTGAGCCAAAGAAACTGGTACACCCGCCTAATATCGTGCAGGGCCCACGCGAGCACGCAGAAGTGCCGCAACACGACTTGGTATGAACTTGACTAATGTCAGAAGCTGTGCTGGAGGGAACTGACACCATGAACCCTGCAGGGCTGTCCTTAAGTCTGTAAGAGTACGAGAGTGTGGAGATCTCTTCTGAACAGCACGTCCCAAGGCATCCCAGATAGGATCAATAATGTTCATATCAGGGAAGTTAGGTGGCGAGCGAGAGCGTTTAAACTCAGATGAGTGTTCCTGGAGCCACTCTGTAGCAATTCTGGACGTGTGCGGGGTCGCATTGTCCTGCTGGATTTGCCCACGTCCGTCGAAATGGACATTGCACATGAGTGGATGCAGGTGGTAAGACAGGATGCTTACGTCAGTATCACCTGTCAGAATCGTATGTAGATGTATCAAGAATCCCATATCACTCCAAATGCACACGCCCCTCACCGTTGCAGAGGCTCCACCAGCTTGAACAGTCCCCTGTTGACATGCAGGACCATAGGTTCATGAGGTTTGTCTCCATACCCGTACACGTTCATCTGCTAGAAACAATTTGAAACGAGACTCGTCCGACCATACAACATGTTTCCAGTCATCAACAGTCCAATGTCGGTGTCACGGGCCTAGAAGAGACGTAAAGCTTTGTGTAGTGCAGTCATCAAGGGTAGACGACTGGACCTTCGCCTCCGAAAGTCCATATAGATGATGTTTCGTTGAATGGCCCAGAATTGTAATCTGCAGCAAATGAGGAAGGGTTGCACTCCTGTCACGTTGAACGATTCTCTTCTGTCGTCGTTGGTCCCATTCTTGCAGGATCATTTTCCGGCCTCAGCGATGTCGGAGATTTGATGTTTTACCGGATTCCTGATATACATGGTATACTCGTGAACTGGTCGTACTGGAAAATCCCCACTTCATCGCTACCTCGGAGATGATGTGTTTCCACCGTTCGTGCGCCGACTATAGCACCACGTCCAAAATCACTTAAATCTTGATAACTTACTATTGTAGCAGCTGTAGCTAACAACTGCGCCAGATGCTTGTTGTCTTACATAGGAGTTGCCTAGCGCAGCGCCGTATTCTGCCTGTTTACATGTCTCTGTATTTTAAATCGCATACCTATACCACTTTCTTTGGCACTTCATTGCGTATGTTGTTAAATAAATAAACTAAATTCCGCCCGAAGAAACCTCGAAAGGCTAAAGTGTGTGAACCGACCGCCCCCACCCCTTCCCCCCTTCCACCCTCCACCACCCAATAGCCGTCACCGGATGCAGAGACATGTGGTCAGCACACCACTCTCCCGGCTGTTATCAGATTTCGTAGCTGAAGCCACCATTTCTCAGTCAACCATCTCCTCAGTTAACATCACAAGGACTGAGAGCCCTCCGCCTGCCAACAGCGTACGACAGACCCGGACGGTCACCGATTCACGTGCTAGTCGAGCACGACAATGCTTGACTCCCTTCGTCTGATGGGGACTTGTATTACAACTACGGCAAGTCAATAGGCTCTGAGCACTGTGTGACTTAACTGCTGAGTTCATCAGTCCCCTAGAACTTAGGACTACTTAAACCTAACCAACCAAAGGACATCACACATATCAATGCCAAACGCAGGATTCGAACCTGCGACCGTAGCAGTCGCGCGGTTCCAGACTGTAGCGCCTAGAACCGCTCGGCCACCCCGGCCGGCTACGGCAAGTCTGCTGGGGTTGTTTATGAAATGATATTGTGAAAGAAACCCCACTTGGAATAGCCCCCAGCCCAGTTTTTACTAACTAGGACTGTATTTAATACTGAGGTCATTGGAAACTCGCAACCACCAAAGGGCTCGTTTATGGTTCCATGTTCAATGCAGCTGTTTTGCTTCTGCTATCGTGTAGGTTTCACTATTGTTTATGGTAGATCCTACATGTTTATTGCAAATGAATGAAGACGTTGTTCTCTATATTGCCATGTTTCAACTGAAAGGGGAGATGGTCGAAAAAGTATCGGTGCTTTGGGAAGACCCTCGCCTGGAAGGAAAAGGAAAGAGTTGTCACAGAGGATGCATAAGCAACCGGTTGGACGAGACGGCTGGTAACTTCCTCCAAAAGCCCCAGAGGGCGCGGCACGGCGGGCGAAGCCGCGGAATCGGAAGTGAGACACGGCCGTCTTGTTCTGTTCGGCGGCGGGCTGGGCGACGGCCTCCGCGGATCGGCGCCTCGGCCCCCTCATAAATATGGAGAACGGCCGCAAAACGACCTGGGCGCTCGGGCTCTGCCGGCGAGATGCCGCGCATGCGCAGAATAAACAACGGCGCAAAGTGGCGCGGGCAAGGCGCCGGCGACAAGCGCGACCCCGCAAGCAGCTCCGACCGCTGCCAGTGTTTGCGGGACAGCGACGGCGAAGGCGGTGCAAAGTAGACACACTTTTTCACACTTTTATCTTTCGGGCGAAAGAAATAAGGAGCAGCATAAATTAAATGTAATAATACAGGAGCTACGTAGTAGACAAAGTAAACTAAGTCTGTTACCTTCGAAGCAAAATAACATATGCCAGACGAGGCCAGTACAATACACGATCACACAACTGCAGGTTCTGCGCTCAAATAGGCCTACTACATACATAAACCTCATATGACGAAATAATTTCCGCGAACGCGTAAGAGCTCAGCATTAGGACTGAGGTCATGAAAATTTTGTAACGGGGTCCCCGAGAATCAGACACATCACACATGCCAATAACTACACCAGATGGCAACCGTTCATGCCGAGGCCGGCTTTAGCACGTCTTCTCACCGATGCTCGGACAAGTTAAAAATCTCCGCTGTTCCAAATGCAGTGGAAATCATCGACGACGTGTCCTTGGAGTTCATCAACAGTATCAACGAGTGATGGAATACACCAAAGCTTTTCAACGTGCCCACGCTGGCTGTGGAATTGGCGAGCCCCTAGGGAGGACTATACATGTTGTTGAAGCACAACTTAGCAGTACTTAGGTGATTGGAATAATGATAAAAGCATACGTGCTCAGTTTATTACTTTGTAATTCACGCTTAACTTACCGTGTTCCGGAATATAGGAGCCGCAGGTATTAACAGTATTGTTACAATAGTATGGCTGCACTTATGTATACATCGTATCGGGCGAAACATTGATTTCCAGACCTATTTTTATTAGATTTGCTTACTTCATACTAGCCACTATTGTTTGCTCTCGTAGTAGTCAAACACCCTCGGTATGGACCTATCGTTGCTCCTACGACTTAAGCATATAGAAACGTACCTATTAACAATTCTTACCATCTTCTACCATCTGTCTCTGCGAAGCAGACTTATACGGTGCTTGGAGCTTAAATAGTGGCAACTATTTATTCACAACCGATACAAGAGTTACATGCTTGCACCTGTTACTGTCCTTCAAATTAGTCGTCAACGTTGTGTAGAGCCCGTTGTCAGCGATGTAGAAGGAGTAGTGTACCGTTAGCAGAGCCGGTTCTGTTGATGGTGCGAGTGGAGCGGTCTTCTGCCTGTTGAATCTCTGGATCAATTCTGAAGCGAATGCCACGAAGTAGTTCCTTCATCTTCGGAATCAAATCAGACTCACAAGGACTTAAGTCGTATTACTGTTCGCTTTTGGAGCATCACCTGCGACCAGCTATGCAAGAGAAGCGGGGACACTTTCTGCGCAACCCACCCGTCATTTTCCACGACAATTGGCGGGCGCATACAGCGCAAGCTGTGGCCGCTCTGTTCCGTCAATGGGACTGGGAGGTATTGTACCATCCACCATACTCCCCGGACTTCGTTTCAGAACTGTTCCAGAGATTCCACAGGCAGTAGATCGCTCTATTCACACCATCAACAAAACAGGCTCTGCCTACGGTAAGCTACGCCTTCCACATCGCTGTCAGCGGGTTCTACACAACGCTGGTGACTACTTTGAAGGACAGTAACATGCTCAAACATGCAACTCTTTTGTGTCGGTTGTGAATAAGTAGTTGCCACTATTTAAGTTCCAACCCCCGTATTCCAGCTTTGGTCATACTCACTTTCGGTTTTCACTTTATCCATAAGAGAAGTTATTGATCGTATACTACATCTCAGCTGTAATGACTGAGGCAGGGTAGATGGCTTTTTGTGCGATGTATATCTGATAAAATTGCTTTTAGCCGTTGATTGTCGGGTTGACGAGGCGAGAATAAAATGGTTCAAATGGCTCTGAGCACTATGGGACTTAACATCTTAGGTCATCAGTCCCCTAGAACTTAGAACTACTTAAGCCTAACTAACCTAAGGACATCACACACATCCATGCCCGAGGCAGGATTCGAACCTGCGACCGTAGCAGTCCCGCGGTTCCGGACTGCAGCGCGAGAATATAAATATCGAGATTTCTTGCGACATTGTCTTGCAACCGGTGATTCACGTATCACGCCGCTTCTTGGCGAGCTGTTGGGTTGTATCGGAAATTTATTCCGTCCCTCTAATTTTCGTATGTCTACCGATACGACCTGTTAATCATCGTTTACCTGATCCTACTGCTTTTTGTATGTATGCCGACATCCCTTGATAATTATTGAGCTTTTTTATCAGCAATATTCTGCCTGATTTGATGATAGCCACTGTTCTGGCCTAACGTCAAACGCCGCTACGACGATCAAGACCGGAAGAGCGGAGAGGGCTGTGAGACGCCGCCAGCCAATAGCACGCTCACAGACCCCTCCCTAGGACGACACCGAGACAGGAGCGGCATCTAGGCCAGGAGAATATAAGCGCCGTTCCGCCTGCCCGAACCGAGTTGAAGTCGATCCGACCTACGAATGCTACAACAGTGTCTTGGAAACTGTAATGGTTCACATGTATTACGAATTGAATACACTGAAGAGCTTGCTTTCGTTTGTCTGTTGCGCCTTGTTTCCGACACGTCTATATCTCACAAAGTTAAGTATTGTAATCATTTCCTTTTTTAATAAACTCCCTTAATTAGATTTGCTTGAATTGTTGTCTAGCTATCCAAGAAAACCGCGTTCGTAGGCACCCTGTATTAGAGGAGTGGGCAGAACACAACATTGGCGACGAGGTGTACCATCAACCACAAGCCGAGAGCCATTGCTGCATCCCTGTTTTGACTTTTCGTGGGCTACTGTTTTGCTAGCGCCTTAATTCTCTCTTATCTTTTCGTTTCAGGAGTGTTTACCCTATTTAACAGTTTCTTATTGTCTTTTTGCCAATCAGTGTTTTCAGGTGGGCGTTGCAGCAATTTTCTTTGTTTTTGTACTTTTTTTTTTTGCTTGACTTTTCTGTTTATTGCATTTGTCTCTTCCAACATGTCCACCCCACCTATCCCACCCCCTGCTCAGGAGCCTCAGTTGCTAGCGTTACACGTATCGCAGCTAATTAAGATGTTTCACTTCCATATCAAGCAAATATCTACACTGCTAAAGATGGTGCAGCACCTACTGGCCAACAGACACAGCGCCTACCGTAGCTCCAAGTGCTACACCGCCTTTTCGCCAGTTTCATGAACAAGAAGAGGAATGGCTCGAGTGCTTGCTCACAATGTACCGGGTACTGTGAAACGTCCTTGTTTATTGTCCACAGTAGGAAGCGCGGCGTTGCTCCTCATTTAAAACCTCTTTCCTGTCGCCATTCCGAGTGAACTTTCGTACGATCAGGTAGTGGATTCGCTAACTAAGTATTGTGACCAACAAGTGAATGTGGTAGTGCCTAGGTACCAATTCTTTAATTGCAAAAAACGGTCAGAAGAAACTTATTGCCAATGGGTAACAGATTTTCCGGATATGACGAGGATATTCAACTTAAAATATGCTTTAGATGCTTTATATTCAGATGTTATGTTGTGTGATGCGATCGTGTACAGTGTAACTGATGACAGACTCAGAGGACAGATTTTGAAAGAGTCCGATCCATCATTTCAGCAAGTAGTGCAAATACTAGAACAGTACGATTCAGGTGCGCCATCGGCCGAAAATTTGAGCAGCCAGCAATTTGTCTGGTTGAGTCGTACCTTGCTATCGATCGTCCCATCAGCTAACAGTTAGCGCCCGCAACGGGTATTAACAAAACTAGCAAACGATCAGTTTCTTCAGTGCTACGCCAGACCAACCAACTTTTTGCCTTTTGGTAGTGCTTCCACACCCGCCATTTTCCAACGGTATTTGGAACAGCTGACTGCTCACGTGCCTAACTCTTCAAACTATTCGGACGATATTGTCGTAGCAGGTCTTGCACCTGAAGATCACATTGCAAATTTGTGTCCTTTGTTTCGTGTGCTATCTGATACTGAACTAAGGTGTAGACTGACGAAGAGTGATTTATTAAAACCTGAGTTGCAGTATCTTGGTCATCTTATAAAAAGTCAAGGTGTACACCATCTTCAGGCAAATTTGTTAGCCACACGTGACCTGCCAGTTCTTCACAATGTCAAGGAATTGCAGTCATAGGAAAAATGACCTATTATATTCGGTTCATACCGAATGCTGCGCAAATAGCGGCTCCATTGCAACGCTTGCGTCGCAAGAATGTCCCCTTTGCTTAGACGGTTGTGTGCCAAGTAGCATTTCAAAAACTTGAAGACGCATTTCTCAGTTGTCAATGTTTGGTTCACTTTGATCCAACAAACCAGTTGTAATGCAAGTTGACGTTTCCTCTTACGCAGTCGGTATTGTGCTTTCGCACAGAATTGGTGATCAAGACAGATCTATTCCGCATCAAAAGTGTTGACCAAAGTTCAGTGTAACTATTCACAAATTGAGAAAGAGACATTGGCTGTTGTTTATGGTGTCGCCAAATTCCAGCGCTACTTGTATGGCAGAAAATTTTACTTAGTAATGAATCACAGGCCAATGCAGTCCTTGTTCCATCCGACTTAGCCGGTTCCTGAACGATCAGTCCAAACATTGCGAAGATTGGCTTTGTTGTTGTCTCAATAGCACTATCGTCCGACGGCTAAACATGGTAATGTGGACGCACTTTCAAATCTTCTGATAGGCCCTGATAGAGACTTTGACGATTCTGCTGCATCCTGTTGTCACATCGATACTCGGGAAACTGAATTGCTTCAATTTTTTCCGCTGAACTATAGGAAAATTGCATAGGCCACGGAAGCTGATTCAAATCTGAATATTTTTCTAACACACATTCGCATATCTTGGCCTACTTCCTTGCATAGCAAAAAGAACTCTATAGTGTGCCGATAATTTGCACGTGCGGCATAGGCTCGCTATGCAGAAAGGTGTGATTGTTGTTCAAAATGACAGTGGACAGTCATGTGTGTTGATACCTAAGGCTTTGCAAAAAGAAGTGTTGCACTTATTTCACCAAGGACACTGGGGGATTGTTCGCACGAAGGAGTTAGCGCGTCAGCACTATGCTTGACATGGTATGGACACCCAAATAGAACAGATGACGTCACAGCGTCACGTATGAGCGGAAAATCAGTTCGCTCTGCCACAAACATTCTGTGCTAGGCCTAAGTGTCAATCAAAACGACAACGTGTGCACATAGAGTTTGCGGGACCGTTTTGGAACACCCGTTGGTTGATTGTGGTTGACTCGTATAGCAAGTTTCCTTTTGCTGTACCAATGAATTCGACAAAGTCACGTAGCACAACTCAGGTGTTGTCCTCTATTTTAGGCCTCAAAGGTTTTCCTGAAGTCACAGAGTCGGACAACCGTCATCAGTTCACGCCAAATAAATTTAAAACGCAATGGCATACTGCATCTAACTAGTGCACCGTTCTATCCACAGTCAAAAACACGGCGAAGAGGAACGTTTCGTCAGAACCTTCAAGCAGCACATGGTCAAACATCGCTCCGCACACACCAGGGATCAAGCATTGCAACTGTTTCTCGCTTCCTATCGTTCGCATTTATGAGATCGACCATCGGCGGCGGATTTGCTTAATGGCCGCTGCCATCAGACACTGCTCCACCTGCTCCACCCTCCTCAGAATCCGTCGCCGAAGGAAGGCTTTAAGTGCCAATTCGTGCCACATGAGATTGTGTTTTACAGTCGAGATCCTTCGTCGACTTTGCACCTGCGTGGATCTCATTTCAGGCCCCGACGGATTGCAAAAAAAATGGCTCTTGGCACTATGGGACTTAACATCTGAGGTCATCAGTCCCCTAGAACTTAGAACTACTTAAACCTAACTAACCTAAGGACATCACACACATCCATGACCGAGGCAGGATTCGAACCACTGACCGTAGCAGCAGTGCGGTTCCGGACTGAAGCGCCTAGAACCGCTCGGCTACAGCGGCCGGCGACGGATTGCAGCGCCGACATTACAATCAATTTCGGCACTGTGATGTGCGTGGTGATCCTTCTGTGTCTCTCCCCCCAGATTCACGGATCCCGATGACACCGCAGCTACAGCAGCCGCGGTGTCCTCCGGGACACCGTGGGGCGACCCAATGGAGACGGAGCCTTCGCCTCCTCCGCCTGCTCTTGTCTTACCTATGGAGCTGGACCCGCCCAAGCCGCAGCAGCCGACGCCTTCGACTTCTTGCTATTGACCCCAGATGGTGGACGCGTACACTTCTGGTCGTTTTCCGGAGGGTGTTTCCACCATGGTGAAGGCTGGATGGCGCGGTACGGCCGGAAACCTGTTGTCCCCTGCAGCCGCGGCATCCGGACCAGTTCAGCATCCACACTCCTGTCTCCCTCGCCGTTGTCGCGTCCCTAAACGACGACGGTCCGTCGCCTTTGGGAGCCGGTCGCTGTGTCTGTGTGGTTCTAGACGCTTCAGCCAGGAACCGCGCGACTGCTGCGATCGCAGGTTCGAATCCTGCCTCGGGCTAGGATGTGTGTGATGTCCTTAGGTTAGTTAGGTTCAAGTAGTTCTAAGTTCTAGGGGACTGATGACCACAGATGTAAAGGCCCATAGTGCTCAGAGCCATTTCACCCATTTTCTATTTGGGGAAAGGGGGGGGGGGTTGGGAGGAATGTTCCTTCATAGCGTCAAGCGCCAGCGCGACGATCAAGAACGGAAGAGCAGAGGGGCTGTGACACGACGTCACTCAATAGTACGCTCACAGACCCCTCTCTAAGACGACTCCGAGACAGGAGCGGAATCTAGGCCAAGAGAATATAAGCACCACTTCCCCTGGCCGATCAGAGTTGAAGTCGAGCTGACCTACGAACACTACAACAGTGACTTAGAAACGCTAATGGTTCACTTGCACTACGAACTGCATATACTAAAGAGCTTGCTTATGTTTGTCTGTTGCGCCTTACTTGCGAGACGTCAATATCTCACAAAGTATAGTAATCATTTCCTTTCGTAATAAACTCCACTAACACGACATGCTTGAATTATTGGCTAGCGATCCGAGAAAGCATCTTTCCTAGCCACCCTATACTAGACGAGTGGGTAGAACACAACAGCCACCATTAATTTCTCTTCCGTTCCAACTACAGAGCAGTTTTTGCATCCTAGGTCCTTCATTATGTCTTGCCTATGTAGTAAACTTAAACTTGTTACCCTCAATTGTTCCATCAGAAGCTATGAACGTAACTCCTTGATATCCTAACACAGATTTCGTCCTCCAGTTCCTTCTTCCTGTCAATGTTCCTACATATTACAGTTCTCTCCCATTCTACGAAGAACCTCATTTCTTATTTTACCTGTGTGCTTGATTTTAACAATCTTCTACGGCATCACATATCAGAAGCTTCGGTTTTATTCTTTTCCGATGTTTATGATTCACTTACGTGCAATAATGTACTCCAAACGTACATTGTAGAAAAAAAAATTAGTACACCCTGTTAGAAGTTTCCAGCTCACTCAAGATTTATTGTTGCAACACTGCATACGGAGTACATGCAACTATTACATTTACAGGTGGATAGCACAAGCGGTTCAGCGGTGCCAGGCATCGACTCATTCTCAAACACCCATATTATTAAGTAGCGTAGCCTGCATGGACGACAGTGCAGGCGCTGACTCTGGCATTAAGTCGATCGTACAGCTGGCGAATACCGTCCCGAGATACATTGTGCCACCTGCTCAACCTGTTCACGTATTTCTGTAAGAATTGTTGGTTGACGAATAGCACGAGTCACTTCTCGTAGCATCATATCCCACACGTTCTGGGTAGGATACAAGTCCGGAGATCATGCTGGCACGTCCGAAAGAACAAAATGGTTCAAATGGCTCTGAGCACTATGGGACTCAACTTCTCAGGTCATTAGTCCCCTAGCACTTAGAACTACTTAAACCTAACTAATCTAAGGACATCACACACATCCATGCCCGAGGCAGGATTCGAACCTGCGACCGTAGCGGTCTCGCGATTCCAGACTGCAGCGCCTAGAACCGCACGGCCACTTCGGCCGGCCCGAAAGAACAGATACCATCTTCATATAGTTATGGCTAACGAGCCATTGACCTTCTTCTTCTGTGCTGGATGCACAAGCATTGCCTGAACTCTCACGGGACTCGGTAAGATTGTCTGCCGCGAGTAATGATTGAAATGGGCAGGGGCGCTACGAATGTAGTGTGTGGACATTAAGTTGGGAATATGAGTCTCACATGGAGCGTGCAAGGGATAATTCCCTGCAGTGGCTCTATCCTCTGTGCCCTCGGTGGCTCGAATGGATAGAGCGTCTGCCATGTAAGCAGGAGATCCCGGGTTCGAGTTCCGGTCGGGGCACACATTTTCAGTTGTCCCCGCTGATGTATATCAACGCCTGTCGACAGTTTAGGGTCTTGATTTATCATTTCATTAACGCCAAAGGTAAACAAGAGTTGTAGCTTGTCGCACCTCAGACCAAGAAGCCTGTGTGAGGCCAGTGTGTCTTGGGTGATTGCACGCTACGAGACAGGGCTCACCAGGTGTACGCCGTACATGAACACGACCATCACTGGCGTGCAGGCGGAATGTGCTTTCATCGCAGAAGACCACTGCGAGCCATTCCATCTCCAAGTGGTCCGCTGACAGCACCAGTCGAGCCGTGGTCGTCGATGCCAGGCGAGAGTGGAAGATGAACTCTCACTGCTAATAACTGCTAATAACTGCTAATAACCGGTTAGCAACAATTCGTGTAGACACATATGGGCTGATGCCCTCTTATCTGTCGCCGGCCGAGGTGGCCGAGCGGATCTAGGCGCTACAGTTCGGAACCGCGCAACCGCTACGGTCGCAGCTTCGAATCCTGCCTCGGGCATGGATGTGTGTGATGTCCTTAGGTTAGTTAGGTTTAAGTAGTTGTAAGTTCTAGGGGACTGATGACCTTAGATGTTAAGTCCCATAGTGCTAAGAGCCTCTTATCTGTACTGTGGTAGCTGTGCGATGTGCCACCGCTGGTCTTACAATACGACGATCCTGAAGGTCGTTTACACTGCGTGGACGGTCAGAACCTTATTTACGGGTATGAGAATGATCACGTGATTACTGATATCAGCATCGTTGCATAACTGATGCAGCAAGACAAATTTGTGTGACAGTTTGCCGAAAGGACCATCCCGCCACTTGGAATGCTACAATTTGACCCCTTTCAAATTCGCTCAGTTGGTAGTGTTATGTTAGATGGCCACTTGTTACGACTTCTGCAGTACTTGTTATGGCCGTTTGCTACTTGTTACGACTTCTGCACCACTATTTAGCAGCAGTCACAGTGGCTGATCCAAAGACTGATACGGCGTGGAGTTTTACAATTATTTATTGAGCTTTCTTTACAATTTCTCTCTCGTCGCCGCTGCGCATCCTCCAGCCTGGCTGCTGCTGTGTTGATTGTCCGACAACGCGCGCAACGCGCGCCACCAGTGCTCCGCTGAAGTCAGGATGCCCTGTGGTTGAGATGAACTCGTCGCCGCTCGGCAGCCCAGTATGGCACACCCACGTAGCCGCGTCGCCGTGAGGTCAGCTGCCGCCGCCTGCTGCACGGCGGCTGGGAAGCTATCAGTCGCGATGTCCGCGAGCTCCCGCCATGGACGGACCACGCGCCGTGGCCGGGTTGCCGTGAAGACCGGGCGTCAGTCCCCGGCGGCGACTGTGACCAAGACCGCGCTGCGGCCGGTCCTGGTGGAAGTTCTCGCTGTAGTTAGTCAGCCATGGTGCCGACCGGACTCGGCCCACCCTCCAGAGCTGAGGTTCACATCTGGCGGCGAACGGATGACTCCTGCGAGCTGGAACAGACTTCCGTAATCGTCACCTACGAAGATTGAACATTCGGACAGGGACCACGTCCGTCCTCAGATCCGAACTGTTTCCTAATGGCTTCTGTCCGTTGCTGCCTGCGCTCCAATATTTATATCAGGCAGGAGGACGTTTTTTATCCTCGGTGACAGCTTCTTGTTATTACTCCCGCAGTATATAGCAGCATAGCGTGCTGACCTCACTTCCCTTACTCAGCACTCTCCAGGCGTCGCTCGGCGCTCGGTCTGCGTGTGTCATTGCGTCAGCCGGTTGGTAGACTGCAATTGTCAGCAAGGCTATCTGTGCCGCGCCTACTTCGCAATGCGGCGATCGCCGGCTGCCTCTGTTTTGCCATTCTTCACTGCGTGAAACAACGCTTACTACATGTGGCTGCAACAGTAGTGAAAAGCTTGATTCCGTCTCCGTAGCATAGTTGCTTTCTTGCTTCACGCGTTTCCAGCACACTGAGCCTTCTGAAGGAGAGCATTCCGTATTAAAGCGTAGATGCAGATGGCCCCCTGATGGTTATACCACTATGCTGCCTGTTGGCGGACGATGTTAACATCATTATCAGTACATCTAGTACCAAATGGTTCAAATGGCTCTGAACACTTCTGAGGTCATCAGTCCCCTCGAACTTAGAACTACTTAAACCTAACTAACCTAAGGACATCACACACATCCATGCCCGAGGCAGGATTCGAACCTGCGACCGTAGCGGTCGCCCGGTTCCAGACTGTAGCGCCTAGAGCCGCTCGGCCACCCCGGCCGGCCATCTACTATCGCCGAAATGGCATATGCCATTAACGTATCAGAATCGGGGTCGTGTTTCCAGGTTTACTTTTGCGGACTTTATGTGTTCCACGCTTTGACCGTCATAAAGTATTTGGTCTCCAAGAGGAAATAATTCATTTACTTCCTCTATTTCATGGACCCCATTTCTGATAAGGCTACCGCTGATCTCATTCCTATTACTTATTCCTCCGTCTTACTTAGTATTACTCCCAGTCCATAGTGTGCTCATAACAATGCACATTCAATTCGCGAGCTCTTGCAATCATTTTCACTGTGGACAGCTAAGACCTCAGCCACATAGATACTGATATTCTGTTACTCTGAATTTTTATCCTACTTTCGAAAATTTCTCTTATTTCTATCATTGGTTCTTCGATGTGAAGATAGAACGGCACGGGTGAACTACATCCGTGCCTCATACCCTCCCTACTCCGAGCACTTTGTTCTTGTTTGCCAGTCTTTTATTTTCCTCTAGGTTCTTGTAAGCAGCAGTGCCTAGTACTGGCACTAATTTGGCTTTAGGATCGTGCGGATGATGGTTCCCGAAAGTGTGGAGGTATGTATTGTTATTTTTTGTGATTAATGAGTTGCAGCCCTTCTTAAAGTCTTCAATGTGCTCATCATCTGCTCTGTCCTGTGCGTTTGATAGTGGAATTTCTCTTGCACATTTAATGTTGTCTTCTGTGCTTTAGTTTTCATGCAAGTTTGTTTTGACCCTCTTCGACTAACATTTTTACTGTGATTTACTTTCATTTTTCCTTCACCCTTTGATTCCTCACAGTTCTTACTTATTGCATCCTTAAGTTACTTGTACTGCTGTGCTCTTCTCTTTCTTCTGAACAGCTTTGTATTTCTTTTTCTATTCAAGGCTCCTTCGCATGGATCTTCTTTGTAATTATGTTGGTCGGTGATGGCTCAGTTTAGAGATCTACATTCCGTTTCATTTGAACTGTATAATGTGGTTTTCACTATTGTAATTAATACAGTCTTAGCAAACTTCAAAAGCAACTTACCATTCCCTAGTACTGCAGTATCCCACACCATTCCGCGATGATTTATGTAGGTGGTCCTGTTAAACTTCAATCTGTGACGGTGATCTGTGTCTGTATCCCTTCCCGGATGTGCTTTACAGTCCATTATCTGGTTTCTGAATATCTACCTGACCATTATGCACTGCAGTTGGAGGATTCCCGCTGCCCAGCTGTTTTTTTCGAAGTGTACCTCCTCCTCCTGTGATTCAGTGAGTAGGGGAGTTAGGCTAACAAAGCAAGTCGCCAGACTTTCTGGATAAAGCGAATAGTATCAGCGCCTTTGACACCCCGCTACAAGAGCCTACCTCCGTTGGTAGAAACGACAACAAAATGGTATGGAAAATTTATTACGCACCTTTTTCTCTTTGCTAGCCTCGTCAACTGAGAGTAGCTCATACAACAAACTTCGTCAGTTATTTGGTGGATTATAGTCCATTCACCCTCTTCCTCTAAAGTTTTTGTGGAGATGCGCTCCATCTGTTTTACGAGGTACATCTACATCGCTTCGATTCTTATCTGTTTCAGTTTTCCCAGAGTCCATAACTCGCTAAAATACAATGCCCCGAAGGTGGCGTGTATTAGCAAAAATGTATTTCTCAAAGTAAGACCTCTCTTTGATACTAGCTTACTTATTTTTGCCAGGAATGTCCTCTTCGCTTGGCTAGACTGCTTTTTCTGCCCTCCATTCTTCGTCCATCGCGTTATTTTGTTTCCGGCGTATCAGAAGTCCATCACTTCATCTACTTCTTGGTTACGATTTTTCATGTTAAATTGTTAGCTAATATCATTTCAGCCATTCCTCATTACGTTCTTCTACCTTCAGTTTACACTCAATTCCCTATGTTGTACTCATAGGACTATTCACTCGAATGAAGAGGTCCTGAAATACCTCTACACTTTCGTTATGAAAGCAAAGTTAACAACGAATGTTATCAATGATATTCATTCACCTCGAATTTTCATGCGACTAATGGATGATTATTTTATTTCCTTTACTGCTTCTTCTATTGAACAGCAGCAGCGGAAGGCTAGATTCCTCTTCTACATCCTTTTTTCACACAGCAGTTCGTCCTTGGTGTTCCATTTTAATCGTTTCTTCTCAATTTTTGTACCTGTTTTGTATTACCCGTCTTTCTCTATGGGCTACAACCATTTTCTGAATATTTAGAACATTTGACGTTTTCTTATGCATTTTCTATGTCGCAAAATCGTAAGAACCTGTCTTTATTTAAGCTTTGCCTCCATTATGAAATACAGCGTCAGAGAAGATAATAAATACATAGCAATTGAGACGAAGCAAGCTGAGTATGCAATCTCATCTGCTGTGTTTTTCTGTCTCCAAAGATTCCCCAAATTATTTCCTAAACTATGACAATGACAATATGATAGTGAATCTAATACCCAGTGAGTGCATTGTAGTTTCACATTCATTAATGAGCTTAGCCCAATTGAATTTCATTTGCTCATTATAGACTACTTGCTAATATAGTTGTTGTCAGTAGCAGGTTCGAATCCTGCCTCGGGCATGGATGTGTGTAATGTCCTTAGGTTAGTTGGGTTAAGTAGTTCTAAGTTCTAGGGGACTGATGACCTCAGAAGTTAAGTCCCATAGTACTCAGAGCCATTTGAACCATTGTTTCGTTGTCAGTATATATATATATATATATATATATATATATATATATATATATATGCACACATCTAGACCTTTTCCATAAGGTACTTCTAATTGTCTGAAAGTAGGTAACTAACTTCCAAATTAATCAGCATTAAAGCTTTAGACCACTGCTAGATTCAGTCACAAATTAAGTAAAAATAAGTGTTAGATTCTAAACTTTGGCATTGTAATACTTTTGATATAATTTTTATGTTTCATTTGACGTGCAGCTTTTGTTACTTGATGCACTAATTAGAAAGTTCAATATCTAGACGGCTATTAAATATTTTATTTAAATTGTGTGAGGTTAGTAATGAGTAGTGTAAAACATATTTTTCATAAGGACTATACATAGACCTAGCACATCTAAGGGCTGAGAGTAAAGGAAGCATCACCTATATCGCTTGCCGTGAGCAATGTCTCGTAGTACGATGAGTAACATTCTGAAATATTTGCATATATTGCGTACAGTTCCTTTTCTTAACTTGTGGGTTTAACTCATAACTTTTGTGACTAATTACTAATTAATTTGGAGTGAGGATCTATGAGAGGATCACAGTGGTTATTGGCTCCTATGAAGGTTGGTTGGTTGGTTGGTTGGTTGGGGAAGGTGACCAGACAGCGTGGTCATCGGTCTCATCGGATTAGGGAAGGAAGTCGGCCGTGCCCTTTGAGAGGAACCATCCCGGCATTTGCCTGGAATGATTTAGGGAAATCACGGAAAACCTAAATCAGGATGGCCGGACGCGGGATTGAACCGTCGTCGTCCCGAATGCGAGTCCAGTGTCTAACCACTGCGCCACCTCGCTCGGTGACTCCTATGAACAATGACTTGTTATCTGGGCAATGTTGACTGTCTTGCTGATTACGTTGGTACACTATCTCAATTGTTTCAGGTTCCTTAAACGTTTATGACGACACTGATGTGGTGAACTGATACGTTGAACTTTCGCCGCATGTGACTCGTTTTGAATCACCGGACTGTGTTGTCTGGTTACTGCACTATGACACTTAAACTACCTTTGAACTACTGTAGTAGGTAACAATCTGCTGTTCTTTAATTCAAACTATATGTGAGATCTGAAAATAACTATATCAGTGTATACTTAGCACGAAGAGCGTAATTAAAGTGTTTTAAATTCACCTGTGGCGTCGGCCACAATATTGCTATAGACATTTAGTAGAACTAACATGTTCCAGCCAGTTCTGGAGCCAGCTCAGCTACCGAGAAGAGCAGAAGAGGCTTAGCAGAAGCAAGCAGTTTTTTTCCAAAGGGTTACCCGTGGTTTTGGTCCCCTTTGCTATGTCAGAACGTGTTAACGAACACTAGTAACCTGATGAGTACGAGAGTTACAGTAATAACCTATTAATAGTGGCAATTACACAGTGCGTCATTGTAATGGATAGAAATTTGACAGCATTTTGAATAACGAACAGCGAATTATTAACAGTGCACAGTGTACGTAAACACTGATTTTGTAACTGTTATATCGGGATATAACATTAACTGCAGACAGTAGACGCCATAAATGTGTCAAGGTGCAACAGGCAATCAGATTACAAGTTACTGGTCGACGTCATGCATCTCAACGCAGCAACCGGTCATAATACGAGGTCGACAAACAAAAGCAACGACCTATTAAAGAATATCGTCTACACAGCGCCTAACAGAACAACACGAGACAGCTGGCTGTCGAAGCAACTTCATCACGGGTGGAGTACATCAGGCGGCTTGCAACAGCAACAACAGTTTGCAACAAGAAGCAGGGGCGATAGCGGAAATGGTCTTAAGATAAATTGTTTTTCTTTTCAAGTGATAGTTTATGACGGTCTGAATGACTGGAAAGGAGGGAGAAGACGCAGTGTTTCATGACGTGGGAGAGTTGGTGGACGTTAAACAGAAACCTGATGACGAGGGCTTGTTTGAGGACAAAGAGGATGAATTCAATTTTGTATATGATTGCAAGACGGTATTTACGAGTGAACCAGTAAATGACATTGGGCTCCGATGTGGCCTAGACTTAACTTTGTGCAGTGAAATGAATGGTAGTCTTGTATTAGATGAGATGTCTAGGTATTCACCTACTGAAAGTGATGACGATAAATAGGTAGACAGGAAGCGGGAGATTCATGTAATGGTGAGTTGAAAAAGGAAAAGCAGTCGGAAAATATGTAGATCAAGGCTAGGGGATGTGATTAGGAATAAATGGTTGTGGAAAAATTTTGGTGAACTACATAAACTAGTGATTAATGGCATTAAAATGATCACAGATAGTGTAAAATCAGACATGAGTACCAGAATAGACCAAAGCAATAATGATCAAAAAGTTGCAGTCAAAAGGGATGTGTGTACTAAAGATGACATTGGGGTATAAAGTTAGAAAGTGGAGCATTTGATACTAATCATATTATTTTAAACAGTAATGCTACTGAAACTTCCTGGCAGATTAAAACTGTGTGCCAGATCGAGACTCGAACTCGGGATCTTTGCCTTTCACGGGAAAGTTCTCTACCAACTGACCTACCCAAACACTGCTCACGAGCCGACCCCACACCTTCAATTTCACTCTGCAGCGAAGTGTGCGCGGTTCTGCAAGGTTCGCAGAAGATCTTCTGTGAAGTTTGGAAGGTAGGAGACGAGGTACTGGCAGAATTGAATCTGTGGGGGCGGGTCGTGAATCGTGCTTGGGTAGCTCAGTTGGAGAGCACTTGCCCATGATAGGTAAAGGTCTCGAGTTCGAGTCTCGGTGTGGCACACAGTTTTAATCTGCCAGGAAATTTCATAACAGTGCACACTCCGCTGCAGAGTGAAAATCTCATTCTAGAAATGTTACTGATGTAAAACTTGAGCTAGACTCTAGAATTGACAAGGTATCCCAAGATTGGGATGAAAGGATTTAATTGGTAAAGAAGGATGTACTATTAAGGCAAAAAAGAGTTCGTTAGTGAAAAGAGGGTGAAAGTTGTTGACCAGAAGTGTGGTAGTAGCTGAGTGAAATCCGAGAAATGTTCTGACAATAAGGAAAATCTTGAAAATAAAATTAACCAAATTTAAAAAATTTACGGGGTAAGATAGAAGTAGTGGACTCAAAAGTTAAAATAAGAGTGTAGCTGTAATTAATAAGAGAATAGAGAAGGTTAATGAGGAAGTAAATTCTAAAATTGTGGAAATGAGAATGGAACTAAATTAGGTAAGAAGTGTTTCACATGGTGGACTGTATCTAGCTGAAATGTTACTTGTCTGAATAATTAACAGAATATGCCCCAATTTTTAATTAAGGCTAAAATACCAGAATGACATTTTCACCAAGCAAGGTTCGCAGGAGAGCTTTTGTAAAGTTTGGAAGGTAGGAGACGAGATAATGGCAGAAGTAAAGTTGTGAGGACCGGGCGTGAGTCGTGCTTCGGTGGCTCAGATGGTAGAGCACTTGCCCGCGAAAGGCCAAGGTCCCGAGTTCGAGTCTCGGTCGGGCACACAGTTTTAATCTGCCATGAAGTTTCATATCAGCGCACACTCCGCTGCAGAGTGAAAATCTCATTCTGGAAAAATTCCCCAGGCTGTGGCTAAGCCATGTCTCCGCAGTATCCTTTCTTTCAGGAGTGCTAGTTCTGCTGGGTACGCAGAAGAGCTTCTGTAAAGTTTGTAAGGTAGGAGACGAGATACTGGCAGAAGTAAAACTGTGAGGACCGGGCGTGAGTCGTGCTTCGGTAGCTCAGATGGTAGAGCACTTACCCGCGAAAGGCAAAGGTCCCCAGTTCGAGTCTCGGTCGGGCGCACAGTTTTAATCTGCCAGGAAGTTTCAAGGCTAAAATACATTAACAATTAATTTTTTCTGTGTTAATAAACCCGTAAAGTAAGGAAGAAAAGGCGTGATTTAATGTAAGGAAGGTATTTTTTATTGTTGTTCTGCTAACGAATGTTCCAGAGCAACGTTTATCTATCGCATTTAGAAAGCAGTTGAAGGCAGTCGCCGTAATTTGTTTTCGGGTAATATAAAAGCAGGAGCTGTAAGCTGTCTCTCTCTCTCTCTCTCTCTCTTTCTCTCTCTCGCTCTCGCTCTCTCTCTGGTTCCTTTTCGGTGACTGTGTCACAAATGTAAGTGTCGCTCTGTAACGTTTGGCAAATAATTACGCTAATTTAATTTCAAAAGCCATGTTTTAAATAAGACTGTACTTTCCTTTTTCCGTACATCCACATATCAAATTATTGTGGTACATTTTAGAAATGATCCATGCTGCAGCGAAGGAGAGTTGCCGACGAATATTTTGGTGCCCACAGCCGAACGCTAGTAGTGTTCAAACGGTTATTACTTTATCAAACTTTCATTTCAGCGTCCCTGAGATATCTTTTACCGGTCTTTTCTGTCAGTATCCAGGCAATGTAATTACTCAAACTGCGTTATTTTTAGATTTGCCACTGGCCTCTACACAATGCCGTCAGTCAACGTTCTCGTCGGCCTGATGGGAATCTGATGCTGGTTGGCTAAATATGTAATTTCACAATCCACCAGTAAACATTTTCTATGCACAATTATATCACTTTACAATCTTGTCGCCCTAAAAGCAATAAATTTAATCTTACATTATTTTTTAAATACCAGTAGTATTAAACAGCGTAAATTCCTTTGTGAGCTGTAAGAAATTTTATGATTTTGAACCATATGGCACAGTGCACCCTCTTGATTTCATTAGAGAATTTAATAGATTGCCTGACGTATGGAGTGATAAAGAAAAACTTCTTTAAGACGATTTCTAAAAGGGGACACATGTCTATACAGCATATGTGGCTGAATCCTGTAGTTCATGGAAAGAACTCACGTCATTGTTGTTGAAGGAATATTGGTTTAAGGATAAACAACAAACTACACCTCGTGATTTTTGGTCAGGTGGAAGATATGATATTTGATAATGCACAATTAAAGTGTTTTGTCAGTATTAGATTAACAAATTAAAATATTTAGATAAGGAATTGGGCAGTGAAGCCGAACCTATGAGTTTAGAAAATATATTGCCAAAAAAGGTTAGGGAATTATCAGTGCCCAGTTCTAGAAGCAGTATTAATGAATTTTTGAATTATTTGGATAAGGTAGAAAGGGTAAAACCCTCTGCTGAGGGTAGAAGACATTTTGATGAGAGGAATCAGAATAGGGAGAGTATAATGAAAACAGGATGGAAAGGTTATACCCAGACAGAAGGAATGGGGGCCAAAGGAATAACTGGATAAATAATGGTAATATTGGACAAGTAGATGATTGTGGCCACTTAAACTAATGTTTGCGCCAGTCACAGTTCGAACCTGGGCAGGGCACAGGAGCCTATTTCCAGAAAGTGGACATATATATGGATAATAGAAATAAGGTAGGTAGACAGTATAAGTCAGGTTGTGTTATAAGTGAAATTCTTCCAAGTGATGAAAGTACTAAGGTAACGAAAGAAATTTGTATTATGAAGAAACCAATACATGAGGAGAGGAGTGCTATAACTGTTCAGCATGATTAATCAAGTTTTTGATGGTGGTGACAATGGCTATAGTTCTGGTTCATGTGAGAGTTCAGATAACAGTAAACCTCATAGTGAGTCAAGTAGTAATGAAGATGAAGATGATGACAAGTTGTTCGAGTTTGTGTTTTATGAGGAAAATAACATGATACATAAAGAAAAGATTAGGGAGGTAAGTGGACAAGGTAGGAAGAAAGAAAATGTAGAAGCTTATGGTGAATTAAATAATGAAGAAGAACGAGTTGCCTGTCACTTGTCTGTAACTATTAATAGATTTGGAGATCAACATCATAGTTTCTCTAGAGATAAGGTTAATTAAGAACAGAGTGAGAGTACTAATGAGGTACAGCATCCTGTAGTTGTGGCTAATGTGTAAGGTATATCTGTCAAGCGTTTGCTGGGCAGTAGTACTGAATTGAATGGCTTGTAACAGGTATTCTTTGAGTGTATTGAAGCCAAAGAAAGAGTAGTAGTAATGTCTGTATCTGGTATCCGAATTATATTGGAACTTGTAAAACGTCAATGAGTATTAAGCTTGAGGTATTACTGGTTGTAGAACTTGCTGGGCATCAGGTAGAATGTAAGTTTTTCGTGATACCTGATGTCACAATCGACTCCTGTTGGGGACCGAACTTTTGTGTAAATGAAATGTAAATATTGCTTTAGATAATGCTTAATTTTGTTTGATACGTACTGATAGTCTAATGATGTACATTTTTTGGAAAAAACACTGGTGCAACAGTACACGAGCAGTTAAACCTTCTATATTACCACAAAATGTTAGGGAATTATCAGTGCCCGGTCCTAGAAGCAGTATCAATGAATTTTTGAATTATCTAGCAATTGCAAACGACTCTGTTCATTCTGAAAAGGAAAGAATAAGAGTATAGATAAGGAAGGAGGTGAAGAAGTTGAAGGAATAATGACCAGTCGGAAATAGAATTTGGAAGAAGTATTGTTGCTGAACAGTAACATATTTTCAGACAAGAATGGACTAGTAAAAGTCTTTGAGTGTAAACTGAAATGAAAGAACATGGACCATTTTTTAAGAAACCACATGTTACACAGTATGCTAGTACATAAGCAGTAAGAATGGATATTAGAAAGATGTTAGAATGGAGGATGAGTAGGCACAGTAATCCCTTGGTAATGATAATAAAAATGAATTGAGGATTCAGGGTTTTCCTGTATGCCAGGAAACTGAATGAAATTATTTTGAAAGGGAGTGACAGACCATCAGATGCAGAAGAAATTTTACAAATATTCACTAGATGCAGATTTTTGATCTCTTTTGATGTAACTTGTGGGTATTTGAATATCAGCCCAGCACATAAATGTAGGCATTATGTAGCGTTTCTAAGTGAAGGTAAGTGCTCTTGATATTGTGTAGTGTAATGACTTTTGGGTTATATGTACCTATTTGTATGTTCATTATGGTAATTGATGAAGTGTTGGGAAATGAATTAATTAACAAAAACTCTTTGTGTTGATGCTAACTTGGTGGCTAATTACGACTGGTCAGAAAATTGCTAAATTTTAGATTAACTCTTGAAAGGTTTGTAGAAGGGGGGATAAAATTAAAATTAAATATATCTGAATTTGGTAAAAGAAAATTTCCTTTTTGGGTTACAAAATTGATGAATAGCATATACACCCTGATCTGGAAAAACTTACTGCTGGTGATGTTTTTCTGTGACCATGAAGTAAGAAGAAACTCAAAGCAATGTTAGGCCTTTTTTTATATTATCGAAAACTTGTGATGGATCAGTCTTTAGACCACCCTTGACTAGAAAATTTACTGAATTCCTCTAGCGTGGAATTGGAGTAAGGTGTGTGCTGAGGCTTTCAAAATTTAAAGAAAGAATTGGTCAAAAGCAAATTACTGTATCATCCATATTTTTCAATACCTTTCTGTATGAGCAATGACTCAAGTTTTTGTGGTCTGGGGGGTTAACATTTTTCAATTAGTATCAACTGAACAGGGAACTGAACACATGACCAGTGCATTTTCAAACATAAATTTATATGCACATGGAAAGAACTACTGTATTTCAGAACTAGAAGCTTTGAACATTATCTGCTAGGGCACAGAATTATGTAATATACAGGCGACAAAACCTTGAGTCTTATTGACCAGTGTAGACTGAAACTTCGCAAGTTAACAATTTGGGCCTCATATCTGCAACAGTTTGATTTAGAGCATAATTATATTGAAGAAAAGACTACATTACAGCTGATGTTCCTTGTAGGATGCCATCAGGTGGAAAAGATAGTGACCATCCTGAGGACGCTGTGGATCACATCAGGTTGTTTAGAGTGCTAGGGGTAAAGGAAAAAGAGCAATTTAAGAAAAGTTGTAAACAAATGGGAAGGAAAAGAACAAAATTCCAAATTTGAGGGTAGTCAAACAATATTGCGACTCCAAGAACGAACCAAAACTAAAATAGTACTATATGATATACTCGTACAAAGATATACTATTTAGAAGGAAAACTTTGGACCAACAGGAGTGGAAGTTTTGCTTCCCAGAGCAGCACGTAGAAAAGTTGATTGACTGTCTTCATGATATCTATGGACGTTATTGGATGAGGAAGTTTGCAGGTAAGTTTCAGAAGACTAGCTTTTAACAGTGTGTGGAGGAGAGTTGACACAGATTGGAAGGGTGTGATAAACGTCAAAGGGTAAAGACCACTAGTGCATCATCTAAAGGGTCAACGAACTTGGGGAACGAATCGCTGTGGACCTTCTGCGCCCACACTCGGTGTTCACGGCGCATTCCGACATACTTTTGTGGTACTAGACACTTTCTCCGAGCATGTAATGTTGTACCCAGTCATAAGAGCTACCACCAGAACCATGGTTGAGAAATTAGAGACTATTTACTTTCATAGTGTGGGGGTATCCAAATCAATATTGCCAGACAATGGGCCACACTATATTTCAGAAAGATTCATGCATTGTATTGGGCTGTATAAAAATAAACATATCAAAATTTCAACATACTTTCCACAAGGTCGTATGAGTGAGCCAATGATGAAGGAAATCAGTAGAATATGTAGAACCTGTTTTAGCAGTTCATTTGGTATGGGATGGCCAAACTGCTAAATATCAGCAGTTTGAAAATATTATCAATAACTTACTGGATGAGTCTACAGGGTTTGCTCCCTTTGAGCTCATATTTGGTGAAAGACCTACACAGATTATGAGAGAGGAAATGGAATTCCTAGCAATTATTGATGTAGCCTAGGACAAAAATGTTAGGCTGCCAACATAGGTGAAGAAGAAAAAAGCGTTAGGCACAAAGAGAAGGGATTACTTGAATGTTGCACTGACTATATTCAAGGCTGTGGCCTTGGTCCTTGTTAAGGCGGAAGAGAAATCGAACAGGGTAAATGACGAAGCCAAGAAGTTTTTGCATGTATATCACAGACCATCTAAAGTAGTAAGAATTTCCCATAATGTGCATATGAGTTAGGTTGCATGAATTCTGATAGAATTTTTGGATTGGTTTTTGGACCATATATATAGACATTAAGGAGTGTGAATGTGGATTTAGGCAAGAGAGAATATTTTTTGGAATTAGGCAACTTGAATTTGGCTGTTAGACTAGAAAACATACTGAAACGTGAATAGGGAACTTAAGTATGGAATCTGCTGACGTTTTGCGATTGGTTCCTTACCCTAGCTGAGTGCTTCTGTTCTTTTTCTTGGGGACACTAAACTGTATCATCATCGTGTTTTTGCATTTCTACCTTTTTTCTTTCCATCTTTGTCTGCCCAGGGATCAGCTGCAAAAATTTGGTGTTACATAGCTACAGTAACAGCAGTTGTGCTCCACACAGTTAGGGATTTAGGTAGCCAAAAATCAGGGGTTCTGCTACTCAAAAGTCGGGGCTTTGTCCCCAACAGTTAGCTGTCTTCTAGTATAGTTGCAAAGTCACTCGTTTGGCAAATACTCTGTCGTGCACTTATTTGCAGTTTGTGTTCTAAGAACAATCGTTGTGATCTTTTTATTTTTCTTTATTAAATTTGCCTCCATTAAGTAACTGTCATGCTCTGTTTTCCATTGCTTACCTTGTCTCATTTGTTCAGGAACAGATCTAATTTTTTTATAAATTTTTTTGTGGCATACTTCGATATACAGTGGATAGAATATTCATTACACTTTGATACAATTAGAAAATTTTGATAGAAAATTGAGTGATAAGGATTTGCTCTATGGAGCGTTGATAGTGGAGTAAGGTTTGTAGTAATCAGTGAGCACATATTATGCAAAGAACTGGTATAGCAACAGTAATTCAAGGAGAGAATAACATCTAGAGCAGTGGTTAACATCTGAGATAATTACCCCCTGAGGGTTAAAATGAAATTTTCTTTGGGGTAAAAACAAAAGAATTCGATTGTGTTATGGTTACAAAATTAAATTATTTTATAAATATCATTATTATTATCACTATTTCTTAAGACTGTAATGCTGATTACGAAGTTACAAGTCTCCTTATCTGTTTTTCAAACATGGACCTTAAGCTGTGCCACAATCTGGTTGAGGTTAAAGCATATGAAACGAATGTATGAACATCTTCTACTCATATAGTTCACTTTTTACACACGACATTTTTACTTTGTACCATGCATCTATGACAGGAAAATTAAGATATATACTTCACATATGTTTTAACATGTTATCAAAATGCCTTCTGTGAGTTGTAGGTAGTTCCCACAATGGACCACAAATTGCTTCATTATTCATATAGCAACAGATAATCCACCTAACTGACTGCACAATACAACAGAAACTGTGTAATGGTTACTAAATTGCTACACGACTTTCACATTGTTATTATTATTGGTAGTAATTGTAAGACATAAAGATCTGGCAGCCGAAGCTCTTCGAGTTTCTACCAGTTCGTGAGTAAGGAGTCTGGCAATTATGTAATATACAGACAGTAAGTGTAGTGCACCCAGTTTGATTCGGTTGCTTTTAAATGGTGGTGTAGAGTGTGAGTCAAACAAGAGTCTCTAGGGAGTGGTGTGGTGCAGAGGATGCATATTTTGCAATGGGTGTCTATCCTCAATAAGGATAGCTAGTTTTCTTATATGAAGAGGAGTTATAGGCAGCACTAGTGGTGCACTGCTAAGTGTTTCATCATACTATAAAGAAAGGTATTTAGAAATAAGCAGAATAATTAGACCAAGATATAATAAAACACCTAGAGAAACTATCTTTCGTGATTCTAAAAATAATGGCAGCAAAATATAATATTTTTGGTCTGAAACTTAGATAGGTACTGATCTTGATGATGTTAGTGGTGGGGGGTATCTGATTGCATTCAGGGTTAATGGCTTCAGAAAGAACAACAAACACGGATCTAGAGTATATTTGTAGTATTAAATGAAAATTTTATTCTCAGAGTAAATATCTATGAAAGTTAATCTTTGTCAAAGTATGTCATAATATAGATTTCTTAAGATTTAGTGAATAGAAAAAGAAAGTTTGTGAGAGAGTGGTTGCCTATGATAGTGTTTAGGAGGTAGTGAGAGACATGGAGTTTGTTACGTCTTTTAGATCAAAATGATGACTAACATGTTCATGTACAATTAGCTAATGAAGTGGAAAATTATCAGTGTCTGCCCAGTGATGAATAATGAAGTTTTTGTGATTAACATTTTTGTAAGTTACAGAAGAGTGTCATTTTTTGGAGTATTTTGTCAAGAAGAAATGCAGGTATTTTCTTTCTCAGTTAATAACATCAGGTAATAATTACGTAAAGTGATATATAATGAGGTAATTAAGTAATGAAATAATAATGAAATGATGAATATGAGATAATCAATTGACAATTAATGAAATAGCAATGTGGAAAAATGGTGACTGTAATAAGAAGAAAATATGTGGGGAGGAACCCTGTTTTGCTCTGGAATCATTTTAGTGGATGCTGTCCTGTCGTTAACAATATCTGTAAATAATGTATATGATTTGAACTGACAAACATGTGAATTTTAAAGGTGACTTGCAAACAGAAATAGAGGATTGTAGGTTAGAACATCTCGGTGAGCCAGACAACATGCAAGTAAACAATGTAGCATGTGTGGCCCTAGGACTTGGGTAATTTGCTGAATTTTCTTGGGAAGTAAGAACATTATTTTGCTACCATTGTAAATATCTTGCTGGGAGTAGTTCTTTGCTGTGCTGGTAATGAATATGAGTGGAGATAAAAATAATTTTTACTTGAAAAATGATAAATTTTTGCTAAGGAAGCGACAATGACTACAAAAATGGCTAAGGATATGAATTCACTAAATGTATTTGACACTTATTTTGAAAAATAATAATTGGGCATTCAAAAAGTTTACTGAGGAAATTTGACTTTCAAGTTTAATAAAGTAAGATGAGTAATTAACTTAAAGTATGGATTAATAGTAAACAATTTCCATTCCCTTTCGGTGAATCTATGTAAATACGTAACAATTTTAGCGGTACTTAACATATATTTGAAAATGTGAGCAGAACTAGTTTTTTGGTTCACGACTCGTTTCATATTTTTACTACAGGTGTAAAATTTTTGAACTAGTTGTCATAAATATAGTTTGTGCTGCAGTATTCTATGATTATGTACTGATCAGACATGTGTTATCTTGCACAGTGTAAGGCTATAGGTTACTGAAGTTTTTCTTACAGGTGCAAATGTCATTATGTCAGTGTACTAATGGTAGCTTTTGTTAGTCTCTGTTTTCCAAATCTGTTGACTATGAGGACCTGCCTGCAGAGAGTAGGATGGGGATAGACTATGGAACAGCCAGTTGAGCCTGTTAGTGTAGAAGCTACATAAGTTCTAAGTGAGAGAGGCAACAGTTACAAGACTGACTGAGTTGTTCATTTTAGATGTAACGGTTTTTTTCTATATTTTTTAGTAAGCCAATAGAGAGAACTTGAAATTCATATCTGAAAGTGACTGATTAATTTGTAAATATGTCCGTGAATTGAACCTGACGTTTTGTACTGCAAGGTATGTTTGCATGTGTACAACAATTTTTGTGCTTTATGTACTTGTTTGCAATGTTAATGTGTGGCCAGCCAGTGACATTAGGAATTTTATGTGTGGATGTGATTTATAAAAAAAAATAGTTAATTATATATTTTGAATATGTTTCTTGATTATCTTTAACTGTTGGTTAATTGACCCTTGGACTTTCTGCTGAGCTATTTTCTATATCTCTCAACTCTATCCACTGGTGGGGGTGATGGGACGAAGCAACTTGAGTATCCACTTTCATCTGTTATATTTTTCTGCCTCCCAATATTTTGTAAATTTTTTTCCTAAACTATGATAACGACAGTATCGTGGTGTGCCTAGTATCAAGTGAGTGTGTAGTTGATTCAGAATTGTAAATAAAGATGATCTAACTGAATTTCATTACTTATGAAATAATGTTAGTAGAGAAAGTTAATACAATACTATATTGCATCTTTAGTGAGGTGTAGAAAACATAGTTTGGCATATTAACGCCTATACATGAAAGTACATATCTGCAAAATTTCCATAAGGTACTTAAAATTGTTTGAAACTAATTATCTTCCGAATTAATTAACGTTAAAGCTTTAGGTCATTCCTAAATTCTGTTACAAATTATGTCAAAATTATTGCTAGATCCTGAACTTTGGCATTGTAATTTGTTGATGTATTTCTTTTGTGTTCCATTTAGCGTGCAACGCTTTTTAATTAACTTACTAATTTGAAACTTAAGTATTTTGGTGGTCATAAAATGTTTTATTTAAGATTCTAACGTACACTCTCTGTTATGTCATTATTGTTTTGTGTTATTGTAGTTGTAGAGATATGAAATTATTGTAGCGGTTAGCTTAGTCAGCCGTACTTCGGAATTTTTGACGTTAAATGGAGCCTGAAACTTGCGTAATAAATACTTCGCGTGAAGTGCGATTTGCAGCATAAACAAAAATTAATTGCGGAGCAACAAGTGGACATCACCGTGCAAGACACTTTTCAGAATATTCTGAAGAAGACAGAAGGGTGCTGAAAGTTTGTTCCGCACCTCTTGACACCCGAACAAAAACAACGATGCGTGGGCGTCCAGCCCGACGACGAGGCTATGGTTGTTTTGGTGGTGTATTAAGTACCACTTTGCTGTGCCCGTTTGACTTCAGAATGCGCTAGGGAATTCCGTGAGGATGAGTGATTGAGATCGGAGTTGATTTAAGTGGGTAAGATAGCGTTTGGCGTTTTATGTATACGTTATTGGCCCCTAAAGAGGCCCCGGCCGCGGTGGCCGTGCGGTCCTGGCGCTACAGTCCGGAACCGCGGGACTGCTACGGTCGCAGTTTCGAATCCTGCCTCGGGCATGGGTGTGTGTAGTGTCCTTAGGTTACTTAGGTTTAAGTAGTTCTACGTTCTAGGGGACTTATGACCTAAGATGTTGAGTCCCATAGCGCTCAGAGCCATTTGAACCATTTTGAACCTAAAGAGGCGTGTAAGCTTAATTTTGGGCGTTTGTGACAAGCTTCTGATGGTTCGTGCCCTAAATTTTGAATGAGAACGTGGGGGCAAATTTTGTGTTGTTTCGGCAAATTTTGTGGCTTCGTCTTGAATACGTTTGTAAGACTGGAGCGTCGCGATTTAAGTCCACATCGTTGACAGTACTTTTGTGGAGGAAAACACCACGGCCGACGTGAGAGTGTGATCAATATAATAGGTAGAATTATGCCCTTATATATTTACGAGCTCATTTGTTCACGAAGGTTTCGTAATTTGAGAAGTTGTTTGACACTGCAGTAACTGCTATTACCGATTTGGATCGCTGCATTATGTGTTATATGAATATCACAGGCACATATTTTAATTCTTGTACTTCGGCGACGGTTGCTGACTGACTGTGTTTGGATACATTCCTGTTTACTACTTTTCGGAAGAACGGCGGTTCAGAATGCCTTCCAGGCAGCAGGCTTAAATTTTCTGTGGTTTCAGCCCCTTAAGAAGAATACAGAATGATTCCCTTGAAATAGAGTTCAGAGTTGTAAGGCATCCGTGATCACACAGAACATAGATATTAGTATTCGACACCCAGAGCTATAGCAGACAGGAGTCGATTATCGAGCGCTGCAGGAGGCAGTGAGATTAGTGTCGAGTGAAAGAAATACTTGGAAAACGGGCAAAAAGTACAAAATGGCGGTCGAACTCAGTACAGTGTCTATGGCGGATGTGCCGAGTGAGGAGTAAATTGTAAGTTCACCGGATATGTTGGCCAGCCAGAACCGTGGATTGCAGTGAGGACTGTTGTGAATGTTAACCTTCATCATAGCATGTGACGAAGTACTTAAAATCAGCAACCAATAAATGATATAACCGTAATTAAACGTGTAAGGCGAAGGCAGCAACTTTCTCAGAATTTGTGTGTTAATAGAAAATACATATTAGTTTGTATGTCGCAACCTTTGTGGTCTTTGATAATAGAAAACTTTCAATCATTAACTATTACGTCTCAGAACAGCCGCACTCTGTTGAAATACCCCCGAAACCACAGCAGAATAACCGATGGCTTTTCATCCATTAAGCACACGGTCATATATTCATAATAATTAACTGTTTTGTGGCTTCGGTAAATCAGACAAAACCCAATAAAGGATATAACGGGGGTGTTTCACCTTGGTTCCCGTGCCAAGGACAGCTGCCATCTTCTGATCCGAACAATGGTTTACTAAGCACCATTTTTGATTTCAGTGGTAAGTAAAGGACGATTTTAGTGCAAGAACAATGAGGTATTGTCGTTACCGTGTCTAAAATTAGAGTATTTCAACTATAAACAGTGTAATATAACGTATTTATGGTGAAATAAGAAATCGCAGGATCGAAGCACTTTATTTTGACAATACAGAGCAAAGGTGACTGACATACTGTAAACAATTTGTTTTTACAAGTTTAAGTGACAAGAGAAGTGTTAATAAACAATATATTGAAGTACGGGCACGAAAACCCACGTGAATTACTATAAAATTCATACTCCAAAAAGACGCGTTTGTGCGCAATCGCGAGTGAACCAGCAAAATTTCCCTTACGAAAGTATCAGGAGCATGTTATCAAGTGGGTTTGTAACTGAAATTACCTTTTGAACCGTGTAAATCGCTCAATTTAATGTGGATCCATAAACTGTTACCGCATTTGCGAGTGTTAACTGTCGCGTAATTGTTGGATGGAGTCACCCAGACTCTGTGAGTGGCTAGAGAAAGCATTTGAAGTAGTGAAGCAGTTCTACACGCCTTTACACCAAAGATTTGGATAGCTGAAGTGTACCACACTGGACGGTGACTACAGTGGAGCCAATTGGCTAAATTAGAAGCAATGGCGACGCTGAGGTCGACATCTAGTGGCGAATCGCCAAAGTATATGACGCCTTCGCCACCCACCCGCCGATCATCGAAATGTCAAAACATCGCGACTTCGACGAGCGTCGAGGGGTAAGTGAAGACGATCTGCTGTCGCGATATTTAACAGTATTCCACTATCTTTAGAGTACGGAAGGAACTTAAAATTATACTTTGCAATTGTGGAATTTATAAAAACAATATATTTATCTTTTTTTTTGCGAATTTGCTCTCAAGCATGGTATGTTTATATGAAAGTGTTTTTATGCTGTACAGCACAGAATAGTGCCTCATTCGCATTATTTATTGCAAATTACAGGTTTATATGTCTTCTAAGTTGTTGGGTGTATATTACTTCGAGATTTTATGTATAAATGCAGTCATTGATGTTTGATCTGGGTAGGCTTCTGTAATTTATAGTGTTCAGTGGGGAGGTCGGTTTTGCCAATCTGGATTAACCTAATACAGTGAAGGATTATTTAACTATTAGCAAATTAGTGAGTGCTTGGGTTACTAGGAGGTTATTTTATTTTATTTGTCTGTGCATAGTGAATAGTTGAGAATGGATCCTGAACTAAAAGAAAAGGTTGTGGAGGATATAGTTAGAAAAATGGAGATATTGCAGGAGGACAACGATGAGTCGGAATCGGTAGTAGTGGAACGTCGGTGGATAGCCCATTTTGTCATTCAACTGGTTACTCCAAGACACTGGTAAAACCAATTAGAAGGGAACTGAGTCTAGAGGAAGGAGGGCAGTGGATTCGGATGATGGTGGACTTGGCATCATAGAGAGAGCAAATAGTCAATACAACAGTCCTCTATTTGTGGTAGATAAGAAGGATGGGAATATAAGAATAGTTTCGGATGCACACATGATAAACAGGATCAATAAGCCAGAGCGAGACAAACTGGAGACGATAAAGGAGCTAATCCAAAAATTGCAAGGCTCAGAGATACTGAGTAGTATTGATTTGCCTGATGGTTACTGGCAGGTATCGTTGGCCCCTGAGTCTTGCCAGTACACAGCTTTTACATATGCTGGTAGGAGCTACCAGTTTAGGGTTTTGCCATTCGGGATTAATATATCTGTTTCGGAATTTATTCGAGCACTGGATAAAATTTTAGGTGAGGAGCTGCTTAAGAAAGCCACTGTCTATGTAGATTATGTATTGATAGTGAAACATGGGAAGAGCATTTGGACAAATTAGATGCCATATTAGAGGCATTTGAGGCTGTGGGAGTGACAGCAAACCTAGATAAGTCAGAGTTTGGCAAATCGCCGATAAAAGTTTTGGGCCACATAGTTTCAGAGAATGGTATGTACCCTGACCAATGCAAATTGGAGACAATTAGGTAGTTTCCGGTGGCAAGTAGTAAGAAACAATTGAGACCATTATTTAGAGTCTGCGAATTCTACAGGAAATTCATAAAGGAGCTAGTTCTAAATGCACCAATTTGAGAAAACTGATTAAGGTGAATATGTCATGGCATTGGAATGAGGAATGTCAATAGGAGTTTAAAGAAACCCTATGCAATTCAGAGATACTTTGCCATTTGGACTTTACTAATACATCTATTTGCGGGCAGACAGCTCGGAATACGGATTGGTCATACATTTATACCAAGTGGATAAAAATGGGGAGGACGAGATCATAAAAACTATAGCCTTTGGTAGCAGAAGCCTGAATGCATGAGAAAGACAATATTCTCTTACAGGAATCACTTGCAATAGTTTGGGGCTTCCATCGATTCCGTTACTACTTAGCAGGAAGACATGTGAAAGGGGTCACAGACCACAATGCCCTGACATTTTTAACAACCAGTAAACTGAGGCACGGTCGCTTAATAAAACAGGCCCTTGCCCTGCAAGACTATGACTTTGAAGCAATATACAAACCTGGTAAAACCAACACAATACCGGATGCACTATTAAGATTGCCACTTGATTCATGGGGAATAGCGATGAGCAGAAAGCAAGGTGAAGAAGTTGGGATTGACTTAATAAAGGGAGTGCAACATGAAGAGTTCATAAGGAGGTTCCTGAGAAAGGTGCATTGGGAACAGAATGAGGATGACAGACTGAAGTTGATTAAGAGCAAGTACAGGTGTCCTGGAGAAGACAAGATCTGCATGTATTATTATATCCTCAATGGGTTACTGTACCAAAGGAACAATGGAAACGAAGAAAATTGGAAACTGTGTATACTGGAGCATGTAGTGGACAAGTTGATCTGATATCACATTATAGTAATGCTCATTATGGACTCAAGAAAAGTCTCGAGAAATTGAAATTAGATTGTGCTTCCATTAACATGGGGAGACACATACGTAAATTATTAAGTACTTGTGACACTTGTCAGAAGTCTAAGACCAGCACAGAAAAACATAAAGGTTATATGCATCCCATAGCACCAGTGGCAGTTAAAGATATCATAGCTGTAGATTTATTTGGACCCTTGCCTGCAGCATGGAGGAACTATACACAGATTGTAGTTGCTGTAGAATTAATTTCAAAATTTGTAAAGTATCCAGTGAAGAAAGCCACCAGCAAAACTATCATAAATAAATTGGAAAAGGACTATTTCAGCAGTGTATGTGTACTGAAACGGATTCTGAGTGATAATGGGTTACAATTTCTATCCAAGGAATGGAGAGAAATGCTAGATGGGCATAAGATAGAACCAATAGCCACCTCAATACACAAACCGGCCTCCAACCCGACCGACGATCTATGAAGGAATTAAATCGTTTATGTAGGACATACTGTCACAGCAAGCACGAGTCATGGAAGGAGTACCTGGGGGAATTTGAACGTGTCAGGAATCATCTCCCACATGACTCCATGGGATTTAAGCTGTGTGAGATCTTACTTAATGAACGACGTGATAGTGTGTTTCGTGAGCTATTTGATTGTCCAACTGGAAATGATATAACATGGGAGAAGAAATTAGAGTTAGTGGAACTCAGTATGAAAGAGAAAGCAAAGAGGAGACAGGATAGATATGATAAATTGGCAAATCCAATATCTTACCTAGTGGGGGATCTAGTGCTAGTAAAAGTGCATGCCCCAAATCAAAGCAAATAAATTCTGAGATACATAAATTTAACCATGTTTATAAAGGACCAAATAGGATCACAAAAATTGATCACCTGAACACAGTTGAACTGGAATATGTGCAAACAAAAAGAGCTCATGGTAAGGAACACGTTGAAAACATAAAAAGATACTATCCACGTGAGGATAAGGGCAACCCAGATAATGGAATAGAGCCAGAGGAGGTGTAGGGAGTCAGCAAGTCTTTAGATGGTATACCTGGTATGCTCCCAGCTGGGTGAGACTTTACATCTTATTTAAAGTTTCACTCTTCTACCATCTTTCTCTATCCTTAGGTTAAGAAAGTTAGTGAGTAGTAGTTAAAATAGCTAGTAGTCGCCCAAATAATTCAGTCAGGAAGCATGTAGCAAAGTTATAGTTGACCTACAATGAGGCAAAGTGGTTGCTGTTGATGCAGAGTGTGAGATGTCGGAGAATCAATGAGTTAAAAATCAGTTTAGTGTCAGTATAGTGCAGAATTAATAGTGCGAGAAATAATAAATTGAGAACCAGATCAGAAAGTCAATGTTTATAAAATGTGGTGGGAAGCTAATTGGTGAAACAAGAGTTTGTGTAATGTTATAGAGTTGTTTTATGAGGCACGAAAAGGTCAGGCAATTGTAAGAGAATTTAAGTAATGTATCAGCTTGTAAATAGGAAGGCATATAGAGAAACAAATACATGATGAGATACTTGTTCGAATAAATGATGTGAAATATGATGTACGGAGTGACCATTGGCCAAGGAGCCTTGGGTAGAATTTTTATGTAGCTATTGTAGTGAATATGGAGGGTTTATGTAGGATATATATATATATATATATATATATATATATATATATATATATATATATATATACATATATGTATGTATGTATGTATGTATATTTGCAGTTAAAGTTGCTGTTAATTTGAGGGAGTTATGTGTAATGAGGCGTACTGAATATGAAGATGTTCGAAGAATGTCATTTTGCACACAAGCAACATCCGTTTGTAGGTATTTGTAAGTGTACATGGTGATATAAAGTATGCTGATAAAACAGAAAGTGTAACTCATGAGTAATGTGTAATTCATGAATCCAGTTACCTATCAGAGTCAATTATGGTTATGCTTAGGTCGAGCTTTAGAAGTAGAATTCGACACTGGGTAATGAATAATAAATATCCATATAGCAGATTTAGATTAATGTCAATATAAGGGGAAGTATTGTACCTCTCATCTGAACATTACTGATAACAATTCACATATGGCAGTATAAATGGCAAAATGAAATGATCAGTAATTTAAAATTTGTCATTGGGCGGCCACATTAGCTATAGTGATGCAAATAGTTATGTAAGACAGATGTAGTACAATAATGGAGCATTTAAGATTATTGAATCAATCTGTAGAGGTATGAGGAATTGTAAAAGAAAATTGCATGAGTCAAGGTATAAATGCTATATTTTGTTCTCATACTCAATTTGGCTTGTGTGAAAGACTCAAATGAATAAGTTGTGAATTTCTTCCTTAACTTTCGTGTGTGCTGACCAAGTGAGTTATAAGTTAGAGTGATAGTAGTATGGACAACAAGAACCCCGCGGAAAGGACGGCATACCAAAGGGGTAGCTGTTATTCCACTAGTTTCTTTCTTGTCTTTGTTGTAGCCAGTTATAAAAGATTATACAGTAACAAATATCTAGTAATGGCCCATAAATACTTTTGAAAGTGAAGATTTTTGGTAATTGAATGTAAGACAAAGTTTGTAAATATATTCACCATGCTATCTTAATTATGATAGATTAGTATTGTATGGTGTTCCTGTAGGGGCACTTTTCTACTGGAGTATGTGAACCAGAATATGATGTTCCTCATCTTCATTTATATGCTGTGTGATAATCTTTTACTATTATTCTTTTTCACCTGTGGCTGCAAAGAAGGTTTTTAGGTCGGGGATGTAAGGGATCTGTGATCCCATGATCATAGATATTAGTATCCGACACCCAGGTAGATAGCAGACACGGCTCAATTATCGAGCGCTACAGAAGGCAGTGAGATTAGTGTCGAGTAGAAGCAGTACAGGGAGGACTGACAAAAATTAAAAAATGGCGGTCGACCTGTGTTCGGTGTCGATGGCAGATGTGCTGAGTGAGGAGAAAATTGTAAATTTACCGGAGTGTGACAAATGAGCGCGTCCCCTTATAGTCATGGGCTCGACCCTCATCAGTACCGATTCGCGAGTGATACAAAACCAAAAGTGACAAGTGCCGAGTTGCGTGTTTCGCATCAAACGCGTTGGCCCGCAACAACCATGGATTGCAGTGAGGATTGTTGTGAATGTTAACCACGAGGTACATAACATCAACAACCAATAAAAGATATAACCGTAACCAAACGTGTAAGGCGAAGGTAGCAACTACCTCAGAATTTGTGTGTTAATAGAAAATACATATCGGTTTGTATATTGCAACGTTTGTGGTCTTTGATAATAGAAAAACTTTCAATCATTAACTGTTACGTCTCATAACAGCCGCACTCTGTTGAAATACCCACGACAGCAAAAAAACCTATGGCCCTTCATCCATTAAGCACACGGTCATATATTCACAATAATTAACTGTTTGGCGGCTTCGGTAAATCACACAAAACCCAATAAAGCACATAACGGGGGGTGTTCCAGAGTTCAGTCCCCATACTTCCACGATACCATCTCGTTCTCCATTCATTACGATATCGTCGTCCAAGGGAGGTTATGCGCTGATATTCCTCCCAACTTAAAGTTTGCTTCGATAACTGATAATTTTGCGTATTTTACCCTTAATGGAAATACATATTTGTTTCAACTCTCATTAGCACTCGTTTCGGCGGTACATGCACTATGTGATCAAATATACTAGGATGTAATGCGGAACAAACATTTAATGCGAAACCGACGACTACAAGTCATCAGTGGAGGACCCGCCAGCGATTGCGAACGTGGGCTAGTCATCGAATGTCACCTGAGTAACAAATCCACCCAGCAAAATTCAGCCACTCTAATGCTGCCTTTGAACTGTTGGTGTTGCGAATCTGAAGTGGAAGGAACAACCGCAGCTAACCAAGTCCAGTCAGACATCGTGTACTGACAGACTGCGATGCTAGAGCGCTTGAAATAAGTAGGAGGAATCACACCTGTCCTCCGTACTTCTATCAGCAGGCCAGGGAGCACAGTGACTGAGCGTGGGGAGAACAGGGTACAGTGGGCGAACAGCTCCTTATGGAATACTTTTCTTTAGTCAGTGCTAAACGACGATTAATGTGGTTTAAAAGCGACGATAATTGACAGTAGATGACTCAGAATGAGAGACTTGGAGAGAATGGCAACCTGCTCTCACGTGTAATGCCACTACTGTAATGTGGAGCAGATGGTGTTACGATGTGGAGCTTTTTCCGTGGTTAGAATGTGGCCCCCATACCACGCTTAATGAAATGCTATAAGTGGAAGGGAGTGAACTCGTTTTGATGCACTGTGTACTGTACACGATGGAGGAGCCTTTGTACGAGGGTTGTTTTTTAAGTAAGGGCCGTTCGCGCGTATAGTCCCGTAGTTCGCGCGGACTCTGCAACAAGACACCGCGCCATTTGCCGGCATTCTTCCCGTTCACACTGATGCAAGTTGCAGCTCTGTAGCTGATGTGTACGCATCGCTGTACTACTTTATAATGTTTACGATTATTGAGTCGCCCGCCGCGTGTGAGATACAGTCAGTGATACGATTTTTGACCGCGAGAAGCCTATCAGCTGCAGAAATTCATCGTCAGTTAACAGAAGTTCATGGCTTCAATGCAATGAGTGAAGGTAAAGGGCGTCAATTGGTTAGAGTTTAAAAATGGCCGTTAAAACATACATGACGAAGAACGCTCAGGCCGGCCCCCTGTGATCACTGATGATTTGGTGGCTGCAGTCGAAACAAAGATTCGTGAGGACAGAAGATTCACAATTTCCACTCTTTCTTTGGAATTTTCACATGTTTCAAGATCGGTTTTGTACAAAATTGTGTCTGAAAACCTATACTTTAAGAAACTGTGTTCTCGGTGGGTACCCAGACTCCTCACAGAGGACCACAAAGGGAAGAGATTTGCCACTTCATTGGACTTTTTAATTCGTTACGAGGAAGAAGGGGATGACATGTTGAGTCAAATTGTCACTGGAGATGAAACATGGGTATCCCATATCACTCCCGAAAGCAAGCGACAATCGATGGAATGGCGACACACAACCTCACCCGTCAGGGTCAAAGCCAAACAGACGCTGCCAAAGCGCAAGATTATGGCAACTGTGTTCTGGGACCGGCGCGGTGTTTTGCTAGTGGACTTTATGCCACGAGGATCGACAATCAACTCAGATGCCTACTGCGCAACTCTAAAGAAGCTCCGCAGAGCAATTCAAAACAAAAGGCGCGGCATGCTGACAAAAGGAGTTTTGCTCCTGCACGATAACGCTAGCCCTCACACCTGTCAAAAGACTCGAGATTTGATTGATTCTTTTGACTGGGAAGTTTTGGACCATGCACCATACAGCCTCGACCTTGCTCCTAGCGATTTTCACCTTTTCCGGTACCTGAAACACCATCTTGGCGGGCAGCGCTTCAATGACGACGATGAAGTGAAAGCGGCCGTGAACTCTTGGCTGTCGGAGCAGGCGGCCGAATTCTTTGAAGAGGGAATTAAAAATTGTACGGTATGGCAAGTGCTTAAATAAACAAGGCAACTATGTAGAGAAATAGGTAAAAGTGTGTAGAATCAGAAAATAAAAGTTTTTGTACGAAAGTATTTGTATCTTTTTTTAAAAACAAAAACGGCCCTTTCTTAAAAAAAGAACCCTCGTATCAGCATGAGAATGCACCCTGTCACACAGCGGCATATGTGATGGAGTGTTCTATGGACAATAACATTCCTCTGAAATTGAATACCCAGCCCAAATTCCCGACCTGAAGACCATGTCGACCTCAGTCCACACTCCTGCGCTAACGTCTATGCATTCTCTGGTTTCGGCTATTGAGGGAGAATGGGATACCATTCCTTCCCAGACATTCTGACACACTTTTGCAAGTTTCCCAAGAAAAGTTTGAATAGCGTTAAGCCATTTCGGGTGCTCAGTTTTCATTCATCTTGATATGTGAATTCATTTAACGTAATTGAAATTATGCAAACCTTAGCAAACACATTTTTGCTATTGAATAAAACTATAACAATTATTTCACTTCCTTTCCTATACTGCACTACAAGTAACCTAGCGCAAGCTGTTAAAATAATTTCTTTTAGTGTATTCTCAAGCTGTGGCACGCTACACTTCATGAGGTAGGACATTCGGAGTGAAATGCCTGTGGAGCGGAATGCCGCAGATAAGACACCAAATGTGAGAACTGACAGTGGCCGATACAGGTAAAGATGGCGGGGGTGTTCCTGCATTAAAGCTGACGAGCAGACATAGGCCCATCATCACCAACACTGCAGTGTCAGTCACTTTCGAACAATATAAGCTAAGGCCGCAGATAAAGGCGCTGTCCAACTGAGGACAGGTGATTTTCTGACCTGTCCCCTGTTACAGTCCGGTGCCCTGAGAGCTTTAGTTCTGAAACAAAGAATTTTGCGAAGAAGGGGGTGGGAGTCGGGCCTTTGTCACAGAAACATTAGATAAATGTCTCTTGGCCATCCTAACATACACACAAACAGGACTCTAAAAAGGAAAAAAATGGCTCTTAGGTGGCCAGGAGGCTGTTTACATGAAATGAAATTACATTTTTGACTTATCTATTTTCCCATGGCTAGATGAGATAAAAAAGGCAATTGATTCGTGGACGTCAGTATAAAGTGGGGCTTTAGCGAACATTTTTGGGGATTGAGGTCGGAAAACGAGCTTACTGGATTTCATATTTTTCTGATTTCCGGTGGGAGATTTTTAATAACAAAAAAGTTTGCCACTGGCTTACAAAATATAACTTTTTAAGGATTGGTAGACAAAGTTCTGCAGGTGCGAAACACAGACATCATAATAACTCCTAAACAACTGGGACTTGGGCTTCAGACACAAGACGTGAAGCGGATGGCTTCTTAGGCAGTACTAGACGGTTGGTGTCACTCTCATCGGGGACGGCAGACTTAAAAGGCAGTTCTCCTCTGCAGTGGAGATTGACGGAATTCACTGCTCGAGTTCACAGTAGAGCACTTCCAGGTGCACATCTGATGGCAGCCAGCCTCGCCGTCAGCGGTCTGCTCACGGTACATCAGCAAGCATAGTGGGAGTAACTTGCAGCTCTGGCAGGTTAAGACAAGTGGAACTTAGGAATACATCGTCGTCAGTTAGCCTGTTCGGCGGTTCTGTCACGGTCATATGGATAACTTCAATTTCTCTTTCGAGTCACACAATCACTCTTATTAATCCACAGGCATGCTACAGTAAATTCATTAGGGATATGAGATAGTGTTTAGCAAATTCTAACTCCTCAACATTTAACTTTGCCTACAGCTATTTAAATTATCTCAATTTCACATTAATCACTATTTAATTATGGAACAAGTAACTTCGTATTATATCTTTTTCAGTTTTTGTATGTTTAAACTTTCACAAATCATGCCTTTGATATAAGTGATAATGAATAAAAGAACTGTGAGTACCGTAACTAGCCGCGCGGTCTAACGCGCTGCTTCCCGGCCCGAATCCGAATAGGGGATTTAGTGTCAAGGTTCAGTGTGCCGGCTAGCCTGTGGATGGTTGGCGAATGCGGGCTGGGTCCCCTTATTCCACCTCAGCTACACTATGTCGATGATTGCTGCGCAAACACTGTCTCCACGTACGTGTACACCATAATTACTCTTCCACGCAAATATTTGAAGTTACACTAGTCTGGTATGAGGCGTTCCCGTGAGGGTGGGGGAGGGGGGCGGAGTCCACTGGGGGCCGAACCGCACAATACCCCTGACTTCGGGGTGGGGTGGCGGTGGGGTGAGTGGACTGCTGTACGCTGTTTTTAGGCCGTGGACCACTGAGGGCTACGGTGGGGAAGAAGCCTCTCCGTCGTTTTTAGGTGCCCAGTTCGATACACACAAAACAATACACGCCCCAACGAAAATTTAGCTGTTACGGTCGCAGATTTCTACAGCATTAATTTACTCTGTTTTGTACATTTAATCCAGCACCGATTCTTAAGGCTGTACCTGCCTCACAGCTAATTTCGACACAGATTTTCTTTTTAACAACACTGGAGTTCCATAAGTTCTAGCCATTATAAAGACGAAGGGTGAGACTCCCTACAATAACGTGTTCTACTAAGTATGTGGATACCTTTCGTCGAATATTGTGTACTAAAAGCGGTAGGACAATGCATTCATTTTGGGAGAACTACGATGAAAATTTCCGTTCTACCATGTAGAGTTCCCAAAATTGCTTATGACAAATATAAGAATGGGTATTTTGAAAGGTTTGTGGCCGATTTTCTTTCCTCTCCTGTCTCAACTTGAGCTTGCGAAATCTCCATTGACAGCGTCATCGACGAGGCATTAAAACCTAGTAATTCCTCCTGCTTCCTTCCATTATTCCTAACCCATTCTGAAATTGCGTGCGTAGCAAAATTACCACGTAAAGCGAACTGAATACGTGACTGTGGCGGGAGCAACGTCTAGTTTAATAGAGAGACCTGTAGAGGGAACGTCCTTACAAGGTCATTCCGGTATTCTTGCAAATAGAACGCTCTCATGGGCTTCAGATCTATACACTAATGCCTCGCACAGCACATCAATTTTTAACATCGATTAGCACTCTGATATAATACTGTTAAAACATTTATTCACAGTATAATGTGTGTGATTCCACATGCCGTTTGAAAAAAAGAACCATTGGCCTATTTAATTCTGACACAACTTTTTTTTTAATCTAGTGGAGTATGGTTATTTGTAAGTATGTCGTCTCGCACGCACATGATGACTTTCTTTTTCTGACTCATTTAAAACCCTATCACAATTACAGAATCCTTTCTCTCAGACTTTCTTGGCCACAACTGAAGTGTAGTTCTCACCGATGAAAGTAACGAAGTTTTCACAAAGTTGTCACTTCTTTGTATTATTGAAATACAGAAGTAATTTCTGTCCAATAACACATTTATCCAGATCATGAATGGTATACTGTGTGTGATTTATTTCTTCTTCTTCTTCTTCTTCTCTGGAATTCATTCTTGAACCTCACTCTGCTCGAAATCGAGGCTCTCTTGTCGTAATTTTCATCTTCTCATTGTCAATAACTATAATGACATTAGCAACACATTGTCAGACGTGAACGAAAAGTCGGCCGCTGTGGTCGAGCGGTTCTAAGCGTTTCAGTCTGGAACAGCGCGACCACTACGGTTGCAGGTTCGAATACTGCCTCTCTCATGGAGGCATGGCTTAAGTAGTTCTAACTTCTGTGGGACTGATGACCTCAGATGTTGAGTCCCTTAGTGCTCAGAGCCATTTTTGTGGACGTAAAAGCAACTTTCACATTTTTCCTGCAAGGTAACATCTGCCAGAGGACGGTAATGCTGTGAACACCACCTCTTCCTTTCCCGGTGCTCCGTGGGTACACAGATTAGACCGACGCTGAATCTATTACCCCAGATCATATTAAATGATAGATTAGTATCATGAAGTTAATAGACTACTAGAAAAAAATCGTCTGGCCATCACATCGGAAAACGTTAGTTGATAAATTTTGCTTACCACTCAAGGATCCGGGCGCTTCAGTTGAATAATTTACTTTGATGGTTCGTGAATCATAGAGTTTCATGTGATAAAATAATATTTATTTCAAACAGTGTGTAATAATTACTCACAACAGACAAACGTCGAGGTCATTAAACAATTTGTGAATGAATTTTTGTACTTAAAATAGAATAGTGATAAGAAAATTAATGGTTGTGAGGGCCGCCACCAGCATAATACTGGACAATTATGGTTTTGATGGTGACCATACACATAAAGAACACGAATTATGCTTTCAGCTGTGACTACAAAACTTTAAAATTGCGTTAAAAAGGTACGAATTAGAACCCAACATACAATAGATCAACGAATAAAAAACGAGATGGGAAAGAAACTTGACTCGACGGTTGGGTTCCATTGAGTTAACTCGATAACTCTACGAAAAGTTAGTGATTACGAAAAAGAACACCTCCTTTGAATCAAGAATTAGATTGCAGAAAAACTTGCATACCAATCTACATCTACATCCACATCGTATTTAGGAAGCCACCTAATGGTGTGTGGCGGAGGGTACTTTCGGTACCAGTATATGATCCCTCCAACCCTGTTCCACTCGCGAATAACGCGTGGGAGAATGATTGTCGGTAAGCCTCTGCATTGGCTGTAATTTTTCGAATTTTATACTCGTGTTCAATACGCGAGATGTATGTGGGGGGGAAGTATTATGTTGTCCGACTCCGGAAAAGTACTGTCCCGAAGTTTCAATAGTAGAGCTCTCCATGATGCACAACGCCTCTCTTGTTACGTTTGCCAGTGGAGTTTGTTTAGCATCTCCATAACGCTCTCTCGCCAGCTAAACAGCCCCGTGGCGAAACGCGCCTCTATCAATCCTACCTCACAGGGATCCCGGATAGATGAACAATACTCAAGAATCGGGCGAACATGCGCCTTATAAGCTTATGAATAAATGCTTGGAATTAGTTACGAAGACTAAGAAATAGAAACCAGGAGTGAATTCCTCGACCCTCAATATATCGTGATTTCCGAAGTCGAAGTGCGACGCACTGCATTTGCAATTCACACTGCCAACTTCGGAAATCACGATACATTGAGGGTCGAGAAATTAATTTCTAGTTTCTATTTCTTAGTCTTCGTAGCTAGTTCCACCCATTTACCCATAGGGCTATAAGGCATTTGTTCGTCCGATTCTTGAGTATTGTTCATCTATCTGGGATCCCTATCAGGTAGGATTGATAGAGGTGTGTTTCGTCACGGGACCGTTTAGCTGGCAAGAAAGCGTTAACGGTTGACGGGCTGTGCCGATATGATGAGATATGATGAGATGAAATAGAAGTTCTAAAGAGAATACTCATACGATTCCCAATACGACAGCAAATTCTTCTCTCAGTTTCGGGCAGCTTTCCTTCAGACTTCAGAAAGGCACCCCACACATTCTTTTCTAGCCAGTCACAGAAGTTCTCACCTAATCACCAAACTGAAAAATCCTTTTTCTGGCTCCCACCATAAAGATGTATCCACCAATGTTTTGTCAGGAAATGGTAAACTAGTGTTGTCCTATTCCCGTACAGATTTGTACATCGGAAATACAGGAAACCTCTTTGGACTTCGCACAGCTTTCCCACGGTAAGGCAAAGTTTCGAAATTTTCAGATGCATGAGTGGCTACTTATTTGGTTTGGGGGAAATATGTCTGGAGACTGCACAGCAGGATAATGACAAGTGGACAGCTGAGGATTCCATACAAAAGTTACTAACAAGCACTTTCACCAGTGGTTTCCTGATCTGCTATAGAGGACACTTCCATTCCATCGCTCACTGACTGTGGATGGTGAGCCAGGAGGACAATCCCTGACATACTTGCCTGGCTGTCTTTGCGGTATGCTAGCGTAGGAGCTGCCTTGTTAATGACCGTCAGTTCTTCCAGAGGGTGTGAAATATCCCCCTGTTTTCACTCAAGCGAAAATGAGTTTCATTGGTCAAGACGAGATGCATATTTGAAAAGCCGAGTATAAGAATGATATGTTTAGTTAGGTACATGAAGGTGGGTAACCCATGTTGCTACAAGCTATCCTTATCCACTCATGTAATCGTGCGCAGTACCGGTGGAAACTTGACAAGTCAAAACTGAATCGGAAAGTAAATGAATCAAGAGTGTCGTATACAAATTCACTGTGCAAGGAGGATAAAATGTGAGGAGAAATGCCTGAAACAAACTGCCGCCTCATATCACCCTGTAATCCTAAAAAATAGTTCAAATGGCTCTGAGCACTATGGGACTTAACTTCTAAGGTCATCAGTCCCCTAGAACTTAGAACTAATTAAACCTAACTAACCTAACGACATCACACACATCGATGCCCGAGGCAGCATTCGAACCTGCGACCGTAGTGGTAGCGCGGTTCCAGACTGAAGCGCCTAGAACCGCTCGGCCACACCGGCCGCTTCCTGTAATCCTACCCTAAATTGTTGCCAGGAGAGGTTTCACTGAGGCACATCGTGAGGCCTTTCCCAAAATAGTTTCTCGCAATCTGGGGATCAATGAGGTTAAACAATAAATGCGAAAAGTTTAAAAAACCAATAACGAAAAGAAAAGGACATAGACGGAGCGTCTGTTGTGTCTCCTCGAAATTTCCGATTCACTCAAATTACAAGATTTCCTTGCACGATAATTTTAAACAAATATACATAGGTGATCCAAACAAAACCTAAAAATGGGTTCAGAATGTCACCTATGCATCCCAAAGTCTATGAGTAACTAAGTTGTGAGCATTTAAACCAGAAAATTCCTCAACTGAAAGATGAACGCACAACAATAATGAAATATTTTAATGTATAGCTAAATCTTACAACCTACCAACGATGTGGTCATACAAAAATATGCTTGTAAGTGCCTGTGTACATTATGTACAACAAAATACGAACTATGAATATATGATGCACTCAGTCATTGGCGTACATATTAAAACCAAAAGGAATTAAGAAGCACGATGGGACTTAAGCAACGTCAAAAATGGTGATGCATATGAAACTCAGCACATTTACAGATAGCAAACATGAACACCTCATGTGACATAGGTCACTGAATATAATATAGTTTTATGAACAAATGTGTAGAAATGGACTAAGCCATATGAAAAAATTCCACTGTGTTGACATTAGATGCCCCTTGTGTGGGCACGTACCACGGAGCCTGCTACCACTGCCAGGGCTGGGGAGCGCTGTCTCTTTGGGAGCCGGCGGTAGATGCCCTGGTGTAGAAACGCCGATCCTTTACTCGCCGGCCGCTGTGGCCGAGCGGTTCTAGGCGCTTCAGTCCGGAACCGCGCTGCTGCTACGGTTGCAGGTTCGAATCCTGCCTCGGGCATGGATGTGTGTGATATCCTCAGGTTAGTTAGGTCTGAGTAGTTCTGAGTCTAGGGGACTGATGACCTCAGATGTTTAGTCCCATAGTGCTCAGTGCCATTTGAACCATTTGATCCTCCACTCGCCAAGCTGGATGCCTCGCCTCGTGACGTGATACCAACATCGTTCGCGTGTGCCAGTACCTGTGCTGCCTTCATCTGTACAATCTTACACAAACTAATTAATCATAGTGTCACAATTCTCTTAAAAAAGTATCGTACAACCTACACAAAATCATCATATCAGTAAACTTTACAAACAAGAGAATTAATCAAAATGATCATTTTAATTAATGTATCACACTATTTAGTTAAAAAACAACAATGAATCAAAAAATTTAGCTCTACAGTCTCTGCGACATATTCTCTACTTTTGCAGGAAAAAAGTTGTCACACAGAAGTTGATTCTACAAAGAAAATCAATTTGATAACAAAACAAAAAATCTGGCACCACCACTGGGTGCCATCATTAATGGAGCTGACATAAATTGTTTACAGAATACTGTGAGTTAATATGAACTGGAGAGTATTTACAAATAAAAATTATGATCAAAAATGTCTGTATGCCATAAACAAAACACATAGAACGAAGTGAAAGGAACAAAACGGAAAACACCTGATAAAGACTCCTGCGTACATCCATCCACATGGTTAGCTGTGTGGCGTAGTATTTGTGTAATTAGTCGCGTGCAATAGTAGTATCACATTGTTCATGTCCTTAAATCTAAGTTAACTTCGCCATTCCTGAAAGAAGTATGTAAAGAAATGTCTACTGCTTATCTCAAAGTAAATAAGCTACTCACGACAGTGGTCACGAGCGTTACTACTGAACATGTACAATAAAGACTTTAAATAATACTCCCTTGATGTATCTCAAACTCGGCGCCTTATGGATTCCCCTCAACTACTTCGCTAAGCTGGCTGGCTAGCTCCATTATTTACTATTCCATTATCTTACGAGGGCAGTTCAATAAGTAATGCAACACATTTTTTTTCTGAAACAGGGGTTGTTTTATTCAGCATTGAAATACATCAGGTTATTCCCCAATCTTTTAGCTACACAACACTATTTTTCAACGTAATCTCCATTCAATGCTACGGCCTTACGCCACCTTGAAATGAGGGCCTGTATGCCTGCACGGTACCATTCCACTGGTCGATGTCGGAGCCAACGTCATACTGCATCAATAACTTCTTCATCATCCGCGTAGTGCCTCCCACGGATTGCGTCCTTCATTGGGCCAAACATATGGAAATCCGACGGTGCGAGATCGGGGCTGTAGGGTGCATGAGGAAGAACAGTCCACTGAAGTTTTGTGAGCTCCTCTCGGGTGCGAAGACTTGTGGGAGGTCTTGCGTTGTCACGAAGAAGGAGAAGTTCGTTCAGATTTTTGTGCCTATGAACACGCTGAAGTCGTTTCTTCAATTTCTGAAGAGTAGCACAATACACTTCAGAGTTGATCGTTTGACCATGGGGAAGGACATCGAACAGAATAACCCCTTCAGCGTCCCAGAAGACTTTAACCATGACTTTACCGGCTGAGGGTATGGCTTTAAACTTTTTCTTGGTAGGGGAGTGGGTGTGGCGCCACTCCATTGATTGCCGTTTTGTTTCAGGTTCGAAGTGATGAACCCATGTTTCATCGCCTGTAACAATCTTTGACAAGAAATTGTCACCCTCAGCCACATGACGAGCAAGCAATTCCGCACAGATGGTTCTCCTTTGCTCTTTATGGCGTTCGGTTAGACAACGAGGGACCCCGAGGGAACAAACCTTTGAATATCCCAACTGGTGAACAATTGTGACAGCACTACCAACAGAGATGTCAAGTTGAGCACTGAGTTGTTTGATGGTGATCCGTCGATCATCTCGATCGAGTGTGTTCGCACGCTCCGCCATTGCAGGAGTCACAGCTGTGCACGGCCGGCCCGCACGCGGGAGATCAGACAGTCTTGCTTGACCTTGCGGCGATGATGACACACGCTTTGCCCAACGACTCACCGTGCTTTTGTCCACTGCCAGATCACCGTAGACATTCTGCAAGCGCCTATGAATATCTGAGATGCCCTGGTTTTCCGCCAAAAGAAACTCGATCACTGCCCGTTTGCAACGCACATCCGTTACAGACGCCATTTTAACAGCTCCGTACAGCGCTGCCACCTGTCGGAAGTCAATGAAACTATACGAGACGAAGCGGGAATGTTTGAAAATATTCCACAAGAAATTTCCGGTTTTTTCAACCAAAATTGGCCGAGAAAAAAATGTGTTGCATTACTTATTGAACTGCCCTCGTACTATGTCGTTGTGAGCAACATCGATCTTCAATAACATGTATTCATGTTCTCCTCTGCATCAGGAACAAAAACTAAAACAAGCGCGAAAGCGTACGTTCTTCATATTTGCGAAAGTAACAACACTGAAGTGGTACATTTGTGACACCTATAATCGCCCCTAAAAATGATTCGCACAAACACCAATAGGACTAAATGTCTACATCACTAAAGATATAAAAGGAGAGTTGTGTATTTTTGATATTCATCTCTACTGTCGTGCATTTACTCCTTCCCTTCTTGCGTTGTGAAAAGTACGTCGTCAGATACCACGAAGGCTAACGTCTTTGCCTTGCTGGAATGTTTCTTACTATCGCTTAGGATTATCTCCAATAATGAGCGGCTGGATATCGTCCTACAGTGAAATTCTAGAGCACAACTTAGAAGAAAACATTTTTTAAAAAAACGCTTAGTTGTGCTGTCAGAAATAATATCATCGAACTAATGGTATACCTTATTGCTAGGTGTTGTGCTTAATGTTTGTTGCAGGCAGTAATAATGGATTCTCATCGTTTCTCCATTGCAGTTGGATCAGACAGCCGAAGAACGAATACCAAATCTCGTAATGGGTCCCTAAGCTTCTTAACGATTGCTGGCGTTCCCAACGCACTGCGACGTTAACGGCACATAAATATCCTCCTCGCCAGTATCTCAATGATCCAGGCATATTCTAACGATGATCAAAATCCACCGTGACATCACGCGGTGGTCGGTATCTTCTTCAACGTGGACACACAAATAAAATCTTCCGGATACATCATTTACGACAGTGGTCAATCTACTACCTTCTTCCCCTATTAAACGACTTCATCCACTCTTGCTAATGCAGTTTGACAGATCCATGTTCTATTATCTTTCTACTGTCACTTTATTGTGTAGGATGAAAGGTGTGTCCTGCTGCAACGTTTGTAGCGTGGGTGTATGTTATGCGCGTATTGACCCGAAAATACTTCCTCTGTCGTTCTTTAATATACGGTAACGCTCTTACCTGTGTCCCGTCTGAAATGTCTTACATCTCTTCAATCAAAAATTCCACCACAATCATTCGCTATCGTACCATGCAGAACATTATAATTTATCCCCCCCCCCACCCCCCCCCCCCCGCCCCCTCCTTCCCACATTTGGCTTTACGAAGATAGCTACATATGTAGCCTAAGAGACCATTGCGAGGCAAAAAACACCAATATTACTCGTAATGGTGAACAGAATTCACATTTCAAACTGACCCGAAAGAAAGGCACACCATAAAACAAATTACGCATGAAGCCCTCCAAAATACGGGGTGTTCCAAAAGTCTCTCCGCAGTGCCGTATGATTGTTACCCGCGCGTGCCGTATGCCGCAGTGAATATACCGAAAAGAAACTCAGTGAAATACAAGTTATTACATTATTGAATCTTTATTTTTACTTATACATTTTCACATCAAATGTTGATAGAGTCCCCCCTGATGTTAAATACACAATTCAATTCGTCTAATCACGTTTCCAAACACAAGCTGTAACATTTCTTCTGTAACAGTAGCAGGGAAAGGGATATCGCGGTTTTCAGTTCGTCGATGCGTTTTGGACGGTTTTTATAGACAGTGGCTTTCACTACACCCCAGAAGAAAAATTGAGGTGGTGTTAGGTCAGGCTATCGTGGAGACCAAAGTCCCTGTGAAATTACGCGATCACCAAAATTATCAGCAAGTAGTGACATTGGAACGCGAGCTGTACGCGCGGTTGCACCATCTTGTTGAAAATAACTGGTCAGTATTTCACTTAACACAAGTTCTGCTATGAATGGTACATAATATCACTACAGTATCGTTGTGCGTTTATTGTTTCGTTGAAACATATGGGACGCACAATCCGACGTCTAGAAACTGCAATCCAAACTCCTATTTTCACAGAATGAAGTGGTTCCTCATGAATAAACGATGGATTTGCAGTACTCCACATACGAGAATTTTGCGAGTTCATGTACCCGGATAAATGAAACCACGCTTCATCAGTGAAAAACGTTTCATTAAGAATATCCCTTCCATTTTCTTGAAGGAAATTTTTGAACCATTGACAATAATGCTGTCTCTGGCCATGATCGGTATTTTTAAGTTCTTGCACGACTGTCACTTTGTATGGGAAAAGTTCAAATTTTTTCCTTACAGCTGTGTGGGCCGTTCCGACACTAACATCGATTTCCTGTGCGAGTTTTCTTACTGATTTGTTCGGACTCATGGAGTAGTTTATCCTCAGACAAAACGCTATGACGACCACTTCTCGGTGCATTTGTCACTGAACCCGTACTTCGAAATTTGTTAATCAAACCTCACACAGTATTGCGATGTGGGAGTGTTGTCTGAATTAAATGTTTTACGAACTGTAACTGTGTATTACCGCCAGCTTCGAACACTTTTTCGACTAAAAATATACTTTCTTCAATGGTTAGCATTTTAACAGTGAAAAAAACGAAACAAACGAAGAAACTAACTAAACTTAAACGTTCGCGTCAACACGTAACGACACACACCAACGATACTTCTGACGCTGGGTGAGACACAATGTACCATCTTCCTATACTAAAATTACAACCTACGTACTCTAAACTAACTCCTCCAATTCCTTTAGGTGGTCTCCGCTATGTTTCTACCAGGTTTCGTTTGTCGGCTGTCTACACATGATCGATTTCAACCCTTGTTGATGTGTACCGTTTTGCGGCTGATTCAGCTGCGACTCTGGTCCTCTCAGTTCCACAGTCAGGGCACATTGCCACTCCCGACTGCGATCTTCTAGTCTTTCATCCTCCACATGATTGCTCCTGGGACGCGCTCTCCTATCGGCATTCTTGTAACGCTTGCGCGCGTGTGGTCTTCTGTTCGCTTCACTATCGTCCGGTGCCGTAACTTCCGTTCCAGCTGCAAGATAGTGCTGTCACGCATTTCTTGCGGATGCAGTTTAATGAGTTGTAAGAAAAAATAATCGTCGAAGACCTCCCCCTCTGGTGAACTCGTAGTCTCGTTGAATGCCAGGAGCAGTTCATGATACGCACCACTCAGTTTTCGTTATGGCACGTACGTGTTACAGTTTGGTCACTGACTTTGGTCGCCTCCTACCGTAACTTTACCTTGGGATGCAGCACTCGATTGGGCTGGCGCCAACCTCCTTGCCTAACTCTTGCGATTCTTGCACTCGGAGAGTGCTGAGTTCCTCGGAACACATGTCCGCCTGCCATTTGCGGTCCCTGTTGATATTTCCTTGTGACTCCGTAAGTTTCACCAGTTGCTGCGCTTCTGCTTGGTCAGAAACCGCTAGAGGGGTTTCCTGTCTGATCCTGTCTCTACATCCTGTTCCACCTCCTCAACTCTGTGTTCCAATTGGCCCACAATGGTATGTACTGCCGGTTTTAGCACTTCAATAACTTGTATTGATTCTCCAGTTCTGTCTTCCTGGTCATCCTGAACCGTTCTATTTCAGTAACTTCCCGTTCGACTTGCTGGAATACTTTCGACGTTCTTTCTTCTTGGCCATGTGATTTCTTTGAGACTTATTTATTGATTCTATCCAGTTTTCCTGGTCTTTTCTGATGTTCCTTTCTGTCTTTAGTTTTCTGGTCTACCTTTTACTCCATCGCCTTCGCAAAAGCTTGTGATCTCGCCGCTATTCTCTTAGCAAGTACCTCCTGAGATTTTTCGCGCTTGCTATTCGTTCCTCGTATCGCTCCTTCTGTCACATCTTATTCTCTTCACCGTCAGCCATGACTTTCCCTAGCATACACATTTTGTCCTTGCTTCCGCATGCTGATCCTATCACTGGTGAAAGCATAACGGCTGGCTGAGACAATTGTGTTTCCGTGCCCTTGGTGTTTTCTGCGCTTCCGCCTATCTCGTCATTATCAAAAATCAGTGTGCCTGCCGGGACCTTATTTCTACACAGTATTGTATCTTCCACATTACTAGTATCTTTCCCTTGAAATTGCTCCCCACTAACCGCAGGAACCAACACTGTCACGGGTTCCATGTTGATTTATTGTCACGTCTGACTTCCAGAGCTGATTCCCTAAAAGCATCTATGCACCTATCTATCCCTATGACTTCCAGTGCGCATAAATACTAAAAGAGGTGCCTTGCCCATTAAAAAGGATCGGGAATGGCAGAACCTCCGCTTTCATCATGTGACGTAGATTTTGCTCACAACTGGCCTATCAGTGTGACTTTCCTGTATCTAGATGGGAGGACTAGGGTTGAATTTCATACAGATAACCAATACAAGAACCGTTGGTGCCTCAGAAAGAGTTAGGGCCTAGCACAAGAATCGTCTATCTAACTGCACATAAAAAAGTCCACCACAATCAGACAAAAACTAGTCATTGAATCTACAATTAATTTTACCTTCTTACGAGGAGCATTTTCAACTGGGGGCTTTGCAGTACTAGTACTTCATTAATATCTCTATAAATGGGGTTAACAATTTTCACTGAGAGCCGGTTTAAAAGCACAACAACTTATTATAAATAGAAGTTACACTTGTACAAGCGAAGTATAATTATTGAGTATACATACGTTTTTACATGTGGATGTTAATACAGGATTGGTGGAAGGGGGGAGATTGGGGGGATATGGCCTAAATGCAGCAGTTGCCCACATTACTAGCGTTCGAATTTGACAATGAAAGTTGGTAGCTGACCATTCTAATAATTAGTGAAAGGTAAGAGGCGGGATCCAATAGCTAATACGTAAGTATATTGAAAAGGCAGACTATGAACTACTTGTGGGTGCACGTTGTTAAAGCGGCCTCCCGTTCGTAAACTAGAAACATTCATAAAACTCATTCTGCAACAACTTGATTTAGAAATACGAATAACAAGAAGCGCGGACATGCCACTTGTGGTTCAGTTTAGATATGGTGTGCACTACTACTCATCACATGTTCACACGTGGGTGGCAAAGAAGGGAAAACGTAACACACAAAAAGCAGTTACGAAATGCTCGCTAGTATGATGGAGCATTGGAAAAGGAAAGACATTCGCTGAAGGCGAAGTGGTTACAAGGTGGTTGGATTATACCGAACGTGGTGACTGAGAGTCCCAAGTATAATCCGCATACTGCTACCGACCAAGCTATGACGCCAAGTCCAAGAACAAAACCACAAAATGAGGAAGAAATAAAAGCAATGAGGAGCAAATCCCCCAGAAATTGAAGATCACCTAACACTTAAGTATGTATTCGCTACTCAATCCACTTCTGAACCCAGCAAGAGTTCGCATGCTTACCAGCTTGCAACCGTCTTCTTCTGAATCTTGCCACCGACCCTCCGCGTCTGATAACCGCCTTTTCTCCAGCGGAGCCGAGCCATGTGGGGGTGGGAATTGGCGCACTTCTCGCTGGCCAATAAGGGGGCATGGATCCGCCGAACCGGCAAACATACCTGGCTTGGCGAAGTGACCCGTGATTGGATAGCATTTAGTCAGGAAGTCGTCAGGGAGGCCTCTTTACAGAGTCATACGTGCAGGAGAAACTGAGTTTTAAGTTGGTACTACTACGTAGAAGAATAAGAAGGACTACTTTGGCTCCTCCAAGTCGGTCTAACTAGCGGCCCATGCTTCCAGCCTCAAACGTCGGCGCGGGAAAAAAAAGCCAACATAGCTAGCTGATAGAGACTGCTGAATATGGAAATAAAATAACAGTACCTTGCTCCAACCCTTCTCCTGTTTCATTATGCTGTCGGTACTGAAAAATCAGCAGAATATCAGGTATGCTGTTGCCGTAGTAATGATAATAATATGATTACAATATCGTAAATAGTAAATAAATGAAAGAAGTTCAAGGTAGATGCATGTCTTTCAATACTCACACCATTTATTACTGACAAAATAGAAATAATGGGAGAAGCAAAATATGGACAGTGCCATGAGCTGCTAATAAAAAATTTACACGATTATGCAAAGCGCAGCACTGTTAACTAACATAAAATATAATATAAAAAAACGAACACATTCATTAATATTTATGTGGTCTTGTTCGTAGCTCACTTGACTCTTCGATTCAAACACTTATTTAGTTGAGTATGAGGAAAAAACAGTGATTGGTTGGTTGATTGGTTGTTTGGGGAAGGAGACCAGACAGCGTGGTCATCGGTCTCATCGGATTAGGGAAGGATGGGGAAGGAAGCCGGCCGTACCCTTTCAGAGGAACCATCCCGGCATTGGCCTGGAGTGATTTAGAGAAATCACGGAAAACCTAAATCAGGATGGCCGGACGTGGGATTGAGCCGTCGTCCTCCCGAATGCGGGTCCAGTGTCTAACCACTGCGCCACCTCGCTCGGTAAAAAACAGTGACTGTGCGTTAAATGAAAACAAGTGAGCGTCCTCTACGTTGACGGGAAAGGAAGGCAAGGATTTCAATTTATGCCAGAAACCAGGTGTGCTGTAAACGCTGCTCTTGGTTATCAGGTGCTTCGTGGATATGCAGATTAGACTGATGCTGAATCTACCACCCCAGATCATGTAAAAATAATATATTACATCCTTGAAGATAATCGGCTATTTGAAAAATCAACTGTTTTGCACATCGGAAAAGCTCCTGAAACTATCAGGGGTGTTGCCTGTTGCTTGTGGTTGGAGGACCAGGGCATTTCATTTCAGTAATTTACTGTGATGGTTGCTGAACGATAGGGTTTGATACGGAAAAATAGTATTTATTCAAACAGTGTGGAAAAATTACTCATGACGCATAACGTCGAGGTCATAAAATCGAGGTTATAGAACAATATGAGAATGAATTTACATATTTTTAAATAGAACAAAGATAAGAAAAACGAATTGATGTGTGGGCCGCTAGGAGCATGCTGCTGGCCAATTACGGCTGAGTTGGTGCCCAGACACATGGAGTACGCGAATCACGTTTTAAGCTCTGATTACAAAACTTTAAAATACTGCAATAAAGGTACGAGTTCGAACAGAACACACAACAGATTAAAAAAATAAAAAAAAGGAGATGAGAAAGAAAACATCACAGGCGGGTGAGCTCCACTGAGAAAAGCTTGCATACCAATGCGTGAATAAAAGGAACAAGTTACGAAGACTGAAAAATAGAAACCACGAATGAACTCCTCTTCCTTCAATATACTGCGATTTCAGACGTCGAGAGTATGCATTGCAAATGCGATCTTATCATGACTGCCACAGAGGTGGTTGCTGAAAAGTCGGGGTGCGCCGAACTGCGCCTGTTACTAACTGTTACTGTGCTGAGCCGATGTGATGCTACTGTGAATCGCTGATATCAATCATCCTACCGATTACTTGCCGCGGAGGCCCGTGCGTTCAGAGTGGAACTTCGAAGCCGTGGCAGAGGGCCGAAGACAAGAGAAACACACAAGAGTGCAGAGTCCACAGTAGCCTCACTAACTAAAAGTCCGGATCCGAATACCCATACGAATCCCAGAACGACTAACAATGCCTCTCTCAGTTATTGGTAGCCCTCCTTTAGACCTCGGAAAGACACCCTGCGAAATATTTTCTAGCCAATCACAGAGGGGGCCAAAGTGCCCTTCCAGCCAGGGATACGGAAGTCCGTTCCCTAGATCCCAAAAAAGGTTAAAGATTTTATGAGCATCAGGAAATGGTAAATGAATATCACCTCATTTCCACGGACAGACTTCTATGTCGGAGATCATGGTAACTTTATTATGCTCCGCACAGCGTTCCCACGAGAAGGGGAATGGTTGGAATTTACTCATTCTTGAGGAAATATGTCTGGAGACCACACGGCAGAATAATAGCAACTGGACTGTTGAAGACTCCACCCGAAGGTTACTAACAATCAGAGTTCTGACCCCTCCCGCCAATGGTTTCCTCTTCTTCTGTAGAGGACACAAGTCTTCTATTCCGCCGCTTACGGTGTGGAGGCTGAGTCAGGAGGATAAACACTGAAGAGCTCCCCTGCCTGTGCAATTTCCTAAGGCAGGCCTACTTTGTGAGTGACCCGCAGCTCTTCCAAAGCGTGTGAAATATCCTCCTGTTTTCACCCGAGAGAAAAGACCTCATATATTTCAACGGAGAAAAATATTAGAAGAGTGAAATTTTCGTTTACGCACAGGGAGGTGGGTGAACCATGTTGCTACAAGCTACCGCTAACCTCTCACGTAATCAGAGCGCAATACCTGTGAAACGTCGACAAGTAAAAACTGAATTTGAAAGCAAATGAGACAAGGCAGTCTCGTATGGAAATTCAGTATGCTAATAGGATAAAATGTGAGGAGAAAAGCCTGTAACTGACACCCGGCTCACACAATATCTGCCACTTTCAACTGGAATTTGGATCTATCTAGTCACAGGACGAAGTTAGTTACTGCTACAGCTAAGTCTGTTGTTCGCTTTGTTTCCGACATAGCTCTGATCGTTTTACTGTATTCCGGTTCCGAAGGGTTACTGCTACAGATAGGTCTGTGGTTCCCTTTGTCTCCGACATAGCTCTGATCGTTTTACTGTACTTCAGTTCCGGATATTATGCGAACAACTTTTTCCTTCTCTTCATTTCTGTAAAATGTAAACCTGCTACGTGAAATAATTGTTCTAACGAAATTATGCGTGAATCAGTTTTTTTTTTGTGGTTGGAATCACGTAAATTTCTTGTACATTGTTGCGTTATGAAGACTCTATGTATGGTACTATATTATTGGTAGCCTGCCATCATCTATTTTTGTTGTTGCGTGAGATGTATATTAATTAGGTTAATGCCTCTGTTAATCAAAGTTGTGTCTGATTGTGATGATTGTTTTTAGTGGTATTTTGGTGCTGTTTTCTGATTCTGTTGAGGTTTTTGCTTTGTTTCTTCGGTTTCTCTTGAATTACTTCTAGTACGAGTGTCGTTACTCTATCGGTTATATCCTCGAAGTGAACTAACATTTTGATTTTATTGGCCAATTCTGATGTGCTACGTAATGATCAGTGTCAAGCAACACTTTTTTTAGGGTATAGGTACTTAATTCCTTGTTTTAGTCATATTATCCTTTTACATTTTTTGCAGCAGATGTCATGCATTTTGACACAGATTATTATAGTCTGGTTCAAATAGTTCAAATGGCTCTAAGCACTTATGGGACTTAACATCTGAGGTTATCAGTCCCCTAGAACTACTTAAACCTAACTAACCTAAGGACATCACACACATCCATGCCCGGGGCAGGATTCGAACCTGCGACCGTATCAGCAGCGCAGTTCCCGACTGAAGCGCCTAGAACCGGCTTGACCACAACGGTCGGCATTTTAGTCTGGAATGACATAATGAGCTAGTCATTTATTGTTAAACTGTATGTTGAGGAGGTTTTCTGAAGTTTCTTATGGTTTCACGGAATTTTAACAGACTTGCTGGGGAATGCCTGCCTAAACGACTAATTATTCATGATGTGATTTTGAAACTCTGGCGGTAATAGGGTTTCCAGACAAAATTACGGGATTTCAATTCCGCCTGTAATGAAAACAACTGTGGTGTTTGTTATTCAGTTTATTTTAAGTGTAGTCGTTTGAAGTAGTAATTGTTCTAACTAAACTGTTTTGCTGCGCGCCGCGCGATAAGTTCCGCTGCGTAAACGCTCGGCGCTATCGGCTGACAGCGTGACGTCACGAGCTTTGCCACGTCAGCAGGAAGTGGAGAGCTGTCGTGGCGCCGCTCATCGATATGCGAGTCGACGTCGGCGGCGTCGCACCTGCTAGCCGGCTGCGACCGGCGGGTGGCTGCCTATCTACAAGTCTAACGCAGGCTCTAATCTCTGACCGCCTTGGAAACCCCCTACCAGGAAGGGCTGTTCTCGTGCTGGAGCCCTACGGCGTGTAAGCGGCAGCCAAGGCGCCTCAAAGTCCGCCAACTTCCGCTCCGGCTGCTTCCAATAACGCGGCGGCACCCAGGCCTGGCAGCCCGTTCTTGTTGCTCTACGTTCCTAAAGAGAAGCTCTGTGTCTTATGAGATACTTTGTACATGTCCCTCACGTATCTATATTTATTTTCTCCATTGTCAATTACTTACCGGTATTAAACGATAGATATCTAGGTCGTAATCGAGGGGCCTACACCACAAATAGACATCCACCTAAAAAATTTGAAGTAGAAAAAGATCCCTATTTTAATACTATCATTTGGCTCCATCTTAAAGGTAATAGACGTAAATGACTTCTATTGGCTTATGTGGCTGACTCCTTTAACGACGAGCTAATGTGAATTTTGTAACATTAACGTTTCAAACCTTCCACTTCTACACGCCATACTAATATTTTCAGTGGCACACTGCCAAACGCGTGGCAATTCAATTGCCAAAACGCCAACACTTTTTAAAGAATAGTTAACGAAATTTTAGCAGTTTTAAATGAGATCGGTTTTGCAAGAAGACTAGCTCTTTCACACATTTCATTTCAATGCTGAACCCATGGATAGGAATAGATGTTTTCGCAATATCGAGATCGCTTTAAGAAGGTCTCTGTCATTTACCATCAGAAACGGCAGGGAAAGAGATCGTTTTGTGACCTCTAATTATTTTTTATAAGCGGCCTACTGAGTTAAAAAAGTAGTATACTAAGATAGATACTTCAAGTAATCCCTGATTTGTTGATGCTCTGCATTATTTTGTATATATAATCAGTTTTGTAACGCAATCTGACTTCGAAATTAAGGAACAGAAATAATAATCATAGATTACTTTTACAATAAACCGCACAAGTGATAACTCTTATAACTGAAGGTCAAACAGTGTGATAGTCAGTCGTAGAACCATATCAAACAATAGGGTGTAGAAATGGTTACCTTATAATCAAACACAGCCAACTGGGTGTTTCCCTTGGCTTTTAATCCCAATACCTAAATTTTAAAATGGATAATTGAAGTAAATATCTTACCTAAGCAGTTAAATAACGGCGTGGTTTAAAGCACATCATCTGCATGCTCTACTAAGGACTGCTGACGGCATTAATACAATGCTTTGTACAAGTTATTTCGTACAGATATGAATATACATACGCTGCAGAAAATATGCAACAGGAAAACTGCACTTACGGAACCAGTGGCGAAACCTTATTCATCATGAAAATTATGAATGCAAGAGCACGGATTCGTCACTGTTAATATGGGATAACGGTGTACAAAAAGAAGTATTCCGTTGCTTGCATCATGGGCAGTCACTGACTAGACAAAAGGAACTGCTCACAACAGGTGTGGAGAAGACGGCGTCACACAAAGAATACAAGAACGAAGATTTCTGTACTTGGAAAGCTGAAATGAATAACAGCATATTAGAATTATACTCTATATTGACTTCGAATTAATCAAACAGTGAACATAAGACATCTGGGATACACAATACATGTGAAACGTAAATCGGAAAACTAGCAGTCATAAAAGTATAAGTTTACTATGCATAACGGCTAGCAGCATGGAGAGCTGCATCAAACCAGTCTCTGCGGAAAATGTCTAATGCAAATCAGACACTAAGAAAGGGAAGGAAAAAAAATACAAAAGTCGATGGCTTAATCTTGGCAATCACAAACAACAAGCGGCAGATATTTTGTAAATTGAAAGGAATAGGATTCCAATGGTAATGACTTTAAATCAGTTACGACTGTTACATGAGATGTAGCAGTCCAGCAATGGATTAATGCGTATCATTATCATCTAGTGTGATAATAAGGGTGTTTCCAGATATGGTACAGCATTCACACATCTCTCCATTCAGCACCTTCGATTTTAAGTGACTAAGTCTATCAGGGTGAATCTGCATAGTGTATGATCTTCTCTATTATTTTAGGAGAAGGGACTTTGTGCTGTCCTGCAAACTGTGTAAATTATAACAACTTTCATTTTTCTTGTGGATGTTGTGAAAGGCCTTGAGCCTAATTCTTAATGAGGATGGAACGTAAATGTTAAGCCTTTTTGTGATACGAGGTTACAATCGTTGAAGAATTATCCTAGTCACCTAATGACAAGTGCGTGGAGCTTTCCTGTATAACTAGTGTATGTTTAATGGGCCCATTATCTTCTAACATTTTTAATGTTTTTGCTAAAGTTCGACTGAACATAAAGCCAAAGATCGCCGGTTTGTACTTCCAAATTCACACCTACAGTTAGATGTAGATCAGGGAACTTTGATTAGAATTGTACTCGTGTAGCACCCGAAAGGTACAGTAATTTCATATGTGTAAGTGTAAGTGTATGGACGTCCTATTTTTTTAATATTGTTTCTTTAGAAAACTGCATATCTTTTGTTGCCTTGTGATTTATGGGAGCCGGGCGGAGTGGCCGTGCGGTTCTAGACGCTTCAGTCCGGAACCGCGCGCCTGCTACGGTCTCAGGTTCGAATCCTGCCTCGGGCATGGATGTGTGTGATGTCCTTAGGTTAGTTAGGTTTAAGTAGTTCTAAGTTCTAGGGGACTGATGACCTCACAAGTTGAGTCCCATAGTGCACAGAGCCATTTGAACCATTTTGATTTATAGGTGCTTTTAGAAACCATGTTTAATGTAGAATTTTACAGTTTATACTTCAGCAACACGAAGTCGGATGTTCTATACCTTCAGCTATTGATCATGAATATTCACAACTATGTTTGTAATTGGATCTCACATTATTTTTGCTATTCTCCTTCACTTTAATACACTCATTAAATCAATATATATTTCTTCCACATGCCAAAGATAATTTCTTGTGATGTGGAGGGCGTAATTAAGACCCCAAACCCACGTCTGTGGGCATATTTCCCGGCGTTCTGCTGGATTCAGAGTTATAACAACAGACTAGGAAGATGAATTTAATGCAAGATTGACACATGGTATTAGAGAATAAGCTGGAGCAAATATGATGCTTGTGGACGAAGAGATTGAATGGGATATTTAAAGAACAGTTCATGTTAAACGGCCATTGCTGATAAAAGTCATAATGAATTCCAGCAAACAATTGTTTATTAACTTAGCTTGACGTTCGGTAGTTGAAATATAAACTACACTGAGTTTGACAGAAAGAGATTTAAACCTACTTCTTATTGATGTGAACTGTGCTAAATGAATACCTGGAAAGATATACGTTATTGAAGGATCCCATTGTCACACAGCCATATTAAGTGCTAAAATCGCTAGTATAGGTTTATATAGGTTTATACACATATTCACATGAACACAAATTTACTTCTCAAACTATTAGCCCACATAATTGTTATTGTAGCCTGTTATATCGGCCGGATGAGATACTAAGCGTGCTGCCCATACACAGCAGCCATATGGCGACGAAGTCGCAAATTTCTATACCTCTTCGAGCCAATGACCAAAGGACTCCACAGAGCATTCACAGTGTATTTATTACATGATCGAATAGACACTGGACTGGTCGTTGATCCATACACGTACTGTAAGTTTTGAGTGAAATCAGATGCTGATGTAAAGGCGATTTGTGAAAGCAGAGATGACAAATAGGCATGTCCACTGGTCACAGAATATCGACACTTACAGGACGAGTCGCAGCGTGCCAAGCGACGGAGTGCCACGTTGTAACTTTCTTGGCTGTTGCGTCTGGTCTTGCCGCCATGCGAATTGTGGAGCGATGCACAAAAATTAACAGTTCTGTTTGCCAAATAAACGAACTGGTTCACCTGATCTGGAAAACGGTGACAGGTGGAGGTATCTCACTATTACCAATCACCTTCAAAATCCTCTCCAGGGTATTAATGAACAGACTAGAACCACAAGCCGATACAAAGATAGGTGACTACCAAGAAAAAAGAAGGTCCTATACTGAACAGATTTGGAACGTGCGAATGCTCCTAATGATCAAACAGATGAAAAACACAGGAGCTGCAGACAGGCAGAGACTCACTGACACACTATAAGAATATGGAATAGACAGAAAACTAGGAAAAACATACGATAGACGCTTATAGATACCACACCCAAAATAAAATACGTGAGAGAAATCTCAGACGCATTCGAGATAAATAGATGGTCAGATAAATAGTCAGATAAATAGATGGTCAGATAAAAAGATGGTCTCGCACCACATTTCTTCAACATCTTCTTGGACAGAATTATCTAACAATGGGATGAAAAGTAGAAGGAATCCAGCTATGGAGAACATCTAAGAACAACACTATAATAAAATGCGTGGCGTTTGCAGATGACCTGGCAATACTTGGAAATAATAGACAAGAAGTGCTGGAATACATACAAGAACTCTCTGCAAAGATAGGTCTACAGATGTCATATGAGAAAACGCAATACATGGAAAGAAAGAACATCAACAACCAAGACATGTACTCAAAATGCCAAAAGGTTAACAGAGTGGAAAAATTTAAATATCATGGGGAGTATGAAATAGGAGGATCAAACTAGGCATCCAACATAGAAAGAACAGAAAAACTTTAAAAAGCATACAAACTGACGTGGATGCACTACAATAAAAGAAGGATTTCAAGACAGCCCAAACTCAGGTACTACAATGCAGTTATACAACCAGAAGCACTCCACGCATCACAAATAACCACAATAGGAGCATCAGGAATCACAGAGACAGAAAAACTGGAACGTAAAATCGTCAGAAAACTTTGTGGAGCAGTACGCAGAGATGGTATATGGTTGCGGAGATCAACCAAATAATTTTACGAATGCACAGACTCACAGATGTGATCAGGAATCGTCGGCTAACGTTCTATGGACACATTACATAGAATACCGAAAGACTCACGAAGAGGTTTTAAGAGGTAGTAAACAATTCAATCAAATAACTCAATTTGTTTCCAAAAAATAGAAGAAGACGTAAAACAAGCAGGGATCAATACTGAAATGATAAATGGAACAGGGAAGTTCAGAAACAAAATAGTGAACACGAAATCTGAAGTAAAAGAACTGAAGAAAACAGACAATATATGGAAGGAGCAAAGTGAATAGGAACACAACCAAAGAATGAAGAGATACTGGGAAGAGGAAAACGGGGAAAAATTAATAACCATGTAATATTCCAGGTAACCACTGTCCCGAAGGCAAATACGTGTAACAGCAACAATAATTGGCTATAAAGAGTACACGAGCTTACCACTAGGGTGCTTGGACACTTCAGGACAGAAAAAGGAGAAACTTCATTGCGAGACTTCATAGTAGATACAACACTTGGAGACGCTGGAGTAGGGGCCTTAAATATGACATTGATGAGACGCGACGTCTAAGTCTCGCTGCTGCTGATGTCGGACGTCCAGTTCTGGAAGCCGCCGAAACATATGCACCGCTCGCCGCATCCACGGGTCGGCTAAGAGATGCTGCCATTCGACTCCAGTGCGCATTCAGCCACGCCGCCAGCAAGCTGAGCACCGTCTGGTAAACGACTTCCAACATAGTCTGCCTACTGTTTCATGTGTCTCGAAGCAAACACAGTCAAAACAATGGTAACAAATGAGTGCATAGCAATTTTGTCTCCGTGATAGTAGTGGAAACAGGTACTTAGTAATAGTCATTTCTGTGATTTTTATAGCCGTGGAGCAAACCATCTTTGTTTGTCAAAGTAAATGTTTGTGACAATATACACTGACGAATAAAAACCGCAAGACCAAGAAAAAATTATGCGTCATAAACGAAAGCAGTGCCACTATGAGGATTTAAATCAGGTTCGCTTCAAATATACGCCGCAAAGGTCGCGAGCGTAAGTTGTCTTTGAAACTGGATGGTGTGATTTGACGTCAGTCAAGAACGCCATTAAGACGACAAAGAAGCTGTTATCAACACCTCACTGTGGATAGGGTCACGTAATAGGGCTACAATAAACTGGATGTTCCTTCTCCGATATGGCAAGAAGACTTGGCAGGAATGTAGCCACCGAATGTGATTGCTGGCGGTGGTAGTCACCAGAATGTATGATCGCAGGGAGGTCGTGGTCCTGACGGCCACGTGGCGCTACTGAGCTAAAGACCATCGTGATCGGTGTATGCCTCTGGCGCATCGCACTGCATCTTACATCTGCAGCAGCAATTTGAGCAGTGTTTGGCACCACAGTAACACGACGAACAGTTACAAGTAGATTACATCAAAGAGTGCTCTGAGGCAGACGCCCTGTAAAGTGCATTCCACCGACCTGAAACCACCACCATTTGCGACTTCAGTGGTGTCAGGCGAGAGCTCATTAGAGGACAGGGTGGACGACTGTAGTGTTTTCTGATAAAAGCTAGTTCTGCCTCGGTGTCACTGATGGCCGTGCGTTGGTTAGAAGGAGGCCGGATGAGGTGAAGTCTGATTGCGTGCTACACACATTACCTACACCTGGATGTTGAGGATGTTTGGTTTGTGGGGCGCTCCACTGCGCGGCTACAGCGCCCGTACAAATTCCCAAACTTTGCACAGTCAAATCTCGCCACTTGCATGAATGATGATGAAATGATGAGGAAAACACAAAGACCCAGTCATCTCGAGGCAGATGAAAATCCCTGACCCCGCCGGGAAGGACTTACACCTGGAGGTACAGACTGAGGTGCCATTTCATATGACACCAAGAGGACTTTTGTGGTTAGACCACGTACTCAGACTGTAAATTTGTACGTCAGTGTAGTGATTCGACCTCTTGTGCTGGTATTCATGAACAGCAATTCCTGAGGGGTGTTTTCCGACTGGATAACATTCATCCACATCTTGCTGTTGTAACCCAACATCCTCTACAGGGGGTCGACACTTTGCCTTGGCCGGCTAGATCACCAGGTGTGTCTCCAGTCGAGCACACTTGGAACATAACAGGACGACAACCCCAGCCTTATACGCTGGCAGCATTAATCATCCCTACATTGACCGACTAAGTGCAACAGCCAAGGAATCCCATCCCACAAACTGATATCCGGCACCTGTAGAACACAATGCATGCACTTTTGAGTGCTTACTTTTAACATTCTGGCGGATACACCGCTTATTAATGTGCCAGCATTTTCCATTTGCAATTGCTTACGTCGGATTGGTATGAAAGAGGTATTACAATGTTATGTATACAAATTTATTCCCGAAACTACATTACTCTTCATTGATTATCTTTTGGTACTGAAATTTTTTTCCGTTATTGTATTTCTTGTGGCTGATGCTAACAATCCCTTCGTTTGTTATGCGTAAGTCGCAGTCAAGTACAAATCTAAATGTGATAATAAATGTTAAATCACGACAAATTCCAGTCACACTTCGCTATACAAGATAAGATATCTGTATTCTGACGATCGTTATAGGAGCTGGAATTTTGAAACTAGCTTCCATTATTGGTCTCAATCAGTTTAACTTGTTTGTAACTTCCATTAATGAATTCAAACAATTCAATTTGTCTGTATCATTATGTACTGCAAGGAAATATTGCTAGCGGATAGTGATAATGGTTGTTGGTCCACGTACCAGATGTGCTGGAAATAGAGCTAAAATGGCTGTAAAACTTATTCCAGAATGCACTGTTTTAATAAGACAATGATAACGACAAAATGAGTGAGTCCAAGCAGTTATTACTCGTTTATACCTGTCTGGTCTGAATGCGGCTGGTACACTGCAGCTCTATGAACTCCGCCATACCACGTACAATGCTTATGGAATGCATACATACATGCCTCAGCTGTGTTTGTTAAGGGTGGTACTCTCTCTCTCTCTCTCTCTCTCTCTCTCTCTCTCTCTCTCTCTCTCTCTCACGTTCGCTTATTCAAACGAGACCTCCGCATATTAATTTTCCAGTTAAATCGGTCTGACCACACAGCTGTTCACCAAATTTGGACGGAACTCGTTGTAATTTGCCCATTCAGCCCACGGCGTCAATTACGTCCGTTATCATGCAAAGCTGCAGTTGTTGTCTGCAGCCATTTTCGATACAGGAAATCATTTAAAAAGCACGTATTAAGCACGAATTTTACAGACAATTTCAAGCGTTTTATGTATATTGCCCATAACAGCAGTATGCATCCAACGCTTCGTGACATAGTAAGTGAAACTTAAAATTAAGACAGTATTTATTTCCGAAAAATATGCATGTGTACGGGACACTGGTTGTTACTAAATGCGTGGGAAAAAGTATCATCTATTACGGCAGAGCTTCGAACATATCTTTTGATTTGGCTGTCTAAATAGAGTGCTTGTGCCACAAATAAATTCCGCACGCTAGCAATTAGGGAAAAATCATTGTCACGCGACTTTCTTTACATGTTGCTTCACATTTCAAAACTGCAAGAGATGTTTCGAGAAGCATCCTTTAACATCCAAAAGTCAAGTCAGACACACTATTGTTACTTTACCGTTAGATTAAGTACGAGCTGACACCAGCCAAATGGCAACTTACTACCAAATAGTGTCCACTCTGCGAACACGAGGGAACATTGTCATTCAGTTGCAGCGAATCTCTTCGTCCCTGCTGGTCCTCTTCGGAATATCTGTGTGCTATTCCAGTGTGTATAGAAACCGCTCGATCCACTTTTGTCGTCATTATCATCAGCCTTTTGACCTCAGACAGGCGTGCTTTACTGTCTTAAGGTATATGCTTCCTTGTTGTTCCTCTTTGTTTCTTGTCATTATACACTGATCTTCAGTTAGGTCTTTGTCTCGGAATTTTCTTGTCTTGGAATCCATGAAAGACCTTCCTTGGTTTACCTGCTAAGCGCTAGATTTGTTTTCCTGTTCACGTCATATGTTGTACACATGCTTCGTGGAACGTAATACGTACGGACACAAAACGCTGCGTTTATCCTGTGCAAGATATTTCAAGTTAGCATGGAATGTAATAGACCACATGAGAATAGTATAAAATTTTCCACATTACACATAAAAATCCTGGTTTTGCAGGTGGTCAATTTGCGACCTCATAAAAAAATATTTTTAATTTAAAGTGTAGAAAAATTAAATAGCTTTCTAAAGTACTGGCTACATCCAGTGCTGAAGAGTTTATTCTTTTTGTTGCAGTCATCAGTCTTCTGGCTCGTTCGACGCGACCCGCCACGTATTCCTCTCCTGTGCCAAACTTTTCATCGCAGTGTAACACTCGCAACATACGTCCTCAATTATTTGCTGAATGTATTCCTAACTCTGTCTTTTTCTACTGTTTGTACCATCTGTAGCTCCCTCAGAAATCAAGAAAGCTATTCTCTGATGTCTTAACTTGTGTCCTATGTTCCTGTCCGTACTTTTTGTCAGAGTTTCCCATCTATTCTTTCCTGTCCGACTCCGCGGGGACCGTCCTCATTCCTTACCTTATCAGGCAACCTAATTTTCTTCATTCTTCTCTAACACCACATCTCAAATACTTCTATTCTGTTTCGTATTTCCACAGCCTATGATTTACTGTCATACAATGCTGTGTTCCTAATGTACGTTCTCAGAAATTACTTTCTCAAATTAAGGCATGTGTTTGAAACTAGTAGACTTCTCTCGGCCAGGAATTCCCTTTCTTCCAGTGTTAGTCTGCTTTTTATGTCCTCCTTGCTTCGTCCATCATGGGTTATTTTGCTGCATAGGTGGCAGTATTCCTAAACTTCATCTACTTCATGATTACCAATTAGGATGTTAAGTTTCTCGCTTTTCTGATTTATGCTAATTCACATAACTTTCGACTTACGTCTTTCTTCGATTTACTCTAGTCCATATTCTGCACTCATTAGACTGTTCATACCATTCAACAGATCCTCTAATATTTCTTCCCATTCACTGGGGACAGCAGTGTCATTAGCGAATCTTGATATTGATATCCATTCACTTTGATTTTTCATCCCAGTCTTGAATATTTCTTTTATTTCCGTTATTGCTTCTTCGATACACAGATTTGACATCAGGGGCAAAAGATTACATCCTTATCTTACACCATTTTTAACCCGAGAACCTCGTTCTTGGTCCTCTACTCTTATTATTCTCTTTTCGTTCTTGTATATATTGTATATTATCAGTCTTTCTCTATAGGACACCGGATAAAATCCTGCACCATTTGGCACCGTCGAACGCTTTTCCTAGGTCGACAAATCCTATGAACGTATTTTGATTTTTCTTCATACTTGCTTCCGTTATTAACTGCGACGTCAGAACTGCCTCTTTAGTGTCCTTATCGCTCCTAAACCCAAGCTGATCAGCATCTAACACATTCTCAGTTTTCTTTTCCAACAGCTGGGGTGCGTGAACTGTTTAGCTGACTGTGCGATAATTCTTGCACTTGTTCGCTTTTGTAATCCTGGGAATTGTGTGGATAAGGTATTTCCTAAAGTGTAATGGTGTATCGCCAGTCTCATACATTCTACGCACCAAGATGGATAATTGTCTTGTTGCCATTTCCCCCACGATTTTAGAAATTATTAGGGAATGTTCAGGCTTATTTGATTTTAATTCTTGCAAAACTATGTCCTGATTCTAATACCGGATCCTCTATTTCTTCAATATCGCCTCCTGTTTCTTATTCTGTCACGTAAGTCTCCTCGCTTATAAAGGTCCTCAAGTTACTCTTTTCACCTTTACGCTTTGTTTTCTGCATTTTACAGTGGAATTCACATTGCACTCTTAATGTTACCGCCCTTGCTTTTACTTTCACCTAATGCTGTTCTGTCTTTCCTATACACTGAGTCAGTCTTCCCGATAAACATTTCTTTTTCGATTACTTCACATTTTTCATGTGGCCTTTTCGTCTTAGCTTCCTTTCTACTTCATTACCAAGCGACTTCTATTTCTATATTCCTGAATTTCTCTGGACGTTCTTGTACTTCCTATTTTTAGCTACCAACTTAAGTATTTCTTCTGTTATTCATGGTTTCATCACAGTTACCTTCTTTGTACGTATGTTTTTCTTTCCAACCTCTGTGGTGGTCCTTTTTTAGAGACGCCCATTCATCTTAAACTGCACTGCCTAGTGAGCTATTCCATGTTGCCGTATCTATAGTCTTAGAGAATTTCAAGCTAATCTCTTCATTACTTACTACTTCCGTATCCCACTTCTTTGCGCACTGACTTTTCGTGCTAATCTCTTAAACTTCATCCTGTTCTTCAACATTACCAAATTTTGCTCTGAGTTTATTTGCGGCCATGGGTACCACTAAGAAACCATTATCTGAATTTGGAATCTTCGCCTGACCGTGATCGTACTGTATCTTCCAGCATTTTCCAAGCATATTTGTCTCCTTGTGGATCTAAAACAGAGTATTCGTATTGTCATCTGACATTTATTGTAGAATTCAGTCTTCCTTCTGTCTCATTCCTCTAGAGTGAGCCATAGTATTTCCCTTCTCAGAGTTTCTAGCTTCCCAACTACGTTCAAACTAGCGATATTCCACGCCCTGACTCGTAGAACGTTATTCTCTCGTCGGTTATTCAGTGTTTCTCTCAAGGTCACATCCCTCGCGGCTGTGTCCTCCCGTTGACTTGAATGGGGTACTAGTCAGAAATCTTTTGCCAGTGGAGAAGTCCTCATGATACACTTTCAGTAACACGCCACATGTGCGCTGGATACACGTTACGTGTCTTTAGTGCAGTGGTTTTCAGAGCCTTCTGCATTTTCATGCCGTTTAGCATTGTTGATTCTTCCGCCTTTTAGGGGCAAAGGAGTGCCCTGAAATTCTGATTATTTCTTATGTCGGAAGTCTTCGGCAGCCATTGCTGATGATCTTTTATTGAAAATTTAAGAGGTGTTGGTGTTCGCACCCGGGACCGACGACACTCTTCTCAAAATAGCAAATTTACGTACACTGACACTGCTATCTAACTTTATAGAAAATTTTAACTTTACGTGCAATTTAATGTCGAAATACAATTGACCTAACATATAAATTTGTTGGATCTTGTACTAGAATTCTCATGCTGGCTTTATAACACGTTGATGTGGAGCAAGCCTTGCTTAACCATACTCTATCGTATAACTCCATAAATTGTTCGCTCTATTACTACTTTGGTTATAATAAAATTGACTTGTCTTCTTTATCGGTTTCATCCAGAGGTTTTACGTGGCGTAATATATGTGTACTTTGTGTATCTGCTTCAGTTGTTGTGAAATCAATAAACAGTAATAAATGCAAATGATAATAACTTAATGAGTAACAATTTGCAATAAGCTTGTCTCACCACCGCAGCTGAAAAGAAGTATTTATTTTTTCGAACCATGTCTAAGGTATTTCACGTAGTTTCGGTAAATAATACTTTACTGTTTCCATATTCTATGTTCGCGGAACCACCAGCACGAGCCGAAGGTGGGAAATGTTTTGGCGTAACCACAAGCGCCGGAACCAAGAAGTACACAAGATCAGAGAATGCGAAGAAATGACGTCGGCCAATGGTGAGAGGAACAGGACCGCACCACGGCAGGAGTGCCCTCAAACCGTAGAGAATATAAGCGGCGCTCCTGGCAGCCTCGGCCGCTCAGATCGCTAATCAGTGACGTCCGTCAACTTGCACGAACGTTGCGTATAGCAAGAACTAGGACTTTCGTTATATGTCGCCAGTCGTTTGCGACACCTTTGTAAATACAAGTTAACTATTGTCAACCTGCTTTATAAAAATGTTATTTGCTTGAATTGTTGCACAGCATACCGAGAACGCAGCATTCCTTAGGCACCCTATACGAGACGAGTGAGCAAGACCCATGGCACCCTATACGAGACGATTGGGCAAAACCCAACAGGAAATGTGTCTGAATTATTACACTACCGACCATTAAAATTGCTACACCAAGAAGAAATCCAGATGATAAACGGGTATTCATTGGACAAATATATTATACTAGAACTGACATGTGATATATTTTCACGCAATTTGGGTGCATAGATCCTGAGAGATCGGTACCCAGAACAAACACCTCTGGCCGTAATAACGGCCTTGATACGCCTGGGCATTGAGTCAAAGAGAGCTTGGATGATACAGCCGCCTATGCAGCTTCAACACGACACCACAGTTCATCAAGAGTAGCTACTGGCGTACTGTGACAAGCCAGGTGCTCGGCCACCATTGACCAGACGTTTTCAATTGGTGAGAGAGCTGGAGAATGCACTGGCCAGGGCAGCAGTCGAAAATTTTCTGAATCCAGAAAGGCCTGTACTGGACCTACAACATGCGGTCGTGCATTATCCTGCTGAAATGTAGGGTTTCGCAGGGATCAAATGAAGGGTAGAGCCACGGGTCGTAACACATCTGAAATGTAACGTCCACTGTTCAAAGTGCCGTCAATGTGAACAAGAGGTGACCGAGACGCGTAACCAATGGCACCCCATACCATCACGCCGGGTGATAACCCAGTATGGCGATGCTTGCAATTCGTGCATCAAGGTTCGTCGCTGAGTACACCATCGCAGGCACTCCTGTCTGTGGTGCAGCGTCAAGGGTAACCGCAGCCATGGTCTCCGAGCTGATAGTCCATGCTTCTGCAAACGTCGTCGAACTGTTCGTGCAGATGGTTGTTGTCTTGCAAACGTCCCCATCTGTCGACTCGGGGATGGAGACGTGGCTGCACGATCCGTTATAGTCATGCGGATAAGATGCCTGTCATCTCGACTGCTAGTAATACGAGCCCGTTGGGATCCAGCATGGCGTTCCGTATTACCCTCCTGAACCCACCGAATCCATATTCTGCTAACAGTCATTGGATCTCGACCTACGCCAGCAGCAATGTCGCGATACGAAAAACCGAAATCGCGAAAGGCTACAATCCGATCTTTATCAAAGTCGGAAACGTGATAGTACTCATTTCTCCTCCTTACACGAGGCATCACAACAACGTTTCACCAGGCAACGCCGGTCAATTGCTGTTTGTGTATGAGAAATCGGTTGGAAACTTTCCTCATGTCAGCACGTTGTAGGTGTCGCCACCGGCGCCAGCCTTGTGTAAATGCTCTGAAAAGCTTATCATTCGCATTTCACAGCATCTTCTTCCTGTCGGTTAAATTTCGCGTCTGTAGCACGTCATCCTCGTGGTGTAGCAATTTTAATGGCCAGTAGTGTATATCCACAGGTGTACTATTCATCTTTACCATCATTAACCGATTGCTGATATGGTAAGTGTTACAGGTATTATGTAACCATATTCCTGTTCTTGTAGTTCCCACTCCGCGCTTTCCCCTTTTCTCGCCACCACTATAAATTAGTCGTAAGACATCGCTGTAGAATTCTCCAATCCCTTCCCATCGTGACTCACGAAGTCCTTCGTGTTTTTGGAATGATTTCACCTTTCATTGACCTGAGTAGTCCTCTTACTTCTCCTTCCTCCTCTTGCGTTTCGACGTCCATTATCAGGAGTTAATTCCCTGTTAGTATCAACTTCCACTACTACATTCTACTTGAGATATCCTTAAGATCGAGAAGTCGTTCCCCATTGCCTTCTCCATCCTATGACGCTCATTGGTTCCTTCACCTTTAGGGATGACTTTTCACCCAAAGACAAAAGAAGCCCTGACTTCATTCGCTCATACACCGTTGTATGGGGCTGTTGGCGACATAGCCTTTTACGACAGGCAGAGATTACCACTGGTGAAGTGTAACTAGCAACTCACATGGGTAACGATACTCTTCGGTATAGTTCCAGACTGCAAATTCAATGATATCGGTTTCGATGCCTGATACTGGGATTTTTACCTGTCAGTTATCACTTCTTTCACCTATTAGAGCCTTTGTTGTTGTGAAAAATACCAACTTACACCATGGCCTGGAATCAGCTTTAAACTGTAGGTCCTCTGGTAGGGTAAGTCAGTTCAAAGGCCATTTCAAAGGGTAATAATACAACACCTCCAAAAAGACCATACCTAGAAAAGCGCTGTGGCGTTCAAAGCAATCTTTGGATTGATTTATAATTATGTGCAAAACATTTGCTAAGAATATTGATTTACATAAACTTACAATGCATGTTACATATGTGCCTGATATACTTGATTTGTTAAACGTGCCCCACGTTTTACGCAAATTGTAAGTAGGCTGTTTCGGTTTTTATATTAGCAACGCCACGTAGCGCTCTGTATGAAAATCACTGGCTGTGCTGTGTGCAGTCTGTGGCTGGGTGGCATTGTTGTAATATTCGCTATTGTAGTGTTGGGCTGTTGGCTGTTAACAGCGCGTAGCGTTGCGCAGTTGGAGGTGAGCCGCCAGCAGTGGTGGATGTGGGGAGAGAAATGGCGGAGTTTTGAGAGCGGATGATCTAGACGTGTGTCCGTCAGAAACAGTACATTTGTAAGAATCGATGCCATGAACTGCTATATATATTATGACTTTTGAACGCTATTAAGGTAAATAGATTGTATGTTCTCTATCAAAATCTTTCATTTGCTAACTGTGCCTATCAGTAGTTAGTGCCTTCAGTAGTTTGAATCTTTTATTTAGCTGGCAGTAGTGGAGCTCGCTGTATTGCAGAAGTTCGAGTAACGAAGATTTTTGTGAGGTAAGTGATTTGTGAAAGGTATAGGTTAATGTTAGTCAGGGCCATTCTTCGCCTCAGGAATCCGAAATGACAGGACACAATCTCGCAAATACTGTAGATTCATGTTTTGGGTGCTCACCGTTTTCTCAATAAGTCAAGACACATTTTCTGCTTTTCAAAATGCGAATATTGCCGGTTCAAATGCACTGAGCAACATGTTTCAGACACCAGTGCATTGTTATTACAGTTAATGTAACAAATGGGACAAAGGCTACAAAAGTCAGACACAACGCTTCAACAAAATCAGAAACAAATGGGACAAAATCTTCAAAAGTTAGACACAATGGAACAAAATCTTCAAACGTTAGACACCACACATGAACAAAAACGTGAAGATTTAACTACTGAGTTACATAAAATCGAATCGAAATGTCAAAAAGTCTGTAATGACGTAAAACCACAAATTCGTGAGCATTTCCAACCTATTTTTTCGCGTCATGAAAATGCATTACAGAATCACGAAGCAGCCATAAATGAACTGCAAACTCTTGTTCATCAAAATCACAACACCTTGCAAGCTAAAATTGACTCAATTGCATCTACCGATTCGGTTACGCAACTTGCAAAAACTCACGAAAACTTAAAGGACACAATAGATATGATTTCAACACAAATGGATACTCTGAAACTTGGTTCAGAAAAACACACTGAGGAAATAAATACACTATCGGAGAAAGCAGCCGAACTTTCCGATCAGTTCACTAACTTATCTGCAAAGGTAGATGATGATCCTAATGATACTAGACCTGTAGCCATCACTGACGCAGAAGAGGATGAACAAATTAATAAATTCAAACAAAATCAGAATCAAATTAATACGCAACACAAAAGAGAAATCCGGGAAGTACAAGATCAGTTGGCACAAGTAATACAAAAATTACATATTTCAGAGGACACTCGCGCTCCAAGACGGGAAGAGGGACTTAGAAATACGGAAAAGCCGCAAAATAATAACACAGGGCATTTCGGAAATTATGAAAGAAATTGGCAAGGTGCACCGAATTTTGAGATCGAACCGCCGACACGACTTTACAGTGACCGATATGCGACTCGCTGACACGATGATTTTGACTATAAGCTGTTTATTACTACACGTAAATTCAAAACATTGAAGAATTCTTGCAACTACATTCATCCAGAAGCGTGGCTTCATCAATTCTCTCATTGTTTTCCTCCCAATTGGTCATTGGAGCACCGGTTAGAATTTATGTGTGGCTACTTAGAGAATGAACCAGCTGCAAGAATGCGATCGGTCATTCACGATAGTCACAGTGAAGGAGAATTTTATCATTCCTTCCTCTCAGCATATTGGTCTGAAGCTACACAAGACCGAGTAAAACATAGCATCATAATGATGAAACATTTCGAACAGTCTGAATTTTCCAGTCTTGTGAAATATTTTGAAGACATGTCGCAACAGATGGCTGCTGGCCGTCTCTACAAGGACTACAGTAGGTCTGCATCTTTGATGGCCCACCAATACCATTATCTCTACAAGGACTGCTGTGGGTCTGCATCTTTGATGGCACACCAATACCATTATCCTACAAAGACTACAGTGGGTCTGCATCTCTGATGGCCCACCAATACCATTATCTCTACAAGGACTACAGTGGGTCTGCTCTGTGATGACCTACCTACCAATATTCTACAAAGCTTCGACTGACTCTGCGATGGGTTTGCTCTGTTGTGGCCCATTACCTGTCTGCATGTCAGAGTCAGCACTGTCTTTCCGTTGGAAGGACAACCCTACTTCTTCAAGACTGCATGGAAATCCACTACTTCCGTTTGCATTCTCTTTTACTGCTCAGACTTTGAGAAAAAAAAACACTGCAATTTTACTGTGATGAATGATCAGGACTGTCTTTATGGACTGCGAGAAAAGTTTAGCTTTTGACCAACATTTTATCAATAAGCGTGTGCATTTGATTTCTTTGTTATTGTAATTATGAAATTTTTTTTCAAATCTGTATTGGCCACTGCCCAAAACAATTTGTAAATTTTTTTGGGGAGCATGGGGGCTATGTAAGTAGGCTGTCTAGGTTTTTATATTGGTAACGCCACGTAGCGCTCTGTATGAAAATCACTGGCTGTGCTGTGTGCAGTCTGTGGCTGGGTGGCATTGTTGTAATATTCGCTATTGTAGTGTTGGACTGTTGGCTGTTCACAGTGCGTAGCGTTGCGCTGTTGGAGGTGAGCCGCCAGCAGTGGTGGATGTGGGGAGAGAAATGGTGGAGTTTTGAGAACGGATGATCTGGACGTGTGTCCATCAGAAACAATACATTTGTAAGAATCGATGCCATGAACTGCTGTATATATTATGACTTTTGAAAACTATTAAGGTAAATACATTGTTTGTTCTCTATCAAAATCTTTCATTTGCTAACTATGCCTATCAGTAGTTAGTGCCTTCAGTAGTCTGAATCTTTTATTTAGCTGGCAGTAGTGGCGCTCGCTGTACTGCAGTAGTTCGAATAACGAAGATTTTTGTGAGGTAAGTGATTTGTGAAAGGTATAGGTTAATGTTAGTCAGGGCCATTCTTTTGTAGGGATTATCGAAAGTCAGATTGCGTTGCGCTAAAGATATTGTGTGTCAATTTAGTGATAATCAGAATAAGTAAAGTGGGAAATGTCTGAGTACGTTCAGTTCTACTCAGCTGCTTGAAAATCAAATGACGTAAGAGGTTTATCAGCACAGTCATTCATTAATTTTTCTAAGGGTAAGTTTCAAAATATGCTGCAGGGATGTGTCAGCAAATGCAGCAGACCCTGTTCCTTAAACAACAGTTGCGCAAGTATTACATTAATAACGTGGAATAAAGTGCTTTTCAAAATACTTCCCGTATATCAATGCGCTATGTTTTATTTCGCTGTAGTATAAGTGTCACATGTGGTACATATTTTTTCTTAATTAATAGTCAGGCCCCGACATATAAAAATTAATGAAAATACGGGTAACATATAAATAGTAAAATAGTATCACATTTGCTAAATTTTTGTACATTCAAAGTAAAATGAATCACATTCGGCATCATAAACATTTTCACAGTAAGATGAATCACATTCGGCATCATAAACATTTTCACAAAACTACGATACAGGTTTGAGCGTAACGAGTAATTTCCGAGTTTAGATACTGACTCTCTGAAATGCATAATAAGAGGTGCATTCAGTAAGTACTGCAACACACTTTAACCTATCTTACACGTCACTTTAACTTCTCATATGTAACCTTTTTCTCGCATGCGTCGACGTCTTGCTGTCTGAAACATCGTGGAGCCCGAGGGTAACATCATAGAGCGTATTGCACCATTAAGGGGGGAGGGTGTACGTATCTTTGAGCCAAATTTCCAACTTAAGCGTCGCTATGGGTGGGAATTACGGGGTTTCGAAGAAGTGATCCTTTAATCCTGTTCGACACTGTATAATAAAGGATACACTTCTTGTGGCATGAGCCGGCCGCAGTGGCCGAGCGCTACTAGGCGCCTCAGCCTGCAACCACCTGACCGCTACGGTCGCAGGTTCGAATCCTGCCTCGGGCGTGGATGTGTGTGATGTCTTTAGGTTAGTTAGGTTTAAGTAGATCTAAGTTCTAGGGGACTATTGACATCAGATGTTAAGTCCCATGGTGCTCAGAGCAATTTGAACTATTTTTCTTGTGGTTTTCTGATATTCGGAGCTTCCACTTAATCATATACACTGCCAGTCGAGCAGCTGACTTTTAAACATATGATGTACAGTCATATCATCTATAGCCCACAAGTTTTGGTCACTTCTAATTGTTTGTAGATCGCAGTCTTATTGTCTGCAGTTCCTTTCTACTAAGAAAAGGGAGGAGCTGAAAATGTCATTATCAGCAGTCCCATCCTCTCCACATTCACAGATTGTTGCTACATTCCATTCGATGTAGATGTTTGGATATGGGCCGTGATCCATTGATAGAGGCGCAATACTTCTAGCAGGGGCAATGTCACGCACGACATCGGGCAGACTACAGACACAAGAAACGTAAAACGTCGTAGGTATGGAGGTGAAATAGTCATCCTCTGCAGGATACTAGAAGGCCTACAGCCAGGTGTGGAGACCATCTGAAAGCGGGCACTAGAATATTTGATCGAAAGAAAGAGGAATGCAATGAAGTTTGGAAGACGAGGAAGAATGTAAAAGAGGGAATATCTTATTTGTGGCGATCAAGATTAGAATTCATTTCCAGCCTTAAATTCATGATAGTAACGGTACAATCAACTGGAAACATATTCTGTCTCCATATAGACGAGCTAGCGACAGTCGCAACAAAAGCCGTTTACCACATACCCAAGCTACAAAAAAATGGTTCAAATGGCTCTGAACACTATGGGACTTAACTTCTGAGGTCATCAGGCCCCTAGAACTTAGAACTACTTAAACCTAACTAACCCAAGGACACCACACACATCCATGCCCGAGGCAGGATTCGAACCTGCAACTGTAGCGGTCGAGCGTTTCCAGACTGTAGCGCCTTGAACCGCTCGGCCTCCCCGGCCGTCCCCCAAGCTACAAAATGTATCCCGCCAACTGCCATTCAAGCTCAACGTTATGTCAGCTGCCACATATGGAATTCAGTTATAATATGGAACAACCTGGCTGTGAAAAACTACAAACAAAGTATAGAAAGTTGCATTGAGTTTTTCAAACAGATCTCCGTCAGTATCAAAATTTGTAAGAATCTTGTTTCAAAGAAAATATTAGGCGGCACATCGATCTTCGAGAGACGCTAATGTACAGAAGAGCCACAACAAAACCAGAGAGGTACCCAAGGAAATTATGGAAGCAAAAGCGACGACTTTGGATGCCCGGACAGAAATGAACTTCCAACTCCGTGGCCTGTACACATGTTTCACTGCCTATGATTTCCATAGGAAGAAATGCCACTGGGGACCAAATCACGACACGAACGGAGACTGTATCATTAAAGTACGCGACAAACCGTACCCCAAATACCATTTAGTAAAGTGTGACAGCAGAACTCAACAACTATGTACATTAAATGAAAGCATAAATCAAATGTAATATATTCCGTTGTACACTTTTGTTTAATAAAGATACGCAGGGCGCTGAATAAGTGATGCAAAACATTTATTTTCCTGAACGCAGGTTGGTTTCATACAGGTTTCCAATATACTATATTATTTCCCAGTCCTCTGCCTACAATAGCCTGCTTTTCAGTATGATCTCCGTTCAATCCTACGGCCTTAATTGACTTTACTGGGAGGGCCTGTATATCCACCTGGAAGCTCTCTACTGATCAACGTCGGAGCCGACGTTTTGCTGCATCATTAATCTCCCCATCAGCCACGTATACCTTCCCGCGAAATGCATCCCTAATTGGGCCAAACAGATGGAAATCGGCAGGCGCGAGATCCGTGTTGCATGATGAATACGACGGATATTTTCTGTGAGCTCCTCTTGGGTGTGCAGACTTGTGTGTACGGCGATGCGCTGTCATGGAGATTAAGAAATTCATTTGCATTTTGGTGGCGCCGAAGTCGTTTCTTCAGTTTCCTGAGGACCGTACAGTACACTTCACAGTTGATCGTTGCATCATAAGGGAGGATATCAGACAGAATAAACCTTTCACAGTCGCAGAAGACCGTAGCCATGACTTTACTGGCTAGGGGTCCAGATATCAAGGTTTGCTTCGGAGGAGAGGTGATGTGGCGCCACTGCATGCATTGCCGTTTTGTTTCCGGTTCGAAGCGATGAACCCTTGTTTTATCATCTGTGACGACAGATGTTTCTTCGTTGCTCTTTATGGTCTTCTATTAGGCAGCTAGAAGCCCAGCGAGCAAACCGCTTTGTGTGCCCCAACTGGTGGACGTGTGTTTCATCACTTCCAACAGACGGTCAAGTTGACCAGCGAGGCGTCTGATTAAGAATGAGAGTGTCCACACGTTCCAACATTCCAGAGATCACAGCTGTATGCGGCCGGTTGGCACGTAGGAAGTCGGACAGATTTCTGCCACTTTGTTGCGATAATGACTGACGTCTAGCCCAGCGACTCAGAACGCTTTTGATCGCTGTCATGTGTCAGTAGTACTGCGAACGCCTATGAATATCAGCGATGCTCTGGTTTTCCGGCAAAAGAAAATGACAGCTATCTCATTGGAACGCACCTGCATTACAGACTCCAGTTTGAGGCTGCGTTCAGCACTGTGGACTTTCGGAACTTCATGAAACTGTAGGGGCTCAAGAGTTAATATTCCATGATGTCCCACAACAAATTCTGCATTTTTTAAACCGAAAGTGACAGAAAAAACGTATTGCATTACTTAATAAACACCCCTCTTATTTCTAGCCATTATTTGGTTCATTTATTTAACTGAGGACGTCAACGTCACCAGCTAATCCTATCATTAGTATCCTTTCACTCCGAATTTTACTCTCAGTCTTGAACCTTTCGTTTATTTCCGTCATTACTCCTTCGATGTATCGATTGAACAATAGAGGCGAAAGACTGCATTCTTGTATTATAGACTTCATTATCCAAAGGCTTCGTTCTTAACCTCCACACTTCTTTTTCTTGTTGGTTCTCGTACATAGTGTATTTTATGCCTCTTTCTATATAGTGTACACCTATTTTCCTGCGATTTTAGGACCTCTTGGACCATTTACATCATCGAAACGTTATTCTTTGTTGCCAAATCCAAAGAATGTGTCTAACTTTTTCCAAGTCTTTCTTCCATTATCAGGCATTGCATCAGTAACATGTCAGCCATCTTTGAGAGGCGTCAGCTTTGTCTGACCTCCTCCTCTGCGTTTTAATTCTGTATTTCACTAAATGAAGTCGAGTTTTTATGAGTCTGTCTTATTTGATATCAGGTTAATTTATCAACAGATGATGAGTGGCTACTAGCTTCATTCATGGTGAGTTCTTCAGATGGTTTCATCTCTTTACTTTCTTCTTGCATTTAATACCTGTGGTATGATGGTACGGTAAGCAACATGCTACCATCCACCAAACGTTTTGTTATCCCCTGCTAGTGGTAAGAGAGGAATTTGCGACGAGTTTCCTATATGGTGACCTGCCAGGCTGAAAGTGTGGGACGGGAAGCAGGTGGCATCAGTCTGGGCCACTTACTGGGATGTTGTGGTACCCAACTGTGTTGGAAAATGGAAGCGGATGTCGCTCTGTCCACAATCTGCAGAGTCGCAAGGGGACGCTTTCGTTTAAGAGATGGAAGTAAACAACGCAGAGAAACCCTCTCGCTAAGAAAATCGAGCCTTCATTAGTTTTCAGGGGGCTGAAGGAATGCCAAAAAACGTTCTTCACTAAAAATCATGATACTTATGGAATTGGCCGCTGAGTGTTTCTGTGTAGAAAACTGTTTTTCCAGAGTTCCGTGAAGTCATAGGGCACTTGAAGTTACAAGTCTCGTTTTTTGATATACATTCTTCTGGGGGAATAATTATACACCTGCGTGAGAGGCTGACGGTGTCAGTTTGAGAGAGTAAACACCTGCATGAGAAGCTGGCGGGGTCAGTTTGAGCGACTAAACACCTGCATGAGAAGCCGGTGGTGTCAGTTTGAGCGACTAAACACCTGCATCAGAACTGGTGGAGTCATTTTGAGCGACTAAACACCTGCATCAGAGGCTGGTGGTACCAGTTCGGGTGCAAATCTGCTTCAGGTGGAAGCTTGTTCGGTTGGCTCTTCTGTGCTGACTGCGCTGCTAAATGTTATTGTCGATTCCTTTGACTGATATCTGCTCCTTGCTCCTGCTTCCAGTTGACTGTGTGGGAGCGAAAAGAGCACATTTATCCAAACTCAGGTGGTGAGTCACGCAGAGCGAATGATTCTGATTTCGTGGTGAGAAGTCATAGTGTACAGTCTGATTTTCAGAGGATGTTCGGAAGTTTTGTTGAGTTGTAGCTTGCCTTGATTCGACACAGAAGCCTCCATCCTGCGCTGTCTGGTGCGACAAGTTTCAGTCCCCATCATCGGTGGCCTGCGGAGGCATAGTACGGTAGCAGCCTATTTGTATTGCTACTCGGGAAGAAAGCGAGGGCGTGACTTGTGAAATCTGCGTGCAGTGCGAAGTTTTGAGTCAAGAATGAGAGGAAGGACGCTAGATTTCAAGTTAAGGAACATGGGAGTTAGATTAACAGTAATTCATTTTTGTGCGGACAACAGAACTTAGGCGTGTCGTTAACGATCATTGGTCTTTTCTCCTTTTATTGTTTGAGTAATCACCTATTTCAGTAGTTAGAGGCGACGGGATATGTGTAGTTGAGTCATGAGAAGAAGAAATGTAGTTGGTTCCTTACCAATGACCAACAATAAGTTTCCTTTAATTTACGTCTATGGTCACAATCTTTCTTGCTTAACAGATTACTGGTTTCGGTCTTTAATGACCATCATCAGATCTGTTTCATAACAACAAAGTCCTAATGTACTTTGTTGTTATGAAACACATCTCATGACGGTCATTAAAGACTGAATCTAGGACTTTGTTGTTATGAAACTGATCTGATGATGGTCATTGAATCTGTTAAACAAAAAGGATTGTGACCATAGAAGTAAATTAAAGGAAACTTATTACATACACGGGTCACTGTGCTTTCTCGCGACGATGTCATAGCTTGTGAGTGACCACCAAGATATCTCCTCCACATATATCAGATAAATGTAGGATATGTGTCATTTGTTATGAACGGTGTGTCTTTTCATGCGTTAGAGAGACCGAAACGGTTTATTGTTTTAAAGCATTTGTTGCTTCTGGCGATCCAGTGCTTCTTGTGTGTCTATGAATAATATTCAAATCAAAATGGCTCCAAGTACTATGGACTCAACATCTGAGGTCATCAGTCCCCTACACTTAGAACTACTTAAACCTAACTAACCTAAGAATATCACACACATCTATGCCCGAGGCAGGATTCGAACCTACGACCGTAGCAGCAGTGCGGTTCCGGACTGAAGCGCCTAGAACCACTCGGCCACAGCCGGCGGCTCAATAATATTGCTGGATCTTTGATTTTCTTTTAGCACACAGTGTGACAACTTTATTGTGTTAGAATACTCACCACCGTAATAGTGGTAGCGGCAATTTCCTTTATTATTAAATGTATTTCAAGTAGGGGTTTAATAGCGATTCCTCTTGAGCGGCAGTTTTGCAGCTGCTACGTTCATTGGCGCTCTCTGAAACTGAAGTGTCGGCAGAAGTGCCAACACCGAGTTGTTTGAGGAAGCCGAAATGCACGCTATAAGCTCACGCAGGATGGCGTGAGGTCTGAAACAGGATACGTAATGAATGCTATAAAGAAAAGTACGTAGCTGCTGGAATACTTAACTTTAATCCACAATTGGTGAACATTGGTCTTGTTGATACAGTATTATCATCTCAATATAACTTGGTGATGGCGCCTTGCTAGGTCGTAGCAATTGACTTAGCTGAAGGCTATGCTAACTATCGTCTCGGCAAATGAGAGCGTAATTCTCAGTGAACCTTTCCTAGCAACGGCGGCTGTACAACTGGGGCGAGTGCTAGTAAGTCTCTCTAGACCTGCCGTGTGGTGGCGCTCGGTCTGCAATCACTGATAGTGGCGACACGTGGGTCCGACGTATACTAATGGACCGTGGCCGATTTAAAAGCTACCACCTAGCAAGTGTGGTGTCTGGCGGTGACACCACATTCCTCCCCCGCAAATCGGCGAACGGTGGTGCTATAAGGCTTCCGCCCGCCGTGGGGAGGACCCCATGTAGGCTTATGCGACGAGGTGGGGAGCCTATCAACAGGCGAGGCTGTGCCAGCCGCACCCGGCCATTCGTTCCGAGGGGAGCTAGGAAACGCTTGAAAACCTAGTAAGGGTACACGCCAACATGCCGTGTATGCGCCCGTAGATAGTCAGGAGTGGCCGACGGGTCGACCTCCATCGAGTCGGAACACCCGACTGGCGAAGATGACAGATGGTCCGGAGTGGGCAAGAGTTCCATGTCGGAGGACAGCTGGTCACGGGAAGCGATCGGCGGCGCGTGACCCAGGGAGGCGCTTGGCGGCTGCAGCGAAGCGTCCACTGCGGGCGGCGCCGGCGGGAGAACAGGCAGCGGCGGCGGCGGCGGCGGCGGCGGCGGCGGCGCGTCGTCATGGGGCAAAATGGAAGGCAGCGTCGGTAACACCTAGGGATGAGGCTAGCCAGTAGATGGGTCCCCAGGGCGCTGACCGGACGGCACCGTCGCTGAAAGCAGACGGGTAGCGGCAGAACCCGTGCGACGACAGAGGCGCAGCTGATTGAGATGCCGACGCACCTCACCAGAGGCCCCGAAAACCAGATACATAGCGCGGCCGAGGCAGCGAAGAATGCGCCCTGCGAGCCAACTCCGTGAACCTAATGCGGCGGATGAAGCAAAGACATCAAGGTTCGATGAGGACGACCATGGAGCAACTCAGCCGGCGAGCGACCATCTCGGGGCTGAGAGCGATACGAGGACCATAAGAGCAATAACGCGTCCTCCCGAGAATGCGACTCTTTCAACTTCAACATCTGTGACTTGAAAGTCCGGACCAATCGTTCAGCGGCACCGTTTGACTGAGGCGAAAACGGCGCGGATGTCAGATGTTGAATACCATTGGCCTTGCAGAATGACTGAAATTCGGCGGACATGAATTGTGGGCCATTGTCGGAAACAATAGTCTGTGGAAGACCTTCAATGCAAAAGATAGCGGATAACGCTTGGATGGTGGCAGATGACGTCGTGGAAGACATTCGGACAACAAAAGGAAAATTACTGAATGAATCCACCACAACCAACCATCGAGCATTCCAGAATGGACCAGCAAAATCGATGTGTATGCGTTGCCAAGGGGAAGTGGCTTTCGGCCATGCAAAGAATTTCCGCGATGGTGCGGATTGTTGGTCGGCACATGCCATGCAAGAAGAGCACATATTCGTAATTGCAGCATCGATTCCGAACCAAGTACAGTGCTGACGAGCAAGTTGTTTCGTTCGCACTATACCCCAATGTCCTTGGTGGAGAAGCCGTAAAACAGAGGACTGTAACGAACGTGGGACCACGACTCTGGACTGATCATTATCAGAACGCAACAACAAAACACCACGTCGAACAAAAAGTCTCTCCTTGTGAGCAAAAAACCGGCGAACCAACGGATCCGCGATCCGCTACTTTGACAAGGGCCATTGCGTAGCAACAAAACGCAAAACGGTAGCAAGGACAGGGTCAGCAGCTGTGGCTGTAGCTACACGACGAAAATCAATCGGAAACGATTCGACCACGTCATCGGTTTCCGCATCAATGAACATGCAAGCAAGTTCGGAAGAATCGAATGCTGTATCCTCAGCAACAGGCAAACGGGACAACGCATCGGCGTTTCCGTGCTTAGCAGTGGCCCGATACAAGATATCGTAGCGGTACTGCGAGGGGAAAATAGACCAGCGAATGAATTTCTGCGCTGTACGTGGAGGTACAGGCTTGTTCGGATGAAAAAGCGATGTCAAAGGTTTGTGGTCTGTGATGATGGTAAAGTGACGACCATACAAGAAATCGTGAAACTTAGTAACACCAAATACGAGAGCCAAAGCTTCTTTCTCGATCTGTGAATAATTTCTTTGCGCTGACGAGAGCAATTTGGACGCAAAGGCAATAGGGCGATCATGCGAGCCATCTTTGTGCGCAAGCACAGCACCGATCCCGAAATCCGATGCATCTACCATCAACAAAAGTGGTTTCTGGGGATCTAATGGCGTAAGGCAAGTAGTAGAAAGCAACGCCGATTGCAACTGGCGAAAGGCGCGTTCGCATTCCGTCGTCCAGACGAACGGAACACCTTTGCGGCGTAAGCGATGAAGCGGAGCTGAAATGGAAGAGGCTTGCGGCACATAGTTAGTATAATAATTAAGTTTTCCCAGCACACTCTGTAGCGCTTCAAATTCTGCGGCGAAGGCAAGTCTTGTATGGCACGAAGGTGCTCTGGACTCGGATGTATGCCTTGTGCATTGATTACATGTCCCAAATATGGTAAGTCACGAGCAAAAAACACACATTTGTCCTTCCGCAAGCGAAGACCATTTTGTCGCAAGACCTGAAATAATGTTTGGAGGTTGGCTAAATGTTCGTCTTCTGTCTTTCCGGAGATCACAATATCGTCCATATAGTTCGCTGCAGTAGGGACCGACGCACAAACAGTTTGCAGATATTGCTGAAACAATGCAGGGGCGGATGCACACCCGAATGGCAGTCTTTTGAATCGGTACAAACCAAGATGCGTGTTAACCACCAACACGTGCTGGGATTCTTCGTCCACTGGTATTTGCAAGTACGCATCTGCTAGGTCCAACTTAGAAAAATATTTACCCGGGCACAGTTTGTCAAAAAGATCTTCCGGGCGGGGTAAAGGATAAGTTGCAATCACTAGTTGTGGATTCACTGTTGACTTGAAGTCCACACAAAGTCTCAATTTTCCGGAAGGTTTTGTCAAAATTACTAAGGGTGAGGCCCAGAGAGAAGCCTGCACACGTTCAATTACACCTTGTGATTCTAAATCGTGTAATGTTCTTGCGACCTCATCACGCAACGCGTGGGGAACATTGCGCGCTCTGAAAAATTTCGGTTGCGCGTTCACTTTCAGTTCCAAAAGTGCTTCATAGTTCTTAGCGCAACCAAGGCCCAGTGCAAAAATGTCTGAAAATTCTGCACATAGACGAGAAACACTGTCTGAAGGCACAGTCTGGTTCACTGATAGGACCTGATTTACGATAGACAAGTTAAACAACAGAAATAAATCTAAACCAAACAAGTTCACTGCAGAAGAAGAACGAAGGACGTAAAATGACACAAGTTTTGTTTGTCCCTTGTATGTTGCAAGAAGGCTGCACTGTCCTAACACAGGGATATGCTGTCCGGAATAACTATGTAACTTAACATTTGCGGCACGCAACGGAGATGTGCCCAGTTGTTTGTACGTGTCTTTATTGATCAATGAAACTGCAGCTCCGGTATCGAGCTGGAATGGGATCACGTTGCCATTAATGTCTAAGTCTACAAAAAGTTTATTGTCCTGCTGACGACAAGAGCGACTGTTTTGTGCAACGTGAACAGACACTGGTACAGTAGCACTTGCTACTTGACGTGATTTCCAGCGACGTCGACGCACACTATTTGTGGGACGTACACGGTCACTGCTAGAGAGAGTGGCACTGGGCGGAGTGGAATGATCTACATGAATGTCCATGGGCGAAGGTTCACGAGCCTGAGTATTCTTGGTTCGATTCCGGCGTGAAGCAAAGGGCCTGGAATGGTTTTTAGTGTCCGATCTGAGCTTTTTCTGGCAAACACTGTGAACATGTCCTTTTTTATTACGGAAAAAGCAAATAGCTTGGCGTGACGGGCAATTCTCATGCGAATGTCTAGTAGCACACCGCGGGCATGACTTTAGTACTGCATTTGCATGCCGGCGCGGGGCACGGGGCTGCGCGGACGTGCGCGAGGGCTGTTTACAGTTCCGTGCAGCTCGCCCGGCGGGCCGGTTAACGTGACACACAGCTGGCGAAGTTTCAAATGATTCCTGAGCAAAGTCAAGTGTGTCTTGCCTATCCAATACGTCTATCACTTGTTGAAGGGAGGGATTGACGAGTTTCAAAATTTGCTCCCGTATTCGAACATCAGAAACGTTCTGTGCAATTGCATCACGCACCATAGTATCTGAGTAAGGGAGTCCACATTCACACTCAAAAGCACAATCCCTTGTAAGGCCTTGCAAAGTAGCAACCCACTCCCGATTAGTTTGACCGGCTGTACGTTTTGTACGAAAGAACGTATACCTTTTTGCAACTACATTAACTGATTCCTTGAAATAGGCATCTAAAGCAGACAAAATTTCTTCGTAGGACAGAGTTGCGACGTCGCGTCGGGGAAAAAATTTCACTATCACACGGTACGTTTGCACCCCTACACACGCCAAGAAATGAGGGTGCCGCTCGTTACCTTGAATTCTGTAGACGGCGAGATGAAATCCAAATTGGCGTGACCACTCCGTCCAGCTTTCCATTGCCTCATTGAAGTGTCGAAAAGGTGGTGCAACTGCGTGTTGTGGCTGCAGTAGCGGTGGAGCGGCGGCTGCCGCATCGTTTTGCATTGCACGTTGACCCTGGACGAGCTGTCCAAGGGGATCCATTAACGCCTGCGTCTGCTGATTCTGCAAGCGATAAAATTCGGACAGTACATCTGGAGAACGTGGCGAAGCCATGACACAATGAAATGTAAGCCAACACCGAGTTGTTTGAGAAGGCCGAAATGCACGCTATAAGCTCATGCAGGATGGCGTGAGCTCTAAAACAGGATACGTAATGAATGCTATAAAGAAAAGTACGTAGCTGCTGGAATACTTAACTTTAATCCACAATTGGTGAACATTGGTCTTGTTGATACAGTATTATCATCTCAATATAACTTGGCGATGGCGCCTTGCTAGGTCGTAGCAATTGACTTAGCTGAAGGCTATGCTATCGTCTCGGCAAATGAGAGCGTAATTCTCAGTGAACCTTTCCTAGCAACGGCGGCTGTACAACTGGGGCGAGTGCTAGTAAGTCTCTCTAGGCCTGCCGTGTTTTGGAGCTCGGTCTGCAATCACTGATAGTGGCGACACGTGGGTCCGACGTATACTAATGGACCGCGGCCGATTTAAAAGCTACCACCTAGCAAGTGTGGTGTCTGGTGGTGACACCACAGAAACAATGGGTCCAACATGTCAGGGGACAGTAAGAACTTTGCTTGTCAGCCCAGAAGGGCCACGCATCATCAGTTGTCTTCATTCTTTTACGTGTTATTCTTGCCAGCAACTTCGATGCATGGGAGACGTACCTCGTATCGAAATTATTTTCGCAGCTAATTGTTTAAGCAATGACTCCTACTCACCAAAATGTTGGGAGTCAGTTAAAGCTTTCTTACCTTAGTAGTTTTTAGCAAGCACAATCGCTGTACAACGAGATCAATATTTACAACTCCAGGAGTAATATTCTTTCTCTGTTAGTTTATAACTTTGACTTCTAGTGCACTGCGGTCTTTTTCTAAAATCAATAAAATTAATCCAGACAAGTAACACGAGAGATCAATATTTACAACCCCAGGAGTAATTTTCTTTCTCTGTTAGTTTATAAATTTGACTTTACGTGTACTGCGATCTTTTTCTAAAATCAATAAAATTATTGCAGACAAGTTAGCTTTTTCAAAAAGTGAAAAAGTGTTCTAAGGTACAACACGGTCGTGCACCTAGGAAAAACTGCTATATTGAAATTTAAAAGTGATGCAGTGGAGAAAATCTTGCCAAACTGCATTTAAATGTCTACCTGTGACGTTATTACACTGCAACGCCTTAATAATTAGTAACTGAAATAAGTTGACATCGAAGTATCATCAAAACCTAGCTACAAGTTAAGTACCTTTTCAAATATAAGCTAATGGAAATACCACCAATCTCCATTCAAGACATGAAAGAAACTAGGTGAATTTGTAAATATCACAGTTGTATAACACATTCCACCGTTCCAAGGTACGATACGGTGCACCACCGATAAAGTTTGGCCTCATTGTCCACTCGATATATAACTAGTTTTAAAAATATAAAGTATTTTGCACACCATGAAGTTCTATAACTGAAGAATTAACAATATCTTGCAAAGTGCTTAAGTAAATTATATAGCATTTTAATGTATACAATTAAATATACCTACGAATGCTACGCGAAACACAACCTCATCTCTCTCAACAGGAAGAACAGCAGAAAATAATGAAAGTGGCTTATGACTGTCACTGGTAAGAATTCTATATGTGACATTAAAATCGGTCACTAAACTGAAACACCGGTCAAGAAACATCAAATGTGCCTACATACATTATCCTCGACGTACAATGCTCTCCCCTGCTCTAAGAGCGAGTACGTTTACATTAGCATCTACATCTACATCGATACTCTGCAAATGTCATTCAAGTGCCTGGCAAAGGGTTCATCGAACCACCTTCACAATTCTCTATTAATCCAATCTCGTATAGCGCGCCAAAAGAATGAACACCTATATCTTTCCGTACGAGCTCTGATTTCCCTTATTTTGTCGTGGTGATCGTTCCTCCCTATGTAGGTCGGTGTCAACAAAATATTTTCGAATTCGGAGGAGAAAGTAGGTGATTGGAATTTCGTGAGGAGATTCCGTCGTAACGAAAAACGCCTTTCTTTTAATGATTTCCAACCCACATCCTATAGCATTTCTGTCACACTCTCTCCCATATTTCGCGATAATACAAAACGTGCAAAATGTACTCCATCAGTCCTATTCTAAAAGAGGACGGACAAGCGTAGTGCAGACAGTCTCCTTAGTAGGTCTGTAACATTTTCTAAGTGTCCTGCCAATAAAACGCAGTCTTTGGTTACCTTCCCCACAAAATTTTCTATGTGTTCCTTCCAATTTAAGATGTTCATAATTGCAATACCTAGGTATATAGTGGAATTTGCGGCTTTTAGATTAGACTAATTTTTCGTGTAACCGAAGTTTAATGAGTTCCTCTTAGCACTCATGTGGATGACCTCACACTTTTCGTTATTTAGGGTCAACTGCTACTTTCCGCAGCATTCAGATATCTTTTCTAAATCGTTTTGCCAATTTTTTTGATATTCTCATTACTTTATTAGTCGCTAAACGACAGCGTCATATGCAAACAACCGAAGACACGCTGCTCAGATTGTCTCCAAAATCGTTTATATAGATAAGGAACAACAAAGGGCCTATAACATTACCTTGGGGAACGCCAGAAATCACTTCTGTTTCACTCGATGACCTTCCGTCAATTACTACAAACTGTGACCTCTGACAGGAAATCACAAATCCATTCGCATAACTGAGATGTTATTCCATAAGCACGCAATGTCACTACGAGCCTCGTATGTGGTACAGTGTCAAAAGCCTTCCGGAAATCCAGAAATACGGAATCGATCTGATATCCCTCGTCAATGGCACTCAACACTTCATATGAATAAACAGTTAGTTGTGTTTCGCAGGAACGATGTTTTCTAAACCCATGTTGACTGTGTGTCTATAGACAGTTTTCTTCGAGGTAATTCATAATGTTCAAACACAATATATGTTCTAAAATCCTGCTGCATATCGACGTTAATGATTTGGGCCTGTAATTTAGCGGATTACTCCTTCTACCTTTCTTGAATATTGGTGCGACCTGTGCAACTTTCCAGTCTTTGGGTACGGATCTTTCGTCGAGCAAACGGTTGTATATAGTTGTTAAGTATAGAGATAATGCATCAGCATACTCCGAAAAGAACGTAATTGGTGTACAGTCTCGACCAGAAGACTTGCTTTTATTAAGTGATTGAAGTTGCTTCACTACTCTGAGGATATTTACTTCCACGTTACTCATGTTGACAACTGTTCTCCATTCGATTTCTGGAATATTTACTTCGTCTTCTTTCGTGAAGGCATTTCGGAAGGCTGTGTTTACTAACTCTGCTTTGGCAGCACTGTCTTCGATCGTATCTCCATTTCTATCGCGCAGAGAAGGCATTGATTGTTTCTTGCCGCTAACATACTTCACATACGACCAGAGTCTCTTTGGATTTTCTGCCAGGTTTCAAGGCAAAGTTTCGTTGTGGAAACTGTTATAGGCGTCTCACATTGAAGTCCACGCTAAATTTAGAGTTTCTGTAAAAGATCGCCAATATTGGGGATTTTGCGTCTGTTTAAATTTGGCATATTTGTTTCGTTGTTTCTGCAACAGTGTTATAACCCGTTTTGTGTACCAAGGGGGATCAGCTCTGTCGTTTGTTAATTTATTTAGAGTAATTCTCTCAATTGCTGCCGATACTAGTTCTTTGAATTCAAGCGACTTCTGGTCTACGCTTATATTATTAATTTAGAATTAGTGGAGATTGTCTCATAGCAAGGCGTCAAGTGATTTTTTACCTACTTCTTTGATAAGGAAAGTTTTCGCTTATTTTTCGAGGATTTGGGGATTATGAAATTCAGTCTCGCTACGACAACTCTGTGTTCACTAATCCCTGAATCGGTTTTGATGCTAGTTACTTACTCCGGATTATTTGTTGCTAAGAGGTCAAGTGTGTTTTCACAACCGTTTACTATTCGCACGGGCTCATGAACTAACCGCTCGAAATAATTTTCGGAGAACAGCACAATATCGGATGATATTTTATGCGTACCTCCTGAATTAAACATGTATTTTGGCCAACTTATCGAGGATAAATTAAAGTCACCACCAACTGTTATCGTATGAGTCAGGTACGTGTTTGAAATGAAACTAAAGTTTCTCTTTGAACCTTTTAACAACTGTACATCTGAATTGGGAGGTCGGTAAAATGATCCAGTTATTATTTTATTCCGGTTGCCAACAATGACCTCTGCCCATACTAACAGTTGCAATGCACACGTTTATGAGCGTCATTTTCTAGTTCCCCTATGATGAAAGCTGCAGTAAATCTCGTCAACCAACTGTGGTACTCGACAATGAATGTGAATATCGTATTAAACATTCACTGAGCATGGCACGTTGTATAACAAAATTGCTTTGATGTTAGAGCGTAGTTTCATTGAGTAATGGGTCAACTAAGATAATTACACAAGTGTCTGTCAGAATATGTTCATGGAATTTAACAAAGTAAATCACTAACTCGCTTTCGCTCGGTCCATGAAGAAATAGCTTACCTCAGTCTTAACGTCTCTTATTCTGTTTCGGAAGCTAATTGTTTCGACTTTTTCTGCAATCTATTCACAGATAACAGACGCCTACCTACTCCCCATCAGAAGTACTTACACGTAATTTGTTTTTAATTTCAGTTATCTACGTTAACTGAAATAATGAGATATATCTTCAACATGGGCGTAAACATATTTACGAATATACTACAATACAGAGAATACAGAACAGCGCTTTGGCAAGTATCTGACAACCGGAAATCAAAATCGAACATGAACATATGGCTACTGAACTAAGTTAAACCAAAGTAAAATAAACATAATTGGTCAGTTTAAGTATGTAAACAATAGCTTTCAAATTATAAATTGTGTATGTTCTATATTGTCTTCAGGTTCAACAGTTTGTATCTTTAATTTTTGTATTGGCGACAGAGAACCAGTCCGATACTCGTAGGTGAACGATTGTATGGAACGCAGTACTAATATGTAACAGTTAAAGGTAGACTATCCGACTAAGAGCGTCTGTCCTGTACTCAAGCATGAGTTGTGTCCGATTTCCTATCATCGCTTATTAATCACAGTATGTTTCAAACAGGTAACTCCGAATTCATTAGACAGTATTTTCTACAATAATGAAAATATTAACTAGTGGTAAATTTGAACTTGATCACTACTAAGAAGTTTTTAGAGGTTTCCTATTCCATGATGTGGCGGTACAGCAACCAGTATGCAGAATGAGGAGAAGAAAACAGTCTTGATTGTGAAGGTTAAATTTATTCATCAACGACGCGCGTTTCACGCAATTCAAAGCATATTCAGCCCGGCCGATACGCGTTGATACGCTTGTCAGGGTTACTGTATCCTGTGCTGTTCGCTATGCCGCGTCGCAGTTATCTCAAAGTTGCTGGAAGTGGAGACACATAGACGGAGTGTTTAACAAACCTCCACAAGAAATGCATACCGTGAGACCTATCATTCATAAAGGCCAACGGCGGAGTGTCAGATTCCTACGTCCCTGACGGCCGATGCATCGTTGAGGACGTACTGTCGACGGAAGTCAGATACACGGTTGTTACTGAATAGCAGCCTTGGAAAAAAAAGGTGGTTCAAATGGCTCTAAGCACTATGGGACTTAAGATTCCCATGACTTAGAGCTACTTAAACCTAAATAACCAAAGGACTTCACACACATCCACGCCCGAGGCAGGATTCGAACCTGCGACCGTAGCAGCAGCGCAGTTCCAGACTGAATCGCCTAGAACCGCTCGGCCACACAGGCCGGCTGCAGCCTTTGAAGCGGGGACGCGAACCGACTTCTACTGCTGCCTTTTCGCCATCTCAACGTAGTCTGGTAACGAACGAACGAGCGAATTAGCTGTATTAGGGAGTCGCTTACCTGGAACCACATGAATGGGCATCTTACCGGGGCCGAGCTAACTTTTAGTTTCGATGCATAAGTTAAAATTACTCCGAGTGCGTCTCTTCGTTTATAGAGAAGATTTAGTGTTATGGAAGTGGGTCAATCTTCTCGAAACAGCAAGTATTTTGTTTTTAAACATTGTACATTTTAGATCACAAAACAAAAGGCAGTGTGGTAAATTTATGGTTAGCTGCATGCAGTTTCTTAACCTTCTGCATACAGTGGAAGGAAGTGAAAGACATACGTTATTTTTGTACCCTTTCCATAACTCTGCCATTCACAGACATCTAACTGTTCTAGACCAATTATTCTATAAGGTTCATATTTATTTTACATTCTGACGCTTGGAGGAGAAGTCCTGTAGAACATTTTATCTTTTCTTTATAGCCATATGTCATCAGCAGCCCCATGCCTTGTCATGAACCAAGATCTGAGGCAGCAACCGACATGAAATGCGAATATGGCGGCGGTACTCCAAGTCGGTTTGGGTTTCCGCTATTTCGTCTCCAGGGAGGCTATTTTTTCAAACTCATTTAAAAAAGGCACCACACTTTGGAGACACGTCGAGTGTGTGGATGCTCTGCTGTGTATATGTAATTATTAAGAAGAGTTGCATCTTGTACGTTAGAACGCGTATAACCCTACAGGTATGGGCACATTGACGCACAGTGAGTGACACTTCATATTTGAATCACTTTTTGAGTGTCAAGTTTTGTTACCTTAAGTGAAACTTGTAGTCATCAATTCATTATGTGGTAGTGTATCCTATTCGTCAATTCAAGTCATAGTTTTCCCTTCTTGCATTTCGCTGTCTATCTGATAATCCAAGCTGGTGCAAGAGAGTAGAATCATCCCAAGATAAATCATAGTCCCCGTGTATATAGAGGCTTTTCAATGTTGATCGTCGTACAGAATGTCTTTGTTCTTCCACCTACTCTAAAAGTACGTCACTATAGCAGTTAACGACTGATGACTGGGAAGTGCTCGCAATGTCCTATTCGCTATGAACTTCTGACAATAAATAAATGGATTCATGAACGACAAATCTTGGTAGTCAAGATTATTTCGAATCCCTTTCCTTTTATTGAGGAAACATGTTAAATAAGTGGCTTGGCGAGAATACGTACGGAAATAAAGAGAACTAGTTTGTCACTACATGGCTGTTACGAATTTTAGCATTTCCGTTGCGTTTACTTTGATAGGTCGGATCCGTCAAAATCATGGGACTTAAATGTTTCGCAATAAAGGCAGAATCTACAGATAAAATCCGGCTGGTGTGGCCGAGCGGTTCTAGGCGCTTCAGTCTGGAACCACGCGACCGCTATGGTCGCAGGTTCGAATCCTGCCTCGGGCAAGGATGTGTCCTTAGGTTAGTTAGGTTTAAGTAGTTCTAAGTTCTAGGGGACTTATGACCTCAGATGTTAAGTCCCATAGCGCTCAGAGACATTTGAACCATTTGAACCATACAACTGTTGCCAAAAACCAGTTGACATAGGGATGTGGATTAGACTAGCATACTCTATACTTTCCTTTGGCAACAGGTGCCAATTGAAATATAATCCCCTTTATGTTTTCTCTTCCAGCCGCTATCGGTTAAATATAATTCTTGGATCACGTCCCGTTCTGTCCCTAACTACAATTAAATATTAAGATTAGAGTTTAACGTCCCGTCGACAGCGTGGTCATTAGAGACGGAGAACTTCAGAATACGAGTCCATTGTGCTGGCCACTGCGCCATTTCACTATGTGCTTGGATACGTTCAGAAATAAACTAGAATAATAATGTTACGCTACTTCCGTGCTGGGCTGCTAGACTAACATCATCCCAGGGAATAGAAATGAATTGTTCTGGCGCCCCACAGACGGGCAGTATTTTTTGAATCGACGCTCCTCTGCTGCTCTCGTCTTCATTTCTCAGGGACCTGCTTCCGAAACACGAGGCGCCGCTTTTTCTGTTGTCTGTGCCGGTGGCGGTGTGCGCTCGGTGGCACCGGGCGCAGCGGTCCGTGCATTACAGACTGCCAGAATTGCTCACGTGAGACAGCACCATTCGTCCGGCGGCTAGACGTGACGCCTCCATTAGGGAGAAAAACGCGTGTTTTCCCCGTCCCTCCTCCCCTCCTCGGCTGTCGGTGTCCTTACAGCTTCCAGAAAGCGCACAATGAGTGGACAAGCTTGGCCGCCAGCTTATCTCTTGTATACAGCGAAGGACGAACAAAGATTCTGCAAGGCTAGAACGCGCAGAACACGAATTTTATGTCGAGCGTAGCTGCGTAACCTACTACAATGTGATGTTTCACAGTGTCGATGTAGAAAAGATACAGTACCCGTTCTCTATGTTTCGAGACATTTTGTTTCAGTACCGTAGAGATTTCAGTGGATTACGTCTCAAATCAAGAAAAAACAAAATGTCCAGGCACTCTGTGACCAAAATGGTACTGAAACAGAGGATGGCAGACTAAAGGCCGAAATACTAAATGTCTTTTTCCAAAGCTGTTTCACAGAGGAAGACTGCACTGTAGTTCCTTCTTTAGATTGTTGCACAGATGACAAAATGGTAGCTATCGAAATAGACGACAGAGGGATAGAAAAGCGATTAAAATCGCTCAAAAGAGGAAAGGCCGCTAGACCTGATGAGATACCAGTTCGATTTTCCACTGAGTACGCGAAGGAACTTGCCCCCCTTCCTGCAGCTGCGTACTGTAGGTCTCTAGAACACCGTAGCGTTCCAAAGGATTGGAAAAGGGCGCAGGTCATCCCCGTTTTCAAGAAGGGACGTCGAACAGATGTGCAGAACTATACACCTATATCTCTAACGTCGATCAGTTGTAGAATTTTGGAACACGTATTATGTTCGAGTATAATAACTTTTCAGGAGACTATAAATCTACTCTGTAGGACTCAGCTTTGATTTCGAAAAAGGCGACCGTGTGAAACCAAGCTGGCGCTATTCGTCCACGTGACTCAGAGGGCCATAGACACGGGTTCCCAGGTAGATGCCATGTTTCTTGACTTTCGCAAGGCGTTTGATACAGTTCCCCACAGTCCTTTAAGGAACAAAGTAAGAGCATATGGACTATCAGACCAATTGTGTTATTGGATTGAAGAGTTCCTAGATAACGCAGCATGTCATTCTCAACGGAGAGAAGTCTTCCGAAGTAAAAGCGATTTCAGGTGTGCCACAGGGGAGTGTCTTAGGACCGTTGCTATTCACAATATATATAAATGACCTTGTGGATGACATCGGAAGTTCACTGAGGCTTTTTGCGGATGATGCTGTAGCATTTCGATAGTTTGTAACAATGGAAAATTGTACTGAAATGCAGGAGGATCTGCAACGAATTTACGCATGGTGCAGGGAATGGCAATTGAATCTCAGTGTAGACAAGTGTAATGTGCTGGAAATACACAGAAAGAAATATCTTATATCATTTAGCTACAATATGGCAGGTCAGCAACCAGAAGCAGCTAATTCCATAAATTATCTGGGAGTACGCATTAGGAGTGATTTAAAATGGAATGGCTATATAAAATTAATCGTCGGTAAAGCAGATGCCAGACTGAGATTCATTGGAAGAATCCTAAGGAAATGCAGTCCGAAAACAAAGGAAGTAGGTTACAGCACACTCGTTTGCCCACTGCTTGAATACTGCTCTCCGGTGTGAGATGCGTACCAGTTAGGGTTCATAGAAGAGATAGAGAAGATCCAACGGAGAGCAGCGCGCTTCGTTACAGGATCATTTAGTAATCGCGAAAGCGTTACGGGGATGATAGATACACTCCAGGGGTAGACTCTGCAAGAGAGACGCTCAGTAGCTCGGTACGGGCCTTTGTTGAAGTTTCGAGAACATACCTTCACCGAGGACTCAAGCAGTATATAGCTCCCTCCTAAGTATATGAGGATAAAATCAGAGATATTCTTTCCACGAACAATACGAGACTGGAATAGAAGGGAGAACCGATAGAGGTACTCAAGGTATCCTCCGCCACACACCGTCAGGTGGCTTGCGGAGTATGGATGTAGATGTAGATGTATATGAAGATGTAGCAGCCTGCAAAACACGACACATTTCAGTGGACAGAGGCGTCGTTAAGTTTCGATACGTAAGATAAGCGATGATATAGATGCAGAGCGCACCGCTAGGGGCACGCTTGACAAAATACACCAAAACATAATTGATGTAGGGTAATGAAATTTCGGGAACACATTTATCGAGGTAATGTATGTAATTGATTCACACTGCAAGCTCACAGGTTAATGTAAGTGCGAAGTAAGCTATTGCAAATGTGAAATGGTGATACATTAATAGTCTGTGTAAAAGCCATAGTGATGAATGAAAGCTAGCAAAGTGCATAAATCGTGTTACATACATGCCGATGTCAGTTTGTGGGAAGGAGTTCCACGTCTGTTGCACTTGGTCGGTCAATAGGAATGGTTAATGGTGTTTGCGGATGATGCTGGAGTTGTCGTTTGATGATGTACCATAAGTGCTCGATCGGAGACAGATCTGGTGATCTAGCAGGCCAAGGCATTCTGTACAGCATGTTCGGTTAGAGTAGCGGCATGGGGATGAGCACTCTCCTGTTGGAAAACAACTCCTGGAATGCTGTTCATAAATGGCAGCACAGCAGGTCGATCCCCCAGACTGACATCAAAATTTGCAGTTAGGTGTTCGGGATAACCATAAGTGTGCTCCTGCTGTCTTACGGAATCTTACTCCAGCCCGTGGCTCCAGGTGTAGGTCCAGTGTGACTAGATGCAGACAGTTTGTCTGCAGGTCATCACTGGCAGCGACCCAAAACCAGGTCTCATCACAAAAAAACAACAGAACTCCACCTCTTCCTCCAATGGGCACTGGATTGACACTACTGTTGTCGCAAATGCCGGAGCCTAGAAATCAGTGGTATGCACGCCACAGGGCGTCTGGCCTGAATCTCCCCTTGAAGTAACCGATTAGTAACAGGTCGTTGTGTCACTGTGGTGCTAAATGCTGCTCAGACTGCTGCTGATGAAGCTGTACGACGCACCAGAGCCATGCGCCGAAGACAGCGGTTCTCCCACGGCGACGTAACCGACCAGAGATCGGTCTTCTTGTGGCCGTACATTCTCGCGAGCACCGCTGTTAGCAATAATGCACAGTGGCTACATTCCTAGCAAGTGTTTCTGAAGTACGGCAGAAGTAACCTCCAGCTTCTCTTAGCCCTACTACAGGACATCATTGAAGCTCAGTGAGGTGTTGTTACTGGCGTCTCAGTCACCTTAAAAGCATTTTTGATTAACATCAACTCACCACGTCCGATCTCAAAGGTAACCAACCATCACGACCGTTACAGCACATATTTAAAGCAAACCTGATTATCATCCTCATAGTGGTGCTACTAGTGCGATATCTGAGTAAATAGGCATCATCTTCAGAGGTAGAATTGCACCTACCAACTTTCGTTTATGTCCCTCAAATCCTTCTAGGTGTTGCGACTTTTACCCGTCAGTGTATTTTATTAAATGCCTCAGGGTTTTGAGAAGATGATTGCGCAAAAACCACGAGGGGGACAGAAAAATGACACACTTCAGTGGACAGAGACCGTCGCCAAGTTTCTAATCAAAATATGCACGCACGTAGAGTTTACTAGCGCACCGCTAGCACTGGTCATCAGCACTGTCGCACGAAATTTATATCGCTCTCGCAGGTAGGCATCCGAAGGAACAGGTTTCTAAACAGTGTGTGTGTAACGATAAGAACGGTAGCACCGACCACCTAAAAGGCAAACGATGCTAACGTTATACATCTGCGAGGAATTTTTGAGTAGTTGTGGTGAAAAGCAAGTTGTAATATTGCATATTAATATCGGGCTCCAGCCTAATTAGGCATTCTTGTGTCAAGCCTAACCTAACCTTCCTTGACACCCACACTTAACTCTTTCTTTACATCTGTTCATACTAAAACACAGTAATCTAACATTGCAGATAAATGTACTGCTAACTTGGAAGTCAGACAAACAAATGGAAACAAATGGCCAACGAGACAGCAAACAGTAACATGTGCCTCTAAACAACATGTACCTTAAATGAGCTAGATGCAGCAGCTCATAGAACCAATCACGCGCGTGAATCTAGTAGCAACACTAAACAGGGAAAAGCATTAAATGATTTTGATGTAAATCATGGGTCCTGTTAATGGTCATACTCTATAATTTCATTGCTTGGTACAGGGTCTCTATGTCTGTGCATTAACCAACTTGCATTAGAATAGCTAACACAGTAAATATTTCTTTCTTAAACTCGGTCTGAAGCAATTAAACAGAATGCAAATCTAACTACACTGGCTCTAAAGGAGCCTTTGCATTGCTTCATTATCTAATTAGTCTAGTACATGAGGGCCCTTAAACTTTCATAGTTTGAAGAACCATGCTAATTAACAAAACTACAGCAGTATGTATGGGAAATGGTAAGCATTCTTATGATTAATTTATTAACTAATTAGAGCAGAACGAACTATAACTCTTTAATTAACAAATTTGCTTTCATAAGCAGTCTTTCAACCTACTTATAATATAATTAGCTGAGCAAGTGCCAACACAACATTAAATTCAAGTTCAACCACTTTCTCATGAAATTAAGAATGATAAAACTTCTTAATTCGGACCAAAGTGCATAAATACATCAATTAATAATCTTTTCCATTTCAAATTAACTTTACTATTTTCAGGTAGCTTTTCAAGTAAGGCAAATTTTTTTTTAGGAAATGACTGCAAATTGGTCTAAAAGTGCACTGGAAGTTGAATATTTCACAAACTATAAAACTGAACTTAAAATACTATAACTTCACACATTAGATAGCAATCATAACTATTTCTACAGCTGCCGAATAAGTCTTTCAATAATAAATTAGGACACTCGGAATTAAATTGAGTAGGATAGCATTCCTGTCCAGGTTAGTGGCTTGGGATAATCACGGGTGCAAGTCAAAGCTTTTAGCAGCACCAAATTTATTATTAAAATCAACCAAATATCAGAAATACTTGGTCCATTTATGGAGTGGTAAAAATAAACAATTTAGTGGAAGGCTGGTGTTACTGGTGGTGCAGTCTGCTGTGGCTGTTAACATGGGCTCGATACAGTCATGACCATACTATTGGCTGCCCACTGTTACGGAACTTCTTGGCGTCGGAATTATATTTTTATAATGCCATAAAACCATGTCACGATAATAGTATCACCAAATACAGCATCCGAGGCTCATAAATACTGCTCTTACTCTCTTCTGTCCTCAAAATCTTCAAGAATATGAACCACAATGATACGCTATTGCTGGTGAGAGGTTAACCACAGCACTGCTCAGTCCAGAATCTTTGCCAGTCACAAAGCACGAGTTACCACTTGTGCGCCAACCACACATTTTCCACTTAGCTAGACTATTTCCATAGCTGCGGTACTTACCCATATCCTTTACACTTAACCGTAACCCTACGTTCCTTAACTACGCAACATGTCATTTACACTACATTATACAACAATCATTACAGTAGTTATTTAAATCCACAACCATATTTTAAAAAACATCGCCCAAAAGTTCGTATAACTAAAATACGTATACATATTCAAAGAATTTCCAAGACAGATACAATTCTTTACATAAACAACACTACTAACTGACATATAAATATAGATAGAGATACAAAACAGAACGAAAACAGGTGTCAAATGCTGCTGTCGTTGAGCCTTCCTAGGTAGCAGCAGCTGCAGCAACAGCGACTTCTATGAAATTTCACACAGGGCTTCATGATTGCTGGATCACAAACTTAGAGAGAAGCTCTATCAGATGATAATTAGGGACAAGACCAAAATCGTTTTAATTTAGACCCATAATTTTTTGCCAAATTGAGTTTTAGTTTTTGCCCGAATTTGGTGTCTTTCTTGGCGTAAGATGGTGTCAATTTTGGCAAATTCAGTACATATCTTGTAGTAATTAGAGATTTTTTCCACATTCACTGATTATTTGCCCAATTTTTTTGGGAAATTAATTTTTTGACAAAATTCACTCTTTTTTCTACTTCATTAATATTTATTTGACAGATTCATTGATATTTTTTCCTAATTTGTTACTTTTTCCAATGGTTGGTGTTGGTTTGGAAGGAAAATTAAGTGAATTTTCTGCATTCTGTGATTTTCTTGCCAAGTTTGGTAATTCTTCTGCTGTATTTTCTATCCTTTGGCCTATTTTGGTGTCATGTTTTTGCTAAATTCGCTGTTATTATTTGTGAAATGACTATTATTTTCCCAATTCGTTGTTTTTGCCTGCTTTGGTACAATTTTTTTAAATTCGGTATTATTTTTTGCCAAATTAAGGGTTATTATGGGAAAGAATTCATGACCTTTTTTTTCAAATTCAAAACTATCTTTCTACGAAATCTTGTTTTCTTTTTTTCTTTCTTTCCAGTTTGGATGCCATGTTCGTTGTCACATCAAAGTTCGTTACCCTGGAGTTCAACTGAAGAGTCCATGGAGAAAACATTTTCTACATTTCTCAGGAAAAGAGATTTAAGCATTCACAGTTACAAAAAATACATAAAACACTGCAATAAAGTGTATCCAACATAATTATTGTGGCATATTTAATGGTTGTAGAGAAAATGCATTAGAAAAATGACAAAGCATTTTGGTAACTTACAACAACTTTGTTTCTTATCAAACCGAAATTTTATCACATTCCTTTTTAGAATGTCCTCTTATTCGAAATATTATTTTCAAACTATCTAGTCTCTTAATAGTATGGACGAGATTTTGGCGATATATGAACACTGCATAGGTCTTCTTCTGTCCTGAGCTCAAATCACAGAATATTACAAGTACTCTTACTTTTGGATCAAGGATTTAACTCACATAAAAGGACAAAATTATAACTTCATTTGCTTCTTTATGCTCTAAAAAATAAGTGTAAGTACAAAATATGCATCACTGTTGGACATTTTATGAGTGTTGAAACAGCAAAACGATAATTCCATGCAAAACAATGAAGACCTTTTGGGAAACAGGAATTTCACTCATTGTATTATTTCCTGTGATTCTTACAAATTATCGTAAAGAGCATCCTCTGACGTTGAAATCTTCATGCGTAGACCTTATACGAGTTATTAATACCACCGAAATTAAGTTTGTTAAATAGGAAGATTTGTCACTCCACTCAGCAACAAATTGAAAAGCCGCCCTCTTTCATGGGATTTATTTGTTTGGAACACGCTAACAAATAGCATCTGCAGTCACTGCCCACTCATAATACTTTGCCCTATGTGACTTATGACAAGGATAGGAATTAATTTAAGGGAAATGGATGGAAGGGTGGCTCAACTTGATGTGTCATTTATCATTCCTAAACAAAAGATTTTAATGAAATTCTATCACTAGCCAACTAATATTTACCAAGACTCTAGTCGAATACATACAAACAGTTAAGGTTTTGAAATTACAGTCACAATGCATAAGGACATTTTCATTATGTATAAAATTACAAATGCTCCTCAGAAAACATGTCAGCTGTGCAATACAACGGCGGCCCGATTACAAACAGTTCACTGATTAAATAAACCAGCGGCGCCAGTCTGTCCGTGCGACTAGCATCACAACTGTGGGCTAATCCCATTACAGGACTTCAATATAGGTTCAACAAACGTTAAATAAAAGATATTAAAATGCATACACCTTCACCTGTTATTCTGCTCTCGTGTAGCTAAGATACGGCCAAGCTCGACAAACACTACTCACGTGTAAAAACCGAAGTAAGCAGTAGTTTTTCACTGACTGGCCACTTGCCTATTACACGTAAAACAGGTTAAGACCTTAAACAAACTATCGAGCCCCTAAAACTTTATTAAAATGGTAACGACAATTAAACCCCTTTTTTTAAAAATCAAGACACTCAGTGCTCAGTTTGCTTAAAGGCTTTCGTAATACGCCCACAAGGACCTCACAATAATAGCAACACTGAGTAGATTACTGAGTAGATTACGTCCTAATCCGGCGACACCCTCACCGCAGCACGATACTAAAGGAATGACAGTAAACAACTCAATATGTGGGTGGAACTGGAGAACCGCAGAAGTGGGCGTGACCCTCCAACAACTAGGCATCGTGCGATGACGGGAAGGCCGGCGAAGCAAAAGCAAAACGCCTCCCTGCCGCGGATCAACAGAACAGCAACGTGTCAATCGCTGCCGATACAAACTGTCAATATACACCAAACAACTAACAGAACATATGTTTGACAGAAATTAACATACACAGGAATACTGAAACGGCCAATTAAAGATTATTTTCAAGGAATCCAGTTATTAGAACTTCAGTACAGCAGAGTTCCGCCGATACCCATTGCAAGTTAACCTTCCTAGCAATAACAAGAAGCAAATTACAAAGTCATTTACAGATGATTACATAATAAATCAAATAAGATTAAATTAGAAAAGATAACTGCACCACAAACCACTGTCTCACCTACCGCGTTGGAAAAAAGGATTCACTAACGTCTGCACTGTTATACCAATTGTTAGCCAACAAGTGACTTCGGTAAGATTCTTTTGTTTACCGCTGCTTTTCTCCTGCAGTTAGGAGAGAACTTGAAAGCGACAGTCCAGAAATTGAATGTCGTTTATGAAGAATGTTGCCAAACTATTAGAGCAGTATTGCGGTTGAGTATTACAGAGTATCCAGATCGTCCCAAGCATTCTCGATCTGTTGTTATTGTCTTCAGTCCTGAGACTGGTTTGATGCAGCTCTCCAAGCTACTCTATCCTGTGCAAGCTTCTTCATTTCTCAGTACTTACTGCAACCTACGTCCTTCTGAATCTACTTAGTGTATTCATCTCTAGGTCTCCCTCTACAATTTTTACCCTCCACGCTGCCCTCCAATGCTAAATTTGTGATCCCTTGATGCCTCAGAACATGTCCTACCAACCGGTCCCTTCTTCTTGTCAAGTTGTCCCACAAACTCCTCTTCTCCCCAATTCTATTCAATACCTCCTCATTAGTTATGTGATCTACCCATCTAATATTCAGCATTATTCTGTAGCGCCACATTTCGAAAACTTATATTCTCTTCTTGTCCAAACTATTTACCGTCCATGTTTCACTTCCATACATGGCTACACTCCATACAAATAATTTCAGAAACGACTTCCTGACACTTAAATCTGTACTCGATGTTAACAAATTTTTCTTCTTCAAAAACGCTTTCCTTCCCATTGCCAGTCTACATTTTATATCCTGTCTATTTCGACCATCATCAGTTATTTTGCTCCCCAAATAGCAAAACTCCTTTACTGCTTTAAGCGTCTCATTTCCTAATCTAATTCCCTCAGCATCACCCGACTTAATTCGACTACATTCCATTATCCTCGTTTTGCTTTTGTTGATTTTCATCTTATATCCTCCTTTCAAGACACTGTCCATTCCGTTCAACTGCTGTTCCAAGTTCTTTGCTGTCTCTGACAGAATTACAATGTCATCGGCGAACTTCAACGTCTTTATTTCTTTTCCATGGACTTTAATACCTACTCCGAATTTTTCTTTTGTTTCCTTTATTGCTTGCTCAATATACAGACTAAATAACATCGGGGACATGCTACAACCCTGTCTCACTCCCTTCCCAACCACTGCTTCCGTTTCATGCCCCTCGACTCTTATAACTGCCATCTGGTTTCTGTACAAATTGTAAATAGCCTTTCGCTACCGGTATTTTACCCCTGCCACCTTTAGAATTTGAAATAGAGTATTCCAGTCAACATTGTCAAAAGCTTTTTCTAGGTCTACATATGCTAGAAATGTAGGTTTGCCTTTCCTTAATCTATTTTCTAAGAAAAGTCGTAGGGTCAGTATTGCCTCACGTGTTCCACCATTTCTGCGGAATCCAAACTGATCTTTGGCGAGGTCGGCTTCTACCAGTTTTTCCATTCGTCTGTAAAGAATTTGCGTTAGTATTTTGCAGCCGTGACTTATTAAACTGATAATTCGGTAATTTTCACATCTGTCAACACCTGCTTTCTTTGGGATTGGAATTATTATATTCTTCTTGAAGTCTGAGGGTATTTCGCCTGTCTCATACATCTTGCTCACCAGTTGGTAGAGTTTTGTCGGGAATGTTGTCTACTCCTGGGGCCTTGTTTCGACTCAGGTCGTTCAGTGCTCTGTCAAACTCTTCACGCAGTATCGTATCTCCCATTTCATCTTTATCTACATCCTCTTCCATTTCCATAATTCAAGATCTATCTTTGCAAGTATTATAACAGAAAGTTCTAGAAACTGGAAGTGGTGAGACTGAAATATACGGCTTCGCGGGGGTACGAGGTTCAACCAAATGACTGTTCTGCAAACACCACATTCCACTGCATTACATCTTCTTCACATTGGGCTGCATCCACAGCTCCAAGGCAATGACTACTAAAATTTCATACAGTTCTCCGCATGTCATCTACGAAGAGTGCAGAGTGGTGAGTCATATTTACAGAAAATTTCGTTTGAGGAAGAAGTATCGGTTACAAACTATGGGTAAGTGAATCTTTGAGGTACGCACTAATCGTCAGTTGAAAATTCACACTGACCCCAAGATATGAACAAAGACAAATAAAGACAACGTTCTTGGTCTATTAACATTTGGTGTCGTTTTTTTCATTTGCCCCTGTTTTGTTGATGGGAGTCTAAATACACTCAGTTATCTAGATCTCGTGAGATATGGTGTTTACGCAGCTACTGGAAAACATTCAGCAGGTTTAAGGCAATCAATTTGGTGCCAGCTTGACGGATGTACCTCCCATTCCTCACATGTAATGACAGACCTCTTACGAGAACATTTGGAAAGCATTTGAACGGTTCTTTGGGAAATGCAAAATTTTAACCACGCTGACCAAACTACAAGATTATGTACTTTTATCTGTGGGAAAAAATTAAAAGACTACGTCTCTTATTAAATACCATCGAGTCCCGGAAGCATGAAACGCCTTATGACACGAGAATGTGCTGCCGTTCACTCCAAATGAAATTCGGCGTTCAATTTCGTTTCTCCGGAATCACTTTATAACTTCTAGCAACGCTGAAGATTAACATTTTGAGTACTTCCCGTACCTGCCTTGACAATAAACACACGAACCGTAAATGAATTACGTGTTTGCTCACATTTGGTATCACAGAGCAGATGTTTGTGGAGCCTCTTCTCCTGATGGCTGGATATTGTTTTGCTGCCCTGTTGTATTGATACTATCTTATCAAGTCCAATGCATGTTATTTTGATGAAGTTCTTATGGAAGCTTCTTTATGAAGCCATGGAAAAAGTATATACCACACCCCACGGTCTGTGGATGAAACGGCGGCCGGTCGGTACTGTTGGGCCTTCATGGCCTATTCGGGAGGAGGAGGCGATTTAATTGGGTTGGTCTGTTTTACCAGGGTGGGCCTGTATATGTGAGAGTAGTGGACCCTATTTTAACTCTGTGAGACTCCCTTTATGGTTTCTCTCGAGTCACCTTTCCAACACTGTTCCAGTTGTTCAGCAGTTTCTGCACTCTGTTAAACACATATCACGCGAGATGTGTGTAAAGCCATCTGTTCCACCGAACTTAAATTTTTCTAAGAGCGTAACATGATCTAGAAAATGAAATGCCTTGGAACAATGACAAAAAATAACGACTGACCATCTCATTTCTGCTACCGCTCCTTTCTTCGTCTTTCTTCAGTTTACTCTTAAACTACAACACAGGTCTGCGATATAGAAATTGTTTCAAATTTATTGAGTCATTTTTTATAGTGTTTTCGGGAAAAAATAGTGAAAAAATTACATCACGTACAGTTATTTCACAAACTGCTTTTCTACATTTAACTTTTTTTAGATATTTCACCAATCTAGTGAGTTTGAATTTTGGTATCTAGGATCTCCATAAACTGTTATTTATCCGTTCTTATACTAGATATACGTGAAATAAAGAATAATTAGGAGAAACGTGCAGGATTTTCATGTCAGTGCCTGTCTGTCAAGCTGCCCCTTCCCCCACCATCACCAAGCAGTGAGCGTCCGCTATTGTCCTTCAGTTCCCAGGACCTCTTCACTCTGTGCTGTTCAAGTGTTATTGTTTCTAGTACTTTAAAGTAGTGACTGTTTGCTTGTGTTGTGAAGCTGTATTACGGACAATGGACAATGGCTACCAGAGGATGTATAAACTCGTCAGATTGCCTCTGCTACATTTGTTGTAACTATACCGTTAAAAAGCAACAAAGAAACATTTCCTATTATGTTGAAAAAGTATATTTCGCATATTTTGGTATAAAGTTAGGCGATCAAGATATGCCTTGGGCCCCACACAAAGTTTGTTCAGTGTGTGTTGAAGAACTGAGGCAATGTTTTCAACGTAAAAGAGTTCTTACGGTTTGGAATACCAATGATTTGGAGGGAACCCAAAATTCATAGTGATGAAATATTTTTGTTCTTGCAACGTACGAGGTTTCAATTTGAAAAACGAAAATGATATTTCTTACCCTAACATTCATTCAATCATGCGCCCTGTTCCTCATGGACCTGAAGTAGCAACACCCTCTCCTCCAGATTCTTTGGATGATATAGATGATCATAAGCCATTGGCTCAGCAAGGTAATAGTGAAGAAAGAGATTGCTACGATCTTGACACAGCCGATCCCATTCCATTCTGACAATCTCAACTGAACTATTTAGTTAGAGACCTAGACCTTTCTAAAGAATCGGTAGAGGTTTTAGGATCTACATTCAAAGGTAAACATATGTTGGCTCCGGTACATCCTTTTCGCGTTATCGATCGAGGGAAAAGAAGTTTGTATCTTTCTTCTCTCGAGATGGTGACCTGATATTTTGCAGTGATGTTACTGGATTTATGGCACGTTTCAAAATAGAATATGCTCCTGATGAGTGGAGACTTTTTATTGATTCTTCAAAATGAAGCCTTAAAGCACTACTTCTACACAATGGCAATAAGTATGCTTCTGTACCAGCTGGACACTCGGTTCACTTAAAAGAATGTTACGAAAATCTTGAACTGGTTTTAAGCAAACTCTGCTATTCAGACCACAAATGGACAATATGTGGTGATTTAAAAGCGATTTCAATGCTGCTTGGTCAACAACGTCGCTATACAAAGTTCCACTGCTTTCTCTGTGAATGGTACAGTAGAGACACAAAGCAAAACTATATAAAAAAAACTTGGCCCTTCAGGAAAACCTTACAGGTAGGGTTTAACAATATTTGGAGGAAAAGCCTTGTTGATCACAGAATGGTGTTACTTCCACCACTTCACGTTAAGTTGCGGCTGATGAAACAATTTGTTAAGGCATTGCCAAAAGAAGAGGAGTGTTTCAGATAACTTTGTGGTCAGTTTCTTGGTTTATCCGAGGCAAAGTTAAAGGATAGACTCTTTGTCGGACCACACATTAGAAAACTAATGACAGATCCTAACTTTGTGGGCAAAATGGAAACAAAAGGAAAGGCAGCATGGACATCTTTTAAATCAGTTGTTACCGGTTTCCTGGGAACCAAAGGGGATCCATACTACAATATAATCGTCGTTGACATGCTCGAGAACTTTAAGAAGCTGGGCTGTAACATGAGCAGTGAAGTTCATTTTCTCCACTCACATCTTGACTACTTCCCTGCAAACCTTGGTGATGTAAGTGAAGAGCAGGGCAAAATATTCCACCAAGACATCAAAGAAATGGAAAGAAAATATCAAGGAAGATGGAATGTCAACAAGATAGCGGACTACTGCTGGATGATAAAAGGAGATGATCCTCGACGAGTCCACAGCCGGAAAAGCAATAAAAGAAACTATGACAGAAAGCGAAAGCATTATTATAAGGACTTATGAACTTAAAGAGAAAGGGAAGTGTACTGGACAGGTAGTTTAGAACATGATTTATAAATAAAATAAAGTCTTATAACGTTGAAAAAAATTTGATAAATTGCTTAAATTCTGTTATTATACGCAAAAATATTCCCTTTTTTGTGCGAAACCTCACGTGATAGAAATAAATGTATTGCATATTTGAAATCAGCGCTGAAAAATACATACAAGTCAGTTATCAAATTTCAAACAACTTTCAAAAAATATTTTTTTGCAGACCTGTGTAGTCTTTGCTCATTATGCTGTTCATTCGACTGAACATGTACTGGAAAGTCTGCTAACTTTTCCCGAAGATACCAACATAATCAGCGAAACTGTTCACTGAAATTCTCTCTTCGCAAAACTCTAATCCTATTGGTGAGCTTTATTTTCTCTCTGTCATTGCTTCTTGTAGGGGTGGACTGAACGACAGGAAATAAACACTACATCCTTGTCTTATACCCTTTCTAATCTGAGCGCATCGAACTTGGATTTGATTTTTATTTTTTATCTTTGAAGATTGTATTTATCTTACATTTTTCCGTATTTAAAGAAACATTTGAAAGCTTTTGGCTGTCTAGCGGAATGTACGTAAAACCTGACATCCCATGTGGAGCGAGGGGATAAAGAAACAGTAAGGGTAAAAAAACTGAACAGCTGGCAACGATGTGTTCCGAGTCTCAATAAATGAAAATATAATTGTTCGTTTATTTAAAATGCGGTATCTCTGTAATTTATTGACCGATTGCTTTGAAACTTTGACACAACGTTGCATTCTAATACGGACGTGTCTTTATGTTCCTAAATATTTAATATATGATGTATGTGTATATGTAACGTTTTGAGATTTTTATAACAATGTTTCACTATTATTAAATTTATATAAATTTACATATTACATGTATTTAAAAAATAGGCAAATAAGAAAACGAGTATATAGGTGTGGAACGTTATGTCGAAATTTCAAAGGAATCGATCGAAAAAATTCGGATATCTGTGATTAGGACCATCTGCATTTCCTACTTCAAAATCTCAAATTTCTTCACGGATTGCTTTGAAATTTTGCAACAACGTTGCAATCGAATACTCATGTGTTTTAATATACCTAATGGAACGCCATGTGGTATATATGTTATGTGTATGTAATAAGAGAGGAAATGATGTAAAAATGTAAATTTTGGTTTCTTCAAAACCGCTAATTTCTGAATGTTCAAGACCGATTGCTTTGGAATTTCGACTCAATGTTCCATTGGTGGTTTTTTTATCTATGTACTTTTGAAATATATTTAATACACAAATTTACATAAATTTAATAATAGAGCAACGTTATAAAATATACACTAATGAATCTTTGTTAGCAACCACGAAAGTTGTATTTATGTCGTGTTGCTTTATGAATAGAATACTACTACAGAATCTGAGTTTGAAATAATAATAAACAAGGCTGAAGGTCAGAGAGAGAGGTGGAAAGAAATGAGCATAGAAAACTGGAAGGAAGAGATGGTAAAAAAGAGAGAGAGAGAGGGCAGAAGGAGACGGAGAGAGCTAGGAATAGATGGACATATATAAGGGATCTTTTACGCTGGGATAAATTTATTTTATTTTTTGTTAGATGTTTTCGTTAAATTGCTGAATAAATTGTAATTAGGAATAATTTAACTAAGCAGAGTAGAAAAGATAAAGTCAAAGAGATGTTCATTGAGCGGACATTGTCGTAATGTAAAGTCATTGCGTTGTTCGGTTGTTAAAACAAGTCGTTTGTGTACCTTTCTGCTGTTCGGTCGAGCGCTTATCTGAAAGGAATGAATTCGGGAACTAGAATAAACTTTCACATAATAGTTATGATTCGATCTTCCGACAAAAGGAGTTAACGTCAGTGTTAATTTGAATTGTGGGCGACAGGATTAGTTATGACAGATACGTGAAAACGGACGTAACGAAAGTTGTTGACATATCATCCTTGAACGTGACTTTTTATTTAATTAACGACTGCGGGCTGATTAAAAGTTATTATCTCATAATTAGGATCAATCCCTCTTTCCTCCTAGACAGTGATCATTCATTAACATTTACGTCACAAGAAAAAGGATTATTAATAAAAGTGATGTTAAATGACAATTACGTGTTATTCCGTTAGTGTGGAACGGACGTAATACCTCTGAAATGACATTGAGATAGGAAGTAAATTGAAATTTGTGAACATTTGATACTGAGACTATAGAAGCAGAAGCTCTTAAGGTTTCTCTTCTCTAACATGGCAAATTAGGTACGACCTTTCATTCAATAGTGGACATTATGTATTGCAAAGACATTAGCATTTCATACTTATTTTGACGACGAGCTGTTAAACAAAGGAACGTTGAGTCTCCGTACGAGTAATAAAATTAATTCTAAAAACATGATTAATAACGGCGAACTCCGCTTTAACAAACTGAATTTCGTGTCGTCATGGGGCAATAACTGCTCGACCCTGGAGACTTGTGTGGTGAAATAAGAAGTCGGGCATATAAAACAAACTTAAAAATCCATTCAAGCTACAGTGGAGCCGGCACAACACGACGTGGGCAGTTATACATAGAAAGGATGCGGGAATGACGGACTGAGACGGAGTAGAGAGAGGGACCAGGAGTAGATGGAAAGAGAGGGGAAGAGGAGAAGATGGAAAGAGAGGGAAAAAGTTATGAACAGAGAGTGGGGAAGAAGGAGGAGATGGACAAATTATGGGGTTGGTGCAGATGGACAGAGATAGGACAGAGCAGGGGATAAGGTCGTTTATATAATTCCTATACACATTAGTAACGTGTATTTCTGTAAGTTACAGAAAAGTGTCGTCATACACAGCTACTATCACAATAAAAATGATTGGTATAAGGGGCAGTTTTTGGATGAGGAGATCTGCCAGTGAGAAGGGGATGACTGGCTGAATTTTCCACCACGCCTGCCTTGCAATGCGGCAGCAAATAGCAGCCGTTTACCAGAGCTGGCTGGCCACTGTACGCGTCATTAGGTGCCACTTGGGTGGGCGTGGCCGCTCCGTGCGAGGCCTGGCCCGAGCCCGGGCGGAGATAACCGCTGCCGGCCTTCCTAGGCACGTCGCGGCACTCTGTCCGCGCGCGGTGTCAGCCCTTTTCTACTAGTGTAATGTTTTATTCATCAGGCCGCGCGCTCCTGCAATCCAACGGCGCTCACTCAGTAGGCTGTCCGGTGACGCCCACCATTTGCAGCGCCCGAGGAGGGCGGGCTGCTGGCTGCGGTGCTACGTGAGGTGCCTGGTGGCGCGGCAGCGCGTGTGGCGCAGGGAAGCCCACACGGCAGGCGCGCGCATTGGCGAACACCCTGTAACGGTTCGTCTATGTCGACCCTCCGTAAGCTTGCCCCACCGCCTCCATTAAGTAAAAAAGCTAGTAGGACTTAAAGACAAACAGTTGAGTGACAAGATTAAGCCACTGTTGGGAAATAAATCGTTTGTAAATTTGTTCTAAAAATGTTCTCGAAAGATACGCCACCACTCGTTCAGTCAGGCGCGCTTGGAATGTTAGTATCAGGCAATATCGACGTATACGGTGACAGCAAGGCGCCACTGGTAAGGCCGCAAGAATCATAGCGACCCTGTTGCTGATACCGAAGAAATCATAAAATAGTTATAATTCATCAGTCTTTGTTTTGTGTAATTTGCTGACTGACGTAATACTCTTATACTGATGTGACCAAAGTCGTGGGATAGCGATATGCACATACAGATGTCAATAGTCTCGCTTACACAAGGTGTAAAAGGGCAATACGCAGAAGGAGCTGTCATTTGTGATCACGTGATTCATGTGAAAACGTTTTCGACGGGGTTACGACCGCACTACGGGAATTAAAAGACTTTGGGTGTGGAGTGGTAGTTGGAGCTAGACGCATGGGACATTCCATTTCGGAAGTCGTTAGGGAATTCAATATTCCGAGGCCCACAGTATCAGTAGTGTGATGAGAATACCAAATTTCAGGCATTATCTCTCTCTATGGACTACACAGTGGCTGACGGCCTCGCGTAACGACTGAGAGCAGTGGCGTTTGGTCTAGTACTCGGTGATAACAGACAAGCAACACTGCTTGTAAGAACCATAAATCAGTGTAAGACGTACGACGAACGTACCCGTTAGTATATGTTGGGTTTTTACGGATAGTAATACACGACCGCATCGAACAGCGCAGTTGGTGAAGCTCTTAGAACTGAGACGCCCGTTATTCCGGTTTAAATCCCATAAGTCATAGATGCATAAGGGAGACATATTGCAACATGTCCACATGCACCAACCCTCACCCAGGAGGTGTCATCCGCGCTGGTGCACCAATCGAATGCATTACCAAAACAATTCCTTTCCAAACTTGTGGGCAGCGAGGGAGCACGTTGTAGAGCATTCATTGCTCTCCTTGTTGATCGCACACCGTATTAAGTACCACATCCTGCCTTCTGTAATATTCAGAGGACTGTCATAAATCGTGGTGACTGGAGTGGAAGCACTGCCTTTCAGTAAAATTGACATTTCGTATTATTGCGTATTTCTTTCACTTACATTTTCAAATATACTGTAGTAGTTAACCGGCCGCTGTGTCCGAGCGTTTCTAGGCGCTTCAGTCCGGAGTCACGATGCTACTACGGTCGCAGTTTCAAACCCTGCCTCGAACAGCCCACGGGTGTACTGCCGGTCCATAGTGTCCAACGCGAACGATATTTCGGCGATCAGACATGTCGTCATAGTCAGGTGCGCTGACGAACTGAGCTCCTGAGGGCGGGCGGCCATCTTACATCCCCTCCCCCTGTGAGGCGTTCTCTTCGTGGACCTCGCCCGCGGCCGCGCTTCGGCGGTCGCTGAGACGCTGACGTCTGCGTCTGTGGTGGCGTCGGTGTAATTGCCTCGTCCGCCCTGGGCGCCCGTTCGTCTTCTATGCAGAGCGTCTTTTTACTTAGACTCAATGCTGGTTCCCAAACCCTGCTGAGGTTATAGCCGCAATATCGGTTGACGAGCCCGTCCCTGGTACGAATTTCGATAGCCTCTCTAACGACGCTGTCCCAGTATTTAGATGTCTGTGCCAAGACCCTGGTATGTTGGTAGTCCATTTCGTGATTTTCGGACAAACATTTCTCTGCGACCGCCGTCTTGATAGGGTACCCTAGTCGAGTATGCATCTGATGTCCTCGGTAGCGATCTTCGATAGTGTTCAGTGTCTGTCCAATACAAGTCTTCCCACACTGGCATGGAATCCGGTATATGCCGGCCTTCCGCAAACCGAAATCGTCTTTGACACTTCCCTATAATGCTCGTGTTTTATTGGGTGAGGAAAAGACAGTTCCAACTCGGTGTTTCCTCAATATTCGTCCCATTTTCCCGATAGTGCGCTAGTGTACGGCGTATAGGCTGTGGCTATCTCTTCCTCCGTGACTTCTTCCGTCTCCACACGTTGTACTGTAGAGGTAGGGTGGAGAGCGCGTCTGATCTGCCATTCCGAGTACCCGTTTTTCCGGAATACAGTTTTGGGGTGTTCCAGCTCTTGGGGCCGACTCTCTGCGTCAGAGATGATGCGCGCTCTGTGCACCAGTGTATTTAGCACCCCATTCCTCTGCGCAGGGTGGTGGCGGCTATCCGCATGCAAATACAGGCGGTGTGCGTTTTCTTCCTGTATACCCCGTGGTCCTGAGTGCCATCCGCTCTTCTTTCGACCATTATGTTCCTTCTACTTCGGTCTCCATAGAGAATTTTATGTTCGGACTTATGGAGTTCAGGTGTGTAAGGAAGTCTAGGCGCTTGTCCCTTCCATGGGGCCAGATCACGAAAGTGTCATCCACATAACGGAGAAAACAAGTAGGTTTCCATTTGCATGACGCCAAAGCTTCCTCCTCGAAGTACTCCATATAGAAATTCGTGACCACAGGCGAGAGTGGGCTCCCCATTGCTACTCCTGTTTGTTCATAGTATTCTCCGTTAAAGTGAAAATACGTGAAGGTTAGAACGTCTCTGGAAAGGTCGATCGTCTTCTAATCAAATTTATGTTCAATAAGCTCAACCGAATCTCGAAGAGGCACACTGGAGAATAATGAAACAACAAGGCGTCGGAATGTTGCAGATGTCGCAGCGGTCGTGTCGGGTCTGGCATTTTAAAGATGAAGAAGAGGGTGAACCTCGTGTGGGCGAACTCTTTGGAACTCGATTGCAGAACGTTGTTTCTCACTCACTAACGTAGTTACGTTACACAGCACCATGTACACGCTGCGGATACGGAGCCCACTTGTGGCAAAGGGTTGCAACTAGCGTCAGCGAAGCGGGAAAGTCGACCGAGTAGTAAGAATCGCATGTAATACTTAAACCAGGTACTGAGAAAAGAATAAAAAATTCCGATGCATTATTTTTCACCACGCCAGCGTATAGTCAAATCGATCGTTCTTGCGCCGACACTGGCATGTTATAGGTCGAGATCGCTGCTGTTGGATCGTCAGTGGCCGGTAACAAAGGTAACTGCCCTGCTACTAACAGTCCTTGCACCCTTGCATGAACTTTCGTAGCTGCGGTGTAAACCCGTCGACAACCCCAACATCCGTCCACATTATCGTAAAAGTTTCTTTCCTACGGCTTGTAGTTGCACTTCCCCCCCCCCCCCCCCACCCCCCACCCCCTTTGCCCTAAGCCGCTATCCTTCCAAATTTTCTGTGTGCGATATTTCAGAAGAGACCATATTAATGGGCGATCGCACTGAGGCATGTACACATCATCCTACGTTTTCTTCCTGTGATTTTCTGATGGAAACACTAACCCTTTCGCTGCTCTGACAATAAAACCATGGGAGTGTAGATGTAAACAGTCGTCACTACTTCTTATTACATTTGGTACTGAAGCTGTAGCCCCAAAGGGCACGAATATACATTTAGGATCGTTGTGGCAACGCAGCAGACATTTGTGGGATGTTAATCAGCAATTTATTGACTTAGTAACAACATGTTGTGTCAGATAATGGAGACTGATGGCTGGAACCCGTTATGAAGGTACACAGCTAACAAATCAGTGGTGCAAGAAGTCAGTCAACGATACGCCAATTTCTCACAGCGATTGTAGTGCACTTCAGTGTGGGCCCTTTAAATATCCAGCTATAATGTTATAATTGGGACCCTGGTCAAGTGGTGTGGGCAACACAGTTTTCCATCTTGCCGCATGCTGGTGGATATATAGCCGTCCTTCAACAGCTTCATCTTGAGTGGATTCCCACACCATGATTGCAAAAGGGTTTCAGTCTCGAATATCACTGTTACCTTTCACTTCTGACCCGATCATCTATGGACACTTCATCGTCCATTTGATCGCCAAAAACACAAGTGAAACTGCCTTTGCACACCACACATCCCACTTTATTCTTTCTGCTCAGCATGCAAATCTCTGACGTCTGTGCAACTAAATCAGCGATAAACGATAGTGACAACTGGAAATTTCAGCTATTCTTGCAGTAATACCTTCCCGACATTTAGTGTTGACGTCCTGCCTGTATTCTCTGCACGGAATTCGGTTCTTGTCATCCATTTGGTCGTCAGCACCACCCGAACTAGTCCTTCTCGGACACGTACCTTTTCATTTTGACATTCGTCGTGAATCTATGTTGTCATCGTTCCCTCTGCAGTCGTTGCATTAAGCCAACTGCCAATGCAATATTCGGTATGATGTTTCCATGTTTCTCAAGCCCAATGATTCGACCGTCCTCAGTGTCCGATTGATAACGATAAACTGCACGTGGAAGTCTGCTAGGCTAGACACATTCGATAGCCATTATGTACTCTTCTTCATCTGTCAGAACAGTTTTTTTTCTGTGCTGAAAACAAGTTGATGTAACGATGGAACATTAAACATCGAAAAGTGTGTTTCGTAGCTTTCGGTCAGGATGTTCATGTTATAACACTTTCCCTCTTCCAACAGTGTAACAGAATGGCCATGAATCACAACTCAAGATGTGCACTGTACGATGCCCCAAAGGTTGAGGCTAGATGTGTGGCATTGAGGGAGAGGAGACACGATATCTGTGAAGTATCCTACAGACATCTGTGTAGTGAACACGACATCATGCAGCGAAGTAATCACCTTTGAACGTGGAATGAGTGGATCATAGCATATTGGATATTACACAAGAATTCCAAAAAGGACAACCCGTACCTGGTGAGACTTTATTATCGCAGAAACAGTGTTTCCAAATGCGTGAACTGCCTCACAAAAAGACAAACATTTTTGGTAAAGAGCGTCTGCTTAAAGCCATATGCGGGCGATCGATGAGCTGCTTTCTGCCAGATAATCGCCTATTTCAATGTGAGCCTGTGAGCCGTCAGGAATCCAATTCTACCATGCGTGTACTGAAACAAATACAGCGCTTAGAGTTCACCAGCCGACGATCGTCATCATACCAACTTTTTTTGCGTGACTTTTGGTCACCGTGACTCTTGGCCACTCAGTATTTTGCTTTGCACCCCATGAAATCATGGATCATCATTACAGTCTAACAAAATCTGAATTACAACTCACAAATCGTTATCAGTGAACCTCTTTTTGCAGCTTAAACAGCCTTTTCTCTCGGACTGTACCGTCTGTAGATGGACGTCACCGATTAGGATATTCGGAACGTTTGGTATTTTCCTTTTTGTACACTGTATTCACAGGAGAAGGTGGTCCCACCCCATTCAAGCAGAACTTTCTTCCTACTGTGTGCAAGCCAGATAACGTGCATCAAGCCTACAATTCGCAATGGCACTGCAGACCATTCACTGATTTTTTTGAAAGGCGTCTCTCTGCAAGGGAGTCGAAGATAAATAATGACAATACTTTCGACGATATCCTATGGCATCCCTTTTCTCCCGATTGAAGGTCTGTGTTCAAATAACTTACTGGGGTGCTGCCGAGTAACGTTTTCTACAGCCGCCAATATTTCGACAAGTGAACGGTGCGTCATTTTCAGTGCACAAATGAAGGAGAGATCCTTGGTTGGCGGGGCTTTACCAGCCACGACACAAAAAGATTCAGACACTAAGCCCACAATCTGAGTAACTATAGCTATACAGTGTTTGTTGCCTTTCTACAAACGTCATACTTCGGAATTTTGGTTGCCATTGTTCCGTCCACCGAGGTTTCCAGTTGGCATGCACAGCGATATCTCATTTCACTTGTACCTATAAGAGTCGCAGTGTTCACCCTGTAAAACTCCAGTGGTGTTCGAGGGTCGCCAGCTACATTCCAGAAACTATCTTACCTTCCGGTATGTCGAGAGAAGCTCAGCTTACAGCTGTCAAGATTGTTTAACATCGGATACATTGCTGACGCCATTAACATTACGCTTCGCCAGAAATGACTAAAGCCCACAACAGGACGCCAGGTTAGGACTCGTCTGCAGGGATATGGGGACTGAACCGTCTCTCTATGCGCCATTTGAGGTTGTATGGATGTCGAAATACTCACAGCTAAGGATATATTCATAATGGAATCTGGGCTTATCGGGAACGAAGTTCGAACATAGTACTAGAAGAGATGCAGAGGTAACGTGCTGGCCATGTTTAGGGTTCATTTTTTTGGAATAGTGTGTAATGTAAAAAGGGATTCCTTCCCAGAGTATAATCCCACCAAAAAACATCACATAACATAACGTAGCGATACCTTACGATCTTTGTCATTAAGACACGATTATAGAGTCCATATAAACAAAATAAGGCGAGAAACCTCGGAGTAGGTGGAAAATGTTGCTACAAGAGCGATTCCTGCGTCTGCTTTTCGGTAACAACCACTAAAATTCTCTCATCGAATATTACAGTCGTGGTTCCAATGGGGCTAAAAACCTTCCTTAATATTAAAAAAAAATATTTCCTTCCCCGGAGAATAGTTACCTGTGTCAAGTACTACTGGCGTATACGTGGTGTCCCAGGAAGAATGGTCAATATTCAGAGATACGACAGGAACGATCATTCGAAGAAAACACAGTCTAGTGAACCTGGGCTCCAAAACACATACCTTAAGACCTATGAGCACCTTTTCATCTTCGCTAATGTGAAACACATCTCATCTACTGAACAAGTGGTCCTAGCTCTGGAAGATACATTTCAGAGTCCATGTTTACTAGACAAATTTTTCTTGTATTGGTCCATAGTGCCTCCTCCCCAAATATGAGAGGCATAGAGCTTGCAATGGAATAGAGTTGTTTCACAGATGCGTAAGTGGTCCTGGCTTTCTTGCATCGAAAGATCGTTCCAGTCATATTTCTGGATTACGACCATCCCTCGTGTAAAACGCTGTATAAAACTAAACAAATAATTCTGGAATGGTCACGTTTTCATACATCTACATCTACATTTATACTCCGCAAGCCACCCATGGTGTGTGGCGGAGGGCACTTTACGTGCCACGGTCATTACCTCCCTTTCCTGTTCCAGTCGCGTATGGTTCGCGGGAAGAACGACTGTCTGAAAGCCACCGCACGAGCTGGAATCTCTCTAATTTTACATTCGTGATCTCCCCTGGAGGTATATGTAGGGGGAAGCAATATATTCGATACCTCATCCAGAAACGCACCCTCTCGAAACCTGGCGAGCAAGCTACACCGCGATGCAGAGCGCCTCTCTAGCTGAGTCTACCACTTGAGTTTGCTAAACATCTCCGTAACGCTATCACGATTACCAAATAACCCTGTGACAAGACGCGCCGCTCTTCTTTGGATCTTCTCTATCTCCCCCATCAATCCGATCTGGTACGGATCCCACACTGATGAGCAATACTCAAGTATAGGTCGATCGAGTGTTTTGTAAGCCACCTCCTTTGTTGATGGACTACATTTTCTAAGGACTCTCCCAATGAATCTCAACCTGGTACCCGCCTTACCAACAATTAATTTTATATGATCATTCCACTTTAAATCGTTCCGCACGCGTACTCCCAGATACTTTACAGAAGTAACTGCTACCAGTGTTTGTTCCGCTATCATATAATCATACAATAAAAGAGCATACGTAAGCATCGACACACTTACACTCACGTATAATGATGACTAAGTACATCAAAATGAAGTTCTACGGTATTAGTTTGGACGATTGTGAACCGCCTATGTTATGAAGTAGTTACAAATGAGGTAAATAAGAGGTTCAAAAATGGTTCAAATGGCTCTGAGCACTATGGGACTAAACTTCTGAGGTCATCAGTCTCCTAGAACTTAGAACTACTTAATCCTAACCAACCTAAGGACATCACATACATCCATGCCCGAGGCAGGATTCGGACCCGCGACCGTAGCGGTTGCGCGGTTCCAGACTGTAGTGCCTAGAACCGCTCGGCCACTCCGGCCGGCAAATAAGAAGTGATTTCACAGTTTCAGTTATATATTCTAGGGGTAGTTTATTTTCACGACTCAAAAAAAAAAAAAAAAGGTCTTGCATGCATCTCATTTTCTATATATTTCTTTACATGGTAGTATAAAGAGTAATTGTGATTATTATTTGTTTTTTTTTCAATTTTTATTAGTGGTTGTTACATGTCAGTTAAGTTTGAAACCTCTCCATGTCCATCTTTAGTTCGGTGCTCCCTGCAGTAACATCTCAGTACTGAGTCACCTAAAGATCGTGAATGTAACTTAATATTATGAGTTGGATACAATTTTGCTTTCTATGATCACTGGTTTGTGGATTATTGGTCACTACTTCTGCCCACAGCTTAGATTGCCCCGTATCCCTTTGTATCCAGTGTTCTATTCAAAGGGAATCTTAATGAAAGTCAATTCAACAACTAGTATTCAATTTTCTTAAACATATATTTTCAAATTAATGTGCCTAATTGGGCTGGCGACCGTTAGATTTCTCATTCGTATATGAATTTTAATGCATTCTTTAACCCAAAAGTTAAATCCTATTTAATTTTTCTATTAATTACACTATATTCAACATTACTGTCTGATACCTTTATCCGTTAGACATACAAAAACGGTCAAAATTAGAAATCCTCACAGACGATAACATTAGCTTGTGCCAGAGCAGGTTAGTGTTATATGTGGCTTTTCTCATGACACGGCTTGAGGTTACGTTGTTAGGGAAGACTGATGTATAACGACAAGTGATTATAAGAACGGATCAGGTGATAGGACACTCTTGAGGCATCAAGGTATTGGCAATTTGGTGATGGAAGTATTGTAGAGCAAGACGTAGGCATGAATACAGTAAGGAAGTTCAGATAGAAATAGATTTCAGAAGTTATTCGAAGATGAAGAGGTTTGCACAGGGTAGACCAGCGTGGAGAGCTACATTAAACCAGTCCTCGAACTGAGGCCCACAACAACGGTAACAAACGTAATTATTGCCTAAAATCACAAGAGGAAGCGAACTATCACTGATGACAGGTTAATTGGACCTCACACCATGTTCTCAAGCATAATAACATGAGTACACTGCGATAATTTCTGGTGCAGATTTTATTGGAAGTTATCAGCGCGCAGAGAATACGATACTTGCATTAAATTCATGACACGATGCAGTGTAATAAAAATCGTAACTTTCTATTAACTCTAATTCAGATAATACAACTTAATTTTATATTTTTCATTAACAGACGTAAAATATTAAATTAAAATAACATATATTTTTCGGAGAATTTTAGTAAATTATTGCTCAAATTTAATTCGAACTTGTAATCATATTTGAAATTATTAATGTCATTCAATAATTTATTCCTTATAATAATCTGACAGTATTTGTAAAAGAAGTCATCTTACAAAAGCAATAGCGATTACGGTAGTAGAATTTCAATGTGACACAACCTTTTTTATGGCCTATAGCCACATCTTCAGGTGTGCAGCTGAAGAGAAAACAATAAAAGCCTAAGTGACAATTCATACTGTCCAGGTCCAGCGGACTAAGTCATGATAATACGATCATAAAAACCTAATGCTGATAATTACTAAAACATCACTTTACTTTTTGTCATTCAATATACTAAAGCTGGACGGAAGAAGGTACCACGCTTTGCTGGTAACGGCATTACCCGCCAAACGCAGGCTGTCATTGTTGTAAAAAAAAAAAAATGCGAATTGTGAGTTCCGCTACGACCATAAGAACGGGGACGAACCTGTAACCAAAATAAAATATGACAATGGAATAAAGGGACCCAGGACACTACCCCGTATCAAACGAAGAGTTTGAATCCTAACATTATTATTTACTTTTGTTCTAGCTTCGTTCAGTTCTTACGGCGGGTGAGGTACTCTCAATTTGCCCTGTTCTTAAATGACTGTCTGCGACTGACGGGTAACTCCGTTTTACCAGCAAAGCTTCGATCCTATGTTGGTGTTTTTAATAACTAAAAGTTACGTGAGTAGTTTTTTTTTATAATTGTCAGTATAAGTTTTTAAAATTGTAATGACACAACCTGGGTCCTCTAGACCACAGGAATTGTCGCTTAAGTTTTTATTGTTTCCTCCTTGTATATCCACTGGAAGATGAGGCTATAGACCATGAAACCGGTCGTGCCCCGTTTAAGAATATTAGGCACCTTTTGGCAAGATGTACTACCACAGGTGCGGATGCTCGGAACGCAGTGACGTTTTTAATCTAAAAGAAGTGTTTAATTAAGTATGAAATTCCATGGATGTAAAATATCGATTTGTAATAAGTTGGTGAACTGTGAGTTAGCGACCGTTAAGAAGCTGTCACGCAGTAGCAGTTGGTCTGTTGCGGCGCAAGCACTAGGTCTTATGAATGTGGTGAGAAAAGTTGTTAGGGAGAGTAGTAATAGAGTTATGTTCAAATGACGCAACAGAAATCAGTTGTTTTCAGATTTTAAGAGCAAACCCATTCTCTGGCAACTGGTCAGTTATTGTTTTAGCGAGCCATGTTTCTAAAGAGTCATATTTTTGGCTGCTCCCAACTAGAAATGATATTCTTAGAAAATACACACGTGAGTAATAATTTGTTTTTAGAATTTCCGGAGAGAGGTTTGTAATAATTTCCCAGATGATGTGTCACTGAACGCATCGAACATGCACAGACGACATTACATTTGGAAATTCTCGTCCAAGCTATTCCGAGACAACACAGGCGCAAAGGTCACGGCGAAACACATATGTAGGTCACAGGATTTGACACTTTCGGATTCCTTCTTTCGGTGTCTAAGGATAAGCCTGTGAGATAAAAGGATGACCTGACTGTATCGGTCAAGTGTAGGGCAGAAACATTTGACCGTACCCCGGGTAAATTTGACCGAGTTTGAATTACGTCACGATACCGAATACATCACCCGCGTAACAATTTTTTTTTTCTTTTTAAGATTCCGTAACTCTATCGGTAAAACCGGGACCCTTATAGAATGGCTTTGTCGTTCGACAGTTTGCCTGCCTGCCTGTGTGTCTGACCGACTGCTAAGAACCCTTTTCCTCAGGAACACGTAAGCATATGAAAGTGACTATGTCCCATACCAACGTCTACGAACCCCCAGCAGTATAAAGCATTTAAGCCTCTAAGTCAGTGCAATCAAAAGATACGGCAAGTTATGTCAGATTTTTTTGTGCAGCAACCTCACTCGTCAAAGCCTAAAGGGTATTTCCTTTTGACTTAGAATCGTGAAACTCTGCACGATGCAAGATTTAAGAGTAATAGTAAAGGAAAGAATTCGGTAATTATTAATTTTTAATTATATCACAAGAAAAAATAAGTTTTTGTCATTTTTTATTTGTCTGTCTGTTTCTTCGTCTGTTCAGAACAGTTTTACTCAGGCACGCATAGGGGTATCGAGTTGAGACTTATGTCACATACTAATGTCTATTGGCCCTCGACGGTGTAGATAGTTTAAGGTTCTAAGTGAATGTAATTTAATGATGTAGACATTATGTCACATGTTTTGATACTCGCAAATTCATACATCGATACCTATAGAGTAATCCCGCTGACATAGGACCATGAAATTTGGCAAGAAGTAACGTTTCACCATATAAGTAAAGAAAAAAAATGAGGAATTTCTTAAATTGTAATTATATCACGTAGACATTGTATTTTTGCTGATAAAACTTCATTGATCTCATCAAAAGCATAAGGAAAATTATTACCGCACGCAAACATTAAAAGTGAACTGAAGTCACGTCTTAGTAAGGAAATAAAAATATTTTATTAAATCTACTGTCTCTGCATATATAAACGGAATCCCCTGCTCGCATGTTTTTGTATGACCAGGCTAGTCTCAGTAGCTACTGTAGAGATTGTGATAGCTTCTTGGAATTCCCGGAACAGTATCTTGCCTGTATCGGTACCAATATAAGGCAAAAATCGTCGAGAGACGTGATTCCCGGGATGCGTGAACTGCCCGCATGAGTAATTAAGCTTGTACGGAACCCTCAGTGCACGACTCCTGCTCGAACTTCGACAATTTTTGTTTATTACTTTTTTCATCCTCTTTCACCACTCTTCTGACTAGTTTGATCCCGGCTACACCGAATTCCTCCCCTGTACCAACTTCTTGAGTAGGACTTGCCCCCAAAATCCACAGTTATTTGTTTCAAACTTTGACCTGCCTTAAAGGTTTTACCCTCTACTGCTCCCTCAAGTATTATGAAGGATATTGCTCAACGTTTTAATACAAACCCTATTACCCTGTCCCTGTTCCTCTCCTTGTCAATTACGAGAAATTCCTCCTTTCTCTCTTACCAGTCCACATTATTTCAAACAAAGTTCACCATTAACACAATTCGAACGCTTCTGTTCTCTTCTTTTCAGGAATTTCCACTTCCACCGTCGGAGGTTCGAATCCTCCCTCGGGCATGGGTGTGTGTGTGTGTGTGTGTGTGTGTGTGTGTGTGTGTGTGTGTGTGTGTGTGTGTGTGTGTTGTCCTTAACGTATGTTAGTTTAAGTTAGATTAAGTAGTGCGTAAGCTTAGGGACCGATGATCTCAGCAGTTTGGTCCCATAAGACATTACCACAAAAAGTAAAGAAAAGAAATTTCCACAGTCTAATATGCACTTTTAGACAACACTGTACTCCAAACGTTCATTCTCAGCAATTTCTGCATCAAAATAAGCCATTTAACGAGTAATTCCCTCTTTGCTTTGCTAATCTGCTTCTTGTGTCTTCCTTACTTCTTCCGTCATATGTCATTTTCCTTCCATGACAGCAGAATTGATTCACTTCCTTTACTTCCTGAAACACAGATTTTATGATACGTTTGTCGCTCAACTCAGTTTCCCTACACCTCATTACCTTCGTCTGTCTTCGGTTTACTCTTAATCCATAATGTGCGCTCATTGGACTGTTCATTCCATTCAGCAGGTCCTGTTACTCTATTTCTGTTTCACTGAGGATAGTGAAGTCATAATCGTATGTTGTCACTGATATCCTTTCACCGTGAATTTTAATTCCTACCCCGAAACTTTCTTTTATTTCACTCTTTACCTCTTAGATTAATTGAACGAACAGTAGGGGAAAGAGGTTGATCTTGTCTTACAACGTCGATAATCCAATCTCACGTTCTTTCCTTCCCTCTTGGTTCTTATACCTGTTTTGTAGTATCCGCTTTCCCTGTAGCTTAGATGTATTTTTCCGAGAATTTCGAACGTCTTGCACCATTTTATATTGTCAAACTCTCTTTGTGGGTCGACAGCTCCTATGAAAGTGTGTTGAATTTTCTATAGTTATGCTTCCATTATCACTCGCAAATTCCGAACTGTATCTCTGGTGCTTTTACTTTTCCTAAAGCCAAACTGAGCGTTATGTGACACATCTTCAATCACCTTTACCGTATTTTGTCTATTATTGTTATCAACAGCTTGGATCCGTGAGATGTTATGCAGATTGTGCGGTAGTTCTCGCACTTATTTGCCCTTGCTGTATTCCGCATGGTGCTTAATGGATTGTTCTAACTGTATGACTGTATGTCGATTACACATAGTTTCCATAGTACAAAGCAATTTGAACAGTCGTTTGATCGCTATATCCCCCTAATCATCTGAGAAATTGCCAACGGATATTATCTGCGCCTTCCGTCTTATTTTACTGTAATCATACAAAGCTCTGTAGAACACTCCTATTTTTCATATCGATTCCCATTTCTTCTTTAACCACGTTCCTCCTCGACGTAGAATTTTTCAGTGTACCGTTTCCTCCCATCCATTACCTCTTCTATGTTTAGTAATGGGATTTCTCTTGCTTTTTTGATGTTGACGCTGTTGCTTCTAATTTCACGTCACTGTTTAGAATTTCCTACATGCAGCATCAGTCTTTCAGACAACCATTTCCTGTTCGGTTTATTCTCATGTCTCCTCCAGCCATTTGCCCCTGACTTCCCTCCTGAACGTCCTATTTATTTCACTCCTAAAGGAGTGCTGTATTCGGCTGTATTCTGGTCTCATTCTGAACATTTTTCTGCTTTCTTTGTCCCTCTCCATCTATGTCTATCTTCATCGATCTTTTGTTTCCTTCTGTTAATCTAGGTTTCTTCACAGTTATCATTCTAGTATCTGTACACGCCTATCCAACTACTTTGACTGCCTTTTTTAGAGATCTTAATTTCTATTTTGAGAGAACTGCCGATGCAATTCTGGTAATGAGTGTAAAGAACGTACAAATACGTATTATATGCTGCCTGTAACACTGGGCTTTGTGAGGCACCGCTGATGTCACGAGACTTCTGCGCAACCGCCCAAGAAATATGTTACTTACAGATGATTATTGGTTGCTCAGACGGAACCGGAATGAAGATCAACTAATTTTTTATGCATTCGCAAAAAACAAAAGGGACCTGCTGAAAACTGACTCAACAGCTGAACAAATACGCGGTCCGCTCACATTAATGACACAGCCGCATCTGTTCGATGTTAGAGTCTAATAACCACCAAAGAGGGCAGGTGGCAGCATGAACAGTGGAGGATGTATAAGGCGTGTCGAGAGTGGGGAAGGAAGGGGGGAGGGGGGGCGCCGCGGTAAACAGCGCAGTCGTCGTAATGTCGTAATGCAGAAACGGAGCGATTTATCAGACGTCCAAATAGCCATGACCATAGCCTTTCGGGCCAAGAATAGAACCATTTCCGAGACGGTTATGTTTGTAAACTCTTCACATGCTGCTGTGGTTGAAGTCTACCGTGCATGGCAAGATGGCGCTATCCAAAAGCGGCGCCGGGGCAGCTGTGACGCACCACAGGCCATACATGGCAGAGGTCAGCGAAGGCTACGGGGATGTCTATGGGCGAATAAATGGGTAACTGTTGAGCAGCCTCCCAAATGCACCAAGAGGCTACCAACAGTGTCTCCTCAACGGCCGTTCAGCGAACGTTGTTGCTTGGTGATGTTGGTGATAGGCTTCAATGTGCAGAAGTGAGACGAAGAGTGATGCTACGTCTTTTTACACCAATAAAAGGATTGAAAAATCTTGCCACGCAACGAGAATCCGAGGGGCTACGTTGATGGCGCTATTCGGGCCCTCAAGTGACGAAGGCTGGAATTTGCGTGTCACTGCAGCAGTTGAAAGTCCACCGTGTTTCTCCAAGTGGCTGCTTCAGATGAAACACGTTTCGTGCTCCTTCGGACAGATGGCTTATGGCATGTACGACGTGAAAAGTCTGAAAGCAAACACTCTGAAACAAGTTTCGGAAGGGTCCAGGCAGGAGGAGGGAGAATTATGGTGCTGGAGAATCTATTTGGGGAATTCCTTGGGTGATCTCATCATTCTGGGAGGCACCTCGGGTCACCACAAATATGCATCTATCCTTGTGGACTCTGTCCACCCTTACATACAGTTTGATTTTCCTCGCCATGATGTTGTCTACGAGCAGGAAAAGGCAATCTGTCACATCACTCACTGTGTACAACCGTTGTTCGTAGGGCATCAGGATGACCACCAGACTCCCCGGATCTGAGCCCAGTCGAGAATCTGAGGGTCTACGTTGTTTGCGCTATTCGGGACCTCAAGCGATAAACATAGAGCAACTGGCCAGGTGCACTAAAGTCGACATGGCTCCACATTCCTTTCGATGCCTTCCAGAACCTCACTGACTCTCTTCCTGCACTTATTGCAGCATTCCACGATGCAAAAGGTAGTTATTCAGAATTATGACAGGAGGTAACATTAATGTGATAGACAGTGGATATCGTTGCTTGGTGATCTTGGTGCTACGCTTCCATGTGCAGAAGTGAGAGGAAGAATGATGCTACGTCTTATTACACCAATAAAAGGAATGAAAAACTTGGCTAAGCACAGCCCTTTCTCAAATTGCGAGTGCAGGGTTACGTGAGACAACGGAAATTTTCTTCTGGAACGTTATTAATATACAAATGCATCGCTATAAAAGATTATGTAGAAGCAGACACAAATCAAGGGAAGCAATCGATTACGGAAATAAAGACAAGCGAAGTGTTTAGAGAGAGGAAGAAAATACAAATCGCTCTTCAGCATTAACTCGTTCACATACAGGTTCAACCGTGAAAAGAAAATTTTTACAGCAACAATGCTTATTTTTTTGAAACTTAATTTTAATAACGACACCCAGTTTTCTCCATTTTTCAGTCGCAATCGACGCACTGACTAATTGAGACAGCTGTCTACAGTGAACGGTACGCTGTGAATAGTTCAAACTACTATTACGATCCTTGGAATAATCAAGCATACCAATAATGCAAGAGCAACAAAAATGCTCCATTATTTTACGCAAATGTTGCAGATCTATCAAACCACGCTCGTAGTTCAGGGGGTGTAATGTCATAAATATTGAGATGCGTGAAAAACTGCCGCACTGTTCGTGACGTTTAAATTTAATACTTCTTTGCTACTAACTCCATTCGTAGCACAGTTTACAGACAGTATCCACATATACCACTGAATGTACCTACATAAATATATTATTGTACTACAGATTTCTTCAAGAGTTATGATGACAATCACTGAGATGCTTGAAGAAATAGGACATTATGCATGAAGTTTTAACACAATGATTATTTACCGCTAACACAGTCCTATAGTTGAGTCAACTTTATGAAATCCCCGACATGTGGCAGCCCTTTTGACAAGAGAAAAACAAGAGCCGTTAATGGGCACATGAAGAGGCATTGCCATACACACATTTACAAAATCATTTTGTGAAGACGCGAAGCAGCTGCGGCTTGTATACAGAAACCGTGTGATAATTTCAAAGGTGTTTTCAGAAATACATCGGAATGAAATCTTTTGGATATTTCAGTACAAACAGAGTTCATATATTGCTTTCGTTTCTAATAGAAAACTGCCCAGTGAATAACTGGACAATGCTGGATTTCTCAGTTCACACGTCCACTCGGTCACCCATACGTAAACAGACACAATTATAAAATGACAATTATGTTCAATATTTAATTAAGATGAATCAGTTGTGCTTCAACTCGTGCAAAACCATTGCATATTGATGCAATGAATACAAATTTTCCTACATCAAGCTATAAATGTCTGACTTGCCACAATTTTGTATAAAAAATAATTGTACAACCTCTGAGTTAATAATTGTAACTTGACATAAATCACTGTCATGTGTCTGTACCGAGATTGGTGCTGTTGAATACGTGTTAGTAATCATCAAATGAAAGCTTCGAATACCATATCTACGCGATGTCACCATTGACATATCTACCAACAAACAACGATGGTATGCTCTACTTTCGTATAACCGGCTAGAGATGACTAACATCTAAAAACAAATCATTACCGTATACTACCCAAAACGCATCCATGAGATACATGTCAAATGTTTTTCTTCTTTAGTTATATACTAGCGTAAAATATTCTACTGCGAGAAATATTCAGCTTGCGTTGTGGTGTATGTAAGAGAACGTATTAAGTTCTTAACTTTTGGATTAGTTATCATTGTTTTCATTTACTTTGCTATTGAATACGAAGCATAGGATTTGGTCGCAGTGAAGTTCGGATTGGGGGTTTTCTGGTCATGTCCTCTATCTAACAGCTAATTTATTGAACGTAAAGTCATATTGACAACAGCACGATAGTAAATAAACAGAGCTTAATTAACGGACTAACATAGTTACTAAAAGCTGGGATCAAAAAAGAGAATAATAATTAAAATGCCTGAAACAAAATGAAACAGAATACAGTGTAACATGACTTAAATCCACTTAGCCCAGCATGCAGAATTGAGCAACCGTCATAGTAATAGCAATATATGGCCCTTGGCTACAGACAAGACCAGACAACAAATGTAGTTTATAGTTTCTTCAGTTAACCACCGACACTAAGACAACTCTCAGACTTCATTAACATCGCTTTCAAAGCACGCAGCTAAACATTGATCCACAGCTACTCCCTTCAAGAAATAGTTACTACGACATACAATTATCAACTATGTACACGACTACCTACACATACACTGAGGTGACATAAACCATGGGATAGCGCTATGCACATATACAGGTGGCGGCAGGTACGCGTACGCAAGATATGAAAGGAGGGCAGTGCTTTGGCGGATCTGTCATTTGTGCTCAGCTAATTCATGTTTTGAAAGGTTTCCGACAGATTTAGAACGCGAGCTAGATGCATGGGGCATCACATTACGGAAATCTTGGTGAATTCAACATTGCAAGATACGCAGTGCCAAAAGTGTACCGAAAATACCAAACTTCAGGCATTACGTCTAACCACGGATGACGCAGTGGCCCAAGGCCTTCACTTAACGATTTGAGAGTAACGGCGCCAGCGTAGACCTGTAAGTGTTTACAACAAGCAACATTGACTGAAATAACCACAGAAATCAGTGTGGGACATCCGACAAACGTATCCTTTAGAACAGCGCTACGAAATATGGCATTAATGGTCTATGGCAGTAGACGATAGAAACGAGTGCCTTCACTAACAGCACAAAGTCGACCACAGCGCCACTGGCCACATAGGTTAGACGCTAAACAACTGGAAAACCGTTACCTGGTCAAATGAGTCTCTATTTCAGCTGGTAGGAGCTGATGGTGCGGTTCCAGTGCGGCACAGACCCCACGAAGCCATTGACCCAAGTTGTGAACAAGGCACTGTTCAAGCTAATGGTGTGGTTGTGCTTACACGGAAAAGACTGGGTCCTCTGGTAAGAGTGAACCAATGATTGACAGGAAATGTTTCTGTGCGGCTACTTGGAGACCATTTGGAGCCATTCATGGATTTCAAGTACCTATGACAATGCGCCATGTCACAAAGCCACATCTGCTCGCAGTTGGTTTGAAGTGAAATTCTGGACTCCTTGAGCGCATGATTTGGCCACCCTGATTCCATGACGGATCCCATAGAACATCTGTGGAACACAACCAAGCCTAGCGAAGTGGTCGCGCAGTTTGAGGAACCATGTCGCGAACTACGCGGCCCCTCCCTCCGAGGTTCGAGTCCTCCCTCGGGCATGGGTGTGTGTGTTGTTCTTAGCATAAGTTATTTTAAGTAGCGGGTAGGTCTATGGACCGATGACCTCAGCAGTCATGTTGGCAAAAATACTTGTTCACAGCCAGTGGTAGGCAGAAAACATCTTCCGAGATTGTCCAAAATGCTTACTCCGAAAATTATTTCGAGCAGTTAGTCCGCGAACCAACGCGAATTGTAAATGGTTGCGAAAACACACTTGACCTCTTAGCCACAAACAATACAGAGCTAATAGACAGCATCATGACTGATACAGGGATTAGTGATCACAAGGCCGTTGTAGCTAGGCTCAATACCGTTTCTTCCAAATCCACCAGAAACAAACTCAAAATAATTTTATTTAAAAAAGTGGATAAAGTGTCACTAGAAGCCTTCCTAAGAGACAATCTCCATTCCTCCCGAACTGACTATGCAAATGTAGACGAGATGTGGCTCAAATTCAAAGATATAGTAGCAACAGCAATTGAGAGATTCATACCTCATAAATTGGTAAGAGATGGAACTGACCCCCCCATGGTACACAAAACAGGTCCGAAAGCTGTTGCAGAGGCAACGGAAAAAGCATGCGAAGTTCAGAAGAACGCGAAATCCCGAAGATTGGCTAAAATTTACAGACGCGCGAAATTTGGCACGGACTTCAATGCGAGATGCCTTTCATAGGTTCCACAACGATATATTGTCTCGAAATTTGGTAGAAAATCCGAAGAAATTTTGGTCGTATGTAAAGTACACAAGCGGCAAGACGCAGTCAATACCTTCGCTGCGCGGTGCCGATGGTACTGTTACCGACAACTGTGCCGCTATAGCGGAGCTATTGAACGCAGTTTTACGAAATTCCTTCACCAGGGAACACGAATGGAATATTCCAGAATTTGGAACACTAACAGCTGCTAGCATGAGTTCCATAGAAGTAGATACCTTAGGGGTTGCGAAGCAACTCAAATCGCTTGATACGGGCAAGTCTTCAGGTCCAGATTGTATACCGATTAGGTTCCTTTCAGATTACGCTGATACAATAGCACCCTACTTAGCCATTATATACAACCGCTCGCTTACCGATAGATCTGTACCTACAGATTGGAAAATAGCGCAGGTCGCACCAGTGTTTAAGAAGGGTAGTAGGAGTAATCCATCGAACTAAAGACCTATATCATTGAAGTCGGTTTGCAGTAGGGTTTTGAAGCATATATTGCATTCAAACATTATGAATCACCTCGAAGGGAACGATCTATTGATACGAAATCAGCATGGTTTCAGAAAACATCGTTCTTGTGAATCGCAGCTAGCTCTTTATTCGCACGAAATAATGGCCGCTATCGACATGGGATCTCCGGTTGATTCCGTATTTCTGGATTTCCGGAAAGCTTTTGACAACGTTCCTCACAAGCGACTTTTAATCGAGCTGCGGGCCTATGGGGTATCGTCTCAGTTGTGCGACTAGATTCGTGATTTCCTATCAGGAAGGTCGCAGTTCGTAGTAGTAGACGGCAATTCATCCAGTAAAACTGAAGTGATATCAGGTGTTCCCCAGGGAAGCGTCCTGGGACCTCAGCCGTTCCTGATCTATATAAATGACCTGGGTGACAATCTGAGCAGTTCTCTTAGGTTATTCGCAGATGATGCTGTAAATTACCGTCTAGTAAGGTCATCCGAAGACCAGTATCAGTTGCAAAGCGATTTAGAAAAGTTTGCTATATGGTGTGGCAGGTGGGAGTAGACGCTAAATAACGAAAAGTGTGAGGTGTCACCGCCAGATACCACACTTGCTAGGTGGTAGCCTTTAAATCGGCCGCGGTCCGTTAGTATACGTCGGACCCGCGTGTCGCCACTATCAGTGATTGCAGACCGAGCGCCGCCACACGGCAAGTCTAGAGAGACTTCCTAGCACTCGCCCCAGTTGTACAGCCGACTTTGCTAGCGATGGTTCACTAACAAAATACGCTTTCATTTGCCGAGACGATAGTTAGCATAGCCTTCAGCTACGTCATTTGCTACGATCTAGCAAGGCGCCATTACCAGTTGCTATTGATGCTGTAAAACCTATACCGTCAAGAGCGATGTTCACCTATTATGGATTAAAGTTAAGTATTCCAGAAGATACGTACGTTTTTGCTAGTCTCAATTCCTTGTCCTGTTCCAGACCTCACGCCAGCCTGCGTGAGTTTAAAAGCGTGCCTTTCGGCTTCCTCATAGGGGGTTGGCGGTCTTGCCAATCCACAACATGATCCACGTGAGTTCCAAAAGAAATCCGTTGGAGTTCGATTACTCGATAAATAGTACAATTCTCAAGGCTGTCAATTCAACTAAGTACCTTGGTGTTAAAATCACGAACAACTTCAGTTGGAAAGACCACGAAGATAATTTTGTGGGGAAGGCGAGCCAACGGTTGCGTTTCATTGGCGGGACACTTAGAAGATGCAACAAGTCCACTAAAGAGACAAGTTTACACTACACTCGTTCGTCCTCTGTTAGAATATTGCTGCACGGTGTGGGATCCTTACCAGGTGGGATTGACGGAGGACATCGAAAGGGTGCAAAAAAGGGCAGCTCTTTTTGTATTATCACGTAATAGGGGGAGAGTGTGGCAGTTTTGATACGCGAGTTGGGATGGAAGTCATTAAAGCAAAGACGTGTTTCGTCGTAGCGAGATCTATTTACGAAATTTCAGTCACCAACTTTCTCTTCCGAATGCGAAAATATTTTGTTGAGCCCAACCTACATAGGTAGGAATGATCATCAAAATAAAATAAGAGAAATCAGAGCTCGAACAGAAAGGTTTAGGTGTTCGTTTTTCCTGCGCGCTGTTCGGGAGTGGAATGGTAGAGAGATAGTATGATTGTGGTTCAATAAACCCTCTGCCAAGCACTTAAATTTGTATTGCAGAGTAGTCATGTAGATGTAGATGTAGATGTAGTTTAGTCCCTAACAAATTCACACACATTTAAACATTTTGTTTAACATAATCAACAGATCAGGTCGTGCACAAAATCCTGCACCGGCAATACTATCGTAATTATGGACGGCTCAATATTTCTGTAGGGGGCTTCTAACGACATGTTGCGCCCATGAGCCGTCGAGTTGTGGAACTACGCCGTAAAAAGAAGGTGACGCACCGTATTGTGACGTATCCCATGACTTTGTCACCTCAGCGTACATTTCAGTACAACTTTTGACGCATAGAGTAAATAAATGACCTGCTCTCACCGAACTAAGTAACAAGGTAACCTTCTCTGGTCAAAAGGCACAAACCAAACTAGCTTCCTTCCTTACAATAAACACAGTAACAAGTGACGCTCACGGTGTGTTCCCATCAAAATCAAAATGGCTCTCACCTTAGACAACACATTCACAAGCTCCGCGTGACACCACACAACAACCATAGCACTCCACGCTATAACTTTAGACCCTCCACACGTAGTATTATTTATTAACGAGCGCACTCTGCAGTGTACACTACACTAGGTTGCCACCACAGACCATACAGTAGGTAGTGCTCCCCTCGCAGCGCACAAGACCCCTTTTTCACCTGTGGTCTGTCCTCCGCTTCCACTGCAGGAACGGCGCTGGCCTCCAGCAAGATGCCAGTGGCCTACACTGAACTGGTACGTAGTTCTGTCTCCCGTCCGCACTTGCTAATAAAAGTAAGTTTAAGTTCACAATCATAGGCTCAAACACCCATACATAAACAGCTGAATTTATAAAACTACAAAAATATTAGGTGGAATCGAATGTGCTTCATCTCACACAAAGCCACTAAGTGTTGATGCCATTAGTAGAAATTTTCCTGTCTGACGTTACGTGTGTCTGACTTGTTGTTAACATACATAAATATACTGTAGAACCTGTGAGTTAATGACTGAAATTGAAGTGAAACTGTATTGTGAGGTTCAGTAGCGAAAATGTGTATAAAGGTAGGGTTCCTACGAAAGTAATACACAATATTTGAAGCAAACATATATAGAATGTATTATGAAAGTAGGAAATACATGTAAAACATAAACAATCAAGGATGAATTACGTAGTTTCTTTCATAACACGAGTAACAAAAAAAGGCGTTTGCATTTATTAAATGGTAATTAGTTCAAAGGTACTGACTATCCTGTTGCGTTATTGCATCGTTTGTACTTTGTCCAAGCTCCGTTCTTCCTAATTACGACAAAAATTCTCTTCGGTATTGATTTTGCTATGGTCTGCAGCTCTTGACACTGCGATCGTCAGCCACTCTTCTCGTATGGCTCTTTTAGCAGATCATATACGGCCTCAAATTGCCTACCACTGCGATAAATCCGCCTTGCAAGCGTTTACCTGAGGTGTTTCACGGGGTCCAGATCAAGGCTACTTGCAGGCCAGGACAAGACTTTGTTATATTTATCTTCAAAGCACATTTTTTCTTTGCAGAACCATACACAGATGCATTATGTTATTGGAACACCAATCTTTCGTCCTCTTGGTCTTCATCCTTTCTGATCCATTCTGTCTCTAGCATCAAACTCTAGAGATTAGAGTTCATTCTACTGTTCACCCAAGCAATGCGTGACTTACCTTCAGTGCAAAATGCTGCCCAAATCATAACACTTCCCCCATCAAAATTTCTCCGCTTTCTTATGTGCTGCTCTTCTCTCAGAGCATGTCATTAATATTTGTATTCCATTCGAACCATTTAAATCAATGTTCTCATCACTGAAGACCTCTTCATCCCATTCTCAAGTCCATATGTTTTGTATCAAGCGCTAATCTAACCTCTTTATGTTTGAGTGTTAGAGCAGATATCTACAATCATTTCTTGAGTGCAATAAGTTTTCGTTTGACAAAATTTGTCTTATACGTCCGGCAGTTACCGACAACTGTAAATCAGCAACAAGCTGAGAAGAATAACAGTTTGTGGCGCTCGCTTTGCGCAAAAGTAACCTCTTCGATGCCTCCAATAATTTTCTACTTTGCCAATAGTTTTCTTTCTGTCCATATCATGCGTTCAGTTTGACAAAATTATCGATCACTATACTTGAAGGGCTCATCTCCTTTGGCAGTTTGACGATTAGAGAGTCCCATTTCCTTGTGCTTATTAGACAGTCCCATTTCCTCATGCGTACCGACTTTTGCTTTTCATCACATGGTAACTCTTTTCCGTGTTGCGTTTTCACAGTCGTGGTTGATGTACCCAGCGTCCACTGTCGCTAATGGCATCTGTTTCCTATCTGCAGTAAAGGCACATACGTACACATTAACAGCACACAGAATCGACTATCTTCATACCGAGTCCCACCCTCTACTGCCTGAATCGTGATTGTTTTGTTACATACTACACTACTGTCATCAATTGCGATGTAATTCGGCTGCATTTGTCAGTATATTGGATCTCATGATCCAATACACTGTGCCGAACTATTCCAATCGGCAACGTTAATTTTTCTACAGACATCCATGTATTTATACAGATTTCCACTACTCTAGTTGTAACAATGACACTGCTTAGTCGACACTTATTTAGATACCCTGTAAATCTATAGAGCCATATGCAAGTGACTCAGCTGTTAGTTTGTTCCTCTTAAAACTAATGAAATCCTTTACCTTGCGCTGCTGATCCTACCCTTTCTCTGCTTGCTCTTAGAAGATCTCCTGATGATTAGTGCTACCTGTCAATTTGGTGGTGAGTCTCCTCATAAATTCATTAATTGAAAACGTTTAATCAACTCAAACTATTGTTTCCTTATACCGTATCGGTACTAGAACTCCGTTAAAACATAGTTGCTAATAAGTCTTCCGAACTGTGCGGCCGTAGTCGACGTACTTCTGACTCTGCTTCTTTAATTACAGTTAACTTCCCATTCCATAATATCTCAATGCAATACCTCCCACGAACGCGACTGACCACAAATAAACTTCCTCCCTTCCCGAGTTCCAACTGTGTACTTCGACTCTCCTCTCCTCAAACTTCACCATTCATCCAACTACCCCAAAAATAAATACAACTTCCATTCTGCAGAATACAATTCGTTACTCGGGTACAAACCGCCATGTCCTCTCAGTATATTTTTCCATTTCAAGTTCCTGCCGTCAACTGCCTCTTCCTTTTCGATAAAATTATTAAGTTGAAACTTGACCCTACCGGAGCACAGCAATTTTTGCTTACATAGAATTGAGCTTTTACATACACTGAAGGGCCAAAGAAACTGGTATAGGCATGCGTATAGAAATATAGGGATATGTAAACTGGCAGAGTACGGCGCTGCTGTCGGCAACGCCTATATAAGACAAAAAGTGTCTGGCGCAGTTGTTAGATCGGTCACTGCTGCTGCGATGGGAGGTTTTCAAGATTTAAGTGAGTTTGAAAGTTGTGTCGTAGTCGTCACACGAGCGATGTGACATAGCGTCTCCGAGGTAGCGATGACGTGGGGATTTTCCCGTACGACCAATTCATGAGTGTAGCGTTAATATCGGCAGTCAGGTAAAACATCAAATCTCCATTCGCTGCAGTTGTAAAGAGATCCTTCAAGAACGGGACCAACGACGACTAAACAGAATCATTTAGCGTGACAGAAGTGCAACCATTCCGCAAATTGCTGCAGATTTCACTGCTGGGCCATCAACAAGTGTCAGCGTGCGAACCATCCAACGAAACATCATCGATATGGGCTTTCAGAGTCGAAGGTGCACTCGTGTATCCTTGATGAGTGCGATACACCAAGCTTCACTCCACACCTGGGCCCATCAGCACCAACATTAGACTGTTGATGATTGGAATATGTTGCCTGGTCTGACGAGTCTCGTTTCAAAACGTGTACGGGTATGGAGAGAACCCCATGAGTCCATGGACCCTGCGTGTCAGCAGGGGACTGTTCAGGCTGGTGGAGGCTCTGTTATGGTGTAGGGTCTGCGTAGCTGGAGATATGAGACCCCTGATACGTCTAGATACGACTCTGACAGGTGACACGTACGTAAGCATCCTGTATGATCACTTTTATCCATTCGTGTCCATTGTGCAGTCCGACGAATTGGGCAACTCCAGAAGGACAATGTGACACCCCATACCTCCAGAATTGCTACAGAGTGTCTCCAGGAACACTCCTCTGGGTTTAAACACTTCCGCCGACCACCAAAACCCTACACATGAACATTATTGAGTATATCTGGGATCGTTTGCCACGTGCTTTACAGAAGTGGTCTCCATTCTGTCGTACTTTTACGAATTTATGGACAGCCTTGCAGGATTCAGGGTGTCAGTTCTCTGCAGCACTACTTCAGACATTAGTCGAGACCATGCCACGTCGTGTTGCGGCACTTCTGATATTAGACATGTGTAACGGTTTCTTTGGCTCTTCATTGTTGTATAATACAACTAGTAACTAGGAAGGAAATCGAGTGGGAAGTTGTTGGAGGATCCGTCCTGTTATTCGGCCGAACTAGTTTAAAGACACTATAAGGATTGGTGGGTGAAATTTTAACCCCAGTTTTACGAATACGAGACCAGTCTCAAAACTACTCCTTCAGCATAGATTACGTGACACTTACATCAACACCCCCACAGATGGAGTAAAGATGTTGAAGTTTATTACTTATTTTCTTACTTTAAAATTCATCGTCAACCGCTGGACTCGACTCAGCAGTCATAAATGATGTGGTGAAGAGACTTGTGTGAGTGCACCCTCATGGTTTATAACACTCTGTGCTGAGAACTGAAAAGAGACATTATCAGACGTCATTTCATTGAGATGAGCAAGTAATGAAGTAGCTGCTGCCTCAGAAACATTCATAAGGCGAAAAGTTTATCCTCCTTGTAGAAACGATAAGTTGGTTTGCCACAAGTTCCACACCCACGAGAATCATCCCAATTTTTTGGGTTTATGGAACGAAAACCGAATCTAGTCTAATCCAATCTAATCTGATCACGGATGGATCGAATTTCTAAAACAGAAGAAGGTATTGTTGGATGTAAGGTGCACCAGTTATGCAAAACACCGTTCTTACCAAGTTCCCAAACATGTTTCAGCACCTCTGTGCCATCATCAGTGTGTTTCTGCTTAATTTACTCTGTAATATGAAAATTTTTCTGAATGATTACAAAACTATGTGTATATTTAATTCAGACAACAATTTAATTATTTTGGTTAGTACCTTCACAATCCGTTTCCGTGGATTTTCAGGACCACTTGTGCATTCTTTACTACAGGTAGCATGTCATCAGCAACCAAACGATGTTCATGATAAATTTTGTTGGGATTTAAACTATCACTTTATGTTCTAAACGTAATTCAGTTTGTCGTGATATTTCGCGCCTATATTCGTTTTTACTTACGTTTTCGTGTGGCGGGCCCTTTTATTCTCAGCATCAGGGTGAGGTGTTGTGAAAGATACGTAAACATAATACGTATTTTCACAAAATAAGGTCGTAATAGCACATTACACTTCACCAAAACACACTATAATTATGGTTGTTGTGTGTCCCGTTCACCAGTGAGTTTGGCACCAATTTTAAATATTGTTTACATTGTGTGTGTGTGTGTGTGTGTGTGTGTGTGTGTGTGTGTGTGCGTAGACTTTTTAGCTGTTTCTGTTATCTTTTTTGCAAAATTCCTTTAATGTGTTGTATATTGTGCCCTTGCAGAGTGCAGTGTATTCATTTATGACCCGTTGTCCCTCTGCTATTGCCTTCTGTATGTGGAAGTTTTCCTCAATGGTGTGTTTGCTGTGTAGGCTGTGGCTGGGTTTTAGTACTCTTAAGTCTATTTCTATTGTAGTTCGGTGGTGATTGTGGGCTATTATGTGGTCAGCAAATGTGCTATGGGAGCTGTAGTAAAACCCAGCCACAGCCTATAGTGAAAACCGATTATTGAGAAAACTTCCACATACAGAAGACAATAGCAGAAGGAAAACAGGTCAAAAACGAATACACTACTCTCTGCGAGGGCAGACATCAATCGAGTTGCCACATCGTGTTGCGGCACTTCTGGATGCTCGCGGGGGCTCTACACGATGTTAGGTAGGTGTACCAGTTTATTTGGCTCTTCAGTGTATATAAATTTATTACGTCCCTTGTATCTTCACTATATATGGTACGTTCTCGTACTTTGTGTGATACATTTAAACATGAGGCCGTCTCTTTCGTTATAAAGCTGTTGTAAATATTCTTCTAGGGCAAACAGAAATTCGCGCTGAAGTCTCCTATTTTTTCCCGGAAAAATAAGCGTACAAGGTAAATAAAACAAAAAGAGTTAGTAGTATAAACGAGTAAGCAGTTGCACTAGGGGACGTGAACAGTTTTAAACTTAAATTATAGCTCCGCCGGGAAATTAGAAACCGACGTCTTTCTCTCGTATGAAGTAATAGAGGCTTACTTCTAGAAGGAATTAACTCTTAATCCATTTGTGAGCTGAGCTTCTGCAGAAACAAGATAAAGATGTCACCAACACTGGCAATAGCGAAGTTGATGAAGATGCATTATACAGTATGTCTGGGAAAACGTTTATGAATATTCGTTGAAAGACGTGTGCAAAGTAGATGAGTTATACTGCTTTACAGAAAAGGCCGATAGGAAATGGACTGCAGTTAAGAGCTAGCTTATTTGATTTTAAGAACGAGGTACACAGCGATGGCTTCATTACCTGATGCATACAAATGATGGACATAAATATGGAAACACTGCAGAAAATGTACGCCTGAACATAAATGCAGATGCTAGCCAGACCTGTAGGTTCCGCTGTTGTATTTGACCACGATCGGCATCTGTGCAGAGCCCTCAGGACGTTGCAAATGTGATCATAACGGTGTTCTGTATAGTCGTGAGTGAATTATGTAGGAGCTAAGTGGATTCGAACGTGGGCAAATTGTTGGTACTTGTATGGTGGGTGTTTCCTTAACCAAGTTAGCAAATGTGTTTCGTGTTTCAGAAGGTCACGCATGTAAAATTTGTACCTTATAGGGGGAATCCGGAAAGACATCTCCAGTAAGCTACAATGTGGATGAAAACGCGCATTTAGAGAACGTGACGGACGATCATTGAAGATGATAGTGACGAAAAATAAGAGGACGACAACTGCGAAATTCTCTGCAAAAACAACTGTCGGCCTCATGAGACCTGTCAACACCAAAATAACAGGACAGGACCTCCATAAGCAGGTAACTGCTGGGACAGCTGTAATTCGAAAACAACTCGTCAGTGACGCACACGGTCATAACAGGAAATCGTGGTGGCGAAGCCATAAAACCTTGACTATGGAGCAATGGAAGAATGTCATCCATCCGACGAGTTTTCTTTCACAATGTTTACGTTAGAAAAACGAAAGATGGTGGTCTTTCAGTTATGATCAGGGCAGCCATATCGTGGTACATCACGGGCCCCATGGTTACTCTGCAGGGTCACATTAACTGTCAGTGTTATGTGACCAGATTGGCTGGCACTTGTTACAGCGTTTGTTCCCCAATAGTGACTGTGTGTTCCTAGACAATAGGGCCTCTGTTCACACAGTTCGAATCGTCCAGACTGTTTCTGAGCACGGGGACGAACTATCGCACCTCCGCGGGCCAACACAGTCAGCAGATTTCACGAGTATTGAACCATCTGTGATCTACACTATGAGATGAAAAGTATCCGGAGACCTCCAGAAACATACGTTTTTCATATTCGGTGCATTTTGCAGCCACCTACTGCCAGCTTCTACAAATCAGCGGCCTCAGTAGTCATGAGACATCACGAGAAAACAGAATGGGGAGGTCCGCGAAACTCACGGACTTCGAACGTGGTCAGGTGATAGGGTGTCACTTGTGTCATACGTCTGTACGCAAGATTTCCACACTCCTAAACGTCCCTAGGTCCACTGTTTCCGACGTCTTAGGGAAGTGGAAACGTGAAGGAACACGTACAGCACAAAATCGTACAGGTCGACCTCGTCTGTTGAACGATAAAGACCGCCGACAGTTGAAGAGGGTCGTAATGTGTATTAGGCACACATCTATCCACACCATCACACAGGAATTCCAAACCACATCAGGATCCATTGCAAGAACTATGACACTTTGGCGGGGGGTGATAAAACTTGGATTTCATGGTAGAGCAGCTGCTCGTAAGCCACACATCGCGCCGCTAAATGCCAAACGACGCCTCGCTTGGCTTAAGGAGCGTAAACATTGGACGATTGTACAGTGGAAAAACATTGTGTGGAATGATGAATCTCGGTACAAAATGTAGCGATCTGATGCCAGGGTATGGCGAATGCCCGGTGAACGTCATCTCCCAGCATGTGTATTGCCAAGAGCAAAATTCCGAGGCGGTGGTGTTATGGTATGGCCGTGATTTTCATGAAGGGGGCTTGCATCCCTTGCTGTTTTGGGTGGCATTATCACAGCACAGCCCTACATTGGAGGTTTAAGCACCTTCTTGCTTCCCACTGTTGAAGAGCAATTCGGGAATGGCGATAGCATCTTTCAACACGATCGAGCACCTCTTCATAATGCACGGCCTGTGGTTGAGTGGTTACAAGACAATAACGTCCCTGTAATGGACTGGCTTGCACAGAGTCCTGACCTGAATCCTATAGAACACCTTTGGGATGTTTCGGAACGCCGTCGACTCCGTGAAGAATCGGCTGCCATTCTCCACGGAACCTTCCAGCACCTGATTGAACGTATGCCTGCAAGAGTGGAAACTTTCATCAAAGCTAAGGGTGGGACAATACCATACTGAATTCCAGCATTACCAATGGAGAGTGCCATGAACTTGTAAGTTATTTTCAGCCATGTGTCCGGATGCTTTTTACCGCATAGTGCGCTTCAGAGGGAAGCGTGGGTGATAGCCCTCCACCTCCATCAGCGATACCTGAACTTCCACTTTGCGGAGAGATTGGTGTAAGATTTCGGTGAAAAGCAAACAGAACCTTTACTTATCCATTCCCAGACGATTGGGTTTTGAATGAGAACTACTTTGCTACAGCGCATTAGGCATGGCAATGTATTGTTTTCGTGGTGTTTCCATACTTTTGTCCACCCCCTGTATATTTAAAATGTTTGAACCTAGTTAGATGACGACGCGACAATAACAACGGCTACAGATGCAGCGTTAGCAGCACGGCCAAGTAAGAATATCTACGCCTAAATCTACACTCCGTATTCCACCTGTCTGTACCATCCTTTCATGTTCCATTCGCGAATGGTTCTTAGGAAAAATCATTGTCGGTAAACCTATGCATTACCTCTACCGGTGATCCCATGACGAAACGTGCCGCTCTTCATAGGATTTACTCTCTGTCTTGTATTAATTCATCACTGAAAGGGTCGTTCATGGTAAGCGTCCGAAACTGACGAACAGTAGTCAGGAATCTATCGAAGTGATGGTTTTTAAGCTTCGCAGCCTGGCATCTGCTTTCCACTGCAATTTGCCTATATCTTTCCACTTCATGTCGCTCCTAGACGGTAGGTACTATTACTAGTTATTTGTAGCCAATAGCGTAATCTTACGCCAACGGCTTTGCCGCAGTGGTAACACCGGTTCCCGTCAGATCATCGAAGTTGAACACAGTCGGGCTGGGCTACCAATTGGATGGGTGACCATCCGGTCTGCCGAGCGTTGTTGGTAAGCGGGGTGCACTCAGCCTTTGTGAGGAAAACTAAGGAGCTACTTGATTGAGAAGTACCGCCTCCGGCCTCGAAAACTGACTTGAGGTCGGGAGACCGGTGTGCTGATCACATGCACCTCCATATACGCTTCCAGTGACTCCTGAGGTCTGAGGATCACACGGCGGCCGTCGGTACCTTTGGGCCTTCATGGCCTGTGCGGGAAGAGTTTAGTTTTTAGTGTAATCTTACAATATTGGACTTCTCTAGCTATTTATTCAAATCAAATGGTTCAAATGGCTCTGAGCACTATGGGACTCAACTGCTGATGTCATTAGTCCCCTAGAATATAGAACTAGTTAAACTTAACTAACCTAAGGACATCACAAACGTCCATGCCCGAGGCAGGATTCGAACCTGCGACCGTAGCGGTCGTGCGGTTCCAGACTGCAGCGCCTTTAACCGCACGGCCACTTCGGCCGGCGCTTTTTATTCCCAAAACCTTACACGTGTGTTATATTCTGGTTGAACTGCTAGTACCTACACCAGTCACAGCTTCTTTTCAGGTATTCTTGCAGTTCGACACAACTCTCTGGCGTGAATACGTCTTAAAGACAATTGCATCATCTGCGAAGAAGCACAGAGATTTCGACATAAATCATTAGATCGTCTATAAGTTTTGTAAACCGTTAACTTACGAGGGTCACTGCAAAAGAAATGCTCACTATTTTTGTAAAAATACAGTTTTCATTCTGCGTGTGTGAAAGTTTTACGGTGGGTAGATACATCCTTCCCGCTTGTTTTCAAATTTAGTTCAACCTGTTCCCGTGAGTGGCGCCGTCACAGCATGCCTTCAAGATGGCTGCTATACTCGACGTTCGTCAGAAGCAACGTGTTGTCATAAAATTACTGTGCTGTGAAAACGAGACAGTAGGAAACATCCACAAGAGGTTGAGAAAGGTGTATGGAGATGTTGCTGTGGATCGCAGTACAGTTAGTCGGTGGGCAAGCAGGTTACGTGATGAAAGCGGGCATGGCAATATTCAGGATTGTCCTTGCAGCGGCAGGCCTCGTACTGCACACACTCCAGACAACGTGCAGAGAGTTAACGAATTGGTGACTGCTGACAGACGCATCACAGTGAACGAATTGTCACGCTACGTTGGGATAGGGGAAGGAACTGTTTGCAGAATACTTGAAGTGTTGGCGTAAAAAAAGGTTTGTGCCAGGAGGGTTCCCGGGATGTTGATAGTGACTCCCAAACAAACAAGAAAAACGGTATGCAGCCAACTTTTGGAACAGTACGAGAATGGTGGAGATGAATTTCTTGGAAGAATTGTGACAGGTGATGAAACATGGCTCCATCATTTTTCACCAGAGACGAAGAGGCAATCAATGGAGTGGCATCATGCAAATTCACCCAAGAAAAAAAAAATTCAAAACCACACCTTCTGCTGGAAAAGTCATGGCTACGGTGTTTTTCGATTCCGAAGGATTATTGCTTGTGGGCATATGCCAAGTGGAACCACAATAAATTCTGATGCATACGTGACGACACTGAAGGAACTTCAAGCTCGGCTGAGTCGTGTTCGACAACATCGGCTAAAGCAGGATGTTTTGCTGGTGCACTACAATGCACGTCCTCATGTTAGTCAAAAAACCATGGAAGCGATCACAAAACTCGGATGGACAACACTGAAACATCCGCCTTACTGTCCTGACCTGGCTCCATGTGACTATCATCTCTTTGGGAAACTGAAAGACTCTCTTCGTGGAACAAGGTTTTAAAATGATAACTCCCTTGTGCACACTGCCAAACAGGGGCTCCAACAGGTTGGTCCAGATTTTTACCGTACGGGTATACAGGCGCTGGATCCAATATGGAGTAAGGCAGTTGAGAGGGATGGCAATTATGTAAAGAAATGAAAATATTGTTCCTAAAAGATGTATCTACACACTGTAAAACCTTCGAACATGTAGAATAAAAGATGGATTTAAAAAAAGTTGTGTGCAATTCTTTTTCGGAGTGACCCTCGTAGTATTTAACTTCCTTGAGGTACTGCTGAAACTATTATAACATAGGTATATTTTGTTCCATTACCCTTAGAATCGCAAGGTGCGAATTCAGATATATAAATAACAACGTGAGTTAAAAATATAGCCAACATTTTTCTGAATTATCTCTGTTAAAATATTTCTTGAGTATTACAAAGTACTGTTCATTTTTTACAATCCAACAAAGCCAATAACAATTTATAATGTCAATGTATTTTCTTATATCGTTTTCGTAATCTGTGAAATTGTGAGATTGTTCTTAAATTCTCAATTCCGTTAGCATTCTTATAATAACATTAGGAAAAGTGACAGAACATGTCATAAAATATTGCAAACATCATTGAAACCAACAGGTACTATTTAATACAGCATTACAAATAATGTATATATTTGTACAAAAATCTAAAGCTAACAAATACGAATAAAAATAATTCATCACGTGAAAGGAATTAAGGATTTTAGAAATTAATTTCAAATTTCGGATAAAATTTTGAATGTATAAAAGGTTTTATATCCAAACTGTTATTGGCTGTTTGAAAAATATTTTTCCGATGGTCTTTGTACATTAGTTTTGGACAGACATATCATTCAAAGAACGTGATTACATTGATGAGACACAAGTCATGGTGTACCTCCTACTACTGTGTCCAACCTCCTTTTGCCCGGCCTAGAGCACTAACAAGACGTGGCATAGACCGTACAATTCGCTGGAAGTCCCCCGCAGATACGTTGTAGCATGCTGCCTCTGTAGGCGTGCATAGCTGCGAAAGTGTTGCTGGGGCAAGGTTTTGTGAACGAACTGAGGTCTAGATTATGTCCCATAAATGTCCTCTGAGATTCATGTCGGGTGTTCGAATTGTCCGTAACATTCTTCAAACCGGTTGTGAACCACTATGGCCCAGTGACATGGGGTATTATCATCCATAAAAATTCCGTCGTTCTTCGGGAACATGAAGTCCATCAATAGCTGTAAATGGTCTCCACCTAGCGAAACGTAATAAACTCTAGTTAATTGCCGGTTCAGTTGGACCTAAGGACCGATTCCATTCCATGTAAACACAACCCACAGCACCACACTGCTGCCATGGGATTGGACAATACCTTGTTGAAAAACTGGGTTATGGTTTCGTGGACCCTACCAGCAGATATAAGCAGTTAAAATCGGGACTCATCTGACCAGACTTCGGTTTTCCAGTGTGTAGCGTCCAAATGATATGTCCATAAGCACAGGAGAGGTGCTGAAGGCGATGTAGTGCTGTTAGCAAAGGCACTCGCGTCGGTCGTCTGCTGCCATAGCCCGATACGCCAAATTGAGCCTCACAGACCTAACGGATGCGTTCAACGTACGTCCCACAGTTATTTCTGCCGTTACTTCCGGCAGTGTTACTTGTCTGTTAGTTCTGATAACTTTACGTAAACACGGATCCTCTCGTTTGATAAGTGAAGGCCGTCGACCACTGTGTTGTCCGTGGTGAGACTCAATGGCTGACATTCCATGTTCTCGGCACAGTCTTCACACTGAGCATCTCGGAATACTGAATTCCCAGACGATTTCCGAAACTGAACATCTCAGGCGTCTGAGCCATGCTGCCTCTATAGCTGCCCCTATTGCGAAAGTTGAGGACGAACTGACCTCTCGATTATGTCGCATAAACGTTCGACGGGATTCATATAGGGCGATCTGTCTAGAATGTTCTTCAAACAAATCGCGAAAAATTGTGGCCCTGTGACACGGTGCATTGTCATACACAAAAATTACGTCGTTGTTTTTGAACACGAAGGCCACGAACGACTGCATATTACAAGCAACCCTGATATCTGTTCTGAATGTAACAATATATTCCACATCGACACTATTTAACACACCTTATTTTTATGATATATTACGATTCCTGTTTTCTCTCTTTTTGTGGCTGACTGAGAAAGAGAAAGAAAGGGTGAGAATGATAAGTATACATGTGCATATGCCTCATTTTCTTGCTATGTTAGTACATATGTCTAAAGGGTAACTGGAGGAAACATGAGAATTCAGTATAATTCAGATGTTTGATAAGAGCAATGAGAAGGCTTTAGCATCCAAGATCACATGTGCATTCATATCGGAACTATCACGTATTAAGCACCTGGCAATTAAATGCGTCATTCTCTAATAGCCTTTCCAGTTTTTAGTAAAGGGAAGAGTATTCAGGACAGAGATGAAATGTTTGGTCAGTACTTATCAGTTTGCAATTTGTGTAGGCATGTCCATTACTTCAGTAACAGGAGATTCATGTTGTTATTAAGAACGTCAAAATTACTACTTACAGAGCGGTTGAACAGAATTTTATTATGTGTACATTACATTTACTGCCAGTTCCTATCTTCATTCTAGTATAAGTTACACTCAGATCATGTCGGATGAACCAATTTGAAATATATTACGCAACTATCTCGTCAAGAAATGCAACGAGCTTACATGTAAGTAAATACTGCAATAAGCGTCAAAAATCTCATTTAGAGATAATCAACAAATGTGTATAACAGTTACAGAAAAGCAGTCTCAAAGTTGGGGAGCGCAACATAAACACAAAAATTGTCAAGTCTTAGATTTGTTTTTGTCCTACGTCAGTAGATTTAAGAACAAAATGGGATCATTTTAGCTAATCCCTTCCAACATAGGTTCACAGTGTAGTGTTTCCAACTGCACCTGCCGAAAATCAGATGCAGTTCTGAACAGCTGCAAGTTCCTCTTCAAGATCTTCAATTGCATCGAGAGTTGACCAACCCGCAGTACCCCTGGGCGCTCAGCAGTCAGTCTGATCCACCATACTTTTTGAAATACGAGCGTTGATTAAATTCATATTTTTTAGTTGATGCTTTAAACTCGTAAGAATCTCTTTCTTGTGTCACAGTCATTGTGACTGGTATTTTGCCCTTAGAATCAATGCTGAGGCTAACTATATCTTCTGCAACTTCACCCTACCGTTAGCCTCAGTCGTATCTCAACGTGAGCAAAATCATGATCGCAAGTCATAGAAGAGTGTTCGTCCACCAGAAACTCTTGTTCCACTTACATAATCATTTTCTGTCAGATAAGTAAATGATTCCATGCAAATAAGTAACAATAACCTCAAGATAAGAATGACGAATTTTGTCGATACGAAACTCGTTTAAGTAATAAATTAAACACATTATATTGGCTTATTATAATCAAGGTATACCTATAGCTTGGGAGCCTCCTTAGCTGGGACCACAATACTGTCTTTTCGAGTGTATTCCTTTCCTTCGCTGCGTAATTTCTTCCTCTCACTTTGAGCACTAACTTCACTTCTCTTCCTCCACTTGGTGCAGTTTTCCTCTCCATGTTGCAATACTGTGCTATATTTCATGTAATAATTACTTCAGCAATGTCCTACTGTTGTAAACAAACCACAGAGATACTTCAGTTGTCAACAATTGAATCAAGTGCACTCTAAGACGCTAACGGAGTATTGGGGCTTGATTCATTATCTGAACGTCGATACCGGACTTAGTGACCAGTGCTATCTGCAGACAGCTGCAAACACCGTTTCCCCCTGTTCTGGCGCTTCTGTCGGAATATGTGTTATTATCCTTGGCATTTACAGCGTAATTTCACTAATAACTCAAATTTTCGGTTTTTGATGTTTGACCTTTTATTTACTTACATATCACAATTGTTAAAACTCGAAATAGATTATTTAGAACTGGCTCTCTTCACTGGCTTGTTTGCTTATTTTACTTTCGATCAGTACAATATCTGCAACTGCCCTAAAAATGAAACATGCACATCACTTTTTTTCTCAACACAAAAATCCATTAAGATATCTTCTGACACGTCCAAGTAATTTCGGCTTACCCAGTATGTTGAAATAAGAAAGACGCGGATCCAACACTGCACATCAGAAACGAAATAACAATGAAAGTAGAGTACAGAGCCTATCCATCATCGACAAAACAAGTTACCGTAGATGATGTCTGTCGCAAATGCTTGTGTAATTTTGAATGCAAAAGAGATTTTAGATATTGACTACCTGCCAAAATGTAAAAAAATTGTTGCAAGCACTAAGCATATCTTGTGGGCTCACCAGATAAAAAAACTAGTTAGAAGCCTGGATTTTCTGAGAGTTAAATCTTGTTTTGCCATGAAATTGCAATGACCGATAAACGCTTTTAGGTACTGAGAATGGAGAACGCTTTGGAGAACAAATGTTGGAACATCCAGTCTATTAATAATCTTTGATTTCTACCCAGTCTGGATGACAAATTTGTGTCTAATGATAATGTTTTAGCAGCAGTGAGCTGGTATTCTGTGGACCTCAAAGAAAGAGAGGACAATTAGCATTGAGTTTAAAGGGGCTACACCGAAAAGTATTTGCGTTTCTTTTATGTAGGAAACAGAACTACTCACTTTCAAAATTAGGATTATTAAAATAGCAAGGATGAGTTACTTTTCAACTGTAAATTATATTTATCTCTCCTTCGGCCTACAGTTGATACATCTATCAATTATGAAGATTAGCATCATTCGTAAGAAACAGCAATCCTGCGCCTTATTCCACTAAAATACATTTTCCTAGTTGGGTGTCCAGAAGGACAGCAGTAAGCGGCGAACGTTTCTTATGGTCTAGAATATTCTCTAATGAGAATATTTTAGGCTTTAATTAAGCCGTTTAATCTTCTACTTAAATCTGAAGGGTTTCCGAAGTAATCCATTTGATCTGAAATGGCTCAGTGACACAGTTCTTAGAACTACACAGCACACAGAAAATATTTCTCAGCAAAATTTCTTAGCTGTTGTAATTAGCGTCTTGTCGGTCCTGTTATCGTGGCTCGACTGCATGGCAATGGTATCAAAAAATTTTATTTGGAATTTTGTTGGCGGATTAGAACTATACGACATACCCGAACTGGAACCTTTTCGCTTGGGATGCTCTCACCGACTGAGCTCTCTCTGCAGGATACATATCCCGCGTTGCAGCCCTGCTCCTACCTAGACTTCTCTCCTGCTTTCCAAACTTCACAGCGCAGCTCCCACGAGAGTCCAGATCCCTGGTTCGAGTTGTGAACCGGCAGACAGTTTTAGCATAGCAGAAAGTTTTAGAAACAGCGCACACTCCTCTGCGGAGCGAAACGTTAACTCAGGAAACAGTTCCGCAGGCTCTGACAATGCCACTGTCCATGATAACCTTTAACCTTCCTTCCAACATTGCTGCTCTCTCTAGGAGAACTTCATTGATGTTTAGTAATGGCAGCGGTAAAGCTGTGAGGGCAGCTCGTGAGTTGTGTGTATAGAAATCTGCCACTAAGGGCAATGCTTGCAAAAGGCAAGGTCTGTGGTTCGAGTCTTGCTAAGTAACACAGTTTTAATCCGGCAACAAATTTGAGAACAAATTTTTTGGTACCATTGTTATGCAGTTTACCTGCAATAACAAGATCCACAAGACGCTAATTACTCCGTCTTAGAAATTCTGCTGAGAGATGGTTACTGTGTAATGTATAGTTCTATGTATTATGCCACTGAACCGTATAAAATTAAAGACGGATTAATTTGGAAATAGTTCGACTTTATAATTTTTTCTATGGTGCTGAGCCACAGTCATACAATATTTTTTGACTGAATAAACGTCTATTTGTCTGCGTATTACTGTGTTTGTTTTTTGTCCTATCTAGATTTCCGCTTTTGTACTATCATCAAGTACAATGCTAAAATATCTTAGACCATTAACTTGTCATATATGTTTAGATTACGTAAATAATGCATAATCCTTGCATGTAACCTATGTACTTAATCCCATGAGGATGATTCACATTCCAGGATTCTCACAACTCATTAAACAGCACACAGTCTCTTATCTATGTTACAATGCTGCAAGGCCACACTGGGATTAGCAAACCCTCCTCTGCTAGCAGTTGTACCAATGGGCTTAAAGTGAAGTTCAGGCTCGGGAGTTTAGGCTCGGGATTGTGTAGTTGTGGGCTCAGTTAGACGTTTAATTTATAGAACGTAAGTCTTCTTGCAAGGGAATAATAAGGATGAAACAGAACTTAATTTGCAGTCCAACATAGCGCTACAAAGCAGGTCACAAACAACAAATTAATAATGCAATGGGCGGTTGGTGAAACAGAATGAAACTCGAGTAGTCATAAAAACCAATACGCTACAGGGGCAGTGGCCAAAAACAGAAAATATAGTGAAAGATGGCTGGACCTGGGCTCCTTCTCTTGCCCCTAAATCATCTCAGTTATGGACCGTATACTGATTAGGGCACTCGTATCACATTAAGGAGACACACAGACACCAGTTCAATGAACAGTACGGAGGATTGGCATGGATGAGGCTCGGTGTTGGTTGCAACAGTGTCTTGCGTACTGTATATCGAGGTGAAGGAATTGTGCTCATGTTGAAAACGCGAATCCCTCATGGCTGGTTAAGGCTGCTACTGACACAGCAGCCGCCGCCGGCACAGATAGCAAAACTGCCTCTTTATGGCTGGTGATATTGAAAATAAAAACGTCGAAGCTCAAGAAAGCTGGGCGACAGGCGAAGAATCTCGGTCACTGGTTCTCCCTGCGGGTGGAACGGTGGCTCATGGGCCATAGGATTCGGGGGATAGACTGGTGTCCAGCACGGGTACGCCCCTACAAGGGGACCATACGTACTTGCCCTCACCAATTCGATTCGTGTTGACAGGATGTGTAGAGCATAGCTAGAAGTTCGAGTCATGTACAGAGGAAGACATAGTTCGCAACCGTTTTCAGTAAGGTAGGTGGTGTCTTTCTGCTGTGTACCAGGGCACATGGTTATTGCCGGGAACGGCAATACTGTTAATAGTACATCGCGAGGTATAATGAACGAAATAACCGACTTAAACAACTTGACCGATAGTACTTGCGACGTGCAGTGTAATGATGACAATCATCCATTTTCAGACAATCAGAGCGTACCGACCACTAATAATGATTTTGATCCTAGTGATGAACATAGGAATTCAATTGTGTCCTCTGTTAATTTAACGACAATTGATGACGCGGGACGTTCTGTTGCAATGAGCGCTGCCCCGCTTAACACAACCGGTTTGCAAAATTCACGTGACGAACAGACGAATTTTTATAATTAAAATGAACAGGATACCCAAAGTAGGACAGATTTACTTGATTCCGAGGTAGTGACTAACAATGCACGTCCGATTATCAAACATTTTCAAGAATCACAGAATATCCAAATGGATACACAAAACGTGACAATTTGCAGATACACCAACACACAGCACAGAGAATAGAGTTGCTAATTTTGGCTCGGATCAAATTATTGCACTATTGCTACAACAGAGTGAGGATAACAAACAACTTAGGGAAAGTTTTAAACAACTTAATAAAAAAATAGACAGCAATTCCAAACAACAGAATGAAAGGGAAGACAACAATCACAAACAACTTAGTGAAAATCTCAAACAACAACTTAATGAAAATAACGAAAATCTCAAACAACAGCTTAACGAAAAATTAGACCACAATTCTAGACAGCTTAGTGAACAGATTAGAGCCGTTGCCGCGCAGTGTCATGATACTAAGGAACAATTACGTGAGGAAATTGAGGCTTGTGCTAGGAAAAGTAGCGAAGTAATTAGATCTGTTGCTCAAGAATTAAGGGATATGCAAACAGCTGCAACAGAATCACTTAGAGAAGAAATTAGTGCAGTCGGTAAACAATGCTCTGAAAAAGCAACACAATTACGCGACAAGTTTAAAGTAATGACAGCAGAACTTTCGCGCACAATGGATGCAAAGATAGACGCGAAATTCGAACAACAGAACAGTCAAATTGACGAGCGTTTTAATCATTATCAACAAAACAGTGATACGCGTTTCCGTAAATTTATACAGGATCAGAATAAAGTAAAACGGCAAGTCATGGAAACAATCACCGCACAGAGGCAGGAAGATAAACGTAAATTGTTTGTGAAAGCAAAAACATACGTGGACAACAATATTGCTACAGTGACCGACGAAATTAATACCATCAAGCAGTTGAACACAGAATTACGTGATGAAATTTCCGATCTTAAATCGAAAACAGACACACACACAACAGACTTTCAGACAGTGACAGACAGACTCGAACAATTAGAGCTAACACAGAATTCTGATGTCATCAAAGCTGATGTTAAAAAATTGAGCGAAACCACACGTAAAATACAAAAGCAAATTAATGCTTCTGACACTAAAACCGATGATCAGGTAAAAATACTGACTGAAAAATACGATGAATTGGCCACCAGGACTTTTCGTCTTCTAATTAAGAGTTATTATGTTGGCTAATCGTATTTCACTCTTGTGTTTTTGTGATTTTAATCTGTCCAATCATACCCAACACCTTTAATTAGAGTTGAAATCAGAGTCTACACTCTTCTTAAAGTAATTTACGTGGAAGATAGTTGAGGTAGTGGAGAATCTATTACGTTACATTCACATCAGTTTCACCATTACTGACAATATATTAATTACGTGTAATCAGACCTCTCTTGCACATAGTTTTGAGTGGTGTTGGCTGAAGGTTGAATCTGCCACGTAGAGTACTGTCTGACATAATGAAGTAAGGAGTGGTATCCCACATTAACTAAACAAATTCACGCCATGGACGTTTTCTACACAACTGGCAAACACAGCACCGAGATCTCCTTTCGTGGAGCTCTAACTTCTAACGTATTATTTACAATTGGGGCAGGCAGCCAAATTTCTGAATCCTGATGTAACTTTGCATAGAATTGGACAGGGTTCAAGAGTTTCGAGAGATTGAATTCAGATCTTGGGACTTAGATAATTTTGTTATGCCGTCAAGGTAAATGCTTAGCGCTCTTCATGTGTAACGTTGCTGAATTATACACTGTATAATTTTAATAAATGAATTGTTGTTTTTATAGCTTGTTTTCTATTAAGAAAAATATTAATTAGTGTTACGTGTATTCTTATTTTCACTTTAATAAATTAAAAGAATGTGAGCTATTAGATATGCAGGTGTTACAGCTGCTAACACGAATGTACTAATCTATATTTTTCTACCCCTTTTTTTAGCTTAATATTTCCAGTGTGTGTCGGTTTGCGGCTTCTGCACCACGTGTTATGTTTTACAGTGGCTCCACCAGAGTCGATCAGTTTTGGAGGGGCTACATTTTTTATGTAGATGTGAGCCAATGTAGTGTACGTTATAATTTTTACTGCCGTTGCCAAAAGTCACGGGAAACGTGTTTCCGATCATGATGTTGAAGAGGATTATGTGTACGTTCAAAAAACGCAAGGCAAAACTAGCTCGAACAGAAGATAAAGTCAGAGAATTTAGTAGTATGAATCATGGAGGATGGACGAGAACAGTGACGACCTGATAACTTTTAATACAGAAAGGCGACATAGTAATGATTCCAGTGTAGGGGAGGTTGCATCAGATTGCGCAGCGCTAATTGCTTAACCAGGACAAGGACTGTCTCCACATTCACTATTGTTTCGTCGAAATAAATCTGAACTAAACAAATGCTTACGCCGATCTGGTAAGTGTTTAGATTTCAGTTAGGAGAAATAGGGTGCTTCAACTCATGCAGTGCACTCAGTACTGATGCGATAAATACAAATTTTCCTACAGGAAGTTATTAATGTTTGAATTGATACAAATTTATGAAAAAGCTTATTGTATAACGTATTAGTTAATAATTTTAACTGAACTGCAGTTATTGAACTCAGATAGTCACGTAGATAAGGCAAAGTCGCAAATACCATGTGAGGAGAACTTTGTCCCATGTATGCAATGTCATAGAACTCAGTATCATATAATCATTCATGTTATTAGTGCGCACAAGGGACTGAAGATGACGCAAGGGAATGGAGACAGATCCGCTTATTGTAAAACCATTTGGTTAATAATTGTGGCTGACGAGTCATGCTATAGGAGGCCTAAGGCACGGTCGTGTATGCCGCGTGAGACGAAATTTGTGCACTGTCGTACAACCTTGTAACCACTCAGTTAACACGAATCTCAGAACCATCTATCCACACATAATGCCATACTACTTGTAGCGGAGCAAGAGAATGGTATCGGCAAATACAAATCATCAACGAGAGCTTTTCTCCTTTACTTATAGCGTGTCATAAAATATTCGACTGCGAGAAGTACTGAGGCTTCGTTTGGCGCACGTAAAAGACGGTATTTGCTTTTGTTATTAACTTGGGGAATAATCATCAGTCAGAGGATTTACTTTGCTGTGGAATGATGGCTGAGCTGATGGTTCTTCACGCATGGGCTCAGCTTGCAGCTGATAGGATTACACTTCATCTGGCACCCATGGTGCAGGGCCAGCGACTTTGATTAGTAATGAAAACGTTCTCGGCCACGGATCCGAACTCCGCCACCACTGAAGATTTCAGTAATAATGACCACTGGCCGCAGAACACATCCGGCATATAAAGTCACAACATTCTGTCAACAGCCTTGACAAAGAAGGCTGAGGAATGGACAGATACTCATGGCACTCTCTTGCTATTGGGGTGGCAAACTGCTCCTAAAGGGGGAAGAATCAGCAATGGTCAACGGCTTGAGGATGCAGGAGGCAACAGACACCGCTTCATCCACAGGACATATGGCCTGTAATTGGAAAGTGTCATGATGATCTCTCCATTAGTGAAAGATTCCGGAATACACGCCACTCGGATCTTCGGTAGGGGATACCAAGGGTGCGGGCTTTCAAATAACTACTCACCCTCCATCTCGACGTTGCAATATTACAATTTTTGGCTGGTTTCGTTGTATAGGGGCTGGGATACGTAGTTGCCGCATTACAAGCAAAATATAGGGTTATTACAAATGATTGAAGCGATTTCACAGCTCTACAATTACTTTATTATTTGAGATATTTTGACAATGCTTTGGACACACATACAAAAACTCAAAAGGTTTTTTTAGGCATTCACAAATGTTCGATATGTGCCCCTTTAGTGATTCGGCAGACATCAAGCCTATAATCTTTTACATAAACCCACAGAAAGAAATCGCATGGGGTTAAGTCGGGAGAGCGTGGAGGCCATGACACGAATTGCTGATCATGATCTCCACCACGACCTATCCATCGGTTTTCCAATCTCCTGTTTAAGAAATGCCGAACATCATGATGGAAGTGCGGTGGAGCACCATCCTGTTGAAAGATGAAGTCGGCGCTGTCGGTCTCCAGTAGTGGCATGAGCCAATTTTCCAGCATGTCCAGATACACGTGTCCCGTAACGTTTTTTTTTGCAGAAGAAAAAGGGGCCGTAAACTTTAAACCGTGAGATTGCACAAAACACGTTAACTTTTGGTGAATTGCGAATTTGCTGCACGAATGCGTGAGGATTCTCTACCGCCCAGATTCGCACATTGTGTCTGTTCACTTCACCATTAAGAAAATATGTTGCTTCATCACTGAAAACAAGTTTCGCACTGAACGCATCCTCTTCCATGAGCTGTTGCAACCGCGCCGAAAATTCAAAGCGTTTGACTTTGTCATCGGGTGTCAAGGCTTGTAGCAATTGTAAACGGTAAGGCTTCTGCTTTAGCCTTTTCCGTAAGATTTTCAAAACCGTCGGCTGTGGTACGTTTAGCTCCCTGCTTGCTTTATTCGTCGACTTCCGCGGGCTACGCGTGAAACTTGCCCGCACGCGTTCAACCGTTTCTTCGCTCGCTGCAGGCCGACCCGTTGATTTCCCCTTACAGAGGCATCCAGAAGCTTTAAACTGCGCATACCATCGCCGAATGGAGTTAGCAGTTGGTGGATCTTTGTTGAACTTCGTCCTGAAGTGTCGTTGCACTGTTATGACTGACTGATGTGAGTGCATTTCAAGCACGACATACGCTTTCTCGGCTCCTGTCGCCATTTTGTCTCACTGCGCTCTCGGGCGCTCTGGCGGCAGAAACCTGAAGTGCGGCTTCAGCCGAACAAAACTTTATGAGTTTTTCTACGTATCTGTAGTGTGTCGTGACCATATGTCAATGAATGGAGCTACAGTGAATTTATGAAATCGCTTCAATCATTTGTAATAGCCCTGTACTGCTGAGTCTACAGTACACGATATGAATAGACGTATGAATCGAATGGTCGAGGGTTCCTATCACTCGGCAATTGCGAATTATGAATGAAACATATATATTAATAAATCAAAGATTGCAACTAAATAAAATCTGCAAGTACTATCTTAAATACTTTAAGTGATGAGTACGATAGCAGAAGTACTTTTGAGAATGCTGTATATTTCTGCAAAATATTTATAGGTGTCGATGGTCCAGCAATTAAATTGAATGTAAGTTGAATAACAGGTAAACAATAGAGTCCTACTGCACGTAATTTGTTATGAACAACAACATAGCTCGCGAGGTATTCACTTCTAAACGCGCACCACGTCTTCACTGTAGAAGCCACGGAAATCTCACAAGTCGGCACCTCGAAGTATTTCTATCTTGTGCGACACGCGCAAACCTGCTCCACTGTCCAAGTCTTTCCAGCGACTGTGCGTCCGTCCCGCCGTCCCGTCCCCTCCACTTGCCGTGTCCTGTGCCGTACCGTCCAGAACTACCGCACTGCTAGAACTACCATGTGTCCTCTCTCGAATCAGGCTCTCCTCCCACATCCATCCAGTCTCCCTATTCACGAGCGCTGTGGTTGGCTAGAACGCTCCCGCCATATCTTCAAGCAAACGTACATTCACAAACATAATGAAACACATTCAAAATACTAGATTTACATTTAAATATTTGAAATTAAATAAATATTCCTACGGCTGAACCATAGCCGGCCGGGCTGGCCGAGCGATTATAGGCGCTACAGTCGGCAACCATGCGACAGCTGCGGTCGCAGGATCAAATCCTGCCTCGGGCATGGATGTGTGTGATGCCCTTAGGTTAGTTAGGTTTAAGTAGTTATAAGTTCTAGGGGACTGAGGACCTCAGATGTTAAGTCCCATAGTGCTCAGAGCAATTTGAACCATTTTTTTAACGGCTGGCCGGCCGGAGTGGCCGAGCGATTATAGGCGCTACAGTCGGCAACCATGCGACAGCTGCGGTCGCAGGATCAAATCCTGCCTCGGGCATGGATGTGTGTGATGCCCTTAGGTTAGTTAGGTTTAATTAGTTCTAAGTTCTAGGCGACTGATGACCTCCGAAGTCAAGTCGCATAGTGCTCAGAGCCATTTTTTTTAACGGCTGGACCATAAACACGCTCTGACACACATTATTAAATACATAAACAAATAAACACATATAAAAAGAAAAGAAGCAAAAGGTAGGCCAGGAGCCTAATGTCTCTGTGCTTTCCAAAACACAGTAAATAACTAAACAGTTTATTCATGAATAGCATATATCGGATATTAACAAAGACATGTTGTTGTTGTTGTGGTCTTCAGTCCTGAGACTGCTTTGATGCAGCTCTCCATGCTGCTCTATCCTGTGCAAGCTTCTTCATCTCCCAGTACCTACTGCAACCTACATCCTTCTGAATCTGCTTAGTGTATTGATCTCTTGGTCTGCCTCCACGATTTTTACCCTCCACGCTGCCCTCCAATGCTAAATTTGCGATCCTTTGATGCCTCAAAACATGTCCTACCAACCGATCCCTTCTTCTAGTCAAGTTGTGCCACAAACTTCTCTTCTCCCCAATCCTATTCAATACCTCCTCATTAGTTACGTGATCTACCCACCTCATCTTCAGCATTCTTCTGTAGCACCACATTTCGAAAGCTTCTATTCTCTTCTTGTCCAAACTGGTTATCGTCCATGTTTCGCCTCCATAAGTGGTTACACGCCATACAAATACTATTAGAAACGACTTCCTGACACTTAAATCTATACTCGATGTTAACAAATTTCTCTTCTTCAGAAACGATTTCCTTGCCATTGCCAGTCTACATTTTATATCCTCCCTACTTCGACCATCATCAGTTATTTTACTCCCTAAATAGCAAAACTCCTTTACTACTTTAAGTGTCTCATTTCCTAATCTAATCCCCTCAGCATCACCCGATTTAATTTGACTACATTCCATTATCCTCGTTTTGCTTTTGTTGATGTTCATCTTATATCCTCCTTTCAAGACACTGTCCATTCCGTTCAACTGCTCTTCCAAGTCAAGACAAAGACATAGATGAATCAATATATTTATAAGCATGCTGCTACCGATTTTTCGTGTAACTGTGGAGTACTTATGGCCTGACGCGATCGATAGTAATCGGCCACTTTGACCTCCTATAACTCATGTACTATTCAAGTTACATCCCTGTAATTCATACCAATTTAGGTTTACACTAATAGCTTTCTAAAGGCACGGCGATCGACACAATCGGATGAAGAGTCTATATTTTGGAAATTAGTTGCTAGGTGTTACTTGTATAATTTAGTCAGATACTAATCTTTAAACTAATAAATATATTGAAAATCGGATTACACCATCAGAATCGTCGTGTAAATAATGGTAATGTACATGCTTCTTTTTGAGGTATAATGATTCCTCCGACTATTATTAATTTATGAACTGCGAAATGTCTGCCATTAAGGTTTCAAAAAGTCCGCCATCTTTTGCACTCCCGACATAGACATCTCCTTCGTCGACACAAAGCACCGTCCTCGTCACAGCGGAATTCCTAGCCACGCGGCTGGACCATGCTCTGGGGCTACCCCTCTCGTCCGGCAAACGTTTTCCACCGCGTGTTTGCTGCCGGGTCACGGCTTTGACGAGCGTCCTGTGCGGCCGCCCTAATTCCGAACGTATAATATTTCCAAGACCCCACTACTCTCGCGTTACCTCAGAAGGGGGACGTGACCATGAAAAGAGGACTGAACAGTCAACGAAAGGATAACGTTCTACCTGTCGGGGCGTGGATGACAGACGCCTGAAAGTGTTAGCGAAGCCAGAAACTCTGAAGCGGTAAACGCAAAGGCTCAATCTAGATGTAGTTGAGATCAGTGAAGTGAAATGGAAAGAAGGCAGGGATTCCTGGGCAGATCAATATATGGTAATTAATTGCAGCAGAAAATGGTATAACTGCGAACAGTTCAGTTGTTCAGTTGTTCTAATCAGGATCAAGCAACACCATGATAGTTCAGGTATATATACCGACGAAGCAAGCTGAACAGGAAGAGGAAGTATATGAGTATATTAACTACTGCAGTACATAAATCCAGATGAAATTCTAATGGTCATGGGCGGGTGGAATGCGCTTGCACGAGAAGGAGGAGAAGAAAGGGTTATGGGGGACTATGGGCTTCCTGATAGGAATGAGAGAAGAGAAATACTGACCTCTGCAACAAGTTTCAATTTCAGGAAGTAGTAGCGAATAATCTATTCAAGAGTGACAAGAGGAAAAGGTACACTTGGGAAAGATCGGAAGATACCGTATGATTTCAGTTAAATTACATCATAGTCAGACAGAGAATCCGAAATCAGATACTGAATTGTAAGGTGTACCCAGGAGCAGATCACAATGCAGTAGTGATGAAGAGTATTAGTGATGAAGAGTAGGCTGAAGTTTAAGATACTGGTCACGAAAAATCAATGAGCAATGAAGTGGGACACGGAAGTGCTAAGGAATGAAGAGATAAGATTGAAGTTCTCTAAGGTTATAGATAATGCAATAAAGAATACTCCAGTAGGCAGTACAGTTCAAGAGGAATGGAAATCTCTAAAACAGGGTCTTCACAGAAGCTGGAAATAAACATTGGGAGAAAAGAAGGTATCTGCGGAGAAACCATGGGTAACAGAACAAATACTTCAGGTGATCCATGAGAGAAGGAAGTACAGGGAAATTAAGAAATACAGAATTACAGATCGTGAATGAAATGAAAAGGAAGTCAAAACGAAATGGCTGCATGAAAAATGTGAAGTAATCGAGAAAGAAATGTTTTTCGGAAGGACTGACTCAGCATGTAGGAAAGTCAAAAGAACGTTTGGTGAAATTAAACCCAAACATGGTAACGTTAAGAACGGGAATTTCACTGTTAAATGCAGAGAAGAGAGCGAATAGGTGGAAAGACTACATTGAAGTATTAGAATCAGAATTTAAAAGAGCTTTTGAAGACTTAAGATAAATTAGGACTGTACGGATTGATAACATTCCATCAGAATTTTTAAAATCATTGGGGAACAGGGCAACAAAACGGCTACGCGAAGAATGGAAGAATCTGGCGTTTTCCCTTGTCACTTTCGGAGACGTGTCATCTACACAATTCCGAAGACTGCAAGAGCTGACAAGTGCGAGATTTATCGTACAATCGGGTTAACAACTCGTGCTTCCAAAGTGCTGACAACAATGATAAACAGAAGACTGGAAAAACTTAAGGATGTGCTAGATGACGATCAGTTTGGTTTAGAAAAGATAAGGCATCAGAGACGCAATTCTGACGTTGCAGTTGATAATGGAAGCAAGACACATTCACAGGATTTGTCGACCCGCAAAAATCGTAAGACAGTGTTAAACGGCGCGAGATGTTCGAAATTCTGAAGAAAATAGGGGAGTATGCTGTAGAGAGACGGATAATTTACAGCGTGTACAAGAGCCAGGAAGGAATAACGAGAGTCGAATATCGAGAACAAAGTTCTCGGATTAAAAAGGTTGTAAGATAGGAATGTAGCCTTTCGCCCCTAATGTTAAATCTATACATCGAAGAATGGTTCAAGAGTGGAATTAAAATTCAAGCTGAAAGGATATCGGGGATACATTTCTCTGATGACATTGCTACTTTCAGTGGAAGTGAAGTAGAATTACATGATCCGGTGAATTGAGTAAACAGTCTAATGAACACAGAATATGGGTTGATAGTACATCTAAGTAAAGCAAAAGTAATGAGAAACAGAAGAAATGAAGACAGCGAGAAACTTAACCTCAGGATTGGTGGTCACGAAGTAGATGCAGTTAAGGAATCTACTACCTAGGCAGCGAAACAACCTATTATGGAAGGAAGAAGGATGATATCAAATGCAATCACTGGTGAAAAGGGCATTCCTGGCCAAGAGAAAGCTAATGGCGTAGTTTCAAGGAATAAATGTCTGAGAATGTAGGTTTGCAGCACAGCATTGTACAGCAGTGAAGCGTGGACTGTGGGAGAAGCATAACTGAAGAGAATCGATGCATTTGAGATGTGGTGCTAGAGACAAATGTTGAAAATTAGGTGGACTGGTAAGGTAAGGAATGAGGACGTTCAGCGCAGCATAGGAGAGGAAAAGAATATGTGGAAAATAGCGACAAGAAGAATGGGCAGGGTGAAAGGACATTGGTTAAGACATCAGGGAACTACTTCCGTGTTACTAGATGGAGTTTTGGAAGGTAAAAACTGTAGAGGAAGACAGGGAAAGGAATATACCCAGAAAATAATTGAGGACCTAGGTTGCAAGTGCTACCCCGAGATAAAGAAATTGGTACAGGAGAGAAAGTCGTGGGTGGCCGTATTAAACCAGTCAAACGACTGATGAGACAAGAAAAAAAATCGTCTTGGTAAGAGACCGATAACTAACAAACACAACTTAATTAGCAGACCAACAAAGTCGTAGAAAATTGGGCTGAAATATGAGAACAATAATTAAAATGCCTGCAAGTCAATGAAACAAAATTAAATAAAGCTGTATTCAATCTACTTTTCCCTGACAGGCGCCATTGGCCAATCACCATCATAACAACAGTACATGAATCTTGGCCACAGATGGGAACACCCATTAAATGGAGCTTTATAGGTTCTCAAATCAACCACAGGAGTCTAAGACAATACTCGGACTTAATTAAGATCACCCACATAGCAAGCAACTGGATACTGGTTTACTGCTACTCCCATCTGAAATTATTACTACGACACTCTACTTTCAAATATCTGCAAATATCTAAATATGCTCTACGGTACAATAAAATATATAGATGAAATACTCTCAGAGACCAAAGTAACACGGTACCTTTTTTTTGCACAGATGGCATAAACCAAATAAGCCACCTTCTTTACAATAAAACATACAAATCAGTCTCACTTAAGGCGTGTACCTATCAAAATCAAAATGGCTCTTGCCATTAGAGGACACATGTGCACGCCCCACATGCCAACAAACAACAACCATAACACGTCAAACTATAAGCATAGACCATACATGCGTAATATCATTTATTAAATAAAGCACTCAGTGAACCGCTCGTATTCTGCACTGTACACTATGCTGTGTCACTTATACACTAAAATAGAAGGTAAGCACATATGAAGTGAAAATGAATATGAACAGTCACAACGGCAAGAAACTTTTTTTTATGACATTACCGGTTTCGGTGTGTTTTAGACCATCTTCAGACTTCGCGCCATGCTGGTAGACGGCGGGAGCGAGCGTAGCAGGCGCTACAACTGGACGAACGCTAACTCTGTTAGGTGAACAGTTAGTATTCGTGCAGTTGTTGCGCATACTCCGTTCACTGCCACCTTCTACCAGAGTGGTATGAAATCTGAAGATGGACTAAAACAGGCCGAAAACGATAACCTCACAAAATAGATGTTTTTTGCCGTTGTGACTGTTCATGTTAATTTTTAAGCAATCAAAATACCTCTGTTCTCCAAATAAATTTCTAAGAAATTACTTATGTAGTGCCCCTCTTGAAATGCACAAGATCTATTTTTCTCCAGAGGCGTTTCCGCCGCTCCCATTGCAGCAACGGTGCTGCCCACCAGCAAGATGTAGATTCCCCTTCGTACTTCTGACTTTCACTCTCAGACCTGCTCCACCTCGGCCCCGAAGATGCTCACGGCAACCACTTGCACGAACAGACCCGCCCCCTCGCGGCGCTTGGCTAGACGCCGACCAGCATCACCCTCGGAACTTGGGCTAGACAAACGTGAAGTTCAATATGACACAAACGAATTGAAATACTGCCAGCGGTCTACACCGAACTGGTACGTAGCTATGTCTCAGCTTCACATTTGCAAATAAAAGCGAACCTGAGTTCAAACACATACGCTAAAACATCCATACATAAACAAAAGCAGTTATAAAATTACGAAAATAATTAGCATATTACTAGGTAAAGTAAATTGTACTTCAACTCATGCAAAGCCACTGAATGTTGATGCTGCTACCACAAATTCTCGTATGTGAAGTTATGTACGTCTGACTTGTTGTAAGTCTATTAAAAAGAGTTACGAACAATATGTGAGTTAATTATTGTAATTGAAGTGAAACTATACTGTGAGGCAGCTCTAGCGAAGTTGCTTCTGATGTGTACATAGTCATATACGAGATGTTTTACACGACTGAAACAGGAATGCAAATTTTGTGACTGCCAATGATTGTCTATGTTTTACTGTAACTCTTAAATATTCTTCACTGCTGTTAACTGATCACTGTTGTACTAGTTTAGCTCTCGAACAGTTTTTAATTAATTCAGTTGAAAATAATTTTTTATACATGATGTTAAAACAAGTGTCGAATGTTTTAAGAGGTGGCACTACCCACAAGGAAAAAGAAGGTCCAGTAATCATGGGGTCTAAGCTTCGTACCGTCAGAACTATATGCACTTCAGTCTCGCCGTTGTGAAACATGTCTCTTCTATTGAAAGTGCTCCTAGCCCTCAACTTATGTACTTTAGTAGCCTTATTTACTGGACATTTTTTCTTGTTGCAGTCTGCAGAATCTCATCCCAAAATATGCAAAGTAGAGAGATTGCAAATCAAGAGAGGTGTGTCACGGTATCGAAGATGAACCATTGGTCATTACCCTTATGGCAAACATTTTAGAACCCACGTTTACTGGACTTTCTTTGTTTTATTTCGATGTCTACTACCACCTCTCAAATTAGTTGACATTCATTTTAATACCACATATAACTGTAGTGCCTTACGCTAGTGACTTAGCTGTTCGTTCCAGTGCAAACGAACGAAGTTTCTTTCCTGGCACTGCTGATCCTACACTTCCTCTGCTAACTGCGTAGAAGATTTATGGATGCCCACCCCGCTGATGTTTAGTGCCTACTGTAGATGTGGTGATGAGTCGTCCCGTAAATTCATTAACTGAAAGTATTTAATTAACTCAAACTATGGTTTTCTCATACCACCTGGCTGCTAAAACTCCGTTAAAACATAACTTCTGATGAGTCCCTTGGCTGTATGGCCGTCGTCGAAGAATCTTTTCAGTTCCTGAAGTTTCTCTCGGAGCTGTGCAGGCCATCTTCAGAGGGTCTCCTGGCGACCGCACGACCGCTACGGTCGCAGGTTCGAATCCTGCCTCGGGCATGGATGTGTGTGATGTCCTTAGGTTAGTTAGGTTTAAGTAGTTCTTAGTTCTAGTGGACTGATGACCTCAGAAGTTAAGTCCCATAGTGCTCAGAGCATTTGAACCAGTTCTCCTGGCGACGCTCTTTCCGAGTTGCAGCATCGGCAGGAGGACCTCAGACGATGTCCTGCACAGCTCCGGACGAAATGTCAGACAGGAAAAATTCTTCGAGAACGGCCATACAACCCGGAAGACTCATCAGCACCTGTTACATCCAGTCGTGGAAGCCTTCACTGTACGATCCCTAAAACTCATAAAGCTTACTGAAATGGGATATACCAGGTTAATTAACAAACACGCAGTGTTATAATCACTACAATGGACGCCCAAACAATAATTTATATACGTAACTTGGCGTCAATTTTTTTAAACCTTTCACCTTTATAATCATGTACTTCACTATCATCATAAACTATCTGATAATGGTCAGAACGTTCCCAGTTCACTTCTCAAAACGCAACAGATAAGTAAAAATAGCAGTATCTCTTATATCATCCGCTGTCGCTATAGTTCACTAACTCTCATCTTTTCGGTCCAAACACAATAAAGTTATGTTCACGCACAGTCATTGCAGCTGTGCTTTATTGACGAAATCCGCTTAACACTATTTCTTTCGATGTACTGAATCCTTCGTTCTTCTGTCATCTGCTATCTCACTCTTCTTGATATATCTCCGGTGTTCAATATACTGCCTTATTTCTTCCCCCTACTCCTTAATCAGGCTCTGTTCTCTGACAAAAACTTCAAGCCTTAATGTTTCTTCTTAAAATGTAATGGTTAATTGCAACGATGAGGCCATGACACGTCTCACGAAGATTCTTCATTAGACTTCTGCTGAGCTTCGGAGAAGTGACTCAGTCCGACTGCTTCAACAAATCGCCCCTTCTTCTGGCTCTGGTTACTGCCTCTTTCCTTAATTGTAGTTAACTTTTCATTCCATGATTTCTGAACGCAAGAACTTCCACGAACAGGCTCACGACAGATAATTCGTACTTCCGGTTCCCTTCGAGTTCCAGCTGTATACTTTGACTCTTTCTCCACACACCTTACCATTCATCAAACCACCGCAGGAATACAACATCCATTCTGTAGAATACAGTTAATTACTCCTCTATAAAACCTATATACTTTTCTACTTCCTGTTGTCAACTCTTTCTTCTGGATAAAATTACGAAGATAAAACTTTACCCTACTGGGCCACAGCAATTTCTGCTTACAAATAAAATTACTCAGAATTTCACTTTTGATAGTATATATAATGCAGTAAGTAACCAGGATGGAAGTCGGCGGGGCAGTTATGAAAGGAAACGTCCTCTCATTCAGCCAACTGATTTAGAGACACCATTAGTATTACAGAGTGAAATTTTAAGTCTCCTCTCACGAATACGAGACCAGTCTCATAACCATCCCTTCACATTGCTCTCTCTCCATGTTTCTCTCTCTCTCTCTCTCTCTCTCTCTCTCTCTCTATATATATATATATATATATATATATATATATATATATATATATATATATATATATATGTGATTTTTCAGAAGTGGTGGTCATTCGAAACCAAAGAAACATGGGCTCTAGGGCTCTAAAACGCATAACTTAAGACCTATGAACAATTCTTCCATACTGTGAAACAAATCTCTTTTACTGTACGCTCTTTGCCTCCCATATTTTGGGAAGTCGTAGTATGGGCCAAAATAAAAAAAAATAAAAAAAAAACAGTAAACATGTGCTCTGAACTGCATACCTTCAGAGCTGTGAGCACTTGCTCATCTTCGCCACTTTGGAACACAGCTCTTCTTATTTCTCACCCCGTCCACAATGTATCAAGGGCACTGTTTCATGTGGCACTGTTGATGGCTTTTGGTGCTATTATAGTGGAGCGGGCTATGTGCCACCACCGGTTTTCGTCCTCTCCCTAGCCTAGTTATCATAAAATACTAACATACACCCTACAGACATATACATTACATTCACCTATGCTCGGCCAATACTCTGAAGATAATTGCCATGCACTGCATGGAAAGGGGTTATTGTGCCCGTAAAAAGAAATCCTTTTTGATCTGGCGGCTGAGTCTATCACTCACGATCTCTTAACCAAAAATGACACAGAATTCATACTTTCTCTATCCATGCGTTTAGTTCCAGTCCTGCTTTGTCACAGCTGATGTTGCAATTTAGTAGATACTGTGTGTTATTGCAGATATTTGACCAGTGCATCACAATAAATGGGTTTCTCGAATACCAGAACTATCGTAAGGATTGTAGGGCCCTCTTCTCGCCTCTGGATTGATATGTCTAAAACAAATACTTAAAAATTCCTTTCAGTATAACATTTTATATATATATAAGTATTTGTTTTAGACATAGCAACCCAGAGGCGAGAAGAGGGCCCTACAATCCTTACGATAGTTTTGGTATTCGAGAAACCCATTTATTGTGATGCACTGGTCAAATATCTACAATAACACACAGTATCTACTATATATATATATATATATATATATATATATATATATATATAATGGCTCTCGTATCTTCACTATACATGGTACATGTTCGTATACTCCGTATGATACGTATTACTCGTAACCGTCTCTTTCGTTCCAGAACCGATGTAAATGTTCTTCTAGGTCAAACAGAAAACCGTGCTCAAGTTCTCTTGTTTTTTTCCGGAAAACTATGCTTACAGAGTAAATAAAACAAATAGCATAGGTAGTATAAACGAGTAAGCGCTGCACTACAGGACGTTAACAGTTTAAAGCTTAAGTTATTGCTCCGCTGGGAAATTAGGAACCGACTTCTTTCTCTCGTATGCAGTAACAGAAGCGTATTTCTAAAAACAGTCAACTCTTAATCCAATTGTATGCGGAGATTCTGCAAAAACAGAATAAAGATGTTGAATATCTGACAGAATTGTGTCTACACAAGTGTGTTTAGTACCGTCTTGTATGTAGCAATTCACCAACTCAGACTTTATACATTATCGCAATATGGAAGTTAATGAACGTAAATTGAGCAGTTATTTACGGAAAAGAGTTTGTGAATATTCGTATGAAAGAAGTCCACGACGTAGGTGAGTAATACTGGTTTACGGACAAGGCCAAGAACGAGCCAGCGAATTTGATTCTAAGAATAAAGCACACAGAGAGCACCACATTAACTATCACATGAAGATGGTGGACATCAGTATGGAAACACTGCGACAAATGTATTCTTGCACATAAATGGAGATGCCAGCCAAGCCTGCATGTTCTGCTGTTTTACTTGATCACGACCGGCACTTGGAGATTTCCTCAACACATTTGAAGTGTGATCGGAACGGTGTTCTGTATAGTCGTGAGTACATTATGCCAGAGTTAAGAGTACTTGGACGTGGGCAAATTGTAGGTGCTAGAACGCTGAGTGTTTGGTGTTTTAGGAGGCACCACATCTAATATTTATACCGCGTAAAGTGAAAGCGGAAAAACATCATCTGCTAAGTCACAACACGGATGAAAATATGTGTGGAGTGATCGTGACGGACAGTCATTGAAGATGGTAGTGACGAAAAATAAAAGGATGATTGCTGCAGAACCAAATGTCGCACTCGTGAAGCCGTCAGCATCAAAACAACGCGAAGGGAGCTCCACATTGAAAGAACAGCAGGGAGAGCTGGAACACTAAAACCACTCCTCAGTGACGCAAACGTCCGTAACAGGGAAACGTGGAGTCGAAGCCATAAGGCCTCGACTTTGGAACAGTGAAATCGATGAGTCTTGTTTCACACTGTCCCCAACATCCTAGCGAGTTTACGTTCCGAGAGTAAAAGATGGCGGTCTTCGATGATGGTTTGGGCACCCATATCATGCAATGCCATGTGCCACAAGGTTCCTCTGCGAGGTCGCTTTACTGTCAAGATTTATGTGACCATTTGGGCTGATCGGGTCTGTCTCTTGGTACAATATTTGTTCCCAAATGGTGAGTTCCCCGATGGCAGGCCCCTGATCACGCAGTTCACATCGTCCATGACTGCTTTTGAACGTGAGGATGAATTATCGCTCTCCCCGGTCCTCCATAGTCACCACATCTCAATACTATTGATCCATCTGTGGCCTAGCTTGGAGAGAAGGGTGGGTGATAGCCATCTACTTCCATCATTATTACCTGAACTTCCACTATTTTGCTGGGAGATTAGTATACGATTTCTCTGAAAATCTAGCATGACCTCTATCTAACGACTGCGTGACGACTGTAAGCTGTTTTGAATGCCAACTGTTTTCCCTCAGGTAAAGTATTCTTTTTGTTGCGTGTCCATCCTTTTGTCCACACCCCTATATATTTAATATATAACAATTCCCTGAAATGTTTGAAACTAGTTGGAAGATGATGATGTGACCATAATAACGGCTTCACATGCAACCTCATCTACACAATCACGTATGAATATCTACATCTAAATTTACATCTACATCGGCACTCCACAAGCCACTTGACAGAGTGTGGCGGAGGGCACAAGAATTACCACTATCTATTCCCCATTCCAATTTGCGAATGGCTCTTGGGAGAAATGATTGTCCGTAAACATCTGTATCAGCTCTAATTTCTTGGATATCCCCGTCGTGTTCATTTTGCAAGACGTGTAAGGGAGGAAGCAGTACGACAATTAACTCTTCCCATTATGTACTAAATCGGCAACTCAGTCATAATCCTCTCCGTCATGCACAACGCCTCTCTCTTACGAACCTGCATTGCCCGCTCTTGAGTGTATCTTCTCTCTCTTTCTTGCATTATTTTGTCGTTGTAAGAGTCGTAGTCGGCAAGGATTCGAGACTGATCAAAACTAGTCAGGAATCGGTTGAAGTGCCATTTTCTAAGACATTGTTTTTCCAGAATGAATTATATTTCCTTAGGATTCTTCCCAAAAATCTCAGCCAGGTAGCTCCATTTGCTACAATTGGTTTTATTCGCTCATTCTACTTTATGTAACTCCGAGAAATCTTGCGGTAGTCACTATTTCTAGTGATTTGTCGCCAATAGTTTAATAAAACTGTACTCGATTTCCTTGGCTATTCACTCGCAATATCTTAGACTTATGTAAGATCAGGGTCAACTGCCACTACCTGCGCCAGTCAGAGAATGTCAGCAGTACGTTTTGCAATTCGCCACAGTCTTTTGGCATTAATATCTTCTTACAGAGAACTCATCACGTGCAAACAGGCACAAGGGGCTTTCAACGTTATTCACTGGATCATTAATATCTACCCTCAACGTAAGGGGAGTATATCACTTCCTTGAGGTACTCCAGAAATTACTGTAACATTGGTCGAGTCTGCTCCGTTAAGAACGATGTACTGAGTTCTCTCTGCAAAGAAGTCCCAGAAACTGCCCCTAAACTCGTCCGCTACTCAGTAAACTCGATACTTCTGGAATCAATTAACTACGGCACACTGGTGTTCACGGGCGAACACAGAGTTCTGAGTTTCTGAAGGCCTCTGTTTGAGTAATCCATATTGATTTTTGAAATGGTGATTTAGGGTCTAAACGTCATAATACACACTGAAATGAAACAAGGCGCTACTCAGTCATCACCAAGCGTTTCTGAAATGTTAAGAACCCCTGTAAATAACTCTCATTCCCATTGACTGCATGACACTACGGTACTGTAAACAGCTTAAAATGGCACTTGAGGCATGGCATACAGCGATCTGAAAAGGGCCAGGGCATAGGACACGAATAAATACATTATCATGTGACTCCCTGAGGAATGAGATAAAGTAAAAATGTTTCCTTCATCGGTCTTTCATATCAAGTCGGTTTCGCAGCAGTACGTTTGTTCTACAGTACTAATTATAAACGTAGATTCTCAATTGAATGACTGACGACTGCAAGAAAAAACACATCGCCTGATTTCTGCAGAAATGGCTCATTCCCTGCGATGACAAGAACTGCTGCACACTACTATTTGTGAGAGTGTAAAACTCCTTCTAATGAGAAGATTTTTCCCATTCTTGCAGATTGTACTTCAGGGTCGCAACAGCATATTGGACGAAACTGTGCCCTGCGCGGTGATACAGCACTCGAAACGCTGGACTCGTAGAACCTTGGGATGCTGCTCAGATCGTCTTACACCCATCGTTATTTGACTTTATGTGGTTACTTGTACTAGACATGGGCAAATTTATTTCCCGTGATTCGACAGCAGTCAGAAGGAAAGTCCATAAAAATTTGGAGTAGAGACCAACATTAATATTGTAATTCTTGTAAGCTGGTTACCTGTCTAGTCGAGCATAAATTGTGACAGATGGGTTATAATGAAAAACATAGCGTCAGCAACATCTCTCTAAATCCATATTAGGTGATGAAGTGATCTCCCTTTTAGAACTACACACGGTGTTTCGATTAATCTAGCATAATTTCTCTAAAGATGGTAACCGAGTGGATCGTTTGAAAATGGAGCTCTGACCACCGTAACGGCTTATTTCCTCATAAAAGACTTAATAGTTCCTGTGTACTCTTCGACAATTTCGAGAATTCTTCACCAGTACTTCGATATTTATTGGCAAAATTTAGGGAAAAACGAGGGAAACACATGTAATAATCAACAGCTTAGCTAATTTTCTGTATAAAACATCATTAACTTAGTCATACAAGATTCGTAAGCGATACTAAATCTAACATACTGCGTTTGGACTCGGTCATTAACAGAAACTTCTGTAAGCATCCAAAATTCTGTCGGACGATTCGAAAAGAGGTTGTTGAGTCATTTCGCAATATAAACAACAAACATCGAAAGTAAGGGTCCCGAAGGAAGAACGAAGAGCAATAAACTGTAGTTCTAAACACGTGGCCAGCATGGGACAAACTAAACAGACGGGAAAGGTAGTACCCGAGGAGTGAGAAACGAAGTGCAGTACAACCTTCCACTGCAAGCTGGACGTTTCTCGCTCTCGTGCCAAGCTGGCGTAGACATAACTGATTCTTTATTTACAATTTTTGGCTCCTGTTGTTCGATAAAGTAAATCACTTCCAGTTTGCTCTGCGGAAAATGATTCCTTATGTTGCATTACTGCAGTGTGTCTTTTTTCGTACAAGAGAATAATCTGAAGTACTGTACCGACACAAACTCATTTGTTTTGGTCACTCTACAGTTTAAAAATTCATCAAAATTTGTAGAGGTTTCACTATGCAGTTATTATACTTTATTTCAACAGTTAACCGGCTTCATAATTTAAGCGTTGTAGTAGTTCTCATTAAAATAAGGACGCGTAATACATGCAACCACAAATTAAGATATCGATAAAATAGACTCCACAATACATTAGTGTCTCTGGTTAACGGTTCATAAGGTGACTGTGGTCATACAATTTCACATCAGCGACTCACTATGAGAAAACTGAAGAAGATGGGGCACAACAAATATTGAACTCGACCAAACGTTAAGAAAGACTGAAGGACTACGCCGTCATAAATATTATCATAGGCAAATGACATTTACACTTCGTTGACACATGATAAACACTTGGTTTTACAATGGTATCTTGCAATGAGACGCCTTGTTTTACGCAGTATTCTCATAATACTGTGAGTTTGCAAAAGATACGTTTTACTAAACCGCCAACCTGGAACCGATTTCCAGTTGCAGGTTGCCTATCTAACAGCTTTCAGGAGCAGGAAGCTTGTATTTTCCATATTTCGCATTATTGGTGACCGAATTTAAAAAATTCAAAATGCGGTAGTGATCAACTCATTAAGAGTTAAAACCTTGTGTTAAAAGTTTAACACAATAAGGTAAGTGTTACAGTGAGAAACTGTGTTTTTCTTCAGGCTGTTGAACTCAAGTCCGCAAATACCCAAAACATATTCTTCCAATATTTGAGAACGAGAGCATTTGGTTACTTCCAACGAACTTCACACACAATTTCAAACCATATGAAACTTTTTGTCGTTGACACCCTCCTCGGATTGAGGAAAGGAAAAACGTTTAACGGTTACTGCTTTGTTCGCGTTCATGTAGTCAAAATTCAACATTATGCATAACGTTTTAATTTATTGCTTTTTTTACTACCAACTATATTTGGAACACACTTTCCAGAAAGCGCCTACATATATAACTAAATGCACCTGCAAAATTTCATCATTGCACGACGTATTGTTCGGGACAAATGACGCCATAAATAATACGTGGGGAAGTAACTTCTGCTGAAAATGGAACGCAAACTACCCAGACTATATTCATCCACTGTTTTCTTAATGAAAGCACTTAGCGACATGCAACAAAATTTAAATACAATTTCAAACCATTGTTTACTTTTCTCACGTACATTGCAACAGTCAAATTTTCGACTCATTAACAATTTTGCGAAGTAATCAATCTTTTGGAGGTTACACATGGGAGTTCGACTCTTTGAAGAACCAAGGGTTTAACGGTTTAATCAATTTGACGATTTTATTTTCTGCGTGATTGAAGAAATACTCATAGGGTTTCAGCATGTGAGGAATTAGTTGTAGTATTCGCTGTGCGCCAGAGATGATGTGGATCGCAAAGTGTGTTGAAGAGTACATTGCGCTTAGAGTTGACTGAGAAGTGTGACTACTTCTTATACCGTGTCTTTCGTTAATAATGAAGAAAAGTGCTTCTATTTTGAAATTCTATAGGGATCGGATGTAAATAAAATAACTCTCTGACTAGGTTCGATGGGAAATGGTCGTATATGAATGAATTATCAAGTTTATTATGACATGGTCGTTGCTTTAATCTGCTCTGAGACGTTAACTACAAAAGAATTAACTGTTGTATCTATTCAACCAGAAAATCGCAGGTGGGAGATTCTTGGAAAAAGCAATTTTCCTAGATTACTTAATTCTCTACGAAATTATACTTAACTCGTGGTTCGGAGAAAACTTTGGTTCCCTGTGAGCCAAGCAGCTCGTGGTCTAGCGGCTAGAGTTGCTGCCTCTGTATCACCGGGTCCCGGGTTCGGTTCTCGGCCGGGTTGGGGATTGGTCTAGTGGCTAGGGTTGCTGCCTCTGTATCACCGGGTCCCGGGTTCGGTTCTCGGCCGGGTTGGGGATTTTCCCTACCCGGGGACTGGGTGCATGTGTTGTCCTCCTCATTTCATTATCATCATCAGTGGCTAGATTGAAGTATGAAAAAAATTAGGACTGTGTCAAAATTGGGACTTTGCACGGACGATGATGACCGTGCAGTTGAGCGCTCCACAAATCCAACACCATCATCATCACGGTGAGCCAACACAGAACCTGCACTTCGAGCCCGATACCACCGTTGCTAACCATTCACCATGAAATTTATCGTGCAGTGTACAGCGTGCAGTTTGTGTCCAGTGGTAATCTCAATACATTCATATGAAGTCCTGAGCTTGAAATTTATATCAGGAAGCTAACAAAGGGATATCACGATAAGCACGAAACGTATTCCCATAAATCTTACATCCACTATCAAAGCAAAAGGCTTATGACAGTCCACAAGGTCTACACTCGTCATACTGCTTAGTAGATGAATTACAACTTATACATCGAAACTAAAAGTCTCCTTTGGTATTAATTGTATGTTGCCAGTTCATCTGGTAGCCGATATAGCGTCTCCCTGACGCAGCTGTCTCGTTCTATCTTTGGTCGATTTGCGTCCAGTGAGACGAAGAGAAGCACGACATTAAAACCGTGCTGGATTCTCCGTTTCAAACGGGGTAACTTCGTTTCAACAGATGCTACAGAGTTACAACTTTTGGCGTGATTTCAGTCGCTATAACGTCACTGCACGTGCTACAGCTCATAGCAGTCGGCAATAGTAGCAGCATTATCAACAACGTTTAAGTACGTTTACGTAAGTTTTGCATGTAAACCACAGAAATCTACTCGTTATGCCCGCAGTGAGTTAACTGTTGCTCGTCTGTCTGTCTGTCTGTCTATGGTGTTTTACCATGAGGTTCAGAGTTTCAAACCAAAACAAAAAATGTTCAAATGGCTCTAAGCACTATGGGACTTAACATCTGAGGTCATCAGTCGCCTAGACTTAGAACTACTTAAACCTAACTAACCTAAGGACATCACACACATCCATACCCGAGGCAGGATTCGAAACTGCGACCGTAGCAGCAACGCGGTTTGGAGCTGAATCGCCTAGAACAGTTTGGCCACAGAGGCCGGCAAACCAAAACACGCTTGATATCCAGCAAGCTCTTCGTGATGGTGAGAAGCAAGAACGTGTAGAGCTTCCTGAATTCTTTCTGGGCGTGAGGTTGGAAGATAACAACTTCTATAATTTTTAATAACAGTTCTGGTGGAGAACAGCGGTCTGACGAAAAGTACTTTAAAAGCGAACGCAAACAGTATCGTCCGCGAGAAAACATTTAATTTGTGGTAAGCAGTTTCGGGCAGTTTTTGAACGTCTTCAGACCTTCATACCATGATGGTCTGAGGATGGTCAAAAACTAACCAAAAGCGGTTATGGCGAAATAAAGGATTTTTGCGGTCGAGACTGTTCGTGTTCATTTTTATAACAAACACTGTTTATGTTTACTGAAGAGTGACAAGCCTACGTGCCTTGTAAGATGAAAAGTGACTATCAAAGTGTAAGAGTATTGGGAACACAACAGCCACATACCACGGTCGACCACGAGAGAGAGCATCGATAGCTTCATGTGTTTTGGGCTGCTTCCTGCGAAAAATATTTATATCTGTTCTTTATTTGAGTAGAAGACGCTTACAGGAAAGAGTATGTAGGAGATCAGGATTTTAGCACAGTTGTAGGAATTCGCGGGAAATTTAAATTTTCAACAGATCAGATAACTAGGACAGTGTCACCTAAAAGTAAAAGAATTTCTGAACATGAGCTCCCTTTATAATACATCTACAGCAGTAAGATGAGTACGAATGTCGTTTTCGACCATTTACCTCCAGGTTCACCTGATTTCAAAAAAATGTGTTTTTATTTTTATTTTTTTTGGGGGGGGGGGAAGACTTCGTTTATATGCTTCCCCCTACAACTCTGGTTGTACTGCGATGCTGCGTAGTTACAGCAGCAAGTGCGGAAACATCACACATGCTCGTATGAGATGAGTCTGATTGTCCGGTGGAGAGCATGTTCAACAATTGTGAAAGATACATGAAATCTTTGAGGGTAGACGTACTGGTGAAAGTAGCGAAAAGCTATCTGCGAGTGTCTCTTATGCAAAAAAAATATTTGTAGTTTTACTATGGCGGAGGATTTTTTATATATAGTGGTGTTGTCAGCATATGTCTCTTAATCATTTCTTATCCCATTTTATTGTATGCATTACTTTCTTTCTAATGGAATGTAGTCACATTAAGTCGGGTGATGCTGAGGGAATTAGATTAGGAAATGAGACACTTAAAGTAGTAGAGGAGTTTTGCTATTTAGGGAGTAAAATAACTGATGATGGTCGAAGTAGAGAGGGTATAAAATGTAGACTGGCAATGGCAAGGAAAGCGTTTCTCAAGAAGAGAAATTTGTTAACATCGAGAATAGATTTAAGTGTCAGGAAGTCGTTTCTGAAAGTATTTGTATGGAGTGTAGCCATGTATGGAAGTGAAACATGGACGATAACTAGTTTGGACAAGAAGAGAATAGAAGCTTTCAAAATGTGGTGCTACAGAAGAATGCTGAAGATAAGGTGGGTAGATCACGTAACTAATGAGGAGGTATTGAATAGGATTGGGGAGAAGAGAAGTTTGTGGCAAAACTTGACTCGAAGAAGGGATCGGTTGGTAGGACATGTTTTGGGGCATCAAGGGATCACAATTTTAGCATTGGAGGGCACCGTGGAGGGTAAAAATCGTAGAGGGAGACCAAGAGATGAATACACTAAGCAGATTCAGAAGGATGTAGGTTGCAGTAGGTACTGGGAGATGAAGAAGCTTGCACAGGATAGAGTAGCATGGAGAGCTGCATCAAACCAGTCTCAGGACAGAAGACCACAACAACAACAACAACTTTCTATGTATATAAAGAATTGGGAACACACTACAAAAATTTTGTCCTTTATATTGTTTACATTTATGTACATTTTTGTTATGTTTATATGTAATGTATGATACATAAAACCGACACCGTAAGTAATGTAATGCGACTGCCCAGTTAGGCACAAAAATAACATCCTTAGAATGTTGCTACGGCAGGTGATAAGACATTTTATAACAACAGAATAACTTTTCTGAAATAGTTCGTTGGTCGAAGTGGTGCTGTACAAGTCTACAGAAATTGTATTTTAGGTTTTCTGTAAGAATTCCGGTTTTCGAATGTTGAAACCAGTTAAATTCATCACAAAATATTTTCTTACAATGAAGTGGGTATCTGTAACAACGAAAGATCATAAAAAGACAATAGGTTTCATGGAGCACTTACTGACTTGGCTGATTCCAAAATATAGCGCCAAATTAAATAGGGAAGCTATGACGCAACACTGAAAGTCAGTTAAACGACTGTTATTGAAACTAACATTCACTCAACTGATGCTAGAACAACAATGGATCACATTTTACAAAATACGACTCTAACCTAAACATAATAAGTGAATTAATATTAACAAAATATTAATCACAATACGAAACGAACCAGTTTTGGAATCATCACCAATTTTCCTTTAGGGAAAGACATTATACACAAAATTCCTTGACTTGCGCCATAGGGTGGTGGGGTTTCGGGTTCCGCTGAATAGGTTAGGAGTTCACTACACTCAGCTGGCGGCTACACGGGCAGCGGAGGCTGTGTGGCGTGGACTGGGCGGTTTTTTAGATTAGAAGGCTTCGGGAAAGTACGGGGTGGGCTGCAATCTCAAAGGGTGTATGGCAAATACAGGACGTGCTTGGATCAAGGAAGAGTCGGAATTGCAGTTGTAAATTGTTGTAGTTGTGCTGGGAAAGACCCTGAGCTTCAAGCGCTAATAGAAAGCACAGAAGCTGAAATCGTTATAGGTACAGAAAGCTGGCTAAAGCCTGAAATAAGTTCTGCAGAAATTTTTACGAAGTCTCAGGCGGTGTTCAGGAAAGATAGATTAGGCAGAATTAGTGGTGGAGTTTTGTGTCTGTCAGTAGTGGTTTATCTTGTAATGAAGTCGAAGTAGATACTCCGTGCGAATTGGTATGGGTGGAGGTTATACTTAACAGCCGAATTAATAATTGGCTCCTTCTACTGACCCCCAGACTCCGATGATATAGTTGCGGAACAGTTCAGAGAAAATTTGAGTCTCGTAACAAATAAATACCCCACTCATACGGTTATAGTTGGTGGGGACTTCAACCTTCCCTCGATATGTTGGCAAAAATACTTGTTCAAAACCGGTGGTAGGCAGAAAACATCTTCCGAAGATTGTCCTAAATGCTTTCTCCGAAAATTATTTCGAGCAGTTAGTCCACGAACCCACGCGAATTGTAAATGGTTGCGAAAACACACTTGACCTCTCAGCCACAAACAATCCAGAGCTGATAGAGGGCATCATGACTGATACAGGGATTAGTGATCACAAGGTCGTTGTAGCTAGGCTCAATACCGTTTCTTCCAAATCCACCAGAAACAAACGCAAAATAATTTTATTTAAAAAAGCGGATAAAGTGTCACTAGAAGCCTTCCTAAGAGACAATCTCCATTCCTTCCGAATTGACTAAGCAAATGTAGACGAGATGTGGCTCAAATTCAAAGATATAGTAGCAACAGCAATTGAGAGATTCATACCTCATAAATTGGTAAGAAATAGAACTGATCCCCAGTGGTACACAAAACAAGTCCGAACTCTGGTGCAGAGGCAACGGAAAAAGCATGCGAAGGTCAGAAGAACGCGAAATCTCGAAGATTGGCTAAAATTTACAGACGCGCGAAATTTGGCACAGAATTCAATGCGAGATGCCTTTAGTAGGTTCCACAACGAAACATTGTCTCGAAATTTGGTAGAAAATCCGAAGAAATTCTGGTCGTATGTAAAGTACACAAGCGGCAAGACGCAGTCAATACCTTCGCTGCGCAGTGCCGATGGTACTGTTACCGACGACTGTGACGCTAAAGCGGAGTTATTGAACGCAGTTTTCCGAAATTCCTTCACCAGGGCAGATGAATGGAATATTCCAGAATTTGAAACACGAACAGCTGCTAGCATGAGCTTCTTAGAAGTAGATACCTTAGGGGTTGCGAAGCAACTCATATCGCTTGATACGGGCAAGTCTTCAGGCCCAGATAGTATACCGATTAAGTTCCTTTCAGATTACACTGATACAATAGCTCCCTACTTAGCACTCATATTCAACCGCTCGCTCACCGATAGATCTGCAGCTACAGATTGGAAGATTGCGCAGGTCGCACCAGTGTTTAAGAAGGGTAGTAGGAGTAATCCATCGAACTACAGACCTATATCATTGACGTCGGTTTGCAGTAGGGTTTTGGAGCATATACTGTATTCAAACATTATGAATCACCTCGAAGGGAACGATCTATTGATACGTAATCTGCATGGTTTCAGAAAACTTCGTTCTTGTGCAACGCAGCTAGCTCTTTATTCGCACGAAGTAATGGTCGCTATCGACAGGGGATCTCAAGTTGATTCCGTATTTCTAGATTTCCGGAAAGGTTTTGACACCGTTCCTCACAAACGACTTGTAATCAAGCTGCGGGCCTATGGGGGTATCGTCTCAGTTGTGCGACTGGTTTCGTGATTTCCTGTCAGGAAGGTCGCAGTTCGTAGTAATAGACGGCAAATCATCGAGTAAAACTGCAGTGATATCAGGTGTTCCCCAGGGAAGCGTCCTGGGACCTCTGCTGTTCCTGATCTATATAAATGACCTGGGTGACAATCTGAGCAGTTCTCTTAGGTTGTTCGCAGATGATGCTGTAATTTACCGTCTAGTGAGGTCATCCGAAGACCAGTATCAGTTGCAAAGCGATTTAGAAAAGATTGCTGTATGGTGTGGCAGAAGGCAGTTGATGCTAAATAACGAAAAGTGTGAGGTGATCTACATGAGTTCCAAAAGAAATCCGTTGGAATTCGATTGCTCGATAAGTAGTAAAATTCTCAAGGCTGTCAATTCAACTAAGTACCTGGGTGTTAAAATTACGAACAACTTCAGTTGGAAAGGCCACATAGATAATATTGTGGGGAAGGCTAGCCAAAGGTTGCGTTTCATTGGCAGCACACTTAGAAGATTCAACAAGTCCGCTAAAGAGACAGCTTACACTACATTCGTTCGTCCTCTGTTAGAATATTGCTGCGCGGTGTGGGATCCTTACCAGGTGGGATTGACGGAGGACATCGAAAGGGTGCAAAAAAGGGCAGCTCGTTTTGTATTATCACGTAGTAGGGGAGAGAGTGTGGTAGATATGATACGCGAGATGGGATGGAAGTCGTTTAAGCAAATACGTTTTTCGTCGCGGCGAGATCTATTTACGAAATTTCAGTCACCAACTTTCTCTTCCGAATGCGAAAATATTTTGTTGAGCCCAACCTACATAGGTAGTAATGATCATCAAAATAAAATAGAGAAATCAGAGCTCGAACAGAAAGGTTTAGGTGTTCGATTTTCCTGCGCGCATTTCGGGAGTGGAATGGTAGAGAGATAGTATGATTGTGGTTCGATGAACCCTCTGCCAAGCACTTAAATGTGAATTGCAGAGTAGTCATGTAGATGTCATGTAGATCTAGATTTAATGGTACTTTTAAATTTGGTAAAAATTAAATTTATTTTATTTTGCTAAGACGTCAGAATGCGTTTTGTAAGAAAAATCGACACAAATACGGTCGCTACCAAATCTGTTTATATTACGATCAATTTAATATATGAAGGTAGCACTCCTTCATGTTAAAGCTAATATAAATTAAAGTAGTACTAGTCATTAGGCGTTAATTCAACTATGAAGCACATATGTATACTTCGTTTCTGTGACCCCAAGTTTCTTAAACTGGTGGGGAGAGGCATGATTATATATTGACATTTGAGAGGTGCCAGAAGGCAGTTCTGATTGATTTCATGTTGAGATATACCGTCAGACGCTCAATACTTATTTTTTGTGAATGCCTACAGAAAATTAGGTTGGCAACAGTGAAGAAAATATGGCCAAGAACACTTGTTATTGTGAACCCCGTGATTTGTGTTTATTGATAAACGTCATACCATGAATGAATGTTTTGATTTATTACTTGTTGCGTGAAACACAGCGCCATAGCGGAAGTGAACCTGGGACCAAAATTCTGGAACTGACCGTAGCCCAGTTTAATTAATTCATAACTGAATGTCGATGAAATCCAAAAGTTGGATTTTTAGCGCTGAATAGGGACTCTGAATTTAATTGTTTATTGAGCTCGAGTTTGGAAAACATGACCGGTTGCCATTGTGGTCGACAGTCTTCTTTATGGTCCAGCACAAGACACAGAGATCAACTTTATGACCCAGCCCAAGACACAGAGATTATTGCAGTCAAGGAACTGACTCACAACACAGGATGAGCCTGAAGGTATGTCTATACAGGTACACCAAATCTATGGAGATTGCAGTGAGAACAAACCTAGTGAAACGCAGGAAATATAAAAAGATTTCATATCTCACCCAAGCTTAACACGGAGACCTTTATTGTTACCTTCATAACAGTGACTTTGATCCAAACAGAAAACAGATTCATATACGAACAGTAAATTGCAATATTTTGTGTAATACTGGACTCTAAACCAATGGAGTGTTAACTAAATCTAGTAAATTATTTCATCTTCACCAAGTCATAACATGGAACAGCATTAACACAATTTACCCAAATTGTAGAAATTTTTAGTGGAAAGATTCTTAATTAAATAAGTTAACTGAAGACTCGCAAGGACTTATTTGCTTCAGACAACGTATGAACATCGCACTTTGTGTTGGGCAGGATAATATTAGACAGTGCAATCCTTTCAAATGACTTTAATGTTGCTTCAGTTACATGCATCACCGACAATTGTTCTGCTTGTAACAAAGCAATTCATATCGACATTATTTAATGTACCTCGTTTCATATTAAGATTGATGTTCTCTGTCTTGCTGTGGATATTTGAGAAGGGGAATGAATGATGTACCACATTTTGTTCCTTAGGTAGTGTGATTATCTAAAGAGTAGCTACAGGAAAGACTGAAATTTTAGTATAGTCCAAGTGTTTGATCTGCTGAATAAAATTTATGAGAGGATACTTGTGTCCAAGATCACTTGTGCATTAACGTGGCAGCTATCACATTGTCGTTATCCTCAAAAAAGGCGTTTTTAACTGATACCCCTTCCAGTTCTTGGTGAAAGGAACGCTATTTGAAACAGAGGCAAAGCTCTGGTCACTGTCTACCATTACGTATTTCTACAATTGTAAAAGCAAGCCCATTACCTCGGCAACACAAAATGCTTGTTGTTCTATCTTTATTCTAGTAGACGACATAGTGTACTGCAGTCGGATGAACCGATTTCTAACATCCTGTGTAACTTTCTCCTCCGAAATACCGGGAACACAGTTTTAAAAGCTAAATGGTGTACTGAAAGTAATTCCGGCCCTCTTTATTTGTCAGTTCGTTTATTTTATTTTCTATCCACACACTACGTGCAGCTGCGCTGAAAAAATAAAACACACACATCATATTTGTCTCCACAGAGAAATCCATTAGGTGCTTTCCAAAACACCATGGATTATATTTTGCCATTAGTACCTCGGTTAGATGTTGGAAGGGACGCTAGACGGTCCTCTTAATCGGCATCAAGGTTTTATTGGGCCACTATCTGCATCTTTTTCTGTAATACTTGTGCTTTTAAAGTACGGCAGAAACGAAATAACAATCAGAGAGAGAAAGTTGCGAGTACTAAACACATTGTACACTGTGCTGAGTCTGTTGCAACCTAAGTTTCAATCCTCTTCTATCCTGTCAGTCCTTTTCCGCATCGGACTTTTCTCTTCATCATTCCTGTGTAACCGGGATCTTCCTATTTTTCAGTGTCGTGGTGTGTCGTGGAGGTCTCCAACGGCATGTTTTAGAGTGCTCTCTTTCGTCTAGCGTTCCTCTAAGATGTCCATACCACATTAGTCGTTTACTTTCAGTAGTCCTGCAATATCTTTTGTAACTCCCACCTGTTCTCGTAGCACTTCATTTCTTACTTAACTTCACAACTTTAGCTCTAAAACTCCATCTTCATTGACTTTAATTTCGTCTTGTTGACGCAGGAGATGTCCTACAGTTCAGTACCATACAGAGGAATGCCCTCAGCTATAGACTCGTATATCCTCCTCATCACTTTTTTAACATCGTTTCATTCCCAATAATCGAGTGTAACTACTTAATTGCCGCCTTTTCCCTTCCTGTTATGTGCTTGATTTCCTAGTTGGTTTATATGAACGGCTACACTTTATTACAGAACCATTAATCATAACGAGATCCCTTCCAGTACCTCCGACAACCAAGTAGTCAGTCTCTGTAAAGCTAATTTTCTTGCCCCACTGCTCATATTCTTCTTCAAGCTTTATTAACATGTAAGTCACATCCTCTCGGTGAAAATGATCTGATCATCGGTGAAATATAGAGAGAACAGGATATTATCACCTACTCTCATTCACACGTTTTTGTACTTCCTTTCCTAATTTTTCAGTGCTTCGTTCAAAAATATTTTAAAGAGGATAGGCGCTAAACAGCATCCTTGTCTCAGTCCTTGGATTTGGATTCCGTGAGAATGGAAACGTCTTAAGTACTAAGGAAGGAAAACATTTTGATGGACAAATGTAGTAACATATAGTCAGTTTATGATCTCTGGTTTCCACTTAGCACGGGCTACATGATGGATCTCTAATGATGAGTCCTGGTACGTCATAAACCTTTAATCAGCCAGCAACTCTCATAACGAAATATTTTGCTAGCGTTGTAGTGTAGAGGAACCACAACAACAAGACTGACAAGAGTGCATACAACACCTTAGGATTTCTTCTGAGAATTATTCACTGTAAAATGTATAGATCTACGTTTCACGCCACTGAGATGTATCGAATAAGGACAGATTAATTGGGAAACAGTTCAACTGCAGTTGGGGTTTAATCTGCCGGGAAGTACAAAAACAGAGCACACTCCGCTGCAGAGTGAAAGCTTCAATATCGCTTTCTGCAGTGGCTCGTAAACGTCAATCGCAGTGTGTACTAATATTCAACACTAGATTCCTTGGTTAATCAGAACCCATAAATCGAGTAGACTATTTAGAGACAATCTGCGTATGATACGCCAGTAGGAGCCTCACGTATTGCCACTGGACCACGTCCTGCAGTGCTATTGCTTTGACAGTCGTGAGTGATCACGTGTTTAATCAGGAAACAGGGCTCAATGCGGGTAAACTATCACAGCTTGTGACTAATGGGGCAGCAAAGAGCATTGCCGGTGGACATTGATTCCCAACGTTTCATTTAGTAAATGAGAATGTTCTGCGATGTGCAGGTAAAAAGTATCAACCAATTGTTTGTATAATTTTCGCCACATATTTACCCAAACGAAAAAAGATTAAAATCTGTAGCGTTTTTCAGGCTTATATGTAACAAAGCGCAGTTTTGGCCACTAGAGCTACTGGTATCATGAAGGCTGATGTTTCTCCGTAGGACGAACTTTTGTGCTTTTCGAGATTGGTATTCGCCTTGTAATCGTACTCTCTTCGATTCCTTCTGCACGATATATGTCGGCATGGTTACAAAGAGTTTCGTTACTTGATATAGTAATTTAATAGTATGTTTATTAATTGAGGGTTCCTAACTCATATGCAAATTTACACACATACCATAAGCTGCATATAACACGTAACTTGATTTGAGAAGTACCGTTTCAGTTACATACTTGTTGCTCAGATACTGTCACAGAGCTAACGGACAGTATAATTTTTTTTTGTCGTCTTCAGCTTGCTGACGCTTTCAGTATTTCATTCAAAGATTTCCCAGGTCCGAGTAGGACTCGAACGCTGGGTGTTCCGTAAAAACTTTATTATTTGCGTAAACAGTTCATAAATTCCTGGAATCGAGACTCTCGACAGATTTTGCCTGTTATCGACAATGACACTGGCAAGATATGGGTCCCAGGGATTTAAAGATTTTTGAGAATGTTTTAATTTGAATAATCTAAATGTTACATAAAATCATGCAGGAGGCAGATGAAAATTATTATAATATTCAGCAGCAGTCCATTCAAGCTGACTGTGTCGCAATGATAAAAGTCGAACATCAAGAAAGAAATTTATCCATCATCAGATACACAGGATCGAATACGGCACGCAGATGTGGTTTTCGATACACAATTTGAAACGACGTATGTACCAGCAGTAATCACTCCTGGATATCTGATGGTGGTTAAATTACGAAACGCGTCATGTGAGCAATAAAGTCATTCGTTGCCTGATGTTTGACTTTTACGATCCAGACCCAGACCGCCGGAATGCAGAACTACTGATTGCTTTAACTTCAGGTTTCACGTAGGAGAACGAATGGTAAAAGAAATATTTTTTCTTGAGATGGAATTACAAATTAACTTACAAATTGACAACTTTTAGAAATGTTACCTTTGGCTGTACTTGTTTCTTGCCAAACTGCATGATTCGGGACCATAGGGAAGGAACCTACAGGTTTTGATGGGTGAGTATCGAAATATGTGACCTAAAAGGCCGTATCCTTTGGTTGCATAACTTAAAAGGTCTGTAGGCCAGGGGCCTACAGACCTTAGTATTTGACATAAATTTCAAATTTGTGTGTGTACCCGTTGCTGAGAAAATGGCTCTTAACTAATTGACAAAAAGACAACGATTCAGATAAGACATAAAAATCTTTCTTTTGTGTGATATAGTTACAGATTTACAGTTCTCGGATTTTTTTCCTTCGGTTATATTGTTAATCCTTAATTTTTACCAAATTTCTTGATTCTAGGACAGCGGGAAGTGCCCTGTACATTTTGATGAGCTAGTTCGCTTGTATGAAAATGTGTTACATAAGTGGCGTCGCGTTTGATTGCTTTCTGTTAGTAGCTTCAATGTTTTACAACACCAACGGACCACAGACCTCGGTATGTTACACAAATTTCAACGTGATACCTCTACCCGTTCCTGAAAAAAAAGGATTTTTAACAATCGGACAGCCCGCATCTCGTGGTCGTGCGGTAGCGTTCTCGCTTCCCACGCCCGGGTTCCCGGGTTCGATTCCCGGCGGGATCAGTGATTTTCTCTGCCTCGTGATGGCTGGGTGTTGTGTGCTGTCCTTAGGTTAGTTAGGTTTAAGTAGTTCTAAGTTCTAGGGGACTGATGACCATAGCTGTTAAGTCCCATAGTGCTCAGAGCGATTTGAACCATTTGAACAATCGGACAGACAAACAGACAGTTAGAAAAATTGACAACAAATCGATACTACAAGAGTTCCGTTTTTACTAACTAAGGTACCGGAGCCCTAAAAATAAAGGTAAAAGAAGTTCAACTTATTTACCAACTTAAGAAAGCACGAGCTGCGACTTAGTCGCTGCATAAAAGCAATAACCCCGGCACTTGCAATTGCAGAATAAGTGTAAAATATATTGCTCACCCATTCCATCCCAAAACACCACAGGAAGGTAGCGCTCCACCTTACAGGTCACGAGTTTACATCTACTGGAAGTTACAGAATAGTTGAGGAATCTACAATAAATTATCACGTCAGCACCAGACCAGGAAGCTAAACGAATGATGACGGACATAATACCTCAAATGTATGTAAAATCTTATGGGACTTAACTGCTAATGTCATGAGTCCCTAAGCTTACACAGTACTTAACCTAAACTATCCTAAGGACAAACACATACACCCACGCTCGAGGGAGGACTCGAACCTCCCCCGGGACCAGCCACACAGTCCACGACTGCAGCGACTGAGACCGTTCGGCTAAACCCGCGCGGCGAACATAATCCATGAAGGAACGAATCAAAAGCCATAAGACCAGTATTCATATGTGCTGTGTGGCGATTCTGAACAAGAGACAACGTCTAATGATTATGAAGTATTAGTTTCCCCTTATTAGAAGTGCTGATTCCGCAGTTTTGTTCAAATGGCTCTGAGCACTATGGGACTTTAACAGCTGTGGTCATCAGTCCCGTAGAACTTACAAGGGAATCTCCCCATCGCATCCCCCCTCAGATTTAGTTATGACTTGGCACAGTGGATAGGCCTTGATAAACTGAACACAGATCAATTGAGAAAACAGGAAGAAGTTGTGTGGAACTGTGGAAAAATAAGCAAAATATACAAACTGGTCATCAGTCTTGGCCACATAGGCAACATAAAGGAGAACGTGAGCTTAGGAGCGCCGTGGTCCCGTGGTAGAGTGAGCAGCTGCAGAAGGAGAGGTCCTTGGTTCAAGTCTTCCAACGAGTGAAAATTTTACTTTCTTTATTTTTGCATAGTTATTATCTGTCCGTTCGTTCATTGACGTCTCTGTTCACTGTAATAAGTTTAGTGTCTGTGTTTTGCGACCGCATTGCAAAACCGTGCGATTAGTAGACGAAAGGACTTGCTTCTCCAATCGGAACCGAAAACATTTGATCGCAAGGTCGTAGGTCAACCGATTCCTCCGCAGGAAAACACATCTGATATATTCTATACGACACTGGAGACGGCATGTGCGTCATATGACAGGAATATGTTGTCGACCCACCTAACTTGTACACTTGGCGAATGGGTAAAAAGATTCTTCTACCTTGCCCGATTTAGGTTTTCTTGTGGATGTGATACTCACTCCCAAAAAACTGATGAAAACATAAGAGTTTGTCACATAAACTGAAATTAAAGGTTTCACTCGATGGAAGATTTGAACCAAGGACCTCTCGTTCTGCAGCTGCTCACGTTACCACGAGACCACGGCGCTGCTGTGGTCCTATCGCCCTTAATGTTGCCTATCTTGCCATGAACTACTCAGTTTGTATATTTTGCTTATTTTTTCACAGTTCCACACAACTTCTTCCTGTTTTCTCAATTGATCTGTGTTCAGATTTTCAAGGCCTATCCACTGTACCAACTTATAACTAAATCTGAGGGGGGTGCGATGGGGAGGTTCCCTTGTTAGAACTACTTAAACCTAACTAATCTAAGGACATCACACACATCCATGCCCGAGGCAGGATTCGAACCTGCGACCGTAGCAGTCGCGCGGTTCCGGACTGCGCGCCTAGAACCGCGAGACCACCGCGGCCGGCCGCAGTTTTGTGTTCAGCTAATGAAAAGCTCCAGCAGTTGCTAATAAGAACTATGTTGAGTCCACGACCTGGTTGATCTTCGTCTCAGGGTATTTTCTATTGGAACGGAAATTGCTATTTGTAATTTATAATAAGATGAATACATAAATGTTTTACACAACAGGATATAAAACGAAATCTTACATATCTACTGTACGTGTACATAAATATTTTTTAAGTGTGCTGTAGAGAAATAAAGTACAGTGATACAAATAAGTGTAAAAGTCAGTAGTTTTAAAAAGATAATGGCGTGATGGGGAAAATGGGCGTGGCAGGATTATAAAGAAAGCAGTGCGAATCGACATATTAAAAAAAAATGGTTCAAATGGCTCTGAGCACTATGGGACTCAACTGCTGTGGTCATAAGTACCCTAGAACTTAGAACTACTTAAACCTAACTAACCTAAGGACAGCACACAACACCCAGCCATCACGAGGCAGAGAAAATCCCTGACCCCGCCGGGAATCGAACCCGGGAAGCCGGGCGTGGGAAGCGAGAACGCTACCGCGCGACCACGAGATGCGGGCGACATATTAAAATATTAGCATTATAGTGTAAGATTTGTTTGGAGTGGGTTTCGAGCTGAAGGGTGTGCTGAGGGCATGTAATTAACAGAATCAAAGTAGCTCTCGCTTTTAGAAAATACATTCACATGTCCCACATGTCATCACACAGCAGCCATAACATATGGTACTATACCACTGACTTTACCTGTTGACCGATACACTCGATGCATCGCTTGTATTAAGCACTGTGCACTATACTGGAGAACTTAACCACCTCACGGCGCCAGTGTGACAAAGCAACAGGTATGATCCTCTGGTCGTTGGCAAGACAAGCATGCCACTTGACACGGCACAGCATGTTATAGCTTAAGGAGAGTTGTATTCTGACATGTTACCTGTTTCCCTTCGTTTGCTTGACCAATAAAATGCTGCCACTAAGTTACTAGCTTCAATAAAAGTTTAACACAGTTGCTGTGGACATGGCGTCCAAGTCTAGTTAAGATTGAGTAACTTTTCACTCATTCGTTAAATCTAAAATATTTGTGTCACGATTTTACTAGTAAGGTACGAAATTTGAGACTAACGGGTCAGAATAAAATACATCTTAAAGGCAATGGATGCTAATACTTGTAATGCATTGAATTATACAGTTTTTAAAATCATGACGCGCCTATTTTTCATCATACCATCAGTGGTCACGAAACTTTTTAAAACCACCTGACTTTTATATTATTTTAACATAAGATGCTGCTTATTTATAGCACCAGGTAAGCTGTGTATCTTTCTGAACTTATACTGTACGTACCTAACCTTGTTTCTCATTTTCCAATATGTACAATATTTTGATACCAGCTTATTATGCTTTAGAATTGGCAGTTTCAGATACACGTGACACTGGTCGCGGGATTCGTAATATTCTTATGAGTAGTTGGAGAAGCTTGCCATTTTTTCTTCGTTGGAAAATAAAATAATACAAAATAAGCACCCAGAAGGTGGTTTCTGTTTAATAGTGGAACAAATGTGTACAGCATTCATATGGAGAAATGTAAACGTTTATCGAAAAGTACATTCTTTCGTTTGTATTTACAAGAAACTCACTTAAAATTATCGGACGTTACTCTGTTAAAGTTTTAGAGATTTCTAGGCGTTAGATAGGGAGAAAGCTGATGATATGAACCTGTTAGTGAGGGACGTAAATCACTCCTTCTCTAGGTGCCGTCTTTCAAACAGTCGCTGATATCATTTATCAACTAGGACAATTAAGTCATCCCTGCACTAATACCATACAGAGAAATTTACTCATTAGCTTCTCAATGACATATGGCTCATCTCACCCATCATATCTTCAGAAATTTTATACCAACTTAATAGGGAACAAAAGACGCGTACGTCACTACCATGGTGCCATTCTCGACCGTCGATCTCTAGTTTACACATTGCCTTCGGCACTACACACTAGTAGACCAACTGACTGTTAACATCAAGACGTCATCCGGGAACAGGTGTATCCCAATACAAACACGATCCATCAAACCACTAATACACACAATCTAAAGGCTTCACTTAAAGCCGAGCGAGGCGGCAAGTGGTTAGCACACTGGACTCGCATTCGGGAGGACGACGGATCAAACTCGCGTCCGACCATCCTGATTTAGGTTTTCCGTGATTTTCCTAAATCGCTTCAGGCGAATGCCGGGATGGTTTCTTTGAAAGAGCACAGCTGTTTTGTCCCCTCCACCCCAAATCAACCACCAACCTTCACTTAAAGTGTCACTATTACTTGTATATCAATAGCAGATAAGTAGATGGTTGTTGTACTTAAGATGCTGAATTGTTGGACATACATGAAACACGTGTAGCTATGGGTAGTGCTGTGCTGCAATATGTCATGGTGAGTGGTTTAAGAAATTTCTTTTGCCTAAATCGTTCTGGTTTAATTGGTTTGAGACAATGTGTAACCTACCTCAAAGTTATGTAGATGCTATGCTTACTGATACAAATTTTTCGGTGAATTGTCTGTAGGTAAAATGGCTTTAGCAGACCCAAATTTTTTCGCTTTTTGAATGAGTAATTGTTAAAAGGAAATGGTTCAGCGTGTTATTTCGACGTGACATAAGAGCCTACCTTCAGCCATTTGTAATGGGACCAAAGTCCTATCAGTACCTTTCTGACGTTAGTAGTACATTAGTAGCTATAGGAGATTTTATGTTTTTTGTCTGTCAGCATACTATGGTATTAGCCGGTTAGAACAAAGGAAGTCTCCAAGTGCTTCATTCGTAACTTGATTATTGATTCTCTAGTGCCCGTGCGCATGGTGCTTCCCGTTTGGACACTCTGTCTCCCTCTCTCTCTCTCTCTCTCTCTCTCTCTCTCTCTCTCTCTGTCCTTTTTTTAAAAAAAGCTGATGCTCCACTAATCTTTACACAACTGATCGTGAGAATTAGCTCCATTCTGCCATAAATAAAGTACCGTCATTTCATATATTCACAATGCGAGATTTATGCTACGTCTCTGTCTACATTTTATTACATTTTGTTGTTTTAACGTACAATACAGAAAGATTTTTGTCACTGCAACCTAGAAAACAGTGGATCATTGAGCGTACCGAACCCAGTACACACCAGTTTGTCTTAGAGCGTGAGAAGGCTGGTGTGAGTGGAAGCTGCATCGTGTGGGAGCGTAGAGAGGCGACGGTTAGGAGTCATCTTTGCAAGAGAAGAGGTAAAAAAGTTCCCTCCAGTTGTGCTAGGAAAAATGAACGTGGATACTACGTTCAGGAACCCACCGTGTTTGCTGGACCTGACACATCTCTTTAGTGGAAAGTTTTACATTCCGGAACCCATTTTGCAGCAAATTACGGTAACATTTTGCATTTGCCATGAAACTGCTAACAGTCTGAAAACTGAATTCCGCAAGTATTATACTTGGCATCTTCTATACCCCGCACACTCCTTAGACATATCATCTTTCTACGTGGATGCGCAATTAATCCGCCGGACAATATTTTGAGCAAGAGCAACATTCTCTTTATCCGATACACTTGGCATCAACTGTGTGGAAGAAAAGCCGTTAAAAAGGGATTAATTTTAATATGATGCATTTAACCCTCAATTTTAGTTACAACATGTCTCTTTGTTAAAGGAATGTTCCATTACTTCATGAGAGAAGTGGCTATAGTCATTACTAACTGTTAACTTTCAGAGACTGATAAAGCATCGCATACGAAAAAACGTACCTGTGATTAGGATTTTTTGGCTCCTTGGAATTGTTACAATAAAATGTTTCGGAAATGCTCAGATATCTGATTTATTTTACTTTGGCTTTATTTTCTTATTGCACTCAGACCGCCTCCACGGGAATATTACAGCAGCTTTATTATCCCCGTCGAGTATAGCAATAACTTATTCAAATGAGCGTTACCTGTCGTTTTCTTATTAAGGTAGAACATTGGGCTGTTGTCTGTTGTTACGAACGTCGTTTAATGAGTAAGAACGCCTCCCAATTAGGACGCTACAAAGATTGAAGCAGAAAATCCGATTGGAAAACTTCAACAGTAAAGCTTGTCAAAGAGCACAAGCTTCCTTCTTTCGGTCGTTAAGTTACTTTCTCTGTATGTCGACTCCAAAAGTGTAATCCGAAGATAACAGCTCGCCATTACTCGGTCCTAACAGGCAATGTGGAGGTGGACTTCCTCCTGCCCTTACACACAGAGGCCTCCATATTCCTTTGTTTCTTTGCTACCGTTCTTTTTGTTTTTCTGATTCGTCTTCCTCTTTCCCTCTTCCTCCATTCAGCTCACCCATTCACAGTATGCTTCATTGCTTTTAACTTCCTCTAGGTCGCACCAGCTTATCTTGTTTTAACACAGAAGGCCAACACGCTCTCACACACTCTCTCTCTCTCACACGCACACACGGGCGCACGCGCGTGCACGCACGTATGACAGAATGCTTCCTCACACACTCTTCTGATAGCAAATGCGAACTTTCTACGTTATTATATTACCTATTTTGTTGTTCTGTAGAAGAGGTACAACGAAACTATTTCAAATTTTTTTTTCATGAAATATCGATAAAACAAACGTGGTGATCAGCAATAAATTATTTTTACCTTCGTTATTTCCGATACTGTCAATGCAGTTGTTTCAATTCGATACTGTTACAAACTGTAGAAGTGTTTGTCTGTTATAGAATTCATCGTTTCCCTGTCTATACTGAACTACACTGTACTTGTAGATAGTTTTCGCCTTAGATCAATGACAATCCCAGTCCCGTCTGCTAGTTATATGACGTTCAGTACATACTTTATGTGGCTATATTAACAATAGAACATAGTCTTTGGCCTCTAAAGTGAGAACTGATGAATTTTATAGGATAATTTAACATATTGAAGCTACAGCCACGTTGCGAACCGTGAAAACAACCTTTCAATATACAACCTTTCAATATTTATTTCCTACCCAATTACGTTTTAAAATTAAAAATAATTAATTAGTCCAATCACCATCCATTTATTGTTTATCGAGATACATTTTATTTAAAACAATTTACATGTTTCTTTCAGTTACGTCGCACTAGGATATTGGTATCATTATCATTTGGAAAACAAAACTTATTTTCTAAAGTACCAAAATAATATTCAATTCTTCACAGCGACGTCACTACATATATATATAGAAATATGCGGAGGGCTGCCGGTAGAAGCCATCACTAACCACAGAGGCAGTTGTGCAAATCACTAAGCGAAATGCGTTTGGCCCAGTTATGTACGATGAGCGAATTGAGTAGTTATAATATCAGATGTGTCAAAGTTTGATCAGATTAAATTGCTATATTAATTTTGATTATAACTTTTTCCCATCATTGCCTTCTATAGTTATCAGAAATTCCCAAAAAAGATGGATTAACAAACAATATTTCAGGAGGGCAATATCCAGTCCCATGTTCCAAGGAATGCTCAAGCTTTCTTCGAAGATCGATGCTTGTCAATAACTTCTCGCCTGCAGGTCCTAGTACGAGTGACGTTTCGTCCAGCAAACATGTAGTGTCTGTAGATTACAGTCATCCACTGTGCATTATCGTTGGGCACACTTACAAAATGGCCGAAGAAAGGTATACCGCTCAAAAGAACTTTGCAATACTATCGTCAAAAATAGTCTACGGTACTGGAGGTCTCATTGACCTAGACATTTCATGCATTATTTCGTCAGAGCCCATACAATGGACAGCGTTTACTACTGCATGCTTTGTGACCCTTTTCCGGTTATGTAAACTCACCGATGCCGCAGCTGCAAACAATGAGCTGCCCCGTATCAACAATAGCTTCATTCAGTTTGTGTTCAGCACTTTGATAGAGTCACGATAGTGACGTTACTTTCAGCGGATCATACACAGCAGGATGTTGTCAGTCAAAGAAGTATGTCTAAGGTGTCCTCGTATGAGAATAACAATGCAGGATCGATTCCTGCAACTGTTGGCTCGCAGTCGCCCAATATCAAGTACCTGAAATGTTGGATATGATATCTCCCGGGCAGCAGGGATTCGTATCTCAGACCAGACAGTGCATAGAAGATTGCATCAGGGTGGTCTTCATTCCAGAAAACCAAAGAGAAGTTTTGCACTGAACCAACTAAACCGACGCAATCGAAGGACCTGGGCCCTTGCACATGAACATTGGACAATTGCAAAATGGAGTAGTGTCATGTTAGTTGACGAGAGCAGGATAAGTTTGCCACAAGTCACTAGGCCTGTTAGGGTTTGAAGAACAGCTAGACGACACCAGGAACGCCGATACGTTCAGGGAGTCCATCCATTTGCAGTTGGAACTGTAATGTTGTGGGTGGCAATAATTATGGGACGGCGTACCTCTCTAATTCGCATTTATGACATTTTGACTGGTCCGTGAAACCTCCACGAGGTAAGGCTCTACAGAAGTGAAGTCGATGACAACTTCATCCTAGTCGTTATCAATGCAAGACCACAACGTACTCTAGCAGCGCCATGGTATCTTCAAAGATGCAACGTCAACAGAGTGCATTGGCCAGCACGGTCCCAAAGCTTCCGAATCACCCTACAATCCCCATGACCTCACTGATGCTGCCGCTGAGAATTGTGACCTTATGCCCCAAGACCAACTTTATTGTCTCATTCAGGGAATGCACCACAGAGTGGAAGAACTCATCGGTCTCATCTCAGCGTTATTTTTTGTAATGGGCTATCATTTCCTTCTCTCCCATACTACATACAGACAAGTATACGATACTTTTCTTATCTGTTGAACAAGTTCATCACTTTATAAGCGGTAGTTCGTATTCCATGTAAAACGTGCTCTACAGTGCTAATAAAGCAATGCCATAAATATACGCGTGCTTTCCGACTTTCTCATTATTTATTTTCTCTTTGTATTCATTAGTTTTCATTTGTAGGGTTTTACATATATGTACTAAAAGCTTCTCGTTTCCCTGATTGCTATCGGCATCGTTTGAGTCCAAATAGTAACTCTTTGGCGTTTCCTGTGTTTCTTCTTTCTCAAAGTCTCATTAGCTATGTCTGAAACGGATAATGGTAAATTTTTCCATTCTTGTTCCAAGTCTCCTACCATTTCCATATTATCTAAAGTTTGTATCCTTCGTGTTAGGTGGAGATCTCTGATATCTTCTAAAAGGTACATCTTAACAACTAGTTCTTACATTTGACCTTAATTGGTTTCTTCGTTTTTTTTCATTTTGCATAGATGTTAATATTATTGACACCAAAAAGAAGTTGGCTGATACAGTATCCACTCCTTGATAAAAACTCGTATATCTAACTTGCCCATTAATTTCATAGTTTGTTATTATGTAATCGACAACATGCCTATATCCTCTCGACGAGCAGGTAACTCGGAGTACTTCATCCTAAAGAAGCCATTGATAGTTTTTAAATGAAAGGTACAAAATCTAGAAGCATTTTCCACTTTCACAACATATGTTTCCTCCAGATGTGCCTACAATTTTTGAAACTGGTATATATCCAATTCTAGTACAGAAACCTCCCATGAGTAAAACGATATTCTTATTGTACCTGTTTAGTATCATTTGTAACTGCTTTTAAGGCCTAGAACTTGTCAGCTTTTCTTTCTTCTTGGGCATAAGCTGCTATTCTTCTCAGAAACCCTCTTGAATCTCACGGAATCTTCTTGGATCTTTAATTCCTGCTGGTACAATACGTTAATTTGCGTACTCACAGTCCAGTATTTTAGCTTCCCATTTTCTATGTATGTAGATGGCAGCACGTGTACTGTTTCTGAGTACCGGTTTCACTACGCTCAGTCGCAAGTGAGGCTGCTGATTTGGCTCCCGTCTCTGAACTATATCAGCTATAGCTCGTAAGCTAGGTGAGTTCGGTGCGGCATTTCCTCTGTACTCAGCATGGGTTTCGAAAAAGACGGTCGTGTGAAACCCAGCTCGCGCTATTCGTCCACGAGACTCAGAGGGCCGTAGACACGGGTTCACAGGTAGATGCCGTGTTTTTCGACTTCCGCAAGGCGTTCCATACAGCTCCCCACAGTCGTTTAATGAACAAAGTAAGAGCATATGGATTATCAGACATATTGTGTGATTGGATTGAAGAGTTCCTAGATAACAGAACGCAGCATGTCATTCTCAATGGAGAGAAGTCTTCCGAAGTAAGAGTGAATTCAGATTTGCCGCAGGGGAGTGTCATAGGACCGTTGCTATTCACAATATACATAAATGACCTTGTGGATGACATCGGAAGTTCACTGAGGCTTTTTGCAGATGATGCTGTGGTGTATCGAGAGGTTGTAACGATGGAAAATTGTACTGAAATGCAGGAAGATCTACAGCGAATTGACGCATGGTGCAGGGAATGGTAATTGAATCTCAATGTAGACAAGTGTAAAGTGCTGCGAATACATAGAAAGATAGTTCTCTTATCATTTAGCTACAAAATAGCAGGTCAGCAATTGGAAACAGTCAGCTCCATAAATTATCTGGGAGTACGCATTAGGAGTGATTTAAAATGGAATGATCATATAAAGTTGATCGTCGGTGAAGCAGATGCCAGACTGAGATTCATTGGAAGAATCCTAAGGAAATTCAATCCGAAAACAAAGGAAGTAGGTTACAGTACGCTTGTTCGCCCACTGCTTTAATATTGCTCAGCAGTGTGGGATCCGTACCAGATAGGGTTGATAGAAGATATACAGAAGATCCGACGAAGATCAGCGCGCTTCGTTACAGGATCATTTAGTAATCGTGAAAGCGTTACGGAGACGATAGATAAACTCCAGTGGGAGACTCTGCAGGAGAGACGCTCGGTACGGGCTTTTGTTAAAGTTTCGAGAACTTACCTTCACCGAGGAGTCAAGCAGTATATTGCTCCCTCCTACGTATATCTCGCGAAGAGACCATGAGGATAAAATAAGAGAGATTAGAGCCCACATAGAAGCATACCTACTATCCTTCTTTCCACGAACAATACGAGACTGGAATAGAAGGGAGAACCGATAGAGGTACTTAAGGTACCCTCCGCCACACACCGTCAGACGGTTTGCGGAGTGTGGATGTAGATGTAGATGTAGATACTCGTCTGCTCGTCAGGGTACACCACTGGCTGGTGACGCGTCCAGTTCGATGAGATAGGCTGTGTGTTCGCGTGAGAATCCCATTAGTCTCCTTTACTATTTAAACTGTCAAAAAATGTTTGTCAGTGTGGGAATATGATTGTGTATCCTTAACATAAGACTTTAGTCCTCCAGACGATTATCGAAGGGGTGAAACAATTTTTGGTGGCTGGGGGGACGGATGCGTTATAATGTGATTTAATCTAAATTAACGTTGGATTTGTGATTGGCTCCTCCTCATTTAGTAATCACAGTAACTCATTAAGCATCCTGTCGATACTTATGGGACAACTAATTTCTTACAGCTTTCTCAGCTGAGGGGCCATATACGTAGCTTCACGGTAGCCCACACGTTTTGATGATAACGCTAGAGGTGAATGCTTTCAATGAAAATAAGCTCTAACATTCTGCGTGGTGTCTGTTTGTTCTATATCGTATCTCCCTACCACTTTCGCGCAACGACGCTCTGAGCGTGTTTTTTAGGGAATTGACTAGTTTGAACCTGGGACCTGTTGCTGGTAAGGAGACGCCAGACCACACATGACATGTAGAATTCAGAAGAGTTCAGTGAGACTAGCGATGATATGACCAAATAATGATTTCAGCGTCAGATCCAATGCACTCCCTGTAAAAGAATCTTAATACTAACTAAATTTAGTGGAAGGGGTTCAAGGCTCTCCTATTTTTAGTTAGCTGGTAAAATAACGTCAAAAAAGCAGTTAAGTTTACCATTGGATATATTATTCTACTCACAAAACATTGTTTATAAATTGCACTATTCATAAAAGGATATTTTTTAATACAGGATGGTAAAAACCAACTGCGTTCAACAAAAATGCGAACGAATATTCCCTGAATGGGTTTCCAAATTCTACAATGGATCGAAGCTTGACCTATGCCATATCACATCTATAATCTAGGTTTAAATTAAGTTTCACAAAAGAGGAAACTATCAAAATGGTCTACAGTGACCCCCAATTATCTTTAATTACTTATCTAACTTGTCGTAAATTACAGTGGCTGATGTGGCTTCTCAATAACTATAGAACAGAAAAATCATCGCGTTTCAGATTTTTACTTCAAGTGGCAAATGTGAACACCATGAGCTTTAATTGACGATCGACACTAGTATTACGCAAAAAGGGGGTGTAACAGATGAGACTTCTGCAGTTCTGAGTGAAGCCTTATGCGCTCAAAAATCCCGTGCGTTCATTACCTTGTCGGTGTTTAGGCAGCGTCAGGGCGGCGGCGGGCAGCACAGCTCCGCTCACCTCGCCGTCTCGGAAGCAGCTCTCTCCTAACTTCTCCTTACTACAATTTACCGAAGTTGGTTTAAAAAAACTATCTGGCTGTGTTTTCATCTGACCAATCAGGGTCTCAATGTTAACCTTAAGCTCCCCCTACAAAAATTCTGTCTATCCAATGAGAAACGTTATACTTTTCGTGGTGGGGCAATGTTTTTAAAGTTTGCAACGTAACAGAGACGCAAAAAAGTCTCACGCTAAAACTTGCAGCTGGTGTGGTCCTTTTAATGTTATCATAAGATCTATACTGTTCTTCTGGAGGGCTATATCTTTTAACATGGGCTGGGGAGTGGTCCTGACGTAACAGAGACGCGAAAAAGTCGCACGCTAAAACATGCTGCTGGGGTGGCCCTTTTTGTGTTATCGTAAGATCTATACTGTTCTTCTGGAGGGCTCTAGCTTTTAACATGGGCTGGGGGGTGGTCCTAACGGTTAGCTGGCGACGTGGGTGTCTGTCCCTTATCGTAGGGCCTTCTAACTTAACACGGTTCTGCTCTCAGGTTCTGTTCTCGTTTTTTCCCTCGGAACTGCGTCTGTCTTACGGTGGGAATGTATGACATGCATTTAGGCATTCTTGTGTTAGTCTGTGGTATTCCATTTGCTCACTCGTTACTTATGTTACTTTGGATAATTTAATGTCACGATTTATTCTGAGCTATGTGATATACTACTGGTTTGCTTTTCATGTCAGGGTTTTCATGGAAGGTGTTGGATTTGCCTGACACCTTACATATCACCACCCTTCTTACTTAAATTTTGCACTGAATTTACGCAATGATTGAATCGTTGCCTAAGTCAGTCAAAAATTTTTCCTTTATCCTAATTTTGTTGCCTACTGTTCAGCCACGTTATTCTGGTTCTATGCCAGTTTGTATTACTATTTTATATTTTTATATTCTTCCACATAATTCTCAGAAATGACAAGAGAAGAATATTTTTATGGTATTATTAATTTTTAATTATTTTCGTTCTTTATTTAAGTGTGAAGTTTGTTTTTTAAGTAGTTTTTTTATCGAAAGTGAGGAGTCTTTCACATCGATTTTCTTAGAAATATATATTTATATATAAATGTTGTAATTAAGTAAAATCTATTCCTAACACATTTTTTAAATATCATGTACAAGTAAAATGTTTTTGTTTCTAGACACTCATTTCAACATTGTTACACTAACAAAAAAGAATGAATTCCAAGAATTGCTTTGACAAAGAAATATACATGCACAAGTATTGTGATATTATCCTAACAAATGGTACAAATTTAAAAAAAAAAGGGAAAACATCCAACAAGATAACTTTTTAGTCTTTGTTTTTATATGGAGGAAATAAGTAAAATATAGTTATTCTTTTATTTTTATGAGGAGAAAATAAGTGGCATATAGTTTTAGTGTTTATTATGCCTTACTTTTGTTCTTTATATGCTGTGCATTTCAGAACTAATGACTTATTTTTATCGATAGTCTATTTTTTAGTTAAGTCCGTAGTCAATGACTGTTATTTTGTAGTTTATTAGCTGTCTGGTGTGCTTAACTTCTTTAGTTTTTCACATGTTTCTTTTGCGCAATTCCTACATCACGTAATTTGATTTCACACATTCACACAATCTTATGAATGTTTAAGCATGAGGTTGGCGAATGTTTTTTGCACAAAGGTGATGGACTTGAGTGAGATGGATGTGGGCAAGTATTTGATGTACAGCTTCGTTCGTCGTTCCTTGTTGGCTTTGCAAGTGTATGTTGCTGTTATGGAGGTCCCATAATGGAATGGAGCTGTGAGTGCAGAATCTCGTGGTTTACTGGCTTTGTATGCGTGAAAGTCATCGTTAGGTGTCGCTGAAAGCGGTCGTTTTTCCTTGTAATACTTCCAGGCGACTAGTTTACAATAGGATAGGGATTTGGGAAGGTATGTCGTCTATTCTTCACCCATCTTCTTTCTAGGTCTCAATTTTGCATCTTCAACTTCTGTTCTTCCTGCTTTTTCTCTGCTTCTTACTTGCTTCTTGGTTCTTCTCTGGGCTGGATACGGAAATATTTATTGATAACTAGTCACTTTGAAGTTCTCCTCTTAGCAACAGTTTGATAAATGGTTTGGGCATGTCATTTCTACTTTGTGGACGTTTGCTTCAGTTTTGTACATCAGCGTGCTGTTTAATAGCAGTAGTGTGACTTTTACGCATATTTTTTTGCCAGTGGTGGCTTGCCCAAGCCGTCTTCTCGTCAGGCCGTTTTTTACTCACTCTGCCGAGTCGGGGCACTCGGAGACCCTTCCGGCATTCGGCATCCTGTCACGTCTCTGCAGGGCTCCGCTAATGTGCGGCTTCGTGTTCCGTCCCAGCAGTGTTCCGCCTAGCAGGCAGATTTATTGCCCACTTTCAATACAAGGGCCTTCTGTTGGTCTCACTGTCCTTTCCTTTCTCTCGACGCTTCTGCCTTGTAGGAATCATGTCTTGCTAATTACGTCCATTTCTTTCTTGATACTTCTCTCGTTGCAACTAGTGGGTCATTGCATCTCATCCTTGCTGGAGATTTTACAAAGGTTCTTACAAAAAGTCTTACTCATAATCATCTAACATATGTCTAGTACCTATATTGTTTTACACCTTCTTAAAAGCTTTACAAATTTCGGCGCCCTTTCCATGTTACAATTCTAAGATAATTTGAGTCTTAACTTCTAAAAGAATCCTCAAATTCGTTTAGTATTTCATGCTGTTAGACTATCTACGCTTTATCCCTTCACCTTAATCTATGGTACTATTGGTGTTATTTTTGTTTTTGATTTTATTGAAACTACTTTATTTTTCCCACCTTCGTCTCTCTTCATTCTTCTTTCTCCTGACGATCTTATCTGCAACATAATCTTTAAATATTGTGCTGATTATTTACCAGTAATAAAATTAATGTTCAAACTTTTTGATATGGCTCACATGGTGAAGTCCTAAGGTTTTGCCTGTTTTTGGGTTCATTAGTTCCACAGCATTATCATGAGCAATTTGGCTAATTATGACAGGTCCTTTGTATGCAGTGTAAAACTTATGTACCCTGTGTTTCTGTTTCCTGGAGAGATGGTGTGTTTTTACAGAAACTTTCTGGCCTACTGAGAATGTTCTTTAATTGCTGTTCTATCTCCTCTTTCCTTTATTTTAATGGCTGCCTTTCTGATGTTCGAGAGTGCTGTTGCTATGACTTGTTTGTGCTGTCTACGTGGTACAACAGGAAATCTAAAATTTTCTCTGGTTATCTTTGGGGGTTCAATATTTTTAAGTACAGTAACTGGAGGTAGTAGTGTAGTGCTATGTGGCATTTCATTTATTACTTCTTGAAAATCTTTAAGGTATATATCCCAAGTGTTGTGTCTTTTGCCTGCATATATCGGCATAAAGTGCCTATGTCCTTCATAGATCGTCCTGCTGGATTTACGCTAGGTTTGTACTTAGATATGTAGATGGGTTTTATTTTGTGTTGTTTTAACGTGTTCTGCCATTGCACTGATTTGTACTGTGGGCCATTATCTGAAATTATTCGTTCCACTCGACCTACTTGTCTGAGAAAATCTTGTCTAAATGCTTTACTTATAGTAAGACCTGTTGCCCATTTAATGGTGTCAAGGTAACATATCTAGAAGTAAGTTCCAAAACGACAAATATGAAAATATATCCATTTTTGGTGCGTTGGAGGGGCCCCATCAAATCTGTTGCAGCTATTTGTTTTAATCTTTGAGGGATTATTGGAAACATAGGTGGTTTGGTTTGGAAAGTGACGTGTTTAGCCCTCATACATTTTTTGCATTTGTCTAATACTGTTCTAATTCGCCTTTACATATTAGGAAAATGGCTTGTTTGTTTTATTTTTAAAAAGCATTTCTTTGGTCCAAAGTGGCCATTACTTAAATGTGTATACCATATGTACTTATTAATTAGTTCATCTGGGATACAAATTAACCATTCATTCGATGCAAAATTTCGTCTAAAAAATAAAACATTGTTTTTTACGAGATACTGCTGTCGAATGTCTGGAAAATCCTTACTTCTCCACTTGTGTTTGATTCCTAGTATTTCGGGATCCTTGTCCTGTTCTTTGCCTATGTTTTTCAATGCTGTCGTAATGTAGTTTTCGAAAGGTACTTGTTTCATATAATACATTGTAAACTGGTCATCTGCTGCTTCCAAACCTATGTTATTGGATGCACCCTGTGGACATCGTGATAAAGCATCTGCTAATACATTCGCTGCTCCTGGTATGTGTGTAATAGTGAAGTCAAATTCTTGTAGTATTAACATCCATCTGGCTAACCTCCCTTGAGTTAGTTTGGCGGATAACAGAAATTCTAATGCTTTGTGGTCAGTCTATACTTTTGTTTTTCTTCCGAATAGGAAGTATCGAAAACGTTGGAAGCCCCATACAATGGCCAATGCTTCCAGCTCCGTGACTGAATAGTTTTTCTCGCTTTTTGTGAGTACCCGACTGGCAAAAGCAATAGATCTATATGATCTTAGCCCTGCCTGTTCGTATTCTTGGAATAAAACAACTCATAAACCTGTTTTCGTGCTATCAGTGGCCATACAACAATTTTGTGTTAGATCAGGATGTGCTAAAATCGGTGCTGTTGTTAGTGCGTTTTTCACTTTTAAAAATTCTTCATTGGCTTGTTGATCCCATACCAATGGCGTGTTGTTTCCAGTCAATGCACATATGCGTGGTGTTGCGAGAGAGTCGATCCAAATAAATTATTTATAGGATCCGGTGAGACCTAGAAATCCTCTGAAAGATTTCTTATTATATGGAGTACAGAATCCTTTGATTGCCGTTAGTTTTTCTGGGTCAGGCATTCCCCCTTTCTCGGAAATTATGTGTCCTAGAAACTTGACCTCTCGCCTTTCAAATTTGGATTTTGTTATATTTACTGTGACCCCATGCTCTTTCATGATCTGTAAAAACTGAATTAATGTGTCTTTGTGAAGTTCCCAAGAGGGTTCTGCTATAATCACATCATCAACATAACAAGTAATTTTTTGTAAAATTGAATCCCCTAATAAATGCTGCTGATGATATGTTTAAACCAAATGGCAATCGTTTAAGCTGGTAACATCTACCGAATACGATAAATGCTGTAAATTTTTTACTTTCTGGGGCCAATTCTATTTGCCAGAAACTACTCCGTAAATCAATTGATGAAAATATCTTAGCACCGTGGAAGTTTAGTATCAATTCCGCTAATTTTTCTGGGCGATCTGTCTCAGTGATTATGATTGTGTTGATCTGTCTGGAATCAAGCACTAACCTAACGCTCCCATCTCGTTTTTGTACAATATGGAGCGGGCTGTTATATGTGGAGGTAGCTGGTTCAATATTATCGTCATCTAACATTGTAGATATCTCCTGGAATACTTTATTCCTGTAGCTTAATGGGATTGTATAGGGTGGCACTCTAAATGGTTTGTACTGTTTTACTTCAAAGTTGTACTGAAAGTGTTTAATACCGCCAGTCTTAGGTAGAAATACCTCTGCTTTATCTCGTAAAATACCCTCTAATTCTCTTTTACTGTGTTCTGAAATACCTTGAACTTCTTGCAATTTTTCGTCGATTTCTTTATGAACTTCTAACATGAGTATAGGTGATTCCCCCTTTTGTGCATACCATTCTAATTCTTCATCCTCTTTATCTCGCGACATTCTTAATTGTTTGTTTACAACTGGTATTTCTTCTAATTTTAGCTTTTGCTCAAAGAGAAGTGTGACACTCCCGAACGTTACGCTACCTTTCCCCATATCTACACTCCTGGAAATGGAAAAAAGAACACATTGACACCGGTGTGTCAGACCCACCATACTTGCTCCGGACACTGCGAGAGGGCTGTACAAGCAATGATCACACGCACGGCACAGCGGACACACCAGGAACCGCGGTGTTGGCCGTCGAATGGCGCTAGCTGCGCAGCATTTGTGCACCGCCGCCGTCAGTGTCAGCCAGTTTGCCGTGGCATACGGAGCTCCATCGCAGTCTTTAACACTGGTAGCATGCCGCGCCAGCGTGGACGTGAACCGTATGTGCAGTTGACGGACTTTGAGCGAGGGCGTATAGTGGGCATGCGGGAGGCCGGGTGGACGTACCGCCGAATTGCTCAACACGTGGGGCGTGAGGTCTCCACAGTACATCGATGTTGTCGCCAGTGGTCGGCGGAAGGTGCACGTGCCCGTCGACCTGGGACCGGACCGCAGCGACGCACGGATGCACGCCAAGACCGTAGGATCCTACGCAGTGCCGTAGGGGACCGCACCGCCACTTCCCAGCAAATTAGGGACACTGTTGCTCCTGGGGTATCGGCGAGGACCATTCGCAACCGTCTCCATGAAGCTGGGCTATGGTCCCGCACACCGTTAGGCCGTCTTCCGCTCACGCCCCAACATCGTGCAGCCCGCCTCCAGTGGTGTCGCGACAGGCGTGAATGGAGGGACGAATGGAGACGTGTCGTCTTCAGCGATGAGAGTCGCTTCTGCCTTGGTGCCAATGATGGTCGTATGCGTGTTTGGCGCCGTGCAGGTGAGCGCCACAATCAGGACTGCATACGACCGAGGCACACAGGGCCAACACCCGGCATCATGGTGTGGGGAGCGATCTCCTACACTGGCCGTACACCACTGGTGATCGTCGAGGGGACACTGAATAGTGCATGGTACATCCAAACCGTCATCGAACCCATCGTTCTACCATTCCTAGACCGGCAAGGGAACTTGCTGTTCCAACAGAACAATGCACGTCCGCATGTATCCCGTGCCACCCAACGTGCTCTAGAAGGTGTAAGTCAACTACCCTGGCCAGCAAGATCTCCAGATCTGTCCCCCATTGAGCATGTTTGGGACTGGATGAAGCGTCGTCTCACGCGGTCTGCACGTCCAGCACGAACGCTGGTCCAACTGAGGCGCCAGGTGGAAATGGCATGGCAAGCCGTTCCACAGGACTACATCCAGCATCTCTACGATCGTCTCCATGGGAGAATAGCAGCCTGCATTGCTGCGAAAGGTGGATATACACTGTACTAGTGCCGACGTTGTGCATGCTCTGTTGCCTGTGTCTATGTGCCTGTGGTTCTGTCAGTGTGATCATGTGATGTATCTGACCCCAGGAATGTGTCAATGAAGTTTCCCCTTCCTGGGACAATGAATTCACGGTGTTCTTATTTCAATTTCCAGGAGTGTATTATCGCTCGTCTCTCATTTAAAAAATCTGCACCTATAATCAAATCTACAGTTAGTTTAGGTATAATCACGAAGTTGGCTTCGATCTTTTGACCTTGACACGAAAGAGTTAACCATGTTTGTCTCGTAACTTCCGCAGCATTGTTTCTAATAAGACCTCTTACTTTATCTTACGTGTTTTCAGAACTGGCAATTCCTCATTGGCATTACACTGCATGAACAAATTTTCTGAGATCGCCGTCAGGAAAAGTTGGAATGCATTGGGCATGTGCAAAAGCGTATGGGTGCACGGCTTCGAAGGCTCAAACAAAGTTTGGGTTCAAGTAAGATCAGTGATGGAGAGACAATTGGAGGGAGAGGCAGGCTTACTGATGAGGTGATTGAACGTCTACAGAGATACTATGGGTATATTATAAGGCAAAATACTAGTAATGTTAGTGACATGCGAAAAGTGGTGTGGGCATTGTTCCTTCATGCTGCCTCTTCCAATGAATACCCTCAACAGAGCCTGTGCCCAAAAGATTCCTGGTGCAAATATAATGCAAAAAAGGACTATGATCACAAACATGGTTTCCCAGCAGCTGTGATAAATGCTATAAAACCAATTTTTCATGACTTAGCACTGCCAGAATTGTTACACAAATGTCTAAACGGAAAGACGCAGAATCCTAATGAGAGTGTAAACAATTTGATTTGGAAAGTGATCTCTAAAAGGGCGTTTGTAAGCATAAAACCACTGCCCTTTGGTATTTATGAAGCAATAGCAACCTACAACCAAGGGAACAGTGTGAAGTGTGAAGTTCTGAAGGCATTAGGATTTACAGCTGGGGTGAACACTGCATGAGCACTAAGAAATATTGGCAGAGATAGGATAAGAGGAGCAGAAAGAAGAGAAAGGCATATGATGTATGATGGAACAACAGGCTAGAAAAGAAGACAGTGAAAGAAGCTTTTGGAGGATGAAGAAGAAGACCCTGATAATCCATCCTATAGTGCAGTAATGTATTGAGAAACTTCGATAGCCATTGCCCGTAAATTAGAATTTTTCGAATATAAGGAACATTTTCTCAAAATCCACTCAAGCTAGAGAGATGAAATTTTTATACAGCACTCCTAGTGGTCAAACTTACATTGTAACACAACCATTTGGCAATATGTTCAGTAATTTCATTTCAGTTTAATCATAAAGCAATTATTTGTAAAAAAAAATGTGGGTCATTAATAAAAAAAATAATTGGAAGGAAACTGGAAAAGATATTCCAAAATCCCTCGGTGATAACTGCAATACTAAACCACTCTATATGTAAAAAAAATTCAAATTTTTCTATTTGGTAGTTTATTCATAAATGTTCCTCAAACTTAGTGATTTTAACATGGGCAGCATAGGCACCTTCGGGTCCCCTTATGGACTTCTAACATGAGTTGAGGCGATTCCCCCTTTTGTGCATACCATTCTAATTCTTCATCCTCTTTATCTCGCGTCATTCTTAATTGTTTGTTTAGAACTGGTATTTCTTCTAATTTTAGCTTTTGCTCAAAGAGAAGTGTGACATTCCCGAATGTTACGCTACCTTTCCCCATATCTATTATCGCTCGTCTCTCATTTAAAAAATCTGCACCTATAATCAAATTTACAGTTAGTTTAGGTATAATCACGAAGTTGGCTTCGATTTTTTGACCTTGACACGAAAGAGTTAACCTTGTTTGTCTCGTAACTTCCGCAGCATTGTTTCTAATAGGACCTCTTACTTTAATCTTACGTGTTTTCAGAACTGGCAATTCCTCATTGGCATTACACTGCATGAATAAATTTTCTGAGATCGCAGTCAGTTCACTTCCGCTATCAATTACAATATTGACTGGGATATGCTTTACCATGGCCTTCACAATTGATTTAATTTGAAAGGGTTGGTTCAGTTCTTCATCTTCTTGCATCAACGAATCCTCCACTGAATCATACATGAGTCTTTTTAGGAATTTCCTTTGTGAATTCGAACTTTCTGTAGGATAAGCTTCGACTGGTACTTCTCTCTCTTTTATTTCCTCTTCTCTATTTCTTCCTTCATTTACGCTTTCTTCAACATCCTCTATTTTTTCCTCATCCTCGTCTATCCTCTCCTTCTTCGTCGCTACTTCCACATAATCGCATCTAAATGCTCTAATTATCGCATCATAACTTCCTTCATTATATACGTTGGGTTGTGTGCCCACTCGTAAATTATTTTCAACTTCTGTCGACCTCACATTATCCTCATTGAATTCGCTTTCCCTGGTTTCCATCTCAAATAGCTCTGCAATACTCATTACTTCGTCCTTTCCTCGTACACTCGTTGTGCATGTCTCTGGTAATTCATCTTCCTCGTCAGTATTCTCCCAATTAATTTCGTCCCAACACGATATTGTTATTTTGTTGTCTTCGTTTTCATCTGGTCCCTGCGGATTTGTTTCTTCCTTCTTCTCTTCTCGTGATAAGATTTTTACTTGTCTGTTCAAGGTGCTGCAATTGTCCTGGGTCGGTGCGTCATTCTCTTTGGCATGGGCGCTTAGCTGTCAATTCGAACGTTTATCGGGGTTTGGTGGTCTTACCTCCACCTCTTCTATCTGTATTCTCTTTTCTTGTTCAGCTTGTTGATAGTGGTTTCTTTGTTGATAATTTGTCGGTCTATTGGTTCTCCAGTACCCGTTCCGGTTGTCGTTATTCCCTCTGTAATGGTTGTTTCCGTTCCTGGGTGAATTATAGTTATTGGCATATTCTCTTCTAAATTCATAACCGGTTCTTTGTTGAAATCTATTGTCGTTTCTTGGTGCGAAGTTATCACATGGTTCGCAATTATTGTTTCTTCGTACTGTGTCTTGTGGATTCCACTGCTTTTTGCTTTCGTTTTCACGTGCGCTTCGTCCTTTTCTTGAGTCATCTTCCGAAAATATGAACTCTAGTTCCCTTAGAATACCTTTACATGCTTCGACGTCATTGCCTCCGTGACCTACTAATGATTGCTGGTATTCCAATGGTAGCTTCATCGCGCATAATTTAATCAACTCTCCGTCACTGTATGGTACATCTAAGCGTTGATTTTTCTTTGCCATTAATTCGAAAAATTTCACGGAACTCTTCTCTCCTGAATTTTCGAAATATGGGTCCTGTAACAACTCGTACTTCACTCTGTTCTGTGCTTCGCTGGACCAATGTCGTGAGAGAAACTTCTCTCAGAAATCTTCGTACGATCGGCATGTCGCTGCAACATTCTGCATGGTTTCTGCGACTGTTCCAATGTGTCCACATACAAAGTCTAATTTGTGTGCCAGCGACCAGTGTTCTGGTAATCCTACTCGGAATTGATCAATAAAAGTTCGTGGATGTAATGAGTTTCCTTCTCGAAAGTGTTGAAATTTTCTGACTGTGAGGAAATGATCGTTGTCGTACTTCGTCATAGTTCCATATGAAATTCGCGGTTCTTCGCCACTTTTGTTTCTGATCATTCCTCCCGTCGTTCTTTCCGGTTGTGATAGATCCATTGAATATTGTCCACTGTAACTTTCGCCCACCCTTGCGTAGTATCGTTGGAGTGGTATGCAATAATTTTCTTCCATCGGTTGTGAACGTGTAGCTGAATGCATTGGACTGTATTCTTCGCGACCTGGCTTTCCATTGTCAGGTATTGGTTCGGTATCTCGTCTGGCTAACCTTGCTGCTTCATTGAACGATCCAAACTGTCTTGAAACATACATTTGTGGTTCCGCATGTGTTTGTGACGACGTTTGTTCATCAAGAATTTCGAGACGTGTTTGTTGCTGTGCAGGCTGTCTGATTTCACGTATGTTACTTTCCGCCTGTGATTGGAATCGCAAAAGCGTAATATCTTCGTTAATTGCTTGTTTTTCCGGTGCTGTTACAGATACGGATGTGGTTGCAAACTCTGTGCTTGTTCGATCCTGTTCACTACGCTCTTCAATGGCTTGCAGCAACTCTGTTCGCAATTTCTGAAATTGTCGCTTCGTTTGCGCTTCTATTTTGACTATGCGGTTATCATATCTTTTCAGCGCTGCTTTTGTGATACGTTTGTGTAACACACTGTTTTCAACAATTTCACGCGCTGTACCTGCTGCTTGTCTAGTAACTACGTTTATCTGTTTCTCTAGTTTCTTGACTTCTCCCTGGGTGTTGTTACGTAATGGTTTAATCTCGTCCTGAGTGTCATTACGCAATGTTGGTACGTCCACTTGTACCTTGTCAGTGTCTGTTCTCAATTGATTGTAACCTGTTATTAAGTTTCCTATCACTTCTCGAGATTCTTTTGCCTCGTCGTCAATATGACTTAGGTGTAACTGAATTTTTTTGTTTCGTTCTTTAATCGCACGCATTTGTCTCGTCATTTCTGCAGTTTGTTTCGTCATTTCTGCATTCTGAATTTTAATTTGGTTCGCAATTTCTTTATTTTGTCTTGTCATGGTTTCCGTCATTTATTGTAATAATTCTGCCAGATTGGTGGGTCCTATTGCGTTTTCTTCCGACGTCCTACGCTCTGTGTTTTCGCCAAATTGTTGGTTTGCAACGGATTGCATTGAACTGTGCTGTGACACGTTTCTGCTCGCATTCCTTGTACTCTGTGGTGAGGGAGCTCTGATTACTTGTACTATGGGTTCTACGTATTCAAGACGCAAGTTAGAATCGTCATCGACTGTCTCTCTACTTTCCTGCTCCTCTGTCGTATGCTGACTTACGTTTTCTATGCCTTGACGTACATTATCCTCACTATGGTGCGTTATATGTCGAATTTCTCGCGATACTGCATCGTCTGTTGTACTGTCCTCTATTCTCTGTCCATTTTCATGCTGGGTCTCTACCTCAATTCGGTTAAGGTCTCGATCTGCTATTGCTAATCTTTCCGAATCCCTTATTTTCTGTTTCAAAAACAATTCACGCGCCCTACTTCGACTCAACATGCGCTCATACAGTCTCACACGTTTCATAAACTTTTTGCACACACGACTTGACAATCAATTCACTTACTTGTTGGGTCAGAACCAAGTTTTCAACGATGTATCCGCCACCTCAGCGCTTGCATTGGAGAAAACTTAATTCTAACAATATTAAAATTCATAACTTAATTATGCTATTGTTTCTCCTAGAATTCTCACTTTCTATCGCTGCAGCTACTGTTTTCGACTATGTATAACTATAAGAAAAAATTTTTTATTCCGAAATTTTTAGCAGGATATTTTTCTGACCTAGTTAGGCATGTCGTCGACCTTCAATCATGGTATTTTACCATCCTGGCAGGGTCGCCATTTTCTAACTTTCTGCGTGGTGTCTGTTTGTTCTATATCGTGTCTCCCAACCACTTTCGCGCAACGACGCTCTGAGAGTGTTTTTTAGGGAACTGACTAGTTTGACCCTGGGACCTGTTGCTGGTAAGGAGACGCCAGACCACACATGACATGTAGAATTCAGAAGAGTTCAGTGAGACTAGCGATGATATAACCAAATACTTAATGATTTCAGCGTCAGCTCCACTGCACTCCCTGTAATAGAATCTTAATACTAACTAAATTTAGTGGAAGGGGTTCAAGGCTTTCCTATTTTTAGTTAGCTGTTAAAATAACGTCGAAAAAGCAGTTAAGTTTACCATTGGATATTTTATTCTACTCACAAAACATTGTTTATAAATTGCACTATTGATAAAAGGAAATGTTTTAATACTGGATGGTAAAAACCAACTGCGTTCAACAAAAATGTGAACGAATATTCCCTGAATGGGTTTCCAAGTTCTACAATGGATCGAAGTTTGACCTATGCCATATCACATCTATAATCTGGGTTTAAATTAAGTTTCACAATAGAGAAAACTATCAAAATGGTCTACAGTGACCCCCAATTATCTTTAATTACTTATCTAACTTGTCGTAAATTACAGTGGCTGATGTGGCTTCTCAATAACTATAGAACAGAAAAATCATCGCGTTTCAGATTTTTACTTCAAGTGGCAAATGTGAACACCATGAGCTTTAATTGACGATCGACACTAGTATTACGCAAAAAGGGGGTGTAACAGATGAGACTTCTGCAGTTCTGAGTGAAGCCTTATGCGCTCAAAAATCCCGTGCGTTCATTACCTTGTCGGTGTTTAGGCAGCGTCAGGGCGGCGGCGGGCAGCACAGCTCCGCTCACCACGTTGTCTCGGAAGCAACTCTCTCCTAACTTCTCCTTACTACAATTTACCGAAGTTGGTTTAAGAGAACTATCTGACTGTGTTTTCATCTGACCAATCAGGGTCTCAATGTTAACCTTAAGCTCCGCCTACAAAAATTCTGTCTATCCAATGAGAAACGTTATACTTTTCGTGGGGGGGCAATGTTTTTAAAGTTTGCAACGTAACAGAGACGCGAAAAAGTCTCACGCTAAAACTTGCAGCTGGTGTGGTCCTTTTAATGTTATCGTAAGATCTATACTGTTCTTATGGAGGGCTCTTTCTTTTAACATGGGCTCTGGGGTTGTCCTAACGGTTAGCTGGCGACGTGGGTGTCTGTCCCTTATCGTAGGGCCTTCTAACTTAACACGGTTGTGCTCTCGGCCTCTGTTCTCGTTTCTCCCCTCGGAACTGCGTCTGTCTTACGGTGGGATGGTATGACATGCATTTAGACATTCTTGTGTTAGTCTGTGGTATTCCATTTGCTCACTCGTTACTCGTATTACTTTCGTTACTTTAATGTCACGATTTATTCGGAGCTATGTGACATACTACGGGATTTGCTTATCATGTCAGGGTTTTCATGGAAGGTGTTGGATTTGCCTGACACCTTACAAGACAGAACAACAAACCGCGCAACAGCATATTGTCTTACCAGCACACGGCCTCACTCGGTATGAAATATGAGGGACATCAGTTTATTTGTGCATTACCGAAGCTAAAACAAGCTATGGTGCTTTTCAAGAAGACCTGTGTCTGGTACGTTGAGCTCATTGTCCAAACAAAACGTTATATGTTTTCCAAAGGACTAAATTCACAACGGAGACACGGTACGTCGATTACCCTACTTCTAGCAGCACATCGTTTTCCCCTTCCCCTTTTCCATTCGCGAATGGTACGTGGGGCGAACTAACATAGATAATCCCCCTATACAGGGTGTTACAAAAAGGTGTGGCCAAATGTTCGGGAAACATTCCTCACACACAAATAAAGAAAAGATGTTATGTGGACATGTGTCTGGAAACGCTTAATTTCCATGTTAGAGCTCATTTTAGATTCGTCAGTACGTACTGTACTTCCTCGATTCACCGCCAGTTGACCCAATTGAAGGAAGGTAATGTTTACTTCGGTGCTTGTGTTGACATGCGACTCATTGCTCTACAGTACTAGCATCAAGCACATCAGTACGTAGCATCAACAGGTTAGTTTTCATCACGAACGTGGTTTTGCAGTCAGTGCAATGTTTACAAATGCGGATTTGGCAGATGCCAATTTTATGTATGGATTAGCATGGGGCAATAGCCGTGGCGCGGTACTTTTGTATCGAGACAGATTTCCAGAACGAAGGTGTCCCGACAGGAAGACGTTCGAAGCAATTGATCGGCGTCTTAGGGAGCACGGCACATTCCAGCCTATGACTCACGACTGGGGAAGACCTAAAACGACGAGGACACCTGCAATGGACAAGGCAATTCTTCTGCAGTTGACGATAACCCTAAGGTCAGCGTCAGAGAAGTTGCTGCTGTACAAGGCAACGTTGACCACATCACTGTATGGTGAGTGCTACGGGAAAACCAGTTGTTTCCGTACCATGTACAGCGTGTGCAGGCACTATCAGCAGCTGATTGGCCTCCACGGGTACACTTCTGCGAATGGTTCATCCAACAATGTGTCAATCCTCATCTCAGTGCAAATGTTCTCTTTACGGATGAGGCTTCATTCCAACGTGACAAATTGTAAATTTTCACAATCAACATGTGTGGGCTGACGAGATACCTCACGCAATTGTGCAATCACGTCATCAACACAGATTTTCTGTGAACGTTTGGGCAGGCATTGTTGGTGATGTCTTGATTGGGCCCCATGTTCTTCCACCTACGCTCAATTGAGCACGTTATCGTGATTTCAAACGGGATACTCTACCTGTGCTGCTAGAACATGTGCCTTTACAAGTACGACACAACATGTGGTTCATGCACGATGGAGCTCCTGCACATTTCAGTCGAAGTGTTCGTACGCTTCTCAACAACAGATTCGGTGACCGATGGATTGGTAGAGGTGGACCAATTCCATGGCCTCCACGCTCTCCTGACCTCAACCCTCTTGACTTTCATTTATGCGGACATTTGAAAGCTCTTGTCTACGCAACCCCGATACCAAATGTAGAGACTCTTCGTGCTCGTATTGTAGACGGCTCTGATACAATAAGCCATTCTCCAGGGCTGCATCAGCGCATCAGGGATTTCATGCGACGGAGAGTGGATGCATGTATTTTGAACATATCCTGTAACGAAGTGTTTGAAGTCACGCTGGTACGTTCTGTTGTTGTGCGTTTCCATTCCATGATTAACGTGATTTGAAGAGAAGTCATAAAATGAGCTGTAACATGGAAAGTAAGCGTTTCCGGACACATGGCCACATAACATATTTTCTTTCTTTGTGTGTGAGAAATGTTTCCTGATAGTATGGCAGTACCTTTTTGTAACACCTTGTACAGGCTGTGATTTTCTAGTCGTGGTCATTTCGTGCCTTACGAATTTTAACAGAGAGCCTTGCCGTGATGCTCAACGCCTATTTTGTGGCGTATGCCACTGGTGTTTGAAAAACACTTCCATAACGCTCTGACTTTTAGTAAACATACGCTTAACAAAATTCGCACTCTTCATTGCATCTCTTTAACCTAGCTGATATTTTCCCCGACCGATTTCTTATATTACTGAAAAATTAAATACTGTATTTAATTTGATCCAAACAATCAACATAAATCGGCGAAAGTGCTTACGAATAGCTACAAACGAGTTAAATAAACAAAAAAATAGTTATTCTATTTCAGTAGAGTAAACCATTCAAATGTACAAGATAATCTCACGTGCTTTAAAGTTTTTCTTTAAATTCCCCTTAAGTTTTACTATTAATACGGATTCCGCAGAAGTATTTGTCTAAATATATCCCACTCCCGACAGCAGAAGTCTTTCAGAATGATGCGCGTCTTTGTTACAGTTTAGAAAAAAACTTTATACGTATACACTACCGGCCATTAAAATTGCTACACAACGAAGATGACGGGCTACAGACACGAAATTTAACCGACAGGAAGAAGATGCTGTCATGTGAAAATGATAAGCTTTTCAGAGCATTCACACAAGGTTGGCGCCCGTTGCGACACCTACAACGTGCTGACATGAGGAAAGTTTCCAACCGATTTCTCATACACAAACAACAGTTGACCGGCGTTGCCTGGTGAAATGTTGTTGTGATGCCTCGTGTAAGGAGGAGAATTGCGTACCATCATGTTTCCGACTTCGATAAAGGTCGGATTGTAGCCTATCGCGATTGCGGTTTATCGTATCGCGACATTGCTGCTCGCGTTGCTCGAGATCCAATGACTGTTAGCAGAGTATGGAATCGGTGGGTTCAGGAGGGTAATACGGAACGCCGTGCTGGATCCCAACGGCCTCGTATCACTAACAGGCGAGATGACAGGCACCTTATCCGCGTGGCTGTAACGGATCGTGCAGCCACGTCTCGATCTCTGAGTCAACAGATGGGGACGTTTGCAAGACAACAACCATCTGCACGAACAGTTCGACGACGTTTGCAGCAGCATGGACTATCAGCTCGGAGACCAAGGCTGTGGTTACCCTTGACGCTACATCACAGACAGGAGCGCCTGCGATGGTGTACTCAACGACAAACCTGGAGGCACGAACGGAAAAACGTAATTTTTTCGTATGAATCCAGGTTCTGTTTACAGCATCATGATGGTCGCATCCGAGTTTGGCGATATCGCGGTGAACGCACATTAGAAGCGTGTATTCGTCATCGACATACTGGCGTATCACGCAGCGTGATGGTATGGGGTGCCATTGGTTACATGTCTCGGTCACTTCTTGTGCGCATTGAGAGCACTTTGAACAGTGGACGTTACATTTCAAATGTGTTACGACCCGTGGCTTTACCCTTCATTCGATCCATGCGAAACCCTACGTTTCAGCAGGATAATGTACGAAAGCATGTTGCAGGTCCTGTACGGGTCTTTCTGAATACAGAAAATGTTCGATTGCTGCCCTGGCCAGCACATTCTTCAGATCTATCACCAACTGAAAACATCTGGTCAATGGTGGCCGAGCAACTGGCTCGTCACAATACGCCAGTCACTATTCTTGATGAACTGTGGTATCGTGTTGAAGCTGCATGGACAGCTGTACCTGTACACGCCATCCAAGCTCTGTTTGACTCAACGCCCAGTCTTATCAAGGCCGTTATTACGGCTAGAGGTGGTTGTTCTGGGTACTGATATCTCAGGATCTATGCACCCAAATTGCGTGAGAATGTAATCACATGTCAGTTGTAGTATAATATATTTGTCCAATGAATACCCGTTTATCATCTGCATTTGTTCTTGGTGTAGCAGTTTTAATGGCCAGTAGTGTACCTCGTTCAAACTTTACTGCGAGAAATTTACTTCTAATATCGTTCTTACTTTCTACACATTTTAATACTGGGACACGAAAACCCATATAAAAAACCGAAGCATCTTCTTACATCCAGTGTTTCATCACTAAAGTGAATGATCACCCTCTTTTCTATTAATTCAGTTTCGTAATCAATAAAAATTATTTCAGTTTAATGAGTATTGCCAAAGAACATTCACTACTACTCAAATATGAATTCCTGTGCATGTCATCTTTACACATTGCGTATCAGCTTTTGTACTGTCACATGTAATGGTAAATTATTGCTGTCAAGTCAAATTCTGTTTCTGGAACAACCCCGGTTTCAAACACAATAGGATTTCCGCTGTGTAAAGTTTTGCTGCCCTATGCCATACAACTTGCTTCTTTAAGGAATGCGTAAAATCTGAAGTTCTAGTTTTCGTTTTCGGGGAGAGTCGTCGGGACCGGATCTAATCCGCCAGGCAGGTCAACGACGATGGTGGGTGGCTAGCCTGTATTAGAGTTTTAGACTGTTTCCCACATGCCACTAGGTGAATACTTGGCTGCTACCTGCATCCCGCCTCAGTTACTCGACTCGCAAATATTTCGAAAACTTTCTCACACTATCTCGCGGATAAAACTAGAGGCAACCAGATGGAGTACAGATTTAATCTCCGTCCCTGGAGGGGGAGGGGCGTTGGGAAGAGGAGGAAGAAAAAGGTTTCTCAGAGGAAGGCTAGATCAACCTGCCAGCCTATAGCAGAAAAAAATGGTCTTTTGTTTTCATTTTGTATGAATGATTATCGATAGCCGGTAGATAACATCTTCTTATCAGTTCTCAGGTGAATAATTTTTAGTGCTCCCAGTGCTGAATAAGTATCGTCTATTAAGGAAACGATGAAGGAAGCTACGTCGGCTTGTTTCGATTTTTTGGAAGTACCAAAGCAATACCCTGTCAACGGCCCAGTAGTCTATACGAAAGAGTGATGAGCATTACGGCACCATAAATCGATCGAGTGTTTAATGATTCACTTACTTCGTTGATGTATTTATTTCCTTTTGTTATCAGCCTGGCATGTTGTACTTTTATGGCTCGTGATTGATACTCCTGACTGTTTCCGTGATTAGTCGGCAGAGAGTTACGTTCAGAGAAATTCAGGAATACAGAAATACAAGTCATTGAGAAATAAAACAAATAGGAAGTGCAGGGAAGCTCAGACAAAACGGCTGCATGAAACGTAAAGAAATGGAAACAAAAATGATTGTCAAACGAACTGACACAGCATACAGAAAATATAAAACAAACTTAGGTGAAATCAAAAGCAAGGGTGGTAAAATTAAGAGTGCAATGGGACGTCCACTGCCAAATGTAGAGGTGAGAGCGGGTAGGTGGGATGAGAACAATGAAGTCCTCTATGAGGGGAAGATTTTTCTGATAGAAGAGGACACAGGAGCCGATATAGAAGAAATAGGGGATTACATTTCAAAAGAACTTTGGAAGACTTAAAATCAAATAAGGCAATAAAGATAGATAACATTCCATCATAATTTCTAAAATCATTGCAGGAATTGGCAACAAAAAGACTGTTAACGTTGGCGATATATCATCTGTCTTTCGGGAAAAAATAACATACACAATTTCAAAGATTGAGTGAGCTGGCAAGTGCGTAAATTATCCCACAGTCATGTTAACAGCTAACGCATCCAAGTTACTGATAAGAGCCGGCTGCTGTGGCCAAGCGGTTCTAGACGCTTCAGTCCGGAATCGCGCGGCTGCTACGGTCGCAGGTTCGAATCCTGCCTCGGGCATGAATGTGTGTGATGTCCTTAGCTTAGTTAGGTTTACGTAGTTCTAAGATCTAGGGGACTGATGATCTCAGATGTTAAGTCCCACAGTGCTCTGAGTCATTTGACCCATTTTTTTTTTCTAATAAGAATAATGTTCAGGAGAACGTAAAATAAAATTGAGGATTTGTTAGATGAGGGTCAGATTGGCTTTAAGAAAGGTAAATACACCAGACACGCATTTATAACGTTGCAGCTGGTAATCTAACCAAGAATAAAGAAAAATCAAGACATTCATAGGATTTCTTAACCTAGAAGTTCGAAATGCTGAGGAAAGTATGAACAAGAGCCAAGAGGAAATAATATGAGCGTAATACCAAGAACGAAGCACTCGGATTAAAAAGGGTGGAAATAAAATTCATGGTGAAAGGATAATAACGATAAGATTCGCTGATGACATTGCTATCCTCAGTGGAAGTGAAGAATAACCGCAGGATCTGCTAAATGGAATGGACAGAGTAATGAGTACATAATGTGGGTTGTGAGTCAATTGAAGAGAGACGAAAGTAATGAGAAGTAGCAGGTATGAGAATAGTGAATACCAAGATTAGGACTGTTTGATCAAGAAGTAGATGAAGTTAAGGAATCCTTTTACTTCGGCAGCAAAATAGCCAGTGACGGACGGAACAATGATGATATCAAAAGCAGACTATCACTTCCAAAAACGGCATTCCTGGAAAAGAAAAGTTTAATAGTTACAAATGTAGGCCTGAATTTGAGGTATAAATTGCTGAGAATGTACGGTTGGAACACAGCATTATATGGTAGTGTAACATGGACTGTGGGGAAAGCGGAGAAGCAGAACAGCGACGAATTTCTAATATCGTGCTACAGAATAATGTTGAAAATTATGAGTGATAACGCAAGGAATGAAGACGCTCTGCACAAAATCAGAGAGAAAAGGAACGTATGTAAAACACTGACACAAAGGAAAAGATGGTATAACATCTATTAAGGCGTCAGGGAATGGCTTCCATGGTACTAGAAAGAGCTGTAGAGGGTGAAATCTTCGGAGAAGACAGAGACTGGAATAGATCCGGCAAATAATTGAAGACCTAGGATACAAGTTCTGCTCTGAGATGAAGACGTTGGCACAGGAGACAAATTTGCTGTGGTTATCATCAAACCATTTGTGTTGTAGTCTGTAACAAGGCAACTATCTATCCCTTCAAAACTTCCACCGTTTCATTCAGAGTCGAGGCTCGTCTGCCTGGAATTTGAGTGAACTCTCTCTGCCTTCCTACCAGGAAAAAAGAGAAGTGGACACATAAGACGACGAAAAGAATGAAATTAAACTACACTTTTCACCGTGGCATAGCCCATCGAGATTCTATGTACTGCCGTGCTTCATGACCATCCCTTCCACAATTACTACAGCTAGCTGACACATCTTGAACACACGGGCATTATGCCCTGATAAATTACACTACGGACACCTCACTGGCTGCTAGTAAACTTCCCTAGTGCTCCTACGGAACTCAGGCCTAGGTTCATGTGGTCTCGCAGATGACCCGTTTAACGTACTGTGAAGGTTCCTACCTCTTTACAAGGCTGTAAGAAAACACAGAGCAGGAAAAGAAACAAATGTAAATCACTCACCACACCCCAATGTTACGAACTTCAGTCCCAGACTTGTACAGTCGTCTGAACAATGTCGGGCGGGAAGCGGTCGTACGGATCTAGCTACACCAAAGAACGCTAAGAAAACATCTTTGACAATAATACATTTATCAGGCAATCTTCTAAAGCGTCACGCCACAGACGAGCCGGCAGAGAAGCGGCCTCGACAGTAGCGGAAGGGCGATATGCACTCAACCTGTAGGTTTGCCAGTGCAGGAAAGCATCTGATGGTGGCTGTTACATCATGGAACGGCCGTTGACCTGTGGACGTCGGTGGCCTCCAGCTCTACGCATCGATCTCCAAAGTGCTCTCATTGACCTCAAAGATTTTCACTCAGGAGTGACTCCTCCAGATCCACCTGAAGTACTTGCTGGGTCGCTGAGGTCGGCTCTCAGGCCCCGAGTGGCCCACCTTCTCGATGGACAGCATCCAGATCAGGCAGGTCAAGTCGCCAGTAGATCTACAGGATGATAGCGGTCTCCGCACCCTATCAGTATTGCCTCGGAAGTTGGCAGAGCATCCGACAGCAGCAGCGTCCTTCCAGCTGGACTTAGGGTTCCAGAGACGGTCCAAGACAGCTAGACGTCCCGAGGATCTGCCCCTGTACCCTATCATCTCACTGTATTGCTGCAAACTAATACGAGGGCTGAAACTACGCAATGGGCAGTAAGCAATCATCGCTCTGCAATCAGACATTTGTTAAGAATGGTTGCATAATTAATTAACGCTTTCAGTGCGCTCTGATGCGATGTGTATCCCCATAACACCATGTGTCCTGGTTTTCCCCCATGTCAGCTCTCCTAGTGACTTCAGACTTCAGCAGTTTCATCTTTCAGAGGCTCTTTTCTGCTGATTTGGCACCTGGATACTTAGCATTGCTAACGATACTCTGCTTTGTGACTAGTAAGACGGTATCTCTCGGCTTCCATAATGTCATTAAGCTTTGCTTGCAGACATGGGCGCTCGGTGGTTTCCCTGTGCTGCGGGACCTTCCACGTTCGGCGCAACTCGCTCAACATTTCCTCCTACATGGAAATGTGCTGGTCATCAACACAGGCGATACGGCTTCCGGGAAATGGATGCATATTTAGTGTCCGTCGGGGATACTATCCTGAGGCGTATCTGGTCACTCTGATTCTAGTACAAAGTGTAAAGGAATCATATTTCACTCGTGTTGACTCCTTCAACTGACATTTTCTACTGTTTACATGAATTTTGTTAGCACTGTTTACTTTTAATGTAGTCGTTTAATTTGTGTCATATGAATTCAGGCTTCCTACCAATGCACCTCGAGGAGCTCTCTGGGTGCACGCTATGAGAAAGAAGGCTCCAAAACCTACCTAAAGTAGTAAAATAGGTTCTCAACATTTTCGGGAATTGAACATAGACCGAACATCAGTTCTGTCCATCATATATAGGGAAATGTTGGATTGTAAATGCCGCCTCTTCACATTAGATACTTCTCCTCTTCATTATTCGATACGCGTAACAAGAAGAAAGTTACATTAACGAGGCCAAATGCATTGCATTACTGCACCAAATATGCATTTAAGACAAAGGGAAGGTCTGAAAAGGTCTTTCTAACAGGGTGTTATTCCCGAATGTGCTCTAACATTTGACGTACAGCTTTAAGTCTGTATCGCCACTCCCCATATTATGCCTTTATGCGAGCGCCAGTTACGACTTCAGAGAAAGAAATTTAGCTTTTCTCGCCCTATTCCATTTCAAAAGAGACGAACCTTCAAACCATTAAGTATATGAAGTGGTAGCGTACACGTAGCAGCGTACGTAACGACGTTACTTTCGCTACCTGGATAAGTGATTACAGCACTCATTGAAATTAGTAAGCAGTTAGGTATGTCTCTACATACATCTTCTAAAAAGTAAACCAAACCATATAAAAGAAAGTAACCGTGATCATTTTTTCGATAGATTTTGTCTACCAACTTACCTTTCTATTACTCCTACCATCGGCGTCGTGACTTTTAAAAGTAGTTATTTTTGCAGAATGGCAGATGAGAACACTCATTCACAGCTACGCCGCACATATTTGTCCGAGGAGATGCTGCGCATTCGTGACGTGAACCATTTACATACGTAACAGCTTCCACCGCTACACATGCGGCAGCGAATAAAAATACAATTCCCACGATACGGTGGAATATGTTACGGAACAAATTCAGCCTAAATAATCGCCTGCATTAGGTCCCACTTCAGCAGGGAACGTGCTCTATTACGCGGCGGCCAATGGTAACGGCAGAAAGAACGCATTCGCTCCCGCTCATCCCATCGCGCATGCGCAGCAAGCGTTCGGCCTCGCCGGTGTAGTCTGGGCCACCGCGGCGGACAACGCTTTTTTAAACGCCGCCGGTACACCCCCTTCCGTCCGCCCCTGCTCCTGTTAATGAGGGTTTATCGCTTTTCGTTTAGCCAGCGCCGGCGTCGGGTGTCCTTAACACTCGTTAGGAGCAGCAACCGGGGGGAGTAGAGAGTGGCGCGGACCCCTGTTGCTTCCTTTGTGGGGCCCGCAATGCGCGGCTGCTGCCATTACATCGGCTACGCCCACACTTGCCGGCAGCCCCGCGCACCTCTTTCGCTCCGGTTGCCGCCCGCAGGCCGTCTTTGTTGTAACACGTATCCCTGCCATTTGCGATACGGTGCGCGACGAGCTCAGCGAAAGAGGAGACGCGCGATCCGGCTCCTTTTGTCGGCGAACGCAGGACCGAGCGTGTGCGAGACCACGCGTCCGCTCTCTCACTCTCTCTCCCTCCCTTACTTCTCCGGCTCTCTCCTTTTTCTACCTTGCTGTTTCTCGCGCTCCCCCCCTCCTCCCCACTCCCCCTATCCCATTGCTTTTCCTGCAGCAATCCTTTTGTCGTCGTTCACTACTCGTCACCCACACGGGGCGAATTTATGAAGCGCGCGGAACGCAGTGAGGCGAGAGAGAGAGAATGCGAGTGAAAGAGAGAGAGAGAGAAAAAGAGAGAGAGAGAGAGAGAGAGAGATAACAAGCTAGTCGGGCTGAGCAGAACTGAACCGAGTGCAGCTGCTTGTGCGCCGCCGACAGATTTCCGTCGGCTGGCGCAGAAATCTCATTCGCAGATTTACCAGGTATTCTGGCGCACTCTCGAGGTGTTTTCGCACGCAAGGTTCTGAGTACGAACGTCCCTGTAAGTAATGTCTCGATGGTGACACGCTTCAGAACGGCGTGTTCCACCGTGGGCGTTTCGAGAGGAGGATATCAGTACGTCCGACTCACACTCCATAGGACACCGTATTTCTCTCTATATATTAATATCGGCTCAGAGAACTCCCGGTCTTCTGGTAAATGGGGTCAGGAACACATGAGAAAGATCAATACCGAAAGCAGCGAAAGACTCACTCTTTCGGTCTTCCGGCGGTCAGCATGCTTTCCTTCTCCTTACGTTTTATACCCTTTTGTATACCTCTACATACTGGAAATTTAATTGGAATATACTGCATTTCTTCTGTTTTACTTTTGTTGATGTTCATCTCTCAATCTCTTTTCGAGATACTTTTCATCCTTTCCAACTGTCGTTTCCAAAACGTTGCCGCCTCTGCTATGAAGAAAACGTCATCAGTAAACCTTAAACCCAGCTACACCAACGCATTTTCCATAGAGCGCATTACCGAGTGGGGAGGGGGAGGGGAGTACTTTATGCTCACCCTAAAAAAATTTAAAAAAAGGAACATTCCTTAATTTATGTCGACTTACACTAACAACATACTTACTAAAGAAGGACCGACGTGTTAGAATGGTCCGTAACCACACCCTTAGTATTATCAACACATTTTCAATATAGTGTACTAGCAAGCGTTATAGCTGCCAGAAAGGCAGATTCCGTACACTATAGTTGACTTCTGCTACAACATATTTTTAAAAGGCAAAATAAGACACACTTTCGTTGACTTTTACTTAAACATAATTTTTAAAGAGATTTTGATGTGTAAATAAGGTCCTGAATCTGTAAATATTGAAAAGTGGGAAGTGACATCTACTACTGAGACTTAAATAATTCGGTTTAGTGTAACTGAAAATTTTAAAATATTTATGGCAACAGGTAAAAGTATTTATTAAAAACAATAAACACGTTTTTCAAAACTTTAAAATGTAAAGTAACTGATTAGATTACAATATTTCCAAAAAACTGGCATAAAGTATCTCCAGAAATTAAGAAAAACTGTCTTCAGTTGCAAGGTGAAATTTTATTAGTTTACATAGGTTTCGATGCCAAAAACGGTATCTTCTTCAGAACAATAATTGAATTATTTTGAGGGCCAAACGGCCATGTCACAGAATAAAATTAAAACAGAATCAAGACGCATAGTCATAAGATTATGTCTGTCAAAAGTAAAAACTTTAAGGCAAACGTAGACGGAGCTACGCCGGCGAGGAATAAGAGTCACACGTAAGCAACAAGTAAACTTTGCCAGGAATGAGAGTCACACGTAAGCAACAAGTAAACTTATTCCTGCTGGCGTAGCTCCGTCTACGTTTGTCTTAATGTTTTTAGTTTTGACAGACATAATCTTATGACTATGCGTCTTTATTCTGTTGTAATTTTAGTCTGTGACATGGCCAACGTTTGGCGCTCAAAATAATATTTCTTCTGAAGAAGATACCATTATTGGTATCGAAACCTAGGTTAACTAATAAAATTTCACCTTGCAACTGAAGGCTGATTTTCTTAATTTCTGAACAATTCACAGCTGCTGAAAAGCTGCACTACGTTAAAGATTTGTAAAGTATCGCCACCCGTCGCTTGTTATTGTTAGAGTTAAGGTTCCTCTTTCTTCTGCATGAACTATGTTTCCTTTTCCAAAATTTGTCCTTCGTTTCCTTTTCTGATTTGTCACTGCGCAAACTGAATTTCAGACGACAAGATACAACTCTGTCTCATTCTTTTTTCAGTTACGACTGTCTTTCCATGCCTTTCGACTCTTATAATTGTAGTCTGGTTTCTGTTTGTAAAGCAGTCATCAACCCTAAGATTGTTTTGAGTACCACAATGCTTTACTAGACATGGTCCTCTTGGAGGTGTAATGCCGCTACCTTCCTTCGACGTTTGAACCTACAGTTTAATGCGGATACTGAACCACGGTGCAACTAGGCATTCATCACATTAACAAACATTATCGGAGGCGAAAGCAGTGATAAGTGACACATAAAAATTCTAGGATTGATTGGGGATCGCTCCTGAGGCCTTTTGACTTGTTAACTGTCATTTTACCACTTTTTTGTTTATATTTCTTATATTCTATTTATTTTCTTATTTTTTGTTGGCCTCCCATATCCCCTTATAAATCCTTCCTCCCTCTTTCCATTCAATACATTCGTTGACGAGCTTCTTTGCAATGATATAAAGCGCTTAGAGCACACTTCTTTTACTTGGCGGAATCCTGAAAATCTGGCATTATACGTGAACGATATTCTCCAATCTTCTTAAATAAAATATTATTCTCTACTGTAGAAAGAAAAATTAAGCTGAATTTTATATTTCCTCTCGAAGACATTGCACAAACATGTACTGTTTCTGAAGATGTGATAAAGAAGAGCATGCCCTCTCGGGGCAAAAGAAATAAACTATATGTTAATGGCAGTATGGCATCGCCTCCATTCTCCTCCATAAAGTGAAACAAAATTGTGTTCAAACAAAACCGCAAATTTGAGAGATCGCGAGCACTTAGAGTCTACAAATGCTATACATGTACTGTAGGTTTCCCTTTCTTCATCCTCCCATCTAGGAGAAGCCGTAGGGTCAGCATTGCCTCACATATTGCTACACCTCTTCGGAACCAAAACTTTAGCAGTTTTTCTTTCTGTTGTAAGTAATTCGTCTCAATATTTTACAGCCATGACTTACTGAACAGATGGTTCACTAGTATTAGCTCTTCTCGGCACCATCCTTCGTTAGAAAGGAATTATTGCCTTCTTCCTTAAGTCCGAGGTTATTTCCCCTATGTCGCACATCTTCTACAGAAGGTGAAATACTTTAGTCATTGAGTCATTGCTGGTTCTACCAAGGATCTCAGTAATTATGATGGAATGTAATCTACTCCAGGGAACTTGTTTCGACTCATCTCTCAGGCAAATCGTTTTCACTGTTTCGTATCTTTCATCTCATCTGCATCTACTTCTTCTCCCCTTTCTAAATTACTGCCTTCAACTCTTTCTCGCTTTCGTAGACCATCTGTTTACTCCTTCCACCTTTCAGCCTTCCCTACATTTATAAAAGCTGTCTGGCCGTCTGTGCATTTCTTCAAAGCTCACTCTAATTTTCCTGTACGCTGCTTCTGTTTTTCTCCTAAATGTGCATACGACTACAGCATTGGATTTATCCTCTAGCCATTTTGCACTTTTTGGCAATCTCGTTTGTTAGACGTCTGTATTACCTTTCGCCTGATGCATATACTTTCGTCAGTTAAATTCAGTGTATCTTGTGTTATCCACGGATTCCTATTATGTCTTGTCCTTTTATTTGTATGATTCTCGGCCGCCTTTCCTATTTAAACTCTCAAACCTACACTCAGTATTCAATTGTATTCTTTCACCCTGTTTCAGTCCAACGTTGTACCCCTTCAAAATATTCAACAATTCTGGTTCTTTTTAATCATCTAGATCCCATTTGCTGCTTTATTTGTAGTTTCTTCAGTTTCAGTCTGAAGTTCACAACCAATAAGCAATGGCCAGGGAAAAGATCTGCCCCTGGAAGCGTCTTATACGTTAAAATCTGATATACAAATTTGCGTCCTACATTATACAATCAGTCTTAAAGCCTTCCACTATTCCCAGGTTTCTTCCTCAAACATAGTCCTCTTTCTCTATTCTTAAGTCAGTGTTAGCGACGATTAAGTTACGCTCTGCTCAATCTCCACCCAGACGTGTCCCTCTGTCATTCCTTTCCCCCATTTAGTTTTCTCCTATTGTTTTTAGTTTCTTCTCCTTTCCTACTACGGTATTCTAATCAGTCATCACAATTAAATTTTATTAACCTTTAGCTATGTTTACCTCTTCATATATTCTTCCAATCTGTTCAACATCTGCGGAATTAGGTGGCGTATTAACTTCTGATACTGTGGCAGTAGTAGGTTCCGCGTTTACCTTGGCTATGACAATGCGTTCCCTATGTTGTTGTTGGGCGCATGCTTGAGAAAGTCCTAAACTTGTAATCATCCTAACTGGTCAGTAAAACGACATCACTTGCTTCGAAGAACTTCACTAATGAACAATTTCGGTTATCTTGCCGAGTGGTAAAGGTTAATTGTAGTTTACTTTTGACCGTGCTTGGGTATGTTCAAGGTTCATTTTCTGGAACGAAAGTGTATACAGATTTTATACTTCCTTGGGCCAATTTTTTGAAGCGTTACCCTACACCAGTTGACATTACCTATTTTCAATCTTCACTCAATTTCTGTGAGCACCATGGGGAATAGATCTTTTGTACAGCTAATAATGATGGAAAATCTGATGCACTGCTGTTCTCGGTATGCCTAAGAATGCCTCTAACTCTATGTCACACGCCGATCTGCTTCAATCATGTTGCGCACAGTAACGGCGTTATCCGGGACAACAACTGATATCAGTTTACATTCCCGAAGTTCTTCGATGACGGCAGCACAACCATGACGAAAGTCTGCATACAGCCAGTTGTCAGTACTTTCTATAGGTGAATGACTGCCAAAGACTGCACAAAACTTGATGTATAGTTGTTAAGTTTTACCTTTACGAAAATCGAAAAAACTTTCCGGTGAAAACATGAATGTGAAATTTCATTGTTTCGTGTAAACATTCACTGTGAAGTAACTGAAGGCCGGGTTCTCAACTGAAATCGTCTCTAAAATAACTAATGACAAATTTTAAATACTGGTGACGTCGCAAATCCGTAGCGCCATCTATTGGTGTTTGTAAAAACTTGAAATATGGACCACGAATCGTTCGGGTTTCGTATTATGCTTCGAGCAATAAAATCAAGTGAAAAAATGCTACAGCTACTTCGTATTTGACTGAAACAAGTGGCCGGCCGCAGTGACCGAGCGATTCTAGGCGCTTCAGTCGAGAACCGCGCGACTGCTACGGTCGCAGGTTCGAATCCTGCCTTGGGCATGGATGTGTGAGATGTCCTTAATGTTAGTTAGGTTTAAGTAGTTCTAAGTTCTTGGGGACTGATGACCTCAGATGTTAAGTCCCATAGTGCTCAGAGCCATTTGAATCAATTTTGAACTCAAACAAGTCGTTGGCAGAAGAAGTAGTTACGATCTTCCGATAAATGTTACACAGGGTTTTACATTAAGGAAATTTACTGTCAACACACCGTGTGTCGTCGTGCTACTGCATACGACGTCAGTTCGACACATCCATGCCAGTGCCTACAGAAACGAGGGCGGACGCATCAAACCGACCACGAGGAGACGTTCTGGCTACCTTTTCCCGTCAAGTATCTGAAAATTCCGTCCGGAAGCGCCTTCATAAAGGAGATTACCAAGATGAAATTGGAAGCGTGCTTAACATTCACACCCCAAAAGAAATAATGTACACTTGGCCCTATCATACTTTGCTGGGACGAAAAGCACATGGCCAGTGCTCCATTAACTGCTGCTAAGGCGTATATTCGGCCGTATGGAGCTCCTATGTTTCTGTTTCGATCCGCAGTAGGTCGTATTTCTATTCTTAGCAGTCGTACAAATGAAACTTCCTGGCAGATTAAAACTGTGCGCCCGACCGAGAAGGGTTTGGAAGGTAGGAGACGAGATACTGGCAGAAGTAAAGCTGTGAGGACCGCAGGTCAGTTGTGCTTCAGTAGCTCAGATGGTTGACGTTCACACAAGTGATTATGCGGCTCCTTCGTGGAGCAACGTCCAGACTTCTCGTCAACGGCAGACTTACAGAACCTATACGGATTGCACGCTCAGTTCGGCAGGGTTGTCCTCTGTCGACGGTGCTTTATGCCATTGCGATGGAACCACTCATTTGCGGATTACGGCGACGTTTGACAGGTATTCCACTCCGGGATCATATTTTCCTCTGCCGAGCTTACGCGGACGACTTGGCCCTCGTCGTCCGTTCAGCGGCCGACGAACAAGCCTTGATGCAGTGGATTACCCGTTACAGTGCAGGGGCAGGGAGCGCTATGAACGTGGCAAAATCATGCGCCATGAAGATCGGCCGCGGCCTTCCCGCAGACAGCGTAGTCCCATTGCAACTGGTCGACACCCTTCGTTGTCTCGGATTAGTGTACACGCGAGACATTCGCCGCACCTCGGCGATCAATTTTCGGGCGCTACTGCAACGCATTCGGACCAACATACAAAATCACATACTCCGCCCGCTGAATATGTGCCAGAGAGTCACCTTCGTCGATACCCATCTGGTAGCCCGGATACCCCATATAGCGCAGTTTCTGCCCATCACTGCGACAATGGTGGCCAGATTACAGGCGGATTTCGGCTATTTTATTTCTTCTGGACACATCTTCAAAGTCCAGTATGAATCTCTCACCTTACCGAAGCGAGACGGTGGCCTCGATCTCATTAATGTGAGAGCCAGGACTACGGCACTTTACACCAATACTATTCTCCGGTTGTGGAAAAGCCAAAATGCTAGTTTTACTGGACTGTTGACCATCGAGCTCGTACCTATTTCGAGACGCCCACCGACGTCTTTGGCACACATCCCACCTCCGATGTCACATATCGGCCGTTTCTTTTTGGAGTACAGCTACATATGCCCCGAGCTCCTCAAGACCAGGAAGACGACCACCCGCGACATCTATTGCCTTCTCCGAACGTATCCACCCCGCAACCCCGGCTGAGGTATTTTTGTTATCCTGAAAGGATCCTCCTATTTTAATTACCACTTCTTATTCAGTCGTTCTATAGCCGATGACATCGGATGAGATCTTAGAATAATATTATCTTCTACTCAGTATTTAATAGATTTTGTTATGTGCTTATCATAATATGCTTTTCTTAAATGAGCGTGGTGCTGGATAGCGACACGTACATGATTATGAAGTGTCGTTTTATTTACGGTATGATTTCATTTAATTTAGGTAAATCTTCATTCCATTGGTTAGACTGACAACACCCAAGGAAAGCATCATAAGGAGGAAATCCCGTGGATGAGTGTGGTAAATGATTATATATGTTTTCAAATTTTTGTAAATACTCAACCCAACAATAGTTTCGGTGAGAAATATACGTCCTCATAAATCGACTTAATTCACGAAATAACCGTACAATAGAGCTACTCTTTGGGTTAAACCTGGGAATCTGGATGTGCCCAATACCCTCCCCGCGTAGACACTACTTCCAATCCCTACACGAGAAATAGGAGGCATTGTCTGTTAGTAAGGTTTTTGGTTTTCCTACTTGGACCTCGTACTGTTCTTTCAAGATTCTAACCATGGGTTTCACTCTCACAGATCTCAGTGGGTACATCTTTACTAGCTTAGTAAATAAATCATAAAATGTAACCATGCATTTAAAGTTACCTTTGGATGTTGGTAAAGGACCCATTACATCACATGACACTAGGTTACAAACATTCTGTACTATTATGGGTCGAAGCTCGGTTTTAGTCGAATAATTGATAGGTTTCGTTTTCTGGCAAATCATACAAGGTCTCAATACTTTCTGCGCAATACGTTTCAGGTTGGGATAATAGTGATAAGCTGCTATTAACACATTTACCAGTACTGGCATGATCCTATGATAAAAGTTTATGCCAAAGAAGCTTAATCACATATGCTGAAGGAATACAAAATTTCCATTGACGAGATAAATCCTAATTTTATAAAATAAAACCTTATTATGTAGGCACAGTTTGTTATTTTTAAGACTTTCTTTATCGTCATAAAGCGACCGTCTAATTAATCTCCATTTAGAATCTTGCTCTTATAGATCAACAATATTTTACACATGAATTTCAAATCCTTTTCATACAAATTATGTTGAATCAACATGACACGAAAGTTATCGGTTTTATCCGCTACTGCAACCAATCCTGCGACGCTACGCGGTAGTCTAGACGGTACGTCTGCTGTCACATTGTCTCTGCCACGAATGTGTCTTATCCCTAATTAATATTCCTGCAATAGCAAGGCCCACCGAGTTAATCGTGTGTGCAGGAAGTTTCATATCAGCGCACACTCCGCTGCAGAGTGAAAATCTCATTCAGTCGTACATATATTAATCTCTATCTCTGATCTGGATGAGTATTGCGCTCTAGCTTTCATTTTAAATTCAAATATAACTGACTGGGTGATCTGTCCATCCCTGATAAAATGCTATGTTTTTCTTTTGTGAATGTTTACGCTCTGACACTGTGTTTACGCACAGTCCTTTGTGACTGTGACACAAATGTGACGTCAAATTAATCTCTAATGGCAACGGAATTGAGAATGAGTGAGTCTTACTCAAATCACCAATCGATCATATCTATTTACGATGCCTATGTACTCATTCCGTTGCCTTTCTTTTATTAATGTACCCGACCTGTAGAAGTAGAGACAGAAAAAGACACTAGAGGCGCTCAGTAAGTAACACAACACATTTTTACTGTGTCAATTTCGGCTGAAATAATGGAATTTTTTGTGAGAATTCGTGGAATATTCCCGCTCCAGCCCCTATAATTTCATGAAGTTCCGATAGGTGGCGGTGCTCCTGCTATACGCAGCCTCCAAAATGGGGTCTGTAGCGGAGCCGCGATGCAAGCAGAGAGCTGTCATTGAACGTCTTTCGGGGGATTCTTTCATGGGAATTTCATATATTCTTAGCGGCTTGTAGAATGTTTACGGAGACCTGGTACAAACCAAAGCACGTTGATTCGTTGGTCGAGGGGTCTGTCATCACTGTAACAATGTCCCGCAGACCATTCCGATCTCCCGCGTGCAGGCGGGCCTCACACAATTGTTACTCCTGCAATGTTGGAACGTGCGCACATTCTCATTCTAGGCTGTCAACTGATCACAATCGAACACCGCGCTGCACGGCTGGGCGTCTCTGTTGATAGTGATGATACAGTCGTCCGCTAGTTAGGGAATTCAAAGGTGTATGTATCCGCCGGGTGCCTCGCAGCACACAAGACCATAATAAACAACGAAGGACCATCTTTGCAGAACTGCTTGCACGTTACGAGGCTTATCGTGACAGTTTTTTGTCGAACATCGTGTCAGGTGAAGTAACATGGGTTCATCACTTCGAACCGACAACATAGAGGTAACCAGTGGAGTGGCGCTACACCACCGCTCCTCCGAAGAAAATGTTCAAAGCCGCACCCTAAGCTGGTAAAGTCATGGAGACTGTCTTTTGAGAATCTGAAGGGCTTTTTCTCTTTGATGTCCTCCCTCATGGTGCAACGATCTACTTTGAAGTGTATTGTGACTTCGTCCGTCGCCACAAAAATGCAAATGAACTTCTCACTTCTCCATGGCAACACAAGGCCTCACTTAAGAGGAGCTCACAAAACATAACTGAATTGTTGCTCCTCATCCACGCTATAGCCCGGATGTCGCACCTTCCGACTTCCATCTGTTTGATCCAATGGAAAGTGCACTGCGCGGGAAGCAATACATGGATGATGGGGAGGTTGCTGATGCAGCTGGGCGTTGGATCCGACGTGGACCACTAGAGTGGTACCGTACTGGTATACAGACCCTCCCAGAAAGATAGCGTAAGCTCGTCGGATTGAACGGAGGTTGTGTTGAAAAATATGATTATTTAGCCAAAAGGATAGTGAGTAATGTGATGATTGTACTTTTGAGAACAGTATTTTGACTTTTCTAATGTTTTTCTTCAGGTGCTCCGAAAACAAGAAGTTTCAACTTTCACATCCCGTCAATGCGAGGTTACTAGTCGCTGAACACCATCTCGGACTGTTGGAACGACGGTGAAATAAACAGGCCGTGCCCTTTTAAGAGGAACCATATCGGCGTTTGCTTGAAGTGGTTTATGAAAATCGCTGAACAGAGGGCAGTTACAACCCATGTCCCTCCGAATGCGAGTTCAGCACCTGTTCACTGTGTTACGTGGCTGGGTAGATGCCCAGAAAAGTGTTCTTATGTGTCCTCAGAGTCATTACTTGTTGTCATACCGGATAAAATTCAAAAGTCTTAGGCAGTTGTCTACAACATCGTTTCAGGAGTGAACGTACTGAAAAACCATGTTCTCTTCAAGCCTGGTTGAAACCGGAGGGAACACAAGCGAATAAGAGTCAGTGAACAAGTATGCTCTCTGGGGCAAACGGCAGCCGAGAGCTAGTGGACACCAATCGGTCAGGTTCGGTCGGCTTTCAGTGAACCATCAAAGGACGGTAGCGTCTTTTCCGCGTTGACGATAACAGCACAGACAAGTCATCTGCTGTATTACGAGTGAACGTTTGTTTTTGACATGAGTTACATGACCACTGGAGTGGTCTGAAGAAAATGTAATGTTCCTTATAGCACAACGCATATATAAATATCCTTGGGAGAGCCATACCCCAAACACAAAAAAAGTGACTGTAGAAAATTGCCGAAGTACACAGGCGCCCAACTTGGGAAGTGAGAAGTGCCGTAATTTCATTACATGCTTTCATCACGCGGAAACGGAGTGAATACTTACAGACTTTGCATTTACTTATACTGAATATTAATAGCACAATAGAATCCCTTGAAGGTAAAGTATTAGTATGTATTTGTTATGCAGATTAAAATAAAACTATACGAAAACTTGATGTTCCCCGATACTTCGATCAAAGTAGCTGAATTACATCACAGATGCATTAAGGTTATGTATCTTACCATCTAAGTAGCTGTAATTATATCGCAGATACATCATTTTTGTTAGAGGTTCCTGGCGTAATAAAGTATATATAAAAAGTGTTTACCTGTTATCACGAAATCTACCCTATAACAAATTTTGTAGCCGATTTATCAATTATCTTAGGTGACAGGTTGAACATACAATCACGATTAATTATCAACACTTTATTGACATTGTCTTCCTTACACGAGCTGGTTTGGTGCATAACTTCGGCGCGTGTTTCAATACATTCAATAAACACAACAGATAAACTTAACAAAGACTTTGATGATAATTGCTATACTCTACTTCACTATTTACCAAAGTCTGCCAATGCTGTGGTTACATTTTGATTCCGCGACAATAGAAATCATGTGGTTTTGAGCCGAAGAGATCGTCGAACCATATCCGGAGCGCATTTACATCCGGAAAGTGAGTTCCTTCAGAGTTATTCGATAGAGAGGGAAATCTGAGGGCGGAACATCAGATCAATTAGATGGGTGTGGAATTACTTCCCAACCCCGCTTTTGGTCAGCCTTGCAGAAAGGAAGCGGGCGTTTCGTGGAGTCGCATTACTTCATGTAGTCTACCTGGTCGTTGTTCTTGGAGTGTGTCTGCAAGATCTCTCAGCTGTTGACAGTAAATGTCAGCAGTGATGGTTACACCTCACGGGAGCTATTCGTAGTACACCACGCCGTCGCTGTTCAAGCAGATGCGTAACAGTGTCGTTTGTGGATGAGCGCAGGTCGTTATGCATCTTTTCCTTATGTTAGTATAATGACACCACATCTAATCATCATTAATGATACAGGATAGCCGTTGTCGGTGTTGTTCAAGGGCCAGTTGATGAAGAGGAAGCAGAGAAATACATATGGCCACCCGCTGATTTTTGTCATTTTGACTTAGAGCTTGCGGCACCATGACGCCCAATTTTTGAACTCTGCGCACTGCATGCCAATGTCGCACGATGGTGGAATGATTGCACTTCATCACATCTGCCTGTCCTCGAATATACTGATGCGGATCATTGAGGCTTAAAACATTCGAACGATCATCATGAAACCCCGAAGGTCTTCGTGAACGTGGGCAGTCACTGAAACCTGAACCATCCTCCTTAAATCTAGACTGTCACTTTTTGCCGTGCTCTGTGCAGTAGCGTTATCACCATACAGGGCGGACATGTATCGAGCTGCCTCCGCTACTGTCACCCCTATACTGAAAGCAAACAGAAGAATATCTCCGAAATACTATCATATTTAGACTTGACACTCTATTCTCTAGCATCCCCAGCTCCAATCATTATCTCCAAAGTCTGCAATGACAATAAGTAAACTTAAATAGTCACAGTGAAGTACAAATAAAAACTACAATCGATAAGGAAACCCACAGCAACCGGAATACCGACGTGCAACATACAAATGCTACGAACTTATTCACGAAGCTAATACTTTAATAAAATCCTAGAAGTGCTTCAGATACGTCAGAGCACACAGCAGGAACTATGCGAGATATAGAAACTATTAAAATGCGGAACACCTTTAACGTGTTTCAAGTCGCTAATAACCATAGTGTTAAAGCTAGTGTTCCCCAGGCTTATGTTGCTTGTCAGCTATCGGTTGTCTACTTTCGAATTTCCTTCTCAACTGGAAATAAAACTAAGCCAAACATTCAGCCGAGATACGTGCGATATTACGTAGCTGCGCTGAGAAAAATAGGCGCTCCTACTCGATGTTAAGTGGACGACTTCCAAGGGCGTCACATTTGCTTACAAATCCCGACAGCTAGGCCTGCATTGGTCTTTTCCTATACTATTTTGCACGCTTCGTTAAAGTTAACGCGCTCGCTGGGCAAGTTAATTCTGTCTGAGTACCAGAGTTTTGCTTCGTGGATATAACTAGTGCTGTACCGACTTGCGTGTCGGTCGTTATCGCCAGTAGTCAAATCCCATCATCGACGTGGGTGCTTATTCAGCAATGCCAACCAGTCTAGTGGGAGTCCAGCTCAGCACGTGGACGTATGGCCATTCGCCGAAGCACCTTAGACTATTTAGGTCCGTCACAGAAATGTTATGCACAAACTGGAACCCTCGAGTTCACTGAAGAGGCCGATGACGTAGCGACAGCCACTCAAGCCGAGAAAATTGCTGTATTATACTTTTGCGATGTGTCTGATTTTGGAATGAACAGTGAACTCTTTGCAGAGTTACAGCTGAAGCGAGAGATATTTCGGTGAAAACATAAAATACAGTGGTTTGCCTAAGGTAGAACCGACTTGTAAAAATCTACGTGTACGCACACGGGAAGGACAGCGAATATCCTACAATTACTGATACTCAAAAAGACGAATTATCCTAAACGGACGGAAATTGGTAGATGTGATGTACATGTACAAACAAATGAATGATTACAGTTTCAGAGAAATTGGATGATTTATTCAAGAAGAAGAACTACACAAACTGAGTAAGATAATAACGCACAGGTCCATCTCTGGTCCTTATGCAAGCAGCTATTCCGCTAGGCACTGATTGAGAGCGTTGTAGAGCGTCCGTCTGAGATATATCGTGCCCATTCTATCCACTCGGTGCGTTACATCTTCAAAATCCCGAGATGCTAGTAGGACCATCAGTAATGCTCCAAGCCGAAATTATTTGCCATGAAGAGCAGCAAAACGGGGCGCAGAATATCGTCGGCGTACCGCTGTACTTTAAGGCTGCCGCGGATGACATCTAAAACGCCCTACTGCCAAAAGAAATCGCACCACAGACCATCATTCCTGGCTGTCGGGCTATATGGCGGGTGAGAATCTGGTTGGTATCGCATCGCTGTCTGGGGCCTCTTCAGATATGTCTGTGCTGGTCATAGTGCCTCAGTTCGAAGCAGGACACATCACTGAACACAGTTCTACTCCGGCCAGTGAGATTTCAGGCTCAAGACGGGTTTTGACTATCTAACACGCCAATTGCACAGAATTTCGTACAGAAGAGCAATTTGTGGCGGGCTGCCTCAAACCAATCAAAAGACTGATTAGTCAAAAAATATACTCCAGGAGGATACCCAAAGCCTCTATCAATCAATGGGAAGGCGAATAAATGCTTAAAAAATGGCCAGAGGTGGACCAACGTGTTATTTACTGGCTCAATTTGTAAAGCCCTTTCACTTGAACACATCGTTCTACTTTTTGAAATTTTAATTATTTTCTGCTTGTTTACTTATTTTTGTGCGTAAAGAACTTCACATCTACCGATTTCCGTTCCATTCGGATAATTCCTTCGTGGTGCGTGGTCTTCTTCTATATAGGAAAAGGTGTGTTTCACATTTCATTCCATAATGTCAAATAGAAAGATTTTTTTTTTTTTTTTTGCTTAGCTTAGGTTTTCCGAGTCCAAAAGCATGTAATACGAATTATTTGTTGTGTAAGCTTAGGAGAATCCAGCACGGTGTAGTGCCCCTTGTGATATACGAGGTGCATTCAAGTTCTAAGGCCTCCGATTTTTTTTTCTAATTAACTACTCACCCGAAATCGATGAAACTGGCGTTACTTCTCGACGTAATCGCCCTGCAGACGTACACATTTTTCGCAATGCTGACGCCATGATTCCATGGCAGCGGCGAAGGCTTCTTTAGGAGTCTGTTTTGACCACTGGAAAATCGCTGAGGCAATAGCAGCACGGGTGGTGAATGTGCGGCCACAGAGAGTGTCTTTCATTGTTGGAAAAAGCCAAAATTCACTAGGAGCCTGGTCAGGTGAATAGGGAGCCTGAAGAATCACTTCAAAGTTGTTATCACGAAGAAACTGTTGCTTAACGTTAGCTCGATGTGCGGGTGCGTTGTCTTGGTGAAACAGCACATGCGTAGCCCTTCCCGGACGTTTTTGTTGGAGTGCAGGAAGAAATTTGTTCTTCAAAACATTTTAGTAGGATGCACCTGTTACTGTAGTGCCCTTTGGAACGCAGTGGGTAAGGATTACGCCCTCGCTGTCCCAGAACATGGACACCATCATTTTTTCAGCACTGGCGGTTACCTGAAGTTTTTTTGCTGTCGGTGAATCTGTGTGCTTCCATTGAGCTGACTGGCGCTTTGTTTCTGGATTGAAAAATGGCATCCACGTCTCATCCATTGTCACAACCGACGAAAAGAAAGTCCCATTCATGCTGTCATTGCGTGTCAACATTGCTTGGCAACTTGCCACACGGGCAGCCATGTGGTCGTCCGTCAGCATTCGTGGCACCCACCTAGATGACACTTTTCGAATTTTCAGGTCGTCATGCAGGATTGTGTGCACAGAACCCACAGAAATGCCAACTCTGTAGACGATCTGTTCAACAGTCATTCGGCGATCCCCCAAAACAATTCTCTCCACTTTCTAGATCATGTCGGACAGGAACGTCAAATTTATTATGAAAATTTATCAAATTAATTCCAAGGAAATATTATATCGACCTTGATGTGAAAAGAAGACATTATATGTAACGGATGAAATCGTAGTGTATAACTTAGAGACACAATCATTATGATCTTTGTTCTTGTGCATAAACTCAAAAAAGGCAATGAATTTTTCTTCTGCTGTTAGTCTGCTGTCTGTAAGGCACGATCGCTATTGTACTGGAGAGATTACGTATAGCGACAACATTTGTTCTGTTTGTTCTCTTGCTTAGCGATTAATTAGAGTGTATCCTGTGCTTGGTGAATATATATATATATATATATATATATATATATATATATATATATATATATATATATATATAAGTGAGTGCTCTGTTTCATTTAAAAACCCATACAAGCACCTCTTCATAAAGTGTTAATGGAAAAGGGTTATTTAGCATTTTTCAGTTGCTGCGAAGCGAGCAGCGATGAACTTTGAGTGGTAACAATTGGCCGCCATTACGCGGCTTATTTGAAATTGCTATTTTGTGCAGATTACATCAATAGCCAGAGTAGTAAAAATTATTCCAAGTAATTCAGTTATTTAAAGTGGAAAACTTCAATAATGTTATTTTGGCAAAAAATAAATATTTTCAGATATGCAATTAGTTCTAGGTCAGTGGACTAGGCCGGAATTCCATTACGCTAAGAACAATTGAAATAATTTGTAGGGAGCCTGGCGCTCAAGTAAATCATAACATAACATTTATTTTGGCCATCTACAAATCAATTTTCTCATTATGGTCTCTATTGATTTTATACGTAACAGTCAATACTAATAAATCAACATATCAAATAATAAATTACAGTAGCGGGACGTAATAATAGGACTACCCATTAATGAAATATATCATAAATAGCGTATATCTTTTCAAAACAACTTCGGAGTTAATGGAAGGAGTAATAGAAATTAGTATTTATTTATAGATTTAAAACCATTTAACTACTTGGTTTCTTTTTTTTTTTTTTTTTCATCAGTCTACTGACTGGTTTGATGCGGCCCGCCACTAATTCCTTTCCTGTGCTGACCTCTTCATCTCAGAGTAGCACTTGGAACCTACGTCCTCAATTATTTGCTTGGCGTATTCCAATCTCTGTCTTCCTCTACAATTTTTGCCCTCTACAGCTCCCTCTAGTACCATGGAAGTCATTCCCTCATGTCTTACCAGATGTCCTATCATCCTGTCCCTTCTCCTTATCAGTGTTTTCCACATATTCCTTTCCTCTCCGATTCCGTGTAGTACCTCCTCATTCCTTACGTTATCAGTCCACCTAATTTCCAACATTCGTCTATAGCACCACATCTGAAATGCTTCGATTCCCTTCTGTTCCGGTTTTCCCACAGTCCATGTTTCACTACCATACAATGCTGTACTCGAGACGTACATCCTCAGAAATTTCTTCCTCAAATTAATGCCGGTATTTAATATTAGTAGACTTCTCTTGGCCAGAAATGCGTTTTTTGCCATAGCGAGTCTGCTTTTGATGTCCTTCTTGCTCCGTCCGTCATTGGTTATTTTACTGCCTAGGTAGCAGATTTCCTTAACTTCATAGACTTTGTGACCATCAATCCTGATGTTAAGTTTCTCGCTGTTCTCATTTCTACTACTTCTCATTACCTTCGTCTTTCTCCGATTTATTCTCAAACCATACTGTGTACTCATTAGACTGTTCATTCCGTTCAGCAGATCGTTTAATTCTTCTTCACTTTCACTCAGGATAGCAATGTCATCAGCGAATCGTATTATTCATATCCTTTCACCTTGTATTTTAATTCCACTCCTGAACCTTTCTTTTATTTCCATCATTGCTTCCTCGATGTACAGATTGAAGGGTAGGGGCGAAAGGCTACAGCCTTGTCTTACACCCTTCTTAATACGAGCACTTCGTTCTTGATCGCCCACTGTTATTATTCCCCCTTCGTTGTTGTACATATTGTATATGACCCGTCTCTCCCTATAGCTTACCCCTACTTTTTTCAGAATCTCGAACAGCTTGCACCATTTTATATTGTCGAACGCTTTTTCCAGGTCGACAAATCCTATGAAAGTGTCTTGATTTTTCTTTAGCCTTGCTTCCATTATTAGCCGTAACGTCAGAATTGCCTCTCTCGTCCCTTTACTTTTCCTAAAGCCAAACTGATCGTCACCTAGCGCATTCTCAATTTTCTTTTCCATTCTTCTGTATATTATTCTTGTAAGCAGCTTCGATGCATGAGCTGTTAAGCTGATAGTGCGATAATTCTCGCACTTGTCAGCTCTTGCCGTCTTCGGAATTGTGTGGATGATGCTTTTCCGAAAGTCAGATGGTATATCGCCAGACTCATATATACTTCACACCAACGTGAATAGTCGTTTTATTGCCACTTCTCCCAATTATTTTAGAAATTCTGATGGAATGTTATCTATCCCTTCTGCCTTATTTGACCGTAAGTCCTCCAAAGCTCTTTTAAATTCCGATTCTAATACTGGATCCCCTATCTCCGCTAAATCGACTCCTGTTTCTTCTTCTATCACATCAGACAAATCTTCACCCTCATAGAGGCTTTCAATGTATTCTTTCCACTTATCTGCTCCCTCCTCTGCATTTAACAGTGGAATTCCCGTTGCACTCTTAATATTACCACCGTTGCTTTTCATGTCACCAATGGTTGTTTTGACTTTCCTGTATGCTGAGTCTGTCCTTCCGACAATCATATCTTTTTCGATGTCTTCACATTTTTCCTGCAGCCATTTCGTCTTAGCTTCCCTGCACATCCTATTTATTTCATTCCTCAGCGACTTGTATTTCTGTATTCCTGATTTTCCCGGAACATGTTTGTACTTCCTCCTTTCATCAATCAACTGAAGCATTTCTTCTGCTACCCATGGTTTCTTCGCAGCTACCTTCTTTGTGCCTATGTTTTCCTTCCCAACTTCTGTGATGGCCCTTTTTAGAGATGTCCACTCCTCTTCAACTGTACTGTCTACTGCGCTATTCCTTATTGCTGTATCTCTGGCGTTAGAGAACTTCAAACGTATCTCGTCAATCCTTAGTACATCCGCATCCCACTTCTTTGCGTATTGATTCTTCCTGACTAATGTCTTGAACTTCAGCCGACTCTTCATCACTACTATATTGTGATCTGAGTCTATATCTGCTCCCGGGTACGCCTTACAATCCAGTATCTGATTTCGGAATCTCTGTCTGACCATGATGTAATCTAATTGAAATCTTTCCGTATCTCCCGGTCTTTTCCAAGTATACCTCCTCCTCTTGTGATTCGTGAACAGGGTATTCGCTATTACTAGCTGAAACTTGTTACAGAACTCAATTAGTCTTTTTCCTCTTTCATTCCTTGTCCCAAGCTCATATTCTCCTGTAACCTTTTCTTCTACTCCTTCCCCTACAACTGCATTCCAGTCGCCCATGACTATTGGATTTTCGTCCCCCTTAAACATACTGCATTACCCTTTCAATATCCTCATACACTTTCTCTATGTGTTCATCTTCAGCTTGCGACGTCGGCATGTATACCTGAACTATCGTTGTCGGTGTTGGTCTGCTGTCGATCCTGATTAGAACAACCCGGTCATTGAACTGTTCACAGTAACACACTCTCTGCCATACGTTCCTATTCATAATGAATCCTACACCTGTTATACCATTTTCTGCTGTTGTTGATATTACCCGATACTCATCTGACCAGAAATCCTTGTCTTCCGTCCACTACACTTCACTGACCCCTACTATATCTAGATTGAGCCTTTGCATTTCCCTTTTCAGATTTTCTAGTTTCCCTACCACGTTCAAGCTCCTGACATTCCACGCCCCGTCTCGTAGAACGTAATCCTTTCGTTGATAATTCAATCTTTTTCTCATGGTATCCTCCCCCTTGGCAGTCCCCTCCCGGAGATCTGAGTGGGGAACTATTCCGGAATCTTTTGCCAGTGGAGAGATCATCATGACACTTCTTCGATTACAGGCTACATGTCCTGTGGATACACGTTACGTGTCTTTAATACAGTGGTTTCCATTGCCTCCTGCATCCTCATGTCGTTGATCATTGCTGATTCTTCCGCCTTTAGGATCAATTTACCACCCCTAGGACAAGAGAGTGCCCTGATCCTCTATCCGCTCCTCCGCCTTCTTTGACAAGGCCGTTGGCAGAATGAGGCTGATTTCTTATGCCGGAAGTCTTCGGCCGCCAATGCTGATTATTTATAAAGATTTAGGCAGTGGCGGGGATCGAACCCGGGACCGAAGACGTTTTGATTATGAATCAAAGACGCTACCCCTAGACCACCGGTACAATCTCTCTACTTGGTAGAAACAAAATAAAAATTTTAAATACTCGTAAAGGTCAGTTTAAGGAGATCCTAGGAGATTTATGGGTGGGCAGTTACTTCTTCTCTCATGAATAATTTCGTAGAACAAATCTGATGTACGTATTATTAATATTATCATATAAAATTAGTTTTAAGTAAAAGACGATGCCAGCATTTCTTCAGTGCAATAATGTGATCAGCGTAAATTAATGTTGAAAACTGCTTCATTTAGTTAATATATGTGAACAACAACTTAGGAATTATCTTATGTACTTCAGGTTTTATTTATTTATACATTTTTGTCATTACATCTTAAATTAAATTGTTTCCCCTCTTTTTGACCTATCCATGATAAACATTTCACTTACGATCTTTGGAAGGAACATAAAACCTTTCCTTGTGGATCATTATTATGTTTTCTTGTTTCACAATGTTCTTCATCCTTGAGGATCCTCTAACAAAGCAGTTATGGAACAAAAAATACTTCCAGTTTAAGTTAATTTATGAATGTCTGATTACATAATTTCTATTCTGGGACCTGGTCCTAGTACGACAGCAAGTTGTATGGAATCCCAACAACTGCCAGACAGATCAGTGACATAATTCTGATCATCACATTTGAGGCAGATGGATCATTGTTTCCTTGATGAAATACATATTCGCTTGCGAACCCGACGTATGTGCTCCACTGAACTAGTTTAGCTGCAAAATAACGCCCCTCGAACCTGATGACAGCTTTAATACAACTGCCTTTGGTGTTCCACGAATGGATGTAACAGGGTTTTAATGTCCGCTGTAGACTTACTACGGCATTGATGAACAGCCCGAGCGGATTAATTATAGGATGGGAGCTCCTGCAAAGTTACAGCAAGTAGTTAATTAAAACAGAGGTGATGTAGCGCGCGTGACGGAGATCGACCGACCGTGGTCAGACATAGATGATGCTACGGCTACCGTCGTTACCTTTATACTCATTTGCGTAGTAGTGGTGTCACTGTAAGAAAAATTCCAAACGCTAACGTACACTATAATTACCTGAAATAGTTAGATGGCGAGCGATCAGTAATTACGGCGTTATGAAAGCTTCAAATAAGCAGTCTTCTTTGCCTTAATCGCATGTAGGTACACTGGCTTATTAATATCGAAAGGACTAAGTTGCCATCTTCAGATCCACAGTGAAGAGATTATGAAATCATGCTGTGTAATAAACCACACGCTTGTTTCCGTAGCATCGTAACAGATGCATAATGAAGAAAGACTAAAGCAGTAAAAAATAACTGTGTCGTCATTGCAAGACAGTTACGCAAGTATGGCACATCAAGAAGTGGCATGCAGTATCTCCTTGGAAACGTCTTGGTCACTAATTACGTTATTTATGACGCATTTCGAATAATTGTCATCAGACAATCGTGGCCAAAATTAACACAAAAAACAAAATTAGAAAAGCTTATATAGAAAGGTTATAAATCTTACAAACACTACAAGACCAACGCAACATCAGGAACAAAAGTACACATTAAATATAAGTATTTACACTACGCTTAGGAAAGCTCATATAAGAAAAATGTACGTATCTTAAAGATGTATGACTTCATCAATCAAATCGAAGAACATCACGAAGTGTCGCATTTGTCAGTGTTGGCTGCGGGTTACACTGTGGACCTAAAGACGGTAGCTTTGTCTTGCCGAAACTAGTAATCCAGTGGACATACAGACAATCAGGGCAGCAAATTTCGTTACAAACATATTCGTTTCCTGCATATAAATTCTACTTATTATCTAAGACCACCTTCACTTTATGAGAGGAAACGCATGTTTACCATTATACTGGGTAATAGAAAATGTCATTAATTTTTATACTCCGCAGATCACTGAGAAACTGGTTGCAGAGGGTTACATGGTGTAAAATACAGCTTTCAGTCTCTTCAACATGTTACTTCTCCTGCGCTGGCTTTTAACACTAAAGTAAGCAGTTCGTTTCCCGTTGTTTAAATATATTTTCGTCACCTGTATCTTTTCTGCAAACAATGGAGAGAAGAAATACAATGCTAAGAGTTAAGCTCCTCAGAAAGGGATTAGCGCCACACTCTTGACTTGCATGGTTGATTCTCTCTCTCTGTATATATATATATATATATACATATATATATATATATATATATATATATATATATATATATATATATATATATGTGTGTGTGTGTGTGTGTGTTTTACGGAAAGCATATGTCTGTATAAATTAATCGCTACGTAGAGCCACTAGTGAAAAAGAAGCTGGAGGTAATGCCCAAGTGCTCACGACAGTTTAGTTGATCGCAATATGTGTCCTTTCAGGACTGAAGGTATGGGTCTTATGTCCACTATTCGTCCTGTCAAGGAGCCTCGAGTGGTCTCTTCAAACGTGGGATCATCAGTCTCAGTTTCCCCGTTGCTGGAGGCTCTGAATTTCCTATCCTGCAAGAAGGCAGTGAGACCTCGGTTGTAATTAAATACAGCTTTACCTCTCGTCTTGTCGATGGACGAGTCTTCGTACCAGGACACTTCCAGAGGAGCTTCTTCGTCCTCCGACGGAGCTAAGAATGAAAGAATTAGAAAAATCGTTAATAAATTTGAATCACATTGCTCATTATAAATGATAATAGCTATTGATACACCAACAGAGATGGCCCATAACATGTGCAAAATTTAATGCAAAGTCCAGCGCAAGCAAACTTCCTTACGTTTCTTCTGCTACGACATGGAGGCAAGAACGAAACGTACGTTAGTCCAAGTGCGATTTTGTATATGTCTCTGAAAAATTAATGCGGCAGACGAAGGCAGTTCCATTTTGACTAAAGTCCAGTCTTGATCACATGTATGTTTTAATGATATAGGTAACCGGTTTCGGTTCTTTCTACAAAACCATCATCAGACCTGGGTATAATTAATTTTGTTTTATCTTGTTAAATTTTGACATAATTAGACACTTTCATTTTATTTAAAGATTAGTATCTAGTATTTCTTAAAATTTATCCACAGGTCTGATGATGGTTATGTAGAAAGAACCGAAACCGGTTACCTATATCATTAAAACATACATGTGATCAAGACTGAACTTTAGTCAAAATATAACAATTAATTGATCACTGCTTTCCAAAAATGTTTACCAAATAAGAAGGCAGTTCCGTTTACGTCTTTGACTAATGTATAGAAAATCAAAGTTATTAATTATATGAAATATCCGCCTCGGGACGTACCGGCGAAATGATGTACGCCACAGCAACGGCATTCGAAGCTTCAACGATTATCGAAAGACATAAAATATAACTGATATATCTACCTATGAGAGGTCTTATGTGGCCAACTAACTAAAATTTACAAAATACGGTTCGTAGATACGCCGCACAGATGACAACATAAATCCGTGCTGTCTTTCTAGAAGTACTGGAGGACTTTGTCGAAGAGAACAATACACTATGGTCTCCACAAGATCAATTTGGCCTGTAGGGGCCTTTAAAAACTATTTCTCCAGAATTGTCATCCGTAAGGAAAGTAGGCAATGGAATATCTGGAATGGAAAATAGATCAATAGTGCCATGTATCAATGCCCGTCTCAGGATGCAGCCCTACGGGTGGAACTTGGAAAGGATCTCGGCACCATCTGCATAGGAATCCTCAATCTTGTTGTTCAACTCTGCCGTCTGCATCTTGTTGATTGGCTTTTTTCATGACGGTAATGCATGAAAATGCAGCGTGAGCACATTCCTTTGGGAGAAACTAATCATTAAAATTGTTTCGTCTGCGGTGTCCGCTGACGTCACTGGGATTGAGCATGGTTGGACTAATTGAAACTTGCTGTGCTTTGTCGCAGAAACCCTCCTCACAGACTGGATGACCTCATCAGTGACGATATTAAGTAGCACAGTGGACATCAGGTTTAAAAAAATGCAAGCATCTTACAACGCACGGGATGGAGCAACACGGTACTGAACGCCCTTGTCAGGAACACAAATTCGCAAAAGTGCAGATGGTACTAAATTATTTTTAGCAGTTCGTATACTGGACCATTCAGCAATACGTATTTCTTCGTTTACAGTGATTTACTGGAGGAGGACGCTGTTTATGCGCTATCTTTGGTATTGGTTCAAATGGTTCAAATGGCTCTGAGCACTATGGGATTCAACTGCTGAGGTCATTAGTCCCCTAGAACTTAGAACTAGTTAAACCTAACTAACCTAAGGACATCACAAACATCCATGCCCGAGGCAGGATTCGAACCTGCGACCGTAGCGGTCTTGCGGTTCCAGACTGCAGCGCCTTTAACCGCACGGCCACTTTGGCCGGCTATCTTTGGTATTGAAATTTGAAAACAGTCTAAGAATAGTCGTCGAGATTCAAGCTCTAACTTCTTGCCATTTCTATAATCGTTCATGACAACAAACCCAATCCAGTAAAATTACGGGTCACTGTCACTACCATCATCAAGAAATTTCAGGAATGCAGCTGAGGAAGGAAACAAATTATCCCTACTGTAGGAGCCACCTGAGATAGTTTTCCTTTAGTAGCGGAAAAATTAACTCGTAGACCCATCAACCAAAGCAACATATATGTATAATACGTTCTCGGTTTTCAAGCCGCGTCAGTTCGAATAAAATCCTCGAGCTTTCGGCTGCCATCCCCGCCATCGTCGTTGGGAGTTCACTGACTGCCGGGGCTGCTACGGTTTTCGGCAGCCCCGATAGTCAGCGAACTCCTGACGACAATGGCGGAGATGGCTACCGAAAGCTCGAGGATTTTATTCGAACTGACGTGGCTTGAAAACCGAGAACGTTTTATTCATGTATGCAATCACGAATGAATCAGAGGAAAAAACATGTATATCAAAAGCACCTGCATTAAGAAAACGCTGTTTGCAATGTGTTTGTAATTAACGCAGTAACAGTTTCTTACCCTCATGATTAAATAAATTTTCGTCACCCGTAACTTTCATTAAGGCAAAGACATAGTTCTTCAGTCTGATCAATATGTAGCATTACAAAAGATGTGTTTTTGAAGACAAACAAGCCATTTGCTGGAACAAATTTGCCTCAAACAGTGATCTAGTGAAACACAGGTTTCTGCCATAAGAACAGCAGCTGGCAGAGCCGAGGTAGCAGCTGCATTTATTCTCATCCAGTAAACCATGGATGGCTATGAATTCGTACGCGAGCTGTGCACTTGTTTGAGTGCCATAGAACACTCCTCTGACTCTCTCTCTCTCTCTCTCTCTCTCTCTCTTTCTCTCTCTCTCTTTCTCTCTCTCACACACACATACACACACACACACACACACACACACACACACACACACACAAACCCTTCCACCCCTCCCTTGTCGATTCGTATTCTGCGTGTGTGTGTGTGTGTGTGTGTGTGTGTGTGTGTGTGTGTGTGTGGAGCGGAAAGAGGAAGAAAGTGCGCAAGCGCCACATTAAAATGGAACTGCAGTGGCATATGATGTAATTTTTATCTCATACAATCTCTCGGCGTAGGGACAGATGCAGACAGTTTCACATATTGACAGATTCTACTTCTTCTACACACTCCGCAAGCCACGGCACAGCGCGTGGTTTAAGATACTCAGTACCACGACTACTCATTTCCTTTCCAGTTCCACTCACAAACAGAGCGACGGAAAACTTCTATCTTCTCGTATGTTAGCTTCGTGATCCTCACGTGAAATGTGTGTTGGCGCTAGAAGAATCATTCCGCAGTCAGCTTAAAATACCGGTTCTCTAAATTTTCTAAATAGTGTTCCTCGAAAAGGACGTCGTCTTTTCTCTTTGGATTCCCTTTTGAGTTCCCGAAGCTTCTCCGTGACACTTACATATTGTTCGAACCTACCAGTAACAAATCAAGCAACCCGTCTCTGAATCGCTTCTATGTCTTCGTTTAATCCGACCCGGTACGGACAGCAGATACTAGAGCAGTACTGAAGAATAGGTCTCCTTTTCAGATGTACAATCCTTCCCCAAAATTCTCCCAATGAACCGAAGTCGACGATTCACCTTTCCCACCGCAGTCCTCACATGCAGTTCCATTTCGTATCGCTTTGCAACGTTACGCCCAGATATTTGTACGAAATGACAGCGTCAAGCAGGACATTATTAATGCTGCATTCGAAAATTACACGATTCACCATTCCCGCCGCAGTCCTCACATGCAGTTCCATTTCGTATCGCTTTGCAACGTTACGGCCAGATATTTATACGAAATGACCGCGTCAAGCAGGGCATTATTAATGCTGCATTCGAAAATTACACATTTGTTCTTCTTACGTATCCGCGTTAACTTATGTTTTCTCTACATTTAGAGCTAGCTGCCATTTATCAAATCAACTAGAAATTTTCACCTCGTTATCTTGAATCCTTCTACAGCCACTCAATTTCGACTCCTTACCGTACAGAACAGCATTATCAGCAGAAAACCGCAGGTTGCTGCCCACCCTGTTCGCCAGACCATTTGTGATGTTACGATCCGGCAGCAAAGCCTGGGAGACTTCCAAGATTTATTACACGAGAGAAGCCTACGTAGTCACAATTTCTCGTATTTTTGTTCTCGGTTGAAACATAATTGTGACTTTATTTCATAATCGAGAAAAAGCCTTTCACACACACATACGTTCATCGAAATATTGCGTCTGCAGCCTCATTATTGGAGTCGTGGATACTCTTCCCAAAGAAAACGACGTAGACTCTCTAGACATCTATAACGAGTTAAAATTTATATAAATATGGGAATTACATTAGAGATCAATCAGTTCCACGTGACATGAACAAGGGCGCTTTCATCTGAATCGGAAAACAGTCTGTAAAACAGGTGTAAGATTGGAAGTGGGCTCAAATCGTTTACGAAACTATCCTCATGATTCTTTCATGGCCACAATCAATTCTTCAGACCTCTCTTTTTCCTTAACGCCAATTAGATTAGAGAAATGGACTATGTTTTTTGTCTGAATTTGTCCCTTCCACAATGCGATTATCTTTTCAAATGCATCCACAACAACTGAATACTACGTCTTTTATTACACCGCAGCGGCTACTGCGGGCAGCGAGCGATCAACTGGACTCAAAATGTAAGGTCTGCAGTCCATTCCAAATGTTCTAATTTGCCTTCCTGCTCTCGTTTTTCCTTTATAAATTCAACAATAGCGACTTTTAAACCTAAAAATTGTTCCAGACGCTCCCCTTGATTTAACCAAAGAACTTTGGTGTTATATGTAAAGACTGCATACTCCTAGTTCATTTCCGTGGAAAACTGTTGCAACCGACATTGGAATAAAGTGAGCTACTTCACCAAATTTACTATTCGTACCGCCATTACGTGTTTCATGACTGCTAATTAGGTGCAAAGTGCCCGCAGTGTGCAGAACAATGAATCATGTCTGGCGAGCGTTATAATTATTTCATCTTTCATCGTTAATTTAATTTTAAATTCTTTCTGTACGGTGCCGTGACGTACATATGATATCTGCGGTACCTGTCGATGCTGCGAGTCAGTAGCGCATAATGCGTAGTAGGTACTGGAAAGTCTTGTTATTCTCCTCTGTCATTGCTACTTATCTTTAAAGGCTCGTGGCGTAACAGATACTGACAGTTCTTCCTCTTCTCTTCTGTCATTGCCACTCATCTTAAAAGACTTGTGGCGGTAGACTGTTAGGCTGCTTCTGTTTGTGTAAACAGCCAATGTATATGTGACCTTCTTTTATACCATAAAGAAATAGAGAAGGCGCTGCCGCCAAGATTCCGCCTAATGGAGGAAAGCTGTGCCAATCGAAAAATGATGCCTCGCAATGATAATGAAACGTCGCGCCGTACGGAGTAATTCCGAGTAGTGACGACCGAAGACGAGAAAGTTCGAGTCTCGGCCCGCACGTGCAGTTTCCTACGGATTGGTCGACGCTGCAGTAAAGTTTAGTACTTACCCCACCTGTGACTAAATTTAACACTTCCAGTAACACAGAACGTGTTGCTATGTCCTCAGCAGTGGATGTCACCTTCAGGGTTGGAAGTTGTGTGGACTCAAGTGTGCTTATTTTGAACTGACGAAACTCGCTCGGATTCTTATGGAATATACAAGCACATCTGACGGATGCTGAATAGTTCAGACACATCTGATTGACCATTAAAATTCAAGGAAATTTATAATGAATTAACCATGTACAAAAGCTAATATTATAATACTTGCCACCTTTTCGGTAGTAAATTACGTAAGCATATCTGATTAATAACTTATACTGCATCTAGCTAATACTGAATAACAAAGAACTATAGATTTAATTTACCATTATATTTCAAAAAAGCACAAGCCATAAACCGTTTCCGACTGCACATCCCCCAGGCTGTGGCTTAGCCATGTCTCCGCAATATCCTTTTCTTCAGGAGTGCTAGTTCTGCAAGGTTCGCAGGAGACCTTCTATTAAGTTTGGAAGGTAGGAGACGAGGTACTGGCAGAAGTAAAGCTGTGAGGACGGGGGATGAGTTGGGCTTGGGTAGCTCAGTTGGTAGAGCACTTGCCCGCGAAAGGCAAAGGTCCCGATTTCGAGTCTCGGTGTGGCACACAGTTTTAATCTGCCAGGAAGTTTCTTATCAGCGCACACTCCGCTGCAGAGTGACAATCTCCTTCTGGGAACACCAATACCATTTGCTCTATTGTTCTGTATCCATTCACGTCCGAAACATATTAGTAGCTCTCTGCTGTTACCTGACGAAATCGCACCTACCTGTAACCTTAATCTTACCATACGTCACACTGGAACAAGAATAGGAACGAAAAGTGATGCTGTGCAGTGCCTTGTAGCACGTGACAGTGCAGTGGACAAGCTTTGTCTTGGCCACACGTTTCATAAGATATTGCATCTCTTCATGCAGATCCTTTCTTGCTAACTCTCCAGAGGTGCAATATATCAGTTTCCCGACTGATGGTCCCTTTTAACAAAACAAATCAAATTTGCCGACACAGTCTTCATGTGATAAACAGGTGCGAAACAAATCTCCAATACAGATTAATCAAACAGAAGGAGAGGAAAATACGAGTGCATTATTCACCCGCAACAAATTTATTCCCAGATTACGTACAGCTGCATACACATATGTTCACCACATCACTTTATACTTATCCTCAGGACAAGGTATTCTATAACCCACTTACAGTGTAAATTTCAAAAGCAGAGCTAATAACAGAGGTTATACGTAATATACTGGTAAGACTATAAAACGAGCCTTCACATTCGGTGCCGAATACTACACACGTATCCTTCACGAAGGCTTCAGTAAAATTCCTACGCAATGTGACGTAGCATTCCTGTTCGTAACAACAGAACAGATACTGGCCACATTAATCAGTACCTGATACGACAAAGGGAGATTGTAGAGACGCAGTATTCTTTTGTGAATTATTTTAAATTGACAGTTAAACATTTCTAATACAACAATATATATCCTTTCATGGTAAGTGGAGACTTGCGTAATATTTAAGCTTAAAATAATAACTCGGGAAATACCTCTGTAAAATATTTTCCGTTTTTGTCATGCTACCTTCTCTTGTATCTTCGCTCATTTTCTATTTTCGATCCATCCCTATTAGTTCAGACGGTTATATGTACGTAATTTCATTTAATTTAATTTGGATGATAATATTTACCATGAAACTAATTTTTGCATTGTATTCGTTGATTTTCCTGGCATTAACTGTATATAGATATTATAATAGACCATTCTTTGAAAGAAACGGTGAGTATGTTCCATGATCGGAGTGAGCTGGCTTAGACGTGTCTCTTTAGCCTCCATTACAGCTATCTCGATGGGAGAACTAGAGAACTACTAATTGTACAGACAACAAAAAAAGTTTTGCGTCACCCCAGTTCCCAGAAGTCCTGAAGATAGATGTTGACTGTGGGTATTGTATCACAGATACAGTCGCTTTGACTGCTCACTAAACCTGCTCAAAGATGTAAACAATCATGCATAACCAGCACCTGTTAGACGGAGGGGTTAGCAGCCGATCAGTTCCAGTCGTTCTGCTTCTCATGCAGTCACAGGACGTCGTGTTACGACTAAAACTGATGCATTAGGCTGCATGACGTGTAACTTCATTCCCGTTACTCATGGCGAGGACCGTCTTAGCAACCAAGGCACCATGCAGCGCGGTACAGATGGGCCCACAACACGCCGAATGGACCACTCAGAATTGACATCACGTTCTGTTCACCGATGAGTGCCTTCAACCAGACAATCGTCGGAGACGTGTTTGGAGGCAATCCGGTCAGGCTGAACGCCTTAGATACACAGTCCAGCGAGTGCAGCAAGGTGGAGGTTACCTGCTATTTTGGGGTGGCATTATATGGGGCTGACGTACGCCAGTGGTGGTCATGGAAGGCGTCGTAACGGCTGTACAATACGTGAATGCCATCCTCCGACCGATAGTGCATATTGGTGAGGCAGTCGTCTTTAGGTACGACAATTCGAGCCGCCATCGTGCACATCTTGGAAATGACTTCCTTCAGGATAGCTACATCGCTCGATTAGAGTGGCCAGCATGTTCTCCAGACATGAACCCTATCGAACATATCTAGGATGGATTGCAAAGGGCTATTTATGGACGAGGTGACCCACCGACCACTGAGGGATCTACGCCGAATCGCCGTTTAGGAGTTGGACAATCTGGACCAACAGTGCCATGATGGACTTTTGTGTAGGATGCCACGACGAATAGAGGCATGCATCAATGTAAGAGGACGTGCTACTGGGTATTAGAGGTACCGGTGTGTTCAGCAATCTGTACCACCATCTCTGAAGAGGTTTCGCTGTGTGATGGTACAACATGCAATGTATGGTTTTCATGAGCAATAAAAAGGGCGGAAATCATGTTTATGTACATCTCTATTCCAATTTTCTGTACAGGCTCCGGAACTCTCGGAACCGAGGTAATGCTAAACTTTTTTTGATATGTGTGTTACTTGTGTAGGACCTGCTTGTTTTTGTAATTACGAAGTAAAACTGGTGCACTTGAAATAGTGCGCCTTCAGTATTGGCCGAATCCGTTTGTTTGAGTCATTTTTTACTAACATTTTATTGTTTTCAAAATGTGTAGTAACTAAAGAGTTGTTTTACATTTCGTAACACAGCCACAAGATGGCGTATATTCAAGATTAAGCGGGCGCAATTTGCAGTACTGATGTGCAGTTGTTGTCAATGAAATATTTTTCGTCGAGAATGTTGTGCTGCTCGCGAATACCATCTGTGACTTGTTTATGTGGTCATTGAGATACGATCAGCAATGGCGTCGATAAATTATTCGTATCACTACGGCAGTGGAAAGCAATATAAGGGCATAGAATCTGCAATAAAATTAGCATTGTCGGCCGGAATAGCTGTGCACTATGTGTATGTAGTCCAGTACCGCGACAAATACAGTCCAATAGTATTTCATTTGATGTCAGTAGTACAGTAGTTGCCAAGGCATCAACGATTCAGGTGGTAGAGTGTGGAACTAGGTACAAAAGTAATCGGCTATGTGCGGTGTTAATGTGTGAGTAAGTGCCTTTACAGCCGATAGAAAAACGGCTTAATTGCAAAAGATATATATTGCCTTTCTTTGGCCGAGGGCCATAAACACCCCAAGACATAAGCAAAAAACGTATGCACACATGTACGTGTACAGCCAAACAAATGATTAAAATTTCAGAGAAAATGGATTCCTCTACATCTACATCACACTCCACAAGCCACTTATTGGTGTGTGGCGGAGGGTACTTTCAGTATCACTGTCTGATCCCTCCAACCCTATTCCACTCGCGAATAGTGCATGGGAAGAATGATTGTCGGTAAACCTCTGTATTGGCTCTAATTTCTCGAATTTTCTCCTCGTGGTCAATACGCGAGATGTATGTGGGGGGATGTAATATGTTGTCTGACTCCTCCTGAGAAGTCCTGTTCCTGAATTTCAGTACTAAATCTCTCCGTGATGCACAACGTCTCTCTTCTAAAGTCTGCCAGTGGAGTTTGTTTAGCATCTCCGTAACGCTCTCTCGCCAGCTCAACGATCCCATGACGAAACGCGCCGCTCTTCAATGGATTTTCTCTGTCTTCTCTATCAATCCTACCTGATACGGATCCCAGATAGATGAACAATACTCAATAGTCGGGCGAACAAACGCCATAAGCTACTTCTTTCGTAGATTAGTTACATTTCCTTAAGATTCTTCCAACGAATCTGAGTCTTGTGTCTGCTTTACCTGCTATCTGTTTTATGTGGTCATTCCACTTAAGGTCGCTCTGGATAGTTACGCCTAGATATTTTACGGCAGACGCTGTCTCCAGCTGTTTGTCATCAATAGTGTAGCTGTACAGTAGTGGATTTTTTTCCCTATGTATGCGTAATGTGTTACATTTATTTACGTTCAGAGTCAACTGCCAGAGTGTGTACCATTCATCTATTCTCTGCAGGTCGTTCTACAAATTCTTACTATCTTCTGGCGTTGCTCCTTGGTATGAACAACTACATCATCTGCGAATTGCCTTGAAGAGCATCCGACGCTTTCTACTAGATCATTTATATATATTGAGAACAGAAACCGTCCTATGTACTTCCCTGTGGTACTCTGGATATTACCTTCACATCTGTCGATTTATTTCCGTTAAGAGCGACGTGTTGGGTTCTATCTGAAAGAAAGTCTTGAATCCAATCACAGGTCTGCTCCGGTACTCCGTAAGCTCGTATTTTTTTTTCATTAAAAGGCAATGCGGGACGGTGTCAAATGCCTCACTGAAGTCAAGGAACACGGCATCAACCTGAGCGCCGCTGTCCACTGCGCTGTGGATCTCATGGAGAAAGAGAGCGAGCTGAGTTTCGCAGGATCTCTGTTTGCGGAATCCACGTTGATTTTTATAGAGGAGCTATTCATTTTCCAAGAACGTCTGTAAGTAGGCTGTTTAGGTTTTTTTTATTGGTAACGCCACCTCTGTATGAAAAATCACTGGCTGTGCTGTGTGCAGTCTGTGGGTAGTTTGCATTGTTGTCTGCCATTGTAGTGTTGGGCAGCGGCAGCTGGATGTGAACAGCGCGTAGCGTTGCGCAGTTGGAGGTGAGCCGCCAGCAGTGGTGGATGTGGGGAGAGAGATGTCGGAGTTTTGAAATTTGTCATGAACTGCTATATTTATATATGATGATATCAAGGTAAATACATTGTTTGTTCTCTATTAATATCTTTCATTTGCTAACTATCCCTATCAGTAGTTAGTGCCTTCAGTAGTTTGAATCTTTTATTTAGCTGGCAGTAGTGGCGCTCGCTGTATTGCAGTAGCTTGAGTAGCGAAGATTTTTGTGAGGTAAGTGATTTGTGAAAGGTATAGTTTAATGTTAGTCAGGGCCATTCTTTTGTAGGGAATTTTGAAAGTCAGATTGTGTTGTGCTAACAAAATATTGTGTGTCAGTTTAAGCACAGTCATGTATAATTGTTCAAATGGGGACGTTTCATATGGCGACCCTGCCAGGATACCTCACTGGAATCTTCTGATTTTTTCTTGTAGTTTGTGTAATTAGTGTAGCTATTGTTTATTGCTAGTGCGTAATTGTAGAGAAAATCTCCTTTGTAGTTGCAGTCTTTCATTGTTGTACAGTAAAACAGTTGTGGCATGCATGTAGATTTGCACCAAGTATTTTGCAGCTGCAATTAACTAGATATTATTTTAAGTGCTATGTTAATGTGTTCTCTTATTTTTGATCTTCAAATTGTGTTTTTCTGTGTTGTCGTGTGAAATATTGTGACAATAATGGCGTGTGAAAAACGTAATACTAGGCTCCAAAGTAAACTGAGAAATGACAGTGAAGAAGAAAGCAGTGTGTTAGCGCCGCAGAGTAATGAATTAACTAATGTTCAAAGTAGTAATTTAGTAATTGCGCATAGGGAAATTGAGCGGGCGGCAAACAATGGCGTAGGCAGTGAAACAATTAGTGAACAGGGAAGCATTATCGATCGATCGATCGGCAACAGCTCGCCTCAGGAATCGGGAATGACAGAACATAATATTGCAAATACTGGAGACTCAGGTTTTGGGTTCTCACCGTTTTCTAAAATGAGTCAAGAAACATTTTCTGCTTGTCAAAATGTGAATGTTGCCGGTGCAACTTCACTGCCGAAAAGCACTGAGGAACATGTTTCAGACACCAGTGCATTGTTATTACAATTAATGCAACAAATGGGACAAAAGCTTGAAAAGTTAGACACAATGGAACAACACCAGAGACAAACACAGCAAAAGTTAGACACAGTGGAACAAAATCTCAAAAAGTTAGACACAATGGAACAAAATCTTCAAAAGTTAGACACTACACTTCAACAAACACGTGAAGATTTAACCACTGAGTTACATAACATCGAATCGAAATGTCAAAAGGTCTGTAATGACGTAAAAACACAAATTTGTGAGCATTTCCAACCTTTCTTTTCGTGCCATGAAAATGTATTACAGAATCACGAAGCAGCCATAAAAGAACTGCAAACTATTGTTCATGAAAATCATGAGACCTTGCAAGCTAAAATTGACTCAGTTGCATCTACCGATTCAGTTACGCAACTTGCAAGAACTCAGGAAAACTTAAAGGACACAGTGGATACCCTGAAAATTGGTTCAGAAAGACACATGGAGGAAATAAGTACACTATCGGAGAAAGTAGCCGAACTTTCGGATCAGGTCACTAACTTATCTACAAAGGTAGATGATGATCTGAATGACACAAGACCCGTAGCCTTCACTGACACAGAAGAGTATGAACAAATTAGAAAATTCAAACAGAATCAAAATCAAATCAATACACAGTACAAAAGAGAAATCCGGGAAGTACAAGATCAGCTGACACAGGTAATACATGAATTACGTATTTCAGAGGATACTCGCGCCCCAATACGGGAAGAGGGACACAGAAATACGGAACAGCCACAAAATAATAACACAGGGCATTTCGGAAGTTATGAAATAAATTGGCAATGTGCACCGAATTTTGATATGGAACGGCCGACATGACCTAACAAAGACCGACATGCGACTCGCCGACATGATGATTTTGACTATAAGCTGTTCATTACTACACGTAAATTCAAAACATTTAAGAATTCTGGCAACGACATTCATCCACAAGCATGGCTCCATCTACTCTCGCATTGTATTCCTCCCAACTGGTCGTTAGAACACAGATTAGAATTTATGTGTGGCTACTTGGAGAATGAACCAGCTGTAAGAATGCGATCGGTAATTTACGATTGCCACAGTGAAGGAGAGTTTTACCATGCCTTCCTCTCAGCATATTGGTCTCAAGCCACACAAGACCGAGTAAAACATAGCATCATAATGATGAAACGTTTCGAACAATCTGAATTTTCCAGTCTTATGAAATATTTTGAAGACATGTTGCATAAGAATCAGTATCTTTCAAACCCATACAGCCCCTCAGATCTCATCCGCATTTGCTTAATCAAACTGCCTGAACATTTACGACATATTATTTTGGCAGGACGTTGCAAAGACGACATTGAAGCATTTCAGGGACTTTTACAAGAATTAGAAATTGACACTGACAATCGCGGAACGCGAAACCAGGAACACAACCGGTCACATCCGTCGCAATTCCGCGATGAAAGAAGTAATAACTTGACACGACAAGGCTATTCTCACAACACAAATCGTGACCGAAACAGACACCACCCGTATGACAACCGTTGGCAGAGTAGTAATAACTACAGGGAAAGATCACCTCTCCGTGGTAATGACTATCACAGAGACAGTAAGAGAAACAGACAATATGGGAACCAAAATAAATACTATCAAGGGAGACAGAATAACTTTAGACGCAACGGACCAGCGCGCAGTTACGATTCAGGGAGAAATTCTCCACCATGTGACCGACAAGAAAGAAACTATGGAATCTACCGACATGACGACAGACGATATGATCGTAACGACAGACCTGAATTGCATCAGAACTGGCGGGATTCAAACAGAGCAGGGCACTTTCGACAACGTGAATTTGTAGAAGTTAGGTCTCCTAATCCCAATAACGACGCGCGCCAACAAAGGGACAGACAATGACTCGCACCGCAGGCAGCCGCTTGCGCCGGCTGGCTCAGAGAAAAATAACAAAGACGCGAACCTTGAGAAAAGATTTAGCATTCCTTACCGACGTGTAAAACATGACAATTGCTTTGCAGTTGAAAGTCTGCGTACCAGGAAGAGTAAAGGTTTACACCACATTTCACATGTAAAACCGTTCATTGAAAGATAATCTGCTTTTTAACTTTGTCTTTGCCATAAAACGTTTCACTTCACGTTACTAGTATGCTTTAGAATCTGTTACCATGCAACAATGTTTGAAGTTAAATATCCAGTCAAGAACCAAGATAACTTATTTAAACAGAAATTACGAATCCATTGTTATAGTGAACAGATGACGCAATGTTGTTATTTGTGCATTCTTGCTTGTTAGTTGCACGATTACGTAACGACTATAAGGCTCACATACTTAGAACATTTACCAGTACTGCTAATGAGATTTTAATCCAACATTTTGGTTTACTTGAAATTTGGTGTATCATGAGGTAAGTACATTGGCTTCTGCAGAACTTAGGTTTCAGAGGACGATAACTACGACACTTTCACAGAGATTATCTTACAGCAAGACGCACATTTAGCGCTACAGGACACGTATTTGAGTGATTAATTTCCCACTTAAAACATGCATGTTTTTAGATATTTGAAGTACAATGATACAAGGGTTTTCCGTGATATATTTCATTCCATTGTAGTAATCTGTAACACCGGAGGGTATAATTACATTAATCCTCAGGGGGGTACACGCTTACTTTGTGTACCATGTGTGTGGCAACCACAAGGAACCCTAGCTAATATGGTATTTGCTTATACAACTTTACACATCGGTACCATATTTCTCTAACACACAAATTACACAGCTATCTGATCATTTAACTGAGAGATAAACATTTTTTTTACTACATCAGTGACACATGTTTACGCAATACACAGTTGGGTAACTTCACACTTATTAAACTGTATTTTGTCTGTACTTTGTAAACTGTTCATATTTTTTCGGAATCATTGTGATACTATGAGAGCTTTGAATGATGTATTTGGTAAGGGAGCATGATTTTAAAGTACGTTTGAGGCAGATGACACTTTTGACATAAGCAGAGAATTTTTTTAATTATTGGAGGAAGCTACGACGATTTCGAGATTTGACTGAGATGTTATGATGTTATTTTTACGACGACGATGTGTATTATGCTGCTGAGGTATGTTTACGATTAATAGGCTGAGGCTATATGAGTTATTTGATTATGCTTCATATTTATAATGACGAAATATTGACGAGTGTCGATGGATACGTATATGTGTAATAAGGTAAGGAGTAATGAATAGTGGGTAGGGACTCTTGACTTGTGAAAAAGGATGTTGGAAACCAAGAATCGTACTTTAAGAGTTATGAAATGTGTGTAAAGGCGTGAATGTATCACAATGCCGGCGAAAATTTTTTGGACAACGTTATATTCATAGGATTTTCTTTCTACAGATTTGCAACGCTAATTCTTGACCTGTGAAATATTTTTATGTGAGACTGTCACTGTAGCGGAAACTGGTGTCGTAAATATTTCCGTAAGAAAGTTAAGTGACCACCTGCACGTAATGCGTCGTGGGCACGCAGCTGTGTCAAACACCTGGAGAACAAGCCATTAGGGTGTGCCTTTCCGGAAGCACAGGTAGAAAAAAAAGAAAAAAGGCAGGCCTTTATCCTCGCCATTGACATTCCTTTAGGGAAAATATTGCAAATGCGACACCCTCATTACTTCCATTAACCTTGCTATTGACATTCCTTTGTAGAAAGCATCGCAAATATTACACGCTCATTACCTGAAAACATATGATTACTCGTACTTTGTGCTAATTACTGCAATGCTTATGAACTGATGGGAAATATTCGTACATCTGCACACCTGATTATGACAAGTGTCTTTCTATGAGAGTTGAGAGCTACTGACTTACGAAATGTCACATGACTACTGAATGATATTTTTATGCTTTGCTTTTCATAGTTGCTTATTTCATTTGATATCTGGTTTCCAGCTGTGTTGCAGCATTGCTTTTATAAAATGAAATGCATTTGCTAATGTGAACACTTTCTGTCAACAGATCTATTAAATGATAATTTTGTAATCCACATTCTTTAAAAAAGGAGCACTTGGAAAGGAAAGAACAATAAGAAGGAACTAGTAACAGTAACACATAATTTTCTTTTCAAGTTCATGGTAATATTTTTTTTATAATAAGTTGTTGTGGTGCACCACTTTAATTTACATAGACATTAAGATGTGAATATACACTTCACTTATCTGCATTGTTGTTTTTACTGTAATATCTTTTCTGCTTGAGCTTTGTCATGTATAGATATAAGTTTTATATTTTTTATATTTTTTATATTTGCTGCTGCTGTTTGCCAGGCATAGTGTTACTGAATTTGACTTTGTGTTACTCTGTTAAGCTAGTTTTACTACTGACTTATTTTTCTTGCTACTGTACATTGGCTCATATTAGTTGTAATGTTGCATTGCTTGGTAATTTACATTTACTGTAGCTTGCTTTGCAATTTTCCATTTTTTTTTTGCATTGCTGTTTGTGTTAATTTGTTATGTGCTGCTGCATTGCCTCGTCCCTTAGTTCAGTATCTGAGCTCAGTAGATTTAAGTTAGCTTAAGAGGAGACTATATAAGAAACTAACTATTATAAATTTATAAGAAATGCATTGAGAAGCTATCAGAAAATGGCCTGGCAAAATAAAAAGGATACTGTACAGTGGAGACAAACTATTATCGACAGAGTATGTGAACAGAATACAGAAAGCAGAGAGAAAAACTATTTTTGACAGAGGATGTGAACAAAATACAGAAGGCAGGCTTAGATAGGACTTTTGGGAATAATGATGAATGAAGGGAGATCTCCAAGAAGCAAAGAAAGTTTAGTTTGCAAAATACTGCAATGAAACAAACCCTGTCCTTTCCTTTTGTGTTATCCCACTATGTGTTTCGGTACCCTTGTGTATATATGTTCTTCCTGTCTTTATATGTTTACCTCATCAGACTTTTGTTGTAGAATTTTTCTCATACTCAGCTACATGAACTATGATGAGCAATACTGTTATCCTCAAATATAATTTGCGTTAATAATATGTTATTTACTTTGTAAAGATGTTAGACATTATTAATTCTGTTTTGTTTTAATGCTCATGTGTAAAGTTGATGTTTCAAAAGTTATTCTGATCTTTTATGTATGTACTTATGTCATAATTCCTGTAACACTGATGTATATGTTATTTCGATTCTTTTGTAAAGCCCATATTACTACAAATGTTATCTGTATTATTATGTTTTTAATGATTTATTTTGTACCTTTGTTATTGTATTCTTATGTTATAAAATTGTAATTGTCACCAGTTCATGATATTATTAACTTGTTAGTTACATTTCACTGCACACGTTTCTGTTGGTCATAGTATATGGACAATATGTGAGAAGTAGTGACTGATAGTGTATGCACGTGTGTTAATAATTCAGCAAGGGACTGGATAACAGCATTGCTGGTTCTAAGGACAATTTCAAAAACTTTGTGAGTGCACAAGTGGTGGTTATGGACTTGCTATATTCTTCGCAAGAATCTTTGATGGTGATTGTGCACCTGCACAGTCGCAACGGTTGGCTGGTGGTCGTCTCTACAAGGACTACAGTGGGTCTACACCTTTGCTGACTCACCAATACCATTATTTCTGCAAGGACTGCAGTGGGTCTGCGACTGATGGCCCACTAATACCGTAATCTCTACCAGGACTGCAGTGGGTCTACTCTGTGATGACCTACCTACCAATGTTCTTCAAAACGTCGAATGACTCTGCTGTGGGTTTGCTATGTTGTGGCCCATTACCTGTCAGCATGTCAAGAGTCAGCACTGTCTTTCTGATGGAAGGACACTACTTCTTCAAGACTGCATGGAAATCCACTACTTCTGTGTGCATTCTCTTTTACTGTTCAGACTTTGAAAAAAAAGGAAAAACACTGTAATTTTACTGTGATGAATCAGGACTGTCTTTATAGACTGTGAGAAAATTTTAGCTTTTGACCAACATTGTATCAATAAGTGTGTGCATTTGATTTCTTTGTTATTGTAATTATGAAAAATTTTTTCAAATCTGTATTGGCCACTGCCCAATCCAATTTGTAAAATTTTTTGTGGGGAGCATGGGGGCTATGTAAGTAGGCTGTTTAGGTTTTTTTATTGGTAACGCCACCTCTGTATGAAAAATCACTGGCTGTGCTGTGTGCAGTCTGTGGGTAGTTTGCATTGTTGTCTGCCATTGTAGTGTTGGGCAGCGGCAGCTGGATGTGAACAGCGCGTAGCGTTGCGCAGTTGGAGGTGAGCCGCCAGCAGTGGTGGATGTGGGGAGAGAGATGTCGGAGTTTTGAAATTTGTCATGAACTGCTATATTTATATATGATGATATCAAGGTAAATACATTGTTTGTTCTCTATTAATATCTTTCATTTGCTAACTATCCCTATCAGTAGTTAGTGCCTTCAGTAGTTTGAATCTTTTATTTAGCTGGCAGTAGTGGCGCTCGCTGTATTGCAGTAGCTTGAGTAGCGAAGATTTTTGTGAGGTAAGTGATTTGTGAAAGGTATAGTTTAATGTTAGTCAGGGCCATTCTTTTGTAGGGAATTTTGAAAGTCAGATTGCGTTGCGCTAACAAAATATTGTGTGTCAGTTTAAGCACAGTCATGTATAATTGTTCAAATGGGGACGTTTCACGTCATAATGCTTGAAATAAAACATGTTCCATAATTCTATAATAGATTGACGTCGACGATATAGGTCTATAATTGGGTAGATCTGTCTTACGGCCTTTCTTAAAAACGGGAGTGACTTGCCCTTTTTTCCAGTAATTAGGTACCTTTCGTTGCTCAAGTGATTTACGATAAATTACTGCTAGAAGGGGAGCAAGTTCTTTCGCATAATCTTTATAGAGTCTTATAGTTATCTCATCTGATCCTAAAGCCTTTCCACTACTAAGCGATTGTAGCTGCTTTTCAGTTGCGCAGTCCGTTATCTCAATATCTGCCATTTCGACGTTCGCACGACGACTCAAAGAAGAGACAGTGTTACGATCTTCCGCGGTGAAACAACTACGGAAGACCAAATTCAGTAATTCGGCCATCTATCTGTTATCTTCCGTTTCTGTGCCGGTGTGATTGCTGAGAGAATGAATAGATCTTTTAACTCACTTACTGATTACACATACGAACAAAATCTCTTGGGGTTTTTACTCAGGTCGGTTGACAACGTCTTACTTTAGAAATCAATGATCGATTCTCTCTTTGCCCTCCTTACGCTCATTTTCGCTCCGTTCAGCTTTTGTTTGTCAGCTAGGTTTTTACTTCACCTCTGTTTGAGATGAAGTGATCTTTGTTTACGTAGCGCTTTTCTAACACGGCTATTAAGCCATGGTGGATCCTTCCCATCCCTTAAAACCTTACTCGTAACATACTTGTCTAGGGAATATTGAACGATACATTTAAATTTTCCCATTTGTTCTCCATATCTTCGTCCTCACCACCGAATATTTGATGCTGACTTCTGAGATATTCTGAAATTTGTATCCTGTCACCCTTGCTGAGCAAATATATCTTCCTACGTTTCTTAAGATTCTTTGTAGGACCCGTCGTCACAGATGCTGTCACAGCATCAGGTTTGTTTGTTTCCAGGAGGTCTAAGACGTTATCCTCACGAGTTGGTTCCCTATCTCTTCAAGGTAATTTTCGGACAAGACATCCACAACAATGCCACAAGATTCCCTGTCTTTGGCACTAGTTTTGACGGCATAACGCTCCCAATCTGTACCTAGCAAGTTGATGTCACCCCCTATTACAACGGCATGATAAGGAAAATCATTAATGATATTCTGCAAGCTCTGTCTGAAGCGCTCTACAACTACAGATCCTGCCCCAGGTGGTCTATAAAAGCATCCGATCACCATTTTTGACCGCTCTTTGATACTCAGTTTAACCCAGATTAATTCACATTCTGAATCTGTGATAACCTCGCTAGGTTTTATCGAATTTTTTACTGCAATAAACACGCCGCCACCATTGGCGACTAACCTATCGTTACGATTAACTTTCCAGTCTGAAATTAGGAATTCATTGCCATTGACGTCTGGCTTCAACCAGCTTTCTGTTCCCAACAATACTACCTGCGCATCATAACCTTCAATAAGCGGTACTAATTCTGAGACGTTTCCTTGGATGCTCCTGCAGTTTACTAAAATCATATTAATCTTTTCTATCTATGATCTACGAAGACCAAGGTCCTCTGAGGTCGCTGTGGTTAATTTAACAGGCTAATCGTGTCTGCTCCCAAGGGCGGGGTCCTCTAACCCAAATATGTTCCATGAGCATGCCATATGTACTCCGCTTCCTGCGTATAGTGCACGCCCGACCTATTAACGGGGACCCTACAATTCTATACCCGATAGCGGAGGTCGAGAAATTGGCATCCGATAACGTCGCAGAGCCGTCTGAGCCTCTGGTTTAGACTTTCCACTCTGGCCAAAACCAGAGGATCGCGAACAAACGTGGGTCTCATGCTACAAATAGACAGCTTAAGCTGCACCCCGCGTGTGTTGCGAGCTGCCTTCACCAAAGCAGACAGCCGGCGAAGGGAGCCGAAGATGGCCTCAGAACCCAAGCGGCAGGCGTCATTCGTGCCACTACATGCAGCCGGTTGCACCCAGTGCGCTCGATAGCCGCCGGCAGGGCCTCCTCCACATCACGGATGACACCTCCCGGCAAACATACCGAATGCACACTGGAATTCTCTCCCGCCTTGCCTGCTATCTCACTGAGGAGCTCCATCACCAGCCTAACATTGGAGCTCCCTCTGTACTTGTACGGACTGGTGTGGAAAATCGACCGCTCGCCCAACAGAAGAGGCATCCCGTGCTGGCTCAGAGTTATCATCAACACTGGGAAGTACGCCGTACCTGTTGCTAAGACGTAGCGAGCCAGTCGCACACCCTGCTCCCTCTTTTGCCTTCCGCCCAGTGACACGCGAACCCACCACTGTGTCCCACCCACTCTGCAGTGAGGACGGACCGGTCAGATGTTGCGTATCGGAAGTCGCAGTGACATCCGGGGCACCAAGGGATTCCACTGACTCCAAAGGTGTCGCTGGTTTCGTCACTGGCGCCCCGACGTCAACGCAACTTCGAACATTAGCTAGAAGCTTCTTGACGGTAGCCAACGCAGCTTCCATCTGTTTACGGGCAGCAGCCAGCTCTCTTTGTGTCCGCTCACAACAAGCAGAGTCACTAGCCATATCGTACTGTGTATAAAGTAGATATAATGTCTCAAGTGGCGCTACAGAGTTTGAAATTATACCAAAGGAGAATAAAGTAACACTAAAAGTTGGTGTGCAGATTTCTCACTGAACTCTGAGACCGCAGGCTATTAAACATAAATTTCTCTACACGGAATATTTACACTAGGAAGCCGCCCTACACAAGGATATTCACAAGACTTAAGAAAAACTAAAACTACGAATAATTTTCTAACCACCAGTCTACGCAGTAAAATACACACGTAGAGTTCACTTCTATGCAGAAGGGGATGAACAAAAAACAAAGACTAAATTAACTGATAGTTTATCACACCTATGCTGCTGCTGCTGTTCTGCCGCGCGTCCTCTCGGCTCTGCGGCTGCTGCTACACTTATTTAAAAAAATGGTTCATATGGCTCTGAGCACTATGGGACTTAACATCTGTGGTCATTAGTCCCCTAGAACTTAGAACTACTTAAACCTAACTAACCTAAGGACATCACACACATCCATGCCCGAGGCAGGATTCGAACCTGCGACCGTAGCAGTCGCGCGGTTCCGGACTGAGCGCACTTATACAAGAAAAGCAATTTCGGAACCCGAACAACTTAATAACACTTTGATCCACCTCCGGTCCTAATGCAAGCATTTATTCGGCTAGGCATTCACTGGTGGAGCTGCTGGATGTCCTTCTGAGGGATATCGTGCCTAATTGTGTTCAACTGGAACGCTGGATCGTCAAATTCTCGAGCTCCGCCCTTTCTGCTTCAAAAATTCTGAACTGGGGACAGACCTGGCGACATTGCAGGCCAAGATAGGGTTTGGTAAGCACGAAATCAAGCGGTAGTAATCCCTGCAGTATGCGGATGGCCATTTTATTGATGAAGTGTAAAGTCAGAATGGCTTGTTATGAAGGGCAACAAAACGGGGCGTAGAGTATCGTCGACGTACGGCTGTGCAGTAAGGGGGGCTGCGAATTCTACCCAAAGTGGTCCTGCTATGAAAGGAAATGGCAACACTTTTGTTTGCTGGTCCCTACTGGGGGGAGGAGGCGACAGGAAATTGGAAATTTTTGGTAAGATCATATGGGACCAAGCTGATGAGGTCATCGGTCCGTAAGCTTACACACTACTTAAACTAACTTAACCTAAGAACAACACACACTCCCATGCCCGAGGGAGGAATCGAACCTCCTACAGGGGAAGCTGTGCGGCCGGTAATAACGCGCCCTAGACCGCACGGCTACCCCGCGCGGCGACAATCAGGTTGGTATCCCAGCGCCGTCCCGGATGTCTGGAGACATGCCTCCGGCCAGGAACCTCACTGACAGAAGTAGAATTGTCGTCAGTGATGAGTCCCAGTTGTAACTGAGCACCGACAGACGGAAAATATAGGTAAAAGTTAATAAGGAGTTCAGTTCTTATTCAACATTAAAGAAATGGACGGGTGAACTAAACAGCACAATTCTCCTCTTAAAGATGATCCACGTTCAGGATATTACGAGCGGCAGCCATAGATTAAAATATTATTAAAGGTATCAAAGCGGTATTGAACCGTTGACATAAAGCTCTTAGAGTAGCTGACGCATCAGGCATACCTGAGGAATAGACTTGCACGGTTCACAAAACGCCGGTCAACTGTGAGCAAGTTAAGTCTGAATTAGAAATGAAGATGGAGGAAATGGACATTTCTCTGTAGCTGTGGCTCAGTCTTGAGCCAAAGACTGCACGAGAAGGGCTGCGTCGTGTGGAAGCCTAGCACGAATTTCATCCACTGGGAATGTTGCAGACAGCTGTTTCTGGGATGCCAAGATTGATACTTTTTATCGATTACTTGACAAAGTGTAGAACGATACCTGACGAATGCTTGAAAATTCTTCCACATCAGGTGGAGTTACCCAAATGACAGAAGGGCCTTGGACTGAAACAGAAAAGAAAAAGTCCTTTAATTGGAGGCATCAACCGAAGTATGTGCTTTAGCGACGTTGTAACTGAGAGTTTTGAAGTACGGATTATAGAAACATCAAGGTTGTCCTCCAGATCTGGATCCCTTTACTTTGTCATGTTCCCACATACAATGAAGATGTACTGCAAGCGGAAGATCGGTAATTTTCAGAATTGTAGAGGCGCATCTCATGTTTAAAATGACTGGGAACTGGGAAATGTGTTACCACATCAGTGGGGACTATCGCCCTAAATACTTGCAGTTCAAAATATAACTCTCTTTCACTGTCACGCCAAGATTTCTTCATCTTGTTTTCGTATCGAAGGTTGTAATTCTTTTCTCTTGGTATGCATATACGAATCTGGCGAGACACCATGCGACTTTCGGGAAAATATCATCCACGAAATTCCGAAGACTGCGTGAGCGTACGAGTGTGAGAATTATCGCACTGTTAGCTTAACAGCTCATGCATCCAAGTTTATGACAAGAATAATATACAGAAGAATGGAAAAGAAAATGAAAGATATGTTAGATGACGATCGGTTTGGCTTCAGGAAATGTAAAGGCACCCGGGAAGCAATTCTGACGTTATGGTTGATAACGGGAGCAAGACTAAAGAAAAATGGAAGTACATTCATAGGATTTGTTGAAGTGGAAAAAGCGTTCGACAATGTAAATTAGTGCAAGATGTCCGAAATTCTGAGAAAAGTTGGGGTACGCTATAGGGAGAATCGGGTAATATACAATATTTACAAGAGCCAAGAAAGAGCAATTACGTACTGTGGACGACCAGGAACGACGTGCTCAGATTAAAACGGTTGTAAGAGAGGAATGTTTTCTTTCGCCCCTACTGTTCAGCCTGCACATCGAAGAAGCAATGATGGAAATAAAGGAGAGGTTCAAGAGTGGAATTAAAATTCAAGGCGGGAGGATATCAATGATAAGATTCGATATAAATGTAAATGTCGTGTGATTAGGGTTCAAAAAATGGTTCAAATGGCTCTGAGCACTATGGGACTTAACTTCTGAGGCCATCAGTTCCCTAGAACTTAGAACTACTTAAACCTAACTAACCTAAGGACATCACACACATCCATGCCCGAAGCAGGATTCGAACCTGCGACCGTAGCGGTCGCGCGGTTCCAGACTGTAGCGCCTAGAACCGCTCGGCCACTCCGACCGGCTGTGATTAGGGCCTCCCGACGAGAAGACCGTTCGTCGGGTGCAAGTCTTTCGATTTGACGCCACATCGGCGACTTGCGCGTCGATGGAGATGTATTGGTCATGATTAGCACAACACAACACCCAGTCCCTGAGCGGAGAAAAATCTCCGACCCAGCCGGGAATCGAACCCGGGCCCTTAGGAGTGTCATTCTGTAGCGCTGACCACTTTTTGTTCGTTGTTGATCGTTGTGTTTGGTCGTAGCGGACGTCATATGACATCCGTTCAAGTTCGTTTATGGATCCTTTCACGCAGTTTTTTATTACAGGGGCCAACCAGTTCTCTGACTGAACACGCTGAGCTGCCGTGCCGGCTCTCCACTCAGCTACCGGGGGCGGACATAAGATTCGATGATGACATTGTTGTTCTGAGTGACATTATCTGCTGAATAGAAAGAATATGGATTGAGAGTAAGTCGAAGAAGACGGAAGTAACGAGAAGTAGCAGAAATGAGAACAGCGAGATACGTAACATCGGAATTGATGGTCACGAAGAAGATGAAGTTTAGGAATTCTGATATCTAGGTAGTAAAATGACAAATGACGGAAGGAGAGAGAAGGATATCAAAAGTAGACCAGCACTGCGGAAAAGCCGAGAGAAGTCTACTGGTATCAAACATAGGCCTTAATTTGTGGAAGAAACTCCCGAGAATGTACGTATGGACGTTTAACTTGATTTCGCTAACTGTTCACCACCGAATGCATATTTTCTTCTAAAGAATGGTAGAGTAAAATTTTATTTATGTATTGCTATTCTTGTACAGCCCCGCATATTCACGACGAAACACTTTCTTTGTTAAAGTCACAGAACTACTGACACAATGCTGTGAAAAGGACTCTCTTTGTTCGTAAGAACTTAATCTTTCCCGTCTACGTTCCATACATGTGCTCTGTTGCTGAATCTTTCCTTTTTTCTGTTGGGACAGGGTGTTGTAACTTTTCATTATGCAGGAAAGGAACTATGTGCCATAATTATGTTTGCCAGGAAGAGTGTCTCGCACAGGCTATGGCGTATACCGGTAGTTCACGAAACGTCCTCGCCTGGCTCGTACGGCCCTGCGTGTTGAGCTGAAGTTAAGGCACCAGCTTCACTTCGCGGTCTGACAAACAGTTTTAACCTCATTAGAGACTGTAACTTGTAGCTGTGTAAGACGTATTGAAATTCTTTTGTTTGTGTTTCGGCGCCTGAGTAATGATATCCGAATGTGGCATTGGAGGTGAAATTATTACGCCATTTCGTGCTAATGTATTAGCATGGCTGTGTACTTAAATAGGTGTATAAACAAAATTATTATATTTCTACTATAAACAAGTAAGTAGATTTACGTTATGTTTGTTAAGATTAATAGTAAGTGATGTTTGACCTGATAACTGCGATCTACTCTTATCATGACGCGTGCTGTAAGCAACGCAATGTTTGATACTGCAGTGCAAGTACGAATGTGTACGAAGTCCAAAAAGCGCAACACGAATGTCGAAGAGTGTACGTGGGTGATACATCGTGTTTTCTGTGGTTAATACAAGTTCCAACTTTTAGAAAAGTTCATTTGAAGGACGAACCAACGCCGATACTCGATTCCATCTAGGAAACGAAGAGGAAAACCAATTTTAAAAAATATTTAAGAGAGGTACGTGATAGTTGAGATTCATTGTGTTTAGGAAATCGTATTTAGAGCTTAAAAGTAAGTAACGGGATTTAGCGAAACATTTTGTTTCTTGTCACTTTTCGCTCACACGCGATTGATACCTATACACGCAAAAAAATGGTTCAAATGGCTCGGAGCACTATGGGACTTAACATCTATGGTCATCAGTCCCCTATAACTTAGAACTACTTAAACCTAACTAACCTAAGGACATCACACAACACCTAGCCATCACGAGGCAGAGAAAATCCCTGACCCCGCCGGGAATCGAACCCGGGAACCCGGGCGCGGGAAGCAAGAACGCTACCGCACGACCACGAGCTGCGGGCTATACGCGCAGGTGAGCTTAAAAGTACGTAACGGGATTTAGCGAAACATTTTGTTTCTGGTCACTTTTCGCAAACTCATTATTAATACACGCGAGTAATACCTATACACGCAGGTGGACTTTAAAAAAAACAAGGGAGAAGTACCACGAACTGAGTGTTTAAGTTACTGTCATTATTATCAGTGTCATAACGGTGGGGGGGGGGGGGGGGGGAGGGAGGATGTATTGTCTCCAAGCTACGAAAAGCTGCAGCAGGTTGAAGGCATTGGCGTGACGATCCAGCCTGAAGAATCAACATTGGGCATTTACTACGGTTAATGAAGCAGATGATTTTTGCCACTGGGGTTCGTTATTCGTTTGGAACATTCACATACGACACTTTCCTCTTACCTTGAACGTAGCCCTTGTTACACCTTTGGCATCATAGGGAGTGTCCAGGACCTGAAAACGCTGGAAATCTATTACACTGAATCAGTAAAATGAAATCCACTTTCACGGTGCTGGATGTTTAATTCAGTACTTATTTGGATGTCATCGTTAAAAATTGGTTGGTCAGCAACTATCGTACTGAACACACCTCCATCATATTCAGTACTGAATCTGTACTCAGAAAAATGTGCCCATATTTTCTTTCATCTGTGTAAACAGTAGTGAGTAGCCATGGTTTTGAAAGGCACACTATCGTAATACAGAGCATTGCACCAGATTTTCTTAAATTCATTAACCGTGATGCTAACCAGATGGTAGAATTTTGCAGGGTTGTCTCTCCCAAGGCTATCAGTAGTTTTAATGGAATTTTGTCTAACCCCAGAGCCTTGTTTCGACTCAGATCTTTCAGTGCTCTGTCAAACTCTTCACGCGTTATCATATCCCACATCTCATCTTCATCTACGTCCTCTTCCATTTCCATAATATTACCCTCAAGTACATCGCCCTTGAATAGGCCCTCTATATACTCCTTCCACCTTAATGCTTTCCCTTCTTTGCTAAGAACTGGTTTTCGATTTGAGCTCTTGTTATTCATACAAGTGGTTCTCTTTTCTCCATAGTTCTCCTTAATCTTCCTGTAGGCAGTATGTATCATGCGCCTAGTGATATATATCTTTACATCCTTACATTTGTCCTGTAGCCGTCACTGCTTAGCCATTTTGCACTTTCTGTCGATCTCATTTTTGAGACATTTGTATTCCTTTTCATCTCTGAAAGCTACCCATTCGCCTTCTATTGTATTTTTTCCCGTTCTGGTCAATCGTTCCCTAGTGCTCTCTCTGACAATCCGTACAACCTCTGGTTCTTTTAGTTTATCCACGTCCCATCTCCTTAAATTCCGACCTCTTTGCAGTTTCTTCAGTTTCAGTCTACAGTTCATAACCAATAAATTGTGGTCAGAGTCCACATCTGCTGATGGTAATCTCTTACAGTTTAAAACCTGTTTCCTATATCTCTCTCTTAACATTATATAATCTATCGGAAATCTTCCAGTGTCTCGAGACCTCTTCCACGTATGCAACCTTCTTTGATGAAGTTTTAGCTATGATTAAGTTATTCTCTGCGCAAAATTTTACCAGGCGGCTCCCTCTGTCATTCCTTACCCCCATTCCATATTCACCTACTACTTTTCCTTCTCTTCCTTTTCCTACTATCGAATTCCAGTTCCCCATGACTTTTAAATTTTCGTCTCCCCTCACTATCTGAATGATTTATTTTACCTCATCATACTCTTTTTCAATCGCTCCGTCATCTGCGGAGCTAGTTGGCATATAAACTTGTACTACTATGGTAGGCGTGGGTTTCGTGTCTATCTTGGCTACAATAATGCGTTCACTATGCTGTTCGTAGAAGCTTATCCGCGCTCCTATTTTTTATTCATTATTAAACCTGCTCCTAGATACTACTATTTGATTTTGTCTTTGTAACTCTGTATTTACCTGACCAGAAGTCTTGTTCCTCTTGTCACCGAACTTCACTAATTCCCACAAAATCTAACAATAAACTACCCGTTCTCTTTTTAAATTTTCTAACATACCTGCCCGATTAAGGGCTCTGACATTCCGCGCTCCGATCCGTAGAACGCCAGTTTTCTTTCTCCTGATTACGACGTCCTCCTGAGTAGTTCCCACCCAGAGGTTCGACTGGGGGACTATTTTACCTACAGCATATTTTTCCCAAGATGATGCCACCATCATTTAATTATACAGTGAAGCTGCATGACCTCGGGAAAAATTACGGATGTAGTTTCCCTTTGCTTTCAGCCATTCGCAGTACCAACACAGCAAAGCTTTGATTAATGTTACCAGGCCAGATCAGTCAATCACCGAGACTGTTACATCTGCAACTACTGAAAAGGCTGCTGCCGCTCTTCAGGAACCACACAATTGTCTGGCCTCTCAACAGATACCCCTCCGTTGTGGTTGCACCTACGGTACGGCTATTAGTATCGCTGAAGCACGCAAGCCTCCCCACAACGGCAAGGTCCATGGTTTATGGAGGGGGACCTACTTAATCCTTTCGGGCGCGAATAATGTTTTCCAGAGAAAGGAAATCATGGGATTGCTATCCAGTTCTTCGAATTAAATTATGATTTTTCAGATGTATAAAATATTCCGAGGAGCCCCCAAATTGGGGATACAACGCGTCTCCAAATGAGGACTCTGTTTTCAAATGGGTGCAGTAGAAGTCGAAAAGTCAAAGTATTTTATTTGATTTTATTTTCGCCAAAATACATAAATTACACAAAGCGTACTTAATGATTATATACATAAACTACGGTTTTACACTTGTGAAGAAAGATAATCAAGGAAACAATCTTTTTCTATCCAGACATAAGTGACTGTTACATTTTACACAATGAAATGTGTTTTTTGCTTGTACAACCCTGTTTCTTGCATCTGACAAATGAATTTTTTTCACTGACCACTGGAAGATGCCCAACGTTATCCAAAAGAACATCAGCTTCTGGGCGAACTTCCGCACTGGCTCGTTTGGAAGTTCTAGGAGATGACATTGGGCTCTTACAAGTGGGACGCTCTCTTTTCTGGCAGCTGGCTTATCTATTTTTGTCAGTACTTTGGCCACACATGCATTAAAGTGAAGCAAATCAAGGGCCTAATTTTTAGGAACACCTAATTCTGAGATGCCGCACGTGATTGCCGTGCAGTGTAGGGCACCTTGGCACGGTTCACGCGGATTCCCTCGTCGGAGGTTCGAGTTCTCCCTCGGGCATGGATGTGTATGTTGTCCTTGGCGTAAGTTAGTTTAAGTAAGATTAAGTAGTGTGTAAGTCTAGCTACCGATGACCACAGCAGTTTGGTCCCATAGGAACTTACCACAAATTCTGATGCATTTTTCTTGTGCATAATCCATAAATTTACACATGCAGTATCAATTGCATGAACAAACGTGCGAAGCGTCCACTTTCGAGATCTGATGAATATGCGATAGATTGTCATCAGAAAATCCATCTTGTCGACCCCTCCCATACGTTGATCGTAAACTTGAATAACTTCTGGCCGGTCGATTTCAACATGTTTCTCCAGATCCTATAATAAAAAATGCTATTACGAAAAGGAAAACTAATAAAAAACGTACTTTTGAGTAACCCAGATGAAAAGCCGCTAAATAAATTTTATGTCTTTTTGAGGTGAGCACAAGGCCGTATAGATTTTTTCAGCGCCTAAATGATGGAACATGTTTAAGGTGAAAAACTGGCTATAAATCGTCGAAAATCGCTGTCGAAAATTGTGTTCGGCTTCAAAAGCAGGTAACTGCTGTCTTCGGATGCAAAGCCCACTAATAGGCATGGCTGTCGCCCTGCCATGTCCGGATGGAAAGCATGTGAACAGACATCAGACCTACCAATCCGGACATCGAAAGTTGCCTTTCAGTCTGTTACGATTACAATGGAGAATTTTCTTATTCAGCCTTATGTTAGCTTCGCTGTGACAAATTCGTAGGCAACAATAACATTCTCGCTGCCAATGCATAGTCGTTTGGATGGGACGAGTGTTTTGTGATTATCTCAGTGTCATTTATCATGCAGTTAGTGGGCTTTGCGTCTAGGCTACTCAGCTCACGACATACCGTATGATATAAAACGTCTGACATTACCTTCATCATTGTCCTCTTGTTCAAAATTATCGCCAGGATCATCGGATGGATTGTCAATCTCAGATAAATTAAGGAGCTGTATAACTTTTTCTTCTGTAAGTGACCTTCGTCTATCTTGGACTCGGGGCATTGTGAAACCACAATAAGATAACTAAAAGGGCAGCGAAATAAAGTCCCAAATTTCTATGCTGTTACAACCTTTCAATCACAATGTCCTCATTTGGAGACATGGATAAAGTTATAAATGTGTTACTTATATTTAGTTCTGAAAAACACCTTTAGTTTTCACCTTCAAAAATGCACATTTTTAAGCACAAATCAATTTTTTACCTAAATTTAGAAGATATTAACTGGCTGATGAGAGGTACAAAGATTAATGTGCAGTGCCCATGTGACTGTGCACATTCAGTTTTGTTTTGTGGTACCACAGATTGACAGAAGATATCAACACTGTTCTCTATTAAACGCTCTGCTTGTGCCAATATGAGGACAACAATCACAAATGGTGAAATGCAACTAATTTTAATATGCTAAGCATTTATTTAGTATGTCCTTATATGAGAAATCCATGAATGAAATGGTAAATAAGCAGTAAAAACTGAATGATAATTGACCTAGAATCTGTTGCTGCTGCATCTTGTATGCAGTTTAGTTTACCGATGCATATACCCTGTGCCGTCCCATTAATATGGGCTCTTCTTTTGCCTTCACTTGAAATATTTGCGTGCGAGTGTGGGTGTGTGTCTGTGTGAACCGCTAGAAACTTAAACTATGTGACACGCTACTGATTTTCACCACTAATTTTGTAATCGAATAACACAGAGATCTTTCTCTTCTTCTGACGATTACCCGAAACCTAAGACTTGTAAATGAAGAACCATAAACTGTCTCGGTATTAACGGCTGTCCTTATCACTCAACAATAGTACTACAACTGTCTGGTGAAGAAGACAGTCTATTAGCATTCGGTCTGAAACCGTCTGTCATATAACTAGAGCTACTAAGAATATGCGCCTCACCTAAGATCTTATTGCGATTTAAGATGCATAATGGTCTTCTTGACGTATGAAGGCGAAGTTCAGTGTTCTCTAAATTTCATGTGAAGTGTCAAAACACGCACAGCTTTCGGCTTTAGTGTTCGAACGCATAATAGTTTCTACCTCGTGCGTCCACGTGCTGAATGTGCTTAAACAGTCAGCAGAAAGTGGACAAAGGTTGAAACGTCCCCTTAGAAAAATTAATGAATTACTGTGCTGATAAACCTCTTACGTTATTTGATTTTCAAACAGCTGAGAAAAACTGAACTTACTCAGACATTACTCTCTTTACTTATTCTGATCAACACTAAACTGACACACAATATTTTTTAGCGCAACGCAGTCTGACTTTCAGTAATCCCTACAAAAGAATGGGCCTGACTAACATTAACCTATACCTTTCACAAATCACTTACCTCACAAAAATCTTCGTTACTCGAACTACTGCAATACAGCTAGCGCCACTACTGCCAGCTGAATAAAAGATTCAAACTACTGAAGGTTCTAACTACTGAAGGGCATAGTTAGCAAATGACAGATTTTCATAGAGAACAAACAATGTATTTACCTTAATAGTGTTCAAAAGTCGTAATATATGTAGCAGTTCATGACATCCAGTCTTACAAATGTACTGTCTCTGACGGACACATGTCCAGATCATTCGGTCTCAAAAATCCACCATCTCACTTCCCCACATCCACCACTGCTGGCGGCTCACCTCCAACTGCGCAACGCTACGTGCTGTTCACATCCAGCTGCCCAATACTGCAATGGCAGACAACAATGCAAACTAGCCACAGACTGCACACAGAACAGGCAGTGATTTTCATCCAGAGCGCTACGTGGCGTTACCAATAAGGAAACCTAAACAGCCTACTTACATAGCCCCCATGCTCCCCACAAAAAAATTTACAAATTGTTTTGGGCACTGGCCAATACATAGTTGTTAAAAATTTTGCACAATTACAATAACAAAGAAATCAAATGCACACACGTATTGATACAATGTTGGTCAAAAGCTAAGATTTTCTCACAGTCCATAAACACTGTCCTGATCGTTCATCACAAATTGCAGTGTTATTCTCAAAGTCTAAGCAGTAAAAGAAAATGCACATGGAAGTAGTGGATTTCCACGCAGTCTTGAAGATGTAGTGTTGTCCTTCCAACGGAAAGACAGTGCGGACTCTTGAAATACAGACAGGTAATGGGTCACAACAGAGCAAACCCACAGCAGAGTCAGTCGAAGTTTTGAAGAATATTGGTAGGTAGGTCATCACAGAGCAGACCCACTGTAGTCCTGGTAGAGATTATGGTATTGGTGGGCCATCAAAGGTGCAGACCCGCTTTAGTCCTTGTCGAGATGGCCAGCAGCAGGTGCACAGTCACCATGGAAGAGTCTTGTGGACAATATAGCAAATCCATAAACCACCACTTCTGCACTCACAAAGTTTTTGGAATTGTCCTTAGAACCAGCAATGTTGTTAACCAGTCCCTTGCTGAATTATCAACACACGTGCAAACACTAACAGTCCCAACTTCTCACATATTGTGTATTTACTATGACCAACAGAAACGTGTGCACTGAAATGAATGCTTACAAGTTACTTAATTTGCTGAACTGGTGTCCATTACAATTTTATAACATGAGAATACAATTACAAAGATACATAAAACATCATTAAAAACATAATAATACAGCTAACATTTGTAGTACGAGTAATACAGGCTTTATAAAAGAATAGAAATAAACATATACACAAGTGTTACGGGAATTATGGCGTAAGTAAATATATAAATTGCTGAGAATATTTTTCGAAACATTAATTTCACATATGAGCATTAAAACAGAACAGAATTAAAAATGTCGAACATCATTACAAAGTAAATAACATATTATTAATGCAAATTATATTTGAGGATAACAGTATTCCTCTTCATAGTTAATGTAGCTGAGTATTAGAAAAATTCTACTACATAAGTATTATCAGATAAACATATAAAGACAGGAAGAACATAAATACACAAGGTACACAGACACATAGCGGAATAATACAAAAGGAAAGGACAGGGTTCGATTTACTGCAGTATTTTGCAAACAAAACTTTCTTTACTTCTTGGAGATTTCCCTTCATTCTTCATTGTTCCCAAAAGGTCCTATCTATAGCTGCTTTCTGTATTCTATTCATATTTCTTTCAAAATAATTATTTGTCAGTGTACAATACTCATTTTGGCCAAATCTTTTTCATATAACTTTTTAATGCATTCTTCACGCATTCTCATAGTTAGCTTCTTATATAGTCTACCCCCTCTTAAGCTAACTTAAATTTACTCAGCTCAGATATATATACTAAGGGACGAGGCAATGCAACAGTTCAAAACAATTAACACAAACAGCAATGACAAAAAAATGCAAATTGGCAAAGCAAGCAGCATTATCTCTAAATTAGCAGAGCAAATGCAACATTACAACTAATACTAGCCAATGTGCACCAACAAGAAAAATAAATCAGTAGTAAAACTGACTTGACAGAGTAATACAAAGTGACATTCAGTAGCACAATGCCTGACAACAGCAGCAGAAAATGCTACAACTTATACCTAAATATGGCAAAGCTCAAGCAGAAAAAATATTACATTAAGGACAACAATGCAGATAAGGGAAATGTTTATTCAAATCTTAATGTCTATGTAATTAAAGTGGTGCACCACAACTTATTCTACGAAAAGTATTACCAAGTATTTGAAAAGAAAATTATGTATGCAATTCCTGTGAAGGGAAATGTCTTTTTGTGCTCCTTCGTTTTTTAAGCAGATCATAAAATTATTATTTACTGGATCTGTAGGCATATCATATCTATATTAGTACATATATAAAATTTTATTTTGACCAATTCTGCAGTGCAGATAGAAACTAGATATAAAACCAAATGAGCAAACTCTCAACTAGAAAGACAATAGATGTAAAATGTTTCTCACCATTTCATTAGGCATTTTAGTAAATATCATAAATTAAGAGCTTCACAGTATAATCATATGTTTTCAACTTTGATCGTGTTGTATTTGCAATGCTTTCTACAAAGAAATGTCAACAGCGAGGATAATGGCCTCCTTTTTTCTCCACCTGTGCCTCTGAAAGGCACACACTAATAGCTTTATTCAGGCTGACTGTCATGCTGCTGGGTGCCCACGACACGTTACGTGAAGGTCACTTAACTTCCTTACCGAAATATTTATGACACCAGTTTGCACTACAGTGATAGTCCCATATAAAAAATTTCACAGGTCGAGAATTTGCATTGCAAATGTGTGGAAATAAATTCCTATGAATATAACGGTCCAAAAAATTTTCGATGGCATTGTGATACATTCATGCATTTACACACATTTCATAACTCTTAAAGTACGATTCTTGGTTTCCAACATCCTGTTATACAAATCAGAGTCCCTAACCACTACTTATTATTCCTTACCTTATTACTCATACATATTCATCGACACTTCTTCAATATTTCATCATAATAAATATGTAGCATAATCAAATTCCTCATATATCATCAGCTTATTGATCATAAACATACCTCAACAGCATAATACACATCGTCATCATAATAACAACATTATAACACCTCAGTCAAATCTCAAAAATGTTGTAGCTTTCTGCAATAATTTCAAAACCTAAAAAAATTTCTCTGCTCATTTCAATAGTGTCATCTACCTCAAACGCACTTTAAAATCATGATCCCATACCAAATACATCATTCAAAGCTCTCATAGTTTCACAATGGTTCCAAAAAAATATGAACAGTTCAGAAAGTACAGACAAAATACCGTTTCATAAGTGTGAAGTTATCCAACTGTGTAATTGTGTAAACATGTGTCACTGATGTAGTAAAAAAAATGTTTGTCTCTCAGTTAAATGGTCAGATAGCTGTGTGATTTATGTGTTAGAGAAATATGGTACCGATGTGTAAAATTGTATAAGCAGATACCACACTAGCTAGGGCTCCTTGTGCTTACTAGACACATGGTGCACAATGTAGGCGTGTACCTCCTGAGGATTAATGTAATTATACCCTCAGATGTTACAGTTTATAGCAATCATTGTAGTGTTGGGCAGCTGGATGCTAACAGCGCGTAGTGTTGCGCAGTTGGAGATGAGCCGCCAGCAATGGTGGATGTGGGGAACTGCGATGGCGGATTTTTGAGAGCGGATGATCTGGACATGTGTCCATCAGAGACAGTACATTTGTAAGACTGGATGTCATGAACTGCTATATATATTACGACTTCTGAACACTATTTAGGTAAATACATTGTTTGTTCTCTATGAAAATCTTTCAGTTGCTAACTGTGCCTATCAGTAGTTAGTGCCTTCTGTAGTTTGAATCTTTTATTTAGCTGGCAGTAGAGGCGCTCACTGTATTGCAGTAGTTCGAGTAACGAAGATTTTTGTGAGGTAAGTGATTTGTGAAAGGTATAGATTAATATTAGTCAGGGCTATTCTTTTGTATGGATTATTGAAAGTCAGTCTGCGTTGTGCTAAAAAATACTGTGTGTCAGTTTAGTGTTGATCAGAATAAGTAAAGAGAGTAATGTCTGAGTACGTTCAGTTTTTCTCAGCTGTTTGAAAATCAAATAATGTAAGAGGTTTATCAGCACAGTAATTCATTAATTTTTCTAAGGGGACGTTTCATATGGCGACCCTACCAGGATTCGAACCTGGAATCTTCTGATCTGCAGTTAGTTGTGAGCATTTTCAACCTATTTTTTCGCGGAAAGATAATGCATTACAGAATCACGAAGCAGCCATAAATGAACTGCAGACTATTGTTCATGAAAATCATGAGACCTTGCAACATAAAATTGACTCAGTTGCATCAACCGATTTGGTTACGCAACTTGCAGAAACTCAGGAAAACTTAAAGGACACAGTATATACTCTGAAAATGGGTTCAGAAAGACACATGGAGGAAATTAGTTCATTATCAGAGATAGTAGTTGAACTTTCAGATCAGCTAAGTAATTTATCTATGAAGGTAGATGATAATCTGAATGACACAAAACCCGTAGTCTTTAATGACACAGAAGGGTGCGAACAAATTAGGAAATTCAAACAAAATCAGTATCAAATTAATGCACAACACCAAAGAAAAATCCGGGAAGTACAAGATCAGCTGACACAGGTAATACAAGAATTATGTGTTTCAGAGGACTCTCGCGCTCCAATATGGGAAGAGGGACATAGAACAGCCACAAAATAATAACACGGGGTACTTAGGAAATTATGAAAGAAATTGGCAAGGTACACCGAATTTTGAGATTGGACCGCCGAAACGAAGAAACAATGACAAATATGCGACTCGCCGACATGACGATTTTGACTATAAGCTGTTTATTACTACACGTAAATTCCAAACATGTAAGAATTCCGGCAACGACATTTCTCCACAAGCGTGGCTTCATCAATTCTCTCATTGTTTTCCTACCAACTGGTCATTAGAGCATAGATTAGAATTTATGTGTGGCTATTTAGAGAATGAACCAGCTGTAAGAATGCGATCGGTCATTCACGATTGCCACACTGAAGGAGAATTTTATCATGCCTTCCTCTCAGCATATTGGTCTCAAGCTACACACGACCGAGTAAAACATAGCATCATAATGATGAAACACTTCGAACAATATAAATTTTCCAGTCTTGTGAAATATTTTGAAGAAATGTTGCACAAGGATCAGTACCTGTCAAACCCTTACAGCCCCTCAGAACTCAACCGCATTTGCTTAATCAAATTACCTGAACATTTACGACATATTATTTTGGCAGGGCGTTGCAAAGACGGCACTGAAGCTTTTCAGGAACTCTTACAAGAATTAGAAATTGATACTGACAATCGCGGAACGTGAAAAGAGGAAGACTACAATTACAGGTCACATCCGTCGCAATTCCACGATGAAAGAAATAATAACTGGACACGACAAGGCTATTCTCACACAAATCGTGACCAAAACAGACTCCACCCGTATGACAGCCGTTGGCAGAGTAGTAATAATTACAGGGAAAGATCACCTCTCCGCGGTAGTGACTATCACAGAGACAATCAGAGAAACAGGCAATATGGGAACCAAAACAATTATTAACAAGGGAGACAGAACAACTTTAGACGCAACAGTCCAGCGCGCAGTTACGATTCAGGGAGAAATTCTCCACCACGTGGCCGACAAGAAAGAAACTATGGAATCTACCGACATGACGACAGACGATATGACCGTAACGCCAGACCTGAATTACATCAGAAATGGCGGGATTCAAACAGGGCAGGGCCCTCTCGACAAGGTGAATTTGTAGAAGATAGGTCTCCAAATCCCAATAACGATGCGCGTCAACAAAGGCACGATAGGCAGTGACTCATACCGCTGGCAGCCACAAAACGTATTTATGAAACGTTCCCTTAGAAAAATTAATGAATAACTGTGCTGATAAACCTCTTACATTATTTGATTTTCAAACAGCTGAGAAAAACTGAACGTACTCAGACATTACTCTCTTTACTTATTCTGATCAACACTAAACTGACACACAGTATTTTTTAGCACAACGCAGACTGACTTTCAATAATCCCTACAAAAGAATAGCCCTGACTAATATTAATCTATACCTTTCACAAATCACTTACCTCACAAAAATCTTCGTTACTCGAACTACTGCAATACAGCGAGCGCCTCTACTGCCAGCTAAATAAAAGATTCAAACTACTGAAGGCACTAACTACTGATAGGCACAGTTAGCAACTGAAAGATTTTCATAGAGAACAAACAATGTATTTACCTAAATAGTGTTCAGAAGTCGTAATATATATAGCAGTTCATGACATCCAGTCTTACAAATGTACTGTCTCTGATGGACACATGTCCAGGTCATCCGCTCTCAAAAATCCACCATCTCATTTCCCCACATCCACCACTGCTGGCGGCTCACCTCCAACTGCGCAACGCTACGCGCTGTTAACATCCAGCTGGCCAACACTACAATGGCAGACAACAATGCAAACTAGCCACAGACTGTACACAGCACAGCCAGTGATTTTCATACAGAGCACTACGTGGCGTTACCAATAAGAAAACCTAAACAGCCTACTTACAAGGTCAACCAGTCGTTAGAAAGTTTGGTGGCCACCCACATGTCAGTTAATTATGGGAAAGTCTCAGTCTTTGCCTATCTGTAAATTAGATCACACTGCTCTGTGTGACACAACTGAAACAGGTTATCGGAGATGGACATAGGTTTTGTAGTTTCCTAGCCAGACGGGTTACCTGATCTATTACATCAGGTCAATGGTTCTATCGCCAACAATCCTGTCCCTACATATCATCTATCCGAATCACGCATCACAGAAGACGCAGGGGCCTCTAGATGCTGTGTATTTCCGTGCCAGATTCTGAACTAAGCAATCATACATCCTGTGATTTTCTTTTTTTTTCACAGGGGACACTTTGGAAGATGCTTTTTGTACCAGTACTACTACCGGCAATCATGCCAAGCCCCCTCCCCCTCATTCCCTCTCCCCCCACCCCACATTACCACCAATGTCTTCCGCCAAGCCTGGTACCTTTCTTCTAAGAATTAGATGTAATGTAATCTCCTCCTAATTGGCCAGAACTCAAACCTACTGAAGACATGCATGTTTTCGTTGTCATCTAATGTCATGTCCGAGCTAGAAGGCCACCTTATTGTTACGAGCAGGAACTTTGAATACGTACTGTGCTATATATTTACGAATTTCTGTAGCCTTAGCAATGCCGGATTAATAATGCTCTGCATCTCAGACCATGGTCCAATGCATTGTTAGGACCCTGATCATAATACTGTGCTAGTACAGTCAGTACATAAGAAATTAGGAGGTCGTCGATAGAATAAAGGAAGGAAGGAAAAAGCGGCAAACACAGAGTAGAAAGTAGGAATAGGATGATAGAGCATACGTTAGGATACCCGGCAATAATTTCTATGGCACTTAAGGGATCCTAGAGTGCAAGAAGAATAGGGAAGAAAGAGACTGCAAAGTCTGCAACGTACAATTTAGGACGTCCTGTGCCAGTGACATGCTGAGTTGAAGAATTCGACACAGGACGTGAAGTGGTGACAGACCGCATCAAACAAGTCAGAGACTTAATGAGATAAGAAAGGAGAGAGAAAGACATCTAGTGACCAGCCGTAATTTCCACAAGGTCAGTCTCAGGCTGCGGGCATAATACACCTCCTAGAGCTGAATACGTTGGCAACTAGGAAATGAGAGCAAATGTCGCTTCATCCGAACTGAATCTCAACATCTGAGATTTCTAGACGGAAAAGAGCTGTTTAAGGCATTTGGCTCTTTGCACTCGACGGATCCGTCTGTCTTTGATGTGTCTGAATTGGTAAATAAGAGGTGCATGATATAGTTAAAACTCTCGTTGTCCCGTTTTGTTCTTCTCAGGAAATAACGAATTTAGAAAACTGGCGTGCTACGGATCGGAGCGTGGAATGACAGATCCCTTAACCGAGCAGGTAGGTTAGAAAATTTAAAAAGTGAAATGGATAGGTTAATGTTAGACTTAGTGGGAATTATTGAAGTTCAGTGGCAGGAGGGGCAAGACTTTTGGTCAGGTGAATACAGGGTTATAAATACAAAATCAAATAGGGGTAATGCAGGAGTAGATTTAATAATGAATAAAATATAGGAGTGCGGGTAAGCTACTACAAACAGAATAGTGAACGCATTATTGTGGCCAAGATTGACACGAAGATCATGCCTACTACAGTAGTACAAGTTTATATGCCAACTAGCTTAGCAGATGATGAAGAAATTGATGAAATGTATGATGAGAGAAAAACATTATTCAGGTAGTGAAGGGAGACGAAAATTCAATAGTGACTGGAATTCGAAAGTAGGAAAAGGGAGAGAAGGAAACATAGTAGGTGAATATGGATTGGGGGTAAGAAATGAAATAGGAAGCTGTCTGGTAGAATTTTGTACAGAGCATAACTTTATCATAGCTAACACTTGATTCAAGAATCATAAAACAAGGTTGTATACATGGAAGAATCCTGGAGATACTAGAAGGTGTAAGGTAGATTATATGATGGTAAGGCAGAGATTTAGGAACCAGGTTTTAAATTGTAACACATTTCCAGGGGTAGATGTGGACTCTGACCACAATCTGTTGGTTATGAACTGTAGATTAAAACTGAAGAAACAGCAAAAAGGTGGAAATTTAAGCAGATGGGACCTGGATAAACTGACTAAACCAGAGGTCGTACAGAGTTTCAGGGGAGCATAAGTGAACAATTGACAGGAATGGGGGAACGAAATACCTTAGACGAAGAATGGGTAGCTTTGAGGGATCAAGTAGTGAAGGCAGCAGACGATCAAGTAGTTAAAAAGATGAGGGCTAGTAGAAATCCTTGGGTAACAGAAGAAATATTGAATTTAATTGATGAAAATAGAAAATAAAGAAAACGCAGTAAGTGAAGCAGGCAAAAAGGAATACAAACGTCTCAAAAATGAGATCGACAGAAGTGAAATATGGCTAAGCAGGGACAGCTAGAGGACAAATGTAAGGATGTAGAGGCTTTTCTCACTAGGGGTAAGATAGATACTGCCTACAAGAAAATTAAAGAGACCTTTGAGGAGAAGAGAGCCACTTGTAAGAATATCAAGAGCTCAGATGGAAACCCAGTTCTAAGCAAAGAAGGGAAAGCAGAAAGGTGGAAGGAATATATAAAGGGTCTATACAAGGGCGATGTACTTGAGGACAATATTACGGAAATGGAAGACGATGTAGATGAAGATGAAATGGGAGATACGATACTGCTTGAAGAGTTTGACAGACCACTGAAAGACCTGAGTCGAAGCAAGGCCCCAGGAGTAGACAACATTCCATTAGAACGATTGACTGCCTTGGGAGAGCCAGTCCTGACAAAACTCTACCATCTGGTGAGAAAGGTGTATGAGACAGGTGGAATACCCTCAGACTTCAAGAAGAATATGATAATTCCAATCCCAAACATAGCAGGTGTTGACAGACGTGAAAACTACCGAACTATCAGTTTAATAGGTCACAGCTGCAAAATACTGACGCGAATTCTTTACAGACAAATGGAAAAAACTGGTAGACGCCCACCTCGGGGAAGATCAGTTTAAATTCCGTAGAAATGTTGGAACATGTAAGGTAATACTGCCCCTACGACGAATCTTAGAAAATAGATTAAGGAAAGGCAAACCTACGCTTCTAGCATTTGCAGACTTAGGGAAAGCTTTTGACAATGTTGACTGGAATACTCTCTTTCAAATTCTAAAGATGGCAGGGGTAAAATACAGGGAACGAAAGGCCATTTACAATTTATGCAGAAACCAGATGGCAGTTATAATAGTCGAGGGGCAAGAAAGGGAAGCAGCGGTTGGGAAGGGAGTGGGACAGGGTTGTAGCCACTCCCAAATGTATATTGAGCAAGCAGTAAAGGAAACAGAAGAAAAATACGGAGTAGGTATTAAAATCCATGGAGAAGAAATAAAAGCTTTGACAATCGCCGCTGACGTTAAAATTCTGTCAGAGACAGCAAAGAACTTGGAAGAGCAGTTGAACGGAATGGACAGTGTCCTGAAAGGAAAATATAAGATGAACATCAACAAAAGCAAAACGAGGATAATGGAATGGAGTCGAACTAAGTCGTGTGATCCTGAGGGAATTAGATTCCGAAATGAGGCACGTAAAGCGGTAAATGAGTTTTTCTATTTTGGGAGCAAAATAACTGATGATGGTCGAAATAGAGAGGATATAAAATGTAGACTGGCAATGGCAAGGAAAGCGTTTCTGTAGATGAGAAAGTAGTTAACATCGAGTATACATTTGAGTGTCAGCAAGTTGCTTCTGAAAGTATTTGTATGGAGTGTAGCCTTGTATGGAAGTGAAACGTGGACAAAAAATAGTTTAGACAAGAAGAGAATAGAGGCTTTCGAAATGTGGTGCTACAGAAGAATGCTGAAGATTAGATGGGTAGATCACGTAACTAATGAGGAGGTATTGAATAGAATTGGGGAGAAGAGGAGTTTGTGGCACAGCTTGACATGAAGAAGGGACCGGTTGGTAGGACATGTTCTGAGGCATCAAGGGATCACAAATTTAGCATTGGAGGGCAGCGTTGAGTGTAAAAATCGTAGAGGGAGACCGAGAGGTGAATACACTAAGCAGATTCCAAAGGAAGTAGGTTGCAGTAAGTACTGGGAGATGAAGAAGCTTGCACAGGATAGAGTAGCATGGAGAGCTGCATCAAACCAGTCTCAGGACTGAAGACCACAACAACAACAAGAACAACAACAACAACATGGAAGTTAAAATGAGACACTTGTGCTATAGCAAATCTGGCCTTAGATCATTTGCGGAAACAAGCTGATTAATGCTAGTGTCATGGTTCGCATCCCCCTCAAGAACCGCGTACACACAGCGATTATGGTATAAAACTGATCCTGTCCAGAAGCTCCTACAACATGAAATTTCGTCAAATCAGTAATTCACTGTTAACTGTAGGTATGTCAGGTACACACGCTAGTACCCTAAGCTTGGAACACACCTCCCATTTTATGTTGCCAATTTCTAGTTGAAGCTCGATCTCTTCGAAGGAAAACAGTTGGTGGGATTCATGTAGCTAATTTCCTCGTCCTGGGTAGTCTCGTTGGACAAAACGTGCATCATTCTTGCTACGTCATCACCGTAAAGCCTGAATTCCAGTTGAATATTGATTACTAGCATTAGCGGTTCGGTATATCATGCGCACAGGTGTGTTTCCTTATTATACTTCCATTGGATGAATACTCTAAGAGAACAGATGCAGTTCTGGAACTGGATAATGAGATGATTTGTTTCGGTATACCGCAGATCTAGTTCCATCAATTGTTTAGTTTTACAGCAGTAATTACCGTGGTTTCCACTGTTGATAGCGGTATTACATCCGTGGCCAGGATGGGCGCTTCAATAGCTTGCAAAATAGAATAGAATGAGAAACGCACCTGTACTAATTTTTGTATATTTCAAGGCCTGTATACAGCAGCTGATACGGTACAGTTGTACTTCTACACTCACAAACTATATTAGAAGGTACTGCATAGTAAACCAGTGCCTGGAGATGGCCCGAAAGTACTCGTAATAAATCCGTGAAAACTCGTAGATGGCGTAAAGAAAAATCACTGTGTTTAGCCGAAGCATTTCAGCCTAAATAAAATTCGAGACTAAATAGAGGTTTTGCATTGACATGTTTACGTACCTAGCTCCGCAAAATATTAGATGTTCGTTTGAGAGACACAAACTTGGTTACAAATGCGCTCCATAACGCCTTTTGCTGCCATTAAAGCAACTGCATTTCGTGAAAGATTTCTGCACTAAGTTCTGGCACGTTGGAAGTTTCATTCCTTTCCATTAATTGTCGCACACGACATCAGTTATTGGCTAGTTTTCTATTCGTAAATCTGCACATATACTCACGATGAAACTGAACGTGCTACTGACAGTAACTACTACCTGTGACATCTCATTGAAATACAGAGTGATCGAAACATCATTGTATTTATGCATCTGGACATCCTCAAATCTCTCGTAACTCATTCTTATGCTCCTTACGTGAGGTATGCGATGGCAACGATCTTTCTGGACTACAGTTTTGCTAAATTTACCAAACAGAGTTTTGCGAGAACATCGTCACCTATTTTCACATTGAAGTAAAAAATCTGACTCTGCTGTTGTAGCACACGGTGCACGTAACCCGGATAATGTACTCGTAAACTTACTGGAGTAAACAAATGGAGGAATACACACCCCTCAGTTACAGTTATCTTGGGCACCAAAATGAATAGCATTTCCACCTTCTCTCTTTAGCACATGTTATATTGAAACGAACTTTACATTCCACTAATACTTGTCCCATTGAGCGTGAATACGACATTTCAAAACGACGTGGAACATATGAGTTTAACTGAAATTTTAATTTTATAATTTTTTCTTTTTTTTTTTCTTTTTTGTCCTACTTCATGTTTAAAACTGCACCTATCGAGCAGAAGGAGTCCTCATTCAGAAATTCTTTTCATTTGTTTTCAAATCTTGGTTGGGTATGTGTCAGACTTTTAATGCTTTCAGGCAAATGACCAGAGATTTCTGTGGCAGCATAATTCAGCCCTTTCTGAGCCAAAGTCAAATTTAATTCAGAATGGTGAAGATCAGTCTTTCTTCTAGCGTTGTAGATATGCACTTGGCTATCATTTCTGAATTGGGATGGGTTACTAATAATAAATTTCATGAAGTAAATGTCTGTATTCCGAAAATACTGTGAATATCACGTGTTCCTTAAAAAATGTCTGCTAGATGATCTTGTCTGGGCTCCAGCTATTATTCTGATTACACACTTCTGTGCAATGAATACTTTTACTCTTAATGATGAATTATCCCAAAATATAATGCCTCATGAAAGCAGTGAATGTAAATAGGCATAGTAGACTGATTTACTGGTATGTTTATCACCAAAATTTGCAATAATCCTAATAGCATAACTAGCGGAACCTTGAAGCTTCTTTATTTAAGTTTTTCTTCCTATATTACTGAGTGAAACAGACTATACTGACCCTACTGTCTCTTTGCTATTTTATAATTTCTACACAGACCTACAGAATTTGCCCTGACAAACAGAACTCAAACTTTTCCTATTCATTAATTACTCACAATATTCAAGGATGACGCAATATCACTGCTTTAAAACTTATAAGCTGACCTCATATAATTAATGGCGCTGAATTAGTAGAAATCCTAACAATATCCTATACATTACATAATTCACTTACCTCACAAAAAATCTTCATTGGCCGAACTACTGGAATTCAGCAAGCGCCAATACAGCCAGCTAAATAGAAGGTTCTAACTACTGCTGGCTCTAACTACTAATCGGCATATGGTTAGCAAAGGAAAGATTTTGTTGAAAAGCAAACAATCTATTTTTACTTTAATAATGTGACAACCAGTTCAAAAATGATATAATCGTGCATTACATCCAATTCCAAAAATTATATAATCATGAAAAATACTCAATCTCCAAGTCAAACAAGTTTAGATCGTCCGCTTCCGCTAACACTTCAAACCTCCAACCTCCATCAGTGCTAACTAATCAGTTCCAACCTCCATCACTGCTTTCTGTTCACCTCCCACTTCCATCACCGCTAACTGTTAACTTCCAACTGCTAGTCCGACCAGCCACAGAGTGCGCACAGCGCTGTCAGAGTTATTAATGCAGAGAGCTACATAGCTCTGCCAACATACAAACATATAAACAGCCTACTTACAACCTAATTATCTCAGAAGCTCATGAAGCTCATCAATGTGTTTCTTCCAATTCAATCTGTCATCAGTGGACACATACATATATTTTGTATATTCTGCCTTAGCAACAGACTTGTGTTCAAAGTCTATAGTTATCAATGATGTTATGCCGTTTACTGTATAGAACTGTGTTTACCGTGTTTTCTCAAAATTTAGTGAGAGTCCATTTGCAGAGAAACACTTAACAATTTTCTGAAAGACATTATTGCGATTACCTCAGTTAATTCTTTTTTGTTGGGTGTGGTTACTATACTTGTATGAACAGTAAAAGAACCGGCTTTGCATCTTCATAAATATAGAACGGCTAGTCATTAATAGATATTATCAACAATAAGGGACCGAAGGCTCTACCCTGTGGCATACCATTCTTCATACCTTCCGAGCCAGAGGACTCTGCTCATTTTTGCAGACTATGTGTACTGTTAATTTCAATCTTCTGCGTTCTTCCAGTTAAATATGAATTAAACCATTTCTGCACTGTCCCACTCATACTACAATACTTAAGCTTACTTAGAAGAATTTCGTGATTCACACAGTCAAAAGCCTATCTACTAAAGACTACTTATGTATGACCCCAGTCAGCTTTTCTTGTGCTTTCATTTGTTTAGTGTCAGCTGCAACAGGCGGATGAGTTACGTGCCCAGAGTACAATCACTGTGTGCAAGAAGTACACAGAGACAAATTCAAATTCATGTTTACGTGGATGGTTCATGGTGAAACGGTTTTGATCAGGTTATGGAACCCAAAAGTAAAGAGTGGTATTTAAAGAGACACATGTTCTTCTTTATATCTTCGTGAAGAACGAAGTTAAAAGAGAGGTAGTCTTGCCGGAAATGCAAAATCTGGCTTACGGCAAAATCAAATACCTCAATGTATGATTCTCAGTGAGACGTAACTGGTCATCACAGCTAAACACGTGCTTTGGTTCGGGAGGCAACCACTTAAAGAAGCTCTTGAGGCAGTCGGACTTATTAGTATCTGGCAAGGCTGGGCGTGGCACGGACCCTAGTTAAAAAAAGACAAAAAAATCCATAGCCCTGGTTCCCAGAACTCCTAAAGACAGAAGTTGACTGTGCATATTGTATCACAGACACACTCCATTTGACTGTTCAGAGATGCCACTAAACCCGCCCAAAGATGTAAACAACCATGCATGACCAGCGCCTATTAGACGGAAGGGGTCTGGCAGCCGATCAGTTCCAGTCATTCCACCAGGAGGGAGGTAAACGGCTGGTATTGTCTGTAGTTCAACCATGCTTTCACGGTCAATACCGCGGTTCGATCGCTTCCGCATTGTTACTTTGTGCTAGGAAGGGCTCTCAACAAGGGAAGTATCCAGGCGTCTCGGAGTGAACCAAAGCGCTGTTTTTCGGTTATGGATGAGATACAGAGAGACAAGAAATGTCAATGACAAGCCTCGGTGAGTTCACCCAATGGCTGCTACTGCAGTGGATGACCTCTTCCCTGCGGATTAGGGCTCGGAGGAAACCTGACACCAAGGCCACCGCTATTCGTGCAGCCACAGGTCGTCGAGTTACGACTGAAACTGTGCACAATAGGCTGCATGAAGCGCAACTTCAGTCCCGACATTCATGGCAAGGTCCATCTTTGCAACCACGACACCATGAAGCGCAGTACATACGTGTTTGTAGGCAACCTGGTGAGGCTGAACGCCTTAGAGACACTGTTCAGCGAGTGCAGGGGGAGGTTCCCTGCTGTTTTAGGGTGGAATTATGTAGGAGCGACGTACGCTGCTGGTGTGCCATCCTCCGACCGATAGCGCAACCACATTGGCAGCATATTGGCACCATATTGGCGAGGTATTCGTCTTCATGGACGACAAGTCGCGCCTCCACCGTGCACATCTTGTGAATGACTTCCTTCGTGAAGTCCTCGACTAGAGTGGCCAGCATGTTCTCCAGACATAAACCCTACCGATCATGCCTTGGATGGAATGGCCGTTTATGGACGGCGTGACCAACCAACCACTCTGAGTGGTCTACGCCAAATCGCCATTGCGGAGTCGGACATTCTGGATCAACAGTGCCTTGATGAACTGTAGAATGCCACGATGAACAGAGGCATGCATCAGTCCCAGAGGACATGCTACTGGGTATTAGAGTTGCCGGCGTGCACAGCAGTCTGGACCACCACATATGAAGGTTTCACTGTATGTTGCTACAACGGGCCATGTGTGGTTTTCATGAGCAATAAAAAGGGTGGAAATAATGTTCATGTTGATCCCTATTCCAATTTTCTGTACTCGTTCCGGAACTCTCGAAACCGAGGTGATGGGAAACTTTTTTTGATGTGTCTATTGCTAGGCCCGTGACTGAGAGATATTACTTGTGGTTGCATAACTGTATAGTTACTTGAAGGGATCAAAAGAAATGGAACACCCTGTACAGTTCTAATAAAATAAGATAAAAAGCTGGTGACAGAATTCTAAACTTATAAATATTACAAATTAGTTATATAGATCAGAAAATAGGTGAAATTTCGCATTACAACTTACAACTTATTGAAAACCTACGCTCTACATATCTACTCGTACTGGAAATATTTGAGGTGCTCTGTCTAACCCTGTATGATTAGTTTTTAAATCTCTGAAGGGATTTGGGCCCCTGCGGAGTATCAAATTACGTGGCATGTTATAGTGGACGACATGCTATGTAGTAGAAAAAAGAATCGAAAACGCGCTACTACAATATCTTCTCCGTGAGATATCGTGTAAGGGAAACAAGTCGGTCAACCGAAATTAAATTCCTAAATCTGTTTAAATTCGGTCTCCGGCTGGGATCCACAAGGCACTGTAGTGTCTCCGAGATATTACTCGAGGCGCTGCCGAAAGACGCGCTGTCACGGCGATATAAAAATGTGGGGCTTTGAGCGCTCACTACGCTCGGTGTTTGCTTACGGAGTAGGCGAATACCTCTGAAGCGTGCTGGCTGGCTAGACTTATAAGACGCGCGCCCGGAGCAGCGAACAGACAGCGCCAGCACACGACAGCAGAGGGGCCGTGCATTTATTGCGTGACGCGAAGCGGCGCGGGCTTCCCAAGACAGAGGCGGGGCTGGCTGCTGCGCCGGTTATTGAATCTTTAAGCCCCCCGAGAGCGGTGCAGCGCTTGAAAGCATCCGAGCCGGGCGACGACGCTGCGTGCGTCTTGTCTTGAGCGGAGGCCACCGCCCTGCGTCGTCTCTGACGACTCGGAAGGTGGACCACCCCATCCGTGGATCGAGAAACTTGTCGCCGGATCGGATCTCTTGTTGCGGAGAGTCCTCTACCTCCTTCGGCGGTATCAACATGATTTCTCTGTAAATCTTATGAATTTCATAATGCTTGCTTTCGAGGCCGATATTTTCGTTCTTGGTGATTTTCGCTTTATGGACATCAAGCCATAGCTCGAAGCATATTCCTCTGCCCAACGTTTCGCCTCCTAACGCTGGAAACACTTTCAGAAGCTACAAAGACCTGGAAGTTTCAAGCTCAAACTAGTTCGAAAAATCTAACTGCTTACACGAACTACCCCGCAACGATAATACTGTACTTGGCCTACCGTGGTCGTTATCGGAAACACGTGATAACTTTACAGTAAACAAGTACAGTGGTGACTGAAGAAAACGCATGGCACTGTTAGTAATATCAAGACGATCGTGCTTATACTGTCATGACTGTCAGCGTGTGCTCTCGCGATGAGCCGACCGAAGGGCTCTCACTTCCAGCTGCAATTATATTGTAATTGACAAAAATGCACGTAACGGCCAGGCTGTGGCTTTAGCAGACCGCTTGCTAAGGTAAATATGGCACTACATCTTAAAATAACAGGATCTTCTAGTTGTGACCCATTATGTTACGAATCCTCTCCCGCTGGAATGCTAATGTGAAGCGGCAGCCAGCTATAATCCGTTCATCATAAGAATAAACCTGATGTAAACATTGCACTATGTATTCTTCCGCGGTTGCTGGAACTTCATTGGAGTTTCGTTTCACGTGGGACTGCAGCCAAGCTGTCTCAAGTACTCTCAAGTACGGTAATAAGGTTACGTTTTGTGCTGAGCGTTGCACGCACATCGACTTAGAGATAGTACGGGAGATGCCGCGGTGGTCTAGTGGTTCTAGGCGCGCAGTCCGGAACCGCGGGATTGCTACGGTCGCAGGTTCGAATCCTGCCTCGGGCATGGCTGTGTGTGATGTCCTTAGGTTAGTTAGGTTTAAGTAGTTCTAAGTTCTAGGGGACTGATGACCACAGAAGTTAAGTCCCATAGTGCTCAGAGCCATTTGAACCATTTTTTATAGTACGGGAAGCCGGTCGCTGTGGCCGAGCGGTTGTAGGCGCTTCGGTCCGGAACCGCGTTGCTGCTACGGTCGTAGGGGCTACTGACATTGTCTCCTCAACGACTGTTCAGAGGAAGCTGATATGTATGGGCCTGCGCAGCAGTCGCCTGGTTCATGAACCGATGCTAACTGGTGTTGATCGCCGATTAAGGCCGGAATTAGCATTCTAATACCGCAACCGGACGTTCGCTGGGTGAGACTGGTGCGTTTTCAGGTGAATCACATATTTAGCTCCACCAGACAGCAGGCCATTGGCATGCAATGAGAGAAAATCTGAAAACAAGCACCCTCCACCAATCATCTGTAGTGTCCAGGCCGGAGTAGGGAGCGTCATTGTGATTTGGGACATGTTTTCGTTGCAGTCCCTGAGTGATGTCCCGATTCACGTGTGCACAGTGGATCAATAGAAGTACGTATCTGTCCTTGGGTAATATGACCACCGCTAAATACAGTTTGTTTTTCATCGGCTCAGTGACATCTACTAGCACAGAAATGTGTCACACAGCTCGGAGTGCGCATGCGTGATTCGAGAAGTACCAGTATGACGTTACCATACTCCCCTCGCCACCAAACATCGTGGATTAAATACCAAACGAAAATACACTCATGCTCATTAATTAAGGATAATGCTGATACATGGTGAAACAACGCTCTGGTGGGCAGTTTGTGGGTTTAAATGGCCATGCGGTGCATTTGAACAGCGGTCGTCGCACGGTGGCGCTGGCAGCAGTTCACATACGGAGAGGTGTGTTGGTGCATGTCAGAGTACGGTGCAAGGAGTAAGTGTGCGGACGTTTCCAGACGTGCTAATGGTGACTGTCTGTTCATAATGGCTCAAAGAACACATATTGATGACGTTGTGATGGGTAGAATACTAGGGCGACTGGAAGCTGGTAAAAAACAGAAGGTCGTAGCACGTGCCCTCCGTGTGCCACAAAGTGTGATCTCAAGATTATGGCAACGATTCCAGCAGATAGGAAGCGTGTCCAGGGGATACAGTACGGGACATCCACAGTATACAAAACGACTAGAAAACCAATATCTCACCATCAGTGCCCGCAGACGGCCACGGAGTACTGCAGGTAGCCTTGCTCGGGACCTTACAGCAGCCACTGGAACAGTTGCCTCGAGACACACAGCCTACAGACGACTGAACAGACGTGGTTTAGCCGCCTGGAGACCTGCAAGGTGCATTCCACTGACCCCTGGTCACAGGAGAGCCCGTAAAGCCTGCTGTCAAGAACACAGTGTTTGGTCATTGGAACAGTGGTCCCAGATTATGTTCACGGACGTGTCCAGGTATAGTCTGAACAGTGAATGTTGCCGGGTTTTCATCTGGCGTGAACCAGGAGCCAGATAACAACCCCTTAATTTCCTTGAAAGGGACCTCTATGGAGGTCGTGGTTTGATGGTGTGGGGTGGGATTACGATTTGTGCACGTACATCCCTGCATGTTTTTGACAGAGGAACTGGGATGTCGTTTTGCACCAGTATGTCCGGCTTTCCAGGGGTGCAGTGGGTCCCACCTTCCTCCTGATGGATGATAATGCACGGCCCCACCGAGCTGTCATTTTGGAGGGGTACCTTGAAAGAAAAGATATCATACGAATGGAGTGGTCCGCCTGTTTTCCAGACCTAAACCCCATCGAGCACGTATGGAATGCTCTCGCTCGTCGTATCGCTGCACGTCTTCAAACCCCTACGATACTTCAGGAGCTCCGCCAGGCACTGGTGCAAGAATGGGAGGCTATACCCCAGCAGCTGCTCGGCCACCTGATCCAGTGTATTCCAACCCGTTGTACGGCCTGTGGAGGTGTGCATGGTGCTCATTTCCCATGTTGATTTCTGGATACATGCGCAGGAAACAGTGGCGTTTTGTAGCACATGTGTTTCGGGACGGTTTTCTCCACTTATTACCAATACCGTGGACTTACAGATGTGTGTCTTGTGTGTTCCCTAAACGCCTATGCTATTAGCGCCAATTGTGTGGCACCACATTCCGCAATATCCTTAATTTACGAGCATGAGTGTGTGTAGGAACACCTCGAGTGGGCTGTTTGCACCATGGATCCTCAACCGAGAACCTTTCGCAGCTGGCCATGGCACTAGAGATGGTATAGCTCCACATTCCAGTCGGTTTCTTCCAGGACCTTACTGACACTGTACCTGCACGTGCCGCAGCGGTCCGCAGTGCAGAAGTTGTTACTCAGGCTTTTAACAGTTGGTCGCATTAATGTGACTGGACAGTGAATAATTGATGTAGCTATAATTCACTAGTGGAGATGCTTTCGTTCAAATATCGTGTCCATCAGCAGTCAGCTACATCATGAACGGTTATGCGTGCACTCTCGCGTGAACCGTTCTTACCACCGCTAGAATGAATTAACGATAATTGCGAGAGCGTTGTCACTTGAGGAAACGGTAGCGCCTGTCAAAACTAGGGCGAACAATCTGGCAGCGTGATCGTGGTGCTTGTAATCAGACCAAGTGACTAAACAGCAGAATAAATTTAATTGAACTCCGAGTAGACCACGTCCCTTAATTGCTACATAGTAATTACATCTATAGTATCATCAAATAGTGAACAATGCAGACAAATTTGTTGTACAGACTTAAACATGGCTGTCTCTCAGCAACCATATATAAGTTTCGGGATAGGAATCACACAGCCAACCAGTTGCAAATAACTGTATGGTACACTGACATACGTTTCGACACCTCCAAGAATGTGTTCATCAGAATGAGATTTTAGGATACCGGAAAATTAAATTACGAGAAAGCAATGATCAATGTTTAGAGAAGATTTCATCAAATCAAAAATTAAAATTAAACACGTTCAAGCCTGTGGCACGTAGGCCTTGCCAGGAGCAACAGACTTATCTGACATCCATAGACGCGTCGAAACAAAGGTTACTGTAAGAAACAGTTATTTTCAACCGGATGGTTGCGTGATTCCGATTCTCAGATTTACTGTGTTCTACTGGAGGAATGTTCTTGGAAATTTACCAGAAAATTCTGAAACTGATTAATGAAGGTTGTTATTGTGGTCTTCAGACCTGAGACTGATAGGATGCAGCTCTCCATGCTACCCTATCCTGTGCAAGCTTCTTGATCTCCCTGTACTTACTGCAACCTACATCCTTCTGAATCTGCTTAGTGTATTCATCTCTTTGTCTCCCTCTACGATTTTTACCCTCCACGCTGCCCTCCAATACTAAATTTGTGATCCCTTGATGCCTCAGAACATGTCCTACCAACCAGTCCCTTCTTCTTGTCAAGTTGTGCCACAAACTCCTCTTCTCCCCAATTCTATTCAATACCTGCTCATTAGTTATGTGATCTACCCATCTAATCTCCTACATTCTTCTGTAGCACCACATTTCAAAAGCTTCTATTCTCTTCTTGTCCAAACTATTTATCGCCCATGTTTCACTTCCATACATGGCTACAACCCTTACAAATACTTTCAAAAACGACTTCCTGACACTAAAATCTATACTCGATGTTAACAAATTTCTCTTCTTCAGAAACGCTTTCCTTGCCATTGCCAGTCTGTATTTTATATTCTCTCTACTTTGACCATCATCAGTTATTTTTCTCCCCAAATAGCCAAACTCCTTGACCACTTTAAGTGTCTCATTTCCTAATCTAATTCCATTATCCGCGTTTTGCTTTTGTTGATGTTCATCTTATATCCTCCTTTCAAGGCACTGTCCATTCCGTTCAACTGCTCTTCCAAGTCCTTTGCTGTCTCTGACAGAATTACAATGTCATCGGCGAACCTTAAAGTTTTTATTTCTTCTCCATGGATTTCAATACCTACTACGAATTTTTCTTTTGTTTCCTTCACTGCTTGCTCAATATACAGATAGAATAACATCGGGAAGAGGCTACAACCCTGTATCACTCCCTTCCCAACCATTGCTTCCCTTTCATGTCCCTCGACTCTTATAACAACCATCTGGTTTCTGTACAAATTGTAAATAGCCTTTCGCTCTCTGTATTTTACCCCTGCCACCTTTAGAATTTGAAAGAGAGTATTCCCGTCAACATTGTCAAAGGCTTTCTCTAAGTCTACAAATGCTAGAAACGTAGGTTTTCCTTTCCTTAATCTTTCTTCTAAGATAAGTCGTAAGGTCAGTATTGCTTCACGTGTTCCAGTATTTCTACGGAATCCAATCTGATCTTCCCCAAGGTCGGCTTCTACTAGTTTTTCCATTCGTCTGTAAAGAATTCTCGTTAGTATTTTGCAGTATTAAATTTTAGTTGTTGGTGGCAGCATCAAGAAAAAAGACCCTCAGCCACCACAAAAGTTTGGCGACTAAAACATTGCGAAAAGATCTCGTCCGAAAAGATTACGTCATCTTTATTGTTTGTTATACCTGTGGACCCTAGAAAATAAAAAGAATATACTTTATGTGTTATCTTACCAGATATTGAAAACCAATTGTTCCTTTCAATTAAATGTTTAAAGACAGTAAAGTTTGACGTTTCAAATATAGTTTATGTACACTCATTGTTTGATGCAGCTCTCCATGTTACTCTATCCTGTACAAGTTACTTCATCTTCAAGTAACTATTTCAACCTACAATTAGAATCTGCTTAGTGTATTCATCCCTTGGTCCCCACCTACGATTTTTACTCTCCATTCATCCCTCCAGTACTAAATTGATGATCCACTGATGCCTCAGAACGTGTCCTAACAACCGATCCCTTCTTCTAGTAAAGTTGTGCCAGAAATTCCACTTCTGTCCAATTTAATTCAGTACCTCCCCATTAGTTACTTGATCGATCCATCTAATCTTCAACATTCTTCTGTAGCACCACATTTCGAAAGCTTCTATTCTCTTCTTGTGTAAATTATTTATCGTCCATGTTTCACTTCCATACATGGCTTCACTCCATGGAAACATTTTTAGAAAACACTTCCCGACGCATATATCTATACTTGACGTTAACGAATTTCACGTCTTCAGAAACGCTTTCCTACAATTTATATCCACTCTACTTCGACCATCATCAGTTACTTTGCTCCCCACATAGAAAAACTCATTTACTACTTTAAGTGTCTCATTTTCTACTTGATTCCCTCACCATCATCTGATTTAATTCGACTACATTCCAATATCCTTCTTTTGAGTACTTGATATTCATCTTACAGCTTCCTTTCAAGACACTGTCCATTACGTTCAACTGCTCTTCCAGGTCCTTTGCTGTCTGTGGCAGAATTACAATGCAGTCGGCAAACCTCAAAGTTTTCATTTCTTCACCATGGATTTTAATTCCTACTCCGAGTTTCTCTTCTGTTTCCTTTACTGCTTGCTCAAAATCCGATTGAATAACATCGGGGATAGGCTACAACCCTGTCTCACTCCCTTTCCAACCACTGCGCCCCTTTCATGCCCTTCGAATCTTATAACTGCGATCAGTTTTCTGTACAAATTTTGAATACCCTTTCGCTCCCTGTATTTGACCCCAGCAACTTCCAGCATTTCAAAGAGAGTATACCAGTCAACATTATGAAAAGCTTTCTCGAAGTCTACAAATGCTAGAAACGTAAGTTTGTCTTTCCTTAACCTATCTTCTAAGATAAGTCGTAGGGTCAGTATGGCCTCGCGTGTTCCAACATTTCTACACAATCAAAACTGATCTTCCTTGAGATCTGCTTCCACCACTTTTTCCATTCGTGTTAGTATTTTGCATCCGTGACTTATTAAATTGGTAGTTTCGTAATTTTTACACGTGTAAACACCTGCTATATTTGGGATTCGAATTGTTATATTCTTCTTGAAGTCAGAGGGTACCATTCCTGTTGCCACCCTGTACCCTCCCTCCTCCCCCCCCCCCCCAGGAAGGAATTAGTGTACCACAACTGTTTGCGTCTAGTGTAATCAATGGAATAGTGCGAATGTGTTCAGATGTCTGCGAGCCGTGGAATTGAGACGGAAGGTGGGGACCAGCCCGGTATTCACCTAGCGGGATTTGGAAAACCGCCTAAAAACCACATCCATTCTTGTCGGCTCACCGCCCTTCGTCGTTAATACGCCAGGCGGATTCGATCCGGCACTTACCTGAATGCAGGAAGCCTTGCGTTATCGCTCTCGGCTACCCTGGTGGGTCAGATTCCTACAATACGACTCAAATTATATGTTAATGATGTACTCTCAAGATAACAAAATGTTCCAATATGTGTGAATTGCTGGTCACTGTGGCCGAGCGGTTCTAGGCGCTCCAGTCCGGAACCGCACTGCTGCTACGGTCGCTCGTTCGAATCTTGTATCGGGCATGGATGTGTGTGACATCCTTAGGTTAGTTAAGTTTAATTAGTTCTAAGTCTAGAGGACTGATGACCTCAGATGTGAAGTCTTATAGTGCTTAGCGCCATTTGAACCATTTTTGTGTGATTTCCTAAGGGACCAAAGTACATAGGTCATTGGTCCCTATACTTAGACACTACTTAAACTAACTAACTTATCCCGAGGGCGGACTCGGCAGGAATGACCGCGCAGCCCATGACAGGACGCCTCAAACCGTGCGGCCACTACACGTGGCGCAAGGCAACAGAATGGGAGGTTACCCTGACAGATGAACCATAGCTGTGGGTCTCGCATTAAATTAATAAACATAAAAGTAGAGTAGAAGATAGATGGCTACTGCAATGAAACAGAAATTCAGAACCATCAAAATTTACAGACGAGTTTATCGAATGTAAATTATCACTGGAAAAAAAGCAAAGTCATTTTCTCTCTCTTATACGAAATGAGTGCGAAACAAGAGTTCGTGAAAATTATCACATTAAAGTGATGGGACGGCGGTGTACCTTATACAATAATTAAGATTACTCTAGTAAAAAACAATTTTTCATAGCATCCGCTCTGGTCATCGATAACAGGTAAGGTACAAAGCGTGATCGATTAATAATATGCAAGATCAAATCACTTCTATTTCCTCGTGACTAGTTAAACTAAGCCGGGGTGAGCTGATGTTGGCACGTGATGGACAGCCTAGTATCGCGTCACAACAGCTTCTGCTCCGTGTCCGAAAAATCCGCATTCCAAGAATTACCGAAGGGCGCTCCCTCCCATCCATGTCTAAATACTAGCGCTCTCCGCTTCTGCCCTCGGTCCACCAAGGCTGCATGTAAGCCAATATAAATAAATACCTCAAGCTCTCTCAGTGTAAGCTCTAGTCTAAAAAATGGCGTGCTCACTATGTAAATTACCGAGCGGTGGCGCACTGGTTAGCACACTGGACACGCATTCGGGAGGACGACGGTTCAATCCCGTCTCCAGCCATCCTGATTTAGGTTTTCCGTTATTTCCCTAAATCGTTTCAGGCAAATGCCGGGATGGTTCCTTTGAAAGGGCACCGACGATTTCCTTCCCAATCCTCCCCTATCCCGAGCTGGCGCTCCGTCTCTAATGACCTCGTTGCCGGCGGGACGTTAAACACTAACCACCACCACCACAACTATGCAAATTAATTTGACGTTTTTAGGGAAGTTTCGAGTTCCGTAGAATGGAAGTGCATGGTTCTCAGGTTTTGCGAATGCTGACCATTTGTAACCCAGTCCAACTTTCGGAACACTAGAAAGGGGGACCAAGGTAAAAGACGGGTTTTAAAAGTAGAGTTTTTCTCTTCTTATGTTAAAAAATGGTTATATTTTTCCAAGGCGCCCGTAATCGCACTGTTTCCATAGCCTGACATTGAGGTGCCTCCAACCACCTTATGTGGAGTCACTGGCAGTATGAAGAGCCTGTATAGAAAATAACAAAGCCTCGCACATCCGGCCGCGCAGGATTAGCCTAGCGGTCAAAGGCGCTGCAGTCATGGACTGTGCGGCTAGTCCCGGCGGAGGTTCGAGTCCTCCTTCGGGCATGGGTGTGTGTATCTGTCCTTAGGATAATTTAGGTTAAGTAGTGTGTAAACATAGGGACTCATGACCTTACAGATAAGTCCCATACGATTTCATACACATTTGGACGTTTTTTTTTTTTTTTCGCACATCTGGATGTGCTGGAGATGGCGGGCTGGAACACTAGCGGTAGTGTAACAGTAAACTTCAGCACTTACACTGGCTTCAGTGTATTTTACTGCACAGCATGTTTACATCTCGATGTAAACTATACCAGAGTCTTCCAAACCGTGTTCCTTGAAATATTGGCATTTCACGGTAAGTGAATCAGTGCCAGAGGAAAACTATAATTAATACGGCACTTTTTCGACACTGTCATGATACTACATTTGTTTATAAATTTTATTATGATTTCTGTGTTATTAATTATGATTTAAGGTTGAAGTAATCACTGAATTCACCAATTACTTTTTAAAAATTTTCTTAACGTTGAAAATAAACAAGGTGTTAATAAAAGTACCCAGATTTGAAAGTATTTAGTCACCGGAAAATATGGGAACCACTGAACTATACACGCTCATGGTAGTATGGCGAGCTATCAATGTGTGGCTAGGCATCGACTATCGCTTGTTTTAAACAATATTCACGACTGAGAGTTAAATAACCATTTATTTCACATCAGCGTATCTTCAACCGATTGAATTAGAGCTGGCTTAAAACTGATAAAGAATTTTGAGTTGTACAAACTGAGTACTCTCGTTAAGAACAACATTTACATTTTTTATTTATTATGCTTGAGTTTTACCAGTTTTCCATGATAGCTATTATTTTACTCTTTCCAATTTACGTTAAATGTCTTGGTTGTTTTGATTGTGAAAGGGTGGCGTAGGTCCGTTTCGTGATAATACGAAACTCTTCTCGCGGCTTTGAACTTGATCGACGTCCACTGCCAATCCTCTTTGGTAAGAACAACGTAATGTTACGGCGCAAAGGCAAAGGTCCCGAGTTCGAGTCTCGGTCGGGTACACAGTTTTAATCTGCCAGGAAGTTTCATATCAGCGCACACTCCGCCGCAGAGTGAAAATCTCATTCTGGAAACTTCCCCCAGTTTGTGGCTAAGCCATGTCTCCGCAATATCCTTTCTTTCAGCAGTGCTAGTTCTGCATGGTTCGCAGCAGAGCTTCTTTAAAGTTTGGAAGGTAGGAGACGAGATACTGGCAGAAGTAAAGCTGTGAGGACCGGGCGTGAGTCGTGCTTCGGTAGCTCAGTTGGTAGAGCACTTGCCCGCGAAAGGCAAAGGTCCCGAGCTCGAGTCTCGGTCGGGCACACAGGTTTAATCTGCCAGGAAGTTTCAAAATTAGAATATTTTGTAAAAAAGTCGTCTGTGTCGGCACTGGTAGTACCAATGAGAGTTAGACAGAGTCTGAAGCGGAAGCGAACCAGTAACGTCGCAAGAGGTTCAGAACTGGACACACATTTCAACAATGAGACCAGCTGCCAAACGCCGAGCACACATTTAGTAGAAAAATGTCGGAGGCAGAAAATCAAAGCAGGGAGAAAAAGACGTGTTAGTGAGCGTGTAAGACGTGATGCGAGGAATAATATCTCGTTTGCAAGAACGCTTAACGAGAAGCTGATACGATGGTTAACAGCCTGTAAGGGGTTCTTAAGTGAGTGCAGCAGATCGAGGATCCCTTACAGTACAGAATAATAAGGACACATTCGATCATTACGAGTCAAACCTCTCGTCATACCCCGGTCATTAAGCTTTCTGAATATTTCTGCTTTCCAACTCCCATTGGTAGTTGCTCACTGGGATCGATGGCCTTCACAGTAACAGCACACGATTCTCTGATTAGATCAATGTAGTGAATCTACGTCCTACATCCTCCAGCACCTTGCACGAACTAGCTGAAGGTGTTGTCGAGATGCTGACCTACGTTTGATGAACTTCAGGCTGGTCCTTGCCTACCATGTACTGATGGGGAGACTGTCTTTAGTCGCCGCCACCACGCCGAACAGTGCTGGTCCCCTAACTTGGCCGCAGAAGCCAGAAGTGAGGACCTCTCCGAGTCGCCGTACGCGCCCATCACTCGGGCGTCTCAGTGTGCTGAGACATTTTAGCCCAGTAGGGAGGCGATCAACCCACCACACGACTATCAATGCCGGGTACGTCGCTGATGGTACATGGAGGGTCACCACAGTGGGATGTAGAAAACTCCAAGAAGCAGTGCAAAACCAAATACCCGGCCTGTGGCAACGGCCGCAGCCGCCAGCCAGCAGCCGGTGCGACATCGAGACTGCCACGATTGCTGCCTTGGCCTACAGAAGCTGAGCTGACCGAACAGACGTCAGCAAGGATCGCACGAGTAGCCGAATGCGACATCAGCCGAGGGTAGAGTGGCAGCCAGCGAGCTGTAAACGTAAGGAATGAAATGAGTGACCCCTCCCCCCCCCCCCCCCCCGTCCCCGCTTCGTAGGATCCCATCAGCCATCGTGACAACCACGTGCTATCTCCGCTCGACCTCGTGAAGAAACTAATGGAATTTAGTAGACTCGTTGTGCATGATAGGTGTGCTGTCTTTAAAACTCTGTCTTTGGTTCGCCTCCCTACAACATATTCAGTATGACGGCTGTACTTTAAGTTGTTTGTTAACGTAATCCACAGGTATTTAACTGAACCGATGATCTTTGAATTTGTGCAATTTGCTGTGTGAGTGAAATCAACATGACTTTTTTTAGCACTCTTCACAGATCTTACGACTCAGTGTCCATTGTCACTTTTCACACAGTATAAATGTCCTCCTTCGACAAATCATGACGAAATCTACTATGTTCAGTCACGATATTATTTCTAAATAGCAGATGCGACTTGTGCCTTGCGTCTTTAGGAAAGGTAATACAACTTTTTGTTAAAAAATCATCTGCATTGTCACAGGCAGCACCAGAAACTCCTCTGCGACACTTTCAAATGCGCTGAAAATTCGCGTTTTCAAGTACTGCAGTAGACACTGCGGTTATTGCTGAAACAACCCGTTTTCGATCACACAGCTTTTTCCAACTCCGGCTCAACCTGATTGTTAAAACCGCTCAAAATAAGTTGTTTCTAAAATAACCGGTTTCTAAAATGACTGATTTTCGGTTTTTTATTTCTTTCATTTCTAGTAATAAATGGAAACTTCAAAATAAGGTTTGAAAATTTCTAGCATTCCTTCAGACTTCATCATTTTATGTTGCAAGATACCTGGAATCAAAATAAATAGAATATTTAAATAAAAGGAAGATAGTCCGCATACTGTTGCTGCTTTTCTAGAACCGCCAGTATGCTCCTTCTCATTCTAATTTTTTGAAACTCTATTGAAAAAGTATCTTGTAATCGAGGATGATACAAATATAAGAGTATTACGAATAGACAGTGGTTGAGGAACTCTGTTTTTCGTGTTATGTTGTCCGTTTCCAAGGGCCACATACAGATAATGGCATACATTAAGACAAATGCAGCAGGTCAGTTACTTCGAAATGTTCAAATGTGTGTGAACTCTTATAGGACTCAACTGCTAAGGTCATCAGTCCCTAAGCTTACACTCTACTTAACCTAAATTATCTTAAGGACAAACACACACACCCATGCCCGCGGAAGGACTCGAACCTCCGCCGGGACCAGCCGCAGAGTCCATGACTGCTACGCCCAGACCGCTCGGCTGAAACAGCGCGGCTAGGTCAGCTACTCTCTGCCTTTATCTCAAACAATGAATGGTTAAGTTTTTGATTTACCACTTTAGTTATGTTTTGCCAAAATGATAAGAAAACTTTCTTCTCCTACAGCTGAAATTTATTTTTGATTACCAGACGTGTTTCGCCTATTCATGATAGTCATCTTGTGGTTCTCTAATACGCATACAATTATTTAACTACACGAACTTTGATGCGAGTTTTGTAGTGAACTTTTGGCAGTTCGTTTGGCTCTAGCTATTTATATTTGCAACTATATGAATAAATATCAGGTACAAAAGAAGGAAATTTTCTTATCTTTATCTTAAAAAATAGTAGATATTATTGGTAACTGAGGAAAATGGCGGTAAATACTAACAGCATCCTTAATTTATTACCATCGCCTTAATTTCCTTTTGGTTTTATTATTTCGTATAAAATGGCAGGTAAATAATAATGTTTTGCGTAAAATTTGTTGTGATCCTTTTCTGTGATTATTTCAATTAGAAAGTGTTTCGTAGTCAAATACATTCAATTACTTCTTAACGAAGATTTGAACACAACTGATCTTGGAGACAAACTAAAAATGCTCATTCAAACAGTCAAATGAGCAAAATATGTGGTAAGAAAAATAGAAACTTCATCAGGAACAATGACTTAACAATAGTTCAAGTTTCAGTAGCGAAGTAATTCACTAGCCAACATTTATTGTCCAATCTGTCCATAAATTCTCTTTCTTTAATGTGTTGATTCGTATGTCGACTCCTTTCATTACTAACAATATCATTCAAAGACATTACGAATCCTCGAGAAGCCACAGAACTTTCTAAGTAAATATTTTTGGGCTGCAGATGATCAGCCTGGCAAAGCACCTTCCAGTTTACTACCAAAAAATGGAAGAATCATCGGTACATTAATCTCGGAAGTACTGATATGATCCTTATGTCGTGTAATTGTTGCTCGGTTCTAACAGTTGGCATTGTTGTTGGCATAGCTCCGATTGCATTTTACGTTTTCTACCATGTGTTAACATCAATTGTCTTTTGAAAAAAATAGCACACATTTTATGAGAAATTAGTATACCAGTTGTTTTACCCGATTATTGGTAAAAAAATTAAAAAGTTGTTATAATCGTGATCAAACAAATACCAAAAATTATCGGTTACGTGCAATAAAATTCCGGTTTTAAAATTGTACGGTTTCTCCCATCCACGTTCTGGAGGTGTGTAACTGTGGCTTGCCACACCTGTTCCTTTACAAATCTGCAGAATAAGAGTCCAGGTGATGGTAAGGGCCACCGAAACAGACTGTTTCGTCCAATTCTCCCTCATGGAAATTTCATCGAAAAACTAACGGCCATTTAGGGACCAGTTTGGATGTGCACCATCCCACTGAAGTACGTCAGGCTGCAGGTTTTCCCTTGTGACACATAACACTCTTTCTACCTGCCCTGGTAAAAACCACTGTTGATGGTAGATTCGCTGGAAGAGAAATGATCACAAATTAATGAGAACAGTTCATATCTAAATTCACGTGTCAACGGGTAATTCAGAGCTTCTGGAGGGGGGATGCAATTAGACGATACTGGACTACGTGTCTGAGCAGTGACGGAGTAATCCCTTTACCTGGGATGACATATGTTGTCAAATAGAGAGCCCAGAAAACTGCAGCAAATATAAGTAAAAACTTCATTGCATGACCAGTTTCGGTAGATTATGCAAAATCGGATGATTACACTTGCTTCCAGACACTATACCATGTCGTCTGTTCCTGTCCTTGATAAGAATAAATATGTAGTTAGTGCCACTGTAATGGCTGTATATATGACACGTAGGTATCTACACTCCTCGAAATTGAAATAAGAACACCGTGAATTCATTGTCCCAGGAAGGGGCAACTTTATTGACACATTCCTGGGGTCAGATACATCACATGATCACACTGACAGAACCACAGGCACATAGACACAGGCAACAGAGCATGCACAATGTCGGCACTAGTACAGTGTATATCCACCTTTCGCAGCAATGCAGGCTTCTATTCTCCCATGGAGACGATCGTAGAGATGCTGGATGTAGTCCTGTGGAACGGCTTGCCATGCCATTTCCACCTGGCGCCTCAGTTGGGCCTGCGTTCGTGCTGGACGTGCAGACCGCGTGAGACGACGCTTCATCCAGTCCCAAACATGCTCAATGGGGGACAGATCCGGAGACCTTGCTGGCCAGGGTAGTTGACTTACACCTTCTAGAGCACGTTGGGTGGCACGGGATACATGCGGACGTGCATTGTCCTGTTGGAACAGCAAGTTGCCTTGCCGGTCTAGGAATGGTAGAACGATGGGTTCGATGACGGTTTGGATGTACCGTGCACTATTCAGTGTCCCCTCGACGATCACCAGTGGTGTACGGCCAGTGTAGGAGATCGCTCCCCACACCATGATGCCGGGTGTTGGCCCTGTGTGCCTCGGTCGTATGCAGTCCTGATTGTGGCGCTCACCTGCACGGCGCCAAACACACATACGACCATCATTGGCACCAAGGCAGAAGCGACTCTCATCGCTGAAGACGACACGTCTCCATTCGTCCCTCCATTCACGCCTATCGCGACACCACTGGAGGCGGGCTGCACGATGTTGGGGCGTGAGCGGAAGACGGCCTAACGGTGTGCGGGACCGTATCCCAGCTTCATGGAGACGGTTGCGAATGGTCCTCGCCGATACCCCAGGAGCAACAGTGTCCCTAATTTGCTGGGAAGTGGCGGTGCGGTCCCCTACGGCACTGCGTAGGATCCTACGGTCTTGGCGTGCATCCGTGCGTCGCTGCGGTCCGGCCCCAGGTCGACGGGCACGTGCACCTTCCGCCGACCACTGGCGACAACATCGATGTACTGTGGAGTCCTCACGCCCCACGTGTTGAGCAATTCGGCGGTACGTCCACCCGGCCTCCCGCATGCCCACTATACGCCCTCGCTCAAAGTCCGTCAACCGCACGTACGGTTCACGTCCACGCTGTCGCGGCATGCTACCAGTGTTAAAGACTGCGATGGAGCTCCGTATGCCACGGCAAACTGGCTGACACTGACGGCGGCGGTGCACAAATGCTGCGCAGCTAGCGCCATTCGACGGCCAACACCGCGGTTCCTGGTGTGTCCGCTGTGCCGTGCGTGTGATCATTGCTTGTACAGCCCTCTCGCAGTGTCCGGAGCAAGTATGGTGGGTCTGACACACCGGTGTCAATGTGTTCTTTTTTCCATTTCCAGGAGTGTATATTATTAAACTGTTAACCCTGTTTATTGCTCTTGGATCATGGTACATAGTGCCACTTGCAGGTTGTAAAGGGGCAACAAAAGTATGACTGTCAATATTTCGTATAATTATTGACAGAATTTAAAAGATTTAAATGCTTTCATAATCTACGCACTAGGAGGTGTGTTCTTGCGTTAAGGGTATCAGATAGTAAGACAAATGCTGCAGTTAAAGTCTCTTATGTGTCTCTTGCACGTGTCTTGAGGCAGTATACTTCATGGGGAACATATACCTAGACTTCAGTCATCCAATATTTGAGACTAGGTGTACTTAGTGACTTGCAACAAGCTTTATACATAATTTATAACTTTTTCGAAACTTTTTCTAATTGAAACCCTTCATAAAATAATGAAAGGAAACACGTTTATCGCTCGCTACATTTTCGTTCATGCAGTAAAACGTCAATATGAGGCATAACCTTTTAATTTATTGCTTCTTCAGTACTATCTCTACTCATAACACATTTTGCAGGCAGTATCCACATATACCACTGAATGTACCCGCAAAATTGTATCATTTTACGACTTATACTTTAGGAGGTACAACGTCATAAGCATCGATGTACGTGGGAAACTAGTTTTTCTTAAAGCAGGAACAACCTACGCGTGTCACACTCAGCATGTGTATGATAATAACATAAGCTCGAGCCTTATCTAAATTTTTTCTCGCTTGCATGCAAATCGTCAAATACTTCACGTAAATCCATTTGTAAGGTAATCAGACCTTTAAAACTGTTTTATACCTTTGAGTTTTGTCCCCTACATAATCTGAGTGGGGATTGCTGGTGCATATGCGTCCAGTTGAAGTCATACATTATAATTTATTTCCACACTTCAATGACTCATTCGATAACTTCAGTTATTCGGACAATTTAAACAGTTTAAATGTCGCATATTAAGGCCTACGAGACAGCAATTTGGTGCTCTACTCAGGTAATCAACTAGAGATGAAAAATCGAATCCATTTTTGTAACATTAATGTGTGAACGTCTTTGCTTTAGACAGCGACTAAGCACTTGTTACAATCAATTATGTAGACTGTTGAACTTAAGTCAGGAAATGTTACCAACTAAATCTCCTTGTGGTGCAAACAGATGGAAACACACTTCAGGAACTGAAAAAATGAGATGAGGAATCTACACATTTCAGGAAATGTAAAAATGAGATGAAGTATCTCCTAAGTACGATATGGATTAGACTAATACTAGTGTACCTAAATAAGTACGGATAATAGTTTTCAATGTTACAATTTTGTTTTCTGAAGATGACCTGTTTAGATCTGATCCAGATGGAACTATAATACGCTTGCTACGGAAGAGAAAGAGAACTATATGCAATTATTTCTTCTTTCAGCAAAGAAAGACAATAAATAAATAATAATAAAGGTAACAGCTGCAATTCGAGATTCATGGTATTCACATACTGAACTGCGGTAGTCTGGATTTACACCACAAGTGATATATTGATGGATTATACAATGAAGCGACAAAAGTTGTGGAATATTTCCTAATATCGTGTCGCACCTCCTTTTGCCCGGCGGTAGTGCAGCAGTTCGATGTGGCATGGGGCAAACAAGCCGTAGGAAACCCATGCAGAACTACTGAGCCATGCTGCCTCAGTAGCTGTTCATAATTGGCAAAATGTTGCGGTGCATATTCTGTGCATGAACTTACCTCTCAATTATGTCCTATAAATATTTGATGGGGTTCATGTCGGGCGATATTGGTAGCCGAATCATTCGCTCGAACTGTCCACAGTCTCGAACGACTATGGCCCAATGACATACAGCATTATCTTCCATAATAATTCCATCGTTGGTTGGGAACAAGAATTCCATGAATGGCTGCGAATGATTTACAAATACCCTAACATAAACTTTTCGAGTCAACGACCGGTTCAGTTTGACTTGAGGACTCTGTCCATTCCATGCATCCAGTCCACACCATTGTGGAGACACCATCAGCTTGTACGGTGCATTGTTGACAATCTGAGTCCATGGCTTCGTGGGGTCTGCTCTGCACTCGAACGCTACCATTAGCTCTTAGCAAGTGAAATTGGGATATATCTGAAAAGGCCACTGTTTTCCTGTCACCTAGGCTGCAACCCATACGGTCACGAGCCCAAGAGAGGCGCTGCAGGAGTTGTCACGCTGTTGGCAAAGGCACTCGCGTCGGTTGTCTGCTGTCAGAGCCCACCAACGCCAAATTTCACTGCACTGTCCTAACTGATACGTTCGTTGAACGTCCCACATTGACTTCTGCGATTAATTCACGCAGTGTTGCTTGTCTGTTAGCACTGACCCTGCTGGTCTCGGTCGTTACTTCATTGATTTGTCCGTTTAAATGTTTCAAATGGCTCTGAGCACTATGGGACTTAACATCTGAAGTAATCAGTCCCCTAGAACTTAGAACTACTTAAACCTAACTAACCGAAGGACATCACACACACCAATGCCCGAGGCAGAAGTCGAACCTGCGATCGTAGCGGTCGCGCGGTTCCACACTGAAGCGCCTAGAAGCACTCGGTCACGCCGGCCGGCGCGTTGTCCGTGGTGAGAGGTAAAGCTTGAAATTTGGTATTTCCAGTACACTTTTGACACTTTCTCAGTATACTGAATTCGCTAACGATTTCCGAAATGAAATATCCCATGCATCTAGCTCCAGCAACCATTCCGCGTTCAAAGTCTCTTAATACCAGTCGGAAACCATTTTACGTGAATCAGCTGAGTACAAATGAAAGCTCTGTCAACGCACTGCCTTTCATACCTTGTGTACGCGATACCACATCCGACTGTATATGTACACATCGCTGTTCCACGACTTTTGTTACCTTCGTGTATAAATCAGAGAAGGAAATATTTGCTAAATATTTCACATCTGATACAATTAAGGCTGAAACACTAACGTAACACTGGTATCTTCTTCAGGAGTTCCGTGATGCAAATACGTTGCATTCCATTCGGATTTATATTAGCTGAATGTTTTCTCGAAATCATTTAGTAAAACCAGTGAAACACGAATTGCTGGAAAGAGATTCCTTCACAAACTGGAATCTTTGGTTGGAATGTGGCTCAGATATAACCTCCGATAATTCCAAGCTTTTACGTTATCATCAGTGCGACTGTCTTGGAACCGGAATCCGTTAGCTGACAGAGGTAATGGCCTCTTAACGCGTGTCGCTTACACTCCGATTCAAGTTGCATAACGGTTTCCATAAAACATTATTTATCAAACGGTTTTGCAGTGTACACCATGTTTCAGTCTGTCTTGCAACATCTTCCTCGGGAGTCTTCTGGTTCCACGTCCGGCTGAACACTGTCGATAACTACTCGCAGTGACTTACGAAGGCATGTTTTCTACACTTGTGTTTCTTTATAAATATCTCCGTACTACGATTGGTGGCTCATCGTCACTGGACGAATAATAGCGAGATTAAATATTGTAATCCCCAAGTCCTCGAAAAATAAGCGAAAATATACCTGTTCAAAAAAGCTTCCTTCCAAAGAGACGATCTCCATTCATTCAAAATTAATAATATAATTATAGACCAAATGTGAGTTATATTCAAAGAAATAGTATGGGCAGCAATTGAGAGATTTATACCAAATAAATAAAGAAGCGACGGATCTCCTTGTAACACAAAACGGGTTCGAACACTGTTTCATAAACACGGAACAAACATGCCAAATTTAAACACACGCAAAATCCCCAAGACTGGTGATCCTTTACATAAGCTTGAAATTTAGCACGGACTTTAATGCGAGATACCTAAAACAGTTTCCACAACGAGACTTTGTCTCGAAACTTGGCATAAAATCCAAAGAGATGCTGGTCGTATGTGAAATATGTTAGCGGCAAGAAACAATCAATGCCTTCTCTGCACGATAGGAATGGAGATACTATAGAAGACAGTGCTGCCAAAGCAGAGTTACTAAACACAGCCTTCCGAAATGCCTTCACAAAAGAGGACGAAGTAAATATTCCAGTATTCGAATCGAGAACAGCTGCCAACATGAGTAACGTCGAAGTAAATATCCTCGGAGCAGTGAACCAACTTATATCACTTAAGAAAAACCACTCTGCTGGTCCAGACTGTATACCAATTAGGTACCTTTCGGAGTATGCCGATGCACTACCTCCATACTTAACAATCAAATACAACCGTTCGCACGACGAAAGATCCATATCCAAAGACTGGAAAGTTGCACAGGTCACAATAACATTCAAGAAAGGTAGTAAGAGTAATCCACTAAATTACAGGGCCATATTGTTAACGTCGATATGCAGCAGGATTTTAGAACATATATTGTGTTCGAACATTATGAATTACCTCGAGGAAAACTCTATTGACATACACTCAACATGGGTTTAGAAATCATCGTTCCTGTGAAACACAACTATCTCTTTATTCCCATGAAGCGTTGACTGCTATTGACAAGGGATTTCAGATCGATTCCGTATTTCTGGATTTCTGGAAGGCTCTTGAGACGGTACCACACAAGCGGCTCGTACTGAAATTGCCTGCTTATGGAATATAGCCTCAGTTATGTGATTGGATTTGTGAATTGCTGTCAGAGATGTCACAGTTCGTAGTAATTGACGGAAAGTCATCGAGACGGAAAGTCATCGAGTAAAACAGAAGTGATTTCTGGCGTTCCCCAAGGTAGTGTTATAGGCCCTTAGCTGTTCCTTATCTATATAAACGATTTTGGAGACAATCTGAGCAGCCGTCTTCGGTTGTTTGCCGATGACGCTGCGCGTTTATCGACTAATTAAGTCATCAGAAGATCGAAACAAACTGTAAAACGATTTAGAATAGATATCTGAATGGTGCGAAAAGTGGCAGTTGACCCTAAATAACGAAAAGTGTGGGGTCATCCACATGAGTGCTAAAGGAACTCGTTAAACTTCAGTTACACGATAAATCAGTCTAATCTAAAGGTCGTAAACTAAATACCTAGGTATTACAATTACGAATAACTGAAATTGGAAGGAACACATTGCTTCGCAGTGTGGGCTCCTTACCGGATAGGACCGACGGAGTACATAGATAAAGTTCAAAGAAAGGCAGCACGTTTTGTATAATCGCGAAATATGGGAGAGAGTGTCACAGAAATGATACAGGATTTGGGCTGGAAATCATTAATAGAAAGGCGTTTTTCATTACGACGGAATCTTCTCACGAAATTCCAATCACCAACTTTCTCCTCAGAGTGCGAAAATATTTTGTCGACACCGACCTACATAGGGAGGAACGATCTCCACGATAAAATAAGGGAAATCTGAGCTCGTATGGAAAGATATAGGTGTTCATTCTTTCCGCGCGCTATACGAGATTGGGGTAATAGAGAATTGTAAAGGTGGTTCGATGATCCATCTACCAGGAACTTGAATGTGATGTAGAACATGCAGATGTAGAACAGCTCGTAGTGAAAGAGAGGGGGAATGTCTGATGTTGCTCCCAGGTGGGTAAGTGTGGCAAGAGCTACAGCCGTTTGTTTAGCATTAACTTGAGCACAATTGCTACAAATTATGCCTATTGATTTTTGGCAATGTACTTTTACGATTTAGCAACTGTTCACTCTGATGAAGACACCTCTAGTAGGTGTAGAAACCTACGTTTATGTACCTTTCGTTTATGTGCAACCGGTTGACTGTTTAATATTATACTTAAAGTAATATATGGTTTCTGAATAACAGCCATGTTCAAAACTGTTACCGAATTATTATGATTTTCGCCTCTCCATGGAAGTTTTCTGATAGATTTTTTTGCATTCCTCGAGGAAAAATCCTGGCTTGTTAGTTCCTTGGTGGTGGAAAGTCACGAAGTAAGAAGGCTATACCCGTTATCATGTAGAATAAAAATTAATTCTGTGTTACCTTTAAAGTTTCTGGGACTTTCGACCAGTCAAATCCTTATATTAGTTCTCACACATCATAAAAAGCTACTAATATATCTTTCTGTACATATTATTCTAAACTGCGGGAAACCGCAGCCGAACGTCCACATTTTAATAAGAAGGCAAAAAGACCTATCCGACTGTAGAAAATCACGGCCGGTTTCACGCCCATTGAGGCGTATCCTCATGTGATATAAACAGAGATTAGAAAGGTCGTAATCTCCTAAACTCGCCTTAAACACCCAAACAGAACTGAGACGTATGAGTATTTTAGGAAATTTTGACTACGAAACTATATAGCCCATTTTTCTTATTTCCGACAACGTATTTTGCTGTATGTAAAAACATTTACTGTCTTTGAATTTCAGATTGAGTAGAATAAAGTCCCTTATAAATATTAATTGTCTGCATAATAGGTGATTTACCGTATTAGTTCTTCATCCACACATCATCTATGTTTTAGATCGTTTGCTGATTTAAATTGTAATTTTTTTCGTGTATTGTTACTCCCTTTCCTCCACGCTTCGCCGGTTGGGCACTAGCCACAATTTCTCTAGCACCATGTCGCTGGCTTTTCGGATACCACGTCCTATGTATTTTTTCTCATGGCTGGTTGCAAAGGACCCCAGTTGGTCAGTGTTGTTATTACCGTGCCGGCATCGTCTTCAGCTGATAAGATAGTATGTTTTTATTAATGCTTATATACATTTTCGCTCGAGTGCTTATTTTGTTCTCTCCGCACGTTTTATTTTGTTTTAGGGGACCCCCGTATTTTATCTATTTGACAAACGCGTCTAACGTGTTTTCATTTATCGGTGACTTGGAGAACGGGGAGAGGCTTCAATACAGCTTAAAAAGTTGCTGTAGGCACAACTTATGTAAGTACCTAGCACACGCGACTTTTCTGCTCCATATAGCAATATTTATTGAGGTAAATAAATATTGTAAAATACTTCCTTTCTAACCATTGTTTAAATCAGCTAAGGGCGCGCCTAAGATTGTAGGAAGCTGGTCAAGGATTCAAGAAAAAAACTTTCTACAGCCAGAACGGTGCTTTTGTCCTCTTCTTGTGTACTGTAAACCAGGTCTGAAGAGGAATTTGATGCGTCCTAGCTTACCACAGTATTATCAGTACCTATAAAACAAAACACAACAAAATTGAGTACGCAATGGTATATTTGTTTTCAGGTCACAGATACATTCTCCATGGTTGTTCTAACAGCCTTTTCTTTTACTGCCGGTTGATAGCTTTTGGAACGTACGACAGATGTCAACAGCTGATCTGCTTTAGGCTTTTCACAAGTTTTCGTAAAATTTGCGACATGTTCTGCGTCAGAAAGCCATATTCTGCAGTACGTGAACGTAATGTGTTAATCGTTGCAAAAGAAAAGGCACGGAAATAACAGAAGTGTCCGCGAATGCCACACGTGACACACTGCCCTGCATTGCAGCTGTTGCCACGGCAGCAGCAGAGCAAAGCGGGACGCGGCTGTCTCCGTTACGACACCGCCGGCTCTTTTTCTCAACGAGTGTCCTCAGGGACCGAGGCATCTCATCCTTGTTGGGTGCGGAGTAGAAAGAAAAGCAAGCAACAATACTGACAGCCGCTGAATCGATTCTCGGCACCAAGTTCTGGCCGCCAAGTGGGTTGTTTGCTCGCGCCGTTCTCCATCACACTGTTTTCTAGCTTGTCCTCTCACCATGCACTCTCCGTGCTTTGCACCTTCTCTCAACGTCCAGCATATGCTGCCTGATAGTATTTACATCGAACAATCGCAATATTTCAGTCACTCAGATATCGCTGTCTAGGTTACAGCCTACTCCGAACTAAGCTGATAAATGCTAAGGACATCTCTTTGGATAAGTCGTTTAACGTGACAGCTTTCGTTTTGGTTGAGAAAAAGGAAACAAAGACAGCCACTTACGTAATGCCTGATGTGCGTTTTCTATACAAGAACCTGACTTCTCATTGAAATTTTTCACAGATGTGTGGTCCATAGCAGACTACTTACTACGCTCTATGACTGATTAGTTACTTTCACACAGTGGAGTGTCTAGATGGTCATGCTATCCTCATCAGGTGTCTAATGGCGTGACCACCGAAACGTGTAGTGGTACTAAAAACAAAAATAAAAGTTGAGTACTGTGCAAATAAATAGTTCGAAACCTTTTATTACCTACTCGTCTCGATTTTAATCACTGATACGGCCCCACACGAGATATCATGACAAATTAAAACAGTGTGCATGATCTGGAAGAAAATTCAAATATTTTCTCTTTGCAGATCACATGCACTACGTTCAGGCCTGTAGGACGATGACGAAACTTTAATCAGTGACTTCATTTGTATGTATATTTTACGTTTAATACCGAGGATTTCATTGTAAGAGCAAATAAAGTAAATCCGACAGTAATGGGTACGGTTGCAGTTGGAATGAATTGGCTAGACTAAGTACGGTCTTGTTATACCTTTTTTTTATTTTTTGGGTTTTAATTTAGTTAAATTTCGTTAATGTATTAAGTGGTCTGCTGTATTTTTACTGATTATGTCGTACGGCCATAGTAATACACAGGGGACAGATATCTAAAGCAGTATTGTGTCAGTGTGTAGCTACTATTCCTGAGAATGACTCACGGTACGAACAAAAGAACTCTGAAGCACTCAATCCTAAGAAAATATATCCAAGCATTACTACAGTTATCCACTATAACTAATAGTGCCACAAACGAAATAACAAGAATTATTGACAAGAAAAGCCGTTTCCTGAAGGTTTCTTGTAAGAGTAACTGTCTCTAAATATTTAATGTAAAATCGTCTGTTTTACACTTGGGCCCACAGCATCATTACAAATACTGAAAGAAGCCGTTGCTGTGAGTAAGGCTGATTATTTGAAACAAATACTTTACTTCATTAGTGGTATCCCAAAGTCTTCCCCTTTAGTTTTATCACGTAATTTAGTAGTAAAAGCACTGACGAAGATATTGGCAGTATCAAATAATCAATACGTAAAAAAATAATTAAAAACTAAACATACATAAATGTTATGTCACAGGCCTCTAGTCGTCGGTTTGTCATGACCGATTGTGCAGTGTGAAAAAAAAAAGAGTTTAATGACATCTCTAACAAGAATGTAAAAAAAACTTGTAATTGTCAGTAAGGTTCCCTCAGGTAATTTAAATTTAAAGCGTTTCAACAAGACAGCGGCTAGGTGCTCCCTTAGCTTCTCAGCGTCTTACCCATATTACGCTGGTGACATGAGTATAACTCACTGGACCGTAAGCTTTCATCCTTCATGTGCCACAGATTTGTATATTTGCTCAATACTTATATTGCGATATACTACAACTCCATTATATTAACAAAAACATATTAATCCAAGCATTTGTCAACAGATATCTGTAACATGTAGGAATGACCTTTTGGGTATGTAGTAGCAGGCATCAGCCTTAACTTGCAAAAGAAACTTCTAAGGATGTACGTTTAGTAGACAGCGTTGCATGGAAGTGAATAGTGTACTCTGGGAAAACCATAGAGAAAATGAATAAAAAACGAATCGTTTGAGATGTGTGACTCTTGAAGGACGTTGAAAATTAGGTGGAAGGATAAGATAAGAAAATAGGAGCTTGCTTGTTATCAGAATCAACGGAAGAGATAAAGGTGTAAAAAACTGACGAGAAGGAACAGGCTGATAGAGCATATGTTAAGACATCAAACAATAGCTTCAGTCGTACTTGAAGGAGTTTTAAAGGGTAAAACCTGTAAGGGATGACAGGAACTGGAAAATATGCACCATTAATTGAGGATTTTGGATAAAAGAGCTACTCTAAAGAAATTAAAGGCTAGCACAGCAGTGGGATTCATGGTGTATCGTGTCAACCTAGATGATTTTTAAAAGTGTAAAAATATCACAACCATGAATTGTGAGGCATAAAGTTCACGTTACTAATCTACGAAAGTGTGACTGAATAGTCTTTATACCTCAGTTGTATTCATATTCTTAGAACGTGAGTGCTGACGTGCTGTTTGAGAAGAAAGTAGCTTTGCAGGAAACGCCTTGTCGCATTAATTACCTAAAAGGATTTCACGATACTAAAAGGAAATGTAAGGGCGAAATGCACGCTCTGATTGACTTATGTAATCTGTCACACTAAACTATGTTGTGCCGATCTACCATTGCAACGTATCTCCCACAGTTCAGTAGCTGAATTACTGATGTACTGAATTTGTCCCTCTCGTCATTGCTTAATACCATTCTCCACACAAGAATTTCCTGTAGGCTGCGGTGTCTCATGGTACATCGAACAGATCGAAGTAAATAACAACTCACCACTGATTACTCTTTCGTTGTAGGTTTTCTGTGTATATTAGGGACAACGCTCCCTCCTTATGAACCATGGACCTTGCCGTCGGGCTTACGTGCCTCAGCGATACACTAGCCATATCGTCGGTGCAACCACAACGGACGGGGTATCTGTTGACAGGACATCCAGTGTATTGTTCCTGAGGAGGGGCAGCAGCCTTTTCAGTAATTCCAGGAACAATAGACTGGATGATTAAATGATCTTGGCACGTAACGTCATCCCAAACGACCTTGCTGTGCTGGTACTGCGAACAGCTGAAAGAAAGGGGAAACCACAGCTTTAATTTCTTCCGAGGGCATGCAGCTCTACTGTATGGTTAGAAGATTAAGGTGCCCTGGGGTAAAATAGTCCCCCATACGCCTCTCCGGCGGAGGACTACTTAGGAGGAGGTCATCATCAGGAGAAGCAAAACTGACATTCTACTGATCGGAGAGTGGAATGTCAGCTCACGTAATGGGGCAGGCAGGTTAAAAATTTTAAGAAAAGGCTAGTGGATTAGTTGAAGTTGGATATAGTGCGAATTATTCAGGTTCGGTGGCAAGAGGAACACTACTTCTGGTCAAGTAAATACCAGGTTATAAATACAATCAAATAGGAGTAATGCAGGAGTAGGTTTAATAAGGAATAAGAAAACAGAAATGCTGTAAGCTCTTATGAATAGCATTGTTAACGCATTATTGTAGCGAAGATACACCCACCCCAGTAGTACAAGTTGATGTACGAACTATCTCCGCGGATGATAAAGAGATTGGAGAAATGTTTGACGAGATAAAACGAAAATATTCAAAAATTAGTATTGATGGAGAAATGGAATTCGACAACAGGAAAAGTTAGAGAAGGAAATTGTCAGGTGAATATGGACTGGGGGAAAGGAATGAAAGAGGAAGACGCCTGGTAGAGTTTTGCACAGAGCATAATTTAATGACCGCTAACACTTGATTCAAGAATCGTAAAAGAAGGTTGTTTACGTAGAAGAGACATAGACACACCTGACGGTTTCAGATTGATTATTTAATGGCAAGGCAGAGGTTCAGGAAACAGATTTTAAATTGTAAGACATTTTCAGGACCAGATATGGGATCTCACCATAATTTATATGAAATGTAGATTGAAACTGAAAAAAAAATTGTGAAAAGGTAGAAAATTAAGGAGATGGGACCTGGAAAAGGTGAAAGAGCCAGAAGTTTCTGAGAGTTTCAGAGGGAGCATTAGGCAAGGGTTGAATTGAGCTGTGGAAGGGAATACAGTAGAAGATGAATGGGTAGCTTTAAGAGACGAAGTAGTGAAGGCAGCAGAGGGTCAAATGGGTAAAAATACAAGGCCAACCAGAGATCCTTAGATAACGGAAGCGATATTGAATTTAACTGATGAAAGGAGAAAATATAAAAGTGCAGCAAATAAAGCAGGCGAGAGGGACTACGAACGTAAATAAATCAAATTGACAGAATGCGCAAAATGAATAAGCAGGAACGGGTAGGGGGACAAATGTAAGGATTTAGACACATATTTCACCAGGGGAAACATATACACCACCTACAGAAAAATTAAAGAGGCCTTTGCAAGAAAATATAAGCAGCTGTATGAATATCAAGAGCTCAGATGGAAACCAGCCCTAAGCAAAAAAGGAAAAGCTGAAAGGTGGAAGAACTATATAGAAGATCTACATAAAGAAGATGTACTTCAAGGCAATATTATGGAAAGAGAAATGGACGTAGGTAAAGATGGGGTGAAGATAAGATGGAAAACAGGATACTGCAAGAAGAATCTGACAAATCTCTGAACGATCTAAGTCGAAGAAAGGCCCCGGGAGTAGACGACATTCCGTCAGAACTACTGATAGCATTGGGAGAGCCAGCCATGACAAAACACTTCCATCTGGTGTCCAAGATAAATGAGACAGGCGGAACAGCATCAGATTTGATGAAGAATGTAATAATTCCAATTCCAAAGAAAGCAATTGCTGGTAGGTGTACAAAATATGGAACTACCAGTTTAATAGGTCATGGTCGCAAAATACTCACACGAATTCTTTACAGAAGAACGGAAAAACTAGTAGATGGCAACCTCGGGAAAGGACACATTTCGACATAGACTGTCTTCAAAACAAGGAAACACTGCACTAAGAACAAACAGAGGTATGTGCATGGTCGTGTCTCATCTGACTATACGAATTAATAAACTGAAATATCTATTAAAACTTAACGCAAAATTTGATGGATATAAAACTCATCCGTCATAGCGTCGCACACATCTAAAAGTGGACCTAATTGAAAGAAAGAAGCTATAATTAGACACCCTGTGCATAAAAAAAGACGAGAAAGTAAAAAACAAGTTCCAGGACACCACATATTACCTTAAGCACACCAGCGGACTCCACCGTAGCAACAAGCTCAGGAAAGTACTAGAAAGCACACGTAGCGCTATTGTGGCAAAATGTAATAAGACAATGCGGAAAACTAGCAAAAGGTGCGCATATGAATATGAACTTCGTGTTTTGCCTTACGGCACGTCTTGTTATGGGGAAAGACTCGTCAGAGAGGTCCACCGCATGAGCGTCTAGGGAAGTGATTCCAGCGGTGCCTTCCACTGATGATGATGAAATGATAATGAGGACAACACAACACCCAGTCCCTTAGCGGAGAAAATTTCCGACCCAGCCGGGAATCGAAACGGGCCTCTTGGCGTGACAGACTGCCGCGCTGACCATTCAGCTATCGGGGCGAACTCATAAATACAAAAGTATGTAAAACCAATAGATTATAATGCATGTTCGTAAAGCAGAAGAAGTATATGCAATAGAAGTATAAAAATTGTGTAGAATCTAATACATATGAAGATGCGCGGGTACTAGTAAAACGAAAAGGTAAGGTGATGGTGGCATGATACATGGCGGATGAAGTATGTTATAAAGTCCCAGTAAAGCCCGGTACACTGGGTAAAATCTAAAGTACGCGTACAGCGACTGCATTCAATAACAAACAAATACAAGGCGCAAGGCATCGGAATCATGAATCGTAATAAACATAGGACTTCAAAAACAAACACCTGTCTTTAGATATCACAAGTAAATATAAAAATATGAAATCTAAAAAGTAATAATGTCACAATACGATAAAATAAACCTTCTAAAACACATTAACAGTCCTCTTCCTGAATTCCCTCGTACCAATAGGGCAATGTTAAAATACTCCTATCGTGTGAAACAGTCTGGAACAGAAAAAGTATCATTGCACCAACATTACAAAAACCAGTAACATTGTTTTAGTCCATTTGTTGGTGAAGCCATGCGAGATACGCTCCTGTCCCTCCCTGTGTTGTTTCCAAAGTATTGTTTTCTTGCTCTACAGACAATCTGACGATGCCGTGCAAGGGTGAAATGCGTTATTGAAGTTAGATAAATTTGCTACTTGCGCTGTTCTCTTAGGCGCACTGTTGCTAGGACACGTCGCACTGTACGTAGGGGGCGACCTCTGTGGGGGTAAATGAAATTGGTTTTGGTAGATCAGGAACTAGTGCAGTTCACTTCCAGGCCGCTGAGGCAGTGGTGTGGGGGCAGGTGTCGCGCAGTGATTCTTCATGGGAACAGTACTTCTTGTGTAAGTCTTTTGCTCTCTGACAATTACAGTAGTGGAGATGGTACTGGAAAGGTTGTCAATGGCCTCCGTGAAGTGAACGATCACGGTTAGTGTAGCATGCCGGAGCAAGAAGTTGTCTGCCAAAAGGGTGGAACCCTGCGTGTTCCACAGGGCGATGGTGGCGGCTTGCTGGTGCTCCAGTCAGCGCTATTGCTGAGACACAGTCCTGGAGAAACAGCTGTGATCAGCGCTGGACAAAACAAAGCGGCCACTAATTCTTGCCTGCTTCTGCAGCTCTGCATAAAGCCCAACAGAGCAGTCAGGATCAAACTACGGTCTCCGGCATCGGTGATGACCTTGGCGTGTGCCTGTCCTCGGTTATGAAGATTGACAGTGTTTGCCCGCACAAGGCAACGAAGGCTGGGCAACTTGGTGGCCCAGGCTCGAATCTCGGTTGGCCAGGAAGGCGCTGAGCCGCAGCTGAAAGTCACCCCATGGTTTCCCCACCAGTCTAAAGGCACTAAGGTGGCAGCACTCAGATCTTCATGGCAGAGTCTGCCGATGACAGCTGGTTGGTTCATCTAGGTGTGCCAGCTGGCGTGAACGTTCTCCCCGCTAGCAGTTGGTGATGACTGAAAACGAATGCTTGAATTTGACTGTATTAATGCTAGCCATGTCCACTGTTGTTTCTGCAACAACAGTGATTTTGCCCTCTAAGCTAACGCGCGAGTACCGACTTAGAGCAACCGTGACATCATTGCTCCAGTTCTTCCTTCATATCAACACTTACACATCTAGTAACTCTGTGAAAGTGTCACTATTTTTCATTTCAGAGACCCTGTGCGGCAACTTCTGCAATGTCAACTGCTGAATACTGGTTGTTGTCAGCTGAATTTTACTTCTCCGTAGCCTAGTTATGGATGTGGCATGCGATGCCCTCTTTGTGAGAGCGTTTTACTACGTGAGAGCCATCTGCTTCACCAGGAGGAACTGTGCTGCGACACTGCGACCTCCGTCAGATAATCGGGTCCACCGGATCTTCCAAAAATGTGTTCAAATGTGTGTGAAATCTTATGCGACTTAACTGCTAAGGTCGTCAGTCCCTAAGCTTACACACTACTTAACCTAAATTATCCTAAGGACAAAGACACACTCCCATGCCCGAGGGAGGAATCGAACCTCCACCAGGACCAGCTGTCACCAGAACTTCGACCTCTTTTTTGAGTCATCACTCTTCCGACTGGTATGATGCGGACCTCCTCTAATTCCTCTCCTGTGGCAACCTCTTCGTCTCAGGATGGCCCTTACTACCTACGTCTTCACTTATTAGCTGGATGTATTAAATTCTCTGTCTTTATCTACGGGTTTTGCCTTCTACAGCTCCCTCTGTTATCATGGAAGTTACTTCCAGATGTCTTAACAGATGGCCGATCATCCTGTTCTTTCTCCTTGTCAGTGTTTTTCACATATTCCTTTACGCTCCGACTTCGCTCAGAATCTCGTCACTCCTTACTTTATCAGTCCACCTAATTTTCAGCATTCGTCTGTAGCACCACAACTCAAATGCTTCAATTCTCTTCTGTTTCAGTTCTCCCCGAGTTTATATTTCACTGCCACATAATGCTGTGTTCGAAACATATATTCTCAGAAATTTCTTCCTCAAATTAAGGCATATGCTTGATACTAGTAGACTTCTCTTGGCCAGGAATGTTCTCTTCGCCTGCGCTAGTCTGCTTTTAATGTTCTCCTCGCTTTGTCGGTCGTGGTTATTTTTCTGCCTAGGTAGTAGCACTCTTTAACTTCGACTACCTCGTGACCATCAACACTGATGTTAAGGTTTTCACTGTTCTCACTTCTGCTACTTCTCATTACTTTCGTCTTTCTTTGATTTACTATCAATCCACATTCTGTACTCACTAGACTGTTCATTCAATTGTGCAGATCATGTCATTCTTCTTCATTTTCACTCTCGATAGGAATGTCATCAGTAAATCGTATCATTGACACACTTTCACCTTGACTTTTAATCGCATTCCTGAACTTTTCTTTTATTTGCATCATTGCTTCTTCGATGAACAGATTCAACAATAGGGGCGAAAGTCTACATCCCTGTCTTACACTTTTTTTAGTCCGAGCATTTCGTTCTTATTCGTCCACTCTTATTATTCCCCCTTAGTTCTTGTACATATTGTACAGTACATGTCTCTCCCTGTAACTTGCCCCTATTTTTCTCAGAATTTCGAATATCTTGTACCATTCGATAATGTCGAACTCTTCTTTTCCAGGTCGACAGATCCTATGAACGTGTCTTGTATCTACTTTAGCCTTGATTCCACTATGAACCGCAACATCAGAATTGCCTCTCTGATGCCTTTATCTTTCCTAAAGCCAAACTGATTCTCAACTAATGCATCCTCAGTTTTGTTTTCCATTCGTCTATGTATTGTTCCTGTCAGCAACCTGGATGCATGAGCTGTGAAACTGATTGTGCAACAGTTCTCGTACTTACCAGCTACTGCAGTCCTCGGAAATGTGTGGATGATGTTTTTCCGAAATTCAGATGGTATGTCGCCAGACTCATACAGTCTAGACAATAACGTGAATAGTCGTTTTGTTGCCAATTCCCACAATGATGTTCGAAATTCTGATGGAATATTATCGATCCCTTCTGCGTTATTGAATCTTAAGCTCTCCAAAGCTGTCTGAAATTGTGATTGTAGTACTGGACCCCCTGCCTCTTCTATTTCAACTCCTGTTTCGTCTTCTATCACATCAGACAAATATTCCCCCTCATAGAGGCCTTCAATATACACTTTCCACCTATGCGCTTCCTGTTTACACTCTTAATGTTACCATCCCTGCTTTTAATTTCACCGTAGGTTAGTTTTACTCTGGCATATGCTGAGTCATTCCTTCCGACAATTATTTCCTTTTCGATTTCTTCATATTTTTCATGCAGTCATTTCGTCATGGTTTCCCTACATTTCCTACATATTGCGTTCTTTACCGACTTGTATTACTGTATTGCTGAATTTCCCCGAACGTTTCTATACTTCCTTCTTTCATCGATCATCTAAAGTATTTCTTCTGTTACCTATGGTTTCTTCGCAGTTTCCCTCTTTCTAGCTATATTCTCCTTTCCAACATCTGTGACTGCCTTCTTTTTTTTTTTTTTTTTTTTTTTTTTTTTTAGAAATGTCCGTTCCTCTTCAATTATACCGCCTACTTATAGCCTTGTAGAACTTCATGCGTATCTCTTCATTCCTTAGTACTTGCGCATCCCATTTCATTCGCGCATTTATTCTTGCCGACTGATCTCTTAAACTTCAGCCAACTGTTCATCACTACTACATTGTGATCTGAGTCTCTACCTGCTCCTGGGTACGCCTTAGAATCCAGTGTCTGATTTTGGAATCTCTATCCCACCCTGATTTAACCTAACTGAAATCTTCTCCTATCATCGGGCCTGTTCCTTGTATACCTCCTCCTACTAAGATTTTTTGGAGACGTTATTCGCTGTTACTAGCTAAAATTTATTACAGAACTCCATTAGTCTTTCCCCTATCTCATTCCTTGTCCCAAGTCCATATTCTGCTACTCCTTCCCTACAACTCCATTCCTGTTCCCCATGCCCATTAGATTTTCGTCTCCCTTTATGTACTGCATTATCCGTTCAATATCATCATATAGTTTCCTCGTCCCTTCATATTCATCTTGCGTCGGCATATATGCGTATTTTCGGTACTGGTTTGCTATGGATTCTGATACGACTAACCCTATCACTGAACTGTTCACAGTAACACGTCCTCTGTCCTACCTTCCTATTGATAAAGAATCCTATTCCCGTTATATCATTTTCCGCTGCTATTGATATTACTCTATACTCATCCGACCAGAAATCCTTGTCTTCATTCCATTTCACTTCAAAACCCCTACTATATCTACACTCCTGGAAATGGAAAAAAGAACACATTGACACCGGTGTGTCAGACCCACCATACTTGCTCCGGACACTGCGAGAGGGCTGTACAAGCAATGATCACACGCACGGCACAGCGGACACACCAGGAACCGCGGTGTTGGCAGTCGAATGGCGCTAGCTGCGCAGCATTTGTGCACCGCCGCCGTCAGTGTCAGCCAGTTTGCCGTGGCATGCGGAGCTCCATCGCAGTCTTTAACACTGGTAGCATGCCGCGACAGCGTGGACGTGAACCGTATGTGCAGTTGACGGACTTTGAGCGAGGGCGTATAGTGGGCATGCGGGAGGCCGGGTGGACGTACCGCCGAATTGCTCAACACGTGGGGCGTGATGTCTCCACAGTGCATCGATGTTGTCGCCAGTGGTCGGCGGAAGGTGCACGTGCCCGTCGACCTGGGACCGGACCGCAGCGACGCACGGATGCACGCCAAGACCGTAGGATCCTACGCAGTGCCGTAGGGGACCGCACCGCCACTTCCCAGCAAATTAGGGACACTGTTGCTCCTGGGGTATCGCCGAGGACCATTCGCAACCGTCTCCATGAAGCTGGGCTACGGTCCCGCACACCGTTAGGCTGTCTTCCGCTCACGCCCCAACATCGTGCAGCCCGCCTCCAGTGGTGTCGCGACAGGCGTGAATGGAGGGACGAATGGAGACGTGTCGTCTTCAGCGATGAGAGTCGCTTCTGCCTTGGTGCCAATGTTGGTCGTATGCGTGTTTGGCGCCGTGCAGGTGAGCGCCACAATCAGGACTGCATACGACCGAGGCACACAGGGCCAACACCCGGCATCATGGTGTGGGGAGCGATCTCCTACACTGGCCGTACACCACTGGTGATCGTCGAGGGGACACTGAATAGTGCACGGTACATCCAAACCGTCATCGAACCCATCGTTCTACCATTCCTAGACCGGCAAGGGAACTTGCTGTTCCAACAGGACAATGCACGTCCGCATGTATCCCGTGCCACCCAACGTGCTCTAGAAGGTGTAAGTCAACTACCCTGGCCAGCAAGATCTCCGGATCTGTCCCCCATTGAGCATGTTTGGGACTGGATGAAGCGTCGTCTCACGCGGTCTGCACGTCCAGCACGAACGCTGGTCCAACAGAGTCGCCAGGTGGAAATGGCATGGCAAGCCGTTCCACAGGACTACATCCAGCACCTCTACGATCGTCTCCATGGGAGAATAGCAGCCTGCATTGCTGCGAAAGGTGGATATACACTGTACTAGTGCCGACATTGTGCATGCTCTGTTGCCTGTGTCTATGTGCCTGTGGTTCTGTCAGTGTGATCATGTGATGTATCTGACCCCAGGAATGTGTCAATAAAGTTTCCCCTTCCTGGGACAATGAATTCACGGTGTTCTTATTACAATTTCCAGGAGTGTAGATTGAGCCTTTGCCCTTCCCTTTTCAGATTTTCTAGCTTCTCTACCACGTTGAAGCTTCTTAAATTCCACACCCCGACTTTTCTTTGGCTGTTCAATCATTTTCTCATGGTCCTCTCCCCTTTGGCAGGCCCCTCCCAAAGTCCGAATGGGGGACTATTCCGAAATATTTAGCGAACGGAGAGATCATCAGGACACTTTTTTTATGTTACAGTCCACATGCAGTGGTCTCCATCGTCTTCTGCATCCCACCCCTAGGCCAAGAAAGTAACCCAAACCTTTGTTCTCTTCACCACCCTCTTTGACACCTCCGTTGGCAGAGTGAGGGTGACTTCTTATACCGAAAGTTTCGACTGCCAGTGCGGATTTTTTACCAAAATGTGAATGGTGGTGGGTTTCGAACTCAGGACCAAGGACGTTTTGATTACTAATCAAGGACTATAACCCTTTTTTCCTTTTTTTGTAACACTTCAAGGAAGACGTAAAAATCTCGTCAGCAGTGGCATTTTTTTTAAGGAGCCTTCCAGGTGCACAAAGGAAGTGGGTGGTGGTGGGGGGGGTGGGGCGGAGGAGGGGGGAAAGTGGGCAGTGTTATGCCAACTCCACGGGGGTACACCACATATGTACAGATATGTAAAATGTTCTCTAATAGTCCTTGCCCCTTTTATACAGATCACAAAAAGTAGAGTAAGAGCCACAGTGACGCTCGAAGCTGAGATCCTTATAGTGTAGTGTTTGGTGCACCGTTTATTGTGGTATTGCTCTATGAGATTGATCGTCTGCGCGCAGATGAGTTCCTGTCTCATCAAAATTTTCAACGCTTTTATTTGTTTTCGTGATTTTCCAATTCTGAAAACCAATTAAGGGTGGAGATGTATAACACTTACATTTAACTGACCTCGTAAGGTGGTGCAATATTGCGCAAAACCTTCAGCCTGGCCAGAAAGCAAACGTGGCGTTCTGATGACGTGGAGCTTCAAGCGTGCCTGTTTGCTGAGGTGGCAGAGCGTTAGCCACGTTAGAACGAGTTTCCCGCTAGCTGTCGTAGCTATTGGCTGAAAGCCGCAGAAAAAAATCACAGCCCCTCATTGGCTGGAAATTTTGAAGCCAAGAATAAAATTACAACCGCTCGATGAGTCACGCAGAGTTGGCCATAGCCAACGGTGGCTTATCCGTCATTGTTTGCACCAAATGTTGCCTAATGGCTTATTTAACTTCAGTTAGAATAAGAATCGTAATTATAAGATCAGACGTGATTGTAAAGATCGAATTCATACAAGAGTTGTGTATAATACACATATTACGCACCATTGGAGTAAAGCGCGATGTAACAACAGTGTTTATAAAATTGTTTTAATACTGTGCTGCGGCAAGGATCGCAGGCAGTGATAAAGCTAGCATTCATAAAAATTTACTTCTGTTGATCACTAATGAAATCAACTTCTTCACTGTCTTAGTGGTTCTTACCTAATAGTATTCCTACATCTCAACCAGTCAACGAGTACACGATCTGCTGATGTCGACTTCTGGGAAAGGGACATCATCTGTAGAGGACTCTAGGTAGTATACCTCTATAGATACTCTTTACGAGGATCTGCAAATCTCCAAACACAAGTCTCGGTAGAGCGGTCGTTTTAGTACAAACAGACACTGGGCCACGTATTTACCAAGGTAAGGAGAGTGTTGTAATTTCCATGTACTTTCGCTCACCCATATCAGCTTCATTATGGCCTCAAGCACTTTATCATATAAAATGAGTCGTAACTTTTTACGCAATTAGTTGCTTTCGTCCTTCATGGCTGGAGAATGTTGCAACACTGCGTCTCTCCATGAATGTTTTCGAACTTCCAAAGATAAATTATGAAGAATGTGGTACGCAATCGAAATCACCTGTCTCCCCTGAAGACTAACATACGTGTTATTTATTACTCAGTTTCTTGGACATTCATTCCACTGATGTTGCCATTTCGTTAGAAATAATGGAAACGTTAGAAGGAAGAGGAATTAACTCAGACATATCCATGAATTGTGGTTTGAACGATGATTGTTTTGCTAACACAAGTGTCAGACAGTCCCATGAATTGTGGTTTGTACGACGACTGTTTGTCCACAGCAAAAGCAAAGTACCTTCCAAGCCCAAAGAAAACTTTTACAGTAATAGTTTTCAGTGACAAAAAAAGTCTGTCAATAGAGATAATATGCTTAAACTTAAGGAATGTGCCAACCCATTTTCTTTTTTTAAAGCCTGATCATGAATGGAGAAAGTTTTACATAACGTACAAAAGTGCTTCTAACACTCCAATTATAGAACCCATAATGAACACCCTTTTGTTGCAAAAAAAAGAAAAATATAAAAATCAGTCAGCCTGGCAGTGATGACAGCTACTGACAACAAAATTTGCACACTTGACAGTCTGATTAACAAGAATGTTATGTAAATACTAATGGTTCTTATAAAGAAAGGACTGAATGAAAGAATACCATATCATACGAAACAGAAACTTTAAAGAAATAATTCTAGAAAAATTATTATTTACGAAGGTTAAAGCCCACACCATAAACTGACCAAAGATAACAATTATCCTAGAATAGAGTTGTGGCAGCATCGAGCTATAAGTTCGCTGTGACTTCAATGTAAGTCGGGAATAGAAATGTTAACTTCACTTCTCTGTTGTACTCTTGCTATAGTAGTAGGCATGTTAAGCGCTACTACAATGTTTTAAAACCGATCTGAAGTTTAAAAGTTTTATGGTATAGACTGGAAGTATTAGTCAGAAGTCGGACTGAAGTAAAATTGTCTTCATCGTTTAGACATATAACGGGACAGTTGATGTATGTGACGGAAAAATAGCTCGTGTGACTACTGATTGGTGATGGGCCTTAGACTTCGTGATACTTAATAGTAAACGAAAATCAAAGAACACAGAAAGATACTGATGGCCAACATAAACTCAATTATTAGCCTTGAGTAGGCAACAGATAAACATAATCACGAAGAACTTACTATTGCATCGTGTTGTCAGAAGCTATCGTCAATGTTAGAATTGCTGATGTTAACACGCGCTATCCACTGAATGATATATCGGCGGGTGTGCTCAGTGCAGGGACAAATAATTGAGAAGAACAATAAACCTTAATTCAACTCTAATTCTTCGTGTCGCCTGCTTCATTTAATGGACATTTAAATTGTGTTTTTGGAATTATCTGATTCCTCGGATAACATGAAAGTGAAAAGTGATTTAGTGACAATTTAACTGTAAACAGCAATAAGTTTACACCGAAATACGACGCGTTCTGAACATTGCTCAAGGGTATGTTATCCCTGGAATTACCTCGCGTAATTGTTGAATACGCGACGTAGTGACGCCTTGACGACGGAATAATAATTAACAACTCAATATCCTCGCAAAAATCATGATGTGATATCGGCTTGAGTGATGGATTGATGATTCAAGACATTATACACTCCTGGAAATGGAAAAAAGAACACATTGACACCGGTGTGTCAGAGCCACCATACTTGCTCCGGACACTGCGCGAGGGCTGTACAAGCAATGATCACACGCACGGCACAGCGGACACACCAGGAACCGCGGTGTTGGCCGTCGAATGGCGCTAGCTGCGCAGCATTTGTGCACCGCCGCCGTCAGTGTCAGCCAGATTGCCGTGGCATACGGAGCTCCATCGCAGTCTTTAACACTGGTAGCATGCCGCGACAGCGTGGACGTGAACCGTATGTGCAGTTGACGGACTTTGAGCGAGGGCGTATAGTGGGCATGCGGGAGGCCGGGTGGACGTACCGCCGAATTGCTCAACACGTGGGGCGTGAGGTCTCCACAGTACATCGATGTTGTCGCCAGTGGTCGGCGGAAGGTGCACGTGCCCGTCGACCTGGGACCGGACCGCAGCGATGCACGGATTCACGCCAAGACCGTAGGATCCTACGCAGTGCCGTAGGGGACCGCACCGCCACTTCCCAGCAAATTAGGGACACTGTTGCTCCTGGGGTATCGGCGAGGACCATTCGCAACCGTCTCCATGAAGCTGGGCTACGGTCCCGCACACCGTTAGGCCGTCTTCCGCTCACGCCCCAACATCGTGCAGCCCGCCTCCAGAGGTGTCGCGACAGGCGTGAATGGAGGGACGAATGGAGACGTGTCGTCTTCAGCGATGAGAGTCGCTTCTGCCTTGGTGCCAATGATGGTCGTATGCGTGTTTGGCGCCGTGCAGGTGAGCGCCACAATCAGGACTGCATACGACCGAGGCACACAGGGCCAACACCCGGCATCATGGTGTGGGGAGCGATCTCCTACACTTGCCGTACACCACTGGTGATCGTCGAGGGGACACTGAATAGTGCACGATACATCCAAACCGTCATCGAACCCATCGTTCTACCATTCCTAGACCGGCAAGGGAACTTGCTGTTCCAACAGGACAACGCACGTCCGCATGTATCCCGTGCCACCCAACGTGCTCTAGAAGGTGTAAGTCAACTACCCTGGCCAGCAAGATCTCCGGATCTGTCCCCCATTGAGCATGTTTGGTACTGGATGAAGCGTCGACTCACGCGGTCTGCACGTCCAGCACGAACGCTGGTCCAACTGAGGCGCCAGGTGGAAATGGCATGGCAAGCCATTCCACAGGACTACATCCAGCATCTCTACGATCGTCTCCATGGGAGAATAGCAGCCTGCATTGCTGCGAAAGGTGGATATACACTGTACTAGTGCCGACATTGTGCATGCTCTGTTGCCTGTGTCTATGTGCCTGTGGTTCTGTCAGTGTGATCATGTGATGTATCTGACCTCAGGAATGTGTCAATAAAGTTTCCCCTTCCTGGGACAATGAATTCACGGTGTTCTTATTTCAATTTCCAGGAGTGTATTTTCAACGTTTGAATACCCATTCTCAAACAGGGCATAAGAACTACAGTCAGCAATTCGCGTGAACTGAAAAGTCTGTCACGAACACCCTAAGGACTTTTGGTTATCATTTCAGATCAAGGGAGTCATCGTGTTATCGAGTGGTGCAGTCGCTTTATTTGTAAGTGGAGATGATCGATAGACATCGAACACCATTGCTTTAATTGCAAGCAAAGGCGGCGCACACACTCCGGGGTGCTGCTACATCGAGATGTTGATATCAGTTTTGAGAGACAGTACTTGAAAAATAACCAAACCGCGCAAGGAGTTTGTTTTTATAATAGTTACTGATTGGCGGTGTCGTGATCGACGGACGCCGTTCCACGTCATCTCAACTCGGAAAACCATCACCATCGAGCCGAGACAAAAGGCGACGTCACATGGTCCAAAATGAAAGTCGAGAAAACTGTGATCGAAAGGCTTTTCGAAAGATTTAGAACTGCTCATGAGAGTCAATGCACCGTTACCGAGGTATATTTAGGAGATTGCGAGCTCTCAATTGCAAGTGAGATGAACATTATTGATTTCCAGGCTTCATCGACCTGGCTCGATGTCCAGGAAATTATACAAAAAAGGAAGACGCTAAGTTATTAAGTTTACTTCAAATAAATGTATAGAGTGGTTGTCATTCACAGTTAAAACTATGGAGTAATTCGTAGCTGACGTGAAGAATGATATCCCTTTTATCCTCCGGAAACTACCTATAAAGCCAATCTGTCAGATTTAATGCAAACAGTACTTTATCATTTCAAGAGGAAAACAAACAAAAGTTGCTTGAGCAGTCAGTGAATGCTATGACACATTCATATACAACAGTGCCACTGATAAGTATCAGTGGTTTGCTGTTTCCGCAACTTTAGCTATGTATTCAGGAGCATTACAGTAAATTAGGGCTAAAAATTTGAAAAAGGACTGTTTATGAGCAAAAGTCTTGTAGCTAATGTAGCAAAATCGGGAAAAATTGGAGGGAATTACTTTCAGTATTAAATTCAAAATATCGTCTTAGCAGTTGCAGTGAATAATTCATTGCATTTGATGGACGGCTGGCTTGGACGTAATGAAATCTCTGTCTCTAGGGAGACGACGAAAAGACTATATATAATAATGTGGATTCGACATGGAACTAATAGGCTGATTCAGCCTCTCAATAAAATAATTTTGAACAGTGTAAAGCATTTTTCATATAATGTAGCACAACATAATTTCTGATAGGTCACTGCCATTGCAGGTTTCTCGGGGGAACAGTATCGTTAATCTTGAGTCATTTATGCATTATCAGTTTTCTCACTACTCTTTGACGAACTTGATCAAGTCTGTCTGGTACGCAACACAGAATGCGGCGCAACGACCACGACCGTATCTTACAGCAGTGCAGTTCTGTCTAAATAAAAAAAAAATGGTTACTGAGAAGTGTCTGAGCGCATTAATTTTTCTTTTACCAGGTGTGCATAGTGCAAGCCATTTTGTGACGACTACTAGGATTAAATAAGGAACTACGTCATTGGTAGCAAAACATACATTATTCAAAAACTATCGTAAGAACTGTGCTACAATGATTGTTTTAAAATATTTAATATTAAGAAATTAAAGCCCCGATTGATAGACGTCACCTGAAATGTAACTTCATACAATTCCTTTTTTTTCTTTCCCCTGTTGGTTACTTGTGTAACGGTTACCTATGCAACAGTTTTACTGTCGATGTGAACTGCAAGTTCTTAAGAAAATAATTGTGTGAGACATTTTTGGTGCGTTTTAAGTGCTTAAAATTAACGTGTGTACCCCCTGAATTTCACGCTACGCCCTCTTGTCATGGCTACGTCTGCAAATTCTCCGATTCCAAGCAGGCAGCACGGTCTGTACAAACTGTTTTTATAAGCTGTTTTTCGTGGATTTGAAATGAGCAACTCTAACATTAAAATATACTTGAAGTGCAACGTATCACTAAAAACTTCTACAGTGCACTTCTCTCGATGTATTCTACACGTGTGAAAAATTCAGGGTTAGTCCCTATATGTCGGGTTGGGCTACTCCGTTGTAAGGTAGAGTTTCAAACTGACGAACTATAGTCAATCCTCCATAGATCAGATTATGTTCAGTATGAACAGAAAGTTAGGTAGCAGGAGCTACGTAAACATGAAAGTTGCCAACAAAGCACCCTACAACCTAAGGAAGAACTTACCAATCATAAAATCTCCTTAGATACCAAGCATCAGAAAAATCTCTGCAGTCTTAAAGCATCGACTGCACACCGACCAGCGCAGCAACGTGAAACGGCATCAAGAAGACGCTAACCCGCACTCCAATGGAAAGAGCGGGCAGCGTCACACCTCCATGAAGACAGAGTTCAGCGCCCTCTGTCGATTGTGATCCAGGCAGCTGGCCATCGCTGGAGGGCCTGAGTTCGGTTACAGACTTCGAGAGCATTAATACTGAGTAATAGGAAGACATTACACAGACTGCGTTCTGCGAGTAGTAATGTGAGACGCTCAGGAAGCACAGGAATCAAGAGAAATTAAGTTTCATATCCTCATAGAAATAAAGTTTTCTACTAATTAGAGAGTGTTTTGTACACATGAATTTTGAATCCTGCCACCGGCCATCGCAACATATCTCATTTCTTTTTTGTGTCCATGCTGACTCCCCCAGAAGCAGACACAATAAAATCAAATAAAACGGCGGAGTACACAAATTTATTAAATAGCTGTGACAGTCCACAGGCTAGATAAGTCATTTTAGGTATAGCAGGCATTTTGTGTATTCTGAGACAAATTTTTCGCACCAGCTGAAACTGGTTTGCAAGAAAATTGCTAGACATAAAGGGCTACGAGAATGGATTCATGATTATGAACAATCAAGGAAAGGGCGAAACATGACGCAATGTGCATGGCTTTACGTGATACAAATATTTAGTAGCTATTAGTACGTTAAAAAATCATGGTTCAAAGTGATGTAAGCGCAGTTAGTAGTTTAGAAGAAGTATTTAAAAATATAATTAACAACAGGTAGTGTACCAGCAGGTAGAGTACCATTGTTAACGATCCTTCGTGGTGCTCAGACTCCCCCATAGCCTTCAGTATCGTATAAAAATATTTCACTTAATCAGAATTGTATAGAATAAGAATTGTATAGAGCATCGTTAACTACCATAGAAAGAAAGTTTCTGGAAAAATTCGAGTATATTTCTTAACTATGGCTTTGAGAAGTGCTGGTAATATTTAAGTACGCACTTCTACTAATTATGAATTCCAGTTTCATAACTCGGACAAGTGATACCAAAAATCAACTAAAACCCTGTTAAGTCACCTGTTGATCAAAGCCATGTTCTAACGGATGTATTCATACACTGTCTGCGTATGGAGTCTTCATTGTTTTTTAACTCTTTGTTTCATAGACAAATTTGTGTTGACAATACGTACAACATCATTCCTTACGATTATAAATCAAAGTGCCCGTAATTGTAGACTGAAAGCTGTTAACAATCGTCAGTACTAGTTCAAACTGCGTAGTGATTTTAAACTGTCAACACCTTCTCCCTGTTTTGAACATAATAACATTCAACTTGTGGTTTATTTGATAATTAATGAATATCTCATAAAATGAAGCACAGGACGCATAATATCATATTATGTACACTGTCATAGTAGTTTACAGTCATTTAACACTTTGATTCATCAGAACTCTGTGACCAGTAACTAGCACAGCAGAGGAGTCTTCAATTAAATCAATGGATAGTGCATGCAAAACCACGTTTTTCTATATTTTTTCTTATCCGACTAAAATTATTTTACACATCGTCCTATCCTGAGTTACTATACTCTTCTGTTCACACCAAAATTTCAACTTCGACAATTCATTTTGTATTATGTCTACTGGTTGCCTCCATGATTTTCCCCACCATTGTGCCTCCGTCGCTGAACTCTTTCCAGGTCCCTTTGCTGACATGCCATCGATCAGTTGTGCTCTGCGGTGCAGCAAATTTTAAGGAATGCAAAGGTGGATAAATTTTCCTTACTGGCTATATCCAAGGTGCTAGTAACTGGCCCTGCTAGAACAACTTTTACGTGAATGCAATCATTTAATTTAAAAGTGAAACAGAGAAAAATATAATGCAACCGTAGGCGAATCGGAGGAAAAAAAAAACTATGAAGTTCATAACTGACCAGAAGGGAGACTGTAAAAGCAAGTAAAAATGTAACAGGATTTGTGATAACAACTCGAGAGGAAACGACTGTTTTTGATAGAAACATTTAGTGGTTTAAACACACAGTTTATTTTTCTGTTATATGTACAACTGTGTCAGCTCAGTACACATAAAACTGTTTCCGATGTGAGTATTGCATTCAAATACCTATTAGAAATAAATTGCAGCAGGTGGTTGAGTTTCTCGTCTCAACTCAGAATCAATTGCAGTCAATGACATTTCGTACTTCTTCCTATGTATTCTGTAAACGTAATTACTAATTACATAATACGACAACATACCGAAGTTAATATGCGGAAAATGAGAGAACTAGCTTTGTAAATGGGATTTTTCTCATCCGGTTAGATTTAACTAAGTAAATGATTTACTCTCTTTTATAGCTATCTGCGTGATGCTATAGACAAAATCAAGAACATTATGGAAATACTGAGTTATTAGAACCTGTTAAAAAAAATTTATTTCATCAGTTACGGCTGTCATATTATATTGTTTCGGTAACGACTCGTAGACAGTTCAGTCACTAATGATAACTTTAATCGACACTGCGGAAGTATTTTCAATTTTATCTGTCTTTTGGATTACTCATTATTACATCGCTCATTTGCTGCATTAACCTAGTAACGCAAAAATCGTAATTTTCCTGTCAATAAGACAAGTGCAGTTGAGAAGAAGTATACTTTTAAGTAGCAGAGCACCATACCTGAGTTTTCAAATTGATCGCAGGATGGCGGTAGTCGCCATAAATGAAAAGGGAAAATTCTTAGGAACTGTGGGAAGTTATGTAGTAGAAATTGCAGCTATTAATTCATGTACACGTCATAACCAGACGTTACCGGATCACGTTGTGGCAATTTGATAGTTTGATGTAATTTCCACAATTTATAACAGTTCTGAAACTTCAAACGTATCTCCAGAAAACTCATGCTTTTCGTGTATGACGTTCTGGCAGCAAATGAAAGATATGCAGTGATCTACGTGGTATCTACGGATTTTTGTTTGATTCTATATTATTAAAAATAATATTCCCTGTCTCACGTATACATTTAACTGCACATCGAAGATACACATGGTTAGGTAAATTTTAAAATCCATTATCACGCCAGTGGTGGGACTATACAAGACTTATAAGTGTTTTCCCACTGTTATTCTGCACAGAATAGTGGAAAAAACAAGTTATCCAGAACCAAATTTGCATTCAGATAAAGGCTTTCCTAGGGGTTTTATTATTGCGTGTTTTATTGGTTCGTTTATGTAAATTTAAAACCGTCGCATTCGCAACAGATTCGAGGGGGGGGGGGTTAAGTTGGTGATTTATTTGTTAATATCAGTTGCCAAACACCAGCTTACCTCTGAGGGACCAACATTTTAAATTACTAAATTTAACTATCTCGGAGGACCTTTGAGACAAGACGTTGAGGAAGAAGTAAAACTGAAGTAAATCTAGAAGCAAATTATACAGTCATATTCAAGAATAATGGGAATTGTGCTTTTCTATGAATGTAAAATGTCAACAATAACAAACGTATTAATTACCATTATTGTAATTCTAAGCTGCTTAAGTATCAAGACAAGCAAAAGGAGGTGCTCTTCATGACATGCACTACGGATAGTGAGGCCTTAAGAAGTAAAACGTGGAACGAAAGAGCATTAAAGTACAGGACAGTAGCCGTCCCATCTTTTTTATATGTATGCAAGCCTTCACTTTAAACTAACAGGCTAAGATTAGATTTTAAAAATGAATTACTACTAGAGTAGAATACATTTCTTTATCCCGCATATGATCACAAAATGTTGGCTCCTCAGCCTACCGGTTTCGATCAGCAATGATCATCTGCAAATGCTCTCCTGCAAAACAAGGGTAAAACACAAGTTCAACTAATTGTCTACAACTAAAGCAATAAAATTGGCCGTAATGAAAAGTATTACTGACATACATGTGAAAATTAGGCGTTCTAGTTATGATGAGGCATACCTATATTGAAAACCTGTCTTAATGTAGTGGAGCCATAGTGGCATTGTCAAAAGACGAACACTATATCAACTCGTCACATATTAATGAAATATCGTATATCGTAGAGCAATTTTGTTAACAGCGCTACTGTTGAAAAGAATCTGTCATCCAGTAGCCTCAAAATATTTGTGTCACAAGCTCACCAAATGTTACTACTGCAGGTGTACACATATCCTTCAGTCATATAATTGCGAAAACTTGGAATAAAAAGAGGAATACAATCGTCAAAGTTTGTAGTAGGCTTACCAGGCTTATATGTCATAATCCCATTTTTTATTTATTGTTATTTTATACTCCATGCTTCATATGATCGTGGTTTGGGCTGTCAGTGGTAGGATACTCTTCAGCTGAGGGTATTCATAAAAAGATAACAAAGGAGACAGAAAAATAATAATGTGGTGACTATTTACATTGTAAGTTAAGAAGATTAATGATGGACAGCTTAAAGGACAAAGACTTCATACAATTTAAAACCACAGTTGCGATGTTATATTCTTCTATGAAAAAACACTGGAGCACTGCACTTCCACTCAACATCTGAAGGACCTGTGCTGCGTGTGAAGGTATTCTGGGAGGAGAGACTATGTTCCACAGAGGCTAGGGGCAGGGGTGTGGATAAGGAAATTGGCGTCTGTTATGTGGTGAAACTATGGAGATAACAAATAGGACTTGAAGCAGATAGTGGGAATACAGATAGTGGGAAAACCAGGGGCTGAGGAGGAGTAATCTTGTATGGGGATGGTAGTGATACTAGAAGAATGGGATAAGGGTGGGTATAGGGGGAAAAGGAGAGAGGAACCCTAGTGTGGAATGGGATGCGTGCGGAAGGTTGAAGTTGGTAGGAGGGATAAATATTGTGGCAGTTCTCATTGTTTGGAAGAGGGAATTATTTGAAGTTGATTTGAGACAGAATATGAAGTGTGTGTAGGTGTAAGGACGGTGGAATGTGTTTTGGAAGGCACAGCAGCTTGTCAGGGTTTATGATCAGAGACGAGACAATGAGATTATCGGAATCAAGTTTACAGATATTATAGGAGATGTGGAAATGTTCAATGTGGGTAAGGAGGGGTGGGAATATGATAAGACGGTAGAGAATCCATGTGAAGGAATGTAAAGGAATGCAGAAAGTAGGATATAGTACACAGCATTCAAGGATTTAGAGGGACTTACAGAAAATTTGTGGGATGGATTTCCATGCAACATTGGCATAACAGAGGATGGGTTTGGGTCAGGACTTTATAGGTGTGGAGAATAGTGGAGGCGGTAGTTTCAGTTATTTTAGTCTATAGTGAGCTTTGTGTTGGATGTGTATTAAGTGAGATTTCCGCAGAAGTTGTTGGTCGAGGGCTAACTGCATAAGATTCTCATAAATGATATGGTAGAATTTATGGATCCAAAAGGTGCACGTAGTTCAACCAGTAAATATTACCTGAGTTTTGGAGGGGTTGATGTTCAGGAGCCATTGGTTATACCAGTATGTAAACTGATTGAGTTGGCTTTGGAGGGATTATTGGGATTTCTGGAGTGCAGGGTAGAAGGAGTTTGAAAAGGACACTGGTATGTCATACACTGTTTGGCCATTCTCTGGATCAAGGGAAACATGAATACAGAGATGTGTGCATGTTGAGTTGGCAGGATGGGAAGTGGGTGAGGTGCAAGAGTAGGTCTTCAGAGTAGAAACTTGGATTGATGCATACTGGTTAACTGGAATTACTTCAAACGTTGATGGATGCTTTGGGAGGGGATGGATACAAAGACAATACAAAGACATTACTGAACATTAAAATGAGCAGATTGGGTGATAGGAGCAGTTATCAGTAGGGGGCTTGTGTGGTTTGAGGAAAAGGAGGATTTTGAAGGTTTTCCAAAGATCAGTTCAGTAATCTGTGGAGAGGATAGTGGTGTAAAGGGTCCAAAGGTGACGAAAAAGGTTAGGGGACATTCTTTAAGGTGGCAATAGGTGATGGGGTCGTAAACAGATGATATGTTACGTTTTCTGCGAAGAATATGTTTTATGTAATGTGTAGTGTTAGCAGTTAGCCAACACTACGAACACTACCTGAGTGAGGAAGCCGATATGCACGCATTAACCCACGCAGGCTAGAGATAGGTCTGAAACAGCATACGTAATGAATGCTATAAAGAAAAGTACGTACCTGCTGGAATACTTAACTTTAATCCATCATTGTTGTACATCGCTCCTTATGATACAAGTGAGACTCTGTAGATACATGCAATGTTACTAATGGCGCCTTGCTAGGTCGTAGCCATTGACTTAGCTGAAGGCTATTCTCTCTGCTCTGCAAATGAGCGAGGCTTCGTCAGTGTGCATCGCTAGCGAAGTCGTCCATACAACTGGGGCGAGTGCTCATAAGTCTCGCGAGACCTGCCGTGTGGTGGCGCTCGGTCTGCGATCACTGACAGTGGCGAAACGCGGGTCCGACATGTACTAACGGACCGCGGCCGATTTAAAGCTACCACCTAGCAAGTGTGGTGTCTGGCGGTGACACCACATCATGTGATGTGATTGATGTATTTAATGCTGTATGTGGATTATTGCCAAAGAACTGGAAGCCGAGAGCCAGGGGTCAGGCAGCAGCGTTTGTATGTTTGTGGATGGTAGGAAACAGGAGGAATCAAAATGATTGGCATTGCGATGGAGAAAATGTCAGACAGATAGGATGCAAAGTGGTCAGATTTGTTCAGGTTTTCAGGTGTGGGATGGTTGTTGTGGGAGAGTGGATGGTGAAGTATGGAGTTATTGCCTTTGAGTCGATGGAATGCTTTTCGTACTTGGAAGAGCTGATGGGGAGTTGAGTGAGGTGCATGTCTGGTGCCAGTCTTAGAACTAAGTTTCTGGTATTTCTCCACAATTGGCAGTGGCGTCACGAGTTCACAGGCGGGAGAGGTATATATAGGATTCTTGAAGGAGAAGTAGGGCTTTTGGGGAAAGGGTAGGACATTGAGTGTAGATGGTCTTAGGAGGGATAGGGGTAGATGTAGTATCTGACAAGGTTGGCTACAGCACGGATGCAGCAAAAGGAATATCCTCAGGTAGTCATAAGGTCAGATAGTAGCTTCATATTTGGCTTTCTATGAAGTGCTGATAGGCATTCCAGATGGCACATGAGTAGTCTTGGACCACTATTGTGTGGAGTTGGGATGGCATGCATGATAAGAGACAGTGATTATTATAGGTAAGGGGTTACTTCTAATTCGACTGAGGACTTCTGCAGTGAGGTGTCCAAGGATGTTAGGAGATGATAGGATGACATTCAGGGTGGTGTAGCTCGCAGGACATGTGTGGTGTGGGTTAGGAACAATGTCACCTGATAGGTGGCTGGTAAGCTGAGGCCACTGCTGGAGTTTTTCTGGGGATCTACTATGGATTTTGAGGTCAGCAGCAAGAATATAGGCGGAGAAGGTACTATCTATGTGGGTGAAAAAGTCGTTGATGGGTGATTAGGTCGGATGTAGATGGTTGCCTAGGTAAAGGTGAGAAAAAATAGGGTAAGGATAAGCTATTCAATGAGAGTATTGTTTAAGGTTGTGGCTGAATAGGGATATTCTTGTGATATTCAATCACCACTATACATCTGGGCAAGAAAAGGGGGTTAGCTGTGTGTTGGAGGATACAGGACGAAGTTCACATGGTGTGATAGAGATGGATCAACATTTCATTAAGTATACAGGTGTGGATGTAGTGTTGAGACAGGGTAAGCATTTAAAGATGTTTACTGGTCAGTGGGGAACAGAATTTGTACAAGATTTTGTAGTTTCACTGCAAGGAAAGTAACAATGCTGTGTGTGTGGGAGGAGTAGACGACTTTAGACCAGGGTGTCGGAGCAGCTCAAGGGGAGGTGGATGTGGTTGTGGCAGTAAGTAGCTTGGGCGTTAAGACAAAGGAACAAGCAACAAGTGAGATTTGTTAAAGGGTTTGTGGATGTTAGAATGGATAAAAGTTTTGGATGAAAATTGTTATTAATTTGATGATGCCTTCAATAGTGGGTTTTAAAGTAAGAGAAATGTGGAGATGAATGGGGGTATCAACAGGATGGATTTGGGCAGTGAGTTCTGGTTTGGTTGGTTGAGGATCTGCTTTACATTTTGCAGAGTAGTTGAGTTGGAAGTTATTGCGGTTTTTGTAGGTAGGAGTGGAAGCTAGGTTAGGGCACTCTTTAAGAAAATGGGGGCTTTGCAGTGTGAAGAGGTAGGCGGGTTTTTAAAATCTGCAGTCATTGTAACGACGACACCTTTGACAGCTGTAGGACTTGTAATGGCATTTGGAAGGCTCAGCTTTGTGGTGGCGGTGGTATATCAGGGACTCCTCTTTAAGGAGAAGGTCTATGGTGGAGGTGGATTCAGTACATATACCGATGAGGCGAGTGGTACCGTAATCTCCACTGATCTGTAGGGCTTTTCAAACTTGTAAATGCAGCTTGATAATCAGGTTTGATTCCACTTCTACATCTGTCATCTTAAGGTCAACTGTTGTGATAACTGCATTGAGAGTGGGAATACAGTGGAGAGGTTGGGCTTCTGCAGCACGTATTACTATGTTAAGGGGTGTTGAGGAACCATTCAGAACAAAGGTAAGTCAAGGAATTTTGGTGAGGAGGTCACTATAGAAGTTGGGGTTCAGTGAATTAAGTAATAGAGAGTCTTTCCAGGGATCATTTTTGGATGTGAACGCTAGGTCGGTATTTTCTGATTACGAGGGTGAGAGACGTGGATTTCAGGAATTTTAGATCTGAAGTGGAGAGGGACCTGGGTTTGAGGATTTTTGGATCTGAATTGAAGAGGACAAAGGAGTGGATGGTAAGTGAGGACGTTGGCGGGCAGTTGTCTCACATGCTGGGTATTGTCAGGATTAGTTATTGGATTTTTTTGATGTGGGAGTAGGAATGATGTCAATGTATTGTCGTTTTGTTGGTTTTTAAGGGCTGTTGCAGCAAAGGATAGATGTGGGATGGGGCTGTCCGATTGAGATGTTGTTGGGGGTTACCTGTGACAGGCACAGGTCGTTCAGCAGAGTAATTGTTGGTTCAAGCAGGTGGTGCTGGCGATGTTATCTGTGGCAACAAATGCTCAGCAGGCTGTTAAAACATGCGATAGTGGTAAATATGGAGGCTGATGAGTCGTAGCTGAAAGAAAAATGATTAGGGGAGCTGGATTACAGCTGTTGCTGACGAGGAAACTGTAGGTAAGGGCGGATAGGTATACGAGGATGGGTGGGAGGAAGTGCTCTTTATGGGGACGGTGGGACCTGGAGAAGGAGAGGCATGGATTATAGTTGTTGTGGGACCATCCTTGATGGTGGACAGTGATGAGGGGCGTTAATTTGGGTGAGTGGCTACCGAAGCAGCACTGAGATAATGGTTACAGGCTTAGGTGGGGTTGCAAGTGATGAGAATGTCTCCGTTGTGATGTACTGGTGGCGACTAACAAGCGATGAAACGGCGATGAGTGGATGATGGAGGTGAAGACTGGACACTCAGACGTGGGCTAGCGTTGACCAGTGGTGAGTGCGATGTCGGAATGTGAAGATGACGATTGGCAGCATACATTGACAGCAAAGGCGAAGACAACTGTGACAACCATATCGTCGCCACTGGAAACGTATTCCCATTGGGTAACCCATAGAGCAGCCAAGACAGTTTGTATTCGTGAGAAAAAGAACGTTCCATCCAACATGTGGCCTAACAGTAATAACATGCACTAAATTACAACAAGACCAAAGTTAGATTATTAAAATGGTAGATAGTTAATTGACAATCATTCTGATACGCTCTTGTGGCGAATTTTAGATAAAAATATAATGTCATAAATAAGGACAAGCTTACAGTGTTCACTGAGTAATATATAAATGATAAAACAAACGTGGAAAGAAGCCAAATCAATGAAAACTCACAGCAGTATGTAATCAGCGCCTTCTGTTGGTGTGACCGCCTATAGCGAATTATAAGCATGTTCTCCATAGAGTAAAAGAATACCATGCTCTCAACTAACTACAAATGTTATATAGCCAATAAGTAGGATCCACCAAAACTGCTCACTACGAGAGAGCGATTTCGTACGAAATACCTACATTTCTTTGTTTGACAATGACCAATTTAAATCAGGTTCTTTTTTCACTTTATTGTAATTTCACTCCCCATATGGGAGCAGGTTGGCAGTGGCACAATACGCCGCTCTTCAGCCAAGAGAGGTACAAAAACATAAGCACATGAGGAAAACAACATATAACAGAGAATGGTAAAAATTGGTAAAAAAATGAGAATAAAAGCAGATTATTATAAAAAGGTACATTACAAAACGTAGATGACAGACACATACACATGTGGAGTGCGATGACTTTAGGTTGAAGAGAAAACAAAGACACACCACTGTAGCAACACAATGAGGTATACTGGTGGCACTGCTAGCAGTGATGAAACAAAGCACTACACACATCACAGGAAAACACTGACACCACAGAGAAAACTATAAACATTAAAAATCACCTCACTGAAGGATGGGGGGCTACCACTGGGTGAAGGGCAGGGGAGGAAAGAGATGAGGGGGAGGGAGACAGTAGGGAGAGCTGGAGTGGGGGGGAATGGTGTGGGGGAGTGGAGAAGGAAAGGAGCCAGAAGCCCTTCAGGGAGAAGGGTAAAGATGAAGGGTGGGAGGGGAAAAGGAGAAAGAAGAGAAGGGGGGAGAGGGAGGGAGAGAGGGAGCACTGAGAAGGGGGAAGGGGGGGAAGAAGGGGGACTAGATCTGGTAGGACGGGTACATGGAGGGCGTGAGGACATTATCCGGGAAGGAGAGTTGGTGGAAGCCACCTTGGGCGAGGGTACGGAGCATGTGAACATGGAGATCAGGTGGAACACTGTGGTACAGGCGCGGCAGTGGGCTGGGGTGGGAGAGGATGGGGAAAACCAAAGAATGGGGAGGGTCCAGTTTATGGGGGATGTGTAGGATTCGCATTCGTTGAAGGAACAGAAGAAGATGGGGGAAGGGGATGAAATCATAGAGGATCCGCATGGGGTATGGGAACAGATGCAATAAGCGGGGCAGAGTGCTTGGTGCTCAAGGATTTGGAGGGATTAGTGGTTGGTGGGGGGAGGGGCGGGGTGGGGGTAGGAGGAGATCAAAGCAGGGTGGGCATAACACAGGATGGGGTGGATGAGTGACTTCTAGGTAGGTACAATAGTGGATGTGTGTAATCCCCATGTTCGAATGGAGAGGAGTTTGAGGAGACAGAGACGGTTATGTTCCTTGGCTTTGTCTGTGCGGATATGGAGGGGGGGGGGGGGTCCAAAAATGGCGGCGGTGCAGGGTGAGTAAATCAGGGAATAGCTCTCTTAAATACATCTTGCCTTTGTCTTCCAATAGTACACAGTACTATACATATTTAATTAGTTTGCTTACATTAAGCATATTTTTATGGTGTTTTCTTGTCCTTTCTCTGTTTATATAAAGTACTTCATTAACTAGATAATCTTGTTAACTGACTGTTACGGTATTTTATCGTTCCTTTCTTGGAACTGTCTGTCGGATGGTACGAGGGGCCCTTTGGCGGTAAAGTTCCTTTAATCACGTCTATTTGGCCTATGTGGCATTCTGGTGGTCACACCAGAAGAAGGCGCTGATTACATATTGCTGTCTTTTTCTATTCATATGTCTTCTTTCCGTATTTGTTTCGTCATTTTTCTATTGTTCTGTGAACACCGTAAGCTTGTCCGTATGTATGTCATTGTATTTTTATCTAAGATTCGCCACAAGAGCCTGTCAGAACGATTCTCACTTAACCATTTCCTTTTTAACAATCTAACTTTGGTCGTGTTTTAATTTGCTGTATTTTATTACTGTAATGACTTATATTCCTGGTAAATGTACTACAGATTTTGCCAATTGTATTTTCTTTGTATACCTAATTGCACAGTTGAGTGACTGAAAACTATGTGTACGTTTAAAGTAACCACAGCCACCTAGCTTGTGACACTGGTATGCTATTGTTACTGAGTGGCAGTTTGTTTTGAATAGTAGCGCTGTTAACAAAATGTCCCTACCATATACGATACTTCATTTGTGTGTGACGATGCTGCACTGATGCTTTTCTTTTTCGATGTCACTGTGGTTCCTTTATACAGGGTGTTACAAAAAGGTACGGTCAAACTTTCAGAAAACACAAATAAAGAAAAGATGTTATGTGGACATGACTCCGGAAACGCTTAATTTCCATGTTAGAGCTCATTTTAGATTCGGCAGTGTGTATTGTACTTCCTCGATTCAACGCCAGTTGGCCCAATGGAAGGAAGGTAATGTTGACTTCGGTGCTTGTGTTGACATGCAGCTCATTGCTCTACAGTACTAGCATCAAGCACATCAGTGTTCGTACGCTTCTCTACAACAGATTCGGTGACCGATGGATTGGTAGAGGCGGACCAATTCCATGGCCTCCACGCTCTCCTGGCCTCAACCCTCTTGACTTTCATTTATGGGGGCATTTGAAATCTCTTGTCTACGCAACCCCGGTACCAAATGTAGTGACTCTTCGTGCTCGTATTGTGGACGGCTGCGATACAATACGCCATTCTCCAGGGCTGCATCAGCGCATCAGGGATCCCATGCGACGGAGGGTGGATGCATGTATCCTCTCTAACGGAGGACATTTTGAACATTTCCTGTAACAAAGTGTTTGACGTCACGCTGGTACGTCCTGTTGCTATGTGTTTCCATTCCATGATTAATGTGATTTGAAGAGAAGTAATCAAATGAGCTCTAACATGGAAAGTAAGCGTTTCTGGACACATGTCCACATAACATATTTTCTGTCTTTGTGTGTGAGGAATGTTTCCTGAAAGTTTGGCCGTACCTTTTTGTAACACCCTGTATTAAAACATGTTTTTAAATCAGGTATGCCATGCCATAGTTAGAGCGCATAATTTTCACATGTATGTCAGTGATACAGTACTTGTGATTATGGCCTATTTTACTGATTTAAGCTGTAGACGATTCACTAGTTGAATTTGTGTTTTACCCGTTTTTTGTTGCAGGTCTGAAGATGGTGGTGCTTACCTAAGCCGTTAGTCTGAGGACCTAACTTTTGTGATCATATATCAAAATGAAGACATTTTTTTCTAAACCTTCTGGATCACTCTTTGTTTCGCGACCATGTCCGAGCTTGTTTTAATAGAGTATTCAATACATGTAAAACATACAAGTGGAGATAATAGCTGACGATAAAAGATGACCAGGACGTAATTTTAACTACCTAAAAAGTGCCCGAGGATTAGGTAAAATAAGCGGGCTGTCGTTACCAAAGAGACGATATTATAAAGCATGCCCTGTAGTTCAGAAATAATCGGATCATAATAAATGGTTACTAGTTTTATATCTAATGTGAAGGAGACGTACTTTGCTAATTTCGTATTTCGAGTGTTTCGCTCAATTTCAAATGACGACACGACTTGATAATTAGACTAAAAAATAAATATGTAACGAGCAATATCATGCTTCATCACTTGCGCTATACCTTCGTTGAGTATAGAGTTCAGTCTGTGCGATGAGGCTGTGCATTTTGAGCACGTGCCAAGTGATCTTCGCTTTGTTCCAGAAGGGTACTGAACCGCCCAGCGAGCGGCGAAGCGAACAGAGGGAAAGTGGCAGAGGATTCTCGAAGCACTCAAAAGAATACCATCGCAAAGAGGCAGCTGTATTGGGGCAATACAGCAGAAAGTATTCGGGAGGCGACGACATAGACACACTGTAGGACATAAAATGGTAGGTATTCATATACGAATTGAAAGTGGCAGAAGAGTGAAAGTTTCCTGCAAGAGAAATTCCCCACGTCGAGTTCCTTAACAGCCTCAGTCTACGATGAGCTGTTCTGATGTGCAGAACATTCACCTGGTTTCCGAAGGTATTTTGAAATGCAACTGGAAGGCGGCAGTCAATCCTAATTTCATACTTTTTATAGTTTTATTAAGTTCTGCAGAGTGTCTTTTTCCCTTTATTATCATATCATTCACCAGCCCCTATGGCCACGCAACAGCAGAATTCGCCACTCTTCAGCCAAGACAATACATAACATACCATAGGAGAACATTAAATATATAAAATGTGGGGATAAAGGATGAAATGTTCACATGAGAATGGGGAAGCAATTGGGGTTAAAATATTCAAGAAGGTGGTAGTTGGATGATGCACGTTTGCATAAAATCCACGTAAAGTTAGAATGGCACTCGATGAACACGTAGCACGTTAATACGGGCGGCACGAACAGCACAGTCAAAAAGGACGTTAACAGTATGAGACGACAACACTAAACACACACTGCACTGATGTGACATACACGGCGAGCACCAAAACACAACAAAGTAACTGCAGTAAAATTTGAAGGACCTGCCAAGGGAAGGGAGGTCGGAGAGGAGGGAGAGAGGAAAGACAGATGGAGGGTTGATGGAGGATGGGGAGCAGGAACAGGAGGAAGGGATGGAGTCTGTAGCATACCAAGAGGCAGGAGATGGGGAGGGAGCGCAAGGACTGGGAAAGGAGAAGTGAGAAGGACAGGGGAGAGGGGGGGAGGAAACAACTGGGGGAGGGGGAGAAGAGCGAGCCAAAGGGGGGATGGGAGAGGATGAGGAGGGTCAGAGTTGGAAGGCGAAGCATATCATCCAGGATGGGGTCCAGTGGAAGTTTCTTTGGAGAGGAGGTGGAGGGGTGGAAATGGAGAGAGGGAAGGATACATCAGTAAAGAGGCAGCAGGAGTTGGGGGGTGGAGAGGAACAAGGAGACCTGGGGGTGAGGAGGATCGAGGCAGCGATTGGCGTAGAGGACACAGATGTGCTCAAGGAAAAGGAGATGTGGGAAGGGGATGAGGTCATAAAGGATCCTTGTGGGGGACAAGAGATGGATACAGAAGGCGAGGTGGAGCATATGGCGTTAAAGGATTTGGAGGGGCAGTGATTCAGGCAATACTGGCATAACAAAGAATTTGTAGATATGAAGGGTGGTGGAAGGGTGGAAGCATGCAAGTCCCATGTCTGGCTGGACAGGAGTTTCAGAAGGTGGAGTCTATGTGGGCTTCTCTCTACCTGTGTGTTCTCGTTTTTTCTTTTTCGTGCCAGGAACCGAAATTGAGTGTGTCTTATTTTTATCTTTATTGCATTTGATATTCAGCTCCTAATGTACAGGTGCCTGTAATTAAACTAATGGTGTACTAACTGCTGCAGTGCGGGATGTAGACAGTGGAGGACGGTGAAACATTGTAGGTACGTTTATTAATCGGTGTGCTCGTGGAGTATGCTGAAGAACATAATGGTTTTACTTTCTACCACCAGGTGAAATCTGGGTACGTAATCAATTAGAAGCAATCAGGACAGGATGATACGACATCTGTAAAGATATCAGGGAAATACTTCCATGGTACTAGAGGGAGCTGTATAGGGCAAAAACAGTAGAGGAAGATAGAGACTGGAATGCATCCAGAATATAATTGAGGATGTAGATTGCATGTGCTACTCTGAGATGAAGAGGTTGACACAGGAGAGGAATTCATGGTGGGCCGCATTAAACGAGTCAGGAGACTGATGACTCAAAAAAAATCATAATGTGTTGTGGGTGCAGGAAAAGCGGAGAGAATGATTCTAGTACGTTTATTAGCGTATCGTCACAGATTACATGTGCTCAATGTGTTCTCCCGACTCAGTAACGTGCAGCATCCGTGATACGGAATGGTTGACAGCTGCCCACAGCATATCATGTGTAATCAGAGCAATATGTCATCGAATACTGTCCTTTCGATGAGGAGGAGTCCAGATGGATCCCTGATACACATGATCTCCCAGATACTCCTACAGCCAGAAGTCACAAGGATTCAGGATGGGGTGCGCCACAAATAGCTCTGAGCACTATAGGACTTAACATCTGTGGTCATCAGTCCCCTAGAACTTAGAACTACTTAAACCTAACTAACCTAAAGACATCACACACATCCATGCCCGAGGCAGGACTCGAACCTGCGATCGTAGCAGTCGCGCGGTTCCAGACTGAAGCGCCTAGAACCGCTCGGCCACTCAGGCCGGCGGGCGCGCCACACATCTTGAAATTGTCTTGTTACTAAGCGGTCGTTACCAACAGTTTCTTGAAGCAAAAAAATGGTTCAAATGGCTCTGAGCACTATGAGACTTAACTTGAGGTCATCAGGCCCCTAGAATTTAGAACTACTTAAACATAACTAACCTAAAGACATCACACACATCCATGCCCAAGGCAGGATTCGGACCTGCGACCGTAGCGGTCGCGCGGTTCCAGACTGTAGCGCCTAGAACCGCTCGGCCTCACCGGCTGGCGGGTGTGCCACACATCTTGAAATTGTTTTGTTATTAAGAAGTCGTTACCAATAGTTTCTCGAAGCAAATTAACTTGGCAAGTGTCATGCTGGTTCGCCCAGTCTTCTATGAAAACAGTGCGGTGGATACGATTAAGTTATTCAGAAGCTGGAGTAGCGTGTTGCACAAGAAATTCATTTTAGCGTGCAGATATCACTATACGTCTGACAGGCTCACGAGGTATCATTTGCTGAAAGATAAACGCACCGAGGATGAAGGAGCATTTGAAACGACACCGCACAGTCACATAAGCTGAGCGCAGTGGCTGTTCCTGCACAACATAGGTGAAGTAGAACCCCATATGCGACAGTTTTGTGCATTCGCAGCTCCATGCAGAGTAAAATGTGCCCCGTCCATCCAAAGAATATTCCATGGCCACATGTCATCCATTTCCACGTATATATAAGAAAAATGGTCAAAGACACGGCGTTGTAGCCAATCTTGGGGCTTCATCGGGTGCACCTTCTGAATCTGGTAGGTATTCCAGTGTAAAATGCGCCTCAAAAGTTTTGAACTGTTGACCAGGGGAGAGACGTTTTCCGTGATACACCAAGAGAAGTGGCTGCAGAATTTGAGGCACGTACTGCACGGTTTACTATAACTACAGCATCTTCATCAACAACTCCCACAGGGATTGGCCGCCTGCCTCTCCCTGCTGCACCATCTAATTCACCAGTTTTTTCCAACTTTTTGATCATATTCTTTACCCCACTTATTAACATTGTGGCTCTTCCCAGCTTTTTCTGTCGGTGATGCTCCCGCAGTGCCGCACAACTATCGCTGCCGTTATGGTAAAACGCCGCTGCCCGCAGTGCAGGTCTTTCAACTCATTGTTAATTGCGTTTCGCACGGAAAACTTCAAGCATCCTAACTCTTTACACCAACAGTCATTAAAAATAATAAAATAAAATAAAGAGTCAACCTGCGTTGCCAAGCAACAAACAGCGTACTGAAGTCAAAACATGAAACATTCCACATTCTGATTGCTTACAGCACCGTATTTCAGCTGATGGTAGGAGGTGGAACTGTTACCTTTTTCCAGCATACTCCAGCGAACGCACCGAATTGATGGGCATAACTACGGGGTTTCAGCGTCCTGCGATGTATACAGCCCACACCGCAGCCCTCGGAACGCTGCAGGTTCATCAGAAACACAAGGTACCTGTAAACAACTGTCTGAAACAACATGGATGATCGCCGAATCGAATGAATGAGAGCGTAATTTCAAATGCAAGCAACTAGGCAGCAAGAGAGCCTGGGAACGACACCTGAGTTCAAATTTGTAAGTGACAGAGGGCGCGTCGGAGCACTAGCTCCTCGGAAATCGTAATGAGCGACCTCGCAATTGGCCTTTCCAGTATCACATTCGAGGGTCGAATTCGTTCAAATTTTAAACGATGAAAGGATAGAAAACGTTTGAGGATTAGTAAACAGTCGTCATCTCCCCTGACCAGTGACTGTAGGTACCATTAGAGAATTCGTCTTATTGATTATAATATCATCCGAAATTGTGCAAAACACATTCCCTGAAAATTATTTCGAACAGTTAGCTCATGTGCCCAAGCGAATAGCTTCATGGTTCCGTACCTCACGTACTTGATTTTAAGAAACAAGTTTAGCTTTAGGTTCTTTTTACACTATTTTGGTACATTTCCGATAGCACTATTCAAAATGACCTGTCGATCATTAGATATTAAAGGCGATGAAGGCAACGTTGTACGTCCTTTCGCGCATTTACATTAAGACTGTCATACTAATTTGACCCTTTTCTGGTCAATAGCACTTAGAAAATAGTAGCGTAGTCATCATATACTATAATCAACCCCAAGGAATTGGAAAATTGTTTATTCATCCTCCATATTTTTAGCCTGCTTGTAGCTGGTGGTATTTGAGCTAAGTACAGCTATTGACATGGTACACACGTACCGTTTATTTTACATTTTATGCGAGTCTGATGCCCCTTTGGGCGTTATGTATTAATGTTGGACCATGCCGCTTTAGGCTGTTTGTAGTTTTAGTGTGTCCCGAAGAAGGCGTGGCTATCCGCGCCGAAACCTAGGTCAACATACGGCTTCTATTTGCAATCGAGGCGGATTCTTTATAGTCATTAAACTGAGACATTTGTTGCAACCATTTCTTCAGACTCACCTGTCAAGATTCGGAAAAAGTTCGCATATCAACTCTACGTGTTCTGTGTGATCACGTTGAACACTTTTGAGAAAAAGTGTCTGAGCTGCTCTTTCATTAGATGTATTTTTTATAATTGTGAATCGAATGTACTAAATGCTTCAGTGCCTTAAAACCTAGATATTCATTTTGGAATATGCGGTATACTGCTTCCTCCAACCTATATTTCGCGGAATGACAAACAAAGCAAATTTAGAGCGATATACCTCACACAGAGACTTACCAACATTCGTTCTTCCCGATGACCTACCATCGCATATTTAAGAAGTTCGAACAGTTGCCTTTGCTAACGATTCAAAGATTATAATGAACTTAAAATCTAAGTCAAAGTTTGTAGAAAATTGCTAACTTTTCCTCTGTTAATCCAATGTCCCTGAACTTAAATAAACACCCTTGTCGTCAAATATTGTTATAAGTAAAGAATGAGTGAATCTTAATAAATGAAACAGAATATTCTAAGTTTTTGGTTGTTAGTATTCGTAAGAACTTGAACTGGAATTCACATGTTGCAGTTTTTAAGCGAGCACTTTCTACATCTTTTGCATTATTTACGCGAGTGCGGATTGGCCGTGAGTGGTGGCGAGATTGTACGCTAAGTTGAGATGAGCTCTGAGCCGGATGGCGCAGTGTTTAACGCACCTGCATAGTGAAGCAGGAGATCTCGGGTTCGAATCCCAGTCTCGTACACATTTTCACTCGTCTCTGCTGATTTCCACGGAATGTTCCGATGCAGCTGACAGCAGTGGTCCCTTCCATTTCCTTTGTTTCCTCACCTTCTCGACCTTCAGTTTACTTATAACGTATCACAGTTACCGACATGTCTGAAAGAACAGACACCACGCGTTATTATAGTTCTCCAAACCAATAGCGAAAAATTTTGGGTTGGTGACATGGCGCATTGTTACCAGTAAAAACTCCATTGTTGTTCCGGACCATGTATATGAATAGCTGCAGATGGTCTCGAAGTAGCAGGACATTACCATTTCCACTCAATGAACGGTTCAGTTAGACCAAAGGAGCCAGTTCATTCCAAGTAAACACAGTCAACACCATTATGAAGCCACCACCAGTTTGCAACGTGCATTGTTGAAGACTTGGGTCCTTGGATTCGTGGGTTCTGTGCCATACGCGAATCCTACCAGCAGCTCTTACTAACTGAAATTCGGACAGGCCACAATGTTACAGTCGCCTACGGTCCAAACGATATGGTAACGAGCTCAGGAGAGGCGCTGCAGGCGATGTCGCGCTGTTAGCAAAGGCACTCGCGTCGGTCGTCTGCTGCCATGGGCCATTAACGCCAAATTTCGCAGCATTGTCCTAAGGGATACGTTCATCGTACGTCCCATACTCATTTCTGAGGTAAATTTCACCCAGTGTTCCTTATATGTAAGCACTGACAACTGTACGCAAACGCCGCTGCTCTGGTCGTTATGTGAAGGCCGTCGGCCCATGTGTTATCCGCGATGAGAGGAATGCCATACATTTTATATTCTCGGCACACTCTTCACATACTAGATCTCGGAATACTGAATTTCCTAACGATTTATGAAATAGAAAGTTCCTTGCATCTAGCTCCTACTACCATCCCGCGTTCAGAGTGTTTTAATTCCCGTCGTGTGACCACAAACACGTCGCAAATATTTTCACATAAATCACCTGAGTACAAATAGCAGCTCCGCCAGTACACTGCCCTTTTATGCTTCCTGTTCGCTGTTCTACCACCATCTGTATGTGAGGGAATAGCTATCTCATGAGTATTTGTCGCCTCAATGTGTAGCATCACATCTGAAATGCCATGAATTTCTTCTTTTATGTCTCTACCACAGTCTTAGTTTCATTTAGAGGCAGTGACGTGCTCCTGCAGTATGTTCACAGAAATTTGTTCCTAAAATTATGTTCCAAAATTTCATACTAAGAGGGCTCGTTGAAAAGTAATATCTCCAAAATTTTTGTATGGATAACGCTTAAACTTTATAAATAAAACAAACTTTACTAACATTCTACATATTTATTGTTCTTGTCTACATCTACATCTAACACATGGTGCGTGAAGAAGGGTACGCTGTATCACTGTTAGTTATTTCCTTTCCTCTTCCACTCACAAATAGAGTGTGGATAAAAAAGCCTACCTATATGCTGCATGGGGGCTTAATTATTTAAATATGAAATGCAAATACTTTTTATTTTTTTTTAGCTGTAAGTCCGATTACGCAGTCTCGTAAACGGTTGGCCCTGACTAGTACTTGTACGCAATCTGACTGCATAGAACAACAACAAAGAATGAAATGAAATTTCCGTTAACACAATTAATTAATTAAGTCCCCAGCAACTATAAAACCTACGAAACCAAAGCACAAGTATAACTGTTCTGTGTGTGGAAGTATGACTCAACGTACACATCTGGCACGGTTCTTCTTCAATAAGACAAGAAATTTCAAATACCATTTATACTGAAGTGATAAAAAAAAATTAGAAATACTATAATTGCGCAAGAAAACCAGAATTACACTCTAATACAAGAACACAAGCCAGATGCTTTGTTGACTGAACCTGTAATGACGCATTATTCAGGACATTGAAATAATGAGAAAAAAAAGAAAAGGAGTTTTGTTACCTTCATTTATATTGATGAAAAGCACTGTAATCATTACAAAATCTCCACACCGACTCCCTACTACCACATCTCAACAAGAACTGACTACTGCCACATCTCGACAAGCACTGCACTCCGCTACTTCTCAACAAAACTGCCTACTACGAGTTCTCAACAAGCACTGCCAGTGGAGGCGGTTGAATAATACCCTTTGGCGCAATCTCTGGCGCTGTGGCTCAGTGTAGCCACCTTTCAATGCTTCCGTATGAGCCCAATTTCTCGTATCTTATCTTCGTACGTGAAATGTATGTTGGCGACAGTGAAATCGTTCTGCACTCAGCTTAATAAGCCAGTCTCTAAATTTTCTCAAAATTGGTCCTCGAAAAGAACTACGCCTATCCCCCAGGCACACCCATCAGAGTTCCCGAGACATCTCAGTAATACTTCTTTCTTGCTTGACACTGCCGGTAACATATCTAGCAACACGCCTCTCAATTCTTCGGTGTATTCTTTTAATCCGATCTGGTGCGGATCCCGTGCACTCGAGCAATACTCAAGAACAGATCGCACCACGCTTTCAAAGAGTTCTCCCTCTAAACAGAACTCGACAATTCTCCTTTCCTACCACAAATCTAACATTCTCGTTCCATTTCATATCGCTTTCCAACGTTACGCCCAGGTATTTAATTGACGTGACAGTGTTAAGGATAACCGTGCCAATGCTTTACTCGTTTATCAGCGTTTGTTTCTCCTACTCGTCCCCATTAACGAACATTTTGCAACATTTACAGCTAGTTGCCACTCATCACACCGGCTAGAGATTTTGTCTAACTCATCCCGTATCCTCAAAAGGTCACTCAACTTCGACATCTTATCGCACACCACAGTAACATCGCCAAACAACCGCAGGTTGCTGCCTACCGTATCCACCAAATGATTTATGTAGGCCTATATAGACAATTATAGTAGTCCAACCACACTTCCATGGGGCGTTCCTGACGATATCCTTGTCTCTGATGAACACTCACCGTCGAGTACAACAAATTGGCTTCTAATAATTAAATGTTTCCCTGAGACATTTAAGCCCCTTCATTATCTACGATAATGATCGTAGCGGAAGAAATGAATTAAAATCTATGCTGTGGCCGGAACTCGAACTCGGGTCTTCTTGCTTGCTTTTTTTCTGTTTTATTTGTTTTCATTTTTTTCTTTTTTTAAACTTAATAGATTTTAATGCACTGTTTAGACCTCTTCCACTTCAGGCGTTGGCTCCTATCACCCATATTACCCCCAAAATCCTATCGAACCTCAAAACAAACACAAAGCTAGTGCCACCGCCACTTTCACCCTAAAGCTAAATAGGACGGTCGTGTGGCACCACTTCAGGCTCCGCCCACGAACAAAAATTAAATATACCTCTGAACGTTTTACTAAAAATAGAATAATAGTATAAAGGAAGGCTTACAATATTTTATTATATGTTATCTGTTGTTCATTTTGCTCTTATGTTTTTATTTTTTATTTATTTTTTTCTCTGGGTTGTCCAAAACACCCTATAATTACTGTTTCTGTCTCTCGTCAGTCTATCATGTGCAATATCTCAGTCTCTTCTCACACCCAGTACACCCCAACAGTCTGGAGGGCGCGTAAACAACGACCCCAGATAATCAGCAAAGAGATTAACATACGACGTTTTGCGCCGTAAAACCGTGTAGCGACTCGTTAAATAATGCCAGCAATGTAACAACCCTGAAACACTGTCATTAAATAAGTATGATAGTGCCACACCCTTAACCCACACCGTGGCGTTATGACGAGTTGCAGGGAAGTAAGTGACGTCGGGATGGATCAGCTCGGTGGGCTCTAAGGACTGAGGCGTCCGTCGCAGAAACAATGCCAACACGCGCCTTGTGAGGAGCCAGCAGTCGGTAGCCGTACCACAAATGGAACGGTGCATATCGTAGTCGACAGCGGCGCATCTGGGGCAGAGAGGATCCTCGGCAAGATAGATCATGTGCAAACGTTGCCGGGTGATGAATTTTTCAGTCATTATCACATACCACACCACCCCGACCGTGGTGGGAAGGAAAGGCGAGTGTGTGTTACGCCACACCCGCCTCCAGCCAACTGCCGGATGTCAGCGTTCAACCGCATTAGCAGGCAGCGTCCGTTGAACGTAGTGGCAGAAGTCCTTGGTTCTAGTATTCCGCGGGGAATTGGTCGTAAAAATATCGAACAGAGAACTCATGTCGACCAGATAGGTGCGAATGTCACACAGTGCGCCGGCCGGGGAGGCCGAGCGGTTCTAGGCGCTACAGTCTGGAACCGCGCGACACCTACGGTCGCAAGTTCGAATCCGGTCGCGGGCATGGATGTGTGTGAGGTCCGTAGGTTAGTTAGGTTTAAGTAGTTCTAAGTTCTAGGGGCCTGATGACCTCAGAACTTAAGTCCCATAGTGCTCAGAGCCATTTGAACCATTTGTGACACAGTGCTGGGGTAATATGTCCAACAGGAATCGGCGGCCGGAGAGATTGAGGCAACACGTCCTGAAACAGTGCACCAGGGAGAGTGTCCTTGTCCGAAGCACGTAGTCGATGCATCTTCCGCAGAAAAAGAGCGCACACCCTGTTGTATACGTTTATCAGTCCAATGCCATTTGCCTGTGTGGGCAACGTCAGCGTCTCGTAAGGGTTCTTGAACACCCTACCTTCGCTGACGAAATGACCGAAGCCCTCCTGGAACTTGGCAGCTACCGTAGCAGTCATCGGGAGAACGTGTGTGTAATGATTAAGTTTCGGAGCGAGGTAGACGGTTAACAAAATTTACCCGCATGATCAAGGCACGTGTGCGAAAGTTATGGAGAAGAACTTGAGTGCGGATCACATTAAGTAGTCTGCGATACGTGTATGCCACTGTACGCTGCAAGTTCCCATAGAAGGCCAGTCCCAAACACTTCGTCGCCGGAACGTTGGTAATGGACACTCGTGTACTCATATGCAGTCCTCTGCTCACATCCATGTAGTGCGACTTTCGCAGGTTGATACGGCTTTCGGCCACCTCTCCATATTGCCGAAGGCACGCGATCGCCGCACATATATCTTCTGCCAAACTCGCCAAGAATACTACATCTCCCTCATAGCCACAACATTTAACATGTACATCGCGGAGGCGAATGCCCTCCAAGCGCTGTCGTAGACCGTGAAGTGCAGGCTCGAGAGCGACGGCGAAGAGAAAGGCTGACGCGGGACATCCTTGTCACACTGAGCGCTCAGTAGTAAACAATGGCAGTCGGTAGCCATTGGCCAGAACTGTGGAAGGGGCTCCGTTGATGGGACGGAGAACCACACCTGCCGACATTGGAGACAATCCCATCTTCTCTAAGACAGCCTGCAAGACATGGTGCTCAATTCGGTCAAATGCGTGGTCGAGGTCAACCGCCACGGGGGTGCCTTCTAAGCGGCATGCCGACATGAGCTACTCCACATCTCTGTAAGAGCTTAACGACTTGTGTGTATTACTGCCACCTCCCAGACGTGTTTTGTCAGCATGAATGGCGTCTTTGACAACAGCGAGGAGACGAGCACGAAGAATGCGGGCGAACTGCTTTTAATCCGAATTCAATAACATCAACGGCCGGAAGTCTTGCGGCATGCGCCACCGTTTCGTTTAGGCACAGGTATCGTAATATCCTCCAAAATGTTGTGTCACCGCCAGACACCACACTTGCTAGGTGGTAGCCTTTAAATCGGCCGCGGTCCATTGGTATACGTCGGACCCGCGTGTCGCCACTGTCAGTAATTGCAGACCGAGCGCCACCACACGGCAGGTCTAGAGAGACTTACTAGCACTCGCCCCAGTTGTACAGCCGACTTTGCAAGGAACGGTTCACTGACAAATACGCTCTCATTTGCCGAGACGATAGTTAGCATAGCCTTCAGCTACATGAGACGATAGTTAGCATAGCCTTCAGCTACAATTGCTACGACCTAGCAAGGCGCCATAATCCTTAGCTATATATATTGTGGTTATAACATGTACCGTCAAGAGAGATGTTCTACAAATGTGGATTAAAGTTAAGTATTCCAGAAGCTACGTACTTTACTTTACAGCATTCATTACATATCCTGTTTCAGACCTCACGCCAGCCTGCGTGAGTTTAAGCGAGTGCCTTTCGTCTTCCTCTCATTGTGTCTAGGCTGTCTTGTCTAGACACAATACAAAACTTAGGGGGGACGCGGAAGTCCGGATCCAGGAGTCAGGAGCACGTCTGCCGCCAAACGTCCCCCATCAGGTCAGAAAAGGTGCTATAAAATTCAAGCGGAAGACCATCATGTCCAGGTGATTTGTTTCTCGCGCCCCGCGAGAGGTCCATGCGCATTTCTTCCCACGCGACAGCCTCCAAGAATGTGGCGTCGCCTGGCGCCCTACTCGAAGGTGGCAGGTCGTGCAGGACGTCCTCAGTGTCATTGTCACGCCGTTGTTCTACTAGACAGAGGGTGTGATAATAATCTGTGAGGGCAATGGAAATGGCGCTTTGTGTCTCTGCGCGTTTCCCGTCCGCAGGTATAACTGCCATGATGAGTCGTGTCCAACGGTGTCTCCGTTCTCTGACGATGTGATAAAGAGAGGCACGATCCTCTGGCGTGGAATCTTGTAGTCTCAATCGAACGTGCGTGCCGTCCAAACTGTCAGCCGTGATCTGCAGAAGCCGTGCCTGTATGCGGTGGACCGCCATTTGGCGCTCTGGCGAAGGTTGTTGCGACTCTAGTTCCCGCAAGACTGTGTAGTAAAACTCAGAGGTGTATCGGAGCCAAAGCGGCCTGTCTCGTCCATACGCCATGAGCGTGCGGCGAACAGCTGGATTGGCGCAGTATGTCCACCATAGTGTCGTGGAAACATAGGTATGACGCCATCGCTCACATTCGTGCCAGGTATCAATGATGCCCAGACAAAAAGCCTCTTCCCGGAGATTGTTAACGTTAAGTGTCCAAGGTCCTCTACTACGGCTCGTCTTTTTTCGTGGCAGAGTCTGATGGTCGGTGAATGCAGTGGGCCACAGCTCAGCACCAACATTTGCTGCCCGAAGACCTCAGGAGACGTAAATCCTCTCCAACCTACTGGCCGAGTGGCTACTGAAGTGTGTATATCCGCGTCGGTCACCGTGGATCAGCGACCATCTATCATGGAAAGCGAAATCTCTGACAATAGCATGAAGGGCTGAACATGGGACATGGTGAGGGATCTGATCCTCAGACGCTGTTAAAGTCCCCGACAACCACCAGGCCCTCTACAGCGCCTTGAAACAATGGAGCTAACTCAGTGGAGTCCCATAACAGAGTGTTCGCTCTCGACGCTTCGGAATACCAGACGGGGCATACAGATTCACAAGCTGGACTGAGCCGCTGGTGAGCGCAATGCCTCTCGCTGTTGGCCAAAACTGAATATCTGTTGGTTCGATGCCATCGCGTAGTAGTATGGCCGTACCATCACCACTGTCGGAAGTTGGGTTGAGCCGGCCTGTGTGGACGAGCGGTTCTAGGCGCTTCAGTCTGGAATCGCGCGACCGCTACGGTCGCGGGTTCGAATCCTGCCTCGGGCAGGGATTTGTGTGATGTCCTTAGGTTAGTAAGGTTCTAAGTTCTAAGTTCTAAGTTCTAGGGAACTGATGACCTCAGATGTTAAATCCCATAGTGCTCAGAGCCATTTCAACCATTTGAAGTTGGGTTGACATAAGACGCGTATCCATAAACATCCAGGCGCAGATCAGGCCGTACCTCTTGAAGAAGCACGAAATCAATGTCCTCCGCCCGAATCGTGTCCGTTAACAACTGAGTTTTGATAGTGGAACTAATGCCGTTGACATTGACTGTTCCTGTCCGATACACCTGGGTCATTTGATAGAACTATGACGTATCCTGCAGTCGCTTAATCCAGTATGCGCCACGTCGTCCGTCCGACCGTCCCTGTCACCCGGACCGTATATGTTATTGATCGGCTGAGACAAAATGTCCGTCCGACGATCCGCCGGTCGTGGGCATCCGGTTGTCGCTCGAGTCTGATATCGTTCTTTCGATCTAGATCTCGGTCACCCCGTCACCAAGCTGGAGGTGTGGTACGTTAGGCGGCGCATGACGTTCATCCGATGTTTTAGCGGCAAAATCGCCATGGGGCTCGTCAATGAGCTGAGCATCGTCAACTTCGATTTGTCCTTGGGCGGACGTTGCCAGCAGCGAACCAGGAACCGTTGGTGTGAGTTCCACACACACATGGCCGCAGATGGATCTTCCTCACCTCCTGCAACGTGTCATCATCTCATCACTTCCTGCAGACAGCCTCCTCTTCTTTCGTCGCTTGGGCGACTTCTGCTTGCGGGAAAGAGTGTCCGCGTCCTGTGGATCACGACAAAGAGTAAGCACCTCCCGCATCCCCGTGTCGGAGTTCGAATCGATTTGCTGATGCTCTCCTTCTTCACACGGCTGGGGTGCAGACATGGTCGCTGCTGTCGAGCACGGCGACGGTTCCGATGGAGGCTGCGTCGTCGTAGGAGCAGAAACCGGGCCCGCGGGGGTCGGCAACTGGAACGGAACAACGTCCGCGTCCGACTTGTTCCTCACTGCCTCAACGCATGTAATAGGCAGCGTTGTCGGTTGCGATGGAGGCGTCGTGTCTGCACGTGGCATCTGGACGAGGCGTCGCGGCAGGCATTCAGATCGTACATGGCCTTCCTGCCCGCACCCAGAACAAGTCCGCGGTTGATCGTCATAAATGACGATCGCTCGACAGCCACCAACAGTCACGTACGATGGGATGTGTTTACGCAGTTCGATTCACACCTCACTCACTCCATTCAGTAAAGGTACGTCTCGAAAGTATGCCACTTTTCTTCCAAGTGACTTAGTACTTCCCCGTAAGGCCGCAGCGCGTTCACGACAAGTGTGGCCGAACTTCAAACGGCAGCTCGAAGACTCTTATGTTCCGAACTCCGAATCCTGCACCCACGTCGCCGTCAGAGTGGTGGAAACGGTATCCATCGGTGGAACGGTGAAGAAGCAGTTCGCACGCTTCTTCATCTACAAGTTTCAGGTAAATCATGCTGGAGACGATCGAAAGATGTGTACATGAAAGTTCCTGTGGATCGACGTGCATTACTTCACGCAGGAAAAGCTCTACTTCGTATACCTTAGGTCGTGCGTACTGGGCGTCGAACGTTACTTAAATAGTAGCCTTTCTATAAGAAAGCGTCATTGCCGTTCGAGGTGTTTACACTTCAGTACCACTACCAGCGCCAGTAAACAACGGCCCGCTGGCGGAGCGCCGCACAGAGCCGCGCGCACGTCCGCTTCACAACACGGCTGAGAGCCGACAGCTAGGCAGAAATGCTAACCATTACACCACCGCAGCACGATGGTCAACATTGCTGCACGAACCACCCAAGCTACTCACATTTTAATTCGTTACTTCTGCTTCGATCATGATCGTAAATTGGCTTCTATTACTTAACAAGTCTGTGAGCCACTCATGTGACTGGGAACGTATTCCATACTCTCGCACCTTCGTTAATACTTAATAGTTCTACAAATCTGCAACCCTCTGCCACTACAGTGCTTCGAATTGTAGCGTATAACACGGCGTTCTGTAACGTAACTACGTTGGCGCGTGACATACAAACAGCGTTCTATAATCGAGTTTCGAATCCAAATAGTTCCTTCATACGTGGAGCACCCTCTCCTTCAGCATAATAGTGCCAGACCATACACAAGCAACGTGACATCTGTAACAATCCGACGCCTTTGGTTTCACTGTCATAACCTCCAGACATGTCCGATTTGGCCCCGTTTGATTTTCACCTGTTTCGAAAACCATCAACACCTTCAATAACTTTCCTTTGATAGTGTTCTAAAGGTGCAGAGGTCAGGTTGCGGCTTTGTCAAAAATGATCTCATAGTACATTTCTTTTTGACCAGACTTTTTTTGTACATGTTAGTGTAAAGGATGAGCCATACAGTAGGGGATTTTAGTTTATTATATAAGCTTTCAAACGGTAACTTCATTTTTCCATTACGGACAAGCCACGGCCGGCAGTGTTAGCTGCCTATAAATTCTTTCGTCCCATGGTCTAGTAACAGGAAGTCAGCACCGAGGAAGGGCAACTTGATCACGCGCCTCCATCATGTGCTTATGAGGTAAGGCCGCCCCAGGCGTCACTTCTCAGGCAACGCTCTGGAAAGTTCCATTGCCGCCCCCGCGGGTTTCTCGGCCCTGACCAATCAGAGCGGAGGTACGTCAAATATACCCGGCCACCCATCGCCCGGCCCGCTCTCTTGGACACATGCCCCGTAGCAGTGTAGATCTTCCCGCTTTTCTTGGTGCTGCGGCCCAGTGGACTTAGTTTTGGCAGACACCAACTTTCGTTAGCTTCGCGAACTATGTTTCGCCAAACTCTACGCTCTGGCCCACCCTCGCCTCCCTAGGCCTGGCTATGTGACCACTTTTTAACATGCTTTCGCCAGTAAATGGCCTTTGACTAAATATTACCTTATTCATTCCATAACGCCCAACATCTTCCCCTACAGCCCAACCTGTACATTAGACTGCTTTTTATATCCGTGTTGCTTCGTCTGTCACGTTCTATTTTGCTTCCAACGTAGCAGACTTCATTCACTTCATCTGCATTGTAAACCTTAAATTTGATGTTGAGTTTCAGTGTTAGTTATGCTTTTCCTCATTACTTCCGTCTCTTTTACCATTTAGTTTCAAACCATACTGCGTGCTCCTTAAACTGTTCATTCGATTGAACAGGTCCCACAATTCTTCTTTGCTTTCATTCAGGAAAACACTGTCATCAGGGAATCTGATCTGTGACTTTTTTACTCCTGAATCTGTCTTTCATTTCTTTCATTGCTTCTCTAAAGTATACGTTGAATCGTAATGGCCTTATACACTTCCAAATCTAAATTATTCACTCTTGATCTTCTGTTCTAATTTTTCGTGCTTTTCATTAAGTCTTTCTTTCACTGTTAAGAACAACAGGAAAGGTGCCTCCCTATTGCATTTACGTTTTCTAAAGAAAAACTAATCGTCATTTAAGAGATCCGCAAATTTCTTTTCCACTTTTCTATATATTTATCTTAACAGCAACTTGGATGCATGAGGAGTTACACAGATTGTGCGCCAGTTTTCGCAGTTATCTGTTCTGTCTGGATTGTGTGGGTGGTACTATGCTGAAAGTTTTACGGTATGTCCTGAAATGGATTAATTCTAAAAACGTACGCTTTTTTGGCTGCTACTTCCGCCAGCGATTTTTTTTTAATTCCGAAGGAGTATTATTTACGCTTTCCAGCATTTCGATCGCAAGTCTTCTAAAGCACTGATAAATTCTAATACTGAATCCCATATGTCTTTCATATGAACGGCAGTTTCTGTTCTCATCATTAGCCTTAGAGAACTTCAGAGATACCTCATAATTCCTCTTACTTCGGTATATAGTTTCTTTCCTCATTGATTCTTCTAGACAAGTTCTTTAAAATTTGCTATACTCTTCATCTCACTAAATTGTGATCTGAGTCTATGATGCCTCCGAGGATACCTTACAATCGCTTAACTAATTTCGGAATATCTATTCGACCATGATGTAATCCACAAGAACCTTCTCGTGTCTTCACACCTTTTCCAATTATGTCTCCAACGCTCGGTCATGGTTTACTCACTTAATGTTAAAGAATATGCAGTTCTCCTGGTCGAGCAGCGAACAATCTTCAGTTTTCCTGATTGAACAGCGGTCTGATCGAGCGGCTGGAAAAAAAAATCTGCAAGAAGAGGAAGAAACTGCATATATTGGCCACAAGAAAACCACGTGAACATTGCGAAAAAGGTACCAGACCACTATATCTTAGGCACATATTGGATGCAGATCTAGAAAACCCTGAAGTCTTCATGACTTACGTTCAGATTTATCCATATCTCCTAAAAAAACGGCACCACGATCTGATAGTAAAAGACCAAAGAAACTGTTTTCAACAATGTATTACAGTAAATATGATTACAGAAATTTCGTATTCAGTTTCAGTTACTATTTCACCTGTTAGCAGACTTAAACCTTTCGATTGGGGGCAGGTGATACTTCAGAGTAATCCATTCGTTTCTCAAGTATGCATATCGAAAAACTGTCTTCTGGGTAATTAAACTGAACACTTGATCACTGGGAAAATATACCTAGTTATCTTGAGTTCCAATGGATTCAGGTATGATGCTTACTTTCCAAGGGAAACCATCGGAAAATTTAACGGATTAATAAATCTGAAATTTCTGTAACAGTGTCTCTCGTAGTGCGTTACTGGAATACTTTTTGTAAAACATTTATATTTTTCCATATTTGGCACAGAATAGAAATGCAACCACGTTTTCATTTAATTTCTTCATCGCCATTTGATATCGGTTTTCGCAAATGTTTGTGATAGATAGCTCCCCGTCAAAACATCTCAGATTATGAAACACCACAGGCAGTGTAAAATAAGGTTTGTAGTTCACACTGCAGTCAGAATGTCCTGCACCTCGGTGTGCACCTGCGATACGGCAGCGGTCCTGGCGTTTCACACCAAGGTTCTCGCGTATGTGACAGATTTTGGTCAGAGAAACATTGATTGTTTCTCGATGTTTAATCTCATCTGTTTATTTTGAAATGAAAAGGTAATCATAATCTCAGTTATCGCACACAGCTGTTGCGTAAATCATTCCATGCAGTCGCTGCCTCAAAATAATTTAAACTGGAAACATTCTGGTTATAGCTGCAGTACGAGGCTAATCCGGAACGTAAGGTTTGAAGAATTTTCGAAGTTCCAAAAATGAATTTATTTTAATCAAATTTACAGTACACGTCTTGCATTACTTTTCCACGTAATTACTATTTACCTCAGTACATTTTGTCACCCGTAGGACGAGTTTTTTGGTTCCTATATCATAGACGTCTCCCGCCGCCTTTTTCAGTCAGTTCTTCACTTCTATTGCCGGCCGCTGGTGGCCGAGCGGTACTAGGCGCATCAGTCTGGAACCGCGCGACCGCTACGGTCGCAGGTTCGAATCCTGCCTCGGGCATGCATGTGTGTGATGTCCTTGGGTTAGTTAGGTTTAAGTAGTTCTAAGTTCTAGGGGACTGATAACCTGAGATATTAAGTCCCATAGTGTTCAGAGCCATTTGAACCATTTTTCACTTCTATTTTCACCTCGCGGCGTCGAAAATGTCACTAGATGCGAGAGGGGTTGCTTAAAAAATCCCAACTAAACAAAGTCAACAATTCTTGTGTTGTGAAAAAATGAAATGATCTGATCACGGCATCGTTGGCCGGGAGGTCCCATGCAGGGAATGTTCGGCCAACGTATTGCAAGTCCTTCTCAGCTGACGCCACGTATGCGACTTCCGAGTCAATGATAATGAAATGATCATAAAGAACACACAAGACCCAGTCATCACGAGGCTGAGAAAAACCCTGACCCCGCCGGGAGTCGAACCCGGGCCCCCGTGCGCGGGAAGCGAGAACGCTACCGCAAGACCTCGAGATGCGGACATCTTGTGTTGTATGAGCAGTGTGCGAACGCGCGTTGTCATGGAGGGTACAGAATCCCGTTGTCAGCTTCCCGCGACGGTTGTTTTGTTGTATTCTGTGAAGTTTCTTCATGATCTCACAATATCTTGTAACATTTATTGTTTCACCTCCTTCCAAAAGATCAACGAGCAGATTCCCTTTTCAGTCCCAAAACAGTGACACCATTATTTTCCTCGCTGTTTGATGAGTTCTGAATTTTTTGGCTGAAGGAGAATGATTATGACGCGACTGTACTGATTGTGTTTTGCTTCCGGGGAGTGTGTTGATAACTACAGGTTCTATCTCCTGTCACTATAGAGATGATAAAAACCTCGCCTTCAATCTCAAAACGCTCAAGAGATTCGCAAGCGGCACTGATTCTGTTCGGTTTGTGTGCTTCGGTAAGCATCTTGGGTACCCATCGCGAACACAACTTGCGATAATGTAGTCGATCAGTTACGACTTAATAAACAACATTTCTGAAACGTTTGGAAAAACTGCATGCAGGTCGTCAATTGAACGGCGATCAGAGGAAAGACGTTCTTCAGTTTCCTGCGCCACACAATCACTCACAAAAGACGTCCTTCCGCTTCAGTCTTCAATGTGAATTTCCGTCCTTCCACAATTTAAATTCAGTACCCATTTTGTCCTGTTGCCTTGACATTACGTTCTCTCCATAAACTAAATCGGTTTCACGATGAATCGCTACGGCATTCACACTCTTTGCATTTAGGTAGCCAATTATAGCGCGCACTTCGCACTTGGCGGGAGCCGGAATGAGAACGCTCTTTTCTAACTATGACCATAATACTAATCGACGAGCTACTGATTGTTGCGAATGCTTATTTCTTCCGCTGGCTTCCCGCTACACGGCAGTGGTACTAATTTTCCCCACGGACTTTACATGCTAAAGGTACATGCCTTGTAACCTTAGTTTTCGGATAACCCTCGTATATGTAGTAAGCGACACTGAATGGTCTAGATAACATCGGAATACAAACCATAGCCTGTGCTACGAAAGCAATCGGTAACTGGTTCCAGTATGAATTCCTTATCAACATAAAACACAAAAGAGTAATATTTTGCTGATTAAGTTCATTATCTAGTGACAGCAATGCGAAAAATTTTATGAATTATTATAATTGTATTTTACGTAGAGAACATTGTTTCACAAAACGTACATAAGGTAAGTCGCACAGTTTTTCGATGAAAATTCATTCATTAATCGCTCATTTAGTGCAAAAACATTCACATTTTAAAACATTGTAAGAAAAATTATTTATAATGAAAGCTATAACTACCGTATTTTGTCCTTGGATTTTTGTTATCCACCCTATTTACTCCGTACTCTGTTTCCAACATAATGTCAGTGAGTTTCTCTCTGGCTCTCTGCTGCAATGTGTCTTATCAGGCTACCTGAGACATGGAGAGATTACTGGACCACTCTCTCTGTCTGGCAGCGGCAGGTGAGAAGCTGAACTGAAGCTAAGTAACATGTGTACCACTTAAATATTAAATCAGAGGAAATAGACAGATTTGATGGCTGTATCAAAGGTATGTTTAAGGAGCACAGACTTTTTTAATTTTAATTTTAGGTTATATATTTATTTACTTCTGACGTATGAAATATAGGGAGAACATGTGATTTTAAAGAGGACGGAATTTATTACGCGTACAGACAGCATTCTTACATATACAGTATGTAACTTCGACCTTGGAGTCATTTTTCTATTGCGTCAGAGGTACATATGAGTGTGTAAATAGTGCATACTTGGCCCTTGGCTTACTTGAGAATCCCAGTCTTTATTCAGCTATCGTACGAACATGAACATGTCTAGTTGGTGCAATAAGAGTGGTATTTTATATTGTGATAGATTTATTGGGATAGTTTTATTCTTGACATTCCTGTGAACTCCGATTGTCATGTTATTTTAGTGTCTTTTTATGATGTGACGAGCTATAAGGTGCACGTGGTCGAGATTCAACAAATATATTGCATAAGGTATGTTTTATACAGCAACACAAGTAGAAACGTATCACACACCTTCATATATGACCCCCTTGTGCTTACAATTTCTGTATAAAGTTTCACAGATCAGGAGATGGCAACACAACTTGCTGAAACCGGTTATCAAAAGAAATGCTTTACTAAAGCAGCTTTAGCTGTTTGAATTTTGTTCTTGTACTTTCACCTTCTACGTATTATTCATCGCGTTAACTTGGAAATCTGAGCTGTTAAGCTGATTGTGCGGTAGATCGCACACTTATCTGCGCTTGTTATCTCCTAAATTGTGCGGTTTTTCCACAAGTCTGATGATACTTTGCCAGTCTCATATACTCTACACAAGCTCAATTAGTCGTTTAGTTGCCACCTTCCTCTAATGATTTTAGAAATTGCAGTGGAATGTTATCTGACGCTTCTGCGTTATTTGATCTCAGGTCGTTCAGAGCTCTGTTAAAAATCTGACTCTAGTGTTGGATCCGTTTTGTCTTCCCTATCGACTCCACTTCCTTTTTCTATGACGTCCTCTTACAGAGGCCTTCAATGTACTCTTTCCACCTATCCACTCTTTCCACTAATCTGCTATTTGCTCTGCGTTTAACAATGGACTGCCAATTGTACTCTTAACGTCACCACCCTTACTTTTAATTCAACCTGCTCTTTTCACTTTTCTATGTGCTGAGTCAATCTTTCCGACAGTCATTTCTTTTCAATTTCTTCACATTCATCAAGCAGCCAATTTGCCTTATCTTCCCTGCACTTCCTATTTATTTCATTCATAAGTGACTTGTATTTCTGTATTGTTGAATAATTTCCATGAACATTCCAGACGACAATTTCATTTTCGGTTTCTTCAAGTATTTCCTGAAACCTTTTCACCTTCTCGCACTACACTTGCCAATTATTTTTTTCTAATTTTGCGTGCTCCATGACAGTATTAATGAGATCCATGGTTGGAGGAAGGGCTGCATCGCTCGTAAATTTTTAATCTGTTTATTACAGACCGACTGTAGATACTATGTAGCTGTCGTCAGTGCCCTTATATCTGAGTCATGATGACTTATTTAAAATTTTACTTTATTTACGAGAGTTCATAATGATTTTGATACAATTGTAATGAAGATAGCTACAAAGTAGCTGAAACCAATCTGTAATAAACAGATTAAAAATTTACGAGTGATACTGCCCCTTCTCTTACCTAGGATCCTATTTATGTCGCTCCTTAGGCTTTTACATAGCTATATTCTCGTTTTTCCCCGAATAGTTTTGTCCTTCCTTTTTTCGTTGATCAACTGAACTATTTCTTATGTTATCCAAGGTTTCCGCAGTTACCTTCCTTGTACGTATGTTTGTCTGTCAAACAACCGTGACTGCCTTTTTTCTAGATATCCACTCCAACTGAACTGCCGGTTCTGGTGTTCATTATCGCGTCCCCCACACCCTTAGCGAACATCGACCCTGTCTCATCAATCCTCAGTTCTTCCACATTTCACTCCCCACTTCACTTTCGTACGATTCCCTTCAATCTCAGTCTACTCTTCATTATTACTAAATTGAGATCTCAGCGTATGTCTGCACTTGAGTACGCCTTACAATCCAATATCTAGCTTCGAAATCTCTTTCTGATTCTGATGTAATCCATCTGGGATCTTCCAGTTTCACCAGGTCTGTTCAAAGTATACCAACTCTTCTCGTTATTGATATTTAACCCCTCTTTCATTCCTACTGTCAAGCCCACGTACTTCCGCAATCCTTTCCATTATTCCTTCCTTTACAAGCGCGTTCCATTCTCTCATGATTATTAGATTTTCATCTCCCTGTACATACCGAAATACCCATTCAGTAATCTCATTTATTTTCTCTATCTGTTCCTCTTCTGCCTGCGACGTTGCCTGGTATACCTGAACTATTGTTTTCGGCGTTGATTTGCTTTCGAGTCTCATGAGAACAGCCTATCACTGAACTGCTCACAGTAGCCCATTATTTGTATAATCGAATTCTGTTGCTCGTATTGCGAAAAAGCTGATATTACTCTCGCCCGATCTGGTGGCTCCCGCCCGATCTGGTGGCACACGCCTAATAATGACTTTAATTCTTTTGAGTATTAGTTGACTAATAATCAGAAGACTTCTGGTCCCGGGTTCGTTTCCAGCCACTGACAAATTTTGAATACAAATCGTCAACAATTGCGGCCGAAGACTCACAGTATGTCACCTTCGTTCTGCAAACGGCCTATTCGAAGAGAGCGGAGGAGCTGACACCACCTATCCTTGGGGTGTGAAACAGCCTTAAAAGGCGGAAGAATCAGAAGTTAACAACGGCATGAGGATACAGAATGGAATCGAAGACACACATGACGTATTCGTAGGACATGTGGCATCCAATACAAAAAGCATCGATACGATCGCGCCTCTGCAGATTAGTTCCACATTCGGAATTCCAGGAGGGGACTGAAAAGAGAGGTAACCATAAGCAAAAAAGTGCAATATACTACGAGTCAGAATGTGGAATGCTAGAAGTTTGAACATGGTAGGGAAGTATACGTTTGTCCTGAACCGAATCGACAGCAAACCATCATCAACAAGAATAGTTCACAAACAAAAGTTGAGGACATGGACATAATATGTGAGGATATTGAATGGGTAATTCGATATGTAAAAGGAGGTAGTAACAAAATAATCATGGGTAATTGACGGGCATGCTGCAAAAACCAGATACGTCCAATTCTGATCAAAAATGATATGTTATCGGCATGAGATATAACATCATAACGTGCATCTTTTGTTTTAAGAACCAAACTTTTGGGGACTGATTTGAATGATGTATGCATGGTTGCGTTTGGTGGAAGGAACAGATAGTCCTGGGCTTGCCTGGTTCTTGCACCGGTAGGTGGCGGCACTAGCGTGGCGAGCTGTTGTGCTGTTTACATGGCTGCATGTGAAGTTGAAGTTGTTCAGATCGTGCGTTTATCTGCGTTTATCTGCGTTTATCTGTAGTGTATATTGTGTTTAAGACATGTCTTCCGATGATTCACGCGGTGATAGTGAGTATGAACACGTAACAAGGAAAAGTAAAGGTGAGTCTAGTAAATGGAAAGGAAACTGAGACAAACTGAAAAGGCTACGTGTGAGTCGTATGTCACATTTAGTGGCAAGGTTATTCCAGCTCGGGAAACTGGGCCTCACTGCAACTGTAAAAGAAAATGTTTAGATGTACTTGATTCAAAGGAAAAACAGGAAATACTGACAAAGTTTAACCCACTTTCAACAAAAGAAGCACAGGATGCGTTTTTGTGTGCATCGATTACACTATATGAAGGAATAATGGAAAAGTTTGAGGAAGTACGTGGGCTTGACAGTAGGAATGAAAGAGAAGAGGGGTTAAATACCAATCACAAGAGGCGTTGGTATACTTTGAACAGACCTGGTGACACTGGAAGATTCCAGATGTATTACATCAGGATCAGACAGAGATTTCGAAGCTAGATATTGGATTGTAAGGCGCGCCCAAGTGCAGACATACACTGAGATCTCAATTGACCGGCGAAGGCCTAGAAAAGGTGAAGCTTCACAAGTTCCTAAATTCACATACGTTTACAAGGTATGTATTTGTGTAATAACATGCAGTGAAGTAATATTAGCCCAAAATAATACGTATTTTTTAAATGAGGAAACCAAATTACTTCATGAAAGTTTTTGAAATAATATTATTTGTCTTTCCTGGTTCAGCTTAAAACTCAACAAATCTGTAATTTTCAAACAAGGTTTCTGCAGCCTTTATGGGATAAATAAGGCACGAGTTGAACGTGTGGCTACATTTGCATCCAAAAATATTGGTCCACCCACAGATCGTAGTGGAAAACATGAAAACAGGCCTAACAGAGTGAGTGATAATGACTTAGAAAATATTATAAATCACATAAAACAGTTTCCTGCACAAACATCGCACTACAGTAGAGCATATAATATCAAGAAAGTCTTTTTATCTCCAGAATTGAATGTAAAGAGAATGTATGATTTATATTTAGAACAAAAATTAAGCAGATGTTTTTAAGGCCTTAAAACCAGGTGAAAAAGTGCAAAACTGTAGGGTAACACATGACTATTGTCACAGATGTTTTAAAGCTAATTTCAATATTTCATTTGGACACCCAAAATGTGACACTTGGTAGGAGTGTGATTCCTTAAAGAAATTAATAGAAGATGGTACTGATGATTTGAATCACAAAAGAGAGCTTGAACTCGAGAAGGAAGTACATTTGCGAAAGAGTGAAGTATTCTATGAAAGACTTAGAGAAGAAACTAAAAGGGGTAGGGAAAATAAAGCTCTTGTATGTTTAGCATTTGACTACCAGCAAAATTTGTCACTTCCAGTACTTCCTTCAACAGATGTATTTTATCTGAGACAACTGTGGATGTACAACTTTAATATACTCTGTTCCAGCAGTGGAAAGGCTCATATGTTCATGTTCATAGAATGTGATGGCAAAAAGGGTCCTGATGAAGTTTTTTCCTGCTTAGATTGGTACCTTAAACATGTCATTCCCCCTGATACAACGGAAATTGTATTATTTTCAGATGACTGTGTTGCCCAAAACAAAAACAAGAGACTTCTATAGTATCTCTTCAGTCTTGCACATACTAATAAATTTCAGAAAATTACACATTACTTTCCAGAGCGGGGACACTCATTTTTTCCTTGTGATAGGGACTTTGGGAACATTGAAAAGAGGAAAAGGGTTGTAACTAGATGTCACCTTCCTGAAGATTGGCATTCATTTGTTAGAAAAACATCTAAATTCTTTACTATTGTTCCTGTGAGACAAAACATATTCAAAAGTTACAAAGACCACTTTAAACAGTTCTTTAAAATAAATATGAAAACAAAAGACAACAAGCTTACCGAAATTTGACAGTATAAAATATTGCAGCACAGTTATGCTCACAAATACATATTTGAAGCCAGCCATAATCAATACATGACTGTTATGTCAGAGTTTGCACCACAAAACAAGGCAATAAAAGGTGACATTACCTTCCCAGAGGAATCATTGTATGGTGGTCCTTTACCTCTTAAAAGGCACAAATATCATGATGTTATGAAATTGGTTAGAAAGTACATTCCTACTGCAGATATGGGTTTCTATGAAAAACTGTTACCCTCTGCAGGAAATGATGAAGGTGAACAAAGCCCCAATGAAATAGAGTAAGAACATGAAGAACTTTAACTGTAAATCATGTAGGTCAACAAAATGTTCTGAGACTGTAGATTTTACATTTAGTTAATGATAGTATCCTTAAAAATTTACCTTAGGACAGAATAGTTTACGATATAAAGCATGCAAAACTATGTATAATTTTGCTGAAAAGATATTGTCAAATGCATTGTAATTAATAAAAAGTAAATTATGATTCATTAATTGATGTTATTTTGTTTTCATGTTATTTATGTCCGATGTTGCATGCAGTATTTCCGATTTTAAAGTCTTTGATGCAAAAACCAGGTAAGTCCAAACCGTTATAATTGCAATTTTGATTTATTTATGTGTATATTTTTAATTTCAAAATTTTACGTATTGCATATAAAATACGGGGCTATAAGTCAGTAACATTGTCTTACATAATTTCTCAAAAATACACACCTTCTGTAGATGTCAAACTTCTAGTTCTCTCAGAATGAGTATTTTGTGACTTGCCTGGTTTTTGCAGCAAACCCTTCAATTAGAAAGCGGTTGTAGGTGAAGGGACGGATGAAAAAGTTACGGGAATATACGGTATTGTTAGTAGGAATGAGACTGGAGGAATGCTTAGTCCTGCAATAAATTACACCTAGCATTAGTAAATGCATTATTCAAAAATCACAAGAGAAGGACGTATTCTTGGTAAAGGCCTAGAGATGCGGTAGGATTTCAGTTCCATTGTATCACAGCCAGACAGAGATGAGTTCAGATATTGGATGGTAAAAAATATCTAGGAGCAGGGCTCGAATCAAAATTTAGTAAAGACGAAGAATAAATGCTAGACGAGGTAAGGTACAGAATTACTAAGGAATGAAGATGTGTCCTTAAATTTCTCTGAGGCTGTAGCTGATACTGCGATACTGCCTCCTTCAGTAGGAAGTTCAGTTGAAGAGAAACTGACTTGTCTAAAAAGTGCAATCACAGAGACTGGAGAGAAAAACTCGGGTACACGGAGAGTAATTAGGAAGAAATCTGGCGTAACAGAAAAAATGCATCAATCTTTCGGTGAAGGAAGGCCGTGCAAAAATGTTCATAGAAATTTACAAATGCTGAGGAACGAAATAAAGAGGAAGTGCCGGAAATCTAAGGTGAAGTGGCTGCAGAAAGAGTGTGAAGAAATTGAAGAATAAATCGTCGTCGAAAAGTCAGCAGCGAACAGGAAAGTGAAAATAAGCTTTGGTGAAATTAAAAGCAATGGCGGCAACAGTAAGTTTCCAATGTATTTACCACTCTTCAGCGCAGAGAAGAGAGCAGATAGGTGAAAGGGGTACAATGAAGGCCACTACGAAGGTGACGACTTTTCTGAGGACTTGTCTATGTGAGTCGCTATCGACGACATAAGAGATCCAATATTAGAGCACAAAGCGAGGCGCCGCAGTGGTTAGCACACTGGGCTCGCATTGGGTAGGAGGACGGTTCAAATCCCATTCCGACCTTCCTGATGTAGGTTTTCCGTGATTTCCCTAAATCGCTTCAGGCAAATGCTGGGATGGTTCCTATGAAAGGGCATGGCCGACTTCCTTCCCCATCCTTTCCTAATCCGATGAGACCGATGATCTCGCTGTTTGGTTGCCTAACCCAAATCAGCTAACCAAAGAACTAATATTAGAATGTGATATAGCTTTGGAACATAATCACCGTTATCTTCCCACGTCGTTCTGTCCTTTTCGATGAATTGGCAAACGAGCCTTCTCCAGCAATTAGAACACTTGCGATCAAATAAGGCGGAAGGGACAACTCATATTCCATCAGAATTTGTATATCTTTGAGGGGTGTTGGTGGTGGGAGAGGGGGGGAGGCAACCAAGCGACGATATAATCTTTGAGTCTGTAGAGATACCGTCAGACGTTTGGTAAAATATCATACACACAACCCTGAAGATGGAAATGGAGGTGAGAATACTATCGCAAAATCAGCATAACGCCTCGTGCATCTAAGCTGCTGTCATGAATTACAAGGAAGAATAGAAAAAAATGTTGAAGATCTATTAGGTGATGAAAAGTTTGGCTTAAGAAAAGATGACGGTACTAGAGAGGCTGTTACGACTGATGATGGAAGTAAGACTTAAGGAAAAGCAAGATACATTCATAGCATCAGACTAAGTTGAAATACCTTTCGACATGTAAAACTGTGCGAAATTCTCCAGATTCTCAGAAAAAATCTGAGTCAGCTATAAGGAAAGACGGATAGTATACAGTTTGTACAAGGACGTAACAGGAATAATAAGGATGGAAGACAATGTACTCGAATTACAAACTGTGAAGTCATGGAAGTGCTCTCCGGCCCTAATCTTCAAACTATATATCGGAGAAGCAATGACAGAAATGAACGAAAAGTTTAAGTGTGGGATTAAAATTCAGGTTGAGAGGTCAAAAGTGATTTGATTTGCTAGTGGTACTACTAACCTCAGTGAAAATGAAGGACAATTATTGCTTGTGCTGAATGAAATGAGCAGTCTAATGTGCTCTGAGAGTAAACCGAAGATAGACGAAAGCAAGAGGAAGTAGCAGATATCAGACGAGCGATACAGATAATATCAAAATTGGGGACCACCAAGTAGACAAAGCTAAGGGGTTCTGCTACCTTGAAAGCAAAATGACACATGACGAGCGAAGCAAGGAGAATATAAAATGCAGGTAAGCACAGGCAACGAGGACATTCCTGGTCGACAGAAATCTAGTAGTATAAGACACAGGTCTTAATTTGAGAAAGAAATTTCAGAGAAAGTGTGTTTGGAGCACAGCTTTGTATGGTAGTGAATCATGGACTGTGGGAAAACTGGAACAGAAGCAAAGCGTTTCATATGTGATGCTATAGAAGGATGTTAGAAATTAGGTGTACTGGTAAAGAATGAGGAGGATCTCAGAAGATTCGGCGAAGAGAGGAACATAAGGAAACTTCTGACATGAATAAGGGTCACGATGAGATCGCAATGCATGTAACAAATACGGGCTGTTTCAAAAACAATATAAGTAATTCGAATGCGTATACTTACTAAACTTTAAGACATACGAATATGAAACTTTACGCACATATTTACGAACCTCTTAAGTTCAGATTACAGATGTTCAATATGTTCTCCATCAGCGACACGAACAATATCACATTGATACTCAAACTCCTCCCAAACTCGGGCAAGCATGTCCTTCGTCACTGATGTTATCGCGGTTCTTCAACTCTTTGTGGTTCTGTGGGAGTGGTGGTGCAAAACCATTGTATTTAACGAAACCCCACAGGAAGAAGTCAGAGGGTGTCAGATCCGGTGTCCGTGGAGCCCAGCTGAGACATGCTAAGACGCCTGCTCGTTGACGACCAATCCAACGGCTCGGTAGAGTTTCATTCAGATATTCACGCATTTGGCGACTCCAGTGAGGGGATGCCCCGTCTTGTTGAAAAATGAAGTTGTCTTCGTGCAGCCTCGGAAACAACCAGTTTTGTAACATAGCGAGATACTGCTGACCGTTAACCGTGTTTCCATCACAGAAGAATGGGCCGTAAACTGATGATCGGAATATCGAACAAAACACATTGACATGGGCGAATCTCGTACATGTTCAGTGGCTGCATATGGGTTCTATGGACCGCAAGTTCGAACATTGTGTTTGTTTACCTGACCACCAACATGTAAAGTCGCTTCATCATTGAACACGATATCATTGTCAATAGCATCAAGAATCTCGTTACAAAGTGCTAAACGTTTGCGTTTGTCATCATAACGCAGAGCATGTAACAGCTGTAACTTGTACGGCTTCATAACCAACCGACTTCTCAAAACAGACCAAATTGTTCTCGTAGGCAGTTGTAACTACCGACTAGCAGGACGAGTTGATTTTGAAGGACTGCGTTGGAAAGCAGTTTGAATCCGTGCAACATTTTCTTTAGGAACACTTGGGTGGCCAGGTCTCTTGCCTTTACATACACATCCTGTGTCTAGAAACTATCGATACCATCTGCGAATGTTCCACCCATTCGGAAGATCAATTTGGTACCTTAACCTGAATCGTCTTTGTACTGTTACACGGAATCGCACTTCAAAAACCCGAGAACGCAAAATGATTTCTGCGGCGGAGTAGCCATTTTAAACATATGATGGTTACCAAGCAAAACAGTAGACAACTGACATCTAGCGGCTAATAATATAAACTAAACTATGTATTCTTTCTCAAATAGCCGGCGCAGCGAAGGATAGTTAGGAGAAAATATTACTGTGTAATATTTTAAACTCCCTGTATTTGAGGACGTACCTTGCAAGTGCCACTCTGAGATGGAGAGGTTGGTGCAGCAGAGGAAATCTTGGCGAGCCACAGCAAACTAGTTAGAAGACTGATGACTCATGAAAAAAGTACTGTGATGTGTAGTTCCATAAGGACGGAAGAGCTAGTTACGCAACTACATAGAAGTGAAGACAATCAACTTTGGCTAGAACTTCTTCTTCTTTCTTATAGTGTTCAACCCTGAGGTTGGTTTGCAGCAGAGCGCCATTCCTCTCTCCTGTCTGCCCTCCTCTTCATTTCCACGTATTTGTTACATCTAATGTCATTCATGACCTGTTGCATGTATGATATCCTTGGTCGCCCCCCACCGATTCCTTCCCTCAATAGCTCCCTCTGCTATTGTTCTAATGATGTTGTTGTGTAGCAGGATGTGCCCTACAAGTTTGTCTCTTCTTGTTTGGATGTGCCTCCACGGAGATTCTGGTTTCCTGTGCTCTTCTAAGCACCTCTTAATTTGTTACTTTGTCTCTCCAACTGATCTTAATCATCCTTCTATAGCACCACATCTCCAGGGTCTCTAGCCCCCTTCTCTCTTCTCTTCCAATTGTCCAAGTTTCACATCCGTATAGGGCCACACTCCAAACGAAACCTTTTCTGATACGTTTCGTTATTTTCAGACTGATGTTGTTGCTGGCGTGTAAGTTCCTGCTCCGATTAAATGCAATTTTGGCCTTTTGTATTATGGTCGCCAATTTGTTTTGGGCTTCTACCATCCCTTGTGATTTTGTTTCCCAGGTAAGTAAATTCCTCTACCACTTCCAGCTCCTCTCTTCTCATTCTCAGAGGTTCATATTCTGATCCTGTACTGCATACCATCACTTTGGTCTTTTTCTTGTTTACTCTCATTCCATACTGATTGCATAGAATTTTTTTCCTCTGTTCTGAAGACTTCCTCTAGATTTTATGTTGTCTCCGTGACTATAGCAGTATCATCTACATTACGTAGCATGTCTTGATCCCCACCTCAATAGTTTCTCGAACTTGGTCTACAGCTTCCTGGATGCAAGCATTGAATATAAGACTAGAGACAGCACATCCTTGCCTTACCCCTCTTCTAATATTTGCTTCTTGTTCCTGATGACAATTCCTAATCACTGCCACCTCATTCTTATAGAAACTGATTATCGCACGGATGTCTTTGTACATTATTCCACTTTTTCTCAGCACTCTGAACATCTCTTGCCAGATAACGTTATCAAATACCTTTTCCATGTCTACAAAGGCACTATAAGTTGATTTATTTTTCTGTAATTGCTTTTCGATAACGAGTCTCAGTGCCCGAATCGCCTGTCTTGTTCCCAGTCCAGTTCTGAAACCAAACTGATTTTCAGTCAGCATATCCTCCACCTTCTCTTCAATTCTCTTCAGAAGTATTTTTATGAGAATTTTTGATGCATGTGATATTAGGCTTAGAGTTCGGTACTGTTCGCATTTTGTAGCTGCTGCCTTCTTTGGTATAGGAACTGTAGTATCATTGCCACAAATACTACTACAACGCCGCGCCAACACAAGATTGGCAGCCTCTCGTCTGCCGAGCACAGCGCACTCTAGCGGGCTGTGCGGCCCTACGGAACAGGAGTGTGCCTCGTTCACTTCTTAGCTAGATTTCAACCAAGGCAGACGCAGTTTCATAATCGGCCCTCAGCCAGTTCTGTAATGATTCCATTGATTCTCTGAGGAGGGCCCATCAGGCTTAGTCCCTGAGAATATGTTGTATTAGTTCATGGTATTCCATGTTACGAGTTTGTCAGTTCATAGCCGCAGCTGCAGTCCTACAAACTACTGAAGATAAGTAATTTCATTGTACTATGTGTTTCTTGAATAATAATCCTTCTCTCTAACAGTGTGCCGTACCGCATATTATTGCAACCTGGACTCCTTCAGCTCCTATCAACTCGGCCTCCTACTTATTTGCATTTAGTAACGAGCTGAAAATACCCACGCGTTTTGTGCGTCTCAACAGTGATACACAATAGGAACAATGATACAATTGACTGGAACTAGTCAACAGAAAAAAAATGCAACTGACGCTCAAAGTAAACTAGTAATTTTAGAAATCAGAACAGTTGCTGTACCTGTCACTATGAAGATGTTTGGATAGTAAACTAATATGTTGGAGAGATGACGCAAAGGAAATAGTAACTGATTAATAACTTGTAAGAGTTTTTGCAGGAGTACTGGTTGCCTAACTGAGAAGCGCTCATCGGCAGACACCAGCACGTCTGTGGGAAGAGAAAGTCCCGTCGGCGCTTGGGTGCAGAACGTGTTGGGAGTGCTGGTTGGGTCGTCCTCTGCTCGTTCGTTAGCCTCGCCACTGGCTCCGCCACGGGACCGGAACAGAGAGAGCACCGCCGGTGTAGTACGAGCGGTAACATCGTTGTGGCTAGTTGCGTCTCCTGGGATATCCGACGCGTGTGGCGTAGCGTTGCGTTGCATCACACAGAAGCGCATGTTGCTGACTGGAACGCCGACCAAGTGCGCAGTATCTGTAGGCAGTCGCGGCGCGCAGTGTCCCACAGGTACTCAAACTGGACTATAGTCGGGGGAAATACGATGCGCGGCTAGTGCTAAAACTGGAGCACGGGGAAATCAGTTAACAGTGCAACGCTGCTTCCAAAAAAAGACATAAGGAATGAAACTTCCTTACTACTAGTTTGTCCTATCTGTTTTCATGAAATGGTCCTACGCTGATCTGGAGAAGCCACGGAAGTTTTGAGCAATTCACAGGTGAAAATTAACTTGAGATCTACCTAACACAACTAGGGTGCCACCATATTACCTGTTTATTGTGTACTGAGCAAATAAGGTTAAGACGAAAATACTGAGGAATAAAGCTGTCATGTAGTCAATGGCAATTCGCTTCTAAATAAGTATTGAATAAAAAGGAAACTATACGTTTAATCGGGCAGGTAGGTTAGAAAATTTAAAAAGGGAAATGGATAGGTTAAAGTTAGATATAGTGGGAATTAGTGAAGTTCGGTGGCAGGAGGAACAAGACTTTTGGTCAGGTGATTACAGGGTTATAAATAGAAAATCAAATAGGGGTAATGCAGGAGTAGGTTTAATAATGAATAAAAAAATAGGAGTGCGGGTTAGCTACTACAAACAGCATAGTGAACGCATTATTGTGGCCAAGATAGACACAAAGCCCATGCCTACTACAGTAGTACAAGTTTATATGCCAACTAGCTCTGCAGATGATGAAGAAATAGATGAAATGTATGACGAGATAAAAGAAATTATTCAGGTAGTGAAGGGAGACGAAAATTTAATAGTCATGGGTGACTGGAATTCGTCAGTAGGAAAAGGAAGAGAAGGAAACATAGTAGGTGAATATGGGTTGGGGGGAAGAAATGAAAGAGGAAGCCGCATTGTAGAATTTTGCACAGAGCATTACTTAATCATAGCTAACACGTGGTTCAAGAATCATAAAAGAAGGTTGTATACCTGGAAGAATCCAGGAGATACTAAAAGGTATCAGATAGATTATATAATGGTAAGACAGAGATTTAGGAACCAGGTTTTAAATTGTAAGACATTTCCAGGGGCAGATGTGGATTCTGACCACAATCTATTGGTTATGAACTCCGGATTGAAACTGCAAAAAGGTGGGAATCTAAGGAGATGGGACCTGGATAAACTGAAAGAACCAGAGGTTGTAGAGAGTTGCAGGGAGAGCATAAGGGAACAATTGACAGGAATGGGGGAAAGAAATACAGTAGAAGAAGAATGGGTAGCTCTGAGAGATGAAGTAGTGAAGGCAGCAGACGATCAAGTAGGTAAAAAGGCGAGGGCTAATAGAAATCCTTGGGTAACAGAAGAAATATTGAATTTAATTGATGAAAGGAGAATATATAAAAATGCTGTAAATGAAGCAGGCAAAAAGGAATACAAACGTCTCAAAAATGAGATCGACAGGAAGTGCAAAATGGCTAAGCAGGGATGGCTAGAGGACAAATGTAAGGATGTAGAGGCTTGTCTCACTAGGGGTAAGATAGATACTGCCTACAGGAAAATTAAAGAGACCTTTGGAGAGAAGAGAACCACTTGTATGAATATCAAGAGCTCAGATGGAAACCCAGTTCTAAGCAAAGAAGGGAAGGCAGAAAGGTGGAAGGAGTATATAGTTTATACAAGGACGATGTGCTTGAGGACAATATTATGGAAATGGAAGAGGATGTAGAAGAAGACGAAATGGGAGATAAGATACTGCGTGAAGAGTTTGACAGAGCACTGAAAGACCTGAGTCGAAACAAGGCCCCAGGAGTAGACAACATTCCATTAGAACTACTGATGGCCTTGGGAGAGCCAGTCATGACAGAACTACACCATCTGGTGAGCAAGATGTATGAGACAGGCGAAATACCCTCAGACTTCAAGAAGATTATAATAATTCCAAACCCAAAGAAAGCAGGTGTTGACAGATGTGAAAATTACCGAACTGTCAGTTTAATAAGTTTCAGCTGCAAAATACTAACGCGAATTCTTTACAGACGAATGGAAAAACTGGTAGAAGCGGACCTCGGGGAAGATCAGTTTGGATTCCGTAGAAATGTTGGAACACGTGAGGCAATACTAACCTTACGACTTATCTTAGAAGAAAGATTAAGAAAAGGCAAACCTACGTTTCTAGCATTTGTAGACTTAGAGAAAGCTTTTGACAATGTTAACTGGAATACTCTCTTTCAATTTCTGAAGGTGGCAGGTATAAAATACAGGGAGCGAAAGGCTATTTACAATTAGTAGAGAAATCAGACGGCAGTTATAAGAGTCGAGGGGCATGAAAGGGAAGCAGTGGTTGGGAAAGGAGTGAGACAGGGTTGTAGCATCTCCCCGATGTTATTCAATCTGTATATTGAGCAAGTAGTAAAGGAAACAAAAGAAAAATTCGGAGTAGGTATTAAAATTCATGGAGAAGAAGTAAAAACTTTGAGGTTCGTCGATGACATTGTAAATCTGTCAGAGACAGCAAAGGACTTGGAAGAGCAGTTGAATGGAATGGACAGTGTCTTGAAAGGAGGATATAAGATGAACATCAACAAAAGCAAAACGAGTATAATGGAATGTAGTCAAATTAAATCGGGTGATGCTGAGGGAATTAGATTAGGAAATGAGAAATTTAAAGTAATATAGGAGTTTTGCTATTTAGGGAGTAAAATAACTGATGATGCTCGAAGTAGGGAGGATATAAAATGTAGACTGGCAATGGCAAGGAAATCGTTTCTGAAGAAGAGAAATTTGTTAACATCGAGTTTAGATTTAAGTGTCAGGAAGTCGTTTCTGAAAGTATTTGTATGGACTGTAGCCATGTATGGAAGTGAAACATGGACGATAACTAGTTTGGACAAGAAGAGAATAGAAGCTTTCGAAATGTGGTGCTACAGAAGAATGCTGAAGATAAGGTGGGTAGATCACGTAACTAATGAGGAGGTATTGAATCGGATTGGGGAGAAGAGAAGTTTGTGGCACAACTTGACTAGAAGAAGGGATCGGTTGGTAGGACATGTTCTGAGGCATCAATGGATCACCAATTTAGTATTGGAGGGCAGCGTGGAGGGTAAAAATCGTAGAGGGAAACCGAGAGATGAATACACTAAACAGATTCAGAAGGATGTAGGTTGCAGTAGGTACTGGAAGATGAAGAAGCTTGCGCAGGATATAGTAGCATGGAGAGCTGCATCAAACCAGTCTCAGGACTGAAGACCACAACAACAACAACAAAGTTTTCGTAACAAAATTTGTAATGAGAATTAATTCTGAAAGCTACTAAGAGACAAAAATTAAAAATTAAGATAATAATACATATCTAAAATATAATTTAAGAGGTGGTATAAGAAATACCAACGTGTAGGAGCAACTATTTAGTGATGTAGCACTTAGTCAAAAGAAATCAGCTGATAAATGATGAAGAACAGGTAACAGCTCCTGTCATCTAGGCAATGGCAGTTGTGTTTCTAAATAAGTATTGAATAAAAAAGAAACTAGAGGTTTTAGTACCAAAACAAGTAATTAAAATTTAATCGAAAAGCTAAATTGGTTCAAATTGCTCTGAGCACTATGAGACTTAACATCTGAGGTCATCAGTCCCCTAGAACTTAGAACTACTTAAACCTAACTAAACTAAGGACATCACACACATCCATGCCCGAGGCAGGATTCGAACGGGCGACCGAAGCAGTAGCTCGGATCCAGACTGAAGCACCTAGAACCGCTTGGCCACTGCAATCGAAAAGCTACTAAGAGACGAAGATTAAAAATTATAATACATATCTAGAATATAATTTAAGGGCTGGTATAAGAAATCTCAATGTGTTGGAGCAACTGTTTAGTGATGTAGCACTTAGTCGAAGGAAATCAGCTGATAAATGATGGAGAACAGGTAACTGCTGTCGCTGAAGCCGATCTTTTTCAAAGACCGGCTTCGATCAAATAATTCGATCATCCGTTCTTTCTGAGGGCTTGTCACCTCTCACTTTCTCCAATAGCAGAGCCGAGGCGCAGCGAAGGATAGTTAGGAGAAAATAATACTATTTAGTACGCATATCATTTTTTGATACTCCCTGTACTTGAGGACGTACGTTGCAAGTGCTACTCTGATATATAATTACTTACAGCAACTTGGATGGCTGTTTTCTTACTGTAAACAAACTAAACACCATGTTATTTCTCTACTGTCAATAAAAAAATTAGCACACTGCTTTTTCCCATATACGGCAGTGATTCAGAATGGATTTTATTTTATGTGATGCCGCAGCTATGAAATTCCCCTACAGTCTGCTATAAACAATTTTATGTCACTTGAAGACGATTAGATGCTCTTAAGTCATATGATGAAAAAGCCCTGAACCAGGAAATGGCAGGTAGTTATAGGTGGTGGAAGCAAGGTACTACACTTGAAGATAACACGTATATATTACGGAGATGATACACTATCTCACATACGAAATGTTGTAAGAAAGAGTATCTTTTTTTCTCGAAATACTATTAGACAAATTAAAATAACTATGCATGTACTGTGAAATGATCATTTTCTTACGGAACGATCATTGAAACACGACAAAAACAAGTGTGGAGTAAAAGTGAAAGGAATTTCATCAAAACACCCAAACCAATACAATAGGAAATAGATTTAATTGAAATTATGCATTACCATTATTCATAAATTTTTGTAAATCTACACTGAAGAGGCGAAGAAACTGGTACACCTGCCTAATATAGTGTAGGGCGCTCGCAAGCACGTAGAAGTGCCGCAACACGAACGTGGCGTTGTCTGGAGTAATGCCTCAAGTAGTGCTGGAGGAAACTGACACCATGAATCCTGCAGGGCTGTCTATAAATCCCTAATAGTACGAGGGGGTAGAGATCTCTTCTGAACAGCACGTTGCAATGCTTCCCAGATATGCTCAATAAAGTTCATATCTGGGGAGTTCGGTGGCCAGCGAAAGTGTTTAAACACATAAGAGTGTTCCTGGAGCAACTTTGTAGCAATTCTGAACGTGTGTGGTGTCGTATTGTTCTGCTGGAACTGCCCAGGTCCCTCGGAATGCACAGTGGACCTGATAATGCAGACTATCACACAATAGGCTTACGTACGTGTCACGTGTCAGAGTCGTATACAGACGCATCAGGGAGCCCATATAACTCCAGCTGCACAGGCCCCACACCATTACAGAGCTTCCAACAGCTTGAACAGTCCCCTCCTCACATGCAGGATCCATGGATTCATGAGGTTGTCTCCATATCCGTGCATCCATCCGTTCGATGCAATTTGAAACGAGACCCGTCCGATCAGGCAAATTTTTCCAGTCATCAACAGTCCAGTGTAGGTGTTGACTGACTCAGGAGAGGCGCAAAGCTTTGTGTTGTGCAGTCATCAAGGGTACACGACTGGACCTTAGGCTCCGAAAGTCCATATTGATGATGTTTCGTTGAATGGTTGGCACGCTGACATTTGTTGATGGCCCAGCATAGAAATCTGCAGCATTTTGCAAAAGGACTGCACTTCTGTCACACTGGACGATTCTCTTGAATCATAGTTGGTTCCGTTCTTGCGGCTGCAGCAATATCGGAGATTTGATGTTTTACCGTATTCCTGATGTTGACGGTATACTCGTGAAATGGTCGTACGGGAAAATTACCACTTTATCTCTACCTTGGTGACGCTATGCCCATCGCTCGTGCGCCGACTATAACACCAAGTTCAAACTCACTAAATCTTGATAACCAGCCATTGTAGCAGCAGTAACCAATCTAACAACTGCGACAGAAAGTTTTCTTATATAGGCGTTGCCGACCGCAGCGCCGTATTCTGCCTGTTTATATATCTCTGTATTTGAATACTCATGCCTACAGCAGTTTCTTTGGCGCTTCAGTGTAAAGTAAACCCCCATGCTCATTCCCTGTCGTCATTATTAAAATAAGTTGCTGTATCTCATTACTTTAGATTGCATACTGGATTTTTTCTATTGGTGGAAGTGAGTCATAATGGATTTATATTTTTTTGTTTTTGTTTTTAAATGCCATATCTAAAAATTTTCCTGCTGGCTGCTCTAAATAATTTTGCGTCACGTGAAGATGATTATAACGTCTTGGATATGGAGTTGGCACGTTGGTAGTGCTTGTGGATTCAAGGTCTTAGATTTGTAGATAACACATTCATATTATGGAGATGATACACTATCTCAAACACGAACTGTTGTTAGAAAGAGCGTCTGTTTATCTCGAAGTACTATTGGAAAACTTCAAATAAGTGTTCAGGTACTGTGAAATGATAGTGTTCTTACCCAGCGATTGTAGAAACATGATAAAACTATGAACGGAGTAAAACTGAGAGTAATTTCATCAACACTCCCAAATCGAAATAAAAGAAATGAGATGTACTTAAAATTGTGTATTATCCTTATTCATAACTTTTAATAAATCTAGGTGTGTGTATTTTAAGGCAGTAATTGATTCAGTTAAGAGAAAATGCTGCGATTCTTCAGTGATATGGCAATCTTTATATAAAGAGTTGTCTAGCCATAGAATGAATATTAATTTTACCATGGTTCACTTCGGCCGAAACACTATGCCTGCACCAGAGTTGTGCCCTGCCGTCAAATCTGCCACAGATCATTACCTATCTGCCGTATAAAGCACGCAAGCCTCCGACCTAAGCACTCTGTGTTACGGCGTGGACATCCAAAAGCCTGACCGCTACCCTTAGTTTCCCCGTTCTGCACTCGAGACAAATTCCGTTAGAAAAGATTTCCTTACACTTAAATCTACTCGTATATTAAATTCTATTCGATTTTATGAAATTTCTCTTCTCCAGAAATGTTTTCCTTGTCACAACCAGTTTATATTTAATATCTGCTCAACTTCGCATATCATACACTATTTCACTACCCAACTAGCAAACTCACCTTATATCACTAGTGCCTCATCTTCTAATCCGTTCGGTTCAGTAAAGCCTGATTTCATCCCAACTACATTCCATCATTTTTATTTTACTTCCGCTGACGCTCAAATTATAACCTCTTTTCAAGACACTATCCATTAGAATTAACGTCTCTTCCAAGACATTTGCTGTCTCTTACAGAATTCAATGTTATCGGCAAACCGCAAGTATTTAATTCTCCATAGTGAGATTTAGTTCCATCTGCAGACTGTCCTTTGGTCTCCTTCACTTGCTTCTTATGGTACAGATTTGTATAACTTCGTACTTAGGTTACATCCCTGTCTCACTCATTTCCCAACTGTGAGCATGTCATTCACACTCTGCAGGATTGGTTCTGTGCATACTCTCTGCATTTTCTTTCTAGCCAACTAGTTTCAAAGGGTATATTCCAGTCAACATTATCAAAATCTATCCCTAAGTCTACAAATGCTACAAGCGTAGGTTTGCCTTCATTTAACCTATATTATTATCAAAGATAAGTCGTAGGTTCAGTATTGCCTGGTGTGTTCGTACATTTCTCCAGTACCCAAAATGATCTACTGTAGCAGTTTTTTTCTGAAAATAATTCGATACAGGATTTTGCGATGTTGAGTTCTTATGCTTTGGTAATATTCACATCTATCAATGCCTGCTTTTTTTAGAACTGGAATTATTACTTTCTTACTGAATTTTGAGGGTATTTCGCCTCTCTCATGTATCTTGCACACCTGAATGACTAGTTTTAGCATGACTGGCTCTCACAAAGTTCTCAATAAATCTCATGGAATGTCGTCTACATCGGAAGCATTCCTTCGAGCTAGATGTTTCAGTGCTCAGTGATATTCTTCTTGTAGAATCTTATCTCCCATCTCATCTTCACGTAGTTAGTCCTCTCTTTGTATAATAATGTCTTCATTTCCCTTGCAGAACCTCTCTACATATCCCTTCCTCCTATCAGCTTTCCTTTATTAGCTCATTACTGGCTTGCCATCTGGGACTTTCCCTCTAAAGGTCTCTTTTATCTTCCTATAGGTGGTATCTATCTTTCCTCTAGTTATATATGCCTCTAAAGCTTTGCGCTTGTCCTCTAGCCATTTCTTCTTAGTTATGTAGCACTCTCTACCAACCCTAGACTTCTGTATTCCCTTTCATCCGCTGCATCTGCTGCATTTTTTATATTTTCTCTTTCCGTTTGTTGAATTCACTATTCAACGTTTTCTTTTGCGGATATGATCCTCCACTGGCTTCACTGTTTCATCTCTCAAAGCTACCTATTTATCATCTATTGCAGTTCCTTTCTCTGTTGTGCGCAAACCTTGCGAATGCTTCCTTTAGAAGTCTCCGTAATCTCTGATCTCTCATCGTATCATCTCCTTAATCTCTTACCTCTTTGTAATCTCTTTAATTTTCCCTTACAGTTCATAACCAACACATTGTGGTCAGTGTCGAAGCCTGCCCTTGGGAGTGTCTTACATTTAAAATCCTGCTTTCGAATTATCCGTCTTGACATCATGGAGTCAGGATGGAATCTTCCAGTCTTCAGGTTTCTTCCAAATATAGTAATACAACCTTCTAACTTGCTGCTTAGATCAAGTATTAGCAATGGTTAAATTATGCTCAGCGCTAAATTCTAGCAGAGGGATAATTTTTTCATTTCTTTCCCACTTTCCATATTCTTCCTTCTCTTCCTTTTCCTAACCTCGACTTTTTGTCTTCTATCTAAAGTAATTTTTTTTTCCTTCCTTAACTATCTTAATAATTTCTTTTGCCTCGTCATTCAAGGCGCCACACCTTAGCAAGAAAAAAATGGTTTAAATGGCTCTGAGCACTATGGGACTTAACATCTGAGGTCATCAATCCCCGTAGCGGTCGCGCGGTTTCAGACTGAAGCGGCTAGAACCTCTCGGCCACAGCAGCCGGCTCCTCAGCAAGATATATGGTTCATTGGGGGGGGGGGGGATATACATTATATGTTGACTCTACTGTATCGAAAAGGGACTGAACCTGTTAATTCATATGTAGTTCTGGCACTCACTGTTTTTGCTTAAGGGTGTATAAAAAAATCATCCGATTTGGAACGTCTATGTTTCTGAAACAATGAATTTTGTTTTAAAAGTCTCTTTTCATATCTTTTCATAGGTGTTCGATTTGCCTCCTTGAGATACACGGCATGTGTCGATGCGATATTCAGATGGTTCCCACATTGCAGCGAGCATGTCTTGAGTTACAGCTTCCATAGCCGCTGTTATGCTATGTCTCGGTTCATTCATTGTTGATGGTAACGGAGGCACATAAACAGAGTCTTTTATAAACCTCCGCAAAAAGTAATTACATACAGCAAGGTCTGGTGACCTTGGAGGCCAGTAATGTAAGGCTGAATCATTTGGTCCAGTGCGACCGATCCATAGTTCAGTAATCCTTTGATTTAGAAATTCCCTCACTTCCAGAAGCCAGTGTGGCGGTGCCCCATCCTGTTGGTAAATGAAGTCGTTCGAATTAGTCTCCAGCTCTGGGAAAAGAAAGTTCTCCAGCATATCGAGATATGTGCTTCCTGTAACAGTGTTCTCAGCAAAGAAAATTGACTGTCCACCCTTTCCGGTGAAGCTCCACAAAAAAGGTAAAATTTTGGAGCGTCCCTCTCATCATGTACAACTTCATGTAGTTGTTCCGTACCCCATATTCTCCGTTACAACGGTTCACCTTTCCATTTAAATGAATGTTGCCTCGTCACTAGACACTAAGCGCGGAAGAAAGCTATCATCTTCCATCCTGTCAAGAACGAAATTACAGAACTCCATCTGTTGAATTTTGTATGGCTTCGTGTGTAAACCTCGACACAACACACGCCAGACGGACATCGGGGCATGTAGTAAACGTATTTATGTGTACCCGTTGTCAAACTATGGCGGATACGTCCGATGCCTGTGTCAAACAATCGGGGACACCCGGCGATTTGTTTTTATACAAAAAACCTGTTTCTCGGAATTGTTCACGCCATCGTCTTATGCTCTGTGCTGTAGGACGATTCACACAATATCTAATACGAAGGTCACATTGAGCACTTATTAGTGACCCGGACTGCGCAAAACGTACAACACAAAACGCTTTCTGTTATCCCGATACCATTTTTACTAGAAGTGAAGTGGGCACATACTGCTGTTACCTAGCGGGAACAGCGTAAAACTCAAAAGTTCGTTCTTTCCAAAAGTACGTTGTTCACGCACATATCTCAGATGACATAATAGTTATGATGCTTTTAAAATAGGATGATGTATCCTGGGTTTAGTCTGTGGTGAAGACCGTTTTATCCCACATCCTGAACCACAAAAGCTACCAACACCATTGAGAATTGGCACTACTTGGACAGAAAAGTCACGACAAATATGTGACCAACGTCAGTAACACATCTTCACCCCTGAAGGAAGCAACAAATGTTTTTCCAAGTCACCTTTTTAAATACGAAAACTTGCGAGGCAAGGTCAGGATGAAGTGAGAAAGGTGTGAAAAACAGTGTACACAACTACAACCCACAAAGAGACACACCGTGGATAGACAATTGGAAATCCCAGTAGAGATCCTCAAATACTGTTAATTTCGAGAAAGTATTCAAAAGAAATTAGGTTTGAACAAAGAGTCATATTTTAAGGCTTATTTTCCGATTACATACTGTAGGGCCGTAACAATCATAAAAGCTGGCCACCTGAACACAAAAAATCTTATAAATTTATGCACTATCAGGTGAACATCGAGAACAAAGCAAAAATTAATGTCGTAGTGTTAGGCCTAAAACAGAAAATAAGTCAGAAGTTTTATACAATATTTTACAGGAACAAAACTAGACTCACTGAATAAGACACGTAATTGTCTAAATATTCTTTGTTAAGGAATCCAAAAGGTAATAAAAGGAATTTCAAAATTAGGTGTAAAGAACATATACGAAGTTGAAATTGTGTAAATAGAAATTTTACCTTTGCTGAACACCTGATAATCCAATATGGAACAGGACACAAAAATCATTAGAGTGAACAATGCCAACGAAAGACTCCTGATATTCCAGGAAAAATTTCATATGCAAAGAGCCCTTGCAATGAAAGAGAAAGTAATTCATGACGAAATCAATAACTTACTGAGCATGTAAACCAGTAAAACAATAACAAATAGAATTTTTTAACGTAACTAGAGCAGTTAGTTAATAAATACGCTGATTATCCAAAACATTATGACCACTGAGACTTCCTACCAAGTGGTAGAGCATTTGCCCGCGGAAACCAAAGGTCCCGAGTTCGAGTCTCGGTCCGGCACACAGTTTTAATCTGGCAGGATGTCTCATGTCAGCGCACACTCCGCTGCATAGTGAAAATCTCGTTCTGGAGACACCCCCAGGCTCTGGCTAAGCCATGTATCCGCAATATCCAATCTTCCAGGAGCTAGTTCTGCAAGGTTCGCAGGAGAATTTCTGTGAAATTTGGAAGGTAGGAGACGAGCTACTAGCAGAAGTAAGGCTGTGAGGACGGGGCGTGAGTCATGCTTGGGTAGCTCAGACGGTAGAGCACTTTTCTGTGAAGGCAAAGGTCCTGAGTTCGAGTCTCGGTCAGGAACACAGTTTTAAGCTGCCAGGAAGTTTCATATGAGCGCATACTCCGCTGCAGAGTGAAAATCTCATTCATTATGACCGCTGCCGGCCGCAACGTTGGACACCGCCTGGTTGTGATACAAGCACGTGATTCGGTAGCAAAATTATGTATGCTGAGAAGTGGATCACACTACCGACGGTATGGGAGGAAAATGTGGAAATCCATTTCGATAAGAGACTTTGACAAAGGGCAGATTATTATTACGCAGAGCCTATGAACGAGTCCCTCGAAAACGGCAATGCTGATCGAATGATGAAGCACTATTGTTGTGAGCATCTACCAAAATAGGTAGAAAGAAGAGAAATTACCACTAGGCGCTAAATGGTAGGACGTGCATGGCTCGTCACAGAAGTGCTGGGACACGCACAAGTGTTTCGGAGCACACCATTCATCGTACATTGTTGAACGTTAAGCTCCGCGTCAGACTACCTCTACGTGTTCAGTTATTGACCCAAGGACATCGTCGATTACGATTGCAGTGGACAAGGGACTATCGGGATTCTACCGTCGATGAATGGAAACGCGTTGGGTCTTCGGATGAATGACATTTCTGCTACATTGGGTGGCTCGTCGTCTCCATAAACGCCGAGTACTATGCTATGGGAAACATTCTTCTGCGCTTGCATGGAACCTGTGGCAGTAATCGAAGACACGCTGACGGCTGCAAACCACCTGCATGCCATCATACATGATTTCATCCCTGACGACGATGTAGTCATGCAGCAGCATAATTGTCCGTGCAGAGCCAAAACCGTGCTGCAGTGGTTTGACAGGCATTATAGTGAACTCATGTTGATGTCTCGGCTACCAAATTGCCTCATGTGAATTCTATGGAACCAGTACGAGTCGCTATTGGGCACTATCACTGCGTCCGTAAATCAGCGGCCCGTTATTTTAGCAAATTACATGACTTGTGAACAGTTGTGTAATCTCACAACCTCCACAAACCCACAGAGGAACTGTAGGATCCCTGATACTCAGAATCGGTGGTGTATTCCGTTACGAGGATGAAGTAACAGCCTATTAAGCAGGTGGTTATACTGTTTCGGCTCATTAGTGTATCTCTCTCATACACACACTCGCTCTCTCTCTCTCTAACACACACACACACACACACACACACACACACACACACACACACACACATACACTCACGCAAACAAACACAAACAAAGGACGAAATAAAAACACATAGTGGCAGTTGGCAAGTGTAAGTGAAATGTTGTAATGAATGTTGGTGAAAAACGCCCGAAATTAGTCGTCTGGAGTATGGCGACCGAGTTTACAAATCTCCAGGGCCACACACATAAACTAGCAACATGGGAAATCGTAACACCAAACGATAACTTGTGCTGCAAAAGTTGCTTCTGACCTGAAAGACAAGAGATAAACATGAGAAAACATAACATAGTAACACACCTGTAAATACTACACTATGCATGTACGTACATAAAAACAAGTATGTTTTACAGACCACTCAAGATGTATCATAAATAAAAGATGCGAAACGCGTATGGCAAAAAACAAACTGCCTTTCATTTATTTGGAAAGACGGAACATACATTCGTAAAACAAGAAAGTTTAAGGATCACTGTGTCTTGAAAATCCTAATTGAATTTGCAAACACTTACAAACGACAACAGGACTTTCGAGCGCCATGTTGTTGTTGTTGTGGTCTTCACTCCTGAGACTGGTTTGATGCTACTCTATCCTGTGCAAGCTTCTTCATCTCCCAGTACCTTCTGGAACCTACATCCTTCTGAATCTGTTTAGTGTATTCATCTCTTGGTTTCTCTCTACGATTTTTACCCTACGCGCTGCCTCCAATACTAAATTGGTGATCCCTTGATGCCTCAGAATATGTCCTACCAACGAATCCCTTCTTCTAGTCAAGTTGTGCCACAAATTTCTCTTCTCCCCAATTCTATTCAATACCTCCTCATTAGTTATGTGATCTACCATCTAATCTTCAGCATCCTTCTGTAGCACCACATTTCGAAAGCTTCTATTCTCTTTTTCTCTAAACTATTTATCGTCCACGTTTGACTTCCATACATGGCTACAGTCCACACAAATACTTTCAGAAATGACTTCCTGACACTTAAATCTATACTGAATGTTAACAAATTTCTCTTCTACAGAAACGATATCCTTGCCATTGTCAGTCAACATTTTATATCCTCTCTACTTCGACCATCATCAGTTATTTTGCTCCCCAAATAGCAAAACTCATTTACTGCTTCAAGCGTCTCATTTCCTAATCTAAAACCCTCAGCATCACCCGATTTCATTCGACTACATTCCATTATCCTCGTTTTCCTTTTGTTGATGTTCATCTTATATCCTCCTTTCAAGACACTGTCCATTCCCTTCAGCTGCTCTTCCAGGTCCTTTGCTGTCTCTGACTGAATTACAATGTCATCGGCGAATCGAAAGTTTTAATCTCTTGTTCATGTATTTTTATTCCTACTCCAAATTTTTCGTTTGTTTCCTTTACTGCTTGCTCAGTATACAGATTGAATAACATCGGGGATAGGCTACAAACCTGTCTCACTCTCTTCCCAAACACTGCTTCCCTTTCATGCTCCTCGACTCTTATAACTGCCATCTGGTTTCTGTACAAATGTTAAATAACCTTTCGCTCCCTGTATTTTACCCCTGCCACCTTCAGAATTTGAATGAGAGTACTCCACTCAACATTGTCCAAAGCTTTCTCTAAGTCCACAAACGCTAGATACGTAGGTTTGCCTTTCCTCAATCTTTCTTCCAAGATAAGTCGCAACGTCAGTATTGCCTCACGTGTTCCAACATTTCTGCGCTATCCAAACTGATCTTCCCCGAGGTCGGCTTCTACCAGTTTTTCCATTCGTCTTTAAAGAATTCGTGTTAGTATTTTGCACCTGTGGCTTATAAAGCTGATAGTTTGGTAATTTTCACATCTGTCAACCCCTGCTTTCTTTGGGATTGGAATTATTATATTATTCTTGATTTGACCACCATCAATGTGAAGAATACTTTAACTACAGTCTAATACTAGAAGGCCTTAATATCTACACCTACATCTACATCCATACTCCGCAAGCCACCTGACGGTGTGTGGCGGAGGGTACCTTGAATACCTCTATCGGTTCTCCCTTCTATTCCCGTCTCGTATTGCTCGTGCAAAGAAGGATTGTCGGTATGCTTCTGTGTGGGCTCTAATCTCTCTGATTTTATCCTCATGATCTCTTCGCGAGATACACGTAGGAGGGAGCAATATACTGCTTGCCTCTTCGGTGAAGGTATGTTCTCGAAACTTTAACAAAAGCCCGTACCGAGCTACTGAGCGTCTCTCCTGGAGAGTCTTCCACTGGAGTTTATCTATCATCTCCGTAACGCTTTCGCGATTACTAAATTATCCTGTAACGAAGCGTGCTGCTCTCCGTTGGTTCCTCTCTCTCTCTTCTATCAACCCTATCTGGTACGGATCCCACACTGCTGAGCAGTATTCAAGCAGTGGGCGAACAAGCGTACTGTAACCTACTTCCTTTGTCTTCGGATTGCATTTCCTTAGGATTCTTCCAGTGAATCTCAGTCTGGCATCTGCTTTACCGACGATCAAATTTATATGATCATTCCATTTTATAACACTCCTAATGCGTACTCCCAGATAATTTATGGAATTAACTGCTTCCAGTTGCTGACCTGCTATTTTGTAGCTAAATGGTAAGGGATCTATCGTTCTTTGTATTCGTAGCACATTACACTTGTCTACATTGAGATTCAATTGCCATTCCATCCACCATGCGTCAATTCGCTGCAGATCCTCCCGCATTTCAGTACAATTTTCCATTGTTACGACCTCTTGATATCCCACAGCATCATCTGCAAAAATCCTCAGTGAGCTTCCGATGTTATCCACAAGGTCATTTATGGATATTGTGAATAGCAACGGTCCTATGACACTCCCCTGCGGCACACCTGAAATCAACGGGGGAACAAAATCGATCAAAACAGCAAATAAAATTTTCAGTGGTGTGTCCTGCATGCAAATGTCGGGTGCAGGTTCTGGATGGTTGCCCCAGGCAAGCGTTTCGTGCGACGGCGACTCGGCCCGAGTGGAGGTAAACAAGGGGCGCCGTGGGCCGCTTGGGACTAGGGCGCGGCGGCTCCCAGATTGGAGGCGATACCCGCGCGAGCCGCTCCGTGCCGGACATACAGAGGCACCGTGTTGGCCCCCGGGGGCGCAGCCGCACCTGCTGCGGCGGCCGCGGTCGCCGCACCCCCACTGTGTCGGCGGTGAGCAGTGTTGCTGGGGGGAGGCGGGCGTCGGGGCGCCAAATGTCGTTATGGAGCCAGCAGGGCCGCGGGGAATCCGGGAAAAGGAGCTTCCACTGAGCGTTATTCTGAACAAACTCATACTTTTCTTTTCTTTAATGGGTGGCTCTTCAGCCATATGAAGTTAAAATATTTATCTATTGTTTTATTTTACTGATTTTTTGGTTGTGGTCCTGTTCAAAGATTCGTTTGAGCCTATTCTCCATGCTAATCTGTTCTTTTCAAACCCCCTCATCTCTGCAAAATTACAGTAACCTCATTCAGTACTTCCGTCATGAGTGAATGGACTGGGACTGCGACTGGTCGAAAACTGAAGGAAATGGATACTAACAGCCCTAATTTTTGTTTAATAATTTTGTTTAGCTAGCAGTTCCGGTGCCTCTTTCTTACCATCTTATAGCTCCTATACACGTTGATAGGTACGTCATCTAATAGTTTGTGCTATTATAGCGATTTCATCTCCATAGACGTGGAGCCCTCACACCTCTAACGGCAACTCTCTGTCCGTCTCCTCCATTCCTTTTAAAGTTGTGAAGGGTCTGCTAGATCCAGGAAATACAGTTATCCCTATAACAATACAAACGAGTAGATGACGCATACAGCAAGGTGTATAGGTGACTAAACATGGTGTGAGTGAGGTACCGAAGCTGGTAGCTAAAAAAATGTATTACATGAAATTACAGATGTGGACACCTATTTTCATAAAGAGTATAACCCCAATCCTTTTGACCTTACTTACTGTAGTCATGTCTTCTCTTTGTAACGTAGGGTTTGTGAGGAGTGGGGTTTGGACTGTCGGTTGTGCAACTGTCATCTTATTATTTTTTTTTTTAAGTGGTTGAAATGGCTCTGAGCACTATGGGACTTAACATCCGAGGTCATCAGTCCCCTAGAACTTAGAACTACTTAAACCGAACCAACGTAAAGACATCACACACATCCATGCCCGTGGAGGGATTCGAACCAGTGACCGTAGCGGTCGCGCGGTTCCAGACTGAAGCACTTAGAACCGCTAGGCCACAGCGGCCGGCCGCCTTATTTCACAAAATATTTATTAACGTAGTGAATATTTTTACAAAACAAAATTACATGAACAGATTGTTAAACAACAGCACTAAATCAATGTTGAAATGAACAGATCTAATCTCTAAGTAATTTCTGAATCAGGTAATAGTAGAATGAAAAAAAAAAAACTTTACGAAATACCGTACGTGCAATTCAGAGTTCATTCATTAGTAGGGGCACCAAGTGAGGACTACGAAATCGTAATCATCATCATCATCAACCCAAGCTGGGTCTATTTGGAGCATAAGCCTCGCCATCTAGTTCCGCTTTGCTACCATCTTTCTGTGTTAACTCTGGTCCAGTCTTCTCCGGTTTCTCCAACGGACGCCTCCACTCATTTCAGCCATCTTTCCTTTGGTCTTCCTCTAGGTTGTTTTCTTTACATCTCCATTTCATGTATGTTCTTGGCAATCCTCAATCAGTGTAGGACTATAACCATTACAGTATGCTCTTTCTTTAATTTTTCTCAGTTTATTTTCAAAAACTGGTTTAGTTTTCGTTATAGATAGCAGGCAGTGCACCATGGAGTGGAAATCTCTATGTTTACGTCTTATGGGATGCTGGGAACTGGCTGGTATTACTGCGTCTGTTAAAGTTACTTTCCTGCATATCTTAAATAACTGCTGTTGGTTACTGATAACAAAGGTGAGTTCCAAAATGTTGATAGAGTCTCCTCCAAACTGCACTGTGAACTTGATTTTACTGTGCTGTGAGTTGCCATAAATTAGCAAAAGAGTTACTTTCACTAATTAAATCGTAACTAAATTTCAACCAAAATTTGAATACCTTGCAGTAGTGAAAAAAACTAAAACATATACCACTTCGACCCTGCGCGAAACTAGTCTCATTTAAAGTCAGCAGCCTGTTTTCTAATATTCCATTGCCTCTGCAATGGAAATTTTAACAGAATGGTTACATAAAACCAGAACAAATCCGTCGGACACAGAACACATCAGGATAGCAACTGAAACATGCTTAAAGCAGGGCTTATATCCAATTTCAACAGTCTCTGTATAAGCTGTTCGGTGGGTTAGCAATGGCGTCCCTCCTGGGTGCCTTATTAGCTAAAATGTTTATGGGTAATTTTGAACAAACTTTCTTAGATAAAGTCACTCTAAGTTCTAAAATACAGTACTGCACTAGGTATGTGGATGACGTAATGTGCTTGTGGACAGGTAACACCAGACAATTAAATAAAATTTATCAACATTTGAATTCACACCACAGTAAAATCAAGATTACTATGTAGCTGGGAGGAGACTCTATCAACTTTTAAACCTCACCATTGCCATCAGCAACCAACAGCATTTATGTAAGAAGTATAGGAAAGTAGTCTCAACAGACACAGTAATACCAGACAGTTGCCAGCGTCCCATAACACGTACATATAACACGTTTCAGTCGCTAAACTCGTTGGTGCACCGCATACTATCTGTACCCAAAAACAAACCAGATTTTGAAAACTACTGCAAATAATTAAAGGAACATTATGGGTAGACAACATTCCATTAGAACTACTGATAGCCTGGGAAGAGCCAGTCCTGGCAAAACTCTACCATCTGGTAAACAAGATGTATGAGAGAGGCGAAAACACCTCAGACTTCAAGAAGAATATATTAATTCCAATCTCAAACAAAGCAAGAGTTGACAGGTGTGAAAATTGCCGAACTATCAGTTTAATGAGTCATAGCAGCAAAATACTAACATGAATATTTTACATACGTAAGGAAAAACTGGTAGGAGCCGACCTCTGGGAAGAGGTGTTTAAATTCTGTAGAGATGTTGGAACACGTGAGAAAATACTGACCTTACGACTTATCTTAGAACATAGGTTAAGGAATGTCAAATCTACTTTATAGCATTCACAGACTTAGATGAAGTATTTGACAACACTTTGATATTCTGAAGATACCAGGGATAAAAATACAGGGACCGGTAGGAGATTCACAGCTTGTACAGAAACCAGACGGCAGCTACACGTGTCAATTGGCACGAAAAGGAGACAGTGGTTAAAAAGAGAGTGTTACAGGGTTGTTGCGTATCCTAAACGTTCTTCAATATGCACATTGAGCAAGCAGTAGCGGAATCCAAAGAAAAATTTGGAGTAGGAATTAAAGTTCAGGGAGGAGAAATAAAAAGTTTGAGGTTTGCCGGTAAGACTGTAATTCTGTCGGCGACAGGAAAGAACTTGAAAGAGCAGTTGAAGGGAATGGACAGTGTTTTGAAACGGGGATATAAGAAGAACACAAACGAAACCAGACAAGGAGAGTGGAATGTAATCGAATTAAATCAGCTAATGCAAAGGGAATCAGATTAGAAAACGAGATACTTAAAGTAGTAGAAGAGTTTTACTATTTGGGCACTAAGATAACGACCAAAGTAGAAAGAAGATAAAATGTTGACTGGCTATTGCAACAAAAGCATCCCTGAAAAAGAGAAATTTGTTAACATAGATTTAAGTGTTAGAAAGTTTTTTCTGAAAGTATTTGTCATGAGTGTAGCCATGTACGGAAGTGAATCTTGGATGATTAACAGTTTAGATAAAAAGAGAGTAGAAGCTTTCTAAATGTGATGCTACAGAAGAATGCTGAAGATTAGATGTGTTTTCACGTAAATATAAGGAAGTAGTGAGCAGAATTGGGCATACAAGATATCTGTGACATAACTGGACCGAAAGAAGGGATCCGCTGGTAGGACACATTCTGAGATATCAAGGGATCATCAGTTCAGAACTGAGGGAAATGAGGGGGTTAAAAATCGTAGAAAGAGACCAAGAGATAATTGTAGTAAGCCGATTCAGAAAGAAAACCTGCAACGACAAGGATGGACATACACAAACTTGCTTTAGTAAGGTGTAGGTAGCAGTAGTTATTCGGAGATGAAAACGCTTGCACATTATATTAGGACGGAAAGCTGCATTAGCCAGTATTCGGACTGAAGATCACAACAACAACAACACTGGTTAATCTAACGTTAAGTTTATATCATACACAAATCTGTTCCTGGAAGCAACTGCGTAGCCTTTCTTCGTAATTACTGTATCAAAGATTCCATTTTCTACGTGGTTAACGAATATGTTTGGCAATGTTCCTGACCAGTACACTTATCCGATATAAATATAAAGAGAGATCACAATAATCACAAACCTGACGTCAACAGAATACTAACAGAAACAGAATGATGTATTTCACATCAAACCATACACGCAACTACTAACTACCAGCTTTCCAACACATAAGTACAAACAAATTAGCTCCTGATGTTACCGCAATCTTCAGTCCAAAGACTGGTTTGATGTAGCTCTCCACGCTGTTCTACCCTCTGCAAGCCTCTGCACCTCCGAATAGCTATGGCTACTATATCCTCTTCAATCTGCTAGCTGGATTCTTCTCTTCGTCTCCGTTTACGAATTGTACACCCCACCCTTGCCTTCAACACTAAGTTAGTGATCCTTTGATGACACAAAGTGTCCTACTAACTTATCCCTTCTTGCAGTCAGGTGCGACAAAAATTTATTTTCCTCCCATTGCTCAGAATTGATTTTCGACCTGAGATCGTGACATTCGCACAGTTCCTTCTCTTTTCTCCAAAGGCCTCTTTAATTTTGCTGATGACGGTATCTATTTTCACGTAGTGATATATGCTTTTAAATCTTTCTATTTGTCATCTTGCCATGCTTAGTTAGTTTTCACTTCCTTTCAGCCTCATTTTATAGATATTTATATTTCCTTTAGCTTCCTACATTTGCTGCATTTTTTTTAAATTTTCTTCTTCCATTAGTTAAATCTGTACGTCTAGGGGTGTCCAAGTATTTCGACTAGGCACTGTCTCTTTACCTAGTTGATCCTCTGCTACCTTCCCTGTTACGTCTCGCAAAGCTACTATTCTTCTACTGTGTTACTTCCCCCTGTTTTAGTTAATCGTTACCTGAGGCTCCCGCTGAAGCTCTCAACAAATTTCTTACGTTTTTGCAATCTCTTCAGTACTAGCCTACCGTTTATAAACAAATTTTGTGTCAGAGTCCACGTCTGCCGCTTTCTTATAGTTTATAACTTCGTTCCTAAAGCCTTGTCTTACCATTATAAACTCAATCTAAAATCTTCTGCTGTCTCCAGGTCTGTCCCTCTTATACAGCTTTCTTTCATGATTCTTAAAGCAAATGTTTCCCGTGACTAAATTATGCCTCGTGAAAAATTATACCAGGTTGCTTCATCTTTCATTCCTTTCCTCCACTCCGTTTTCTACTACTACTATTTTTACTTCTCTTCTTTTTCCTGCTGTAGAATTCTAGTCCATCAGCACACTTAAATTTTCGTCTCCCTTCACTGTCTGAATACTTTATTTAATCTCATCATCAATTTCTTCAAACTCTTCTTCATGTTCAGTGCTAGTTGTCATACAAACATATGTCACTGTGGTGGACGCGGGCTTCGTGTCTATCTTGGCTACGATAATAGGTTCAATGTGCTATTTATAGCAGCTAACCCACATTCCTGTTTTCTTACTCATTATTAAACGTACTCCTTCATACCCCTATCTCATTTTGTATTCATAACCCTGTACTCACCTAACCTGTTCTTCCTGACACCGAACATCACTAATTTCCACTACATCTTAACTCGACCTATCCACTTCCCTTTTCAAATTTCCTAACCCACCTGCCCGTTTGAGGGACCTACGATTCCATGCTCTAATCCGTAGAATGCCAGTTATATTCCTCCTGATGTCGACATACTCCTGAGTAGTCCCTGTCCTGATATCCAAATAGGGGACTACTTTACCACCGGAGTATTTTATCGAAGAGAACTCCGTCATCATTTAACCATGCAATGAAGCTGCACTCTTTCAGGTAATATTATGGCTGTAGTTTCCCACTGGCTTTCAGCTACTCGCAATATCACCACAGTAGGGACATTTTGGTCGATGTTACAAGGCCTGTCACGAGTTTGTTATCTCTCTAACTACTGAAAAGGCTGCTACCCTCCTCAGGAACCACATGTTTGCCAGGGCTCTCAACGAATAGTCATCTGTTGTGGTTGCAACTATGGTACGACTATCAGTATGGCTGAGGCAGCCAAACCACACCAGCAAACGCAAGGTCAATGGTTCACGGGGTAATGGGAGGGAGGTGAAGTGCATGATGCACTATGTACAGTTGTTGTAGGCAGTTTATGTACAATTGTTTATCTTTGTTACATATGGCCAGAGAATGATCAGTGTGTTTCTGGGATAAATAGCCAACATAAAAATTAATAAAGTTATGTATTGTGTTCTTAACATGCAAGTTCATTCTTCCACCAAGCCGGCCGCGGTGATGAGTGGTTCTAGGCGCTTCAGTCCGGAACCACGTGACTGCTCCGGTCGCAGGTTCGAATCCTGCCTCGGGCACGGATGTGTGTGATGTCCTTAGGTTAGTTAGGTTTAAGTTCTTCTAAGTTCTAGGTGACTAATGACCTCAGATGTTAAGTCTCATAGTGCTCTGAGTCATTTGAACCATCTTCCACCAGCTGTATGTCGTGGTTCGCTTGGTTGCCTACGGGGCCCTCCCTGGAACAGTTAGCTACGTTGTTCATTACGCACTATTAAACCAACCAAGGGCAGCACTAACTGCTGGACGACTAGTCTGGCGCAGCGCTAAAAATTATACGCATACACCTCCCTCATTAATCAGTGTATCTGAAAAACCGTATCGATATCCCCATAATGGTTCCTGAGATTAGCCTTCACATGCAGACAGAAAACCGCGACAGGGGACTGTTACTTATAATAAGTATAGTTGATATATACACACATTCCCCGTAAATCAGCGTGTTAATGAAAACCGTATTAAAATCCCTTCAGTAATTCGTGATATTAGCCTCAGTACACAGACAGATAGACGTGGTTGAGGGCTTTAGATGATATATATACTACAGATTTTTATCGAATTGTCCTCTTTCCTAGAACAATCCCAATGCAACAGACTTCCCAACACTAAATTCAAATATTTCGGTTTTACTACGATCTGTTATCTGTATTTTGTAAGCGTCATTTTACTTAGACCACTGTCAGTGCAAGACTTCCCAAAAGAAACCCTTTTTTTATTTATTTTACTGTTCTGTATTCCACTCTCGTAGTGATGCAGTGACCAAAGTGAACTTCATTTTCGCAGCTGTGACATGTTGCTTATGAGCAAGTCTCCTATTGGTAATATAAGCAGCTGTTCTAAATAGCTGTGAACACATTCCAGAATCCCTTCAACACTGATGAGTACAACACGTCACGTGGATTACAATTTGGTCCATGTACACTTTCGTAAATTGTTAATGCACTCTGCTACGATCAGTTAATATTTTATTAGTACTATCATCCTCTACGACTACAATTGTAGCATTCTTTTCTTTATCAGAAAGATGAATCATGGGTGACTACTACATACATGATATTGAGAGCGATGCAGGAAGTACATATATGGTCCATCACATTCAGTAAATTCACATCAGAAGGTAAGATACTAGGTGTCAAGTGTACTGCTTGGTGGCGTTCTGAGCCTTCATAGAATGGTAAATCATTTGTCGAGTGGCTACGGAATGGAAACAGTCAGTTTTGAACACTTCCTACACAAGTAACGTGAATGACGTACAACAACCTTTCTCATTATCTATGATTAGGTAGCGATGTAGTAAAAATCTCTGTTGATAGCTTTTAGCGTCGATAAATGAAATTTACGATAACGAGAGCAGTAATGTATGCAAATCTAGTACTCATAAGCCATTGGTCACATTGAGATGCGGAAAAAAGTTGACTGGATTGTTCATGCAAGAGATTTAATTATATCAGTTTTATCAACTGGGAACAAACGAGAATAACTTAGGATGTAATGCTATGATATTAATTTGCGCCAAAAGGGATGCTTTAACTGCGTATATTGTTTTCTCATACATCTGAGAGAAAAGAGAAATAAAGGGAATGAGAAAGACTGATGGAAATAGGACAGTATGGGTTCAATAAATTTTTATCTCACGTGGAGGTTTCACTGATGCGACCCTCCTTGTTTTCAATTTCTATGTGACAGTAATTGAAAAATATAAACGCCTTTCAGAAGCATGAGGTATCATAGACGACCAAGCAGGTTCCCGTCAATTAATAGGTAGAATTTATGCTCCAATGCTATACTTTCTTTCTAAAATCGTGGCAAACTTTACACAATGCTCGTCTAATAAACATAATTAGCTAAACGTATATGTTCATCATTTCTGCGGTGTGACCGTTAACGATTATGTTTAGTGGTGCACAGCGTGTAACGGTATCTGCTTGTGGTAGCAAAATATAATCTTCTGTGGAACATATTCCTTTCATATTTCATCATACCTGTTCACAATAAACCTGGTTTTTTACGGTTGCGCTTGTTACTAATTATGAACGCATTCATTACTGTAAATCTGTTCTCTTCGCCATTCTAACCGTTAGAATTGTTCTAAATTCATTCTTGACATTATTTGTAGGGATTTATTGTTCCAGATCTTCAGTGAAATCACCTTTGTGACACCAGTGAAGAAGATGTTAGTCGTAGATGTATTCGACATTTTCTATATGCATTGGTGGTACAGAGTGCTATTTCCAACATTTACAGTAACCAGCAACATAAAATTGTCTATTAAATATTTTTCATTTTTATTTTGTGTCCGTTGCATGAACATTTCCTTTTGTCTCATATAACGCTACACCTGTATTTAATTAACCTTTTTTTGGTAATGACTGTTGTGTAGTACTTGTACCACGTTATATCTCTGATCCGAACTGCACTAACTAATGATTTCAACACCACACAAACATCACTAATGTAAGCAAACGAACAAACTAGTCAAACGGGTTCTCATGCAGGAAGTGAACGGATATGACACTGGAGGCCTACGTTATTCGTAACCACTTTCTCTCTTGACATTCCATACACAGAGTTTTTTTGTGAAAGTTTATTCCAGAAAATATTATACCTCTAGCTAAGCAAGTGTTATGTGATGGGATGTACTTCCCTGCTGCACTTACGTATTAAAATGCCGGTCGGTTCCAGCTTTCGGTTGTAATGATTACTGGAATAGCATTACCAGGCAGTTGCTAAACAGATATGAGCACGCTGATTACTAATTATTTCATAGAAAAATCAAAGTACTTGTTACTGGTTAGTAACTATCGAACACGAACATGTGACTACAGTCCATCTATTCATCTAGGGAGGAACTGATATCTCTTTTGCCGCGAAGTAGTATTCGTTACCCTGGAAACATATGATTGAGCTCTGATAAATAGGTTACAGGAATTTGTTGAATAATGCATATCACTACGTGATCGACAACGACTAGTATAACGAAAAAGGATAATTCCCCCTTTCCTGTAGAGACGAGATAATGCTTGACATAGAATTGTTCCCATGATGCGTATGTAAAATGTTTACAATGTAAAAACTGTCGATCGTTACTTATCTCTTTACTGTAAACTCCAGTTACTTTATTTTTGAAACCAGTTATGCTTTTACATCTTATATTATTTTCTTAACTTTCAAACATTATTATTACCTACAATTCCACGTTACGTTGCGTAAGTATTCCGATCTTATGATATGTGAAACTTTAACTCAAACAACTACAATATTCTCCAGCCGACACCCAAAGAGGTGGTTCAGCGGTAAAGTACTTGACAAGTATCCTGGCAGACTACAGCTCAAATCCACATTCGGCCATCAGCTTTCCCGTAATTCCTCTGTATCGCTTAAGACTACTACACTCCTGGAAATGGAAAAAAGAACACATTGACACCGGTGTGTCAGACCCACCATACTTGCTCCGGACACTGCGAGAGGGCTGTACAAGCAATGATCACACGCACGGCACAGCGGACACACCAGGAACCGCGGTGTTGCCCGTCGAATGGCGCTAGCTGCGCAGCATTTGTGCACCGCCGCCGTCAGTGTCAGCCAGTTTGCCGTGCCATACGGAGCTCCATCGCAGTCTTTAACACTGGTAGCATGCCGCGACAGCGTGGACGTGAACCGTATGTGCAGTTGACGGACTTTGAGCGAGGGCGTATAGTGGGCATGCGGGAGGCCGGGTGGACGTAGCGCCGAATTGCTCAACACGTGGGGCGTGAGGTCTCCACAATACATCGATGTTGTCGCCAGTGGTCGGCGGAAGGTGCACGTGCCCGTCGACCTGGGACCGGACCGCAGCGACGCACGGATGCACGCCAAGACCGTAGGATCCTACGCAGTGCCGTAGGGGACCGCACCGCCACTTCCCAGCAAATTAGGGGCACTGTTGCTCCTGGGGTATCGGCGAGGACCATTCGCAACCGTCTCCATGAAGCTGGGCTACGGTCCTGCACACCGTTAGGCCGTCTTCCGCTCACGCCCCAACATCGTGCAGCCCGCCTCCAGTGGTGTCGCGACAGGCGTGAATGGAGGGACGAATGGAGACGTGTCGTCTTCAGCGATGAGAGTCGCTTCTGCCTTGGGGCCAATGATGGTCGTATGCGTGTTTGGCGTCGTGCAGGTGAGCGCCACAATCAGGACTGCATACGACCGAGGCACACAGGGCCAACACCCGGCATCATGGTGTGGGGAGCGATCTCCTACACTGGCCGTACACCACTGGTGATCGTCGAGGGGACACTGAATAGTGCACGGTACATCCAAACCGTCATCGAACCCATCGTTCTACCATTCCTAGACCGGCAAGGGAACTTGCTGTTCCAACAGGACAATGCACGTCCGCATGTATCCCGTGCCACCCAACGTGCTCTAGAAGGTGTAAGTCAACTACCCTGGCCAGTAAGATCTCCGGATCTGTCCCCCATTGAGCATGTTTGGGACTGGATGAAGCGTCGTCTCACGCGGTCTGCACGTCCAGCACGAACGCTGGTCCAACTGAGGCGCCAGGTGGAAATGGCATGGCAAGCCGTTCCACAGGACTACATCCAGCATCTCTACGATCGTCTCCATGGGAGAATAGCAGCCTGCATTGCTGCGAAAGGTGGATATACATTGTACTAGTGCCGACATTGTGCTTGGTCTGTTCCCTGTGTCTATGTGCCTGTGGTTCTGTCAGTGTGATCATGTGATGTATCTGACCCCAGGAATGTGTCAATAAAGTTTCCCTTTCCTGGGACAATGAATTCACGGTGTTCTTATTTCAACTTCCAGGAGTGTAGAATGGCAGAGTTCCTTCCTCACACGTTCCCCAAGCGAGCCTGCGCTCCATCCCTAATGATCTCGCGTCGACGGACGTTAGAGCCTTTTCTTCCCTCCTTTAATAGACGACACTCATGTTTTCTCTGAACGAGCAAAGCGAAATCCAAGTGAGCCTTAAGTAAAAACGTGTGTTCAATTTTTTTGGCTTACATTGTAAGTAATAAATTGAGCAGTTGAGGACCTTAAGAACCTAAAGCTCAGCGTCACCGATTTTGAGATTGTAGCATGTCTGCATCTTCCTGACATCTGATGATCTTACGGTGAACCAGCTTCATGTATATCTGGAACCCCACAATGTGCATTTGACATTCACGAGAACCTGTCTCTATCTATGGTTGATAAATGAATTTAATGTCTTCATCATGTACACAATAGTAATGAGAGGTGGCACTCCACTCTCTCACTTTAATTATATTGTCAGTCAGAGTAACATTCATATTTGTAGCTCATGATCTCGGTGTTCCCCAGTACTACATTTGCTATGAGTGGTTAATGACTTTTTTACAGCAGAATGTTCTTATAACTGCATGTGTAGCCTATACCCAACGAGCAGTAGTGGAGATGACAGAGAACAGCGAGAGATATGAATTGGGGCCGTAAATTATGAATACAGTGACCTGGCTGTGTGACTGATTCTGTGAAGCAGCACTCAGTGAATCTTACATGCAGTGGGACTTGAGGCTAGTGCCCTCTCCCCCTTCTGCTATGTGTCCGACAGCAGGCGCAGGTTTGCAAACCATTTTACCTGGGCCAGGTGGCAGTCCATCTCACAGGGGACTGGATGGCAGATAGTGGGTGGAGGAAACTATTTAGTTACTTAAGAGAGATGACTGTAAACTGAGCTCTTATGTAAATGGTGGGGTAGTCATAAAACTTCAAGCTTTCTCATGTTAGATGGTGGGACGATATGGAGAGAGTGACTGGTGTACATGTTTATTAGAGGCAACAATGTAACTCCCTATGACACCAGGAAGTCGCCAGGCTCTTTTAGCGAGTGGCAGAGCGGCTAAAACGCATATTTCATGGGCATGACTGCCTGGGAAGCTTAACAGTCTTCTTTAAAAAATGGGAAATGGTTGGTCAAGAAGTGGTTCAGGGACTCTGGTCCCTTCTAGGTAGAACTTTTTCGCCAAAACATGACTATGCTAACGGTGATAAGGACGCACCCTTAGTGTAACTTTCATCTTTTTTCAAACAAGTATGATTTGGAGCCGATGTTGGCTCCTCTCAGGAGATGCAAAGCTGAGTCTTGCACCCCCAGACTAGGAACCCCAGTGCTGTGTCTTTATTGGCTACCAGGCCAACAGAACTGTCGAGAGGGGAGATTCAATGAGCGGAGAATAGTTCCATATATATGAGTAATGTGGTGTGGTTTCGTTTTTACTAATTCGGGTCCCGTACCGAGGCCTGGTAGGATTCTTTACCTTCTTCGTCTTCTGGTAATCCCCTGGTGGTGAACTTCAGGTCTTTCCCTGGTGGGTGAGACATGTGGTCTGTGTCTTGTGGTAATCTAAGAGCCAGTGGCAGTTTCACACTGTACCAACAATGGAACTGCGTATCTTCTCGGACATATTGTCTGTCATAAGCGTGAACTTATTCGTCTTGAGACGGCCGTCTGACATTTGACAATTCCAGCAAGTACCGTCAAGCCTGCGAATCAAATTAGTTTGGCCAGACCAGAGAACAGGTGCAACTTGTATTGAAATCTGCCGCGATTTCAGGGCCCGTGAGTCAAGGAATTTCACGGGCTGTAGCTGTTACTCTGACTGACAATGTACCTAAAGTGAGTGAGAGGTGTGCTACCTCACAACCCCTCCCCCCAACCCCTGGTTACCCAAAAATTATTGCATGGGGTGCGTCACACCTGAAAAAAGAGGTTAGTGTGACTTGGAGCAGATGAAATTATGATACTTTAACTGGGTTTTCAAGAATGGCATGCTGGACCATGACAGCTTTGCGAACCTAAACCAAAAGAATACCATACCCCGTATTGGGCTCATTCAACACACCCACACGAAGTGCTGCATGCCTGCAAACGTTTTGTGATTTGATGGGTGTCAGAATTGCCTTTTTGAACCTTCAGGTCTTTGACGCACACCCCTGACTCTAAATTCAATGACTAAACAGTTAAAAGGTCATGCAGACATGTAACTAACCCACTCACACCGAAGTTGAAGTCAGAGGTGACTGGTTTCCATAGCAGGAATACAGCATCACTGAGCATCCTCTGCCTCAGAGATTTAGTTACTCTTGCCCAAGCATTCACAGTGACTTAACCTTCCATAGAGACAAATAACATTATAAATTGTGTCCAAGCACTAAGCAAATCGGGATAAGTCAAGTGTTATGAAACGTCCCTTTAGAACAATTTTAGAATTACTGTGCTTAAAACCTCTTACATTATTTGCTTTTCAAACAGCTGAGCACAACTGAACGTACTCAAACATTCACTAAAGTGACACACAATATTTTTAGCGCAACGCAATCTGACTTTCAAAAATCCCTACAAAATAATGGCCCTGACTAACATTAACCTATACTTTTCACAAATCACTTACCTCACAAAAATCTTCGTTACTCAAGCTACAGCAATACAGCGAGCGCCACTACTGCCAGCTAAAAAACAGACTCAAAGTGCGGAAGGCACTAAATACTAGTAGGCATAGTTAGCAAATGAAAGATTTTAATAGAGAACAAACAATGTGTTTACCTTAATAGTCATCAAAAGTCATAATATATACAGCAGTTCATGACATTCAGTCTTACAAAACTCCGCCATTTCTCTCCCTACATCCGCCACAGCTGGCGGCTCACCTCCAACTGCTCAACGCTACGCGCTGTTCACATCCAGCTGCGCAACACTACAATGGCAGACAACAATTCAAACTAGCCACAAACTGCACACAGCACAGCCAGTGATTTTCATACAGAGCGCTACGTGGCGTTACCAATAAGAAAACCTAAACAGCCTACTCACACAGCCCCCATGCTCCCCACAAAAAATTTTACAAATTGTTTTGGGCACTGGCCAATACAGATTTGAAAAAATTTTTCACAATTACAGTAAGAAAAATATCAAATGCATACACTTATTAATACAATGTAGGTCAAAAGCTAAAATTTTCTCACAGTCCATAAAGACAGTCCTGATCATTCATCACAGTGAAACTGCCGTTTCTTTTCTCAAAGTTTGAGCAGTAAAAGACAATGCACACGGAAGTAGTGATTTCCATGCAGTCTTGAAGAAGTAGTATTGTCCTTCCAACGGAAAGACAGTGCTGACTCTTCACATGCTGATTGGTAATGGGCCACAACAGAGCAAACCCACAGCAGAGTCATTCGACGTTTTGAAGAATATTGGTAGGTAGGTCATCACAGAGCATACCCACTGTAGTCCTGGTAGAGATTACGGTATTGGTGGACCACCAGAGGTGCAGACCCACTGCAGTCCTTGTAGATATAATGGTACTGGTGGGTCAGCAAAGGTGTAGACCCACTGTGGTCCTTGTAGAAATAATGGTGGGTCATCAAAGATGCAGACCCTCTGTAGTCCTTGTAGAGATGGCCAGCAGCCATCTGTTGTGACTGTGCAGGAGCACAATCACCATTGCAGAGTCTTGCGGATAATATAGCAAGTCCATAACCACTACTTGTGCACTCACAAACTTTTTGGAATTGTCCTTAGAACCAGCAATGCTGTTATCCAGTCCCTTGCTGAATTAGTAACACACGTGCAAACACTAACAGTACCTACTTCTCACATATTGTCCATATACTATGACCAACAGAAACGTGAGCAGTGAAATGGAACTTACAAGTTAATAATATGATGAACTGGTGTCAATTACAGTTTTATAACATAAGAATACAATTACAAAGGTACAAATACATCATTAATAACATAACAATACAGATAACATTTGTAGTAATACAGGCTTTACAAAAGAATAGAAATAGACATATACATGAGTGTTACAGGAATTATGACATAAGTAAATACATAAAAGATCAGAATAATTATTGAAACATCAACTTCACACATGTGCATTAAAACAGAACAGAATTAATAATGTCTAACATCTTTACAAAGTAAAAAACATATTATTAATGCAAATTATATTTGAGGATAACAATATTCCTCATCATAGTTCATGTAGCTGAGTATTAGAAAAATTCTACAACATAAGTCTTATCAAATAAACATATAAAGACAGGAAGAACATAAATACACAGGGGTACACAAACACATAGTGAGATAACACAAAAGGAAAGGACAGGGTTTGTTTTCAGTGCAACATTTGGTACTGCAGTCCAACCCAAAACTTCATTCCATAGATCTTTCGTCTTATTTCAACCTCTGCTTCCACCAAAAAAAATCCTATCCAAGCAGCCTTTCTGTATTTATTTCACATATTTCTTACCTCATTATTTATTTCCAAGAAAATCCTACCTAAACCTGTTGTCCCTAAACCCTACTTTTTTTGTTCATATCGTCTTTCAAAATACTTTTTCGGCCACACCATTTTCTTATAGCTTCTCAATGCATTTCTGCCAATTCATCACAACTCGTTCACTTATATAGCCTACCCCATCTTAAGCTAACTTAAATCTACTGAGCTCAGATGCTAAACTAAGGGATGAGGCAATGCGGCAGCATAAAACAATTAATACAAACAGCAATGAAAAAAATGGAAATTGTCAAAGCAAGCTGCAATAAATCTAAATTACCATGCAATGCAACATTACAACTAATATGAGCCAATATGCAGCAACAAGAAAAATAAATCAGTAGTAAAACTAGCTTAACAGAGTAATACAAAGTGAAATTTAGTAGCACTGTGCCTGGCACACAGCAGCAGCAAATGTAGTAACTTATATCTAAACATGACAAAGCTCAAGCAAAAAAAATATTACACTAAAGATGGCCATGTCTAATACCTATGTCACATCTTAATACTAGAGTGATGCAATTAATTCTACAAAAGAAATTACCAAGTACTTGAAAAGAAAATTCTGTATGCAATTCCTGAGAAGGGAAATGTCTTTTTGTGCTCCTTCGTTTTTTGAAGTACTTCATAATGTTAGTCTTCACTGGGCCTGTAGGCATTAAATATTTATATTAGTACATCTATAACATTTTATTTTAACCGTTGCTGCAGTGCAGCTTGAAACTAGATAGTAAACAAATGAGCAAATATATATAGCCTATATAGAGCAATGCATGAAACGTCATTCACTGGGCAAATGTCGTCTCCAAAGTGACAGTCTCATATAAAAATATTTCACAGGTCAAGAATTTGCGTTACAAATCTGTAGAAACAAAATCCTATTGATATAACAGTGTCCAATAAATTTTCGTCGGCATTGTAATACATTCACGCATTTACATACATTTCATTACTCTTAAAGTACGATTCTTGGTTTCCAACAATCTTTTTCACAAAGTCGTATAAGCAAATACTATATTAGCTAGGGCTCCTTGTGCTTGCCAAACACATGGCACACAAAGTAAGCGTTTACTCCCCTGAGGATTAATGTAATTATACCCTCAGGTGTTACAGATTACAGCAATGGAATGAAATGTATCACGGAAAACCTTTGTATCATTGTACTTCAAATATCTTTCAAAATAAATGTTTTAAGTACAAAATTAATCACTCAAATACGTGTACTGTAGCGCTAAACTGTGCGTCATATTGTAAGATAATCTCTGTGGAAGTCTCATAGTTATCGTCCTCCGAAAGCTAAGTTCTACAGAAGTCAATGTACTTACCTCATGTTTTACTTTACAGAAGAATTCAGAAAAACTGTGCAGATATAAAACGGATACACCGCAAAAGCAACATTGTAAATTGTCACTCATTAGTAACGTCGTGATATAATCGTGTAGCTGTCACATAAACTAACCACTGTGTCATCTGGTATCTCTCAGAAAGTACTTTAAATCCAGAATGTATTTTCAAGTAAACCAAAATGTTGCATTAAAATCTCGTTACCAGTACAGGTACATGTTCTAAGTATGTCAGCCTTATGGTCGTTACGTAATCGTGCAACTAACAAGCAAGAAAGTACACACACAATAACACTGTGTCGTCTATTCACTATAACAATGCACTCGTAAATACTGTCTAAATATGTTCCCTAGGTTCTGGACTGGATAGTGAACTTCAAAACATTATTGCATGTTAACAGTTTCTAAGTCTGACAAAGCATACTAGAAATGTGAAGTGAAAAGTTTTATGGCAAAGACAAAGTTGAAAAGCAGATTATCTTTCAATAAACGGTTTTACATGTGAAATGTGGTGTAAACCTTTACTCTTCCTAGTACGCAGAGTTTCAACTTCAACGCAATTATCATGTGGTATACGTCGGATTCAGTAAGGTCCATTGTAAACTATAAAGAATTTGTGACTCAAGTGTTTCTTCTTATGTGACAATGAATGAGCTTTAATGAGAACTTTTTGACCAATATATAATTTCTTTGCATTTGCTTTCACGTGTAGTTTTCTCCTTTTGTCTGCTGCAGATTTTATATTTTTAATAGCTAAATGAATTATGTCTTTGTGTCGAAGTTTACGTGTATTCAGAAAAGGTACAAGCTCTCTGATTCTGTTCGGTGGTTCTTCATTCTTTAGTACAAGAGTAGGTGGTAAAGCAGTGGAATCGTGAGGCATTTCATTCACCACGTTTTGAAATAAGTGTAAATATCTGTCCCAATGCTGATGCTTTCTGTGACAATAAAGTCTGCAAAGCTTATTGATTTCTTTCATAATCCGTTCAGAGGGGTTACAATGTGGTGAGTACAACGAAATAAAAACAGGTTTGATTTTATGGTTCCAAAGCATGCGTGACCAAACAGCAGATCTGAATTGCGGTCCGTTATCTGAAATGACTTTACTAACGTGTCCAAGTTCACGTAAGAAATTTTTAACAAAGGCGTTGGATACAGACCGTCCAGTGTCTTTACGTAACGGTGTGAAAGAAACAAATTTTGAAGTAAGTTCAACAGCGACTAGAACGTACGAAAATCCATTAGATGTTCTGACAAGCGGTCCCAAGAGATCAACAGCAGCAAATTCTTTTAATTTAGAAGGAATGATAGGAAACAACGGAGCACGATGGGAGATAGTAGATGGTTTCGCCTTTTGACAAAGTTTACAAGTAGATATATTGTTACAATAGATATATTGTTAAAATAACAAGTCGTTCGAAGAATATGATAACATTTTCGTGGGCCAAAATGTGCATAGCTGAAATGAATGTACCAAAATAGCTTATTAACAAATTCGTCTGGAATGCAAAGTACCCATAGCTTGTCATCAACAGTGCAGCGTTTGAACAGTATGTTGTTTCTAACCAGATAATAATATCGGATCTGTGTGTGTGTCTTTTCATGCCATTTGCTCTTGATGTCTTTCCAAATCGGATCTTTATCTTATTCATGAGCAATGCCTTTTAAAGATGTGGTGATGAAGTTTTCAAAGGCGACCTTCTGAATGTAAAGAATACTGAAATTTTTCTCGAGGTTGCCTTCTGTGTTACTTTTCTCAAGCCCAGCCGATGCGCGTGACAGTGCGTCCGCAACAATGTTCTCCTTGCCGGGAATGTAGACTATTGTGAAGTGGAATTCTTGCAGAAACAATGCCCAACGTTTTAACCTGTCATGATTTAATTTTGAAGACATAAGAAATTGTAATTTACGATGATCACTGTATACTTTTACATGCTTACCAGAAAGAAAGAAACGGAACTTGTTAAATGCCCAAACGATAGCTAAGGCTTCTAATTCAGTAACGGAATAATTTTTTTCAGATTTTTTTAGCACTCGGCTAGCAAAAGCAATGGTTTTCTGAACAGTAGTGTCATTTTCTATGGCTTCTTGAAATAAGTGGGCACCAAGACCGACTTTAGAAGAATGCGTGCTAAGGCAAAAATCTTGTGAGAGATCTGGATGAGCTAGTATTGGCGCGTTAAGTAGCGATTCTTTCAAAGAATTGAATTCCAAATGTGCTCGTTCGTCCCAGTTCCAAATAGTATTTTTTCCAGTGAGAGAAGCAAGTTTTGGTGTAACTAGAATTTGCATATTCAGAAAACGACGGTAAAAATTTACGAGACCTAGAAAACTGCGGAATTGTCTTTTTGTGGATGGAACTGGAATGGCTCTGATAGCTTCTAACTTTTCAGCATCCGGCTGAATGCCTTCAGAAGAAATAATATGTCCCAAATACCTCACCTTTGACCTACCGAATTCGGACTTTTCCAAGTTAACTGTAATTCCAGATTCTGCAAAAATACGTAACAAACTGTTGAGGATGCGATTATGTTGTTCCCATGAAGCTTCTGCTATTAGAATATCGTCCACATATAAGGTGATGTGACGTTTTAAGAACTCAGGTAATATGGAATATAGCCCGCGAATGAATGCTGCCGAAGAAATGTTCAAACCAAAAGGAAGTTTCCGAAATTGATAACAAACGCCCAAACAAAGCAAAGCTGTGTATTTTCTACATTCTGGATGAAGTTCGATCTGATAAAAGCTGGATCTGAGATCAATAGAAGACAACACTTTTACACCATTAAAATTTTGAACAAATTCTTCCATCGTCTGCGGCCTATCTGTTTCACGAATGATGATAGTATTGATTTGTCTCGAATCTAAGACAAGCCTGATCGATCCATTTTTCTTCTCAACAACATGTAATGGATTGTTGTATGAGCTTACTGCAGGCTCAATAATGCCCTCATTAAGCATAGATTGTACCTCTGTTCTAACACGGTCCCTATAATGCACCGGAATTACGTATGGTCTAAGACAAAATTTAGTAAGCTCACGAACACGAAATTGGTATTGAAATCCCTTGACTGTTCCTGTTTTGTGAGTAAAAACTGTGGAATGTGCTTGTAATATCTCAAAAAGGTCTTGCCTATCAGTGTCATTACAATTCTCAATTGTTTGAATTTTATTCTGAATTAACTTATTAGTATCAAATATGTCGTCGATATCATTCCTGTCAATACTTGCAGAGTGATTGTTAGTGTCTAGTTCCATAGAAAATTCCGAACTGTTGTCTAACAGAAGGTAAAGCCGATTAATTTCCACGTCATGGTTTGAGAGCCAATCTTCAAATTTCAAAGCTATTGACTTACCTTCTTTCTCTAGTCAAAAAGTCTACTCCCAATATAATTTCCGCCGACAATAATGGAACAATAAGAAAGTTCATAGAAAAGCTGTGGCTTTGACAAAAGAATTCTAAGTTGGTTTGTTGGCGTACATCTACACTTTCTCCAAAGATTGCCCCTTGTAATTTAATCTTACGTAACGGAAGTGTGAGACAATCGTTCGATTTGTTGCATTTGCTAAAGGCTGTTTCACTAATTACTGAAATGGGACTGCCAGAGTCAAGTACTGCCGTAAATTTTGCGTCATTTACAGTAATTGTAATCACAGGATATGCAATGGTGTTATGTTTTACGTCGTGTTCCTGGAGTAAGATGTCCCTAATGTCTTCCATTTTTACGTAATTACTAGCTACGACAGCTGCGTCGTCAGTTTCATAAGTACGTTTTGTGACTGCCAGCGGTATGAGTCATTGCATATTGTGTCTTTGTTGGCGCGCGTCGTTATTAACTTCTACAAATTCACGTTGTCGAGAGGGCTCTGCTCTGTTTGAATCCCGCCAGTTCTGATGCAATTCAGGTCTGTCGTTACGATCATATCGTCTGTCGTCATGTCGATAGATTCCATAGTTTCTTTCTTGCCGGTCACGTGGTGGAGAATATCTCCCTGAATCGTAACTGCGCGCTGTACCATTGCATCTAAAGTTATTCTGTCTCCCTTAATAATAATTCTTTTGGTTCCCATATTGTCTGTTTTACTGATTGTCTCTGTGATAGTCATTACCGCAGAGAGGTTATCTTTCCCTGTAATTATTACTACTCTGCCAACGGCTGTCATACGGGTGGTGGCTATTTTGGTCACGATTTATGTTGTGAGAATAGCCTTGTCACGTCCAGTTATTATTTCTTTCATCGCGGAATTGCGACGGATGTGACCTGTAATTGTTGTGTTCCTGTTTTCGCGTTCCGCGATTGTCAGTGTCAATTTCGAATTCTTGTAAGAGTCCCTGAAAAGCTTCAATGTCATCTTTGCAACGTCCTGCCAAAATAATATGTCGTAAATGTTCAGGCAATTTGATTAAGCAAATGCGGATGAGTTCTGAGGGGCTGTATGGGTTTGACAGGTACTGATTCTTGTGCAACATGTCTTCAAAATATTTCACAAGACTGGAAAATTCAGATTGTTCGAAATGTTTCATCATTATGATGCCATGTTTTACTCGGTCTTGTGTGGCTTGAGACCAATATGCTGAAAGGAAGGCATGGTAAAATTCTCCTTCACTGTGGCAATCGTGAATGACCGATCGCATTCTTACAGCTGGTTCATTCTCTAAGTAGCCACACATAAATTCTAATCTGTGTTCTAATGACCAGTTGGGAGGAAAACAATGAGAGAATTGATGAAGCCATGCTTGTGGATGAATGTCGTTGTCAGAATTCTTAAATGTTTTGAATTTACGTGTAGTAATGAACAGCTTATAGTCAAAATCATCATGTCGGCGAGTCGCATGTCGGTCATTGTTACGTCGTTTCGGCGGTTCCATCTCAAAATTCGGTGTACCTGGCCAATTTCTATCATAATTTCCGAAGTGTCCTGTGTTATTATTTTGTGGTTGCTCCTTATTTCTATGCCCCTCTTCCCGTACTGGATCGCGAGTTTCCTCTGAAATATGTAAGTCTTGTATTACTTGTGCCAACTGATCTTGCACTTCCCGGATTTCTCTTTTGCACAGTGTATTGATTTGATTTTGATTTTGTTTGAGTTTTCTAATTTGTGCATACTCTTCAGTTTCAGTAAAGGCTACAGGTGTTGTGTCATTCAGATCATCATCTACCTTTGTAGATAAATTATTTAGCTGATCCGAAAGTTCAACTACTTTCTCTGATAATGAACTAATTTCCTCCATGTGTCTTTCTGAACCAATTTTCAGAGTATCTACAGTGTCCTTTAAGTTTTCTTGAGTTTTTGCAAGTTGCGTAACCGAACTGGTAGATGCAACTGAGTCAGTTTTAGCTTGCAAGGTCTCATGCTTTTCATGAATAATAGTTTGCAGTTCTTCTATGGCTGCTTCGTGATTCTGTAATGCATTTTCATGCCGTGAAAAAATAGGATGGAAATGCTCACAAATTTGTGTTTTTACGTCATTACAGACTTTTTGACATTTCGATTCAATGTTATGTAACTCAGTAGTTAAATCTTCACGTGTTTCTTCAAGTGTGGTGTGAAGAATTTGTTCCATTGCGTCTAACTGTTGCTGTGTTTGTCTCTGGTGTTGTTCCATTGTGTCTAACTTTTGAAGATTTTGTTCCATTGTGTCTAACTTTTGAAGATTTTGTCCCATCTGTTTCTGATTTTGTTCAAGCGTTGTGTCTAACTTTTGTAGCCTTGGTCCCATTTGTTGCATTAACTGTAATAACAGTGCACTGGTGTCTGAAACATGTTCCTCAGTGCTATTAGGCAGTGCATTTGAACCGGCAATATTCGCATTTTGAAAAGCAGAAAATGTGTCTTGATTTATTTGAGAAAACTTTGAGGACGCAAAATCTGAATCTACAGTATTTGCAAGATTGTGTCCTGTCATTTCGGAATCCTGAGGCGAGCTGTTGCCGACCGATTTATCGATAATGGTTCCCTGTTCGCTAATTGTTTCACTGCCTACACCATTATTTGACACCCACTCCATTTCCCTATGCACAGTTGCCAAATTACTACTTTGAGTATTTGTTAATTCATTACATGGTGGCGTTAACACACTGCTTTCGTCTTCACTGTTATTTCACAGTTTACTTTGGAGCCTAGTATTACGCTTTTCACTCGCCACTATTGTCACCATATTTAACACGACAACACAGAAAAACACAATTTGAAAAGCAAAAATAAGAGAACACATTAACATAGCACTGAAAATAATATCTAGTTAATTGCAAGCGCAGGTGCGAAATACTTGGTGCAAATTTACATGCATGCCACACCTGTTTTACTGTACAACAATGACAGACTGCAACTACAAAGGAGATTCTCTCTACAATTACGCACTAGCAATAAACAAAATCTACACTAATTACACAAACTACAAGAAAAAATCAAAAGATTCCAGTGAGGTATCCTCGGCTAAGGGTCGACATATGAAACGTCCCCTTAGAACAATTTTAGAATTACTGTGCTGATAAACCTCTTACATTATTTGCTTTTCAAACGGCTGAGCAAAACTGAACGTACTCAAACATTCACTAAAGTGACACACAATATTTTTAGCGCAACGCACACAAATCCCTACAAAAGAATGGCCCTGACTAACGTTAACCTATACCTTTCACAAATCACTTACCTCACAAAAATCTTCGTTACTCGAACTACTGCAATACAGCGAGCGCCACTACTTCCAGCTAAATAACAGATTCAAAGTACGGAAGGCGCTAACTAATAGTAGGCATAGTTAGCAAATGAAAGATTTTAATAGAGATCAAACAATGTATTTACCTTAATAGTCATCAAAAGTCATAATATATACAGCAGTTAATGACATCCATTTTTACAAATTTCAAAACTCAGCCATTTCTCTCCCCACATCCACCACTGCTGGCGGCTCACCTCCAACTGCTCAACGCTACGCGCTGTTCACATCCAGCTGCGCAACACTACAATGGCAGACAACAATGCAAACTAGCCACAGACTGCACACAGCACAGGCAGTGATTTTCATACAGAGCGCTACGTGGCGTTACCAATAAGAAAACCTAAACAGCCTACTTACAGTGTGTGCCTTTTTAACATGTATCATGTTTTAATCTGTTTCATAGCAAGGCATCTTTCTGTTCTTTTAGTACAATGGTGCAAATGGTGTTACCACAAAACAAACAACGTTTAAATGACATGTAAAATATAGTAAGACTTTACACAAATGACAAAGACAAAGTAAAAACATGTGTCAACCTAAAAAAGTGGTTTCAGTATTAGTGTATTTGTTGTGTGTAATCATTCATCAATCTTAGGTTTTAGATGAGAGTGATATTGTATCCCAGTGCACATCTAAAAGAGATGTTGTCCATCATGACAAACATAGTAGGAAAGAAAAGTATAAAGCTACATTTAACCTAATTAAATAAATACAGTGAGGCACACAAAAATAAGAATGAAAAAAGAAACGTAAATATATTTCAAGTCTACCACTACTCCCTTCTCAAGAGTCTTTAAGGAATCCATTAATAAACAAGTTACTTAACAGCATCAGTGGTGGCAGATGTTCTTGTGGCACGACCTGTCTCATGTCTATCCCATCAACAGTTAGGCATCTGGACTATTGACAAACTGGAGATGGGACAGCAGTTAACAGCAACACGGAATGGCCACATGGTTTAGGGCGCCATTTCACGGATTGCATCGCCCCTCCGGCCGGAGGTTCGACTCCTCCCTCAGACATGGGTGTGTGCATCGTTCTTATCATAAGCTAGTTTAAGTAGTATGTAAGTCTAGGGACCGATGACCTGAGCAGTATGGTCCCTTGGGATTTCACATACATTTCAACATTTGAGCAGTTGACAAAGTGTAACTCAGGTGAAAGACAGTCCTCCAGCAGCAGTTGTCAGTGTTGTGGCGAGTATCCAAAGAAGTCAACCGCCTGCTCTGGTGCTCTCTAGTCCCTCCTTTCTCGTTGGCTGTGGCATTACATTCAGATATTGTCCCTTGAGAATATTGTGTCAAACAATGGTGGCTCGAGGTGCTGATGTCTGGGGAGAGCCTCTGTTACCTGCTGGCTGCGTTCGAGATGACAGACAATAGGCAAAACAAGTAGAGAGATGAACAGGATGGCAGAAATGCTGAGTGCACCCACCTGTCTATGTGAGTGATTCTGGAAGTAGCGCTCAGTGCAACTTAACTGCAAAGGGACATCTGGCTGATACCCTCTCCTTCTGCATAGGGCTGGACAGAAGGGCACTTGTTCTCAAACCACTTTACCTGGATCCAGCATCAGTCAGTGGCCAAGTTTGCCTGATGGCGGAAAGGGGGTGGAAGAATCCATTTGAGAGAGACTGCTGTAAACTGAGCTCTTGTGCAAATGGTGGGATGGGCATAAGACTCCAAGCATTCTCATGTTAAAATGTGGGACGATATGAACTGGTGTACATGTTTAGTGCAGGCAAGGCTGTAACACCCTCTGACACCACGAAGTCACCAGTTTCTTTAAGCGAGTGGCAGAGAGGCAGAAACATATACTTAATGGGCATGACTGTCTGGGAAGCTGAACTGTCTTCTTTCAGAAATTGGTAATGATCAGCCTGGAAATATTAGATGTTACTGTAAATGAGGTACTCTGAACCCTTCTAGCTAGATGTCTTTTGCCAAAATAATGCAATGCTTACCATGAGAACGATGCCTCCCTAGTCCAAATTCTTCTTTCTTCAGACAAAAGAGAATTTGAGCCCCTGGTGGGCTCCTCTCAGGATATACAAAGTGGAGTTTTAATTTCTCTGCTTGGGAAACCTGGTGCATTGTTTGGATTGGCTACCAGGCCAACAAATCAGTCAAGATGGGATACTGAATGAGTAGTGGATAGTTCGATAGATTGGTGCAATGTGAGTTGGTTTCGTTTTTGCTAATTCGGCTCCAGTATCTTCTGGTGGGCTATGCGCCAGTGGCAGTTTCCAACTGTACCACCAATGGAACTGCATGTCTTCTCGAACATATTGTGTGTCACAAGGGTGAACGTATTCGTCCTGAGTCAGCCGTCTGGCATTTGACAATTCCAGCAAGCACCGTCGTGTCTGTGAGTCAAACTGGTTTTGCCAGACCAGTGAATAAATTCATCTCACAGGGAAATCTGCTGGGATTTTAGGGCTCTGATAGGGAAGTTGCCCACGTTCTGACAATCAGAACGCAAGGCTGCGTAGTTTGGATCTTGTCACAGATGTGTCAGAACATTACAGCTGCCACCGAGCATTCCTCCTCGCCTACAATACGCCTTCCTTTGCTGCCGCATGAATCATAGTGAAAGGTGAAAGAAGATTACTGTTAATGAAATAAAAGATCCACGCAGTGGGCACCAAGTGAAAAAACCACTCCTTATGTTTCTGATCTAGACTGTCATAAAAATGCGAAAGAACTGTTAATCAGAACGCAGGGAGAAGTTGTAGTCGAATTCACAATCGATTTATTGATCTTAAACGAGACAAGACAACAAAATTATTAAAGAAACATCATACAGAATTTTTCATTTCACAAAAGCCTTACTAATATGGGATCTATTGTGGACAAAGTGATCTGCTGGGGATCGACACACGACACTAACCAGAACACTACTCGCTTTATCTCACTTCATACACGTGAATCAAGGTTTGGCATCAAACCACGCCACCACTAAGTATCCATATTCTACCACACAGAAAAAAGGAAAAATATGGTTCGAAAGAACAGGGTGCTGAGAAATAGAAATTATAGCCCTACATCGCAGCAGCGAATACTTTACCGTCCTACTGCTCAAGGCGGCACACTACGATGCATTCGGCGACCGAAGTCATGGACGGTGTAAATCTGTTATTAAATGCGCATTCCCGAAAAATGCAAATACACGGTCTCGCGTTTAGTTAATTCAGAACGCAGGTAATTCCCTAAGGGCCTCTGAAACCCCGACGGATTCCAGTGTGCAGTTGGACGCGTTTGCTGGTCTGCCAAATCAATTTGACTCTGTGCAACGACTGTGCGTGTCAGAATATGTCAAAAGTTCAGATGGCCGACTCAAGACAAATAAGTACACCCACGCGTCACTCGTTGTGACCGTGATGATATATGCAATACCTCTGACGGTTCAGAAGGTGACTGGCACAGGCTCTAAGTCACGCCCTAGCAAAGAACACAAGTGTCACCGTTGAGGTAGAGACCTGCAGTTCTTTACTAGCTAAGCGCCAGTACAAGAGACCTGTGTTGCCTCTTAGCTCAGTTCCGAAAGCACTTTTCTCTTATTTGACTTCCTGTAATTTCGCATAAGCCAATCATGGGCTAGAGACCATCATTCTAAGCTCGGTGAATGGTCTTTGCATTGCCAACCGATTTGACCAATCAGTGACTTAAAGCAAATTTTCAGAAAACGGAAAAAAATTCAGCTTCGCGGCCTCTTTCCCACATGTTTGCCGTGTCTTTTGCTAACACAATACAGGGTGGAAGCACAGCCCTCCATAAACAGCTTGTTATATCCCCTGTTGCATACATTTCAAAGTTTTCATGGAACAGCCATAAAATCGCAAAACATGTTTTGAAACTGAGTCTGCACGTCTGGGCGCCAGTTTTCCTGTCCCATGGGCATTTGCAGAGCGTTTACATTTCTTTTGGCGGCTTGCTAACTTCCAAGGCCTACAATGCGCTGTTGGCGACTTTTCGGCGCTAGGCCATATACCAGGACATCTGGCGCCAAAGCTTAATGTGTTTCTGCACAATGTGACCATGGCATGGCCTGTCTGGGAATGTCTCCTCACGGTCCTCCATAAAAAACGCGCTTTGTCGCCCCACCAACGCCTTGCTTTTACTGCAGTCGTTTAAGTCAGCACCCTTGAACGCAAGTAAAGCTTACCGTATTTCTTTCCCTTGAGCATGCAAACAAGACCATAAACAGCTGCACACCATTTCATCACAATGTATGAAGTCAAATCGCCATAGATCGAATTCCCTACACCAAATCAGAAGTGAGAGTGCCGTGCAATCTCTCAAAGGGTCAAGTATTGATGCATTGGCATAGGTTTTTTAAATGATAGTTATTGCTCCCAGTTCACTGGGAGCTGTAGTTTGCGGTTCGTAGCATCCATGCCAATATCTGTTTTGCCAAAAAGGATTAATAAAACTTGTCATTATTTTGTAAACTTAAATATGCCACTGTTCTCGCTCATACTTCCTCTACTATTCACTGTTTCTGTTTTATTGTGGTGGTATGTGGGTACACCAGCAGTTTAAGGATGAGTTTTATTAAATTCGTTAATTTGATTATTAATTTGACTTCTGAAAGTGATCTCAAGCATATTCAACAAAAGTGCCATGAGTAAATTCACTTATTCATATATAAAAATAAAGGGTGTAGCATATGATATAAAGGTTTTTGAGAAGATAATACTTTACTTTATGTAAAAATAATAACATACAGCATCACTGAGACATATACAGGGTGATTACAATAATTCTTTCAAACCGCTGTAGAAACAACACCTCTGGTCTGAATGACGTCCAATTGCAACGTAATATTTTCGGAAAGGGGGGGAAACGTATGGCAGAAGAAAAATAAATAGTTATAAAATGTAGTAATAAATGGCGCGGTAAGCATCGTAATTTAATAGCGATCGACTACAAATGACAAATTAATCATACAACAATGCCTAAGATGTACGTTTGACGTTAAACAAACTGTACTACACAGTGTGCATGGGTGTAGAGGTGTGAACAGTTAGTTAGGTAAGCCCATCTACCACAGCAAGGTCATATCACATTGGATGGGAAAAATTGGTTTTTAATTGTCCTCCAGCCTAAAACCTCATAATAAGCATCACTCACATCGGTTTTTAATTGTCCTGAGGCCAAAAACCTCATAATAAGCATCAATCAAATCATTTTTAACTGTCTTGCGGCCAAAAACCGCATAAAAAGCATAAATCAAAATCAAATCCGATTATTAATTTCCATGTGACTGGCGCAAAACATTTCAGTATGCTGTCAACCGTTTTCTGGAAGTTGAAATCGAGAAACAGCATGTTCCACAACTGATCGAAGTGCTTCCGGGATCACGTTCAGAATGTGTTGCGCAATACTTGCCTACAGCAGCTAAGTTTGCAATCGTAACACTGAATACAACATCTTTCAGATAGACCCAAAGCCAGAAGTCACACGGATTAAGATTAAGTGATCGGGACGGCTAGGGTGTAGGGAAATGGAGGCTGATAATTCAAGCATTTCCGAAATTGCGGTTCAGCAGATGCTTCACTGGATTGGCAACGTGCGGAGGTGCACCATCTTATAAAAAAAATGATCCCGTCCACACATCCACGCTGTTGGAGAGTTGGAATGACATGATAGCACAAAAGACACTCAAAGCGCTTACCAGTGACGACACACGTAACAGGATCGGCTGCACCTGTCTCTTCGAAAAAATATGGCACTACGATAAATGATGCCGTAAACCTGCACCACACAGTGAACTTTTCACGATGAAGTGGTACTGGTTGATTTGCGCGTGGATTTTCCGTTGCTCTCATTAGACAATTCTTTGTACCGGCATCTCCTGTCAGTTGGAAATCTACTTCATCTGTCCACAAAATCTTCCACGGCCAATCATTGTCCACTTCCATGAGAGCAAGAAATTCTAAAGCAAAGATCTCTCTTGCTGGGAGGTCTACAGGAAGCAAATGTTGCACATGAGTAATTTTGAATGGATAGCAAAGAAGGATGTTTCGTAGGATTTTACGCACTGTGTTCACAGGTATTTCCAATGTTCGGGCAATTGTCCGTGCACTACACGTTTGCACCCCGCCACTCGTCTCCTCCTGCACTGCTGTAGCCACTGCTTCAACTGTCGTCCAATCAATTCGTTCCCTCCATCTACCAGGTTGCACACCAAAAGAATCCGTCTTTTCCAATTTACGACTCATTTTCTCCAGACCCACAGCAATCATTGGACCAACGCCTTTTTTCAAACATTTCAGAGTCCGGAACTTCTACAGAGCGACGTGTGCACAGTCATCATTCTTGTAATAAAGCTTTACAAGCAGAGCTCGATCCTGCATTGAGACACTCATGGCGAACGCAGACGCGAAATGAGGAAAATCCGTGTACCCGTCGTGTTTATACCAACTTCAATGGGTCGTGCGCATGACAGATGTTTTCATTTACGTCGCTCAATTTTAGCACAATTTTTTTCTGACATACATTTTCCCCCTTCTCCCACAATATTCCGTTGCTATTTGACCGCATTCTGACCAGTGGTGCTATTTCTACATGGTTTAGAAAGTTTAACTTAAATTAAAGCGAGCGACGGTTTACAGTAATCATACCTGAGGTGTATCGACAGTTTTATCTGAACCTCAAGGCACAGAATGTGCTTAATGAAAATGATGATACTGCGGATCATGAAGTGTTGGAATAGGTCAAAACTGTGTGTGTGTGGTGCAACTACTATGTATTATTTATGTTCTGATTTTAGTTTCTTATTAATTAAAAGCATCAAACTGTCAAAAGACACTACTGTCATTAATCTGTACATGGAAATTTTGAGAATTAACATTAATAATAAATATAATTTTAAATATTAGTTAATATTGCATAACATAAAGTAGGTACACTACTATTTCACAGGAAATATAGGATGCTGTGACTTGGTCAAAAAACCGTTCAGACTTGTGAGACTGGACGTTTATCTGTACATTTGATTTTCGCCAACCTCTTTTATACACAAAACTTAGTTTCTATGCTTTGGACCCTTATTGTGCCTCTTTTATATTATAGATAGTACTCATTAGATAAATAACGCGGTGGGTTTGTGAACAGAAACAACAGAAAATAAATTTTAAAAAAATTACGACATTACCATCCATGTTTAATCTTGTATCAGTGTTGGCTCCAAAGAAAGCACTTTAATGCTCGGCGCTGTACTTAGTACTCTTCGAAAGCTTTAACATTTGGTAACGTCTTTACTTAGATGCCTGATGCAGCGTGTGCTCAGAAATACAGGAAAATACTATTTGGCGCCATAGCTTCTATTGCTCTAAGATGCAGACGATTGGTCATTGCGAACTTACATAGTTCTACACACACTATTAAAGAACCTCGTTTATGGTCAATGGACGCCACACAACTGAAGTTTCCATTGTTAGGTGATGATCTATGACACCCAGTCGGTTAGTGTGCGCACTGTAAGGTTAAACGTAATAACCGAACTGATTAAAAACTAGGCTCCAAGCACAGTGCTAATACCAAATAACGCAAGCTACAGCTTTCCTGTACCTCTTTTATTCGAGAGAAAAGTTGAATCGCTGTATGCCGGCTGTCAACGAGGTCTTTGGTGGCGAATAAGTCACATGGACCAGCCACTGACGTGAAGTCAGAGATAAGGCCCAGCCAGCAAAATGTTGTAAGACTGTTTTGAATGTACCGTGCTAAAGTCTATCTAGCTTAGACCGCACTTTCGTGATACTTTCGTACTTGGCAGTTTACTAGATTTCCACTGGAAAACTTTGGATTGTTAAATATTTCAGTGATGCTCGCGCATTTGGGCACTGAAACGTACCAATGGTGTCAAATGAAAGTTTACGTCGGACCAGGTCTCGCAACCGGATTTGACGCTTTGTGCGAGATGTCGCCTAAAATTCCTGGGCCATCAGAGCGTGACCTTTTTACCATAGATACATTTTAATGCCCAAATGCGACTAAGGTCAATGAAAACTTTCAGGAATTATTCATATGGTTTGGACATTTCCGAAATATCAGACACCACATATAGACAACTCTTGGACTACTTTTCCGCAGATGATTCATGGATTTGCTTCAATCTGAGGTGGACTGTTCTCTTTATGTAATATATTTACTACGACCGGCCCTTGACAGGAATTGTGACCTGTCAAGTGACTACAGTGTGTCCACATCTCTCCGTAACAAGTGTGATGCACCGTAGCAGGTATAATATCGGCGTCGAGGACTCTAAATTAGCGTGTGCTTCAAAATAACAGACCAAGTTCAGTGATCATGGACGTGGAATTCATGAAGTGTGGCACCAACTGCTGCAGCTTCAAATGCAACAGCTTGGGCAACAAGAACAACAAAAAAAAAGCAAATGCTGCAGCTTCAGACACAACAACAAAAGCAAATTCTAGAACAGCGGCAGGTAATACTGAAGCAGCTCATCAAGCCAGAATAACACCCACTACAACGAATCGTAACATGTAATCCAGAATATGAGAACTGCGACTTACACTACAAACCCTCTAGCTCCCCTTCTAGGCAGGAAGGAAACCCAATCTTTTTAAACAGAGCTTTTAAAGCTATCTACTAAACATCACATACTTTTTCTTCTAAAAACTTGAGTGTCTGGATTTGCCTGAAATTCATAGTTTGCTCTCTAAGCATTACTGGTACCAAACGTGCAGGGTGACAATTATTGAACTATATGAAATGAAATCTTTTGAACGGTTGGCGTTACGACGTTCAAACTGCAACGTTGGCTGCGGGGCATGATGGGAAGTAGTATGCGCAGTACTGTTTGGTTTAGCGACGAAGCCCACTTTCATTTGGATGGGTTCGTCAATAAGCAAAATTGGCGCATTTTGGGGACTGAGAATCCTCATTTTTTGATCTAGAAGTCTCTTCATCCTCAATGGGTGACTGTGTGGTGTGCAATGTCCAGCCACGGAACAACCGGTGCGATATTCCTTGATGGCACGGTGACTACCGAAAGGTACTTCAAGGTTTTGCAAGATAATTTCATCCCCATTATTTAGAGTGAACCTGATTTCGACATGACATGGTTCATGAAAGACTGAGCTCGACCCCATAGAAGCAGAAGAGTGATGTTTTGGAGGAGCACTCTAGGGACCGCATTCTGGCTCTGGGGTACCCAGAGGCCACTGGCATGGACCTCTATAGGCCGCCATATTCTCCGGATTTGAACACATGTGACTACTTTTTGTGGGTCTGTTTTAAAGACAAGGTGTACAGGAATAAACCCAAAATCATTGGTGAATTAAAAACAGCCATTCAGGAGGTCATCGACAGTATCGATGTTTCGACACTTCAGTGGGTCATGCAGAATTTCGCTATTCGTCTGCGCCACACCATCGCCAATGATGGCAGGCATATCGGACATGTCATAAGCTAAATCTGAATACCTGTAGAAACGTTTACATGTTGAATAAATAGCGTGCACACCATAGTTTGTAACTAATTTACGTTTTTTTTTCGTATAGTTCAATTATTATCACCCTGTATGTTGTTGAAGCTAGGCTCGGATTATTTCGTTGTCGCAGGATCTCGCATCAGACAAATGCTGCATGGCCAGCAGATCTCGAAGTGCTGAACAGTATGTGCCGATCTTTGTGTGAAAGTCATAACTGTAAAGAAACCTACGCCAAATCTTAATGCGTGATGTAATAATTATGCGTGCGCTTGATAAAGAAGTTTGTGCACATACACTGAAATCAACAAATTCTGTTCTCGGAGAAGTGTTAACAGTAGCGAAAGCTTTTGAAATGTCAGATGCAACACAGCTCTGTTTCGACAAAAGCAGCTTATCTTCTGAAAATTTCTTAAAATATCGAATTCAGCATAGCAAAATTATGATGAAAGTTAGGTACATTTCGTAAAACAGCGTTACTACTAACGGTGCAATAATCGCAAAAGGGTATCATCAGGTTTGTCAGCTGACTCGGAATTCCAACGTCCACATAGGTACAAAGTCCAAATAACAAATTAGCAGACATCACAATGGTTACAGTCCTACAAAAAGCCCTGAGTATTTTTGCAAGGTAAATGCACAGTAACCGCGTTGTACAAAAACATCACCCACCACATCACCCACCTGATTACTTTCACAGTTCTGCCGTCACGTCAACCACCACACATTTATGAGATGGTCGCTTTTTCATCTTTCGGTTTTAAAGTAATAGACCACATCAACATTGTTCAAATATCTTTCGGGAATGCAGCTGGGTGACGTTGACGACAACCGCCGATATTTCGACAGGTGACCACGCCGTCATTTTCAAAGCAAAACTGCAGCAAATAAACAATGTTAAAGGGAATTTAAAACTCTGTTTCGAAAGAAGTTCCCGGAAGGTAGCACATTCACACACACACAAAGACAGACACGCACACACACACACACACACACACACACACACACACACACACACACACATACATACACATAGTAAGCACTAGCGCCACAACTCACGACAGAAGTTATTGGTAGTGAATATTACTGAAAAATGGGTGAGGTAGCAATAACTTTGCTCCTCTGCCATTTTGACAGGAGGGACAGCAGATTTACAAACACAATTTAAGCGAAAACCTCCATCCCTATTTACAAGATTGGGTTGCTCGCTAATTTAGGTTCAACTGCTTCCTCAATGAGACTACCCCAATACCTGGAACTGCATGTCAGAACCTCCCTGTGGATATTTGACATGACCGGTGCCAAGACAATGTTGTGCAACATCAGATTTTCGCTGGTGCTCTAAGCGTATTTGACGCTAATACTCAATGCACCGGTCCTCTACGGTCCTGATAGCCTCACCAATATACCACATGTCAAGGAAGGAACACAATACAATCAGCCTTACGCAAGCGAGATCATCCATAATGGTACCCGAGAGCCCCCTAATCTTAGACGCAGGTCGGAAAAACTCATTTCATATCTTATCTCCGCGAAATGCTTCCAATATTGTGGGAAACATTCACTTGGTAAGGCAAAATGGTCGCCGACTTTGGTGCCAACTCGATATTTTCATCATTCACCGGGTTCACGATGGGTCGGTAGCGCAACGCACATTTACAAGTATACGTATGAATTCTGACGAAAGGTGACTTCAGCTGTAGGTTAACTCAGCTGACAAACCTTCAGGATCTGAAATGACGTAGGCTCTGTGAGCCAAGGTGCGAAGTACCCCTTCACGCTGATCCGGGTGGTGACAGCTATCGGCCTGTATAGACAAATCGGTGTAAGTAGTCTTCCTACACACAGCATGTCCCAACGTCCTGAACAATACAACAAAGAAGGAAAGGCAGCCATCCTTTTCCATCTGCAAACGTACAACGATTACTCGGATGAATGGAATACAGATGTCCTAAAATGTTGTTCAAATTTTGACATGAGGCCAATCAATAAAATTTACGTTTTCATATCTGAAAAAAAAAAAAAAAAAAACACACACACAGCTTTCATACCTGCCACTTCCAAGGTACCTTCCTCAAAATCTTCCATAAACAAATATGCAGTAATAGGTGACAACGGGCTTCCCATCGCAAGTCCACCTCTCTGCTTATAGAACTGGACAGTGAATAAGTAGTAAGAAGAAGCCAACACATGTCGAAATAGATTCGTTAATTTAACACTAAACATAACCTCAGTTAACAGAACCGAATCAAACAGAGGAACATGAATGAAGTGAGTGATAAGTGATCGCATAAAAATTTACTAGAATATCAGAGTGGTTTGGACGCGCTCCCTCGAATCGGCATATAAGATATTCTTCGAGTTCTTAATGTGATGCTCACACCTACCTACTAAGGGCATACGTCGGAGCACCAATGTTATTCAAAATCGGACAACAGGTTGTCATTCGGAATTTCTAGTACATCAGCAATTTTACAACGTTCTTTGGAACAGCTAATTAAAATGATTTCGGTCACAGCTAATTGTCCGTTCACTACATCGGTAAGTGGCATTACAAGAGAGCGATATCTCACGAATATATGTCTACTTCTCCAGACGCCACCGTGAAATGGAGTAAAGCGGAATCTCCAGAAGTGCGAGTTGTTAATTAGGCCACATATTGAGTGATAAGGGGCTTCGACCGCCTCAGTAACATGTGGAAGATAAAAATTCCAGGTAGCTACGAATTTGAAAGACGTTCGCTCATATGTCGGGAAAATAGATTACTATATAAAATTTAAGCCAAGTGCTGTCTAGGTCGCCAGCTACTTAAAAATCTACACAAGAAAGAATGCAAAATACGTAAAGTCGCAACATTGAGGCTATTATGCAAGTAAAAATGGGCAAGACATATACTGGGCCAAAACGGCGCGCAATATCGATGGTCCATACCGAGAACACAAGCGGCACACTCGACTAAAGCACCCAATAAGTGGGTGGCCACAGAGCACTGTATGTTAGAGACTCATGCGATGGAATGCGAACATACCAGTGTTTCAGCGCAGTCGTCGAAATGCTGGGATGTCATCGTTAGATGGGCCGCAGAAATTTGCATGAGGGAGCATATCATCGGCAGAGACTGTGGCTATAGGTTTAGCAGGGCTACAGAAATTTAAAAAAAAATGGTTCAAATGGCTCTAAGCACTATGGGACTTAACATCTGAGGTCATCAGTCCCCTAGACTTAGAACTACTTAAACCTAACCAACCTAAGGACATCACACACATCCATGCCCGAGGCAGGATTCGAACCTGTGACCGCAGCAGCCACGTCGTTGCAGACTGAAGCGCCTAGAACCGCTCGGCTACCTAGGCCGGCAGAAAGTTTCACCAGGAACCATCAACAGAGACTTTGGCTACAATTTCAAAATGGCTCTGAGCACTATGGGACTTAACATCTTAGGTCATCAGTCCCCTAGAACTTAGAACTAGTTAGACCTAACTAACCTAAGGACATCACACACATCCATGCCCGAGGCAGGATTCGAACCTGCGACCGTAGCAGTCCCGCAGTTCCGGACTGCAGTGCCTTGAACCGCACGGCCACCACGGCCGGCGCGCTACAATTTCAGCAGGGCTTCGGAGCGAGCGCTGGGTCTTATAAAGAGGACTGCAAACACTACGATCTGGAAACCAGGGTGGTCGGAGTAACTACATGTACCTTACCACAGACACCGGCGCCAGTGCCTCCACGACCACCAACAGGCGTCCTCGGGCGCCGACAACATGAGGGTCAACCAAACGCCTTAAGGAGCTCAGTTTGTCAGTGTACCTCATAAAGGCGACATGTCTGATAACGAAAATACTGTGCACGTAGGACAATATAAACCAGCAGTATACCCGTGGACTGTTCAATTATTAGCTTTCTTGTTAGGAAAACAATACTCTTGCAAATAGACACATTACATAGCCGCTTACAGGAGTTACCTGTTACTGCATACATAATTGCCAAGCACACAACAGAGGACTATTAAAAAGGTTATGAATTACATTTGGCCGGAATGCCTCCCACCCCACTATCGTCCACAACGCCGGTTAAATTTAACCACAGAAACAGGGCCTAGCTGGCACGGGGAGTAATGGTCCTGACATCGGATCACAACTACGGCTGCGTGGTCACTTCGCTGCCATTTCGTATGACTGTCATTAAAATCCTGCACGCATACCACTGTGGATGACACGCTTGAAGGTACTCACAAGGCGCACGCCTACTGGCCTGGCATCCCGCAGAACAGCGGGAGGAGAGCAAACTGCTGTGAGACCACCGCGGCATTCCAGTCAGCACAGTCGCAAAAGTTCCACGCCTGGCCAACTCCATAGCGGCCACGAGATTGCGTCCATCGGACTAATCCGGATCCTTTCTCATGGAGATGTGACTCTTAATCCTGGACTCATTCCTCAATATTTCTTATGTAGTGACATCCCACGGTAAGGAAGACAATAAGCACGTTTCAGGGGATGTTCGCTGTTAAAGGGGCCCCAGAAACAAAATGGCTCTGACCACTATGGGACTTAACTTCTGCGGTCATCAGTCCCCTAGAACTTAGAACTACTTAAACCTAAGGATATCACACACATCCATGCCCGAGGAAGGATTCGAACCTGCGACCGTAGCGGTCGTGCAGTTCCAGACTGTAGCGCCTAGAACCGCTCGGCTACCCCGGCCGGCGCCCCAGAAACAATCTCTTCGGACAATGGACGACATAACGCACCTGACAACGGTGCCGCTCTACCCAGCTTCCGTCAGTGAATGTGAGCGGTTCGTCCGCAACTTTAAGATGCAGAAGTGGAAAATGCGCCAGCCACACCTAAAGCCGAGGTCTTGCCTCGGTTCCTGGCCTCCTACAAATCGATGATACCGATATTGAGGTGGCATGGCTGCCGGCCGACACTGGACCTTTTGGGCATTCCTGAGGTCTGCATCACGCCCACGAAAGCACAACCACCACCACTCTACTCACTAATTTGACGCTTTGCGCAGAGAAAACACATCTGCAGAGCTGAAAATTGTATAAACAGAATAGTACACAAAAGGAAGCTTACGATTTACTCTCTCACCACAAGTTTCGTCATGCTGCCAGAAGCACTTAACAGGTTTTGAAAATGATACGGGAATCACCAACGTAACAGTAAGTAATGTAACATGAATTGTAACATGCAATGGATTACAATAAATTAGAAAGTTTTAACTTCAGAACAAATACCTGTTACAACTTCTGGACTGCAACAGCCAATTGCGCAGTAACATTTATATTTCTTTGGTTAACCACAATGAAATAAAGAACTGCCGCATAACAGCTCTTCAGCGGCAACTGCGGTTTGTGAATCAAACTGCATGATGAAACGGGTGTTAATCCCGCAGCACCGAGCGGGGTGGCGCAGTGGTTAGACACTGGACTCGCATTCGGGAGGACGACGGTTCAATCCCGCGTCCGGCCATCCTGATTTAGGTTTTCCGTGATTTCCCTAAATCACTCCAGGCAAATGCCGGGATGGTTTCTCTGAAAGGGCACGGCCGACTTCCTTCCCAATCCTTCCCTAATCCGATGAGACCGATGACCACGCTGTCTGGTCTCCTTCCCCAAACCAACCAACCAACCAACCAATCCCGCAGCAGGATATGCTGTAATGACTCCAGAATGTCATTCAGGCTGCACATCATCTTTGAAACTTAAGAAACACATAAAATTTTCCACGTAAAAAAAGTGTCCCAATCAATTTGCCCAATATGAGGATGCCACATAATAGTAAAACTACGATTAAGAATAATCGAAAGCGCTTTGCTCTCCAAACCTTGGTCTTATGAATCACAATGGAACCTGAAAACAAACACTAAGAACGTTCACTCGGCAACTTGGCCTCATCAAAGTTCAGTTGCAAAACATCAAACAAACCATAAATATGCCTAGAGTGGGAATCGCCCTAAGTAACAACTTTCGCCAGACACAAACATGAGCGGCATCCTAATGCAGCTATTACAGTGAATTTAAATTTGAGTCGGCACACCGAGAACCACATAAAACTGCAACACAACATTACACAAACAACAAATCTGCCCACCACATCACGTGTAGTCGTGACAAATAGCCACTTGCATTAAGACATGCTCATTCCCGGTACAGGCAGCTGACATCAGAGCGCATGAAATCCAGAGCAAGGCGTTCCACCAGCAGGGCGACACCGTACATCGCAGCAACCAGTTGTTCAGTATACAGCTTCGTATAGCCAACTATCTTAAGTATACTCCCGCAGCTACGCCACATCAACTGGCCTCAGCACACAGTACTGGCACGCGGAACTGCTGGCCACTCCCTCGTGTCTGACTGAGCCGTCACTCCACGACAGCCCTTGGCGGTCCGAACACTGTACGCTTTCACCACTTACGCAGTCTGCTCAAGTCCCTCTATCTCTCCTGGCATGGCTCTCGGTAAAAGATAACAACTTACGTGGGACACTCCAAAAGAAATTCACACTACTTTTGTAAAAATACAGTTTTCATTCTGCATGTGGGGAAGTCTTACAGTGTGTAGATACATCCTTCCGCTTGTTTTCAAACTTAGTTCAACCTGTTCCCGTGAGTGCCACCGTCTTCAAGATGGTTGCTACACTTGACGTACGTCACAAGCAACGTGCTGTCATAGAATTCCTGTGCTGTGAAAACGAGACGGTGGGAAACATCCACAAGAGGTTGAAAAAGTTGTATGGAGATTCTGCTGTCGATCGCAGTACAGTTAGTCGGTGGGCAAGCACGTTACGCGATGAAAGCGGGCACGGCAGTGTGGAGGATTGTCCTCGCAGCAGCGGGCCTCGTATTGCACACACTCCAGACAATGTGCAGAGAGTTAACGAATTTGTGACTGCTGACAGACGCATCACAGTGTACGAATTGTCACGCTACGTTGGGACAGGCTGTTTGCTGTTGCACGACAATGCACAGCCACATGCCAGTCAGAAAACCATGGAAGCGACCACAAAACTCGGATGGACTACACTGAAACACCCGCCTTACAGTCCTGACCTGGCTCCGTGTGACTATCATCTCTTTGGGAAACTGAAATACTGTCTTTGTGGAACAAGGTTTGAAGATGACTCCCTTGTGCGCGCTGCCAAACGGTGGCTCAACAGGTTGGTCCAGAATATTGCCGTGCGGGTATACAGGCGCATTTTCCAAGATGGCGTAAGGCAGTTGAGAGGACGGAAATAATGTGGAGAAAAGAAAATACACTCCTGGAAATTGAAATAAGAACACCGTGAATTCATTGTCCCAGGAAGGGGAAACTTTATTGACACATTCCTGGGGTCAGATACATCACATGATCACACTGACAGAACCACAGGCACATAGACACAGGCAACAGAGCATGCACAATGTCGGCACTAGTACAGTGTATATCCACCTTTCGCAGCAATGCAGGCTGCTATTCTCCCATGGAGACGATCGTAGAGATGCTGGATGTAGTCCTGTGGAACGGCTTGCCATCCCATTTCCACCTGGCGCCTCAGTTGGACCAGCGTTCATGCTGGACGTGCAGACCGCATGAGACGACGCTTCATCCAGTCCCAAACATGCTCAATGGGGGACAGATCCGGAGATCTTGCTGGCCAGGGTAGTTGACTTACACCTTCTAGAGCACGTTGGGTGGCACGGGATACATGCGGACGTGCATTGTCCTGTTGGAACAGCAAGTTCCCTTGCCGGTCTAGGAATGGTAGAACGATGGGTTCGATGACGGTTTGGATGTACCGTGCACTATTCAGTGTCCCCTCGACGATTACCAGTGGTGTACGGCCAGTGTAGGAGATCGCTCCCCACACCATGATGCCGGGTGTTGGCCCTGTGTGCCTCGGTCGTATGCAGTCCTGATTGTGGCGCTCACCTGCACGGCGCCAAACACGCATACGACCATCATTGGCACCAAGGCAGAAGCGACTCTCATCGCTTAAGACGACACGTCTCCATTCGTCCCTCCATTCACGCCTGTCGCGACACCACTGGAGGCGGGCTGCACGATGTTGGGGCGTGAGCGGAAGACGGCCTAACGGTGCGCGGGACCGTAGCCCAGCTTCATGGAGACGGTTGCGAATGGTCCTCGCCGATACCCCAGGAGCAACAGTGTCCCTAATTTGCTGGGAAGTGGCGGTGCGGTCCCCTACGGCACTGCGTAGGATCCTACGGTCTTGGCGTGCATCCGTGCGTCGCTGCGGTGCGGTCCCAGGTCGATGGGCACGTGCACCTTCCGCCGACCACTGGCGACAACATCGATGTACTGTGGAGACCTCACGCCCCACGTGTTGAGCAATTCGGCGGTACGTCCACCCGGCCTGCCGCATGCCCACTATACGCCCTCGCTCAAAGTCCGTCAACTGCACATACGGTTCACGTCCACGCTGTCGCGGCATGCTACCAGTGTTAAAGACTGCGATGGAGCTCCGTATGCCACGGCAAACTGGCTGACACTGACGGCAGCGGTGCACAAATGCTGCGCAGCTAGCGCCATTCGACGGCTAACACCGCGGTTCCTGGTGTGTCCGCTGTGCCGTGCGTGTGATCATTGCTTGTACAGCCCTCTCGCAGTGTCCGGAGCAAGTATGGTGGGTCTGACACACCGGTGTCAATGTGTTCTTTTTTCCATTTCCAGGAGTGTATTATTCCTTGTTACGGAGAGATATGGACACACTGTAGTCACTTGACAGGTCACAATTCCTGTCAGGGACCGGTCGTAGTAAATATATTACATAAAGAGAACAGTCCACCTCAGATTGAAGCAAATCCATGAATCATCTGCGGAAAAGCAGTCCAAGAGTTGTCTATATGTGGTGTCTGATATTTCGGAAACGTCCAAACCATATGAATAATACCTGAAAGTTTTCATTGACCCTAGTCGCATTTGGGCATTAAAATGTATCTATGGTAAAAAGGCCACGCTCTGATGGCCCAGGAATTTTAGGCGACATCTCGCACAAAGCGTCAAATCCGGTTGCGAGACCTGGTCCGACGTAAACTTTCATTTGACACCATTAGTTCGTTTCAGTGCCCAAACGCGCGAGCATCATTGAAATACACTCCTAGAAATGGAAAAAAGAACACATTGACACCGGTGTGTCAGACCCACCATACTTGCTCCGGACACTGCGAGAGGGCTGTACAAGCAATGATCACACGCACGGCACAGCGGACACACCAGGAACCGCGGTGTTGGCCGTCGAATGGCGCTAGCTGCACAGCATTTGTGTACCGCCGCCGTCAGTGTCAGCCAGTTTGCCGTGGCATACGGAGCTCCATCGCAGTCTTTAACACTGGTAGCATGCCGCGACAGCGTGGACGTGAACCGTATGTGCAGTTGACGGACTTTGAGCGAGGGCGTATAGTGGGCATGCGGGAGGCCGGGTGGACGTACCGCCGAATTGCTCAACACGTGGGGCGTGAGGTCTCCACAGTACATCGATGTTGTCGCCAGTGGTCGGCGGAAGGTGCAGGTGCCCGTCGACCTGGGACCGGACCGCAGCGACGCACGGATGCACGCCAAGACCGTAGGATCCTACGCAGTGCCGTAGGGGACCGCACCGCCACTTCCCAGCAAATTAGGGACACTGTTGCTCCTGGGGTATCGGCGAGGACCATTCGCAACCGTCTCCATGAAGCTGGGCTACGGTCCCGCACACCGTTAGGCCGTCTTCCGCTCACGGCCCAACATCGTGCAGCCCGCCTCCAGTGGTGTCGCGACAGGCGTGAATGGAGGGACGAATGGAGACGTGTCGTCTTTAGCGATGAGAGTCGCTTCTGCCTTGGTGCCAATGATGGTCATATGCGTGTTTGGCGCCGTGCAGGTGAGCGCCACAATCAGGACTGCATACGACCGAGGCACACAGGGCCAACACCCGGCATCATGGTGTGGGGAGCGATCTCCTACACTGGCCGTACACCACTGGTGGTCGTCGAGGGGACACTGAATAGTGCACGGTACATCCAAACCGTCATCGAACCCATCGTTCTACCATTCCTAGACCGGCAAGGGAACTTGCTGTTCCAACAGGACAATGCACGTCCGCATGTATCCCGTGCCACCCAACGTGCTCTAGAAGGTGTAAGTCAACTACCCTGGCCAGCAAGATCTCCGGATCTGTCCCCCATTGAGCATGTTTGGGACTGGATGAAGCGTCGTCTCACGCGGTCTGCACGTCCAGCACGAACGCTGGTCCAACTGAGGCGCCAGGTGGAAATGGGATGGCAAGCCGTTCCACAGGACTACATCCAGCATCTCTACGATCGTCTCCATGGGAGAATAGCAGCCTGCATTGCTGCGAAAGGTGGATATACACTGTACTAGTGCCGACATTGTGCATGCTCTGTTGCCTGTGTCTATGTGCCTGTGGTTCTGTCAGTGTGATCATGTGATGTATCTGACCCCAGGAATGTGTCATAAAGTTTCCCCTTCCTGGGACAATGAATTCACGGTGTTCTTATTTCAATTTCCAGGAGTGTATGTATCTACACACTGTAAAACTTTCAAACATGTAGAATAAAAGATGGTTTTAAAAAAATGGTGTGCATTTCTTTTAATTGATCCTCGTACGTCGGAAAGCAAGATCGTAGGAGTCCAGACGTTTCGTTGAGGACGTTCTGATTCGAAGAAGGGAAAAACGTAAGTTATGACAGAACTTGAGTAAAGGAAGGGATCTGTTCATAGGACACACCCTGAGGCATCAATGTGTTGTCAGTTCGGCAGTGGACGGAAATGTGTGTGTGTGTGTGTGTGTGTGTATGTGTGTGTGTGTGTGGGTGGGTGTGTGTGGGTGGGTGGTTGTGATGGGGTGGGGCGGGAGGGGAGGATGGCAGTGGTGTAAAAATTGGAGAGGTAAATTAGGATGGAGAAGCATAATACAGTAAACCGGTTTAAACGGTGCACAGGTAGATTTTGAGGGCAGAGAGATGAAGAGGCTTCAACATAACGCACAGGATTGGAGAGGTGCATAAATCAGTCTCTGGACTGAACTTGTAATCTCCCCACAGAAAATATAATAAATAATAATGAAAATGAGCCAGGTGTAACCTCCCTACAAAAATTGAAAATAAGAGCCACAATTTAAACTCCCCGCAAAATATTGTTAAATGGAAATGTGCCAAGCGTAGCCCCGCCACAAAAAATAATAATTAAATGAAGTTTTCTAATATTGTAACCTCTGATCAAAATTGGCTCCCATTTATCGTCTGTGTGCAGAAATGCATTCACACTTAATATTCCTACAAAAATTCTTTTCTCATTTAATGTCAAGTTCGAAACAGAAAAATTCCTAAACACCAAAATAATAAAAAAAATTTTGTAACCTGATGAACTTTATGAGGACTGCGGCGCTGACCTTCGGCCCTGTATTCTGAATAACAAAAGCAAAAATTCTTACCTCAATAAAACTGCAATTATATCTGCTCTTCATTAGTCATATTTCGACACAGCTTCGTGCAATGCTGGCGTATATATATATATTTTTTTTATTCTTGGATGCAATGATAATGCATTGGAAATTCTTTAAATTGAAATGAATGCTTTTCTATAAAAGAGTCGCTTTATATTATAAAAATTATTATTGGAGCATTTTTTGAACAAATTAAATTACAATTAACATACATTATTAAATATGCGCAAGGCTGCTTCTTTACCTTGTACAACAATACTCATCCTCCAGAGTCCTGACCAGAGTCGCGAGCAGAGCACACAGCCGACGCATGCCGACTCCCGCCGACTCACGCAGACTAGTACAGACTACTACTCGACTCGCGCAGTCAAGCGCAGACTAGCGACAAGCAACAACTAATGATAAACTACTCTCTGGTCAGAGATTCTGTCATGCCTCGCCCATCGCTGGCAAAGCAGACGTCTTACATAACCCTCCACTGGGGGGGCAAAAATTTGGCAGCGATGGTGAGTCAATTGGACTTGCCATAAGCAACAAATTTTTCTTAATTAACTAACTTTACAATCACAGAATATGTACACATATAGGTGCAAAACATGAAATAAAATATAGTGCACATGCACTGAGTACAGAACATATCAGGCAATGACAAAATGTATACACAATAAGTACAAAACATATTAACAAATGGCAAAAGTGCACACGCACTGTAATATTCTCTAGCATTTTATAACAAATAAACATATCAAGGAGTGAAATAAAGTGCACACGCACTATAGTACTGAACATATCAGCAAATCACAAAATGTATATGCAATGAATACAAATCATGTTAACAAAATGACAAAAGTGCACACACACTGCAGTAGTCTTTATCATTTTACAAGAATTTAAACGCATTGTATAAGTGTTTGCCATTTTACAAGGACTAGGAAAGGAATGGAAAGGATTGCGTCATGGTTGTAGCACTTTAGGTTGCACGCAGCTGCACTGAAAGTCCATATCTTTCTATAGAAGCACAACACCAAGTGAGACAATCTGAAGTTCTTTTCCTTGAAGTATTAATCAGTGTAGACAAGACACTGAAATGTGGTCACAATATTCGATGTTATCATTTTGATAGTACATTAGGTACACCAAACAGTAGGACCATAATAACATCTCCATCGCTCAAGGTGGTGGACAGCATGTCGTGTCAACACCATGTTCTTGTAAAGTACACCAACGTAGAATTAGTGCAAAAACCTAATATAGTGCTCCATGATCATGAGGATAGACAGAACAAACGGATATTGCAGTAATTTCTGGTAATTAGGTCAGAAGGTGAAGGACATTAAGTCACATAGTAGTCTTCGTTGAGAATTACACTAGTCTAACAACTGATTTGAGTAATTGGTGGCTCTCATCGCCCAGTTACTGAACATTTCTGTACCATGTATGTAGTATTACAGAATAATGTTCATAAATTATCTGAATATAGTAATTATGGGCGCTCATTGGCCAGGTACAAAGCATTTTTTTATGCATTATTCAGAAGTCATCATTCAAAATGAGTTAATTATTGGCATAGCATTTGTACATAATTAATCTAATTATAGTAATCATTGGCATCATAGGTCATCTTATTACAGTAATCAGTGGCATTCATTGGCCAGTTACAAAGCATTTTTTATGCATTATTCAGAAGTGATCATCCAAAACAAGAGTTAATTATTGGCATAGCATTTATAGAATATAACAAAAATATTGTTTACAGAAATTATGCGCATAGTATTTATGCATTATTACAAAGCATCATTCAGTACTATTCAGAAGTCATTACTGAAGTGACATACTATTCAGAGCTGATCAGTATTACTCAGAATTCTCTTAAACTGGTAGCATTATTTGGGACTGGTAATACATTTTTTTTTTTTTTTTTTTTTTTGCTAGCAATGCATTGCGTTGGGATCGATAATTAATTACTGGGGGATAACAATATTTGCTTTTGAGTTATTGCTGCAATGAAGATGTGTAACGTCATTCGTCATGAGTCAGCTGTAGCAAGGTTATAAAACAAGTAGAGTATATGTGATCACATTCATAAATGACATAGGTTTAATGAACAACTGCTTATGGCACATTAAATTCATGAATAATTTCTCCTGCAGAATATGCAAAAATGGATTATTAAACTGAAAGAAGAAACGCATATTATGCTGAAAAGTAGTGAACTTCGAATTAACAGGTAGTGAAATGTGTATAAAAAATATATGTTCTCGAGCTGTCCTTTCCAAACCTTCAGTCATCATACCATGCGATATAAAACATACTGTCAAAACGAAGTGCAACAAATACTTAAATAACTACATAGCATCACTTAATTAACAGTAAATATATAAACTTCATCATTATTTTCATCTGCCAAGAAAAAACTTCATTATCCATATTATCATAATTCCATTATTATCATCACCTGTAAAGAAAAACTTCATTATCCATAGTAGCATATTTTTCATAATTATTCATCACCATTCATTATCATCTGCAAAAAAGGTCACTTCATTATTCATTATACAACTATTCCTTATTTCTAGCATATTTCATCACTGAAACTAAGATGTGTAGTTCTGTCTGACAGCCTGCATCAGTCGCCTCGTATTCTGAAAGAAAAAATTAGTTAAAACTGCTATCATATGATGTGTATAGTAAATTCTTGTTAATGCTTGTTAATCCTGATCCATTTACTCTTCGTCACGACGTATTGTATCCTCTTTCGTTCATTTCGAAGGTGAAATTCCCATTTCTGTTTAATTTATTCCTTTTACACGTTATTTCTTTCTGAAAATGATGAACAAAGATTAATGTCTTGCATTTAATTCATATACCCATTAAATAAAAACTGGTTTATAGTAGCATAATTGAGCATACAGCATAGCATGACAGAAAACGTAATATGTCAAAATCGTAGATAGTGTTCACAGGCAAAATTGTACCCAGTGTATCACAATGTAGTAGCAAAAAAAAAAAAAAGTAAAGTAGTCACGATGTAGAGATATCATATGGCAAAAATGTTAAAGTCAACTGGTGCTTGTTATATCTTAACTATTTCATAGTGCATACAAACAAAACAGGAAAACAACCATACATACATAAAAAAAATGGAATATATGCACGGTCTGATGTGTAATGACAAGAAGAGCAACCTGCTAACCTTACCTTGCCGGGTACTTGCCAAGAAAAAATACGATAAACATCAGTAAGTGCTCATGTGAATATAATTGCATAAGTGGTCAGAAAAAAAAATTAGGAAATGGCATTACAGTGTGATAAATCATGAGGTATGTTCATTCAATAAAAGGTTTGATGTTCGACTTGTGGTGGTTCCCTTTGGTTTTTCTGGTCCTCAAAGTTTCGACGTGTACTACATTGGGGTGAGGAATGCTGCGAATCCGATATGGACCTGCGTATAGAAGTTCAAATTTACTACACCTACCTTTTCGTCTATTGTATAAATAGTGTGTACGTACTAATATCTTCTGCCCAACGTGAAAGTCACGGCGGGTACAAACCTGTTTCCGCTGTCTTCTCCGGCGCTCTGCGGCACGTTTGATGTTGTTCAGCGCAATGTCAATTATTTCATGGTGTCGTAGTCGACGAGATGAAGGAAAGGTTACTAATTCTTTAATTTTGTTAGGTGGTTAAACATTTTTCAGTATAACAGACGGAGATAACATAGTAGATTCATTTGGTATGGAATTAATTACAACCTGGAATGAGAGTATGTGTGTGTCCCAATCAATATGTTTTTTATGTCAGTATATTCTACACAGTTTACCAATTTCTTTCATTAATCGTTCACAAGGGTTGGAAGAAGCATGGTACCTGGATATATAGATCGGAGAAATGTTTCTAGCTCGTAACATACGTGTCCATATAGCAGATCGAAACTGTGATCCATTGTCGGAAATTACTTTCAACACATGCCCTACATCAAATTGAAAATGTTTTACAAATGCTTTCGGAACAGTTTTAGCAGTAGCTTTGCGTAACGGAGTGAAGGTAACAAATTTTGAAGTGAGTTCAACAGCGACAAAGATGTAGCAAAAACCTCTATTAGTTCTGGGAATCGGACCAAAAATGTCTACAGTGGCCATATGTCTCAATTTAACAGGCACAATGGGATGTAATGGAGGAATATGTGAAGTCGTGTCTGATGTAGCTTTCTGGCAGATTTTACATGACGCTAAAACTCGTCGTATACGTTTCTCCGTGTTGGTAAAATATCAGTTCTGTCTCAGTATAAGAAAACATTCTCTGGCTCCGTAATGTGCGTAACTTAAATGAGTATACCAGAGTAATTTGTTGACAAGTTCGTCAGGAATGCATAATAACCAATTGTTGCTGTCATTGCGTACAGTGTAATGGTTTCTAATGGTAACATTATTCCTATCTTGCCAGAGGTGTTTAATCTCTTTCCACACGTTGTCTTTACTTTGCTCTTGTGCTATGTCCTGTAATGACGACGAAATAAAATTTTCAAATGCAACTTGAATTTACATGACGTTGAAATTTGCTTTGCAGAAGTTGGTTGCGATGTCTTGCTGATTGTTGTTAAGAGGACGGGATAGTGCGTCTGCTACAATATTTTGTGTGCCGGGAATGTGAACAATTGTAAAATTAAATCCCTGTAAATAAAGTTTCCATCAACATAATCTGTCGTGTGTAAATTTAGCAGAAAGTAAAAATTTTATCGCTCTATGATCTGTGTAAACGGTAGTGTGTCTTCCATAAAGAAAATGCCTAAATCTGGTAAAAGCCCATACAACACATAATGTTTCAAGTTCTGTAACAGAATAATTTCGTTCAGCAGGTGACAGAATGCGACTTGCAAAAGCGATGTTTTTAATTACTGTACAACCATCTTCTTCAATTTCCTGAAAAATATGTACGCCTAAAGCGGTGTTAGAACTGTCGGGGGCAATAGAAAAATTTCCGGTAAGATCTGGGTGCGATAAAAGTGGTGCATTCAACAAAGCTTCTTTCAGGTTCACAAATTCAGAATGTGCTTGCCTATCCCAGGACAAAATAGTGTTTTTACCTGTCACTTGACATAATCTAGGGGTGTCTAAAGCAGAGTAATGAATAAATTTACGAAAAAAGTTAATTAAACCCAAAAATCTGCGTAGTTGTTTCTTCGTCGTAGGAACAGTAATGTCACGTAGAGCTTGAAGTTTTTTCCGGGTCAGGCGTAATGCCCTCTGCTGAAATTATATGTCCAAGAAATTTTATATAAGTTCTACCAAAGTGCGATTTACTGAGATTAACTGTGTGTCCTTGTGCACGAAAAGTTTGCAACAGTCGTTCAAGAATCAGATTGTGTTCAGACCAGTTAGCTTCTGCAATGAGAATGTCGTCTACGTATGTTGTGATTCTGTCTTTAAGTTCTGTCGGAAGTATTGTATTCAAACCGCGAATAAATGCTGCTGAAGAAATAGTTAAACCGAATGGTAATTTACAAAATTGATAACAGTCACCAAAACAGAGAAATGCTGTGTACTTTCTGCAGTTCGGATGGAGCTGAATTTGCCAAAATCCCGATTTCAAATGTAATGTGGAATAAATAGCAGTACCATGAAATTTCTGTAGAAGTTCTTCTAGTGTCTGTGGGCGATCTGTTTCATTAGTAATAATGTCATTGATGTGACGCGAATCAAGTACGAGGCGAAGTGAGCCATCTTTTTTCTTAACAATATGGAGCGGGTTTATGTACGGACTAACTGCCGGTTCAATAATTCCTTGGTCAACCATAGCTTGCAATTCTTTCTTAACTTGTTCTCTGTGAATATACGGAATGGGATAATGCTTGGCTTTAAATGTGTCGTGCTGTTTAACTTGAAATTCATACATAAAACCGGACATAGTACCAGGAACGTTGTCAAAAACTGGAGCTTGCTGTAAAAGAATTTTGTGCAATTGCGTGCGTTCGTCGTCTGTATTTGCACTGCTCTGTTTAACTTTATCAGAAATCATCTGTATAACGTCATAGTCTGCTTCGTCTGGAGTATTATGGTTGTGTACGTATATATCTGTGAACAATGTCGAATTACAGTCTATGTTACGTGATACGGAAATGATCTCTGTGCGTTTAATTGTTTGTTCTCCTGCAGATAAAGAGTGCAGAAATTCTAAAGCCAGTTGTACATTTTCATCCTTTAACATTAAATAGGAGTTTTGAAAGTCAATAATTGCGTCGTGTTGTACCAGAAAATTCGTACCTAAAATAATGTCTGTTGTCAATAAGGGAACAATCCAAAAATTTGAGTGAAATGTATGACCTGCAATACTAAATGATAAATGTGTCTACAATTTCACATCTACTCCATTACTAGATACTGCTCCTTTTATTTTCGTTTTGCCTAATGGTAACGTAGGATAGGTATTCTCTTTGTTACACGTGTTGAAAGTTTCTTCATTTATAACCGACATAGGTGATCCGATACTGCTGAAAATTTCGATGATCCAATTTTAACTTCGATGACAGGGTGTGAAATGGTTTTTTGAACAACTGGTCTTTCCTACAAAAGAGTGTCTCGGATGTCGTCAAAAGTAATAAAATTTTCGTGATCAAGATTCTGCGTGTCAAAAGTAGTGCTTGTGTTGTTGGAAGATGCGACCTGTACAGTATCTAGTCAAATTCTATCTGATGTGTTATTATTTTCAGGAGGATGCTGTGGCATTTGGACTATTTGTACTGTTCTATTATTTCTTTCAGACGAATTACGCTCTGGATGATACCTACTGTCTGGTTCATTCATATGTTGTTGCTGATGTTCTTGCTGCTGATAAGATCGACTGTTATTAAATGTACGCTCAAAATTGTGCTCATTATTTTTACGTCTGTCATGATGGTCATTTCTATACGGTGCATTGCGATAGGAATTGAAATAGTGTGTTTTCTGTACGTACTGGTTTCCTTGTTGCTGTGCATTACTATTTGTTGGGGCCAACGCTGTACGTGTATGCGGCGAAACATTAAAGCTTGGTTGACCTTGAGCATTACATTGTTGGTTAGGTATGGTAACCGGTTGGTTTTGTTGTTGTTGTTGGGAAAAACCTCTGTTGTTACCAAAATGTGGAACCTGTTGCTGATAATTTTACACATACTGATGATTACAATTTTATCTGTTATTAAAGTTACGGCGATAGTTGTCATTTCGGGAGTATCTAAAGAGAAATTGTCACTTTCGGTAAAATTTGTCTTATCGGGTTTTCTTCACACACTTCTTAATCCTAGGTAGAGCAATAGTTGAAGAGCTGCTTTAATAGATATAAAGGATAGTAGAAGAGAAGGCAGCAGTGCAGAAAACTAAAAATGAAACAGCACTACTACGGCTCGGGGCCCTGTGCACGCTACGGCACACACTCATTAAAGCGTAATGAGTCCCCTGAGGTCTATTACGCGCTGCAAATAAATTTCAGTTTCTGCGTTACAGGCAATGCCGTTGAACATTCAGAAGCAAATTGCTGTAGCCATACTAATCGTAGTTTCTGCATTACAGGCAATGGCGGTGAAAATACAAAAACAAATTGTTGTATCGATGCTAATTCTAGTTTCTGCCTTACAGCCCAAGCTGGTGAAAGTACAAAAATAAATCGACGTATCCAGTTCAAAGCTTATACCTGTGCTCTGTCATTATTAAATTCCTTAGATTTTCTTACGGATAAAAATTGCTCGCAATCAACGTCATCGTCTCTGAATTTGAGAACACGTTCAGAATTGCATAAGAATCTGTTTGTCTGTGTCTTTTCGGATTTTAGGTCACGTAGTTTCTGTAAATTACTTAAGTTGTACTGGCTGTACGAGTGTGAGAAATGTTCGGAATGTGGCGTATGCTGTGCCGTGTTATTGAGTGAAACATTTTTCATTTCTGTCACTTTAAGACATTCGTCAATTTGGCTGATCTGTTGTTCAAATTGCTTATCAACTTCCGTATCCAGAGTGTGTGAAAGTTCTGATGACTAAATTAAACTCGTCGCGTAACTGTGTTGCTTTTTAAGAGCATTGTTTACCGACTGCACTAATTTCGCATCTAAGTGATTCTGTTGTAGCTGTTTGCATATCCCTCAATTGTTGAGCAACAGATCTAATTTCCTCACTACTTTTCCTAGCACGAGCCTCAATTTCCTCACGTAATTGTTCCTTAGTATCATGACACTGTGCGGCAACAGCTGTAATCTGTTCACTAAGCTGTCTGGAATTGTTGTCTAATTTTTCATTCAACTGCTTGGAATTGTTATCTAGTTTTTCATTAAGGTTGTCATATTTCTCATTAAGTTGTTTGAAATTTTCATTAAGTTGTTTGTTCTGTTTACTAAGTCGTTTGTGATTGTTCTCTTGTCTTTCATTCTGTTGTAGCAATATTGCCATAATTTGATCCAACCCAATATTACCTACTCTATTCTCTGTACTGTGTGATGGTGTATCTGTAATTGTCAAGTTTTGTGTATCCATTTGGATATTCTGTGATTCTTGAAAATATTTACTAGTCGGAAGTGCACTGTTAGACACTACCATGGAATCAAATAAATCTGTCCTACTTTGAGTATACTGTTGATTTCCGTTGGAAACAATTATCTGTTCGCTACGTATATTTTGCAAATTGGGCCTGTCGGACTGGGCAGCGTTCATTGTAACAGAACGTCCCACGTCATCAACTGTCGTTAAATTAACAAAGGACACAATTGAATTCGTTTGTTCATCATTAGGATAAAAATCATTACAAGTGGTCGGTACGCACTGATTGTCTGTAGATGGAGGATTGTCAACATTACACTGAGTGTCGCAAATACTATCGGTCAAATTATTAGAATCGGCTATTTCACTCATTGTACATCGCGATGTACTGTTAACAGTTTTTCGTGGCATTTTTCACAAATCAAAATTATTCACAAATGAAACAAAGACAATGCAAAATGCAACAAACACAAATACAACAAAGAGCAAAATATTGCCGATGATCTGTGAAAGAAAGAGTGACAAATCAGTAAATGCGTTGCGCCAGATGCAAACTACGTTTAAGTAAATAAGAGCAGATATATGACTACTTATCAGAAGATTCACAAAGAAATACGATCCTGGCCGGATGTCGCCAAGTGTAACCTCCCCACAGAAAATATAATAAATAATAATGAAAATGAGCCAGGTGTAACCTCCCTACAAAAATTGAAAATGTGAGCCACAATTTAAACTACCCACAAAATATTGTTAAATGGAAATATGCCAAGCGTAGCCTCGCCACATAAAATAATAATTAAATGAATTTTTCTAATATTGTAACCTCTGAACAAAATTGGCTCCCATTTATTGTCTGTGTGCAGAAATGCGTTCACACTTAATACTCCCACAAAAATTCTTTTCTCATTTAATGTCAAGTTCGAAACAGAAAAATTCCTAAACACCAAATTAATAATAAAAAGTTTTGTAACCTGATGAACTTTATGAGGACAGCGGCGCTGACCTTCGGCCCTGTATTCTGAATAACAAAAGCAAAAATTCTTACCTCAATAAAACCGCAATAATATCTGCTCTTTATTAGTCATTTTTCGACACAGCTTCGTGCAATGCTGGCGTATATTTTTTTTTGTTCTTGGATGCAATATAATGCATTGGAAATTCTTTAAATTGAAATGAATGCTTTTCTTTAAAAGAGTTGCTTTATATTATAAAAATTATTATTGGAGCATTTTTTTGAACAAATTAAATTACAATTAACATACATTATTAAATATACGCAAGGCTGCTTCTTTACCTTGTACAACAATACTCATCCTCCAGAGTCCTGACCAGAGTTGCGAGCAGAGCACACAGCCGACGCATGCCGACTCCCGCCCACTCACGCAGACTACTACAGACTACTACTCGACTCGCGCAGACTAGCGACAAGCAACAACTAACGATAAACTATTCTCTGGTCAGAGATTCTGTCATGCCTCGCCCATCGCCGGCAAAGCAGACGTCTTACAAACTCCACAAGACCAACAAATTATACAGAAAATAAACATCCTCTAGCCGCTAACAGGTTGCACCCATTTATTCCATATCATTCTCGTTTCACCACCACTTTGTTCTTTCCCTCTACATTTTAATTAGTGTCAAAGTACATCACTTACTCCATGTTCCTCCTCATTATAGCATAGGATTATCAGATATCAAATCTGCAACAAGGAAAACCTGAGGGATCAGTTTGTAGACAATTAAGCATACTACCTTGTTCTCTCATCAAAACGGTTTATTCACCCCACCCACAAGCCTCATGTTCATACTTTAATCCTCTCAACACTTACACCGAAATACGGTGGGTATATCCTCCGTCAATTTTAGGTATCAATCTTCCGACAATGTTTTATCCATATACGTAATCTGTCCCACTACCCCACTTTAATGCTGCCTTGTTCCGTCCAGTGTGGGTATTTTAAACGCTTTAGAATCAAATGTAAAATGTTCACAAAGCAATATCGCGTCATATTGAAGACAGCAAGGGAAAAACGTAGGCTTTAGAATTAATGACTTGAGATAAAATTCTCTTGCTTTGTCCGATATCTTGAATTAATGAAATACGTCTTACCTTTATGAAACTGACTCATCAGGCACAGAAGTCGTTGTTGGGGAGCGGAAACGTTTGATGACGCAAAACGACATTTTATGTTGGGTTTCAACGCAACTAGTGATTTGAATGACAATAACAACGGCGACCGTATGGCGCGCGATCTTTGCGTCATCAACCAATCATTTACAACTAATTTACATGCTGGAAATACGTCAGTTTTTTTTCATTAGTAGAGAATGGTGGTGTCACACTATTTTAAACAAAATGTAATGGATTTTTAAGCGTTTATTTTTAATTTCCTTAGCAATTACGATAAAAAAACCAGAACCTTCTCACCCGGAAGCCCTGACAGGAAGAAGAACAAGAGATAGATGCACATAGCATTTTAAAACAATAGAGGAACGAAAATGCCAATGATAACTAACTGAATACACGAAACAGACAAGTTTTCATCAGTACAATTAAGTCTTTGACTTTGAGACATAGTGATTTCTTACGGTACCCACCGAAAACTTTGAGTTTTCAGCCAGTGCTACCATACAACATTATGGTGTGTTTTCAGCAACCTGTAGTCGGTCCAGTGCTTTACGAAACAGAGACCAAAACAAAATGCAGATTCTACGAGGCAGTACATGAAGTAAAACTGTTGGAGTCGTAGCTACCAGCTGACGCACAGAGAGGTTCGTAAACGTTCCCGCATACCATTTGTTTCTACCACTACTGTCCCTTTGCGTGCCGCTAGGGAGTTCTGCTTTGCATTCCAAAGCTCGGCAATGGTAAGGCGGTTTAAACTGATTCAACAGGAAATCAGAGGTCTGCAAATTTGATTTGTGGGACAGTTGGTTTAGTAAACGACCGGCGCTGTTCCGGCGGGCAGTTTCACGGTGAGGTAGTAGGCACGCCTATACGGTGGGGGCATTGACGTAGAACCGTCCGGCCCCCTAAATCGGGACGGGCAGCTGGCTTCGGCATTCCGTATGCAGGCAGCAGGGCCTGGCGCGTGCGGGCGTCGATGCGAATAAATACGCGAGCGGGGCGCGCGTGTCCGGTCCGGCCGGTAGAGGCGCTGGCAGCAGCGGAATGCCGCAGACTAATTGGCCGTCCGCAGGAATGCACGCCGGCGGGCGTCCACCGCGGGACAGCGGAGTGCGGAGGCTGGGGGAGGGGGAGGGGGAGGGGTGCTCGCTCTTCATCGGCTCGCGGTCTGTCACGCCGGCATTAGCGCCGGCGGGCGCTCTGTTAGGTACAGCAGCTGCGCGCACTGCCTGTGACGCCCGTCTCAAAAGAGCTGTTTGTACGAGTGACACAGTTAACGTGACAAGTGAAACCGCCTGCTGGTCGAATCCGTAACAACGATTAATGCGATCAACCTACTATACAAACATTATTCAATTAAGTCAATTCCGACCGCCACAAAACGATAGGAAGGCAAAAATATTTTTTTTTTAAAAAGATTAGTCAGGTGCGAATGAGACTCCGACACTGATGTTCCTGTTGGAATTTAATTATGTATATATAGACGGCTCATATAATCCGTCAATCGAGAATCTGGACCAGTTTTGACTGTTATCTGCACTGATACTGGAGAGATGTCGGTCCTAGGGACTGCAATATTTCCGATGGATTCCAGTATTTCTGTGACTGTTTCAACTTCAGTAAAATAAATGTGTCACAATATTCTGCAGGAGGCAGGCGAGCATTATTACAGTAATCAGTAGCCCTCCATTCAGGCTGACAGGGTCGCAATTTTAAAAGTCAAACGTGACGCTAGGAAAGACTTTATTTCTTACATGATGCGTTTCGGAATTTATCTATCATTAGGTATCTACTACACGTAGATATGGCGTTTCAAATAGTATGTGAAAGGTACATTTTCAGACTACTCTATGGCCGCGTCTTTTGAATGCATTGACTTACCAGATAATGTTGTAAGTAGGCTGTTTAAGTTCTAAAATAGTATGTGAAAGGCACATTTTCAGAGTAGTCTATGGCCATGTCTTTTGAATGCATTGAGTTACCAGTTAATGTTGTAAGTAGGCTGTTTAGGTTTTTATGTTGGTAGCGCCACGTAGCGCTCTGTATGAAAATCATTGGTTGTGTTGTGTGCAGTATGTGGCTGGTTGGTATTGTTGGAATATTCGCTATTGTAGTGTTGGGCAGTTGGATGTGAAAAGCGCGTAGCGTTGCGTAGTTGGAGGTGAGCCACCAGCAGTGGTGGATGTGGGGAGAGAGATGGCGGAGTTTTGAGAGCGCATGATCTGGACGTGTGTCCATCAGAGACAGTAAATTTGTAAGACTGGATATCATGAACTTGAACATTATTAAAGTAAATACATTGTTTGTTCTCTATCAAAATGTTTCATTTGCTAGCTATGCCTATCAGTAGCTAGTGCCTTCTGTTGTTAGAATCTTTTATTTAGCTGGCAGTATTGGCGCTCGCTGTATTGCAGTAGTTCGAGTAACGAAGATTTTTGTTAGGTAAGAGATTAATGAAAGGTATAGGTTATTGTTAGTCAGGGCCATTCTTTTGTAGGGATTATTGAAAGTCAGATTGCGTTGCTCTAAAATATTGCGTGTCAGTCTGGTGATGATCAGAATAAGTAAGCTGGCCGTGATGGCCAAGCGGTTAAAGGCGCTACAGTCTGGAACCGCGTGACCGCTACGGTCGCAGGTTCGAATCCTGCATCGGGCATGGATGTGTGTGATGTCCTTAGGTTAGTTAGATTTAAGTAGTTCTAAGTTCTAGGGGACTGATGACCTTATAAGTTAAGTCCCATAGTGCTCAGAGCCATTTGAACCATTTTTTAGAGTAAGTAAAGAGAAAACTGTTTGAGTACGTTGAGTTTTGTTCAGCTGTATGAAAATCAAATAACGTAGAACTTTACCAGCACAGTCATTCTTAATTTTTTAAAAGGGACGTTTCAATGTTTATTACAGCGCCATTCAAAATGTGACATTAATTCGAACCTGATACGGATACATGTTCTTGAGAAAAAGGTAATCAAACGGACGGCCAGTCTGGTAACATATGACTAAAACATTTTTTCGTGTGACAGAATTACATATTTATACTTTTCGGGTTCTTTTTCATTTGGTTGTACTGCAAAACCTTCGTTCCTGTGGAATTTTGTGATTCTAGGACAACGTGAAGTACCCTATAGATTTTGATGAGTGATGCCGATATTAAAATAGGTGACGTAAATAGCCATGACTTTTGATTTCATTGGCTTAGAAACATCAGTTCTAAACGTGGCCAAGGGACTATAGACCTCAGTATGTGACATAAATTTCAAAGTGATACATCTACCCGCTCCTGAGAAAAAGGGACTTTAACAGTCAAATAGAGAGACAGATAGACAGACAGACAGACGGACAAGAAAGCAGACCTATAAAGGTTCCGTTTCTACTGCCTGAGGCATGAATCCCTAAAAAACACAAACAACATTAATTATAAAATTTTAAATTGTGTACTGAAACCTATCTTGATTGTACTCTTATACCTGCTTTTAATTTTGCTATACAGATAATGAGCAGTTGCGAGTCAAGAAAGAAAAAATAACGTTTTTTTCCTATATGTACTGAGTTCTTACATATCCTTTTAAAAACGATGTCGAATAACCGACACACATGTTTCAATAAAACAAATCTAAATTTCAAACTTTATATATTGAAAGAGAGCTTTGGGAGATTTGCAGACATATGAGCCAAATGGGATAAATAACGAACCTAAAATAATTGAGGAAAGTGCCAACTAATCGACTATTCAGTTTCGTGTGTGATATCTGTGAGACCAAAGACATAACATCAGATCTTCTGAAAAATGTCATCCACGCATGACAGAGAGGGGAGATTAGTGAAAAACTGTCGCACAATTATCTAAATCACTCATGCATTGAAGTTGCTGACAAGAACAATATACAGGTTAATGGAAAAAAAAAAAAGCTCTTAGTCGACCATCATTTTGGATTTTGGAGAAGTACAAGCACCTGGGAATCAGTTATGAGATGGAGCTGGAGCTTAATAATTGGTGTACGAGTTAAGGAAAATCAAGAGACGTTCTCAAGATTAATTTGCCGGCCGGTATGGCAGCGCGGTTCTAGGCGCTACAGTCTGGAGCCGAGCGTCCGCTCGGTCGCAGGCTCGAATCCTGCCTCGGGCATGGATGTGTGTGATGTCCTTAGGTTAGTTAGGTTTAATTAGTTCTCAGTTCTAAGCGACTGATGACCTCAGAAGTTAAGTCGCATAGTGCTCAGAACCATTTGAACCAAGATTAACTGGCGCAGTAAAAGCGTTCAACAATTTGTAATGATCAAGGTGTACCTTGTCCACATACGCATCTACATGAATACGCTGAAATTCACAATTAAGTGCCTTGCAGAAGGTTCATCAAACCATTCATCGAACCACCTTCAAGCTATTTATGTACCGTTTCACTCTCGAAAAGGCGTGCGGAAGAAACGAGCATTTAAATGTTTCTTTGAGAGATCTTATCTCTATTATTTTATCATGACGATCATTTCTCTCTACATATGTGGGTACCAACAGAATATTATCGCAGTCGGAGGAGAAAGATGGTGATTGAAATTTCTACTATTCTACTATTCCTACTATTTCTACTATTCCTACAAACGAAAACTATGGTTCGAAAGAACAGGTGCTGTGAAACATATATTTGAGCCCTACGCCATAGCAGCGAATACTTTATCCTTCTGCTGGTCGGGACATCACACCACTATGCATTCAGTGACTGACGTCTTCAACGGCTGCAATATGTTATTAATGGCATGCGCCCTAAAAATACAAGTACGCGTTCTCGTGTTCAGTTAATTGGGATTACAGGCATTTTCCTATGAGCCTCTGAAATCCCGGTGGATTCTTGTTGGTCTGCCAAATCAATTTGACTCTGTGGCATTACTATGTGTGCCGGAATATGTCAGATGTTTTGACAGCCGACTGAAGACAATTAAGTAGATGCACGCATCACTCGTGTGCGTGATGCTACAAGCAGTACCTCTGAGGGTTCAGATGGTGACTGGCACAGGCTCTAAGTGGCACACTACCAAAGGACACAAGTCTCACCGTTAGGTACAGACCTCTAGTTCTTTACTAGCGAAGTACCAGTACAATACGGATCTTCCCTTTCTGTCCGCTTTCCTCCCCAACTCGGTAGCAAAAGCCCATTTACACCATAGACTTCCCCCACTTTAGCGCAAGCCAATCACGAGCTGGAGCACAGCATTCAAAGCTGGGAAGCCGCCATTTGCTCTGCATACACTGATTTGACGAATCATAGACTTTGAAGTTGATGGGAGAAAAGGAAAAAAGATTCAGCTTCGCTACCTCTTTCCCAAGCGTTTACACCGTGTCGTTTGCTACCAACATGACCAGGATTTAACCACACCCCTCCATAAAAAGCTTGTTATCTCTCCTGTGGCATCCCTTTCGAAGTTTCCAAAGAACAGTCATTAACACGCTAAAAGCCTCTTGCTTTCACAAATATGTTTTGTAACAGATTCTGGATGTCTGGCCACGTGTCCTGTCCCACGGAAATTCGCAGAACAGACGGTTGTTTCGTTTACTTCTTGCCTAACAAGGGCCCATCCTCTGCTTTATTGCAAGTGTACAACGGGTTGGCCATTGCAGCAGCGACGTCTCAGCGCTAGTCAGTCTACCTAGACCTGGCTGCCTCCAGACTGGTGCCAACCAACGTGCCTGCCCAATGAGACCATCGAAGTCAGCCATCCAGAAATGTTTCCACCCAGGTTGTGCAAAAATAACGCGCTTCCCTCGTCCCACCATCGTCATGCTCTTTTACTGCAGGTAACAGATTATATGTGGCAGCTATGTCGGATGAGTTTGCGAAGGTCGATTACTACTCTTTCTCGGCATGTGCAGTACAGGCAATACCCTCAGTGTGGCAGGACCTTGTCTGTGGCAGCAGTCAGTGTCGTCTTGATTACTGACCCCCCGTCTTGGATGACGTGGTGGTCGACAATGCGTAGCTGCTGTCGAAGACATCCGTGGGGAGACCCGTGGAGTGTATGGACACAGGTTTGAAGTGAATCACCTCCAGCCATCGCAGTTGACCTTGTCTCCCGACACGTCATACCTCCAGTGAGCGCTCCACAAGTGAGTCCCGCTGACGCCGGCCTCAGACTCCCATTAATCGGTAGGTCCCTCGAGATCTAGTAGTGGCAGCAGCAGTGAAAGTACTCCGGTGGCGGCCACACCAGCCCCCTGTTGATAGTTGGAGGTGCTAAGGGGCTTCCCCGCTCCTGAACCCCATTCACGCTGCCAATGACATCATGTCGACCAGCTGCCCTGTAGTCGCTCAGTTGGTCACCATTTGCTGTGTCACACCTGCCCACACGGCTGGTGTATGGTTTTCTTTATTTTATTTTATTTATTTATTTATTGTTCCATGAGACCAAATTAAGGTGAAGTCTCCATGGTCTTGGAACGAGTCAGTACATGAAATTATAACACGATAGTAGAAACAGAGAAAATGAAATATAGGGAACATATTCAGGCGGCAAGTCGTAAGTTTAAATAAAGAAAATCAACAATGTAACACTGGAATTTGCTTAAATTCTTAGCTGTTCCAGGAGCTCCCCGACAGAATAGAAGGAGTGAGCCATGAGGAAACTCTTCAGTTTAGACTTAAAAGAGTTTGGGCTACTGCTAAGATTTTTGAGTTCTTGTGGTAGCTTATTGAAAATGGATGCAGCAGAATACTGCACTCCTTTCTGCGCAATACTCAAGCAAGTGCATTCCACATGCAGATTTGATTTCTGCCTAGTATTAACTGAGTGAAAGCTGCTAACTCTTGGGAATAAGCTAATATTGCTAACAACAAACGACATTAAAGAAAATATATATTGTGAGAGCAATGTCGGAATTCCCAGACTATTGAATAGGGGTCGACAAGAAGTTCTCGAACTTACACCATATATAGCTCGAACAGCCCGTTTTTGAGCCAAAAATACCCTTTTTTAATCAGAAGAATTACCCCAAAAAATTATACCTTACGACATAAGCGTATGAAAATATGCGAAGTAGACTACTTTTCATGTTGAACTGGTACTTATTTAAGATACTGTTCTAATGGTAAATAAAGCAGCATTTAGTTTCTGAACTAGATCCTGAACATGGGCTTTCCACGACAGCTTACTATCTATCCGAACGCCTAGGAACTTGAAATGCTCCGTCTCGCTTATAATATTGCCCATTCTGTCTGATCAAAATATTGGTTCTCGTTGAATTGTGACTTAGAAACTGTAAAAACCGAGTCTTACTGTGATTTAGCATCAAATTATTTTCCACAAGCCACGAACTTATTTCATGAACTATGTTATTTGATTCTGTTCCAATATCACACACAAGATCCTTCACTACCAAGCTGGTGTCATCAGCAAACAGAAATATTTTTTAATCACCTGTAATACTAGAAGGCATATCATTTATATAAATAAGAAACAGCAGTGGCCCCAGCACCGGCCCTTGGGGAACGTCCCACTTAACAGTGCCACATTGGGACTGAACATCGCTACCACTCTCAATATTGCGGAGAATTACCTTCTGCTTTCTGTTCTTGAAGTAAGAGGTGAACCAATTGTAAACTACTCCCCTTACTCCATAATGTTCCCAGTTCTGCAGTAATATTTTGTGGTCAACACAGTCAAAAGCCTTCGTTAAATCAAAGAAAACACCTAGCGTTCGCAACCTTTTATTTAATCCGCCCAAAACCTCACAGAGAGAAGAGAATATAGCATTTTCAGTTGTTAAACCATTTCTAAAACCAAACTGTACATTTGACAGCAAATTATGTGAATTTAAATTCTCCAGTAGCCTTGTATATACAACCTTCTCGATAACGTTAGCAAACACCGATGGCATAGAAATAGGTCTAAAATTGTCAACATTATCCCCGCGTCCCTTTTTATAAAGTTTCTTCACTACCGAGTACTTTAATCTGTCAGGAAACCGACCACTCCTAAAGGAAAAGTTACAGATATGGCTAAATACTGGTCTAACATACATACAACAATACTTCAGTATTCTGCTAGATATCCCGTGATATCCGTGAGAGTTTTTGATCCTTAGTGATTTAATTATTAACTCAATCTCCCTCTTGTCAGTACCATAGAGGAGCATTTCTGGTAACAGTCTCGGAACACTTTTTTTCTAAGAGCGCTATATGAATCCCTGTTGGGACTAGGTTTCTATTTAGTTCACCTGCTATATTCAGAAAGTTATCATTAAATACTGTACATATATGCGACTTATCAGTAATGCGGACATTCCCACTACACACTGATTCTATATCCTCGACCTGTCTCTGCAGACCAACCGCTTCCTTTACGACTGACCATATGGTTTTTATTTTATCCTGAGACTTAGCTATTATATCTGCATGCCACATACTTTTTGCCTTCCTAATAACTTTTTTAAGCACCTTACAATACTGTTTATAATGGGCTCCTGCATTTAGATTTTGGCTGTTTCTAACGTTTTGATATAATTGCCACTTTGTTCTCCAGGATATTCTTATCCCTATAGTCAGCCTCCCAGCCTGCCTATTCGTGCTAGTGCCTTGTTTTGAACGTTGTAAAGGAAAGCAACTTTCAAAGAGCACGAGAAAAGTCTTGAGAAAAGCATTATATTTATCGTCTACTGTATCAGCACTATAAACATCTTGCCACTCTTGTTCCTTGATAAAGTTTACAAAGGCCTCTACAGCAACTGGATCAGCTTTCCTAAACAGTTGATAACTATATCTAACATGTGTTGCAGCACAAAATTCTTTTATAGTTAAAATATGTGCATCATGATCTGAAAAGCCATTCACCTTTTTGCTAACATAATGCCCTTCTAGTAATGAGGAATGAACAAAATTGGTGTCTATGGTTGTTCTACTGTTCCCTTGCACTCTCGTTGGAAGGAATACGGTTTGCATAAGATTATATTAATTAAGGAGGTCTACCAGCATCCTTTTCCTTGCACAATCACCTATACAATTAATATTGATGTCACCACATGTAACTAACTTTTTGTATCTCCTACAAAGTGAACCAAGAACCTCCTCTGGGTTTAGCAAAACTGTTGTGAATTCGGAGTCTGTGAATCTATAAATAACAACAGTTATAAGTTTAAAAAATGGCTCTGAGCACTATGGGACTTAACATTTGAGGTCATCAGTCCCCTAGAATTTAGAACTACTTAAACCTAACTAACCTAAGGACATCACACACATCCATGCCCGAGGCAAGATTCGAACCTGCGACCGTAGCAGTCGCGCGGTCCTAAACTGAACCGCGTAGAACCGCTCGGCCACACCGGCCGGCTAGTTAGAAGTTTAGATCCACTAAATTTAACCACACCTGCGCAACATTCAAACACATTTTCAGTGCAGTACTTTGAAACATCAATTGACTCAAACGGGATGCCGCTTCTCACATACGTGGCTACTCCCCCACACCGCAAAGAGCTCCTAGAAAAGCTGCTAGCCAACCTGTATCCTGGTAAAGGAAGTCTCCGAATTATCTCCTTATTTAAGAAGTGTTCAGATATACCAATAATTTCAGAGTCAACACCTATAAGCAGCTCACTAACCTTATCTCTGTTACCTTGTTGATTAAATATACAAATTCCCTCATTACTCGGATACCTAAACTTTGTCAAAAGTGCTTCCTTTGTTAGAGAGACTTCCCTTCAGCAGGAATACCTATCACCTGACTTCAATCTAAAAAAGGTGCAGCTCTAACGCCCACTACTGCAGGAATTTTCCCATGAGTGAGCCCACCATCCCTACCTGTGCTGTCACCTATAAGCTTTGCCAACATCCCCTTCCCGTACCTGTTGAGGTGCAGGCCATGTCTAGTGAAACCAGTCCTGCTGATAGACTCCACCGACACTTCTGAAATGTGACCCATGCTTTCTGTCATCAGCGCACCCCCAAGTCTCATGTTATTATGCCTCATGGCTGTGTTAAGATGAGGCCGAACGTGACGCTGAAACAGTTCTACGAAATGCACATTCTTGTTGCCAATCTGAGTGGTTATCTTTTCCAGGTCACCATCTATGTCATACTCGCCATCCTTATCAATACTATTACCAGCCCCACCCACAATCACTACCTGACCTATTTAGTAAAATTCCTACATAACCCCCCTATGTTAACAGTCACCTGAGCCAATCCTGCATTAGGCTTCACTATGCTGGTGACCTGGTACTCACTCCCCAAAACTTCCTGCAACTGCTGGCCTACACCTCTTCCATGAGAACTACCTAACAGCAGAACCTTCTTCTTCCTCTTCGACCTTGCAACTGTCCTAGCCACCGTAACTGCTGAGATCTGCTGCACACTTCCTACATCTACAGCCACTAGAGATTCCTCTCCACTAGACTCTGACAGTTGGTCATATCTATTGCAAACGCCAGTAGTAAAACTATCTGAAAATCTCCTTCTCCTAGCAGATCTCTTGCCAACAGCCAGCTCCCATTCCCCCACCCCCTTCTCCCTCCTCACCTTATCTAGCTCCTCCTGTGCGTTGTTCAACTGCACCTGAAGGGCACAGATCTTACACTCCTGCTCCTCTATCAACTTACTCTTGCTACATAACCTGCAGTTCCATGAGAGGATCTCGCCAGAATTCCCACTTGCTTCCCCACTGCATTGCCCCAGTGAAAATACTTCGAACAAGTCTCACACCGCAATCCACTACTCACGAACCTACGGCAAAGCTCACACTTCTCACTCATGGTAAAATTTTACAGTTATTGGAACAAGAAAACTACTTCGTCTATGTTCCGCTACTACAATAAGAAGATGTTAAAAAACTGACTACAATAATCACAAACTTACTCCACAAGGGAAGTAACTACTATTCTTAACAGTATTAATCAACAACAAAAGAGAATTTAACAAAAGACTAACACAGAAACAAAATCAAACGTCTAATGACACAGTAACGAAGCTGCAAACAGTTCCCAAAAAGTTCATCTGAAATTATTTCACCAGAAAAACCCCAAGAACACCGGTTGAAGACTACTAAAGTTCCTAAATAAACCACTATACACAAACAATTAATTAGTACTTAGCTTTCGATGCACCCCTACAGCTGCAACTGGTCAGCGTGAAATGTAAACACAGGTAAAAGGTTAAGTTGCTCGATACGAAACACTCACAAATATCAGGTCACAACACAAGAAAGGCAGATGTGAATGAAGAAACCACTAATAAGTCATTTATATAGTAAATATTATCACAAAAACGTTAAAATATCTATCTGAAACCTAAAAATAAATAAAAACTTAGACAGGGATCTCACACGCAGTCTTGACATCAACTCAGCCGCTCATAGTCTGCATAAACTTTACAAACTTTACAAGGAAACTCAGTGTCGTGTTTTTACAAATATGTTTACAGCATAGATACAGTGAATTATAATGAATGATTACTCCAAGAATAAAAGGAATAAAAGGGGCTACATTTCTTTGACAAAAATATAATCATATTCTATTACTTAAATAATTTGATAGTATTACAGCAATAATTTTAAATGGTTAATTTTCTGTGTCTAAATCTTTATAATCTTAACTAGTGGTGAAGTGTTGTACAGTATGATGGTGTAGTGTTAATTTCCCACAACCTTTCATGCACTCAAAGTAGCAAGCTGGCCTAGGCTACACATTCACTTCAGTCATTATCATTCCATCTAGGTATACTGGTTATTCATGCAACCTAACTGCTATAAAAGGTATGCAAACTACTATACTCCCTAACTAACGCTGGTGTATGCCGTGAATCTCGATGAGTACCAACGTTACCAATCTGCTCGCTGTTCTAAGTGGGATAAAAAAAAAAACGCGAAATTCTCTTTTTGCTGGAACTGACACAGATTTTTCTCAGGTTGGTGTTCAAATTTTTCAGCTCCAGTTCTTGAAAAAAACATAAAAAGCACAAGGTATAATCGACTTTTGACTGCAAAGCTACACACCTTCGGTTCTTCTCTTTCTCACAAACTGATGGTGTGCCTCACTCACTCTGCAAAAACGTACCAAAGTGACTCGCACATTCAGTGCTCACGTCTTATAGTACAAACTATAGTCAACCACTCAGGCACCTGCGAATTACTAGTGAAAGCCCACACGAATATCATCGCACAATAGTGCGAAAACCACAAGTGAGTAACCACAGTGAACAACAACCGCATTAGACGCGATAGCTCATCTGTGTAACCACACTGGAATAAAATATCCCGTTCGCGAGGGTAATCGCACCAAAGGCGACATCCACAGAAAAAAAGACACACCACAAATACATCGCATAAATGGCGATAACATTAATCAGGCCACAGCGAAGACATATTGCACTGAGCACTGGGTACTGGTCACAAAACACAGTGAAACGCACAAGAAAGTCAACACGCCTTTTGCGTCGACAATACACGACCGTCCTGCAAAATATCTCCAAGAATCTCGCAAACTAATCTCAACGACGCCCCTCTCACACACTGTACTACGAATTATACACCGGATCATACAAGTGCGTGTACTGCGATGCTCACACAATAAACAGAAGAAATATTATTGTAGCTGATCTCTAAGATGTTACGAGAAGAATTCCGTCCCCAATACTTGTGCACTTGTTTCATACTTCAAGACGTAAAATTCTGTCCTTGTGATGACACCTGTTCTGTAGTTCCGTGCAAACTGCAAAATTGCTATGAGAATACATTAACTCGTGCGAAATAGAACTCAAATAAACAATAAAGTTTCCATCGTGAAATCGCCACATTTCTATGGTCAACAATTGTAATTTATTCAGCTCTGCGATGACCTACTGTACATCTGTACACTTGATACATGTTAAGGAGAAATACTTGTATAGTGAAATTCTAACAATGCCAACTCTTACGACTACTGTGCTATCCCCTTGCACGCACTCACCTCGCTGTTGAGCTCCCGAGTCATGTGTCGGTGGGAGGACGAGTGGCTGGACGTGACTGACAATAAGCTCCGTCTAGTCAAGCCCACAACGCGTGCGTGGTGTACTTCCTTTCAGCCCCATCGACGGGACGAGGTTCTCCTCACTCGGCTTCGAATAGGCCACAGCCCTATGACGCATGGCTTCCTGCTCCGGCGGGAGGACCCTCCACTGTGTGGTGCTTGCGGCGTCCAGGTCACTGTGCGCCACGTTTTGTTGGATTGCGTTTTATTTTCTGACCAGCGGGCCGCGGCTGCCTTGCCAGCGGACCTGCCAACTCTTTTAGGCAACACTCGGACGAATGTGGTTAAAGTTTTAAAGTTCTGTGCCATGTCGAATGTTTTTACAAAGATTTTAGGGAGGGGATTTTAACTTGTTTCCTGTGTGACAAGCTCGCCCATATTTTATGTAAGTGGCCAGACACTGACGGTTTCCTATGTCATTCTTGTCGCTATGTTATCCCTTACCTTAGGTTTTACCTTCTCAGGTCGTATTTTCCCTCTTTTCCTGCTTTGAGTGTGTTTTTCAGTTTTATTAGGTCTCTCCACATTCGTTCCTTTTACTGTGTGTCAGGGCGCTGATGACCTCGATGTTGAGCGCCCATAAACCCCAACACACACACACACACACACAATAGGAGAAGTTCCTATGCTAATTACCATGGTGAATCACAAAAAGATCTAAAGGAATGATTCTCATCATTAAAATTATTATAACTAAGAAAACTTACGCTACAATGTCTATGTTCGGCTGTCACTGACCATTAAACTGTCTGTGGCTGGTTCAGAAGGTCAGTGCCGTTGGTTAGCATTTCCTTCCGCCCCTCGAACTGGTTTCGGTCCCCGAATCTCAATTTCCTTGATCTGAACTCCATTTCCGTTTCCTCCGTTTTTCAATTGTGCCCGTCTTCTATTGCCATTGAAACCGGAGCCATGGTTTCGCCATTCATTGTGGTACGTAGCCTTCATTCCTCCTTCCATTCCAGCCTCTGTTGCATAGTACACAATTATTGCGGTTCCCATTCCAATCTCATCGATGTTCAACTTCATTACTCCCGAAATTTCCCGACCGTGAATGGTTTCCGTAGGGCGCTCCATTCCGCGCACTTCCGTTCCTATTATTGTAATGGTTATATTGTGGACGCGACAAAGGGCCTGCGACGTATCTGTCAGACTTCCTTCTGTGTTCCCTAATATTTTATGCTCGGAATGCGTAGTCTAATTCGTAAAGTGTGTTATGGAAAGTACCGAGCTCCACATTACAACTGCCAGCTAATACGTGTTGACATGTTGACGGAAATTTGGTGTAACAATGACGGATGATTTCACCAGTAGAGCATGGTACGTCAAGATACTGGTACTTGTCGATCATTGCGTCAAGGAACTTGACTGGACTTTTGTAGCCTGAACTCTCGAAATCTTTGCCAACAATCATCTCGTATTTTATGCACTCATGTGTCTCCTTGGACCAGTAGATATTTAGGAAGCTGTCCTTGAACTGCTGGTAGCTTCTACACGTTGCTGATATTCCGCGCATTTTCTCCGCGACTGACCCTTGCAATTGTCCACAAATAAAGTCCAGCTTGTATTTTAAAAGCCAATTTGGAGATAGAGAGAGGTCAAATTGTGATATCCAAGTGCGTGGGTGAGTAAAATTACTCTCATCACGGAAATTCTCGAATTTTCGTACTTGTAAGAAAATCAAATGGCGTTTCATCGACAACTTCCGCCCTGCGGAATTAATCAGACCTTTGGATGCCCTCGTCCGACGTCCCCACATTTGTGCTCCCTCCTCGGCATCTAGAAAATGCGACGTTCATCTCATCGTGTCGTCTGCTTGATGCTAACGGTATGCAGTTATCTGTCACGTCTGTTTTCGTTTCTGGTTCTGTTGCCTTCGCGCTCGGCCGTGTTGGAATGTGTTTCCTTAGCTCCTCCTCCAGTTTCTTCTCCACACGCGTGTTGATCGCTTCTTGTTGCGATTTCAACGAAAGGAGAGTCCGGACCTCTTCATACTCGCTCACTGGAGTACGATTCCTCCGAACCAGTCCCTAATTTGCGCAGCTCAGATTCTAATTTGTCCGTGGCCGTTGTAGCATGAAAATCCGTCGCTTCACGTATTTTTGTGTCGATGCGCTGCTCCGCTTCATTTTGCTGCTTTTCCACGCTTTCGACCTTCTTGTTCAAATTTATCACTGTCTCTCGTCCTTGCAATACTATGCGTTTAATGGTTTTCGACGCTACAGCTGCTACCCGTCTTACCAAAACTGCAACTGTCTTGGCGGTCTCTGCCGTCTGCTTGGCATCATGTGCAATATTTAAATTTTTCATTGCTTTGGTGTTTACTTTCCGTAGGTTTTCCTGGAGTTTATTTGCGATTGACTTGTGTGCCTCTCGCATCTGATTTACCTGAGTAACGATGTTTTTTTTATTTCCATTCTCGTCTCATTAATTTTCTCCTCCATTCCTTTTAGTTCATCAAGTTTCTTCTCAATTCCCATTAAGAATGCCACCAGATTGAAGATCTCTTCCTTTTCCTCAGTATCGTGATCGACCGGACTCATACATGATTTCTGTGGTGTTGTATCTGCATCATTACGTTCTCATTCCATCCTGTCTTCTCTGTCCGGATTTCTAATAAGCATCTGCATCGATTTGTTGTGGTACGCACACATCCTCTATCACACCCCATCTGACACTGTCCGTCCAATCAAGAAAAACCATATCGCTTTCGTCTCCCTGATTTCCTTGTTGCATGACATCATTGTTGCTAACACCATTCAAGAGCAACGCCTCCCTACGTTAAAACTGTGCCTCAACCGTTATATTGCCCTCTCCCTCCATGACGTATGCTTTATTTTCCCGCTCCCAGTCTACTTGTCTAGCCCTACTTCTCGATATCATTCAAATTCTTTATCAACAACACACTTTAATTACCTGTGTAACACGTGGACAAACGCATTAGCTAACTCACAAGATGTAAGCAGTACAGTACAATGACAACAGTACACGAGATTCAGAATCCAAAACAACAAAATACAAAGAAAATACAATAGTAAACACCACAAAACTAATGCGACAACGCCATTAGCAACTACGAGAAATCGGTCAAGATGTGACACAGAAGTCGCTGACACAAATGGGCTATAAATAAAACAAATATACAGATAAACAACACAATCACAGAATCAAATATCTGCATCATACTAATGAGCCATATTTTTCTTTTTTCTTTTGTTTTTTTATTTCCTCATAATGTGGACCTGTTCGGGAAGTACGCAAACTGACAGCATTATAGAAGTGCCAAAGACCAAGATCCTGGCAGCGGTTCACCAATTGAAAACCCTCTACTTCCGTTTCAAATCTAGACGTTAATAATAAAATGGGAAGGTAAAGTTAATCAGAACTCAGGGAGAAGTTGTGATCTAAATGACAATAGATTTATTCAGCTTTAAAATCACATGACAACGAAAATGACTAAAGAAACGTCACACAAACATTTTTATTTGACAAACGCTTTCACAAACAAGGGGTCTATGATGGAGAAAGTGATCAGCTGCTGATCGATACACCACACTTACCGAAAACTGCAAGTACGCGTTCTCGCGTTCGCTTAATTCGGAACGCTGGTACTTTCCTATGAGCCTCTGAAACCCCGGTGGATTCCAGTGTGCAGTTGGATCCATTTGCTGGTCGGCCAAACAAATTTGACTCTGTTCCACGACTATGCGTGACGGAATATGTCAAATGTTTAGACGGTCGACTCAAGACAAATAATTACTCCCACGCATCACTCGTGTGTGTGATGCTTGAAGCAGTACCTCTGACGGTTGAGAAGGTGACTGGCATGCTCACAGTTGTTTTGTCGGCTTCTTGCCTAACAACGGCCCATCCTCTGCTGTATTGCCATTCTACAACGTGCTGGTCATTGCAGCGGCGACTTCTTGGCGCTAGTTAGTCTAGCTGCACACGGCTGCCTCCCAACCGGCGCCAACCAACGTGCCTGCACAATGAGACTGCGGAACTCGGCCATTCGGAAATGTTTCCACCCAGGTTCTGCAGAAAAAAACGCCATTCCCTCGACCCACGTCAATGTGCTTTTTTACTGCCGTCGTATAAGTCAGCATCCTATTCCTTTGAACGCTGGTAAAGCTTACAGTTATTCCTTCCATAGAGCACGCAAGTAAGAGCATTAACTACTGCCCGCCATTTCATAATGATGTATGAAGTCAATATTGCAATAAAGATCATATTCCCTAAGTGTGGTGTCACCGCCAGACACCACACTTGCCAGGTGGTAGCCTTTAAATCGGCCGCGGTCCGTTAGTATACGTGTCGCCACTATCAGTGATTGCAGACAGAGCGCCGCCACACGGCAGGTCTAGAGAGACTTCCTAGCACTCGCCCCAGTTGTACAGCCGACTTTGCTAGCGATGGTTCACTGACAAATTACGCTCTCATTTGCCGAGACGATAGTTAGCGTAGCCTTCAGCTACGTCATTTGCTACGACCTAGCAAAGCGCCATTACCAGTTGCTATTGATGCTGTAAAACATGTACCGTCAAGAGCAATGTTCACCAATTATGGATTAAAGTTAAGTATTCGAGCAACTACGTACGTTTTTTGTTAGTCTCATTTCCTTGACCTGTTCCAGACCTCACGCCAGCCTGCGTTTGCTCAAACGCGTGCCTTTCGGCTTCCTCTCATAGTGGGTTGGCTGTCTTGCCAATCCACAGCACTAAGATCATGCAGTGTCATAACACTGAATCCGAAGTGACAGTGCCTTCAATCACTTAAAATAATAGGACAGATCTAGTAAGGACATAATAAGTAGACTTGTAAAGGCGAAGAGGGAATTTCTGGCCTAGAGAAGTCGTCTACTACTATCAAGCTTCAGTCTGAATCTGAGGAAGAAATTGCTAAAAATTTACGTATCTAGTACAGTATTGTATGGCAACGATTCATGCATTGTGGGAAAACCAGAAGATTAGACAATCGAAGTGTTTGGAATGTTGTGCTACAGATGGAGGCTGAAATTAGGGACATGACTAATTTGAGTCTACTAGAGGGACCTGTGGAAAGTAAATACTGTAAGGTAAGTCAGTGATTGGAATACATCGAACAAAAATTGAGATACAGATATTGGTACTACTGAGAACTTCGTGTGGAGCGAGCAACAGACGTGTCAGAGGGCTGATCACTCCAAACAAATGAAACGTATGAAAAGTTTTGTGGACGAGCTCAAGAAATACATTACGGTAGTTATGTTAGCATTTTACTGTGGTTCACCAAGAGAGTAACAGATATATGAATCTTATAACATCGATGTATGTATGACACTGACTTAGGGGATTTGAAAAGTAATGTTTACAAATAACGGAGCCGAAAAAGGGCAGTTGCGAAGTTGGTGCAGATGAACAAGGAAACATGCGATGAATTATAAAACATCTTTAGAAGTATTAAGAACCAATGTAAAATACAATGACAGCTCAGAGCTGCAACTTCTTCTGCAGATTACAGTCTTCGTGTTCATTGCCTTTTATTTTCCATAGTTCTGAGCATAGATGTACAAATTTCATTTATGGAATGCATAGCTCACTTGTTTGTCCAATTCTGCATTCTTGTAGATAGTAAAAGATAAAATGCCTTTACGGGCGCTAACTTACAAACAGAATTGTATTGCACCACTGCCATCATAAAATAGTGAGGCTGAAAGTGAGAGGGAAGCATTTACAGACAAGTATAGTCCACCCAAACTAAAAGTGTTCCACTCTTGGCGAACAATACTGGCAGAATCTCTGTCACACCTCGGCAAACAACGGCCGTGCTGACAGAGTTGGTAGTGAGAGTCACAGTAGAAACGCTGACAACTTGCACCGAGTGAGGTACATTGGAGTCCCCAGACACTCCAACAGAACGACGTGCTTCAAAAGTTCTCCTCGCAGGCTCAAACCAGTATCGACTCTCCCTTGAAAGCTGTTGTCTCTTTACTCTTCTTCTCCTTCGCTTACTTTCACTGGATCCACCGCTTTACATTAACCGGCCATTGCATAGCAACGTTACAACGTCGTAGCCTGCATTCTTTTCGTGTCAGTTTATTCATCTTCAAAACCAATTCTTACTGACAATGGTTCGATCGACCTTTGCTCTCTTGACTGCCACGTGCTTATGGACAAAGGCTGGATTCCCATGGGTTCACTATTACCCAACGGCGACCTTGCTGTACCAGTTCCACCTTGCCGTAGTCCTCAAGGAATGAACATTTCTGGTGTCAAAATGTAGCCCCTAGGGCGTAGGAGATTGAGAGGTCCGTCAAACTGATTTGCAGCTAAGAAATATCTCCAGAAAGACTTCTTCACTTATATACACTAAATATTCCAGAATTCCAATCAAAAATAGCTGCTAAAAAGAGGAACTGGAAGCAGATAGCCGCGGTGTAACGATGCAACGTAAGTCAACTAATAAAGACAAGTCCTCCGTTCAAAATTTTACTCCATTTTGTTCCTTTCGGAGCAGGCTGGTAAAACAGCTCCGTATTTAGGAGTCGTACGCAATCTTTCAACGAAAGATCCGTACCTAAAGACTGGAAAGCTACACAGATCTTACAAATGCTCACAAAAAGAAATAGGTGTAATTCGATGAATCATGACCCATATCATCACAGCTGATTTGCAGTAGGATTCCGGAACATATACTGCGTTCGAACGTTGTGAATTACGTTTGAAGAAGGAGATCATTCCACAAGGCTGTGTTTTATATAGTTTAATTTGCACTGCTAGTTCCAGAAACTGTCCAATCTCAAGTGCATATATAATAACAGATATGGATACATCGTCCCCATTTCATCATTAAAATAATTTAAAAGACAGCCTGGTGACATAATGTCCTTCTTCAAAATTATCGAGGCTGTGGCGTCCACTAATAAGAAGTTGAGAAAATAATGGACTACAATCCATGGAAACGATCTATTGACTCATTAACATGGATTCGGCAAGTACCGTCCTTGTGCAACACAACTAGCTCTTTTCTCTCACGAAGTAATGAGTGCTATCGGTAGGGTTTCTAACAGATGATTCCAAATTTATGGATTTACAGAAGGCTTTTGATACCATTCCTCACACGCGGCTTGTAAAAAAACTGCGTGCCTTTCGAATAAGGTTTCATTTGTGCGATTGGATACGTGATTTCCTGTCGTAAAGATCAAAGTTTGCTGTCGTTAACGGAAAGTCATCTACTGAAACTGAAATCGTATCTGTGGTCCCCAACGAAGAGATGTAAGCCCTCTGTAGTTCTTAATTTATGCAAAATATTTAGGAGGCAGTCCAAGTAGCCCTCTTAGATTGTTTGGAAATGATGCGATAGTTTACCATCTAGTGAAGGCCTCTCACGATCAAAGGCAATTGCAAAATGTGCCTTACACATGATTTCAGTTAAACGGTACATCACACTAGTTTAAAGAATAAAAACTGAACTAAATACCTGCAGATTACAATTTAGAACAACTAATACTGGAACGGTAATACAGAAAATGTTGTGGGGAGGGCGAATAAAAGTCTGAGTTTTATTGCCAGAACACTTAGATGTTGCCACAAATCCACTATACGAACTGCTTACACTCCTATTGACCGTCTTATTGTGGAATTGGGTCCCTAATTCGCATTATTGACGGAGTTCATCAGAAAAGTTGTAAAGAAGGACAGCTCATTTTATACTATTGTAAAATGGGGGAGTGAGTGTCACGGATATAATAAGCAGTCTAGGCTGGAAATTTCACAGAATTACAAGCACTAACATTCTCTTTCGACGACTAAAATAATTTATTGATTCCAACACACATTGATATAAACCTACACTGGAATATAATAGAGATATCCAACCTCGCACAGAAAGATTTACGTGTTCGTTTGTCCCATGTTCTATTCGATAATGGAACGCTCGAGAAACAATCACGAAGTGTTTCTGTGCATCCTTTGGTGGACTGAAAAGTAATCATATATATGTGGATGAAGATGAAGCGGTATGATTTCTGTCCCACGAACTGGACTGGACTGAAGAATGGAAATGGAGAACATTCTAAATGACTTTCTTCCATAAAAGCGTTTTCAGTATTAGTGTGGTCTTGGTACTCTGACGCATGTCTCTAGGAAAGTTCCAAATGCTAAACTACGAAGCAAATGTTTCGAACTTTCCTTACTAGATGACGCATGGTCTTCGTAGCAAGCAGTGTTTCTCAGTGGAGTTCCAAGTTCCATGCAGCAAGGTCTCCTCCACTTAGCGTGTAATGTGTTGAAGACATAAAACATAAATTTTGTTGGGTATGCACATGACTTTCGAATTATAGAGAAACTAGGAAAGGTAAGCAAGGCCTTTCCTTCGCAAGATTTAGAAAATACTGTTATGTAAGCTAAAGCTATGAACTCACTCCTTGTGATAATAATCCACACAATACACTGTTTTTATTTCAAAGATGCTGCTGAAGCACTGTTGTCAAGATCTCCAAATGAGATCTCCAAATTCAGTATGTTCATTTGAAATGACTACATAAACATTCTCAGTCTGCAATTGAAGAATGAAAATATGTCAACGTATCCTAAAGAGCAAAGACCGTGGTAGATGTAGATCAGGCAGTTTCTATAGTTGCAAAACTGAAAGATCTGTTGACAATGGTGCTATTTCTTCTTCAACAGCACAGGGATTTTTGCAAACGGTTTTGCTGCATCTGATGCCAAGAATGGATTTGTATAAGAAAAGGCAGTTAATACAGAGAGATCTTTTCTCTTGAAAATAATTATGCCATTGCAAAAAAATTAAAATAAATGTGAATCTGTTCTAGCTAAAATATTACTGTTGTATTTCTGCAGGTGTATTAGCATAAATAAAATATAATGTCTATTTATGAATTTCACATGATTACTGGCCCTTAAAACCAGATCCCTTGTACGGCACTTAAAACATCCTTAATAAATGATTTACTTTCTCATTTGTGTCATTATTTTTTTGCAGTGATGAGGGAGCACTATAATTGTCTTTTCAGAATGCAATCTCAAGTTTTTGGATACAAATAATCAATGTACAAAAAGAGATATATTGTTTTTCGATTCTCCTGACATATGTGAAATTTGGCACTTAAAACCTTTCCATTTTCACTCTTCGGTTGTATGCAGTGTCTGCTACAGAGGCTGAAACCAGATCACACGTAAGCAGAAGTACTTGTATATTATCTTATTTTATCCCTATCCGTGCTACCACATGTACACAATTTTGTTGCAGAGCGCAGAACAGCTACAAAGTCACAGAGCCTGTTGAGATGCTGTACATAGTGCAGAGAAAGGGAATGACTGGATAAACAGCAAAAGAAATAAACGTAAGAATAAAGCTTGCGTGATTGCTTTGGGTAAAATAAACATGATTTTCCTAAGTAATTTTATGATGTTCATGAGAAGGAAAGCTTAACATCAGCATTTGGTAGGTTTTGGCCTACGACTCTACAGTGAAAGTTTAACGTTCGTTGCTCAGCAACCATTGGAGATGTACTCTTGAGAAATTCTTGGAAAGAGAAAAATGAAATGCATAAATCAGAGAAAGGGCTAGAACACGTAATTGTGGCGACTGAGGAAATGAAATATAGGTGGTAAGGGCATGTAGCCAGAGAACTATGCTAGATACAAGACGACAATGTCATGTACTTAGAAGGTATTTAGGAGAGACATACTGTGAGAACATGGATGCATATGGGTGAAGATCGAATTGTATGCGACAGTGTACAAGAGATATTCACTGACTAGTGGCTGGCGAATGTTTAATTAAGATAATGAGCAAATATGACGTATTAAAATAGTTTGAGGCAGTCTCTCGTCAAGTCGAGAGTTATGAGGACAGGAAATAAAGACGTATAACATGCTCATCAAGGGATCACAAATTTAGCATTGGAGGGCAGCGTGGAGGGTAAAAATCGTAGAGGGAGACCAAGAGATGAATACACTAAGCAGATTCAGAAGGATGTGGGTTGCAGTAAGTACTGGGAGATGAAGAAGCTTACACAGGATAAGGTAGCATGGAGAGCTGCATCAAACCAGTCTCAGGACTGAAGATCACAACAACAACAACAAAATGCTCATGAGTACCCGGTAATGACACATCTGCAGCAGCAGTAACTAAAAAGCCATATGTCACTTTTGTGGGCTGAGATAATTTCTCCTGTCTACACTCTGAAATGTTTAAAGGTCGAATGATATTTTATTTGTTCACGATAACATACACAATCCGAATACCCTTTGGAATTGTGTCAAATGTTAATTACACTACTACTTTTACTCTGTACTTTTGAGTGCCAGACTGCGCGTAATATCTGTATCACAGAGACAGGTAAATTGTATATATTCAGCAAGAGGAAAGAAAAGGAGAGGAGGGAGTCCATAGAAGAGATGATGATACAAGGAAGGTGGGAAAGAGATAGCGACTAAGATTACATGCACGATACATTATATCCATGTGTGCGTGCCTGTGAGTTTGTGTGTGTGTGTGTGTGTGTGTGTGTGTGTGTGTGTGTGCGTGTACTTGTATTTCTCTCTAAAGTCGTCCACCACTTGGAAGGCAAATAGAGCCTAGAAAAGAACAAGTTAGACTGAACAATGCCGGAACAAGCTTTTATTCTTCCTCTACCAGTCAGACTTTAGAGCCGGTATTGGCTGCCGTAAGGAGAGAGGGACCGGCATTCGAAGCTGCTTCAAACGCATGTGTTCCGAGACGGCCGGAAGCGGTGGGCTTACAGCTCTATTGATCTCCACGCTAACAGCAGCTACACCGGAGAGCGAAACTGCCTCCCATTCGAGGTCCCGCGGTAAGAAACGTCTGTCGACAGGGATTTGAGCAGAAAGCGGGAACACTGCTAGATTTTGGGTCCTTTGGGAGTCGTATGCGGAGCCCGGCACTCGCCAAACCGTGCCACCAAGTGGTATGTGGCGTTAAATTCAGTGCGCACATTACCTTGCTTATAGATTTCAGCTCCTCTGTCACGAAAGTAATTCTCATACGGTAAGTTCTGTAAGACCATTACTGTTCACTGTATTTTCAGTGTGATTCATTTATAATATTACAAACATACATGATTGATGGGGGAGTGCGAATGTATCAATCGGAGGTGAGGGACTCTGGTACGGAAACACAGAGTTTAAAGTTATAATCGAAAATCGTTAAGACACTTTGAGAGTGAAATACATGTACGGGTACTGCTGTTGCTCAGGTCAAATGATATGCACCTTTCGTAGTTGGTAGTATGGACCAAAACAAGAAATAAATTCGTAGTAAAATAGGGCACTGAAGTGGATACGGTAAGAGCTAAGAGCAATTGTTCGTCTTCGGTACTGTGCAACATATCTTCTCTACTGCAAGTTTTTTGCTTCCTATATTTCAGGATGAGATGGTATTGTACAAGACAAGCAAAAAAATCCAATAACCATGGGTCTATAATGCACACCTTAAGACATATGGACACGTTTAGCAAAAGAGATGTATTTCACAGTATCCAAGAAGAACAAGTGCTAATAGCTCTTAAGGTATGCAACTTATTACTCAGATTTACTAGACTTTTTCCTTATTTTGGCCCATACCACCACCAGTGAAAGTTGCATGCTCTGCTATCTTAGCAACAACAGCACCGATACATGTATTCCACTGTTAGATGTATCAGAACGATTGCTGATTATAGCTTTAGAGTCGGTCGTTTCTGTACCAAAGTCCCTTTCCTCAAATAGATACATTTACCCTCCTCTATCATCCCTCAAAGTCTGTCATAACATCACGCAATCACACTGCATAAAATGGTGACCCGAACCGGTTTCGCACGGCAACTCTTAAGTATCTACGACCAGACGAACTCCCTGGCGTAGCTGTGAAAACTTGTACACAGCTTGTTCTCGGCCAGTCAGTCAGTGTGTAATCAATATTCTACGAAGTTTATGAGATTAACTTTCACAAACATATAGTAAAACGTCGCGGGCGACTTTAATTGACCGCGCGGGATTAGCCGAGCGGTCTTAGGCGCTGAAGTCATGGACTGTACCGCTGGTCCCGGCGGAGGTTCGAGTCCTCCCTCAGGCATGGGTGTGTGTGTTTGTCCTTAGGATAATTTAGGTTAAGTAGTGTGTAACTTAGGGACTGATGACCTTAGCAGTTAAGTCCCATAAGATTTCACACACATTTGAAAATTCTTTTTACTTTAATTCATAATAGTTTAGCCTATTTACATGCCATATTTATGATTTAGATATACAAACATTCCTTGTGAATCAGTCTGTTTATTAGTGGAAATCGTATCCGAGTTCCTACAGCAGTTCCGGAGATTAGCCTTCACATATAGACAGAAAAAACGTGTCCGAAGACTTTAATGGATGTACATAAGACAACATAAGCAACTAATATGTTTCAAAACGCCACGCATAAAAACGTGATTTTTCGATGCCTTGCCTGGGGTTCTGTTGGTGAAACAAACGTAGGGTGAAGTGTTTCGGATAGCTATTGAGCTGGGGACCACTTGTATACTCAAAAGAAGGATCGCCTTTGTGTCACTGTCCTACAGGCTCAAAGTATGAGTATTGTACATATCCTCCGGCTTAGGTAAATGAAGCAAATCGATTGGTTATTTTTGCATTTGTTATGGTCTGCGACTGGCCTAATGGAACGGAGGCACCATTACTTCATAATTTGTTCCTCGGAAAACTCCAAAAAAAGGGATTTCCACTGTATTTTCGTCGTTACCAGCGGGCCAAAACTCAGCCGAGATTCCAGGATGGCTATGCACAGAAAATCAATGAAATTTTTACTATATGTTCCTAAGATCGCGGTCTCGAATAAACTTGAAAATTTTCTTGAGATCTTTAACCATTCCCAACATACAGAGGTTCACATTTACCCTACTTCTAAACGTAAAATCCATTATGAGGCGAGATCTAAATTGTAAATAACAGCATCAAATTTTTCTAATTTTAACGGTATCTTCCTTGGACATTGATCTAGACGAGCCATCTCCCCGTTTTCAGAAATTTTCAGACTTTATCGAGTAACACCCAAAAACTTGTGTCTTGGATATCAAAACACAGCCGCGGATTCCAAGACGGCTATGCCCAATAATGGCTACAATTTTCGCTATATATTCCATAGATTGCAATGTCGAACCACCTTGAAAAATTTCTTTATAGTTTTATTGGTTTCCGAGATCCGGAGGTTCAATATTACGCTATTTGTTCCCCCACACCCCCACCCATGTTGTAGTACTGAAGCATTTTGCATTTAAAATCAAGTCTGAGGTGTAATTTAGTTCTGAATTATTTAAATTTCACATAAGTGAACGATCTAAATTTAACTGACTAATACATTTTTTTTCCTTATGAGTTGCATGCAGCAGGCTAAAGGAGGAAACCAGGAGAAAATGTTTCCGTCGGAGCACAAAAAATGCGAATATGTTTCTGTTCCTTCAAAAGACAAGTGGCTACCAGCCGTTTATCTTCCTTAGCACCTTTAAAAACTTTCCAAAAAATATTGGCGTACAGCCTTTCACTACAAGTAGGGAAATTGGTTGTCAGTCGTCCTGTACGACTCTTGTGTCTTTCTTCTGGGTAAGGCCAGTTCCGCCACCACGATAACTGCTCTTCGCGCTCATTTATGCTGATTGAGAAGAAGACAGTGGCAAAGAGTCATGAAGTAATATATACTGGAAGATAGGAGACTGTGAATGTGTCATAGAAAGAAAGAAGGAGACAAAGGCAGTGTAGGAGAAAGAGAGGGACACTGTGGCAGTGAAAGGTAGTTGACAGTGACAGAACATTGCTAGGAGAAGAGTGAAGGAGACGGTGCAGGAAAGAAAAAGAGAATGCGGAAGTGGGTGAGAGCTAGCGACAATGGGAGACAGAGTATATGATAGTGCATGGCGTCTTAATAGATGGGAAGCCGGGTTATAGTATGGTTACACCATTGTTGAACAGTGTCGGGGAACAGTCACATCCGTAGATATCTGGAGCCATCCATAGGGAGCAATTTAAAGTAAACCACGTACCATAAAATGTGGAGTGTGCGTGTGTCTGGTGTGTGTGTGTGTGTGTGTGTGTGTGAGTGTATGTGTGTGTGTGTGTGTGTGTGTGTGTGTGTGTGTGTGTGTGCGTGTATGTGCATGGTCCACTTTTCCTAGGCTACGGGACCTATGTCGACCAAACTTGGTACACTTACCCCTTACTGTCGGGCAACAATCCCTGTGGGGGTAAGAAACACGCACGTGTCATAATTCACGAGATATGACGTGATAAACAATGATATTTGCTATTAACTCTAATGGCAGAATTTTGCAGGCAGTGTCCACATATGTCGCTGAATGCACCTACTAAATTACACTCATGCTCATAAATTAAGGATAATGCTGATACATGATGAAACAACGCTCTGGTGAGCGGTTTTCGGGTTTAAATCACATCGGTGTATGACCTTGCAATGCATTTGACCTGCGGGCGTCGCGCGGAGAAGCTGGCAGCAATCCACATACACAGAGTTGTGTTGGTGCATGTCAAAGTACAGTGCAGCGAGTAAGTGTGCAGACGTTTTCGGATATGCTAATGGTGACTGTGTGTTTAAAATGGCAGAAAGAACACATATTGATGACGTTATGAGGGTTAGAATACTAGAGCGACTGGAGGCTGGTCAAACACAGCAGGTCATAGCACGGGGCCTCCGTGTGCCACGAATTATTATCTCAAGATTATGGCAACGATTCTAGCAGTGAGGAAACGTGTCCAGGCACTACAGTACTTGACGTCCACAGTGTATAACACCACAAGAAGACCAACATCTCACCATCAGCACCCGCAGACAGCCATGGAGTTCTGCAGGTAGCCCTGCTTGGGACCTTACCGCAGCCACTGTAACAGTTATCTCCAGACACACAGTCTACAGACGATTGAACAGACATGTCTTATTCGCCCGGAGACCTGCAAGATGCATTCCACTGACCCCTCGTCACAGGAGAGCTCGTAAAGCCTGGTGTCAAGAACACAGTATATGGTCATTGAAACAGTGGTCCCAGGTTATGTTCATGGAAGAGTCCAGGTATAGTCTTGACAGTGATTCTCGCCGGGTTTTCATCTCACGTGAACCACGAACCAGATACCAACCTCTTTATGTCCTGGGAACGGGCCTGCATGGGAGTCATGGTTTGGTGGTGTGGGGTGGGATTATGATTGGTGCACGTACACCGCTGCCTGTCTTTGACAGAGGAACTGTAACTGTTCATGTGTATCGGTACGTCATTTTGCACCAGTTCTTTTCAGGGGTGCAGTGGGTCCCACCTTCCTCCTGATGGATGATAACGTACGACCCCACCGAGCTGCCATCGTGGAGGAGTACCTTGAGACAGAAGATATCAGACAAATGGAGTGGCCTGCCTGTTCTCCACACCTAAACCCCATCGAGCACGTCTGGGATGCTCTTGGTCGACGTATCGGTGCACGTGTTCAAACCCCTAGGACACTTCAGGAGCTCCGACAGGCACTGGTGCAAGAATGGGAGGCTATACCCCGGCAGCTGCTCGATCACCTGATCCAGAGTATGCCAACCCGTTCTGCGGACTGTATACTTGTGTGTTGCGATAATATCCCAAATTGATGTCGGGGTACATGCGCACGAAACAGTGGCGTTTTGTAGCACTTGTGTTTCCAGACGGTTTTCTCAACTTACCACCATTACCTTGGACTTACAGATCTGTGTCGTATTTGTTCCCTATGTGCCTATGCTATTAGCACCTGTTTTGTATAGTACCACGTTGTGTGGCACCACATTCTGCAATTATCCTTAATTTATGAGCATGAGTGTATATAATTGTATGACACATGGATCAGGAGACATGGTGTCATAAACATTATGATCCGTAAAGAAACCCTCGCACCGTACATGACATTTAAATTTATTACGTCTTTGTTCCTCCCTCTATCTGCAACATATTTCGCAGACAGTATCCACATACTCTCCTGAATTTTCCTGCAGAAACATAGGTGTCCACCTGTGGCCGCTGCGTCGTATTTCTAAGCTACCCCTGGCTTTCATGTGTCCTTTTGCCTTGACGTTCTTACAAGTCACTTTGCTGGCCTACCGCGCCCGACTTGGCTCTTATCGTAACCCTTCGGCACGCTACCTCAACTCTGGCCGTCCGTCTGCCTGACATCCTGCTGCATTCTAATCGGCGTTCGCTTAATTAAAAGGCTAGAAATTCAGATTTATTATTATTCTTAAGACTATTGCTTTAAAGGGTGGTCATTCTTTCACAGCACAGTGCCACGTTTCAATTTTTTGTTTTCGTTTCCAATAGAGTACCGGGTTTGTCAGCTAGTGACCAAGTAAAACTATTCCTAGGAAAGGCAGTGTCAGACTGAGATCCATAGAATGAAGCCTCAGAAAGTGGAATCCATCCTCGAAGGTTGTAGGCTGCAAAGCCCTACCGCGACTGATAGTTGAGCACTGCTCCATTGTGTACTACTCTTTCATAATAGAGAAATAGAAAGTATGAAATGAAGAGCAGCAGATTTTGTCACTAGCTTTTTAAATAAGCACGAAAGCCTCTTTGACTTCCTTATCTAACTCTAGTGGCAGACGCTATAAGAAAAGTGCAGTACAACAGTATGTTGTTTACTGTTAAAATTTCGAGACTGTATGTTTATAGAAGAGTGAACCAGCGTGTTGCTTCCTGCTACGTATGTGTAACGAAAATATTGTGAAGACAAAGTCGGAGGGGTTGCAGATCCCATGGAGATTTACCAACATTGTTTCATCTCACGCAGCATTGGCGAATAAACAGGAGGTTCCCGTGGGATAACATTACAATTGGGTGCACGCTGTACTCTGCTTAAGGGTCGCATTGCACACGTGCGTTCCCTTAGAAATTTTTTTTCTGTACGTGATTTTCAGCAGTTAAGGTAAGTTCGATGCATTCGAGATCATCCGAAGATGTAGACGACAAATTTGCAATTAGTAGCTACTGACAAGAGGATTCATGCTCTCACATTATTAAGTAGCGACGGGTGATTGCTAGTAAGCTACACTACTCGAGTTAGTAGGTAGTTCGTACAGTGCGGAGTTTACAGTTTGCACTACATACTCCAGTGTCTGAATGGTATACGATAGAGTGACGTTCCCCCGTCGTTGCGCGTTGCGGAAGCTTTGCCATCTCCTTATTACTAGTCAAAAGTCAGATGGCGTTATCCATAAGTGAAATTTTCTGTTTATGGGTATATCATGGCATTAACAGTACTCATGTTCTTGAGTGAACACTTGTGGTTTGCTCAAGAAGGAGTGGCAGCTTTCACAGTACAATGACGTATTCAAACTGAGAGCCGTAACGTGGCGAGACAGATACACTAACCCAGTAGTTGGTGCATCCACAATGCAAGTAGTCGAGGAAGGACCTTATCCAGATCTATCTGAACGTAGGTTGAATCAGAATATTAGCTTAAAGAAAAGAGACAGGTCGCCATCAGAATAGGAAAAGAAGAAATCTGCTTCTTCCTAGCAGTCATGGGAGGGGTGTAGGCCAGCAGCTTCAGCAGAAATTAGGTGCAGGAGAGCAGGTGACTAGTTTTGTGAAACAAATTGCTAACCTTAGCCAGGTGACAGGAAACTTAGGTCAGCTATGCAGGGACTTTGAGTAGGAAGATTAAATCTATGCAAAGGAGTTGCAGCTGATTTTCAGAGTCACGTACATAATGCCTCACTAACTCCAGGTATTTTCCCAGACAGGTTAAAATATGCCGTTGTCAAAGGGGACACCACAGATGTCAATAATTACTGGCCAGTATCCTTGTTTACAGCATTTTCAAAAATCGTCGAGAAAGTAATATACTCAGGAGTGGCTAGCCACCTCAACATTTGTGGAGTACCTAGTAAATCACAGTTAGGATTTCAAGAACGCTGTTCCACTGAGACAGCAAAATACATTTCGACTGTCAACATAGTAAGTCTTTAAATAGTAAAACGTCACAAACAGGAACTTTCTGTGACTTATCCAAAGCATTTGACTGCGTGAACCATGACGTTACATTACAGAAATTACAATTCTATGGTATAAGTTGAACAAGATATGAGTAGTTTAAGTCATACCTACAGAACAGGAAGCAAAAGTTTCTTTGTATGGTTCAAGTGATTTAAGGAAGTTTCCCACTTCATCTAACTGCGGTGAAATTATAAACATTAGGTGTTCCATAGTGATCAATCATGGGTCTCCTTCTGTTCTTGACCTCCCTTCTTATCTGAAACAAGAAGCTGAACCGGCACTGTTTGCTGCTGATTCAAGCATCATTATTAATCCAGTAAAAAAAAACGTCCAATAGAAAAAGATACAAATAATGTCTTTGGAAAAGTTGTTGATTGATTTTCTATGTATGGGCTTCCTCTGAACTTCGAAAAACCTCACTACATTCAATTTTGTACTGCAAGGAGTACAGTTCTTCTAATAAATATAGCACACAAACGGAAGTCAGTAGCTAGGATAGGGCGTACTAAGTTTCTGGATGTACGTATAGATGAGAATCTTAATTGGATCTCCAAAAGCGAATAGGTTCAGCAACTTTTGCAATCAGAATAACTGCCAATTTGGAACATATAGAAATTAGTAAACTAACATACTTTGCATACTTTCACTCTATGATGTCATACGGAATAATATTTCGGGATAACTCAACACTTAGACAGAAATTATTCACTGCTGAGAAGAAAGCGGTCAGAATAATGTAAGGGGCTCATAGTCGTACATCTTGTACGCATCTGTAAGAGGTTATGAATTCTTGCAACAGCCTCACAGAACATTTACTCAGTAACGAAATTTGTTCGGAACAACATGGATCGCTTTAAAAACAACAGTGACATTCATGATTATACTACAAGGAGAAAGAAAGACTTACACTATCCTGTACATAACCTATATTTGGCACAGAAGGCGTAAAATATGCTGCTGTAAAGCTTTGCGACAAATTACCAAATGAAATAAAACGTCTGACAGACAGCAATAATAAATTGTAATCATATCGCCTTGACAATTCCTATACCATAGATAAATTCTTGAATAGGAATACTTAAATCTAAAGGTATAATATATGTATTTTGTGTCATTTAAGGGAATGGGGTAGGTAGTAAAAATTTTGAGCTTAAAAGAAATCAAAAAGCCTTGATTCATGTGTACATTTCTTATGCAGTTCACATGTTCCATGTCATAAGGGTCACCGTGAGATTTATCAATGAAACACGTAATTAGCTAACTAACTAACTGCTTTCACTACGCAGTTTCAACGAGGACCCCTTCATGAGTACGCGAAGTCACTAACCGAGCTCTCTCAGAACCCCGGTCCTCATAATCTATATTTGTGCCTACACGTGACCTGTATAAGTCCATAATGAATAAATTTCTGGGAATATATTTTGGAGTAAATGTATCATAGCCCTTAATTTCTTTCGATAACTTCCAAGGTAACTTCCGTGGTAGTAGAGAGAACCGTGGAGGGCAAAAACTGTAGAGGAAGACAAAGATTGGAATACATCCAGCAAATAACTGGGGGCGTAGGTTGTAAGTGCTACTCTGAGATGAAGAAATTGGAAGTTGGCACAGGAGAGTAACTTGTGGCGGGCCGCATTAATCCAGTCAGAAGACTGATGACGATGACTAAAAAGAAAAAAAAACTTCCAGAATGAGAGTTTAAACTTATTGCTTACTTGTTTTTAACATTGCGTGCAGAACTAGCAGATGACCCATGGTGCTATACCTGTATCTGAAAGAGTTTTGTTCCACGACGTGGATTAAACATAAATAATATTTATCTCTAGTGTTTCCGATGGTGTTTTGCTTTTGGGATAGTAGTACAGGGTATCCGTGATTAAAGTTGCAGTTTAAAAACGGTGTACGAGGTGAACCACTGCCCAGAATGACATCAAATTTGGACAGCTTATTATTGTCATAGTGATAAACGTCACGGGGCAAAAAAAAGTTTAACAAAAGTTTTAACACTAGATGGCGCTATCACCGTCTTAACGTAAATGACATCGGTCACAACTGACACATGAAGCGCAATACGACGGCTATGGTTTGAGTTGCACATTACAACATCATACCGTTCAATGTGCATGACTACGCAAGATCGGCAGTCAACAGCTGTGGCTCTATTAGATAGGCAAGCCCATCCACCAAGGCAAGGTCGTTCCACATCAGATGGGAAAAATGGTTTAATAATCCTGAAGCTAAAACGCAAGTAACGAAAAATGACATCGGTTTTCAATAGTCCTAGAGCGAAAAACCGCATAAAAAGCAAAATGACTTCGGTTGTTGATTGCCGTGAGTGGTGTGTGTGTGTGTGTGTGTGTGTGTGTGTGTGTGTGTGTGTGTGAAGGGGGGGGGGGGGGGCAAAACCCCTTTCAAGCAAAATGACATCGGTTTCAATTTGTCGTAGGAGTGGCGCCAGACTAGTTCAGTATGCTGTCCTCTGTTCCCTGTCCCTAGCTGAAATCGAGAAGCTGAATGTTCCACAACAGACCAGAGTGTCTCGGGAGTCACGTTCAGATTGTGTTACGCTATGTGTGACTTCGATTCAGCTACGTTCGTAATCGGAGCACTGAACACAACATCTTTCAGATAACTCCACACGTACAAGTCACACATATCAAGTTCAGGTGGTCTGGATGGCCAGGCTGTAGAGAAATGGAAGCTAATAATCTTAACATTTTAAAAATGCCTCTGCAGCAGCCGCTTCATGGCTCTTCAGTGTGGGAAGGAGCGCCATCTTGCATAAAGATAATCATACTCACGCATCGACGCGGTTGCAGGGTTGGAATGCCGTTGGTGTGCGAAAGACTCTCACAGCTATTACAAGTAGCGGTACAGTTAACAGGAACCGCAGGACTTACCTCCTCGAAAAATGTTGCCGTACGATAACACGTACCGTCTACGCGCACCACACAGTCACATTTGCAGAATGGTATCGGTTGATTTGTGTGCGGACTTTTCGTTGCTCATATTCTGCGATTCTGCATATTGACATGCTCTTGGTCATGTAAATGGGCTTCGTCTGTCCACAGTATGTTCCATGGCAACTCGTTGTCTACATTCATGCTAAAAAAAAATTCCATAACGTACGTATTTCTTTTTGTCATATGAGCAGGAAGAAACTCTGAATATAGGTGGTTTTGTGTGGTACACGTCGGATTAACTGCTCTCCTCCTTCTGCCACTTAGCACTTCAAAAGAACCCGTCGTATCAAATTTTGTAATCACTACTTTTACCACCAGAAAGAGGTTCTTACTCATAGGTCTGAAGTAGTGGTCGAAACCGGTCACCATAATAAATAAACAGTGATCAAGACTGTTTTTGATGGCAAATATTAAAAAAAATGGCTAGAGCACTTCATAATTTTTCTGTTCCTTTTCTCATTCACCAGCACTATACTGACCGTACGGCTTTCCTAGTTCCATTAATTAAAACATAGCTATATCCCTCGTTAATTCCTTTGAATCATTGGTTACCAGACGTTTCCTAAACAGGAAATCTGCGAAAGATTTAATTGGACATATGGAAGAGTGAAGGCAAGTATTATGTCTCTCTGAAGTCATCCAGGAATTCAGATGACAATGCGACGTCGGTTGTCACACAGCCACCGACGAGCTTAATGTCCAATATAATCTGAGCGCTACCTCAGTTGCATATAGTTGTTCTGAAGTTTGACGATCTAGGAAACTAAATTCGTGGTATGCGTGACATAACACGTGCCACGTCTGACGATAATAGTGCTCTTTAAACACGTACCAGCCAGCCTGACTGCGTCGCTGTCCCGATGTGGAAGAAAACACATGCACGGCGTGCCCAGAACAAAGCAGCCCCGAGGACTGGAAGCTCTGACAGTAGCAAGTAAACAAACACGGCCGCAACGGCTCCTCAGATACACAGGGTACAGGGATCCCCGGCCAAACGCGGCGGTATTTTCTACATCCACTGTATTAACAGAATGAGATTAGAGTCACAGAGCATGAACGCCAGCAGAAAGCAGTAGTGCAGCAAACAGAGTTGTTAAGATTCATCAGATAGGTACAATAAGGATTTGCAAGGAGTGACGACAAGGTGTTCCGTCACCATACTTGTGAAGCACGTGCGTGAAAAATAACGCCGAAAGTCAGTTACAGTACTTGATGCATGTACATGAGTGTGAAAAAAGTACATTAATAGTTCTTTGAACAGCACTCTCGCTCCTACGGAGCATAATGTCAACTGAATTAGCCGACATGAAACATGATGTGTGCTTCAAATACGACTCGTAAGGGAAAAGAATAAAGAGAGATTTAAACTCTTTGACTATATATGAAACGTCCCCTTTGAAGAATTATACATGATTGTGCTTAAACTGACACACAATATTTTTAGCGCAACGCAATCTGACTTTCAAAAATCCCTACAAAAGAATGGCCCTGACTAACATTAACCTATACCTTTCACAAATCACTTACCTCACCAACAATCTTCGTTACTCGAACTACTGCAAAACAGCGAGCGCCACTACTGCAAGCTAAATAAAAGATTCAAACTACGGAAGACACTAACTACTGCTAGGCATAGTTAGGAAATGAAAGATTTTAGTAGAGAACAAACAATGTATTTACCTTAGTAGTGTTGAAAAATCATAATATACATAACAGATCATGACATCCAGTCTTACAAATTTCCAAACTCCGCCATCTCTCTCCCCACATCCACCACTGCTGGCGGCTCACCTCCAACTGCCAACGCTATGCGCTGTTAACATCCAGCTGCCCAACACTACAATGACAGACAACAATGCAAACTAGCCACAGACTGCACGCAGCACAGCCAGTGATTTTCATACAGAGTGCTACGTGGCGTTACCAATAAGAAAACCTAAACAGCCTACTTACATAGCCCCCATGCTTCCCACAAAAAATTTTACAATTTTTTTTGGGCACTGGCCAATACATATTTGTTAAAATTTTTTTCACAATTACAATAACAAAGAAATCAAATGCACACATTTATTGATACAATGTTGGTCAAAAGCTAAAATTTTCTCACAGCCCATAAAGACAGTCCTGATCATTCATCACAGTAAAATTGCCGTGTATTTCTCAAAGTCTGAGCAGTAAAAGAAAATGCACACGGAAGTAGTGGATTTCCATGCAGTCTTGAAGAAGTAGTACTGTCCTTCCAACGGAAAGACAGTGCTGACTCTCAACATGCAGACAGGTAATGGGCCACAACAGAGCAAACCCACAGCAGAGTCATTCGAAGTTTTGAAGAATATTGGTAGGTATGTCATCACAGAGCAGACCCACTGTAGTCCTGGTAGAGATTACGGTATTGTTGGGCCACCAGAGGTGCAGACCCACAGCAGTCCTTGTAGAAATAATGGTATTGGTGGGTCATCAAAGATGCAGACCCCCTGTAGTCCTTGTAGAGATGGCCAGCAGCCATCTGTTGTGACTGTGCAGGTGCAGAATCACCATTGAAGAGTCTTGCGGAGAATATAGAAAGTCCATAAACCACCACATGTGCCCGCACAGAAAAATTTTTTTGAAATGTCCTTAGAACCAGCAATGTTGTTATCCAGTCCCTTGGTGAATTATTAACACACGTGTAAACACTATCAGTCCCTACTTCTCACATATTGTCCATATAATATGACCAACAGAAACGTGTGCAGTGAAATGTAACTTAATTTGAAGAACTGGTGTCTACACAATTATAAATTTACGACATGAAAATACAATTACAAAGGTACAAAATACATCATTAATGAACATAATAGTACAGATAACATTTGTAGTAATATGAGCTTTACAAAAGAATCGAAATAACATATACATCAGTGTTACAGGAATTATGACTAAAGTAAAAATATATAAGATCAGAATAACTTTTGAAACATTAACTTCACACATGAGCATTAAAACAAAACAGAATAAATAATGTCTAAGCATCTTTAGAAGGTAAATAAAATTGTATTTGAAAAATTCTACAACATAAATCTTATTAGGTAAACACTTAATGACAGGAAAAAGACAAATACACAATAGTACATAAACACATAGCAAAATAATACAAAAGGAAAGACAGGGTTCGTTTTCAGTGTGACATTTGGTATTGCAGTCCACCCCAAAACTTCATTCCATAATTCTTTTCTCTTATTTCAACATTTGTTTCCACCAAAAAAATTCTATCCAAGCATGCCTTCAGTATTTATATACTCACACATTTCTTACCTCATTATTTATTTTCCATTATCTTATCTCATCATTTATTTCCAAGAAATTCCTACCTAAACCTGTTGTCCCTAAACCCTACTTTTTTTGTTCATATCCTCTTTCAACATACTTTTTTTTGCCAAACCATTTTCTTACAGCTTCTCAATGCATTTCTTCCAATTCATCACAACTCGTTCTCTCATATAGCCTACCCCATCTTAAGCTAACTTTAATTTGTGTGTTAGAGAAATATGGTACCGATGTGTAAAGTTTTATAAGCAAATACCATATTAGCTAGGGCTCCTTGTGCTTGCCAAACACATGGTACACAAAGTAAGCGTATACCCCCCTGTTCCTGAGGCAAGCTGTTGCCGACCGATCGATCGATAATGCTTCCCTGTTCACTAATTGTTTCACTGCCTACGCCATTGTTTGCCGCCCTCTCCATTTCCCTATGCACAATTACCAAATTACTATGTTGAACATTAGTTAATTCATTACACGGTGGCGCTAACACACTGCTTTCGTCGTCACTGTCATTTCTCAGTTACTTTGGAGCCTAGTATTACGTTTTTCACACGCTAAAATTGTCACAATATTTCACACGATAACACAGAAAAGCACAATTTGAAGAGCAAAGTAAGACAACATAACAATGGAAATAATGTCTACTTAATTGCAAGCGCAGCTGCGAAATACTTGGTGCAAATCTACATGCATGTCACAACTGTTTTACTGTACAATGAAAAACTACAATTACAAGGGAAATTCTCTCTATGATTACGCGCTAGCAATAAACAAAGGCTACACTAATTACACAAACTACAAGAAAAAAAATCAGAAGTTTCCAGTGAGGTATCCTCGGCTAAGGGTCGACATATGAAACGTCCCCTTTTTGAAATATTATACAAGATTGTGCTTAAACTGACACACAATATTTTTAGCGCAACGCAATCTGACTTTCAAAAATCCCTACAAAAGAATGGCCCTGACTAACATTAACCTATACCTTTCACAAATCACTTACCTCACCAAAAATCTTAGTTACTTGAACTACTGCAAAACAGCGAGCGCCACTACTGCAAGCTAAATAAAAGATTCAAACTACTGAAGGCACTAACTACTGATAGGCATAGTTAGGAAATGAAAGATTTTAGTAGATAACAAACAATGTATTTACCTTAATAGTGTTGAAAAATCATAATATACATAACAGATCATGACATCCAGTCTTACAAATTTCATTCAATGTGCTGTTTAAATATCGTCTCACGTAGCACTAAATGTAGCAACAGACTTACCATTTGTGAGAAAGACGCATAATGTTGTGGAAGTTGCTTATAAGATGGGTAACTACCTGCTGGTAGGTTAGGGTTTAATGTCCCATCGATGAGCAGGCCATTGGGTTACGGATTTCATTTTTGAGTAGAAAGAGAGGAGATACCTGTAGTTCACTAATTAATGTCAGATATCCTGTATAACGAAATTAGTTCGTATAATAATGGTTGTGAGTGCCAGTAGCTTATGTGGCAAATTTTTGTCAACAAGAGCGTGAGAGTGGGCATGTATTGACTTGGGCTGCTCACAGTTTATTTGATGTTATGTTGTTCTCGTAATAGTGTGGAGTACCATTTATGTACAACACGTTAAGATTTCTTCTGCCTTCATAAACATATAAAATTAAAAATACCAAAAAAAATTTTCATCGAGGTAGAATTTTCTGTAAAATGGTGCCCGGACCCAAAGCACAATTGGATTAGCTGTAGTTTAGCACCTGAGAACGGACTGCAAAGGTTCGCTTATATTTTTACGTGTGGAATTGCTGTGTAATCAGCTGGACACTACTCCACTTAGTGCAGTGCAAGCAGTTCGTCAGGCACCCGAAAAGAAAGAGAATTTATCAATATTTTACGTATACACCACATCGGCGTGCCACTTCCGCTGGAAGAATGTTGGGACATCAACCACAACATACTAAAGGAAAACTTCTAAACAGCATGAGCTGCACTTGAGGTGATATCTTTGATTCTTCTGCAGTTTTCTCCTTTTGTATATTCTGCTCTCATGTATCAGTTGTCTAAAGCCTGTACTTTACATCCGCTGAGGTAAGACCAAGTAATGGGACAGGAATATATACATACACAGAGATGGTGGTAGTATCGAATACAATAGGTATAAAATGGCAGTACACTGGCAGAGGTGTTATATGTACTCAGGTGATTCATGTGAAATGGCTTCTGACGTGATCATGGCCCCACGTTGGGAATTAACAGACTATGAATGCGGAATAGTAGTTGGAGCATGACGCATGGAACATTTCATATCGGAAATCATTAGAGACTTCAATATTCCGAGATACTCAGAGACAAGAGTATGCCTGGAATACCAAATTTTAGGCATTGCCTCTCACCACAAACAATGCAGTGGTCAATGGGCTAACCGAGAGTAGTGGCGTTTAGTTTGAGTTTTCAGTGCTAATAGACAAGTAGCAATGAGTGAAATAGCCGCAGAAATCAATGTGGGACATAGGATGAACGTATCCGTTAAGGCAGTGCGACGAGATTTGATATTAATGGGCTGTGGCAGCAGACGACCGGCCAGACTGCCTTTGCTAACAGTACAACAACGCTTGCAGCACCTCGATTGGACCATGGACGTCCGGAAAACCGTGGCCTGCTTCAGTAGGTCCCGATTTCAGTTGGTAACAGCTGATGATGATGGCTGGTTAGTGGGACGCTCAGCTGTGCAGTCATTAGCAGTCGTACAAAGTCCCAATTTTTACGCAGTCCATTTTCTTTCCACAATCCAATCTAGTCACTCTCACAAATGATGATGATGTGAAGGACAATACAAACACCCAGTCCCCCGGCAGAGAAAATTCCCAACCCAGCTGGAAATCTAACCTGGGACCCTGTGATCCAGAGGCTTCAACGCTAGTCCCTAGAACACGAGCTGTGTACGGTTGGTAAGAGCTGATGGCAGACTTTGAGTATGGCGCAGACACCACGAAGCCATTAGGCCAATGACCCAAGTAGTCAACTAGAAACTGTGTAAGCTGGTGGTAGCTTCATGACAGAGTAGGCTGCATTCACATGGAACTGATTGGGTACTCTACTCCAGATGAACCGACAATTGAAATGGTTGTTTTAGCTGCTTCGAGACCATTTGTAGCCATTCATGGACTTCATGTTCCCTAACAACGATGCAGTTTTTATGGATGACAGTGCGCCATATCGCCAGATCACAATCGTTCGCGATTGGTTTGAAAAACATTCAGGACAGTTAGAGCGAATGATGCGGCCATCCAGATCGACGTGAATCCCATCAAAAAGTTATGGGACATACTCGAGAGTCACTTTGTGCACAAAATCCTGCACGAGCAACTCTTTCGCGATTATGGACGCCTAAAGATGCACCATGGCTCAGTAGTTCTGCAACGACTTGTTGAGCCCATGGCACGTCGAGCTGCTGCACACCGTGGGGCAGAAGGAGGTCCGACACCATATTAGGAGGTATCGGATGACTTTTGCTATCTCAGGCGGAACGGATTTAGAGTGCAAATTGAGAGTTCAGTACCGCCAGCACCTCCACCTCCATGACCATGGGGCTGGGCTTCATGATCGTGGTGGTGAGGGTTGTAGGATGGTGATGCGGTTTGGGCTGGAGGGGAGAGAAGGGGAAGGAAGGGTGCAAGAATAGGATGAGGGCCAAAGGTCAGACAAATCTTTTTGAGAAGGTCAGTGTGCAGTGGGAGATTGAGGGATTTGATAAGGATGGATCCCTTCTGGGGAATGAGTTGAGAAATGGGAGCATGGGAGAAGTATTTGTAGATTTGTAAGGCAAGGTCCCTGGCATCAAGGAACTTGGGGTCAGGGCAGGAGAAGATGAAGGTGTGCTTGATAGGTGGCTAGGATGATGGAACAGGGGTGGTATCCAAGGGGGGATCAGAAGGGGTGGGGATGGGTGGTAGTTTCTTGGTGGAAGGGGCAGGACTGGGGCGAAAGCAAGTCAATTAAGGGATTTTTGGTGAGGGCAGCCTGGGGACAGGGTTGAGGGATAGCTTGGAGTGGGAGCTGACAGGAGGCAGGCCCCACCTGCAGTGTGGAGGCGCCAACAAGAGGTGGTGTCATTGAATCATTTGGGGTGGCGACTGTGATACAGCGAGCAATGATTCAGGCAGATGAAGGAGGTGCTGATGTAGGGTGACTGGGGATGGGCGGAAACGTATGAACATGAGTGGCAGGGGCAGGAGCAATAGCAGGAGCTGGAGTGGACTGATAAATATGGGGATACGATATTCAGGACTAGATGGAGAGGGAGGAAACAGTAACGAGGCCAGGCTGAGCATAAGGAGGGGCCCAGTGGAAGTACTCCATGAAGTGATGGTGGTGGCAGGGAAGGGGAGGGTTAGATGATGGTGGTGATTGGAGTGACGATGTGTAAATGGGGATGAGCCTACCAGCGACTGGTGTCGCTAAGATAGGATACGAAAACAACGAGCAGAGAGAAAACATGGAGCAGGTGAAGACGATAACGAAGACAAAGACGAAGACCAAACAACAAGGTGACAGCACAGCGACGGCTACAGTGACGGCGACGGTGACAGCAACGGACAGTAGCGGCGGGCATCCGGCAGACCCTGAAGCGGCGGGCGGCTGGCGGCGGGCGGCGGGTGGCGAGAAACCAGCAGCAGCAGACCCAGAAGCGGCGCGAGACGGTGGCAACGGCGGCGGCGGGCAGTGAGGCGGCGCAGAGAAGTGTCTATAAAGGCACATTTACATGCCGAGCGTGAGTTTCCTCGGAAACGCGAAATATTAATTAAATAAATAATCAGTGACAAATAAATAAAGCCTATGGCACACAACTGCAGCGCTGTGTCGCTGATAAAACAAAAGCACAATTACGTTACTCTTATGTTTGATTAAGAAAGAGGGAGCTCTGGGTGAAGTGGTGCGAGAAGCACGTATTTTATTTTATTGTCTGGCACACCGCCATATTTCATGTTATAGAAGAATACTGCGAGTTGCAACCACACTAGGCACTCGATTCTGTAAAGAATTTATATTTATAAAAGTAAGTAGGATTATGAACTGTAGGCTTATTCATTGAATATATCTGATTTAACTAACTGTGTAACTTTTTTATGTTTAGTAGACAATCACCTCTGTACGACGTATTGGCATGGCTGGCAAATTATTGTAATATTGAGACTTAGATTATGAGTCCGCACCTACCGCAGCAGTCTTTGGAAACGATTTAATTACGAAGTCCGATTATTTCAGTTTTATTTCACGGTCAACTACGAGTAACATTGCCCTTACGAAAAAGCCATTGTCAAGCGTCTGATAACGAATAATTAAACGTCCACGTTCCAGATAAGCAAAATATTAATTACAATTGCAATCACAATCACCATCATACAGATAGAATAATTAACATATTTAAAACAACATTTTTTTTTTATTTTTTTATTTATTTTATATTGGCGACCGTGACAGGACTTGTTATTTTGTCATTTGTTACATTGTTCTCTTTGTTTCATGTTAAAAATCAACTTTCTGGACCTGGACGTCAATGTATGAGAGATAACAAAATCTGAAGATATTTTCCAATTCTGAAATTTTGCGGGAAGACGCAATGAAACTTCCAGCAAAATAAGGTAAGACGCAGCATCTTTGCATTGGTAGGCTTGACCAGACGTATAATTCAGTGTATTAGCTTTTCAGTAAATTCTGTAGTGTTTCTTTTCCGCATAACAGTTTCAGTGATAAATTTCATTCTCAGTACTTTTCCCTAAACAATAACGTATGCAACAATACCAATACACGAGTGTACAATATGGCCGACTTCTGTACGATATCATGTAACATGGCCAGCAGCCATTACCAATAATCTCAAATTCAGTTTATATTTTTAAATTAACAGACAGCCATTGTTGCTACGAGCGATTCATGCTCAACTACATTTTATTTTAAAATCAGTGTCAAAAATTTTCTTGAAACATATATCACGTGTGGCATGGTAATAACTAGAAAACAATACGCAAAAATGGAACAGCAAGGACGTACAATTCAGACGCAATCCGACTCGGACGTGAGACAAGTGTTAGAAAATGACTTTACGACAGCAACCGGTAGTGATGATTCATCAAACATTGACGCAAGTGTTGACGAAAATTTTGACGATATGCCGTCCACTACAAAAATTTCAAAATCTCAATCAGAGCCCATGTTAATGCATGACGTCACGTCTAATGACGCGGCGGGGGCAGAGACCTTGCAAACGGTAAACATTGCCGACATGTTACAAATGCTAATGAAACAAAACGCCGAAAACATGGCAACCTTAAAGCCACAATTAGAGACACAAAATGAACAGTTAAAAACACAAAATGACGAAATCAAATCTGATCTCATAGCAATCAAGATAGGTAATGACACTTTATGTAAGCGTGTGGAACTTATAGACGCCACACTGACCAAACAGATGACCGAACTCAGTACTAAATTTTCCCAGCTCAATACGAGACAAGAAAAGACTACAACTGACGTAGCACTTTTACAGACACAAGTAAAAAACCTTAATGTCACGTGTGAAGTTCTTACCGAACAAATTCAAACATATCCTTCAGTACATGACAATCTTGAAAAACGAATTATTGACGTACAGAATAAATTTGACAATGTTGAACAACACCTGACTGACATCTTACAATCAGATGCCACAGCTCATTTTCAAAATATTAATAAAGAATTTCATGATTGGGTTGAGAACAAAGACAAACATTTTGATAGATGCTTGCGTGAAAATTTACCAACAATTGTGCACGACTCCGTAGCGCAATACATTACTAATAACAAACAGCTGATCAGTGACGCAGTACAATCCGTCACTGCACCCATGAGACAATTCACCAATCAACTACAGTCTGAATGTAACGAAAATATCAGTCAAAATGTACAGTTCAGAAACCAATATACATTCGAGTATGATACACACATTCCGCACACGACAAATACACAAGAACAAAACACACCACGACTACAACACATACCACGATGTGGAAACACAAACAGAAATAGAAATAATAGTAACTACGAGCCAAGACAGCATCAACGTTGGACTCGTAACGATCAGTACTTTCATTCAAACTCTGCTTTACCACAGCAGCCACCAGGACAAAATTGGAGCATACCTTACGACCGACAGGTAAGTTATAATGCGCAACAGCAACAACAACCGCAAAAGTTTGGAGATCATAATAGGCAATATCCGAATGTGAATATAATAGAAATGACACCTGATGCACAACCTCAATCTGTGTCAGTACCTAGTACAAATGATAATCCAACAAACTAGAAACAGTCACTACTTTGCCCCAGGTCGTGGCTGAAGAATTCTTGGGGGGCGACTTCAATGTGAATCAGTTATTTGACACCACACTTGAACAACAGAATAATGATATGCCGAGTAATTCTAAACAAAAACTACCTGTTTTATTTATAAGATACAACCACAATAACAATATATCAGATGAACTTTTACAAGACAGTACACAATGTCGTTTAAACACAAATGAAATTGTTTTAGCATCTACTACTGGTGTAGTAGGTGGGATTCCAACTACTATTATCCTAGATACAGGTGCAGCTGTGAGCGTTTTGTCTTTTAATTTCTATAAAAAGATGTGTGAATTGGAACCTGTGCCTGAGTTTCCTGCCCAAAACTGTAAAATAACTACTGCACTAGGTAATAAGTCATGTAGGGTTACGAAGCAAGTTTTTGTAAACGTTAAAATAGGTAATGGAACCGTACAATAGCCATTCCTGGTTGTACAAAACCTTGTGACAAATTGCATATTAGGAATAGATATTATGAGCGAGAAGGACTGCATTATAGACTTCTCCAAAGGTAAATGTATTTTAAATGATAAAGGCAGTGTAATTATTATTGATTTGGACAGGAGAACTCTAAAGCATGACAAACACTGTACAGGGTACAAGGTTCAGTTAGTACTTGACAATGACATTCAAGACATGCAAACACACTCATCTGACACAGAGCTAATGGACTTGAAAACATTGCTTGAGCATAAGATAAGTGAAGCTACAGCTCTCAGTGTACATGAACGTATAAAACTACAGGAAGTGTTATCCAAATATTTACAAGTTTTTACCAAACGATTAGGTGTTATCAACACGTATGTGTACAAGATTGAAGTTAATCCTCACAAGATCTTCTACCATAAGACATATAACATACCGTTATCTCAACGACCTGCTGTGTGGCAAGAATTAAAACAAATGTTAGACTGGAAGGTCATTGAACCATCCACCTCACCTTATTGTAGTCCTCTACTTGTTGTCAAAAAATCAAATGGAAGCATTAGGTTAGTGTTGGATGCACGAGCTATTAACGAAATAATTTTACCGGTTCACACAAAACCTGAAAATTTAGAAGAGCAATTACAGAAATTTCTTGATGCAAAATATTTTTCCACAATAGATCTCGCTAATTCGTTTTGGCAGGTGGGTATCACTCCTGATTCTCGGAAGTATACTGCATTTATGTTCGGGGGGCGAACCTATCAGTTTTGTGTTCTACCCTTCGGACTGAATGTCAGCTCTGCGGTATTCATTACAGCCCTGGATACCGTGCTTGGCGACGATTTAGTTGAGACAGTCACACACTATGTAGATGATATACTGATAGCTACACAATCTGGGAATGAACACGTTGACACACTTCAAAGAATTTTAGAAAAATTTGCACAAGCTGGAGTCACAGCCAACCTAAGAAAATCAAAATTTGGTTGCAGTGAAATAAAGTATTTAGGACATATCATTAATTCACAGGGCATACATCCGGATCCCAGTAAATTAGATGCTATCAGAAACTTTCCTAGCCCTCGAACTAAAAAGCAGTTAAAATCATTCCTTGGGCTATGTTCATTTTTCAGACGTTTTTTGCCACAACCACTTTTGAACAGTAAACATCTGCTAAATCTACTCAGAAAGAATCAAGTTTGGATCTGGTCGGAACAGTGCCAGAATGACTTTAATACAATTAAACATGCTTTAGTGAATGCTAACATATTGAGCCATCCAGATTTCAATTTAGATTTTTGTATGACTTGTGACGCTTCACGTACTGGCTTGGGCTGTTGCTTATTTCAAGTTGTAAAGAATAAAGAGGAGGAACAGATAAGAATTATTGGGTTTGCGAGTCGCACTCTAACTGAATGTGAGCGTACATACTCCACTACTCAGTTAGAAACACTTTCCATAGTATGGGCATTCAAGAAATTCAATTATTATTTATTTGGAAAACATACAGTAATTTACACCTATCACCAGGCCCTGACATTTTTGTTAACTTGTAAACTTGTACATCCTAGACTATCACGATGGGCAGTTACACTTCAGAACTACTCTTTTGAAATTAAGAACATAAGAGGTAAGGACAACACCATTGCAGACACTTTGTCTAGACTTCCACAAGGTATGAATGATACCAACAGTGACTTAGAAAATATAAATGACTACAGGATTCTCTTAATGCACGACAAGCAGTATCACCTATATTATATTGATATGTGCAGAAACATGGCTGAATTACAAAAATCTGATCCTCACTGGTATAAGATAATAACATTACTGGTAGAAAAACACAATCATCCTTTGACTAAGTATTACAAGTTACACAATGATGTGTTATTTTACCGCCGACATCCAAATGCTACTAACTGGTGTGTATGCATTCCCAAAGAGTCTGAAAGTAATCTAATTTGGCACACACACTTAGTTTGGGGTCATTATGGGACGAAAAAGTGTTTGGCAAAGCTCAATACATACTGTTATTTTAGCAATATGAGAAGAAAAATTTACAGGGAACTAAAAACATGTGTCATATGTCAAAAATCAAAACCTCAGAATTTATCCACAAAAACAGATTTACATTCTATTTTACCTAGTAAACCCCTGGAAATTCTGTGTACTGACATCAGTGGACCGCATCCAGCAAGCTCTGGAGGCGTCAAATATATCTTAGCTTTTTACGATATATTTTCTAAACACGTAAAACTTTATGCTTTAAAATCCGCCACTGCAAATGCTATAATACGAAGATTCTCAAGTGATTACCTGACGCACGTGGGAAAACCTAAAGCAATTCTATCAGATAATGCAGCATACTACTCTGGGTACAAATGGAGAAATTTCTTGAAGGACAATAACATTAAAAGTATATTTATTTCGAGGTTTAGTCCACAATGTAACGCGACTGAGAGACTTTTCCGAGAATTAAATCGATTCATGAGGACCTATATTTCATCAAAACATACTAATTGGGTGTCCTACCTAAGTCTTTTCGAAGACGTACACAATAACTTAAATATTTACGATACGAATTACACACCTAACGAGATCATGTTCAATTGCAAACAGAACGATCAGTGGATAGAACCATTACCTAAGTTGTCAGACAAGGAAATCACACCTGAACAGAAAATAAAAGAAGTATTGACTACATTGACACATCACGCACAAATACGAAACAAACTTCACAGAAACATAATAAAAAGAAAACAAAAATTCGAGGTAGGAATGCTTGTACTACTTCGTACTCATCATAAATCTGTAGCACTCAAACGACGCAACGCTAAGTGGCGTCTGCTATATGAAGGACCTTATATAATTGTTAACATACCGCATCCTGGTGCGTATCTGTTACAACATCCTAGAACTAACAAAATTATTGGGCTATACGCACACCGAGATCTTAGAGCATTTCATGCTGAATAATGTCAAAGTCATACCCATCAAAATATTGCTAAGCAACTCGAAAAACTCTGTTGTTACAACACAGATAATAAGTAGTATAGAAATTTTCATTTCAGCGGTTCCAGTGACGCAGTTGAAGACAGAAGAACTCTTCTATCAGCGCGCGCCTCCACCTGAAAGACGGAATATTAAAGTAAAATTTATGATTACGTAGCAGTGGATGACATATTAATTTTTCACGGAACATTTGTTACTGAAGGTACCACTGACTTGGTGTGACACCTGACGAACTGACAGACGTCATATGTGAAGCGATCTTTTACTTTGAGAAATAGATTAGACGCACATCTCTCAACACGAAAAGCATCTATCAGTAGTCAAGGCCACACAGACAGTCTACACACACGCACAAAACGCGAGGAATCGAACATTTTCTCTCTCTTACTATTTTGAATATTTATTGAGTAGTGAAAACGCCTGGTCTTGCCTACTGATGTAATGAATGTTGTGTCTAACCTATCTTAATTTCAGATGACATCACAAAAAACATCGATAATATCCCAGCAAAACCGCTAAAGAGGATGTAAATATCTGCAATTCATGTAATCAAATGTGACACAATGTAATAACCTATAGCGATGTAATGATGATGTAAACATGTTTATGTGCAACTATATTATGTTTATGCTAAGAAAATATGTGACGTGTGTATGTATAATTACTTATTTTTTTAACTGATGTATAGTGTAACTGTTACTATGTAAAAATTTGAACAAAACGAGTGCCAAAAAGACATTGCATAGTGAACCACTGTTCACGGACATTAACGAACATTACTAACTCTGCAACTACACGGAAACCTATGTGAAAGAAACTGTTAATGCCATTCATTATGCAGCGTATCTATGTGAACGCGATGAACGATTTCCTTGATTAATAACTACGAACATTTAGGTGAGCTATATTCAGCAAAAAACTGAAAATGTGAAGTGCATAATTCGTGCATCGTCTAGTGATATTACTACAGTACCCAACTTCAAGTTGTTAACTGGATTAAATGGACACAAAGTGCCTGTCCAGAAAACAACACGACGGGTGGAAGAATTTTGGTTGGAACTTCAGGGAATGAAATGTTCTCGAAATGTGACGGACACTCTTACCTGGACTGTCCAAGGATCGACGCCAGCTATGTGCCGTCCGAGGTTCTGCAACCAAGCTTCCACGGAATGTAAAAAACGAACTGCGCGTGGACCAATTACTCGACGGGTCACGTCTGATCTGTAATAAGCAATGCTTTTAGTCACAACGAACTGCATCACTACGACTATAATGGAAATGAGAAATGGACACGCTTATGTATTAATCACGTTGTTATACAACGATGTTACTGTGATCAAAATACTTTACCACGACGATACTAACCTGTAAAAAAATTATTGTGCAGCGGATGAATATGAACTGTAATAACGACACGATGTGTATAGGTAAACGCACCTGAAAAATACGGACATTTTTTCTTTGAAGTATTTCAAAACAATACTATGTAACTAAGAACATTCAACCATCTAAGTTGTATTGTGTTATAACAAATATTGTAAATTTAAAACTGAGTTACCTGTCATAGAATGTAGTCTTCATATGTAATCTTGGCTGAATATTTTCTTTGTGCAACGACTGAAAAACGCGCGCACACGAACAATATGAACTGCAATATTGTGCCGCGTGATCTAACTGTACGATATAACGGCAGTCCCGAAGTTACACAGACGCTTCTGCGCATGCGCGCACTCTATCTGCCAACATAAGAACTTTTGCGGCGCACCCGCGTCATTCAAATTTTGTATATAATGTGTATAATGTGTAATGTAAGTCATGTAAATAGTTGTAGATAACTTAGATTTTCTTGTGCCTTTAGGTGAATTGCTCGCCTGCAGGTGTGTCCTTTCGCCTCGCAATTCAGGGGGCAATATAAAGGCACATTTGCATGCCGAGCGTGAGTTTCCTCGGAAACGCGAAATATTAATTAAATAAATAATCAGTGACAAATAAATAAAGCCTATGGCACACAACTGCAGCGCTGTGTCGCTGATAAAACAAAAGCACAATTACGTTACTCTTATGTTTGATTAAGAAAGAGGGAGCTCTGGGTGAAGTGGTGCGAGAAGCACATATTTTATTTTATTGTCTGGCACACCGCCATATTTCATGTTATAGAAGAATACTGCGAGTTGCAACCACACTAGGCACTCGATTCTGTAAAGAATTTATATTTATAAAAGTAAGTAGGATTATGAACTGTAGGCTTATTCATTGAATATATCTGATTTAACTAACTGTGTAACTTTTTTATGTTTAGTAGACAATCACCTCTGTACGACGTATTGGCATGACTGGCAAATTATTGTAATATTGAGACTTAGATTATGAGTCCGCACCTACCGCAGCAGTCTTTGGAAACGATTTAATTACGAAGTCCGATTATTTCAGTTTTATTTCACGGTCAACTACGAGTAACATTGCCCTTACGAAAAAGCCATTGTCAAGCATCTGATAACGAATAATTAAACGTCCACGTTCCAGATAAGCAAAATATTAATTACAATTGCAATCACAATCACCATCATACAGATAGAATAATTAACATATTTAAAACAATATTTTTTTGTTTATTTTATTTATTTTATATGTCACTGAGCTTCCAGTTGGAGAATAGGTACTGAGAGTAGCCGACAAATTCTTCCGTGTGCAAGGAGGGATTCCAACCTTCTGGATGTGTTGTATGAAGTTGTAGTGGAAGGAGTAGAAGGATAGGTTACAGGAGAATGTGGGATTGGGACAAGGAATGACAAAAGAGAAAGACTAACTGAATTCTGTGGTAAATTTTAGCTAGTAATAACGAATACTCTGTTCAAGAACCACTGGAGGATATACTTGGAAAACGCCGGGTAATACGGGAAGATTTCAGTTGGATTACATCATGGTCAGACAGAGATTCCGAAATCAGGTTTTCAACTCTAAGGCGTACTCTACAGCAGATATAAACTCAGATCTCAATGCAGTAGTGATGAAGAGCAGTCTGAAGTTTAAGATGTTAGTAAGGAAGAATCAAAACGCAAGGAAGCGGGGTACGGAAATACTAAAGAATGACGAGATAGCCTTGAAGTTCTCTAAGGATGTAGGTAAAGCAATGAAGCATAGTCCAGTAGGTGTACAGTTGAAGCGGAATGGACATTGTAAGTAGGCTGTGTGGGTTTTTTGTTGGTAACGCCACGTAGCGCTCTGTATGAAGATCACTGGCTGTGCTGTGTGCAGTCTGTGGCTGGTTTGCATTGTTGTCTGCCATTGTAGTGTTGGGCAGTTGGCTGTTAGCGGCGCGTAGCGTTGCGCAGTTGGAGGTGAGCCGCCAGCAGTGGTGGATGTGGGGAGAGAAATGGCGGAGTTTAGAAATTTTTAAGACTGGATGTCATGAACTGCTATATATATTATGAATATTAAGGTAAATACATTGTTTGTTCTCTATTAAAATCTTTCATTTGCTAACTATGCCTATCAGTAGTTAGTGCCTTCCGTAGTTTGAATCTTTTATTTAGCTGGCAGTAGTGTCACTCGCAGTATTGCAGTAGTTCTAGTAACGAAGATTATTGTGAGGTAAGTGATTTGTGAAAGGTATAGGTTAATGTTAGTCAGGGCCATTCTTTTGTAGAAATTATTGAAAGTCAGATTGCGTTGCGCTAAAAAAATATTGTGTGTCAGTTTAAGCACAGTCTTGTATAATTTTTCTAAGGGGACGTTTCATATGTCGAGCCTTAGCCGAGGATACCTCACTGGAATCTTCTGATTTTTTCTTGTAGTTTGTGTAATAAGTGTAGATTTTGTTTATTGCTAGTGCGTAATTGTAGAGAGAATCTCCTTTGTAGTTGCAGTCTTTCATTGTTGTACAGTAAAACAGGTGTGGCACGCATGTAAATTTGCACCAAGTATTTCGCAGCTGCGCTTGCAATTAACTAGATATTATTTTCAGTGCTATGTTAATGTGTTCTCTTATTTTCTGTGTTATCGTGTGAAATATTGTGACAATAATGGCGTGTGAAAAACGTAACACTAGGCTCCAAAGTAAACAGAGAAATAATAGTGACGACGAGCGTAGCTTACCAGCACCGCTGTGTAATGAATTAACAGACATTCAAAGTAGTAATTTGGTAGCTGTGCATAGGGAAATGGAGCGGGCGTCAAATAATGGTGTAGACAGTGAAACAGGTAGTGAACAGGGAAGCATTATCGATCGATCAGTCGGCAACAGCTCGCCTCAGGAATCGGGAATGACAGAACACAATATTGCAAATACTGTAGACTCAGGTTTTGGGTTCTCACCGTTTTCTCAAATGAGTCAAGACACATTTTCCGCTTGTCAAAATGTGAATGTTGCCGGTTCAAATGCACTGCCGAATAGCACTGAGAAACATGTTTCAGACACCAGTACACTGTTATTACAGTTAATGCAACAAATGGGACATAGGCTACAAAAGAGACACAACGCTTTAACAAAATCAGAAACAAATGGGACAAAATATTCAAAAGTTAGACTCAATGGAACAAAATCTTCAAAAGTTAGTCATAATGGAACAACACCAGAGACAAACACAGCAACAGTTAGACACAATGGAACAAAATCTTCGGAAGTTAGACACCACACTTGAACAAACACGTGAAGATTTAACTACTGAGTTACATAACATTGAATCGAAATGTCTAAAAGTCTGTAATGACGTAAAAACACTAATTTGTGAGCATTTCCAACCTATTTTTTCGCGTCATGAAAATGCATTACAGAATCACGAAGCAGCCATAAAAGAACTGCAAACTATTGTTCATGAAAATCATGAGACCTTGCAAGCTAAAATAGACTCAGGTGCATCTACCGATTTGGTTACGCAACTTGCAAAAACTTAGGAAAACTTAAAGGACACAGTAGAAAGACACATGGAGGAAATTAGTTCATTATCAGAGAAAGTAGTTGAACTTTCGGATCACCTAAATAATTTATCTACGAAGGTAGATGATAATCTGAATGACACAAAACCAGTAGTCTGTAATGACACAGAAGAGTGCGAACAAATTAGGAAATTCAAACAAATTCAAAATCAAATTAATACGCAATACCAAAGAGAAATCCGGGAAGTACAAGATCAGCTGACACAGGTAATACAAGAATTACATATTTCAGTGGAAACTCGCGATCCAGTACGGGAAGAGGGACATAGAAATACGGAACAACCACAAAATAATAACACAGGACACTTCGGAATATATGAAAGAAATTGGCAAGGCGCATTGGATTTAAAGATGGAACCGCCGAAACGAAGTAACAATGAGCGATGTGCGACTCGCCGACACGATGATTTTGACCATAAGCTGTTCATTACTACACGTAAATTCAAAACATTTAAGAATTCTGACAACGACATTCATCCACAAGCATGGCTTCGTCAATTCTCTCATTGTTTTCTGCCCAATTGGTCATTGGAGCACAGGTTAGAATTTATGTGTGGCTACTTGGAGAATGAACCAGCTGTAAGAATGCGATCGGTCATTCACGATTGTCACAGTGAAGGAGAATTTTATCATGCCTTCCTCTCAGCATATCGGTCTCAAGCTACACAAGACCGAGTAAAACATAGCATCATAATGATGAAACATTTCGAACAATCTGAATTTTCCAGTCTTTTGAAATATTTTGAAGACATGTTGCATAAGAATCAATATCTTTCAAACCCATACAGCCCTTCAGAACTCATCCACATTTGCTTAATGAAATTGCCTGAACATTTAAGAAATATTAATTTGGCAGGACGTTGCAAAGACGACATTGAAGCATTTCAGGAACTCTTACAAGAATTAGAAATTGACACCGACAGTCGCGGGATGCGAAAACAGGAATACAATCACTACAGGTCACATCCGTCCCAATTCCGTGACGACAGAAACAATAACTGGACACGACAAGTCTATTCTTACAACACAAATCGTGAACAAAACAGACACCACCCACATGACAACCACAGGCAGAGTAATAGTTACAGGGAAAGATCGCATTTCCGTAGTAATGAATATGACAGAGATAACCATAGAAACAGACAATATGAGAACGAAAACAATTATTATCAAGGGAGACAGAATAACTTCAGACGCAACAGTTCAGCGTGCAGTTACGATTCCGGGAGAAATTCTCCACCACATGACCGACAAACAAGGAGTGCTAGTTCTGCAAGGTCCACAGGAGAGCTTCTGTAAAGTTTGGAAGGTAGGAGACGAGATACTGGCAGAAGTAAAGCTGTGAGTACCGGGCGTGAGTCGTGCTTCGGTAGCTCAGATGGTAGAGCACTTGCCCGCGAAAGGCAAAGGTCCCGAGTTCGAGTCTCGGTCGGGCACACAGTTTTAATCTGCCAGGAAGTTTCATATCAGCACACACTCCGCTGCAGGGTGAAAATCTCATTCTGGAAACATCCCCCAGGCTGTCGCTAAGCCATGTCCCCGTTATATCCTTTCTTTCAGGAGTGCTAGTTCTGCAAGGTTCGCAGGAGAGCTTCTGTAAAGTTTGGAAGGTAGGATACGAGATACTGGCAGAAGTAAAGCTGTGAGTACCGGGCGTGAGTCGTGCTTCGGTAGCTCAGATGGTAGAGCACTTGCCCGCGAAAGGCAAAGGTCCCGAGTTCGAGTCTCGGTCGGGCACACAGTTTTAATCTGCCAGGAAGTTTCATATCAGCACACACTCCGCTGCAGAGTGAAAATCTCATTCTGGAAACATCCCCCAGGGTGTCGCTAAGCCATGTCCCCGTTATATCCTTTCTTTCAGGAGTGCTAGTTCTGCAAGGTTCGCAGGAGAGCTTCTGTAAAGTTTGGAAAGTAGGATACGAGATACTGGCAGAAGTAAAGCTGTGAGTACCGGGCGTGAGTCGTGCTTCGGTAGCTCAGATGGTAGAGCACTTGCCCGCGAAAGGCAAAGGTCCCGAGTTCGAGTCACGGTCGGGCACACAGTTTTGATCTGCCAGGAAGTTTCATATCAGCGCACACTCGGCTGCAGAGTGAAAATCTCATTCTGGAAACATCCCCCAGGCTGTGGCTAATCCATGTCTCCGCTATATCCATTCTTTCAGGAGTGCTAGTTCTGCAAGGTTCGCAGGAGAGCTTCTGTAACGTTTGGAAGGTAGGAGGCGAGATACTGGCAGAAGTAAAGCTGTGAGTACCGGGCGTGAGTCATGCTTCGGTAGCTCAGATGGTAGAGCACTTGCCCACGAAAGGCAAAGGTCCCGAGTTCGAGTCACGGTCGGGCACACAGTTTTAATCTGCCAGGAAGTTTCATATCAGCGCACACTCCGCTGCAGAGTGAAAATCTCATTTTGGAAACATCCGCCAGGCTGTGGCTAAGCCATGTCTCTGCTATATCCTTTCTTTCAGGAGTGCTAGTTCTGCAAGGTTCGCAGGAGAGCTTCTGTAAAGTTTGGAAGGTAGGAGACAAGATACTGGCAGAAGTAAAGCTGTGAGTACCGGGCGTGAGTCGTGCTTCGGTAGCTCAGATGGTAGAGCACTTGCCCGCGAAAGGCAAAGGTCCCGAGTTCGAGTCTCAGTCGAGCACACAGTTTTAATCTGCCAGGAAGTATCATATCAGCGCACACTCCGCTGCAGAGTGAAAATCTCATTCTGGAATATGGTATTTGCTTGTACAACTTTTCACATTGGTACTATATTTCTCTAAGACACAAATTACACAGCTATCTGAACATTTAACTGAGAGATAAACATTTTTTTACTACATCAGTGACACATGTTTACGCAATTACACTTCACATTTATGAAATTGTATTTTGTCTGTACTTTTTGAACTGTTCATATTTGTTTGGAACCATTGTGATACTGTGAGAGCTTTGAATGATGTATTTGGTAAGGGAGCATGATTTTTAAAGTAAGTTTGAGGTAAATGACACTACTGACATGAGCAGAGAATTTTTGTAGGTTTTGATACTATTGGAGGAAGCTACGACGATTTTGAAATTTGGCTGAGGTTTTATGATGTTATTATTACGATGATGATGTGTATTATGCTGTTGAGGTATGTTTATGATCAATTAGCTGATGCTATATGAGTTATTTGAGTATGCTACGTATCTGTTATGATGAAATATTGAAGAAGTGTCGACGAATAAGGTAAGGAATAATGAGCAGTGGTTAAGGACTCTGGTTTGTGAAAAAGGATGTTGGAAACCAAGAAGCGTACTTTAAGAGTTATGAAATGTGTGTGAATGCGTGAATATACCACAACGCCGACGAAAATTTTTTGGACACTGTTATATTTACAAGATTTTTTTGTTTCTACAGATTTGTAACGCAAATATTTCGACCTGTGCAATTTTATTTGTATCCAAGTGTCACTGTAGCGGAAACTGACGTCATAAATATTTCGGTAGGTTACTGTAAGCACCCAGCAGCGTGACAGTCGCCTGGATAAAAGCCATTAGTGTGTGCCTTTCAGAGGCACAGGTGGAGAAAAAAAAAGAGGCCATTATCCTCGCTATTGACATTTCTTTGTAGAAAGCATCGCAAATACGACACGCCCAAAAATGAACACGTATGATTACACTGTGGAGCTCTTAATTTATGATATTTACTAAAAAGCCTAATGAAATGATGAGAAACATTTTACATCTATTGTCTTTCTAGTTGAGAGATTGCTCATTTTGTTTAATATCTGGTTTCCAGCTGTGTTGCAGCATTTGTTTTACAAAATAAAATAAAATGCATTTGCTAATGTGAACACTTTCTGTCAACAGATCTATTAAATAATTACCTTATGATCCACATTCTTCGAAAAAGGAGCTCTTGGAATGGAAAGAAAAATTAGAAGGGACTAATAACAGTAACTGTATATATAATTTTCTTTTCAAGTACTTGGTAATTTTTGTAGAATTAGTTTCTGTGGTGCACCACTTTAATGACATAGATATTAAGATGTGAACAGACATTTCCCTTATCTGCATTGTTGTCTTTAGTGTAATATTTTTTTCTGCTTCAGCTATGTCATGTTAAGATATAAGTTATTGCATTTGCTGCTGCTGTTTGCCAGGCATAGTGTTACTGAATTTGACTTTGTGTTACTCTGCTAAGCCAGTTTACTACTGATTTATTTTTCTTGTTTGCTGCTCATTGCCTTATATTAGTTGTAATATTGTTGCTCACTTTGCCAATTTCTATTTTTTTTGTCCTTGCTGTTTGTGTTAATTGTTTTGTGCTGCTGCATTGCCTCATTCCTTAGTTTAGCATCTGAGCTCAGCAGATTTAAGTTAGCTTAAGATGGGGTAGGCCATATAAGAGAACAAGTCGTGATGAATTGTAAGAAATGCATTGAGAAGCTATAAGCCAATGGTTTGGCCAAAAAAGTATTTTGAATGAGGATATGAACCAAAAAAGTAGGGTTTAGGGACAACAGGTTTAGGTAGGATTTTCTTGGAAATAAACGATGAGGTAAGATAATGGAAAATAAATAATGAGGTAAGAAATGTGTGAACATATAAATACAGAAAGCATGCTTGGATAGAACTTTTTTGGTGGAAAGAAATGTTGAAATAAGAGGAAAGATATATGGAATGAAGTTTTGGGGTGGACTGCAGTACCAAATGCCACACTGAAAACAAGCCCTGTCCTGATTTTTGAGTTATTACACTATGTGAATTTGTGTTTTTCCTGTCTTAATGTGTTTAGATAAAAAGAGTTATGCTGTAGAATTTTTCTGATAATATGTTATTTTCTTTGTAAAGATGTTTAGACATTATTTATTCTGTTCTATTTAAATGCTCATGTGTGAAATTAATGTTTCGAAAACTATTTTCATTATTTTATATATTTACTTATGTCATAATTCTTGTAACACTGATGTGCATGTTTATTTCTATTCTTTTGTAAAGCCTGTGTTACTACAAATGTTATCTGTATTATTATGTTTTAATGATGTATTTTGTACCTTTGTTATTGTATTCTTATGTTATAAAATTGTAATTGACACCAGTTCATCAAATTAAGTAACTTGTAAGTTACATTTCACTGCACACATTTCTGTTGGCCATAGTATTTGGACAATATGTGAGAAGTAGGGACTGTTAGTGTTTGGACGTGTGTTAATAATTCAGAAAGGGACTGGATAACAGCATTGCTGGTTCTAAGGACAATTCCAAAAACTTTTTGAGTGCACAAGTGGTGGTTTATGGACTTGCTATATTGTCCGCAAGACTCTTCGATGGTGATTGTGCACCTGAACAGTCGCAACAGATGGCTGCTAGCCGTCTCTACAAGGACTACAGTGGGTCTGACTCTTTGATGATCCACCAGTACCATTATTTCTACAAGGACTGCACTGGGTCTGCATCTCTGGTGGCCCAACAATACCATAATCTCTACCAGGACTACATTGGGTCTACTCTGTGACGACCTACCTACCAATATTCTTCAAAACTTCGACTGACTCTGCTGTGGGTTTGCTCTGTTGTGGACCATTACGTGTCTGCATGTCAAGAGTCAGCACTGTCTTTCCATTGGAAGGACAACACTACTTCGTCAAGACTGCATGGAAGTCCACTACTTCCGTGTGCATTTTCTTTTACTGCTCAACCTTTGAGATAAACACTGCTATTTTACTGTGATGAACGATTAGGACTGTCTTTATGGACTGAGAAACTTTTAGCTTTTGACCAACATTGTATCAATAAGTGTGTGCATTTGATTTCTTTGTTGTTGTAATTGTGGAAAAATTTTAACAAATATGTATTGGCCAGTGCCCAAAACAATTTGTAAAATTTTTTGTGGGGAGCATGGGGGCTATGTAAGTAGGCTGTGTGAGTTTTTTGTTGGTAACGCCACGTAGCACTCTGTATGAAGATCACTGGCTGTGCTGTGTGCAGTCTGTGGCTGGTTTGCATTGTTGTCTGCCATTGTAGTGTTGGGCAGTTGGCTGTTAGCGGCGCGCAGCGTTGCGCAGTTGGAGGTGAGCCGCCAGCAGTGGTGGATGTGGGGAGAGAAATGGCGGAGTTTTGAAATTTGTAAGACTGGGTGTCATGAACTGCTATATATATTATGACTATTAAGGTAAATACATTGTTTGTTCTCTATTAAAATCTTTCATTTGCTAACTATGCCTATCAGTAGTTAGTACCTTCTGTAGTTTACTTAGCTGGCAGTAGTGGTGCTCGCTGTATTGCAGTAGTTCTAGTAACGAAGATTTTTGTGAGGTAAGTGATTTGTGAAAGGTATAGGTTAATGTTAGTCAGGGCCATTCTTTTGTAGGGATTATTGAAAGTCAGATTGCGTTGCGCTAAAAAAATATTGTGTGTCAGTTTAAGCACAGTCTTGTATAATTGTTCTAAGGGGATGCTTCAACATCTCTGAAAAGGGCGATCACAAAAGCTGGAAAGATAACATAGGTACAAAGAATGTAATTGTAAAGAAACTATGGGTAACAGATGATATACTTCAACTGATCGATGAACGAAGGAAGTACAAAATTGTTGATGGAAATTCAGGTGTACCGAACTGGAGTCGCTGAGGAATCAAGTAAACAGGAAGTGCTGGTAAGCTAAGACGGAAAGGCTGCATGAGAAATGTGATGAATTCGAAAAAGAAATGATGTCGGATTGCCGTACCCAGCATATAGGAAAGTCAAAGTAACCTTCGGTGAAATTGAAAACAAGGGTAGTAACATTAAGAGCGCAGTCTGCATCCCATTACATCGAAGGCCTGTATGCGAGGGCAGATTCCCCTGATGTGATAGAAGAAGAAACAAGAGCCTGTTTGGAAGAGATAAGGGATCTGGTATTACGATCAGAATTTAAGAAAGCTTTAGAGGACGTGAAATCAAATAAGGCAGAATGGACTGATAGTATTTAATCAGAATTTCTAGAATTTAAGAAAGCTTTAGAGGACGTGAAATCAAATAAGGCAGAATGGACTGATAGTATTTAATCAGAATTTCTAAAATCATTAGGGAAATGGCAACAAAACGAGTATTCACGTTGATGTGCATAATGTATCAGTCTGGCGATATGCTGCTAGACTTTTGGAAAAATATCACTCACAAAATTCCGAAGTCTGCAAGGGCGAGAGTTATTGCGCCATCAGCATCCAAGTCGCTGACAAGAATAATATACAGAAGAACGGGTAAGAAAAATGAGGACGTGTTAGATGACGATCAATGCGGCTTTAGGAAAGGTAAAGGCAACAAGAGGGAACGCTGACGTTACAGTTGATAATGGAAGGAAGACTAAAGAATAATAAGACACGTTAATAGGATATTTCGACCTAAAAAGGTGTTCGACAATGTAAAATGGTGCAAGATGTTCGAGATCCTGAGAAAAATAGGGGTAAGCTATAGAGAAAGACGGGTAATATGCAGTACGTACAAGAGCCAAGGGGGAATAGTAAGAATAGATGACCAAGAAAGAAATGCTCGGATTAAAAAGGATGTAAGACGCGGAAGTAGTCTTGAGCCCCTACTGTTCAACCTGTACATCGAAGAAATAATGATAGAAGTGCGATTAAAATTCACGGTGAAATGATATGAATAATGCGATTCCCTAATGACATTGCTATCTTGAGTGAAAGTGAAGAAGAATTACTTGCTCTACTGAATGGAATTGACAGTATAATTAATACAGAATGTGGATTGTGAGTAAATCGCAGGAGAACGAAAGTAATGAGAAGTAGCAGAAATGAGAGCTGCGAGAAACTTAACATCAAGACTGATGGTCACAAAGTAGGAGAAGTTAGGGAATTCTGCTCCGTAGCCAGCAAAATAACCAATTACGAACGGAGCAAGTAGGACATCAAAAGCAGACTAGCACTAAAAACAAGGACATTCCTGGCCAAAATAAGTCTACTAGTATCAAACGTTGGCCTTAATTTGATCCAGAAATTTCTAAAAATATACGTTTAGAGCACAGCATTGTATGTTAGTGAAACATGGACTGTGAGAAAACCGAAAGAGAAGAGAATCGAAGCATTTGAGATGTGGTGCTACAGACGAATGTTGAAGAACATGGACTGACAAGGTAACGAATGAGAAGGTTTTGCGCAGAATCGGAGAGAAAAGGAATATGTGGAAAACACTGAGAAGGAGAAGGGACAGCATGATACGGCATTTGTTGAAACATCTGTGAATGACTTTCGTGGTATCAGAGGGAGCTGTAGAGGGGAAAACTGTAGAGGAAGACGGAGATTGGAATATTAGGTAATTGAGGACGTGGATCGCAAGTGCTATTCTGAGATGTAGAGGTTGGCACAGGAGAGAAATTATGGCGGGTCGCAACAAACGAGGCAGAGGACTGATGACTCAAAAGAAAAGTCTTCCGGACGCTTTACTTTTTATCAGGCACTTTATTACGTACTATTTGTGTGCGTGGTGTCTGTTCTTTCGAAGAAATCCGCAGGAACACACACCATTCATGTAATTGATTCGCATATATGGGCAATGGATCTTCCTTCATCATTTCGGATGCACAAAAACGGCAGACCTCCCGCGGAAATTTCAGAGAACAGGGACTATGGACATATAGCGCTCGGTGGAAATGTAGATCAGCTAAGAGGTGTGACGAGATAGTCCGATCAGGTGCGATAACATTGTGTCCCGGATGGCGCAATGATTAACTCATCTGCCTAGTAAGTTGGAGACCCCGGAACGAATTCTGATTCGGTACACATTTTCACTCGTCGCCGCTGATTCCCAGTAATGTTCCGATGCAGCTGACATCAGTAATCCCTTTCCTTTCCTCTCCTCCCATTTCATCTTCAGTTTACATAAAGTTTATTATAGCACAGCAGCTTGCATATTGCTCACTCCTAGCGATGTGCTACGGTAATCTGTATATCTTACACCAGTCGGCTTATTTAGCTGTATCGGGTTATGATTCAATAATTCATGGTACTTTTCAATTTCACCCTAATTTTACCAGTATACGATTATTAAATACAGTTCATTGTTAAAGTTTTAAACGTGGCTGCTTGGTCAGGGACAGTTTACAAAGTAAAATTGAAGCAATAACAGCCATCGGCCGCAAGAAGTAAGTCTTTTGACCGGGTTCGGTACTGCTATGAGTGCCGTCATCAGAAATAAAACATTCAAACTGGCCTATAACATAAGTAAAAAATTATGGGAAATTTCTTTTATTTAAATGTAATTTGCTAACTAACAGTACAAGAAAGAAACAGTACGTACAAGACCCGTATAAAATAAATATCAGGTGACAAAGCTTTAGTCACAAAATTTTTAAAAAAGAATACAAGGAAGGAAAGCCATAGGTAGCAACAGACTGAGGAGCCCGCATTAGCAATTGCGGGCAGCTGAACATTACACCAAGAGTGTCATCTAGTAGCAGGAAATACAAATAGGCTACTTAACATAAAAAATATAGACAGATGAATATTATGATAAACATTATATAGCATATGAAGTAAAAGGCAATATTTTGTTTGACAGCAGCAGACAAGGTAACATTCTTTCTAGATAAGGGCTTAGAAGTATAGTATAAGCGTTGAAAACGCCATTACAGAATTAGAAAGGGGGCTGAATGAGAGCATGCAGAAAAACAATATGACATGAAATTGCAGCCAATATAAACCATTTTAAAGACAAAAATTATGAGTCGACTTAGATAGAAAAAAGATTTTGGTAACTGCTTGAGGGAACACGAAATCAAACATGAAGTAACTTCTTTATACCATCGAAGTAGTTTTTATTACGTAATTGTAGCTGCTCATTAAGAATGAGTCCATCACTTCGAGGAAGATGTTTAAAAATTCTTAGAGGGTATCTGATCTATGCCCTTTCTTCTCGCTGTGCAAAATTGTTGTTGTTGCGAACAACGTTAGGCGCCTAACCTGGTCTGCAGCTCGTGCTCGTGCGGTAGCGTTCTCGCTTCCCACGCCCGGGTTCCCTTGTTCGATTCCCGGCTGGGTCAGGGATTTTCTCTGCCTCGTGATGACTGGGTGTTGTGTGATGTCCTTAGGTCAGTTAGGTTTAAGTAGTTCTAAGTTCCAGGGGACTGATGACCATAGATGTTAAGTCCCGTAGTGCTCAGAGCCATTTTTTCGCCTAACCTGTAATCAAAATGTGCTCGGCAAAAGACCAATTTTGGACGCAAGTGCCTATCCTTCTTAAAAGATGTTCTTTGTATCTGATTGTAAAGGCACGTCCTGTCTGTCCTATGTAGTAAGAAGAGCAGGTGATGCAGAACATCTTACAGACGCCAGAATTTTCCAAAAGGGAACGAGTCGATTTTAAATTATGACTAAAATTATTTTTCAAACTATTATCGGTAGAAAAGGTGACATTACAGTTGTATTTATTACGAAGCAGGCGTTAAATCTGATAGGAGATGAACCCCAAGAAAGGAACAGATGAAAACTGTTATAGGTTGGATTCAGCGATAGAGGTGCTGAGTGTAGTAACTCTCAGTTTCCTTTTTAAAGTGTCATCCACTGTGCCAGGTTCATATTCATTATTAATTGTTATCGTTTTGATTAAATTAATATCTCCATCGAATTCTTCATTCGAGAGTGGTACAGACGTAGCTCTATGAATAACAGGGTGAAAGAAGGCGTTTTTATGAGATTGTGGGTGCATGGAAGACGCAGGTAAGATCAGATCTGTATATATTTCTTTCCGAAAAACATTGAATGAGATTTTATTTTCTTGTACTGTAAGCGTCAAGTCAAGAAAGTGTAGTTGACGGGCCTCGTTTTCGAGTTTACTTGTGAGAGATATTTTCTCGTGAAGTTCGTTAAAGAGATTGAAAATACGGTCAGTGCTATCAGCAGGTCCTTTGTAGATAACTACAATATGTTCAACAAACCTGAAATAAGCCTAGTGCTGTTGCTGAGAAACAGTTGAAAAACTTTTCTTCTAGAGAGTTAATGATAATGTCAGCAAGGATACCAGCTAACGGATTTCCGATAGCGAGACAGTCGGATTGCTGATACAGTTGTTCACTGAAATCAAAATAGCCGTATTTGACCACGGCTGTGATTAGATTCATGAAGTCACCGACTTTTTCGTCTGAAAATTCTTTTCTGAAATGACGTAATTTTTTTTCTACGATCTGAAGCGTTTCTTGCACGGGAACGTTTGTATAAAGATTTTAGATGTCTAGTGAAAACCGCTTGGTATCTGGACCCTACGCTCGGGCGCACGATACCCTTTAAAGCCTGTACTATGGTAAGTTGACGGGCTTCACCTTATAAAATGGGATTTTGGTATATATGTTGACCGCGTGTACCTGAATGGAGGCAAAATCAGACTTTCACCCTCTCATTAACAACAATGATACGTCAACCAAGTCTGAAGTGCAACTACACGTTAGGACGGACAAGAAACAACACAGCAGATGCTACCAAATTGCTAATAATACGTCGCCAGCCTAGTTAGGCTTTAACTGAGTTTCTTCCCAGTACAAGTTGATGCACGTTCATACAAAACAACACGTAATGACACTGCATAATATGGTAAATTTTAGAACCAGAAAATCTACTGAACTAATAATTTCACTTTCTGTACTAATATGGACAAGCCATAAATACACAACAATACACTCTAATGTTTACTACAAACTTCGGACTGTCTATGGATCTGATTAAAATCGGGCATAGGTTACCCTAGAAATAGCACTTTCGAAACACACATACAATGTCAATTTTGAAAAGGGTAAAACACTAATAAATTTTGGTTTTATATTAACTTTAACTTTGCTGGTCAAATCAGTTCAGTACACTTCAGAATTTAAATGAATAGAAAAGAAAAGGGGGGGGGGGACCCTGAAACTGTTATGATCACTGTACTGAAATTTTTGATTATCGAAATCGTTAAGCACTCAAGATTTCCAGTATATGAATTACTACTCTTTTTGTCTTATTTCTTGCTCATTTAACTACCATTATTTTTGTCTCAAATTAATTAGCCTTCATTACTAAACCAATTTCAACATTATCTTCGAACTTTGTCAGACCTATATTATTTACCTATATATTCATTAACAACAAAGTTCTGTAAACATCATTCTAACATAGATAGGTCTGCAGGTAATTATTATTAACATAAACTTTAAATCTTCATCTCGGGACACTCGGATTGCACATCATGTGGAAAGGACCCTGTCTAGGTTAGTGATGAGGATAATTAAATGATAGGACAGTTCTGGTAAAAGTTAAGTTGTCATCGAACAGTAAGGAACAAATGTAACACTTGTCCACACGAATACAGTACTAAAAGTTTCAACCTGTTCGTATCGATGCGGCGGTTGGCGGGCGGCGAGATGGCGAGGCGCAGAGCACACATACAATCACAGCTATGGCTCTTGATGTATCGGCACTTTACTTCTTCATAGCGTCGCAATATTTTTCATTTAGTGCCTATGGAATTTTGCCATGCTGTATAGTCGTCGGAAACGGCACATCCGAGGCTCAATGAAACGACGTCTTCCAGGAGAGCCTCCTCGATCCAGAGCGTTTTTCTCAGACCGATGCCCAACTCCGACTACTACTGCTGAGCCCGTTATGCCGTACAGTGCCCGTGTGCATTTTCCCGCGCGCGCCTACCATCCGCCTTTTACCGCTCCCCTACAGACAGGGTATTCACCCGAGGTTTTGCATTCTACGTATCCTAATACATTGCCTACGTATGGACCAGGCGCACAATTACAAATTTGACATCTTACAATAGTTTCAACGTTTCTTACATTTCAATTTTGTTACAATATTGCTTGCAATTTGACATAAACATTAATATTTACATCGAAAATTGTTTACACTTTCTTTAACATAATGACAGGAAAATAAAATAAATGAATTCAGAACATCGATTACACTAATTTATCGAAAATCAGAAGAAAAATTTATTATATGTACAATAGTACAGCGTTGTTGTTGTTACAGATTGCATTTTAAATCTTTTATTTCATGAACCAAAACGGGACTACTGGGGATAGATTAATTGTTCTCGAAGGTGAATGTTTTTTTTCAGAGTTTCATGCAGAAATTTGGCTATAACATGGTACGCGCTACTCATACTATTAGAAATTGGACGTATCGGGTGGTTAGGTTTGTGAATTTTGAGTTTAGGACGAAGTTTTGGGTGCTGAGGGTTCATGTTACTAAGCATTTTCTTCTGAATAGTTTTGATTAAAAATTTTGCGTCATTGATAGCTGGCCTGATTTCTGTTTGTAATTCCGAAGTCGGATACTCATGCAGTTTCGAAATATTATTTTCGTTAAAGAATCTAAGATTTTAGAAATATATTCAGAATTGTAGGCAATATTCAAAGAGCAACCTTTGTCAGACTTAGTTATTAAAGCATCAGCTTCTCTAAGTTTATTATTAATGGATTTAACTAGCTTACTGTCGTTATGCGCAACATTTTGAACACATGCTGTGTTTTTACGGAGAATATTAGCTACGTCAAAGGCAATTATAGTTTGACATGAATTATCCTCTTTTTATAATTAAGACCAATTTTTACTTCTACAAGCATCTTTTATATTACATTTTTGTCTGCCAAGTTGGGCATAACATTGTACTTTAGGCCTCTTTCATGTAAGACAGTTTCATTCTGTGGGAAAAGCCTTGTTTAAAATTCTTTTATAAAATACGTGACTGCTTTTCTGGAAAGTACTTTGATAACATTTTTCAGCTGGAAACAGACAAAAAAGTTTACTAAGCCTACTTTCGTGCTTAGGCAATAGCCATTGTTTACAAATTTCTAAATGTTCGTGTATGCAGAAATCGTGAAAGTTAAAATTATAATTAATACGGAAAACATTTGTGAGCTCTAAATATAGAAAACGTGCTTCTTCATTGAGAACATCCTTCGTAGCATAGCTTTTTAATACGATCAGAAATGAGATTTTTAACGACAGGTTTTGAAAAACTTGGAATGTTTCTTACAATTTGTGAAGTTAATATACGCTTTCATATAATTAGGGACTAGCTCCCATTTTTCACATTGCTTATTAAACTGAATGGCCTTACCTGTACTTGGCAGTTTCTTCTTCATATCCTTGTATTTAGAGATAGCCTTGAATGCTTGGGCAGAGCAGAAATCTTAAAGTTCTAAACATGACTGCGTGGTCAGCGACTGTTTACAAAGTAAAATTAAAGCAATAACAGCTCTCGGTCGCGAAAATTACGTCTTCTGACCTGGTTTCGGCACTACTATGAGTGCTTTCATCAGAAAGTAAAACATTCAGACTAGCCTATAACGTAAGTATATAAAATATAGGATTTTTTGTATAAGTACTGACTAAAGGCACAAAAATGAAGCAGTATTTACATGTCACGTATAGAATATATATCAAGCGATAAAGCTGTAGTCATAAAATTTCTAAAAGAGTTTACATGGAAGGCGAGCCACTATGGGCTGCCACAGGTAGCGAAAAACCTAATTTTTGCCACTGAGGGCTGTTATTGCTTACGTTTACAGTTCATGCTGTAGTGATAGTTTTGCCACTTAGTTACACACTTATGGTTATGTAACTAAGTGGCAAAACTGTCACCACAGCATAACTGTAATAATGGTGCTTCATCTTTTTGTAAGTACAGACATATTTTCGTCAAATGCTGCCTTACCTCTTACAATTGTCCCACTTGTATTTGTGTAGTCACCAGCAAATAATTTTTATTGTATTTATACAGTGATCTCCAACAGTACAAACATGTACATGAATGTATAAACACCTGAAGACGGGCATAAGCCCGAAACCGGTCGTGTGACAAATAAACAACCTTTTATAATGACTGGTAGCGGATATTTTTCTACAGACCCATAAAGGAACAGTCACGTAGTTCGACAGCATCCACTATGGATAAAACTAATTTAAAGGAAGTTTAGTCGATGCATGGATGCCCGACTCATTGTTGACATGGACCGCAATAGAACAGTGTTACCTGCGGTGTTTGAGTATAGAAGGTGTCAGTCTTATGCTAATGCATCGCAGGATGGAAGCACAGTACTGCGTTACGTCTGTGTCTCTGCAGCGTGTGCAAGTGCCGCACGAAGTTTAAAAGAGGCGTAACGTCTGTGGCAGGCATTCTGCTCCACGCACACCGCATGGTAACGAACGAAAACAGCGCTGCTTATCACTAAATTAAAATCATCCTCCTCTGGAGGCCAAACAAATAAATTTAAAAAATGCCCTCCTCATATTATAAATTATGGACTCCAGTCGTGGTTTTTGCCTATGTGTGGAGGCTAATCCCATGAACTACCGTACGGATTTTGGTGCGTTTTTCCCTAGTAGACAGACTCATTCACGAGGTTAGTTTATATATATAGTCCGCAAACAATTGCTGCAAATTTCATGCACTATGATTATGTTTGTCGATTATGTCCTCGCTCCAAAAAACTACAGTGGCGTGTGTAAATTAACTCGTCTAAGTTACCGTAGAAGCAAAATTTGGAGATAATATTAAGGTACCTAACGGTTTCTCTGAATTCTAATCGCAACTCTGGATTCGCCGGTACACAAAATTACCCTTACATGGCGTCCAGCCATGGATAGTGGCTGGTTACTTTTAAAGTGAAGCTATTCACAGAGGTGCAACGTAATTAACGTATGGCAGCACAGCTTGGGAGATATGCTAATCGCTAATCTGTAACTGCTTGCGCTGAAAATAAAATAGTTCCCATTTAGACCACCAGATGTAGATCTGGCGCTGTGAATGCAAGAAAGACGTACAGAAATGATTCAGTATGTAAGGTATAAGCAATGGGACGTAGGCAAAAAATGTCAAACAAGTGAGAAAGGCGTAATGTCCATTTTATTGTCAACCGCCGCCTAAAATTTATTCTGCATGAGCACCGGATGACGATGATGATGATGCCGGCCGCGGTGGCCGAGCGGTTCTAGGAAATTCAGTCCGGAACCACGCTACTGCTACGATCGTAGGTTCGAACCCTGCCTCGGGCATGGATGTGTGTGATGTCCTTCGGTTAGTTAGGTTTAAGTAGTTCTAAATCTTGGGGACTGATGACCTCACATGTTAAGTCCCATAGTGCTTGGAGCCATTTGAACCATTCTGATGATGATTATGACAAGTTTGGTTTATGGGGCGCTCAGCAACGATGTTGCCGGCGTCGGCACAATTTCCCAATCTTTTCATGTCGCAGTCTTGCTATTTTCCTGAATGATGATGATATGTAAGGACAACACGAACACCCACTCCCGGGCCGAAGAAAATACCCGAGGCGCCCAGGAATCGAACCAGAGACCCCGTGGTCCAGATGCAACAACGCTAACTACTTGACCACAAGCTGTGGACATGAGCACCAGAGACTTCAAGGAGATGCTGCATCAGTAAAATGAGGTGATGAGCAGTTGATCGTAGCTGATCCCGTGGAATCTCTAGCTTTCAGATTAGGTAGAGGCCGAATGTGTCCCTCGTATACGTGTTCTTTTAGGGAATTCCCAGAGCCTAAAATCACATTGATTCAGATGAACTGGTCTTGCAGACCATTCATCTGGAAAGCTTCTGGGGGTAACAAGTTCTTGCTTCTAGAGATAACACGTTCGTGGAAGGTTAGATTAAGCAGATCCTTCACTGGGCACGTGGCATCAAGCGTTCCCCATCTCGCGTGAGAACAGTGGTTTCTATACAACTGCGCGCTTCCACAGCAGCAATCACATGCTGTACAGGAAGGTCTCGAGTGTAAAACGTTCCACGTCACTCCACAGAATAATACCCTGTAACATGTCATTAATATCGGTCCATTCCAGAAAAGAAAGGGCGGATTCCCAACGTTACTGCATATCCTTAAGGTTGCTGCACTGCTTGGCTCTTTAATGGGTACCAGTGAAAAATAAACCTCAAAACTTACCGTACTGCTGACCATGGGCTGGACATTTCTTGTGACACTGCCCGAGAATTAGCAAGACCTGGGGCACGTGCTGCGTGGTTAGTACCAGCAACAGCAAACTCGTCAATCCCTTTCCCAATGTAGGACGCCTTCCTCATCCAGGTGTCACACCCGTGCTTTCCAGTTTCATTATCACCTTCCGTAAACCATGTAATGACCTCCGACTTCTCCTCAGACTTTTAAGTCAGCGATACTCTCTCAAAGCAGCGAGTAACTGCTCCCATTCACATAAAACAGTTCAGTATTTTATCTATCCTCAGCAGCTGTACTTGTATACGTCGAAATAACCAGCAACAAGATGCATAAAAGAAATACAATTTCCTTAACATGTTTCAGGCACTAACTGCCCTTTTCAATAAGTTATAACTATCGCATTATTTGCAAGTGTCAACAATCTTCTCAAGAAAGGCGCTAAGTGTGTGAAACAGGTTAAGGAAATCAAATTTCCTTTACGCATCTGGTTGCTTATCATTTCGATACATAAAACAGTCTCAAAAGCAATTCCAAGTATCTCTTTTCGAAACTCGTGCTCTTCACTCAACCTTAACATACGGTTTGTCAAATGACAGCATGGATGTCAAATCGTCATAAAAGCAGTTTACGGCGCCAATTTCCGCCTCGTGGCCAAAACTGGATGTAATTTCTATTTCCAGCGTCAGTTAGCTCCGCATTAACGGAATATCAAATCTACTAAGCTTCGCTGTGATATGATAATTATAACTTACACTGGATCTCCGTGAGTAGTTGCGCTTTAATTGTAACCACTTAGCTCCATCCTGCGAAACCGAGCCTAGTCGGCAGTAGCTACTGTTTTGGATTCTGTCCCGTATGTCCTGCAACCAGTAGTAAACGACGAGGACTTCTAACTGTTGGTGTCTCGTTGCAGTGCTACAATGCTCGTCCGCATACCGCCATTTCAACCTCAGTAACAATGTAGGATATGAAATCTGAATGTCTCCTGTGCGCATAATACTCACAAAACCTGTTCCCGAATTATTTTCATGTGTTCGAATGGTTCAAAGAAGCTCCGAGATGCGGAGATATTAGAAGCGATAAAGATGTGAAAACCTTGGTGCACGAGCGACTGCGTTCATAACCAAATCAGTTATTACTCACACGAGGTATCTATGCGTTTCCTAAGCGGTGCGATACGTGCATAATACTAGAGCGAAGAATTTCTTTATTACTTCATTTGCTTAGTAAATAAGCTATTAAAGTTTCCAAATGAATCGCCGTCGTCAACAACAAATAATGGGAATACAATCTTTACCTGTTTACATAGTTCCAGTTTCACTACATTTTTTTTTCCAAAGGCTAAACGCAAATAATACTTTCATTTCATTTTAGCGTAGCGTGTTCTTCACAAGTATATGTGATGCTTTGAAACGTTAATAGTGGCAACACTAGTTAAAGACGCAACGCAGAATAATCAGATAATGTCATTTATAATATACATTAGTTACATAAACAAACCTTGCCTCAGCCCATGTGGAGTACGTTTCTCACGGTACGTTCTTGAACATTTATGGAAGGAGATGTGGTGCGTGTAGTGGTCAGTCTAATGTAAAGCTATCACGATGATTTCTAAACTAAAACAGCAGAGCTAGATAAAAATCGAATGCACCGGAGGAGGTATATCACTAAAAATGTTGCCAAGGTATGCAAGACCCTTCGGAGGAATCTGAGTCGCATTACAGAGTAGTAGGAAGGTGGTTAAAAGCTTCCAACGAGGGACGCCAAGATGTGGCTTACGTTCTTCGCCCAGGTTCTTATTTGTCCCATCTGGCAGGATTAGCACATATAACTGCGCTCCACATTTTGAAAGAACGCCGAGAATAAACAAAACTGCATGGGTTGCGCAGTGTTTGGAGCAAACCTAGAAAGGCTACGATACAATGCTACTCACACCCTCTTGCAAAGTTATGAAAGCTATAAAAGAGATTTTCTTAGTCTATTGCGCTGGATCAGACATGGGTGAAATCATGTGTATTATGGACCACCACGATGATATCAAATTCGGCATAACTCCAGCTATGTGAATGTTACTGTGATTCTCGAGTTCGACTCCGGAACCTTTATTCTAACACATACCTATCTCCAAGGCGTACCATCAATGCAGTTTATTACCGTCGTATTTGAATCACAAATTGCCACCAGCTTCGAAAAATAAGGTGCGACACTTTCTTTTCCTGAACCCCCACACAATTTTGTAGGATAAATCTCTGACGTACAGCGCAAGTTGTGCCATCGAATATACTCCAGGAGTAAGCCGTTGTACGAGTAATTTCAACAGGGTTCCTATAACGAAAAACGCACTTTGTGACGCCCACGCAGAACCGCTACTGAGATTCTCCGGGGAATAGACAGCGCCATTTTGTCAACATGACTCGTGCTGATAAAAGTATCCTACGACTTCCGCATCGCTGTCAGCGTTTTGTACATTCCGATACCACTATTAACGTTCTATCGCTCGTATTATATTGCCTTGGACAGACAGCCATAATGTAATGCGTTAGTCCACTCCGATACGGACCTTTCCATTTGAAGTGGTGGTCGAATTTCATTACATGCTGTTATGTGTGAACTTCACCCCAGTGCGTACAGCCATCCCATTTAATTTATACGGTAATTTCGCCTAAATAGACCATACGGAACAAGCACCAACTGTTTTAATATGAAATTATCAGGTGCATTTAACTGAAACAATGTTACTGAGCTCTGAACAAAACGGATGCACTATTTAACGCAACCAGACGCTTTTTTTAAAATTTTGTAGCCTAAACTATATGGGAACTGTTTTGTAAAGTAATAATAAATTTTCTCCTCTTGTATACACATTGTTGCCTTAAAGTCGACATTACATTTTAATAACGTTGATGTTTTGTTCGTCAGTCGGAAGATTGCAATTCTTGTTTTGTTTTCGTTTCTAATCGTCCACGTTTGTTTATCCTGTGCAAGTCTCTCCTCTGCTTAACTTCTCCAACCAACATTCATTTCAACGTGTGTATTGTTTTCAGGCTTTTGTCTCCCTCAGCAGTTAGTATTTGTTTCGTTCAGTATTCAACTGAGGTGCAGTATATCTCTGTACAGCCGAGGTTTTTACTTGTATTTGCAACAAAGTCAGTGCTATGATGGGCTGCTGTGTATTTTTTCAAAAGATTTAATGGAAATTTGAAGTAATATGAAACAAAAATGCCTTTAGTTACGTCTTTAGTTATGTACTAAATTCCAAGGATCTAAGACTGCTCAACTGACTGTAATATTCCACTCTCAAAATTAATTTAAAGCATTTCATCAGAAGTTACATCAATTAAAACAATTTATGGTCAGGTTTGAAAGTTATCATTCCACAAAAGGTGTTTAGGGCAGAACAGCACATGCTGTAGAGGAATGGGTTGTAGAATACCAGAAACTACGGAAGAACTTTAGTTTGAGAGGCGGAGTGTTATGCTTGACTAAATGGGAAATCCGGCTGGTAGTCCACATCTCACCACATGTTTGCTGTTGCCAAGCCATACTGATGTAATTGTTGTTTAAAATAGTTTTTCTATTGTACAGGATATTTGAGTGTCGTTGTAACGATGACATTGGTAGCAGTGCATCAGGTTCGGAATGTACGGTCGGACTGTGACAACTTCCTAGCCTGCTTTGATTTTTGAGGGAAGCATCACCCTATCAAATGTGCGAAAAATGAGTGCATGTGGGCACTAAGGATGCATCTACCTTTTTCGTACCCGATGGACTGCAATGACGCCCTGGTCAGAAAGGTACTTTTGGATTTCTGCCTCAGTCGGACCATTCAGCAGGCTAGTGTAAATAACATCACACGAATAATTCAGCGTTCGAAGGGCTTCAACACGAAGAGGATAAGCGTGGAGGGACAAAGCTGCAAGCAATTGTTGTGGTCGAGAATCACATGTGGTTTCCTAAAGCAAAGTGCACTTGCGTAGACAAGAGCAGGATTTCACAGAGCCGGCAGTTCCACCAACAACTTTCTGAGTAATAAACGGATTAAAAGTAGCAAAGGACTGACCGTCTTCAGTACACGAGGAACCCTGCTGCAGCTGGGAAGGTTCTTCGAATCATGAGCATCAGTCGCCGGCCGAAGTGGCCGAGCGGTTCTTGGCGCTACAGTCTGGAGCCGCGCGACCCCTACGGTCGCAGGTTCGAATCCTGCCTCGGGCGTGGATGTGTGTGATGTCCTTAGGTTAGTTAGGTTTAAGTAGTTCTAAGTTCTAGGGGACTTATGACCTCAGCAGTTGAGTCCCATAGTGCTCAGAGCCATTTGAACCATTTTTTGAGCTTCATTCAGTTTACGATTAGTAGACGTTGACTGTGGTGCTGATGATCGGCTCTTTGCGAGGAAATCCCCCACGATTACTAGCTTCTCCGATGGCGTGCTCCTTCCAACTCAACTTGGGGATCCCCTATAGGGGGGCCCTCCCGCCTCAGGTGGTTCTTCACACATCCGGTCAGACCTCCCTACCACCTGACAGAGGGAGGGGCCAATTGGCAATTTGGGAAGGTGTCAGCTTAGGTGTGGGAATGGCCTGTACCAGGGGGTACGTGCAAACCCTGTCACCCTGTGATTTGGAATCATGTGTTCCCCTGCCACCTGTTACAGGCAGATGTGTGAGCTGGCCTTCAGGAGCACACAGGAAAGATGAAGAAACTCAAATGCCAAAGCAGAGGAAGGATACGCGAAGAGGAATGAATTAATAAAAAAGGAGCAAAAAAACGTGTATAGACTGTTCTGACGTCGGCTACTGAGAATTCAAAACATATTCCGAAATACATTACAGACAAATTCCCGAAGGGTGACGGGGGGGGGGGGGGGAGGGGAGCGGGGGCATAGCAGGGGGATAGACATGCAGCATGGAAGTGAAAAGATGCTGCAAAGGCTGGAGCCCCTGGGGGTCAAGCACGAACTAACCAAAAAGTGTTGAGCCCCCTGGAGGAATCGTCAAATATGATACACTACAAAGAGCTGAGAGTGTATGATGACAACTGAATCTTAGATTGATTTTTGCTGAAATTTTCGTATATCTGGTGGAAAACTTAGATGCAAGGAAGAATATCTTAACTCACTTTATTAACTGTCAAAGAATAAAATGAAAATGCCACTTACACGTAGCATCCACATTCAACACTACAGGGGACTGGTAAATAAAAACCATGAGTATTTCTTGAAAACTTGTTCCTAAAATATTTGTGTACGCAACAATACGTTACAAGCCTCATGTAGAAAAAAAATCGTTTGTCTTGCAGGTGAAGGTAGATTCAAGAAGGAAGAACAGATTTCAGATGTTTATTGCAGACAGACTATGTATGACAGAAACAAATTGCACATACCGTTATATAGAGGAACGTTCAATCTTTTACGTTCGCACAGACACTATACCACACACCCAACATTAGTACCATGAACTGTTCCAGAAACATCGCAAAGATAGTCCATTTGGTTCCACACACGAATCAACAAGTCCATTTTTAATGAATCGACAGTTTCAGCAACTCGATTTTCAGCTCTTGGATAGTAGCTCCCATTGGAGGCATAAAACTCGGTCTCTTAAGTAACCCCACAGTAACAAAAATGCAAAGTGTGATGTCTGGTGATCTAGGAGGTGAAAAGCAATGAACAAGATCTTGTAGTCCACCTCTTCCAGACCAACGTTGTGACATGGTGTCGGTAAGATAACGCAGCATCTCAAGGACAACATGAGCCGGAGCGCCGTCATTCAAAGAAATGAAATCATTGAAAGCTTCGTGAGGTTGAGGAAATAACCAGTTTTCCAGTATGTCCAGATATTATTTTTCTACCACAGTTTCCTCAGAGAAAAAGAAAGCTCGATAAACTTAGTGAACAGAATCGCCACAACGTTCGATTCCGATGTGTCTCTTTCACGTTCGAAGACAACGCCAGGATTTTGTGAACGCCAGATTCTTATTTTACGGCTATTTACGCAATAGTTGAATCGTCGATTCGTCCGGAAAGATGCTTCGTTCGGAAAAAAGTGTCCTCCGGCAAATTCTGTAGAACTCAAATGCTAAATTTGTCCCTTCTGTTATAGCCGCAAGAACCTAATTGCTGCAGTAACTGCAATTTGTGAGGCTTCATATGCGGCCGTCGTTTCAGAACGCGCCACACTGTTGTAAGAGAGAGTTGAAGTTCCTGGCCTGGGCCTGTTGTGGAGTTCCGAGGGCTACGTGCGAAGCCATGTAGAATATGCTGGGCATTTTCATCAGGCGTGCGTGACCGACCCTATAATAAGCAAATTTTTGTGTGTCAGTAATATATCTACTTGTGCAGAGGCGGGTTTTCGCTGCATCAACGGTTGCACGAGAACAGTTGACTGACTTCGAGCAAATTCGAACGCACAAAATGATTTCTCTTGTGGTGTGGTTGCTATGTTCTTATAAACAGACAACAACGTAGCCTGCGAAAACTTTGTACCTTCCTCTACTCAATACACGCGCAATGTGTTTTTATCTTTTATAGGTTTGTCGGTAATAAACAACTGAAATCTGTTATTATGTTGTGAATCACCCGATATGTCAGCTACGACTGACATCAGCGTCAGTTATAACGTAAGGACACAATAATTCACGTGAGAACTACTTCTTTTTGCGTTTTTCAGTGTTATTCCTTGCTTGCAAATGTAAACATCTGCAGTGTTCCCTTGTCAATGAAATATTTTGAAACAACATTCTTGCAATTTACAAAAAACAGTTTCATAAATGGTGGAAGCAGACACACTGACAATGTGAAGAATTTTCTAATGATACTGACGTCTACTGCACTCCAGAAAGCGAATGAAGTGTCAGCAGCTGACAGTGAAAGAAGTCGGACGCCAAGTGACTGCGAGAGACCGTGAAAATGGGTGTAAATAGACAGTATGGTGACAAAATAGCCCCAGGGGACTTCATCTAGAGGTTCGCAGGTGGCATCACGGGGCTCCGAGCTGAGCCTGACATTCCTTCCACTGACTTGTGTCGCCCGCCGGTGTGGCCGAGTGGCTCTAGGCGCTTCAGTATGAAACCGCACGACCGCTACGGTCGCAGGTTCGAATCCTGTCTCGGGAATGGATGTGTGTGATGTCCTTAGGTTAGTTAGGTTTAAGTAGTTCTAAGTTCTAGGGGACTGATGACCTCAGATGTTAGGTCCCATAGTGCTCAGAGCCATTTGAACCATTTGACTTGTGTCAGACCTCTCCTGTTTCCTTCCTGTCTGCATCCCTTGGTCAACTCTTGTTTTTTTTATTTATTTATTTATTTCGACTCCAGTGGCATTAGGTTCCGACTCCCCGAGGGTATCTTTCAGTTTCGTATCTCTCTCACGCCAGTTCTACGGGGTTTGATACAGGACCCTAGCCCAAGGTTATGGATGAAGCTACCAACGACAGCTGCGGCGCGGAAGGAGAGCTCCCGTAAGGTGCACTTGCTTGGCGGAAGTACCGTACGTTAGGCGACAATAGGGTTCAACCTGAACAAGTCGGCAACTTCTGCAACCCACTCCTGTGGAAGCAGTTGTTAGGGTCGAGAGAAAGCCACGAATGCTGGGCAAGTTCGCGGTTTTTTAGTATGTCCTGGGAGATGCAGTGACCGTGGAGAGGGCACTCCGTCTGCGCCAAGCAAAGGTGAGGATAACAACACGGGGAGTCGCAGCGTTTTAAGCCTTGTACTCAAGGACGAGTGTGCAGGCGCCAGGGATGACTCTCGTCGGTGCGACAGTTCATCGTGACTAATTGAATAGATAGCTGCTGGGCAGCTTCCAGTCAGTAAAGTACTAACTTGTCCCCCATCTTCAGCTTCTATGGGTGTATAGAGTTACAAGCCTCTTACAGTGCATGATAGAAGGTGGGTTACTGAGTCACCTGGAGAAAACAACATTAAAGTAGTTTATACGAACGAAACAAACAGTTCAGTAACACAATTTTCCACCTGGAAAGTCAGAACTATGTTACCCGGACATAACACTCAAGCAGATGCTGCCCTGTAGTCAGAAAAACACCCGTAGTCGACAGGGAACTGCTGCGTCTTCGCACTGATGTGGCTACATTACAGGAAACTCATCTCTCTGTATAGGGAGAGATTCTGGAGAAAGACGGGAGCATGGAGGTGGCTTTGCAGTAGGAAGTAGTCTTCTTAGTTCCAGCGAACAACCAAAATCTTTCTCTGAACGATTAACAACTTTGAGATTAAAAACAATATCAGGTCCCTGCACATTGTCTCAGCATACGCGCTTCCTCTATGAAAGCGCTACATGAATTCAAAGACAAGTTTTACGAAGTTATGTGGAAATGCTTGAACAATGTTGTGTATCAGAAAAATTCATGATACTGAGAGACTTCAGTGCTAGAATTGTGAAGATATGGAACAACTGGCCTGACTGCATTGATCCACACGGCACTGTCAATATGAACGACAATGGTCAGCGACTGCTGGAATTTTGCACCTCTCTTTCTCTCTGCATCATTAAAACTTACTTCCGAACAGAACCATGCACAAACTTGCATGGAAACATCCACGTTCAGGCCATTGCTATTATCTCGACTTCGTCATACAGAGAAGATGTGACCTGCGTCACATATCACAGTCCTGACTGTGATACTGATCACTCCTTGGTTAGGACTGTGATACTGACCACTCTTTAGTTATGTCCAAATCACGGTTCACGCCAGAGAAGATTCACTCAAAAAAAAATTTTTCAAATGGCCCTCAGCACTATGGGTCTTAACATAGGAGGTCAACAGTCCCCTAGAACTTATAACTACTTAAACCTAGCTAACCTAAGGACATCACACACATCCATGCCCGAGGCAGGATTCGAACTTGGGTCCGTAGCAGTCGCGCGGCTCCCCACTGAAGCGCCGAGAACCGATCGGCCACCGCGGCCGGCTAGATTCACTCAGTTGAGGGCGTTTGTCAAAGAGCGAAGATCAACACCGAAGTTATCCGGGATGATGCGCTACATAAAATGTTCAGGGAAGATATTGAGATGGAACTGCTTCCTGAGCAACTGATAATGCACAGAGCGCCGAACGTATGTGGCATCTAACAAAAGAAAATACACACATCAAAGGAAGTATCCCATCAGCGCGGTTCCTAAAACTCCTGAATATAGACGTTGACTGTGAATATTGTATCACAGACACAGCCCCTTTGACTGTTCATAGATGTCACTAAACCCGCCCAAAGATGTAAACAACCATGCATCAGCAACCCCTATTAGACGGAGATGGTTCGACAGCCGATCTGTTCAGGTCATTCCACGAGGAAGGAGGTACACTGCTCACGTTGTCTGCAGTTCACACATGCCTAGACGGTCAACACCTCGGTACGATCGCGTTGTTACTTTGTGCCGGGAAGGGCTGTCAACAAGGGAAGGGTCCAGGCATCTCGGAGTGAACCAGAACGATGATGTTCGGACATGGAGGAGATAGAGAGAGAGAGAGGAACTACCGATGACATGCCTCCTTCAGGCCGACAAAGGGCTACTACTGCAGTGGATGATCGCTACCTACGGATTATAGCTCGCAGGAACCCTGACAACAACTCCACGATGTTGAGTAATGCTTTTCACGTTACGACTCAAATTGTGCTCAGTAGGCTGCATGATGAGTAACTGCGCTTCCGACGTCCATGGCGAGGTCCTTCTTTGGATCCACGACCTCATGCAGCGCGGTACAGATGGGCCCAAAAAAATTGCAGAATGGACCGCTCAGGTTTGCCTTCAACCAGACAATCGTCGGAGACATGTTTGGAGGCAAGCTAGTCAGGATGAACGCCATAGCAACCCTGTCCAGCGAGTGTAGCTAGGTGGAGGTTCCCTGCTGTTTTTCGGTGGCGTTATGTGTGGCCGACGTACGCCGCAGGTAGTCATGGAAGGCGCCATAATAACTGTACATACGTGAAAGCCATCCTCCGACCGATAGTGCAACCATAACGGAAGCATATTGGCGAGGCATTCGTCTTCATTGACGAGAATTCGCAGCCCCATCGTGCACATCCTGTGAATGACGTCCTTCAGGACAACGAAATCAAATGGATCAAATGGTTCTGAGCACTATGCGACTTAACTTCTGAGGTCATCAGTCACCTAGAACGTAGAACTCATTAAACCTAACTAATCTAAGGACAGCACACACATTCATGCCCGAGGCAGGATTCGAACCTGCGACAGCAGCGGTCGTTCGGTTCCAGACTGTAGCGCCTAGAACCGCACGGACACTGCAGCCGGCATAACGACATCACTCGACTACAATGACCAGCGTGTTCTCCAGACATGTACCCTATCGAACATGCCTGGGACAGTTTGAAAAGGGCTGCTTATGGACGACGTGACCTAACAACCACTCTGTAGGATCTACGCCGAATCGCCGTTGAGGGGTGGGACAATTTGAACCAACAGTGCCTTGATGAAGTTGTGGACACTGTGTCACAACGAATACAGGCACGCATCAATGCAAGAGAACATGCTACTTTGTACACTCCTGGAAATTGAAATAAGAACACCGTGAATTCATTTTCCCAGGAAGGGGAAACTTTATTGACACATTCCTGGGGTCATATACATCACATGATCACACTGACAGAACTACAGGCACATAGACACAGGCAACAGAGCATGCACAATGTCGGCACTAGTACAGTGTATATCCACCATTCGCAGCAATGCAGGCTGCTATTCTCCCATGGAGACGATCGTAGAGATGCTGGATGTAGTCCTGTGGAACGGCTTGCCATGCCATTTCCACCTGGCGCCTCAGTTGGACCAGCGTTCGTGCTGGACGTGCAGACCGCGTGAGACGACGCTTCACCCAGTCCCAAACATGCTCAATGGGGGACAGATCCGGAGATCTTGCTGGCCAGGGTAGTTGACTTACACCTTCTAGAGCACGTTGGGTGGCACGGGATACATGCGGACGTGCATTGTCCTGTTGGAACAGCAAGTTCCCTTGCCGGTCTAGGAATGGTAGAACGATGGGTTCGATGACGGTTTGGATGTACCGTGCACTATTCAGTGTCCCCTCGACGATCACCAGTGGTGTACGGCCAGTGTAGGAGATCGCTCCCCACACCATGATGCCGGGTGTTGGCCCTGTGTGCCTCGGTCGTATGCAGTCCTGATTGTGGCGCTCACCTGCACGGCGCCAAACACGCATACGACCATCATTGGCACCAAGGCAGAAGCGACTCTCATCGCTGAAGACGACACGTCTCCATTCGTCCCTCCATTCACGCCTGTCGCGACACCACTGGAGGCGGGCTGCACGATGTTGGGGCGTGAGCGGAAGACGGCCTAACGGTGTGCGGGACCGTAGCCCAGCTTCATGGAGACGGTTGAGAATGGTCCTCGCCGATACCCCAGGAGCAACAGTGTCCCTAATTTGCTGGGAAGTGGCGGTGCGGTCCCCTACGGCACTGCGTAGGATCCTACGGTCTTGGCGTGCATCCGTGCGTCGCTGCGGTCCGGTCCCAGGTCGACGGGCACGTGTACCTTCCGCCGACCACTGGCGACAACATCGATGTACTGTGGAGAGCTGACGCCCCACGTGTTGAGCAATTCGGCGGTACGTCCACCCGGCCTCCCGCATGCCCACTATACGCCCTCGCTCAAAGTCCGTCAACTGCACATACGGTTCACGTCCACGCTGTCGCGCCATGCTACCAGTGTTAAAGACTGCGATGGAGCTCCGTATGCCACGGCAAACTGGCTGACACTGACGGCGGCGGTGCACAAATGCTGCGCAGCTAGCGCCATTCGACGGCCAACACCGCGGTTCCTGGTGTGTCCGCTGTGCCGTGCGTGTGATCATTGCTTGTACAGCACTCTCGTAGTGTCCGGAGCAAGTATGGTGGGTCTGACACACCGGTGTCAATGTGTTCTTTTTTCCATTTCCAGGAGTGTATTAGAAGTGTCGGTGTGTACAGCAATCTGGTCCACCACCTCTGAAGGTCTCGGTGTATGGTGGTACAACAAGCAATATGTGGTACCCATTAGCAATAAAAGGGGCGGAAATGATGTTTATGATGATCTCTATTCCAATTTTCTGTACGGGTCCTGAACTCTCGGAAACGAGGTGATGCAAAGCTTTTTATGTATGTGTGTGTATGCAAACAGCTATTAGAACAATTGTGAAACAGGGTAGAATTCAAATCTACTAGTTTCCTGAATGTGAAAGTTAGTGCGCCCATATAAAGAGAAAAAACGAAATGCTCTTATACATGTCGTGAGTAATCCTAAAGACCAACGAGCAATAGCTGATTAAGAGGCCTGCAGAGCAGGTCTGCAATGAATTTTTCGTCATTGTTCAAACAGATAATAGATCAGCCTTTGGAAATCTATTCAGATCGGCAGAGACAAGATTACCGTGGAATGGATAAAGGCATCAAAACGGCCATTGGACCAACAAGCAGGAAGTATGCTGCAATAAAAGATATTAATGGTGACCCAATCAACGATAAAAAGCAGCAGCTACAGAGATGGGTGCAGCACTTTGCTAACCTGTGCTCAGTAGGTGCCAACACTTCTTCAGAGCTTTGGGTTCTTTACCAACTTAAGCTGTTATGTCTTAGCTTGACGATCCTCTTACACTCGACGAATTAAAGCTCCAGCTTAGAAGTCTAAAGCTAGGCAACATTTCAGGTCATAATAACCTACTGGCTGAAATCATCAAACCTGACTGTGTTTCCCCTATATTGTATCAAATTATACTGCAGTGATGGGAAGATTGCACAATTCCTCATGACATGCGAGATGCAAATACAGTAACAATCTATAAGGGAAAAGGCGGCAGAGGTGAATGTAACAACTATAGAGGAGTGTCTCTCTTGGGCATTGCTGGAAAGGTGTATGCGAGGATAATCTTGAAAAGACTGGAAACTTTGGCTGCTCGAATCTACCCCGAGTCACAGTGCTGATTTGGAGTTGGCAGATCCAAAAGTGACATAATATTCAGTTTGTGCCAACTACAAGAAAAGTTCCGCGAACATAGTCATTACATGTAGCTTTTTTCGATCTCAACGAAACCTTTGACACCGTCAGTAGGGAGGGACAGTACAGCATATTGGAAAAAATTGGATGTCCACCACCTTTGTCGTCCTTAATAAGATCTTTTGATGACAACATTCATAGCTCTGTAATCTTCGATGGTAGCCCATCTAAACCATTCGAAATGAACTGTGGCCTGTCTGTTAGCATGTACACTTTTCGGAATTTTCTTTTCGGCTCTGCTCCAAGTGGCTTTTGAGAATTACAATGTTGAAATACATCTGGATACTAGGAAAGATGGAACGCTTTTCGACGTCAGTATTCTGAAGAATAAGACAAGGAGTTATGAGATATTCGCTCCTGAACTCCTATACAGTGATGACGCTGCAATTGTTGCGAACTCTACAGGAGAGCTGCTAGAGCTAGTATCAAGATTTAGTCATGCATGCCACCTATTCTCGATGAGTGTAAACAGCAATAAGACCGGAATAATGGTTCAAGTTACTAATACACAGCCGGATATCACATTAGATGGAACGCTCCGCAAGTCGTGGATAACGTCTCTTATCTGGGATCCACTATAGAATCAAACGTGTCTGTTGACAAGGAGATTGATGCTCGCATTCTAAGAACTGCGGCAGATTTTGGCAAGCTCTCTACACGTGTGTGGAGAAACAACAAACTCTCTCCACCGCCAAAATTCTTGTATATCAAATTTACGGTTCAGCATCGGAAACAAGGGCTACTTATGCCAAACAAGAACACTACCTTAATAGTTTCCACATGCGGTACCTGCGATCCATCGTCGGAGTAGCGTGGAATGACCGAGTGACCAACGAAGCAGTACAATCTAAAACTGACTGCAACAGCATTTTAGCTGCCCTGAAGCAGAGACGGCTCCGCTGGATGGGACACGTCTCTCGTATGGATCCTGATAGATTACCACATGATGTGATGTTTGGAGATATTTCTACAGCCAAAAGTCCCATAGGACATCCTGTGTTGAGGTTCAAGGACTACTGAAAACGATATATGGAGAGCTTTGGCATCCACACCAACAGGTGGGAGGCACGGGATAGCATAAGACCAGAGGGGCGTAGTAATATATCATCTGGAATTTCCAAGCGTGATGAAGGCATGTTAGACAAATTAAGGTAGAAAATATCTTCCCAGTGGTACCACTGCTCCTGCCTCAGCAGTTGGATATACTTAAGACAAATGCGGCAAGAGACGCTGTGCTGCCTTTGGCTTGATAAGGCGTACGAAAAAATGTAAATCATAACCACACAGCTTCTGTAACAATTATCTACCAAGATGCGGGGACAAAATATATGGCAAGACATTGTGAATACGAGGGAAAGTAGTTCTATGGGCCAGAGTAAAATATTTATTCGAGGAGAAATTTCGGTAGGAATACTGGAGGAAGAGTACCGTTTAGCAAGTTTAATAAGTAAACTAGTAACTGTAAGACTACACCATTTCGGACTTTTTGATGTGCAGAACACTTGGTAATCTCATAGAATCAATTCTTGAGTAATACAGCGTTTGTGCGAATTTTATACTGACCTTCAGTTAATAACTTTATTGTGTCATTATTACCAACAGTAGGATTCTTTTCCTCTTGTTAAAACAACGAAGTGTCACATTATTAAGAGCAAAGTAACTCCAATATGAAAATCTTGAATGAGCCAGAAAGTTAAATTTTGCTGTTCCAACTATAAGACCAACATTACCAGCTAACAGATTTTATTCCATGGTTTTTGCAGTTTAATTCATTTAGCCTCGCAATATCAAGTGGTGTGAGTACTTCACGTCCACTTTGGGAAAACATTATGATCTACTAAGTTACTTTAAGTTTTAATACTGTGAAAAAATTTCTATTGTTTGTAGTGAATTCTTCTAGCAGATTCCATAAATGTTTAGAATTATTTAGTAAAACTTAACCTAAAATATAATGTCACTTAACCCAGTGAATATCAAGATCAATATATTCAGTTTCAGGTCCTTACTAAACATTAGCATCTCTTTCAAACGTACGTTGTGGATAAGAGTCAACAACAGTTAAGAAAATTTGCAGTTTTAACTTTTTTGTCTTGGTCATTAATCATCCAGAGGTCAGTAGTGCACGTTAATGAAAACGCGGGGATATTGCTATGAGGGTGCTAAATGATATTTTCGGGATCTGGACCATACTTATGAAGCAGTATCTCTTGAAAAAGTATTTCTTTTTACTTTTTTAAGTTGGGCATGAGGTACAACCCCCCCCCCCCCTCCCACCCATACCCTTGATACTGCTTGTAATAAAAAATTTGTTCACATTGCTAGGGTTAATGTGTCATAATCATTTATTCTGACATATCGTATTAAAAGTTTGTATTATGATTCAAAAGTGTTATGTAGTTTTATGTATTTATCGGTTTTCTACGTTAATCTTGGCTTTCATATTTTCGGCGTGGCGTTATTTAATTTGCTGCTATTTGTGACGTCATCAGAAATTAACGATCATTATGTTTTTCTCGACAATGAATTTTGATTGTTTGAAAGAAGTGACCGATAACATACACTGTTGCTGAACATCATAAGAGACCACGTTTCTCATAGATTACCGCGTCACGATATACAATTTGTTTTTAATGTGTCCTAATTTTTCAGTGTTATAATAATTAACTTTCTAAAATTTTATAATTCCGTGTATTTCCGATTGATTCCTTGAACATGCAATGTCCATAGTTAACTTCATACTTTTTCTTTTAATTTTTACGTTAATTCAGCTTAAATCCTACAAAATATGGTCATAGCATTTTTCCTTAAACGGACTGGCGACAGTAGTATGTAATGTAATAATTTCAGAATGAAATTTTCACTCTGATGCGGAGTGTGCGCTGATATCAAACTTCTTGGCAGATTAAAACTGTTTTCCGGACCGAGATTCGAACTCGGGACCTTTTGTCTTCTGCGGGCAAGTGCTCTAAGCACGACTCACGCTTCGTCTTCGCAGCTTTAATTTCGGCAGTACCTCGTCTCCTACCTTAGAAACTTCCTTCTGCCAGGAAGTTTCATTTCAGCACACACTCCGCTGCAGAGTGAAAATATCATTCTGAAAACTACCCCCAGGCTGTTGCAAGCCATGTCTCCGCAATATCCTTTATTCCAGGAGTGCTAGTTCTGCAGCACCTCACGAGAGCTTCTGCGAAGTTTCGTTAATATGAGATGCACTGTAATCACAGTGGATTGCAAATATAGCGAACTGTGTAGGCAAGTTATACGTGCCTGTTCCACTGAAAGGATCTACGTTGCACGTGGCATTCCTTTGTTTACAGGAGATCATTTACTGGTCTCTTGAGCCCAGCAAAACTGAAGTATTCCGTGTTTAGACAGCAACTTCGTTATTTATTATCGAATTAGAGCTAAATTATTGTTGAACTGGAGAATAGAGGCCGTAGCGGTCACACCAACAAGGACCAGTCTTACTACAACCCCCTATATTTCGTTCACATAGGGATCGTGAGAATAAGATTAGAATAATTACTTCACGCACAGAGGCATTGAAACAATCATTTTTCCCGCGCTCCATACGTGAATGGAACAGGAAGAAACCCTAATAACTGGTACAATCGACCGTACCCTCTGCCATTCACCTCACGGTGGTTTGCAAAGTATAGGTGCAGATGTAGAACAAAGGAACTAGACATTATAAATTTCGCTCAGAAAATTTCGGGAGGGACAAAACTCAAAAGGCTCTGAGCACTATGGGACTTAACATCTGAGGTCATCAGTCCCCTAGAACTTAGAACTACTTAAACCTAACTAACCTAAGGACATGACACAGATCCATGTCCGAGGCAGGATTCGAACCTGCGACCGTTGCAGTCGCGCGGATCCGGACTGAAGCGTTTAGAACCACTCGGCCACAGCGGCCGGCCAGGAGAGGCAGTTGCAGATTATATGGATGAGGCTGAAGCAAGCGCAGGATTGATATTGAGTAAGACATGTGACTGGGGCACAATAAAGATGTTTCAATTGGTGAATAATCAGTTAGCAAATACTGTAACCAAACGTACGGTAAAGATAAATAGTAAAAAGACCTTTAGACAAGGTAATGGAAAACAAACTTGGTAACTGAGCGTTGAGCCATGAATTAAAGTTGAGAATAGATTGGACAGGATTAACGGAGAATATCGAGGAAGTTCAAAGAAGGGCAGAACTTTCTGTATTATCGAGAGGGAAGAGAGTGTTACGAACATGATAGAAAATTCGGGGTGGCGTTTTCCTGATCGGCAAGATCTTCTCGCGATATTTCAATCACCAACTTTCTCCTCCGAATGCGAAAAATTTCGTTGACGCCGACCTACATAAGAAGAAACGACCATCATGATAAAATAAGGCAAGTTAGAGCTGGCAGGAAAGATATAGGTTGTTATTTTTTCCACGCGCTGTTCGAGAGTGAAATATTAGAGAATTGTTATAAAAGTGGTTCTATGAACCCTCTGACAGGCACTTACGTATGATTAGCGTAGTATCCATGAAGATGAAGATGTGGATAACAAAATGGAGTCCTACACGAAGGTTCAAGAAACTGTTTTAATTAACCTTAATAAGAAGTAAATCGCTAAATTCATAGATGGTAAATGTAAAGCAAGAAACTACAAGTAATGAGACTCGTTATGAACTGAATAAATCTGCTGAAATCTGAAGGGACAGATTGTGCAGTACAGAAACTCTGTTACAAGATTTTGATGAACAGTTGATAACTAATTGGCTGGAACTTAAACGGCTATTAATACATACGTTACGTTAGAAACCAAATCTTAGGCACTAACATGTTCCAAAATATCGAAGTAGTTACAGGCAAAGTCGTAAAAAGATTGAAATATGCAACATCCAAAATTAATAAGCTTATTGAAAGTTTAGATACTATTAAAAGGTGGGACATGCCATTGCAAGTAAAATGCTGAAGTAAAGAAATTCGACCCTAAAGGAAAAACTCACACAGCGAAATTTATGAATGCATGTAGGAAACTGAAACCCGGAAAACTCCTTGAAAAGAACTGCGTGTTAATAGTGGAAACAAAACACATCAGAGACGAGCTCGATGATAGGAGAGTTGGCCGGGGTGGCCGAGCGGTTCTAGGCGCTACAGTCTGGAACCGCGCGACCGCTACGGTCGCAGGTTCGAATCCTGCCTCGGGCATGGATGTGTGTGATATCCTTAGGTTAGTTGGCTTTAAGTAGTTCTAAGCTCTATGGGGCTGATGACCTCAGAAGTTAAGTCCCACAGCGCTCAGAGCCATTTGAACCATTTGATGATAGAAGTAAATCTGAGAATAGCTGAGGCCGATTTCTGGTAGCACACTAGGCAGAGTGAAATATTTCAATAACTCCTAAACGCACCTCCTTACTAACCAGGAGGAGAAAAGTATATGAGATATTACTGTGAGGAACTGTGCAGCAAATTTTACAATATCCTGCCCACTCATCTAATATAGGGTACCTAGGAAACTGTTTTCTCGCATTGCTAGACAATTGGGGCTACTCGTATTAATAGAGTTTATTACAGTGAAGTTAAATAAACAGTACTTTACGCATTCACAAAAGTATGTCTCAAGCAAATGGTGACATGCAAATAATCAATGTCCTTGGTAGACGCAATTTCAGTGCAAGCAAAACAAAAAAGTTTGTAAGTCACTGCTGTAGCGTTTGTATTACGGCTCTTCTTGTATTCCGCCCGCGGCCAGATAGAGCGGTGCTTATATTCTCTTGCCCTGAATGCCGCTCCTGCCTTGGTGTTGAACTAGTCGGTGTACTATTGGCTGACATCATCTTACAGACTTCTCTACTCTCCAGTTCTTCATCTGTTTCGTACGAACTACCTCCCAGTGACCTTGGTGCAGTAACAGCAACACTCCTTTTTACAAGGCTTTACGGATCAACACACATGATGTCCACTGCGATTTTGAACAACAATCACACCTTTCTGTATAGTGAGGCTATGCCGACGTGCAAGTTATCGGAGCAGTACAGAGTTCTTCATGCAATGCAAGGAATGAGGCCAATCCTGAGCGTCGATGTGACAACGAGATGAATCAGAAGCGTCAAAGTCTGTATCAGGACAATGTTGAGTTGTCGGACGATACATAATCTCATACTGGTGCTGAGACAACATCAAAGCCCATCTTTGCAATATTTGGGCAGTTCATACAGGATCCGGTTTCGTCGGATGAAACAAGGACTGCAGTGGCTTGTGATCCGTTACTTAGTTGAATTTTTGCCGTACAAATATTGGCGGAATTTGGTGACCCCATAGGCAATAGCCAAAACCTCTTTCTCAATTTGTGAATAGTTACACTGAGCTTTGGAGAAAACTTTTGATGCGAAAGCAATAGGCCTGTCTTTATCACCAATTCTGTGCAAAAGCACTGTATCAATTCCGCAAGAGGAAGCGTCAACTGGCAATACAAGTGGTTTGTCAGGATCAAAGTGAACTAAGCATCGATCACTGAGCAATGCATCTTCACGTTTTTGAAAAGCTACTTAGCACTCATCTATCCAAACAAAGGGTATGTTCTTGCGACGCAAGCGATGCAATGGAGCTACGATTTGTGCAGCATCGGGTATGAACCGTTGATAATAGGTCATGTGCCGTAAGACAGACTGTAATTCTGTGACATTGCGAGGAACTGGCAAATCTCGTATCGCTAACAAATGGGACTGTAGAGGATGTACACCTTGACTGTTTCTGACAGCGACAAGATACTGCAACTCAAGTTTTAAAAATCAGATAACACATGAAACAAAGCACTCAAATTTGCAATATGAGCTTCAGGTGTACTACTTGCTCCGACAAGTTCGTCCAAATATTTTGGCGTTTTAGCAATCAGCTTTTCCAAATACCATTGGAAAATGGCGGGTGCAGAACTACTGCCAAAAGGGAAACGGAAATATTCAAACGAGCCCAAATGAGTTTTCACTGAACATACTTTTTCAGATTCTTCATCGAGCGGTATTTGATGATATGCGCAGCGCAAATCAATTTTTGAAAAGTAGCGACCAGTCCCTAATCAGCCCGTGAGATTCTCTGGACGTGGAAAGGGGTAGACTTAAAGTCAACACAGAGGCGAATGAGACCTGAATGTTTGCGGAGCAAAACGAATGCACTTGCCCTCTGACTAACTTGTATGGGCGCAATTGCTGAACAATGTTGCAATTCTCTAAGTTCAGCAGCGACTCTGTCCCATAATGCAATGCGAACAGTTCTGGCCTGGCAGAATTTGGGCTGAGCATTGTCTTTGAGAGTAATACGTGCAACAAAACTGTTAGCCTTGCCGAAAGATTGAGAAAAGAGTTCTCGGAATTCTTTCAACAAGCTAGCTACACTGTCTTTTCATTGAGTGCAGACATTGACCACAGGTTGTCCTGAATGTTATTCGAGTGGTACGTGGCAGGCAAAGTACATTGTCTGAGAACGGGTATGACTTGTCCATTATAAGCCGTCAGATGCGTGTTAATTTTAGACAGGCGTGGGGAGCCTAACATTTCATGTGTGTGACGATTCAGCAACGTAACAGAGGTATCCTTGTCCAACTTAAATTTCACATGTTCCCCACAGAGAAGTAAATGAAAAAAAATTTTGTTGGACTGGGGTAGCACAGAAGAAACTGCTCCCTTGCTAGTTTTGCTAATGCCTGTTGCAGATTTGGAATATACTGCATTAAAGATATGGGCCTTGTGACTAGATTTTTGTGCGTGGGCCGAACTGTTATGTTTGTTCCATTACAAACATACTTATTGTACATGTCCTTTCCTACAACAAGCATAACACTGTGTTTGTCAGGAGTGGCAGTCCTGGCGTTTGTGCTTAGAATAACACCTAGGGCAAGACTTAATTCTGTTCGCCAGTTTAGCCGCCTGTTTAGCGAGCTGCTTACGCAGCGTGGAGAGTTGTTTACGTGGTGTGGCGAGCGCAGGCTACTGTTGCCGACTAGGCCCATTGCAAAAAAATGGTTCAAATGGCTCTGAGCACTATGGGACTTAACTTCTAAGGTCATCAGTCCCCTAGATCTGAGAACTACTTAATCCTAACTAACCTAAGGACATCACACACATCCATGCCCGCGGCAGGATTCGAACCTGCGACAGCAGCGGTCGCGTGGCTCCAGACTGTAGCGCCGAGAACCGCACGGCCACCCCGGCCGGCGGGCCCATTGCAAACAAGGGACTCAACCTAACAAATCGCTGGCTGCTCGAATCTGTCAGCCAACAGGGCACCTGAATCGTACTAATAAGTATTTGCACTACTTGCTGAAACGATGCATTAGAGTGTTTCAAAATCTGTTCTCTGAGTTAGACATCAGTTACATTGTGCATGATTGCATCACGCAACATAACATATGAATATAAAACACCACAAGCACATCTGAATTTGCATTTCCTCGCCATACCCTGCTAATGTGTTACCCACTCATGAAAAGATTATTGAGACTGATTTTTACAATTAAAGAATTGATACCTAGCTGCTACCACATTCACTTGTTGGTCATAATAGTTAGCGAATCTACAACCTGATCATACGAAAGGTCACTCAAAGTGGCGTTAGGGAACATTGTTTGTAGGATCCTAAACACCGCACTTCCTAAAGTTGGGAGAAAGTAATGGCTCTTCACAGTACCTGGTGCATTGTGAGCAATTATGTGGGCTTCGAACTGTTGCAACCACTTAAGCTATTCCTCTTCTTGTTCATGAAAATGTCGGTAAGGCGGAATAGCTCTGGGAGCTGGTGTCGCTTGTGCAGTGTTAGTAGTTCGGATCGCCAGGAGCTGCTGCACGGTGTTCAACAGCGAGGATATTTGCTGCCTCTGAATCTGAATCATCTGCATTAGCTGCACTGCATCGAATGCTGACATCTGTGGCGCCTGCGTGGGTGGTGGGATAGGTAGGGTGGGCATGTTGGAAGAGATAAATGCAATAAATAGACAAGGCAAGCAAGAAAATAAGTACAAAAGCAAAGAAAATTTCTGCAACACCCACCTGAAAACACTGATTACCGAAAATACGATAAGAGGCTTTTAAAGCAAGTAAAGATCTCAGCAAAGAAAAGACGAGAGAAGATTAAGGCGCCAGCAAAACACAAAAGAAAATTCTGTGGCCGCCAGGCACTGGGTTCTTCTGATAACTCGTCGCCAATGTAGTATCCTGACCCCTCGTCTAATATATTGTGCCTAGGAAGCTGTTTTCTTGGATCTCTAGGCCGCAGTTGAAGCAGCTCGTGTTAATGCAGTTTATTACAGTAAATTAAATTGACAATTCTTAACTTAGCGTATTACCAAAACAGTGTCGCAAGCAGATGACGACTGTTCTTCTACTCCACCCACGGCCAGGCGTAGCGGCGCTTATATTCTCTTGGCCTAGATGCCGCTCCTGTCTTGGCGTCGTCTTAGTCAGCGTACTGTGGCTGACGTCGTCTCGCAGCCTTCTCTGCTCTTCCGTTCTTCATTGTCGTGCCGGCGTTTGTCGTAGCGAGGGAACAAAATTTAATACATTAAAGGGTTTCTAAGAGAAGAACCTCAGAAAACTGACTTGGAAGCTATATCAGTTTAGGAGAAGAATCGGTGAGCTCGATGTACGGTGACAAAGCTCTGCGGAACTGTCTATGTCTCTCCAAATTCCGACACTTCATATCAGACTGTATTTTATTATGAACGCTGAATGCTGGAAATAATTAACCAACTCTTAAAATTTTTTGTGATATACGTTGTGAAATATGAAACCAAGCAGCGTGCAAGATGATCAGTATTCCATGCACGACTGCATTACCATCAAAATGTGATACATTCGAAGTTTCCCCCTCTTTCCGCTGAGACAGCATGGTGTGATAGTGGAAGAAGCGAGCAGCCAGGTGACAAAACTCAGCACTTGAGCGAGAGCATTGCATGTATTCAAAATCGTTGACGCCCTTGCATTAAACTACAAGCACAAGTGTTCACCATATCGCCCCCATTCTTCGCTCCAGGACAAGATATTCAGAAACAAAGGAAAGCTTTAACCAAAACTGATAAAGTTCATTTTGCGCTTAGATTGTGTACTTAAAGTTCAAATGTGTGTGAATTACTAAGGAACCTAACTGCTAAGGTCATCGGTCCCTAGCTAGTCTTACACACTACTTAAACTAACTTAGACTAACCTATGCTAAGGACAACACAACACTCATGCCCGAGGGAGGACTCGAACCTCCGACGGGGGCAGCCGCACGGACCGTGGCAAGACGCCCAAGAGCGCGCGGCTACCCCACGCGGCTTTGTGAACTTAAAAACTCGGATTAACAACAGGAATTTCATGATGTATAATGTACAGACAATACTAAAAGGATTCATCAGTGCCTGTAGCATTCAACATGTACTTGCCATGAAGGTCCAGGTTTCTCACATTGAAGAAAAAAACTTTATAGATAGCAACACGTCACATCTTGCACATTAAAATATTGACTAATAATACATTGAGTTTTACGACTCCGAACTTTAATGTATAACATGTTACCTGTTACAATCTGTAATGATATCTTACGATTTGAAGATGATTGCTAGTTCAGTCCAAACCGCTAATATTTCATAAATTCGCCATCTAGACAAATAATACTTATATTAATAAATCAAGGCCGTTGTCCCACGTTCTATGACATGTCCAGCCTAGTTCTGTTACTCGAGGTGTTGCAAATGGTAGTGCATTATGGCACAGCTAAATGGTATTAGACTTAGGCAAATTGCTGGTGCTCATATGCACATATCAAAAAAGGTTTTGCATCACCTCGATTCCGAGAGTTACCTAACCCGTACGTAAAATTGGAGTAGCGATCAATATAAATAATATTTTCCGCCCTTTTTATTGCTCATGGAAACCACAGGTTGCATGTTGTTCCACCATAAAGCTTCACAGATGGTGGTCCAGATTTCTGTACACACTGGTGCCTCTAACACCAGTAGCGCGTCTTCGTGCATTGATGCATGCCTGTATTCGTCGTGGCATACTATCCACAAGTTCATCAAAGCACTGTTGGTCAAGATTGTCCCATTCCTCAACGACGATTCGGCGTAGATCCCTCAGAGTCGTTGGTGGGTCACGTCCTCCGTAAACAGCCCTTTTCAATCTAGCCCAGGCATGTTCGATAATGTTCATGTCTGGAGAATATGCTGGCCATTACAAAAAAAATGGTTCAAATGGCTCTCAGCACTATGGGTCATCAGTCCCCTAGAACTTAGAACTACCTAAACCTAACTAACCTATGGACATCACATACATCCATGCCCGAGGCAGGATTCGAACCTGCGACCGTAGTGGTCGCGCGTTTCCAAACTGAAGCGCCTAGAACAGCTCGGCCACACTGGCCGGCTGGCCATTATAGTCGAGCGATGTCGTTATCCTCAAGGAAGTCATTCACAAGATGTGCACGTTGGGGGCGAGAACTGTCGTCCATTAAGACGAATGCCTCGCCAATATGCTGCCGATATGGTTGGACTATCGGTCGGAAGATGGCAATCACGCATCGTACAGCCGTAATGGTGCCTTCGATGACCACCAGCTGCGTACTTCGGCCCGACATAAAGCCAACCCAAAACAGCGGGGAACCTCCACCTTGCTGCACTCTCTGGACAGTGTGCCTAAGGCGTTCATCCTCACTGGGTTGCCTCCAAACACGCCTCCGACGATTGTCTGGTTGAAGGCAAATGCGACACTCGTCGGTGAAGAGAACGTGATGCCAATCCTGAGCGGTCCATTCGGCATGTTGTTGGGCCCACCTGTACCGCGCTGTATGGTGTCGTCGTTGCCAAGATGGACCTCGCCATGGACGTTGGGAGTGCAGTGGCACATCATGCAGCCTATTGCGCACAGTTGGGTGTCGTAAAACGATGTCCTGTGAATGCACGAAAAGCATTATTCAACATGGTGGCGTTGCTGTCAGGGTTCCTCCGAGCCCTTGGGTGGCCTGAGAGAGGCATGTCATCGATATTTCCTGTCTCTCTGTACCGCCTGCATGACCGAACAACATTGGTTTGGTTCACTCCGAGATGCCTGGACACTTCTCTTGTTGAGAGTCCTTCCTGCTACAAAGTAACAATGCGGACTGTGTCCGTGGTACAATATCGCCAGTCAACGTATATCTTCAGGATTTCTGGTTAGCGGGGTGATAAAAAAATTATTTTTGATGTGTGTATTTGGTGCTTCTGTTACCTAGGTAGCCGAAGTCTGTACTGTTTCGAAAAGCAATGTATCGACAATATACATCGCTTACGGAGGGAGAGCACAAAAATATCATCCGTTAGGTCACAACGCAGACTGACGTGTGCGTTGAGTAACTGTGACAGATGGTCATTGAAGATGACTGTGACGAAAAACAGATCAATAAATTCGAAAGTCATTTCAGAACCTGACATCGTACTCGCGAACTGCGTCAGCACCAAAATAACGCGAAAGGAGCTCCATGAGATGGAAATTGCAGGGCGATCTAGAACTCCAAAACTATAGGTCAGTGATGCCAATGCTAGCAACAGGAAATCGTGGTGTCAAAGCCGTAAAACATGCCTCATGGATCAATGGAACAAAGTCATTTGGTCGCCTGTGTTTTGTTGCACACTGTTGAGAACTTCTCGTGGAGTTTTCGTCTCAAGAGGGAAATACGATGGCGGTTCAGTGGTGATCCATGGGCCTCACTCTTATTCTGTGATATCGCGTTCCTGCCAAAGGTTATGTGATCATTTTGGCTGATTAATTCCGACGCATGGCACAGTATTTGTTCTCCTGTAACACTGAATAAGCAGATAAAATACCTTCTGCACCATCCAAAATTTTTCGCCGTTTAATATCCGTTGATAACTTGTACCGTATTTCTGATTCTAAATCTATAATCTTTATCACAGAAACGATGTTTAATACGTAGTCGATGCACTAGTGTATTTATTTCTGACCGTATGTAATTGATTCTATTTACAATAAAAATATTGTAAAATGCTGGGTGATAACCAAGGAAACTTTATGTACAGATAGCAACGACAAAAAGGGGTAGCTGTACTACTGTTTATCTTTGCGTGTGGAGAGTCTCTCTCGCGTTCTGGGAAGAGAGGAAGCAGAGCAGGTTGGGTCTTGAAAGAGTGGGGAAGTGTTTGTTGCGCGCTCCCGCAGACGTGGGGTGCGTCTATGTTCGCGTCAGTGTAGGCACGCCTAATACTTAAAACCGTGAGCATTGAGAGCACGGCAGTAGTGAACAGGCGGAGGAAGCTGCAGTTCTAATTGTTGTCTGTCCCATAATTACCCGTAGCTCTGGGGATGACTCGGGGTTCTCAACCAGCAGCAGCAACAGCGTCAGATCAACATTGTCATCGGCTACATTCTTCGTCGGCCGCAGGGCTGCGGTATCTTAAGACTGTCAAGTGAAAAAAATGTAAACCTGTATAGGCATTACCCAGCAGCGTTTCTTTCACAATGTGTGACTGACTTGAATAATAACCTGAAATAGTTAAAAATTACAGGGCGTCTATGCTGTCATTGTCCTCAGACATTAATATCAAGCAAGGTTCCTTTCCTTTCCTGCAATTACCTATTATCGTGAAGTTATGATAACAGGTTAACTATTTACTGCCAGTTTTGCTTGGTAATGATCAGTTTCAGTCTAAATTTTCTGCTCCTGTACCTGTTCATTCCTTTATTTCATGACAGAGGCTTAATTGTTTTGCAAATTTGAGCATTGCTTAAAGTAACGCAAACTATCACGGATAAAACTAATAACTAAAGATACAGGACACATTAAGAGAGAGCAATATCATTTATTCTGTCTTTAGCTTAATGAGTGACTTCTTCTGGCTTGGTATGTATTTTATTGTTCTTGTATTAAAAGTAAAATGATTGCTCATTTACTCAAATTAATTACTCGTAGAATTCAGTCTTTCAATAATAAATAGCAAATTGCTTGCCTTTTTTCTAAATTTTGCATTACGCTGCATTGTAGTTACTGAAAGTCATTTTTTACATAACGAAGTTTTAGTTACATTTATTTAACCACTAACTTCATTTAACTTTGCGTTCAAATTTTAACATTTCAGTATAAGTAAGTGCAAACTCAGTGCCTCCTGATGCATTTGTTTTCTCGTATACTGTTGCGTTGTGCAAAAGCGTGATAACCTTCTGTTGCTATGCCAGTGATTACTTATTTAAATTACTTTTCTTAAGATGTTGGAGATTCATTGTCCTAGAGGGCTGGCGACCGTTTAATTATCCCCTTTGAACTATCAGTAATTTTTGTAGTAAATACAAGTATTATGTGGTACCCTTCACCCCTTGTGCGTTTCGTGAGCGATTGCAGTATATTCCTCCCACTTCAAAATTATTATCTGTTTGTGGACTAGGTTTAGAATAGGGTCTTCCTTCAGGAGGGCCTTTCGTACGCTTTCCTCCAGCTAACCGTTGTTATTTTCCTTCTGCAACGGTAGCCTTACTCACTGTAAAATTTCACTGGGCTTATGCGATCGTGGTCAGTTATATCGCAGTATAGTAGGCCGATTAGGAAGGAGGAGGTAACTCCCCAGTAGTGAAGCGGTGTTGCAAGAAGACGGGGCATGTACTGATACAGCTTGCATATGGTTTTCTGAGCTCGAGGATAAACAGTCGCATCTCCCCTGGCCATAATCGTCAGCAGATCTCAACGTTATTAACCGATTGTTGTCTATTCTGGATCTACATCTACGTCTACATCTACATGGATACTCTGAAAATCGCATTTAAGTGCCAGGCAGAGGGTTCATCGAACCAGCTTCACAATTCTCTATTATTCCAGTCACGTATACCGCGCGGAAGGAACGAACACCTAAATTTTTCTGTACGAGCTCTCTGATTTCCCTTATTTTATCACGCTGACCGTTTCCCCCTATATAGGTCGGCGTCAACAAAATATTTTTGCATTCGGAGGAGAAAGATGGTGATTGGAATTTTGTGAGAAGAATCCATCGCAACGAAAAATGCCATTGTTTTAATTATGTACATCTCAAATCCTGCATCATTTCAGTGACACTCTCTTTCCTATTCCACGATAATACGAAACTTGCTGCCATCCTTTGAACTTTTTCGATGTACTAGGTCAATCCTATATGAAAAGAATCCCACACTGCGCAGCAGTATTCTAAAAGAGGACCGACAATCGTAGTGAAGGTCAGTTCCCTCATTAGATCTGCTACATTTTCTAAGTGTCCTGCCAATAAAACGCAGTCTATGGTTAGCCTTCCCAACAATATTTTCTATGTGTTCCTTTCAATTTAAGTTATTTGTAATTGTAATTTCTGGCCATTTAGCGGAATTTACTGCCTTTAGATCTGATTGATTTATCGTGTAACCGAAGTTTGACGGATTCCTTTTAGCACTCATGTGGATGACCTCGCACTTTTCGTTATTTAGTGTTGGTTGCCAATTTTCGCACAATACACAATACATGTTTTCTAAATCGTTTTGCAATTTGCTTTGATCCTGTGATGCTTTTACTAGTCAATAAACGACAGTTCCATTTGTAAAAAACCTAAGACGGCTGCTCAGATTGTTTCCCAAATGGTTTATATCGACGGGGAACATCAAAGGGAATATAACACTACGTTGGGGAACGCCAGAAATAACTTCTGTTTTACTCGATGAATTTCCGTCAATTACTACGAACTGTGACCTCTCTGAAAGGTAATCACGACTCAATTCACATAACTGAGACGATATTACATAGGAACGCAATTTCACTACAAGCCGCTTGTGTGGTAAAGAGTCAAAATCCTTGCGGAAATCCAGAAATACGAAATCAGTTTGAAATCCATTGTCGATAGCACTCAACTCTTCGTGCAAGTAAAGAGATTATTGTGTTTCACAAGAACGACGTTTTCTAAATCCGTCAATAGATCGTTTCCTTCGAGGTAATTGATAATGTTCGAACACTATAAGTAGGCCGTTTGGTTTTTATGTTGGTAACGTCACGTAGCGCTGTGTATGAAAATCACTGGCTGTGCTGTGTGAAGTCTGTGGCTGGTTTGCATTGTTGGAATATTTGCTATTGTAGTGTTGGGCAGCTGGATGTGAACAGCGCCTAGCGTTGCGCAGTTGGAGGTGAGCTGCCAGCAATGGTGGATGAGGAGAGAGAGATGGCCGCGTTTTGAGAGCGGATGATCTGGACGTGTGTCCATGAGAGACAGTAAATTTGCAAGACTGGATGTCATGAACTGATATATAAATTATGAATTTTGAACACTATTAAGGTGAATAATTGTTTGTTCTCTATCTAAATCCTTCATTTGTTAAGTATGCCTATCAGTAGTTAGTGCCTTCAGTAGTTAGAATCTTTTACTTAGCTCGCAGTATTGGCGCTCGATGCATTTCAGTAGTTTGAGTAACGAAGATTTTTGGGCGGTAAGTGATTCATGAAAGGTATAGGTTATTTTTAGTCAGGACCATTCTTTTGTAGGGATTATTGAAAGTCAGACTGCGTTGCGCTAAATATGTTGTGTGTCAGTTTAGTGAATGTCTGAATACGTTCAGTTTTGCCCAGCTGTTTGAAAATCAAATAACCTATAGGTTTATCAGCACTGTAATTCATAAAATTTTCAAAGGGGATATTTCAACACAATATATGTTCGAAAATCCTGCTGCATATCGACGTTGATGCTATGGGCCTGTAATTTAGTGGATTACTCCTACTACCTTTCTTGAATATTGGTGTGACCTGTACAACTTTCCAGTCCTTGGGTACGTATTCTCTACGTACCTCCATTATCGTTACTTGAACCACTCAGTCTTCTGCAGGAAGATTGGTATAATATTGTCTTGAAAACCATTCAGCACTTGCATATCCATTTCGATAAGCTGTTCTAAAGGCCAGCGGTTTTCTTAGACCGATTAGGCACGGTATTGTGTGTGCTTTTTTGGTGTTTCAATGATTTTGTACACTCCATGTATTCAATCTGTATATTGATCAAGCAGTGAAGGAAATAAAAGAAAAATTCGGAGTAGGTATTAAAATGCATGGAGAAGAAAAAAAAACTTTGAGGTTCGACGATGACATTGTAATTCTGTCGGAGACAGCAAAGGACTTAGAAGAGCAGTTGAACGGAATGGCCAGTGTCTTGAAAGGAGGATATAAGACGAACATCAACAAAAGCAAAACGAGGATAATCGAATGTAGTCGAATTAAGTCGGGTGATGCTGAGGGAATTAGATTAGGAAATGAGACACTTAAAGTAGTAAAGGAGTTTTGCTATTTGGGGAGCAAAATAACTGATGATGAAGTAGAGAGGATATAAAATGTAGGCTGGCAATGGCAAGGAAAGCGTTTCTGAAGAAGAGAAATTTGTTAACATCGAGTACAGATGTACGTGTCAGGAAGTCGTTTCTGAAAATATTTGTATGGAGCGTAGCCATGTATGGAAGTGAAACATGGACGATAACTAGTTTGGGCAAGACGAGAATAGAAGCTTTCGAAATGTGGTGCTACAGAAGAATGCTCAAGATTAGATGGGTAGATCATATAACTAATGAGGAGGTATTCAAATGGCTCTGAGCACTATGGGACTCAACTGCTGTGGTCATCAGTCCCCTAGAACTTAGAACCTAACTAACCTAAGGACATCACACACATCGATGCCCGAGGCAGGATTCGAACCTGCGACCGTAGCAGTCGCACGGTTCCGGACTGCGCGCCTAGAACCGCGAGACCACCGCGGCCGGCGAGGAGGTATTGAATAGGATTGGGGAGAAGAGAAGTATGTGGCACAACTTGACTATAAGAAGGGATCGGTTGTTAGGACATGTTCTGAGGCATCAAGGGATCATCATTTTAGTATTGGAGGGAAGCGTGGAGGGTAAAAATCGTAGAGGGAGACCAAGAGATGAATACACTAAACAGATTCAGTAGGATGTAGGTTGCAGTAGGTACTGGGAGATGAAGAAGCTTGCACAGGATAGAGTAGCATGGAGAGCTGCATCAAACCAGTCTCAGGACTGAAGACCACAACAACACGAACATGTACGTCACCGATGAAGAAGACGTTTCGCAAGGTGTTGAAGTGCCCCATTGAGAAAACGGCAGTCGAAAGAGCAAGTAGCGTTAGAGAACAGGAACCTTGCCGTCTCGTCGCTGTGGGCGGCGCGGTCCCCGGAGAGGTGTGACAAGCAAGTGTCGCGTGCGGCGGCGGGTCCCGCGGGCGGCGCGCCCGCCCCAGTGTCCGGCGTGCAGCGGCGTGGCGGCCGTGCCGTGGGCCGTGGGCCGTGGGCCGTCCCCTGATCGATAGCATTCTGCGGCGGTGCCACGCCAGAGCGGGACAGCGCCCGCCGGGCCGCGCCGATTGGTAGTCGGCGACCGGGGCGGACCCAGAGCCCACCGGGGCCGCTCTGTAACGCGGCCACGTATTCACTCCGCCGGCCCGGGCAGCAATTATGGAGGGTCGTCACAAGGCCGATTCGTGGGGTGTGCTCCTTTTAACGGACTCCCGGCGGACCCCATAAAGACCGGGACGTCGGCCGCGAGGCGCCGCTGCGAGGCTGCCCCGCGACGCCCGGCGGGATGGGCCGCATCTCAGCCGTGTACTGCCGATTCTCTGCTGCCGAACACATTAAAATGAACTGCACTTCCTATCAATACTGTAACGTCCTGTCGCGTTCTGGGCTAATTAGAGGGCAGACGAAAGCATATCAACTTAATCGTTTCTTGTACTGATACTTTTCTACATCTTTCCTTATCTCGCGTTGGAGCTGGAAAGGTTGCTTTAGCTCTTACCTTTTCTTCACCCTAATGTCCCAGGACGAATCTGTCTAGATTTACACAAGGCATTTGAAAATTTTCTAAAATAATTGAAAAGCCACGATCGTTTAAATATCGTTTACTAGATGACTGGTTGTAAGAGGTCCATGATTAAGGAATTTGTTGCTAGCGCACTCGAGCAGATGTTATTTCGATGGATTGCTCGCACTGCCTGCGATATGCAAGCTATAAGAGAATCTCAGACCAGAGAGCAGTGTTCTCAGCAGTAAGAACTGTGTAGCAGTAAGAGTAAGTAGTAGCGAGCAGTCGTGTGTATCGAGTTGGCTGGCCCGGTCATAGGGAGCGATGGCGGAGCCTGAGCGTTGTGGTGTAAGGTAAAACAGTCTCGCGTGTGTAGTATTGTTATATCAAGTCCGATGTCAATGTTTAAAAATAAATCTCTTAATAATAATCTTTCTCATAAAAAGTTTCTTTTGACAATCATTCTTTTCAGTTAAAAGAATTTACTAATATCTCTAATCCCTGGTCATCCAGATTATTGAAAAGAAAAATCAGTTGTTTCTTTTATACATGTCAAATCTATCGGCCAGCATTGCACTCGGCTGTGCCAGAAAAATTTCTTATAGGAGCAGATATGTATGCGTTATCCGGCGACTTCATTGAGGTAAGATTTTTCAATTTATACGGAATGAATTTTCAGGACCATGACGCAGCACTGCTGACGTCCAAAATTTACCAGTTCAAATTCACAGTCAGTTATTGAAAGGTTATCTATGAGTCACATTTTTTAATTAGGAGGTTAGTGTCAGTGAATTACATATTAAATTTTTTACTATTGGGAGGTTATTATATAATTTTTTCTGTTGGGAGGTTACACTAAATGTGAATGCTACACATATTATTTATTTATCTGCGGGGAGGTTACATGGTTTCAGCACTCTGAAGGTGCCATCACCGGATCTGAAACGTGGATAAACGTTTATGAAACCATATGGACGTCATGGCATATGAGGCAGACTATCTGATAAAAATCACTGTCACAAATAATAAAAAATAATAAAAAACTCCTCTCGTGGTCGTTCTTTCCATATAATATATAACTGAATTCACCAGATGAAAGTACCACTGTCGCCTAACACCGGTCGGCATCATCACTGCCCTATTCCGCGCAGGTTTACCTGCTGTGATTCTAGCAGTTCACAACCGGCTACTATATAGCGCTGTACAAGCAGCACACATACAGTCCCACAGTATAACCACTCACAACTACTAAAACACAACCGTCTGGTCCCTTCAATCCCCCCCCCTTACTATAACTGCTTGTCACATACCCATGCAAAGCCCAAATTTGCGCATACATTTTCTGTACATACTATAATCACTATAAAGTTCGTCAATTACAAAGTAAAAGCATCCGTGGCATACACATTATCCATTAGCGCCAGAGGGAATAGGGAATAGGGCAGTGATGATGCCGACTGGTGTTAGGCGAGTTGTGGTAGTTTCATCTGGTGACTGCAGTTTAATATTTTATGGAAAGAACGACCACGAGAGCAGTTTATTTTATTTTTTATTGGTTGTGACAATGATTTTTATCAGATAGTCTGCCTCATGTGCCATATAGTCCATATGGTTTTATAAATGTTAATCCACGTTTCAGATCCGATGATGGCACCTTCAGAGTGCTGAAACCGGTCATCTAGTAAAAGGTTGTTGTTGTGGTCTTCAGTCCTGAGACTGGTTTGATGCAGCTCTCCATGCTACTCTATCCTGTGCAAGCTTCTTCATCTCCCAGTACCTACTGCAACCCACATCCTTCTGAATCTGCTTAGTGTATTGATCTCTTGGTCTCCCTCTACGATTTTTGCCCTCCACGCTGCCTCCAATGCTAAATTTGTGATCCCGTGATGCCTCAAAACATGTCCTACCAACCGATCCCTTCTTCTAGTCAAGTTGTGCCACAAACTTCTCTTCTCCCCAATCCTATTCAATACCTCCTCATTAGTTACGTGATCTACCCACCTTATCTTCAGCATTCTTCTGTAGCACCACATTTCGAAAGCTTCTATTCTCTTCTTGTCCAAACTGGTTATCGTCCATGTATCACTTCCATACATGGCCACACTCCACACAAATACTTTCAGAAACGTTTTCCTGACACTTAAATCTATACTTGATGTTAACAAACTTCTCTCCTTCAGAAACGATTTCCTTGCCATTGCCAGTCTACATTTTATATCCTCTCTATTTCGACCATCATCAGTTATTTTACTCCCTAAATAGCAAAACTTCTTTACTACTTTAAGTGTCTCATTTCCTAATCTAATCCCCTCAGCATCACCCGATTTAATTTGACTACATTCCATTATCCTCGTTTTGCTTTTGTTGATGTTCATCTTATATCCTCCTTTCAAGACACTGTCCATTCCGTTCAACTGCTCTTCCAAGTCCTTTGCTGTCTCTGACAGAATTACAATGTCATCGGCGAACCTCAAAGTTTTTACTTCTTCTCCATGAATTTTAATACCTACTCCGAATTTTTCTTTTATTTCCTTTACTGCTTGCTCAATATACAGATTGAATAACATCGGGGAGAGGCTACAACCCTGTCTCACTCCTTTCCCAACCACTGCTTCCCTTTCATGCCCCTCGACTCTTATAACTGCCATCTGGTTTCTGTACAAATTGTAAATAGCCTTTCGCTCCCTGTATTTTACCCCTACCACCTTCAGAATTTGAAAGAGAGTATCCCAGTTAACGTTGTCAAAAGCTTTCTCTAAGTCTACAAATGCTAGAAACGTAGGTTTGCCTTTTCTTAATCTTTCTTCTAAGATAAGTCGTAAGGTTAGTATTGCCTCACGTGTTCCAACATTTCTACGGAATCCTAACTGATCCTCCCCGAGGTCTGCTTTCTTTTACCAGTTTTTCCATTCGTCTGTAAAGAATTCGCGTTAGTATTTTGCAGCTGTGACTTATTAAACTGATAGTTCGGTAATTTTTACATCTGTCAACAGCTGCTTTCTTTGGGATTGGAACTATTATATTCTTCTTGAAGTCTGTGGGTATTTCGCCTGTCTCATACATCTTGCTCACCAGATGGTAGAGTTATGTCATTCCTGGCTCTCCCAAGGCCATCAGTAGTTCTAATGGAATGTTGTCTACTCCCGGGGCCTTGTTTCGACTCAGGTCTTTCAGTGCTCTGTCAAACTCTTCACGCAGTATCTTATCTCCCATTTCAACTTCATCTACATCCTCTTCCATTTCCATAATATTGTCCTCAAGTACATCGCCCTTGTATAAACCCTCTATATACTCCTTCCACCTTTCTGCCTTCCCTTCTTTGCTTATAACTGGTTTGCCATCTGAGCTCTTGATATTCATAGAAGTGGTTCTCTTCTCTCCAGAGGTCTCTTTAATTTTGCTGTAGGCAGTATCTATCTTACCCCTAGTGAGACAAGCCTCTACATCCTTACATTTGTACTCTAGCCATCCCTGCTTAGCCATTTTGCACTTCCTGTCGATCTCATATTTGAGACGTTTGTATTCCTTTTTGCCTGCTTCATTTACTGCATTTTTATATTTTCTCCATTCATCAATTAAATTCAATATTTCTTCTGTTACCCAAGGATTTCTATTAGCCCTCGTCTTTTTACCTACTTGATCCTCTGCTGCCTTCACTACTTCATCCCTCAGAGCTACCCATTCTTCTTCTACTGTATTGCTTTCCCCCATTCCTGTCAATTGTTCCCTTATGCTCTCCCTGAAACTCTCTACAACCTCTGGTTCTTTCAGTTTATCCAGGTCCCATCTCCTTAAATTCCCGCCTTTTTTAAGTTTCTTCAGTTTCAATCTGCAGTTCATAACCAATAGATTGTGGTCAGAATCCACATCTGCCCCTGGAAATGTCTTACAATTTAAAACTTGGTTCCTAAATCTCTGTCTTACCATTATGTAATCTATCTGATACCTTTTAGTATCTCCAGGATTCTTCCAGGTATACAACCTTCCTTCATGATTCTTGAACCAAGTGTTAGCTATGATTAAGTTATGCTCTGTGCAAAATTCTACAAGGCGGCTTCCTCTTTCATTTCTTCCCCCCAATCCATATTCACCTACTATGTTTCCTTCTCTCCCTTTTCCTACTGACGAATTCCAGTCACCCATGACTATTAAATTTTCGTCTCCCTTCACTACCTGAATAATTTCGTTTATCTCGTCATACATTTCATCAATTTCTTCATCATCTGCAGAGCTAGTTTGCATATAAACTTGTACTACTGTAGTAGGCATGGGCTTTGTGTCTATCTTGGCCACAATAATGCGTTCACTATGCTGTTTGTAGTAGCTAACCCGCACTCCTATTTTTTTATTTATTATTAAACCTACTCCTGCATTACCCGTATTTGATTTTGTATTTATAACCCTGTAATCACCTGACCAAAAGTCCTGTTCCTCCTGCCACCGAACTTCACTAATTCCCACTATATCTAACTTTAACCTATCCATTTCCCTTTTTAAATTTTCTAACCTACCTGCCCGATTAAGGGATCTGACATTCCACGCTCCGATCCGTAGAATGCCAGTTTTCTTTCTCCTGATAACGACGTCCTCTTGAGTAGTCCCCGCCCGGATATCCGAATGGGGGACTATTTTACCTCCGGAATATTTTACCCAAGAGGACGCCATCATCATTTAATCATACAGTAAAGCTGCATATCCTCGGGAAAAATTTCAGCCGTTCGCAGTACCAGCACAGCAAGGCCGTTTTGGTTAATGTTACAAGGCCACATAAGTCAATCATCCAGACTGTTGCCCCTGCAACTACTGAAAAGGCTGCTGCCCCTCTTCAGGAACCACATGTTTGTCTGGCCTCTCAACAGATACGCCTCCGTTGTGGTTGCACCTACGGTACGGCCATCTGTATCGCTGAGGCACGCAAGCCTCCCCGCCAATGGCAAGGTCCATGGTTCATGGGGGGAAGTAGTAAAAGGTATTGAAGCGATTGTGGCATTTCAGTTATTTTAAAAACAGAGTGATCGCCCCAGTACACACCATGTGTTCACTGCTTTTCACAATATTGTCTGGAATACTCTCTTTCAAATTCTGAAGGCAGCAGTGGTAAAATCAAGGGAGCCAAAGACAATTTATAGCTTGTACACAAAACAGAGGGCAATTAAAAGAGTCGCCCGCATCTCGTGGTCGTGCGGTAGCGTTCTCGCTTCCCACGCCCGGGTTCCCGGGTTCGATTCCCGGCGGGGTCAGGGATTTTCTCTGCCTCGTGATGGCTGGGTGTTGTGTGCTGTCCTTAGGTTAGTTAGGTTTCAGTAGTTCTAAGTTCTAGGGGACTGATGACCATAGATGTTAAGTCCCATAGTGCTCAGAGCCATTTTTTTTTAAATTAAAAGAGTCGAGGGAGCAGGAAAGGCCAGCAGAAGTTAGGAAGGGACCGAAGTTATACACTCTGTACATTAACAGGCAGTAAAGCAAACTAAATTTGGAGTGACTTAAAGTTCAGTGAGAAGAAATAAATACTTTGACTTTTGCCAGTGACATTGCAATTTCTTAAGATGGTTGGTTGGTTGGTTGTTTGGGGAAGGAGACCAGACAGCGTGGTCATCGGTCTCATCGGATTAGGGAAGGAAGTCGGCCGTGCCCTTTCAGGGGAACCATCCCGGCATTTGCCTGGAGCGATTTAGGGAAATCACGGAAAACCTAAATCAGGATGGCTGGACACGGGATTGAACCGTCGTCCTCCCGAATGCGAGTTCAGTGTCTAACCACTGCGCCCCCTCGCTCGGTCAATTTCTTAAGAGCCAGCAAAAGACTTCGAAGAGCAAGTCGACAGTATGGAGGTTCTAAGATGCTGAGGGAATTAGGTTAAGAAACGAGATACTTAAAGTAATATTCGAGTTTTGTTGTTGATGATGGCCGAAGTAGAGTGGATGATAAATGCTGACGAAATGACAGAAAAAGTGCTTCTGATGAAGTGAAAGTTTCTAACGTCAAATATAAATTAAAGTGTTGGAAACTCTTTTCCTGAATTATTTGTATGGAGTGTAGCCATGTATAGAAGTGAAACATGGACGATAAACATTTTATACAAGAAGAGAACAGAAGATTTTGAAATGTGGTGCCAAAGAAGTATCCTGGAGATTTGATGCGTTAATCATGTTACTAATGAGTAGGTACTGAATAACTGATTAGAATTGGGGAGAAAAGAAATTTGTGTCAAAACTTGACTAGAAGAAGGGATCGGCTGATAGGATAAAGTCAGACATCAAGGGATCACCAATTTAGTGCTGGAGGGAAGAGTCAGGGGTAAAATTAGAGGGACACTAAGAGATCAATACAGTAAGAATATTAGAAGAGTGCTAGTTGCATTAGTTTTTCGAGATGAAGATTATTGCACAGGATAGAGCAGCAAGGGGAGTAGCGTCAAACCTGCCTTCGGACTGAAGACCACAATAACAACAGCATCAAAGAAGGCTGGGTGGTAGACAGCAGGATACTCAGCTGAGAATATACGGAAGAATGTTTCCAGTTCAATCATGGACTTCATAATCACTGAAAACGTTCCAATATGTCTCTAGTCTCACAGAGTCTGTACAGTAACTTGAGCAATTGTATACTTTCTACTTTCGCCAATGATTTAAATAATTTTTAGGAAATGTTATGTACTCCTTCTGCTTCGATTCATCGCAAGTCTTCCAAAATTATGACAGTTTCTGACTGTATTAGGCCTTCTCGACTCCCTGTGTCTTGCAGTAGGACACATTTTTACGGTTACGTACTTCAGTTGTTATAGGATCAGTTTGTCGTTCGTCCAAGACTCCTTTTTCTCAGCAACGGTTAGAGGAATTAAGACGAATTTTATGTAAGTGCAAAGGTCTAACGTACCATACTGGTGTAAAAAATATAAGCTTCAATTCAATGCAATCGAATGAAACGGCCATTCTTGTCACATATTTTGATACTCGCAACGTCACCCACTAAAAATTTAGATGAAGTATCTACACTGAAAACGCAATACCAAGAAATAATCTATGTAGGGGAATCATTTTCAGAATACATCGGTCTGGGTAACTTATTTAAGCGATTGACGTTGCAAGATCACTGGTTAATGTTAAGTGCGAGAAAAGTCATTGAAAATGTGAAATGCTGGTACATTAAAAACTGGTATAACCACCACAATGTTGAATTCAAGCTTGCAAACTTGCATGTATTATGTCGTACAGGTGTCAGATGTCTGTTTGTGAGATGAAGATCCACGCCTGTTGCTCTTAGTTGGTCAGTACTGGGTCAGTTAATGCTAGTTATGGTGAATGGCCGCAGCCCTTGAAACCTCCCATCAGATATGGTGATAGAAAAGAGCAAGGCAACATGCCGACACTCTGCAGAATACGTTGGGTTATAAAGCAGGATGTGGACGAACATTATCATTTCGGGAAACACCACCGGGAATAAGACCAGAATGACGTCCAGATTTGCCGTCAGATTGCGTGGAATAACCTCAAGTGTGCTCCTGGTGTCATAAGAAATCGCACCCCAGATCACAACGCCAGGCCGCCGGCAGCTGGTTTCCTTATAACCAAAATATTGCAGTCATCCTTGCGCCGAGGCAGAACCAGCTTTGATCAGAAAAAACGACAAATTTCCAATCCACCGTCGGCGGTTTTGGGTCAGTAAAACGCACACTAGAGGGCGTCTGTTCTTAAAGTAACCGATTTTCAAATTTGTTGCGGCAGCGCGGTGCCAACCGTTTTTACAACTGCTGCGGCAGACGCAATACGATTCACCACAGCCAAATACCAAAACAGACGATTTTCCCTCTCGGTAGTGCCCTGTGGACGTCCGTAGACTGGTCTTCTTGCGACCATACCTCCCCATGGACCCCGGAGCTAGCAATCACGTGCTGTGGCTACATTCCTGCTAAGTGTTTCTGCAGTGTGACAGTAAGAACATCCAGCTTCTCGTAGCTCCATTACGCAACATCGTTTTAAGTCAGTAAGGATTTATAATGGCGTCCTCATCTTATTAAGGCAGTCTTGTCTCATATCCACTCACTACATCCAATTTCGAAGGCATCTAACGCTCACGACCGTTATAGTACATATTTAATGCAAACCTGATTCCCATTCTGTCAGTGGTGCTGTTAGCGCCTTTCTTAAGATACTGGTATGAAATTTGAAAAGACACTATCTTCCAGATGCAAAAACATGGCTATCAACTTTCATTTATTTCGCACAACTCCTTCTTGGTATTGTGACTTTTTTCGTTGGTGTATGTGCTTGACTACGTTTGTACTGAAACATCAAAGCGCAAGCCGTATTAACCCTCGTAGGATTTCCTACATAAGCTACATTAGACGACCGTTCTTTAACATCAGTGAGAACCTCAATGCACGCTCCCTCACCTGTATCTATCTGCGTAAATCCTTTGGCACTCTTGTTGTCGTCCCAGCATTTAACTTCACCGAAAGTTGCGCTGACGTTCCTGCTGAAACTGTCCTCCCAACGATTATTTCCTTTTGATTTCCTCGTGTTTTGCAGCAATCACTTCGTTTCAGCTTCCAACTACTACATGTTTATTTCGTTACTAATAACACACCATTCCTTTCTTTTCCTGATCATATTTACACTTTTTGTTCCGTAGATCATTTGAACAATTTTTTCTGCCACACAATGTTTCATTGTAGTTTCTTTCCCAGTACCTACGTTTGTCTACATGACTTCTCTGTCTATCCATTTTAGGTTGTCCATTCTTCATCTAAACTGCCTTCTGTGTTACTGTCATCGTGTATACAGTCATAGAGGACTACAAAGGAACATAATCATTCCTTAACACTTTATTGTTACTCTTCGGCACGTACTAATTCTTTCTAACGATCCACTTCAACTTTACCACGCCTCGATCTCAGTCTATATCTGCCCCTGCGAGTGACAAACTGTCCAGTACCTCTCTTCGGAATCTCTGTCTTGCTGTGACGTAATCTAGAGTGTATCTTCCTGCCTCTAATCTTTTCCAAGTATATCTTCTTTTCTTGTGATTCTACAATACTGGATTTGCTATTACTAGCTGCAATTTACTCTTGTTCCTAGCATCTAACCCTTATTCTCCCTTACTCTTGTCATCTGTTGCTTCCCCTGGTGCAACATTACAGTCCCTACAGAGATACAGATTTTCTTCTCCCTCTCCCCCTCTCCCTCTCCCTCTCCCTCTCCCTCTCCCTCTCCCTCTCCCTCTCCATCTCCCTCTCCCTCTCCCTCTCCCTCTCCCTCTCCCTCTCCCTCTCCCTCTCCCTCTCCCTCTCCCTCTCCCTCTCCCTCTCCCTCTCCCTCTCCCTCTCCCTCTCCCTCTCCCTCTCCCTCTCCCTCTCCCTCTCCCTAGATACGATCCAGTCACAATAATGTGTCCACAACACATGTTCGACATCAACGTGCAGTAATCACTTACAGGACAGGTAGCAGTAGAACAGTTGAAGGCTTATATAGTGTGTCGGGGAGATGCGAAAAACGGTGCAGTCGTTGTCATAATGAGGAAAAGCAGCACTAAGAAGAAGGGCATAATCATTGGCTTTGGAGCCAAGGGTTAAACATTTCAAAAATGGCTAAGTTTGCAAAGTGTTCGCGCTCTGCAGTGGTTAAAGTGTAACGTGCAGGCCAAAATGGCGCTATCAAACAGTGACCCCGAGGCAACTGCCGTGTACCACGCACCACAGATGACAGGGTTGAACGGCGACATTTGTAAGGGCAATTGTCACAAAACGACCGGCCAGACGGACCAAAGGGTGAACCAGCAACGTTTCCTCAACATCGTAAGGACCTCCGCAGCAGCCGCCCGGTTCATGCACTGATGTGACTGCTGTTCACTAGCGACGTAGGCTGGAATTTGCACGCCAATATCACAACTGGACGTCAACCTAGTGGCGACAGATGGCCCTTTCAGATGCATTATTTTTATGCTACATCGTACAGATGACCGTTAGCATTTACGGCGTGAACCGTTTACCAGCAAACACCCTGCATGCGTAATGGTCCGGAGATTATTACCGTGCCTTCCCCTTGGAGATCTTGTCACTCTGGAAGACACAGTATGTATCTGTTCTTGTGGACAATGTCCATTCATATATTCGGTTTGTTTTTCCTAGGCACAGTGGCATTTACCAGGAGGACACTACAGGGTGTCACCAAGCTCACAGTTTACTTATGTAGGGAGAAGCGCCCCAGTAGTAGTTTTTCGTACTTAGCCAGATCCAAATTCGCGTCATTTAAACTCTATCGAGAACCAGTAGAACCACCTCGATCCTCTCAGCCGAGGAACCTAGCGCAGTTGGCCAGGACACTGGAGTCGACATGTCTCTACATGGACGGTAGTCTGTATTGCTCGCAGTGATTGCTGATTCCACATATGGTCCCGCCAGCGAAAATTAAAGTTCCACATACAAAAATTATAACATAAATCATCCTCCTTGATCAGTATAAACGTAGCAATCCCAAGAGTTTGTTGTGATCTGGATCGTGATACAGGTCGTGAATCAGCTCGTGATGTAATCACTGTTGCACAACTACACCACACAGTGCGTCCCAGGTAGAAACTAATGGTTTTGGGCAGCGAAGTGGAGCGATGCGGTGTGGAGCACAGTCGTCTGCGTTCCAACATATGTTCTGTCATATGGTACGCCACAGGTGACAAACGCGGATGGCCTGAAGCGAAGCTGCGACCGTAACCGACCTCTGTTCGAAGGCTTCTTCTCAACAGGTTGCTGCTACTGGTCGTTTGAGTATATTATATTACCCGAAGGTACTAACTGTCGTATATGATCTATGGTTAGTAACTGGTACGGACTTAATAAATTCACATGGGCCTACTGCCTATCAGGCAGTACCACGGGCCAGCTGCTCCGCAACGCATTCTTACTTTTCGTATGAGAAAATTTGGTGGCGATTTTGTCTTCTGATTTCACGGGAGTACAATCGGTTCCTTCGCTGCCTCATGAAGGTAACAGACTGGAAAATTATGCGTACGTAGAAAATGCGTTCAACAGCGTTATTCTGCAGCGGTGCAATTTCTCCACACGTGTGTTAGCGGAACTGACCATTGGAGCGTGCGCTTCGACTTAAGTACAACGTGGTGGGCGTATGTCTGCGGGCTGTCGACAGATTCGCGGTCATAATACAGTCCGTGATAGCAGCGCCGCCGCTATTGCTGCGCACGCTGCCTGTGGGCGGTATTAGTGGTCCCTCTTGGTGCATGGTAGAGCTGAGCCTGTAAACAGAATGTTTACAATCAGCGCTGGGTACAAACATCGGAACCACTAGCGAGATGCCTAACTGTTTGTTTCCGAAGTAGTAGCGCCTGCGACAGTCAGGTGCGGCAACCCGCTGCGCATAAACGTCGTGCCAGAACATCAGTAACAGGTGCCCAACCTTGTGTATAAAAATGGTTCAAATGGCTCTGAGCACTATGGGACTCAACATTTGAGGTCATCAGTCCCCTAGAACTACTTAAACGTAACTAACCTAAGGACATCACACACATCCACGCCCGAGGCAGGATTCGAACCTGCGACCGTAGCGGTCATGCGGTTCCAAACTGAAGCGCTTAGAACCGCACGACCACACTGGCCGGCCCTTGTGTATACTCCACTGTCCGTTCCTTCCAGAACATAATTGACTTTATTACTGCACGTCCACAGAGGTCCGTGCTCTAAGAAATGGTTATTTTGACGAGTGGTCATATTAGTGTTCAAATGGTTCAAATGGCTTTGAGCAATATGGGACTTAACATCTTAGGTCATCAGCCCCTAGAACTTGGAACTACTTAAACCTAACTAACCTAAGGACATCACACAAATCCATGCCCAAGGCAGGATTCTAACCTGCGACCGTAGCAGTCGCGCGGTTCCTGACTGAAGCGCCTAGAACCGCTCGGTCACATATTATTGTGATTGAAGAGTATACATACGGTGTTTCTCTCCTAAGAGCAGGCAGGCGCCTTTTCTCTGATGTTTCTACACATATTTGCAATGTGTGCTAGGGTCATCTTGAACAAATACTGTACATCACACGCCAGTGCGGCGTTCGAGTCACTCTGGAGCACTGATATTTCTTGGAGTTTTTCCGAAACTTTTAATACGTGTCAATTAAACCATTATTGCACTAGATTACTTTTGGGTCGCCCTCGAATGGGTAGGACTTCATTTTAGTTGTAGCGGTAAACAAATCGAAACTTCCCATTGTGACTGGGCATCGCATTAAACGTGTTATGAGGATCATTTACTTGGGCTGACTCCAGCTACACACTGCCAAAACGAATTGCAAATACGTGCTGAAATACGAGAGATACTGTGTGAGATGACTTTTTCTCTGCGTGTGTCGTGGACATGTAAATCGAACTATTACAGATTGCGGGTCTACTTCCGAGTCAAATAAGAAAATAAAAGACTGTCTTAGTAAAAAGTTTTCAGGATATAACAGTTCCCTTTAAATGTTAATTTATTACTCATATTATTGTTATTCTAACTTCTGATTTGCAGGTAGTGGAAATAATTATTGTTCAGATCTTTCTGAGTACCTCTGGGACAACGTTGTAATTGTTTGTCAAATTTAAGAATCCATCGAAAACTGAGTTGTGACTAAATAGCTAAGTGTCAATTTTATTACTGCACTTCGCTGAAACGTAATCTTCCATTACTTTGACACTATTTAACGTTGTTAAGGCATAATAAATAGGTCAAAAGTTCCTATTTTATATACTCATCATTTTTTCACTCCTAGATCCATGCCCCAAGCCATTTCAACAACATTTCAGTTTCCGTCAGAAGTAGTATTTCATTTACGTTATACTCAATGAGACATAAAAATTTAATTGATATGACTCATAGGCAAATGTGACCTTTAAATCCGCAATTCAGAGGACTTCACAGGACTCCTTAAGACACTTAAGCTGCAACATTGCATACTTTGGTTAGCTTTAACGTTGTGTCTTTATTTACGAAAGCACCTCTGTAAGACTCTTTAGACCCTACCGGCAACAAGTTTGAGAAGAACATTGTGACATAGTTTAAACATGTACGTACCTACTAGTAAGCAGAATTTCGAACAACTGGATGGCATCGCCATGGGAAGTCCACTGTCTCCCACGGTGGTCAACTATTTCAGGGAAGACTCTGAGGAAAAAGAAGCACCGTACTCGGCAAGTATCCAGCCTTCATGCTTATGGCAATACACCTGTTGTGTGGCCCTGAGAAATGGAGATATTACCTATGTTCCTCCGGCATTTGAACTCGCTCCATCAGAATATAAATTTCAACAAGGAAGTGAAAATAATGGCATCTTACCATTCCTGGATGTCATCATTAGAAGAAAAGTCCAAGGTACACTGGCAACAGTGTCTACTGCTAAGAAACTCACACGGAGTAACATCTGCAGGCTACAAGCTGTCATCATCCTGTTCACCGCGTTAGTGGCTTGCGTTTTTTGTGACTCAGGGCGTGTATGGTCTCAGATATCGACAGCCAGCCTGGTAATCTACAACAACTAAGAACTATGTTCCAACAAAACGGCTATTCTGATAGATAAACCATGCGTTCCGTTCTAAATAACGTCAAAACAAGTATGTATATGAAGATGTGGAGGTACGCATTGCAATGGCGTTCTTCCCGTACTTTGGCGACATGTCTTCAAGAATGGACTGAATCCTGAAGAGACAGAACAGCAATTGCGTTTTTCGGCCACCAGCAAAACTGAGGAATTTTTTGTTTTCAGGGAAATATGATCTTGAACGTGCCGTATATAAGAACCCGTGCAAATAAAGGAAATCTTTTATTGAGCAGACTGTCGAACCGTGCATGATCGTCGAGTTCAACATCACTGTCGTACATACCTGAGGCAACCTTATAATCAGCGGTAGTGGAGCTCTTCCTGGTCACGTGGCCTCCCATTTTTTGCAAAAGGACTGAAGTTTTATCATCAGCCTCATCTACCTGGGACTGTGTTTCGTAAGGAAGACGTTCGTTTCTGCACAGCGAACAATTTTATTTACAGGGATCCGGGTTTTGAGCTATGCGCCGCCTGGAAACCAGCACTGGCTGCCATGAAATTAAAATGACAGCAATAAGAACTTCCCATTCATGACCTGACACAACGAACTGCTGCAATTCAGTTCGGCTATTAAGCACATGAGCGGTATGCAGTACAGTCATTGCCCACAGTGCATGCTCGCAAGGCCTTTCTGCAGCTTCTTGCAGCGGACATTATGAGCTTCGCTTTCATCCAACTTTGAGCGTCCTCCCGAGAGCGTATTACCTGCTCCTGGCCTGATAAATTCAGGAATCGCAGCGCGATTTTGATCAGACGGGCAGCAACACTTCACTCTGTTCATTAACACATATTCACACATGGAACACTTAAACCAAACACACTCATCACAGCCGGCCGCGGTGGCCGAGCAGTTCTAGGCGCTACAGTCTGGAACCGCGCAACCGCTACGGTCGCAGGTTCGAATCCTGCCTCGGGCGTGGATGTGTTTGATGTCCTCAGGTTAGTTAGGTTTAAGTAGTTCTAAGTTCCAGGGGACTGATGAACTTAGAAGTTAAGTCCCATAGTGCTCAGAGCCATTTGAACACTCTTCACACATACACAACATGACAATTTTTTGCTGTTAAGCATCCTTTATGAAGAACGATAGCCCAGAATTAAAGTAATATGGTTCAAATCATCGGTTTCCGAGAAACGCTTTCGGGAGCTTTCCCTTGGTTGTAAAGCATATGCCGGAACTGGTAAGCCCCTCCCATCTATTCCCAGTTGGTATCCCCAATTTGCCCCACTGTCTGCTTGTCTGATAACTGGCTGAATAGAAGCACGATTCTTAAAGGGCCGGCTGGAGAACAGCCCTGCCGACTCCTAGGAGTGGAGAATGAAAAGATGGAAAAGAAAAAGGTATGCTCAGTCACGTCTAGTAGCAGAGACAACAGCATCTATCATCACCTGAAGACGTCGAACAGTTGTACCGACGAAATATTGTGGGATTTGCACACTATGATCCCACGGCAAGCCCGAGAAGTGTATTTGAAAATCTGAGCTATTTAAAATACTGCGCCTGATTTAATCACAAGGTTTCTAGATATATTTTTGCTTTTCTACAATCCTACACATATCTGTTCGGAGACTCCTGTCAGAGGACAGATAACCACCTACAAATTTGGAAATTTTATGCACTGACTGTAAATTCCTTGACATCAGCTGTATCAAGTATATATCTAATACCCAGCAGTAACGTAAGAAAATTCTCTAACCGAAAAAACTTCAGAAACCAAGACGGCTAACAAAATTAAAATACACATTTTATTGGATAACCAGTTTCGGCAGAGCTATGGTGTCATCATCGAAACTTATGGTTTTGAAGTTTTACAACCGTTGACAATTCACAACTGTACAAAATAAGATGACACGGCATAGCTCTGTCGAAACCTAACACCCAAGACAATGCTCTTTTAGCGATTCTGGCTTGTGAAGTTTTCTTCAGTTACCATACACAGCAGGTCGCCCCTCCGACTGACCACGCCAGGAATATAATACAATGCAATCCGTGAACGCTTCCCTAGCCGACCCGAACCTCCTGTCTACGTCCTTATATCGTAGTACACTAAATTCATCACTTAATGCTCACAACATTACTTGATTTCCCGCAACACGTAGAATCAGTGAATGAGCAATCCAGGCTATTCTTATTATCATCGCTTGTCCACCATCTTTGTAATACTTACCTGCATGTCTGAAAGAACAAGTAATGTTGACAATCCACAGCTGTAGAAATATTTCGAAATTGGATAGTAGCTCTATACTAATACAATTTATCCAATAATTTTTTTTAAGTTTTTCGTACGACTATGGATAATTAACAATGCTTGTTCGTTCAAACATGCATGTAGGAACCACCGATGTGTTGACCCTGCAACTGCCATTTCTTAATACTGATCATTTTGGGAACTGGTCGAGGAAAATAACACGCGAATGAAACCGGACTTGTGATATTCATGCTTCTAATGCTTCTAATGTCTTTGATTATTAATTAAAAATCTCTAAGAGATCTAAACGAAATGAATGAATCAGAATTTGTATTTGCATCCATATCTCATCATCTGTGAGTTTAGGATACCAATGTTACTCTATGTAATCTCTTTCATTGCGCATTTGTATTGATTTGAATTGCGTGATCTACTGAAGGGAATGAACAGTCTAATGATTGCAGAATATGGATTGAGGGTAAATCGAAGAAAGACGAAAGTAATGAGAAGTTGCAGAAATGAGAACAGCGAGGAACTTAACATCAGGATTGATGGTCACGAAGTAGATGACGTAAAGGAATTTTACTATCTAGGCAGCAAAATAACGACTGACGGAGGGAGCAAGGAGGACATCAAAAGCAGACTAGCACAGGCAAAAAGGACCTTCCTGGCCAGGAAAAATCTACTATTATCAAAAATAGGTCTTCATTTGAGGAAGAAATTTCTTGGAAGGTACGTTTGGAGCACAGCTTTGTGTGGTAGTTAACCATGTAAATGAAACGATGTCCCATGCTTCTTTACAGAGCGTAGGGGAACGATGTGGGAGACCCGCACCGCTTTACTAGGCAAGGTCCTAGCGGAGGTGGTTTGCCATTGCCTTGCTCCGGCCATAATGGGAATGAATGATGATGATGAAGACGACACATCAACACCCAGTCATCTCGAGGCAGGAAAAATCCCTGACCCCACCGAGAATCGAACCCGGGACCCCGTGCTCGGGAAGCGAGAACGCTACCGCGAGACCACGAGCAGCGGACAAGCTAACCATGGACTATAGGAAAACCGGGACTGAAGAGAATCGAAGCATCTGAAATGTGGTGCTACAGGCGAAATTTGAAAATTAGGTGGACTGAAAGGTGACGAATGAGGAGGATCTGCGTAGAATCGGAGAGGAAAGGAATATGTGGAAAACACTGACAAGGAGAAGGGATAAAAGTTGTAGAGGAAGGCAAAGATTGGAATACTTCCAGAAAATAATTTAAGACGTAGGTTGCAAGTGCTACTTTGAGATGAGGAGACTGCCACAGGAGAGGAATTCGTGGCGGGCCGCATCAAACCATTCAGAAGATTGATGCCTCGAAAAAAAAAAAAACTTTTTTGCTAAAATAACTTACCGTATTACCTATACCTGTATATGGCGCTTTACGAAATGTAGTATAGGTGTCGCTGTTGTATGTTCGTTAATGACCATCTGCTGAAGCACGCAATACATATCACTCGCCTTCCAATGGGATATAGGCTACCATCAGGCATTATCAATACTATAGCAGCTCTTAACCAAGTAGCTGCACGCATGTGTTGAATAACATACCACAAGATCACAAATACATTCGCGAATATTCTGAAAATCCTTTTATGTAGGAGGCTATGGAAGCAGTCTTCAACTCTATGCTTACCGTTGTGTCGGCTACTGTGGGAGTTGGCACGAACACAAACAAGGATGGAGAATAGCTGTAAGTGCTGGTGACAGGAATGCAAATAATTTCTGCGAAACGATAAATTTGCTAGAAATCTTTATTTCTAAGAATGAAAGAAACATAGCTTCTCAGTACGAAGTGGTTTTAATTGCTCCCTGTGCCTCATAGACGCAATTACTACTCGCAGAATGCAAGCTAAGTATCATATTCGTATTGCTCAATGCAGATGCTCTCGAAATCTGCAACCAAACTGGATCCTACCAGCGACGGATGGTTGGTTAAGTCAGCGTTCACAGGGGGCGCTGAGCTCTGTCTTCCTGAGGGTGTGGCGCTGACCACTCTTTCTACTGGCGCTGTGTCAGCATCAGCATATTCTTGATCCAGATTCGTGGTGCTGCGCTGGTTCGTGTGCAGCCGACGATTTAGGACTGCACACTTACAGGTAATACTCTTATTAAAGTCCTCTCCGTCCAGTAAAAACATATCGTCAATTGAACACGTTTCCCACCAGAAATAAACACATTACTTTCCATTCCAGCCATTATCCCGCCAATTCACATATGGGGATTGGGACCGGCGATGGGATAGTTTAGAGCAACACAAACACGCAGTCACATGAAGTGGCGGCGGGACCACAATGGCAGTGGAGGGCGGCAGTGTGGGGAGGTAGCTGTAGGACAATCCAGCAGCAGGATAACACCACCTGCAACACATTTTCTGCCAAAATAAATAAATAAAGACTGTATGTTGTGCAGTTCCTTTCAAGCAGCTCAGCAATGACTAACCCTTTTTCCCACCAGTTCACTAGGGGAAGGAGGAGAGGAGTAGTGGTGGAAAGGAGGGGAAGTCGACGAGGGGGGGGGGGGGGACTGGGGGTGATGACGCCAACAATGCTACATTCCCCCATCTACACCCCATGGAGAAGCGGATGACCACCCAAGAAGAGTCACCATGTTGAGTATATCTGGCAAAAATGCAGACTGGCATCACTTCAGTTCTATCCTGCCTCTGCCTTTCAGAAAGAGTAATACCCCGTTTCATGTCCCTTACATGCTCAATTGGCGAGAGATCTGACGATCTTGCTAGCTAAGGCAGTTTATGTACACCACAAAGAGCACGTTTCGTCGCAACACCACTAGGTGGTTATGCACTGTCCTGCTGAATAAGCACGTTGGATTCATGTCGAAGATATGGCAGCAGCATGGGGATAACAGCCTGTGCAATGTACTGGGCACTGCTTACATTACCCTGCTGAAACACGAAATGACACTCCCACCAAGAAGCCTGTGAAGTTACCTGTGTGTCGTGAGGGAAAGCACGCCGAAGTAGGCAGCTCACCAGGTGTAAGCCACATACGCGTACGTCCATCCATCACATACTGACAGAACATACCATCATTACTTAGGATAACAGATCGCCATTACACTCGCCAGTCAACTATTTCACGACGCCAGAGTAGCCATGCCTAGTTTGTGTCTTGGAGTAAGTGTTAGGCCGGCTAGAGGTACACGAGATCTTAACCCTGCAGCAAGTAGACGGTTCTCAAGAGTCCTTGGTGACACAGCGAGTGTAACATGTGCCCAGATGTCGTCCTTGCATGACGTTCGGTCGGCTACCGTTGCACACACAATGTATCGAACTTGATGTGCATCTATACTACGTGGATACCAAGAACGTGTTCCGGAGGTGTAGGAATATTCCACAGACCACTGCTGAAATCTGTGACACACCTCCGGTACATTTTGCCCAGTATTACAGCAACCCGTCGATACGTTCATCCTGTTTTACGCATGCCCACAATGCGAAACCGTTCAGATGGCTGAAGACGTTCAATAAGAGTACCCAATCGTCCGTCGGGCTTGGCTCTACCCTATAACGAATTTTGCAAACAATGGTCACCTCTGAACGCAGCATAGTTACTCCCTGCAAAATCATCGCAGAGGGTGCATAGACAGGCCTGAGCGCCATCTGATTGCCGACGGCCGTGAAAAATAAATCGCTAAACCCGCAACGCCTCAGTAGCCACACGTTATACACATGTGACACTAAACCGAGTCCTGGAAGGTGTTGCACCCTCTTTCCGGCAGTGTAAAGTAAAAGTGTTTCATATCGAATGCATTTTTATTATTACCGAATACTTTGTCGAACCTGGCGGTCTAGTGGAAAACTGCCTGGCTGGAAACCTAATGGTGGCGAGATCGAAGCCTGCTTCGATCACGGAATATTTCAGAATGCCTGTAACCAGGATATAATATCTCTATAATGTGAAGCTTTGCATTGAAAGGCTAGTATTTGGATCTACGTTAAACGGTAGGCCCCTTTCCCAGGCAGTTTTACTGGGGCAGGTTTGGGGTGTCGAATAAATGACTTGCGTCTGGCCACTGAGCCAGACGGAATCGTCATTATTGTTTTTACTGAACATGATAGGACAACGGTAAAGTTACAGGACTCCTATTCCACAGGGTCGCAGAATTCAGATTTACGTCCCATCAGTTTCTTCTGAACAACGTAAAGTAAATGAAAAAACGGCTTCCTCGAAAAAACGGGGATTTGTTTCTTGCGGCTTCCTCGAAAAAAAAAATAGGGACTTGTTTCTTCCCCGAATGAGCACATTTATAATTGTACCACGTCTTTAAGATAATCATGTCGTCGGGACATCAGAAGACAATTATCTTTCTTTTCACTTTCCGACCCTTACACAACATGTAAACGTCATAGAAGTGGAATTATGCGTAGGCAATACCAATCCAAATTTTTAAAAACAGAAGGTTCAATGCAATTTGCAGTAATAAATACGTTATTTACATCAAATCGGCATATAGCCAAGAATTTCCGATTCTAACGTTACGAGAATTCGTCGGATTTAGTAGGTTCTTTGGAAACAAAATACGCATTGGCTGATATGTCGCTTGTCGAGGCGATGATCCTGAGCAACGAGAGCTCCCGTTGGTCGACGACGGGACGGCAATGCCCGTTCCACCGCCCGCTCCGCGCCTCCCACCGACGGCAATAAAGACGCGTGTGGCGCGCAGGGGTGCTATAGGGGAAACCGCTTTTACGTCGGGGGCGCCCGAGGCGGAGGCTAACACCGATTTATGAGAGCAGTTGGCACTGCGCGGCGAGTTACGTGAGAGATTAGCACAGGTCGCCGCCGGCCTCCCGTGTTCGCACAGCGCCGGCGTTTCTCCGCAAAAATACCTGCAAGTACTCGCGGCGATTCTGCATAAGAATACTTGATGATATCTGTTGTGATTTAGAGTGCTTTGCGGATTTTATACGGCGGCTTTCCGGAATATTTCCCAGCGGTCGACAAACATAGAACTTCTTTCTGTCACCGTTAAAAATTCTCTGTATAAGGGAAATTCAACTTACGTATAACCTTGTACGCCGTAAACCCTTTGCCACGATATCTGCAGAACGTATTTTTTTTCGTGACCTGAGCTCTTAGTCCTACCTTGGCTAAAGGGCAAATTTAAATTCCGTTTTATTGTATAATCAACAGATCACTTTAACTCTTACATCGTCTTACTTCTCACGGCTCTCTCGCGGTCATTTGCTTTTGCTCTGTCTGTTGACTTCATTATCCATCATTAGATTATGTATTTGTTTCAACTTTCTTGGTATAACGCTCTCCCTGACAACACAGTTTTCGGTTAACCACAGTGGAGAAGGTCGTGTGTGTTGTAGATGTCGAGGGTTCCATTGGGCCTCGTTTAAAACTACTAACTTTGCGACAGGGATGGTAGAAATTAATATGGCTGCTTGACTTTTAATTCCCAATTACCACGTACATTTAACCTTACATGATGTCTTCACTGTGGCCAGCATCAAACCTCGTCTCGCCTAGCAAAAGTTCTTGATTATTGAAACTTCCTGGCAGATTAAAACTGTGTGCCCGACCGAGACTCGAACTCGGAACCTTTGACTTTCGCGGGCAAGTGCTCTACCATCTGAGCTCCCGAAGCACGACTCACGCCCGGTCCTCACTGCTTTACTTCTGCCAGTATCTCGTCTTCTACCTTCCAAACTTTATAGAAGTTCTCCTGCGAAACTTGCAGAACTAGCACTCCTGAAAGAAAGGATACTGCGGAGACATGGCTTAGCCACAGCCTGGGGGATGTTTCCAGAATGAGATTTTCACTCTGCGGCGGAGTGTGCGGTGATATGAAACTTCCTGGCAGATTAAAACTGTAGTGCACTTGCCCGCGAAAGGCAAAAGTCCCGAATTTGAGTCTCGGTCGGGCACACAGTTATAATCTGCCAGGAAGTATCATATCAGCGCACATTCCGCTGCAGAGTGAAAATCTCATTCTCTTCTTGATTATTATTTAGCTGGCCCTACACGAACGGGTTTCTGCGACAAGCCAAGGATACTAGTATTTCAGATTTATTTTTTGATACCTCCAGCAGTCGAACTTCAGACCACTACCAGCCTGGGAAATGCCAGTGCGGCCTCTCAGCAGGTACACACACGGACGGATTTCTTTGACGCCCGTCGTTTAGTCAAGTCCGTCCGTTTCCGGTGAGACAGTTGCTGACGCACTACTCTCATACAGCGACGCGGTCACGTGGTCATCACACAGTATTCTCAAACGATTTTAAAGAAACTATTCGGTATAAAGCATTGGTTTTTATGTTAGTTGTAGCTTTATTTGTCAGTTTCATGGTGAAGTGTCTATAATTTCACTAAGGTCATGGTTATTGTGATATTTCGCTTGTAAGTAACACACTCCGTAAAATTCGAAAAGTATGCAATGAATAGGAGTGGTAGCTATGAATTTGTGTTTGGTCCGTGTTAGACCGTATACCGGCGTGCATGAAATCTAGCTAACATATCGAATTTTCCTATAGACTTAGGAGGAGGTCTCTGTCTATCACAGATCTCGAGAAAATTTAAGTTTTATATCAGACTCATACAAGATTTCGCACACCAGCAACAAGGCTAGACTGAAATACTGATAACACCCCACACATCTCAGAAATAGTTGGAGATGCCGAAACGAGATTTTGGCAAATGACAGCGCACGAGGAGAAGAATATTTGCCATAAAACAGACAATTCGAATTTTCTTACCTACAGCGATACACGAGCAACTGTAGACTTTTGCAAAGGAATGATGCAGTTTTTTTAAGAGTCATCAGTAGTTGGTTAAATAAGCATTAATGTGGCTTTGCAACTACGTTAGTGAATAGATTACACTGCCACATTCATACCTAAAATGTAGTTTTTCATAAGTTTTTGACCTGAATTGTACTCAGTTGATCGTGTACACGTCCCTTTTTTCTGACAAAAGAAGCAAATTTTAATATGGCAACAAGAGAAAAGTAGGCGATTCTCGGAATTCACCACCGATGAATGAGTGGTTTTCAGGTTACAACAGGTTTTAGGTGATGAAATATAGTGAAAAATGATCACATTGTAAGACTTATGCACCTATGTCGTGAAATACCTTGTTTGTGAGAATTGACGCTTGAACATTATACAAACAAGAAAACGAAACATATTACCTACAAGGAGATGGCTGAAACATTTCTAGACGTATTCCAACTGTAGACCAAAGTGTTATAAAAACTAAGGTCACTGCTAAAGGAACCGTTTCCCGGTGTGAGCGAAAATCTGACATAATATATCTTATGTAACATCAACGTCTTTTGTTCTGAACCGTTTTTAGATGTAAAAAGCAGCCACATTGTAAAAATGTTTTATTGCAGTCCACTGATGACGCTTACTTCACTAAAAAGACGATTTGAAAGGCCGTCAATAGCTTCTTAAATAATATCAGGAGGATGTAGGGGGAGGAGACAAGCTCTATAGAGCTACGCAGGAACACTACAGTGAACGCCAATGTAATTTTTCTTTATGTTCATTATCGTAGACTATTACCCACAACAGTTCCAATGGTTCAAATGGCTCTGAGCACTATGGGACTTAACTTCTGAGGTCGTCAGTCCCCTAGAACTTAGAACTACCTAAACCTAACTAACGTAAGGACATTACAAACATCCATGCCCGAGGCAGGATTCGAAACTGCGACCGTAGCCCACAACAGTGCAATGTCCATTATTTTACAGGTAGTGCGAATTACTATACTCTACAAAGGTTCGTACAGCCAGAGACTGCCGAAATTTTCTTCCTAACATTTTCCTTACTTTCGCTTGAACATATAAACTACTTTCAAAGTGGTAAAATGTACTGCAATGAATGAAATGATTATGTAATGTCGCACTGTACAACGTACTTACGATGAGACACAGTGGAGACTCCTAACACCCGTCACCAGTGACCTCCTGCCTGTCGGACAAGCACGACTGTCCTAGGTCCGGGGACAAATCGCGAAAACCCTCAAAAGCCGGCCGATTTACTTCCACACACGAACGGACCCGACCTTCGTGCAGACCGGTGAGCTGGACCGACGGGTGGGGACTGCACGTTACTGGGAAACGACGGGCCAGACCCGTCAGAGATATGAGCGGAACTGGCCCTCCTTTCTGGCCCGTCATGGAAAACACTCGTATATTGCCAGCTATTAAAGAGTTGTAGAGGGCTTGAGAGGAATTACACAGGCCAGAAGTCGGATTGGTCTGGTACAGTCTTGGCCATACTTCCATAAACAAAGACATGGAAATGAGAGGCAACCCGTTGAAATGCGAGGCAGCCCTTACTCGTCCAGCACTTGATCAGAGAGACGGAGAGAGAGAGATAGTACTGAGAAACCAACTGTAATGATTATTATGCACGCGAATGAATGGGCTAAAACACAGGGCGGGGCAGCAAAAAGTATTGTCGCGCAAACATGTTTACCTTTGTCGCGCCTATCGATCAGTATGCAGACCGTTGCATTTCTGATGGTTCACGGCCGAAACAATCTCGATTACATTAACATTAAGGCAAAAGACTACTAACAGGCGTTATAAGATCCATGGCTGTTACTGAGAACAGGAAGGAGCACGACGACAGCTTCTGTGCTGCTGAAGTTCATGGACCGACTTCAAGCAACAACTTAAAGCAATTGTGGACAAAAGATACTTTATCGTCTGTTTGTTACCGAGAGTATTGCAACCCAGCAAGTTTCCGACGACAGAGGGACGAGCCTGTAGCCAACTTAATCAGAGTGATAGTTACAGATTGTTCCAGCCCGCAAGGCCTGATCTCATGGCTTTTAAAATCGGATTCCCTTGAATGGCGGCCATACCGCGAAAAGGGAGAGACGGACTGGTGTCCCTCCGCCATGAAGAACCCGTGGTTTACAATTCAGACTAATAGCTCGAACCACCTTTGTGGCTGTTTGTCATGTTGTAGTTACTAGGAATATTTAAGCCAGGGCTCGGAAAATTACTCCGCCTCCGTTGGGTCCTCTGGATAGACAAGCCTACTGGTATATCTGACTGCCGGGGAAATTTAGTATGGTTTAATGGACAATTAATTTCACTGGATTTGTGAATATTAATCGGATCGACCTTTGTAATATAAGAAATGATTCGTAATTTAGCGTGTAGTTTCACTCTACCGACAGCAAGTTATAAATGTATATTGTTATGACTGTCTTTATCAGAACGGCTCGACATGGCTACTACTGCACACCTGGTGGAAGGTTAGAGAAAAATCTTTGCTCTGCAGTGTCATCTGCCAGCGACTCGTGTCACCGCTGTTCGCTTCACTTCACAGTCTAGTATCGTATTTTATGAATGGATTCCCGAATTAGTCTAACCGAACGTGAAAAAATAAATCAAACTGAGATAGGTCGCAGGTGACAGAAAAGTAGCATTTCTTTATTTCAATTTCTCTTTCCAGTTTTTGCAGCTTTCGGTTCTTGCTCTCCAACAACGGACTTGCCAATTTTAGTTTACGCAAAGCAGAAATGTAAACAGCTAAACTAAAACTTTTTCTTAATGTTTGTCATGTCAGGAAACTAATTCCATCCGGGGTTAGATTAACCTACAGAACTGAAGAAACTAAATTTAATCCACTGGGAAGTTAAAGTAAAGCAGTTTTGTTTAAATCTTACAGCGTCTAATGTCGGAAGTCGTGTTGTATTAATTGGGTCCATCCACTCGTCTCTTGTGTATTGGTGGTCCTGTACATTTGTAATATCTCTTTTGTAGGTTGGGTATGGTTATGCTTAAAGTGTTTTGGCAGGTGCTTTTTTAGCACAGTTTCGATCAGAGATTGATGTTTCGGCAGTCGTGAACTTTATAAAAATATACGTGAAATGGCCAGTTCTCAACGATTAGGGGTTTTCGAGCTGGAAAGTACATTAATCAGGGTTAAAAATACAGTGATATCGATTGCACATGGCACCGTACTATTTCCCTTTTCCATTTCCAAATACCTTGATCTTTCTTAAGAAAACAGTGAGAGAGACAGATGCTATTGTATAACAGCAAACTGGGTGCAATTCTGTTGGCCAGCGAGCTTTCTGTGTTGGTCAGATCACTAAACAATCTATTCCACGGTATATAATTGGAGGGGAGATATTTCAACGCTCCAGAATAGCCTGTGAAAAAACACCTCTGAGACTAAAACTGTGTGTCGGACCAAGACTCAAATTCGCGACCTCTAACTTCGCGGGAAATGCTCAACCAACTGAGCTACCCATGCACGACTCGGGACCCGTCCTCACAGACTTACTTTCGCCAGTTCCTTGTCTATTAACTTCCAAACCTCACAGAATCTCGCCTGCGTAACTTCTGACACTAGCACTCCTGAAAGAAAGGATACTGCGGAGACATGGATTGGCCCTAGTCTAGAGGAACTTCCGGGAATGAGATTTTCACTCTTCAGCGGAGTGTTCGCTAGCGTGTATCTACCTTTGCCTTGGGGCGGGCAAGTGCTCTACCAACTGAGGCGAACGTCCCGAAACCGAATCTCTTTCTGTCGCACAGTTTTAATCTGCCACTAAGTTTCATATCAGCACACACTCCACCGCGGAGTGAAAATCTCATTGTGGAAGCGTCTTGTTGTTATTGTTTTCAGTCCTAAGACTGGAGTGGTGCAGCTACCTGTACTAGCATATCCAGTGCAGACATATTCATCTTTACTTAACTACTACAAGCTACAGCCATTTGATCATGCTTGCTATAGTCTGGTATTCTTTTTCTCTACTATTTCTACCCCCTCCATCACCAGACTGATGAGTCACTGATGTCGCGTGATGTGTCCCATCAATCAGTAACAAGCATTTATACTTCTCTCCCCAATTATGTTCAGTATCTGCTCGTTGGTTATCATTATATTCATCAAATTTTCAACATTCTCCTGTGGCATCACATCTGAAAATCTATTTTATTCACGTCTGAACCACTGATCTTTGATATTTAACTCCCGTAGTTATGTACAATGCAAACAAAAAAACCTCAAAAGACACTTCCCAGCACTTAAATTTGTATTCGATAGTAGCAGTTTTTTTCTGGCTATGGCCCTTATGTATCTTTCACTACTTCAGCCACAGTCAATTATTTTTCCGTCTGAATGGAAAACACATTTAATATTCTTAATGTCTCACCCCGTTATCATCGCCTTGTGGTAATACCTCGCACCTGTCCCCCCCACTTCCTCTAACAACTGTAACGCACAGCATGTGCTGATTGTGGAGGTAGAGGAGACCGGGAGAAGCGTACATCACTGTCTCATTCTGCTTTCAACTACTGTTTCATTTCCTTTGACTCCTTTAATTGCAGTCTGGCTCCTATAAGAATTTTTGCTTATCTTTCACTCTCTATATTTTATCTATGTTACATTCAACATTTTAGAGAGTGCTGTGTCTCTCAACACAAAAATGCATTAAATGTAGGTTTCCCTTTTTCAGTCCACCGGGAAGGATGTGTCAGTCAGAACTGAATCGCGTGTTACTACGTTTTTCTTGAGTGGTCTTTCTCGACATCAGCATCTACCGTCTTTCTGTTCCTGTGTAAGTAACTTATTGTACTCTTTAGCGCCTACAGCTGATTAAAGTAATGATTCTGAAACCTATGAATGATGAAACCATTTTAGAAAACTAACATAGACATCAATTGCATTCGCATGGGAGCCTTTATTGCACCGTGTATATGTAGGACATTACTGGCCATTTCCGACCTGTGAACATTTTCAGTTGTATTGCGTCAGACATGTGTGTGTGTGTGTGTGTATGTGTGTGTGTGTGTGTGTGTGTGTGTGTGTGTGTGAGTGTCGGTACAATTGTCTGTTGTCAAGTAGCACGAAACAGGTTTTAAATATGACACACACTTCACAGACTACGTTCTTCGAAATCGGAATTCTTACATTCCACTTGGAGTCTGAGAGTATTGAACCTTTCTCATAGACCGTGCATGCCAGTTGTAATAGTTTGAGACTGCTGACTGTCCCAGTGATCTCAATAACTTTTGCTTAGACTTACACCTGTAGTAGGTCAAATTGATTTCGCAGCATCATTTATTTCAGTTCATTTCCAAGTAATTCCCTCCCTTTTCCTGTAATATTATATGCAAGTCCGCTTCCTCTAAACAGTCCATCTAAAGTTTCCGTTTAGTATTGTCATCTTTTCTTGCTAAATGAACTCTTAATAATCATCCAAATACTTTTTTATCTTCATATATGTGGCATCTGTCTCTCATCGTCATTAAGGCTTCAGCAGCTTTGCATTTCATTTCTGGTCAGTCTTTCTTTGTCATCTGGCACATTCTGCCAATCTGTGTGTTTTTTAAATTTAATTCTGTTTTTGCCTCCACTTAATGAATTACTATACTTTCTTCCTAAATTCAGTACCTCATATGTTACCCTAGGATTTCCATTGGACCCCATCACTTAGCATTGTTTATACTGTGGTGTTTTTCCTATGCTGACTTCACTATTTAGTCCATCTGATCTACCCATTTCTCTTCTGTCTTAATAGTATGCCCTGTCTCAGCGAAAGGTTGCCTAATGCTTCCTTTGAAACTTTCAATAACGTCTGGTTCTTTCAGTCAATTCAAATCCTACCTCGTAAATGTCTCACCTTGCAGCTGTTTCTTCAGTTTTATTCTGTAGCTCATAACTAATAAATTATTGTCAGTTTTCACCTCTACTAGCGGAAATTTTCACAGACTAAAATCTGAAACTTCCTGGCAGATTAAAACTGTTTGTCGGACAGAGACTCGAACTCTGAACCTTCCTCTTTCGCGGGCAAGTGCTCTACCATCTCAGCTACCCAAGCATATCTCGCGCTTCGTCCTCACAGCTTTACTTCCGCCAATACCTTGTCTCCTACCTTGAAAACTTCACAGAAGCTCTCCTGTGAACCTCGCAAAACTAGCGCATCTGAAAGAAGCTCTGAGGACGGGGCGTGAGTCGCGCTTGGGTAGCTCAGATGGTAGAGCACTTGCCCGCGAAAGGCAAAGTTCCCGAATGCGAGACTCGGTCCAGCACACTGTTTTAATCTGCCAGGAAGTTTCATATCAACGCACACTGCGCTGCAGAGTGGAAGTCTCATTCTGGAAACATCCCTCAGTCTGTGGCTAAGCCATGTCGCAGCTATATCCTTTCTTTCAGGAGTGCTAGTTCAGCAAGGTTCGCAGGCGAGGTTCTGTAAAGTTTCAAAGGTAGGAGCCAAGGTACTGGCAGAAGTAAAGCTGTGAGGACGGGGCGTGACTCGTGCTTGGGTAGCTCAGATGGCTGGGTGAGCCCGTGCTGTAGTTGTAACCGTCGCGAATTCTAAACTTATAGACGCGTGTTCGCGTCCAACTGTATCATTGCCGGCACGGTAACTCAGCGTGTTCGGTCAGAGGGTTAGCTGCCCTCTGTAAGAAAAAAACTGAGTTAATGGATCAACGAAGAACTGAAACGGATGTCTTGCGAAGTCCACCCCGAGCAGATACAACGAAAGAAAACGAACAAAATGACATTTCAAAAAAAAAAAAAAAAATTAAATAAATAAATAAAAATAAAAACAAAGATGATGGTAGAGCACTTGCCCGCGAAAGGCAAAGGTCCCGAGTTCAAGTCTGAATCCAGCACACAGTTTTAATTTGCCAGGAAGCTTTACATCAGCGCACACTCCGCTGAAGAATGAAAATCTCATTCTAGATTAAAATCTGTTTCTTAACATAATACAGACGATCTGTAACTTTTCTGAGCCTTTTCGTATTTTGCATAACTTTTTTTGTGATTTTCCAATCACCTCTTCAAATTCTTCTATCTACCTACCTGGTTAACGGGTCTTACAGTCGACACTACGAGCTGTAGAAGTTCACTTTTTTTCCCCTGATAAAAATATCTTCCTGAGTAGTCCCCTCCTGCGAATCACAACGGACGAATACTGTAGCACTGATATATTTTACCCAAGAAGATACCCCACTTAAGAAGCCATGCGGAAGGCTGTATGACAAAGAAAATGTAACATCTTTGATGTGGCTGCACATACGGTATCTCTATCTATACCTCTGAGGTACGCATGCGCTCTAATGCAACTAGGTCGTGAGTGCTTCTTATATTAGTTATTTTCGCTCTAATATGTTTAAATATATTGTCCCTCACTGATGAGATCATAATTTATTTCTCTGAAAGCCGAAAAAAATATTTGTTGGATTGCCTTACCCGTGGCCCCGAGGACGATGTCATTGGTAGGTCACGAGTATACTTTGGTGCTTGAGTGTTGTGTTAACCAAACTTGCAGGTAGCGTTGTTGTATTTGACCACGAGCAGTACCTGTGCAATGTCCTTAATACGCTGCAAGTGACAGTCGTGGGCAGAAAAGTGCACTGTGTAGTTGTGTGTGTATTATGTCTGAGGTAAGTGAATTCGGACGTCGCAAATTGTTGGTGCTCTTACGGTGGATTCTTCCGGAACCATGGTAGCAGAATTGCTTAGCGTTTCAAGACGAACCATATCGAAAATTTACGCCGCGCACAGGGGAAGTGGAAAAATATCATCCGCTAAGTCACAACGCTGACGAAACTGTGTAACAGTCATTGAAGAGGATTGTGACGAAAATTGAAAGTACAACGGCTGCAAAGTCACTGCAGAACTGAAAGTCGCACTCGCGGGGCGCTGTTAGCACCAAAACAACACGAAGGGATCTCCAGGAAAAGTGAATTGCAGGGCGAGGTGGAATTCCAAAACCAGTCATCAGTGATGCAAATTACCGGAACAGGAAACTGTCTTGTCTCACACTGTTTCCAACTTGTGGCCACGGTTACGTCCCAAGAGTGAAACAGGATGGAGATTCGGTGATGATCTGGGCAGCTGTCACGGTTTTCCATGAGTCCCACGGTTACTTTGCAACTTCGCATCACTGTCAAGGATCCGATCATTCTGGAAGGTTAGCTTCATCCCATGGTACAACGTTTGTTCGCTAATGGCGGCGTTGTGTTGCACGAAGAGAGGACCCTGTTCACACAGCTTGCGTCGACCACAGCTGGTTTTTGTGAGCGCGAGGATGAATTTACACATCTCCCCCTAGCCACCAAATTCACTGGCTCACAATATTTTGAGGTTTTGTGGTGTACTTTGGATCGCTATCCATATTCATCATCATTGGTTGATAACTGTTTTGCAGGAAGCAAGGTATAAGAGTTTCTTAAGAACTATGTAGGACATATATTTATTCGTTCCGGGACGATTGGACGCTGTTTTCAGTGCCAATGGTTATCATACATCGTATTAGAGATCGTCATGTATTGTGTTTGTGCTCTTTTCATATCTTTCTCGCCCCCTATGTTTCTATGTAAGATTTGTGTAGCCTCTGCAGGGCCTGCTCCGACTACTGTTTTCCCTGACACTTTATCTGGAACGACGGACTTTAATCCCTCTTTCATTTGATTACAGCTCTTGGTGATGCTGAAGGGAGCGTATAAATCTACGTTACCACTCAAAATTCCCAGTGAATGGTTAGAGTGAAGTTGGGAGTGTAAAAATATGGGTAAAGTGCACATCACGTCAATTTATAGTTTTGTTTTTGTAGAATTTCCGGGAGAACCAAACAAAAACTAAACGATGTCACTTCACATTGAAAAAATAATGTGACGTGACATCGTTTTACGTTCTTACAATGTTTTGTTTACTTCTGTTTCTCAATAGAAATGCGTAATAAGTAGTCATCAAGAGGTGTGTTCCATCTGGCTTAATTTCCAATGATTTGCTCCACATTTTCACCTCAAGCTAACCTCTGGTGAATGGTTGATAAATATTGTAATGACTTCACACCTGAAAAACCCGTAACCTACGTTGGCCATGCCAATTAATGGTAGACATGTTTCATTGGCGATGACTAAATTAATAATGCATTTACAACACAATCATTCAGCCACCTAATGACTTCAGTTTCATTTCTTCCTATCCCCCCCGCTAGCTAATTGTCTACTTCATCTGACTTCGGCCTCTCTTGACCATATGGGATTCCGAAACAAGTCGTATCTCTCCTGTCTGACATATCCATTACTGGTGGATAGTTTGTACTTGCTGATGTGTTCTTCTCAGTCTACTTGGTTGAATGGCTGGAGGAACACATGATAAATTCTCATGACCTGGTGAACCACTGTAGTGGTAAGAGTGAAAGTGTACTTAGCACTGAGTATAATTTGACAGGAAACCAAATAAAAATAGATGTTCTAGGGTACAGCAAGGTTCAGATCAGCGACAAGCTTTCCTTCATAAGTGGTGAACGGGTCGCAGACAACTATTTCTGATGACTTGGAACCAAAACAAAGTGTCACGGATTACACAAAGACGATATAAACAGCAGAGCAGCGCTAGAAAAGTGTGTTAGCGCCTGATATAGGTCTTAAAATGAGAAATAAAATTCACAGAATGTGCATGTTGAGAACAGCTTGATATGAAACTATGTTGTAGGGTATGGGAACATCGGAAAAGAAGAGAGTTAGAGAGTTTGATATGTGATAGAAAGAATAATATAGAAAATTTAGTTGTGTCACAAAATAGGGTTTGAGGTCTGCCCCAGCAGGGTCAGCGAGTAAGTTAATACAATATACGGAAAACACTCACCAAAATAATGAACAGAACATTAAGAGCTAAGATATCAAGGAATATTATCCATGGTTCCAGAGGAAGACTTCTAAGACAAAAATTATGGATGAAGATATAATAAATTCAACAAACCTTTGAAGATCTTCAGAGTCAAGAGATTGGCACGAGACGAGAAGTCGCAGAGAACCACTGCCAAGGGGAGGGAATAGACGTTGGGATCATAGATTTACTTCAAACTTTGTACATCTTTAGTAGGGCACTGAAACAATATAATGTGCAAGTAGTAAGCTGCAGTACTCTGGCAGTTCTGAGAAAATCGAAAGAGAAGTTTTAGTGGTCTATTATGTAACTTATCCCCCCCCCCCCCCCCCCCCAGCCAATGAACCATGGACCTTGCCGTTGGTGGGGAGGCTTGCGTGCCTCAACGATACAGATAGCCGTACCGAAGGTGCAACCACAACGGAGGGGTATCTGTTGAGAGGCCAGACAAACGTGTGGTTCCTGAAGAGGGGCAGCAGCCTTTTCAGTAGTTGCAGGGGCAACAGTCTGGATGATTGACTGATCTGGCCTTGTAACACTAACCAAAATGGCCTTGCTGTTCTGGTACTGCGAACGTCTGAAAGCAAGGGAAACTACAGCCGTAATTTTTCTCGACGGCATGCAGCTTTACTGTATGATTAAATGATGATGGCGACCTCTTGAGTAAAATATTCCGGAGGTAAAATAGTCCCCCATTCGGATCTCCTGTCGGGGACTACTCAAGAGGACGTTGTTATCAGGAAAAAGAAAACTGGCGTTCTACGGATCGGAGCGTGGAATGTCAGATCCCTTAATCGGGCAGGTAGGTTAGAAAATTTAAAGGGAATTGGATAGGTTAAAGTTAGATATAGTGGGAATTAGTGAAGTTCGGTAGCAGGAGAAACAGGACTTTTGGTCAGGTGAATACAGGGTTATAAATACAAAATCAAATAGGGGTAATGCAGCAGTAGGTTTAATAATGAATAAAAATAGGAGTACGGGTAAGCTACTACAAACAGCATAGTGAACGCATGAATTGTGGCCAAGATAGACACAAAGCCCACGCCTACTACAGTAGTACAAGCTTATATGCCTACCATGTCTGCAGATGACGAAGAAACTGATGAAATGTATGATGAGATAAAATAAATTATTCAGGTGGTGAAGGGAGACGAAAATTTAATAGTCATGGGTGACTGGAATTCAAGAGTCGGAAAAGGGAGAGAAGGAAACACAGTTGGTGAATACGGATTGGGGCTAAGAAATGAAAAAGGAAGCCGCCTGGTAGAATTTTGCGCAGAGCATAACTTAATCATAGCTAACAATTGGTTTAAGAATCATGAAAGAAGGTTGTATACATGGAAGAAGCCTGGACATACTAAAAGGTATCAGATAGAATACATAATGGTAAGACAGAGATTTAGGAACCAGTTTTTAAATTGTAAGACATTTCCAGGGGCAGATGTGGACTCTGACTACAATCTACTGGTTATAAACTGTAGATTAAAACTGAAGAAACTGCAAAAAGGTGGGAAATTAAGGAGATGGGACCTGGATAAACTTAAAGAACCGGAGGTTGTACAGAGTTTCAGGGAGAGAATAAGGGATCAATTGACAGGAATGTGGGAAAGAAATACAGTAGAAGAAGAATGGGTAGCTTTGAGGGATGAAATAGCGAAGGCAGCAGAGGAACAAATAAGTAAAAAGACGAGGGATAGTAGAAACCCTTCGGTAAAAGAAGAAATATTGAAGTTAATTGATGAAAGGAGAAAATATAAAAATGCAGGAAATGAAGCAGGCAAAAATGATACAAACGTCTGAAAAATGATATCGACAGGAAGTGCAAAATGGCTAAGCAGGGATGGCTAGAGGACAAATGTAACGATGTAGAGGCTTAGCTCACTAGAGGTAAGATAGATACTGCCTACAGGAAAATTAAAGAGACCTTTGGAGAAAGGAGAACCACCTTCATGAATATCAAGAGCTCAGATGGAAACCCCCTTCTAAGCAAAGAAGGGAAAGCAGAAAGGTGGCAGGAGTATATAGAGGGTCTATACAAGGGCGATGTACCTGAGGACAATACTATGGAAATGGAAGAGGATGTAGATGAAGATGAAATGGGAGATATGATACTGCGTGATGAGTTTGACAGAGCACTGAAACACCTGAGTCGAAACAAGGCCCCGGAGTGGACAACATTCCATTAGAACTACTGACAGCCTTGGGAGAGCCAGTCCTGACAAAACTCTACCATCTGGTGAGCAAGATATATGAGACAGGTGAAATACCCTCAGACTTCAAGAAGAATATAATAGTTCCAATACCAAAGAAATCAGCTGTTGACAGATGTGAAAATTACCGAACTATCAGTTTAAAAAGTCACAGCTGCAAAATACTAACACGAATTCTTTACAGACATAGAATCCGACCTCGGGGAAGATCAGTTTGGATTCCGTAGATATGTTGGAACACGTGAGGCAATACTGACCCTACGACTGATCTTAGAAGAAAGATTAAGGAAAGGCAAAAAAAAAAAAAAAAAAAAAATTCTAGCATTTGTATACTTAGTGAAAGCTTTTGACAATGTTGATTGGAATACTCTCTTTCAAATTCTGAAGGTGGCAGGGGTAAAATACAGGGAGCGAAAGGCTATTTACAGTTTTTACAGAAAGCAGATGGCAGTTATAAGAGTCGAGGGTTATGAAAGGGAAGCAGTGGTTGGGTAGGGAATGAGACAGGGTTGTAGCCTATCGCCGATGTTATTAAATCTGTATATTGAGCAAGCAATAAAGGAAACAAAAGAAAAGTTCGGAGTAGGTATTAAAATCCATGGAGAAGAAATAAAAACTTTTAGGTTCCCCGATGACATTGTAATTCTGTCAGAGACAGCAAAGGACTTGGAAGAGCAGTTGAACGGAATGGACAGTGTCTTGAAAGGAGGGAATAAGATGAACATCAACAAAAGCAAAACGAGATTAATGGAATGTAGTCGCATTAAGTCGGGTGATGGTGAGAGAATTAGATTAGGAAATGAGACATTTAAAGTAGTAAAGGAGTTTTGCTATTTGGGGAGCAAAATGATTGATGATGGTCGAAGTAGAGAGGATAGGAAAATGTAGACTGGCAATGGCAAGGAAACCGTTACTAAAGAAGAAAAATTTGTAAACATCGAGTATAGATTAAACTATCAGGAAGTCGTTTCTGAAAGTATTTGTATGGAGCGTAGCTATGTATGGAAGTGAAACATTGACGATAACTAGTCTGGCCAAGAAGAGAATATAAGCTTTCGAAATGTGGTGCTACAGAAGAATGCTGAATATTAGATGGGTAGATCACATAACTAATGAGGAGGTATAGAATAGAATTGGGGAGAAGAGGAGCTTGGGGCACAACTTGACTAGAAGAAGGGATCGGTTGGTAGGACATGTTCTGAAAAATCGAGGGATCGCCAATTTAGTACTGGAGGGCAGCGTGGACGGAAAAAATCGTAGAGGGAGACCAAGAGATGAATACACTAAGCAGATTCAGAAGGATGTATGTTGCAGTAAGTACTGGGAGATGAAGCTTGCACAGGATAGAGTAGTATGGAGAGCTGCATCAAACCAGTCTCATGGATGAAGACCAAAACAACAACATATGTAACTGACATATCTCTGAGTAGATGCCGGCCGTTAGATTTCATGGCGGTTAGATAGCTAGCGTTCGAGCTTCATGAGACGATCGCGTATGAGGCGACGGTTCGACTCCCCCTGAAAGCACTCTGGTGTAAGTGTAAATTCTGTTATATTGAAAAAATTGGCACGTATACCATTCGTTCTTCCTTCACTTGCAACGTCTCACCACTACGTTGTTTAACTGCCAAACAGGGCCTGTCTCTATGTCTGCAGCTCGAAGCGTCGGGATGTTCTGGATACCTAACAAGATAGAATGTATAAGGGAGTTCGCAAATCACGACAGGCGCACACATTTAGGAAGAAATTTACTAAAAAGTCATGCAAATACGAATGTTTTTTAATTATATTACCTCGCATACCTTATATATGTTAAATAATATGACTAGTTGAAACGTCCCATTCGAAAAATATTGAATTACTTTGCTTATAAACCTCTTACGTTATTTGATTTTCAAACAGCTGAGCAGAACTGAACGTACGCAGACATTTCGCTCTTTACGTATTCTGATCAAGACTAAACTGACACACAATATTTTTAGCGCAACGCAATCTGACTTTCAATAATCTCTACAAAAGAATGGCCCTAACTAACAATAACCTATACCTTTCATGAACCACTTACCTCACAAAAATCTTCGTTACTCGAACTACTGTAATACAGCGAGCGCCAACACTGCCAGCTAAATAAAAGATTCTAACTACTGAAGGCACTAACTACTGATAGGGATACTTAGCAAACAATGTATTTACCTTAATAGTGTTCAAAAGTTTATATATATCAGTTCATGACATCCAGTCTTACAAATTTACTGTCTCTGATGGACACATGTCCAGATCTTCGGCTCTGAAAACTCCGCCATCTCTCCCCCCACATCCACCACTGCTGGCGGCTCACCTCCAACTGCACAATGCTACGCACTGTTCACATCCAACTGCCCAACACTACAATAGCAAATATTCCAACAATGCAAACCAGCCACAGACTTCACATAGCACAGTCAGTGATTTTCATATAGGGCGCTACGTGGCGTTACCAACATAAAAACCTAAATAGCCTACTTACACAGTGAACAAAAAAATATAGATTAAAAATCACGTTTGCGCAGGAGTCGAACCGACGCCTCACACACGTTCGTCTTACGGAGCTCTAACGCTAACCACTTTCTTTTTATCTCGTTTCCTTCGTTATTTTTCGTAGTATTTGTTGGTGGTGAATGTCCCTTATACTCGTTCATGTTCGTCATTGATCCTTTCACTCAATTTCGTTTATTACACAAAGCAGCTAAGCCACTGACCGAAGAAGCTGACCTACCGTGCCGGGTACCCCTTGACCACTATGAACTATAACGGCCAGCACCTAGGCACAGATACATCAGTTACATAACAGGCCCTTAAACCTTCCCTTGCGATTTTCTCGAAATTTCCGGAGTAGTACACCTTCCTATGTGCACATTATGTTCTTTTAATGGCCTACTAAAGGTGTACAAAGTTTGAAGTAAATCCGTGATCCCAAAGTCGTGGCCTCCATTTCTGAAATCAATGATGACCGAAAAAAGGAATCTGATCACAGTATTTCATTCTAGAACATAGTATGCTTAGGAGAGACAATAGGAGAAATTTTAGCTAGAGCTGTCAAGGATAGGGCACTATACAACAGTGCTATTCGTTTCTACTTGTAAGTTTAACTAACTCGATTAATACTAATGAGGCTGCCTTTTAAAACTTGTGCTGTGATACCTCAACATATTCCATAACACTCTTCTACCTATTTCAACATAGTACTTAAATTCCTCAATGGAGTGACAACATAAATTTCGCTTATTTATCACTATTTGTCACGTTTCGTATGATAGATTGTCTTACAAACAACAATTTTCATCATTCACCTCTTTTAGCATCTACAGACTTGTCTGTTGTATCCAGTCTATTACGCCTTTATGAGAATAAAGTCGTTTGCGATACTCATGTACTTCTGTTAAAGGCGTTCACTGTTCCTCATTTTTGCTGCGGAAGGTTAAGAGGCAGGGAGGAGGGAGGTGGGGGTGGGCTTTCCACGTCAGACTCCGAGATACAATTTTCTTCCTCCTGTTTCGTTATGTCTTGATTTCATGTGCTACTACCTGGTTAATAAGCCAAATAAAAGGCCAAATGGAAACACCACATACACTTTGAATATTATCTGGTCGTCCGACACGTACTCGTGCTTTCGGAGTGCAAGTCACTTGCTTGAAAGGTTCTAGCGTTTTATGTCGGATGGTGCGGTTGAAACTGCATAATATGTCATAGAGGTGGCTGTTCTGCATCCTTAAATATGTCTGAAGACGACAGTCGCACTTGAAGGTGTGGCCGTGAGGTTCTAGGCGCTTCAGTCTGGAACCGCGTGACCACTACGGTCGCAGGTTCGAATCCTGCCTCGGGCATGGATGTGTGTGATGTCCTTAGGTTAGTTAGGTTTAAGTAGTTGTAAGTTCGAGGGGACTGATGACCACAGATGATAAGTCCCATAGTGTTCAGAGCCATTTCTTGTGACGACCAGCTGCCACATTTTGATACTGAGCAGTTTCCATAACATCCTACTCGATGCACGAAGTGATTTATGGATAAAATGGATAATCAGGATTGCAAGACACAAATATGTGTCTCTTTTTCCTGTACAAATGACTACTCTCCTGTTGTACTGCTATTGACAACAATTACTCATTGCGTTCTGAAACGATTTAGGATCGGATGTTTTTCTTGAAATTAATAATAAAAAGCAGTTATAAAAACCGAACGAGACAGAGTGAAAAAAGAAACCACAAGATATGGTAACGACTTATCTGATCCACAGATTTCGAATGTTTTTTATCACTTCCACGCAAAATGATTCAGAAAAACTCCAAGCTACCTGCTTTTGTGAAAACGCATTAGTTCCACGCACACACACACACACACACACACACACACACACAAACAATTTGCAGAGAAACAATTATCTGTCATCCTGTATGGCATTTTATGAGTCGGTGAAATTTCTAAACGCAGAATTACATAATTTAACTGGTCATATTCGCTGTGACCCTGCTTTCACGAGGTTCTTTTACAATTATTATCTAATAAGTATACCTAGGAATATATTCTACAGATGTATTCTAGCCACAATACTTAAAAAGGCTGCGATGGTCTGAATTTTAGATTCGTCTGTTAAACATTTACGCGTAGCATTTAAACTTAATATTGTGCACTTAAGAGATAGGACGTATTCGATAACATTGTAAATTTCGTACAATTTTCAGTGAAACTAGTATCTGTCGTCCTGTACCGCATGGATCGAGTATTTAATCAATATTGATATATTCAATTTAGACAACTACGGAATAAGCCTTTGTGATCCTCTGCGCTGTATAAATCATTTCGTTTCCGTGCTACCGGTAGAAAAATTCTAGCTTCACAGTGCCATATCTCAGTAACAATGTTACCCGCACTCCTTACCTTTAAAGTCACCAGTTTATTTTAAGTGACCTGACATTTCTTTTCTATCTATCGACTCTAGTAACGAATTTTCGTCTCTTAATCGCCTCTCATGCCCGACCACAAATACGCTGTGAAATTCAGCGTCACATTCTCAGCCTCTCTATCACCTCCAGTCTCATTCCTTTCCCCCCCCAAAAAAACCGCTCCAACCTTGCCACAAGCAGTGCAAGATTCACACCGCATTATCAATCCAGCGGTCTCAATCAGCAACGTAACATCCGTCTTCTCCCTCTGAATCAAAGTGCAAGCATCAGATTCCTCCCTCCCTTCACCCCTCCGCCCATCCCCCTTCTCACACTCCAACCCGCCCTCACTTCCGTTTCTCTTCCTTCCCTCTTGCTATCATTCCGCGTCAGCCCCTTTCCCAGTACCTTTTTTTTATCTCATTCCCGCCTTTTTTCTGTTACCCGCGTGCCGCATCAGTCGTCAGCGCTCTCGGAACACATTTATTTCCATTTCTCTTCGTTTGCGAATCGTTCGCGCTCCCTCCGCTTTCCTGCTGCTTGAAGGAACCGCATTCACACACAATCCAGGAATGGACGACGACTCGTCATACGTTACACCGTTCACTCTCTTGGTCAAAGTGTTCCTGCTACAGTATTCCTCTCTTCTGCTTATCTCCAATGTCCCTCTCTTCCGCTTATCTCCCTTGCCGTTCCTACCTTCCTGTACCCTTCCCTCTGTCTCATCCTCACACGGTATTCGTGCTTACCTCAGGACGCCGTGAGCCTGCCTCTTCGCCAACCTTTTTTTCTACGCCGTACGTCTTTCTCCTCCTACGCTGCTCCCTCCTTTTGAAAAGTGCCCAATTTTTCACTTGCCTTGTCTCCGCGCGCTCTTTCGACGCCCGACGCACCTTCCGCATGGACGGCCATCCGTCACTGTTGCCCGCCCGGCGGGTCTTCCTACAGACTAGATGCGGTCGCCCCCCTCCCCCCCCCCCCCCCCCCGTCCCCATCCCACCATTCGGTCCCCACTGTGCCACACCTCCACAGCATCTTTCCGCAACCTACACGGACGCAGCACCCAGGCCCCGGCGGCAGTGGCGGTGAACGCCTCTGGGTGACAGCGCAGACGCCTCTGATAACACCTTGCCCACGCGCCCACATTTTGTCCGCCTTAGAGCACAGGTGTCGTTATCGCTAATGCCGCGTCACACCCTGACTAGAGTAGCAGCTAGCTGCCGCAGCCGTCCGGTGCTCGTTGCGGAAAATGACAAGCATTAAATAAGAGAGCCGCCTCAGGTGCGCTCCCGTGATGAAGCCCCGTCCTCTTCTTTACGCTTTTCCTTTTTCTTCCTCCTCGCCTCCCCTTCCCTGCCTCGCCGTTCTCAACCACCTGGATTGCGGACGCTCTCCACGCGGAACTAAGAGGATCACGCAGATTCTCGCCTCTGAGCGCAGGAAATAAGAGAGCACAGCTTACTCTCCCTCTTAGGAAACTTTTAAATAGCGTAAGAGATCCCACTTGGAGAAAATAGCTTCCGTAATTGCATGAAGATCCCCAGAACAACGACCGTCAGATACAAGAAAAGACATTTCTTTTGAAGTTAATGTATACCAAGTCTCCCTAGGGCCTCCAATGAGGTAGTAGTAGCAACAGTGAGAGCTGTTACCTAAACAAAAAGGTATATCATTATCAAAAGTTTACGTCTCATTTACACATACACAAGCGAGCTCTCACATCGTTGGCTGTCAAGACGACATTCCTCATTTTCCATTACATCCTTCGTGCTGTGCTCTTTGTCCTTGCGAAACTGTAAGTTTGAAAACGTACTAAGTTAGAAAATAATACTGTACCTATACGAGGTGTGTGAGAAAACTGATGACCAACAACACAACGTGGGGTCTGACAACGCTATGCTGTTTTGCTTGTGTCGATAGGTGTGTTCATCCCTTCCAGATGCTCAGTCCGAATTTCGAGAGCGCCACCAGTGAAACTGTGATTTTGGAACAGCAAAAACGGAACAGCGAAATTCAGAGCAACATTATGCTTTGTATCATACTTGGGGAATCCCAGAGTTTGACCCTTGAAAAATTGAATCCTGCCTACGGGGAGCATTCTTTATCAAGAGCACAAGCTTTTCTCTGGCACAAATCATTTTTGGAACGCCAAGAATACGTGCAAGATGAAGCTCGATCAAGGAGACCTTCATAAACCGACGGAAACATCGAATGTGTATGTGCTCTTGTGAGAAAACACTGACGTTTAACTACTGAGAAACAGTCAAGCAAGTGTTTTACACAGACTTCAATGAAGGGCTGTGAGAAAAGACTGACGATTAACTACTGAGAAACAGTGAAGCACGTGTTGTACACAGACTTCAATGAGGGGCTCAGGAAAAGTGTGACTCGACTGGGACCAGACACGGCAGACAAGTGAATGGTGCCTCATGACAATGCCCCATGTCACACAACAATTTCCATCAGGGAATTTGTTACCCAAAAAACCTTCCTGTTGTTCCACAGCACCCTGTTCACGTAATATGAGTCTTTGTGACATTTTTTATTCCCCGAAATCGAAAAATATCTTAAAAGGACACTATTTTGGGACTGTGAAGAACATTAAAAAAAATGTGTCCCACATGTTAAAGGCCCTACCTGGTGAAGCCTTTCAGCGCCGCTACCAAAGACTGGGAGAAACGACGCCTCCGGTGTATAGCTGTAGAAGGAAACGACTTTGAAGGGAACAATATTGTTTTTGAACAAAATAGCCACTTTAGTAAATAAGAGCCAACGGCCTTGCCGCAGTGGTCACATCGGTTCCCATCCAGTTAAGTACTGCCGGGGTGGGCTAGCACTTGGTGGGTGACCATCCGCTCTGCCAAGCGCTGTTGCCTAGTGGGGTGCACTCAGCCCTTGTGAGACAAACTGAGGAACTTTATGACTGAGAAGAAGCGGCTCCGGTCTCGTGAACTGATGTACGGCAATGAGAGCGGTTTGCTGGCCACATTCCCTTCCACATCGGCATCCAGTGACGCCTATGGGCTGAGGATGACACAGCGGCCGGTTGGTACCGTTGGGCTTTCATGGCCTGTTCGGGTGGAGTTTTATTTTTGGTAAATAAAAAAAATCAGTCTCATTACTTTTCTTACACATCTCGTACACTGTGTTTAAGGAGGAAAAGAACAGGTGAATCGTCTCTATGGAAATTCCTGGTGGTAAACCTCCAAAAAATAATGAGATTAGTTTTGAATGATTTCCGAATACAAGTTACATGAAACCGTAAGGAACATGTACACGTGATAAGAAAATTAGCTGACAGTTCCTTCTTAAGATAAATCTGTATCTACTTCCATACTTCACAAGCCACTTAATGGGTGTAGTAGAGTATAATTTGTATATCACGTTTACTTCCCATTTCTTGCTCCACTCGCATAAGCGGAATGAAGTATTCTCAGATTTGAGTTCGATTCTCTCTAACTTTCGTTACATGATGTTTTCGCGAGATATATTTAGAAGGAAGCAACACATTGGTTACCACTTCTAGGAAAGTACACTCTCGGAACAGTAACCCCTTCCTGTCGCTCCGACAACGAAGGTGGATAAACAATGTCATGCAGCTTTCGTACATACTAAACAACCTTAGACATTCTGCGCTGCTCTTCTTTGGATCTTTTTCGATTCCTCTAAAAATCTTATCTGATACAAGTCCAAGACTGATGAGAAATATTCAGATATCTGCTAATCGAGCAATTAGCTCTTAATTTACAACGCATAACTGAGTAACCTTCACACAAAGCTGGTGCTGGTACCAATAACTGTTACTTTGAAGATAATAAATCAACATAAGTATTAATATTTTAATTTACAGTCGACTCCAGTGTTACAGTGTTACTGTATAAGTAAATACGTTCCCAAAGCCGTTTGAAATGGTCTACACAATAATTTTGTGACTATATTTACTGTGAATCAGAAACAATTCGGTGCTAATTGACACGTTAGTGAATGAATATTGATTAAATACAAGTCATCTAACACAATGGTTCCTAAACAAGTACATTAAATTAAGATACTAATTATCTGGTAGGTTACTGGACAATGGTATTAAATTTTCTTAGGCAAATATTGGTGATATAGTATTGAATTAGCTATCTGAATTTATAATAAAATTCCAAGTTAACCTACGTCAATTTGACTTGCATCGGTATGTCTAATATCCATGAGGCCTAAGAAATTAATGGTCGGCAATTTATTGAAGCTTGAAGAAATTATTTCCCACTTATGTCATTGGTCTCACGAACAACAGACATGCTGCATTCAGATTAAGTCAGCGTAATAACTTGGCATGATATAGTGAATTCGTTGGTTACTTCATGCCAAATCGTCAGTATTTATGATGGAACTTTTGGCATCGTTGTTTACTGCACTAACTGCCTCATGCGAAGACTGTAGTCTCTCAGATAATACGTTTATTTGACACATGTAATTTGGCATATTAATGAAGGAGTAATAAACACTCACTCAAAAAATTACATTTGGTTAATGTTGACACGTTAGACGGAACATGGTGAAATCGCGAGTTACCAGGATCATGGTAAGTACTTGGAAGGACTAGGCCCCTTTAACTAACGACGTTTAGCCTTGAACAATAACATATATTTTTACATTTTTTTGTAATAACAGGGCCTTTTCGGAAAAAAAAGGTTAAGAATATTAAATTTCGTTTTACATTACAAAGATAAAGCGTTAAAAATGGTGAATAAGACAGCTGTTGAATTACAATAAAAATAATTTCGAACCAGTTCAAGAAGTAAGACCTTAACAATATTGGCCTCTTTAAAATTTGTAAACTAAATAATTTTAAATAAACCAGCCAATTAAAGCACTTAAAATAGTTCTGAATAAATCTCTTCGAAGCATTAGGCAGACCCGTAAAAGGTTAAAATCAAAAGATTAACAATAAACTTAGAACATAGTTACAATGTGTATTAAACATTAAAGAGAAAATTTCTTGTAAGAAGCCTGCTAGTCAAAGTCCTCTTGGCCGACAGCAAAATTTCTTGTACAGTGCAAATCAGATAACATAAGATACTCGGTTTGAGGACAGACAGACAGGACGCGCGACTGCAAACCACCAGCAAGCCGCGCTAGGAAATGTTCGAAAGCGAAGCATACGGCCGCAAGTAAGCGTGGCCCACGCGGCGAGTAGCCGGCGACACGAAACGCTGTGCCAGCAACGTACAAAGTGCTGTTAACAACAAAAAAAGTAGGTCACTATATTACACTACAAATGAAGTTACGGTCTCACCATGATCACACCTGTAGAACATTTAGAAAAAGTTCATACGCCATACGAAATAAGCTTCGCTAACACTTAGTTACAGAAAGGAAGCTGTAATTTTTCCAGGAAGGAATATAATAAACATCTCGCTCGGGTGTTATTAATAACAGGGGCTCACAACATGCTTAAAAGGGCAGGAAGATAGTGATACCGTCCGCAGCTCGTGGTCGTGCGGTAGTGTTCTCGCTTCCCGCGCCCGGGTTTCCGGGTTCGATTCCCGGCGGGGCCAGGGATTTTCTCTGCCTCGTGATGACTGGGTGTTGTGTGCTGTCCTTAGGTTAGTTAGGTTTAAGTTGTTCTAAGTTCTAGGGGACTGATGACCATAGATGTTAAGTCCCATAGTGCTCAGAGCCATTTGAGCCATAGTGATACCGGAACCCAGCAGATTCTAATACATCGTGAAAACAAATATTGAATCTTGAAAAAGCAGGTTTTCTTGTACAAGAATTTTAAAAGAACACAATTTTTTCTTTTTTAAAAAAGAAGAAAGCTAGGTATGGCATAGGCTCCTGATACAGCTACGCGTGACGACTGGGCACAGTACATAATCACAGCAACACTAAACATGGCCTTTTTTTGCGAAAGAAGTCTGGGCAACGGATTAAGACAAGTTTCTTCAAAATATCACAGAGCAGGCAGATTCCTAAAATCACAGAGGCAAAAAAGAAAAACAAGGCGTACATGACATCTCAATGAACGTAAACGTGAACATTTGTTCAGACAACTTGGGGAGCGGGATATTGGTGCACAGAGCTGAAAAACTACACGGAAGATCGAAAGAAACATGTACAGATGCCTGATACCGTGTAGGCCCCCCCGCAATCGCTCAGAAGTGCTGCAACACGATGTGGAATGGACTCGACTAATGTCTGAAGTAGAGCTGGAGGGAAAGGACATCATGAATCGTACAGGGGTGTTCAGAAACCCTTAAGAGTACGAGTGGTCGAGACCTCTTATGAACAGCTCGTTGCATGGCAATAATGTTAATGTCTGGGGAGTTTGGTGGCCAGTGGAAGTGTTTAAACTCAGAAGAGTGTTCCTGGAATCAGTCTGTAACAATTGTGGACGTGTGGGATGTCACATTGTCCTAATGGAATTGCAAATATCCGTCGAAATGCACAATGGACATGAAGGATGCAAGTGACAGGATTCTTACGTACGTGTCACCTACCAGAGTTGTATCTAGACATTTCAGGGGTACTATATTATCTCAACTGCACACGGACCACACCATAGTCCCCAACAGCTTGAACAGTCGCCTGCTGACATGCAGGAAGCATGGATTCACGAGATTGTCTCCATAACCGTTCACGTCCACCCGCGCGATACAAGTTGAAACGAGACTCGTCCGACTAGGCAAAATGTTTCCAGTTATCAACAGTCCAATGTCGGTGTTGACGGGCCCAGGCGAGGCGTAAAGCTTTGTGTCGTGCAGTCATCAAGGGTATACGAGTGGGCCATCGGCCGCGAAAGCCCATATTGATAATGTTTCTTTGAATGGTTCGAATGCTGGCAGTTTTTGATGGCATAGTAAAGAAATCTGCAGCAATTAGCGGAAGGGTTCCACTTCTGTCACGTTGAACGATTCTGTTCAGTCGCCTTTGGTCCCGTTCTTACAAGGATCTCATTCCGGCCGCAGAGATGTCGGAGACTTGATGTTTTACCGGATTCCTGGTACTCGCGGTTCACTCATGAAATAGTCGTATGGAAAAATTCCCACTTCATCGAAATCTAGGAGATGCTATGTCCCATCGCTCGTGCGCAGACTGTAACACAACGTTCAAACTAACTTAAATCTTGATAACCTGCCATTGTATCAGCAGTAACCGATCTAACAACTGCACCAGACCTTGTTGTTTTATATAGACTTTGCCGACCACAGCGACGTATTCCGCCTGGTTATATACCGCTGTATTTGAATACGCATGCCTATACCAGTGTCTTTGGCCCTTCAGTGTAGTTGCGCATAAGCGCAGGTGACGCCTGTATATAAGATGGGTAGGAGGACGGGTCCTCAAAACATCGGTTTGTTGCAGGATTCTCGAACATATTCTCAGTTCGAATATAATGAATTTCCTTGAGACAGAGAAGTTGCTGTCCATGCATCAGCGTGGCTTTAGAAAGCATCGCTCCTGCGAAACGCAACTCGCCCTTTTTTCACATGATATCTTGCGAACCATGGATGAAGGGTATCAGACGGATGCCATATTCCTTGACTTCCGGAAAGCGTTTGACTCGGTGCCCCACTGCAGACTCCTAACTAAGGTACGAGCATATGGGATTGGTTCCCAAGTATGTGAGTGGCTCGAAGACTTCTTAAGTAATAGAACCCAGTACGTTGACCTCGATGGCGAGTTTTCATCGGAGGTGAAGGTATCACCTGGAGTGCCCCAGCGAAGTGTGATAGGTCCGCTGTTGTTTTCTATCTACATAAATGATCTTTTGGATAGGGTGGATAGCAATGTGAGGCGGTTTGCTGATGATGCTGTGGTGTACGGGAGGGTGTCGTCATTGAGTGACTGTAGGAGGATACAAGATGACTTGGACAATATTTGCGATTGGTGTAAAGAATGGCAGCTAACTCTAAATATAGATAAATGTAAATTAATGCAGATGAATAGGAAAAATAATCTTGTAATGTCTGAATACTCCATTAGTAGTGTAGCGCTTAACACAGTCACGCCGGTTAAATATTTGGGCGTAACATTGCAGAGCGATATGAAGTGGGACAAGCATGTAATGGGATTTATGGGGAAGGCGGATAGTCGTCTTCGTTCCATTGATAGAATTTTGGGAATATGTGGTTCATCTGTAAGGGAGACCACTTATAAAACAGTAATACGACCTATTCTTGACTACTGCTCGAGCGTTTGGGATCCCTATCAGGTCGGATTGAGAGAGGACTTAGAAGCAATTCAGAGGCGGGCTGCTAGATTTGTTACTGGTAGGTTTGATCATCACGCGAGTGTTACGGAAATGCTTCAGGAACTCGGATGGGAGTCTCTAGAATAGGAGGCGTTCTTTTCGTGAATCGCTACTGAGGAAATTGAGAGAACCAGCATTTGAGGCTAATGCAGTACAATTTTACTGCAGCCAACTTACATTTCGCGGAAAGACCACAAAGATAAGATAAGAGAGATTAGGGCTCGCACAGAGGCATATAGGCAGTAATTTTTCCCTCGTTCTGTTTGGGAGTAGATCAGGGAGAGAAGATGCTAGTTGTGGTACGAGGTACCCTCCGCCACGTGCCCTATGGTGGATTGCGGAGTATGTATGTAGATCTAGAAGACAATCGAATCAGACCTTTGCCTTCTGCCCAATCCTGGCGAAGAAGAGTGAACGATTATCCGGAGCAGACGCCGTGCCGATCCACACCACGCGTCCATTGAACCGGACGCTGCTGCCGCCCCCGGCTCCACACCGTGCGGAAACTACGAGCCTGCGACTGTGCCGCGTTCTTCGGAGGCGTGTCTCTGTATACACGAGTAGGCGGTCGCTTAAGAAGACTAGGCGAGGCAGCGATAGCCGCACAAGGAAGTCAGCCTGTGGCCGCTGGTGAGACCCCAACTGAAAGTTGTCGATAGTGAAATGAGCCGCCAAGGCTAAAACGGTATGGTGCTACCGTAAGAGTAGCAGTACTTTAAAATGTCCAAGTTATTCCTGAAGTACCAAGGAACCGGCACCCATCTGTCGATATAAAAAGTTATCGTAACAACAAGATTGGACGTTGAATAAGTTTAGATGACTCTGTGAAAAGTGAACAAATTCTCGCTCTACAGCCTAACACGTTCTGAAACACGTATTAGACGATAATTGTTCAAACTTTGTAGATACGTTAGCAGTGCACTGAGTCAACTCATTATGCAATGTAAGTAAGCTCTCTGTTAGGACAAACAAAAAGCGATTCACTGAGATGCTCACAATATCTGTACGTCCGTTTGATAGAGGAAGGGGGACGCATGTATATTAATTGACTTATATATGAATATTTTTTTCAATTTACTTTCTGTAAAGGAAGCCATCTACATTTGCAGGCGGAATGATATTATTGCTTCAGTAAGGAATAGTGTATAAGAAATTATAGTATCTCATACAAGACTTTGAAATTGCATTACACAATCAAATTCATACTGCATCCAGTAACTGTGCATTAGGAGGTTACCTCACAAGCAATTTCAGTGACTTTGTTACCACCTACCTTGATTTCCGCAAGAATGAAAAGCAATATTAAGAAATTAAATTTATCTTTAATCGAGGGATGGTCTCGTAGAGAGTAAAGAATCTGCGAGTGGCATCTAGTATTTCTAAATTTCGGACGGGCAGTCAAATATAGAGAAGATCTTAGAAAAGGATTAGATTATAAAGAAGACACAGGCTCTGGTGACATGATTAATGTGGCAAGAGTGAAATTAAAGCAAGGGAGGTAACATTAAGAGTGCACTGTAAAATGCAGAGGAGAGAGCGGATCGGTGGAAAGAGTGCGTTGTAGGCCTTTGAGAGGAGGCTGAGTCTTCTGATGATGGGATAGAAGAAGAAACAGGGGTCGATAGGGAAGAGATAGCGGATTCAGTATTAGAATCAGAATTTATAAAAGTGCTTTACAAAGACTTAAGATCACATAAGGCAGAAGAGATAAATACCATTCCATCAGAATTTTTTAAATCATTGGGAAAGTAAAGAAATTCATTTCGGTTTGTAGAATGACTGGCGATACACCATCATACCTTAGGACAAATGTCATCCACTAAATTCCGAAGACTGCAAGAGTCTAAAAGTGGGAGAATTATCATACTATCAGCTTAACTGCTCGTACTCCAAGTAATATACAGAAAATTTCAGAATCTACTAAATGACGATCAGTGCGGCATTAGGAGAGATAAATGGACCCGGGAGATAGTCATGATGCGATTGCTAATGGGAGCAAGACTGAAGAAACATCAAGACACGTTCATAGGATTTGCCGGGTTGCAAAAAGCGTTTTCCAAGGTAAAACAGAGCAGGATGATCGAAATTATAAGAAAAAAAGGGGTAAGCTATAGGAAAAGAAGGATGAAATGTGATATACAATATGTACAGGATCAAGGGGCAACAATGACCCTAAGACGAAGAACGAAGCGCTCTCATTAAAAACTATGTAAGACAGGCGTGTAGTCTTTCGTCTCTACTGTTTAATCTAGAGATCGAAGAAGCAATGACGGAATTAAAAGAATGGATCACGAGTGGAACTAAAATTCAACTTCACAGGATATCAGCGATAAGATTCGTTGATGACATTCATATCCTCAGAAAGTGAAGTACCGGATCTTCTGTATGGAATGAACAGTCCAATGAGTATAGATAATGGGTTGAGAGTAAATCGAAGGAAGACGAAAGCAATGAGATGTAGCAAAAATGAGAACAGCGAGAAACATAAAGTCAGAATTGATGACCACGAAGTAGGTGAAGAATTCTGCTTCCTTGGAAGCCAAATAGCCCATGACGGACAGAGCAATGAGAAAACGCAAACTAGCTCTGACAAAAAGGGCATCCCTGGCGTTGTACGAAACATAGATAGCCCTTCATTCCAGAAAAAAATTTCTGGGAATGTACGTTTGGAGTACTACACTGTGTGGTACCGAAACATGGACTGTGGAAAAACAGGAGCATTTAAGATAAGACGCTACGGAAGAATACTGAAAATTATGTGGCCTTGAAAGATAACGAAGTAGGATGTCCTCTACAAATCGGCGAGGAAAGGAATATACGGAATACTGACAAGAAGAAGCTTAGGATTATTGGAGATCTGTCAAGAACTCAGGGAATAGCTTCCATTGTACCAGAGGGTGCTGTATTGGCTATAACAATAGAGGTAGACTGTGACTGGAATATACAGCAAATAATTGAGAACGTAGATTGCAAGCGCTACTCAGAGATGAGAACTTAGGCACAGGAGAGTAATTAGAGGCGGGCCGCTCCAAATCAATCAGGACACTGATAAATATAATATAAGTAATGCATTTAATATACCAGTTAGCTTTTATTCTGTCTTCAGGACTGAAAAATATTTGAGTATGTGTCATTAATGCCTAATACTGTATCATCAACATATTCATTCTTAGTTAATTTGTGTCTGGCCCATTTCATTCAATAGATTACAAGAATGACAGCTATCGACCAGTTATATGTGAATTTTTTCAGGTAGGGGCGGATGACTACATTGCGCTGTGGAGAACGGGTTGCTAGTTGTGAGGACATTCTGCAGATGACTGCGTAGTCGCAGTGGTGTGGTGGATGAGTATCAGGTCGTCGACCGACGTCCTGTAATAAAGAAAGAGTTTGCAATTAATCTTTTATTCCTTATTAGACTACGATATTCGTGGTGGTGCTACTCGTACATGGCGGTTACAACCGTCCAAGATGCCTGCTGATTTAGGTTGATGAAGTATACTCAGGTACGTAAACGACGTTCTGTCAGCCTGGTTAGCAGGTGTCGGTGACACCCCGTGGTTATCAGTTCCGTAGTGGTGCCTACTCAAGGCCATGAGTATGGCATCGAGTGTCGGCCAGGATACATAGCTGTGCGATCTGTCGCGAATGTACAGCCTGGTGCAGCACTTGTTGGGCGTGCAGAATCAAACTGCGAATCCCAGTGCAGACAGTGGCAGCTCACGGTAGTACGATGTGTCCTCGCAGATGTCGGCGGACAGCGGTAGCGTTCGCCAAGGCACTACGATGAGCAGCAGCAGTGTTCGCCTACACGGGTGAAGACCGCTGTGAAGCTACGTGGCACAGGTAAGAAACTTGGTTCCCCAAGGCAGGCAGCCAATGTCAGACTCAAATTAGCCAGAACAAGTCCCGACAGCTGGGAGGCTCTAAGTCAGTAGCTTCCATGATGTGAGTAGCAGGCAAGCAGCTAGCGAACGTAGAATCTGAGAGCGGGAACTTGCTGACACATTCCTGCTTCCTGACTACGTGAGCAAACCTCTCGTAGCGGGTGGCTGACAAACTGCGTACTGCCTCTGCTCATCTCTGTTCTGTCGAGGCATCGTTTCCCATCTTGTAAGCCGAAACAGATCCACGGCTTGGTCGCGTAAGCAGTCAGCTCATCAAGGCCGCAGTGGCTTCTAGCTCTCCGCTATGTCAGTGATACTACAGCTCTCGCTTCTCCAACGGCGCTGGTGTGTCTGACAACTTTCCTGAGGCCGCAGATGGCATTGCTTGCATCATCAGCATGTAATCCCTGAAGAGAGTGCACCCGGCCACCAGCAGACCTCCTTCCACATCGCTTCATGTGTTTAGGTGTTGATACCGTCTTTACTTTCATTTAAATGTCTCAAGTAAAGCAGAAATGGAATTTTGGGAGGATACAAGAAGTTACACAGCTAAACATAAAAATCGATAGAAAAAGAAAAAAATACTACATTGAACGAAGTCGCTTTCTAAACCACAATAGAGAAAGGAAAAAATGTCAGAAACAGATTCCAAGTTTGGAGAACTGTCTCGCATATTGCTACGACATATGGAACTAATTTATTAATCCTATACATCGTAATAGTAGCATAGTGTAAAAACTAAATGTGCATCGACAGGAAATTGGAGAAGCAGGGTTTCTAGTCTCTCGCATGAGTGATACAGGATTCTTTTAAAAACTGATTTTAAAGATAAAACGCGAAATGAGTGGTTTTAGAGAAAATTAGCGATCATAAATGTTTTTTAAAGATTGAAAACTGCCTTGATCGAAAACTTTTTATTTTTATTGGAGTGACCTGTTTCAATTCTATTTAAGAACCATCTTCGTACTCCAGAAGGGTGGGTGGACTCCGTGGAGCAAATTGCGTCGACTCTCGAAGCAGGAATGTTGCAGCGTCGAGGGTCGGCGCAACTTGCTCCACGGAGTCCACCCACCCTTCTGGAGTCTGAAGATGGTTCTTAAGTACAATCTATTTTGGTCACTCCAATAATCTTTAAGTTTTAATTTTAAAGATCGGTAATAATGTTTTCGAAAATTTTATGATCATAAATGTGCATAGAAAACTATAACCAATATGCAGATGTGAGATCTGCAAAGCAATCCAGTAATATGTATCTTACATCTGTGCATCTTTCCTACTTCTATTATTATTGTTATCATTCCTACTGGAATAGATACTAAGTCCTATTGTTTTATTTTAATTGCAGACCGAGTTTTGTTTACTAAAACATATGTAAAGAATTCCACAGGCTGCTGGAACTACGTAAGGAAGTAACCTCTGTCATTATTAGCAGGAAATCTTGCCATAGATCCTACAGTTTTCCAAGTGAACGTAAATCAAGAAACAGCAGACCCTAGCAATATTAATCCAAAGATATTCATGGCCTCCAGCCGATCATTAGTGATAACGCTTCATGAGAATGAAATTACCAGTTTTAATTTCTGTTACCGACATTCCTGATCACACGATTTTGGATATTTACCTTGAAACTTTCCGAATAAACTAGCTTCATCTTTGAATGCAATATTTTTTTAGCTTTTTACGTCGCGTCATGTTGTTCTTCAATTTGGTTTACATGGTAAACGTTTCCGCCAGTCCGCTCGGATCTGCTTCAGGATCTTCTGTGTTTACGATAGCTTAGCTCAGTTTAGTCTAGTGTTGTTCACTGAATAACACTAGTAGAGCAATAACACACCAGAAAAGATGTTTGGTACCGTTAGATAGATTCTGGAAGAAGTAGTGGTAACTCATAGTAAAGCTGACGAGAGGATGGACGTAAAAAAAGAGTTGATAGAAAATAAAAATGGTGAAATCTTAGAAATGTATAGTGAGTAAAGGTAAGTACGAGTTGTTATGTTACTTGTATGTAAGGCACCTTGATGGGTGTGTCTGGAAATGGGACTACCTCAGGTAGCAAGTGAATAAGCGTCCAGTTGAGTTGGCAGTGCAGCTGGTTATATATCCGACGAGCAGCCGTCACGAGTAAGCAGATAAGTCGTCCGTTCAGAGCTCAAAAACTGGAGTCTAACGGCCGTAATGAACCTTTGCAAAGAAACTTAGCGCTCCAAATCTTAGTAACCCTGCTAAAAGAGCACATTGGTCACTTAGGAGTGCAGAGATAGTGCAGAACTCGCACCAGCTCCTGATGGGCTATAAGACCTGGGAGTGAAGCGATACGCTACTTGTGCGGCTGGTCCCGGCGGAGCTTCGAATCCTCCCTCGGGCATGGATGTGTGTGTTTGCCCTTAGGATAATTTAGGTTAAGTGGCGTGAAAGCTTAGGGACTAATGACCTTAGCAGTTAAGTCCTATAAGATTTCACACACATCTGATTTTTGATACGCTACTCACGCGAGCCAGTCGGTTGTGACAGAGTCGGCCACGAGATACCAAGCCTCACGCGAGCCAGGTGTGCTGACCGCTCGTTGGTTCTTCGGAGCACCCAGTGCTGCGAGACATTTTATTGAGTATTGCGATGTGGGTCTTCACTTCGGCAGAATCGTAATTTCACCACTGTATATCACTTGCCATTTGTTCGTGGTGTGAAGGATATTCACAGGTTCGATGTATGCTCGCAAAAAAAGACGCAGTCTAGTGATCTATCGTCCCAATGCTTTAAAAGTGGAAGGGAACGATAGAAGAGAGATATGATAATTCTCAGTATCTATTATACAGTCACATAAGCGACAGGTGCTGCAAATTTGCCATGAAACGATATTGAAATATGATGCAGAAGGAATTAATAGATTTAGTAGACGGCGAGAGAGCAACAATTTACAACGATCGACAGATGGGGTTTATTGTTCAGTACATCAACAAGCAATTTATTCAAAATTAGCAGGCATTGAGCACGTGCAGCAATTGGTGGTATGAACAGTAAACTTTCTGGTGCCACATGCATTGTTCCACTTTGAGCTGCAATTGTTTTCAGCGCAATTGAATGAAGGGTTTGGAGACTTTATATGTCACTGCAAAATACGTTGTTCAGTCAACTCGCAGGCCTGGAACGATTTTTCGATTTTAAACTCGCTATAGTTGAATTTATCAAGGGGAAAGGGGTGCAGGAACGTACATTAGATCCTCTGGAACGATTTCACAATCGGCGACATGGTCGCATATAGAACAGTGACGCGAATGTAGAATAAATTTCCTTTACTTTACGTCTGTGGTCACAATTTTTTTTGTCATTAGACAACCGGTTTCGGTCTATAATGACTATCTTCAGGTATCTTCTATAAAATTGTGGCTGCAGTACATTACGACATGTTCTTATAGAACAGACCTAAGATGGTCATTATAGACCGAAACCGGTAGTCTGATGACAAAAAAAAGATCTGTGACCAGAGACAAAAAGCAAATAAAATTTATTCATCTGAAACGGATTGAAGACCTCTCATTTTAAGTGCAGTTGACTGTACACTGCCTATAGTACGACACCGAAAGGTGAGAAACAACTTCCTTCTGATTTGATGGGGATGCGTTTAAGAAAATCGCATTATAGATGGGGAATGTTCCTTTACCTCACTGCTGTTAAAGAAAACGTAAAAGTAGAATAATTTATTGTGACCTTGAAACTATTACAATACAGTTTCCTAAACATTTTCAGGACACTGTCAGTCTTAACATTGTTTTTGAGCTGTTTTAGACACCGTTTGCTATTTCAGTTGAAAGTGCCTCTGTGGATAAGCAGATGTAACGAATTGGCCTGCAAGGTATTTCTCGCTTTAATGACAGATCCTTGTACGTTAAAACTGCCCAGGGTGTCTACTTGGCTGTCTTCAGGAAGAGTTACCCCGTCTGTACAATGATGTTGGTAAGGTAGTAAAATATTTAGGTCGACATATATGTTTCAAAGACCTTTTATTGGTTCTTGTTGTTGTTGTTGTGGTATTCAGTACAAAGACTGATTTCATGTACCTCTCCACGCCTGTCTGCCCTCTGCAAGCCTCTTCATCTCTGAGTAATTACTGCAACCTACATCCTCTTAATCTGTTTACTGTATTCATCTCCTGGTCTCCACCTACGAGTTTGACCCTCAATGCCACCCTCCAGTAGTAAATTCGTGATCGCTTGGTACCTCAGAATGCGTTATATGAACCAATCGCTTCTTCTAGTCACTTTGTGCCACTACCTTCTCATCTCCCAAATTGTTTTCAATACCTCCTCATAATTTACGTGATCTACCCATCCACTCTGAAGCATTCTTCTGTAGCACCACATTTCAAAAGCTTGTATTCCCTCTCACTTCCATACATGGCTAAACTCTATACAAATACTTTCAGAAAGGACTTCCTCACGCTTAAATCTATACTCGATGTTAACAGATTTCTCCTCTTCAGAAACGCATTTCTTCCCATTGAAAGCCTACATTTTATATCCTTCCTATTTTGACCATCATAAGTGATGTCGCTCCTTAAATATCAAATATCATCTGCTACTTCAAGTGTCTCCTTTCCTAATCTGTTTCCCTCAGCATCACCTGATTTAATTCGACTATATTTCATTATCCTCGTTTTTCTTTTGTTGATGTTCATCTTCTATCCTCCTTTTAACACAATGTAAATTCCGTTCAACTGCTCTTCCAAGTCCTTCGCTGTCTTTGACAGAATTACAATGCTATCGGCAAACCTCAAAGTTTCTATTTCTGGCCCCCGGACTTTAATGTCTACAACAAATTTTCTTTTGATCCTTTACTGCTTGCTCAATATACAGATTAAATAATGTCGGGAACAGGCTACAACCCTGCCTCCTGAACCACTGCTTCCCTTCCTCCAATCCCTCACCCCCCCCCCCCACCCCCACCCCAACTGGACTCTAATAATGCCATCTGGTTTCTGTACAAATTGTATGTCCCATTTCGCTTCGGTATTTTGTTCCTGGCACCTTTAGAATTTGAAAGAGAGTATTTCAGTCAACTCTATCAAGATTTTTTGTGAGCCTACATATGCTATAAGCTTTGGTTTATCTTTCCTTAACCAATCTTCTATGAGAAGTCGTAGGGTCAGTACTGCTTCGCGTGTTCCTACATTTCCGAAAATGTTCAAATGTGTGTGAAATCTTGTGGGACTTAACTGCTAAGGTCATCAGTCCCTAAGCTTACACACTACTTAACCTAAATTATCTTAAGGACAAACACACACACCTATGCCCGAGGGAGGACTCGAACCTCCGCCGGGACCAGCTGCACAATCCATGACTGCAGCGCCCAAGACCGCTCGGCTAATCCCGCGCGGCACATTTCCCCGGAATCCAAGATCGGCTTCTGTCAATTTTTCCATCCTTTTTTAAAGGATCCGTATTAGTATTTCGCAACCATGACTTATTAAACTGATAGTTCGGTAATTTTCACTCCTGTCAGCATCTGCTTTCTTTGGAATTAGAATAAGCGTAGTCTTCTTAAAGTCTGCGGGTATTTACCCAGTCTGATAGATCTTGCTCACCATATAGAAGAATTTTGTCGTGGTTGGCTCTCCCAAGGCTATCAGTAGTTCTAATGGAATGTTGTCTACTCCTGGGGCCTTTTTTCGGCTTAGGTCTTTCAGTGCTCTGTCAAACTCTTCATGCAGTATCATATCTCCCACTTCATCTTCATCTACATTCTCTTCCATCTCCATAATATTTTTCTCAAGTACATCACCCTTGTACAGACCCTCTATATTCTCCTTCCACCTTTCTGCTTTCTCTTCTTTGCTTAGAACTAGGTTTCCATCAAAGCTCTTGATATTCATACAAGTGGTTCTCATTTCTCCAAAAGTCTCTTTAATTTTCCTGTAGGCAGTATCTATCTTATCCCTAGTGAGATATGCCTCTACATCCTTACATTTGTCCTCTACCCATACTTGCTTAGCCATTTTGCACTTCCTGTCGATCTCATTTTTGCGACGTTTATATTCCTTTTTGACAGCTTCATTTATTGCATTTTTATATTTTCTGCTTTCTTCAATTAAATTCAATATATCTTCTATTACCGAAGGTTTTCTGCTAACCCTCGTCTTTTTGCCTACTTGAACCTCTGCTACCCTACCTATTTCATCCCTCAAAGCTACCCATTCTTCTTCTAGTGTACTTGTTTCACCCACTCCCCTCAATCGTTCCCTAATGCTCCCCCTGAAACTCTCTACAACCTCTGATTCTATCAGTTTATCCAGATCCCATCTCCTTAAATTTCCACCTTTTTGCCTTTTCTTCAATTTCAATCTACAGTTCATAACTAATAGATTGTGGTCGGAGTCCACATCTGCCTCTGGAAATGCCTTACAATTTAAAACCTGGTTCCTAAATCTCTGTCTTACCATTATATAATCTATCTGAAACCTTCGAGTAAAAAATGGTTCAAATGGCTCTGAGCACTATGGGACTTAACATCTGAGGTCATCAGTCCCCTAGAACTTAGAACTACTTAAACCTAACTAACCTAAGGATATCACACACATCGATGCCCGAGGCAGGAATCGAACCCGCGACCGTAGCGGTCGCGCGGGTACAGACTGAAGCGCCTAAAACCGCTCGGCCACCAGCGTCCGGCACCTTCAAGTATCTCCAAGCCTCTTCCATGTATACAACCTTCTTTCATGATTCTTGAACCAAGTGTTAGCTATGATTAAGTTATGCTCTGTGCAAAATTCTACCAGGAGGCTTCCTCTTTCATTTTCTACCCCCATTCCTTTTTCTACTATCGAATTCCAGTCACCAATGACTATTAAATTTTCGTCTCCGTTCTCAATCTGAATAATTTTTTTTATCTCATCATACATATCATTAACCTCTTCATCATCTGTGGAACTAGTTGGCATATAAACTTGCACAACTGTGGTAGGCATGGGCTCCGTCTCTATCTTGGCCACAATAGAGCGTTCACTATGCTGTTTGTAGTAGCTTACCCGTGCTCCTATTTTTTATTCATTATTAAACCTATTCCTGCATAACAACTACTTGAATTTGTATTTATAACTCTGTATTCACCTGACTGGAAGTCCTGTTCCTGCCATCGAACTTGACTAATTCCCACTATATCTAACTTCAACCTGTCCATTTCCCTTTTAAAATTTTCTAACCTACCTGCCCGATTATTGGATCTGACATACCACGCCCCGATCCGTAGAATGCCAGTTTTGTTTCTCCTGATAACGACATCCTCCTCAGTAGTTCCCACCCAGAGATCCAAATGGGGGACTATTTTACCTCCAGAATATTTTACCCAAGAGGATACTCTCATCGTTTAACCATACAGCAGAGCTGTATGCCCACGGAAAAAATTACGTCTGTAGTTTCCCCTTGCTTTTAGCACTTCGCAGTACCAGCACAGCTAGGCCGTTTTGGTTTATGTTACAAGGCCAGATTAGTCAATCATCCACACTGTTGGTCCTGCAACTGCTGGAAAGGCTGCTGCCCCTCTTCAGGAACCACACGTTTGTCTGACTTTTCAACAGATACCCCTCCATTGTAGTTGCACTTTCGGCACGAAAATCTGTATCGCTGCGGCAGGCAAGACTCCCCACCAGGAGGGATCATTCATAGATTATGAAACAGAAGTCAAGAAGATATGGCAATTTGAAGAGACATTCTGTGAAATTGTTTGTGTCTGTCCGTATACCGACGGATACTACTAGATACAGTTTTTGTGTCTTCAGCGAGCCACTACTGTCGCAGGTTCGAGTCCTGCCTCGGGCATGGACGTATGTGATGTCCTTAGGTTTAAGTAGTTCTAAGTTCTAGGGGACTGATGACCTCAGAAGTTAAGTCCCACAGTGCTCAGAGCCATTTGAACCATTTGAATCTTCAGCGAGCCAAAAATTATCAAATAACAATGGAAATGTGTTTTGTTTGAGATCTGTATAGTTGAGAAATGTGAAATATAAAACCAAGCACATGGATTGCGACTGCTCTGCGATTTAAATGCGGCCGTTCTCAGGTTCCTCCTTCTGACCCCTCCAAGCGCTCACGCAACGTGGTGTGGCGGTGAAAGAAATGTGCTGCGAGGCAACTGTGGGCTATGGCACTCGTGGCAGGGCAAGGTCCGCGAGCCGAAATCTTCACCTCCGATACAGACATAACTGACGCAGTAGCAGAAAGGAGGTTTTCTGTTTAGACGTACACATCGATACAGGACTATCAAAGCTAGTTTCTGAACGAGAATTGTGCTATGAACGCACGCAATCTACTTGGGTTCCTCGCAAATGGTGATTTATGTGATTTATGACAGCGGCACTTAAGGCCTTAAACAATTCCTCCTTTTTTTTAAACTACGGCAAGCTCGACGAAGCATTTAACTCGCTTTGTGGAGCATGAAGTTCAGGCAAGATGTAAGTGTTTCTAGCAGCCATAGGGCCGCTTTTTAATTTCTGTGTAGGGTAGATTTCCACAGGGCTTTTTTTGTGTCGGTTGTTTGTTGTCGTGTAGGCACTCTGTTACAGCTGTAGGACTCATTAGTTGGTCAACAGCTCCCCTCTGGACAGCAGTAGTTCAGAGCTTATTGTTCCGTTTGTGAGTTCCGTCTTTTAATCACAGTTCATTATGTACAGGGCTATTACAAATGATTGAAGCGATTTCATAAATTCACTGTAGCTCCATTCATTGACATATGGTCACGACACACTGCAGGTACGTAGAAAAACTCATAAAGTTTTGATCGGCTGAAGCCGCACTTCAGGTTTCTGCCGCCAGAGCGCTCGAGAGCGCAGTGAGACAAAATGGCGACAGGAGCCGAGAAAGCGTATGTCGTGCTTGAAATGCACTCACATCAGTCAGTCATAACAGTGCAACGACACTTCAGGACGAAGTTCAACAAAGATCCACCGACTGCTATCTCCATTTGGCGATGGTATGCGCAGTTTAAAGCTTCTGGATGCCTCTGTAATGGGAAATCAACGGGTCGGCCTGCAGTGAGCGAAGAAACGGTTGAACGCGTGCGGGCAAGTTTCACGCGTAGCCCGCGGAAGTCGACGAATAAAGCAAGCAGGGAGCTAAACGTACCACAGTCGACCGTTTGGAAAATCTTACGGAAAAGGCTAAAGCAGAATCCTTACCGTTTACAATTGCTACAAGCCCTGACTTTATGACACCGAGCGTCATTCGGGTTTGTGTGTGTGTCCGCCGGTGATTTGTTCTAGATGTTCATCAGTGATTCGTTTTACGAGTGATCGGGTTTCTTGTGGAAGTGTTTCGTGCAGCACTGTGTACCCTGTGTCAGTTCAACTGAGCAGTGCTTTAAATGCTGTAATGCTGTCTGCATACTGCAGTAGCCAGTTGGTCGGCTGCGACAGAGCGGCGAGTGAGTGTTTTCTTCCCGTGTTGATGCTGTCCGCCACGCCCTGTAGTTCCACAGCCTTTGCTATGTTCGTGTATGTCAGTATTTATTCTGCATTGGCTTATTAACAAACCAATACTTGAATACGAGTGTTACTGGTCTCTTTGGCATTTGGGTTTCAGTGTTTTTGGTCACGAGACCGAAATCAGGTAGTTGGTTGGTTCGTCGGCTGTTTGTCGGTTGGGTTGCCTCCTGATTTAGAAGTTGTTGGTCAGGCTTCCTGTCTCGCCTAAATGGACGTTTGTCTTAAAATTCCAGGCCGACCCTTGGAAACTTCTGAGAGCCGTTCCATGTCCGTTACATAGTAACTTCCCTTTTTGAGTTTTAGTTATTTGGTTGATGTGTGGCCTTCAGCCGAGTTTTTATATATCCTGAATTAATGTTCCTGTCTTGCCCTTTGACATACGATTGTCATTCCTTACAAGGGACTTTCAGCCGAATTTTAGCTCAAATCTTTTAAGGCCTTAAGCCATTAAATTATTGCGTTGATGTATGGCCTTCAGCCGAGTTTTAATAACTGCCTGCCGTTGTGATCGAGCGGTTCTAGGCACTTCAGTCTGGAACCGCGCGACCACTACGGTCGCAGGATGGAATCCTGCCTCGGGCATGGATGTGTATGATGTCTTTAGGTTAGTTGGATTTAAGTAGTTCTAAGTTCTAGGGGACTGATGACCTCCGATGTTAAGTCCCATAGTGCTCAGATCCATTTGAATTATTTTTAATATCTCTTAAATAAATGTTCCTGTCTTGAACATGAAATGTTTTAAGATTAGGCCTAAGCCGTTAAATTATTGATTAATAGCCGGCCTTCTGCCAAATTCCATAAAAATTAATTTCTAAAGCCTTCAGCCAGTTTACATTGAAGATTTAAAAAATATTTTTTGGTGCTTTAAAGGTGAAACCTCCGAAGAAACTTGTATTTTAATTTCTTGCTTAGGCCTTGCACTTTGGATTTTGAATGTGGCCATCAGACGATCTAAATTTAATCAAAGGAGATCTATTAAAACCTTGAGTGTTTTGCATCCTTGTATAATATTGTGTGTGGGCAAATAGAGTTTGTATATTGAATTACGTGCATTCTCAAGGGCACAGTACAGTCATGTGCTGCAGAATAACGATAATGGTTGGTGAGTTACATGATACACTGCTGCTTGCACAGCGCATCGCCTCCACTAAGTGCACACCACAAAAGTGGTTAATCCTGTGTGCGTACACTCTGACAGTGACATGCTACAGCACTGAAATCCAGGGTCTTTCAGGGAGACAGAGTATGTCACGTGTCACCTAGTGCCGCGTAAGAAGACGCCCTCCCCACCCACCACCCCACTTTTACGTGAAACGAGGCCTGCAACTCCCACTGATGACGTCACATTCTGAGACAGAGCTCCTGTGTAATAATCTGAATCGTCCGCCATGTTTTTCACAACTTCGAGGATTCCGCAATATTTTCCTTGTGGTTGGGTAACCTGTCCAAGCTCCTTTTTACTGTATTTGTTTTAAAACCTTTGACACTGTTTGTATGAAGTGTATAGAGACATTCAGAAAGTCCTTTATATATAACAGAAAAATTGAAATGTAATTACACGTCTGTAGTGATGTAGGTTCGAAACTTGCGTGGTAGTTTGTTAATGTTGAATGTAATGAGTTAAGAACTCGCTACCAATGTCTTCAAATGTGGGTGTTATGCAGTAACATCTAGTGTCAATTTATTAGTTTTTTCCGTAGATAGGCTCGTGCAAAATTGGTGTTTACTTTTTAATCGTAAGTGGGTACTTTGAGAAATTCGGCGTTTTTATTGTCAAAAGGGAGAGCCTACAGTAGTGTGTTACAGTGAAACGAATTTTATTACTAGTTTCATTTCTTACTTGTTGAGCTGTGGTCAAAACTTTATTCTCTGAAGGTTATGACATTTCTACAGGTTCCCTAAAAATTACAAATCCGTTATAAGAATGCCTTAAGTATCACTCGTCTTACCGTATCTATACAAGGTGAGTTACTAGCTATTGCCACCTAGAATAACTCCGGATGTGTGATAGTAGCTGAAACGTTTGTGAGTCAAAAGTTGCATGGGACAACGGGGTCTATAATACGACGTGGGTGTTTCGATGCTAGGTGGGCTTGCGTCAGAGATATGAAGGTCAACTTTGTTTTTTTAAATGGGTTGCTATAGTTTGGTACTTATTTTCTAATAGCGGCTATCGAGACGAATCCAGTGATCTGTTACAGTAAGATCCTTGAAGGTCAACGAAGGTCAAAATTGTGGCATGGAAGTCCATTCACAGATGGTTTTCGAAGGGATGACCATTGGTATCAATTCAGTGCTGCAATCTTCTTATCATGGATTGAGTGGTATCCCTTATCACTTAGGCACTTACCGAAGCACATGCTCTGACAGTTCTCTCTCTTGTATCGTGCAAATAGTAAATATTCGCCGAATACGGCGTATCTATCTAACGTGTCACGGACATGTAAACACCATTCGACGGTATCGCAATACAACACCAATAGGAACATTAAGACTAGTATCGTCGAATCAAGCGAGTGTGAATCATGGATTCCTTCGAAGAACAAGTCGATATGCTTCTCATTTACGGAAAATGCCAACGAAATGCAGTGAGAGCTAGAGACTTATACGCTGAAAGGTATCCTCAACTTACTCATCCTACACGTCATACATTAAAATATGTATGTAATAAATTGAGAACAACTGGATCTTTAGCGCATCGGAAACATATCCGGAAAAGGAAAGTTACTAACGAGGAAACGGAATTTGGTACTCTAGCCACTGTGATTCGAGATCCTTGTGTTAGTTAGCGTCAGTTATTAAGTTTATTTTATTAACTTAGGAGGCTACATTCACGAGCCATGGATACGTTAATTTGCATATCATGCATTATTGGGCAACTGAAAATCTATGTTGACTGCGGCAAGTTGCACACCAAAAACCGTGGTCGGTGAATGTATGGCGTGGGATTCTGGAAGACACAGCTGTAGGCTTCTATTTCATCGAAGTAAATATTAAAGGTATGAAATACACCACTTTCCTCTAAGAAACATTAGGTCTGTTATTGTAAGAAATACCTTTAGGAACAAGGAACAGAGTGGTATCAAGACGATGGGTGTCTGGGATATTTTTGCTGATGGCTAGAAATGAGTTGCAGAGACAATTCCCAAATCGTTGCATTGGACGCGGAAGAGATGTGTCGGGGTCGGCTCGTTCGCCAGACTTGAAGCCTTTGGTTTTTTTTTCTTGTGGGGATTCGTAAAATACATTGCTTAGAAAGACGTTCCAACTGCATCTGAAGGTGTGCGAGAGAAAATTGTGACAGCATGTGCTTCGATAAGTGCCGATGTGATGAGGAATCCGTGATAAGAAGATTGCAGCACTGTATTGTTTCCAATGGTCATCACTTCGACCATCTTCTGTTAATGGACGTTCATGCAACCTTTGCGACCTTCGTTGGACTTCATAGACCTTCCTGTTACACATCACTGGATTCGTCTCGATAGCCGCTGTCAGAAAATAAGTACCAAATTATAGCATCCCATTTTCAAAAAAAAAAAAAAGTGACCTTCATTTCTCCGACGCGACCCCGCATAACAACAAAAATCCAACATCATAGTATGCCCCCCACTGTTCCATGCAACTCTTGTCCCATCAACTTTTCAGCTCCTATCACATTTTCTGGGGTTAATCCTAGTGGCAATAGTTGGTGACTCACCCTGTATAGGGAACCTGGTTAAATATTATTCAGTTCGCTTAAGTATGTTTATGATAAAGTCGTGAAGGCGACAGGGGTAAAATACAGGGAGCGAAAGGCTATTTACAATTTGTACAGAGGGGTATGAAAGGGAAGCAGTGGTTGGGAAGGGATTCAGACAGGGTTGTAGCCTATCACCGGTGTTTTCAATCCGTACATTGAGCAAGTTATAAGGAAACAAAAGAAAAATTCGGGGTAGGAATTAAAATCCATGGAGAAGAAATAAAATCTTTGAGGTTCGCCGTTGACATTGTAATTCAGTTAGAGACAGCAAAGGACCGGGAAGAGTAGTTGAACGGAATGGATAGTTTCTAGAACCGAGGATTTAAGATGAACATCAACAAAAGCAAAACGAGGATAATGGAATGCAGTCGAATTAAGTCGGGTGATGTTGAGGGAAATAGATTAGGTCATGAGAGAGTTAAAGTAGTAAATGAGTTTTGCTATTTGGGAAGCCAAATAACTAATGATTGTCTAAGTAGAGAGGATATAAAATGTAGACTGGCAATGGCAAAGAAAGCGTTTCTGAAGAAGAGAAATTTGTTAACATCGAATATAGATTTAAGTGACAGGAAGTCGTTTCTGAGAGTATTGTATGGAGTGTAGCCATGGCCGGCCGTGTGGCCGAGCGGTTCTAGGCGCGTCAGTCTGGAACCACGTGACCGCTATGGTCGTAGGTTCGAATCCTGCCTCGGGCATGGATGTGTGTGATGTCCTTAGGTTAGTTAGGTTTAAGTAGTTCTAAGTTCTAGAGGACTGATGACCTCAGATATTAAGTCTCATAGCGCTCAGAGCCATTTGAACCATTTTAATTTTTTTTGTAGCCATGTACGGAAGTGAAATATGTACAATAAATATTTTGGACAAGAAGAGAATAGAAGCTTTCTAAATGTGTTGCTGCAGGAGAATGCTGAAGATTAGATGGGTAGATCACATAACTAATGAGGAGGTATTGAATAGAATTTGGGGAGAAGGGAAATTTGTTACACAGTTTGACTTGAAAAAGGGATCGGTTGGTAGGACATGTTCTGAGGCATTAAGGAGTCACCAATTTAGAATTGGAGGGCAGAGTGGAGGGTAAAAATCGTAGAGGGAGACGAAGAGACGAGTACACTAAGCAGATTCAGGAGGTTGTAAGTTGCAATAGGTACTGGGAGATAAAGATGCTTGCACAGGACAGAGTACCATGGAGAGCTGCATCAAACCAGTCTCGGGACTGAAGACCACAACAACAACAACAACGTCGTATAAGTATATCACAATAAATAATTCTCTTCACTTCACCAGTTCTCAGGAATAGCAAAATTTGGAGACGAATTTCCTTCAGCATAGTTTTCGAGTGGGGAAGAAAAACATTTGTATACAGTTGGTTTCACATTTATAACTACTTTTATTAACATATAGTTACAATACCCTACTGAGCGCCAGCTCCTGGTTGGGGCCGTATTTCTTCGCTTAGGGCCACGTGGAAATCTAAACATGGAAAAATCACTTTTACAATGGTAAGTGCCATTCACACCTGAGCAGCCGTCCATATTTGGGCCGAATTCATTACATTTACTTAGCAATTTCCACTCCCATCGTGACTCATGTGAGAACAAGTATTCTATACTTTGAGAAAAACGTGGCAGACATTTCAGTTCAGGTTATAGGAGTCTCATTATGAGTGGTCGCGGAAGGTACCGTGCAATTTCCAGTGTAATATTTAGAGGCAGACACGTAAACAATCATTGGCTGTGTATTTAAATGAGGTTACACTACGAAACAGGGAACCGAGAGGGAGGAACAAAATCTGTAAACACTGTCCAGCAATACTAGTTTAAACTCTGCTTGCCTTTAAAAAGATACTTGCTTCATATTCGAGCATTTGTGAAATGTGCAGCTGTAGGACTTGATCCGATGTCATTTCAGCTTCTATATTAGACGGTGCAAAGAAACATACAGAAGGGGAAACCACTAAGAAAAGACACAAACGACTACACAGAACCCGCACATTTTTTTATGTAACTAACTGCTCTCTAAATTAGTTTACAAGACAGCTGTTTCTTATTTCTGAATTATTTACATGAAAATATTTCCTAAACTGAGTTCGAGTCTCGGTCCGGCACATAGTTTTAATTTGCCAGGAAGTTTCATTTCCTAAAATAACATATCTTTTTGAAATGATTTCTTTCATAACTATAGGTCTCAGGAAAGCAAGGATAGTCAATAGTATTTTTCAAAAGCTGTCTACAAACGATCTTCCAAAGTCATTAGATATGTTTTGAGAAAGCATTTCCTTCAACTATAATCAGAAATACTTACTCGGGTGTTTTTATAGATCTTACTTTGCTCTATTCTTTGGCATTTTACTATCAACATAAAGGTGAAGAGACGTAGACTGAATGTCCAGGAAACACAGAAGGTCCAGCATCCAGTTTCAGTATTGAAAAGATCTTGTGAACTAATATTAGTGAACTTTCTTCCGTCCTCATTTTAGGTTGTGTCACAATGTGCTTCGCTGGAAATGTTTTGTTCAAACTACAAAATCGTCTCTAGTTGCGAATTCTGTACGAAGATCTGCTTGTAAGAACATGACGCGAATGTTTCCATCTCTTAGTAATTTGAGCGTCTTTTAATTTGTAGTGCAACACAGTGCAAAGACAAATACAGCACAAAACTGATATACAAAAACGACAAACCGATATATCCATTCTGAAAGCAAGGAAAAAACCTGCTGCATACTATTAAGGCCGATTCGCCCTAGATGTCAAACGGAATGCAAGGTGACGCACCGTTAAATGGTGAAGGCTTCATATTAGACGGAATGTCAACTCGACGTCAGTTCACTGAGTCAGGTATCGAACGGTAAATGTGAGGGTATAAGATACCACTAGTGAGTCTAAATACGGTATCGCAATTAAGGAATTAGCAATGATGAAATTGATTAACGGCCAAATAGATCTTTATAACGGATAAGCTCATTTTTGTACGGTAAATTGCTGAGAAGCGGAACAACATTTCAAAACAACGGCTTGTATTGGCTAGCGAAAATATATACATAACAACACATGTCTACGAGGATATATAATACATAAAACCTGTTTACCTAATGCATTGCGCTTCTTTTTCGTACATGGTAAATATCGTCGTAAATAACTTTTTCTCCTTTAATACGGACGATTTTTTCAAATAATAAAAGGTTATAATCTCATTTATACAAAGTGTGGACGTCACCTGTATTCATTTATTGTGAAAAAGAAATGGTTCAAATGGCTCTGAGCACTATGCGACTTAACTTCTGAGGTCATCAGTCGCCTAGAACTTAGAACTAATTAAATCTAAGGACATCACACACATCCATGCCCGAGGCAGGATTCGAACCTGCAACCGTAGCGGTCGCTCGGCTCCAGACTGTAACGCCTAGAACCGCACGGCCACTCCGGCCGGCTATTTATTGTGGAACCTTTATCAATTTTCACTTTCAAGTATATGGCCTCTCGTGCAGAGAACAGTCAGTGGAAAAAAAATCGAGTGAGCATGGAACATTAGCAATTTGTCACGAAAACAAAGTTAAATAACAAGAAGAACATTCCAAAAGTAAGCTTTATCCTTGTTTTTGAAAAGAAGACGGTCGACTGTATCGAAGAATTGTGCCCTGGAGTATTAGTTTTTGGTAGTCAGATGTGAAAAACAGTGACTTTCGTGGCGTCCCTCGTAGCGTAACAGGTACGTAGACGTAAAAGCATAAAATCCACTTCTATATCGCTAGAGAGAGGGCAAGAAACTGGTTAACAGGCGACAACGCAGTTCGCCCTACAAAAGTCGCCGTCAAAACTTTCTTGACGTTATGTGCCGCTGACGGCATGTATAAACACCGCCAACTGAAAATGATTGTCGAATGCTTTGACCTGACGTTTCGTTCCATCAAGAGTGATCCGGCCTTAGTCACGCAACAAAATATAGTGAATTATAGAAGGGGCGAAAAGAAAGTTTCATTTCGAAGTCCACCATAACCCCTTGCCTACATGTGGGTTTTTATACAAGGTGTTAGGGAATTCCCATTACAAACGTATAGAACGTCTAAAGGCAGTGAGTGCATACCATTTTTAATAGCAACTCATTTTCGGAAATATTAAAAAACGACTCTACAGAGCGTGCAATTTACGGGCCCTAGATCATGTAAATGTATGTACACACAGGATAATTACGTTATGATCTCACAAACTTCCTAGGATGATGGGGAAGGGTAAATGTATCAGTTAGAGGTAAGGGTCCCTGTAACGAAACGAACAAGTTTACAGTTATAAGCGAAAACCTCTCTGACACCTCAGACAGTGGAATACATGTATTGCTACTGTTGCTTCTAGGATTATTGGGCTGGCAACGTTCAGAGGTGGCCTATCGGCCAAAACAATAAACACTTTCCATTAAACCTGGGCTCTAAAATGGGTACGTGAGCAGCTATGAGCACTTCACCCTATTGGGAAACATCTCCTCTATCGAACAACTGCTCATAGATCTTAAAGTATGCATTTTGCAGCCCATGTTTAAGTGACTTTCTTCCTTGTTTTGGCACATACTACTGCTTCTGAAAGTTCCCTTCACTACAATCTTAGCAACAAGAGTACATATATTCCTTTTCAGAGGTACCAGAACGGTCTCTGCTTAAAATTTTCCAATTCATTCCTTTCTGATTCAGGGACGCTTATCCCGAATTCATACAATTATCCTTCTACATCATGCTAGAAAGCTTGTAACATCACTGCGGAATCAACCGGTTGTTGTTATTGTGGTCTTCAGTCCTTAGACTGGTTTGATGCAGCTCTTCTTGCAACTCTATCCTATGCAAGCTTCTTCATCTCCCAGTACCTACTGCAACCAACATCCCTCTGAACCTGCTTAGTGTATTCATCTCTTGATCTCCCTCTACGATTTTTACCCTCCACGCTGCCCTCCAATACTAAATTGGTGTTCCATTGATGCCTCAGAACATGTCCTACCAACCGATCCCTTCTTCTAGTCAAGCTGTGCCACAACTCTTCTCCTCAATCCTATTCAGTACCTCCTCATTAGTTATGTGATCTAACCATCTAATATTCAGTATTCTTCTGTAGCACCACATTTCGAAAGCTTCTATTCTCTTCTTGTCCAAACTATTTCACTTCCATTCATGCCTACACTCCATATAAATACTTTCAGAAACGACTTCTTGACACATAAATCTATACTCGATCTTAACAAATTTCTCTACTTCAGAAATGCTTTCCTTGCCATTGCCAGTCTACATTTTATATCCTCTCTACTTCGACCATCATCAGTTATTTTGCTCCCCAAAAAGCAAAACTCCTTTACTAATTTAAGTGTCTCATTTCCTAATCTAATTCCCTCAGCATCAACCGACTAAATTCGACTACATTCGATTATCCTCGTTTTGCTTTTGTTGATGTTCATCTTATGTCCTCCTTTCAAGACAATATCCATTCCGTTCAACTGCTCTTCCAAGTCCTTTGCTGTCTCTGACAGAATTACAATGTTATCGGCGAACCTCAAAGTTTTTATTTCTTCTCCATGGATTTTAATACCTACTCCGAATTTTTCTTTTGTTTCCTTCACTGCCTGCTCAATATACAGATTTAATAACATCGGGAAGAGGCTAGAACCCTGTTCACTCCCTTCCCAACCACCGCTTCCCTTTGCTGTCCCTCCACTCTTATAACTGCCATCTGGTTTCTGTACAAAATGTAAATAGCTTTTAGCTCCCTGTATTTTACCCCTGCCACCTTCATAATTTGAAAGAGAGTATTCCAGTCAACATTGTCTAAAGCTTTCTCTAAGTCTACATATGCTAGAAACGTAGGTTTGCCTTTCCTTAATCTAGCTTCTAAGATAAGTCGTTGGTTCAGTATTGCCTCACGTGTTCCGATATTTCTACAGAATCCAAACTGATCTTCCCCGAGATCGGCTTCTACTAGTTTTTGCCTGCGGCTGTAAAGAATTCGCGTTAGTATTTTGCAGCCGTGTCTTATTAAACTGATAATTCGGGAATTTTATCAACCGGTATATACATATATTTATAGGCACCAAAGTCTGTAGCTTTGAAACGCTGTAGTGTTGTTGTGTGTTGTTTCCGGACATGGGTTACTATTCAAAATATTATTTACCCATTCCTCTCTACAGGTCCTAGGAATTTGTAACGGGAATTCCCGAATACCCTGTATATCCATAATGGAGTAGCGCTGGGTTCCACACACGCTGCATCAACGTACTCACACGGGAAGTTTGTGATCGCCCCCTGATATGTTCCTGTAGTTTTAGCAGTTCGTGGATATTTTGTAAGAGGTCCATGATTAAGGAATTTGTTGCTAGCGCACTCGAATAGATGTAATTCCGATGGATTTCTCACGCGCTGACTGCGATGTGTAAGCTATAAGAGAATCTCAGACCAGAGAGCAGTGTTGTCAGCAGTAGTAACTGTGTGGCAGTTGTAGTTAGTGGTTGCTAAGAGTCGTGTGTATGAACTTGGCTGGGCCGGTTGTGGGGAGCGATGGCGGAGCGTGAGCGATAAAATATAAGATAAAAGCAGCCTCGCGCTTATGTAGTATTGTTATATCAAGTCCCATGTAAATGTTTAAAAAAAATCTTTTAGTAATAATCTTTTTCATATAAATTAACTTTTGACAATCATCCATCTCAATGTAAAGAATTTACTAATTTCTCCAATCCATGGTCATCCCGCTAACTGCAAAAAAAAAAATTGTTGTTTCCTTTTATACATGACAAATCTATCGGCCAGCACTGCACTGGGCTGTGCCAGAAAAATTTATTATAAGAGCAGATATATATGTGTTATCCGGCGACTTCATTGAGGTAAGAATTTTCAATTTATTCAGTATGATCTTTCAAGGCCATGACGCAGCACTGCTGACGTCCAAAATTTACCAGTTTAAATTCATAGTCAATTTTTGAAAGGTTATAAGTGAGCCACAATTTTATTGAGAAATTAGTCACTTTATTATTGGTATAACTGTTGTTAGGTTACACTAAATGACAATGCTATTCATATTTCCATGTTGGGTAGTTACGCTAAATTTGAATATTATTTATATTATTTTATTGTGGGGAGGTTACAATTTTATTCACGTGAAACACACAGAGCGAAGAATAAAATCTCTAACGAAACTCAGACTAGTCGATGGTGCTCGCTCAGATATCAAACGTTTATTTAATAGGGGAGCCCACAAACTGTAGCTTAGGCCCTTGTGGGATTAGAGACCAACCGTAACATACCGAATTTCGAGATAGGAGAGGGGTGCCAAGTAGGAATCGAACTTGCAGAGGGACGTCGTGCGAAGCTAACTGTCATCTGCCCCAGGGTTTACAGCACATCCCGTAGACTACGCCCCGCGCCGTTCACGGCCGCGAGTCGGAACACAGGCTGGCCGCCACGCCCTTCGCCTGCCGTGTGGCGGACACACAGCGACCACAGCAGGCGCCCGCGACGCCGCTCGGCAGGTCATCGCCCCGACCGCGGCCGCCGCCGGAATGCCATTATAACGCCCCTCCTGTCTCCACCCCCATCTCCACGGCGTCGCCCGCCGTAAGTGCGGAGGGCCGGTCGGCCACTGATGCGATAACGAGGTGCCTTCCGCTGGGGCACCGCCCAACCCCGGCCGCCTCACAGGGCGTGCCATCGTCAACAACGTTAACCTGCGGCCGCGATCGCATTGTGAAACTTTCTTAGCGATTCTTGTCCTTTATCTGGGGACCGTAAATGTTTACACTACTCACAATAGCGCAGAAGACGCAACGTTGCTGACTGTAACGTATTAGGCATTTGCGTTCCACAACAGGATGTACAGCGTAAAAGTAAAACATTAGCTGCTTGCTAAGAGCTGATTAAGGTCAGCCAACTCATTGGACACCCCCCCACATACTTATTCGGAATTTCGATAAGACTGAATATCACCTGTTCCCCGTTACTGGTTCAGACATCCCGTCATCTGCGACCCTTCCTGCTGTGGTCTTCTCCATCAGACATCACGGCGCCTAGGGTATCAGCAACCGAACTGACAACCTGCAGCCGCGGGTTGCCCGCTTCGCAGGAACACCGAAGCACTACACAACCGACAGGCAACATTGATGAACGGCCACAACAACAACACAGCAAAGACTCCAGCGGCCACCAGGGGCCACTACCGGCCACCATAAACATAAGGAAGAGGTCGCTGCAGATTCCGGAACTATTTTTACACGTCAAACCACGTGATGGAAAATAGTTCCGAGGTACTCATCAGCCGAAGCGCTATAAAGGCCGGCGCTCGGTCGCAAATCGGCAGCCCGGCTTGGATCTTCTCGCTGATCTCTGGATTAGGCTTGGTATATAGGAGAAGTCTCTGGCGGAGACTAGTACGAAATTATTTCAGTTGTTTTCTATATTATTCTTGTATGTAGTTGTGATTCGAACACAGATCGCTGTTTTGTGTTGTTGTTATTCTTGGAGAATGTGTTTTGGTTAATTGAGCTGTCCAATAAATTGTTTTCGGGCTTTGATCGTTAGTTTCTTCTGCTTACGCAGACATATCACATCCCATTCTCTGAGACTGAAAACATTTTAGTGTCTCTCTCCTTATACACTGCTATGAAAAAAGTCATTGGATACCTCCCAATACAGTGCCTAGGGTAGTGCTGCATCTCGACGTAGCATGGACTCAACAAGTCATTGGAAGTCCCTTGCACAAATATTGAGCCATGCTGCCTCTATAACTGTCCATAACTGAGAAAGTGTTGGCGGTGCTGGATCTTATGCACGAACAAGCCTCAGATTATGTCCCATAAATGTTCGGTGTGAAACATGACGGTCGATCATGGTGACGAAACCATTCACTCGAACTGTCCAGAATGTTCTTCAGACCAGTCGCGAAGAATTGTGGCCGACTGAAGCTGCGCATAGTCACCCATTAAAGTTCCGTCGGTGTTGGCGAACATGAAGACAATGATGGTCTGCAAGTAGCCGAACACTCAGAGGATCCAGTCCATTCCATGTAAACACAACCCACTACCAGCTGGCACAGTGCCCTGTTAACAACTTCTGTCCATGGCTTTGTGGTGTCTGCGCCACGCGGAACCGCACCGTCAGCTTTTACTAACAGAAATCGGGACTCTTCTGACAGGTGATACGTTCCAGTCGACATGATCACGAGCCCAGGAGAGGCGTTACAGACGATGTGGTCGTGCTAGCAATTAGCAAACACATTCGCGTCGTTTGTCTGCTGCCATAACCGATTAACGGCAAATTTCGTCACACTGTTCTAACGGTATGTTCGTCGTACATCCCCCATTGATTTCTCCAGTCATTTCAGTGTTGCCTGTCTGTTAGTGCTGACTTCTCTAAGCAAACGCTGCTTCTCTCGAACTTTAAGTAAAGTCCATCGGCTACTTCATTGTCCTTGGTTAAAGGTAATGTCCTAAATTTGGTATTCTCGGCACACTCATAACACTACGCCTCTCGGAATACTGAATTCCCTAAAGATTTCCGAACCGAAATGTCCTATGCGTCGAGCTCCAACAACCATAATCACCTCGGAAAACTTCACATAAACCACCTGAGTACAAATGACAGCTCCACCAGTGCGCTGACCTTTTTACTCTTACCCGATACTGCTACAATCTGTATATGCGCACACCGGTATCCCATGCCTTTTGCTACCTCAGTGTGTAACCTTGTGTATAAATCTTACTCTTGCTAAATCTTACTCTCCTACGCTTCGCCTCTTTCAAAGGAGCATAATTATTTCGTAGTATCTTTCTTTCAAGTTACCAGGAATGTTTTACCGTTTTCGTGCTATAATGGATGTTTAATCTTCATGTAGCAGATCCGCTTTAACATAAAAGAATCGAAACTGCAGGCATGAACAGTATGTGATGATCAAATGCGAAATAAATCTACAGTATCGTTTAATTAGACCCACGAAAGAGCAGCTGCGATTGCATTATTCACACAAAAGAAATTTATGCTCTAATTAATTTTTACGCAATGCATTAATGCCAACGACCTTGCCGTAGTGATATTACCGGCTCCCGTAAGATCACTCAACACTAGAACGGCGGCAGCGGTCAAAGTGGCCGCTCATTATCATATCGAATTTATTTACTACGTTAATGAAATAATATGAGTTTACCTAACTTTTTCTCCTCTTTATGATGATGTCTTATAATTTACAAAACATTTGTATTTTCATTGACATTTCATGAGATATACTTAGATGGCTGAAGGGGCCAGTTTGACCCCACTGTAACTTCTCTTTTGAATATATGCAAATTATCCAATAATAAGGCAGCAACAGTCAGCAGTCATGCAGAGCAGTTGCTGCTCATTGTTGCAACTTGGCACGTGTAAATTCCAGTCTTCCACAGTTTATGTCACGTCATCCAAGTAATAGTCTTTGTCCACGAGACAAGTTTTCGAACACGTTTCGTCAGCGTGGACTTTCTGATGATGTGTTACCTCTCTTGGAGAATTCCAAAGTTGAGCGGGAAACTGACTTCACTGGTGATGATCATGATTATATACCTGAGTCAAATGAAGATTAAGACATTGTGAACGAGGAGCGATTAGTGAAAGAGGAAAATACGAAGTTGCTTCCAAAGCTCTGCAACATGGTTACCAGGTGATATGGATACCTCCTCCTCAGTACTATTATAATGCAATAAAACTGGTGTTGGCGCAGATGAAGAGATATGTGGCCGATAAAAGTACTAGTTTAAAGTAACTGACACTGAAAGAATAATCATGATGCAATAGACAAAATCTCCCTTGTTGACTGGGAAGTGTGCGCACGTAACATTAACAAATTGTAAGAGGAAGATTACCTGAAAGAAGTTGTTAAAGACGAGATAATAGGTTTGTTAACTATCCGTCTGGCACCGACATCCAATAGCTCTAGCTCTGAAGGCACTGACAGTGAAACATTGAAATAAATTTGAGTGTGAATGGAATGTAAATTTATTTAGTAATATTCACGAGATATTTACTTTCTTGTCAAGCTGTCGGCGCAGTAGAAAATGTTTCCTAGCAAAATCTGTTGTGTAATAGAAATTTTATTTCACTTACCTAGCCTTTCTTATCTTTTTGAGCCATCCATTTTCGGACTGGTTTGATGTGGCCCGTCACGAATTCCTCTCCTGTGCTAACCTCTTCATCTCCAGAGTAGTACTTGCAACCTACGTCCTCAATTATTTGCTGGATGTATTCCAATTACGCCATCCGCTGTGACCGAGCGATTCTAGGCGCTTCAGTCCGGAACCGCGCTGCTGCTACGGTCGTAGGTTCGATGTCCTTAGATTAAGTTGGGTATAAGTAGTTCTAAGCCTTGGGGACTGATGATCTAAGATGTAAAGTCCCATAGTGCTTAGAGCCATTTGAACCATTTTATTCCAATTTCTGTCTTCCTCTATAGTTTTTGCCCTCCACAGCTCCCTCTAGTACCATGGAAGTCATTCCCTGATGTCTTAACAGATGTCCTATCATCCTGTCCCTCATCCTTTTCAGTGTTTGCCACATATTCCTTTTTTCTCCAATTCTGCCCAGAATCTCTTCATTCCTTACCTTATCAGTTCACCTAATTTTCAACATTTGCCTGTTGCACCACATTTCAAACATTTCGATTCTCTACTGTTCCGGTTTTCCCAAAGTTCATGTTAAACTACCAAAGAATTCTGTGCTCCAACCGTACATTCTCAGAAATTTCTTCTTCAAATTAAGATCTATTTTTGATACTATTAGACATCTCTTGGCCTGGAAATCCTTTTAGCCAGTATTAGTCTGCTTTTGATATCCTCCCTGCTCCGTCCGTCACTCATTGGTTATTTTGTTGCCTGGGTAATATAATTCTATAACTTCGTCTACTTCGTGACCACCAATACTCATATTACGTTCCTCGCCTTTCTCATTTCTGCTGCTTCTCATTACTTACGTCTTTCTTCTGTTTATTCTCAATCCATATTCTGCACGTGGTTTGCTGAGAACATGCCACTCCGTATCCACATCAAGTGATACCCCTGGCTGGTAGGATTGTAATCCCTGACACAGTACTCGTTAAGGCCTGTGCTATGGTAAGTGAGCGGGATACACCTTATGAGAAAGGATTTTCGCATAGATATCGACCGCGTGTACCTGAATGGTGGCAAATCAGACTTACATCCATTCTGAAATAACAATGATACATCAAGTAAGTTCGAAATGCAATCACACGTCAGAATGGATCAAAAGAAAACCAGAAGATGCTACCAATGTGACAATAATACCGTCGCGAGCCTAATTAGGCATTAACTGAGTTTTTTTCCTGTACAAGTTGGTATATATGCATGCAAAACAACAAGTTGTAACACTGCATAATAGAACCAGAAAATCTATTGAACTGATAGTTTCACGTTCTGTACTGATATGGAAAATCATGAATACATAACAGTAGACTATAACGTTTACTACAAAACTCTATACTGTCTATTAATCTGATTGAAATCGGGCATAGGTTACCCTAGAAATTGCACCTTCATTCCACACACAAAATGTCAATTTTGATAAAACACTTATAAATTTTGACTTTTTTATTGACTAACTTTTGCTGGTCAAACCAATTTAGAACACTTCAGAAATCAAATGAATGAGGGGTGGGGGGGGGGTGGGGGGGGGAGACTGAATCTGTTATGATCGCTGTATCTTAAAAATTGATTACTGAATTTATTATTCATTCAAGATTTCAAGTATATAAGTTACTACTCTTTTCATCTTAGTTCCTGCTCATTTAAATGCCTTTAAATCTGTCTCGAAATAATAAACTTCATTACTATATCGATACTAAAGTTATATTTCGACTTCGTTAGACCTTCGCTATTCATTTACTGGTTCATTAACAAAACATTTCTTTAAACGCCATTCTAATATAGCTAGTTCTGCAAATAATTGTTATTAACACAATTTTTAATTTTCATTTCGGGATACTCGGATTGCACAACGTTTGGAAAGGACCCTGTCTAGGTTAGTTGTGAGGATAATTAAATGATAGAAAAGTTCTGGTAAAATTTAGGTTATTATTGCACCAAACAAACACAGTTCACTCTCTGATCCATAAGAATACAGTACTGAAAGTTTCAACCAGCTAGTATCGATGCGGCGGTTGGCAGGCGGCAAGATGGCGAGGCACAGAGTACTCAGACAACCACTGCAATGGCTCTTGATGTATCGGCACTTTAGTTCTTCTTAGCGTTGCAATACTTTTCCATTTAGTGCCTATGGAATTTTGCCATGCTGTGTGGGCTTTCGAACGGCTTACCCGAGGCTCAGTTAAGCTATGTCTTCCAGGAGAGCCTCTTCGTTCCAGAAGGTGTTGCTCAAACCAGTGCCAAGCTCCAACTACTACTGTGCCCGTTGTGTCGTGCAGTGCCCGCGCGCAATTTCCCGCCCTAGCCTAACTTCCACCTTTTACCGCTCCCTGACAAAACGGGTATTCACCCCAGGTTTTGCATTCTACATATCCTAACACATTGCCTACGTACGGACTAGACGCACAGTTACAATTTTAAACATCTTACAACAGTTTCAGCATTTATTACATTTCAGTTCTATTACAATATTACTTGACATTTGACATAAACATTAATATTCACATTGAAACTTATTTACAGTTTTCTTAACATAATGACATGAAACAAAAAGAATTGAAATCAGAACATCAATTACTCAAGTTTATCGAAAAATCAGATGAAAAGAATTACTTATAAGTACAATAGTACAGAGTCGTTGTTGGTACAGGATGAAACGGCGGCCGGTCGGTACCGTTGGGCCTTCCGAGGCCTGTTCGGGCGGAGTTTAGCTTTAGTTTCATATTCTGTATTGATTAAACTGTTCATTCCACCCAGCAGATCATATAATTCTTCTTCTCTTTCACTCAGGATGGCAATGTCATTAGCGAATCGTAAAACTGATATCCATTCTCTTCGAATTTTAATTCCTCTCCTGAACCGTTCTTTCCTTCTTTGATATACAAACTGAACTGTAGAGGTGTAAGATTAAATCCCTGTCTTATACTGTTTGTAGTCTGAGCACTTCGTTTTCAGTCTTCCGCTCTTGTCATCCCCTCTTGGGTCCTGTGTGTGTCTCTCGACATAATTTATCCCTGTTTTCTCGAGAATTCCGAACGTCTTGCACGTTTCACATTGTCGAACGCTTTTTCCAGGTCGAGAAATCCTATGAACTTGCTTCCATTATCAACCACAACGTCAGAATTACCTCAGGTGCCTTTTCGTTTGCTAAGGCCATCGTTATCTAACACATCCTCAATTTTCTTTTCCGTTCTTGTGTACATTATTCTTGTCAGTAACTGGCATGCATGAGCTGTTAAGCAAATTATGCGATAATTCTCTCACTTGTCACCTCTTGCAGTCTTCGGAATTGTGTGGATGGCAATTTTCCAAAAGTCGTATGGCATATCGTCAGACTACTACACTACTGGCCATTAAAATTGCTACACCAAGAAGAAAGGCAAATGATAAACGAGTATTAATTGGACAAATATATTATACTAGAACTGACATGTGATTACATTTTCACGCAATTTGGGTGCATACATCCTGAGAAATCAGTACCCAGAACAACCACCTCTGGCAGTAATAACCGCCTTGATACACCTGCACATTGACTCAAACAGAGCTTGGATGGCGTGTACAGGTACAGCTGCCCATGCACCCTCTACACGATACCACAGTTCATCAGGAGTAGTGACTGGCGAATTGTGACGAGCCAGTTGCTCGGCCACCATTGACCAGACGTTTTCAGTTGGTGAGATATCTGGAGAATGTGCTGTCCAGGGCAGCAGTCGAACATTTTCTGTATCCAGAAAGGCCCGTAAGGGACCTGCAACATGCGGTCATGCATTATCCGGTTTAAATGTAAGGTTTTGGAGGGATCGAATGAAGGGCAGAGCCACGGGTCGTAACACATCTGAAATGTAACGTCCACTGTTCAAAGTGCCGTCAATGCAAACAAGAGGTGACCGAGATGTGTAACCAATGGCACCCCATACCATCACGCCGGGTGACACGCCAGTATGGCGATGACGAATACACACTTACAATGTGCATTCGCCGCGATGTCGCCAAACACGGTTGCGACCATCATGGTGCTGTAAACAGTACCTGGATTCATCCCAAAAAATGACGTTTTGCCATTCGTGCACCCAGGTTCGTCGTTGAGTACACCATCGCAGGCGATCCTGTCTGTGATGCAGCGTCAAGGTGACCGCAGCCATGGTCTCCGAGCTGATAGTCCATGCTGCGCAAACGTCGTCGAACTGTTCGTGCAGATGGTTGTTGTCTTGCTAGCGTCCCCACCTGTTGACTCAGGGATCGAGACGTGGCTGCACGATCAGTTACAGCCATGCGGATAAGATGCCTGTCATCATCGACTGCTAGAGATACGAGGCCGTTGGGATCCAGCACGGTGTCCGTACTACCCTCCTGAACCCACCGATTCCATATTCTCCTAACAGTCATTGGATCTCGACCAACGCGAGGCGCAATGTCGCGATATGATAAACCGCAATCGCGATGGGCTACAATCCGACCTGTATTAAAATCGGAAACGTGATGCCACCCATTTCTCCTCCTTACACGAGGCATCGCTACAACGTTTCACGAGGCAACCCCGGTCAACTGCTGTTTGTGCATGAGAAATCGGTTGGAAACTTTCTTCATGTCAGCACGTTGTAGGTGTCGCCACTGGTGCCAACCACGTGTGAATACTCTGAAAAGCTAATTATTTGCTTATCACAGCATCTTATTCCTGTCGGTTAAATTTCGCGTCTGTAGCACGTCATCTTCGTGGTGTAGCAATTTTAATGGTCAGTAGTGTACATTCTATACATGAACGTGAATAATCGTTGTGTTGGCGATTCCGCCATTGATTTTAAAAATTCAGATGGAATGTTATCTTTTCCTTCTGCCTTATTTCATCTTAAATCCCCGATAGCTCTCTCAAAATAGTATTCTAGCACTGGATCCCCTATCTCTTCTTAATCGACTTCTATTTCTTCTTCTACCGTATCAGACAAATATTCCTTCATAGAGGCCCTCAGTGTATTCTTTCCATCCATCCGCTCTCCCCTCTCGTTATTGTGACTAAAATACAAAGTAGTTTAAAATGCTGTTCATCCTGCTATGGATAATTTAGGATTCAATCTTTCGTCGTTTCATTAATAAAGTAAGAGGCGACAACAAACGGCGTAATTTATTATTCGATCCATCCTTCATTGCGAGAGTCTGTATTACTGCTTTCCCTGTATGTCGTTGTGGTTGAGAAAGCTTGAACAGATCTTCCTTTCTGTAATGTGTACCTCATACTTATTAGGTACACTTAGTAAATATATCGCGAAACGATTTGTAGCGTACAATGAACCAAACCGTAGGAAGGCAGGTTATAGCACCGGTATTATACCCATCCGTTACGTAAGTTACTGTCTGTGTACTTTCATTCCAGTTGGCAACGCAGCATTCTTTGTGAGCTGCGCGGCGGGAGGCCCACGGGGGTGAAAGCTATAAGAGAGAAGAGGCAACAAGCCAGGTAGTTCCTTCCAGACCACTAGAGGCTCTAGACGTCAAACGAAGCTGGAATTGACCAATGACAGCTATCCAATGGCGTTTGTTGCTATTATATCATCTTGCTCTGTACTGAAGTCAACGGTTACAGTCGTCATTGCACATGTTTCATAATTAAACAGTACTGATCTTCATTATAAACAGTTTTTTTTTAATTTCATAAAATTCACCGTAGAATTGAATAGATTTCCTGGTGAAAAAAATGTCCGCAATTAATCCTAAAGTAAGACATTTAATTTTCAGTAAATAATCTCGTAGCCTATAAATGAAATGTATTCCTTTCTATCGTGAATGAAGCTGTGTGATTTGTTTGCTTACTTAAATAACTTTGGTATGCCAGTAGTAGCCATATTTGATGAAGAATTTTATGTTTTTTCAGAATATTCAACATAACAAATTGACGTTGAAATACTCCTGTAAATTCGCCAGCTGTCCATCTGGATATTACGTCGGTTCAACGGAGGAAGTTAGCAACAAGCAATTCTACAGGTTTCCAAAACCACTTCAAGAATTGCTTCTGAAAAGGAAAAGTGTGAACTGTCATCTGATGTGAATTGTGCTACTTATTTTGTTTGTGAAGATCATTTTTTCGAAGAAGATTTTATGAATGAAACTTGGCATAGGCTAAGCAGGGATGTGTTCCCGAAACATGTGGCAGGTGGTCCATGTGAAATTTCTAATGTCACTAGTGAATCAGGTGAAACTGTTGTTCATAGTGAAATTTTTCTTGTCTGCTTGAGAAATAAAAAGTAAGTTTTGCTTTCATTTCACTGTTTTTTCCACCTTTCCTATTTTTTGTACTTAATATATATGTCTTCTTTTTTGTGTTGAAGCATTTGCAATCGTAATATGTAGGAATATTTTTTAAGAAATTAATGGTCAGTAGTGCAGGTTTCCTGGGTAATTATTCAGAAATTACAGACCTGAAATATAGTTGTAACGATTTTAGAATTCTTCATTAATTAATACTGTGATAAAGATTTCTTAATTGAACCTCTTTAACTGCCGATTATTCTCTTCATTATAGTTTTTTTTTCTCCATTGACCCCATAGTTTATAAGATGTCAAAGTAAGAAATTAATCAGGAATTAGCTGCAACAATTTTTATTTAGCTTGTGACAGTTATTTAGACTTGAAGCTTGTTTCGACTTACTGTCAGTTTCAAGTGTTGCGTCTAGTTGTTGTGACGGGCAAAACGTCCTGGAGCTTTTATATGTTGATAGAAATCAATATGTGTCAGTTTGGAAGTCTAATCTTGACGGTAGCGCCTGACAGTTGATGCTCAAGAAAACATCAATGGAGCAGCGACAGTCAGACACAAACGTCAAAAATAGACTTGTAAACTGACGCACTTATACTTATTTCTATCAACATATAAAAGCTCCAGGAAGTTTTGTGTGTCATAAAAACTAGATGCAATACTTGAAACTGACAGTAAGTCGAAACAAGCTTGCAGCTTAAATAGCTGAAGCTGAATAAAATTGTTGCGGTTAAATTGGACTACAAATATTTCTGACTAATAGAATTGTCGCTGTTGTACTGCAATGTGCTATAGCCGTGTTTCAGTTATTTTATTATGATGCTAGCCAAAACAATTCCATAGTACGTCCAGAAAACTGAGATAAGAAAATTAAAAGAAGAAAAACAGCGTACATAAGCAAGGAGGGATGCAACCTGAAATGTTTATCCTTTTTTGTAGTTCATCTTCATACCACTAGAGGCGTTGCTATCGGCCTGTGTTTCCCTCTTTTAACACGGAAGTTGCGCTTCTCTTTCCTTCTTGTTCTGTAGGGAGGCCATTAACGCTGTAGCTGACTATAGCAACGAACTTAAACACGTGCATCTGTTTGCTGTTGTAAAAGTCTTACAAACAGTAGCCTAAAGTGACCGTCACAGTTTGTGAAGTTCGTTTTGCTATAGAGTAATTAACAAGAATCAATGCGGTGTAATTCGTTTTACCGCAGAGGATACGACTCCTGCGTAACCGAGTTAAATAGGGCACCATTGTCGTCATGACGAGCTCCTAGAAATCGTTACAGCGCGACACTACAGTCAATTGTCAACACCGAAGCTACGAACGTGCGCGGAACTAGACGCGCTGCTGAAACCTCTACGACTTAGTCGTCTCAGCAAACACCGGGTGTTCCAGCAAACCTGTTTCTTCTGAAAATCTGATCTCGCCAGAAAAGGCTGTCACCATCGACATTATTCCCATTATATGCCTACGTAAAATCGATAAGTGATATAATTTCTTGCATCCTTGCATCAATGTTACTCATGTCTCGCATAGTTCTGGAGTCAATATTTGTATTTTTACAAGAGCTGTTAAAAACGTAGCTCGATTAGTACTAGAGGATAATTTCTGTGTTAAACAGACAATGACGCCATTAAAGCGTTTTAAGTGTGCCAGTACACGAATTGTTTTTTCTAATGTATTTCCATTTATTAGTAGTACTGTAACAGTTAACAAAATGTCTCTATGGTGACGTATACTGATACATTTCAGAGAGATTCCAACTGGCAAAAGGATTCAGGGACGCTCTTTTATAAAACCATTTCATCGCACTGCTCAGCAGAGATATGACGATTTAAGCAAAGTAGTACGCACGGTACACATTCCCATTAAAGGTATTATTCAGTGTTTACATTACCATGGATGTCGTTTTATGTCATCATTGCAAAGATGTTAGTCATATCAAGAGAAATTCTTTTCAGTTACTAACTATTCTTAGTGATGAATGCGAATTTCCTGTTCTCGTACATAATGTCGCTGCACAAAACTCGGTACCATTGGTACAAGAAACAGCTCCGAAACTTCCTCAGCCTCTCACAACGTCTGGAAAAGAACAACATACGTGTAACTCTTCTACTACAGTACCAGATATATCACCATCGGTACAAGAAGTAGTTCCCAAAATTCCTCCTCCTCCCACATGGTTTGGAAAAGAGCAACATACATCAGACTTTTGCGTTGCCGTTGTAGAAATATCACATAAACACACTAAAAGACTGATGATACCGCAGCTCGACATGTGTGAGCTGCCCATAGTGGCTTGGGTTCTATGTTTTCCATTTTAAAATTTTGTGACTAAATTTTTATTGCTTGATATCTATTTTATCCGTGACATACCTGTTCAAATGCTTTACTTCTGAAGAAGGCACTCTTATCAGTTGCCGAAACCTAGGTCAAAAGACTTCATTTTTGGGACTGAGGGCTGTCATTGCCTTAACTTTACTTTGTAAACGGTTGCTGACAACACATCCATGATCAAAAATTTCGTATTGTTCAAGTTTTAGAGCCTCCACCTTACTCTCCCTGTGACTTCCAAACAATTGCCAATTCTGACGTAATTGCTCCCAGTTCAATAAAGAGTAATGGTAGCTCTATGTACGTATTAACACATTGACAAAACAACGTTCCTGGGCTGTTGTTAAATGGATTTCAAGCGGGTGCAGCAGTTTGAGGCAGATAATTCCCCGACTTACTCATTAGTATAAGGGGAATCCACGGGTGTAACAACACATCACTACAAGGTTAACTATGTAGAGCGTGCAAGGGAAAGGAGTATAGGCAACTACTTGGCTGAGATATCTAAAGAGTCATCAGTATGATTTTAAAACCAAAGACACGTTGGCATGCATGGAGAATAATGTGTAATGATATTTTAAAACAAATAGGAAACAAATAAAATGGTTTTGTTAACCATCACATTTAGACAAATATTGCCATGACCAACTTATGGACTAAGAATTACACTGCCCTCAAAGGAATAAGATGCTTTCTTCCAACCATTGGAAAGATATTCAACTGATGAGCATGAAAACAATGGCAGAGTTAGCAGTAGGAAATAACAGTGCAGCATAATCTTCGCCCAAGCCGACGTAGTACTCACGTTTCAACCGTGGAGAAAATATCATCAAATTTTAAGTGGTAGGAGCACAATATCCCTGTGACAACTATTTTAACAAGTTTAGCCGACATTATTTCAACACGACAGAGCTAGAACGGTATATTTACGATGCGTTACGAAGCGCTGTAGCGATCTGTTAGTCCTACGGTTTTAGCAAAGATTTGGGCCAGCTATCTTGTAACACCAGACACTTTTCTTTTCTATCGACGGTGATGTGCGGGCAGTTCAGTATTAGGCCAGGACTGTATCTATGGTCCAGCCCTAAATCTACATTTCGGCAGTAGATCTGCCTTTAGCCAACATTTCTATCACCATTTGGATCTCTTGCTAACGAGGATCCCAATGAGCACAATACACAGGTAGGAGCAACACCGTATTGAATATCATTCATTTTTATTCTGTAGATGCATAAAAAACAACACTTTCCGACAGACTGCCTCGATATTGGTTATCGTTTGCCTCTTATTTTAGAGCATTTTCAGGCTTGTTGTTTTTATTCTTCCATGCCCATCGGCCACGAATGGTCATAGATATGGAAGCAATGCGACACTTTTCTTGAGCAAATTAGTTGGGTCGGATCAAATGACCAAAACTGAAGCAGTCATTTTATAATTACTACCTGAGAAGTTGAAACGGTGTTGCCAACTGTCTGGCCTGAAAACGAACGTCCATTACCATAGACCCTGATCGGACGGTGCGTAAAGGATCCTACTATAGGCGTGATTCAACTTGACAATCACAGTGCAGTAAATTGGACTTGATTACTGATTAAGGGTGGAAGTATCCAGAAATAAGGCTTGAACACAGACTCAATGCAATATGTATATTTCATAGAGGCCACAATGTTAGGACTGTATGTAGGGTGGTGGAATGGGTAGTTGGCGGTCAGGTTGCCAAACTTCACCACCCTACACAGTTAATGAAAGGAGTAGTGATGGGATGTCTGGTAGTCATCCGTGGTGTTATCGTAGAAGCATTGGTAAAATATTCATTGATTGTTAATCAGCTACAAAATTTGCGTTGGTATTCAGAGAAACCAATTCCCCCCGGTTGTATTCCGTGTATGTCCACAAAAAATGCACGCTTGGCAGTGGGTGCGGCATAGATTGTCGAGAGGGCATTGATGATGATGGCAGTAAGTACGCTGACCACAGCAGCTTGTGGTGGCACGTAATGCACCCTAGAGGATGTCAAGCACCCTAGGAACCAGTGTGCAGAGGAAAAAAGAGTTATGTCATGGCCCAAGGGGGTGAGACAGCTCCAAGCACGTTGAGTCTCGGGAGGCCAGTGCTGATGACGGCAGCAGTTCAGTAAGTATGCTTACCAGAGCAATATGTGGTGGCACGTAATGTACCCTAGAGGACGTCAGGCACCCTAGGATGTTGTGTGCAGTGGAGGGCAGATTCATGTCATGGCCCAAGGGGGTTAAACAGCTCCCAGCACCTTGAGTGTCGGGAATCCTGTGCTGATGACGGCAGCAGTTCACTAATTATGCTGATCACAGCAACATGTGGTAGCACGTAATGCACCCTAGTGAATGTAAGGCACCTTAGGAAGCAGTGTGCAGAGGGGAGCACAGTCATGTCATGGCCCAAGGAGGACGAGACACCTCCCAGCACCTTGAGTGTCGGGAGGCCAGAGCTGATGACAGCAGCAGTTCAGAAAGAATGCATATCACAGCAACATGCGGGAGCAAGTTATGCGCCCGATAGGATGTCAGGCACCCTAGGATGTTGTGTGCAGAGGAGAGCAGATTCATGTCATGGCCCAAGGAGAATGAGTCAACTCCCAGCAACTTGAGTATCACTAGGCCAGTGCTGATGACAGCAGCAGTTCGGTAAGTATGCTGATCACAGCAACATGCAGTAGCACGTAATGCACCCTAGAGAATGTGAGGCTCCCTGGGAAGCAGTGTGCAGAGGAGAGCAGATTCATGTCATGGCCCAAGGGGGATGAGACAGATCTCAGCACCTTGTGTGTCGGGAGGCCAGAGCTAATGACAGCAGCAGTCCAGAAAGAATGCATATCACAGCAACATGCGGGAGCAAGTTATGCGCCCGATAGGATGTCAGGCACCCTAGGATGTTGTGTGTAGAGGAGTGCAGATTCATGTCATGGCCCAAGGAGGATGAGTCAACTCCCAGCACCTTGAGTATCACTAGGCCAGTGCTCATGACGGCAGCATTTCAGTAAGTATGCTGATCACAGCAACTTGCGGTAGCATGTAATGCACCCTAGAGGATGTCAGGCACCCTAGGAAGCAGTGTGCAGAGGAGAGCAGATTGATATCATGGCCCAAGGGGGATGAGACAGCTCACAGCACCTTGTGTGTCGGGAGGCCAGTGCTGATGACGGCAGCAGTTCAGTAACTATGCTGATCACAGCAACATGCAGTAGCACATAATGCACCCTATAGAATGTCAGGCACCCTGGGAAGCAGTGTGTAGAGGAGAGCAGATTCATGTCACGGCCCAAGGGGGATGAGACAGCTCCCAGCACCTTGAGTGTCACTAGGCCAATGCTTATGACGTCAGCATTTCAGTAAGTATGCTGGTCACAGCAATATGCGGTAGCATGTAATGCACCATAGAAGATGTCAGGCACCCTAGGAAGCAGTGTGCAGAGGAGAGCAGATTCATGTCATGGCCCAAGGGGGATGAGACAGCTCCCAGCAACTTGAGTGACAGGAGGCCAGTGCTGATGATGGCAGCAGTTCAGTAAGTATGCTGACCTCTGGAACATCTGGTGGCATGTAATGCTCCCTAGGGGATGTCAGTCACCCTGGGAAGTTGTGTGCAGAGGATAGCAGACTCATGTCATGGCCCAAGGGAGATGAGACAGCTTCCATCACCTTGAGTGCCGCTAGGCCAGTGCTAATGACGGCAGCAGTTCAGTAAGTATGCTGACCAAAGCATCACGTGGTTACATGTAATGCATCCTAGAGGATGTCAGGAACCCTAGGAAGCAGTGTGCAGAGGAGAGCAGGTTCATATCATGGCCCAAGGGGGATGAGACAGCTCACAGCACCTTGTGTGTCGGGAGGCCAGTGTTAATGTCGGCAGCAGTTCAGTAAGTATGCTGATTACAGCAACATGCGGTAGCATGTTATCCACCGTAGAGGATGTTAGGCACCCTAGGAAGCAGTGTGCTGAGGAGTGTAGAGTCATGTCGTGGCCCAAGGGGGATGAGACAGCTCCCAGCACCTTGAGTGTCTGGAGGTCAGTGCTGATGAAGGCAGCAGTTCAGTAAGTATGCTGACCATAGCAACATGTGGTGGCACGTAATGCACCCTTGAGAATGTCAGGCACCCTAGGAAGTAGTGTGCAGAGGTGAGCACAGTCATGTCATGGCCCAAGAGGGATGAGACAGCTCCCAGCACCTTGAGTGTCGGGAGGCCAGTGCTGATGACAGCAGCAGTTCAGTAAGTATGCTGATCACAGCAACAAGCGGTAGCATGTAATGCACCCTAGAGGATGTCAGGCACCCTAGTAAGCAGTGTGCAGAGAAGTGTAGAGTCATGTTGTGGCCCAAGGGGGATGAGACAGCTCCCAGCACCAGCGGTGGTTCTCCACCCGTACAGAAGCAAGCGGCAATAAATTAGCACAGGTGATAGTGGTTGAACACTAGCACGGGCTTGGGTTCGAGCTGCAAACTTCCAGGGCAGGAGAAGACAGTAGCTGATGTAAGCTTCCAGGTATCCCGCTGGCTGGAGAATGCTAAGTGCAAAGCATCAATAGCAGCTACCAGCAGCTGGTCGAGTCACGTAGACTCATTGACTTGTAGCCTTATAGCGAGTAGACTGACATAGGTTCGATTTGTTTTGCCACAGCATCTATTTCGATCATGCAGGACACAAATTTGTGTGGCTCGGATGTGAAGCCCCAATGGCTGTACCTTCCTCCTGCATCAGTGACATGTTGACCCTGATCCTTTGGCTGCACATGGAGATGTGCAAAGAGTCCGGTGTCATTAAGGTAGTTCTGGTTGTATTGGCAAGCAGCTTCTGATGATAACGTTTAGTACGCTCTAGTCCGACCCACTTATGTAGCCTTCTGCATAAGTTGTGGCAGTTGTGTTAGTTTTACTCAACTGGGCTCGATACGTTATTTGCGATCCAACGGAAGCTCTACAAATACATTAACAATGATGCTCACACGAGTGAATAAGGTAAAATGATTGTGAAAATTGTGCCAAAACTACCCTGATTGAACGTAGCTATTACTAAACTGAGAGTCAAAGCTTGACGAACTAAAAAAAGAAAAAAAAAGATGAACGTATGTAATCAGAAGACGCGTACAAAACGAAAAAAATAATACTTAATTGAGGGCGAGTGGGAGAGATACTCTCTGGCAAAGGCACATGGTTATACACTGATGTGCCAAAGAAACTGGTACAGGCATGTGTATTCAAATATATGCAAACAGGCAGATAACGGCGCTGCGTTCGAAAAAGTCTACACAAGACATCAAGTGTCTGTCGCAGTTGTTAGACCAATTACTGCTCCCACAATGGCAGGTTATCAAGATTTAAGTGAGCTTGAACGTGGTGTTATAGTCGGCGCATGAGCGATGGGACACAGCATTTCTGAGGTGGCGATGAAGTGGGGATTTTTCCGTACGACCATTTCATGAGTGTAGCGTGAATATCAGGAATCCGGTAAAACATGAAATCTCCGACATCGCTGCGGCCGGGTACGGATCCTGCAGGAACGGGACCATTGACGACTGAAGAGAATCGTTCAACACGACATAAGTGAAAACCTTCCGCTAATTTCAGCAGATTTCAATGCTGGTCCATCAACAAGTGTCATCGTGCTAACCATTCAATGAAACATCATTGATATGGGGTTTCGGAGCCGAATGCCCACTCGTCTACCCTTTGATGTGGTAAGGTCTTACGGGACCAAACAGCTGAGGTCATCAGTCCCTCAGCTTACGCACTACTTAATCTAACATAAACTAACTTACGCTAAGGACAACACACACACCCTTGCCTGAGGTAGGACTCGAACCTCCGACGGAGGGTAGCCGCGTGTAACCTTGATGAATGCTCGATACAAAGCTTTACGCCTCTCCTGGGCCCGTGAACACCGACACTGGAATGTTGATGACTGGAAACATGTTGCCTGGTTGGACGAACCTCGTTTCAAATTCTATCGAGCGGATGGACGTGTACGGGAATGGTGACAACCTCATCAGTCCATGGACCCTGAATGTCAGCAGGGACTGTTCAAGCAGGTGGAGGCTCTGTAATGATGTGGGGCCTGTGCAGATGGAGTGATATGGGTTCCCTGATACATCTAGGTACAACTGTGACTGGTGACACGTACGTAAGCATCCTGTCTCATCACCTGCATCCATTCATGTGCATTCTGACGGATTTGAGCAACTCCAGCAGGACAATGCGACATCGACACGCCCAGAATTGCTACAGCGTGGCTCCAGGAACGCACTTACGAGTTTAAACACTTCCGCTTGCCGCATTTTCGCTGGCCACCAAACTCCCCAGACATGAACATCAGTGAGCATATCTGGGATGCCTAGCAACGTGGTGTTCAGAAGAGATCTCCACCCTCTCGTAGTCTTACGGATTTATGGACAGCCCTGCAGGATTCATGGAGTCAGTGCCCTCCAGCACTACTTCTAGTCCATGCCACGTCGTGTTGCGGCCCTTCTGCTTGCTCTCTGGGTCCCTACAAGATATCAGGCATCTGTACCAGTTTCTTAGGCTCTTCAGTGTGGAATTACGTTAGCGGTGGCCTATAGGCGTCGTCGATCAGGAAGCAATAGAAATTACTAGTTGCTTTCGTAATTCCAGATTGCAACGGCCTTGCCGCAGTGGATACACCGGTTAAGCGCTGTTGGGCGGGGTCGGCATTGGGACGGGTGACCGTCTGGGCCGTCATCCGCTGTTGCAATTTTTCGGGATGCATTCAGCCTCGGGATGCCAATTGAGGAGCTACTCGACCGAATAGTAGCGACTCTGATCACAGAAAACCATCATAACGACCGGGAGAGTGGTGTGCTGATCACACGCCCCTCCTATCCGCATCCTCCGCTGAGGATGACACAGAGGTCGGATGGTTCCGACGGGCCACTTGTGGCTAGAAGACGGAGTGCTGCTGCTTTTTCGTAATTCCAGACCATGTGATTGTCGTAACTGTCGAGCGTCATGATCTTTAACCAAATATCTTTAATCGATATAATGGAGCCTTTAATACTCATATTGCATCAGCATAGGGCGTAAATCGTATGGCCATGTGATGTAGAGACTGCACCAGCCACCGAAAAATGCATCGAGAGGGCAGAAGAACTCGGCTTTCACGTATTCAAACTAACTGTGCCCATTTGCACAGTTATTGAACAGGTTGCTATGGTACCTTACACTGGCTGACGGCATCCAACGTCCAGATGCCTTTCTCCGGCGCCTCTCTGGTGTATTTCTGCGCAAACGACCTTTAGAATTTAGCATAAAGCGCTCCCTTACAATGGTAAGCGCCATTTTGGCGAAAATTACCAGCCTCTGAGTTAATTGTAATTGGGACCTGCAAAAATTAGAAGCAATACCTATATAGTGATATGTCATTAGTGTCTACTTCGTAGTATTCAAGTGCGCCCTTGCAAGACGTAGCGAGTTCGAGCAAAAGAGTTATTTATTATAATCATTGCTAGCCTCAAGAGCTTGTTAATATCCAAGCTAATTATGAGTCGGTAATTGTTTGCCATACTTGAAGAATGTGATAGCACAACCACAGTACGTTAGATAGGCTTAGGACCAAAACAGCTACGAATTCGACTACGTGCCGCAGGTGCTTCAAAGATGGTCAAGCAAACTAGGGACCCAGCGCGACTGAGAGGAGGAAATAACCTTCGTCAGAGCTAAACGTGAACTCATGTGCAAAAGCTCACTCACTCAGAAGAGGAACTGGCGCTTGTGTGGTCGCTGGCGGAGCGGGATGGGGGGGGGGGGGGGGGGGGGGTTCGGGACTAGAGGGCGTTACGAATCGAATGGCGGCGTGCGCCGAGCCGGCGAGGACGCTCGAGCGGGCAGGAGCGACGGCGCGACGGCGCCACGCACAGACGCTCACGCCCGATTGGCAGCGAAAACAGGAGGCGCCTCTGCGCCGCTCTGCTAAACAAACGGGCGCCGCTGAATACGCAAGTGCCGTCCTTTGCAGCTGCAGAATAAGCACCACTGGCGGCATTTCCAACGGCACCTGTCCTAAAGCAGGCAACCTCCCCAAATGAAATCCTCTTCTCGCACGTTCTTCCTTACCACGAATTTTGAAGAATAGTTGCCTAGATGCAACCATGCGCACTCTAAAATACACTCCTGGAAATGGAAAAAAGAACACATTGACACCGGTGTGTCAGACCCACCATACTTGCTCCGGACACTGCGAGAGGGCTGTACAAGCAATGATCACATGCACGGCACAGCGGACACACCAGGAACCGCGGTGTTGGCCGTCGAATGGCGCTAGCTGCGCAGCATTTGTGCACCGCCGCCGTCAGTGTCAGCCACTTTGCCGTGGCATACGGAGCTCCATCGCAGTCTTTAACACTGGTAGCATGCCGCGACAGCGTGGACGTGAACCGTATGTGCAGTTGACGGACTTTGAGCGAGGGCGTATAGTGGGCATGCGGGAGGCCGGGTGGACGTACCGCCGAATTGCTCAACACGTGGGGCGTGAGGTCTCCACAGTACATCGATGTTGTCGCCAGTGGTCGGCGGAAGGTGCACGTGCCCGTCGACCTGGGACCGGACCGCAGCGACGCACGGATGCACGCCAAGACCGTAGGATCCTACGCAGGGCCGTAGGGGACCGCACCGCCACTTCCCAGCAAATTAGGGACACTGTTGCTCCTGGGGTATCGGCGAGGACCATTCGCAACCGTCTCCATGAAGCTGGGCTACGGTCCCGCACACCGTTAGGCCGTCTTCCGCTCACGCCCCAACATCGTGCAGCCCGCCTCCAGTGGTGTCGCGACAGGCGTGAATGGAGGGACGAATGGAGACGTGTCGTCTTCAGCGATGAGAGTCGCTTCTGCCTTGGTGCCAATGATGGTCGTATGCGTGTTTGGCGCCGTGCAGGTGAGCGCCACAATCAGGACTGCATACGACCGAGGCACACAGGGCCAACACCCGGCATCATGGTGTGGGGAGCGATCTCCTACACTGGCCGTACACCACTGGTGATCGTCGAGGGGACACTGAATAGTGCATGGTACATCCAAACCGTCATCGAACCCATCGTTCTACCATTCCTAGACCGGCAAGGGAACCTGGTGTTCCAACAGAACAATGCACGTCCGCATGTATCCCGTGCCACCCAACGTGCTCTAGAAGGTGTAAGTCAACTACCCTGGCCAGCAAGATCTCCGGATCTGTCCCCCATTGAGCATGTTTGGGACTGGATGAAGCGTCGTCTCACGCGGTCTGCACGTCCAGCACGAACGCTGGTCCAACTGAGGCGCCAGGTGGAAATGGCATGGCAAGCCGTTCCACAGGACTACATCCAGCATCTCAACGATCGTCTCCATGGGAGAATAGCAGCCTGCATTGCTGTGAAAGGTGGATATACACTGTAGTAGTGCCGACATTGTGCATGCTCTGTTGCCTGTGTCTATGTGCCTGTGGTTCTGTCAGTGTGATCATGTGATGTATCTGACCCCAGGAATGTGTCAATAAAGTTTCCCCTTCCTGGGACATTGAATTCACGGTGTTCTTATTTCAATTTCCAGAAGTGTATTACACTACTGGCCATTAAAATTGCTACACCAAAAAGAAGTACAGATGACAAACGGGTATCCATTGGACAAATACATTATACTAGAAATGACATGTGATTACATTTTCACGCAGTTTGTGTGCATAGATCCTCAGAAAGCAGTACCCAGAACAACCACCTCTGGCCGTAATAACGGCCTTGATACGCATGGGCATTGAGTCAAATAGAGCTTGGATGGCGTGTACAGGTACAGCTGCCAATGCAACTTGCGGTCGTGATTTATCCAGGGATTTATCCGGGATCGAATGAAGGGTAGAGCCACGGGTCGTAACACATCTGAAATGTAACGTCCGCTGTTAAAAGTGCAGTCAATGCGAACAAGAGTTGTCCGCGACGTGTAACCAATGGCACCCCATACCATCACGCCGGGTGACACGCCAGTATGGCGATGACGAATACACACTCCCAATGTGCGTTCACCGCGATGTCGCCAAACACGGATGCGACCATCATGATGCTGTGAACAGAGCCTGGATTCATCCCAAAAAATGACGTTTTGCCATTCGTGCAGCCAGGTTCGTCGTTGAGTACACCATCAGAGGCGCTCCTGTCTTCGATGCAGCCTCAAGGGTAACCGCAGCCATGGTCTCCGAGCTGATATTCCATGCTGCTGAAAACGTCGTCGAACTGTTCATACAGGTTGTTGTTGTCTTGCAAACGTCCCCATCTGTTGACTCAGGGATCGAGATGTGGCTGCACGATCCGTTACAGCCATGCAGAAAAGATGCCTGTCATCTCGACTGCTAGTGATACGAGGCCGTTGGGATCCAGCACGGCGTTCCGTATTACCCTCCTGAACCCACCGATTCCATATTCTGCTAACAGTGATTGGATCTCGACCAACGCGAGGCGCAATGTCGCGATACGATAAACCGCAATCGCGATAGGCTACAATCCGACCTTTATCGAAATCGGAAACGTGATGGTACGCATTTCTCCCCCTTACACGAGCCATCACAACAACGTTTCACCAGGCAACGGCGGTCAACTGCTGTTTGTGTATGAGAAATCGGTTGGAAACTTTCCTCATGTCAGCACGTTGTAGGTATCGCCACCGGCGCCAACCTTGTGTGAATGATCTGAAAGCTAATCATTTGCATATCACAGCATCCTATTCCTGTCGGTAAAATTTTCGCGTCTGTAGCACGTCATCTTCGTGGTGTAGCAATTTTAATGGCCAGTAGTGTATCTGTTGGTGAACGACGTAGAAACCATTATCTGTACATACAGTATTTCGCAGGTGGCATATGCCACCATCAGATCAAAATCAACCTCGTCTTATCAGGTGCACTAATTTTTTTCGACCTCGGTGTATGTAATGACTTGTTCAGTGACCTAATAAACAAATAAATGAACAAATAAACAAATAAGTAAGTAAATTACTACAGTCGAAGTGCAGAACATGTGCACCAGAACGTATTGTGATATTTAAAATGCTGGGGGAGATACGACGAATAGAGCCGTCATGTCACAGAATCAGTTAAAATATATGAGAGGAGCCGTTGACGGATAACTTTCACCTGTTAAAACGCAGAGCAGAGAGGTCTCCGTGGCGGGCCTGTAACGAAGGCAGGCCGCGCGCCTGGGGATGGCGTTGTCATCCGCAGCGCAGCGACGTGGCTGGAGATATTATCGGGCAGCGCGGCGGCTCCAGTTCCAGCCAGCTACAGCAGCCCCCCCCTCCCCCCTCCCCCACCTCCGCCGGCGGGGGCGGCGCCACGTGTAGGGCGCCAGGAGAGGCCGTAGGCGGCGCTCCAAGGTGGGACGTTCACCGGGCTGACAAGCAATCAGCAGCGCGCCGTTGCCCGGTAATCCACGCACAGCACACTGCGCTGCGCTGCACGGCCCGGTCGCTTTAGCTCCTATCCTCTCCCACCCTAACAGAGGCGCCGGCTGCGGCGGGCGTGTTTTCGGCGTCCACTCTGCAGGACAACTTGTTTATCAACTTACCTCCTGCTTTGCATACCCACACAGAAGCTCTCATCAGCTGAGAATAACAAACACATTGAGTGACCCACACTGTGTGTTGCCCTTTTGGATCTTAGGTTTCGTCGTCCATGCTAATACTACAAATGTGAAAGTAACTATTACGTCATCACGAATAAACTGCTGAACCACTTTCGATTAAATGTTTTGTGGAGATGGCTTGAACCCCGAGGAAGAACAGCACCTATTTCAAATTTAACAAAAAGAAGATTCGGCCCCTAACAAGTGAATTAAGGAATGGAACATCCTTTTATACGTCGAAACATGTCTGTTACTTTGAGTACACCTTTCATTAGAGTCTAGCCTATCAGCTGGATATGGTACTTCATCATTTTCATGTACCATCTGCACCTTTTTCTACTCGGACCCATGTCTACTGGAAATGATCTGTGGGGTATATGTTTTATCAAATACTCACTTTCCCCATATGATCAGCAGCCTCTATTTCATGAACACTCCCGGTCTTGCACGAAATCCAAGTCTGGCTGTGTACCAAAACGAATTTTCTGCTCTCTCCAAGCTTAGAAAATGAGACCTGAACCGCAGGAATGCACAGGATGATAACAGGGGAGAGGAATCGAAGAGCAAGGAGAGACATGGTGGCATAGGACAACAGCCATCTCTGTCTTGGCGTGCGTGACTTGAGCACATAGGTGGAACGATTTTTCCTGCAGAATCTGTGAGCGTGTGTTTCCACTGGTTGCTGGAAGCTCGTGGTAGAAGTTCTGAGATCTAAAATGGGCGGACAAGGAATCCATAGATTGCTGTTCGGTTGTGAGCTGATTGGGCCATCGTGTTGCGCATGGAGGCTAGAGCTGTGACTGGTCAGAAGATGCGGCAAAAGGTGTGTACTCTATAGGCCAAATGGGAGAAAAAAGGCAGCTGAAGACTGAACATGCAAAAATCAGCGGGCGCTGGAGATGCTGTTGGCCGACGGGGACAAACTGCAGCTCTACAACAAGTCAGTATTTGTGAGGCAATGCAAATGCTCGCTGGCGTACCGTTAGTTACGTCGTAATCAGATCCTGTTAATGGCCACCTCTGGCTCAAACTCCTTTCGAATTGCTAAAGTGTTGCCATGTATCTCGTAAGCTAAGTTCATTATACCGCCCTCTTTCAAAGTGAGCAGTGTACTCATTCTCATCTTTCAATGACTGTAATCATCATCATTTTGTCTCTCACCCTGCTCTTATCCCATGCAAATCGGTTAATATTCAGTAAAGCTTCAGTAACAATTAACGAATTTTAAATGCCATTAATCAGCATAGCGAATTTCTCTCACTCAGTAATAACAACTCCCTCCATTGTTCTTCGCTCTCAGCAACTTTTATCTTTGTGGCAACGTGCTGGATCATACAGAAGCTTGTATAATCTTTTGCCTTGTTCTCATAGGGCCACCCCTCCCTGTGCTCATCACTTTCAAATGGCTCTGAGCACTATAGGACGTAACATCTGAGGTCATCAGTCCCCTACACTTAGAACTACTTAAACCTATTCCGTCTCTAATGACCTCGTTGTCGACGGGACGTTAAACACTAATTTCCTCCTCCTCCTCTACTTAAACCTGAGGACAACACACAAATCCTTGCCCAAGGCAGGATTCGAAGCCGCGCGGGATTAGCCGAGCGATGTAGGGGCTGCAGTCGTGGACCGTGCGGCTGGTCCCCGCGGAGGTTAGAGTCCTCCCACTGGCATGGGTGTTTCTGTTTGTCCTTAGGATAATTTAGGTTAAGTAGTGTGTAAGCTTAGGGACTGATGACCGTAGCAGTTAAGTCCCGTAAGATTTCACACACATTTTTTTGAACAGGATTCGAACCTGCGACCGTAGCAGCAGCGCGGTTCCGGACTGAAGCGCCTAGAACCGCTCGGTCACAGCGGCCGGCAATTTTAAATTAAATATTTTACTTCAAGCCTCCCACGTCATATTCAGGTGCGTCAGGCAACAAACTCAGAATTATAAGAGGTACCGCTCAATTTACACTCCTGGAAATTGAAATAAGAACACCGTGAATTCATTGTCCCAGGAAGGGGAAACTTTATTGACACATTCCTGGGGTCAGATACATCACATGATCACACTGACAGAACCACAGGCACATAGACACAGGCAACAGAGCATGCACAATGTCGGCACTAGTACAGTGTATATCCACCTTTCGCAGCAATGCAGGCTGCTATTCTCCCATGGAGACGATCGTAGAGATGCTGGATGTAGTCCTGTGGAACGGCTTGCCATGCCATTTCCACTTGGCGCCTCAGTTGGACCAGCGTTCGTGCTGAACGTGCAGACCGCGTGAGACGACGCTTCATCCAGTCCCAAACATGCTCAATGGGGGACAGATCCGGAGATCTTGCTGGCCAGGGTAGTTGACTTACACCTTCTACAGCACGTTGGGTGGCACGGGATACATGCGGACGTGCAGTGTCCTGTTGGAACAGCAAGTTCCCTTGCCGGTCTAGGAATGGCAGAACGATGGGTTCGATGACGGTTTGGATGTACCGTGCACTATTCAGTGTCCCCTCGACGATCACCAGTGGTGTACGGCCAGTGTAGGAGATCGCTCCCCACACCATGATGCCGGGTGTTGGCCCTGTGTGCCTCGGTCGTATGCAGTCCTGATTGTGGCGCTCACCTGCACGGCGCCAAACACGCATACGACCATCATTGGCACCAAGGCAGAAGCAACTCTCATCGCTGAAAACGACACGTCTCCATTCGTCCCTCCATTCACGCCTGTCGCGACACCACTGGAGGCGGGCTGCACGATGTTGGGGCGTGAGCGGAAGACGGCCTAACGGTGTGCGGGACCGTAGCCCAGCTTCATGGAGACGGTTGCGAATGGTCCTCGCCGATACCCCAGGAGCAACAGTGTCCCTAATTTGCTGGGAAGTGGCGGTGCGGTCCCCTACGGCACTGCGTGGGATCCTACGGTCTTTGCGTGCATCCGTGCGTCGCTGCGGTCCGGTCCCAGGTCGACGGGCACGTGCACCTTCCGCCGACCACTGGCGACAACATCGATGTACTGTGGAGACCTCACGCCCCACGTGTTGAGCAATTCGGCGGTACGTCCACCCGGCCTCCCGCATGCCCACTATACGCCCTCGCTCAAAGTCCGTCAACTGCACATACGGTTCACGTCCACGCTGTCGCGGCATGCTACCAGTGTTAAAGACAGCGATGGAGCTCCGTATGCCACGGCAAACTGGCTGACACTGACGGCGGCGGTGCACAAATGCTGCGCAGCTAGCGCCATTCGACGGCCAACACCGCGGTTCCTGGTGTGTCCGCTGTGCCGTGCTTGTGATCATTGCTTGTACAGCCCTCTCGCAGTGTCCGGAGCAAGTATGGTGGGTCTGACACACCGGTGTCAATGTGTTCTTTTTTCCATTTCCAGGAGTGTAGTTTCGTCCCCATGAGGCCATACACACTGTCTGCTGGGCTCCGTTGCGTCAGCGTAAAGAATTTGTGTTACATACTTTCTGGGAAGAAATTCTTTCACAATGTAGCCACTGCATTTATGGGGCACGACACCAGCGTAAGTGGATGTTAAAAAAAGGCAATAGGGATTAATAGTTAATATATTCAAGTCCCACTTTTGCCTGCTCTTAACCAGAATCACAGATTAAGATGATTAGTTCAGAATCACATCACTCCATACTACGACATGTAAGAACATAGGTAGCTCCTCATAACATCAATGAACATAGACCATGATAAAGAATTATAAAATTTGTTGCCTAATATGTACATTGTATGTTGTAAGGCTACTTCAACAGCACAATGCGCACATGCGCGCTCTTGCCCACATTCCCTCGGCACTCACCTCTTGGCAGCGACGGTGCACTTGCGGTGTAGTCGTGCATTGTCTCAGTTGGGGGGGGGGGGGGGACGGTGGGAATATGGTACATGCTTAAAGTCTAACATTTAACTAATTACCTCATTTTAAAGTAGCAGTCATTTAAAGCTGTTTTCTAAATGGGAGTTCGATTCTTGAAAGAATCTATGAGTTCACTGGAAATTACGGGGTGGCGGACGCGAAACGGACTAACTTTAAAAACTAGTAAAATTTTCAGTTTTGATTGCACAGGACTGCTTACAAAGACAGTGTATAGAGCAACTTCCTAAATTTTACTAACGGAGGGAAAGGTGACAAGATACGGAAAATAAGGCCACGCAAATGGCGACTTTCGCTGACAATGGATTCGTCAAGGCGGTCTTTGAAGTTGCACCATATTGTCCAGTACTGACGCAGCTTCATTTCTTATGGCATTTCTCGGATCTGAAAGGGTTCGTGGTATATCGATCGACACTCCTCACTTGAGTCAAGCCCAGACGGCAAAGTCACAGGGGAAGCGGTGTGTCTGACGAGAACAGAGGTCAGCGAAAGACACCATGCCGATTAATCACGCGCTCGGAGTAAATCGATCACACAAAAACCGTGCAATTCTCGCCTTACGAGCTGCATTAACGTTTTGTGGGAACCGTAATTTTTCAAAGTGATATTCATTTTTCTCAAAGTGAGAGATGAAAACTTCTTCAATCATACAAACGCGACGATCACAATCCACAGTCACTGCCATATTTGTCTCATTTTAAAACACTAAGCTATCGTTATTACGAATACGGAAATTCTACGCCATACTGTTATCTTTCCACTGTGTAGAGGCCGTCGGCGCAGTTCTCGCTATACTGTATTGGAGAGGTAATAATTAGAATAAAGGCGGTTTTCGTTGCGACGGGATCTTCTCATAAAATTTCAATCACGAGTTTTCGCCTCCGATTGCGAAGACACTCACCTACAAAGGGAGACGTGATAATCACGATAAAATAAGAGAAATTAGCGCACGCACAGAAAAATTTAAATGCTGGATTTTCCCGCACGCCGTTCGAGGGTGTAGAGACACAGCTTTAATGTGAGTCATTGAATCCTCTGCCAGGCCCATTATTGCGAATAGCAGAGTAATCAAGTAGATATGATGTATGCTCCCAGTATCGGCAATTGCTTTAGTTGCCGTTGTCGTCCAAGTGTAAGTGAACCTCATCCATAAACACCATCACTGCAAGTTCATCCTCTAAAATGTCCTACATTAGCACGCTGAATTATGCAAGTTGATGATGCTAAGTCGGAAGGATCTTTTCAACGTATACTACTTTGTAATAGTAAAATATCGGATGAGCACTATGACTGTGACTAGACTTTGACGGTAAATTCCGAGTGCTTGAGAGCGTCGTCTGTTTGTTGGGAGTGTACTCTCAGTAACAAACACTCTCAACACTCTTAAGCAATCAACATTTGTTGGTGTGACTACCTTCGACGAGGGCCTGGTTTTTGTTCGTTTTCTCATTACCAGAAGTACAACAATCCTTCATCCATACCAAAATAGTGTAACGATAAGGAAGCATGTCATCCACACAGAGGCTATCGTGACGACGGAAGACACTTTGAGCAACTACGACACACTCTCCATTTTGAATAAACTCCACTACCGTAAAACATTGTGGTCAACGCTCCATTTATCCATTGCAATTAATCTTCCATGTGTGAGCTAACACTGTAGGTGGCCGCCGATCTTGAGCGCTCCCGGCGCTAAAGGTATTTCCCACAAGAAAAATTTCAATTTCTCGTCCACCACCCTGGATAAAGCTGTAGTTTCGACGGTCTCTGCAGCGTCCCAGCTCATAGATACTATAGTTTATAGTTTGGTCATATTATAAAAGCTCTAGCCATCGGAATTTGCACGCTGGGTGAATTTTATTTTATCGTTACAAGACATAATTTTGAGCATAAAGGTTCGTCTACTGATGCTGAAGACATGAGAGTCAATAAACTCATTTTGCATCCTTGTGTATAAACACTTCGGCTTACTGAGTTTGTAGAAGTTTTGAACTGCTATTTGAATCTTTGTAGCCTCTAATGGTATGGTATGGTAATATCAACAGCAGCAGAAAATGGCATAACAGGTGTAGGATTCGTTATGGATAGGAAGGTAGGGCAGAGGGTGTGTTACTGTGAACAGTTCAGTGACCGGGTTGTTCTAATCAGCAGACCAACACCGACAACGATAGTTCAGGTATACATGCCGACGTCACAAGCTGAAGATGAACAGATAGAGAAAGTGTATGAGGATATTGAAAGGGTAATGCAGTGTGTAAAGGGGGACGAAAATCTAATAGTCATGGGCGACTGGAATGCAGTTGTAGGGGAAGGAGTAGAAGAAAAGGTTACAGGAGAATATGCGCTTCGGACGAGGAATGAAAGAGGAGAAAGGCTAATTGAGTTCTGTACCACGTTTCAGCTAGTAATAGCGAATACCCTGTTCAAGAATCACAAGAGGAGGAGGTATACTTGGAAAAGGCCGGTAGATACGGGAAGATTTCAATTAGATTACATCATGGTCAGACAGAGATTCCGAAATCAGATACTGGATTGTAAGGCGTACCCAGGAGCAGATATAGACCAGATCACAATATAGTAGTGATGAAGAGTAGGCTAAAGTTCAAGACATTAGTCTGGAAGAATCAATACGCAAAGAAGTGGGATGCAGAAGTACTAAGGAATGACGAGATACGTTTGAAGTTCTCTAACGCTATAGATACAGCAATAAGGAATAGCGCAGTAGGCAGTACAGTTGAAGAGGAATGGACATCTCTAAAAAGGGCCATCACAGAAATTGGGAAGGAAAACATAGGTACAAAGAAGGTAGCTGCTAAGAAACCATGGGTAGCAGAAGAAATACTTCAGTTGATTGATGAAAGGAGGAAGTACAAACATGTTCCGGGAAAATCAGGAATACAGAAATACAAGTCGCTGAGGAATGAAATAAATAGGAAGTGCAGGGAAGCTAAGACGAAATAGCTGCAGGAAAAATGTGAAGACATCGAAAAAGATATGATTGTCGGAAGGACAGACTCAGCATACAGGAAAGTCAAAACAACCTTTGGTGACATTAAAAGCAACGGTGGTAACATTAAGAGTGCAACGGCAATGTCACTGTTAAAAGCAGAGGAGAGAGCAGATAGGTGGAAAGAATACATTGAAAGCCTCTATGAGGGTGAAGATTTGTCTGATGTGATAGAAGAAGAAACAGGAGTCGATTTAGAAGAGATAGGGGATAAAGTATTAGAATCGTAATTTAAAAGAGCTTTGGAGGACTTACGGTCAAATAAGGCAGAAGGGATAGATAACATTCCATCAGAATCATTGGGGGAAGTGGAAACAAAACGACTATTCACGTTGGTGTGTAGAATATATGAGTCTGGCGACATACCATGTGACTTTCGGAAAAGCATCATCCACGCAATTCCGAAGACGGCAAGAGCTGACAAGTGCGAGAATTATCGCACAATCAGCTTAACAGCTCATGCATCGAAGCTGCTTACAAGAATAATATACAGAAGAATGGAAAACAAAATTGAGAATGCGTTAGGTGACGATCAGTTTGGCTTTAGGAAAAGTAAAGGGACGAGAGAGGCAATTCTGACGTTACGGCTAATAATGGAAGCAAGGCTAAAGAAAAATCAAGACACTTTCATAGGATTTGTCTACCTGGAAAAAGCGTTCGACAATATAAAATGGTGCAAGCTGTTCGAGATTCTGAAAAACGTAGGGGTAAGCTATAGGGAGAGACGGGTCATATACAATATGTACAACAACCAAGAGGGAATATTAAGTGTGGACGATCGAGATCGAAGTGCTCGTATTAATAAGGGTGTACGACAAGGCTGTAGCCTTTCGCCCCTACTCTTCAATCTGTACATCGAGGAAGCAACAATGGAAATAAAAGAAAAGTTCATGAGTGGAATTAAAATACAAGGTGAAAGGATATCAATGATACGATTCGCTGATGACATTGCTATCCTGAGTGAAAGTGAAGAAGAATTAAATGATCTGCTGAACGGAATGAACAGTCTAATGAGTAAACAGTATGGTTTGAGACTAAATCGGAGAAAGACGAGGTTAATGAGAAGTAGTAGAAATGAGAACAGCGAGAAACTTAACATCAGGATTGACGGTCACGAAGTCATTGAAGTTAAGGAATTCTGTTACCTAGGCAGTAGAATAACCTATGACGGACGGAGCAAGGAGGACATCAAAAGCATTTCTGGCCAAGAGAAATCTACTAATATCAAATACCGGCCTTAATTTGAGGAAGAAATTTCTGAGGATGTACGTCTGGAGTACAGCATGGACTGTGGGAAAACCAGAACAGAAGAGAATCGAAGCATTTGAGACATGGTGCTATAGACGAATGTTGAAAATTAGGTGGACTGATAAGGTAAGGAATGAAGAGGTTCTACGCAGAATCGGAGAGGAGAGGATTATGTGGAAAACACTGATAAGGAGAAGGGACAGGATGATAGGACATCTGCTAAGACATGAGGGAATGACTTCCATGGTACTAGAGGGAGCTGTAGAGGGCAAAATCTGTAGAGGAAGACAGAGATTGTAATACGTCAAGCAAATAATTGAGGACGTAGGTTGCAAGTGCTACTCTGAGATGAAGAGGTTAGCACAGGAAAGGAATTCGTGGCGGGCAGCATCAAACCAGTCAGTACACTGATGACAAAAAAAAGTGTATTTTCAGCAATAGGAGATTAAACGTAGGCAGAGAAATACGCCTACGACCGTGGCCTAATACCCACGAAACGAAGTTCACCAAGAACACGCAGTTTATACTTGTTTATTATTTCATAATGATACGGCCGAGGACTCACAAACTAATGACGGTAGCAAGAGGTCCGTGTGGTTCATAAGAACAATAAAACCGTAGTAGAGTATAGGCTCACGCCGTGTTTCTGGTCTTACAGAAAATGCTTTACTTAATGCTGCACCATTGCCTCTGAAAGTTGCTTTTCTTCTCAATTTCTGCTTATTATATTCTACTTTCTACAGATCGCGACATATATCTTTGAAATATGTTGAATGTTTCTGTTACGGCCACATTCGACAGATTAATCTTTGATTAATCTCTTTACATTCCCACTGAGGCATTTCGCATCTTCGTGAGGTCAGTTTGGCCATCAATGGGGAGCCATCACAGTTTTGAAACCACCAGGTATTCCATGTTTGGAAGAGCTCTGCTCTGTTTCCTGGTCCTATCTAGTTAGTACTGCTTTATTTGAGAAGAAATTTGCCCTTGATGTCAGTCGAGTTGCTTCGGAGTTTCTTCAGTGAGGAAATTTGATGAGATATTTGCAATTTCTCGCCGTGGTGAATATCAGCCGAAATCATATTTCAGAGGCGTATTCTAAATTTCTGTGCAGTTTGATTGCGATTATTGCGCGTTCAGACCCGCGGCAATATTCTGGCACGTGGCGAAATGGACCATCATAGATTGCTCAACTCTTCTTAAATGGAAGCTAATCACAGGATCGAACACTATCTTTTCGATCCGTCGTGCTGCAGACAGAAAAGCAACATACTCTTCTGAATTATAAATGACTTGCTGACTTGTTGAAGATCGTATATTGAAACCGATTTAATCGGATTACAAATTGTTAGAGTTACCTTTGTATATTTTTATGCAGATAATGCTTATGGCCTTGTAAATCGATTGCATTCTTTCGCAAAGAATATATGCACTTTAGTGATATTCCTCTCCGACTTATTTTCACCCGAAAATAAGTGATTTCATTCCCACTTTACTTAATATTTCAACACGCTGCCACGCCGCCATTTTGCTACGACTTGTTGACTGCGGGACGTAAAAGCTGCAACGTATCAGAAACAAATAATTCCATTCAATCTACAACACCAAACCACTGGTAATAAGTACCTTCTCTTTACAAGAAACTATGTTAGATATGGTGAAGCGTATTTCAGTGGTTGCCCTTTATGGACGAACTCTACTTTCTAAATTAGCTGTAGAGTGATCTGGCATATCAGCAAAAAACACTGACGGAGAAAAACATCGCAACACGAAAAAGTAATTAATAGAGAGTAACGAAATTTTGGGAATACGTTTTTCTAAGTAGTGTATGCAAGTGATTAACACTGCTAGGTAGCAGATTAATGTAAGTGTTGGACAAGTCATTGAAAGTATGAAATGCTGGTACATTAATAACCGTTGTAACCGCCAGAATATTGAATGCACGCATGCAAACATGCATGCGTTATGTTGTCGGATGTCATTTTGGTCGGTCAATACAGGGACAGTTAATGCTGTTTGTGGATGATGCTGGAGTTATAGTACGATGATGTCACGAATGTGCTCCATCGGAAAGAGGTCTGGAGACCGGTCCGGCCAAAGCAACATTTCGGCACCCTGGAGAGTATGTTAGGTAACAACAACGTATGTGGATGAGCGCTATCCTGTTGGAAAACGCCCTTGGAATGCTGTTCATGAATTGCAGAACAACAGCTCGAGTCACCAGATTGACGTATAAAGTTGCAGTCAGGGTGTGTGGGATGTCGACGAGAGTGTTCCTGCTGCCATACGAAATCGCATCCGAGATCATAGCTCCAGCATAGAAGTGTGTCTAGCAGCAGACTTTTTGGGTGTAGGTCCTCAACTGGCCACCTTGTAACCAACACGCGGCCATCAGTGGAACTGTAGCAGAACCAGCTTTCATCAAAAACCACAAAGGACCACCACCATGATCTGCAATGAGCTCCAATGACGTCACAAATTGCTCTGTTTTGAGGTCAGTGGAATGCTCGATATAGAGTGACAGGCTCAGAGCTGTCCTTGTAACAGATTTGTAACAGATCGTTAGTAGTAGTACAAAGCCGTTTGTGATGCAATTTTGATATCAATTTGTTATGCAAATTAATTAAACTGATCAATTAATCACCCCCAAATCCCCCATACCACACCGGTCCCAACCCCGCCCCCAGATGACGTCACGTGTTTTCTCAGCTGCATATGTGCCCCAGCCCCTTCCTTCCCCCCTTCCACCAAACTACCCTATTGGCGGGAATTTAGAATTTTGGCACAATTTCTAATGTTGACGGAAATTTATTTGTCCCAGAGTTGTGCCAACATACCCCTCCCCCCCCCCCCCCCCAACACTGTAACTGACTGGAAATTAAAATTTGCAGTACCCTTTCCGGGACTCGAACACTGGTACTGCTGGACGGAAAGCTCAAGTGTACGACCCAACACAATTGAACCACCAGAGTTGCTTGGAATTGATGGGAAATTAAAAATGTCTGTGCCCTTTGTGGGACTCGAACCCTGATCCTACTGAGTGGAAAGCCAGAGTGCACCCCCCTAACACATGTAAACTGTCCAGTTGCGGGAGAGGAAGGTTAGGTTAGTGCAGGCCTACTTTATCTATTTTGGTTGGGAAACTAATAACATAATTAATTACAAGGATCTGGGCCTAATTACACATTCATATGCATAGTGCTGCACGAGGACGTCATAAAATCGCAATACAACTCAAAAACTGACGCTATCATGATCTGGTGTTATCCTGCTGGAAAACGACATCACAATATCACTGGACACTAGAGACAGACACACTCAAACTTTACCCTTCACCTACAAGCTGGTGGGAAAAACGCTGGGGTGTAAGGTGGTATACTACAATAGTGGGAAATATGTTTTACTGACGAGATGCTAGTGTTGCACAGAGAGTTTAAGAAGTGTATCACCTGTAAGCATACAGTATCTATCGCTGTTTGACGTCAGAGTTCGCTACAGATACCTGGTCAAACGCCATCCTGCAGCCCAGGTAGTCGAAGCCAATACACGCTACCACAACTGATGGAAAAAAAATGCGTCACAGTTCTAATTACACTTCGAAATTGTCGTGAGAAAACCAGCACTCACAGCAGACGTACTGGGGGAAAATCGTGGTCCTAAAAGACTGCAGAGTGCCGAGGTGGTGATAGTTGAACGTGTGTTCTTCTCGATGTACAATCACAAACTGCCGAAAACCAAGGCCTGAGCCGGCCGCGGTGGTCTAGCGGTCCTAGGCGCTCAGTCCGGAACCGCGCGACTGCTACGGTCACAGGTTCGAATCCTGCCTCGGGCATGGATGTGTGTGCTGTCCTTAGGTTAGTTAGGTTTAAGTAGTTCTAAGTTCTAGGGGACTGATGACCACAGATGTTAAGTCCCATAGTGCTCAGAGCCATTTGAACCAAGGCCTGCTCACTTCCCCTCACGCCTCCCCCTCCACCACCCCCTCTCTACGATGTTCCGCCGAGTGTCTCGTATCCATGCTACCACCCTCTAAGGATGCTGCCTGAACTTGGCTTTCAACCATCTGCCCGCCGCCTTAAGGCGACGCTCTTACGCCTGCACCTAATCGACTGAACAATAGGAGATAAAAGCACAGCTGCCTCACTGCAACTCGTTCATATAAAATATAGCGACAGAACCCACACGCACCGCAGACATGGCCGCACTCACGCCATATTTGCGGCAGTAGCTCCTACGCAGCATGCCCTCAGACGATGGTACTAGACAACACAAAAACAAAATTAAGTAGCATAGCCCCGCCCATCTGGCTGCCACCTTAAGGCGACACTCTTACACTAACTCAGTAGGAGATAAAAGGATGACCGCCTCAAGTGCAACTTGTTCGTCTAAACTAAAGCAACAGAGCCCCCAAACGCCGCCTCCCGCCGGGACACGGAGCAGCTGTGTCTGGCGACTGCCACAGCTGTCAGCCCCCCCCCCCCCCCTCCCTGACCAATCACCCGCAGCAGCCCGCCGTTTGGCGATGGAGAACAGTTCTATTTGATGTCAACGTATCTATAATCAAGCATCTACTAAAAAAATCAGAACACATTTGCGACCATAATAAATGTCCTCTTCCCACGAAAAAAGGTAAAGTCTATTTTTTTCAGCTTTATGAGCAAAATCGCTATAGGTTTTACGATCGACTGCAGTCGCATCTCGATATTTTGTGACGTCCAGCAAAGAGTACCGCCAGCGATCACAAATGTTCAGCAGGGGCATACCCTCCATACAATCAGGAAAAAGAAAAGCTTCGACTATTTTGATGCGAGAACTACCGATCACCACAGAATGTCCTCGTTATTTCGAAACCGTCTCAGGGCAAAGAAAAGGTGAGAATTTAAAAGCCAAAGACGAAAAATGTATATTAAACAATCTTTTACAACTTGTTGAACAAATTACACTACCAGATAGCGTCCACACGTTCCGTGTCTGTAAATAAAATGTTATGTACACGTGTATTACAAACAGTTCAGACAAGCTTTCATGCCATTTGCACACATGTCGGAAAAAAACACATTCATTTTACGTTTGACAATAAGAAGCTGTAATTCAAGAGAACGCCGCATTTTCGTACACTATGACAGGGCTCCTTTTACCAGTGCGATGATATATCTTACTAGTGTGAAACAAATCGTGAGAGCCTGTACCGCGCTGTGTAGGTGGGAGATTGAAATTTGGTTAGAAGATATCGCAGCAACGAAAAAAAAAAGCAATGCTTGTCAAGAATCATTCCTTGGTGCACTAGCCATCACTTCCATCCGTCAGGCGGCACGTCATTGACTATATATGACGGTAGTATGTGTTCCCGAAAGAACAGTTACCGTGGATGACCATGCAGATTTGCTAGAAATGAAATGATAATTAAATGGACACCCTAGCTGCAAACAGGCGTTGATGTACTTCATTGGGGACATGTTGAAAATGTGTGCCCCGACATGTTTGCAGCTAGGGTGTCCATTTAATTATCATTTCATTTCTAGCAAAGCTGCATGGTCATCCACGGTAACTGTTCTTTCGGGAACACATACTACCGTCATATATAGTTAAAATATGGCTTCCCGGCCATTGACCTTCTTGTGCGAACGCACACGCTATACCCGAACTCGTACGGGACTTAGTAGATTAATCTGCCACGAGTAATGAGTATGATGGGCAAACATCTATTAGGCGCACTGCGAATGTAGTGGTGTGGACATGTTGGGAGTGTGGATCTCACGGGGAGCGTGCATGAGTTCAAATGGCTCTGAGCACTATGGGACTCAACTGCTGTGGTCATAAGTCCCCTAGAACTTAGAACTACTTAAACCTAACTAACCTAAGGACAGCACACAACACCCAGCCATCACGAGGCAGAGAAAATCCCTGACCCCGCCGGGAATCGAACCCGGGAACCCGGGCGTGGGAAGCGAGAACGCTACCGCACGACCACGAGATGCGGGCTGGAGCGTGCATGGGATAAGTCCCTGCTGACGCACTATCCTCTGTGCCCGCGGTGGCTCAAATGGATGCAGTCTGCTTTAGGCAGTGGCGCGGCACGGACCTGCTATCCCGGCCGCGGGCGCGCGTGAACGAGGAAGTGTTTACACCGCCGGTACTCGCGCGTGTTGTTGCCTCACTCGATCGCCATTGCACACAATTTTCGAAAGACTACGCTCCAATTTACGTTCGACAACGAATTTGCCAGACCCAAAGCTTTCGAAATAGAGCGTTTTTTGAGGGAAGAAGTTCGTTTACCTGCTGCAGACATAATTGGAATACACCTGTCCATTGTAAGCAGTACAATGTACGTAAAGATGACCGATGAAGCTGCGTGTGAAAGAACTCTCTCCGCTGCTCAAAGAAGATTTAAATTTCGACACTCTGATGGCCATATCAGCGATGTAACAGTAGCTCCTTCAGGATTGGGTGTGAGGGTCATTCGGATCTTTGAATTGCCGTTTGAGGTGCCAGAATCGATGGTTACTGAATCGCTGCGACCATATGGAACGGTACTTAGTCATATGCCTGAACGCTGGGCTAGTTTTAATACCTATCCTGTGCTAAACGGCGTGCGACAGGTGCGGATGGTCCTTACTAAACATATCCCGTCTTATTTATACATTGGCGGATGTCGAGCTATTGTGATCTACGATGGCCAGCCACGCACCTGTTCTGGCTGTGGTGGAGAAGGACATATCCGCTCGGAGTGCATACAACGCCGCGTCGTGCAACTGCCACGTGGAGAAGCGTCACAGCGAGAAGTTCCCACGCAACTGCCGATGACGTACGTGTCGGTGGCCCGCCGGGATGTGTTGCCAAGTTCGGAGCGTGACAAGGATGTGTTTATGCAGGAGCAGACCGAGTTACGGGAGCATGGAGGTGACTCGGAGAATGTCCCTGCACCCATGTCACGACAGTTGAGGGAGGAACCTTCCGGAAACTCACATGTAGCAAGAGACGTGGAAGTGGAGGTCCAGACGGTGGCGCCGGCAACGGACCAACGAACGACCGACGAACACAGAGAGGCAGCAGAGGGCAGGGCACGCAAACAGCGATCGCCGAAGCGTCGCAAAAAGCGTCGCCATAGTTCGGGTGACACGTCCCCTCTCCAGCCTAGGGGACACGGAAGGTATCCTAGCCGAAGAACTGTCTGACACAGAACACGTGTCTTCAGAGGACGCTGACAGGATTCCGTCCGATGGTGACCGGATGTCCTGCCTTTTAGATGGTCGCTCTTCATTGACATCGACTGACCCCGCGCTGCCGACGAAGGAGTCAGGGACACCAATGTCCCGGCAGCCACGTGGAAATACATCAGAGGACGTTTCTCGGATGGATGACCACTGCGACTGGGCGGAACCAGTCGAAGACCTACAGGAATTGCCACCCCCAAATGATGACCACTCACCTACAGGATGCACACCACGGAACGACAACGAAGGAGGGCAGCCCGTTGGCGGGCACCCCTCTGAGCACGAATAGTGGACTAAAGCCCTTGGAGTTCTCAATGACATGACACGAGCATGACAATGACAACGAACCAAGCATATAAGGTGGGCACAGTGAACATTAACACCGCACGTTCGCTTGCAAAGATGCAACTTCTCCGGGACATGATTTACGCCACAGACGTTGATATTCTGCTGATGCAGGAAACCTTCAATGCTGCTTTTCCCGACATGCATGGATACAACACTTATCTAGCGCCGACTCCAGATGGAGGACGTGTCACAGCGATACTAGTCCGGGAAGGGATTCCGATGTGTGACCTCGATTGCCTTCCTTCGGCTCGGGGTTTGGCTATGACCGTGAACGGCAATCGTATCGTCAACATCTATGCACCCTCCGGATCTGACAATCGACAGGCGCGTGCACGATTCTACTCGGAGGAGATTGGCCCCCCTGTTCCATGGGAGGTATGACCACATCTTGGTAGGGGGGTATTTTAACTGTGTACTCACACCGAAGGATCAAACTCCTAATTTCAGCTCCTGCCACGCATTGAACACGATCTGCCGGGACATGGCCCATATGGACACGTGGGAAAAGATCCATGGGCAGCGAGAGGGCTACACGTATTTTACTAGCCACTCGGCGAGCAGGCTGGATCGGATTTATGTTTCTGACGGATTAAGAGATCACGTGTTGGCTGCTGAACGTTGGCCCACAGCTTTTACGGATCACCTTGCGTATTTATGCACGTTAACCCTCCCACGGCAGCGGGTCTGGCGGATTCGTAGTTCCTGGAAACTTAATTCCTCCTTATTGGTGGATCTCGAATGTCGCCAGCGGATCGAAGAAACATGGCAGACTTGCACTCGCCGTCTGCCGCTGCACCGTACGGTTCTTTCGTGGTGGCTGCAGTGTGCAAAACCGGCGATACGAAGAGCTCTCATAACGTATGGCAAGGAAAAAGCAAAATGGCTCCGAGATACGCTTGACTATTACTACATGGTGCTCCGCGACCTGTCCTCCAGGGCCCCGTCGCCCGAACGTCAAGCGGAAGTCCATCGCATTCAGGTCTGCATTTTATCGATCACGAGACGTCGACTGGAGGGACTTTCGATCCGTGCTCGGTGCTTGGACAACGTCGATGGAGAACGTATTGGCATGCATCATGTGTCCAAGGGACATGCACGTAATCGCCGATCCCTAATCACAGTCCTCCATGATGACGATGGTCGGCCCTTGACGTCACAACAGGCCATTGCTGCTGAGTTTCTGGAGCATTACCGCCTCCTTTTCACTGGGACGCCGACGGACAATCGGACAGAAGAAGAAATTTTGCGACAGATGCAAACGGAGGTGGATGGTCCGGATGCAGAGGTGCTATTGGCACCCCTAACGGAAGATGACATCCGGGGCGCACTCGCGAAGGGTGCGGTGCACAAATCCCCTGGGCCAGATGGGTTGACACTCGAATTTTACCGCGCATTTACGGATTTAATGATGTCCCAGTTGGTATTGATGTATAACGAGTTATTGAGCCCTGACACGGATGTTCCGTCGCAGTTCATGGCGGGACTGCTTATACCAATACCGAAATCGACAGCGAGTGACAGCGCCCATCAATTTAGACCGCTCACGATGCTCAATACAGACTATAAGATCTTTGCGCGAATGTTGGCGGCAAGGCTCAAGATTATAATATCCAAAACAATACCACCAGACCTGGCTTGTCTAGGGGTTCGGAGCAACATACATTCTATCCTCGGCGAATACCGTGACGTAATTTCCCTGACGGAAGCTTGTCGCATGCGAGCGGCGTTCGTATCGGTGGATTTTGATCGTGCCTTTGACAGGATCAACCATGATTGCCTTGACTCGACCATGCGACGCATGGCGATACCACAGGATTTTATTACCGTCCTCATGCGCCTCCTTCGCGGCGCTTCTTCGACGGTGAGAGTCAATGGCAGGGAGGTAGGAACGATTCCTGTTCGCAGCTCAGTTAGGCAAGGATGTCCCTTGTCGATGATACTGTTTACAATAGCGCTCGAACCATTGATGCAGACTCTTAGTCGGACTCTAACAGGCGTCCGACTCCGTGCGAGCTCCTTCACGTGTCGTGCATATGCCGACGACTTGATGATACTCGTCCGGTCGGAGAATGAAGTAAGTCAGGTGGTTACCCTTCTTACTACGTACGGGGTAGCTGCGGGAAGCAGGGTCAACATGAATAAAACCAAGATCATGCACATCGGTCGAGGGCTGGACGCTCTGCGAAGTCTGTTTACGACGGTGGACATCTTGCGATGTTTAGGTGTCTTGTTCACCCGATCGCTACGGCAATCAGCGGCGGCGAGCTATCGACGTCTCCTCCAGAACGTCCGACTGCACATACGCAACAAATCACTCCGAACGCACGACCTGCTCCAAAGGGTGGACTACACTAATGTTCACCTGGCCTCGCGACTGCCGCACTTGGCACAAGTACTGCCAATGCCACGTGGTCTCGCTGACAGATTAATGGCGGCCCTAGGATACTATGTCAGCCAAGGAATGTTGTTTAAGATCAAATACGAGACTTTAACTCTCCCATACCACTCTGGTGGACTTAATCTCACGGATGTGCGGAACAAGACTATAGCTCTATACCTGCGAGCGACGCTACGAACTTGGAACCAGCGGCAACACGCCATCACGTCGGCCATCCTGGATGTGCTTCTTCCCACGTCCTTTGAACCACCGGTAGCAGTAGGCACCATCTCTCCCTCGTTTTCTCACGTCGCGCGATTTTTTGTTGATTTTAGTTATGTTCAGTTACAGATACCTTCTACCAGAATCCCCACTACCCGTGAGATATATCGATACTTGCGGCGTCATCATGGCAGCAACGTTGTCGAACTTAAATACCCAACACGAAACTGGCGACAGATTTGGCGAGCTGTCCACACACCTCTCCTCACCACAGCAGCGGGATCGTCATGGTATACACTAATCAACCGCAAGACAGTCAACCGCCAACGATTGTACGACATTCGCATGGTAGATTCCCCGCTCTGCCTTATATGTGGCATGCAGGACACCGACGAACATTCTCTGCAGTGCGGTGAGGCAAAGGATATTTGGCGGCTGACGCAACGCATCATGGCCCTCCTCCGACGCACCGACGAATCCACGAACACGACGGACGCTTTATTTTTCCCTGACCCTGTCTTTTTCCCCTCACACAAAACATCGGCAATCCGATGGATTGGAGGACACGCATCACACTACGTGCTCTCGCGGACCTTGATTTCGGTCATGGACTATTGGCATTATCTACTAGAACAACACGAAATCATCTGACGCCACTCTAAATATAAAACGCATTTTGCGAACTTTCTAGGCAGCATGTTTCATAAACCCCCGAAGCGGTGGGGAGTCCCAGGTTTACGTTGTTTCGAGGGATAAGATTTACTCCCAGTGAAGTGACGAGGATGTCACTTCGGCCCTATATTTATTTCCCTTCTTTTTTATATATGATTTTTCTTTTGGGACATTAAAATTAAATGAATAAATAAAATATTATTGTTACTAAAAAAAACAAGTTACAATATCAATGTTTCCTTCCTGCTGCCTCTCCCTTATCCTGTCAGGAGACGGGGACACCGTGGCCAGGCCTCCAAGTACGACCCCTGCCCACTCTGCCCCCTGACCTACTAAAAAAAAAATAATAAATAAATAAATAAATAAAATAAAAAAAGATGGTTAGAGTGTCTGCATGGAAAGAAAAAGACCCGTGGCCTAGGGGTACCGTAAAAAAAAATGGATAAGGCATCGGTCTCCTAAACCGGGGATTGTGGGTTCGAGTCCCACCAGATGCAAAAAAAAAAAAAAAAAAAAAAAAAGAGTGGTAAAAAAAATGGATAGAGCGTCTGTCATGTAAGCAGAAGATCCTGGGTTCGAGTCCCGGTCGGAGCACACATTTTCAACAGTCACCAAAGAAGTACATCAACGCCTGTTTGCAGCTAGGGTGTCCATTTAATTATCATTTCGGCACGTCATTGATATCAATTTCATAGGCTAATTAATTAAATTGATCATGAGAGTCACTTCGGATGGCATGCAATTTTTTTTTCAGCAGTCGCGAAGTATGACAATTGATAATCTATGGAGGGAACATCTGTTCTTTTCTAGGAACAGTATTGAGGAATAACATGACCACCCACAACATACATTTCGTGTAAGGACCGTGCTACTTAAAAACACGATCATAACACCTGTGGTAAACATCACCCTGCATAAAAAGTGGTCTTGAATCTACAGGGACACACAATCGATGATAATATTAGGCTTTCAGGCATAAATGCCGCCCAAAATGCTGTCAGGAATTTGGAATCAGGTCTATCTATCCAACCAAATATTTGCGTTGGATCCTCTAGAGAAGTCTTTTAATGATTACAGTCACTGGTGAATCATATTCGTGCCACTCTCGTATCTCGAACTAGTCATTTTCATTTTCCGAACCTATCTGATAAGGATCCCATAAACCAAAAACTCCAGCGCTGTTTTTAGACAGTCCCTATGCATCTTGTAACTGCTCCTAAGTCTCTGGCCCAAAGTCCCTGCAGTTTAGTCCATGTGATCGTCCCAATTTGAGTCTGATCTGTGTGGAAGGATGGTGGTTATAACCAAGGCCTTCTGCATCCTGGGGGAACCAGGACGAGCCGAGTTAAAGCGACAGGAGCGCATTTGACCATTCGGTGGAAATGGGGACACATTGTCATTACTCCGCCAACCATCTACAGAGTGTAAGGTCAGCGCTAGACGAAGCTTTTCCCTTCAACACGAGGTAATAGGAGAGATAGTATAAGCAGTTATAGTGGTGTTTCTTGTTGGGAAAATTAGGGAGACTACACATACACGGCACAGAAGGAGCACGAAAATTTTGCGACACATCTCCAAACAACATACAGGTAGTCCGAAGGAGATCTGTGTCTCTCAGGGTGCATCCATGTCTATCTCCCAAACATAGGTGGCGATCCTATTAAGTATACAGGTATTGGTTCATTGAAGCACGTGGTTCATGATCAAAGTCACTTCCAGAAACCAGTGTAAAGTTTCACCACCTGTACTGTCGGATGACTATATCCAACAATCAATCAGATGACAGCCTTCATTTCTTCCTCCTTCACAAACAGTTTAATAGTTTTTTTTTCAGATGTAACACATCTAATCAGTGTACACTGCCATACAATTTGTTTTTCTATCATGGCTTAGAGACCTGTTTGAACTGCTGCTAAACCGACATTAACAAACTTTGATCCTCTGGTTCAAATAGAAAGCTGAACATCACATTGCATGAACTGTACAATTACCACACCATAGGCTAGTAGAAATAAAACACAGACGTGATCTTCGTCACTCACAAAACTTTGGAAGACATCGCAACATATGGGAACTGAAAGAGTTTGCGCTATTGTAGATCGCTTCCAACACTTGTTCGAAGGCGATTACCTACACAGTTAATCTCATCTTCCCATCGAAAGGGTAGCGGATGTCTGGGTGCTCTGATTCTTAAAGCACTGTCCCTTCACTTTGGACTCATGTACACGATTACCATTCCGGTGTTTACCATCGCCGGAAGGCACTGTTCACAACATGCGTGAGGTAGCACAAATACTGTTACCTTATTGGTGAAAAAAAAAAAATTAAAATAGACATGTCTAGGGTATCACAAAATATGTAAATAGGACTAGTCTGTAGCAATTAGGAACGCTTGTAAACAACTGTATTAAGGTGAAGAATTCTGCTTTCAGTCCCATGTTCCAAAGCGTCAAGTAGCAGATATACAGTGTTCCTTGAAGGTTTCCTCCATCTCAACGGAACAGTGTCAGTCAGTTATTATGTAGAAATCAACAGCGTACCCACGAGATCAATACTAGCAATTTTACCCAGAAGTAGGAGAGAGATATATCCACCAAATTCTGCAACCTGTTTAAAAACAGAGTGAACTGAGGTAATACTTTAGGAGCGTGTTTGGACCACTCGGTGGAAGTGGGAACATGTTGTATCTCTGCCACCCGTTTCTAATGTGTAAGATCAGCGTCAGATACAGTCTGTTCCTGCAACATGACAACCGTACGTACAGTTGCGGTGGTGTTTCCTGCTGGGAAAATTAGGAAGACTCAGCACCGAAGCAGATCCGCGTCCCTCAGGATCCATTTATGTTTATCACCCAAACATTCTATCATCGTTATTCTGTACCATCCAGCAGAGAAAAATTACAAACTATAAAAGCTTAGTTAATTTCTTCTGACAGATTTTTACCGCATCTCTCTTCCAATACATCTGCATGCTGGCATCGAGCATATGTGGCGATCCTGTTAAATATACAGGTATTTATCCATTGGAGCAGGTGGCCAGTGATCGACGTCCCTTGCACAGACCGAGGTAATGTTTCACCGCCTGTTCAGTACGAGAACCTTCTCCCACATGTTTTCAGTCGCAGCAGAGGGACCCTGTTTCGTTATTTGAAACACCGCTGTTTCTGCTGTAACACGCCACACAGTTTACTTTTTTTTCCGCTACGACTTTGAGCTTTATGTCAGATTCTAAACTGACATTAACACCTTTGTTCCTTTGACTCCCCCGGGCGACTAGACAGCACACAGTATAAATCACATTATGAAGTAATCAACAGCGTATCCGGACTGTACGAATGGAAAAGACACCGTCGATGTACTGTAATAATAAGCATCATAGTTGATAGTGTGAATAGTTTTAGCAACTTTTTCCTAATTTCAACACTGACGAGTGATACGGCAGCACACTTACCGAGTTCTGTATCAACGCTAAGCAGCCCCTTCAAAATGGTTCAAATGGCTCTGAGCACTATGGGACTTAACATCTGTGGTCATCAGTCCCCTAGAACTTAGAACTACTTAAACCTAACTAACCTAAGGACATCACACACATCCATGCCCGAGGCAGGATTCGAACCTGCGACCGTAGCAGTCGCGCGGCTCCGGACCGAGCGCCTAGAACCGCGAGATCACCGCGGCCGGCGCAGCCCCTTCCATTACTTTCTGAGTACCATCGAGAATGTAATTAGATGACTGGGTAGTATGTTCATTCATTGTTAATTATCTTAGATATACACCAAAATATACCAGACAGTGACGTACATATCTCTAGAACCTCGAAAATATTACGATCTTTCTGTATGTGGATGGGAATCACAGGACATTCTCGCATTCTTGGGGTAAAGTTAGAGACTGAAAAATCTCCTCGCATTGTCTTTCACCAACGCTCCCTGCAGCTGACCAGATGTAGACCGCTATATTACACGTTTCGTGTGGAAACAGTGTGAACTGAGGCTGTAACTGCTGTCCCACACCCATTCAAGAGCACAAGATTTCTCCAAATGCGCGGTTGTCGAGGAGGTTAGCATCCGTTACCGCTATACAGTACATATGGAGCTGCTATAATGATATAACAGATGGTTAAAAACAAGAAACGGGTGGTTTTTTTACATGATGGAGAACAAGACGGGCGGATTTTTGCGGAATTTTACGTAAATCAACTGCTTTAGCAATTCTAAAATATTGTTCTTGTGTCTGGGGTCAGAATCAAAAAGGTGTTGGTAAGAGAGAACACGTGCACTCTTAAGGCTGCAGCTTTCTGCTCTTAAAACACGATATAATGTTAGATCTTTGCGGTTTCTGTCCTATTAGTCGTGTGGAATTCAATGCTGTTGCTACCACAATATAAGAAATATATTTACAGCGCATGACATACATTCTTCTTTCAAGTTTCTCTACGATAAACTATGGTGATAAACAGTAAAATGAAAAACTACTTTATTTAAAATCGATTCCTTGTGATAAACCGACATATAGGTTCCCATAGGTGTATAGCCTCCACTATTCACATCCGATGACGGTTCAGAAATCATACTATGCTCGTGTCAGTCCTATGTAAAATGATCTTTAGTTGTGCCTCTCACAACGAAAGAGACAAACTCATAGCGGCGGTGTTTGGCATGTGAAATTAGCCATCATGTCGCCACAAACTCCGTAAACAGCACATCTGTCAAGCAGACAAATACGTGGGAATTGCAGTATCTAAGAAACACTTTTCGCTAACTTAGAAGCATTGCAGTGATGAAACTGAAGACTCGGTTTTATGCCCAAGTTGCAGCAGGGGTATTGAGTGCCTTGCCTCGTTGCCTCGTGGAATGGTCGAAACAAGATGGAAGTCTTCTGATGAGCGAGAGGTTTGCTGTTAACGATCGTAAGTAGACAGTGCTCTTAGTCCTACAAAGGACACGCAGTTGTAAGGAAGTCTAACGCAAATTATGTCACACAATTGATGCATCTCGACAAAACAACGGAAAAAATGGTCAAATTACCAACAGCGACATGTCCCTCTCTCTCTAGAATGCATCATGAGTCTGCCATTAAATCCTACCTCGTTACAACCCCATCTCACCCTATCACTCCATCCACTTTTATATGCAAGTCAGTTTAGAGGCAGATGGTTCTCTTTTTTCCCAGGAAAGCATCACAGACAGCAGCCAACTCGCGCGTGTCTCTCTTACCTCAGTAGACATGCGGTAGAATGTTGCCTCGACGAAAAATAAAAGATAGAATCCCCAGTTCCCGGTGCTTCCATCTCGCCGCTTTCCCGCATTCCTCTTGCTATCGTACACTCGTTCCCATGTACAAGAATTGTTCTGCACCAATTAGAAGACACGCAAGCACTCCCTCAATTTCCTCGCGTTTCGGTGTACTCGTCCTGAATTTATACGTATTTCTCGTCATTTTATCGATTTTCTGCACTTCTATCAATGCGATCATAACATCAGTTATCGTTCCATGTTCCAAAATTGCTTGTAAATGTTGTACAACGGCCAACACCTAGCGCAAATGCATTATTTTTCTGGTCGGGTGCCGTAGCTTTCTTCATTCTCAGACAGATGGGTAGTATAACACGCCCAATGCCAGCTGCAATCCTCGAAATGTAAGTCGTTGTTTTCCTTAGGACAGAGCTGTGGCGGAAGACCCTAACTTTTCGTTCTTTTTCTTGTTGATGCAGGCAGTTGCTGTGGGAGACAAAAAAAATACTCTGTGGAACAAGTAGAGGCTACTATCATCAGGAAAACATTCTTTGTTCAGTTTCGGAGAGATAGTTAGTCTGACTTTTCCTTAGGAGAGAGCTCTAGGGGAAGACGCTAAGCCAGTAGACCGCCGGACAGGTGGCCGACCGGCTCATGTGTCGCGGTTGTGTCGTTAGGCCGCCTAAAGACACTCGCGTTAGCTCGCCTAGTGCGGCGCCTTTGATGTTGGAAGGCCCGACGTTGGTCATGGGGCGGGTACAGTGGACCACCTCCTGCGCTCGCAAGGGACTGGCACCTCATGGGGGCAGGCTGGCGGCTGCTCGGAAGCTAAAATGGCGAAGACACCACATGAGGCGAGGGAGGCGACGGAGGTAATGCGCGAGATCCGCAGCGCACCGCGGAGCATCTTAATGACCTTGCGATCGCCATATTCAAAGCGATGAAGCGATCGGAAGTTAAACTAGAATATCCATGTCAGACGAAAGGCATGTTATGTCCTTCTCAAAGCATTATTCTCAGATTTCGTGTTCTCTGAATTTGTTTCCGATTTCTAGCACCTATTTTGCATATTTTGCAGATGGCTCCAAGGTCTCACAGTAGACCCGAGTTGCCGTTCGAGTGAGAGTCCGCCGAGCGCTATGTCAGGAGCACACATCACATTTGGGACCGCGCTCGAACTTGGACCAGTCACTTGTTATGTAAGGAAATGTCTTCTGTGTTCGAAGCTGAATCCACCAGCGGTACACAAAACAGGTCCGAAAGCTGTTGCAGAGGCAACGGAAAAAGCATGCGAAGTTCAGAAGAACGCGAAATCCTGAAGATTGGCTAACATTTACAGACGCACGAAATTTGGCACGGTCTTCAATACGAGATGCCTTTAACGGGTTCCACAACGAAACATTGTCTCGAAATTTGGTAGAAAATACGAAGAAATTCTGGTCGTATGTAAAGTACACAAGCGGAAAGTCGCAGTCAATACTTACGCTGCGCAGTGCCGATGGTACTGTTACCGCCGACTGTGCCGATAACGCGGAGTTATTGAACGCAGTTTTCCGAAATTCCTTCACCAATGAAGACGAATGGAATATTCCAGAATTTGAAACACGAACAGCTGCTAGCGTGAGTTTCTTAGAAGTAGGTACCTTAGGGGTTGCGAAGTAACTCAAATCACTTCATACGGGCAAGTCTTGAGGTCCAGATTGTATACCGATTAGGTTCCTTTCAGATTACGCTGATACAATAGCTCCCTATTTAGCAATCATATACAACCGCTCGCTCACCGATAGTTCTCTACCTACAGATTGGAAAATTGCGCAGGTCGCACCAGCGTTTAAGAAGGGTAGTAGGAGTAACCCATCGAACTACAGACCTATATCATTGACGTCGGTTTGCAGTAGGGTTTTGGAGAATATACTGTATTCAAACATTATGAATCACCTCGATGGGAACAATCTATTGATACGTAATCAGCATGGTTTCAGAAAACATCGTTCTTGTGCAACGCAGCTAGCTCTTTATTCGCTTCCCACGCCCGGGGTCCCGGGTTCGATTCCCGGCGGGGTCAGGGATTTTCTCTGCCTCGTGATGACTTGGTGTTGTGTGATGTCCTTAGGTTAGTTAGGTTTAAGTAGTTCTAAGTTCTAGGGGACTGATGATCATAGATGTTAAGTCCCACAGTGCTCAGAGCCATTTTTTTCTTTATTCGCACGAAGTAATGGCCGCTAACGACAGGGGATCTCAGGTTGATTCCGTATTTCTAGGTTTCCGAAAAGCTTTTGACACCGTTTCTCACAAGCGACTACTAATCAAGCTGCGGGCCTATGGCGTATCGTCTCAGATGTGCGACTGAATTCGTGATTTCCTGTCTGGAAGGTCGCAGTTCGTAGTAATAGACGTCAAATCATCGAGTAAAACTGAAGTGATATCAGGTTTTCCCCAGGGAAGCGTCCTGGGACCTCTGCTGTTCCTGATCTGTATGAATGACCTGGGTGACAATCTAAGCGGTTCTCTTAGGTAGTTCGCAGATGATGCTGTAATTTACCGTCTAGTAAGGTCATCCGAAGACTAGTATCAGTTGCAAAGCGATTTTGAAAAGATTGCTGTATGATGTGGCAGGTGGCAGTTGACGCTAAATAACGAAAAGTTTGAGGTGATATGAGTTCCAAAAGAAATCCGTTGGAATTCGATTACTCGATAAATAGAGGCTGTCAATTCAACTAAGTACCTGGGTGTCAAAATCACGTACAACTTCAGTTGGAAAGACCACATAGATAATATTGTGGGGAAGGCGAGCCAAAGGTTACGTTTCATTGGCAGGACACTTAGAAGATGCAACAAGTCCACTAAAGAGACAGCTTACACTACACTGGTTCGTCCTGTGTTAGAATATTGCTGCGCGGTGTGGGATCCTTACCAGGTGGGATTGACGGAGGACATCGAAAGGGTGCAAAAAAGGGCAGCTCGTTTTGTATTATCACGTGATAGGAGAGAGAGTGTGGCAGATATGATACGCGACTTGGGATGGAAGTCATTAAAGCAAAGACGTTTTTCGTCGCGGCGAGATCTATTTACGAAATTTCAGTCACCAACTTTCTCTTCCGAATGCGAAAATATTTTGTTGAGCCCAAGCTACATAGGTAGGAATGATCATCAAAATAAAATAAGAGAAATCAGAGCTCGAACAGAAAGGTTTAGGTGTTCGTTTTTCCCGCGCGCTCTTCGGGAGTGGAATGGTAGAGAGATGATTGTGGTACGATGAACCCTCTGCCAAGCACTTAAATGTGAATTGCAGAGTAGTAATGTAGATGTAGACCACATTTGTATTCGTTGCTGCAATAGCACAGTCTCCTGCAAGGTAGGCAACACATTAATGAGAACATCCGGGTAATGCGCCCCAGAGGTATGGCCTTATTAATCTGTCGCCAAGTACGGCTGTCCATACGTTGACTGAGAATCGGTGCTGATGCCCTCTTCCCTGAATTGCTCAGGGATTTACACCTGCCCATACATGATGGTTCTGGAAATTCACGACACCATCTCTTGTGAACCCTGCCTCATCTGTAAATTAAATCTCGGGTGTGAACAGTGGATCTGTGGCACACTTCTGCAACAGTTATTAGGAGTACCGCCATCTGCCATGATGATACTGTGGCCTGAAGACTGAACGCATTGCAGATTATAAAGGTACAGCAATTGTTCATGAAGTACTCCTCAGATAAGAGATTGAGACATGAGTTTCTTCCACCGGACGTAGCACATACTACCCCATATTAGGCGTACGGATTGTGTGGAGCCGTCCACTGTGAGTCTGCCGATGTGCAAGAGTACCAGTGTCCCTTAAACGCTGGCAAAATCTGCCAAACAGCCTACCGGGGAGTACTACACTGCACTGTGGATATTTTCAGCTTAGAGGGAACGAGCTTTCAGGCTACGTCTACTTGCTAAACATAGCAGTACATCATATCTGCCATTTCACTTGTCCAGTAGTAAGCTTCCATTTCTAACAATTGGTGGAAGAGAGAAATTGTAAATGTACTACAGCAGCTGAACGTACAAGCAGCGCGATGACAGTAAACGCGTAAGTGAATCCGCGTTTGGAAGAGGGTTAACGGTACTGTCCAGTAAGGCACACAAACACGACGAAAACTAACATAACCTACAACGCGACTCAGACAAGACAACAGCCGGCAGACCACCTACCGGTGGATTGAGTACTGTGAGCAAGACATCATAATACGATGCCGACACATTTGAAGGAGCGCCAGTGCAATGACTGTCTTAACATCAGCAACCAAGCGTCGCGCAGCCCTTCCTACAAACAGGTGTGTACCTCGGAAAGTATGCGTTTCCGGACCCGTGTATGTTGAATTTATTTTTTCTTGTTTCTCAATGTATTCGACACTTTTTAACGCTCTGTATACTGAACATGGTTACGTTCTACAGTACTGATCAATAAAATTGCTACACCACGAAGATGATGTGCTACAGACGCGAAATTTAACCGACAGGAAGAAGATGCTGTGATATCCAAATGATTAGCTTTTCAGAGCATTCACACAAGTCTGGCGCCGGTGGCGACACCTACAAAGTGCTGACATGAGGAAAGTTTCCAACCGATTTCTCATACACAAACAGCAGTTGACAGGCGTTGCCTCGTGAAACTTTGTTGTGATGCCTCGTGCAAGGAGGAGAAATGCGTACCATCACGTTTCCGACCTCCAAAATGGTCGGATTGTAGTCTGTCGCGATTGCGGTTTATCGTATCGCGACTGTGCTGCTCGCGTTGTTCGAGATCCAATGACTGTTGGCAGAATATGGAATCGGTGGGTTCAGGAGGGTAATACGGAACGCCGTGCTGGATCCCAACGGCCTCGTATTAATAGCAGTCGAGATGACAGGCATCTTATCCGGATGGATGTAACGCATCGTGCAGCCACGTCTCGATCCCTGAGTCAACAGATGGGTACGTTTGCAAGACAACAACCATCTTATAAAGGCACATTTGCATGCCGAGCGTGAATTTCCTCGGAAACGCGAGATATTAATTAAATAAATAATCAGTGACAAATAAATAAAGCCTATGGCACACAACAAAAGCACAATTACGTTACTCGTATGTTTGATTAAAAAAGAGAGCTCTGGTTGAAGTGGTGCGAGAAGCACGTATTTTAGTTTATTGTCTGGCACACCGCCATATTTCATGTTATAGAAAATTACTGCGAGTTGCAACCATACTAGGCACTCGATTCTGAAAAGAATTTATATTTATAAAAGTAAGTAGGATTGTGAACTGTAGGCTTATTCATTGAATATATCTGATTTAACTAACTGTGTAATTTTTTTTGTTTAGTAGACAATCACCTCTGTACGACGTTTTGGCATGGCTGGCAAATTATTGTAATATTGAGATTTAGATTATGAGTCCGCACCTACCGCAGCAGTCTTTGGAAACGATTTAATTACGAAGTCCGATTATTTCAGTTTTATTTCACGGTCAACTACGAGTAACATTGCCTTTACGAAAAAGCCATTGTCAAGCGTCTGATACCGAATAATTAAAACCTGACGACTCATAGGAGAGACAATCATACAGATAAAATAATTAATATTTTATTTATTTTATTTTATTTATTTTATATTGGCGACTGCGTGTCGGACTTGTTATTTTGTCATTTGTTACATTGTTCTCTTTGTTTCATGTGAAAAATCAACTTTCTGGACCTGGACTTGACTATATGACAAATAACAAAAATCAGAAGATATTTGCCAATTATAAAATTTTTGCGGGAAGACGCAAAGAAGCTTCCAGCAAAATAAGGTAAGACGCAGCATCTTTGCATTAGCAGGCTTGACCAGACGTATAATTCAGTGTATTAGCTTTTCAGTAAAATTCTGTAGTGTTTCTTTTCCGCATAACAGTTTCAGTGATAAATTCCATTCTCAGTATTTTTCCTTAAACAATAACGTATGCAACAATACCAATACACGAGTGTACAATATGGCCGACTTCTGTACGATATCATGTAACATGGCCAGCAGCCATTACCAATAATCTCAAATTCAGTTTATATTTTTAAATTAACAGACAGCCATTGTTGCTACGACCGATTCATGCTCAACTGCATTTTATTTTAAAATCAGTGTCAAATATTTTCTTGAAACATATATCACGTGTGACATGGTAATAACTAGAAAACAATACGCAAAAATGGAACAGCAAAGACGTACTATTCAGACGCAATCCGACTCGGACGAGAGACAAATGTTAGAAAATGACTTTACGACAGCAACCGGTAGTGACGATTCATCAAACATTGACGCGAGTGTTGACGAAAATTTTGACAATAGGCCTTCCACCACAAAAATTTCAAAGTCTCAATCAGAGCCCATGTTAATGCATGACGTCACGTCTAATGACGCGGCGGGGGCAGAGACCTTGCAAACGGTAAACATTGCCGACATGTTACAAATGCTAATGAAACAAAACGCAGAAAATATGGCAACCTTACAGACGCAAAATGAACAGTTAAAGACACAAAATGACGGAATCAAATCTGATCTCATAGCACTCAAGACAGGTAATGACACTTTATGTAAGCGTGTGGAACTTATAGACGCCACACTGACCAAACAGATGACTGAACTCAGTGCTAAATTTTCCCAGCTTAATACGAGACAAGAAAAGACTACAACTGACGTAGCACTTTTACAGACACAAGTAAAAAACCTTAATGTCACGTGTGAAGTTCTTACTGAACAAATTCAAACATATCCTTCAGTACATGACAACCTTGAAAAACGAATTACTGACGTACAGAATAAATTTGACAATGTTGAACAACACCTGACTGACATCTTACAATCTGATGCCACAGCTCATTTTCAAAATATTAATAAAGAATTTCATGATTGGGTAGTGAACAAAGACAAACATTTTGATAGATGCTTACGTGAAAATTTACCAACAATGGTGCACGACTCCGTAGCGCAATACATTACTAATAACAAACAGCTGATCAGTGACGCAGTACAATCCGTCACTGCACCCATGGGACAATTCACCGATCGACCACAGTCTGAATGTAACGAAAATATCAGTCAAAATGCACAGTTCAGGAACCAATATACATTCGAGTATGACACACACATACCGCACACGACAAACACACAAGAACAAAACACACCACAACTACAACACATACCACGATGTGCAAACACAAACACAAGCTATTATCATGGTAAACCACAGCAACATTATCGTAATTACTCGCCAGCTGGACATAGCAGCAATTACAGTGGGACAAATCCATATCATAATGCAAAGGAAGACGAAAGCTTAATGAAACACAGGCAATTTCAGATTTTTATCCCAGAAAAACGAACCATTCATCCGGTGATTTTTCTCAAATCTTTTAGTAACGCATTTCCACGCACTTGGAGTGACCGGAAAAAGATTTCATATATTGTCGGTTACATCCAAGGCGATGCAGCTGTCTGGGCATACAGTCAAGCTGACGTATGTACCACGTACAGTGAGTTTGAGCGTGCTTTTCTGAACAAATTCTGGTCGCAATCCGTTCAGGAGCGACTCAGAAGACAAATTTTAGAACCTGAAACTTTTAACAGTAAAAATGGTAACTTACGCAGATATTTTGAAAAATACTTGAACATGGGACACTTTTAAGACGAACCAGTCGCAACGCGAGATATACTCCGTGCGTTGAAGGCCAAATTGCCTTTCAACATTAAAGAAAAACTACTATATATCCCGGATGACGATTCAGATTATTTTTTAACAGCTTTAGATTCGGTTGACATGTTACTTGAAGATCAGCGCTTCGCGCGGCAAAACAGCAGCCACAATGTTTACACTAGTGGTATGCAAAACATGCAGGCTTGCCAACACAATTCTGGCGCGCCCACAGTTGGATACGCGGTACAACAAAAACAGCAAACTCACATGCCGTCTCAGTACGGAAATCAAAATCAACACGCGTATTCCAATACAAACAATAGTTACAACAGCAATAACATTTCATGCGGCAATCCATACAAAAGGCACCGCGGTAATAACTACAACGGTAACAACGGATACAAAGGTAATAACAAAAACACAAACAGAAATAGAAATAATAATAACTACGAGCCAAGACAGCATCAAGGTTGGACTCGTAACGATCAGTACTTTCATTCAAACTCTGCTTTACCACAGCAGCCACCAGGTCAAAATTGGAGCATACCTTACGACCGACAGGTAAGTTATAATGCGCAACAGCAACAACAACCGCAAAAGTTTGGAGATCGTAATAGGCAATATCCGAATGTGAATATAATAGAAATGACACCTGATGCACAACCTCAATCTGTGTCAGTACCTAGTACAAATGCTAATCCAACAAACTAGAAACAGTCACTACTTTGCCCCAGGTCGTGGCTGAAGAATCCTTGGGGGGCGGCTTCAATGTTAATCAGTTATTTGACATCACATTTGAACAACGGAATAATGATATGCCGAGTAATTCTAAACAAAAACTACCTGTTTTATTTATAAGATACAACCACAATAACAATATATCAGATGAACTTTTACAAGACAGTACACAATGTCGTTTAAACACAAATGAAATCGTTTTAGCATCCACTACTGGTGTAGTAGGTGGGATTCCAACTACTATTATCCTAGATACAGGTGCAGCTGTGAGCGTTTTATCTTTTAATTTTTATAAAAAGATGTGTGAATTGGAACCTGTGCCTGAGTTTCCTGCCCAAAACTGTAAAATAACTACTGCACTAGGTAATAAGTCATGTAGGGTTACGAAGCAAGTTTTTGTAAACGTTAAAATAGGTAATGGAACCGTACAATGGCCATTCCTGGTTGTACAAAACCTTGTGACAAATTGCATATTAGGAATAGATATTATGAGCGAGAAGGACTGCATTATAGACTTCTCCAAAGGTAAATGTATTTTAAATGATAAAAGCAGGGTAATTATTATTGATTTGGACAGGAGAACTCTAAAGCATGACAAACACTGTACAGGGTACAAGGTTCAGTTAGTACTTGACAAAGACATTCAAGACATGCAAACACACTCATCTGACGCAGAGCTAATGAACTTGAAAACATTGCTTGATCATAAGATAAGTGAAGCTACAGCTCTCAGTGTACATGAACGTATAAAACTACAGGAAGTGTTATCCAAATATTTACAAGTTTTTACCAAACGATTAGGTGTTATCAACACGTATGTGTACAAGATTGAAGTTAAGCCTCACAAGATCTTCTACCATAAGACATATAACGTACCGTTATCTCAACGACCTGCTGTGTGGCAAGAATTAAAACAAATGTTAGACTGGAAGGTCATTGAACCATCCACCTCACCTTATTGTAGTCCTCTACTTGTTGTCAAAAAATCAAATGGAAGCATTAGGTTAGTGTTAGACGCACGAGCTATTAATGAAATAATTTTACCGGTTCACACAAAACCTGAAAATTTAGAAGAGCAATTACAGAAATTTCTAGATGCAAAATATTTTTCCACAATAGATCTCGCTAATTCGTTTTGGCAGGTGGGTATTACTCCTGATTCTCGGAAATATACTGCATTTATGTTCGGGGGGCGAACCTATCAGTTTTGTGTTCTACCCTTCGGACTGAATGTCAGCTCTGGGGTATTCATTACAGCCCTGGATACCGTGCTTGGCGACGATTTAGTTGAGACAGTCACACACTATGTAGATGATATACTGATAGCTACACAATCTTGGAATGAACACGTTGACACTCTTCAAAGAATTTTAGAAAAATTTGCACAAGCTGGAGTCACAGCCAACCTAAGAAAATCAAAGTTTGGTTGCAGTGAGATAAAGTATTTAGGACATATCATTAATTCACAGGGCATACGTCCGGATCCCAGTAAATTAGATGCTATCAGAAACTTTCCTAGCCCTCAAACTAAAAAGCAGTTAAAATCATTCCTTGGGCTATGTTCATTTTTCAGACGTTTTTTGCCACAACCACTTTTGAACAGTAAACATCTGCTAAATCTACTCAGAAAGAATCAAGTTTGGATCTGGTCGGAACAGTGCCAGAATGACTTTAATACAATTAAACATGCTTTAGTGAATGCTAACATATTGAGCCATCCAGATTTCAATTTAGATTTTTGTATGACTTGTGACGCTACACGTACTGGCTTGGGCTGTTGCTTATTTCAAGTTGTAAAGAATAAAGAGGAGGAACAGATAAGAATTATTGGGTTTGCGAGTCGCACTCTAACTGAATGTGAGCGTACATACTCCACTACTGAGTTAGAAACACTTTCCATAGTATGGGCATTCAAGAAATTCAATTATTATTTATTTGGAAAACATACAGTAATTTACACCGATCACCAGGCCCTGACATTTTTGTTAACTTGTAAACTTGTACATCCTAGACTATCACGATGGGCAGTTACACTTCAGAACTACTCTTTTGAAATTAAGTACATAAGAGGTAAGGACAACACCATTGCAGACACTTTGTCTAGACTTCCACAAGGTATGAATGATACCAACAGTGACTTAGAAAATATAAATGACTACAGGATTCTCTTAATGCAAGACAAGCAGTATCACCAATATTATATTGATATGTGCAGAGACATGGCTAAATTACAAAAATCTGACCCTCACTGGTATAAGATAATAACATTACTGGTAGAAAAACACAATCATCCTTCGACTAAGTATTACAAGTTACACAATGATGTGTTATTTTACCGCCGACATCCAAATGCCACTAACTGGTGTGTATGCATTCCCAAAGAGTCTGAACGTAATTTAATTTGGCACATACACTTAGTTTGGGGTCATTACGGGACAAAAAAGTGTTTAGCGAAGCTCAGTACATACTGTTATTTTAGCAATATGAGAAGAAAAATTTACAGGGAACTGAAAACATGTGTCATATGTCAAAAATCAAAACCCCAGAATTTATCCACAAAAACAGATTTACATTCTATTTTACCTAGTAAACCCCTGGAAATTCTGTGTACTGACATCAGTGGACCGCATCCAGCAAGCTCTGGAGGCGTCAAATATATCTTAGCTTTTAACGATATATTTTCTAAACATGTTAAACTTTATGCTTTAAAATCCGACACTGCAAGTGCTATAATACGAAGATTCTCAAGTGATTACCTGACGCACGTGGGAAAACCTAAACCAATTCTATCAGATAATGCAGCATACTATTCTGGGTACAAATGGAGAAATTTCTTGAAGGACAATAACATTAAAAGTATATTTATTTCGAGGTTTAGTCCACAATGTAACGCGACCGAGAGACTTTTCCGAGAATTAAACCGTTTCATGAGGACCTATATTTCATCAAAACATACTAATTGGGTGTCCTACCTAAGTCTTTTCGAAGACGTACACAATAACTTAAATATTTACGATACAAATTACACACCTAACGAGATCATGTTCAATTGCAAACAGAACGATCAGTGGATAGAACCATTACCTAAGTTGTCAGACAAGGAAATCACACATGAACAGAAAATAAAAGAAGTATTGACTACGCTGACACATCACGCACAGATACGAAACAAACATCACAGAAACATAATAAAAAGAAAACAAAAATTCGAGGTAGGAATGCTTGTACTACTTCGTACTCATCATAAATCTGTTGCACTCAAACGACGCAACGCTAAGTGGCGTCTGCTATATGAAGGACCTTATATAATTGTTAACATACCGCACCCTGGTGCGTATCTGTTACAACATTGTAGAACTAACAAAATTATTGGGCTATACGCACACCGAGATCTTAGAGCATTTCATGCTGAATAATGTCAAAGACATACCCATCAAAATATTGCTAAGCAACTCGAAAAACTCTGTTGCTACAACACAGATAATAAGTAGTATAGAAATTTTCATTTCAGCGTTCCAGAGTCGCAGTTGAAGACGGAAGAACTTTTCTTTCAACGCCGCGGCTCCACCGAGAAGACTGAATATTAAAGTAAAATTTATGATTACGTAGCAGTGAATGACATATTAATTTTTCACGGAACATTTGTTATTGTAGGTACCACTGACTTGGTATGACACCTGACGAACTGACAGACGTCATCTGTGAAGCGATCTTTTACTTTGAGAAATAGATTAGACGCACATCTCTCAACACGAAAAGCATCTATCAGTAGTCAAGGCCACACAGACACTCTACACACACGCAAAAAAAAAAAAAAAAAAAAAAAAAAAAAAAAAAAAAAAAAAAAAAAAAAAAAAAAAAAAACCGCGAGGAATCGAACATTTTCTCTCTCTTACTATTTTTAATATTTATTGAGTAGCGAAAACGCCTGGTCTTGCCTACTGATGTAATGAATGTTGTGTCTAACCTATCTTAATTTCAGATGACAACACAAAAAACATCGATAATATCCCAGCAAAACCGCTAAAGAGGATGTAAATATCTGCAATTCATGTAATCAAATGTGACACAATGTAATAACCTATAGCGATGTAAAGATGATGTAAACATGTTTATGTGCAACTGTATTATGTTTATACTAAGAAAATATGTGACGTGTGTATGTATAATTACTTTTTTTTTTTTTAACTGATGTACCATGTAAAAATTTGAACAAAACGAGTGCCAAAAAGACATTGCATAGTGAACCTCTGTTCACGGACATTAACGAACATTACTAACTCTGCAACTACGCAGAAACCTATGTGAAGGAAACGGTTAATGCCATTCATTATGCATCGTACCTATGTAAACGCGATGAACGATTTCCTCGATTAATAACTACGAACATTTAGGTGAGCTATATTCAGCAAAAAAACTGAAAATGTGAAGTCCATAATTCGTGCATCGTCTAGTGACATTACTACAGTACCTAACTTCAAGATGTTGACTGGATTAAATGGACACAAAGTGCCTGACCAGAAAACAACACGACGGGTGGAAGAATTTTGGTTGGAACTTCAGGGAATGAAATGTTCTCGAAATGTGACGGACACTCTTACCTGGACTGTCCAAGGATCGACGCCAGCTATGTGCCGTCCGAGGTTCTGCAACCAAGCTTCCACGGAATGTAAAAAAAAAACGAACTGCACGTGGACCAATTACTCGACGGGTTACGTCTGATCTGTAATAAGCAATGCTTTTACTCACAACGAACTGCATCACAACGACTATAATGGAAATGGGAAATGGACACGCTTATGTATTAATCACGTTGTTATACAACGATGTTACTGTGATCAAAAAACTTTACCACGACGATACTAACCTGTAAAAAATTATTGTGCAGCAGATGAATATGAACTGTGATAACGACACGATGTGTATAGGTCAACGCACCTGAAACATACGGACATTTTTCTTTGAAGTATTTCAAAACAATACTATGTAACTAAGAACATTCAACAATTTAAGTTGTATTGTTTTATAACGAATATTGTAAATTTAAAACTAAGTTACCTGTCATAGAATGTAGTCTTCATATGTAATCTTGGTTGAATATTTTCTTTGTGCAACGACTGAGAAACGCGCGCACACGAACAATATGAACTGCAATACTGTGCCGCGTGATCTAACTGTACGACATAACGGCAGTCACACAGACGCTTCTGCGCATGCGCGCACTCTATCTGCCAACATAAGAACCTTTACGGCGCACCCGCGTCATTCAAAGTTGTATATAATGTGTATAATGTGTATAATGTAGGTCATGTAAATAGTTGTAGATAACTTAGATTTTCTTGTGCCTTTAGGTGAATTGCTCGCCTGCAGGTGTGTCCTTTCGCCTCGCAATTCAGGGGGCAATATAAAGGCACATTTGCATGCCGAGCGTGAGTTTCCTCGGAAACGCGAGATATTAATTAAATAAATAATCAGTGACAAATAAATAAAGCCTATGGCACACAACTGCAGCGCTGTGTCGCTGATAAAACAAAAGCACAATTACGTTACTCGTATGTTTGATTAAAAAAGAGAGCTCTGGTTGAAGTGGTGCGAGAAGCACGTATTTTAGTTTATTGTCTGGCACACCGCCATATTTCATGTTATAGAAAATTACTGCGAGTTGCAACCATACTAGGCACTCGATTCTGAAAAGAATTTATATTTATAAAAGTAAGTAGGATTGTGAACTGTAGGCTTATTCATTGAATATATCTGATTTAACTAACTGTGTAATTTTTTTTGTTTAGTAGACAATCACCTCTGTACGACGTTTTGGCATGGCTGGCAAATTATTGTAATATTGAGATTTAGATTATGAGTCCGCACCTACCGCAGCAGTCTTTGGAAACGATTTAATTACGAAGTCCGATTATTTCAGTTTTATTTCACGGTCAACTACGAGTAACATTGCCTTTACGAAAAAGCCATTGTCAAGCGTCTGATACCGAATAATTAAAACCTGACGACTCATAGGAGAGACAATCATACAGATAAAATAATTAATATTTTATTTATTTATTTTATTTATTTTATAATCTGCACGAACAGTTCGACAACGTTTGCAGCAGCAAGGACTATCAGCTCGGAGACCATGGCTGCGGTTACCGTTGACGCTGCATCACGGAGAGGACCACCTGCGATGGTGTACACAACGACGAACCTGGGTGCACGAATGGCAAAACCTCATTTTTTCAGAAGAATCCAGGTTCTGTTTACAGCATCATGATGGTCGCATCCGAGTTTGGCGACATCGCGGTGAATGCACATTGGAAGCGTGTATTCGTCATCGCCATACTGGCGTATCACCCGGCGTTATGGTATGGGGTGCCATTGGTTACACGTCTCGGTCACTTCTTGTTCGTATTGACGGCACTTTGAACAGTGGACGTTACATTTCAGATGTGTTACGACCAGTGGCTCTACCCTTCATTCTATCCCTGCAAAACCATACATTTCAGCAGGATAATGCACGAACGCAAGTTACAGGTCCTGTACGGGCCTTTCTGGATACAGAAAATGTTCAACTGCTGCCCTGGCCAGCACATTCTCCAGATCTCTCACCAATTGAAATCGTCTGGTCAATGGTGGCCGAGCAACTGTCTCGTCCCAATACGCCAGTCATTACTCTTAATGAACTGCGGTATCGTGTTGAAGCTGCATCAGCAGCTGTACCTGTACTCGCCATCCACTCTCTGTTTGACTCAATGCCCAGGCGTATGAAGACCGTTATTACGGCCAGAGGTGGTTGTTCTGGGTACAGATTTCTCAGGATCTCTGCACCCAAATTGCGTGAAAATGTAATCACATGTCATTTCTAGTATTATATGTTTGTCCAATGAATACCCGTTTATCATCTGCATTTCTTCTTGGTGTAGCAATTTTAATGGCTAGTAGTGTATATGTATCAAAGGTAGATACTGATGTGGATTTCTTGATCCACAGGCTCTATTTGTAGACATTTAGGCCTGCAAAACTGTACTGTAGTACCTGGTACACCGCAAACAGGACGGTGTATTTGATTTATGGCAAGTTTCAGTATTGTAGTAGCTCATACAAGGCCTAATTCGTTAAATAACACAAAAGCGATGGTACGGCACCATTTATAGCAAAAACAATTAGGGTTTCTGATTATGACCACAGTCTGCTCGAAACCAGTAACAGCTTTTCGAAATGCCCTTGTGGTAGTCCTCGCAAAAAAAAGGGGTGAACCCCGCTGTGTAACATGCTGGAGAAAGTAGTCTGCCGCTGTAAGGCGAAGAGCCGTCGTGCTTTCGGAAGTGGGGAGCACGTCCGAAGCCCTCGCGAGCCCACTTTGCGGACGCGACATGGGGCGCCACTTTATAAGCGGGGACCCCGAAACGGATGCAGGCGCGTTGCCGACTTCACGAGCGCGCCGAGCCCAGCCGATCGCTCATCCCTGCGGGACCGTAGCGTCGCGGCGCTCGCGACTCCAGATTTGTCGCGTGAATTATTCAGCAGCGTCGGCGGAACGCCTCCTAGCGCTGCGACGGTCCGGGAGCCGCGCTCGACGCGACGCAACCACAGGCTCCGAGGCGTCGGCCGAGCGAGCTTCAGAGAAGGGCAGCGCAGCGGCGTCGCGGGCGCAGGCTTCGCTGCGGGCCGCGTCATGAATATCGCATCGCCGCCGCTGTTTATGGCACGTCGGGCCGCGCCGACCCCACCGCAGGTCGCTTCGCCGCTCTGACCTGGCAGCACAGCGTGGAGTCTGAGACCTAACAGGTGTGTCTGGTCAATTCAAGGTGCAATGCTTTACACGTTTCACTGCCACCGCGAACTTGGCACTAACAGAACACTTACACAGTCTGCCTGATTTCTACATTTGCATCTACATACGCACTCTGCAGTCCACCCTACGGCGCGTGGTGGTGGGTACGACCCCCTGCTACTACTCATGTTCTTTTCTGTTCTACTCCCAAACAGAGCGAGGGAAAAACGACCGTCTATATGCCTTCGAATTTAGAGAATTGATACAAAGCAGACAGAATTGGACGCAATTGATAAGGGATCATTCTTCCCCAGTATACGAGAGCGAATGAATTTGAAGTACATAAATCCAACAAGCGGCATGGTGCACTTTCTCATGGCCCATGGACCGTACCCTGTGCGTGTATTCAGGTTTGTGCCTATGGTGAGAATGGCACACATGAACACAAAGTGCTCGTCTGCGATGCCCTAGTTTACGAAAACACGACATAGGAGAGTTAATACGCTGACAAGATAACTAGAACTGTGTAAACAACATCGCAGACTAATTATCGATAGCACTACAGGCGGCATACAAACAGGAGAGACCGTACAATACAACATGACAGGCTCCACATCGGACAGATCATCAATACATTGTAAACCATACAGACACAAGCAAAGACTGGGGATCGTATGCTATATCACTCACAAGAAGTGAAGGCGAGATGAACATAGAAACATAGCAACAGTAAGTGAAGGCTCTACAACACTAAATCGAATCAACATGGAAATATAATTCTATGTGCAACTGCCTGTTATACCATTTCATAGCATGTAACATTATCTGAATATGTGACATTTCTTCATCTTTTGCTGCATCAAGTGTGGCTGGCTCGAAGTTTTACTGTGTCCTCGCCCCAGATGCAGCTTACTATGACATTTTAAATGAACTCTCAATCTCCAATATTACCTTAAGTTCGGAAACACATTGCAACCTAACTAATCAATACATTAAATTGAGTATTACCACTGTCAAGACAACATATGTAACAGATGTAACCATACACGAAGAAGGTAAAGGGGGAAGAACTGTTAAAACGTATCTACGCCAAATTGCCGTTTCTTGTTTTTCCATTAAATACACTTTTAATTTCAGTTTAAAATCCATCCGCAACCTATTACATATCTTATTTGTTCTGATTATTTAAGTTAGAAACAAGTTTAAACAAAACTGTGTATATGCATTTCCTCTTATACATATATTATTTTTTAATTTATGCTCCTGTAAAATCATCAGTAAAAATCTACTAGCAATAAAATTGAATTTGTGTGTTATAACATGTAAAATCACAAAATGTACGACCTGCTATATAATAACAGGCAGAAGGTCTTTACTTGAGAAATAAATAAACATGCATTCAAATGGACCTTAATTTCTCGTATCTTTATCTTCGTGGTCCTTACGTGCAACATAAGTATGTTGTAGAGGATAGAATCGTATTGCAATTAGCTTAAAATACCGATTCTCTAAATTTTCTCAATAGTTTTTCTCGAAAGTAATGTCGCCTTCTCTTCAGGTATTCCCATTTGTAATGAGCATAAACCGTCTCGATTGCAAGAAAACTTTATTTTTGTGATTACAGGTCTCGGTCAGTTGTTGATCATCTTCAGACCGGCTGATTGCTTAGCAGCTGACATTCGGGAAGTCCTCACATCTGCTTTGTTCATCGTCACCGCCTACCATGGTATGATGTGTGTTCTCCACGATAAATGTTTTCACAAGTTATTGATTACCATTTAAGTACCCGAAGAAACACTTGTGTGTTGTTGGAACTTATCAATAACAAATCCTCTGAATTGCTTCCATGTCTTCCTTTAATCCGACCTGGTACAGATGCCAAATACGCGAGCAGTACTCAGGAACCGGACGCACAAGCATCCTATATGCGGTCTCGTTAACAAAAAAAAAAAAAAGAACAAAAAAAAAAAAAAAAAAAAAAATTGTGTCTGAGCATTATGGAACTTAACATCTGAGGTCATCACCCCTCTAGAACTTAGAACTACTTAAACCTAACTAACCTAAGAACATCACACACATCCATGCCCGAGGCAGGATTCGAACCTGCGACCGTAGCAGGGTCTCATTTACAGATCAACGACACTATCCTACAATTGTCCCAATAAACCGAAGTCGACCATTCGCCTTCCCTACCACAGCTATCGATAGCTAGTGGCATTTCATATCGCTTTGCAGCACTCCGCCCAGATATTTAAGCGACGTGATTGTGTCAAGCAGGACAATACTAACACTGTATCGGAACATTACCGGTTTGTTTTTACCAGTCATCCCCATTAACCTACATTTTTCTGCATTTACAGCTAGCTGGCATTCATCACACCAGCTAGAAACTTTGGTATGCCATCTTGTTCAAAAATGGTTCAAATGGCTCTGAGCACTATGGGAATTAACATCTATGGTCATCAGTCACCTAGAACTTAGAACTACTTAAACCTAACTAACCTAAGGACATCGCCCACATCCATGCCCGAGGCAGGATTCGAACCAGAGAACGTAGCAGTCCCGCGGTTCCGGACTGAAGCGCCTAGAACCGCACGGCCACCATGGCCGGCCATTAGGAAGAGGTTGGCTGAATGTCGCACATATTCGTCACCGAAATTACAGTTAAAACTTCAGTCAACAAATATAAAATTTACGAAGATAAAATCGTCGCAAATAAGCCATCCGGTTTCTTATTCTTCAGTTCTTGGAGCAAAATCTTCAAGCAAACTTTTTTCTGTCACCACTGTTCGCACTCCTGACTTTGACTTTTACGTTTGTGTCTTCTTGCATCTTAACCAGGGCCTCGGTAAGACGGTTGACAGGAGGATGGGCAGAATAAAACGAACGGTTCAGTTTGGAATGGAAAGCATCACAAATGTTGGTGGTTCGGTTGCAGGTGGGCGACTGTTCGGCTCAGATAGGTGGCCGAAACCAGGCGTCTGGGTATATATACATGTCGAAACATAGTCGGTAAGTTTTACTATTGCTGGATTCTGTATCAACACGTCTTCCCACAACCAGTCACCAGGGATAACTGCCATGAAATCATCAGTGAAGCACTCCATCACCTTATCAGGACTCAAGAAAGGCAGTCCGAAGAACCTTTCCCAGCAATAAGATTCTGTCGTGTTGGTAGCTCCTACATCCTGCCCCACCAAGACTGAGCAAGGTGAAACTGAAAGCCCCTGATAAGTGAATCTGGCCAAACGCTGTTCGCTACTTCATGAATGGCAATTTCAAAATCGATGAAAACATACTTCGGTTGGATGTTGCAGTCATGAGAATTTTGCTCAACATGCTGTAACGCTGTCGTGTACGAACAGTAGGTTTATTAGCCAGATGGACGAATACAAGTGACACTTAGAGACTGATTGCCACACGATAAATGAAATAATTCTGTTAAGTGCCGCCGGAGCTCTCGAACGTACCATCCACATATATTTGTGACACCTCACTCAGTACCTTCAAATTAGTAGGTGTTGAAAATATGATGACGTTGTTGACATCGTCGTTTGTCATCAAAAATTGTTCCTCACCACTCGTCTACAAGGTGAGGAGATTAATATTATCGTGCGTTTCATCTTTGCTACGGGGAACTTTTGGGCGCACCGCAAATCGTACACGATTTATGTTGTACCAAATTTCAGCTTTCGTCTTCCTATGTGAGAGTTTCGATATCACCATTTTTCACCAGCTGTTGACGTATCAACTTACACGGCCTTCACAAAATACCTTTGAATGTTTTCCTTTTCAATAACTTGCTCAACTTTTATGTGTTCAACTCTTGGTTTGTTGACTTTACATGATTATGCTTGACGTGGTGGCTATAACTTCAGAAGCTTCGATAACTTCAAGTAGGCACTACAAGCTTTCTTACTCCCACCATTATAAATTATTGTAGCTTATCTAGATATTGCCGGCCGCGGTGGTCTAGCGGTTCTAGGCGATCAGTCCGGAACCGCGTGACTGCTACGGTCGCAGGTTCGAATCCTGCCTCGGGCATGGATGTGTGTGATGTCCTTAGGTTAGTTAGGTTTAAGTAGTTCTAAGTTCTAGGGGACTGATGACCACGGAAGTCCCATAGTGCTCAGAGTCATTTTGAACCATTTTTTTTTTCTAGATATTATTATTTAGATGTGGGTTTCAATGTTATTGTTAGTGTTTGTATTTTCACTTACCTGCTGTGATCACGATAACAGTGATCCCGATAAAATGTCTCTTAGAGCGCGATCGACGGCCCTTATACACTGCTGGCCACCGTAAATGCAACACCAAGAAAGACAAGAGGTAACACAACAAGATTTATTTTGTAGATAACATGTTGACCAAGTATCAAATGATTACGTTTACAGACGTCTGTGACATGTGTTTCCTGCCAGAATCAGTAGCCAGAGTAGCCGCCATTGTTGGAGATCACCGCTGCCACACGTCTCGGCATTGAGTCAGAGAGACGCTGGATGTGTTCCTGGGGTACAGCAGCCCAAGCAGCTTCCACACGTTGCCAAAGATCATCTGGTGTGGCAGCTGGGGATGTAATCTGGGTCACTCGTTGAGCAACCATGGACCACATGTTTTCTATCGGCGAAAGATCCGGAGAGCGAGCCGGCCAGGGAAGCAATTCAATCTGGTTATTGACGAAGAACCTTTGGACAATGCGTGCCACGTGTGGTCGCGCATAATCCTGTTGAAATATGGCTGTGGCCCAGCCCTGAAAGTAAGGAAGGACAACTGGCTCCAGCACCTCGGATATGTAGCGCCGGCTATTTAACGTACCGGCAATGCGTACTAGAGGCGTGCGAGAGTAATATCCAATACCGCCCCATACCATAATACCCGGTGCAAGACCAGTGTGGCGGTGCATAATGCAGCTGTCCAGCATCCTCTCCCCACGGTGTCTCCACACTCGAATCCGACCATCGTGGTGCTGCAGACAGAAGCGTACCTCGTCAGTAAAGACAACGTCATTCCATTCTGCCGTCCACATCCGTCTGTCATCACACCATTGGCGACGGAGACGTCTGTGGTTCTGCATCAATGATAGACGAAGCAATGGACGTCTTGCGGACAGACCACTTTGCTGTAAACGGCGTCGAATGGTACGCGCAGACACTGGATGATGCGTTACAGACGCAATGTGCTGTGCTATGGTTCGGGATGTCACTGAGCGATCCATCACTGCCATGCGCACAATTTGCCTATCAGCACGTGCAGTGGTGCACCGAGGTGAATGCGATCGACCACGTCGGTCCGCCGTACCCCCCTGCATCCAACGGTCACATATCCGCATTACAGTTGTTTGGTGTCGTCCAACACGACTAGCGATGTCTCTGTATGATAATCCACAATCTCGGTAAGCCACTATCCTTCCTCTGTCGAACTCGGATACTTGATCAAAAGATGTTCGCTGTTGTCTACGAGGCATAACTGATCGTCTTGTGAAACAACCACAAGGTAAACACACGTGCCGAACGTACACTCGTCGAAATTGCCAAGCCTTAAATGGCGCTATGAGGTGGCGCCACAGGCGCGCGTGATGTGCGTCTGCACTCAAATTCTAGTCAGTTGCATATCTCATCGCTGCAAACCCATGGTGTAAATTTCACTTGATTCGGATGCTTCCTTCAGGGTGTTGCATTTACGGTGGCCAGCAGTGTACAATTCTTTTCTGGTGGCGCTTCCCGCAGAGGCGCGGTACTTAATGCGTCCAACGATTAGCGTCTTAAGTCACTGTGTTTTCCTCTAGCGGCCGCTGCTGAATTCGTCATTGCCTACTTTTATGGCTGAATCGATTGCCTCCTTTTTGATATCGATGAGCAATGATACCACTTATGGGACATTATGAAGCGATACTATGAAACACCTACATGAGTAGTGAAAATGTAAAAGTGAATAAAACTGACTGAATGACAAAAACAACGTGTTTCTCGAAAGTGAGTAGAAGACTGCACGCAGTTCACAAGTTGCGACAGCGAGAGTCGCGGCGCGATTATAGGATTAGTCGGTAAGCCGGTAAGCGGGCTCGGTTTGCAGTTCAAATGGCAACATAATGAGGTGGAACCTGGTGCACACAGTTCACGTGCAATGCGAGTGGCTAACCCGCCCTCATATATATTGTCAGTAGAGATGCTGTTAATATAAGAATGGGTCCATCAGTAGTAATTGGTGTTTTCGGATGATGACTACTTGTTTGATATTACCTGAGTAAAGAATCCAAATGGAATATTTCAATGCCTCTCAAGCTCCCCAATACAAATTTTGGTGATGATTTTATCGTATGGAACAGGGGACCTAGAAACGACGAAGATGCTCCATCCCCGCCGTAGACCTCTGTGGTTCACAACCCCCCAACAGGCTACAGCAGTCCACTCACCCCACCGCCACCCCACACCGAACCCAGAGTTATTTTGCGGTTCAGCCCCCTGTGGACCCCATCCCCCTCGCCGCGCCCATCCCTCCACAGGAACGTCTCACACCAGACGAGTGTAACCCCACTGTTCGGGTGGTACAGTAACTATGGTGTACGCGTACGTGGAGCAAGTTTTTGCGCAGCAGTCACCGACTTGGTGTAACTGAGACGGAATAAGGGGAACCAGTCCGCATTCGCCGAGGTAGATGGAAAACCTCTTAAAACCATCCACAGACTGGCCGGTACACGGAACCCCGACACTAATCCACCGGACGGATTCGTGCCGGGGACCGACACCCCTTCCCGCCCGGAAAACAGTGCATTAGACCGCACGGCTAACCGGGTTTAGTGATGATTGTTGAATGGAAACGAGAGAAGAGAGTACACCTCATGTACTGATGGATAGGCACCATCGAGAGGGCAGAATAACTCGTGACTTCCGAAATGCTAACAGCAGTCCAGCTAGTACTACTGCTGTGTGTAGGGAGTTAGAAATAATGCGGTACAAAGGTGGTGCAGCAATGCATAAGCCACGCAAGTCTGTAGTGGATACCAAGCGACGATGTAAATAGAGATTCCACTGGACAGTGGATAACTGGAAACATCTGATATGTATTGAATCAAGCTATCCCCTGTGCAAATCTGATGGAAGGGTGTGGGTTTGGCGAATAGCTGAAGAACGTTGCCTGCCGTCTGTGTAGCACCAGCACTGCAGTAAGCAGGAGGTGGCGTTACGGTATGGGAGTGTTATCTGTGGTTAGTGTGTGGTCCCCTTATTGAACCTAAATGATGGAAATACGGAAGGATACGAACACAATAAACAGTGTTGTTCATAGCTTGTACCAGAGGAATAGTCCGGAGACATTAATTGTTTCTATCAGCATGAAATTTCAGCCTGCCATGAATTAGCATCTGTGAAGCAATGTTTTGCGGACAATAAAACTGCTGAAATGGACTGACCTGTCGACAGTCCCAACGAATAAAACCTACACCCTACGTCCTCAGGTTTTTGTTGGATGTGTTCCAGTGTTTGTCTTTCTCTACTGTCTTGCCCTATATAGATCTGTCAAGTATCATTTAGGTTCTTCCGTGATGTCCTGTCATCCTGTCCCTGCTTGTCAGAGTTTTCTATATGATCCTTTCTCCGCCGATTATGCGGAGAAGCTCATCACTCCTTATCAATCCATTTAATTTCCAACATACTTCTGTAACACTACGTCTTAAGCGCTTCGATTCTTTTGTGTTCAGGCTTTCTCCTAGTCCATGATCCACCATCATACAACGCTACACTCCAAACGGGTTTTCTGCAATCCCTGCATGAAATTAAGAATGATGTTTGATGCAGTAGAATTCTCTTGACCAGTAATGCCTTCTTTGCGTGTTGTAGTTTGCTTTTTATGTCCTTGCCTGGTCTGTCATGGGTAATTTTGCTTCCAAGGTAGCAGAATTCCTTACATTCGTCTACTTCTTGAACATTAATTTTGATGTGAAGTTTCTCTTTATTCTCATCTTTGATGCTTCTCGTTACGTTTGTCTTTGTTCGGTTTACACTCAGCCATAATCTGTATTTACTAGACTGTTGAATCCAATCAACAGCTCCCGGAATGCTTCTACACTTTCGCTGAGGATAGCAATTTTATCAGCAAATCTTATAATTGATATCGCATAATATTAAATTTTAATCCCACGCTTGAATCTTTCTTTTACTTCCGGCATTGCTTCTTCGATTTACAGATTGAACAGTAGGAGGGAAGGACTGAATACTCGTCTTACGCCGTTTTTAGCGCGAAAACTTTGATGTTGCATTTGATGTTGCATTAACAATCGTATTGTTCCCTGTTAGTTCTTACACAATTTGTATATTACCCGTCTTTCCCAGTAACTATCTCCCACTTTACTCAGAATTTCGAACTCTTGCACCAGTTTGCATTGTCGAACGATTACGGACAGATGAACTGTCGAAAGCAGTACCCAACCCCTATGCCAATCTTTTCTGTAGCATCAGCTATACTCGTAATCAGACTGCACATAATCCAAGTCGTCAGTTTCATAGCTGTAGCGATTCTGAGACACAGACAATAAATGGTGAATGCTACCAGCACTATGTGTAAGTTCTGTCATCCATCAAAAAGTCCCTTAATAGTACTGTTATATGAGAATGTGTGGTATGAATCCACTACCACTATTACTATTGTTATAATTTATACCACCAAAAATACTTCACCTTGCACTGGAAAGGTATGTACACATAGAACAGGTCGTAGTGGGAGTGACACTCCATGGTATCCTGTCACTATAAAGAAACTTCTAAAGAAACGGAGACTACTGTATAATATGTATAAAACAAAGCATAGGACCAGCTATGATGAGTCACATGTTACATCGCAAGCCGTTTTGGTATGAAATGTGTAGCCTGCATACAACTGAAACACGTAAGCAGTCATCTCCTGAACCAACACTGTCTGCAGTTCAACGCATGATACGCAAGACGTCATCACCTACACTGGGTTAGCTCAGCCGAAGACTCCACTAACTGACTCATACAACGTTACATTACAACAAAAAATGTAAAAAATGCTTTTTTTTTACAGCACAATTGTGAGTAATTCGTCCCCCTAGCATATCAACAACAACTGACGATGTTTGAATTGTTAACTCTCCGCTCCCGCCCCTCCCTCTCTCTCCCTCACTCTCTCTCTCTCTCTCTCTCTCTCTCTCTCTCTCTCTCTCTCTCTCTCTCTCTGATACAGGGGTAGACGAACATAAAAGTTTCGTCTGATGTAAGATGTTCTATGTCTTGGTACCTATTGCAACCTAAGCTGTGAATCTGCTCCTAATACCTTATTGAATTCGTGATGAGATCTATTGAATGAATCTATTGCAGTGGCACCACAGTTTAGGATAGGGAAAGTAAGTTTTCTGCGATATTTGGAGCACGAGTTACAGCCAGGTGCAAGCCGGATTGCAGTAAGTTACGCATACCAGCAGTTGCGAAGGCAAATAGAGGACACGGGGGCGTAGAACTGCCAGAGAGGGCGCACACAGCAGTTTCCATGGCGAAAGTCACAGGGAGAAGTGGGCCACTGGCCAACCTAAGTGTTATGCATACATGACGCGAAGTTTCACACTTGGCGAAACAGAGGCGCACAGCCGAGTATAAATAGGTGCCGTTTTCTAACTAGATTCATTCAAGTGTGGCAGCTCTCCTTGACGGCGGGGCGTATCACACCAACGGGCTACACGCAGCAACAGATGAGGCGACAGCGTCCCAGTGCACAGCGGGGTCCGCAGACGGACAGCAACGGGCCACTCTTCGGCTTGCCACTGTGGGCAGTCGTCTCGGTTCCCGACACACGCCGGTGGCTTCCCGACGCGAGGGCCACAGATTTGGACGCTGTTTGTGGGTGCTTGTTCGCGCTGCGATCTCAGCCACGCTGGTTAGGAGAAGGACGCAGCTGGCAGCCCACATCTCACACCAAGCAGTGCGAAGTCGGCTGCTGGCGCTGCCATCCCGACATCATCGGAACTCAGCGGACCCTCCAAGGTCGGAACGACACAGCATTGCGTTGCACAGGCTGCTGGGGTGCGTTCTCAGCACTGCGGGGCCCTGTGACGCAGACCGAGGTGAACGGAACACTGTAGTGGAAGCAAATAAATCATTTGGAAAGTTCTTGCCGAGTTTTAATATGGCACCTCCTGCCCCATCCACTACATTTGTGTCAGAATAGCTGACGTCCAGTACGACGTTCGAGCCCGCCGCCTGCAGTAGAGTAACAAGATGTGGTGAGTGCTGTCAAAACTGTTCTTTGGAGTCTTGGGCGTTTTCTTTCCTCTTTTGTTTTTTCGGATATGGCTCCTGGCAAGCCACATTTTAGGTGTTTTGCGTGGTCGTGGTATTCTCTATTGTCAGAGTAAATGTTAGGGTATTTGAGGCAGTAAGATCGTTTTGTTTCAGGACTAACTTGGAATGAAAGCAACAAAATGGTAGAGTCAAGGAGGCAAGGTGTGTCGGAACCAGGGGTGGTGCGGATTTTGTTGGAAAAAGTACCACAATTGACACCAGACAATACGTAGTTGAGAAATTAATTAACATTTAGAAATGAGCGGGAGACTGCATCTGATCAGTCGTTGTCATCTAGGGTGCCTAGGGTGCAGGAGATTGATCCGGCTGCCGCGAGTCTGATTATTCCGTTTTCTGGCAAGGCATCTGTGGATGTACGTTTGTTGGTGGAGGACTTGGAGACTTCAGCGGTGGTGAATGGTTGGTCTGATGAGCAGTTGTCACATGTAGCCAAGATTAGATTAACATGTGAAGCAAAAACATATTGAAACTTCCTGGCAGATTAAAACTGTGTGCCCGACCGAGACTCGAACTCGGGACCTTTGCCTTTCGCGGGCAAGTGCTCTACCAACTGAGCTACCGAAGCACGACTCACGCCCGGTGCTCACAGCTTTACTTCTGCCAGTACCTCGTCTCCTACCTTCCAAACTTTACAGAAGCTCTCCTGCGAACCTTGCAGAACTAGCACTCCTGAAAGAAAGGATATTGCGGAGACATGGCTTAGCCACAGCCTGGGGGATGTTTCCAGAAAGAGATTTTCACTCTGCAGCGGAGTGTGCGCTGATATGAAACTTCCTGGCAGATTAAAACTGTGTGCCCGACCGAGACTCGAACTCGGGACCTTTGCCTTTCGCGGGCAAGTGCTCTACCAACTGAGCTACCGAAGCACGACTCACGTCCGCTACTCACAGCTTTACTTCTGCCAGTACCTCGTCTCCTACCTTCCAAACTTTACAGAAGCTCTCCTGCGAACCTTGCAGAACTAGCACTCCTGAAAGAAAGGATATAGCGGAGACATGGCTTAGCCACAGCCTGGGGGATGTTTCCAGAATGAGATTTTCACTCTGCAGTGGAGTGTGCGCTGGTATGAAACTTCCTGGCAGATTAAAACTGTGTGCCCGACCGAGACTCGAACTCGGGACCTTTGCCTTTCGCGGGCAAGTGCTCTACCAACTGAGCTACCGAAGCACGACTCACGCCCGGTACTCACAGCTTTACTTCTGCCAGTACCTCGTCTCCTACCTTCCAAACTTTACAGAAGCTCTCCTGCGAACCTTGCAGAACTAGCACTCCTGAAAGAAAGGATATAGCGGAGACATGGCTTAGCCACAGCCTGGGGGATGTTTCCAGAATGAGATTTTCACTCTGCAGCGGAGTGTGCGCTGATATGAAACTTCCTGGCAGATTAAAACTGTGTGCCCGACCGAGACTCGAACTCGGGACCTTTGCCTTTCGCGGGCAAGTGCTCTACCAACTGAGCTACCGAAGCACGACTCACGCCCGGTGCTCACAGCTTTACTTCTGCCAGTACCTCGTCTCCTACCTTCCAAACTTTACAGAAGCTCTCCTGCGAACCTTGCAGAAATAGCACTCCTGAAAGAAAGGATATTGCGGAGACATGGCTTAGCCACAGCCTGGGGGATGTTTCCAGAATGAGATTTTCACTCTGCAGCGGAGTGTGCGCTGATATGAAACTTCCTGGCAGATTAAAACTGTGTGCCCGACCGAGACTCGAACTCGGGACCTTTGCCTTTCGCGGGCAAGTGCTCTACCAACTGAGCTACCGAAGCACGACTCACGCCCGGTGCTCACAGCTTTACTTCTGCCAGTACCTCGTCTCCTACCTTCCAAACTTTACAGAAGCTCTCCTGCGAACCTTGCAGAAATAGCACTCCTGAAAGAAAGGATATTGCGGAGACATGGCTTAGCCACAGCCTGGGGGATGTTTCCAGAATGAGATTTTCACTCTGCAGCGGAGTGTGCGCTGATATGAAACTTCCTGGCAGATTAAAACTGTGTGCCCGACCGAGACTCGAACTCGGGACCTTTGCCTTTCGCGGGCAAGTGCTCTACCAACTGAGCTACCGAAGCACGACTCACGCCCGGTGCTCACAGCTTTACTTCTGCCAGTACCTCGTCTCCTACCTTCCAAACTTTACAGAAGCTCTCCTGCGAACCTTCTGCAAGGTTCGCAGGAGAGCTTCTGTAAAGTTTGGAAGGTAGGAGACGAGGTACTGGCAGAAGTAAAGCTGTGAGCACCGGGCGTGAGTCGTGCTTCGGTAGCTCAGTTGGTAGAGCACTTGCCCGCGAAAGGCAAAGGTCCCGAGTTCGAGTCTCGGTCGGGCACACAGTTTTAATCTGCCAGGAAGTTTCATATCAGCGCACACTCCGATGCAGAGAGAAAATCTCATCCTGGAAACATCCCCCAGGCTGTGGCTAAGCCATGTCTCCGCAATATCCTTTCTTTCAGGAGTGCTAGTTCTGCAAGGTTCGCAGGAGAGCTTCTGTAAAGTTTGGAAGGTAGGAGACGAGGTACTGGCAGAAGTAAAGCTGTGAGCACCGGGCGTGAGTCGTGCTTCGGTAGCTCAGTTGGTAGAGCACTTGCCCGCGAAAGGCAAAGGTCCCGAGTTCGAGTCTCGGTCGGGCACACAGTTTTAATCTGCCAGGAAGTTTCATATCAGCGCACACTCCGCTGCAGAGTGAAAATCTCATTCTGGAAACATCCCCCAGGCTGTGGCTAAGCCATGTCTCCGCAATATCCTTTCTTTCAGGAGTGCTATTTCTGCAAGGTTCGCAGGAGAGCTTCTGTAAAGTTTGGAAGGTAGGAGACGAGGTACTGGCAGAAGTAAAGCTGTGAGCACCGGGCGTGAGTCGTGCTTCGGTAGCTCAGTTGGTAGAGCACTTGCCCGCGAAAGGCAAAGGTCCCGAGTTCGAGTCTCGGTCGGGCACACAGTTTTAATCTGCCAGGAAGTTTCATATCAGCGCACACTCCGCTGCAGAGTGAAAATCTCATTCTGGAAACATCCCCCAGGCTGTGGCTAAGCCATGTCTCCGCAATATCCTTTCTTTCAGGAGTGCTATTTCTGCAAGGTTCGCAGGAGAGCTTCTGTAAAGTTTGGAAGGTAGGAGACGAGGTACTGGCAGAAGTAAAGCTGTGAGCACCGGGCGTGAGTCGTGCTTCGGTAGCTCAGTTGGTAGAGCACTTGCCCGCGAAAGGCAAAGGTCCCGAGTTCGAGTCTCGGTCGGGCACACAGTTTTAATCTGCCAGGAAGTTTCATATCAGCGCACACTCCGCTGCAGAGTGAAAATCTCATTCTGCAAAAACATATTGTAAGTAGGCTGTTTACGTTTTTTTATGGGTAACGCCACGTAGCGCTCTGTATGAAAATCACTGGCTGTTCTGTGTGCAGTCTGTGGCTGGTTTGCATTGTTGTTTGCTATTGCAGTGTTGGGCAGCTGGATGTGAACAGCGCGTAGCGTTACGCAGTTGGAGGTGAGCCGCCAGTAGTGGTGGATGTGGGGAGTGAGATGGCGGAGTTTTGAGAGCGGATGATCTGGACGTTTGTCCATCAGAGACAGTGAATTTGTAAGACTGGATGTCATGAACTGATATATATATATAATGGCTTTTGAACACTATTAAGGTAAATACATTGTTTGTTCTCTATCAAAATCTTTCATTTGCTAACTATGCCTCTCAGTAGTTAGTGCCTTCAGTAGTTAGAATCTTTTATTTAGCTGGCAGTATTGGCGCTCGCTGTATTGCAGTAGTTCAAGTAACGAAGATATTTGTGAGGTAAGTGATTCATGAAAGTTATAGGTTATTGTTAGTTAGGGCCATTCTTTTGCAGAGATTATTGGAAGTGAGATTGCGTTGCGCTAAAAATATTGTGTGTCAGTTTAGTGTTGATCAGAATAAGTAAAGAGCGAAATGTCTGAGTACGTTCAGTTCTGCTCAGCTGTTTCAAAATTAAATAACGTAGAGATTTACCAGCACTGTCATTCATACTTTTTCTAACGGGATGTTTCATACGTCGACCCTTAGCCGAGGATACCTCGCTGGAATCTTCTGATTTTCTCTTGTAGTTTGTGTAATTAGTGTAGCAATTGTTTATTTTTAGCGCGTAATTGTGGAGAGAATTTACTTTGTAGTTGTAGTTTTTCATTGTTGTACAGTAAAACAGTTGTGGCATGCATATAGATTTGCACCAAGTATTTCGCGGCTACGCTTCTAATTAACGAGATATTATTTTCAATGCTATGTTCATGTGTTTTCATATTTTGCTCTTCAAATTGTGCTTTTCTGTGTTATCGTGTGAAATATTGTGAAAATAGCGGTGTGTGAAAAACGTAATACTAGGCTCCAAAGTAAACTGAGAAATGAGAAATGACAGTGAAGACGAAAGCTGTGTGTTAGCGCCACCGTGTAATGAATTAACTAATGTTCTAAGTAGTAATTTGGTAACTGTGCATAGGGAAATGGAGCGGGCTGCAAATAATGGTGGAGACAGTGAAACAATTAGTGAACAGGGAAGCATTATCGATCGATCGGTCGGCAACAGCTCGCCTCAGGAATCCGAAATGACAGGACACAATCTCGCAAATACTGTAGATTCAGGTTTTGGGTCCTCAACATTTTCTCAAATAAGTCAAGACACAATTCCTGCTTGTCACAATGTGAATGTTGCCGGTGCAAATCCACTGCCGAAAAGCACTGAGGAACATGTTTCAGACACCAGTGCATTGATATTACAGTTAATACAACAAATGGGACAAAAGCTTCAAAAGTTAGACACAATGGAACAAAATCTTCAAAAGTTAGACACAATGCAACAAAATCTTGAAAAGTTAGACACAGTGGAACAAAATCTTCAAAAGTTAGACACCACGCTTGAACAAACACGTGAAGGTTTAACTGCTGAGTTACTTAAAATCCAATCGAAATGTCAAAAAGGCTGTAACGACGTAAAAAAATAAATTTGTGAGCATTTTCAACTTCTTTTTTTGGGGCATGAAAATGCATTACAGAATCACGAAGCAGCCATAAAAGAACTGCAAACTATTGTTCATGTAAATCACGAGACCTTGCGGGCTAAAATTGACTCAGTTGCATCTACCGATTTGGTTACGCAACTTTCAAAAACTCAGGAAAACTTAAAGGACACAGTAGATACTCAGAAAATTGGTTCAGAAAAACACACGGAGGAAATTAGTTCATTGTCAGAGACAGTAGTCGAACTTTCGGATCAGCTAAATAAAAGATTCTAACTACTGAAGGCACTAACTACTGATGGGCATAATCAGCAAATGAAAGATTTTGATAGAGAACAGACAATGTATTTACCTTAATAGTGTTCAAAAGCCATATATATATATATATATATATATATATATATATATATATATATATATCAGTTCATGATATCCAGTCTTACAAATTTACTGTCTCTGATGGACACACGTCCAGATCATCCACTCTCAAAACTCCGCCATCTCACTCCCCACATCCACCACTGCTGGCAGCTCACCTCCAACTGCGCAACGCTACGCGCTGTTCACATCCAGCTGCCCAATACTACCATAGCAAACAACAATGCAAACCAGCCACAGACTGCACACAGCACAGCCAGTGATTTTCATACAGAGCGCTACGTGGTGTTAAATTTTTCCAAGGGGATGTTTCAATATGTAAGATGTTCTGAGGCTTTAAGGAACGTAGGACAGTTTAAGCAGTTAAAGGAAGGGCTTTACAAAGGTATAAAAAACAGAATAGCGACCGGTACTTTAGGGAGAGGTTAAGTACAATGACAAAGAGATAGGGGGAGGCGGTGGAGAAATTTGCGGAGAGGATAAGGGAAATTAATGAGTATAATTACGAGTTGGGTCAAAGAGATGAAACGAATAGTGTTCTGTTGCAGGTGGCCAAGCGAAGGGCACCTGATGTACTTTTGAGAGGGTTACTGGCGCATATGTCGCGGAAAGTGCGTGAAGGGACTCTGAAAGATTTGTATTCGGCCATTTAGCTGGCAATTAAATGTGAGGAAATAGACGTGGCAACAGGGATACGCGAAAGGCAAACAGTATTTGCAGCGGATATAAAATGTTATAAATGTGTTCGTATGGGACATGTGCAGACTAAATGTACCCAGTCACCGAGGTATAGAGGAAGGGGTGGAAATCAGCAGCATAGAGGATGGAGAAGTGGAGATGGGAGAGGTGGACAAGCGTTAAACGGCAGAGGGCGCCCAAGAGCCACCTCAGGGAGCTCCTGTTTAATTTCAGTGCTACGAATACGCATGCAGAGGTGGAATGTTCAGTGGTAGGATCGGTAGGAACTAAAAAGTTTAAGATTTTGTTGGACACAGGGGCGCAAGTGTCAGTGGCTACTAAAAATTTAATCGGACGAAGGAAGTTAGACCCACCACGTTAATGGTTGCGTAGAGTGGGGGCTAAGGAGGTCAAGCCGTTGGGGTCGGTGAAAGTTGACTTTCAAATAGAGAAAGTCCGATTTAGTGCATGCATGGGTAAGCGAGGCCGATGACATGATCCTAGGAGTAGATTTCTTGCACCAATGTCATGCTAAAATTGACCTTGGACAACGAACTGTGGAACTTGATGGAATGTTATTTCCGCTAGGGGAAACTGTTGTCAATGTAGAGCTGTCGCGAGGGGCGTTCAACGTAATGAACGAACCAAATGAACCGCGTACATTAGCATTAAGGCTTAATTCGCATGAGTGTGTGTCTATTGGCAAGGAGAAGTCGCTTTGGGTAAGTGTGGAATCGAATGTACCTGTGGGTACAGTATGTGTTATTGAACCATTGCAGCATAATGAAGATTTAGGTCCATTAGGTTGTTTTGTGAAACGTAAAGTTGTACCCGACAGGAGGGGAACGACGGGCGAGTAGTTCCCGTGAACGTGGATAATTTTACTGCTGTAGACACGAATTTGAGGAAAGAAGTTATAGTAGCAAATATGGATGTACCAGATGACGCAGACTGTTTTTCGGCGAAGCAATCAACCACTAGCTGCCGATAGAACTGCATTGCGTGACAAAATTAAGCATTTGAAAGTAGGAGCAAGAGAGCATATGGAAGAATTATTGTGGGAATATAAGGATTTATTTTTTCCACAAGAGCCAATACCAGCAACTCCATTAGGTCAACATAGGATACCAACAGGGAATGAAGCACCTGTCGGGGTAAATCATACAGAATACCGAGGTATTTGCAGCCGATTGTGGAGGATTTCGTTGATCAGCAGGTTGCGGACATACTTATGAAGCATAGTAATAGTTGCTGGGGAGCGCCCATTGTCGTTGTTCCTAAAATATTTACAGATGTGACTAAGAAATACAGGTCCTGTTGTGACTACCGATACCTCAATAATAAGACAGTAACAGGCGAATACCCCATTCCAAACATATTGTAGACTTTGGACCCTTCGGACAGTGCCTACGATTGATTTGATAAGTGGTTACCATCAGTTAGAGGTGGCTCCAGAGGAACGTCCAAAAACTGCTTTCTTTGCACCTGGAGGCCATTACCAGTACATTAGAAAGCCATTTAGTTTGAAAATCGCTCCGGCAACGTTGCAGAGGTTGCTAGACAGTGTCTTGAGGGGTTTGAAACCACGGCAGCGTCTTGTCTATTTGGAAGACATTATAGTGCATTCAGGTAGTATGGAGCAAAATAGTCAGCGGTTAAGGGAAGTCTTTATGAGGTTAAGAGCAGCACGTTTGACGTTCAGCCTGGAGAAGTGTCATTTCGCATTAGAAGAGGTAAAATATTTGGGTCATATTATCAGTAATGGCGGAGATCTAACAGATCGGAGGTTGGTACAGGCTGTAAGAAATTTTCGGAAACCGAAAACAGTTAAGGAAGTGCTGTCATTCATCGGAATTTGCAATTTCTATCGAAATTTCGTGAAGTGTTTTGCAGATTTAGCACAGCCGTTGAAGCGATTGTTAGGGAAAGATGTGAAATTTGAGTGGACAGAAGAGTGTCAGAAAGCGTTTGACAAACTGAAATAAGTGTTAACATCAAGTCTGGTTCTTGTGTTTCCAGATTTTGAACAAGAGTTTATACTAGAATGCTTTGCATCGAATTAAGCATTAGGGTGTGTTATTAGTCAGGAAATGATGGGAAAGAGGATCCTGTAGCCTATGTGTCTAATCTGCTGAATGCAGCAGAGAGGAATTACTCATGAACAGAGAGGGTGATGCTTAGATTAATCTATGGAATCACATATTTTAAATGTTATTTATATGGGAGAAGATTTCGGGTAGTGACAGATCATGCTGCGTGTAAGTGGTTGTTGGGGTTGAAGGATCCGTCCACTAGACTCGCTAGATAGGCTGTGAAACTTCGTGAATTCGACTACGAGGTGGTGCACAAGCCTGGGAAGAAGCACGGAAATGCGGATGCACTAAGTAGGAAGGTGGCAAAAGTAGAAGTCATAGATTATTACCTAGCAGTATGGCAAAAATTACAGGACAAGGACAACGATTGTAAATTGTATCGGACACAGTCATAGTTTAATTTGTACGACAGTCTTCTGTGCAGGGAAACTAAGTTAGGGCCAAGGGTAGTAGTGCCAGCGAAGTTGAGGGATGAGGTTTTAATGGAAGCACATGATCACGTGGTATCTGGTCATGGAGGGTGTAAAGCAACGAATAGGAGAGTGACAGAGGTGTATTGGTGGAGAGGTAGGAAAGGAGATGTGGATCAGTATGTCGAGAATTGTATCATGTGCGCAAAGAGCACATTTGATTCGGAAACAGATACAGCTACAACGATTACTGGAAGCAACATACCCATTCTGTTAGCTCAGGATTGATGTCTTAAGACCTTTTTGGTGGACACCATCGGGGAACAGATTCGTTCTCACAATAATAGGCCATTTTTCAAGATATGTCTAGATGGTGGCTATGCCAAATCAACAGGCATCAATGTTCGCGCAAGCGTTAGTGAATAACTGGATTTTAAAGTTTGGTGTACCGGAGACAACAATTACTGACCAAGGGACAAACCTCAAGTTGTATTTAATGAAGGAACTGTGTAAATTGTTGAACATGAAGAAGTTGAGGACAAGCGCGTTGCATCCACAGGCCAACGGAAGGACAGAACGGGTACACAGAACAATCGGAAAGATACTGAGGTCTTATGTGGATTCTCATCACCATCTGTGGGACGAGTATTTGAGAAATATTATATGCGAATACAGTGCAAAAGTCCATACAAAGACCGGTTTGTCTCCATATGAGGTAGTGTACGGGCGAAAAATGCCGTCACCGTTTGATTTAGTGAAACTACAGAAAGGAAGGACCGGTGAATCTGTACGTCAGTTCGCTAGAACAATTCGGGATGTCTGGAAACGGGTACAAAAGGCGAATACGAAGGCTTTGGAAAGGCAGGAATACGCAGTAAAGCGGAAAGGAAGTTTAGCGCAGTACTGAGTTGAGCACTGGGCAATGCTGTCCAGCCTCTATACGCAAGAAGGTAAAACGAAGAAGTTCCACACGAGGGATCAAGGGGCATACCAAGTTGTTGAAACCACTTCTCCCGTTAATGTTAAGCTTCAGCGGCCAACTAGAACGACGATAGTATGCATTGGGCGGTTACGGCCATTTAAGGGTTGCCCGTATGTGATTCCAGGAGTGTCACAGGAAGGAAAGAGGAAGAAAGAGAGAGTGAAGAGAGGTGCTAAGCGCAGAGAAAACCAGAAAGATAGAGTATAGCATGAAGTACCGTATGCTTTGCGATCCAGAAAGTACTACAGTGTTTGAAGATTTTTTTGTTTTCGTATCATGTATCTTTGGGTTTGCGTAGGGTAATTAGGCATTGTATTTTCGTGTATATGTATTCGAGTATTGTGAGCCTGCTGCGGCAGCAGTCCTTTTGAAGAGGGAGGAAGGGTGATGGTGATCCCCGTCCTCAGGTCACTGGAAAGGGAAGTGTAGCCCCATGACGTATGTGGAGTGTTGCTGGAGGAGAAATCGAACGCAGTTCTGGAGAAATAAATGCGTCAGAGTAAATTTTGCGGCAAAGCCATAATAAATATGTGTTGAACCCTGTCAGAGTCGTACGATTTCTTGTTTAAATTTTTAGTTATCGACAGTGCTGGGTCTGGTAAGTCGTGTTTATTGCACCAGCCCATATAATGTAAATGTAAGGATGAAAGTAGTCAAACAATCGGTGTTGAGTTTGGATCAAAAATACTGAATGTTGGAGGAAAATCTGTGAAGCTACAAATATGGGACATGTGCACGGTGCGGTTACTTTTAGCCAGGGAAAAACGATTGGTCCTGTCAAGGGACATCGTGGAGCCAAAATTGAGCCTGCAACGGCTCAGGATGAATTGGATATTCTCCACCTACGAGAATTTGGTAGTAGTGGCAAGTTGTTTTGAGCGGGGAGTATTTGCAGAAGCAAAACGGATAGAGCTCGAGGGGAGCGGAATTTTAATCAGTGGAACTAAGTATAACATAATAGGACCAACTTTCCATCTGCCAGCGTCAATTTCAGTAGTCACGCAATTGAATGTTACGCAGCCACAGCTATATTGGCCAGAAGCTACTTTAGAGTTTTTTCCAGGGCAGAATCTGACCTTGTTAAATCAAACTCTGGAGCCAGGCCGGTTGAGATCCGTAAACCAGTTCATTTTAGAGCAAGAGGGGCGCATATCAGCCAAACAGCTTGTTCAACATGTCGCTCAGTATAGGGAAAGACAACGGCAAATAAAGATCATTTTGAGCACCTCTGTGCCAAGTGTCATCGCAGCCTGTGTTGTTTTCTTTCTGATCAGGCGGAGAGCCAGTTCCCATAGGGATCCATGGGTAGTCCACGTCCTGGTAGATTGGATACTGGGGGATAGGAAAGGGGCTGAACGATCGTTCAGTGGAGTGGTCATCCATTAAGGATATTTGTATGTTTTTCCCCTCATGTCATGTGCTTAGGAGCAATAGACCACGTATAAGTTTTCTAATAGTAAGTAAGTATGTCATAACTGCCAATCCAAACAAGTTTAAGATTTAGTTAAAGGACGACCTGAGGACCGGGTCTATCCAAAGAGTGGAATAGTATAGCGGCACCACAATTTAGGGTAGGGAAAGTTAGTTTTGTACGATATTTAGAGCACGAGTTACAGTCAGGTGCGGGTCGGATTGCAGTAAGTTACACATACCAGCAGTTGCGAAGGCAAATAGACGCCACAGGGGCCTGTTTTTGCCAAAGAGGGCGCACACAGCAGTTTCCATGTCGCAAGTCACAGACAGAAGAGGGCCACTGGTCAATCTAAGTGTTATGCATATGTGACGTGAAGCGGCATGCTTGGCAAAACAGAGGCGCACAGCCAAGTATAAATAGGCGCCATTTTCTAACTAGATTCATTCAAGTGTGGCAGCTCTCCTGGACGGCGGGGCATATCACACCAACGGGCTACACGCAGCAACAGATGGGGCGACAGCGTCCCAGTCCACAGCGGGTCGTTGGTTCGCCCCTCTTCAGGCTGACGCGTGGTCCGCAGACAGCCAGCGGCGGGCCGCTCTTCGGCTCGCTACTGTGGGCAGTCGTCTCGGCTCCCGACACACGCCGGTGACTTCCCGAGGCGAGGGCCACAGATTTGGACGCTGTTTGTGGGTGCTTGTTCGCGCTGCGATCTCAGCCACGCTGGTGAGGAGAAGGACGCAGCTGGCAGGCCCGCATCTCACACCAAGCAGTGCGAAGTCGGCTGCTGGCGCAGCCATCCCGACATCATCGGAACTCAGCGGACCCTCCAAGGCCGTAACGACACAGCATTGCGTTGCATAGGCTGCTGGGGTGCTTTCTCAGCACTGGGGGTCCCTGTGACGCAGACCGAGGTGAACGGAACACTGTAGTGGAAACAAATAAATCATTTGGAAAGTTCTTGCCGAGTTTCAATATCGCACCTCCTGGCCCCATCTACTGCACTATTGAATGAACATACTACTACTACTACTACTACTACTACTACTACTACAGGGTGTTTCAAAAATGACCAATATATTTTAAACGGCAATAAAAACTAAACGAGCAGCGATAGAAATACATCGTTTGTTGCAATATGCTTAGGACAACAGTACATTTTCAGGCGGACAAACTTTCGAAATTACAGTAGTTACCATTTTCAACAACAGATGGCGCTGCAAGTGATGTGAAAGATATAGAAGACAACGCAGTCTGTGGGTGCGCCATTCTGTGCGTCGTCTTTCTGCTGTAAGCGTGTGCTGTTCACAACGTGCAAGTGTGCTGTAGACAACATGGTTTATTCCTTAGAACAGAAGATTTTTCAGGTGTTGGAATTCCACCGCCTAGAACACGTTGCAACAAGACGAAGTTTTCAACGGAGGTTTAATGTAACCAAAGGACCGAAAAGCGATACAATAAAGGATCTGTTTGAAAAATTTCAACGGACTGGGAACGTGACGGATGAACGTGCTGGAAAGGTAGGGCGACCGCGTACGGCAACCACAGAGGGCAACGCGCAGCTAGTGCAGCAGGTGATCCAACAGCGGCCTTGGGTTTCCGTTCACCGTGTTGCAGCTGCGGTCCAAATGACGCCAACGTCCACGTATCGTCTCATGCGCCAGAGTTTACACCTCTATCCATACAAAATTCAAACGCGGCAACCCCTCAGCGCCACTACCATTGCTGCACGAGAGACATTCACTAACGATATAGTGCACAGGATTGATGACGGCGATATGCATGTGGACAGCATTTGGTTTACTGACGAAGCTAATTTTTACCTGGACGGCTTCGTCAATAAACAGAACTGGCGCATATGGGGAACTGAAAAGCCCCATGTTGCAGTCCCATCGTCCCTGCATCCTCAAAAAGTACTGGTCTGGGACGCCATTTCTTCCAAGGGAATCATTGGCCCATTTTTCAGATCCGAAACGATTACTGCATCTCGCTATCTGGACATTCTTCGTGAATTTGTGGCGGTACAAACTGCCTTAGACGACGCTGCGAACACCTCGTGGTTTATGCAAGATGGTGCCCGGCCACATCGCACGGCCGACGTCTTTAATTTCCTGAATGAATATATCGATGATCGTGTGATTGCTTTGGGCTATCCGAAACATACAGGAGGCGGCGTGGATTGGCCTCCCTATTCGCTAGACATGAACCCCTGTGACTTCTTTCTGTGGGGACACTTGAAAGACCAGGTGTACCGCCAGAATCCAGAAACAATTGAACAGCTGAAGCAGTACATCTCATCTGCATGTGAAGCCATTCCGCCAGACACTTTGTCAAAGGTTTCGGGTAATTTCATTCAGAGACTACGCCATATTATTGCTACGCATGGTGGATATGTGGAAAATATTGTACTATAGAGTTTCCCAGACCGCAGCGCCATCTGTTGTTGAAAATTGTAACTACTGTAATTTCGAAAGTTTGTCTGCCTGAAAATGTGCTGTTGTCCCAAGCATATTGCAACAAACGGTGTATCTCTATAGCTGCTCGTTTAGTTTTTATTGCCGTTTCAAATATACCGGTCATTTTTGAAACACCCTGTACTACAATCATTGCTACTATTATTATTACAACCACTAGCACTCTATCAGTTGAGAAGAATGGCCACAGAACTATATGAAATATTATAGCACATTTTCCTGTGCATACTCCCTTATAATTCATCATAAATTATTTATAAATCCCTTTACAAATTGCAATATCTATAACTGTCATTTATGTATAATGAGATGTGGGTCATTTGCAGCCCTGTATATCGAAATGTGTTCTGTCTCGTCAGGTGGGCTGTGTGTCTGTGGTAGGAGGGTTGAATTGTGCTGCTTTGGTTTAAGGGCGTATGCAGTTCACCGATGTGGGATTCTGATATATACGATCACGGCACTTCCAACTACCGCTACCTTAACTGTATGCTATTGGCTGCAGGGTGGTACAACTATGTGTAGACGAACTTCAGTGAACGGCGAAGTGCTGCACTCTAGCATCATTGTGTTTGAACAGAGGAGTGATATTAGGATCTTGTGTGCATCTCAAACATTTCTGAAAATTTTACATGTGCATCTGCCACACACACATTTGAAAATCATACTTTGTCATCAAATAGATATCCTACATTCCGTCAAACGATTATGATCACGTAAATCTGTCGTGATTATAGTGTCATCGTTCTTTGATATAACGTAAAACACAATTTATGGAAATAATTGCCTAAAAATCACTTAAAATACAATGCTAACCGGATTTTACATCGTTTTGTATTGATAGGAAGGTTCTGTACCGACATCACATTAAGTCATACCTACAGCGAAAACCCGTGTCTCTTAGTGGATGTGAAATTATCGTATTATTCCAAGCTAAAGACTTTCTTGCTGATTCCGATAAGCTACAAACCTTATAAAATGGTTCAAATGGCTCTGATCACTATGGGACTTAACATAGGAGGTCATTAGTCCCCTAGAACTTAGAACTACTTAAACCTAACTAACCTAAGGACATCACACACATCCATGCCCGAGGCAGGATTCGAACCTGCGACCGTAGCAGTCACGCGGTTTCGGACTGAAGCGCCTAGAACTGCTCGGCCACCGCGGCCGGCAAACCTTATAAAAGCAACTGTGTATATTTTGGAAGCCTTCATGGCAGCACATGTGGGATATATCGTATATCACCGCTACATTTATCTACAGCTACATCTATATGTACTTATGTTCCTTTTCATATTCCTACAGAGTACTGCACCAGGTATTTGTATGAGTTGGCTGAGTCCTGTTGTGGCTCGTTGATATTATTGTCGTAAGATAATAGGCTTTTCATTTTTTGAAGTGCTCAATTTAGCATTTCTGAACATTTAAAGCAAGTTGGCAATCTTTGCACCACTGTACTAAATGTAGCTTCTTTCAGACAGTACTTCGTTGCACATAACTGCATCGTCTGCGAACAGTCTGAGGTTATAATTGATATTGTCCGCAAGGTCATTAATATGCCACATAAACAGCAGGGGTCCAAACATACTCCTTTGGGGCACACACGAATTTACTTCTACATCTGACGATGACTCTCCATACAAGATAACATTCTGTGACCTTACTACCAAGAAGTCCTCAGTCCAATCACAAATTTCATTTGAAACCTTATATGATAGAAATTTTGACAATAAGTGTAGGTGTGGTACTTAGTCAAATGCTATTCGAAAATCAAGAAATACTGCATCTTCCTACCTGCCTTGTTCCAAAGCTTCCAGTACGTCATGCGATAAAAGTGCAAGTAGGATTTAATAAGATTTATGTTTTCTGAATCCATGCTGATTCGTACGGAGGAGGTCATTCTGTTCAAGATACCTGATTATTTTTGAACTCAGAATATGTTCTAAGATTCTACAACAAATCGATGTCAAAGATATTTAACGGTAGTTTTGTGGATCACTTCTACTACCACTCTTGTAGATGGGTGTTCCTATGCTTTATTCCAGTCACTACGCATTGTTATTTGTTCGGGGGATCTACGACCGATTACAGTTAGAAGAGGGCTAACTCAGCAGCAAATTCAATAAAGAATCTGATAGGGCTTCCGTCGGGCCATAGAACTTTGTGGAAGTCTATCGATTTCAGCTGTTACTCAACATCAATACCACTAATACTGATGTCACTCATTTTTCCAGTGCTATTAAAGTGTAGAAATTCTCCTGGGTTTTCCTTTGTAAATGAACATTTGAAAAAGGAGTTAAGCATTTAATTTCTTCTTTGCTATCCTCAATTTTAGTTCCGTCTCATTCACTAGGGCCTGTACATTACCTTTGGTGCCACTAACAACTTTTACACTGAACCAGAATTTCTTTGAGTTTTGTGAAAGATCTTTTGAGAATCTGCGGCTGCTGGAGTCACTGAAGGTTGCACGCACCGTTCTCTTCATATATAAACATATTTCATTTAGCATCTCTCTATCGTCTCATGCTTTGTTTTACTCGTATTATGCAGTAATCTTTCTTTAGAAGTTCGTTTATAGTGACTGTATAACATGGAGGGTCCCTCCCATTATGAACTGTTCAACTGGGTACATACCTATCCCGTGCATGATGAATTAATCCCATTGAACTCTTAACGTTACTACCGCTGCATTTAATTTCAGCGAAGGGTGTTTTGAATCTTGTATATTCCGTGTCAGTCCTTCGAAAAATCATTTCTTTTTTAATTTCTTTAAACTTTTCATGTAGCCATGTCGCCTTACCTTTCCTACACCTCCTGTTTATTTCATTTGCGTGAAATTTTAATTACGTATTCCTAAGTTTCCGTGAACATTGTTATACATCCTTCTGTCATTGATCAACTGAAGCATTCTGCAGTTACTTAACATTTTTTCGCTCTTACCTTCCTTGTACCTAAGGTTTTCGTTCCAAGGTCTGTGAGTACCCTTTTCAGAGATGTCCATTCCTCTTCAACTGTACAGCCCGCTCATCTGTTCATTATAGCGGTATATAGAGCCTCTGATAACTTCAAACTTATCTGTTCATTCATTAGTACTTCCGTACCCCACTTTCGTGAGCATTGATTGTCCCTGAGTAGTCTCACCCTTCAGCCTACTCTTCGTTACTACTAAATTGAATCTGCGTTTACTTCTGCTCCTGGATACGCCTTAAAACCCAATATCTGATTTCGGAACCTCTGCCTGACCATGATGTAATCTAAACTGAACAATCATGTATCTCCCGGCATTTTCCATATATACCTCCTCTTCTTGTGGTTCTTGAACAGAGTAGTCACTATTGGTAGGTGTAATTTGTTCGAAAAATCAATTATTGTTTCTCCTCTTTCATTCCTCTTACCAAGCCAATTTTGTTCTGTGACCCTTTCTTCTGCTCCTTCCCCACCAACCGCATTCCAATCCCTCAAGAGAATTATATTTTCTTCTCACTTTGCGTACTGAATTCCCCGTTCAGTATCCTCATAGACTCTCTATCTGTTCCTCCTCTGCTTGTGACGTCGGTATGTAAACCTGAACTATTGTTGTCGGTGTTGGTTTACTGTCGATTCTGATGATAACAACTCTATCAACTGTTCACAGTGAAACGTCCCCTTGGGAAAATTAATGAATTACTGTGCTGATAAACATCTTACGTTATTTGATTTTCAAACAGCTGAGCAAACCTGAACGTAGACATTTCTCTCTTTACTTATTCTGATCATCACTAAACTGACACACAATACTTTTAGCGCAACACAATCTGACTTTCAATAATCTCTACAAAAGATTGGCCTTGACTAACAATAACCTATACCTTTCATGAATCACTTACCTCACAAAAATCTTCGTTACTGGAACTACTGCAATACAGCGAGCGCCAATACTGTCAGCTAAATTAAAGGTTCTAACTACTGAAGACACTAAATACTGATAGGCATAGTCAGGAAATGAAAGATTTTGATAGAGAACAGACAATGTATTTAGCTTAATAATATTCCAAAGTCAGTTCATGATATCCAATATTACAAATTCACTGTCTCTGATGGACACACGTCCAGATCATCCGCTCTCAAAACTCCGCCATCTCTCTCCCCACATCCACCACTGCTGGCAGCTCCTACGCGCTGTTAACAGCCAACTGCCCAACGCTACAATAGCAAAAGAAAATAAGGATTCTGGTCAGACCACTGTAGAAGATTATCAACAGCAGCAGGAAAATGAACTTTTAAAAATAATAATGAATTGCAATATGCGTCTGACTATGTTTGTAATTATCATAAAATATACAATAAAAATCAGTCCATCTTCTGCCTAAGGTACATTCAGCATGAGTGCCAAAAGAATAAAGACTTTGGTAATTGCTGGTGTGCCAGCATTTGTTCTTTAAACAAAATAGAACTGATAGGTGAAGACTGAACACTTTTGTACGACATAAGTATTTAACTACCTCTGCGGTTGGGAAGCTGTGAATGTTAGTCTGTAATGTTGTATTATACTAAGCAAAACTCCGCTTTCGGGCCTAAATGGGCCATTCATGGCCGACGACCACCCTGTCGCTCTCTGCCTGTGGTGTCATTCCGATGCGGTGCGGATTGGCATGTAGTCATCATACCACTCTCCTGGTCACTGTCGACTTTCTAGAGCTTCGAGGCGCCGCTTGCCACCCAAAATTATGCCCGAAATTGGCATCACGAGGTCGAATCCTGTCCCACTAAGGAAAAATTTCTGACAATAACGAGAACCGAACCAGGATCTTCCACGTAGCAGCTAGACACTCTAATCGCTGGCCTACACAGGTGGACTCACTCGGTGAGATAGTAAAATCGGGCTTATCATAACCTGAAAAATTATACTCAACGTAAACAAAAAATTTTCCTCTTCTGGTAAAAGAATATCGAACGTACTATGGTTAGCACAGTACTTTGAGCAGAGCACGGTTAACATTACTTCTAAACACACACAGAAGAACTGTCTCAGATGAGAACGTAGTTGTAAAGTAAAGGAATGAGAAAAATTATTACAGACAAACGAAACAAGATTATCCAAGTTTAGATGTTGCTGCAATTAGGAGGAACACTTGATCATGTAATGGAATTACAGTCAGGAATTTTTTTCAAAAAGCCACCCACTATTTGTTTCCTCATACTTAGTCAATGCCAGCTTTTAATCCGTCTCTAATACCTAGACGTCAATTGGATGCTAAAACCTAATGTTATTTTCCTTTTTCCTTCGGTAAGGGCAGGGGAAGTACAATTTGCAGCCAGGGAATGTGGCACTAAATGCTTGCAGGTGGGCAAAAAATGTTACAGAGCTAAGCACATTTTCTGATATCGACATTAGTGCTGAAAGCCCGGATCTATATCTGGAAAGCTGAGGGCCTCCTGACGATGTACATTTTGTTGCTTCTAAGCTGCTTAGCGCAGACAACTACGGCTACAGCATTCGATAATTTCCCCCGGCTTCGAAAACGCGCTTCCGAATGCATCTGTCGTATACGCGCTGCTTTTTAGCGGAACGACTTTATATTCTGCCATTCGCGGCATCCAATTTGCGTACGCAAATTACGAAACAGCGGTTCAACAAAACGGTATAAATGCGTTTCCTGTTTCCGTATTTGCGCACAAAGCAACGAAATCGATTAGACTCCCGCTCTTTCCGTTTTTCGCGCATGTTCCAGGGGTTATAAAGAGTGGCAGCTACATATCTCCACAACATAGAGAGCTACGCTAGTTTTCCAACTAATAACGTGCACTGAATAACGAACTTTAGTACAAATCGCCTCACTGATTTTATCCGAAGTAGTAAAGAAACAATCAAATACTCAATTCCAGTCATGCAATGTTTTAGGTATTTTAGTTTCCGTACGGAATGTTAAGGAAAGTTGTTCCATATGTAGGGAGCTGCTAGCATGAAAAAAAAAAAAAAAAAAAAAAAAACAGGACAAAATCACCCGGCAATCATGGGATCTAAAATGTACATCTTCAAGAGCTCGCTACTGTGAAACACCTTTTTGCTACTAACGCCTTGCTTTCCATGTTTTTGGAGGTGGTAGTATTGGCCAAACAAGAAAATAACCGCCAGTAATCATTGGCTTTGAAACTGCATTTCTTACCGTCTATTAGCTCTTCTGTCTCTAGATGAGGTGTGTTTCACAGTAACAGAGATCAGCAAGTGCTCCTAGCTTTTAGGGTATGTATTTTATGATCTAAAACGGCATACCTTGTAAGCAATGAGCACATGTTCAGTAGAAGAGACGTGTTGGACAGCAGCAAAGATGAACAAGTGCTCATAGTTCTTAAGGTACTCATTTTAGATCCGACGTCTACTGGACACTTTTTCTTTTGTGATGCACACTAACACGTGTCAAAATATGAAAACAAACGTACTTGTAGTAGAAGAGATGCGTATCACTCTACAGAAATATACAAGTGCTCGTAGCTCTTAATGAATGCTCCAAGCCCACGGTTACTGGAAATGTTTGTCTTGGTTTTTACCATATTACACCTTCTTAAAATATGTAATATTTTTCTTGAACCCCATCAATCTACGGGATTACGAAAAAAATTGTGAAATAAAATTTTTATAAGGTATTTATTGATATTGGACATACTTGCATTATCATTTCTTTATGATCGCGAATTTGGGAATTCACAACATACAGTATTACATAACCAAACTTTCCCCACTTACTTTAATTTTTATCCATTGTCTGCATTAACACGAGAGTGATAGAATGTTCTGAGACGTTTGACCACATCATATTGTTGTTCAAACTTCAATGCACCAACTTTAAATCGCTCTGTGAGACTTCAAACATCAAAAATTGAAATTTGAAGAGGAATATGTCTCGGCCTAACGACTCAAAATATACAGTGTTTTACAATGTCCTTGCATCAAACGTCTAGGGGCGAGAGATCGCATTATGGGGAAAACTTTCGTTAGAGACAGAGTGTTCTGCGAAAATTTCTGGTGACGCTATTAATCTTGTATAATAGCTTGCGGACTTGAGAATCTACAGATTAGGCTAGATATACAGGGCTATTACAAATGATTGAAGCGATTTCATAAATTCGCTGTAGCTCCATTCATTGACATATGGTCACGACACACTACAGATACGTAGAAAAACTCATAAAGTTTTGTTCGGCTGAAGCCGCACTTCAGGTTTCTGTTGCCAGAGCGCTCGAGAGGGCAGTGAGACGAAATGGCGACAGGAGCCGAGAAAGCGTATGTCGTGCTTGAAATGCACTCACATCAGTCAGTCATAACAGTGCAACGACACTTCAGGACGAAGTTCAACAAAGATCCACCAACTGCTAACTCCATTCGGCGATGGTATGCGCAGTTTAAAGCTTCTGGATGCCTCTGTAAGGGGAAATCAACGGGTCGGCCTGCAGTGAGCGAAGAAACGGTTGGACGCGTGCGGGCAAGTTTCACACGTAGCCCGCGGAAGTCGGCGAATAAAGCAAGCAGGGAGCTAAACGTACCACAGCCGACGGTTTGGAAAATCTTACGGAAAAGGCTAAAGCAGAAGCCTTACTGTTTACAATTGCTACAAGCCCTGACACCCGATGACAAAGTCAAACGCTTTGAATTTCCGGCGCGGTTGCAACAGCTCATGGAAGAGGATGCGTTCAGTGCGAAACTTGTTTTCAGTGATGAAGCAACATTTTTTCTTAATGGTTAAGTGTTTAAACCTCCTCTACCAAGAAACGTGCCAGAACTGCGAGCTCGCATCAACGATGCTTTCGAAGTCATTGATGGGGACATGCTGCGCCGAGTGTGGGAAGAACTTGATCGTCGGCTTGATGTCTGCCGAATCACTAAAGGGGCACATGTCGAACATTTGTGAATGCCTAAAAAAACTTTTTGAGTTTTTGTATGTGTGTGCAAAGCATTGTGAAAATATCTCAAGTAATAAAGTTATTGTAGAGCTGTGAAATCGCTTCAATCATTTGTAATAACCCTGTACTCTTGTTCACATTGACCAACAGTGTAGTGAACTTCCGGAATACAGAACATATCAAAAAACAAGAATACACAGTAAATACTTAGAATAATAAAACAAGTATGATAATCTTGCTTCCACAGATTCCAAGTGAAATGATCGTCATAGCTGTAGAATGAGCGCTAAAATATTTAAACAAATTTGCATTGAAAACGTAATATATACTAAACTGATAAGAATCATTTAACAAAAATTGTTTACAACGACCGCATTACTAAACTGAATTTGTGCGGAAGTCAGATTGTAGTAATACTTGCAACATTTGACAGCATTAGCGCCACACGCGCAACAGCTGATTTTACTAAGAATCGACGGAGTAGGAGGGGTTGCTTACCAATAAGTCTTATAGGCTTCTCTTAAACTAAACTTTATTTGTAGTTAAATTTTTTATGGTGGCCATCAAGCTGTTCGAAATGCGTGCTCCTAAATAATATACACCTTGTTGGACCAAAGTAAGTCGCTTTAAAACTCTGCGAAGATTATTCTTATTTCTTGTACTAACTGCATGAACTCAGATGTTGATTTGAAAAAAGGTAATTATTAATCACAATTTTCATCAAGGGATAAATATAATGTAGAGCAGTAGTGATACTACCCCTAATAACCTTAACAGGCCTCTGCAGGATCTTCTTCAGTTCATACAACAGACAATTCGTAATACACGTTTTAGGAACCGGAAAACTGTAGCTTTGTTGGTAAGTTACCTCACAAAATTATCTCTTACGACACTATGGAGCATAGTATGCCAGCTGTCTTTTCTTATATCCTCTCTGTCTGACAACATTCTAATTACAAACAGTGATTTACTTAGATGCTTCAGCAGTTGTGAAGTGTGCTCCTCCCAGTTTAATGTATTATCAAGCTCTAATCCAAAGAACTTTAGCCTTGTCCACTTCTTCTATCAGTCATCACATTTTAGGCACATATGGTGGGAAACCTCTTACACGTTTTGAGATGCAAATAGTGCAGATTTTTCAAAAAGTCTTGTGATAAAAAATTGGTGAGCAATCCCTTGTTAACTCTATGAAGACGTCGTTAACCGATCATACTAAGACTAAACCTCATTTGCTATTTGCAGAAATGTATGTACAGTATCATCTGAAAACAGAAGAAACTTGGCATCCGGTAATTTTACTGATGAAAGGTCATTGACATCAACAACAAAAGTAAGGTTCATAATATAGAACCGTGTGAGGCGCCACATGTAACTTGTTTCCAGCTGGACGATGCCTGATAACTTAATACACCTCTCTTTTCTAATGATGCAATTTATTTTCTGCCAGAGATAAATAATTTGAACAATTCAGCATAATTTTCTATTACACCGCAATATTCGTATCCGAAATATTCTAATTTTCTTAAAAGGATATTGGCAGGTCACAAAACATACCAGCAGTCCGTTATTTATTGTCTAATGGATGATGTACATTTTCACTGTATGTGAAGATAGCTTTCTCAGTATCAAAACACTTTAGAAATCCGAACTGCGACGTCGACAATATACTACTTGCTGTCAGAATGTTAAGAAGTTCACCGTATTACACCTTAACCAAAATTTTTGAGAATTCTTCCAAAGCTGGTCGAAAATTTTACGGGCCCTAGGCAGTTTGCAGCTTGAAAATGCAATTCAGTTTATCTATAACCAAGTCATCTGTAATCTGCGTCAAAGGAGGTAGGGTGAGATTTTAAAATTTCTTCTCTCCCTAGAGACACCCACCATTCTTAAAAGATTTTCTTGTTGCCAATCTATCGCTTTACTGCGGTAGGTAGTATGCAGCGCACCTGGTTAGCAGAACCTGCTAGTTCGACGAAATCTCGGCGTCCCCTTGCGGACGAATTCAATAAAACGACACCTAGCATTGCCGAAAAGCGTCAAGAAACATCTTTAATCCAAAGAAAGTCGTTCCCAGTAACGTGATCTATTACCTATAGACATAAGATGTAAACACTTTGAAACGCCATATACATATCGGCTTTCGCATTTTTTACAGACGACCTATAAATGGAGCTGTATAGATGTGACGTTAGAGTTGCTTTAAGATTTACCATTTGTCATTGTGAAAAAACGAGAGCTGAAAAAATTTGCGGGTGTTTAATGAAACGTTGTTCTAAAAGACCGGTAGATCCACGTGAAGGCTTCTTCTCAATGAAAATATATGTAATTGTCGGATATAGAATAATTTGACCGAAAATCAGAAGCAGGCACGTGTCAACAGTGTAAGGAAAATATTCTGCAGTTCGATCGGGGAAATCAAAAAATACTTTTTCTTATTTTTTATTTTCAGTTCGATGTGTCCCACCATGATTTCTTCTCCCTTGCGTGCCAACTTACTTATCTCAGAGCAGCAATTGCTACCTATTCCAAGCTCTGTGTGTTTAACTTCTGCTGCCCCATCCATTACCGTGGAAGCTACTCCCTAATGTCTTAACAGAAGTCCTACCATCCTGTGCCTCCTTCTTGTTGGTGTTTCCCACGTATTCCTTTCGTCACTGTGTTGAGTGGTACTTAAGTAAATAAATTAGTGAAATCAAAGTGAAGTAGAAATTAGAATATAAATGAAAAACTTGGTTTAGTTTAGAGAGTTACATATTGGCAAACAGCGGGCAGAACAGCAGAGCAGAAGAGACAATGACCATGTAGTCAGCAAGTTCCACATAAGCGGACGCTGTCGATTCAGCTGTCAGGGCATCGCCCGACCGGCTCACATGTTTCTCAGTTGTCACATGTGAGCAAGAGCCCTCGCCTACATTCCAAGAGCCAATGACCGACGTTAAGAAGATTCTTTGAGAAGCCTTTCAACGTGACAGAAGAGGCAATGACCGGGAAGTCGTTCACCTTCAGGAAACTGAAGTAAATAAATACGCGAGATGCAGTGGGCCCGACAGACGAAGAAGACGAAGAAGTGAAGAAGAGTAGCAGTAGTTTTCAGTCAGTTTCGGTACTGAAGACCGTCATGCAAGAAGAGACTACATCATACACAGACGCACCAAGTCCGCCGCTGTAATGGAATAGCAAGCAGCAGCCTTGGCGCCAGAAGACAGAATTTAAAAGGTATTTGAAGTCTGATTTTTACGTACCCGAGTGACTCGTGAGGACGGGAAGGAGATGGCCTCACATCAGCAGTCACCTCTGAGCTGGGATGAAGATCTGACAGCCGAAGACTGGCAAGCGGGAGTCCATTGTTCGAGTCTGGGACACTGCCCTTCCCCCGCCGCGCTGCTCCGCTGGCCGACGCACAACACACGCGGCCGCTTAGAGAAGAGAAACACTGGGACGCCACATCCAAGGTATCACCATCCGATGCACGACTTCGCTCGCAATAATTAAACGGGCCACCTCGCGCTGCGCGTCTCCAGTCAACTGGGCGAGACGGCGACACGAGATACACACCGCCAGGCGTAATCAGACGCCGCCGCTGCCGCAGCAGAAGGCTTCGCAAACGACACAGCTGCCGCTCTCCGAGCCAGAACAAGTAAGGAAACAGTTGTACAAAATTTTCAATAAAAGGTATCTTATGTAAAAATGCTGTTTCATTCAACCTCATACCCGAGCCAGGGAAGAGCCCTCACTGCCCACATGTTGTTAAGAGAGAAAATTAATTAATTTAGGATTTTCGCCCTGACATAATGCTTTAGAATTAAATGCCCATTGCAGTAATGCTCATCCTGATAACTGACTAACATCAAAAAAGAAAACTCAGTTACATTTAGTGACAGAAGTGTTCCATTTAGTGTCAGAACTGTTACAGCTGATTCTCCGGGGAACCTCCTCATGCCTTACCTTCTACGTCCACCTAATTTTCAACCTTCTTCTGTAACACCACAGCTCAAATTCTTCCATTCTTTTCTTTTCTGGTTTTCTCAAAGTCCATGTTTCACTGCCATACAAAGCTGTGCTCCAAACGTACTTTCTCAGAAATTTCTTGCTCAAATGACGGACTATGATTGATACCAGTGGACTTCTCTTGAACAGGAAAGTCCCTTCTACCAGTCGAAGTCTGCTTTTGATGTCCTAATTGCTCCTATCTTCATGGGTTAGGTAGCTGAATTCCTAAACTTCATCTACTTGCTGACCACCAATCCTGATGTTAAGTTACTCGCTTTTCTTATATCTCCTACTTCTCAATACTTTTATCTTTCTTCGATTTACTCTCAATCCATATTTAACTATTTAGATTGTTCATTCCATTCACCAGATCCTGCAATTCTTCGGCAGGCCAGGGTGGCCGAGCGGTTGTAGGCGCTACAGTGTGGAACCGCGCGACCGCTCCGGTCGCAGGTTCGAATCCTGTCTCGGGCGTGGATGTGTGTGATATCCTTAGGTTAGTTAGGTTTAAGTAGTTCTAAGTTCTAGAGCACTGATGACCTCAGAAGTTAAGTCCCATAGTGCTCAGAGCCATTTGAACCATTTTTGTAATTCTTCTTCACTTCCACTGACGATAGCAATGTCTAAACCGAATCTTATCATTGATATCTTTCACAATGTATTTTAATTCCACTCTTGAACCTATATTTCTTTCCCGTTGGTCGATGTATTGATTAAACAATGGTGGTGAAAAATTACATCCGAGCACTTCGCCCATTGGCTCCAACTCTTATAATTCCCTCTTTGTTCTTGTACATGTTGTATATTACCCTTCTTTCCCTATAGCTTATCCCTATTTTCTGAGAATTCTGAACATCTTCCACCATTGTACATTATCGAGCGCTTTTTACTGGTATATAAATCCTATGAACGGGTCTTCATGCTGCATCATGAATGAAATTTTCATACACTTATCCCTTAATACTAAGACACTCATACACTCGAGTCGACTTGAGAACTGACAGCGCTTTTGACATTGCGCTCTTGTGGACTATTGCACTTTTCGCACAAGCTGGAAACTAAGCAGGTATCAACTGTCTGGGCACGAATAAATCCAACAGAAGTATTTCGTTCTTGAAGCACTTCCAAGAAAACGATGCTCTGGTTGTTTAGTTACACTAGGCATGTCATGACAGTTGCTTTAGAGGATCGCAGTGGAATTACTGCTGCGTGGTGTACAACAATTAATTTGCCACACGTCATCTGTGAAATCATGAAAGGCAACAGAAAAAATCGCATCATTCTTCGTCATGACAGTTACAGGTGTAACAGAATGCAATGTATTTGATTACACACTTCAACAATTGTTCTGGTGCCGGTGGCGGAGGACGGTTGGGGAGGGGGGGAGGGTTGGTACTTGTGGTACTTGTAGCTGATTCCACACGAATTTGACACCCTGAATTCAAATATGGCATTATTTATTATTGTAGTGAACAAGTTTTATTTTATTCATAAATAAATCTAGATGACTGCGATGAAACTAGTTATTCACTGAAGACCTCAGAGGCTTCATTTGGGTGATGTTGTTCAACGTACTTGGGAGCAGTCACTTTCTGATCACCAGCAATAATTTTCCATCACGTGCTTATTGCGTCTCCCTCGGCAGCGGTACTCCGAAATTGTTATATCCTAGTGACATCCTTCTCTTTCTTCACCACTAGAGCCTCCTAAATTTTAGACACATAATAGTAAATGAAAACACCGTGACAGCTCGTAACATTTGGTTTTAATTTATTACTGGTTTCAAGGCTTACAGACGTATGTTGATATGCAAACTAGGCGTTTAAGAGTTGAAATATAATTACCAACTGGAATTCAGGTTGTGCTGTTATAGAAAGGTTATCTGAAAAATTATACTCACGAAGTTATTACATTAATCGATCATAGGTGAATCCAGCTTTCTTAGTTAGGGTATTGACATTCTGAAAATAATGTCAATATTTAAAAAAATCTAGGCTAATGAATAATTACTTTTGTAAGTTGTACCTTCTGTGTCTGGTTTGAGAAAAGTATGAAAGCCTCGTGCCCATGTAATTCCACTTCATACCTACGGGTTTACACCATTTCCATCGTTAACTACATTATGAGCTATATCACAGACATTTGTTTAACCCTTCAGCACTGTTAATTTTTCTTATAGATATTTCCACATTCAATGAATGGTCAGTATACTGTTCGATCTACGTGGTACCATTATTAGACAATACTGACTGGAGCTTTTTAAATAATGACATTATCCTCAAAATGGTAATTCCTTGGCTAAGAACGTTGGGTTCATTTATGATGGATATGTAATAATTCTCTTGAATACAAGTATTCAGATAATCTCACTATAGTAGCACAAATGTGCAGTACATTTTACAATTACACTCCCTGAAAAATCTGGTGTTTCCTTGGTATTCATTTTGCCAGTTTTCCGTTACAATTAATTTCAATGTACTTGTGGAACCAGCTTTGAAATTTTGGGATGCTGCGTGCAGCCGCTTAGCGTATCTATATCTCAGTTTTGTAAACATCTATACGCAACGCCTCTTCATAGCTCTATAGACTGATTTTGTTTTAGCCTACAGCCCTCTGCGTCTCGCAGCTGAAAGATGTCAAAAGCGCTGTCAGTTCTCAAGTCGACTCGAGTGTATGAGTGTCTTAATTGTAAGGGATAAGTGTATGAAAATTTCATTTATGATGCAGCATTTTTTCACGCGTGTCGACATCTTAGAGAAGGTACATTTGGAGGAATATATTGATACTGTGTGTCTAATATGTTGCGAATACAGTTGGCAGCACACAAGCAATAAATTTGAACCACATGCATTTCATTGTTTATGACGCCATTTCTCCTGAACTGCGCGTTTCTTACACCAACAGCGATTGTTGGTTGACAGAAAGGGATATGTGCACCAAGCTTGGGTGAAATTGGCCCCGTGGTTTAGGAGGAGATGAGGAACATTCACGAATGCATACTTCCGTTTTCATACTACGTAATGATCGTAATTCTTGGATATACAGGTTTTACCTAAAGATCTGGCTTCAAACAGTGAAACCGGTAGTGTAGTCAACAAAAATTTAATTTTACCAGCTGTCAGTGGTGTTTTCATTCATCAAGACCTTCAGCAGCTGCGAGTGCCCTGCATGTAAAATAGTTCACTTTAAAGGTCTAATGTCAGCGTGAATAAGGCACTTGAATACTAAGGCAATGACCGAGGGATATGCGTCTGCCCAGAAAATTTCCGAAAACTGCAACAGAGGAGGAGCAGGTTTTTCACTGTCTCGGTCGTGAGATTTCCGAATGCAGGATCCTTTGTAAGTAGCCTTATGCGTGGGTTACGAAAAACCACGGCCGACATGGAGAAGACAAATTTTTAGTGACATATAGACTGCAAGGTTCATAGCCTTAAATTTATTTTGTTAAATAAAATGTAATGTGCGTCGAAGGAAAAAATGTATATGATGTAGCGAGTGCTCGTGTAGTCGTAAGTATTGCATATCAAAATCTTGGAAAGTGTATCATTTACTCCCTTACGGATCTGATATTGTATACTGCATAACGTAGCTTTCCTGCCCATCACATCTGCATATGTAAGACAGACTCTTGGAGGAGACATGCCTATACCAGGTACTGTATCTGTTTATACAACTACAACCTCTCGTGCCTCACTCTTATTTACTTTAGTGTGAATAAATGGGTAGGTGAAGCACAGAAATTTTATAGCATTAGCTTTCTTTGAAGCTTTGAACTTTGCTGAAACATTCCCTTACGTACGGTTTAAGTTGACCCAACTGATAAGCTGGAAATAACATTTCCTTCTTCCAATAAAAGTACAGGATACTTTCAAGTATTCCTTTGCAGTTTGTATTGTGCAGTTTACTTTAAATTTGTCACGCCACTCAGTTTTCGCTTCTAAGGGAAGAGTCCAAACACCGGCCGTTCACCTATGTAGTATGTGAAGAGTTAACAGCGCCTGTGCGGAGGCGCCCTTTCCTTTCAACTCCGCTTCAGTGCTGGTGGCGCTTATTTCCATACTTTCACCCACACGTCGTCAGTTACGAGAGAATGTATCTCTTAAGAACAGATTTCACGATGTGTTAGAAGTGTCGTTCAAGCAAATGATGTTGCTAGCTCTTAGCTAGGACAACAGAGGTTAGACATTGCAGTTCTACATCTACATCTACATTTATATTCCGCAATTCACCTAACGGTGTGTGGCGGAGGGCACTTTACGTGCGTATAAGTAGGGGTAAGCAACATATTCGATACCTCATCCAGAAACGCACCCTCTCGAAATCCGGACAGCAAGCTACACCGCGATGCAGAACGTCTGTCTTGCAGAGTCTGCCACTTGAGTTTACTAAACATCTCCGTAACGCTATCACGCTTGCCAAATAACCCTGTGACGAAAAGCGCCGCTCTTCTTTGGATCTTCTCTATCTCCTCTGTCAACCCGAGCTGGTACGGATCCCACACTGATGAGCAATACTCAAGTATAGGTCGAACGAGTGTTTTGTAAGCCTCCTCCATTGTTGATGGACTACATATTCTAAGGACTCTCCCAATGAAAATCAACCTGGCACCCGCCTTACCAACAATTAATTTTATATGATCATTGCACTTCAAATCGTTCCGCACGCATACTCCCAGATATTTTACAGAAGTAACTGCTACCAGTGTTTGATCCGCTATCATATAATCATACAATAAAGGATCCTTTTCTATGTAATCGCAATACATTACATTTGTCTATGTTAAGGGTCAGTTGCCACTCCCTGCACCAAGTGCCTGTCCGCTGCAGATCTTCCTGCATTTCGCTGCAATTTTCTAATGCTGCAACTTCTCTGTATTCTACAGCATCATCCGCTAAAAGCCACATGGAACTTTCGACACTGTCTACTAGGTCATTTATATATATTGTGAAAAGCAATGGTCCCATAACACTCCCCTGTGGCACGCCAGAGGTTACTTTAACGTCTGTAGACGTGTCTCCATTGAGAACAACTGCTGTGTTCTGTTTCCTAAAACCTCTTCAATCCATCCACGCAGCTGGTCTGATATTCCGCAGGTTCTTACTTTGTTTATCAGGCAACAGTGCGGAACTGTATCGAAAGCCTACTGGAAGTCAAGAAAATGGCATCTACCTGGGAGCCTGTATGTAATATTTTCTGGGTCTCATGAACAAAGCGAGTTGGGTCTCACACGATCGCTGTTTCCGGAATCCATGTTGATTCCTTCAGAGTAGATTCTCTGTTTCGAGAAATGCAGTGATACGCGAGCAAAAAACATGTTCTAAAATTCTACAACAGAGCGATGTCAGAGATATTGGTCGGCAGTTTTGTGCATCTGCTCGACGACCCTTCTTGAGGACTGGGACTACCTGTGCCCTTTTCCAATCATTTGGAAACTTCCGTTCCTCTAGAGACTTGCGGTACACGGCTGTTAGAAGGGGAGCAAGTTCTTTAGCGTACTCTGTGTAGAATCGAATTTGTTTCCCGTCAGGTCCAGTGGACTTTCCTCTGTTGAGTGATTTCAGTTGCTTTTCTATTCCTTGGACACTTATTTCGATGTCAGCCATTTTTTCGTTTGTGCGAGGATTTAGAGAAGGAACTGCAGTGCGGTCTCGCTCTGTGAAACAGCTTTGGAAAAAGGTGTTTAGTATTTCAGCTTCACGCGTGTCATCCTCTGTTTGAATGCCATCATCATCCCAGAGTGTCTGGATATGCTGTTTCGAGCCACTTACAGATTTAACGTAAGACCAGAGCTTCCTAGGATTTTCTGTCAAGTCGGTACATAGAATATTAATTTCGAATTCACTGAACGCTTCACTTATAGCCCTCCTTACGCTAACTTTGTCATCGTTTAGCTTCTGTTTGTCTGAGAGGTTTTGGCTGAGTTTAAACTTGCAGTGAAGCTCTCTTTGCTTTCGCAGTAGTTTCCTAATTTTGTTGTTGAACCACGGTGGGTTTTTCTATTACTCTTGCTAAACAGATATACCTTCCTCCCTTTTTTTTATATTCCTATTTACATCCATATTCTGGGATCCTGCAACGGCCTTATGATCACTGATTCCCTGTTCTGCTCTTACAGATTCGAAAAGTTCGGGTCTGTTTGTTATCAATAGTTCGAAGGTGTTTTCTCCACGAGTCGGTTCTCTGTTTAATTGGTCGAGGTAATTTTCGGATGGTGCACTCAGTATAATGTCAATCGATGCTCTGTCATTACCACCCGCCCTAAACATCTGAGTGTCCCAGTCTATATCTGGTAAATTGAAATCTCCATCTAAGACTATAACATGCACAGAAACTCTATGTGAAATGTATTCCAGATTTTCTCTCGGGTGTTCTGCCTCTAATGCTGCTGAGTCGGGAGGTCGGTAAAACCTAGCTCGGTTGTTGAGTGTAACCTCCACCCATAATAATTCACAGGAACTATCCACTTCTACTTCACTACAGGATATAGCACTACCGTCTGCTACTGCTGTACCATAACCATAAAGTTGGAGGCAGGTTGTGAAATAAAACTATCTTGTTAAAGCAGTTATGGTATAACGCAACAGAACAGTGTTACCCTCTGAGAGGAATTTTGTTACGTTGCCCGTGTTGTACCTAACGGAGGTGGCTTAATCGGAAGTGAAAGTGAGAGTTGCGTAAATTTTTAAACAGTAACCAACTATAATTTACCTATTTATACTATTCAACGGATAAGTAAAACGGTCGCCAGCCCAATTAGGCAAGAGAATGATTAACATTCTTGTTCAAGAAAATAGTTATTAGTAACTTTAGCGAATAAACACAACCTATACTTTGTCACACGCGATTGCAATGAACTCTGACACGTACATATGATTACGGTAAGATTGAAGCTAGCAATTAGAGCGCCACAAACTATTTGCAAAAATATAACAGATAACGAAACACACTATTACTTTCAGGGCATATTTAAACTGAATGGTCTTTATAATGTTACTATTAATATTCACTGCAGAATCAATAATTGGACATAGGTTCAGTATTATTGTTCAAACATGTTCCTAGCTGACATAAAATTATAAATGTAGTTCAGTGCAAAATTATGAACTGATCACAGGGTAAGTCTCTCTAACTAAATACTTTTCTATTAAGAATGAAGGTTATATGGAATTCATCAACTGGTTACTTCTCACTGTCTTTTGAATAAAGTAATTAATGTTTCCATAGATAGTGGTCTTCCCATTACTTGTTCTACATCTACATCTACATTGATACTCCGTAAGCCACCCAACGGTGTGTGGCATTAACACAATAGACAACTGTGGATACTGTTATACTATTAATAAGCACTTCCAATACACAAGGGAGACAAACACTTAGCAAACGAGTATATAGCCTTCCATAAATGCAAGTTATTTTCAGTAAACATTATTTACTTTAACTCACTCTCTTGCCACATTAACTTTAACTTCTTTTTACTATGTTCAAGAGGCATTAATTAGCAAAACACTGGTCTTTAATGTTCTTTCAGTAGGGACACTCGGTAATCACTTTAGTTCAAACGGAGAGGAACCTGAGAGGTGTTATGATAGGAAAAAAATTAAGGTAGGAACATAAATTCAGTTATAGGTTACCTTATATTTGTGCACACTAAATCACCCAATATGCTGATCCTTCACTGTATATTATTATAGTACTCATTTACAGTGATTGCGCAATGTAGTGGCAACTGCATGTTGGTAGACGGATTTGCAGATGGAATTGCTGGACTCTGGCCCTTCTTGGTGGCGATGATGAATACCAATTCCAGAATCGTTCCAGCTATTACCCATCCATCCGAGGCATTGGAATAGTTGCAGAAAAAAACCTCTCTCGGAACCAGTACAATACGCAGCATTTGCATGGCTGTGTACAGTTTGTTGGCTCGATCCCGACTGACTTTTGGTTCCACCTTTTCTACCCAGGCCAGCCACAATTTGCGCGCGCTACACAGTTCCGTTCCCGTGGGGAACCACTACACCTTTTACATACTAAAGAACTAAGAACCCTAAGTGAGGATCAGCAGTTTACATAACAGCAACGAAACACATTAAATAAAACAGAACATTTGCACATATTGACATTTCTAGCAAAAATTATTCACACAGAAATTACAATTATATACAGTAACTTTTGTTCCCTCCAAATGGGACAAAGAATTTAAATGACAGATATACTACATTGCATAGAATCAAATCAAGATATCAAAGTTCTTACAAAGAAAGGAGTATACAATGTTTTGTTATAAATTCAAACAAACACATTTACAGAAGCTCTAAGATGTAGTATTAAATAAAACAAAAGCAAAATAAATCAGTAGAGTATTAGAACTATGGTGTTACACATGCCCCATATTTGGTTGAAGTTTCCTGTAAGGGACACTTCAAGGAAACATCCATAACACCTAAGTGGTGTTGGCTACAAAAAAAAATATTCCATTCCACTTCAGTTGGGAGAACAAAAAAAAACCATATTACAAACATACATTATATAAACTAAGATATTTCATACATTTCTTCCAAAAACATTTCCAAAACGAAGCATTTACAGTAATTTTCCTTTTCAGACTGGGTTAAGGAAACTAATTTTCATCATTACACAAGATATCTTTAAGCATGTTCATTCCATACACATACAGTTCAAATAATAGACAAACAGTACACAAAATAATCTGCACATTAGTAAAATAGGTATATATAATAAAAAAGTAAACACATATACAATAGCACAGAACATTTTAACTTAACAAAGCAGATATTAGTCTTTCAATATTTTCAAAGAAAGTAAATATTCACAGACACACAAGCATAGTCATGATCACAGTACATTTTGCAAAGTTCAGCAATTAATGAAATATTAAAATTTCAGTTTGCATCCACATATGTAACAATATTTTGCACAAAACAGCTATGAGAATCTTTTCCAACTGACTCCTTAAATACAAAAGTTACTTTGCAAGTTTTTTTCAAAATAATTAATTTTCAGGCTGCTCTTCATAATAGCAGTCCAACATGTTTGTTGCACATAAACAGACTAACATATTCAGAACCTATCTTTAATCATTACTGCTGTGTCTTAAAGCAAGACAGTCCAAAACTTTAAGTTACAACAGAAAACCTCATCTCGAAAACATCTCCAACTATTTGAACAAGAATGCATATATATTTTATAATAACTTTTCACTGACTACAGAAGGAATATTCAGTTCATAACACATTGAACAATAAACCTAACTTACTTCACTGCTTGCCTCAGAATAAGCAGTGCATGTTACTCATACTGCCCATTATTGATTTGGCAGTCGTTGTGGACACAAAAACACAATTTAGATTAAGAACACTGAGGAACACATTTTTAAATTAATACACTGCCCCATCCTCTAGGTTAGGCAGCTCGTAATCAGTTATCAACTTCTTGCCCCATAATTGGAAAGTCCTTTGGCTACTGCTCGCATAGCATATTTGGTAGTCCTCAACTACAGGACCACAGCATTCTTATTCTTTTGTCTTGTTTTGCTGCCCAACAATATATTTTTGAGCAGTTTATTGTCATCATCTTTAAGTTTTTCATCATTATGTCACATCTTTGTTGCCAATTGCATTAAAGGTATAAAACATGAAACCTGTAACTTTAAAACAGTAATTAAACACTGGTAATTTTAAATCTTTCTTTACACCATGACAAAATCAGGTAATACACACATTGATCAAATAAATTTTAAATGACATTTTTGGTTTAATGACAATGTTCAGGTGTTATTTGAGAGTTCCAGATTTGTGGTTTTTCTTCCCACTTTCTTACTCAGTAATATTTCTTTTAAAGTCAGAATTTAGTTTAATTATTTTTCCATACATTTAGGTCATCAGATATGTCAAGTTCAGAACAATAATTTTACATCCTACTGCAAGTGATTTGTGCCAACATTTCGTGGCACAAGACATATACATCTCATATCTATCTTACACACATTAGTAAGGTTCATCTCCTCAGCTTTTGACACACACAGTTTTTCAACATCATAATTATCCCTATTTCCAAAAAAATATTTACATTCAGTCATATTATAGTATTCATATACCTTGTTTTCATTATTCGTACCTTTCCACATCCGTATTTCTCTTTCCATTTACTTTTCCATTACATTTTTCCTTTACAATGCCCGCTATACTTCCATTATTCTTGGTCATTTTCTAGTGTGCCCAATTTAATTATTCATTTACTTGTCCTCAAACAGTACACAGTATCTTACATTATTTCCACTCTTTTCAGTTTATTCTGATAGAGAAGAAGGAAAGAAGATAGTAAAAGTTCTGAATGATGAAGAGGAAGGTTGACAAAACGAAAAAAAATAGAAGTAGTACTGGCGACGACTCTGGTACCTAGTGCTCGACAGACACTTGACAATGCAAAGAGTGCATGTCCACTGCGGTTTGAACAACCCTCATCAGAGGACATGTATCTTTCAAATACACAACATGGTACAACCATAAGCCCTTTCTGGTCTTTAAGTATATTATAAATTAATTATTATCTTGTGGAGTTCTTTGCACTTGCATAAAGTTAGTGTAGTGCTGGCAGAAGAGCCAACACTGTGTTTCTAGAGGAGGCCGAAATGCGCGCGTTTAATTGCACTCTGACTGGCGTTAGGTCTGGAACAGGTCAAAGAAATAAGACTAGCAAAACAGGAGGTAACTGGTAGAATACTTAACTTTAATCCACAATTGTAGAACATCACTCTTGATGATACATGCTTCACATAATAAATATCAATTGAATACGGCGCCTTGCTAGGTCGTAGCAAATGTAGCTGAAGGCTATGCTAACTATCGTCTCGGCAAATGAGAGCGTATTTGTCAGTGAACCATTGTTATCAACGTCGGCTGTACAACTGGGGCGAGTGCCAGGACGTCTCTCTAGACCTGCCGTGTGGTGGCGCTCGGTCTGCAATTACTGACAGTGGCGACACGCGGGTCCGGCGTATACTAATGGACCGCGGCCGATTTAAAGGCTACCACCTAGCAAGTGTGGTGTCTGGCGGTGACACCACAGTTACCATAACCATCATTATTCATAAAGTCTTCAGGTTTGTCGCACTATGCCCCTATCCTCATAATTAGACTGGCAACAATAAGTATTCAATTGAAAATAAACAATTCCTAAGCAAAGTCAAACAGTACACTACAGTAAACAAGCAACAAACTGCCTCAGGCCTCGAGATCAACAAAACAGTAATTTACTTTCAGGTAACACTCAGATACAATAATAATACTGAAGTAATGCATTATATTAACAGTATATATATACATACAGCAGCCTGCCTCCAGTCTCTTTATTAACAAAGCAGTCTTTTATGGTTCATAAAACAATTACATAATTATGGCGGCTTTTTAGGCCTCCTATTTTCTACATCTTTCGCTAAGCTATTCAGATCTTACCAACGTTTTGTTTCATCAGGTGGCTTTTTAAGTCTTGGAATTTCAAAGTCTTTAGCAAGGTACAACATCTCCTTTTCTGCTATCATTTTATCAGGTGGTTCTTTTTGTTCCTGTAATTCACGCTCCTTCAAAACACTTGTTAAGGCTTGCCCCAGTATAGTATCATCTGGAGGTTGCTGCATATTCTGCCCCTGTGTTACATTACAGAATGATTCCTTCGGTTTTGGCTCAGTTTCACTTTCTGTATCTTGCTTTGGTAAAATGTCAGTAATTTTTTCGTACCCTCTGTCAGTGAAAGTATATTCACTTTCGTTTACACCTGAGAATTCATCTTCACTGGAGTCATCACTACTCCCTTCCTCACCAGCAGATTCACTTAAGCACTCTGCTTTTGAACAATAGGGAAAGTTAGTATATTCATTCTTATCTGTATTCATATACCCTTCATCATTTGAACTATCACTAGGTTCTACTTCGTTATCAGATTCGAGCAGGAAAGCAACTTTTAAACAGTAAAACAGATTATCACTAGATGTTTCAGCCACTTAGTTTTTCGACTCATTTTCTACACAATGCATATCGTTTGGACACTGAGGCACTTCAGCTGTATCACTTTGAACGATTTCAGCCTTAACTTCATGCTTAGTATAATCGCCATATACTTCGATAACCTTCATTTCATTTTCTTCCATGCTATCATTCTCAGACAATCGTGCGAAATTCCTGCTAGACCCTTCTGCATCAGAACCACAAAACACTTTTCCATCAACAATAATTTAGTGTGCACTGCTTGTAATGCAATGTTTACTAACGTCCTCCTCTACTTCATTTTCACCTAAATTGTGCACACTTCTTTTGCGTGGCATATTCTACCTTCCTTTCCTCTTTATTCATCATAACCTCTCCCACATCTACGTCTTTTGTCTCATATACATCAGTAACAGTACAAATATTCTCCTTTTCACCCGCCTTTTCTGGCACTCTTCATTCTTTAATGATGCCTTTGCGCTCGATTCCGGTATTGAGTTATCTTTATCATATGACATATTAACTTTATTTCCATATTTACATTTGTGTATAACTGAAACCGGCCAACGGAAGTGTCCGATCCCGCCTCTTCTGTTTCTCTCTACGGCAGCCATCTTGTTCTGACCTCGGCCATTTCTGTGTGCTGCCAAGTGCAATGTACGGTGCTCCAGCAAGCGGTGCCCGGAGCACAAGTGGTCACGTGACTTCGCACTGGGAACGCTACTATGAACGCCACTATGTATCACTCCGCGCCCATCTTCCATAGGCACGTCCTTAACCTTCTTGCCCCGTACTTTACACCTTTCCTTCTCTAATTTACGATTTGACATCTTTTCTTTGGGCCCAAAACCGGTTTCCGCGTGAATCCGGTCCGTAACACACGCGGTTTTCAGTTTTCCATTTCGTCTCTAGTTTGGAAATTCCACGCCATGTATCCTTTGCCGCGCGTCACATTATTTCCTCTTCCTCTCGCACGACCTCTTTGAATCGTGTTTACACGAATTCTATCATTTTCAAGTCGTTCAGTTTGGTCATTACTTTCTCGCGAATAATTGTTGTTATTATGGGGACGGGATTCGCGATTTCTTCGCCAGTGATCTTCATCCTCCACCCTTTCCAAAAGCGCAGAAAAACTTCTATGTGTACTCCCAACATATCGTTTAGAATCCTCAGGCAGTTTCTGCCAAAGAACCCAAACGATCTCGGCTTCAGTCCTCCTAGCCTTCAGATGTATCTGTTTTCTGTACCATGATTCGCAAAACTCTTTCATCGTTTGCCAACCTCTGACATCATACAGCCTGGCCATTAGAAACTCACGCCACAACTGTTCTTGTTTTTGTTCTGATCAGTACTCGTCAATAAATTTTTGTTTAAGCTTTTCAAAAGACATCTGGTTAGTGTCCAGATTCAACCCTCATCTTTTTGCTTCTCCCGTTAAGGCACTGACCACAACATTGATTTTTTTCTGATCGAAAAAATATTCAGGAAAGTTTCTTTCGCAATTCTTTACAAAATCTAGGGGGTGCCATCCGTTATGCCTCTTTGCAGGGTCGAATTTTTCTTCGCCCTCTAATATTTTACTGAAAGGCATTCTTTCAGTAAAATGTGTAGGTCCTGTTTGTATTTTTCTTTCCAAGTCATACATTTTGCCTTGGATTTGTGAAGTGTTATGTTCACACTTCTTTTCGCAAGTAACAATCTGTTTGGTTAGTTCGCTACTTGTTTCTGTTACAGACTGTTTAATCTGTGCAATTTCCACGTTACATTCTGTTTGTATTTCGGATTTAATACCGAATACCTTTTCGTCTACTTTAGTACTGACTAAGGGTTCTATTTGATCTTGAATTTTAATTACCTCAGCGTCAAATCTTTCGTTAATGTCATCAATTTGTCCTTGTATGTGGGCTATATTGCCATTGAAGACAGTATTTCGCTTTTGAGGTTTTTAATTTCATTACTCACAATGTCTACTTTAACATCAACCTTCTCAATCTTTTTACTAAGATTCTTGCCTTGCTCTGGCATTTGTTTACTAATATCACTACCCTGTGTTGCAATTAGCTGCCTTTGTGCTGCATTTTGTTGCCCCAGTGCTGCAATTTGATGTCCCTGTGCTGCGATTTGTGCCTTAATATTGTCATCTAGCGCAGACAGTATTCTAAGCAAGTCAGTCAGATCTAGTTTCTTTTCACTTTTAGATTCTACTGCCTTTTCGTGTTCAGATCCTACACCCCTTTCTGGTTTTGGTGATTCAAACATATCCCTCGACTCATTAGCATAGCCACTGTCTTCGACAACATCGCCTACATAGTCTTGCTTGGTACGCGCGACGTTCATAGCGTCTATCTGTTTGTTTACCTCCGCGTGATAACGTACGTAATATAACTCGCGCGTAGTGCCATCTGTTGGTGTGCTGCCTGAACTGCTCTCGACTGCATTCTGTTCTCGCGTGTCTAAATCTATTTCTAGGTTCCTGTCCATTTTAGTTACTGTTAAGTATCGATCCCTTTTATTTTCAATTTAAGCTGAACTTTCACTACCAGTTCTGTCAAATAAGTTACAGGTTCGTGCCGCTGGACGTTTCATGTTCACTCCATGTTTGTAAAATGCTAAACACTTATAATTTTTCCGGCTGTAGGTGCAAACCGAACAACGTCCTGTCTCGCGGCACCACGTATAACACTACCGCCTGCTACTACCGTACCATAACCTTAAAGTTGGAGGCAGGTTGTGAAATAAAACTATCTTGTTAAAGCAGTTATGGTATAACGCAACAGAGCAGTGTTACCCTCTGAGAGGAATTTTGTTACGTTGACTGTGTTGTACCCAACGGAGGTGGCCTAGTCGGAAGTGAAAGTTAGAGTTGCGTAAATTTTTAAACAGTAAGAAACTGTAATTTACCTATTTATACTATTCAACGGATAAAGAAAACGGTCGCCAACCTAATTAGGCAAGAGAATGATTAACATTCTTGTTCAACAAAATAGTTATTAGTAACTTTAACGAATAAAAACAACCTACACTTTGTCACACGTGAGTGCAATGAACTCTGACACATACATACGTTTACGGTAAGATTGAAGCTAACAACTAGAGCACCACAAAGTATTTGCAAAAATATAGCAGATAACGAAACACTCTATTACTTTCAGGGCTTATTCAAACTGAATAGTCTTTATAACGTTACTATTAATATTCACTGCAGAATCATTAATTGGACATAGGTTCAGTATTATTGTTCAAACATTTTCCTAGCTGACATAAAATTATAAATGTAGTTCACTGCAAAATTATGAACCGATCACAGGGTAAGTCTCTCTCAACTAAATACTTTTCTATTAGGAAAGAAGGTGATGTGGAATTCATCAACAGGTTACTTCTCACTGTCTTTTGAAAAAAGAAATTAAAGTTTCCATAGATAGTGGTCTTCCCATTACTTGTTACCTAGCATTAACACAATAGACAACTGTGGATCCTCTTATACTATTAATATGCACTTCCAATACACAAGGGAGACAAACACTTAGCAAACGAGTATATAGCCTTCCATAAATGCAATTCACGACTTTTACTACAGTGAGACACAGTGTTGACAAATCTGAAAGATACTGACTCACCTTCTGCGACTTACAACAGGCAGCAAAGTGATCATTTACTAAGAAAAACTTTATAAGCCTCAGTCTTAAGAACTTTTAATTTTGAAGTTGGCAACAACACTTTAATAAGCAGTTTTAATAGGAAAGTTATTTTCAGTGAGCATTATTTACTTTAACTCACTCTCTTGCCACATTAACCTTAACTTCCTTTTTACTATGTTCAAGAGGCATTAATTAGCAAAACACAGGTCTTTAATGTTCTTTCAGTAGGGACATTCGGTGATCACTTTAGTTCACACGGAGAGGAACCTGAGAGGTGCTAAGACAGGAAAAAAATTGAGGTAGGTACATAAATTCAGTTATAAGTTACCTTATATTTGTGCACACTAAATCGCCCAATATACTGATCCTTCACCGTACATTATTATAGTACTCCTTTACATCGATTGCGCAATGTGGTGGCAACTGCAGGTAGGTAGGCGGATTTGCAGACAGAATTGCTGGACTCTGGCCCTTCTTGGTGGGGATGATGAATACCAATTCCAGAATCGTTCCAGCTATTTATCCATCCATCCGAGGCATTGGAACAGTAGCAGAAAAAAGCCTCTCTCGGAACCAGCACAATATGCAACATTTACATGGCAGAGCACAGTTTGGTGGCTCGATCCCGACTGACTCTTTGTTCCACCTTTTCTACCTCGGCCAGCCACAATTTGCGCGCGCTACACAGTTCCGTTCCCGAGGGGAACCACTACACATTTTACATACTAAAGAACTAAGAACCCGAAGTGAGGATCAGCAGTTTACATAACAGCAACCAAACACATTAAATGAAACAGAACATTTGCACATATTGACATTTCTAGCAAAAATTATTCACACAGAAATTACAATTATATACAGTAACTTTTGTTCCCTCCAAATGGGACAAAGAATTTAAATGACAGATACACTACATTGCATAGAATCAAATCAAGATATCAAAGTTCTTACAAAGAAAGGAGTATACAATTTTATGTTATCGAGTCAAACAAACACATTTACAGAAGCTCAACGATGTAATATTAAATAAAACAGAAGCAAAATAAATCAGTAGAGTATTAGAGCTATGGTGTTACAAGGATAAATTACTACTAACAGCGACAAACACGCCACCACCGGCTGCACGCAACCTATCCTTTCTAAACACCATCTGCGCCTTTGTAAAAATTTCGGCAGAATTTATCTCTGGTTTCAGCCAGCTTTCCGTACCTATAACGATATCAGCTTAGGAGCTTTCTATCTGCACTTGCAGCTCTGGTACTTTACCAACGCAGCTTTGACAGTTTACAATACCGATTGCTGCTTGGTCCCAGCATGTCCTGACTTTGCCCCGCACCCTTTGAGGCTGTTGCCCTTTCTGTACTTGCCCGAGGCCATCTAACCTAAAAAAAACGCCAAGTCCACGCCACACAACCCCTGCTACCCGTGTAGCCGCCTGCTGTGTGTGGTGGACTCCCGACCTATCCAGCGGAAACCGAAACCCCACCATGGGATTAACCTCACATCTTATACTAGGTGGGAAATAAAGTGTTTAGAAAGCGTTACATAATGCGTAAAATGTGTTCAAATGTGTGTGAAATCTTATGGGACTTAACTTCTAAGGTCATCAGTCCCTAAGCTTACACACTACTTAACCGAAATTACCCTAAGGACAAACACACACGCCCATGCTCGAGGGAGGACTCGAACCTCTACTGGGACCAGCCGCACAGTTCTTGTCTGCAGCGCCCTAGACTGCTCGGCTAATCCCGCGCTGAGTTAAAAAAATCCGAACCACACTCATGACTTGTTTTTAGATAGTAAACCTCTTTCTCTCATTCTTTAAGTCCCAGTGTTCAGTACTTCTACATCCACTTGGTTACTCTGCACTTCACAATTAAGTACTTGGCAGAGGGTTCGTCGAACCACCTTCAAGCTATTCCTCTCAATTCCACTTTCAGAATTTGCACAGGAAAAACAAACACTTCAGTCTTTCCGTGGGAGGGAGATCCGATTTCCATTATTTCACTGTGATCACCATTTCTCCCTATGTAGATCGACGTTAACAAAATACTTCCGCGTTTGGGAGAGAAAGTTGGTGATTGAAATATTATAAAGACATCCTACCACAGTGAAAAACGCCTTTCCTTTAAGGATTACCACCCCAATACATTTATAATATCTCGTTCCAATCTCAGCTCATTGTAGCCGTAATATTAAACGACCTGTCCTGATCTGAACTTTTTCGATGTTTCCGTCAATCGTAGCTGAGATGGATCCCACACTGCTCAACCGTCCACCAGAGGAGGATGCACAAGGTTAGCGTACGCAATCTCTTCAGTACACCCGTTGCATTTTCTGAGTTCTGCCAATGAATCGCAGCCTTTGGTTCACTTTCCCCACAATATTATCTATGCGATCGTGCGAATTTAAGTTATTCGTAACTGAAACCTTTCCGTACTTTGGTGAATTCACAACCATCACATTTGTGTGATTCATCGTGTAACAGAGATTTGCCGGCCGTGGTGGCCGCGCGGTTCTAGGCGCTGCAGCCCGGAACCGCGGGACTGCTGCGGTCGCAGGTTCGAATCCTGCCTCGGGCATGGATGTGTGAGATGTCCTTAGGATAGATAGGTTTAAGTAGTTCTAAGTTCTAGAGGACTGATGACATAAGATGTTAAGTCCCATAGTGCTCAGAGCCATTTGAACCATTTAACAGAGATTCAGCAGATTTTCATTTGGATGACTTTAGACTTCACTTACGTAAAGAATGTAAGGTACACCTGCGTTCTCACATCAGAGCAGCACAGAAAAGAGCGTGGAGCCTCCACTAGGGAACGGGACAGTGAGGAGTACGTACACTGTCCAGTCTTCAAAAATGGCTCTGAGCACTATGGGACTTAACTGCTGTGGTCATCAGTCCCCTAGAACTTAGAACTACTTAAACCTAACCAACCTAAGGACATCACACACATCCATGCCCAAGGCAGGATTCGAACCTACGACCGTAGCAGTCTCGCGGGGGACAGACTGAGGCGCCTAGAACCGCACGTCCACCCTGGCCGGCTGTCCAGTCTTCAAATGTGCCCCAAGGTTCAGTTCAAGCAATGGTTGTGCATACGTGTTCACTTTACGGCAAGAAGAGCTGATTTATTTATTCTTCACAATTACCACCTATTGTCTGAGAAGCTAAACTTGGCCGTACAACTAACTGTTACTTGGATAACAATAAATTTTTACAGTAATTATTTAGTCCTGGTATTTATTTTTAAAAAAATAAAAAAACTGATATTACGAAAATTCTAACTGTACAGCTACTTCCACAACAAAACTATAATAAAACCATTCACCAATTACCCAACTAGTCGGCCGCTGTGGCCAAGCGGTTCTAGGCGCTTCAGTCCGGAACCGAGCTACTGCTACGGTCGCTGGTTCGAATCCTGCCTCGGGCATGGATGTGTGTGATGTCCTTAGGTTCGTTAGCTTCAAGTAGTTTCTAAGTCTAGGGGACTGACGACCTCAGATGTTAAGTCCCATTGTGCTTCGAACCATTTGAATCATTTTCTGTTTCTGCTCTTTTATTTTGGTGCAATTGAACTGGAGATGGTTGTTGTCCCTACTGGATCCGCCAACTTCCTGCTCCGGTCAACAGCCGTTGTCTGCTGGTAGAGCAGCACATCCATAATTCACTGTTGCTTCTCAGAAACCACACTTCTGAGATCACTTGCACCATCTCATTGTAAAATCTCGCCAAACCATTGCATTCAGTGGCCGCCGATCTCAGTTGTCTCTCTCCACCTGCCGAATACACTATGTTGCTTATCCAGGACAGCATCATATTGACGTGCGGTTGAATGCCTCATGAGGTCTTCCCTGGCTTATCTGAATATCGCGGCAGCATTATCGTCCTAGATGCGCCAGGGTGACTGAGTGCTCAGTGTTGCCTTGGGATCCATATCCATAACTGACCGCCACGACCCGCAGGGTCTATATAGAGCATGCAGTTCCATATTGCGTGCTCTGGAGTTCCCATACAGGTATAGGCGCAATTATCGTTGATCTGTCTTTAGATTTTTTATATATACTTAGCATAAGACCCGTGACCGGTCAGATAACGCACGTCCACTCGAAGGGGTAGGAAATCTCGTTTTTATTCTCACTTTGATGTTAGGGAGAAATTCGTATGTTCTCCTAGGTGTGACTGAAGTGCCCCATTCATTTCGCAGCATTTTTTATACGATCTTTTTTCACTCCTTCCTATTGGCCTCAGTTTCAAGCATCCTTCGTACTTCCGTTTTATTGCGTTTCCTTAATCAGTAAAGGGAACTCCTTTTCCCAGTTTACAAGTCCACTGGGTATATTCCTAGAATTACCAAAAATACATCATTTGGAGTAGTGCAACAAGTAACTATTAGCCTTAGTAGCACCCCTCGAACTCTTCTCACTAATGTGGCTAGCTTGTCAAGCTGCCAACTGTGAACCCACCGATCGCACCACATCTTGCGACTGATGCTTACATTGATGATACTCTGTGTTTTCAAGCAAAGCCGAAACTGCCTATTTGGAATGGTTTCAATTTTGTTCGTCACCTTTACCCCTCTTCTGCCCGCCTCCTTAATATGATCTGCAAAGCTACTACGTTGGTCGGGGAATTCCTCTACATATCTCGCTACTGCGCATCTTCTAATTGTTACATCTTAATTTCATTTTTGGCATATCTTGCTAGGTTCCCTTTCAGCAGAAAGTATGTAGTTTTGTGACAGACCAGTGACTGTCTAACATTTCGACACCAACCTTCAAGTTCACGGAGCGCTGCATCACAGTCTTATTCCATAACAATGCTTCAGTCGCGTTAACAACACAGGATGTGCAATATCGCATTTATCCGCCGATACTAGGCAGCGACTGTCAATTAATACGGGAATACATAACGTGCGTACAAGTACAGGTTGTGATGTTTGCGTGCCCCCGTGAGTTGTGCACGGATAACCAAAGCTGTTAGGCAACCACTGGCGTAAAGCGAGATAACCGGGATCGGATCCTGGTACGGCACAAATTTTCGTTGTCGTCATTCCTCGTACAGGTGATAGTTGTTCGTATCGCAACTGCGAATTTCATGTCCTTAGTCGGTGAATATTAAGGTAATGCCACCAGCAATTTGTTGTCACGGATGAGTGAATAGATATTTGACACTCATTTGCACACGCTGTAACACAGAACTAGCAAAGGCCACACGAAATACAGCTGCTAAGCATCTCGCATAATTAAATCCGAAAACTCGCGTATCGTGTAACTATGGACAGGCGGCAAAATCCAGAACGGTGCCATCTCATTACGTCCGTTTCAATACCGCAACACAAAGAGTCAATACTAAAAAGTTCGTCACGTCCACGGGGCAGGAAGCAGGAAAGCAGAACGTGTTCACGGCAGCAAGTGGAAGACAACAGTGGGTATATGTCCACAAACCACGTCGCCCATTTTAAACTGATTCTCCGTTCCTAGCAGTATGACTGGCTGGTTAACCTCAGAGTTTACGCGGTTAGCCTGACATTTTGCAGTTCCCAATCAAATATAAAGCTATTCTAGCTGGTGGAGACACCCAAATGCTCATCAACTAGCTTACGAATACACAGCATGACAGGTGTCTACAACAGGCGCCTTTCAGCCATGTGTTAACCATTGGCTGATAATGGCCTACTATGTAGGCTTCCTGTTTCCCTATAGCTCCTTTTAGCTTCTATTATCATTTTCATGCTTCATCCTAAACCGCTGTCACTGTCGTTTTATCCCTTGGAATGCAAAAAAGAATCCCATTTGGCCATCTGCGTTCCAACCATTCTTACTAATACCGATGTGATTATAAGATGCTCATGTGCTCGATCTGTAACAAACAGCGTACTTTTTGGGTATCGCAGAGCATATGCAACCATATCGCATTGTCGTGGTGCTTTATGAGAGATTATTAAATAACCTGCTAGGAAGGAGAACCAGTTTCGAAGCCCGGGGCGGGTACAAATTTTAGTCCATTCATCTACTCTACATCTACATGGATACTCTGAAAATCACATTTAAGTGCCTGGCAGAGAGTTCATCGAACCACCTTCACAATTCTCTATTATTCCATTCTCGTATAGCGCGCAGTAAGAATGAACACTTATATCTTTCCGTACAAGCTCTGATTTCCCTTATTTTATCGTGGTGATCGTTCCTTCCTATGTAGGTCGGAATCCACAAAATATTTTCGCATCCGGAGGAGAAAGACGCTGATTGGAATTTCATGAGAAGATTTCGTCGCAACGAAAAACGCCTTTCTTTAATGATGTCCTGTCCAAATCCTGTATCATTTCTGTGACACTCTCTCCCATATTTCGAGATAAGACAAAACGTGCTGCCTTTCTTTGAACTTTTTCGATGTACTCCGTCAGTCCAATCTGGTAAGGATCCCACACCGCGCAGCAGTATTCTAAAAGAAAACGGACAGGTGTAGTGTAGGCAGTCTCCTTAGTAGATCTGTTACAGTTTCTTAGTGTCCTGCCAATAAAACGCAGTCTTCGATTAGCCTTCCCCGAAACATTTTCTATGTGTTCCTTCCTATTTAAGTTGCTCGTGATTCTAACTCATAGGAATTTAGTTGAATTTACGGCTTTTCGATTAGACTGATTTATCGTGTAACTGAAGTTTAACGAGTTCCTTTTAGCACGAATGTGGATGACCTCACACTTTTAGTTATTTAGGATCAACTGCCACTACCATTGCTTCAGCATACGTCATTATCGTAGATAAAGGTGAAACTCCATGTATCTCATGAATGTCAAATTTATTTGATTAATACAGGTTACTTGTAGTCGTTATAAGCGTGTTTGATTATGAGCATCGATGAAAACATAATTAAGTCGAGTTCTCCATAGTTAAGAAATCACATAGATACTGGGCAGATTACCAGAGTCATGCCTTGCTGATGGGGAGCTCCAGTTTCACACAGCAAACAGGTTTTAATTAGAAAAGCGGAATAAAGGAGATAAGTTAGAAACAGGCATTAATCTTAATTGGACACGTAAGATTTGGAGCAGTATACCAATTGACATAGATATCGCATCTAAGAAAGGTTTACTCTCAAAAACAATTGTCTGAAGATGCTCTAATAAACTATCTAAGTAAATAATAATATTCTAGAACAATCATACTTTCGTGCTTTACAGTAATAAACCTGACATGTTTCTCCTGCACTGCGACATAAGCACCCACTATCATGCTACTGGTGAATATTCCTGATTGTATTGCTGTTATCAACTGAACTTCTTTGTCAGTGACGTATGGATCACAGCTGCATTTGACACCCTCGGGGTTGCAAGTGGTTCCGCTGAGACTTGTCGACAGAAACCAGAAGCATCTGAGAAGATCTCCAACACTGCTCTGACGAAACGCCAGGATGAAAAAGGTTCCGTTTACCATTGCCATACAATCCGGAAGATTCACCAGCAACTGTCAAAACCAATCGCAGGAGCCTTCATTATATGATCTTTTAACAGGCTATCAGATATTTTCATTCACTTTAATTATTAGTAGCTGTCTTAGCCCTCGAAAGATAATTGTAGTGACTTATCTGTTAAAAAGAGAACTAGTAAACGTGTTTGCAATCTAATGATCGAATAGGAAAAAGATGGAAAAGGAAACGGGGAGTGCCTTTCGAGGCGCCGCAGTTGCATATTTTCATATTTCCATATTTGTTAATAAACTGAAATGACAACTGACGTATTGCGTTATAACGTTTTATTACAAGTAACACATTTTTAATATCCGGCCATATGACAAAATAAAATAAAAATCATGTAAGTGAAATGCCCTTTCTACGTAATTATAATGCTCAGTCCCTGGAAAAAATTAAAGTTTTGTTTTCCATAGTACGTTCCCCGTTTTCGTAATAAATTTTTATTTTTGTAAGCACTTGCATATCCAAGCGAGCAGTAACTACAAAAGGATGATATTGTTACCAAGAATTTGTGATTACTCATATTTGCTAACAATTTCAAATGTTACTGAACACAGAACTTCATAAATATAAAAATAATATGGACTATTACCGAAATATTAGGTAGAATCATAGAAATTGCGATTATAACACGATCACGCTACACACTGTGATTCTGTCTCTTTTCTTTTCTCTTTCTTCTTTGTTTCTTATGTTTCGTTTATTTTTCACTAGCTGTTTGTTGTAAACAACCTGAAAAAGATCGTGAAATCTGTCCTACACACTTCCTGTGTCCAGGTTCGTTCCCTACAAATAGTCCATTGTTTTATTTTCTTTCTTTTGTGTCTTCACATTTTAAATTTCTTAGGCTATTGCTTTTGCTTTTTAATTTTATTTATTTTCTGTTCTCTTTATACTTTCCTTTTTTAAGTGGAGTTTTCCTTTTTTGTTATTCAGTTACATTACATTTCTTCTTAATTTTAAATTAAATCATAAGGAAATCATCTGTCAACATAAAAAATCTAAGAATCTAGTTAAGCCCCTGTTTAAGCCTATATATTCCTTCATCCATAAAATGTAACGTAATTTCTTGTTCTTCTTATATCCTCTGTCTCTCTCCTTGTGACAAAAATGAAATTTATTCATCTTTACAATTGGATCTAATTCTGACACTTTGTCTGTTTTCACCCACTTGGTCATAGCTGTATATATAAAATAAAGTTCTCGTTTCTTGTCGACGCAAAAAGTATCATATAAAATTCGTCTCCTTCATTGAAGAAAATTTTTCTTATTAACCATTTTATCTTGCTGGAAGTTGGTAAGTTACACTTAAAAATAAAAGTAAATTAATGAATAAAAATATTGATCTTAACACAAAATAGTATGCAGCGGACTCTGAAATCTACACTGGTTTCCAATATTAAAGCCTATAACCTCGCCACAAAATTTAAATTGAAATTAAAAATAATTATTATGGATAGCGATTCTAATTCTTGTGTGACCTCAGAACAAAATTGGTTCCCATTTATAATCTCCGTGCACAAATGCATTCACATTTGATGTACCCACAAAATTCTTTTCTCATTTAATGTAAGCTCGAAACAAAAAATTCCTAAACCTCATAATAAAAAATAAATTCAATAACCTGGTAAAATTTGGACGACAGCAGTGCTGCGTCGTGGCCCTGTAAGAAAATTCTGAATAAAAGGCTAAAATTCTTACCTCAATAAAAAAAACGGTGAATATATCTGCTCTTACCTAAAAAATTTTTGGCACCGCTCCGTGCAATGCTGGCTTATACATTTGTGATTTGTGAAAGGAAGCAACTGATTTTTTTGAAATGAATGCTTTTTTTTAAAAAAATTACTTGATATTACCAAAATTATTATTAGGACATTTTTAAAACATTTTGATGACAGTTCAGATACATTACTAGATATGCGTGACGCTGCTTCTTTACCTTATACAATAATACTCCATCACCAGATTCCCAACCAGAGCAGACTGCAGACAAGCGCAGACAACCTCAGACAAGCGTCTAGCCACAACTAACTGAGATCCCCCAGGGGCTCAGCATTCATTTGCTAAGTACGGGCTAGGCGACCCCGGGGTCCTGAGCTGTCACCGTGACCCCCGGACATGCTTCAGCGACCATCGCATGGCGCGGCGGTGGAATGTTGTGTTTGCAGGGAATGGTAATCTTGGCTTGACCGCCTGGATTGTGAGGAAGGTAAACCTCTATAAAAACCCCTCAACCTTACGGTGTGCTGCGCGCCTATAAGATGCATGGCTGTTGGGGTGGAACAGACGCAAGTGGGCAACCTCTGGAGCACCTGCCGCACCCCAGTTGTATAAGGCTTACCTAGGCACGCGGGGCTCTGTCTAGGTGGACTTATAGTTCCCTAGCTGCTCGTCGGACCGAGATGGAACACTCGAACTTTTATTCTTCTCCTGCCAGCGGAAAGGGTGGACCGCTGGTGGGTTCTAACACCCAATCCCACAAGAGGGCTCGTCCTCTTGATTCAGGTAGTAGTAACAGAACGCATGCTGCTTCGCAGAATGTGTTTTTCATAATTAAAAGAAAAGATGGGAGTTTTGAAAAAGTTTCGCCATTTTATATACAGAAGGGCTTAGAAGGTATTGCTGGCACATTCAAATCTGTAAAGCGCTTGCGAAATGGCACCTTGTTGGTTGAAACATCTAGCTTCCAGCAAGTCCAGAACCTTCAGAAGGCACAATTTCTTCGGGAGATTGCGATAGAGACTGAATTTGACAACACCTTGAACTACAGCAAGGGTGTTGTGACTTGCAGAGATCTCGTTGACATTCCCCAAGACGAACTGAAGGCTGAATGGTCCCGGGAAGGAATTGTCGACATGCAACACATTATGAAACGGGTGGATGGTGCACTCATAAAGACTGACTCATTTATTCTTACATTTAACAGCACCAAATTGCCAGAGCATGTGAAGGCAGGTTTCCTACGTCTCAGTGTACGGCCTTATTACCCCAACCCCATGCGGTGTTTTAAATACCAACACTTTGGACACACTACTCTCGGCAATAGAGGGTTGGTTCAAATGGCTCTGAGCACTATGGGACTCAACTGCTGTGGTCATAAGTCCCCTAGAACTTAGAACTACTTAAACCTAACTAACCTAAGGACATCACACACATCCATGCCCGAGGCAGGATTCGAACCTGCGACCGTCGCGGTCGGCAATAGAGGGGAAGCCACTTGCGGGAATTGTGGTAAAGCCGCCTATGAGGGAGTTGGTTGCTCCTCTCCTCCCAAGTGTGTCAACTGCTCTGTGGATCACCCTGTGTGGAGTAGGGAATGCAGAGTTTTCCTTGAGGAACGCAAACTAAAAACTACAAAACGCATCCCGTATGGTGAGGCGAAGAAAATCTACAAGTCCATGCAGCCGCCCACGTTCGCTGCTTCCTTTTCTTCCGTTCTCAAACAATCAGTCTTGAAAACCGATGCCGCTACACAAACGGAGGTTCCTACTGTCAGCACTAGCACCTGCGCTTACCAATGTACGTGTGCTGCTGCCGTTCCAGTGAAGCCTGCTGCTCCCCCCCGGCCTTCTGACCAGGCCGTGGTAGCTGACATCATGGAACTTCCTGCCCCCTCCCGGGTCCAGTCTTGTGCACTACCCAGCGCTGCTACACCCCCTACTGATTCTGAGGTTTTGGCCCCAATGCCACCTCAGGCCAGAACATCGAAGCCACAGACAAAGATGAAGACTCGCCCACTAAAGGAGACTGCAGTTATACAGTCTCCTGATGTGCATGTCATTCTCTCTGACGTCTCTCTCGACTCCTCTTCTGAGGCGATGGAGGTTGATGTCAGACTGGGGCAATCATCTCGCCCCAAAACTGAGCCTCCACCTGTTGTGGGCTCTCCTCCCCGACAGAAAGTGAGAATGAAGGTACTCCCACCCTGATAGATGGCTCCCATTATACAGTGGAACATGAATGGATTCCGCGCACATGTGGAGGAACTGAACCTCCTAGCACAGCAACGCCCCCTGTGCTTGTGTTTACTGGAAACGCATTTAAAACCATCTGATGCTCCTGTACTAAGGGGCTATACGTCATATCGCAAAGATGACCTGACTGGAGAAAGGGCCAAAGGCGGAGTCACTGTGTTTGTCAATAATGACCACCACTCCTCTGCTCTCCCCCTGGATACTGACCTGCAAGCAGTTGCAGTTGAAATTCATTCACCTCGGAGGCTTACCGTTTGCTCCCTTTATTTACCCCCTCTGGATGCAATGACCTTAGACGCTCTCACAGATCTTATCGACCAACTCCCCCGCCCATTTCTCCTCCTGGGAGACTTCAATGCCCATCATGTACTGTGGGGCTCCACTTCTCTTTGCGCTCGAGGTCGAATTTTGGAGAGCCTCCTAACATCTCAAGTGTTGTGCATCCTCAACACAGGTACTCCGACTCATTTCTCTACTGCTACAGGGTCATTCTCAGCCATTGACCTATCTTTCTGCTCTCCAACCCTCACCGTCTCTGTTCACTGGGAGGTCATTGACGACCTTCATTCCAGCGATCACTTCCCTACTCGCATTCATCTCCTGGATGGTGTATTGCTGGAGCAGCGGCCACCATCGTGGATGATTGGCAGGGCTAACTGGCCACTGTTCACTCGGTTGGCTGTCTTTGACCGCCACAATAACGTACAGGAATGGGTGGATCACATCACGCTTGTGGTCCATCATGCTGCTGACCTGACCATACCATAGTCTTCTGGCACTCTTAAGCGGCGCCTTGTGCCTTGGTGGACAGAAGAGAGCCGTTCAGCCATCCGGGACAGGCGTGCGGCTCTTCACCGATTTAAATGCCGCCCAACAGCGGTCAATCTTACTGCCTTTCGAATCGCGAGAGCAAGGGCACGCCGTGTCATTAAAGAGAGCAAGAAAAGGTCATGGCAGGAGTTGCTGGACTCCATCAACCGTTCCACTTGTTCCACAAGAGTATGGGAAGCCATCCGGAGGATTTCCGGTAAACATAGCCGTTTACCAATAACTGCTGTCCTGAACCAGGGATGCCTCCAAACGACACCCAGAGCCATTGCTCAGACGCTGGCTGAGCATTTTGCACAAAGTACTGCCTCTGAAAATCAGGATCCAGCGTTTCGTCGCTACCGTGCGACTGTCGAAAGAGCGTCCTTGGACTTTCGGTCGAACATTTCTGAGGCCTACAATTCCCCTTTCTCCATGTGGGAACTTGAATCGGCACTTACTGAGACTTCTGACACTGCACCAGGTTACGACCGCATCCGGTACTCCATGCTTCGACATCTGCCAGCGGCGTCAAAGGAAATCCTCCTCGAATGTTTTAATGTCATATGGCAGACAGGAGTGTTCCCCGCCTCGTGGAGGGAGGCAATTCTCATCCCTCTCCTCAAACCAGGAAAGGACCGCACATGTCCCGGTAGTTATCGTAGTATCGCCTTGACAAGCTGTGTCGGAAAGACCCTGGAACGGATGGTTAACCGGCGTCTGGCCTGGCTGTTAGAGACCAGACAGCTCCTTAGCCGCTTTTAGTGTGGATTCCGAAAATTTCTGTTCACGGTCGACAACCTGACCCTTCCAGAGGCGGCTATTCAGCAGGCTTTTCTCCGTCAGCATCACTGTATCGGAATCTTCTTTGATATCTGTAAGGCATATGATACTACTTGGAGACACTGTATTCTTGCACAAATGCATGAATGGGGCTTTCGTGGCCGCCTCCCGATTTTCATTCGGTCTTCCCTGTCTCAACGGTTTTTTCGGACCCGCGTTGGTAACACACTGTTTGATCGCTTTGAGCAAGAGAACGGTGTCTCCCAGGGCAGTGTTTTAAGCGTTACCCTCTTTGCCACAGCCATCAACAGTATAACGTCTACAGTGAGGAGTCCAGTACAGTGCTCCTTATTTGTGGACGACTTTGCTGTTTTCTGTTCCTCCTCCAGTGTTGCAACCGTGAGCCATCAGTTGCAGCTAACAGTGCGGCGGTTAGAGGAATGGGCTGCAAAGACGGGTTTTCGGTTTTCTGCCGATAAGTGTGTTTGTGTCCATTTTAATCGTTCTTTTCATCTTTTTACTTTGCCTGCCTTGCATATGGGGGATACTGTCCTACATTTTAGAGACGCAGTGCGGTTTCTGGGCCTAATTTTTGACTCCAGGTTGTCATGGCTGCCACACCTACGTGACTTGAAAGCCAGAACCCTGAAGGCACTGAACATCCTCAAGTGCCTCAGCCACAGGTCTTGGGGCGCGGACAGGCTGCGTCTCCTACAGTTTTGTGGAGCTTTTGTGCGTTCACGGCTTGACTATGGGTGCACAGTATATGGGTCAGCGGGGCCATCTTATTTGTGGATCCTTGACGCTGTTCACCATGCTGGGATCCGACTGGCCACGGGTGCTTATCGGACCAGTCCCGTACTCAGCCTCTGTGCTGAGTCTGGCGAACCGCCACTTACCATCCGGCGGCAGCTCCTGCTGGTGCGCCAGGCTTGTAAGTTTCTTGCAGCTCCCAGATCGCCTGCTCACCATTTTGTTGCCCATCCACCTCTGGACCGCCTCTTTTCCCGCCGTCCCCGGGCTACGTTGCCGTTTGGGATCCGTGTGCAACGTGTACTAGAGTCCTTCGGTGTGGAGTCTGCACAACCCGTACTCCAAGGTTTTAACCGCCTGCCAGCCTGTTTACTGAAGAGGCCCGGAGTGATTTTAGATTTATTGCACTACAAGAGAGATTGCACTCCTGCCACCGTTTTTAATGCAGCATTTTCTGCCATTTTATCTGAGCATCACGACTATGTAGCTGTTTTTACTGATGGGTCGAAACAAGGGAATTCTGTTGGTTGCTCAGTTGTTTTTCCATATCGTGTCCTCAAGGTCCGACTGCCTCAGACTTTTTCTGTCTTTGATGCAGAATTGTTTGCGACCTTGCGGGCACTGGAGCACATGAGACATTCTTCCTCTCCTAAATTTCTTGTCTGTTCCGATTCACTCAGTGCCCTTCACTCATTGCAACGTTTGTATCCGGCTGACAAAATTGTTCAGACCATCCAGGATGCCCTCCTCCGACTACAGCGACTGGGGAAGGTTGTAGCTTTCTGCTGGGTTTCGGGGCATGTTGGCATTGCTGGGAATGAAAGGGCAGATCTCGCAGCCAAGGAGGCGTGTCTCGCCCCACAAGTATCTCAGTGTGCTATCCCCTTGCACGCACTCACCTCGCTGTGAGAGGATGGGAGGATGAGTGGCTGGAAGTGACTTACAATAAGCTCCGTATAGTCAAGCCCACAATGCGTGGTGTACTTCCTTTCAGCCCCATCGACGGGACGAGATTCTCCTCACTCGGCTACGAATAGGCCACAGCCCTATGAGGCACGGCTTCCTGCTCCGGCGAGAGGACCCTCCAATGTGTGATGTTCGCGGCGTCCAGGTCACTGTGCGCCACGTTTTATTGGATTGCGTTTTATTTTCTGACCAGCGGGTCGCGGCTGACTTGCCAGCGAACCTGCCGTCTCTTTTAGGCAACACTCGGACGAATGTGGTTAAAGTTTTAAAGTTCTGTGCTCTGTCAAATGTTTTTACAAAGATTTTAGGGAGAGGATTTTAATTTGCTCACTGTGTGACAAGCTCGCCCATATTTTATGTAAGTGGCCAGCCAATAACAATTTCCTGTGACATTCTTGTTGTTATGTTTCCCCTTTCCTTAGGTTTTACTTTCTTATGTAGCATTTTCCTTCTTTTCCTGCTTTCTTTGAGTGTGTGCTTTAGTTTTCTTAGGTCTGTCCACATTCGTTCCTTATAATGTGTGTCAGGGCGCTGATGACCTCGATGTTGAGCGCCCATAAGCCCCAATACACCACCACAACTAACTGATACAGTTACACAGTTTGTACTGCAGTCAACACTGCTCTCTGGTCAGCGATTCTATATCGCAGACAGCGCATTCCTCTTACAAGCCACAAACCACTATTTCCCCGTCCTCAAACTAATTCACGGTATTATCATACAAAATGTCAACCAGATGTCCGTACGATCGCGTTTTTCACGGAAGATGGCATTCCGGTCAATGGACAACCATGCCCACGATGACGTTAGGGTACCTATGAAACGAGGTAGTGTTTGCCGGGTAGTCCCACATCCACAACAGCTGTGTGCACAGTCACATACGGTGCAGTATGGCTCAGAGAGGATGCCTACAACACTCTCTGAGGTGGAGGACCATAGAAACAAAAGGAAGCAGGACAGTCGCAAATGGCCCGATGCCTTCAAGTGAATCGTTCTGTTGCTTCTCGGATGTGGCAATGGTTTATACAGACCGAAAGTGTATCTCGACGTCCAGAGTAGGACTGACCACTTGTGGCTTCAGAAGAAAAGACCGTTATTTGGCTGTAAGAGCGCGACAGTATCGCCTTAGAACTGTACGGCAAGTGGCATGTGAGGTCGCAGCATCCACTGGACGTATTGTAGTGAGGGAGACGGTGTACAGAAGGCTTCGGCAGAGTATCCTTATTGTTGGAGAGCTACTGTACATCTACCTCTGACGCGTCTTCACAGAGCCAATGTCTAGAGTGAAGTCATCAGCATGCCACCAGGGCGGTCGAACAGGGGGTCATCGTTATTTACACAGATGAATCCCGATTTAGTCTGGATAAGCATCTGGAGTGAACATGGTTAAAAAAAAAAATGGTTCAAAGGGCTCTGAGCACTATGGGACTTAGCATCTGTGGTCATCAGTACCCTAGAACTTAGAAGTACTTAAATCTAACTAACCTAAGGAAATCACACACATCCATGCCCGAGGCAGGATTCGAACCTGCGACCGAAGCAGTCGCGTGGTTCCGGACTGAGCGCCTAGAACCGCGAGACCACCGCGGCCGGCAAAGTGGACATGGAACACAATTTCGGTATACAGGGAGTTACAAAAAGGTACGGCCAAACTTTCAGGAAACATTCCTCACACAAAAAATAAAGAAGAGATGTTATGTGGACATGTGTCCGGAAACGCTTAATTTCCATGTTAGAGCTCATATTAGTTTCGTCAGTATGTACTGTACTTCCTCCATTCACCGCCAGTTGGCCCAATTGAAGGAAGGTAATCTTGACTTCGGTGCTTGTGTTGACATGCGACTCATTTCTCTACAGTACTAGCATCAAGTACATCAGTAGGTAGTATCAACAGGTTAGTGTTCATCACGAACGTGGTTTTGCAGTCAGTGCAATGTTTACAAATCCGGAGTTGGCAGATGCCCATTTGATGTATGGATTAGTACGGGGCAATAGCCGTGGCGCGGTACGTTTGTATAGAGAAAGATTTCCAAAACGAAGGTGTCCCGCCAGGAAGACGTTCGAAGCATTTGATCGGCGTCTTAGGGAGCACGGAACATTTCAGCCTATGACTCACGACTGGGGAAGACCTAGAAAGACGAGGGCACCTGCAAAGGACGAGGCAATTCTTCATGCAGTTCACGATAACCCTAATGTCAGCGTCAGTGAAGCTGGTGCTGTACAAGGTAACGATGACCACGTCACTGTATGGAGAGTGCTACGGGAGAACCAGTTGTTTCCGTACCATGTCCGCCACACACCGTAAGGTGGCTTGCGGAGTATAGATGTAGATGTAGATGTTCAGCGTGTGCAGTCACTATCAGCAGCTGATTGGCCTCCACGGGTACACTTCTGCGAATGGTTCATCCAACAATGTGTCAATCCTCATTTGAGTGCAAATGTTCTCTTTAAGGATGTGGCTTCATTCCAACGTGATCAAATCGTAAATTTTCACAGTCAACATGTGTGGACTGACGAGAATCCGGACGCAATTGTGCAATCACGTGATCAACACAGATTTTCTGTGAACGTTTTGTCAGGCATTGTTGGTGATGTCTTGATTGGGCCCCATGTTCTTCCACCTATGCTCAATGGAGCACGTTATCATGATTTCATACGGGATACTCCACCTGTGCTGCTAGAACATGTGCCTTTACAAGTACGACACAACATGTGGTTCATGCGCGATGGAGCTCCTGCACATTTCAGTCGAAGTGTTCGTACGCTTCTCAACAACAGATTCGATGACCGATGGATTGGTAGAGGCGGACCAATTCCATGGCCTCCACGCTCTTCTGACCTCAACCCTCTTGACTTTCATTTATGGGATCATTTGAAAGCTCTTGTCTAAGCAACTCCGGTACCAAATGTAGAGACTCTTCGTGCTCGTATTGTGGACGGCTGTGATACAATACGCCATTCTGCAGGGCTGCATCAGCGCATCAGGGATTCCATGCGACGGAGGGTGGATGCATGTATCCTCGCTAACGGAGGACATTTTGAACATTTCCTGTAACAAAGTGTTTGAAGTCACACTGGTACGTTCTGTTGCTGCGTGTTTCCATCCCATGAGTAATGTGATTTGAAGAGAAGTAATAAAATGAGCTCTAACATGGAAAGTAAGCGTTTCCGGACACATGTCCACATAACATATTTTCTTTCTTTGTGTGTGAGGAATGTTTCCTGCAAGTTTGGCCGTACCTTTTTGTAATACCCTGTATAAGCGTTGTGGGAAGAGTCTGATATCGAAGAGATTATGTTGACCACCCTAGCCCCTCTTCAGGAAATTGTAGGGGTGAAACGGCAGGGTTTCACTCTTGTCAGGTATCGTAACGAGATCTTGGATCTCATCTGCGTTTGTTGAGAGGTGCTGCGGGCCTAGACCTCGTATTGATCAACGATAATGCTCGACCTCAATGATTACGTGTGGTTGTTGTTTTCGTGGACACGGAAGGTGTTGCACCCACGGCGTGGCATGGATCGCTCTCCAAATTTGAATACCGTAGAGCAAGTCTCAGATGCACCTGGCAGACGGCTTGCATCACATCAGCATCCACCAGCCACTGTCCATGACTGCGAGCAGCTCTGCAGGAATAATGGTCGTTATTGCCTCAACATGAGACTAATGACATCATTCATAGTATGTCCGATCATTGCATTCCTGCCAAAGGTGGTCACATCCCGCAATGATCATATAAAACAGTTGTCGAAATGTGTGTGGAAATCCGTTGAGTTGGAAAAAGACAAGGAATATTTTGTCCTATCTTTATCCATGTTGCAGTTGTTTACGTTCTGTATTCTTTACAGTGTTTATGGTTTACTATCGCCTGCTTAAACTGTTTACTCACCAAAGAGCGATCACCCAACGGTCACCACGTGAGAGGCCTGAAGAATCAAAATATAAATACCTATAAACGTGTAAATGGCACAGAGCAAGTCAAAAGCCAAGTAATAACAAACGTGAGTAATACTTCTGTTTGTGCTACTGGCCGCACACGACATACGAGGGTTGTTCAGAAAGTAAAGCACCTAATTTTTTTCTCAGGCGAAAACAATGCTACGAATGCGAAACGTTACGTCTGTATTATCTGAAGTCTTTTGATATAGCCCGCCAAGTTTCCGTCACTTCCGACAGATAGCGTAGCAGCAAGACAGCTTCAAAATGGCGTCTGTAGTTGATGTACGTTACAAGCAATGTTCCGTCATTGAATTTCTCACTGCAGAGATAGAAACCGTGGGGAAAGTGCAAAGTCTACGGACCATCTGCTGTCGACAGAAGTGCAGTTAGTCGCTGACCATGGAGGTTAGAGATGATCAGAAGGCAGTTCGGCGGAGCTCCATGATTGTTAGTTGTCGGGGAGACCATCCACGGCTGTCACACCTGACATGTTGCAGCGAGCTGCTGATGACAATCGCGAGAATAGACGCATTATAACTCAGAAGACATTATGAGGACGATAAGGAGATGATTCAAGTGCACGCCCTTGTTTCGCGCTGGAGGAAGGCCATAGAGTGGGATAGAGATTACGTAGAGAAATAGGGTGTATAGATAAAACATCATTCTTTCGTGTGTGTAGTTCTCATTATGTGCAATAAAGAATTGTTGAAGAAAAAAATGCGGTGTATTACTTTCTGGGCAACCCTCCTATAATGTAAATACAGTTACAGTAGATCACATACGGACAACGTCCGCTCGTGAGCCTGCTGTATGTATACTGAAAGGCAACCGCCGCACTAGGTGAGACTGACCATAGTATAAAATAACCAAGAAGTAACACACTCGCTGATGTCAATAACAGAGTACAACCGATGCGCGCACACAGAACGGGTCCGCATAATATTACTGCGCAGTGTCTCCAGGTCGGAACCTTATGGAATAACACAGAGATTTTCATAAACTTCTCTCCCCGTCACCCGATGGCTGTAAACCAGATACTCAATGTATTTTTCACTTTGTTTCTGGATGAAATTAAAACCATCACAAGGCTCTCCGTGCTACACGCAGGGCAGCGTATTCAATGTGCCAGACCACCCGCTATTCCCCGATGCCGAAGCAGGAGGCGTATAGCCCGGCCGGCCGGAGTGGCCGTGCGGTTATAGGCGCTACAGTCTGGAACCGCGTGACCACTACGGTCGCAGGTTCGAATCCTGCCTCGGGCATGGATGTGTGTGATGTCCTTAGGTTAGTTAGGTTTAAGTAGTTCTAAGTTCTAGGGGACTGATGACCACAGTAGTTAAGTCCCATAGTGCTCAGAGCCATTTGAACCATTTTTTGAGCCTATAGCCCCCTCAAACAGCGTGGCCGCCCCGTTAACGGTCAACACGTTCACCTCGCTGCTCCAAGTGGACCCAACTGCTGAAAACATTCGCTCATCCGTTAATAGAACCGTCAGCAAAACGAACCTCCAAGTCGCAATACGGCAGTGGACAATCAGCCAATATCCTTGGTGTAGCTTGTGGGCGAGCCTTCATTTCCCAACCGTTAGCCCGACGCCCAAGCCTCAGTTAGTAGGTACGAAAATTGGTTAAAATAGATCTGAGCACTATGGGACTTAACTTCTGAGGTCATCAATCCCCTAGAACTTAGAACTACTTAAACCTAAGTAAGCTAAGGACAGCACACACAGCCATACCTGAGGCAGGATTCGAACCTGCAACCGTAGCGGTCGCGTGGTTCCAGACTGTTGTGCCTAGAACCGCATGGCCACCCAGCCGGCTAGATACTAGGTATTGGGGCAAATACGTTACGCTAGAGCGGCAGGTATCGTCAAAGATGCTGTCACAAGACTCAGATCTACCACTTGCCCCTTTGGTGAAATGGGGTGGGGGGCAGGGGTATGTTTTGAGAAACCCAAACTTCTAAAGGGACAACCAACCTCCCAGAAGCCTGGTTACCAGAAGAAACTTTAAGCTGACTCAATTGTGCTCTATACTGTTTCTTTGTGAATCGGTCTTGGACAGGGTCGCTAGCTGGGGAGATCACCTTCGAGATATCATATGGCCCCTCAAAGCGACGAAGCAATTTAGCAGTTATCTTCAGGGTACTGTTACTCTAGGTTCTGAAGTTTTTCAGGAAAACGACGTCACCAACCTGCAATGACCGCTCCGCTGCCCCTGTTATACTGCGAAACCTTCCTCTGGCGTACGAGACGAATGTTTTTGCTAGTCATCAACCAATTTTTCCTAATGGTCTCCGAATTACTATCGTTAAGAAGAAGTTCACTGATCACTCACAGGTTAGATACAGGTGAGTTAACAGGAAACGCGAACATCAAATTAGCGGGGTTATTTCTTTAAATTTTATGCACAGAGGTATTAAATGCAAAATTAAATCAACTGGTTGGTTGAACCCACATGGCTAGAGATTGGACGTGACGAATGATAAGGGCAGATTTCAGGTTTCGGTTAAATCGAACTGCACTGTAGTGACTGTTGGTAATGGGGGATGGCAGTGAAGTGAGATATATCTGTATTAAAGCAGAATTTTCTAAATCTGGAGTCCAAAAGGCTGGAGCATTATCGCTCTCGATCACCTTAGGTCACGGTCCTTATACTGCGCACTTACATCGCGTAGGCCGCAGCCAGAGTTTTTTGTGCGGCCTGAGTTTCTCCTGGCGTTTACAATTTTCAAAGAACTTATGGGCATTCAGCCGGGTAATACTGACAGCGACCGCCGACATTTCGGCGGGAGCACACCCCTCCATTTTCAAGGCAAACTGCAACGGATAGGCTTTGTACAGGCAAATTTGACTGTACATATCGCCGAAATATCGCCGGTCGCTGTTCATATTACTTCGGAAGTCTTCCTATAGGGGTAGTGGCCGATATTAAACATGAATAAAATATATTAATGTGACAGTGATGGCTAACTACCACTACTGCTAAATCAAAATCGATATTGTAAATAACTTGTATTTATTGCAAATTACCTCACGATAGAAATTAGATCATTTTGAACAAATCTTGAATGAAAACAAATGAAACAAATTGTACACTGTTCTTAGATATACTACACTGGTAAGATTGGCTCTCAGCTCTTAATGTTAAGTTGATGCGAAGTTAGATTTAAGTATGCCCCTGGATAAGCAAATGATAAATGCGATCTGACTGCGTTCGTATGGTCTCTTTTGTATCTGAAATAATACGTACTTCTGACACCACCACCAAGAAACAAACCAAACAACATGTAAAAAGACCAATGACGAATCGGAAGTAAAACTGCATGGATGCTCAGTGGATGGCAAGAACACGATCCAACAACTATATCCGAACTCTACTACCGCTGCTGCAAGTTTTACATTACCGCCTACCAGCGTGGTGGCTCCGTCGATACTGCTGGGGCGACGACTGCAACTGCGAAGTCGCTGAATGAAGATAAGTCTCTCAAATATCTTGAGCAGAATAAACTAATCAGAAACTACTATTACCGCAAGCCCTACATTTCCTCTAAATGGTATACAACGCTTTCAAGACTGGCTCAACAACCTTTAAGGTGCACCCCAGTGTGTCTTGTACTAACGTGCAATACCAGTGTGATAGCTTTGTGCACTGGTTGACTACGTTAAATGGTGACTGCCAGCCTATAAGGCGGAATCAACTGCAATTATACTAGTAGTCAATGGAATGCCTATCGTGGACGCCGATATCCTACTGTAGCTGCAGACTCTAGATCATACACAGTACAGTCTTCAGAATCTAAGTCCCTATCTCACAGCTACCGAACTTTGCGACTGTCTGCTTTCACGACACGAGACGCTCTCATCCATCCCGCCTCGCTCTGCACGATCCTCTTGCGACAATCTTGCCGCCGAACTCTAATCAGCCAATCCCGACGGCTGCAAAGGCCTCCCACATCTCCCTAGCGGAGTGATACAATTTCTCCACCTATCCAAAAATTTCTCTGTTCAAACAGCGGGCGTTGACCATCAGCGTTTCCCGCACTTTCTTATGAACTGCCCAATCAGAGATCAGCTCATTTGCCGCTAAAACAGCGCGCGACCGGGCGGCGCCAGCGCGTACGTTGGACGCTCTCTGTCTGCTAGACATTTCCCCTCTCTCTCTCACCTGGCACTCGGCGGTGTTCCTTTTGATGCTTGCTGGTCAGTGGCCGCATCCTCTGGGACCCTGGCCCCTGCACAATGCTCTTCCGGCGCTCGCCGGCCTTCGCCTCCCCGGGTGTAACCGTCCAATCCTCGCCTCCACTGGCAAATTTACTTTGCTTACACCTACAGCATCCAAGTAAATATTATCATTACCAAAGCCCGTATTATTTCTGACATGTGTTTAATCATCACGTATCTCTCTTTCTAATCCACCTAATAACACTAATTAACCATTATATGGGTTTATTTACTTCAAACATGCAAAATAATCTGCGAAATGAACGTCACAAGTGAAAGCCACCTTTCAACTTCACTGAATTCCCGTAAGTTGTTCATGTGGGGAGCATCGAACCACAAACATTTTCACTATCACCGACACAGAGCAGCACACCAGACTCCAACGGCATACGACAATGACTTCATACGGACAATAAGCACAAATACGAGTGGGAGATGATAAACAAAATCGCTGATTATGTCTCAAGGATAGTACATGACCACTACAGAAAGACACGCCAGTATAACAGAACACTGCAACGTACACAAGCACACAAGATAGCAGTACCAACTTGTTTACCAACACAGACACTCACTCGAACAGCGGACACTTTAAGCAATACGTTCCGCAGACAACCTTACACAACATCTAAAACAATTAAACCGCATTAGAATAAACGGTGTAATGCAATCAACCCCATAAACCTGTTCTCGCGTAAGTATAAACAGCAGGCATATCCATCCCGCAGTCATTATATCACTTTTGGGATGTAACACTTGTAACTGAACTCTTAGTACATAATAGCTAAAATTCAAGACACATCTTATAGGAACCCAAGGTTAATTAATAGCTAAAAGGAATAACATACTTTACACTCACATATGACTGCGCTTTCCACAACATACATAATAGTTATAGAGTTTCTGTAAATATTGTTTAGAAATATAAATCCGTAAATTAAACTGTAGCGAACCGTGACTGCAAGGCTCGTAGTTGTTCCGAGGTTTTCAGACAATGGGCTCAGCCAGGGTAACATTTCTCCCTCTTTTCCTACCCAAGTCTTTCCGATAATCTGTCATCATATCTTCCTCAAATTTGAGTTATTTTTGTGTTTTTTTCCTTTCAATTTCAGTGTATCTTTAATTTATTATTACTTCCATTTTAATTGCTGAAAACAATAACTGCTGTTTTTAATATGGAATGTTTTGTAATCCACATGAAAATCTGTAAAATGAACGATCTGTTATAAAATGTAAGGCAACTGGTCTCTAATGAACAATAAGTCAAATATAAATCAAATTTTAAAAAAATCAACACCCTAGGAGCTCCAGACAGCGAAAATATTCTGTCTAATTGCTCAGTCGCAATCCCGGTGGTAGTGGATTTAATTGGGAGCAGCCAGACATAACACATAATGTTTTTGAGTGTACATTCACGTGATTAACTTTCTGCGGAACTTCGACCGTTCACTTACGTAATAAAATGAAACATATACAGCCGCCGTTTTCGTGTTATTTTATTATATTGCAGCCTGTTTCGGAATCTCAACATAAAATCTTTGGGCCTGAAGTGAGGCTGAGGGGGTGAACTCCAATTTTATACACGATTCCATCACTGGCCAACATTTAGGAACTGGACTCCCTAGAATGCTGTAGAAATGAAATTCTGCCTGCGACCATCAACTGTCAACTCAGTTGCATCCCATTTTCGCCCATGTTCCTGAATAGCCCTGGAATCTCCCCCTGGACCTGGGAAAAACACACGCGCTCTTCAGTACCTGGTAGGACTCGTCAAATTCAAGCTCGTGGTGGAGCATGCGGCTGAGGGAGTCAACTATTTGGTTATCGTGCCCTGGATTTTCCTCACTTCTAACTGCAAAGTAAAAATCCTCCCTGCCCATCTAGGTACCTTCCATAAGCGATCGCCTCTGTGCCATTGTAACATAGTCATCTCTCTCTCTTCCGTTGACCGATAGTGGAACTTGTTGAGGGCTCTTTACTTCTACCAGTTTTGCTTTCTTCGTTACAACTCCCACAAACTTTTCCACTTTTCATTCGAAACCTGATGCGACTGTTCTGTATAAACAAAGTCACTTGGGTCCATTTCCGTTCCTTCTTTGTTTCAGATGCTGAATGTGCAGATAATTCCTATGTCCTGTTGATCTCGAAGAAATGGTTCAAATGGCTCTGAGCAGTATGGGGCTTAACATCTGTGCTCATCAGTCCCCTAGAACTAAGAACTACTTAAACCTAATTAACCTAAGGACATCACACACACCCATGCCCGAGGCAGGAATCGAACCTGCGACCGTAGCGGTAGCGCGGTTCCAGACTGAAGCGCCTAGAACCACTATGCCACATGGGCCGGCCCTGTCGATCTCGTTTCAAGATTTGGCTCCGGAGCGCCGTTCATTGGGCCACACTTAACGACTTCCACTGCAGACGTTTTGTACATTGTACTACCGCGATTGAATTCATAGTGGTGGTGATTATCGTTTATTGGCTCGGCACAGGTAGTTTTCCTGGTGCTATCATTTCCAGCTTTACTGCTAGGTAACGGATCAGGATTCCCCTTTCTATCTCGTTCTGACCCTTACCACGTGCGCCTAAAAGTGGAAATGTAGGTTGGTTTAAGTCTTTTTGATCATCACTATTCTGCTGAGATTTATTGTTACGGTATCGGGATCACTAAGATCAAAAAATCGTTCAAATGGCTCTAAGGACTATGGGATTTAACATCTGAGGTCATCAGTCCCGTAGACTTAGAACTACTTAAACCTAATTAACCTAAGGGCATCACACACACCCATACCCGAGGCAGGATTCGAACCTGCGACTGAAGCGCCTAGAACCGCTCGGCCACTCCGGCCGGCCACTAACAGCAACTGAATTGCCTCCAGCTGATGTGGCACCTTTTGCTCCGATTCTTTACTATGAGGTGAAAAAAATTAAGGTTTACTAGCTTATTCAATGGACGCTCTGTCTAGGCCAGCTTCGCTCAGTATGGTGCTGTGTGACGTTTATTTATTGTGTAACTGTGGGTTTGTTGCCAAAGGTTACACTAATAATGTAATTAGAAAAAAAAGGTGTAACTTTTATACTCTACTGGCCATTAAAGGTGCTACACCAAGAAGAAATGCAGATGATCAACGGGTATTCATTGGACGTGCTACATACGCGAAATTTAACCGACAGGGATCGATGGGTACATGAGGGTACTACGGAGCGCCGTGCTGGATCCCAACGGCCTCGTATCACCAGCAGTCGAGATGACAGGCATCTTATATGCATGGCTATAACAGATAGTGCAGCCACGTCTCGATCCCTGAGTCAACAGATGGGGACGTTTGCAAGACAACAACCATCTGCACGAAAAGTTCGACGACGTTTGCAGCAGCATGGACTATCAGCTCAGAGAGCATGGCTGCGGTTACCCTTGACACTGCATCACACACAGGAGCGCCTGCGATGGTGTACTCAATGACACCTGGGTGCACGAATGGCAAAACGTCATTTTTTTCGGATGAATCCAGGTTTTGTTTACAGCACCAAGATGGTCGCATCCGTGTTTGGCGACATCGCGGTGAACGCACATTGGAAGCGTGTATTCGTCATCGCCATACTGGCGTATCACCTGGCGTGATGGTATGGGGTGCCATTGGTTATACGTCTCGGTCATCTCTTGTTCGCATTGATGGCAGTTTGAACAGTAGACGTTACAATTTAGATGTGTTGCGACCCGTGGCCCTACCCTTCATTCGATTCCTGCGAAACCCTACATATCAGCAGCATAATGCACTACCGCATGTTGCAGGTCCTGTACGGGCCTTCCTGGATACAGAAAATGTTCGACTGCTGCCCTGGACAGCACATTCTACAGACCTCTCACCAACTGAAAACGTCTGGTCAATGATGGCTGAGAAACTGGCTCGTCACAATACACCAGTCACTACTCTTGATGAACTGTGGTATCATGTTGAAGCTGCATGGGCAGCTGTACCTGTAGACACCATCCAAGCTCTGTTTAACTCAATGCCCAGCGTATCATGCCATTATTCTGGGTAGTGATTTCTCAGGATCTCTGCACCCAAATCGCGTGAAAATGTAATCTCATGTTAGTTCTAGTATAATATATTTGTCCAATGAATACCCGTTTGTCATCTGCATTTCTCCTTGGTGTAGCAATTTCAACGGCCAGTAGTGTACAAAATTAATATTTCTTTGCTTTTTAAAATTGTTATTAGTAAAGCACATTGGCTGCTGCAGCACATTAGAAAACTAATAGGAAGACACTTGCGCGTTCACCTGTGTATAAGGGAGGGCGACACCTACCAAGGTGTTCTGTGGACTACCGAGAGTATCATTTAACAGATTCGTTGTATCAGTCAGGTGCAACAGATCCATAGGCCAATATCAGTAAGCGTACGTGTTGCCCTAAGTATATCTTTCCGTGTAGAAGCTATTCGTGCCTTTTGGCACCATATTTTATGATTACATACTGTTAATAATGAGGTATGTGTATAAGGATATAAGTACCTGTAATATGGACATGGATACTGTATGCGCTGGCCGGAGTGGCCGAGCGGTTCTAGGCGCTTCAGTCTTGAACCGCGCGACCGCTACAGTCGCAGGTTCGAATCCTGCCTCGGGCATGGATGTGTGTGATCTCCTTAGGTTAGTTAGGTTTAAGCAGTTCTAAGTTCTATGGGACTGATGACCTCAGATGTTATGCCCCATAGTGCTTACAGCCATTTGAACCATTTGGACTGTATGTACACATTATTGTACGACATGTACTTTCTATTTTCAGGTGTTTGGTTTGAGAATGGGCGTGTCAGCAAGAAACCTGTAACCACTGCAGCAAAAATTTTATATGAATGGGACGGGTAAATTTTAAAAAAATTATCCTGTCTCCTCGATAAGGGTTTATATTTCGTTACTTTGGATTCTAAACGGAATTTTCTTCTGGGAGAGTCCGGTTTAATGTGGCCTGTTTCATTACATACGATGCATTCTCGTAGGTGCCCAATGTATGTGACGCATACATGAAGCTCTCGGTACTCGTTATGGAAGGGATAGGTGTTTTAATTTCCACTTTAATAGATTTTATTCCATTTGAGATTGGGAAATAAACTGGGTCGTACCTCCTTCCGAATTGCACGTACGTTTTCGTAAGTCTGCAGTTTAAGTTTTATTACATCGTTTGAAACTCCATGAGAATATTAAAGAAAGGCATAATTTCCAAACTGCGTTTGACTGGACCAACGATAAACTTAGAGATAGTGCCTGATACTAAGGTTTGCTGAAAGAAGCTAGAGGTGTCACGGATTACTCGACAGTAAGTCAGAGCAAAGTTCGAAACAGTACTTTAACTTGTTAGTATTAATTTGTTCCTGTTATTTTCATATAGGTAATTGTGGAGTTCTGAATTTAGACCAATTACTCGTTGTCCTTGTCGAATTTTGGTTTCATAGTACTCTTTTCACACACTTACTAAAGTGTAAAGACTATCAACCTCCGCGTAACGTAGCTGTGTAGAAGCACTACACTGGGGCGTCACGAATTTTATTTAGCTTGTAAACATTGGCTGCAGTGCACACAAGTTCAAATGGCTCTGAGCACTATGGGACTTATCATCTATAGTCATCAGTCCCCTAGAACTTAGAACTACTTAAATCTAACTAACCTAAGGACATCACACAACACCCAGTCATCACGAGTGCACACAAGTAAACACTGTGGTATCTACGGCTATGATAGCCGCGGCAGATCTGCTACTATTGTTCTCATTATGTTGTATTAACTACGTTGTTTTGTTACAAGGAACTCTATGTTTAATATGAATGTAATGGATTATAGTATAGTGACCCTTTTGTGCTACAGAGGCTTAAAAATGTCCGTCTTGATGATATAGCTGTAAATAAATAACAGGAAAATGCTGTGTGTAGGGTGAGGGTGGTGATTCTTACAGGAGAGGATAATGATGTACCAAGTAGGGAGTGGGCTGCATAAGAATCGATGACTTAGTGGTATAAGTAGTATTTTGCCACAGTTGAATTCCGGACGACGTTGACTGTGCGATAGCTTGTATCGAGACTTTGTAAGTAAAGACGTATGGAAAATTGTAATTTTAGTCTGTTGTGGGCTTCTTTTTTCGATTAATAATGTGCATCTTGTTTACCACGATCTTAAATTCATCCATCCCTCTGTAATTACAGCAGGGAATCTTAATCTGCGAACAGGTGACGAGTAGAAATCTGTAGTAACTGACTGTAATCAAAAATGTAAACCAAAGTGACATACAAAGCGGCTCTAGCGCTGTTACTGTTTGGATTGGGTAGAACACGGACATTCTCAAACGATACTCACAAGTTCCCCGCAGACGACTTCCAGCCTGCTCACGAAACCGTTTCTCTGCTTACAGTGCTTCACGTAACATTTCTCTCGCGTGGAAGACTCCTGTAAAGTTAGTCTCTTGTCTCGCCGGCGACGATGGAATGCCGAAGAGGTCCGTAGGCCTGGAACCACCTTGTTCTGCCGGATGGGACCCCAACCCCTGCACCCACCAGGGCTGCCAAACTTCTGTGATTGACTTCGCCGCCTGCACCAGCCAGAGGCAGCAAGCGGCCTCCGAAATTACACTGAATTATCTCGCGAACTCCGTTCGGCTCCTCTGCCCCTTCTAGTCGCTCGGCTGCCAGCAAAGTATTTGACTTCCGTAATGGATTAGCGCCATTAAAAGTGAGGGGCAAAACTTGCAGATTAAGTGGTCAACTTGCTGCACCCAAACTGGCTTCGACTTTCCAGGACAAAAGTTTAAAACGCGGTGGCCCTGCACAACCTTTCAGCGACAGAGTTACGGCGAACGCGGTAATAAACATGTCGTGCTGCTTAAGGAGACTGCTGCGTTGCTGTTTGTACCTCGGAGGATTTCTGGGAGTGTCTGAACTTCTTTCCGGTCTTTCACGGTACTCCATTTAATACAAGTAGAGGAACTTATAACCGTCCTGTATTGTGAAGGCAAGAGATTCGTTACATTTATTTATTTAAAGACAGTTGAAGGGATACCTATTAAATTTCTTGTCAATTGAACTATGGAACTAGATCGAGATCTGATATCGTTCTAACCCACTTGATAGAAGTATTTTTCTACGGACCGTTCGTTTCATAGAAATTCACCAAAACTGAAATCAGTTCAAACGTTCTGCCGTTGTTGCTTTAAATAACATACAAGGTAGTTCTAAAAGATTACCACTTCACAAGACTATATCTTCTATGTGAACGGAAGTTTCAATTGTAAATTTGTATCCTACCCACACGCTCTCGTAACTGACACATCTAACTTACGATAATGCGTTCAAGACAAATGTCTAATTTTCGGGAAATGAATCTATCCCGATGAATTTGGTACCAGCTGAATGTGAATAAGTGTACTACCAAAGTGGTTGTGCCAACAAAAAACCTTACGCTAATTAAGAACGAAACTAGAAAAAAGTGTAATTGGTTTAATTTACTTTGAGTACCCAACGAGAATGTTATTAATTTTGAACCGTAATTCAACAAAACTGTAGTCGCTTAATGAGATATTACGGTCGCCAGCTCGCGTTTGAGGAAACTTTGTGAAACTGATTATAATGAGTGAAAATATCAATTTACGTAATAAATATTGAAAATTATGTGGGGAGTAAGAGTAAGTGCGCGTGCTACAACTCGGGTGAACATGCAAAATCTTATAAAATATTTCAAAGTTAATTACAATCACAATGGAGGCACTCTAATAATTTATAATAAAAACTATTCGGTAAATATGTCACGTAACGTGGCAATAATAGAGAAACATTACTCCAGTATAAAGTTTACTGTCTTTAGGTTTTAGTAATCATTTCTTTTCAATAAACAAAACTCATTACTAAAAGCACAGTAACTGAACACTGAATGCGTCACACTCAGTCACAATGGTAACAGGCAACGCCGGAAGTACGAAAGCAAAAAATCACACAGCACACTGATAAAAACACAAAGTTACGTAACACTGTTGAAGTAAATTATGTGCAACACGTTTGCCAGACAAACTGACGTTAACCACAAGTAAGTCTCCTTCTGAAAAATATAAGGAAAATAATTAAATCTGCAAAAACTAATCCCCGCGTGGAGTAGCCCCTCGGTTTGAGGCGTCATGTCACGGACTGCACGGCCACTCCCGCCGCAGGTTCGAGTCTTCCCTCGGGCATGGGTGTTTGTGTTGTTCTTAGCATAAGTTAGTTTAAGTTGTGTGTAAGTCTAGGGACCGATGACCTAAGCAGTTTGGTCCCTTAGATATTCACACACATTTGAATAAAAACTAATCAACACTATCAGCCAAATTCTGAAGTTCCTCTTTTCAATGAGCTAGATGACTTTGTGTTTTGCTTCCTGGCTCTGTCATGAATTTAAAATGTCATTTTTTAAATTAATGTGGGACTCAGTTATTACACTGATAGGAACAGGATCCGACTGTTCACAGTGGTGATTTGGGATAGTTATTGATACTGACAGAATATGATGTCATTGAAATAGCTCTAATGTTCAGCTGTTGAGTTTTTTACGTTTGCAAGTCTTTTACATTTATCAACTTATGAAATGGTATGGTCTTATTTTGAAGTCGAGTTACTGTAGGCGTGGCGTAGTTATGCGACGCCGACCATCGTTAGACAACAGTCTCTTTCTCTCAGTACGAGTAGAATTAAATATAATTATAAAAAAAATTAAAAAATTATCATGCATCCGGAAGGAATTATCCGAATGGGACGGAATTCCGTACATGTGCAGGCAAACAAGTTAGCAGAGTTTCAGAAAATTTTCGGGATTTCAAAAGAAACAGCTTCACAAACAGAGCAAGCCAGTAACGCATTGGTCCATTTCAGGTCCTTGTGCAAGCAGTCATTCGGCTTTACGTTTACTCATAGAAGTTGTTGGATGTTCTCCATTGGAGGGCCCTTTTTGTAATTCTCTAAATGTTCTCAGATGGGGAGATTTCCGGCGACCTTGCTGGTCAAGGTAGGGTGTGGCAGCATGAAGACAGCCACTAGAAACTCTCGCCATCCGCGGGTAGGCATTATCATGCTGAGATGTAAGCCCAGGACGGCCTGACCGCTCACCAGTAAGGGTGCCGCGTATGTCAATCAGAGGAGCCCTCCTATGAAAAGAAATGGCACCCTGGCCGTTACTCCTGGCTGTTGGCCATACGGTGGAGAACAGTCAGTTTCGTATCCCACCGCTATTCGGGTTCTCCACGTCTTCGGCCAGGAGTATCATTGACTGGAGTAGAATAGTCTTCAGTGATGTTTCGCTTAGAATTTAATCCCGATGACCAGCGTACGTACGTCAGCAGACGTCTCGAACAGCAGAACCCCTTTCGTTAACATCCGCATAACTCTTTCCAGCAGACGGTGCGTCGGAGATATTCGACGATCTGTTTCGTTGCCGTTAATGGCAAGCCATCTTGGGCTTACATTTCAACAAGATTAAGTCCGGCCGCACTCGGAAATGGTTTCAACTTCTTTTCTTCATGCTTGCCAAACCCTACCTTGCCCAGCAAGGTCACTGGATCTCTCCCCAGTTGAGAAATTTTGGAGCATCTTGGGCAGGGCCCTCCAACCATCTCGGTATTTTGACGATCTAACGCGCCGTTTGGCCAGAATGGGGAACTATATCCCTCAGTGCGACATCCTAAAATTCCATCAATCAACGGCAAGCAGAATATTTGCTTACTTAAGGGACCGAGGTGGACCAACTCGTTACTGACTTGCTCAATTTGTGAAGCTCTTTCTCTTGGATAAATCATCCAGTTTTTCTGAAATTATAATCAATTATTTGTGTTTACATTTACATCACAGCTACCCCTTTTCTCTCCCATTCGTATCGCCCCTCCTCCATCTGCCCACTCCCTCTCTTTCTCCCTCTCTCTCTGTCTCTTAGAGTGTACTTCACAAGACAGTCTCTTCTTCCATTATTACTCTCGAAATTTTTCCCAAATAACTTCTTTGCCCAAACTTTACCCACCGTGAAGTTTATCCACTATGTTTTCCACGCGCTTTCACATTTACCCTCGTCCGGTCTCAGAGTCACCTTGAAACTTTCTTGCGTACCGACAATATTAGTGCCACACCGAGATTGTCTTTGCTTAGAGAGTATTATTACCCACAGCATAAAAACGTAGTCCTCGGCAACGAGTCCACTACGTAGTTTCCAACATTGTTTGTAATAATTTTGTATTACAGTATTTTGAATAGTTCGTATTAACCATAAGACGAAAAAATGCTAAAATTATTATAAAATAGTTGACAAATAAAGACTGAGACCTATATGGAGAACTGTGATGCAGTGTTACAATTTGCCGGTTCATGTGATAGCTGATACCAGCCCCCACGGCAAAGTCCATCCGTTCATTTCACGATGGCATCAACGCAAAATCATTATAACACAGGAACACATGGCGTTATGCGTTTTTGGGCGTGAATATCGTCGAGTGTAAGGCACTGGACCTCCTCACGTGAAAGGCCGGTACAGATCCCGCACTGAACCACTTACCTCCTTGGTCTACATATGTCACGATGGGAGTCTGTGATACGAGTTTGTGAAAGACTGTCGGCGTCCCTCCGGTTCAAACGACTCAGGATGTACTGCGTCTTTAGGTAGATAAGTAACAGCTCAGTTTGAATATCGTCTGCAATTGTACAGTGCGTTCGGACTCATGGAGCTTATGTGTGTATGAGAACACTGATTGTAACATATTGTAAAATTTGTGAGGTGTAGCATAGCGCCTTACGTCCTGCCAACTGATATCGTAACTGCAGTGAGCAGACGAACAGTATGAGTCACGCGCAGGAAAGGTGGCGTCAGATGCCCGAAAGCAAGTAGTTTCTATGCGAACTGGTACGGGTCATTACCTAACGGAGACTGTTTGAGCTGCAGTCAAAATACTGCCATTGTTATTTGCAATTCTATTAGCTTTATTTTATAATAGCATATTAATTACTATTATAACTGCGCTTAGTTAGGAGAGTGAATGAAGGTGTGAATTGGAAACGACGTTTTATGTAAAGTTTTTATACTATATATGGAAGTAACCGGTCTCGTGAGGAATGTTTGAGAACGACATGCATGTTAGTCATCCGCAACGGCGAATTTGTTATAATCGGTTTCGTCAGTTTATGATACTGGGGAAATGAGATCATGATCTCCGTAAAGTAGTTTTCTTAACAGGAAACTGATTTTATACCTGTGGATTTTCGAAATTTATTCATGGTAGTTTACTGTTCTGATTCAGTGACAAATTCTGATTGGTTCCGTATACATGCGCGGGACTGAGCGGGTTTGATGCTGCTTTCAGACTTTCTCTGCCAATCAGCTATAAGCATATTCGCGCGTATTTGGGGAACCAGAAACTTCCTTTGTGGAGGGAGATCAGGAGAATCGGGGCTTGGATCTCATAGTGATGAGACGTACACTGTGATATTTCGGTACCAAATGTTTCAGAGGTGCCGCAAAAAATAGAAGTGAGTTTTAATGCATGGTGTGAAATTCAGAAATTTTGGTGGCATTTTAAATAACTAACTCAGCGCGTGTTGCTTACTCGCGGACATGAACATTTCTTTACATGCGATTTATTGCAGCAATATTTGAGCGAGCTCTTCTACAAAACAATATCCGCTTGTAAACTTCCTGCGAAGGATAATTAATGATTATCATTAGCTAGCAACGGTTATGAATGATGCGTATGGACTTTTCAGACTGTGTACAGCTTAGAAGTAAGGCTTGGTAGTAACTGGTGTATGCAAGCCCACTGTAATAACGCGAAATTTTACGCACTTATATTCAGGATGGTTGTAATTAAACTTTCCTTGTTTAACACGTTATAATATGGACACTAATTACCGTACAAGGGCCAGACTTCGTAACATTAACGTCAAGCACATGCGGAGGTGGAATAATACAGAATAAATTCAATGCTCCGTGGAGTAGCTGCGCGGTCTTTGGGGTCTTGCCACGGTTCACGCGGCTCTCCCCGTCGCAATTTCGAATCCTCCCTCGGGCTTGTGTGTGTGTGTGTGTGTTTGTGTGTGTGTGTGTGTGTGTGTGTGCGTGTGTGTGTATTGTCCTTAGCGTAAGTTAGTTTAAGTAGTATGTAAGCGTAGGGACCGATGACCTCAGTAGTTTCATCCCATAGGAACTTACCACCACAAATAAATTCAGTCGAAACGCTTTTAATGTGCTGCTGCAGCACATCAATCATTACATACCTGGGCCGTTACTGCTACAGACGGTGCTCAACGTGGCACCCTTCAGTGTCCAGAAGAGTCTGAAAGCGTAGGATTTCATTTTTCAGAGCAGAACAAAGTATGCCCGTAGGTAAGCTGGCTACCTCTTTCGATGTGCTGAGCTTCAGATCAGCACATATTTGAATTTTCCCCTGGCGAACCCTGTCCTTCAGGTAGCCCCACAACCAGAAATCGCAGGGAGTGAGATCAGGTGATCACGCTGGCCAAACGGTTGGAGCGATCGGCTGATAAATCGATCGTTTCCAAATGTGTTATCGGAGAAGATGGTCAACTTCACGATCGATGTGCGGCGGGGCCCCATTTTGCATGAACATTTGTGAATTCAATGCGTCTCTCCACTGTATGGCGCGTATGACATGCTGGCGAAGCAAATCACAGGAACGCTGGCCAGTCACACTGCTCAACTTTGGTCCTTGAGCGCCAACCTGTTCAAAAAAGAATGAACGTAGCCATGAAGCCAAACCATACTGTGACACATTCACCTTGGAGAAGAACTTGATGCACAGTGACTGGAGGTGAAGATCCCCACACTCAGCAATTCTAAGTGTTCACCTCACCCGTCAGAGAAAAATGAGCTTCGTCTGTCCGTACGATGGTCCAGGGCCAGCCCTTGTCAAATTCAATCCCTGCCAGAAAGTGGAGGGCGAAGTCAACACGTCGTTGTGCGTCCTGTGGTGCAAGCTGCCATACGATATGGATCTTGTACTGATATGAATTGAGAATGGTTCGAGGCACCTTCCGTACAGTGGAGCACAGGGTGCTCAACTGTCGTGACACAGCACGCGCACTGCCTGACGGTCGGGAATTCCGCGCAGCGCTCTCTGCCACAGCAACAGCGATTTCATTAACCACTTGTGGTGCAACCGGTCGTCGACCTCTTCCCGGATCGATGTCCAGTTCTGCAGTGGATTTTTTTATCATACTCCGCACAGCAGGTGGAGAAAGAGGATCCCCCCGTAATCCGGAGATTTTCTCGAAGTGCAGCTGCAGTTTTGATACTAGATCTTCACCAATAATGCGCTGCTCCTTTTGTCCAAGTTCATGTTGACACGTCAACAAGAGCGCTGCGACTGGTCGAGTGTGTGAGACAATGAATCACGATGACTGATCACGGCACCTGGTGGCCATAGATAGAACTGGACGACGGCGCTGTGATGCATGGAAATCATGCACCCAGTACTCTGGACATTAATGCTGCCAAATTTGGAACTCGTACGGTAATTAATTTCCGTGTTATAACGTGTTAAATAGGGAAAGTTTAATTATAACCATCCGATACTTTCATTTAACTATGATTGACTTTCCACCAACAAAACAAATTTTAGAGCGACTTGTGGTTACGAGGTGTACAGCTGTTTTCTCTATAGCTTTTTCCAGCTGAGAACTGCATTTCAGTAACTTCAAGGAGGCGTGCGTGCGAGAAGAGATTCAACACAAGATGGGTGGAACTTCATTCGCAGCGGAATCGCACCGCGGCGTGGCATGTACTTTAAAGTTGTCTGTGCCTGCTTGTAAAAGATAAGCCCTTGTCAAGTCGAATTGTTCTTTTGATACTAAAAGATGTATGTAGTCCTGTGCATAAGGTAAAAACCACCCCAAGTGTCGAACGTACAGTCTTATGAATTCGGATGAGTCTTTTTCAAACGCCTTGTAATCACACATATATCTGTGTTGTGTTATTACAGAATTACTCCACAAACATTGTTTGTCGTTCCACATTGTGGAAATGGAATTGTGAGCCTGGCTGGGCATAAGAAAACCAACTGACTACGAGTTATGCCAGGGACTAGAGAAATAATAAAATGACCTTGTTTATTATGATGATGTATACAACCTGGAAAGTGACAATACGAGGTGCGACAATAAAGTAATGAGACTGATTATCTTTGCAAGGTGTGGCAACCCTGCCGGCTTGGGTAGGTACAATATCTTCGATCCGATTCTAGCTCAAGTGGCACATCGATACAACTGCTCAGTCGGGAGTTGTGCTGTAATAAGTTAACACGTGTTTGTGGCTCTCGTCACGTAAATGGAACCGCATAATATAGCGCAACGGTATGCCATTTCTTTTTGCGTTAAATTGGGTGAAAACGCTACGACAACTTACGGTAAGCTTCAGAAGGCTTTTGGAGAGGAGGTTGTGTCAAGAGCTTAAGTTTTTATTTGGCATTAAATGTTTATTGAAAGCAGAACGAATGTTGAAGATGAAGACCACAGTGGACGACCATCAGCCTCATGGACGGATGTCAACTTGGCAAGGGTGCGTGAACTCATACGATCTGATCGACGATTATCCGTGAAAATGATTGCAGAAGACCCGAACATCAATCCATACTAAAGCTTCTAACAATAACTGAAGATCTTGGTATGAGAAAGATTTGTGCAAAAATTGTCCCCAAAAATCTCACATCACAGCAGCGAGAGACACGGAAAAATGTGGCAGCCGTTCTGTTAGAGCAAACGGAAATCAATCCAGAACTGTTGAGTCATGTTATCACTGGTGATGAAAGTTTGTTCTTTCAGTACGATCCAGAGACAAAACGCCAAAGTTCGCAGTGGTGCTGAAAGGGATCACCCAGACCAAAAACAGCTCGCATGTCAAAGTCAAAAGAGAAATGTGTGGTGTCACAAGGCTTAGGCATGTCCCACCCCTCATTAAATCGACCAAGACTTATACGAATAATTGTAAGAACAGATATTATAATTATGTTCTTTAAGTTTGTTTTTGGGTTTTCAGAAGTACTGTAGGAAGAATGCTTATTTATGTTGCAGATAACGTGGAAGACGTTGCCCAACGATCACCACGAAAGTTCGATGTAGCGGCAAGTGGGCAAGGAATAAGACGAATGCTGCAAACTACTGCGAGCCATGGAAGAGCCTGGGCCACGAGGGCGTCGAGCTTCCTAGGTTGTTGTTGGACAACGTCAGAGGAGGAGATATTCTGCTTTCTATTTGTAAACAGATCGACCGAGTCTTGAAAATTTCATGTAAAACGTATAGACGGGTGACACGTTAGGTGGGACCCGATGCCTGTGATACTTCCACAGTTATTAAAAAGTTGATAAACGGCTAAACCAATAGTTCACCATTTCTGTAGATAAAAAGTAGTAAAGATATAGGAAAGGAAGAGTTGCGGCGTCAGAACGATAAGTGATAAATTGCTCAGCAACGAAGAAGCACGTAAACAGCGGGCGTTACGTGGTGAAAACAAATCAACTGATGAAACAGTAAGTCTGTAATTAAGCATAAAGCCACGTATCACTGCAAATACATGCTTGCGTGCTTCTTTGATCCAAAGGGATTTGTTCATAAAGAGTGGGTGCCTCCTGGACAAACAGTTAACCAATATTACTACAAAGAAATTTTAGAAACATTTCGTAAAAGAGTTCTTCGTATCCATGCCAGGATTGCTGATAATTGGATTCTGCATCACGATAATTCACCATCCCACACTGCTCTGTAAATAGAGCAGTTTTTAACCTCGAAAAATTTCAGTACTACCACAGCCACCTTAATCACCAGATATCGCTCAGTGCGACTTTTTTCTATTTCCAAGAGACAAAACAGCGGCAAGGGACACCATTTTCAAACATCACAAGATCTCATAAAAGCTGTGACGAGAGTCTTGGAGGATATTACAGAAGATGAGTTCCAGAAATGTTACCATCAATGGCAGAAGCGCTGGAAACAGTGTGTGCAATCAGAACGGAACTACTCTGAAGGAGACAACACTAAACTTGCCTAAAACGGTAAGTCTCATTACTTTATTGTCGCACTTCGTATGTGTCCTGTTTAAAAATTGTACAAGATTGCATCTTGCTACAGATGTAAATCGTCTGTAGTACCTCTTGATTTGTTATTAATTTGTATTAAGCTGTAATACAGGCTCAGTGGTTTTCCGCATTGCCTTCGGTCCCTTGTACATTAAGCTCGTCAAATAACATCTCAATTTTAGAGTGGCGTTTTGTCATGGAAGCTCTTCGTCTTAAGCGAGTTATCTGTTGGAGACATAAAGTTAGCGAGTTAAGAAATTTCGAATCGTTGGGAATCTTTATCGGTGAATATCGAATGAGGAACCATAGACCAGAGAAGATAAGCGCACTTTAGCACCATTTGATAAAATTAAGTGCGATGTTAAGTGACTGCTACTCTCTTTGACTGCATGTAATCTGATATGTAACTCAGTTCCTGTTTCATCTATAGTTTGATGGTTTGTACCTTAAGTACAAAATCCAATACGTATGTACTACTTAGTCTTTGTACAGGAATCCATTTGGCATCTACACTCATCGAAAAACATTTTGCCTCACCCCGGTTCCCTGAAGATAGAAGTGGACTGTGGATACTGTATCACATGCAAAGTCCCTATGACTGTTCATAGATGTCACTAAACCCGTCCAAAGATGTACACAACTATGCATGAGCTGCTCCTATTAGATGGAGGGGACCCGACAGCCGGTAAGGTCCAGTCATTCTATCAGGAAGGAGGTACACGGCTCGTGTTGTCTGTAGTTCAACCATGCCTAGACGGTCAATACCGCGGTTCGACCGCGTCCGTGCCGACGTACGCCGCTGGTGGTCTTGGAAGGCGCTGTAGCGGCTGTACGATACATGAAAGCCATCCTCCGACCGATAGTGAAACCATATCAGCAGCACATTGGCGAGGCATTCGTCTTCATGCACGACAATCTGCACCCCCATCGTGCACATCTTGTGAAGGACTTTCTTCAGGGTAACGACATCGCTCGACTTAAGTGGCCAGCATGTTCACCTGACTTGAACATTATCAAACATACCTGGGATCGATTGAAAATGGTTGTTTATGGACGACGTGACCCACCAGCCACTCTGAGGGATCTACCCCGAATCGCCGTAGAGAAGTGGGACAATCTGGACCAATAGTGCCTTGATGAACTTGTGGATAGTATGGGACGACGAATACAGGCATGCATAAATGGAAGAGAACGTGATACTGGGTATTAGAGGTACCGGTGTGTACAGCAGTCTGGATCACCCCCTCAGAAGATCACGCTATATGGTGGTACATCATGCTATGTGTGATTTTCATGAGCAATAAAAGGCGCGAAAATGATGTTTATGTTGATATCTATTCCAGTTTTCTGTACAGGTCCCGGAACTCTCGGAACCTTGGTGACGGAAAACTACTTTTGATGTGTGTACATTCTCATCACAGTAGATCATTAAGAAGTAAATTAGCCCAGAATTCTAATTTCACATATAAATTAGAGCAGAAATATAAAATACAAAATGTTACATCCCCGAGAAATGTACACGTCTGATTCAGAGGCTGCCTCACTCACTAGTCTCTTCATTACATTCTATTTTGTGCATTTGATGAGCGATTCCGGTCGCCTCGACGTGAAGAATATTTATGGAAACCTGGGATACAGCGCAGTAAAGCTATAGGGTTCCTGCTATAAAGTGCTTTATTTTCAGTTCAAGGTGGCTTCAAGGGCTTTCCGTTGAAAGTACACAGCAGTGACAAAAATCATGAATACCTCCCAATATCTTGTCGAAGCTCCATTTGCCCGCCCTAGTGCAGCAGTTCTACGTGGCATAGAGTAAGAAGTCGAAAGTCTCTTACAGAGATGTTGAGCCATGTGGCCTCTATAGCCGTCCATGATGACAAAAGCGTTGCACTATTTTATGCCTCTCGATAATACCACATAAACTTTCGATAGGATACAAGTCGGGCGATCTGGGTAGCCAAATCATTCGCTCGAATCCTACAGAATGTTATTCATACCAATTGCGAACAATTATGGCCTGGTGACATGGCCCGTTGTCATCCATAAGATTTCCATTGTTGTTTGGGAACATGAAGTCAAAAAAGTTATTTTTTGAAATGTTTTCATACTGACAAAGGGACCTTTCTTTCCATTGGGTATCACTCTCTTTACTTGCGGTTTTGGTAGGGGTAGCTTTTAACTCATATTCGTGTCCTTTGATTCCTGTCCGAGCAACAAAGTCACATCCAAATTAGAGAGAATCTTATTACTTTTCTCGTCATGTGAACTACTGACGGCTTAACACACTATGTAGGCCGTTTTCCCAAAAACCAAAGTAAAAAGCCAATCAAATCGATATAAATTAATGTCCGCTGGTATATTAATTATGAATCAGTACTAGTTATTGGCAGTATTTAACTAATGTAGCTTATAATTTCCTGTACTGAACTGCTTGTACCCATACATAGAATGCCTCAATGAAAGCAATCTGCACTTGATTGTAGGCGATGGGATGTTCTGTTGATCGCAAAACCGGTTGGGGAAAGAGCACCCGGCAGAAGTCACAGAAGAAACGTTCGCACACGTGCAGGGGACCACAGCCGAATGTGGGGCTGGTCAGAGTGCTGAAAGAAGCCGATGTGGCGCTACAATACTGATTGTACGTCCAAAAGTGTGCAGACGACAACGGAGACTGTTTGTAACGAGCTGTGTGTCGTTGGAGGGTGCGTGCCGTTTTTGACAGAGTCACAGAGGAGTCACTATCGTTGACAGAACTGCAGGTAGTGAACATTCGTCGAAATACACGTGACGTTAACATCTTAGAGAATGGAATGGGAAGAGCAACGTTTAGATCACACCGACACCACACTCTGACAGAATGTTCAAGGAAATATAAAAACAGCTACCACTGATTAATCTCCGTAATTTGGACTTATAAGTATGGAGCACAGAGGTTCGCCATTACCCGCCATGAATTGAACGCTGACGGAGACAGGGAAACAGCAGGGCATAGTTTTGGAGCGCCACGTGTAATTGGCTAACCACCTGAGCACAGGAGCACCATCGTTTTTGAGATAGTTTCTTACTGGTCGCCACTTGCAATAATTATCATACAGTCTATCAGAGTTACGTGACGCTAGAAACCGCAGAAAAACGAGTCTTGCTCGCCGGAAGCGCAGTACGGAAAATTACTTCGGACTTCAGCGTCTTGATGGGCACACTTCCCTGGCAAGGTTCTCCATGGGCGGACTCAAGAGACGGGAGGCTCTCATCCAGCTGACAAGGAAATATTACCATGTGTCAGTAAACGATCTTGATGAAACGTGATGGGTGTACAGAGTGGGCAAAATAATGTTAACACTTGTTTTGTTTTAGCCCAATTTCACTTTTAAGGGGTAAAAACACCCCAAAAAGTAATGTGGTTTATGAGGCTTGGAGGAAACGTCTTTGAAAAGATGTGTGACACATGTTTCTTAGCTAAGAATTGTTGGGTAATTAACGTTATTAAAAACTGCATAATCGAATTTTCTAATAATTTGAAATTTTTCATAACACCCCCGCCAGTAATTAATTTCGAAAACTGAAAGCTTTCGTTACAGCACTACAATGAGGCTTTCAGGCGACGTACGTCCATGTGTAATAAAGCTAGCTTCTGAAGTATTATTTCTGGAAGATATGCTGCACACAACGTGCTGTCACACCAGTTTCAATATAAATAATTAAAAGATCTAAACATTCATTGTTAGTCTTGTTATTTACTTCACTGACATTTATTTTATGTTTCAAATTATTATTTAACACTCTACATTCATTTTTGTTTCTTTGTTTTTTTTTTAGTTTATCGTTTCACATTTTGTTGGTTAAAAATAACAAGTAATTCATTATTATAGTACGAAGTCATTACAGCAATGATAATCTGTTAATAAATGCTTAAAATACAGGGTTATTACAAATGATTGAAGCGATTTCACAGCTCTACAATAACTTTATTATTTGAGATATTTTCACAATGCTTTGCACACACATACAAAAACTCAAAAAGTTTTTTTAGGCATTCACAAATGTTCGATATGTGCCCCTTTAGTGATTCGGCAGACATCAAGCCGGTAATCAAGTTCCTCCCACATTCGGCGCAGCATGTCCCCATCAATGAGTTCGAAATCATCGTTGATGCGAGCTCGCAGTTCTGGCACGTTTTTTGGTAGAGGAGGTTTAAACACTGAATCTTTCACAAAACTATGTGTGAAACTTGCCCGCACGCGTTCAACCGTTTCTTCGCTCACTGCAGGCCGACCCGTTGATTTCCTCTTACAGAGGGATCCAGAAGCTTCAAACTGCGCATACCATCGCCGAATGGAGTTAGCAGTTGGTGGATCTTTGCTGAACTTCGTACTGAAGTGTCGTTGCACTGTTATGACTGACTGATGTGAGTGCATTTCAAGCACGACATACGCTTTCTCGGCTCCTGTCGCCATTTTGTCTCACTGCGCTCTCGAGCGCTCTGGCAGCAGAAACCTGAAGTGCGGCTTCAGCCGAACCAAACTTTATGAGTTTTTCTAGGTATCTGTAGTGTGTCGTGGCCATATGTCAATGAATGGAGCTACAATGAATTTATGAAATCGCTTCAATCATTTGTAATAGCCCTGTATTACGTTTTCTCATATCATGCACATAAAATGAACGAAATTTTTTCACATAATATACATAACAGTAAACACCATATAAAACAAAACTGGGCACGATTTCTAGTTATCGTAGGTGACCTTCTAAATATCCTTATTCGTGTCAGTATATTGATAAACCTTGGAGAAGAGAACACATTATATGCTGGTGAGTGCAGCTGTATTATTTTGTTTGTCAAGTGGAGATTGACATTATAATTATCCAGCTATACTAGATCTGAATATATTCTCACAAAGTTCTTCCAACATCGAAAGCCGTACCTGTGGCGTCGAGCTCTTTGGGATCACCAGATAAGCTAGGTCCTTGTCCTCCTCTAAACGTTTCTTTCACATCAACAGCCTAAAGAATCTACCTAACGCTAATACAGACTTTGCTGTGTTACCGGGAAAGAAAACATATCCCAAATATCTTTTGACCTGGTCGGACGTTTGCTTACCAGATTTCGATGCTGTGACAAGGACATTTAGGGTTTCAGAAATATACTCTCCAATTCTTGGGCTAACTGACCATTAATTTCTTAGAAAACTATGATAAGGCGAATAGTCAGTGTTAGAAAACCGTTTTGACCACCATACTGGAGGAAAAGGAACTTGCTCATCTGGTGAACCCAGTGGGCTCAACGGCACATGTACAGTCGTCAGATGTATACAGCTTTTGATGTTGGAAGGAGAAGATCATCAAATTCAGTTCTGTTGAAGGATTGTGATGTCAATTACACTTGAAAATCAATACAATGTTCCACAAGCTGCAGTCACTACTACTTAATCACTTCTCTTCCCCACAGCGTACCAATGTACTGAAATACGCCAGACACAAGTGTTGTTTAGAGGGTCATCCGAGAAAATTTTAAATGATGCTGAGCGGTGTTTTATAGCGGTATCGTGCATGTGCATGATGTGAGAAAACGTAATATTTCGAACATTTATTTACAGATTATCATTATTGTAATTATGTTATATGATAATAATGAGTTACTTATTATTTTCAGTTAACTATGCATAGATAAGTAAAAAGGTAAACTAAAAAATAAAAACAGAAGAGCGTAAAACATTGAACACCAATCTGAATCATACAATAAATATAAGTAAAGTAAATAACTACACTAACAATAAATCTTTGGTTATTTTAATTACTTATGTTGAAGATACTCTGACAGCACATTTTGTACAGCTATTTTCCAAAAATGGTATGTTACAAACCAGCTTTATTACACATGGATTTATATAGCTTGAAAGCTTCTTTAATTTTTAATGTAACTAAAGCTTTCAATTCTGAAGATTAGATAATGGTGGTAGGGTACTTTGTAAATTTTCTGATTATTACAAAATTCGATTGTACAGTTTTCAGTAACATTAATTACATATCAGCTTTTACATGAAAAACATTTTTTGTACATCGTTTCGAAGACATTCCCTCCAAACCTAACATGGTGTGGCCCTTAAGTTGAATTTGGGCATGATAAAAAAATTGCATTATTTTGCCACTGTACACATCCACCATGTTTCTTGAAGATCGTTTATTGACAGCTGAACTTGAATGCAGACACAAGTTGTTGGTACAGAGCCAATGACAGATTTTGTACCCACTTCAGGTGCCACATGTAGATAATGATTATGGTGAGAAAGAGTCGCAACTGTGAGGCGAATTGTAGGGAAAGTCTAGTAATTTTTAGCGATATTCAGTAACTTCATTCTTCATTCTGAAGACTTTTTTGTAGTTAGACGCACAACATGCTTTCAACTCCAGTCATAGATATAAACACGTACTCGTGTGCTGTGTTGTCTATCTTTTTGCGCTAGAGATCGGCAATGAGGGTACGACTTCTTTAAGTGTAAATGTATTATCCAGATACACGTTCATTTGAATCACATTCCAGGTCAAGTGTCCTGGTTCGCCGAGGTATTAACATATTAACTGGAATGACTGTAAAACGGTTTCTTTTCCATTTACGTCTAATAAACTGACTTAGGTGAATTTCTGAATTCATTTAGTAGTAGAATAAGCTTATTTGTCGGTTTTTGGTCTTTAGCGATGTATTTTTGTCAGATACAGAGGGCTACGTTAATATACTCAGTTCACCAATCAATATAACTGCACCTCCCTTCTGCGCCAGCTTAGACAGTGAACTCGATACGTGAAAATGTTTCTCTTACATCTCCTATATTTAATGGATTCCTGTACCGTCTTCTCATCATAGCTAGCGCACACACTGTCATTATGAATTTTTTCCCACGATTCCGCTATATATAATTTCTTTTGCAGGACCAGCCCAATTAATATACTTCGCAGATATGGAATCGACACATTGTCACAATGTTACTGACCAAGTAGGATTTCGAGATCGCAATTTACTTCATTGTTGCATTTAGATATAAAGGCACAACCGATCGAGTTAGTTAATCTATAACAGGCAAGTTATTAGCCGCAGGTGGAGATCGACAGCATGGCCGGTTTTTGCCCGTTATCGACCCTGGCAAGGTATTGGTCTAGGGAACTCTGAGTATCAAAATGTATGACAGAAATGGCGGTATTTTTTTGAGTGCAATAACTTAGAAGCTTGACGTTTTTACAACACCAGGGTACTATATCCATGGTGTGTCGTATTTATTTCAACTAGATACCTCTGCCCGTTCCTGAGCGAAAGGGTCTTGACTCACGGACAGACAGACAGTTGATCAGTATATTACAGACAAGTATTGTTTCGTGTAATATAATTACAAATTAACACTCTTCAGAATTTTTCCCTTTACTTATTCTGTTAACTAAGTTCCTTGCCAAATTTCATGATTCTAGGTCAAAGAGAAGTACTCAATAGGTTCTCATGAGTGAGTTTTCGAGTATCAAAATATGTGACAAAATGCCCGTATCGTTTGATTAAATTCACTTAGAAGTTTAAGTATTTTTCCCCGCCGAGGGACCATAGGCCTTAGTACGCGACATAAATGTCAACTTGACACTTCTACCAGTTACTGAGAAATAGTGGTCTTCACAGAGGGACAGATAGGCATTCGAACCAAAAATTACCAAAAAAGTTTTTTTCATGTGATGTAATTAGAGGTTAACAGTTTTTCTTATTTTTTTTCATTTAATTGTCATGTTAAACCTTGCCAGATTTAATGATTCTGCGTCAACGGGAAGTATTCTACAGGTGTCGATAAGTGAATTGGCTGGTATCAAAATTTGATATTAACGTCCGTGCTGATTCAAGGCATGATGTCACTGGATGGTAGGTCTGGAACTGACTTTTACTCAAGAAATTGGATAATTTTTTATTTCGTCCATCTCAGTAGCACTGATGTACAATTTTTGCTTCGTCGGTTACTTTTTTCTGGCTGGATAATTTTTTATTTCGTCCATCTCAATTAAGTTGATGTACAATTTTTACTTCGGAAGCTACTTTTGTCGTGCTGACACTTCCATTCGCAAACCACACACCTTGTTATCAACCGTAACAAGTCACACCATATGGAGCTAAATGACACGAATAGTTTCAACACAGAAAATTAAACTGAGGTCCACAAGTACTCTCATTGGTATTACCCTATTATGTCTAGTGTAGCACCTGACAGGCAGAACCAACTTTGGCACCATATTGTAGAACTAGTTAGGTTATTAACAAGATGTGTGGTTTGCGAGTGGGTGTGTCAGCTCTGCCGGCCGGAGTGGCATTGCCGTTCTAGGCGCTACAGTCTGGAACCGAGCGACCGCTGCGGTCGCAGTTTGGAATCCTGCCTCGGGCATGTATGTTTGTGATGTCCTTAGGTCCGGTAGGTTTAAGTGGGTCTAAGTTCTAGGCGACTGATGACTTTATAAGTTAAGTCACATAGTGCTCAGAGCCGTTTGAATCATTTTTTGTGTCAGCTCTAAACCAGTAACCACTGCAGCGAAAATTGTGTATCAATGCAACGGAGATGGACGAAATAAAAAACTTTCCATTTTTCTTTCAATTGCATTGACCCGGAAGCTTCAGCTTCTTACATCGACCAGAGGTCGCAGATCTTAACAACAGACATATATTTCAGTTCAATACCTCTACCTGTTCATGAGAAAACTGTTCGTGACAGCCGAACAAACACACAGACAGACACACAACACCGTGATCTTACAACAGTTCCGTTTCTACTGACTGAGACACGAAAACTTAAAAACGTTTGTTAACATCAGTAAATTACTGAGTCTGGCTGAAAAAATTGTTGCAATTAGTAATTACGAAGCTTGGCAGATTTCAAAGTGTAAAAACACGTTCACATAATGTTTCGGGTTACGCACTGCGGCAGTACGACCGACCAATTCAGGGAAAGGCCACCAGCCGTGGGTGAGCGACTCGGAAAGCGAAATTCACCACCACCCCTCGGAAGTGGCAAGAAGAAACCGTAACTGGTGCGGACGCAAGCATAAAGCTTGCCTCATTAGCGTCGCCCCGGCACTGGCGCCAGCATCTGGCGGCCGTGACGCGCCTTCCACAGCAAGTGGCGCCAGCGCCGCTGGCGCGAGCTGTCATTACTGGGGCGGCGACCCCGCCCCCGCGAGCTGGAGGCAGCAACCTGCGCCCAGCGGACGGAGCGCGGGCGCGCACGCTCCAATTAATTTCCCTAAACTGCCTCCGCCTCCACCGCCGCAGCCGCCGACGTCGCCGCCGTGGGCTTGACACGCCGGGAGCAGAAACAGGGCGCTGCGGTACGGCGCAGCGACGAAAACTTTTAGGCCGGCTGAGACGTCTCGTCTCGGCAGCTATTCAGACGGCCCTTTTATTTCCATCTCGGGTGGTCGTTATATTTTTAGAAGAGGGCAGTAAAATAGGCTTTAGGTTTTTACGGCCGTAGGTAAAGTGCGCGACCGGAATTACGACGCTTTGTTAAGTGTATCGTCTGCACTCCGGTGGCTTCAATCTTCCGCCTGCGCTGTAGACTGCTGCCATCACAGCCACCTCCTCCTCTTCACGCTACTCCATTTCCAGGCGTTATGAGTGCAAATAAATCAGTCTCGTCCTCTTGTGTGGTATCCCGCCGGGAACCGGTCGGACGGAAATAACAAGCTGGAATGGAATCCCACTTCCCACTTCGACTCGGATTTACTTCCACGTTGCTGTCTTCTGGCACCGAATCCGCTTGCGGAGTTAATCCCGTGAAAAGCCCCTGCCAGGAGAGTTACCACCAGATGAGGGCTTTATGAAAAGGTGATGCGATGCGATGCGAAGCTCGCGCGTACGTACTGCACAGTGTTGGGTGCTCCGTTGACATGAAATTGGAAACCGTACTGCGGGAGTCATTTAATCTTACAAAATGTTGGTGTCTTTCATAAACGATAAAAAGCTTTAACTGCCACTGTATATTCCTCGGAAGTGGCAACCGGAAAATACTTATTCACGACATATATTTTTAACACAGCTATGTCTACAAGCAGGAAAACTCTTTCTTGTGTCGATGTCTTTATTGTGTGTGTGTGTGTGTGTGTGTGTGTGTGTGTGTGTGTGTGTGCGAGAGAGAGAGAGAGAGAGAGAGAGAGAGAGAGAGAGAGAGTGACCTAATTTCGCTCATCATATTCTTAGGTACTCCACCACCTCCAGACATTACGTACAATGGATTTAATGGAGGAGCTGGATATATTTTACAATACGGAAAGGAAGGACGAAACATTCTCAGCGACAAGCTAAGTAGCGAAACAGTTCATGTCTTCAAATGCTTCTCTGGTATACGATAACGTACACACACATTTAGAGACAGAGAGAGAGAGAGAAAGAGACTGTACTCAATATCTACAATGGAAAAGAAACTTAATTGATAATTCAGTTGCCAGTTACTGTAAAATCAATTATATAATATATATAATCTAATACTCAGAAATTGGAACACCTCCGAATGTAATCAGACCCTTTGTGAAGCCATACTTCTGGAATGTCTCTGTAGTTCGTTTTGATAACAAAAACAAACAACGTAAGTGGTCACTTCCGTGTGTGTGATATTCTGTGTAACAGAGGAGGCACAGTAACTGTAAGGATAAAAGAAAAATACCATCTGTAACATTACTATATAAAAAACATTCCAAAATTCATAAAATTATTTACCTAAACAAATGCACTTCAAAATGAGAATAAATTCTCGAAACGCGTTATAATAAACGCGAAAAAATAAGTAACTGATGTAATTTTTCATTATTTAAACCAGAGGGAGTGAGATGCAGAATTTCTTATCAACGAGGCAAATGAAACAGTAGTTACCAATGTGGCCGAGTATCAGATTAAAATTATCTACTTATTAGATCCACAGACATTTAAGAAGCCGAATAAGGATCTCAATCAAAACTTAGTATTGTTACACGGTTGATGGAAGTTGCTCGGGAGCTTGTGGTTTTTTTTTTTTTTTTTTTTTTCCTTACTGGTTATCAGGTCTATAACAATACCGTTATTCTCGTACAATTTATAGTATTTATCTGATGTAACCTAGTCCGATGCAACATTTTGTTTCACTACACTCAATGATAAAACTAGTTAGAAGAAAGATCTCCAGTTAACAGATATGTAGTATTGCCTTAAGTTTGATAAATTGGAAGTAAAAAGTGAAATGGAGGGAAATAAGGCCGTACCGTCTGGCACACATTACACTGTATACATATAGGATGTCCCTCCTATAAGAAGTTAAGCGCATTTCCTCTGGAGTTTCGGGAGGTGATTGTAATTTTGTTTTGGAGCGTGTAGTTGGTGTCAGCCTAGACAAATCCTGGTCATCCTCATCTTCCATGCGACGCCCAGTGATAAGAAATGAAATGATCGTGTTGTAGGGATGCCTGGGAGGCCCCACCCGGGGAAGTTCGGCCGCCGTGTCGCGAGTCTTATTTCCGGTGATGCAACATTGGGCGACTTCGGTTTTGGCAATGGGATAAAACATGTTACCACGCCACCTTATTATCCTCAGGATTCGCTTGCCGAAAGAATTAACCGAAACTTAAAGTCAGCGTTGATAAACAAAAAAAGGTTCAAATGCCTCTGAGAACTATGGGACTTAACTTCTGAGGACATCAGTCCCCTAGAACGTAGAACTACTTAAACCTAACCAAACTAAGGACATCACACACATCCATGCCCGAGGCAGGATTCGAACCTGCGACCGTAGCAGTCGCGCGGTTCCGGACTCTAGCGCCTAGAACCGCTCGGCCACCCCGGCTGGCGCTTGCATTCAACATGCTGGCAGCACGCTGGGATACCACATTACCCTGGTTAAACTTAGCATTTAACTCCGCGCAGCATGATGCATCCAAGGCCACCCAAGGTGGCATATCCCAGGAATTCCCCGTTCTCCAATTTATGGGAGATAAATGATCTTTTACCTCTCTCTATCACTACGGAGGTTCTTACGGAGAAACGTGGGCGAGCTTGGGCTATTATTACGAAGGTTTACGATCGTCAGGTCTGTCGCTATAATAGATACAAGGGCTCCTTTCAGGGGAAGATAGGGCAGCTTGTCTACATCAGCAACGTTTCAGGGCGGACATTCCGGGATAAACGCTTACAGAAGCTCACGCTGCATTTCCTAGGTATATATTCCATTGTCAAAATTTTATTCCCGGTCAATCTTTTGGTCAGGGACCAGGGAAAGGGGAAGCTCATAAGGGTTCATCTCAGTCAGATTAAACATTCCAGCGGAGCTGGGGGTTCTTAGCCCCGGGGAAGGCTTGTTTACGTCTGAGGGGGGAGGCTGAGCCGTGGCGCCATTGAATTAGTAGACTGTTATGTCTGGCGCCACTGGGTCGGGTCTAGTATCGACTATCCCTTTTGGGGCTCCATTGACAATATCAACGAGAAGGAATTGGTATCTGTGGTTTGTGTCCTTAGAAGGATTCGCTTGCCGATATGTACACGGGGTTCGCTGGTCCGAGTGGAGGCACGAAGCTTGGTGATTGGCGGTAACGTCACGACAAAAGGTGGATACAAGGTCGGAGCAGCCGAAACCACGAGCTGCGCAAGGAGGGCCTCGGAGAGCAAAGGGCACTTTACGTGCCACTGTCATTACCTCCCTTTCCTGTTCCAGTCGCGTATGGTTCGCTGGAAGAACGACTGCCGGAAAGTCTCCGTGCGCGCTCGAATCCCTCTACTTTTACATTCGTGATCTCCTCGGGAGGTATAACTAGGGGGAAGCAATATATTCTATACCTCATCCAGAAACGCACCCTCTCGAAACCTGGACAGCAAGCTACACCGCGATGCAGAGCGTCTCTCTAGCAGAGTCTGCCACTTGAGTTTGCTAAACATCTCCGTAACGCTATCACGCTTGCCAAATAACCTTGTGACGAAACGCGCCACTCTTCTTTGGATCTTCTCTATCTCCTCTGTCAACCCGACCTGGTACTGATCCCACACTGATGAGCAATACTCAAGTATTGATCGAACGAGTGTTTTGTAAGCCACCTCCTTTGTTGATGGACTATATTTTCTAAGGACTCTCCCAATGAATCTCAACCTGGCACCCGCCTTACCAACAATTAATATTATATGGTCATTCCACTTCAAATCGTTCCCAGATATTTTACAGAAGTAAATGCTACCAATGTTTGATCCGCTATCATATAAGCATACAATAAAGGAACCTTCTTTCTATGTATTTGCAATACATTTCATTTGTCTATGTTAAGGGTCAGTTGCCACTCCCTGCACCAAGTGCCTATCCGCTGCAGATCTTCCTGCATTTCGCTACAATTTTCTAATGCTGCAACTTCTCTGTATACTACAGCATCATCCGCGAAAAGGCGCATGGAACTTCTGACACTATCTACCACGTCATTTATATATATTGTGAAAAGCAATGGTCCCATAATACTCCTCTGTGGCACGTCAGAGGTTACTTTAACGTCTGTAGACGTCTCTCCATAGAGAACAACATGCTGTGTTCTGTTTACTAAAAACTCTCCAATCCAGCCACACAGGTTGTCTGATATTCCGTAGGCTCTTGCTTTGTTTATCAGGCGACAGTAAGGAACTGTATCGAACGCCCTCCGGAAGTCAAGGAAAACGGCATCTACCTGGGAGCTTGTATCTAATATTTTCTGGGTCTCATGAACAAATAAAGCGAATTGGGTCTCACACGATGACTGTTTCCGGAATCCATGTTGATTCCTACAGAGTGGATTCTCGGTTTCCAGAAATGACATGATGCGCAAGCCAAAAACATGTTCTAAAATTCTACAACAGATCGATGTCAGAGATATAGGCCTATAGTTTTGCGCATCTGTTCGAAGACCATTCTTGAAAACTGGGACTGCCTGTGCTCTTTTCCAATCGTTTGGAACCTTCCGTTCCTCTAGAGACTTGCGGTACATGGCTGTTAGAAGGGGGACAAGTTCTTTTGCGGACTCTGTGTACAATTGAATTGGTATCCCGTCAGGTCCAGTGGACTTTCCTCTGTTGAGTGATTTGAGTTGCTTTTCTATTCCTTGGACACTAATTTCGATGTCAGCCATTTTTTCGTTTGTGATTTAGAGAAGGCCGGCCGGGATGGCCGAGCGGTTCTGGGCGCTGCAGTCTGAAACCGCGCGACCGCTACGGTCGCAGGTTCGAATCCTGCCTCAAGCATGGATGTGTGTGATGTCCTTAGGTTAGTTAGGTTTAAGTAGTTCTAAGTTCTAGGGGACTGATGACCTCAGATGTTAAGTCACATAGTGCTCAGAGCCGTTTTGAGCCTACCTGCCCCCCTTATTGTTTTCTGGTTTGTACCCGACCCTCAGAGTTTTACTCGATCAGCTCTTTGGTCGTAAATTTAGGCACAATTATTGTACTAAGACACTAGTTGTCGTTTGAAAATTTGTCTTGCGGTTATATTACATTTCCTTTCAGGTTTCCACGCGATCACTAATGTCCCAATTAATCAGCTCTTGGTCGTAAATACAGCCGGAACAATTGTACTAAGGCACAGGTTGCCATTTATCAAAAGAGGGACCTTGTGCTTTGATTTAACTGTTAACTGGTTCAATTCTCTGATTGTAATTGCATTTCTCAGTCATTAGTCACAATCTGCACAACCTGTTCAACTAAGTTGTTCGTTTCTGTGTTTGAAAGACCGGGTCTTTACTGGAGTTTTAGTTGGATCTTGTGGTTCCGCTGAGCGAGTTCTCTTGTAATAAGTGTTCACAAGTTACGTTTTAAGACGTTCCTTCAGAGCGGTCTTAATAACTGTCAGTCAGTTAAACTTTGCAAAATTAACGGCCAGCTGTGACCAGGTCTTTAGTCAGAATAAAATTGTCAGATGGGACTTGGGATCCAGTCGCACCTTGGTTGCCGATTGAAATTAAGAGGTTGATTGCTTGAAGTAACCCTTATCATTGTCAAATTGTTTGCTAATCTGCTTAACCTTTCGACAAACAGCTGTCAAATTAAAAGTTAAGTCGTCTATTGTGAGTAACTGAATCACACTTGTCATCATTGGTGCTTATATAATTTTCATGCGTTGAGGAAAGGTATTTAATAAGTTAGTCAGTGTCAAGCGCAGTAGGAAACACCGCTGTTTCACCCGGTAACGGGCGGACAGCAGGTCCGGTCGTCTTGTAATCACTGTCATATCGTTTGCTGTTTTGCAATACGGCACTTCAGGTTTCTTTTGCAAAGATTAGAAGCTTATTCGGATTCAGGTTTAAAGTCAAAAGATTTTGCAAATTTGTTCGTTTTGTTAAGGAAAATTTTATGGTTAAATGCTTCGACTATCTGGAAACGCAGTTTATATATTGTTAAATAAGCAGATTGTGTGAAAAGTAAGTTATATCGTAGAATACTTCAATAGTGATGCCGGTTAAATCCTTTCGCCTTCGTGGTTACCTGCTGTCATGGAAATACAATCAAGGCACAGCTAGCTAGTAACATAAACAACATCGAGAAAGTGGCCGTGCGGTTCTAGGCGCTTCAGTGTGGAACCGCACGACCGCTACGGTCGCAGGATCGAATCCTGCCTCGGGCATGGATGTGTGTGATGTCCTTAGGTTAGTTAGGTTTAAGTAGTTCTGAGTTCGAGGGGACTAATGACCTCAGATGTTAAGTCTCATAGTGCTCAGAGCCATTTGAACCAACAGCGAGAAACCTGCGGAAGTTGGAAACAACAATATAAGTTTGGATTCCTCATCTCGTTCAATATTTTCTATAAATACACAATGACGGCAGACCACCAATGGCAGCCTGAAGCCCAGTCACTAATTATCCCGAAAAGAGCGGGAAAACAGCATTTTATAAGTGAACGTGACACGATTTTTACTGAGACCAACCATTCATTGACCCCAGTGGAATGCTAAGGAATCTACGACCAAAGGAATCGAAACAGCGAACACAGAAGGGCTTTGAAGAGGTATATGGACTGACGACTTACACGAAGCCTGAAGTTTATGTATTTCCCTAAAATAAAGTACCAATGACTGATAGCTGCTAGTCGTATTGGAGCTGTCAGCTTGGCAAAAGAATTAGATGATATATGATCCCCACAAGTGCTATGCAAAACCTGTTTACTAAAGTGATATGCGGATACCTTTAACACATACGGAAAAAAAATGAGACGGAGATTCGAGTCATAAATATTTAAATGATGGTCCCTTAAAAGAAAAAGTTAAAAACAATATACCTATTTTTGTTGTGGACACGTGCGTTAAGAAGTTTGATCGGCGGATATGAATGCTTAGAAGTGAAAACTTTTCTTGTGTTAAATCGATTTGTATCGTACGTTGCTAAATATATCTGAAGATTTCTTTCAGCTTATAGCTAAGGAAATAAAATTAACCTTTTAATTGGAAATACCTATAGGCTACTCTCCTTTATGGCTACCACGCACAGTTATAACAGTCAAATGGGTGCAATTTGGCTTATGCGTATTCATTTCGCATTGGCTAGTGAAGGAGGTTCATGCGCTGTTCAGGTCTCATGCATAGCAATGACCGAGCTCAACCTCACATCTCTGCTTATTGGATTCTGTGATTGGGTGTGGAAATGTTAACTTCAATTGCGCAGGGTGTCGCAAATGTATATCAGCGCCACGAAGGAACAGTTACGATGCCCGTTTGCTAAAATTGTTCGCTACTGTTTCTATAGCGTTGTGGGGCATTGGAAATAACATACATAAGCTTCTGAAGTTGTCAGTGAAACTGAAATAACTATGAACATTTTAGAATTTTGCCAATATATAATACAGGATTGCAGCATTTTCGGTTTTCAGCAGAGGGCTTTATAAATGAAGACACAACGCCCACAGAGAACAGCGACGACTTTCGCGTGTACAGAAAGACGGACGCCTTCTAGGTCACTTTTCCTGTTTCACTTGATAACTAGCTTCGACAAATGTTTTCGGTAGTCAGTTCCATTAATCACTAAAAACGAGGGAAATATGGGTGCAATAACACAAAAATATTAGTAATGTAGGACGTGAGTGGTTACAGTGGAAGTACAGAATACAAAAATAAAACGTCATATCGAATTATCGCGAAGACGTGTCAGTGACAAATATTGTTAAAAGTACTGTACTTATGCAAGCTGAGCTACAAAAGAAGTTACGCTCATATTATAACATGGCTGACAACATTGTTGGGTGCCTTCATATAGTAAAATCCTTACGCATAATACGTTATCGTTCTGAAGCAAGAGAAGATAAAATTTGCACCTACTAAAAAGAAATATTAATACATTATGGTAACTGTACAAGGAGTTTGAAATGTACAATTTGGCATAGCATACACTGAGGGGAAATAATCGTAACACCAGTAGCGCCGCTATGAGAATGCAAATCAGATCTACTTTAGATACACACTGTACGGGTAGTGAGAGTTAGTAACCTCTGAGGTGATAAATATTCCATTATCAATACTTGACTGAGTTTCAACGCGAGCGTGTGATAGGCCTATGAAAAGCTGAATGTTCCCTTTGCGATATTGCAGGAAAAGTTGGGACGAATGTAGCAACTGTACACGATGCCTGCCAGCCGTGGGTATGGGAATGTACGGTTGCAAGAAGACCGAGTACCAGATGGATACGTAGCACCAATGAGAGAGAGAAGATAATTGTGAAACGGATATGGCTCTGTCACACCGTACTGCAGCTTGTAAGGTGTCCGGCAAATCCAACACCTTCCATGAAAACCCTGACATGATAAGCAAATCCAGTAGTATGTCACATAGCTCCGAATAAATCGTGACATTAAATTAACCAAAGTAAAACGGTTAACGAGTGAGCAAATGTAATATCACAGACTAACACAAGAATGCCTAATTGCATGTCATACCTTCCCACCGTGAGACAGACGCAGTTCCGAGGGGAGAAACGAGAAGCCGAGAGCAGAACCGTGTTAAGCTAGAAGGCCCTATGATAAGGGACAGACACCCACGTCGCCAGCTGACCGACAGGACCACCCCCCAGCCCATGTTAAAGGATAGAGCCCTCCAGAAGAACAGTATAGATCTTACGATAACACTGCAAGGGCCACACCAACTTTAAGTTTTAGTGTGAGACTTTTTCGCGCCTCTGTTACGTTGCAAACTTTACAAACATTGTCCCACCACGAAAAGTATAACGTTTCTCATTGGATAGACAGAATTTTTGTAGGCGGAGCTTAAGGTTAACATTGAGACCGTGATTGGTCAGATGAAAACACAGCCAGATAGTTTTTTTTTAAACCAACTTCGGTAAATTGTAGTAACGAGACGTTAGGAAAGAGTTGCTTCCGAGACGGCGAGGTGAGCGGAGCTGCGCCGGCCGCCGCCCCCTGACGAACACCGACAAGGTAATGAACGCACACGATGCCACAGTTTTGAGCGCATAAAGCTTCACTCAGAACTGCAGACGTCTCATCCGTTATATCCCCTTTTCACGTAATACTAGTATTCGTTCACATTTTTGTTGAACGCAGTTTGTTTTTATCATCCTGTATTAAAACATTTCCATTTATCGATCGTGCAATTTATAAACAATGTTTTGTGAGTAGAATAAAATTTCCAATGGTAAACTTAACTGCTTTTTCGACGTTATGTTACCAGCTAACTAAAAATAGGAAAGCCTTGAACCTCTTCCACTAAATTTAGGTAGTATTAAGATTCTTTTACAGGGAGTACAGTGGAGCTGACGCTGAAATCATTAAGTATTTGGTTATATGATCGCTAGTCTCACTGAACTCTTTTGAACTCTACATTTCAAGTGTGGTCTGGCGTCTCGTTACCAGCAACAGGTTCCCAGGTTCAAACTAGTCAATTCCCTAAGAAACACGCTCAGAGCGTCGTTGCGCGAAAGTGGTAGGGAGACACGATATAGAACAAACAGACACCACGCAGAATGTTAGAATCTGCAGCGGCAGTTTGAGCAGCAGTGGGGACCACAGTGACAGAAAGAACTGATACTAATCGGTTACTCAAGGACAGCTCCGAGCCGGAAGCCCTGTAGCATGCATTCTACTGACGCAGGGCCACCATCGATTGCGGCTTCAGCGGTGTCAAGCGAGAGCACAGTGGACGGTAGAATTGAGGTCTGCTGTGTTTCCTGATGAAAGCTGGTTCTGACCCGGTGCCAGTGATGGACGTGTGTTGGTTAGAAGGAGGACTGCTGAGGGCCTGCAACCAACATGTCAGCGTGCTAGACCCACTGGACCTTCACCTGCAGTTATGGTTTGACGATTTCTTATGACACTAGGAGCAGTCACGCGGTTAACCTACAAATCATGAGTGCAAAATTATATATCAATTTGGTGATTCGATCTGTTGTGCATCCACGTACAGCATTCCATGAAGGGGCGGGAGGGGTGGGGGGGTTTTTCCAACATGCTAACTTACGCCAACAAAGCGCTGTTGTAGCCCAACATGCTCTACAGAGTGTCTATGTGTTGTCTTGGTGGTTTACTCCATCACCAGATCTGCCTCCACTCGAGCGCATATTGACGTCATTGGACGACAACTCTGACGTTACCCGCAACCAGCATTAGCCGTCCCTGTATTGACGGACCAGTTCCAACAGGCACGTTACTCCATCACACATCCGGCACCTGTACAACACAATGCAGGCATGTTTGAATGCTTGCATTCAACTTTCTGGCGGTAACACTGTTGATTACTGTGCCAACATTTCACATTTGCAGTCACCTCGCGCTTGCATTAACCTGTGATCTTGCAATGTTTATCACTTAAATATGTTACCTAAATAAAGGTATTCCCGTAATTTCATTATTCTACATTAATTACTTTTCCTTGTTGCAGTTGTTTTTCGTCACCATATTTAGGGCTCGAAATGAATGATTTCTTCAAATCGATCGGCATGGATTGCAAAAGCATCGATCATGTGAAACCCAACTGCACTTTTCTCATATTTCAGGGCCTTAATTCTCATACCACCGCAAAGAGGAGTGATCAGAGATTAGTTTTAGCTCTGTTGAAAGACAGCTGAAATCACTGAAATTGAACAAAGCTCCAGGAGGTGGTAGAATCCTTATCAGATTCTATACCGAATTTGCGATCCGGATACATTTGACCAGATAGCGTAGCGGTGATAAGAACACGAAGATATAGCGTGATTAGATTTAATGTTATTACATACCTACGTCTGAACTCAGTAGTTATATGGATCAAGAAATAGATGAATTCTGAAAGCCATTGTGAAGGGAATTCATATGAATCCAGGTTCTGACGTGCCTAGAAGATCTGTATGTGGTATTTTGAGTAGCTCAACATCTAATTATCAATTTAGGGTATTTCTGTTAATTTTCTGGGACTTTCCAGAAGAATCATCAAATTTAAAACAAAGCTCAAAAATAATGTCCAATAGCCACCACAAATTCCTGTAAAAATAAGAATAAGTTTAAGTGACCGGCATCAGTCACCGACCTTCAGTTAGCACACATTACACCAAATTACAAGTATTGGTTATTTGAGAAGGTCACTCATGGCAGTACAAGTACGTAAATGATGTCACAGATCTTGAAGGGTAGCCTCATTTAGACATTAAGTGTCCCAAATTATGTTATCTGTCTGAATTCAGGCCCTAAGTGCCTGTATACATTAACAACGCCTTACGATGCCCTACGAAATCAACTTCCCAGTGTAAGCACAGGCTGCAAACATTTAACAGAAACTGGGCTGTATGAGACTTCAGTCTGTATTGTCGTGTATCCGAGGTGTATAGCATGTATGAAATTGAACAAATTTTAAAATTTTTCAAAGTCAAGGCAGCACCATCATGCGAGGCTTCTACGATTCGAATCGTAAAAAAAAAACTGCTACTTCCTGATAATGATACGCGTTGGGATAAAATATCTCTAAAGCTATAGTGACAATACACGGTCCTTACCAACATGATAACGAGTAATGTAAGTCAGCTTACCTTCCATTCAGAAGGCTGTTGCACGCAGCGACTGTTATACTGACTTGTAAACAATAGATTTCAGCTATCAGTCATCCTTTTGAAATTTTATTGGCAGATCTAAATTTCTGCTAGAAACTAGCCATTCTCAATGCACTATAATTTTTTGATCAGTGCGTGTAATACCTGTTGATAGTGTAAGAGCTGCCGTGAAGTATTGCATTAGCAAGGCAGCCGGTAGCTGCTTTGTGGTGAATTGTGGGTCAAACTAACATACACGTGTCAGGATGGCGAGACGAGGCTAGACGCACTTAGTAGAAAACAGCACTGTGCATGCAGGCAGCTAGACATCACCACACCAGAGAGGTCACTTCTTGTGGGCGACGTGACTAAGTGTCAGGTTTTACTGAAGCAAATGATCCTCAGAGTGATATAAATACGTCTCAATTTGGAGTAGGAGACCCCTCCTTTCCCCAGAGGAAGCACAGAAACACAGTCCGGAACCGCGCAACTGCTACGGTCGCAGGTTCGAATCCTGCCTCGGGCATGGATGTGTGTGATGGCCTTAGGTTAGTTAGGTTTAAGTAGTTCTAAGTTCTAGGGGACTGATGACCATAGATGTTATGTCCCATAGTGCTCAGAGCCATTTGAACCAGCCACAGAAACAACGCACTGCCTAGCAAAGCAGCGAGACGCATGGCCACCTCTAGCAGCAGTCATAGGTTCAAAGGTTTCGCTTTTACTGTCGAATACTTTCAGCAATCACATTTTTCGCTCTAAATGATTACACAGCTTGTACACTAAAAGTTCTGAACACCTGAGGAAATTTTTTCTTTCATTCATGTGAAGCTGGCTCCAATTCAATTTTAATTTTATATCCCTGCCACCAAAGTGTATATGCGTCAATTCCTAGGCCTTAGGTTGAAATTTTCACGACGTAAATAATAAGTTAAATTCTTGTCTATTTTCCTTACTTTCTAACTAGCGAGCACATAGCTAACAATTTTGGGACCAGTAATCGGCGTATGAAGGGAGGACAGACGTCGACGAATGGAGAAAGAATGACCACAGCACATTCACCGGCAAGCAGAGTCCCAGCCCTGATAGCTCTGTGTGGCGTCATGCTTTTACGCAGGGACTGGGTTCGGAGGAATAAAAGAGAGGAGAGAGAGCCTTGCTCCCTGTTCTTCTTCGGCACTGGATGCGTGGCCCGGGGTGTGCAGCCCTACGAAGACCAGTCACAAGTAATTCGATCGAACAATGAAGTTAATTGTAAAATCAAACATGTATATAGACATAGTTTTGGTGAGCCAAATTTTGAAGTAGGTTAAAGGGGAGATCGAATACACACACCAGCATGCTGGGATTCAATTGACTGGCAATCGACCGACGATGATTAGGAACACACGTCGGAAACAATGAATATAAACAGAAGGACAAAAGTTTATACGAAACGGAGAAAGTAATAGTAGTCCATGAGGATAAAGCACCATTGATAACAGCAATAGTGATAACTAAGTTAGAAGTGAATTCCCACCAGCAACTAAAGTAAAACATACACATTTTGTAATTCAGTAGCAAGTGATGGGAAGGTTACAGCGCTGAAAGTAAAATACTTTTCTACGTACAAAGGTTAGACAAAAGAAAAAAAGAGTCCACTCGAGAATTTAGTTGTATTAAATGTCCGGAAATCAAAGAATAGGAAAGGGAGCAAAATGCACGCAAGTAAGACTTTTAACATGTACTTATCTCGATTAATTAAATAAAATAAATTTCGTACGGAGGTAAAATAGCCGGCCGGGGTAGCCGAGCGGTTCTAGGCGCTACAGTCTGGAACCGCGCGACCGCTACGGTCGCAGGTTCGAATCCTGCCTCGGGCATGGGTGTTTGTGTGATGTCCGTAGGTTAGTTAGGTTTAAGTAGTTCTAAGTTCTAGGGGACTGATGACGTAAGTAGTTAAGTCCCATAGTGCTCAGAGCCATTTGAACCATTTTTTTTTTTTTTTTTGAAGTAAAATAATAATGATGATGAAACGACAGAAAAGTAACAACTAATGTAACTTTTCTGCGACCGAAATGTGTTCTGGGGAAAGAACTGAATGTAAGAAGAGAAATAGAGATCAGCTTGTGGATAGTTTAACGAAATAGTAGTAGATTCTCTCTCAAAGATGTAGTGTGAAGGAGAAACATGTTGACTTTTGTAGAAGAAAAGAAGTGAAGAAGTAGTTAGGAAATATATGATTAAGGGGGAAGGAGATAGGCAATTTAATTTTGTTCCGTCGAGAACGGTGAACAAATAATTGAAGAGTTATTTTGGGGAATATGTGAAGCATATAGGATTTGTGGAAGATAACGCAATCTGATATTGAAATAGAAATATGAGGGAAATAACTATAAGAACTAGTTAGGAGGTAATTATTAGGAAAGGGAATTGAAATATTAAGCTAAGCAAGAATCATGTTATTTCGTGCAAGGAGGTAGAACAGTAAAATGTTACGTTCACCAGAAATGCTTTCTATATGGAAAAGTACAATGAGATAAGATGCGAATGTAAACGTTTGCAATCGAAAAATTGGGAGGAAGGGATAAGTACGAAGTTAAAAACAATACTGAGGAACAAAGAAATTAAAAAGTTTATTTTGAGGTTCTGTTACAGCTAAGGACATAAAGAAGAGATTGCAGAGAAAAAGGCACTAGAGTCGGAGTCAAGGTGCGAAATTTTCAAAACAACATAATGTTGTAACTTGGCAAGACAGCCAAGCCACTAGGAGGTAGCCGAAAGGCACGCGTTTAAGCTCACGCAGGCTAGCGTGAGGTCTGGAACAGTTAAAGGAGTTGAGTCTAGTAAAAAAAGTACGTAGTTTCTGGAATACTTAACTTTAATCCATAATTGATGAACATCGGTCTGACGGTACATGCATCACAAGATAAATAGCAATTGATAATGGCGCCTTGCTAGGTGGTAGCAAATGACGTAGCTGAAGGCTATGCTAACTATCGTCTCGGCAAATGAGAGCGTAATTTGTCAGTGAACCATCGCTAGCAAAGTCGGCTGTACAACTGGGCGAGTGTTAGGAAGTCTCTCTAGACCTGCCGTGTGGCGGCGCTCGGTCTGCAATCACTGATACTGGCGACACGCGGGTCCGACGTATACTAACGGACCGCGGCTGATTTAAAGGCTACCACCTAGCAAGTGTGGTGTCTGGCGGTGACACCACACATAATTTAGCTGTAGTTAGAAAAAAAAGGTTACTAACATACTAACCGTCATCACCATCAATCTCACTCTTACTATCCATTGTGATGAAGATGAGGAAACCATGACCTTTATCTTAGAGTAGAATTAAGTTAAAAAAAAGGAAGCTTATTTTTGATATAATTAATGATAGTATTTGTAAAGTCATTTAAATATTTTTTTAATGTTTGTGAAGTTGATAGTGTAAAGTTGATAGCGTGGTCTAAGGGTGTAAGGAAAACAAGATTGTCACATGTTGGAGATGAAATCTGCAGCCAAGGTGCAGCATCATTGCGGCCAGATCGACGACGAGACTGAGGAGAGCGGTTAGGTGTGAGAGGAAGGAACACTGAGTGTGAGTGTCTGGTACGTCAGCTTACGAGGTAACAAAATAAAGGGCCTTGGTGGAAACGACGTTCCTAGAGGATAACTCGGCTTTAGAAAGGTTTGGAGTGATACAACGCAGCCGGAATGAAAGCAACATGTACCCTGAAGTGAGCTTTAAACCTACGGAAGCCACCCAAAAGCTTAACAAAAATGGTTTTTGCGAAAGTGTTCGTCACTTTGCACTTCTATCGCAAGCTATTCAAAGCTGCTTGTGAAGGGATAAAGAATGTCCATCGAACATATTACGGCGAGGACGAGCAGAAGCTTAGATTCACCACAGGAAGAAGAAGAAACGCGTTTCTGTAACCCAGTGTGCAGAATAGCATAAACTGTCTACAGACCATACGAAATTCAACATTTGTATGACAGTCCCTGACAACACATGGGTCGGAGCAAGTATAGGATGGAAGGCTGTTCAACTTATCTAGATGAACAACCGATTACAATGAAGAATAGACAAAAACTATGAAGAAGTCGCCATAAGAACGGATAAAAGATAACAGTGTTAAACAGGTCTTCAATCCTAACTCTTAGTCCAGAGAAGAACGAAGACACAAGTAAGAAGACAGCAAGAAGCACCAGGAACAGAAAACACAACGCAGAATATTTGGAAGAAAGAAGAGCCTGGACCAGATGAGATCAAGAAATCTTTTCAAATCCTTTCCTATAAAAGACCATTATTACATTTAACTACCATTTCGTTGGCTGGTCGCACCGTGCAATGTTCAGATCTTTGCGGGCATGGGATATGAAAGTGGTCCCATGTTGAACCGAAAGCGGGCCTGAGGACAGGCAAAATCGGCTTGAGTGTTTCGTTCGACCAAGCGTGACCACTGTCGTATTTTGTATCCAGTATATCGCAACCCTTTCTATTTTGGCGTGCCGTCCGAGAAAGACTAATAAGCCTCCTGCAACGTTCTGTGTCATCCCACGCTATTGGTTGGAGGTCATCCGTCTCATGCATAGACTACTGTTAACACTAAAAGACAGGCAATAGCGTTTGCAGTGGTGGTGATTTTGAGATGCATAGACTTTTGATAAATAATGTCGCATTATGTTTAGATGGCTCTGAGCACTATGGGACTTAACATCTATGGTCATTGTGGTGTCACCGCCAGACACCACACTTGCTAGGTGGTAGCTTTAAATCTGCCGCGGTCCATTAGTGCATGTCGGACCCGCGTGTCGCCACTGTCAGTGATCGCAGACCGAGCGCCACCACACGGCAGGTCTCGAGAGACTTACTAGCACTCGCCCCAGTTGTACGGACGACGTAGCTAGCGATGTAACACTGACGAAGCCTCGCTTATTTGCAGAGAAGATAGTTAGAATAGCCTTCAGCTAAGTCAATGGCTACGACCTAGCAAGGCGCCATAGCAATTGATAGTTATCGTATGAAGCATGTCTCATCAAGAACGATGCATACAAATGATGGATTAAAGTTAAGTATTCCAGAAGCTACGTACGTTTCTTTATAGCATTCATTACGTATCCTGTTTCAGACCTCACGCCATCCTGCGTGAGCTAATAGCGTGCATTTCGGCCTTCTCTAGCTATATAACAAGTGGCGACGAGGCTTAAAAGAGGATTTCGCGTTCGTATTGCTCTAATTTATTTGTGTCATGGCTTCGCCACAATCTCCAGATGTACTGTCCGAATTTTATCGCTTGCAGAATCAGCAGACGCAGGCATTATTGGATGCGCTTGGACAGCTCGTCCAGGGTCAACATGCAATGCAAACCGATGCGGCAGCCGCCGCTTCACCGCTACCGCAGCCACAACATGCTGTTGCATCCCCGTTTCGGCACTACGATGCGGAGGTGGACACCTGGACGGAGTGGTCACGCCAGTTTGGATTTCATCTCGCCGCCTACAGAATTCAAGGTAACGAGCGGCAGCCTCATTTATTGGCGTGTGTAGGGGTGCAAACGTACCGTGTGATAGTGAAATTATTTCCCCGACGCGACTTAGCAACTCTGTCCTACGAAGAAATTTTGTCTGCTTTAGACGCCTATTTCAAGGAATCAGTTAATGTAGTTGCAAAAAGGTATACTTTCTTTCGTACAAAACGTACGGCCGGTCAAACTAATCGGGAGTGGGTTACAACTTTGCAAGGCCTTACCAGGGATTGTGCTTTTGAGTGTGAATGTGGACTCCCTTATTCAGATACTATGGTGCGTGATGCAATTGCACAGAACGTTTCTGATGTTCGTGTACGGGAGCAAATTTTGAAACTAGTCAATCCCTCCCTTCAACAAGTGATAGACATATTGGATAGGGAAGACACACTTGACTTTGCTCAGGAATCATTTGAAACTTCGCCAGCTGTGTGTCACGTTAACCGGCCCGCCGGGCGAGCTGCACGGAACTGTAAACAGCCCTCACGCACGTCCGCGCAGCCACGTGTCCCGCGCCAGCATGCAAATGCCGTGAAATCATGCCCGCGATGTGCTACTAGACATTCGCGTGATAATTGCCCGTCACGCCGAGGTATTTGCTTTTTCTGTAATAAAAAAGGACATGTTCAGAGTGTTTGCCAGAAAAAGCTCAGATCGGACACAAAACACCATTCCCGGGCCTTTGCTTTGCGCCAGAATCGCACAAAGAATGCTCAGGCTCATGAACCTTCGCCCATGGAAATTCATGTAGTTAATTCCACTCCGCCCAGTGCCGCTCCCTCTAACAGTGACTGTGTTCGTCCCACAAAAAGTGTGCGTCGACCTCGACGGAAATCACGTCAAGTCGCGAGTGCGTCTGTACCAGTGTCTGTTCACGTTGCACGAGACAGTCGCTCTTGTCGTCAGCAGGACAATAAACTTTTTGTAGACTTGGACATTAATGGTGACGTGATCCCATTCCAGCTCGATAACGGAGCTGCAGTTTCTCTGATCAATAAAGACACATACAAACAACTGGGCACTCCTCCGTTGCGTGCCGCAAATGTTAAGCTAACTACATATTCAGGTCAAACAATCCCTGTGTTAGGACAGTGCAGCCTTCTTGCAACATACAAGGTACAAACAAAACTTGTGTCATTTTACGTCCTTCGTTCATCTTCTGCAGTGAACTTGTTTGTTTTAGATTTATTTCAGTTGTTTAACTTGTCTATCGTAAATCAGGTCCTATCAGTGAATTAGACTGTGCCTTCCGCCAGTGTTTCTCGTCTATGTGAAGAATTTGCAGACACTTTTGCACCGGGCTTTGGTTGCGCTAAGAACTATGAAGCACATTTGGAACTGAAAGTAAACGCGCAACCGAAATTTTTCAGAGTGCGCAATGTTCCCCACGCATTGCGTGATGAGGTCGCAAGAACATTACACGAATTAGAATCACAAGGTGTGATTGAATGTGCGCAATGCCTCTTCCATTTCAGCTCCGCTTCATCGCTTACGCCGTAAAGGTGTTCCGCTCGTCTGGTCGACGGAATGCGAACGCGCCTTTCGCCAGTTGAAGTTGGTGTTGCTTTCAAATACTTGCCTTACGCCATTGTTGATGGTAGATGCATCGGATTTCGGGATCGGAGCTGTGCTTGAGCACAAAGATGGTTCGCATGATCGCCCTATTGCCCTTGCATCCAAATTGCTCTCGTCAGCGCAAAGAAATTATCCACAGATCGAGAAGAAAGCTTCGGCTCTCGTGTTTGGTGTTACAAAGTTTCAGGATTTCTTGTATGGTCGTCACTTTACCATCATCACAGACCACAAACCTTTGACATCGCTTTTTCATCCGAACAAGCCTGTCCCTCCACGTACAGTGCAGAAAGTCATTCGCTGGTCTATTTTCCTCTCGCAGTACCACTACGATACCTTGTATCGGTCCACTGTTAAGCACGGAAACGCCGATGCGTTGTCCCGTTTGCCTGTTGCTGAGGATAAAGCATTCGATTCCTCCGAACTTGCTTGCATGTTCATTGATTCGGAAACCGATGAAGTGGTCGAATCGTTTCCGATTGATTTTCGTCGTGTAGCTACAGCCACAGCTGCTGACCCTGTCCTTGCTACAGTTTTGCGTTTTGCTGCTACGCAATGGCCCTTGTCAAAGTCACAGATAGAGGATCCGTTGGTTCGCAGATTTTTTGCTCACAAGGAGAGACTTTTTCTTCGACGTGGTGTTTTGCGGTCGCGTTCTGATAATGATCAGTCCAGAGTCGTGGTCCCACGTTCGTTACAGTCCTCTACGGCTTCTTCACCAAGGACATTGGGGTATCGTGCGAACGAAACAACTTGCTCGTCAGCACTGTACTTGGTTCGGAATCGATGCTCCGATTACGAATATGTGCTCTTCTTGCATGGTGTGTGCCAAACAGCAATCCGCACCGCCACGGAACTTTTTGCATGGCCAAAAGCCACTTCCCCTTGGGAACGCTTGCACGTAGATTTTGCTGGTCCATTCTGGAATGTTCGATGGTTGGTTGTGGTCGATTCTGTCAGTAATTTCCCTTTTGTTGTCCGGATGCCTTCCACGACGTCATCTGCCACCATCCAAGCGTTATCCGCTATCTTTTGCATTGAAGGTCTTCCACAGACTATTGTTTCCGACATTGGCCCACAATTCATGTCCGCAGAATTTCAGTCATTCTGCAAGGCCAATGGTATTCAACATCTGACATCCGCGCCGTTTTCGCCTAAGTCAAACGGTGCCGCTGAACGATTGGTCCGGACTTTCAAGTCACAGATGTTGAAATAGTCGCATTCTCTGGAGGACGCGTTATTGCTCTTTTTGTCTTCGTCTCGCTCTCAGCCCCAAGATGGTCGCTCGCCGGCTGAGTTGCTCCACGGTCGTCCTCATCGAACCTTGATGTCTTTGATGCATCCGCTGCATCAGGTTCCTGTGCAGCGGCAGACTCCTGTTTTTGCACCAGGCGACGTTGTATTCTATCGCAACTATCGAGGTTCCCGGCGTTGGCTTGCAGGGCGCATTCTTCGCTGCCTCGGCCGCGCTATGTATTTGGTTTTGGGGGCCTCTGGTGAGGTGCGTCGGCATCTCAATCAGCTGCGCCTCTGTCGTCGCCTGGGTTCTGCCGCTCCCCGTCTGCTTTCAGCGACGGTGCCGTCCGGTCAGCGCCCTGGGGACCCATCTACTGGCTCGCCTCATCCCCAAGTGTTACCGACGCTGCCTTCCATTTTGCCCCATGGCGACGCGCCACCGCCGCCGCCGACGCCTGTTCTCCCGCCGACGCCGCCCGCAGTGGACGCGTCGCTGCAGCCGCCAAGCGCCTCCCTGAATCACGCACTGCCGATCGCTTCCCGTGACCAGCAGTCCTCCGCCATGGAACTCTTGCCCGCTCCGGACCACATGGCGTCTTCGCGCGTCGGGTACCCCGACGCGATGGAGGTCGACCCTTCGGCCCCTCCTGTCTCTCTACGGGAGCATACACCGCAAGTTGGCGTGCACCCTGGACTAGGTTTTCAGGCGTTTCCTAGCTCCCCTCGGACCGAATGGCAGGGTGCGGGTGGCACAGCCTCGCCTGTTGTTAGGCTTCCCACCTCATCGCATACGTCAACATGGGGTCCTCCCCATGGCGAGCGGAAGCCTTATAACACAACCCTTCGCCGATTTGCGGGGGAGGAATGTGGTGTCACCGGCAGCTTTAAATCTGCCGCGGTCCATTAGTACGTGTCGGACCCGCGTGTCACCACTGTCAGTGATCGCAGACCGAGCGCCACCACACGGCTGGTCTCGAGAGACTTACTAGCACTCGCCCCAGTTGTACGGACGACTTAGCTAGCGATGCAACACTGACGAAGCCTCGCTTATTTCCAGAGAAGATAGTTAGAATAGCCTTCAGCTAAGTCAATGGCTACGACCTAGCAAGGCGCCATAGCAATTGATAGTTATCGTATGAAGCATGTCTCATCAAGAACGATGTATACAAATGATGGATTAAAGTTAAGTATTCCAGAAGCTACGTACTTTTCTTTATAGCATTCATTACGTATCCTGTTTCAGACTTCACGCCATCCTGCGTGAGCTAGTAGCGTGCATTTCGGCCTTCTCTCGCTGTATAACAGTCATCAGTCCCCTAGACCTTAGAACTACTTAAACCTAACTAACCTAAGGACATCACACAACACCCAGTCATGACGCGGTAGAGAAAATCCCTGACCCCGCCGGGAATCTAACCCGGGAACCCGGGCACGGGAAGCGAGAACGCTACCGCACTTATGTTTAGAAAACGTAATTCTGCACTCCCCCAGATTGTTGGCGAGTATGGTAGGGACCCCAAATTTTCAATATTTTTGAGAGACAGGGTATTGTTACTTCTGATGTCATGGTATGAGGAACCATTGGCTATGACCTCAGGTCACTGCTAGAAGCTATGCAGGGAACTCTGACGACACAACTGCACCTCACGGACATTTTGTACTCTTGTGTGTTACCCTTGTGCCACAGTACAGTGGTGCCAATTTTCAACTGGCGACTGGGCAGTGCTCGTTATCACATGGTACGTATCTTTATGAACTACCTCTGTAATACATAAGTACTCTCAAACCAGGAAGATTCTTAAATTTGTCTCCCATAGAGCGTGTCTGGGACTATCTCCTGCATCAACTCCGTTGCGGCACGTGCATCCAGAGCATCAAGAACCAGTTACAACACTTGTGGACCAGCTTGCCTCAAGAGATTTTAGTACGGCTGTGTGACACCAGTCCCAGCTGCATCAGTGCATGCATCCAGACCAGAGGGTTGTGCAACACTTTACAGCTATGTTACTTCTAAACCTGAATCGATACTCTGAAATAGTGTAACATACCATCTCAACCCGTGAAATTTCATTTCGTTTCAACCTCCACGTCTAGGTACTCCACATTTTGTGACAGGCAGCGTATAATGGCAAGTATTTTAACATAAATACAATATATATTGTCATGTTAATGGTAAAAAAAATCCACTAATTTATTGCATTGACTGAATTTTCCTTCCGTGCTTACCAGAGCATGACAACAATACTAATCATAACAATTATATTTAATTTGATAAAAAACATTATTAATTTTAAAAATCGATTGAAAACAGTCTTGACAGCAGTGAAATATTCATTTGAAGTGGTTACCGGTTTCGGTCAGACTGTGACCATCCTCTGACCATTTACACAGTGATGGTAGGTCGCTTTCACTACAACAGCCTACCAACATGGTATAATTGCCAGAATGAGATTTACACTCTGCAGCGGAATGTGCGCTGATTTGGAACTTACTGGCGGATCAAAACTGTGCCGGACCGACGCTCGGTCTCGAGACCTTCGCTTTTTGCGGACATGCACTCTACCGACTGAGCCACCCAAGCACGACTCACCACCCGCCATGACAGTTTTACTTCCGCCAGTACCTTGTCTCCTATCTTCCAAACATCCTCCATGCTTTGCCTAAGCTATGTCTCCGAAATATCCTTTCTTCCAGGAGTTTCGCAGGAGGAATGCTGCGAAGTTTGGAAGGTAGGAGTCGAGGTACTGGGGGCGGAAGTTAAACTTTGAGGCATGGTCGCGTGTCGTGCTCAAGCAGCGCAATTGGTGGAGCACTAGCCCGCGAAATGCAAAGGTCTCGAGTATTAATCCACCAGGTAGTTTCATGGTATAAATGGTCTGAAGATGGTCACCTTTTCACCGAAAAAGGTACGCATTGGTAATAAACAATTTTATTGCGTTCAAGACTGTTTCAATCCATTTTAAAAGTAATTCAGCCAGTCCGTTATTTTCTTCTCCACGTGAAATGTTCTCAAAACTTACGTTTCTATTAATTTGGCCACCATCTTCCTTTCGGCTTGTTAGGCCACGATCAGTGAGTACATTTGTAAATAAGTTAGTAACGTCAAACGTTCCAACAAAGGTACCCATTCATAAGAGTATAAACATATTCGAAGACCTTTTTCAAGGATCTAAAGTAAACACTACATCGTTCCTACTGAGACACGTGTAACTCAGAAATATCCTCAGTTTCAGAACACGTCTGATGGCATATCCCTAGTCCCACAACGTCTGAAACTTTCATGGATATTTTTGAACATGTTTTGGTATAGAAATAGCCACTGACTTGCAAAATTATTTACCGTATCAGGTATGTGGTTGATGTGCTGTGTTTATGGGCCACTATCACTAGACAAATATGTACATTGCTACGAGATTTTAACTCCCAACACAGTAATACTCACTTCGTAATGATGCCGTGAGGCATTTCTATAACTTTTTCGGACCTTAATGTTGACAACAGTAGGAGACACACACTTAATTGCAGAAAAGTCACAGTTACAAACACTGCACCCATAAAGTCACAAAGGTGCAGCTTTCCAGTAGATGATGCATCACCTCATTTCAGTTCCATCATCTGAATCTGCCTTTCGTTGAACTAAGTCTGTTCCTAAGTATGGAATTGCTGACAATAAATTAGTAATTACTGTTGCACGTCAGAATGATATTTGACCTCAAGGTGAAACATATCTTATAAATGCAGTTGCTATAATTAAAAACAGAATTACTGTTCCAATTATTCAGGTTGTATATACATATAAGATCTATTGTAGATTCCTCGTCCTACATGTAAGTAAATGCAAATAAAAACTGTAGATGCTTCATTTGCATGCAACGTTCGAATGATTCAACCAACAGACTATCACATTTATCACTTTCATTATTGGCTATAGCTAGGGTCTGACACATAATGTTATATGAGAAAATAAAAAGCGTTAAATGGCACCACCTCTACAAGATGACTAGCAGGAACCAGTCACAAGCTCTAAAAACTGATGCACCATCCTACATGTGGAAAAAAATTTGAGAACCGTCACATAAAATTTGAAGTCTTGGAGTGACAGACATTTGTTTTAGAATAACAACATATCTTGATTTCTTTTACACTAAAGACAAACTGCAACCATTCACACAGGGTGGTGTTTGTAAAATTATAGCTAAGCACCGTGGATATGTGTACGTCGGTCAGTCAGGCAGAGCTGTGGCATTGAGATTATCGTAACATTACAGACGCTGCAGGTTAGGAAAAAGAGATTAAACTTTTACCTGAACTCTTGTAACAGAAAAGAACCCAAACGGTTTGACTTTTGGAAAGGAAGTTCCGTCAATTGACTGTAAACTACTTTTTATTCATTTTACACAACCTTGATATCCGATTTTTAACCTTTCTGAAGTGCAAGTGGAAACCCCATAAAATGTCCGACATGATTAAATGACACGTCATGGTGGAAATAACATGATATTCGATTTAGGCTTATCCTACAGTCTGCGACATTTCAAGTTACACTTGGGAATGCATATGAGTGTGATCCCCCAAGAGGGAAATATCCGCTAATCATACGATATACACTCCTGGAAATTGAAATAAGAACACCGTGCATTCATTGTCCCAGGAAGGGGAAACTTTAATGACACATTCCTGGGGTCAGATACATCACATGATCACACTGACAGAACCACAGGCACATAGACACAGGCAACAGAGCATGCACAATGTCGGCACTAGTACAGTGTATATCCACATTTCGCAGCAGTGCAGGCTGCTATTCTCCCATGGAGACGATCGTAGAGATGCTGGATGTAGTCCTGTGGAACGGCTTGCCATGCCATTTCCACCTGGCGCCTCAGTTGGACCAGCGTTCGTGCTGGACGTGCAGACCGCGTGAGACGACGCTTCATCCACTCCCAAACATGCTCAATGGGGGACAGATCCGGAGATCTTGCTGGCCAGGGTAGTTGACTTACACCTTCTAGAGCACGTTGGGTGGCACGGGATACATGCGGACGTGCATTGTCCTGTTGGAACAGCAAGTTCCCTTGCCGGTCTAGGAATGGTAGAACGATGGGTTCGATGACGGTTTGGATGTACCGTGCACTATTCAGTGTCCCCTCGACGATCACCAGTGGTGTACGGCCAGTGTAGGAGATCGCTCCCCACACCATGATGCCGGGTGTTGGCCCTGTGTGCCTCGGTCGTATGCAGTCCTGATTGTGGCGCTCACCTGCACGGCGCCAAACACGCATACGACCATCATTGGCACCAAGGCAGAAGCGACTCTCATCGCTGAAGACGACACGTCTCCATTCGTCCCTCCATTCACGCATGTCGCGACACCACTGGAGGCGGGCTGCACGATGTTGGGGCGTGAACGGAAGACGGCCTAACGGTGTGCGGGACCGTAGCCCAGCATCATGGAGACGGTTGCGAATGGTCCTCGCCGATACCCCAGGAGCAACAGTGTCCCTAATTTGCTGGGAAGTGGGGGTGCGGTCCCCTACGGCACTGCGTAGGATCCTACGGTCTTGGCGTGCATCCGTGCATCGCTGCGGTCCGGTCCCAGGTCGACGGGCACGTGCACCTTCCGCCGACCACTGGCGACAACATCGATGTACTGTGGAGACCTCACGCCCCACGTGTTGAGCAATTCGGCGGTACGTCCACCCGGCCTCCCGCATGCCCACTATACGCCCTCGCTCAAAGTCCGTCAACTGCACATACGGTTCACGTCCACGCTGTCGCGGCATGCTACCAGTTTTAAAGACTGCGATGGAGCTCCGTATGCCACGGCAAACTGGCTGACACTGGCGGCGGCGGTGCACAAATGCTGCGCAGCTAGCGCCATTCGACGGCCAACACCGCGGTTCCTGGTGTGTCCGCTGTGCCGTGCGTGTGATCATTGCTTGTACAGCCCTCTCGCAGTGTCCGGAGCAAGTATGGTGGGTCTGACACACCGGTGTCAATGTGTTCTTTTTTCCATTTCCAGGAGTGTAGAATGTGACGTTTTACATGCTGTTAAGAAAAATAGAAAGATGACCCTTCTGGTATTACCTGAAATCAATATTTATGTGATACAGAACGCCATCTTAGCTTCAGATAACAAAACTCACTTGCTTTGTTCTTCTACGTTAAATCATTTTTCTATTATACAAGTATTACAGTCCAGTTGTAAATTCATCTTAATTTTCGTCTCTTGTTAGATGTTACGGTTTTTCTTATAAAGTCCCATACTCAGGAAAGGAACGTAGGGGAGCAGGTGCTGGAATCCTTTGTCGTCTTTCCAGGCAACATCCTGGTAGTGGTGGTTTGCCTCTGTTTCTGTTGACACCTGTAACGAAGTTTCAAGTGTGTATTTGTGCCATTTGGATGACTGTGATGAGTTTTTTGGACAGTTTAGTGTTTAGTTTACGTTGTTAGGGATGAAAAATTGGGAGAGGGTGAATCACGATGCCGGAACATAGTCCACTCTTCTAGAATAGCATCTAGGGGCTGCCGAACTTAACCTGCCCATCGGACGAATGGGTCATTGTCAACAGTGTCACATGATCTCATTTCATCAGGGATTGCAGAAACGGTTGTAATTTAATGTAGGACATTGGCGCAAAGGTTGGTGGTCAAGAACTATACGTCACCATCTGTCTTCCCGTGCTGGCCAACTAGTGCCAGTGAAAATTCTGCACCACCAGGAATCCAAGCGGCTTACCTCGGAGTGGAGCGCCACACATAGGCTCAGTTAGTGACGTCGACTACATACACTGGTAAATGTATGGCTATCCACATAAAAAACTTCATTTTCCATTTTTAGTTACTTGTCTTTCTACGAGACATAGAACGTAATTAGGGCATTATTATATTATGTTATGAGACCAAAGTCGTTGCTGTCTTTGATTATATTGTTTATTACAATAGGGCTATCTGGCATGATTTCCATCTTCATGTTCTCAGTAAAACGAGCATGGTTTGGTACAATATTTCAAATTTTCAAGTGGACAATTTAAGGTACTACAGAATTATGGTTTGCTACATAAATCGGGTGGTCCTGATATCCTTAAAACATCGATGTCTGACATTGGTGATGATGGACCTATAGCAGATGTTAAACTGTTTCTTGGAGTGGCTGTTTATGTAGTTGCCGTATTATGAAAGTTTATTTGACAATGACTGTTCGTAACAGTTCTATTGAGAGCTGAGTCAGCGAGATTACATGCTTACAGGCTATTTACTTCTGTTTTATTCTGTACGTCATATATTTGTTATTAGCAGCTATATTATATTGCTTGTATGATCCGTGCGTACGTGGTTCTGAGCTCATATGTAATTTAATCCTGTTGTTTGCTATGGAATTGGTTATCCCAGACCGTGTTGCGGTGCAGGAGGTTTGTGACAATTTCTTGATGTTGTTTTCGTAAAAATACGCAACTCGAAAATTTGTAATATTGTACCAAACTAAGTACTTTTCACTGATAATCTTTAGATGGCAATAAAGCCGAAATAGGCCTTTTGTAATAAACAATGTAATGAAACACAGCAGCGTCTTTCGTATAATAGCAAATTATAATTATGTGCTGATATACACGACTCAGCTGGCGCTGACGACTACAAAAAACGTAATACGAGTACTTTCCTTGCGAACATTTTATATGTCATTATTATTGCATTTGCTGTATAAGTGGTATAGGTGTACGTGTGTATATATTAATCTGGGACCTAGAAACGACGGGTAGGCTTCGTCCAGGCGTAGTCCTCAGTGGTCCACAACCCCACAACAGGCTACAGCAGTCCACTCACCCCACCGCCGCCCCACACCGAACCCTGGGTTATTGCGCAATTCGGCTCCCAGTGTAACCCCCCCTCCCCCCTCCCGGGAACGTCTCATACCAGACAAGTGTAACTCCAGATGTTTGCGTGCTAGAGGAATTCTTGTGTACTTGTATGTGGAAATGGTGTTTGTGCAGCAATAGTCAACACAGTATAACTGAGGCGGAATAAGGGGAACCAGCTCGCATTCGCTGGGGTAGATGGAAAATCGCCTTAAAAACCATCCACAGGCTGGCCGGCACACCGAACCTCCACACTACTCCGCCGAGTGCATTCGTGCCAGGGACCAGCACGCCTTCCCGCTCGGGAAGCAGCGTGTTAGACCGCGTGGCTAGCCTGTTGGGCTTGATGTATTTGTAAGTCGTACCTCCTTTTATCTGCGTTTTCGACATTCAGTTGCCACCTGACGATGGCCTAAGAGGCCGAAAATCGGCTCTTTATCAAACAAATAAATAATAATTTGGAGAACGTTAGGAAAGTGTTTTGTACATAATGTTCAAAACTAGTTTCTTTTAGGGTTCTAAGGTACAAACAACATAAACAAATTCTACCGTATTCATCGTAAATATCATCTTTTCATCATCTGTAGAAGAGTGTTTTCTGTTCGAGTGCAGCGACGACAGTGGAGCGGAGATGGACGCGGTTAGCAGGTGACGACGGGACGTAATCCAGGCGGGTGCGAGGCCCGGCCTCTCGGGGGCGCTCCCCTGCTCATTGCTATCGACCACCTGGGCGGCAGTGAGTGCGTGAGGGGGCGGCGGAAAGGGCGACGCGCCGGCACTCGGCTGAGCACGCGGCAAGATGAAAGGCGTCCTCCCACCTGACTGCGGCGCCAGTTAGCCGCCACACAGGGCGTCTGCATCGTCCCTGCAAAGTGGTCGCCGCCTACTGTGACAGCGGCTGTCTCGCTACAGTCGGTTGCGGGTAACGAACATTTCAAATAGGATACCCAGTGCTACCATTACTGCTCTTTGTTGAAGCCTTCTTCTGTAGCTACAGTTTTAATTTTTTTAGCGATTATAAATATGCACGACTGAAGGGGAGCGGATAGGTGGAAATAGTACACTGAAGAATTCTATAAGTGGAGGAACTTCTCTGATGACGTGATAGGGAAAGAAGGAGGAGACGATATTGAAGTGATGGGAGTTCCAGTATTAGAATTAGAATGTGACTCGATTTTCCTTTAGTCTCGCACAACCAGCTAAACAGCTAAAGCATCCAAAGTACTTACAAAAATAATGTACAGTAGAATGGAAAAGAATGTAGAGGATGCGATAGATGACGATCACTTTTGGCCTTGGGAAACGTGGAAGCACCAGAGAGGCAGTTTGATGTTGCGATTGATAATGGAAACGAGACTACAGAAAAATCGAGTCACATTCACAGGATATGCCGACCTGTATATAGCATTCGGGCGTCTTTTGCACTTCTTAATCGAACGATCTTCAGACCCACCAAGAAGATTAAGGAATATTTAAGAACTGCAAAAGACGTCCGACACCTCCTAGCAACACCTGGGGTGTGGAGAAGTGTATGTTGGAACAACGAAAAGAAGTGTAAACACCCGCTTAGCTGAACATAAAGGAAACTGTCGCTTAGGGCACATCGAAAAATCGGCCGTAGCTGAGCATGTTTTTCGAAATGGGAACAACGAAATTAAATTTAATGATACAAGCGTTCTTGCACGAATATCCCATTATCATATGTGCATGTATAGAGAAGCAATAGAGATTCACAAACACCACAACAATTTTAAAGAAAAGAGGAAGTTTTAAAGTTAGACAAAATATGGATATCGACGTTGCGCCAGCAGAATGACAATCGATTACTCTTAACCGAGAATGATGACGCCTTCCAAAGATAGGCATACCGTCGGCATCACGTGACGAATGGTGGTGCTCTCTATACGCTCTATAAATGCAAGAGTACCTGGAGCCCCAGTGGCAGTAGCCGGACGACCTCAGAAGATGTCTCCCGCAGACGGAGACGAAACGTTAGGTGGAAATTTTATACATCGACCACTGCCTCTCAGCCCGGAAGTTTCAACTGAAGAATAAGTACTCTGTTTGAAAAGACTGCAGGTTAGGGATATATGCTTAGGCCCTTGCTGTTCAACCAATACATCAAAGAATCAATGACGGAAGTAAAAGAAAGGTTCAAGAGATTAACTAAGATTCAATGAGCAAGGGTATCAATGTTAAGATCACTGATGACATTGCTACTCTCACTGAAACAGAAGAAGAATTACAGGACTAGCTGTGCCGGATGTTTATCGTTACAGCGATTTGAATTAGCGAACCCGTCTGCCCGACGGCGAACTTGGGTGTCGCTGGCCTGCAGCTCGCCTCTACACTGTCGGCGCAGCGCCCTCTATGAGAAGAGTGGAGTGCTTAGGGCAAGCAGATAGCGGCAGTTAGCTCTGGGAATGACCTATCGTAACATCTCCTGTTTGTCTGCCGCCGACGTCATGTATACTACTTCGCCGTCGGAGCGGGGAGTGTTAAATGTTTCCCTTTTGGGAACACAGCGTCGGCCGGCACTAGTGAACAGCGGATTACTTTTTTTTTAACTATTCGTCAAAAGAAATAGCTTTATTTTGGCCTTGGTACTAATAATACGAAAGCGAACATTAGGTGTCGAAAGAAGATCTTTTTTTTTTTAAATTTTGTAGTTGACGTCATTTATACTATATGTCAGTGAGGGTTCTTAACGTCGTTGTAGCAGTCGGTCGTATTTGTCCCCCCCCCCCCCCCTTCGGGGGCTCAGCATTCGTTTGCTGAGTACGGCCTTGGCGACCCCAGGATTACTGAGCTGGGGACCGGTCAGCGCCGCCAGTCTCCTCTCACCGTAAGCTCTGGACATGCTTCAGCGATCACCTTGCGGCGCGGCGGTGGAACATTGTGTGTCTCAGGGAATGGGGAGTTTGGCTTGACCGCCCAGATCGCGAGGATGGTACAGACCTCTCTAAAAAAAAATACCCTCAACCTTAATGTGTGCTGCGTTCTGATGAGATGCTTGGCTGTTGAGGCGGAACACTCGTTAGCGGGCAACCTCTGGGGACCCTGCCGCACCTCAGTTATATAAGGCTTGCCTAGGCATGTGTGGCTCTAAGTGGACCCCTAGTTCCCTAGCTGCTCGTGGGACCGAGATGGATCCTTCTAAATCTTCTCTTCCTCCTCCCACTGCCGCTGGTAGGTACCAACACTCAAAAAAACAAGAGGGCTGGTGTAGCCAGTCCTCAAGACATGGGATTTACGCAGCCTCTGTCAGTATTGAGTAACAGAAAGCATGCTAGTGGCCAGAATGTGGAGTTCTGAGAGAGTTTCACCTTGTCACACACAAAAATGGTTAGAGGGAATGGCTAGAACTTTCAAATCTGTCAAGCGCTTGCGAAATGGCCATCTTTGGTAGAAACGTCCAATTCCGAGCAACTTAAAAACATCCAGAAAGCTCAGTGCCTCTGGGAGTATGCAGCAGAAAGTGAACTGCACAACACATTAAACTACAGCAAAGGTGTTGTGACTTGCAGGGATCTGGTTGACATTCCCCGAGAACAACTGAAAGCAAGTGGTCCCAGGTGGGCATCGTAGATGTGCAGAACTTAATGATATCGGTGGATGGTGATCTCGTGCAATCGAACTTATTTATACTGACCTTTGGCAGTACCAAACTTCCTGAGCGCGTTAAGGCTGGTTTCCTCCACCACTGTTTTACCTCGTAGTGGTTTGAGCACACCACCTCGGCTTGTAAGGGGGCTGCCACTTATGACAAATGTGGTAAGGCCGCCCGTGAAGGTGATGGTTGTGCATCTCCTCCAAAGTGCAACTGCTCTCGCGATCGCACTGTCTGGAATAGGGGCAGTATTGTCTTCGTTGTAGAAGGGTAACAAAGAGACATATTTCATATGAAGAGGCCAAAAGGATCTATAAGGACACGCAGCCCGCAGCATTTGCTATCTCCTTTGCGTTCGCTCTTAAACGACCTGTTTCGAGGACCAATGTTGCTACCCAAACGCCGGTTGCTGGTGTCAGCATTAGCATCTGTGTTTGCTGATGCACTTATGCAACTGCTATTCCTTCAAAGCCCCTCCGAAAACATCAGACAAGTCTGTTGTCGCTAACGTTGCTGAGCTCTCTGCACGTCCAAAGATTTAGTCTGGTCCATCGCCCAGTGGTGCCACTACCACTGCTGTGGTATTGGCACCAAAGCCAACCTAGAGCAAAAAATCAAAGGCCAAGGGTCTACCACTGACGGAGCCTACATGTAAACGGTCCGACACTGTGGACGTCCTACTACCTAATTCTCTCTTCGCTCTTCGGTAAAACTAACGTAGCTTGATGTCGGACTGGGGCAATCATCTGGCCACAGCACTGAGTCCTCGACGTTCACGTGCTCCCCTCCCTGGTGTAAAGACAGGGTGAAAGTGCAACCACCATGATAGATGGCTTCCATATTACAGTGGAACATTAATGGATTGAGACGCAGGAACTGAAACGCCTAGGAGAGGTACAACCTCTGTGCTTGTGTTTACAAGAACCACAATTTATAGCCACTGACATCTCTGTCACATGTGGCTACACCCTTCACCGGAAAGGTCACCTGACAGGGGATAGGGCTGTTTCTGTCAATAACGTGCATCTCTCCTCCGCTCTCCCCCTTGCTACTGACCTGCAAGTAGTTGCTGTCGAAATTCCTAGGTGTCAAAGGATCACTGTTTGCTCGCTGTATATCCCTCCACGAGACGCAATCCACTCTGAGGCTCTCATAGATCTTGTGGCACAACTCCCTTTGCTTCCACTGGGAAATTTCAATGCCCATAATATTTTGTGCGACTCGACCTCTACTTGCCCTCGGGGTCGAGTTTTGGGGAGCTACATGACACTTCACATCCTAAGCACAGGTACTCAAACTCACTTTTGTACTGCTACTTGGTCCTTCTCATCCTCTCTTTTCTCCAGCACTCGCAGACTCTGTTCAGTAGGACGACCTCCATTCCAATGGCCACTTCCCACTTCGCATTCACCTACTTGACGGAACACTACATGAAGAGAAGCCACCAACATGGATGGTAAGCAAGGCTAACTGGGCGCTATTCAGCCGGCTAGTTATGATTGAACACTGCGACAGTGTCCAGGATTGGTGGGTTTGATCACACAAGTGATCCATCATGCCGCTGATTTATCCACCCCAAAGTCCTCAGGTCATATTCGGAGGTGACCTTTGCCTTGGTGGACGGTTGAGTCCTGTTCAGTCAGTAGGAACAGGCAGGTAGCCCTTCGACGATTTAAAAGCCGTCTTACGGGAGACAAACATATTGCCTTCCGAATTGCGAGAGCAAATTCCCGACGTGTGATTAATGACAGCAAGATAATATAATGGATACCATTCCTGGACTCCATCAACCGTTCCACTTGTTCTACGCAATTATGGGAAGCCATCACGAGGATTTCTGGTAGGTGTAGTTGTTCGCCAATGGCCGCTGTGCACACATGAGGATGTCTCCAAACAGCACCTGGAGACATCGCTCAGACGCTGGAAGAGAACTCTGAGCAAAGCATTGCAAATCCAAACCAGAATCTGACGTTACCGTGCGGCTGCAGGGAGGAGAAAATTCGACTTTGGTTCCAATGATTCCGAAAGTTATATCTATCTTTTCTCCACGTGGTAGATGGAATCAGTCCTGTCAGCGACTCCTGACGCTGCACCCAATCACCAACAGACCCGATACAGCAAGCTTCATTTCCCAACTGATTCGGAAGAAATCCTCCTTGAATGATTTAATGTGGTATGGCAGATGGATAGGATCCCCAACTTATGGAGTGAGGCCATTCTGATACCTCTCGTCAAGCCGGCAAAGGGCCGCACATGTCCCAGTAGTTATCGAAGTATCGCCTTAACGAGTTGTTTAGGAAAGAGCGAGGAGTGAATTGTTAACCGTCGTCTGGTCTGGCTGTTAGACCAGGCAACTCTTTATCCGCTTTCAGTGTGAATTCCAAAGATTTCGGTCCACTGTCGACAATCTGACTCTTCAGCAGGCTTTCCTATGTAGACACTACTGCATTGGAATCTTCTTCGATATCAGTAAGGTGTACATTACTACTTGGCGACACCGTATTCTCACTCAGCTGCATCAGCGGGGCTTTCGTGGCCATCTTCCCATCTTCATTCGGTCTTTCCTGTCTCAGCGCTATTTTAGAACCCGAGTTGGTGATTCGCTGTCAGATCGTTTTGAGCAGGAGATTGGTGTCCTTCAGGGCAGTGTTTTAAGTGTTACCCTCTTTGCCATAGCCATAAACAGTATAACGTCGACGGTAAGGAGTCCAGTACAGTGCTCCCTATTTGTAGAGGATTTTGCTGTTTTATGTTCCTCCTCCAGGGTTGCATCAGTGAACCGTCAGTTGGAACCTACTGTACGGCGGTTAGAGGAGTGGGCTGCTAAGACAGGTTTTCAGTTTTTTGCCGATAAGTGTGTGTGTGTTAATTTTAATCGTTCTGGTAGTATTTTTAATTTACCTTCCCTGCATTTGAGGAACACCACCCTGAATTTTTCAGCACGGTTTATGGGCCTCATTTTGATTCAAAATGGTCGTGGTTGCCACACCTAAGAGACCTGAAAGTCAAGACCCTGTGGGCACTGAATATCTTAAGGAACCTTAGCCACAGGTCTTGGGGAACGGACAGGGCGCTTCTCCTCCAATTTTATAGGGCTTTCGCGTGATCACGACTGGACTACAGGCGCACTGCGAGGCCTTCCTATTTGAAGATCATTGATGCTGTCAACCATGAGGGTCTCTGGCTGTCCACGGGTGTTTACAGGACCAGTCCCATACCCAGCCTCTGTGCTAAGTCCGGGGAACCGCCACTTACATCCGGCAGCAGCTCCTCCCGGTGTGTAAGTTTCCCACAGGTCTAACTTCACCCGCACACCATAATGTTGCTCATCCGCCTCTGGGACGTCTTTTTTCGAACCGTCCACGACCCACGAGGCAGTCTGGAGTCTGCGTGCAACGTGTGCTGGAGTCCCTCGGTGTATAGGCAGTACGGCCCAAAATCCAGGGTTTCAACCGCCTGCCACTCTGGTTACTGGAGAGGCCCAGATTTATTTTAGATCAGGTACGGTACAAGAGAGATTGGACTCCTGCTTCCGTTTTTAATGCAACCTTTTTCTGACTTTTGTTTGAGCACCACGACTATGTATCGGTTTTTACGGATGGGTCGAAACGGGGATTCTGTTGACTGCTCTGTTGTTTTCCCGGATAGTGTCCTCAAGGTCCGACTGCCTCAAGAGTTTACAGTCTTCGATGCAGAACTGTCTGCGATCTTGCGGTCACTAGAGCAGATGAGACGTTCTTTCAGTGCTAAATTTCTTGTCTCTTCCGATTCTCTCAGTTCCGTTCACTAGTTGAAACGTTTGTATCCAGCACATAAAGTAGTGCAGACCATCCAGGATGCCCTCCTTCATCTGGGAAAGAGTTGGCTTTCTGCTGTGTACCTGGGAACATTGGCATTGCTGGGAACGAAACGGCAGATCTAGCAGCCAAGGAGGCGTGTCTCAGCAACGTAGACGGAACGAGGTTCTCCTCACTCGTGTTCGCATCGGCCACAGCCATCTGACGCATGGCTTCTTGCTGTGGCGAGAGAACCCTCCAATGTGTGGTGCTTGTGGCGCACAAATCACTGTGCGCCACGTTTTATTGGATTGTGTTTTATTTTCTCACCAGCGGTCCGCGGCTGACTTGCCGGCGGATCTGCCGTCTCTTTTAGGTAATGATGAAACGAATGTGGTTAGACTTTTTTTTTGTCAATTATCCATTGCTTTTACAAAGATTTTGGGGAGACGGTTTTAATTTGTTCACAGAGTGACTGGCTCGCTCATAGTTTACGTAAGTGGCCAGCCAGTGACAATATGCTTTGGCGTCCTTCGAGCACCTTTCTCGTTTTACTTGCCTTTTAGTGTCTTGTATAGCATCTTTACTCGTTTCCCGTTGTCTTTGTGCGTGTGACCCCATTTTACTCATTTTTTCCACGTTCATTTCTTTTAATGTGTGTCAGGGCGCTGATAACCTCGGCGTTGAGGGCCCGTAGGCGCCAACACACACACACACACACACACACACACACACACACACACACGGATTCGTCCAGGCAAGCCGTCTGAGGTGACACTGGTTAATGCATACAGATGCATTTACTACTGTGTGACCATGGCTGAAGCCTTTAGGTTACTGTGTCTCCAAGTGTTCACTTTTGATGTACAATGGGAATCGGTAGTGCAAGGCGGTCTGATTGTGCAGCATAAGATTATCTTAAGCTGTTCTCAAGCATCAAATGTCGCAGCGCTTTTTGTTTGGGTTTCGGTGTTTGGGCAGCAACGAGTTAAACTGCAATGCTGTAAGATCAGACAGTGCAGTGGACATCAGTCATTGTGATGTACGTGTATGGTTTGTAGTGGTTGATGTGCAAGGTGTGTATGTGTCTGTCGTATTTGGTTTAAGTATATTGTGATTCTTGTTCACGGGACCAAAGTAATTTAGCTCAGATTTTATTAATTACTGTTTCATTGAGTAAGACTTTCATTAATGACTGGTTGCACTTTAAATATAGTAATGACAGGCTGTCAGGATAGATGCCTTAAATTTTTTTATCTAAGTTATTGAGAGCTTAAAGTAAATTAAACTGCTTTGACCATTCGAATTCAGTTTTAACTATTCGCAGTACTTTCACAGTGTGTCTGTATCGCTGTTGGATTAACTACTTTCATCATGGTTAAAGGATCGGGGAACACAGTAATTTGGCCGTTGCCTTCTACATGTCTTATTTGCAGGCTTAGGTTGGTGCTTATGGCTGGAGAAACTGTAGTGCTCAGCGTCCACCCTGTGCTGATGGGTTTGCAACTGCGAGGCTCGCACCCCTGTACCCAGCCAAGAGTAGTTGCTTCGTCTATGGGATGTATTTGACAACAAAAGATATTCAGATCAATCTCTTCACCTAATTACCCAGCCACAAAAATCCTGCACATGCTGTATGATATGAACAGTATGATCAGTACAAAATACAGACTGAAAGTAAATCGAAGAAGTAGCATAAATGAGAAGATTAACGTCAGAATTAGTGACCACAGAATTCTACTACGTAGGCCGCAAAATAGCCCATGGCGGAAGGAGAAAGAAAAACATAAAAAGAAGACTAGCACTGGCAAAAAGAGCACTGCTGTTCAAGATTAGTCTACTAGTATCTAATATAGACCTTCATTTGTGGAATAAAATTTTGGGAATCTACGCTTAGAGCACAACATTGTGTGGTGGAGAAACATGGACTATGGGAAAGCCGGCGCAGAAGTGAATCGAAGCATTTGAGATGTGGTGCTACACAAGTTTAAAATTCGGTGAACTGGTATGGAGGTTCTCCGCGAATCGGCGAGGAAAGAAATGTAAGGAAAACAAGGGAAAGATGAAGGGACAGGATGCTAGGAAATTTGTTAAGGCATCACAGAATAATTTCCATGATACTAGAGGAAGCTGTAGATGGTAAGGACTATATAGTAAGACAGAGATTGGAATACATCCAACACACAATTGGGGACGTTGGTTACAAGTGTTTCTGTGACATGAAGAGGTTGGCACTGGAATGAATTCGTGCTGGGCTTCATCAAACCAGTCAGAAGACTGAAGAAAAGAAAAATATGTTGGTGAACAACTATAAAGCAGATGCTAGCCAAGCATGCAGGTAGTGCTGTTGTATAAAGAGTCCGAACGGCTTTTGTGCTGAGTCCTCAATGCGTTTGAAGTGTGTCAGTCACGCCAGAAGGGTGTTTTGTGTAGATGAGAGTGCAGTACGACGGAAGTACGTGACTTTGGAGTGAGAGGGCGGGGTGACATTCTTATCTGTAACTGCCAGTATTTTATTTTGCTAGAAGCTCGCCTTGATGCAGCTTGATGCACATGAAGCAGCATATGGTATAATAGTGGAGAGAGGTACAACCAACAGATGGTACAATATGTACTATTCCCGTGTGAGAGTCCGCCAGTTGTATTGAACTTGCTTCTGATTGGTCGGCACATTCGGATGTTAGGCACCAAAACGCCTAACTTTTCTTATTAATTATTTGTATTCTTTTCATCGTATTTAACCCAGTTTTCAGTAAAATAATCTCTCCAAGCTACCCTACGTGACTACAGTTCTTGTTTATTAAATTTCACTAGTTTTGAGGGAAATAACAGTAATTATATTACAACCGAAGTGCTTCGGACACCTTCGGGTCGCTTTGGCGCGCCTGGGAGACGAAGTACTTCGGCTGCGCTACTCACACTGTTTCAAATGTTCTGAAGGTCCGGTCACGCAACTCTGTTTCGGTTGTTCTTCAGAGCCGGACGCCAGTTGTACTCTATATCGGAAGTTGTCACAGAAGTTACCGTACTATTAAGAAAGCTATGTCGAGTGCTGTAGGAGACAGTGTAAAAAGTGATATATTAAAATATAATCAAACAGGATACGTTAAGAGAGGTGTGGCATACCATCATTGTCAGTACTAGGGATTTTGCCCTCTGTAGATACAGACACTAACCGGGGCAAGTGGGATCCTAGAAAAAAGCATAAACACAGGTTCAAGTTCGAGATGATACCATAGCAACCTCTGCCGAAGAAGATCCCACGCCCGACGAGCTGTCTTCTGCGGTGGGTACACAACTTTAGAAGACAACAGGTTGGTGGAAAGAACGGTTATGGACTCTTATTCAATCTCTACAGATCTCTGCAGCTTCCAGATCTGACTTCCAACACGACTACGTATATTTTATAGAGGGGCAATTGTTGCTGCTCGAACGGTGGGTGCTTTCGTGACTAATGAAGCCGAAATGTTTTGTGTTTTTAGAGGCACCGTAAGGAATATCTATACTGTACACGGGAAAAGAGGAAAACGTCACGTGCTTGGTCACAACGCGAACGAAAATGTGTGTTGAGCGATCGTGCAGTATGACCACTGAACACGACTGTGATAGGAAATGAGAGAACGACTGCTGTAGAAGATACTGAAAAACTGAACGTCGCACTCGCAAATCACAGCAGTACCAATGGCAAAATAGAATGCCGCACTCGTGAACCACGTTTGCACCAAAACGTGACAGGATCTCCATAAGCAAGCAATTGTAGGGCGAGCGGGACTTTCCAACCCATCGATCAGTGATACAAAAGCCTCTGACAGCAAAACCTGGTGCTGAAGCCATAAAACCTGGACTTTGGAATGGAAAAAGGTCATTCGGTCTCATGACCCTTATTTCACAATGTTTCCAACTTCTCGCCGAATTGGGGTCCCAGTAGTAAAACATGGCGGTAATCCATAGATGATTTGTTCAGCCATATCGTGTCATTCCAAGAACCCCATTTTTACTCCAAAAAGTCGCTTTACTGACAAGGATTGTGTGACAATTTTTGGGTGATCTGGTCCAAAGTATGGTACAATGGTTGTCCCTTAATGCAGATGGAATTTTACAGGACTATAGAACCCCTGTTCGTATATTTGGCATCGTCCAGGAGTGATTTCGTTATCCCGAGGTGGAATTGTCATCTCTCCTGGCCACCATAGTTACCAGATTTTAGCAATATTAAGTCTTAGTGGTCTACTTTTGAGGGAAGGGTGCATGGTCGCAACTCGTATTCATCACGTTATTTGAACTTGCGACTGTTTTGTAGGAAAATTGGTATAGATCCCTTTCAAAACCATGCAGTGCCTTTGTTTATCCATTCCGAAACTATTGGAAGCTGTTTCGAACGCCAAAATGTTTCTATACCCTACTGGGCATGGTAAAGTGTTTTTGATTGTTCCATATTTTTGCCCACCCCCTGTATAATGAGCTGGCAGTGTGATGATTATCTTATGCGCTGTGTCTCCCTCCTTCCCGAAAGCTGGAGCTTGCTTGTGAATGCAACGAGCTATTGCGCAATTCATTGTCAGTATCATTATTGCTCATTATATATCCATATCTAAAACTACCGAAATATAATCAGGCTAATACAAAAGTAAAAATCCTGTGTTTGAAGTGAATACAATTGATACAAAGGGGACAGAATAAAACTGCCTCAGACGATATTACACAGAACTTATGGCACGGTTCTTGGGGAAGACGATGTAAGTTGGATGCACATCGACGCCACGTGACGTGTGGTGGCACCCCCTACGATCTCTATATAAGCGGCGGCCCCAGCTCCTAGCAGCCAATCGTCGACTCACCTCGGAAGATGTTCTCCGTAGTTGAGAACGAAACGTCAGGGAGAAGAAGTTCTACACATCGACCACGGCAACTTAGCCCGGAAGAGTTTACTGATAAAGACGCCGGCCGTGAAAGCCTACATGGAATGTTGTAAGTTGGGTTGCCTACTTTAAGATGTGTGAAATATTCTCTGAACCAGTTTTACTCAGTCCAGTCATCAGTTTACGAAAAAAATCGATATATTTTTCCATGATTTTGAGTTACGCAAAACCAGAAAAACCATCAATGTCAAATGTGAAAAGCGTATATGTTTAATCAAAGAAGGTGCCTCCTGAGAAACTCGTTCGAAATTTTCATTATGTTATATGTTATTAAATGAAGTGTGCATTTGAGTTAGAGAAACAGTGAAATATTGCTAATTGGCTTTTCTGATAATCTCTACACTTCAGCATCTTACTACCTATTAAAGGCGTACAATTTCTCATGTTCGTGATTATGAGAGGCTATGGGTGGTGTCTTTGCTTATTAATCTGAACGTCCTCGGTCCCGGATTCGAAACGCGCCACCAATTAAATTTTGAATAAAATTCATCGGCACTCGTGGTCGAAGACTTCCAGCATAAGAAGTCACCCTCATTCTGCCAATGGCACAGAGGTTCAGGATACTCTCTCGCTTTGCGGTGGGCAACTGCCATTAAAGGCGGAAGAAACAGCAATGATGAAATGATCAACGGCATGAGGATGCAGAAGGCAACGGAAACTACTACGTGAAAGACACGTAATGTGTACTCACACAACAAACTGCCTGTAATTGAAAAATTGTCATGATGATCTCTCCATTGGAGAAAGATTGCTGAATGGTCTCCCATCTGATCTCTGGTAGAGGACTGCCAAGTGGGAGGTGACCATGACAAGGAGATCGAATAACCAACGAAACAATAAAGTTCCGCGAGGCGGGGTGAGAATTGTCATGCTGAACGTGATGGGGAAGCTAGAAAAACTGTAAAGGAAAATGCTGAGGCTTAGTCCAGATGTGGTGGGGGTTAGTGTAGTGAAATGGAAATTGGACTAGAATTTCTGGTCTTACGAGCATAGGATAATATCAACAGCAGCAGAAAATGGTATAACGGGAGTAGGAGAGTAGGATTCGCTACGAACAGGAACGGATGGCAAAGGTTGAGTTGCTGCAAATATTTCAGGGAGATGAAAATCTAATAGTCATGGGAAGCGGAAATGCGATTGTAGGAGAAGGAGCACAAGAAATTGTTGAGGGAGAATATGGTCTTGGTGCTATGAATGGGAGAGGAGCAGGTATACTGGGAGAAGGCCGGGAAGCACGGGAAGATTTCAGATAGATTACATCAGGGTCAGGTAGAAATTCCCAAATCAGGTACTGGATTGTAAGGCGTACCCAGGACCCGATATACACTCACAATTTAGTGATGACGAAGAGTACGCAGTGGTTTAAGAGAGTAGTCAGACAAAATCAATTCCCAAATAACTGGGGTACTGAAATACTGAGGAATGAAGAGACACGTTTGAAGTTCTCTAAGGTTATAGATTCTGCAATAAAAAATAGCACGCTGGGCAGTTGAGTTGAAGAGAAGAATGGACGTCTCTAAAATATACAATCACAGAAGTTGGAAAGTAAAAGGTAGGTACAAAGAGGATAGCCACGCAGAAATAATGGGCAACAGAAGAGGAACTTCTGCTGATCGATGAAAGAAGGAAGAACAAAATGTTCAGGGAATTTTAGGAATACAGAAATGCAAGTCGCCGAAGAATGAAACAAAGAGAAAGTGTAGGAACGGTAAGACGAAATCATTGCAGGGAAAATGTGAAGCAATCGAAAAAGAAATAATTTTCTTAAGGACTCACTCAAGGTATTGAAAAGTCAAAACAGACTTCGTTGAAATTGGAAACAATGGGAATTCCACTGTTTAATGCAGGGGAGACAGCGGATAGGTAGGAAGGTTACAACACTGAAGACCTCTATGAGAGGAGGACTTGTCCGATGAAGTGGTAGAAGAAGAAGCAGGACTCATTTAGCAGAGACAGGAGATTCAGTTCTAGAATCAGAATTTAAAAGAGCTTTCGAAGAGTTAAAATAAGGCAGAAGAGATAGAAAACATTCCATCAGAATTTCTAAAATCATTGGAGAAAGTGGCAAAAAAACGACTGTTCATATTGGTGTATGGAAAGTATGAGTCTGGCGAGTGTCATCTGACTTTAGGACAAATATCATCCACACAATTCCGAAAACTGATGGAGGTGACAAGTGTCAGAATTACCGCACGATCAACTTAACAGCTCATGCTTCCAAATTTCTGACTAGAATAATGCACAGAAGAATCGAAAAGAAAGTTCAGGATGTGTTAAATGACGATCAGATCGGTTTTAGGTAAGAAACAGGCACCGCAGAAGCAGTTCTGGGTAGATAATGAAAGCAAGACTAAAGTAAAATAAAGACCCGTTCATAGGATTTGTCGACCTACAGAAATGGTACAAAAATGGTAAAAGGTGTTCGAAATTCCGAGGAAAAAATGAGTAATCTGTAGGAAGATACGGGTAATATACAACACGTAGAAGAGCCAAGAGCGAATAATAAGATTGGGAGACCAAGAACGAAGTGCTCGGATCAGAGTTTAATACAGGGAGGTAGTCTCTCACCCCTACTGTTCTATCAGTGCATCCAAGAGGCAATAATGGAAATAAAAGATATGTTCAACAGTGGCATTAAAATCAAGGGTGAAGGGATATCAGTGATGAGATTCGCTGATAACATCGCTATCCTCTGTGGAAGAGAAGAAGAATTACACCATATGCTGAATGGAATCAACAGTTTTATGAGTACAGGATACGGACTGAGAGTAAATCGACGAAAGACAGACGGAATGAGAAATAGCAGAACTGAAAAAAACGAGTAACTTGACATCAGAACTGATGATTACAAAGTTAATGAAATCTAGAAATTCTACTACCTGGGCAGTAAAATAACCAATGACGGACTGAGCAAGAAGGACAGCAATAGCCAGCTAGCACTGGCAAAAAGGGCATTCCTGGCCAAGTGAAGTTTACTAATATCACATATAGCCGTTAATTTCTGGAAGAAATTTCTGAGGATGAACGTCTGCAGCATATCATTGTATGGTAGTGGAACAGGGACAGTTGGAAAACTGCAATAGAAGAGATCTTCCGGTCTATTATGCCGTGTTCCATGTATAAACCTTTTTCCTATCGTTTCCTCTCCGACTGCGGGAGACATCTTCAGAGTACAATGGCGAATTGCAACCAGAGCTCGATGGAACACCGATTATATAAACAGTGTAGAGGCAACCACAGTTAGAGATTGTCGCTGATATTGCTAACATTCTCCATTGACAGTGATCGATTGCCAATTTTATGTTGCAATGTTGACATCCAAATTTTGTCTACTTGAACATTTTCCTCTTTCCTGTTAAAATAATATGGTGCTTATAAATCTCAGTAGCCTCTATTGAGATTTATATACACCTTAATAATTTTAACAGAAAAGAGGAAGGTGTTAAATTAGACAAAATTTGAATGTCAACATTGCAACGTGGGAATGACGATGGATTACTTTCAGTCTAAAATGTTGGCAATGCCAGCTATAATCTCGTACCCGCCGTCACGTGGTAGACTGTGGTGTTCTCTACACTACGTATATAATCGGTGCTCCACCGAGCCCTGATTGCAGTTCGCCATTTTACCTCTGAAGATGTCCCCCGCATTCGGACAGGAAACGTTACTCGAAAGTTTTATATACGGACCACGGCTTAATAGCCCAGACGTTTCAAATGACGTCAGTACCAGACTTGAAGGCTTACATCGCATGATGGAACAGATGGGAATCGAAGCATTTGAGACGTGTTGCTACCAACGAAAGTTGAAAACTAGCTGCCGGCCGGTGCGGCCGAGCGGTTCTAGGCGCGTCAGTCTGGAACCACGCGATCGCTACGGTCGCAGGTTGGAATCCTACCTCGGGCATGGATGTGTGTGATGTCCTTAGGTTAGTTAGGTTTAAGTAGTTCTAAGTAAAACTTTGAACATAGCTGCTAAGGTTCAGTGACCGTGTCAGAATTATATTAGAACAAATAAGCCCTCGGTCACAGTCAAAATCGACCATGTTTCGACGCTATTATGAGCGTCGTCTTCAGAATTAGACTATCTGTTCTAAAGCATATTAAGTATATAATACATTAATAAAATTAAAGTTTGTACTGACTGGAATAAGATGCAGTACTTAAAAGTCACATATTAAAAAATATCTAAGCCGGAAAGGCGACGTCATGAATAGTTGTAAGTAAGATGGCGAGCTGCTAAGGGCTGCTCGTACTTTAGTGAACAAGGGTTGCAACAAGACTTAATATTTGTGACCGAGGCCTTATTTGTTCTAAAATAAGTAGTTCTAAGTTCCAGAGACTGATGACCTCAGATGTTAAGTTCCATAGTGGTCAGAGCCATTTGAACTATTTTTCTCTTCAGTTCTGATTTTTTTCCAGCTGTCCATGACTCACTACAAAAACTATGCTGTGCTCCAAACGTACATTCTCAGAAATATTTGATACCAGTAGACTTGTGTTGGGCAGGAATTCCCTCTTTCCCTGCATTGGTCGGCTTTTAATGGCTTCATTGCTTCGTCCGTATGGCTTTGCTTCCAAAGTAGCAGAATTACTTAACTCCATCTACTTCGTGGTCACCAATTCTGATGTAAAGTTTCTTGCTGATCTTATTTCTAATAAATGCCATTATTTTCGTCTTTCTTCGATTTACTCTCAGTCATTAGACTGTTTATTCCACTTAACGCTCTTATAATTTTCGTCACGTCCACCTAGGATAGCAGCGAATCATATCACTGATATGCAGTGATACCGGATTTTAATCCTACTCTTTAAACTTCCTTTTTTCTCCGTCTTCGATGTATATATTGAACAGTAGCGGCGAAAGATTACTCAGCTGCCTTGCACCCTTTTTAATCCGAGCACTTTGTTCTTGCTCTGTTAGTATTATTTTACCCTCTTAGGTCGTGTACACACACTATATTACGCGCCTTTCCTTATAACTTACCCCTGTTTTCCTCAGGATTTCGAATACCTTGCACTATTTTACATTGTCGAACGACTTTCAAAGGTCGACTAACCTAATGATCATATCTTTTCTTCAGTCTCGCCTCCATTTATCAACCGCAAAGTCAGAACTGCCTCTCTGGTGCCTTTACCTTCACTAAAGCCAAACTCATCGTCCTCCAAGAGATCCTCAGTTCCATTTTCCACACTACTATATATTATTATTAAGCTAGTTCTGCTATAGTTTTCGTTATTATATGCCCTTGCTGTCTTCGGAGTTGTGAGGATGATATTTTTTTCCGAAAGCCTGATGATACCTTGCCAGTCTCACAGATTCTACACACTAACTTTGATAGTCGGTTTATAACAATACCGTTGCTACTTCTATACCACAACCACAAAGCAATTATGGTATAAAGCAACAGAGCAGTGATACCCTCCGAGAGGAATTTTGTTATGTTGATCGTGTTGTACCTCACGGAGGTGGCTTATCTGAAATGAAAATCAGAATTACGTAAATATTTGAACAGCACAAACAATATTTTACCTATCTACACTGTTCAAAGAGCAAGGAAAACGGTCGACAGCCTAATTAGGCAAGAGAATGATCGATATTCTTGTTAAAGAAATTAAGTATGAGTAACTTTAACAGGCAAACACAACCTATATTTTGCCACACGCGAGTGCGATGAACTCTGACACCTGCATATCTTCACGGTTAAGATTGGAAGCTGACAGAACAGGACAGACTATTTGCAGTCTACTGACTGGTTTGATGCGGCCCGCCACAAATTCCTTTCCTGTGCTAAACTCTTCATCTCAGCGTAGCACTTGCAACCTACGTCCTCAATTATTTGCTTGACGTATTCCAATCTCTGTCTTCCTCTACAGTTTTTGCCCTCTACAGCTCCCTCTAGTACCATGGAAGTCATTCCCTCATGTCTTACCAGATGTCCTATCATCCTGTCCCTTCTCCTTATCAGTGTTTTCCACATATTCCTTTCCTCTCCGATTCTGCATAGAACCTCCTCATTCCTTACTTTATCAGTCCACCTAATTTTCAACATTCGTCTATAGCACCACATCTCAAATGCTTCGATTCTCTTCTGTTCCGGTTTTCCCACGGTCCACGTTTCACTACCATACAATGCTGTACTCCAGACGTACATCCTCAGAAATTTCTTCCTCATATTAAGGCCGGTATTTGATATTAGTAGACTTCTCTTGGCCAGAAATGCCTTTCTTGCCATAGCGAGTCTGCTTTTGATGTCCTTCTTGCTCCGTCCGTCATTGGTTACTTTACTGCCTAGGTAGCAGAATTCCTTAGCTTCATTGACTTCGTGATCATCAATCCTGATGTTAAGTTTCTCGCTGTTCTCATTTCTACTACTTCTCATTACCTTCGTCTTTCTCCGATTTACTCTCAAACCATACTGTGTACTCATTAGACTGTTCATTCCGTTCAGCAGATCATTTAATTCTTCTTCACTTTCACTCAGGATAGCAATGTCATCAGCGAATCGATATTCTTTCACCTTGTATTTTAATTCCACTCCTGAACCTTTCTTTTATTTCCATCATTGCTTCCTCGATGTACTGAATGAAGAGTAGGGGCGAAAGGCTACAGCCTTGTCTTACACCCTTCTTAATACGAACACTTCGTTCTTGATCGTCCAATCTTATTATTCCCTCTTGGTTGTTGTACATATTGTATATGACCCGTCTCTCCCTATAGCTTACCCCTACTTTTTTCAGAATCTCGAACAGCTTGCACCATTTTATATTGTCTAACGCTTTTTCCAGGTCGACAAATCCTATGAAAGTGTCTTGATTTTTCTTTAGCCTTGCTTCCATTATTAGCCGTAACGTCAGAATTGCCTCTCTCGTCCTTTTACTTTTCCTAAAGCCAAACTGATCGTCACCTAGCGCATTCTCAATTTTCTTTTCCATTCTTCTGTATATTATTCTTGTAAGCAGCTTCGATGCAAGAGCTGTTAAGCTGATTGTGCGATGATTCTCGCACTTGTCAGCTCTTGCCGTCTTCGGAATTGTGTGAATGATGCTTTTCCGAAAGTCAGATGGTATATCTCCAGACTCATACACTCTACACACCAACGTGAATAGTCGTTTTGTTGCCACTTCCCCCAAAGATTTTAGAAATTCTGATGGAATGTTATTTATCCCTTCTACCTTATTTGACCGTAAGTCCTCCAAAGCTCTTTTAAATTCCTATTCTAATACTGGATCCCCTATCTCTTCTAAATCGACTCCTGTTTCTTCTTCTATCACATCAGACAAATCTTCACCCTCATAGAGGCTTTCAATGTATTCTTTCCACCTATCCGCTCTCTCCTCTGCATTTAACAGTGGAATTCCCGTTGCACTCTTAATGTTACCACCGTTGCTTTTAATGTCACCAAAGGTTGTTTTGACTTTCCTGTATGCTGAATCTGTCCTTCCGACAATCATATCTTTTTCGATGTCTTCACATCTTTCCTGCAGCCATTTCGTGTTAGCTTCCCTGCACTTCCTATTTATTTCATTCCTCAACGACTTGTATTTCTGTATTCCTGATTTTCCCGGAACATGTTTGTACTTCCTCCTTTCATCAGTCAGCTGAAGTATTTCTTCTGTTACCCATGGTTTCTTCGCAGCTTCCTTCTTTGTAACTATGTTTTCCTTCCCAACTTTTGTGATGGCCCTTTTTAGAGATGTCCATTCCTCTTCAACTGTACTGCCTACTGCGCTATTCCTTATTGCTGTATCTATAGCGTTAGAGAACTTCAAACGTATCTCGTCATTCCTTAGTACTTCTGTATTCCACTTCTTTGTGTATTAATTCTTCCTGACTAATGTCTTGAACTTCAGCCTACTCTTCATCACTACTATATTGTGATCTGAGTCTATATCTGCTCCTGGGTACGCCTTACAATCCAGTATCTGATTTCGGAATCTCTGTCTGTAATCTAATTGAAATCTTACTGTATCTCCCGGCCTTTTCCAAGTATACCTCCTCCTCTTGTGATTCTTGAACAGGGTATTCGCTATTACTAGCTGAAACTTGTTACAGAACTCAATTAGTCTTTCTCCTCTTTCATTCCTAGTCCCAAGTCCATACTCTCCTGCAACGTTTTCTTCTACTCCTTCCCCTACAACTGCATTCCAGTCGCCCATGACTATTAGATTTTCGTCCCCCTTTACATACTGCACTACCCTTTCAATATCCTCATACACTTTCTCTATCTGTTCATCTTCGCCCGCATCTCGTGGTCGTGCGGTAGCGTTCTCGCTTCCCACGCCCGGGTTCCCGGGTTCGATTCCCGGCGGGGTCAGGGATTTTCTCTGCCTCGTGATGGCTGGGTGTTGTGTGCTGTCCTTAGGTTAGTTTAGGTTTAAGTAGTTCTAAGTTCTAGGGGACTGATGACCATAGATGTTAAGTCCCATAGTTCTCAGAGCCATTTGTTCATCTTCAGCTTGCGACGTCGGCATGTATACGTGAACTATCGTTGTCGGTGTAGGTCTGCTGTCGATTCTGATTAGAAAAACCCGGTCACTGAAGTGTTCACAGTAACACACCCTCTGCCCTACCTTCTCACTCATAACGAATCCTACACCTGTTTAACCATTTTCTGCTGCTGTTGATATTACCCGATACTCATCTATCCAGAAATCCTTGTCTTCCTTCCACTTCACTTCACTGACCCCTACTATATCTAGATTGAGCCTTTGCATTTCCCTTTTCAGATTTTCTAGTTTCCCTACCATGTTCAAGCTTGTGACATTCCACCCCCCGACTCGTAGAACGTTATCCTTTCGTTGATTATTCAATCTTTTTCTCATGGAAACCTCCCCCTTGGCAGTCCCCTCCCAGAGATCCGAATGGGGGACTATTCCGGAACCTTTTGTCAATGGAGAGATCATCATGACACTTCTTCAATTACAGGCCACATGTCCTGTGGATACACGTTTACGTGTGTTTAATGTAGTGGTTTCCATTGCCTTCTGCATCCTCATGTCGTTGATCATTGCTGATTCTTCCGCCTTTAGGGGCACTTTCCCACCCCTAGGACAAGAGAGTGCCCTGAACCTCTATCCGCTCCTCCTCCCTCTTTGACAAGGCCGTTGGCAGAATGATGCTGACTTCTTATGCCGGAAGTCTTCGGCCGCCGATGCTGATTATTTATCAAAATTTAGGCAGTGGTGGTGATCGAACCCGGGACCAAAGACGTTTCGATTGTGAATCAAAGACGCTACCCCTAGACCACGGGTACCCGCCCACTCAAAGCTTATTCAAACGGAATGAGTTTTATAACATTACTATTAATATTCACTAAAGAATCATAAATTGGACATAGGTTAAGTATTATTTTCCAAACACTTCCCTAGTTTACATAAAATTATAAATGTAGTTCACTGCAAAATTATGAGCTGGTTGCGGGTTAAGTCTCTCTCAGTTAAATACTTTACTGTTTAAAATGAAAGTTAATTGGAATTCACTAACTGGTTACTTCTCATTGTCTTTTGAATAAATAAATTATTGTTTTCATAAATAGTGGTCTTCCCATTACTTATTACCTAGCATTAGCACAAGAGACAAACTGTGGATCGTGCTATACTATTAATATGCACTTCCAATACGCAAGAGAGACAAACACTTAGCAAACATGAATATATAACTTTCCGCTATTGCAGTTTTCCACTTTTACTACAGTAAAACGCAATGTTGACAAATTTGCAAGAAACTGACTATGATCATTAACTAAGTATCACTTTATAATCCTCAGTTTTAAGAACTTTTAATCTTTAAAAGAAACAGCAAATTGTCTTTATTACCACAGTCTTCTACTTTCAAGTAAATGATTAAATAGGTGACTTTGAAACTTCACAAAACTACATTTACTACCTCCCACAATTTTACTAAATCCACAGTAAATCTGAATATTCCCTTCTTACCAAAGGTCAAACAAAATAATTTAATTAACTATTTGGCCTTGAGGCTTTCATTTTATTCACAAACTAGGACACTCAGTAATCATAGTTGAAATGGAGAGGAACCTGAGAGGTTTTGTGATAGGGAAAAAGTCAAGGTAGGAACATAAATTCAGTTATAAGTTACCTTATATTTGTGCACACTAAAACATCCAATAAGCTGATCCTTCAATTTACATTATTATAGTATTCCGTTACAGTGATTGCGCAATGTGGTGGCAACTGCATGTTGGTAGGTGGATTTGCAGGCAGAATTGCTATACTCTGTCCCTTCCTGGTGGCGATGACAGATACCAATTCCAGAATAGTTCCAGCTATTTATCCATCCATCCGAGGCATTGGTAAGTGGCAGGAAAAGCCTCTCTCGAATTCAGCACAATATAGAACTTTCACATGGGCAGTGCACAGTTTGGTAGCTCGTTCCCGACGGACTCTTGTTCCTCCTTTTCTACCTAGGCCAACCACAATTTGCGCGCACTACTAAGTTCCGTTTCCGAGGGAACCACACTATCTCTTACACACAAGATAACTAAGAATTCTAAGTGAAGGCAGCAGTTTACGTAACAGCAAACAACCATTTTAAAGAAAACATATCATTTTCACGTATAAGTAGTTCTAAGCAAAATTATTTAAACAAATTCCAAATATATACAGTATGTTTTGCATCCCTCCAATTGGGACTAAGAATTTAAATGACAGATATACTACATTGCATAGAATCAAACCATGAAATCAAAGTTTTTTACACAGAAAAGAATAAACACTCTCATGATATCGATTCAATCCAACAACCTTTACAGATAGTCAATGTTAAAACATTAAACCAAAACAAAAGGCAAAATAAATCCGTACAGCATTAGAGCTATGGTGTTACAGGTCGACTGCAGCTTACCCACAATCATTTTAGAAATTCTACATCTGCATAGATACTCTTCAAACCACCGTACGGTGCTTGGAGGAGGGCTTCCTGTACCGCTAGTAGGCATTTCCTTTCCTGTTCCACTCGCAAACCGATTAAGGGATTAATGACTCCGTATGAGCCCTAACTTCTCGTGTCTTATGTTCGTGGCCCATACGCGTAATACATGTTGGCGGCAGTAAAATCATTCGGCAGTCAGCTTCAAATGACGGTTCTCTAAATCGTTATTTTGCAGAACATTTTCTGACATGTAAAAGGAGGTTTAGGAGTTTGTACCAGTGTCTTTTTTGGCAGCCTGCTTTCACTTCGTAAGTTGAAACTAGCAAACCTGTTGTTGTTGTTGTGGTCTTCAGTCCTGAGACTGGTTTGATGCAGCTCTCCATGCATACAGTAAAGCTGCATGCCCTCGGGAAAAATTACGGCTGTAATTTCCCCTTGCTTTCAGCCGTTCGCAGTACCAGAACAGCAAGGCATTTTGGTTGGTGTTACAAGGCCAGATCAGTCAATCATCCAGACTGTTGCCCCTGCAACTACTGAAAAAGCTGCTGCCCCTCTTCTGGAACCACACGTTTGTCTAGCCTCTCAACAGATACCCCTCCGTTGTGGTAGGACCTACGGTACGTCTATCTGTATGGTTGAGGCACGCAAGCCTCCCCACCAACGGCCAGGTCCATGGTTCATGGGGGGGGGGGGGGGGTACATTTGTAAAGATAGGTGTGGTGTTATCTATACAAATGTACATTGATACTCTAGTGACACACAGCGTTTGGTACCGGTCTAAGTGTCTGACTTCTGGAGGTTTGTGTGTCAGCGACGTTGAACCCAGATATTTCAGCTATTTAAACTACGTGACTGTGTCAACCAGCATATTGCATAATGCTGTATCCGAACATTACTGTTTTTTTTTTCCTACTCATATCCATTAACTTACATTTTCCCACTTTTAGAGCCACCTGCCATTCATCACACATACTAGAAATTTTGTCTAAGTCGTCGTGTATCTTCCTACAGTCACTCAACTTCTACACCTTACCATACATCATAGCATCATCAGGAAACGACCACAGATTGCTGCCGACCCTGTCCGCCTAAACCTTTATGTATAAGAGAACAACAGCGGTCCTATCACACTTCACTGGCCCACTACTAATGATAACCTTGTCTCTTCTGAAGACTCGCCGTCGAGGACAACATAGTGGGTTCTATTACTTAAGAAGTGTTCGAGCCACTCACGTACTTACAAACTTATTCTATATGCTCGTACTTTCGTTAACAGCTTGTAATGGGGCACCATGTCAAACGCTTTCCGGAAACCTAGAAATATCGAATTTGCCTGTTTCCCTTCATCCGTAGTTCGCGGTGTGTCATATGAGAAAAGGGCAAGCTAAGTTTCGTACGAGCGCCGCTTTCTCAATCTATAGTGATTCGTTGGCATACCTTCTCAGGCTCAAGAAAATCTATTATAATCGTACTGGGAATATGTTCAAGGACTCTGCAGCGAACCAAAGTTAGGGATATTGTGCAATTTTGTGGGACCGTTCTTTTACCCTTCTTTCAAACGAGAGACATCTGCGTTTTTATCCAGTCACTTGGGACTTTTTTCTGGGTGGGAGATATGCGATAAATGCAATCTAGGCAACGCGTCACTACCATAGAGCATTCTTTGTAAAAATAAATTGGAGTTCCATCCGGACGTGGTCACTTACTTGCTTTCAAATCTTTCAGTTGTGTCTCTACGACAGGGACGCTTATTACTATGTCGTCCATACGGGAGTGTGTTAGATCTTCTGTCATTTCTATCTTATTTGATCTCAAGTCTAAAATCTGCGTCATACTGGATCCCATAAGTCATTCCAATACTTTAATTATAATTTTTTTTAGTTATCTGTCTTCTGACTGCTCTGATACAGCCCGCCACAAATTCCTCTCCTGTGCCAACCTCTTCATCACAGAGTAGCATTTGAAACCTATGTTATAAATTATTTGCTGCATATATTCCAATCCCTGCCTTCCTTTACAGTTTTTACCCTCTACAGCTCCCTCCAGAGTGATTTAACTCATTCCCTCATGTCTTAACAGATGCCCTATCATCCTGTCCCCTCTCCTTGTCAGTGTTTTCCACATATTCCTTTCATCTCCGATTCTGCGCACAGCCTACTCATTCCTTACCTTATCAGCTCACCTAACTTTCAAATGGCTCTAAGCACTATGGGACTTAGCATCTGAGGTCATCAATCCCCTAGACTTAGAACTACTTAAACCGAGCTAACCTAAGGACATCACACACATTCATGCCCGAGGCAGGATTCGAACCTGCGACCGTCGCAGCCGCGTGGTTCCAGACTGAAGCACCTAGAACTGCTCGGCCACCGGGCCCGGCACCTAACTTTCAACATACGTCTGTAGCGCCACATTCAAACACTTATTCGAATCATTTCTGTTCCAGTTTTCTAACAGTCTATTTTCACTAACAGGCATTTCAGTGCTCCAAACGTACATTCTCAGGAATTTCATCCTCAAATTAAAGTCTATGTTTGTTACTAGTAGACTTCTCTCTGCCAGAATGCCCTTTTTGTCAGTGCTAGTCTGCTTTTCATCTTCACCTTGCTACGTCCATCGGTGGTCATATTGCCCCCTAGATAGTAGAATTCCTTACCTTGATCTTCTTTGTGACCATGAATGCTGTTGTTAAGCTTTTCGCTGTTTTCTTTTGTGCTACTTCTCATTCCTTTCGTCTTTCTTTGATCTACTCTCAGCCCATGTTCTGTAGTCAATGGACTGTTCATTCCATTCAGCAGGTCATGTAATTCTTCTTCACTTTCACTCACGACATTATTGTCATAAGCGAATAGTATCATTGATTTCCTTTCACGCTGAATTTCAATTCCACATTTGAATCTTTTATTTCATGACTTCTTCTTCGATGTACAGTCATCCCTATCGACGCTGGTCGTAGGCTGTGTTCCAAAAATGAACAGCACAGAGACGGAAGTGATGACTCTTTCTGCAGGACCTGACCATCATTTTGCAGGACAATGTTCAGGCATGTTCAGTGCAAGCTGTTACTGATTTGTTTGACTGATGGGGCTAGCGTGCTATACTACCTACTGCACTCCCCTGACTTAAGCCCTCGTAAGTTCAACTCGATTTCTAAAGTGAAGAACTGCTACAAAGTCGTCGGACAATAGACCGCGCCTCTCGAACTGTCAACACAACTGTCACTGTTAAGAGTATCCTACGACTTCCACATCGCTGGCAACGGGTTATACACAACGCTGGTAACCACTTTGAAGGTCAGTAAAACATTGAAACACGCATCTGTTTTGTACGAGCTGTAAATAAATAGTTGTCACTACTGAAGTTCCAACCTTCGTATTTACTGCAGGACTCAATTTCTCCTTCTCCTCTCTCGTTCCTACTACCATGCCTATATTCTTCTGTATCCCTTACTTCTATGCCATCCCCTACAACCGCATTCACGTCCACCATGACTATTAGATTTTCATCTCCCTTCACTAACTGAATTACCCGTCCATCATCCTCTGTCTCTTCGTCTACTGCTTGTGACGTAGGCTTTGTACCTGTACTGTGGTTGTCAACGCTGGTTTGGTGTCGAACCTGATGGGAACAACACTTTCACTGAACTGTTCACAGTAGCTCTCCGCCATACTTTCTTAAATAATCCTACTCCCATTATACCATTTTATGCTGATCTTGATATTACCCTATATTCTCGGTTCTGCACTTGTCAGGATTATTGTCGCCGGCGATTGTGGAGGGAACCTTCCAATGTTTCGAAGACGTACAGAGGTATTCACCCTGCCATCATGATGTGGGAAACCATGGAGTGTGACTACAGGTAAGAGCCGATTATGACTGAAAGATCTCTGACCGGAAAAGGGTAAGTCACGAGCATCCTGCCTCCTGATGTGTTACAACTCATGTTACCTGATCGTGGTGTCAATTTGCAAGAGGACATTGCTCGTCCACACGTAACATATGTCTTTACGAACTGTCTGCGTGACGTTGAGTTTCTCCTGCTAAGACCCCGAATCTCTTCCAAATAGAACATGTATGGGACCAGATCTCACGTCCGTACTAGTGCCAGTATCCACGCTATCAAGGAACAGCTGCAACAGTTGAGGGCCAGCAATGCCTCAGGAGAGAATACGAGGGTTTATGGCACGGTTCGCAAATGAATCAGTGCATGCATCCAGCACTAGTGTAACCTCGCACCATTAAGTGGGCTCATATTGGCAAAATAAACCTAAGGCATTAGACAATTTGTGGTACTACACCTCTTATATGGTCGTCCAGTATTTCTTCTTCGAGTGCATTTAAGACTGTGAGCCTTTAACGGAAATCTTCCTCCTCCCATACAGTCTAGATGTTCCTTCCATTATATCTTATTTTTCTTTATTTTGTCGTTTAGGTTTATATTCCTAAGTCTTTCAAAGTACCTTCATTTCTTTTTCGATCCTTCCTTGTACATCCTTCCCCTTTCCTGAGAAATCTCATTTCTTGAGCCAGTATTCTACTTCCTTGACGTCTGTTTGTTACCCATGCTCCACTTCCATAAGTAAGGGCTGGTATTGCTATTATTTCATACAACTTCAGTTGGGTTTCGTTCCTGGCTTTATTCTGCAAAATTCTCACGACGCTTTCTCATATGGAAGTAAATTTCCACGTCATGTTTATGATGTCGCATCCTAGGTATTTAAAATGTTTTCTTGCCTCCAGTATTTTATTATTCCAGATTATTTTAGATTTCACTAGTAGTTTGCCAGGAAATTCCATCACTTTCGTTTTATCCACCGACAATATCAGGTTCTAATCTCCAGGTACCTGATACAGCTTATAGACTCCCATCTGAATGTCATCCTCACTCTCTGTAAACAGAGTTAGGTCATCTGCATTTAAAATTACGTTTCGTCTAATGGCATGGTTTAAAAGAACTACCTTTCTGTCGATTTTCCATTATATATATATATAAAGAGTGTAGGAGAAACACACCTCCTTGTTTATGTTCGTTGGCTTTGTTGTAATATATTCCATATCCATAACAATTTCGGTGTTTCTGTGTAGACTCTTAACAGCATTTAGGAACTGAGACAGATAACCTCGTCCAGTCATGATATTCTATATCATTTCTCTGTTCACATTATCGAATGCTTTCTCAAAATTCACAAAATCAAGATGAGTTTCCCTAGTATACTCTCGTCTCTTTTGTATAACTTGTTGCAGTATAAAAACCCTGTTAGTAGCTGATCATCCTTTTCTAAAACCTGATTGTTCTTAAGGTATTAGTTAAACCATGATATTTTTAAGCTTAAATTTAAGATTTTGCCATATAATTTACAAACTGAATCGAGGACGCTTGTTCCTCGCCAACTTCTACATTTATTTTTCTAGTCCATTTTAAAGACAGATTTTACTTTCACTGTTAGCCAGTATTTTGGTACCTTCTTATTTCTGCAACACAGATTAAATATGTGGAGAGCTTTTGGATGTAGGAATGACCTTCCATATTTCCACAATTCCATTATAATACCATCTAAACCAGCGGCTTTTCAATTTTTTGTAACTTTTAGCTTCCATCAGTTGTCATCTTCTAGGCATTATTTGTCACTGAATTCAGGTAACGTCTGAATTAAAGTATACTCATATCACATTTTTTTAATAATGTGTGATAAATTCCTTCTCTCCCTATTATTGACACGTATACGATTATTTTATTAATCATTTTATAAGCACTAGTTTCCCCGCCATGTAAATCACGCTCTATATTGCTAATAAGGCGTTCCCACGATTTTGCGTGCATTTTCCAAGTTATGTATTTCGTATTCGTCTCTTTTCTTTATATTCATTATATTTTTCATTTGTATATTTGACTCAGTTTTCCAATTATGGAAATAATATCAGAGACCAATTTCGTTTCCTGATTCCGTTGTAAGTGCTTCACTTCGTTTTTTGTCAGCTGACGTATTTGCTTGCTTTGGAGCCCATTGATGTGCATCATATGCTAGTAGAGATTGAAATTATATGTACCATACATAAGGAGAGTTTCTTCCTCACACTATGACCTATGTTTGATGCTTGTGATCTTCTTACGATGAGCCGCAGAGTTTGAATGGAGTGGAGTTTGACTATGGATGGTGGAAGCGTGGGCTTATAATTACATTTTCTTTACAAAACAAAATAATACGCCACCAGATAGCAGACAAATATAAAGCATTTTCAGTTTCAGCAATAATGACTTTACAAATCCAATGATATGCAATCCCAAAAGAAATAGAATGTGGTTATCTCAAAATGAGCAACAATAATATGTAACAGATTTTACATCATCCATACATTATAATCTTGCTTCGGCCTAGGACGAGTGCACAAGACGGCTCCAAATTAAATAACCCGTTTCTTCCAGTGATTGATTTAACTAAGAAGCACCACACAAAACATCATACTAACTTCTGTCCATTAACAGCATCTACAAGTGTGGATTAGAACAAATCAGGACAAGAAACTGACTCACTATAGAACATGAAGGAAGGAAACTTCTCAGCCAAAATCCCATCTGTAAGGCCTTTTGGTAAAGCGGAGTTACCTTCATCTGATCTTGGTACATGAAGGTAACTCTGTTTTACCGAAACCGCTCATCGTAAGTAAAGTTTTAGAAACACGATCTTGCCTGAGAAGCTGTCTTCCTTCGGGTTGAATATTTGCAGATCGCCCTTTACTACTCAGTATGAATATGTTGACTCACATTAATTAACTATTATCTACTGATATCGACACAGGGAACTTACAGAGATCTTCTTACGATGAGCCTTAAGAAAAAGTAAGTAAGTAAAGACACAGTCACAGGAAACGAAGGTAAGCAAAAAAATTACAATAACCTAATGATATTTTATTTTCATCGAACACCGGCCTCGCGCTATTTACAGTTTCAAAATCAACAGCATTACACTCTATGCCACCATGGTCATGCCGTGCAAAACAATTGCAAGTAGTTTTGGCACAGTGTAACTCATCAAGGTCTCTTCATGGCTTCATACAATAACAAACCCAATCAAGCCGACTTCGCTATCCAGGTGCACACCGCCACATTGTAGTCTAGTCGGCCAAACTCTGAGAACTACCACAACTTGCCGACATCAAATGCCCCACAACAGCGCAAGTCACTTTCTGCTCTTCACTGTCTGGCCATTCTTCGCTACTGACTACTAGCCGAAGTTTTCTCCTAGACACTGACTCGAAGACGCCGGCCACTGTGGCAGAGCGGTTCTAGGCGCTTCAGTCTGGAACCGCGCCACCACTACGGTCTTAGGTTCGCATCCTGCCTCGGGCATGGATGTGTGTGATATCTTTAGGTTAGTTAGGTTTAAGTACTTCTAAGTTCTAGGGAACTGATGACCTCAGATGTTAAGACCCATAGTGCTCAGAGCCATTTGAACCATTTGAACTCGAAGACACGGTCTGCTACTATAGTTCGATACTGTCCACGTTACAGCTGGCCACATCTCGCACTTACTGTTATAGTATTTCGCCTTTTTTTCATGTTACTTACCATTTCACGGCGCTCTCCTCTCGAGATTTTTTTTTTTTTTTGCACAGTGGATGTCCACTGATTGCCAAACCGCTCTCGCATGACAGCAACCATCCCTTCAATCAACCATGCTGATTTGATAAGACACGACACTGTCTCACGACTACTCTGCAACTGGCCCCAGCGGCCTCCTTGTTGCTGACTCCTTCATGCTACTGGTGACTGCTTCCTTCGCCGACCCTTTGCGCGACCCTCGCCGCTATACAAGAAGTGCGGCCAGTATAGCAAACCCTGGTGCCACACCACAACTCATCAGCTGGTGGACACAGCAGCCTCAGGCGCTGTTTCAGATCAACATTACTTCTACTCTCGATACCGCCGATTTATTTCCGCTCTGTTGCGGTGCTGCAGCACATCTCGGCGTAGCACTGGTGTTGTGTACATAGTTCCGCGTAGTCAGTTCGTACACAACTTTCCCAATACAGCGCGCCCCGCTAAGCACAACAGCGCAGGCGCAGCGCTCGTCCGTCTCCGCACTACGAGATGGCGCTGTCTAGAGACGGACAAAATTCTGCTTCCGCCGATCCGCGTATTAATATGTCACGCAGCCAATGAGATTGCTGCTAACGTAGAACCTTTTCTCCTCGCAGATCACACTCGCGCAGTGATACATGAGCGCTCGAGGTATTATAACGAGTGTACCGACCTCCGATTAGTCAGTATGCATTAGTCTGCATTTGTCTGCGCCAGTGTGTACCAGTCTGCATTAGTCTGTACCAGTATATAGTCAAGTTTCAGTCTGCGCCTAATAAGATTATCATATTCCTGTACATAGCCATGAAGAGAAATGTATAGACAGTTTGTCAAGTATGAGAGATATGTGGGAATAAGATTAACGTACCAAGACCAAAGGAACTTCAGATTGTCAATTGTAAACGGCATCCTGAATCAAGTTACGTAATGACTATCCTTTTTATTATTTTAATAAATATGTGTGAAAATTAGTCAAGTTCTGTTTAAAGTTGGTCACCGTCAATCTGCTACTCTAAGCGTACAAGTGACATTTCTATCGTCTGACCTAATGGCAGAAGATAAACACGCCACGATAAGACCACGAGACATATTGCTGACACTCGCCTACTTCGTTAGAGTGAAAAGTCAAATAATCTTATGGTGTGTGTACCGAAGGTCTTACACTACGCACACCACAACTGGCTTCGCCACTTATCCTCAAATATGCTAGCTGTTGCAATTTCAGTGCCATAACTTCACTTGTACTACCATCTGCATAGACGTGATAACAAATATGGCACGGCACTTCACTTTCGCTACACAAAAATAAATTCTTCTTTTCAGTTCATCGAAAGAACTCTAATATCTTGTTTTGCATTATGTATTCGTACCAACGATAGACCGTCCAGAGGCTGTCCCCAAGAGGTTTATCAGTGGATTTCTCGGTCGCGTCACAGGAATTGTAACTGAAAGGTAGAGAGATACATAAGTACGATCAAACCAAAATAATGACCACACAGAACCGCCACCACACATTTAGAGAAAGATCTTCGCATACCCTCTGCCTCGTTTCGTAAATTAACTATTAACGAAAATGGACATCCCGTTAAGTGAAAAACATATTCTAATAGCTACTCACATCTGTTCTCGTCCTACAATCTTGATAGTTTATAACTGTTGCTTGGAGAATATTCTGTGAAATACTGTGATAACTCTTACTGTAATGCTGCGCTGCCATCTCCAGCAGTAGGTTATATTCATAAATTTTTATTCTGTGACCAATGCATGTCCCCCCTGGCAATAATTACATAAGAAACATTGTACTTACATCATGTGTTAAATTTACAGATACCTAAGAAGTTTTACTGCAACGTAAGTTTTTTCGCAAGATGCTTTAGTCTGAGCCTTTTAACATTAAGCTAGAAGGTATCAGAGAAGAAAAATTTTAGCAACCAATTCTTTTACTCCCTGCCGTGGACTTGTTGCATTGATTTCACGTGACAACTTAAAATTGTGTATCGGTGCGGCACGTGATCTCCGATCCCTGCTCTACATGGGAGAACACAAGCACAATTACTTACGTGTTTGAAAGCAAAGGGGATAAGCCCGCGATAAGTTAAAGCTTTGAGTACTCAGACTGCACAATTGGCAGCGCAATACATGTGCAAGACAGGATCTGGAATCGGATGACGGTACTGCGCAATGTCTTAACATGTCACGTCTTGTCAACCTCAAAGTGATAGCTATAATGCTCATCTGCGTTCTGCTCTAAATGTGACGCTGTATTTACTCAATGCAATGTGTTTTAATGGTAGATTACACAGACGCGTATCTTATGATTCTAGTGTGATATGGTTGTAACTGTGTTACCGTTAAATGTAAAAGTTGTACGGAATTTTGAGATCTGAGACTACACTACAACATTTATAAAATAATTTTTCGGCTTCAGCCAGTAATTTTTTTTTCCTTTTTTGGCACGACTGGATTCAGCACCTTGCTGCCATCATCAGATGATTTTGCAGTTGAATTTATTTGTGTTTGGGTTTATAGATTCCATTAAAGTGTGAGCAGATGTATTTGTTGGGTGTCTCGATGAGGATATGTACTGATATTTGTCCTGTACTTGAACACTGAAAGGAATCCAAAAGTGAACCTCAATGTGCAGTTAACTATAAAAGGACCTGATGATAGCAGCATGCTACCGAAAAGTGGTACGTTAATAAATACCAAAACAACTAATATTGAAAAAATATTTTAGAATACACTTTTGCGTTTTCCACGCTTATTACGGCCAAAACACTGAAGGTCACCGTCTACTTGTCTTTATAAGTAAAATAATGAAGAATTTTAGCAGGTGAGGTGTTTTTCATTACCTTAATTTCTTTGCGGTGGGATTCAGCACTAGTGTATATGTTAAATTTTTTAAAAGTTACATGCGAGGTCGCTCACAATCTGATAATATTTAGTACCTCTAAATTAGCTACACTAATAAATGTCATGATGTATTGTTACGTAACACTGCTAACTAAGTCACAACTTTCAATTGACACCTTAAAATTTTTCAAAATATTAGCTTGGAATGTAAGAGGAATGACCCTGCAATTCGTTTTTAAGAACAACGGGAAGATTGCTGAAGATTAGATGGGTAGATCACAAAACTAATGAGGAGATACTGAACAGATTTATAGTGAAAAAAAATTTGTGGTACAACCTGACTAGATGAAGGGATCGGTTGACAGGATACATTCCGAGACATCAAGAAATCACCAGTTTATGGTAGAGGGAGACCAAGAAATAAATACAGTAAGCGGATTCAGAAGTATGTATGTTGTAGTAGTCATTCGGAGATGAAGAGGCTTGTACAGGATAGAGTAGCACGGAGAGCTGCACAACCAGTCTTCGAACTGAAGACCTAAACAACAACAATAACAACAACCACACAGTAAAGGACTTATAGGCACGTAATGGACAGTGCTCTTCACTTAGTCTCATTGGAACATTTTACTGTATCACTTTCTCGGTTCACTTAACATATTACATAAAATACTATAATTTTCAGATTTCCCGATTAATTAACGTGCTGTAAGATTAATTGCGTTTTCACATGTAGTAAATATTAAGACTAGTCTCTTTTGTGAGATACAAGTCGTAGATCTCGTGTGGTAGTTCAAATGGCTCTGAGCACTATGGGACTTAACTTCTGAGGTCATCAGTCCCCTAGAACTTAGAACTACTTAAACCTATCTAACCTAAGGACATCACCCACATCCATGCCCGAGGCAGGATTCGAACCTGCGACCGTAGCGATCTCGCGGTTCAAGACTGAAGCGCCTAGAACCGCTCGGTCACATCGGCCGGCCTGTCTCTCGGCTGATAATTAATTATTAATTCAGCGGTTTTTGTAGTACCTTTGTCCGAGGTTAAATGCTCTAATTCGTTCTGTTTCGTTCCATTCTAATTTGCGAACGTCTACGCAATGTTGTAAGTGTGGCTTACGTTTCACCAGTGGATATGACTCACGTCTGTGGCTGTGGTAGGAGCCTGATGGAAGAGCTGTCAGCTCTCCACAAGCAGCTGAGAGCCACTGCGGACAGTGCTGGTGATGGAGCAGCAGTGCTGTCTCCTACAGGCGCAAGCACGTACCAAGCTCCCCAGTTTCACTTGTTGCCCGACGTAGGTTGCTGAGAATTTAGATGTATCACAGTTTGCAACTTTAATCTTTCGGGAGCGGTTTAAGAGGACTATGGCGATGAACCGAAGGCAATCCTTGTGAAGAATAGGGTTGAGGCGTTTCCTTCTGAGCCAGAGCCAGGTCATTTAGCTATCCGTTCTTTGCTTACCAATGGACGACCACCGTGGGATAATATTCTCAGGTGCTTCCAGTGTTTTGTGCGCGATGACCCCAATTAAAAAGTAGCACCAGAGGGGGGGGGGGGGATGATGATTAAGAGGATAATGGTTTTACATGCTCAAGGAATATAATAAAGGAAAAGATATCCCCAACGGAGAGGACCGTTATGACATCTATGTGATGTTGTGGGTTGTAAGTTAATTTGAATTTAGGGTTACATTCACTGTTGTCGTAAGACAGTGCACGTCAGAAGAGAGAGTGAGAGAGGAGGGCCGGAGGGGGGGGGGGGGCAGTGTACCTATTCCACTATGATAGATAGTCAAGACACCTGGAATTTTTCAGACTGTAGGAGATATCGTCCTTGAACTACGTCCGACTGTGAACCCTACCAAATAAAGGCAATATTCATACATTCAAGAGATAATTATTAATAAACAATTTACCGAAAAATCTGTGAGGATCATAATGGAATCGTTACTCATATTGACGTTCTGTGTTTGCAGTATTACGTACCAAAGAGAAATTCATAAAAATATAAAAATAAAAAAAATTAACGTGACGAATATCGGCAGGCAAGGCCGACTGCTGAAGGAAATGTGCGCAATTGAGACATTATGAGATGAGATCATTAAGCTTTCTAGCCCAAAGCTCTGAGATAATAACATGTAACTAGTTATCTAACGAACAAATATTGCAGAGTGAAGTGAAAAAGGTAACTATCGACGCGATATTAAACAACTTTCAATAAAAAAACAGTGATGTTAGAGATAAATGTAAATATGCGTCTGGTGAGGATGAAAATGATGGGAAAGACGACAAAACACCCAGTCCCCAGCCAATAAAATCTCCGGGCCGGCCGGAAGTCGAACCTGGACTCCTCAAATGCCATTCTGCGGCGCTGACCGCTCAGTATGGAGCGGGACAATACAATGGTTTCAGATCTTGATATTCTGATTAGCAATCGAATTATATATGCGGCTCCGCATTAATGTTACCATATCGCGACGTATGTTCCCGTATCCTACACAATTCAACAAATAAGCTGGCATCCGATTTTCTTAAATCTATAATGATACAGTGAAGTTGTAGGGCTGTGTTGAGCGGTGAGTGAGCATTATTCTTAAAAATATAACTTTTCACAAAAATTAGCGATAACGCAAACTTGTTATTCATGATTATTGCATGAAATTTCATGGTTGAGTGCTAAACATTGGTATAACAACATCATATATCCATAACAATTTAAGTACAATGCACTTAACCTTAGTGGTTGTAAACTGACCGACAATTAATGAAACAGAATAAGTCAGTAATTATTTTAGTAAATCAACGGGACTCCTACTTACACATAACTACGGTAAAAATTAATTAAAACTGTACACCAGTCTACTAGAATATGGCTCCACCAGCCACATTTTGAAGCATGAGTTAAGATATTACTGTATAAAAATGGAATAATTGTGCATCCATTCTTTGCAAAACCACCAGCGTAATGATGAAACATCAACGCTGCCCATGCTCTAGGTCGAGGTAAAACCGTGCTCAAGAATGACTCAGTATCCAGTAATTACTTATAAAAATCTTACGATTAACTAACAGAGCGGAGAATTTTTCGGCCGTTTATGAATTATATCGACTATAAAGTGTATGCATTCAGCACGGTAATCATAAGGCACTACAGATCAACCTCCTACAGGCTGTGTTGTGTCCTTCCTAATGCCATCGCCCCACTAGTGCAGTTGGTGATCTACCACAGGAGGATGGCGTGCTTCCAGAAAGCTGCGTTTCTTACCACATGACTCATATTTTATAACCAAACTAGCTATACCCGCTAACTTCGTTCCGCCTCTGAAAACCTTTATATGTTATAGCTGACCCGGCAAACGTTGTTTTGCCATATAAATTATCTCTAGTCTATAAGAATAATGTATACGTGTAACACAACAGTCGTTGTTGGCGGGAGCTTGTGACACAAACAAGAATAATAGCCGAAAACAGTGTAGTGATTGAGAAAAGACTTAGGGGGAAGTACGGCAGTATCGACCACATTAGTTGTAGCGTTTCTACGGTAGATCGCGCGGATTTAACAATTGTAGCCGATACACCGCTCGTCCATGAGCATACAAACATTGCGGCAATTTCGTGACGAAACGTGTTCGCCAGCGTTATGAATAAGGCCAAGCGCACACGCATCGATTCCTTTCGTACGTAAAAATACACTCCTGGAAATGGAAAAAAGAACACATTGACACCGGTGTGTCAGACCCACCATACTTGCTCCGGACACTGCGAGAGGGCTGTACAAGCAATGATCACACGCACGGCACAGCGGACACACCAGGAACCGCGGTGTTGGCCGTCGAATGGCGCTAGCTGCGCAGCATTTGTGCACCGCCGCCGTCAGTGTCAGCCAGTTTGCCGTGGCATACGGAGCTCCATCGCAGTCTTTAACACTGGTAGCATGCCGCGACAGCGTAGACGTGAACCGTATGTGGAGCTGACGGACTTTGAGCGAGGGCGTATAGTGGGCATGCGGGAGGCCGGGTGGACGTACCGCCGAATTGCTCAACACGTGGGGCGTGAGGTCTCCACAGTACATCGATGTTGTCGCCAGTGGTCGGCGGAAGGTGCACGTGCCCGTCGACCTGGGACCGGACCGCAGCGACGCACGGATGCACGCCAAGACCGTAGGATCCTACGCAGTGCCGTAGGGGACCGCACCGCCACTTCCCAGCAAATTAGGGACACTGTTGCTCCTGGGGTATCGGCGAGGACCATCCGCACCCGTCTCCATGAAGCTGGACTACGGTCCCGCACACCGTTAGGCCGTCTTCCGCTCACGCCCCAACGTCGTGCAGCCCGCCTCCAGTGGTGTCGCGACAGGCGTGAATGGAGGGACGAATGGAGACGTGTCGTCTTCAGCGATGAGAGTCGCTTCTGCCTTGGTGCCAATGATGGTCGTATGCGTGTTTGGCGCCGTGCAGGTGAGCGCCACAATCAGGACTGCATACGACCGAGGCACACAGGGCCAACACCCGGCATCATGGTGTGGGGAGCGATCTCCTACACTGGCCGTACACCACTGGTGATCGTCGAGGGGACACTGAATAGTGCACGGTACATCCAAACCGTCATCGAACCCATCGTTCTACCATTCCTAGACCGGCAAGGGAACTTGCTGTTCCAACAGGACAATGCACGTCCGCATGTATCCCGTGCCACCCAACGTGCTCTAGAAGGTGTAAGTCAACTACCCTGGCCACCAAGATCTCCGGATCTTTCCCCCATTGAGCATGTTTGGGACTGGATGAAGCGTCGTCTCACGCGGTCTGCACGTCCAGCACGAACGCTGGTCCAACTGAGGCGCCAGGTGGAAATGGTATGGCAAGCCATTCCACAGGACTACATCCAGCATCTCTACGATCGTCTCCATGGGAGAATAGCAGCCTGCATTGCTGCGAAAGGTGGATATACACTGTACTAGTGCCGACATTGTGCATGCACTGTTGCCTATGTCTATGTGCCTGTGGTTCTGTCAGTGTGATCATGTGATGTATCTGACCCCAGGAATGTGTCGATAAAGTTTCCCCTTCCTGGGACAATGAATTCACGGTGTTCTTATTTCAATTTCCAGGAGTGTATTTTACGATTAAATTCTTTTAGAGGAACAAAGGAGAGCATAGAAACTTCTTTGTTCCACTAAAAGAATTTGATCGTACAATATTTTTCCGTACGATAAAAATCGATGCGTGTGCGCTAGGCCTAAATGTCGGTTTGGCGAATGACGCGTACTACCTAGTTGAAATTTTCGGTCTAGTTACGTCGATTCAAAGAGAGATATTCGAGTCGTTGCTTTTGGTACGTTTTCATCAACTACCTATCTATCGAATAGTGAAAGACTATCACCAGTAGACACCTGGCATGGATAACTGATCAAGTGATAATTGATCAGTTATCGACCGGGGTTGAAAATTATTAAGTTACTAAAATCGCTATTAAAAATAGGGGTTCGTGGTAGAAGGGTGAAAATTTAGGGTTGCGTGTATTTTGTAATGCCACATCATAAAAAAAATAAAAATCAAAGTTTCTGTCCAAAATACAAGAAATTTTTTTTTGGGGTGGACCAGCCTTATCACTTAGCCGTGTGAAAAATAGATTGCGACCGATTCTCAGACCTACAGAATATACATGAAAAATTGCTCAAGAATCTATCGAGCCGTTGATCAAGTGATAATTGATCAGTTGTTGACCCGGGTTGAAAATTATTAAATTACTAAAATCGCTATTAAAAATAGGGGATGGGTGTATACGGGTGAAAATTTAGGGTTGTGTGTATTTTTCAGTGCCACATCATAAAAAAATAAAAATAAAAAGTTCTGTCCAAAAGCAATGAAAAAATTTTTGGGCTGGACCACCCTTACCACTTAGGGGTATGAAAAATAGATTAAGATCGATTCTCAGACCTACCGAATATACATGTAAAATTTCATCAGAATCGATCTAGCCGTTTCAAAGGAGTATGGCAACTAACACTATGACAAGAGAATTTAATATATAAGGATTATAGTATGACAATCGCCAAGACTGCAGAAGGAGAACAGGCACGTGAATGAGCGGACGGAAAGTTCAAAACATTGTGGAAAAAGGTCCAGGATGGAGGTTTGAACACGGATTTCGCGCTTTGCAGGCCAACACCGTGATCACACAACCACGACGCCGACGTTCTTGCGATTCACTCGATGTTGCACATGTTCAGCTTGAACTGCTCACTCTTCTAATTTTGCTCCTTTTTTCACAGTTCCAATAGACCTTCTTCCTCTGTTCACGCTTGATCTGTGTGTCACGTTTTGACAGATCTCAGGGGGGTGTGGTGACGAGCTTCCCTTGTTGCCTCCCTAGGCATGTTTTACCCTCCAACTATCAGCTCACGACTTTTTTGTCTCAGAATGTGCCCTATTAACTGACTGCTTCTTTTAGTCCAGTTATGCCACAAATCTCTTTTCTCCCCAGTTCTAGTCAGTACTTCCTCATAAGCGTTCTTCTGCAACACCATATTTCAAAAGCTATTGGATGAACTGCTTATAGACACCGTTTCACTTCTGTACAAGGCTACATTGCAGAAAAAGTCTTCAAAAAGACGTCCTAACACTAAAATTTATATTCAGTTTTAACAAATTTATCTTCTTCAGTAACGCTTTTCATGCTATCGCCATTATGCATTATATATCCGCTCTACTTCGGACATCATAAGTTATTTTGCTACCCAAGTAGCAAATTTCTTGTACTACTCCTACTGTCCGCGGTGGTCTAGCGGTTCTAGGCGCGCAGTCCGGAACCGCGCGACTGCTACGGTCGCAGGTTCGAATCCTGCCTCGGGCATGGATGTGTGTGATGTCCTTAGGTTAGTTAGGTTTAACTAGTTCTAAGTTCTAGGGGACTAATGACCTCAGCAGTTGAGTCCCATAGTGCTCAGAGCCATTTGAACCATTTTTACTCCTACTGTGTCATTTCCTAATCAACTCCTTCACCACTGTCTGATTTAATTTGACTACATTCCATTAATCTTGTATTGATGTTGTTGATGTTCACCTTCTGTTCTTGTATCAAGACACTGTCGATTCCGTTCAAATGCTCTTCTAAGTCCTTTGCTGTCTTTTAAATAATTACTATGTCACCAGAAAACCGCGAAGCTTTTATTTTCTCTCCCTGAACTTAAATTTACCTTTCCTATTTTCTTCTTGTTTTCTTTCTCTGCTTTCTCGGTATACTGATTGAATAACATTGAGGGTAGGTTACAGTCCTGTCTCATTCTATTCTCAACCACTACTTCCCTTTCATGCCCTTCGGCTCATATAACTGCTGCCTGCTTTCTATAAAAGCTGTATATAACCACTCGCTCCCTGTATTTTATACCTGCTAGCTTTGGAAATGAAAATAGTTCACTCTAGTCAACTTTTCAAAAGCATTCTCCAAATTACAAATACTATAAACTAGCTTTATCTTTCTGTAACCAATCCTCTAACTTAAGTCGTAGGGTCAGTACTGTCAAAGTTGTCTTTCCGAAGGTCAGCTTCTACCAGTAAATAATTTCTGTCAGTATTTTCTATGAACACGTATTCATACATATGGTCACCTGCTTTCCTTGGAATTGGATTGTTACATACTTCTAGATGTCTTAGTATGTTTCCCTGTCTCATAAATCTTGGGCACATGGTGGAATAATTTATTCTCAGGGATATCAGCAGTTCTGAAGGAAATTGTCTACTCTAAGGACCATGTTTTGGCTTAGATTTGTCAAATTTTTCTCGCAGTATCATATCTCGCATCTCATCTTCATCTACTTCCTCTTCCCCCTCTATAACATTGCCTCCAATTCATTTCCCATGTGTAGCCTCTCTCTCTCATAATATTCCTTCAACCTTTCAGCTGTCTCTACTTTGCTTAGTGCTGGTTATCCATCTGATCTCTTGATATTCATGCAGCTGCTTTTCTTTTCTCCTAAGGACTCTTACATTTTTCTGTAGATTGTGTCTATCATTCCCCTTGTTACGGTCTTACAGTGGTCCTCTAGCTACTCTAGCTTAGCTATTTTGCACTTCCTATCAGTCTGATTTTTTAGACGCTTGTATTCGATTTCATACTATTCATCTCCTTCATTTATATATTTCCGTCTTTCATAAATTCAGTATCTCCTCCAATATCCAAGGATTTCTACTATGCCTCGTATTTTTACCCGTTTCATCCTCTGCTTCCTTCACTATTTCATCTCTCAAAGCTACCTATTCTTCATCTCCTGTATAATTTTCCCCTGTTTCAGTCAATCGTTGCCTAATGTTCCCTTTTAAACTCTCTACAACCGTTGCTTTTTTTTCAATTTATCCAGGTTCCATCTCCTTAACGTGATACCATTTTGCAAATTAGTTTCAGTCTAAAATTCATAACCAATAAAGTAAGCTCAGGATCAAAATCTTCCCTGTAAATATTTTAGAATTTAGATTCTGGTTCCGAAGTCTCTTTCTTACGATTATATAATCAACCTGTAATCTTCTATTGTCTCCAGGTATCTTCCACGTATAAGCCTTCTACTGTGATTCTTAAACAGTGTTTTAGCGTTGATGTAATTACGCACAAATTATGCAAAATTTCTACCAAGCGGCTTCGTCTTTCATTATGTTCCCTTTGCCCATATTTTGCTACCATTTTCCTTTCTCTTCCTCTTCCTACCATCGAATTCCAGCCACCCACCACAGTTAAACTTACTTTTCCCTTTATTATCTGAATAACTTCCGTTATCTCTTGGTACATTTTTCCAATCTCTTCCTCATATGCGGAGCTAGTTGTTCTAAAAACTCGTACTACAGTGGTGGATGATGGCTTCGTGTCTAACTTCGTTACGATAATGAGTTCACTATGCTGCGCATAGTGGTTTACCCGCATTCCTATTTTCTTTTTCGTTATTAGACCTGTTCCTGCTTTACCTGGATTTTATTTTGTCTTTACAATCCTGTACTCACATGTTTGTCCTGCCACCCAACTTCTATCTATTATATCCAACTTCAATCTATCCATTTTCCTTTTCAGAGTTTCTAATGGATCTAACTTTCCAAGCTCCGATTCGTAAAATGCCAGTTTTGTGTTTCCTGGTGACGATATCTTCCTGAGTAGTCCTCACCCGGAGAACTTAACGGGGGACTATTTACGTCCGAAATATTTTACTCAAGCAGATGCTGTCACCACTTAACTGTATAGTAGAGCTGCGTGCTCTCGTGAAAATTGACGGCTGTAGCTTTTCCCCTTGCTTTCAGCCATTCCCAGCAGCAACACAGCAAGGCCTTGTTGGTTGACGTTACAAGGCTATAACGGTCAATCATTCAGGTTACTGCCCCCACAACTACTGAAAAGGCTGCTACCTCTCTTCGTGAACCATATGTTTGTGTGGCCTCTCCACAAATTCCCCACCATTGTGGTTGCCCCTACGGTATAACTTTATGTACTGTTAAGGCACACAATCTCCCCACCTCGGCAATGTTTGTGATTCATGGCACAGCGATCCCAGTTACCACTGTGGGAAATAGCTATGTTAGAAGCTGCGACCTACGAAGATGGATTCGAATCGTGGAAATGAGTCATACTGTAAGTAGTAAGGTCTTTTAACAAACAACAGAATGCAGACTGGTAGCACTTTTTCTCACAGTAGCCCTCCACATGCAATTTCAAGTAGGGAACTACCTGAACAACCTACAGAATTAGAGTATTCAGATAAAGTAATGATCGTGGCTGGAAGATTACATTATTTTACAAGTGTGCTATGTGATATAAATTGTAGATCTCTGCTGATATCGCCAACAATGCCTTCTCCCGGAAATGATTTATTGTTGATGGTTTATCTGGAGACTAGAGAGCATACTGAAGAACGATAGCATCACTTGTGAGTCCCAGCAAACCCGGATGCATCTTCTAAGGAGTAATCTCTATTTCGGAATCGAGTGGAGGGTATAGGGCAGGCTTTGTCGGTTCTACGAGTTACAACTAGCAGTAGATTTATAGACCTGTAGTACAGAGTTATGACTTGCAGTGTTTCTCTGTATTAATCAAGCAGGAACTGTCTATCGTAAGCGGCCAGATATATAATGTTAGATGTACACCTTACCTCTCTGAGACGAGTAAGTAAAATCTGTATCGGACCACATACTCTGCAGGCACCAAGCAAGACGGAAGGGCCTGGGTACTTAAGAAAGTTTGTTACCGATTGTTGTGGCAGGACAAGTAACATTTACTGAGTGCTGCACTAATCTTCGAAGTAACACGGCTACATGACACTATTTCTCTTCATAGTAACCAACTCTCTGTAAATAACAGTCGTAACGATCTACCAATCGTTCACTTTCTCGATGACAGAAATCCGCTCCTTGGTCACGGAGGCATTCGAGAACCAATGTGTGAACGTTCTCACCGTTGGAAAATATCTTTGCCTCCAGACAATCTTCTAGCTTGCCGAAAAGATGAAAATCTCATGGCACAAGATCTGCGATTCCCGATCAACATTACCCACATCTGTGTGGCTGCCGTCAAATTGTTGGCTACGTATCAATTCGGCGGGATACGACACTGTTTTCGGTCCATATATCGCCAACATGTAAAGGTTAATCTGAGGGTAGCCGTTTCGCCCACTATAACCGTACTTCAGCTTTGGTGTACGTTCCTATTTGCCACACCATTTCACTCCCACACTGTAATCCATCTATTATTCATGCCGCAGCAGAAATGCATGTGCAAGAAACCCAGAATGCGTTTTCTCTTCTGACATTGCACCAATTTTGCTGCTCTCCGAGCAGGGTGTTTAGTGGTTAGCAAACCGGCCTCGCACTCGAAAGGGCGAGGGCTCAATTTATCATCTCACGGACAATATTTAGGTTTCCGTGAATGGCTTAAGGCAAATACCTGGTTGGTTTCTCTGAAGAGGTGCTGCCGATTTTCTTCCACATCCTTCCCCAATCAGCGCTTGTGCTCCGTCTTTAATGACTTCCCTGTCGACGGGACGTTGAGCATTATTCTTCCTTCTTGTTACGCAATGGTTTTCAGAGTGGGGTGACATGTGTAACATACTGTTCGCAGCCGCTACGAATTTTTTTTTAAAAATATTAGCGATTAGGTGTTCTATCGCTTTCACGTTATATAACGATAACAATAACTACCACACGTTTTGGTACTCGCCGCAGTCTTTACTATCTTACCCTCTAAAACTAAAACTCAAATCCTCCCGAACAGGCCATGAAGGCCCAACGGTACCGACCGGCTGCCGTGTCAACCTCAGCCCACAGGCGCCACTGGATGTGGATACGGAGGGCCATGTGGTCAGCACACCGCTCTCCCGGCCGTATGCCAGTTTCCGGGACCGGCGCCACTGATTCTTAATCAAGTAGCTCCTCAGTTTGCCTCACAAGGGCTTAGTGCACCCCGCTTGCCAACAGCGCTCGGCAGACCGGATCGTCACCCATCCAAGTGCTAGCCCAGTCCGACACAGAGGTGTACAAATTCCCCTTGCAGCCTGCTTGCCCCTAGCACCTCTGCAACCATTCATGCAGGTCAGCCTGCCGCGATGTAAACACAAGAGTGCGCGTGTACTGAGGCACAGTGGGCAATGCGGGCGATACGGGCTCCCGCAAGCCCGGGCTACCTGGGTTCCCGCAAGCCTGCCAAGCTTCACGGGGCCCGCTCAGCTTGCTGCGCCTGACAACAGGTTGCGCTGTCAAGCTACCGTGACTAGAGTAGCTAGGTAGTTAGCCTGCAGTTCATTTATCGCAACGGTGGAGGCAGCACAATGAATAGGTCGAACTATAGTGAGATTGAAAAAAAATTGACAACTGGCGAATACATGCTGGTAACGAAACAGAGCCCAAGTGCCGCATGGGAAACGTTTTCGTGTGTTTATGAGGCCGCTTCAAATAAATCGGTAGGTGTGTCTCCATGCAAACTATGTAAAAAGCTCTTAAGCACTTATTCGGGAACCTCGAGTATGTTACGACATGTGTGCAAATTTGACAAGCAGTTCCCTCACTCCGTAAATATCTTGAAAGAGGACAAAGATTTAGTGGCCGAAAAGTGCGTCGAAATGTGTGCTAAGGACCTGAGACCATTTAGCAGTATAGAGGGAGAAAGATTTCTTAATTTAGGGCAGACACCGATCGACATAGGTAAAAAATATGGCTCAGTTGATATTAAAAATGTTATGCCTTCCCGAGTGACAGTAGCTAGGAAAGTTCAAACCTTAGCTGATAAAGTGCGCAGCAAAATGCTCCCAGATATAGTGTATGCGGTTCGTTCTGGTATATGTGCCAGTACAATTGATCAATGGACAGACAATTACAAAGGGGTGCATTACATGTCCGTGACAATGCATTACATCAATTCAGACTGGCGTTTGAATAAATATGTACTAATGTGCTCTGCGTTTCCTGACTGCCCAAAAGCTGGCTCGAATATTCGAAACGAGTTGGAAGATGGCTTAGAAACTATGGGTGTTTCTCGTGAAGACATTGCCAAAATTACGTTTGTCACAGACCAGGGCAGTAACATTGTCAAAGCTCTCGAAGTATATCAGCGTCTTCCATGCATGGCTCATAGTATAAACACAGTCTTGAAACATGTTCTGAGCGAACAGTTTTTGAAAGAAAATGTTCCAAATATATTAGCCATTCTTAATACAGTGCGGGCTACGGTTTCGTACTTCAAGAGAAGAGGTCTCTGTGTGAGACTGAACTCATCTTTAAAGCAGTGGGTTTCAACTCGTTGGAATAGTTATTTTGACATGCTTGTATCAGTCCATTCTCAGATTGATTCAGTGAAGGCTGTTTTACATAATGAAGGTGCCTCTGATAAGATGCTGGGTTATGACCACCATATAACTGGCCAGCTTATAGAATTTCTTAAGCCGTTTAAAGAAGCCACAGTTGATCTAGAGAGTGACAAGGATCCAACCCTACATTTAGTTCTACCGTGGTTTTACGCCTTAAAAACTCACTGTACCGTACGGGATAACGATGAAGAGGTTTGTAATTTTATTCCATCTGAATATTATAGAACCACTTGTGAAATATGTATGTTGAGAAAATGTATTTTCAGGACATGAAACCTTTGAAACAAGCCGCTGATGCCTTCCTAGAACAGAAAATGTGCGTTAGTATGTTGCATAAAATTGCAACGTTTATGGTGGCTAACTACCGCACATTAAGAAAGTTAACCGAGGATGAAAAAATTGAAGTTTACCAAGCAGCACGACAGATGTGTGCTGAAGGTAAGCTCCTAAGATAATGCATATATTCTTCATCTACATGTACATGGTTGCTCTGCAAGACACACGCAAGTGCCTAGTTGAGGGTTCATCGAACCACTTTCAACTTATTTGTCTCCTTTTCTCGAATTTCGCGCGGGATAGAACACCTACAGCTCTCCGTCTGAGCGCTGCTTTTTTGTATTTTATTCTGATGATCATTTCTTCCAATGTATATGGGACTCAACAATATCTCTTCGAATTCGGAAGTGTATGTTGGTGATCGAAATTTCATATATAGATCGCGCCACGTCAAAAAACGCCATTGTTGAAATGATTACCACCCCAACTCTTGTGTAATTTCTGCGACACTCTTTCCCCTGTTTTACGATAATACCAAACCAGCTGCCTTTATTTAGACTCTTTAGACCTCTTCCGTCAATAGTAAGGCTCTCCAACTTCGTAGCAATGCTCCAAAAGAGTGTTTTGTCATTAAAACGCCTACAGCAGTTTCTGTGTGTCCATTCCTATTTAAGTAGGTCGTAATTGTAATCAGAGGTATTAAGTAGAACCTACAGCCTTTAGATTTGACTGGTTGATCTTGTAAACGAAGTTTAACGGACTTAGTTTAGTACACACAGGGATAACCTCGCTCTTGTCATTATTTATTGCCAACTGCTGATTTTCACACCAAAAATATATACCTTATTTAAATCGTCCTGCAGTTAGTTTTGATCTTCTGGTGACTATACAGGACGATAAATGATAGCATCATCTAAAACCTATTATAATTTCAACTATGTGTAGTACGATCTTCACATTATTCTGCAAATATTAATTGGAACCTGTACAGTTTCAGTACAAGTGCCCAATCACAGCAACCAAGAAACAAATCCAGGGCCGTACAAAATGGCGAAATTTGAGGACTGGGCCGAAGAGCCTCCTCTCCTACATGATGAAGTCAGCAGATACTTGCAAGAACACTGTGTGAACGAGGGAGATATTCTACAGTGGTGGAAAAATAACTCCCAACGACTTCCTCGACTTGCGTGTGTGGCAAGAAAAATATTAAATATACCAGCCACTAGTGCGTCTAGTGAGAGAACTTTTAGTTGCGCTGGAAACCTAATTAGCGAAAAACGATCACGTCTTAATGCAGACAGACTTAACGATCTCGTCATAATTAATTCAAACAGTAATCAGCAGACACATTGATAATACAGTAGAACATTAAACGGGAAACTATGAGTTTGAGCGCAAATTTACTAATTAAGAGTGCAGATTTCTTTCTTGTGCTTTCTGGGCGTCAATTTCTGAGATAGAAATTTTGTAATGCATACTGTTCATTTTTATTTTAGACTAAAATTTTTGATTTCAATCCTTCCAAGTGACATTAATTATTGTTTGTAAACCATTTTCTGTTACTTGGGTTTGCAAAAGTAGCCAAATATTTTTAGGAGTATCTGGTTTGGCCTAAATAATACTTTCAGAGGAACTGAAGGAAAATTTGTAAAGATTTTATGTTGAAAAGTGTTCTGCAAAATAAAATATTCATTTGTGGAGTAAGGCAATACACATTATGAGTTTAAATTACAATTTATTTTGTTGAGTTCCACACTCATTGCAAAATGTAATTTTATTCTTGTATTTCTATATTAAGGGGAATCCCACATGCAGAGTCAAGATGCTGAAAACCTAGACACTACAAATACTCCTAAAATGAAGATCGTCTTTTTCCATGAATGTATTGTAGTAGGAATATAATGGAAACTCTGAGCCGCTCTCCACAGCGTCTATATCTGCGTCATGAGGATTCAGACTCGTCGTTTAGGTCTGTGTTGTGAGGGTCTAGAGTCGTCGTTTAGATTTGCATCATGCAAGTAAACACTCGTCGTCTTAGTCTGCATCATGATGGTCCGAAATATGGTCCCTCATGATGCAGACCTAGACTACAAGTGTGGACTCTCATGACGCAAACGTAGGAGCCGCGAAAAATGGCTCAGGGTCGCCATTGTATTCCCAGTACTATAGTTTTTAGACGAACTGGATACGAAACAAGTCCTTCGATTTTGTTAAAATGCATTTTGGCAATTTAGAATGATTTTTCCAACTTCGAATGAATTCACAGAACCAGTAAAATACATCCTGGAAACGTAGTTAAATATTTATATAATTGGTGTCGTACTTGGCTGAAACATACTAAAGTTAAAGAATCTAGACTTCCAAAATCTTAATTTGGTTCTCATTGCAGTACAGTGGTTAATAGGGGCGTAGATAATTTATTCTTCTGGGGAGGTGACCAATCTTCTTTTTGGGGGGTGGAGGTTCACTTCTTTAGTACAAATATCCATCCGTTTCGGTGTTGAAAAGTGCAGCACAGACTGCATTGCGTTGCCTGGGCATTTATTTATTCCATACTCTCGTAGTCCATCTTCCCTCCCGTATTTTCTCTCTATCCATTTAGTCCTCTCCCACTATCTCTTTGATCACCTCCACCCCCCCCCCCCCACTCCCCATCCCTTGGCCGGCCGAAGTCGCCAAGCAGTTCTAGGCGCTACAGTCTGGAACCGCGCGACCGCTACGGTTGCAGGTTCGAATCCTGCCTCGGGCATGGATGTGTGTGATGTCCTTAGGTTAGTTAGGTTTAAGTAGTTCTAAGTTCTAGGGGACTGATGACCTCAGAGTTAAGTCCCATATTGTTCAGGGCCATTTGAACCATTTTTGAACCCATCCCTTGGCCCATCTCCCCCCCACCCTCTATCCTTCTCCTCGTCCTCTCTCTGTTGGATTCCGCCACCTCAGTTCATCTCCTCTTCACCTATCTATGAAAACTCATATATATCTGTCAACTTTTGTGGTCATCAGTGAATCAGTGTCAAAGTTTATTGCTTGGTAGCATTTATTGTAATACTTTTTGATACGCAGCATTGATAGTTTTGTTTTCTGGTGCGTAAACAAATGAAGTTGAAGGTGTCCCGACAGGGCCATATGCGACATACAAATAGCCATGTGAAAAACATGATTTTCAAGATTGATGCCACAAACATATAACAATTGCCCCTGTGATTTATCTATCGACATGGCAAATGTACGCTGCACTTGAAATTATAACCGTTTAAAGTCGAATGGCATGTCGCTCGGAATCTTAGTGATATTGGAATCAAACTGTCCTCACCTTTGTACTTTCCTTTTAAAATTGTGATTTCGATTGCGTTGTTCTTTAACTTCTTCCCCGCAAGCCGGGTGCCATTACAAAGACGTGGCTGGTTTACCTTTCGCAACATGATTGCCGGTCCGACTTAATTACAGATTGGGAGGCGGTAATCCAGGGAAATCCAGCGAATTTAAAAATTCCGTAGGATAGTTGACTACATCATCTTGGTTAGTAACGGAATAAACCGACTTGTATGTCAGCAATTCGCCAGGTGTCATATTTTGAATCTGAAAATTCATTTCATTAACATCAAGGTTTTTTGCAGCCAATATAACACGTTCACTCAACCAAAAATGGTTTGCAAGTGTTAAACGACATTTGCTGTGCGCGAATTGTCCAACACGATGACTGTGAATGTGTCAGACAGCTCTCAAATTTCAAAAAGATCATAGACATTTCGTTTAAAAGAAATATATATATATATATATATATATATATATATATATATATATATATATATATATATATATATATATTTCTTTTAAACGAAATGTCTATGATCTTGAAGAGAGTACCTTACAAAAGATTTTGACATCGTTTGCAGGTTACCATGAAAGTTCACTATGTACGCATGTTTCCATGGAGAAGGTTTTTGAATATTTACATGTGCATGTATATGTATATATATATATATTTATATATGTTTATATATATATGTATATGTATATATATGTATATGTATATGCGTATATATATGTATATATGTATATATATGTATTTGTCTATGAGTATATATATATATATATATATATATATATATATATATATATATATGTGTGTGTGTGTGTGTGTGTGTGTGTGTGTATATATGTGTATGTATATGCCTATATATATGTATATATGGATGTAAATGTATATATATGTATTTGTCTATGAGTGTATATATATATATTATTATTATTATTCACGTTTGGGCCCTACTGGACCACGCGAAGTACAATCACGAGGCATTCAGTTATATATATATACATATATATATATATATACACTCCTGGAAATTGAAATAAGAACACCGTGAATTCATTGTCCCAGGAAGGGGAAACTTTATTGACACATTCCTGGGGTCAGATACATCACATGATCACACTGACAGAACCACAGGCACATAGACACAGGCAACAGAGCATGCACAATGTCGGCACTAGTACAGTGTATATCCACCTTTCGCAGCAATGCAGGCTGCTATTCTCCCATGGAGACGATCGTAGAGATGCTGGATGTAGTCCTGTCGAACGGCTTGCCATGCCATTTCCACCTGGCGCCTCAGTTGGACCAGCGTTCGTGCTGGACGTGCAGACCGCGTGAGACGACGCTTCATCCAGTCCCAAACATGCTCAATGGGGGACAGATCCGGAGATCTTGCTGGCCAGGGTAGTTGACTTACACCATCTAGAGCACGTTGGGTGGCACGGGATACATGCGGACGTGCATTGTCCTGTTGGAACAGCAAGTTCCCTTGCCGGTCTAGGAATGGTAGAACGATGGGTTCGATGACGGTTTGGATGTACCGTGCACTATTCAGTGTCCCCTCGACGATCACCAGTGGTGTACGGCCAGTGTAGGAGATCGCTCCCCACACCATGATGCCGGGTGTTGGCCCTGTGTGCCTCGGTCGTATGCAGTCCTGATTGTGGCGCTCACCTGCACGGCGCCAAACACGCATACGACCATCATTGGCACCAAGGCAGAAGCGACTCTCATCGCTGAAGACGACACGTCTCCATTCGTCCCTCCATTCACGCCTGTCGCGACACCACTAGAGGCGGGCTGCACGATGTTGGGGCGTGAGCGGAAGACGGCCTAACGGTGTGCGGGACCGTAGTCCAGCTTCATGGAGACGGGTGCGGATGGTCCTCGCCGATACCCCAGGAGCAACAGTGTCCCTAATTTGCTGGGAAGTGGCGGTGCGGTCCCCTACGGCACTGCGTAGGATCCTACGGTCTTGGCGTGCATCCGTGCGTCGCTGCGGTCCGGTCCCAGGTCGACGGGCACGTGCACCTTCCGCCGACCACTGGCGACATCATCGATGTACTGTGGAGACCTCACGCCCCACGTGTTGAGCAATTCGGCGGTACGTCCACCCGGCCTCCCGCATGCCCACTATACGCCCTCGCTCAAAGTCCGTCAACTGCACATACGGTTCACGTCCACGCTGTCGCGGCATGCTACCAGTGTTAAAGACTGCGATGGAGATCCGTATGCCACGGCAAACTGGCTGACACTGACGGCGGCGGTGCACAAATGCTGCGCAGCTAGCGCCATTCGACGGCCAACACCGCGGTTCCTGGTGTGTCCACTGTGCCGTGTGTGTGATCATTGCTTGTACAGCCCTCTCGCAGTGTCCGGAGCAAGTATGGTGGGTCTGACACACCGGTGTCAATGTTTTTTTTTTTTTTTTTCTATTTCCAGGAGTGTAGATAAGAAGCCCGAAATATACGCGTAAGGGAAGAATATACAAATAAAACCAATATTTTTTTTACCTGAAATTAATACATATATATATAATGTTGGGGTTTGTCTTTTGGTGCTCAGGTAAAATAAAAACTTTTGATTAACGTTCATAATACGACAATGACGCGCGCAGACTAAACGGCTGCGTAGCGCAGCTCATCAGTAATATGGGCAGGCAAGCAAGTTTCCCGCAGCCTGCCCGGGTTGGGTTCTGCTTGGCTTGGCTGGGAGTGAAGCAGCCTGCCCGTTCTGTTGACAACGAGCGGCGGCCTGCCCGCCTGGCCACCGGGCAAGCATGGGCGGGTTAAAAGCGGGACATGTACACCTCTAGTCCGACAGCGAGTAATTTCGGTGATCTGACGGGAACCGATGTTACCATTGCGGCAAGGCCGTTGGTATCTTACCCTCTGAGTCCACGAAATATACACTCAGCAAAGTGATGGCATAGGCTATCTCAACTACCAGCCCCCTAAATTTATCAAATATGGTTTCGTGAAAAAGACGGAAATGTTCATCCGAACGTTCCTATTTCAGTTTCACGAACATGTTCGTAAGCGCTGTACGATGTGCCTCAGTATGCTCCCCACGTCATCTGTCACGTCTCATTATACAGGCACTCCACGTTCCCTCAACCTTCGCGCAAATCTATTTTCAATTCGCCAACCGGCTAAAGGGTTTGCTTATTGCTGTCATTTCATTGACCTGTCAGCTAGTAGAACTATCTCTAAATACTTTGAACGATGAGGTGCCCTACATATTTTCATCAGTAGTAATCCGGTACGATTGCATTATTTTTCTTTGTTATGAGCATTACCTTGCCATCATCCACACGTAAAGAAAGGTGCCATTCCTATGAACCTCTCAGTTCACTGAAAAACTGAATGAGGCTCTTCTTTTTCTTCAGGTAACAAATAAGACTAATTCTTAAGAGGAATTTGAAACGTGATTTATGTGATTTTCTTCTTTTGCCTATTTGCCTATCTTTTGTCGCCTTTCTCTAATTGTTTCATTCCCCCTTCAACCTACCTAAATCAAAATATGGCATTTCTGTTTCTGCCTGAAGAGCACAAATCTTTCTTCCCAGCTAAACGACTTTCTTGTCTCCACCACATAATGAAAATCTCCTTAGGAGAGCATCATCTGACTTTTTATTGGCTTCTTCGCCTACCATTACCCCAGTGAAACTTCAACCCGCAGTCCTTACATGTTCCTCCCATTCTAACTAATCTTAGGCAACATCCACATTCATCACATATGATGATTATTTTAGAGTGAACTAAAAAGCATTGCTACATTCTTAAAGGGTAATGAAGCAATGGTTAGCAAACACTTTTCTATCGGTGAGCTGTACAGCTAACCTATAGGCTGAAGACCTTATGTATGATGAAAAAAGTGGTAAAATAACCAGAACACTAATAATTGTGAGATCCTCGACACGAGGACAGTGCACGTAGGAACACGTGATGTTTTCTGGTTGGTATTTCAGTCTAGTGAATGATTTATAATCACACAAAGGAAAGCTTAGATGAAACCGCCATAAGGAGTTCGCGACATTTTATACTTTTTCCTTTTAGTGATGCATGAGGTTGTGTTTTGTGCAATGCTTATAAAGATTACATTTTATGCCCATTTAATTGATGTATTATACTTTAAAAGTAGCCGGAAAATTTCGTTAATTCTTTAGATACAGACTTCTATGGTGAACAAAATTCTGTACTTATTTAAAACTACGAGGGTCGGTCAAAAAGTAATGCCTCCCATTTTTTTTCTACTTAAAGAAATTAAGTTAAGTGAAAAATTTGAATTTGGCGCCATTCCTCAAACCTTCTTCTGCAATCCACTGCAGTAGTAACTTTCTGTGTCAACAGGTGGCAGCACAGCAGAAGTTTGTAAGATGGCCGACATCGATGTTCGTTTGAGACAGCGTTGTGTGATTGAATTCTTGAATGCAGAAGGTGAAACACCCATACGCATTCATGAAAGACTGAAGAAGGTGTATGGTGTTGTGACAGTGGATGTCAGCACTGTTAGACGATGGGTTCGTCGTTGTAAGGAAGCTGAAGGGCAAACACCGTTGACTGACGAAAAGCGGAGCGGCAGGCCGGTGAGTGCAGTGACTCCACACAACATTCAGCAAGTTGATGACATCATTCGTGGTGACCGTCGGGTGACTGCAGATGAAGTGTGTCGCATTATTTCTCTTAGTAAAGGCAGTGTGATCACGATTATTAAACAATTGGGGTACTCAAAAGTTTGTGCACGGTGGGTTCCAAGAATGTTAACCGATCAGAATAAAGAAGCAAGGAAAACAATAGCCTCCCAACACTTGCAGCGCTTCCGTTTGGAGGGAGATGAGTTTCTGAAAAAAATTGTGACCGGGGACGAAACATGGGTGCATTTTTTTGAACCCGAATCAAAGAGGCAGTCAATGGAGTGGCGTCACACAAGCTCGCCGAGGAAGAAAAAATTCAAAACTGTGCGATCGGCAGGGAAAGTTATGGCAACAGTTTTCTGGGATACAGAGGGTGTGATTCTGGTTGATTTTTTGGAGCAGGGATGCACAATAAATTCTGTTCAATACGTCACAACCCTCAACAAACTTAAAGCACGTCTTCAGCGAGTTCGCCCAACAAAATCAATGGCAGATGTTCTTCTTTTGCATGACAATGCAAGACCACACACCAGTCGTCACACCTCTGACGAGATTGTCAAAATTGGATGGGAAGTTTTGCCTCATCCCCCATACAGCCCTGACCTGGCACCATCAGACTTCCATCTGTTCGGGCCACTAAAAGAAGCTCATCGTGGGATTCATTTTGAAGATGAGGAGGCCGTCAAAACATCCGTGCGTCAATGGCTTAGGAAGCAGAGCTGTGATTTTTACCGTGCTGGGATACATGCCCTTGTTCAAAGATGGACCAAAACTGTAGAGATGGGCGGAGATTACATTGAAAAATGACAAAATGATCCTCAATGTTGTGGTTTTCAACCTATGTAATTGCATTTAAATTTCCTGACAATTAAACGTAGAAAAAAAAATAGGAGGCATTACTTTTTGACTGACCCTCGTAATTACGGAACCTGTGGATGGTTAAACCATACTTCGTAGGTCATGAAGAATCTTGTACTTTTAAAATAAGGAATGTCTTCTATCTTCGAACACGTGACTCTTGCAAATGAACTCAGTTTCTTTAGTAGTTTAACGAATTTCCCTGACGTTAAAATGGAAATTTTATTTAGTTGACTAAAGCTTCTATTTGAAAATGTTTTCACTTGCGATTGCTTTTCGATGCTATCAATTCTTAATCTGAATGAAGTTACTAATTATTGGTGTTTTGTAGAGTAATTATGTAAAACATACGCTGTTAAACACAGGAAAGACAAGATTTTCTCTGTTGCCACATTTTTAAATGCGAATGGAATATTTGTTTCTAAGTTCATGACCACGTTCTACCTCGAAACAGGTGGTCACAGTTGGAGAGAAACCTTCCTTTTCCGGAGTAATTTTTGTAACTTCAGGAAAAGATTACACAACACAAAGTGAACATTACCATTTTAAAATGGGATGAGAAAATGGTATATGAAAATACATTAAACGTCAATTACAAGATAGACTAGAGGCGAAAGTCTTAAGTGAGTTCCAATTCAAAACGTTCATGGTTACAATCCCTAGCTGTTTAGATGAACCAAAAATTTTTAAATTTGTGAGATTTATTGTGTAATTGAAATTTGACATATATTTATAGTATGGGAGAGAGCGTTGTACGAACAAACACTTAAGACTCAACTCGAATGGATCACTACAATTTTGTATGGCCCTAACTGGTCCCACAGTGATCAACTGATGCACCCCCCTCCCCTCCCCCATTACCTGATACATGTTGACTCTATGTTGTTACTGGTAGTTACATTCTTCATTAAAAGGCCAAGCAGGGTGTACATTTTCATAGAACAACGATATGAGGCAAAAGTTCAGTGGAAAGTTTTCCTGCTCCCATTACATGGGCCCAAATATTCTCTACTAAAACGGCATCATCATCTCATAACTAGGTAGGCCACCTACTGTCATGATCTCTCCGAGCTGCCTGCCTGTGTGCAAAGAGAATGTCGTTGATCGCCGTACTCCATTTCCTCTTCGTCATGCCAGCATCAATTTTTTATGGAAAGGTGTTATTGACAGATCATGGCAGCAATTCTGCAAAGAAAGGTTGTGAAAAGTGAAATGTTGTTGCTGAAACAGTATCCCTGAGTTCCCTAGACGTGGAAGTAGTGAGCCTGAGTCGCCAAAGCCGTACTCCACTCCCCTGCTTAATAGTGTAGTTGTTGCCACTCTACGTGGAAGTCTATTGATCTGTGTTCTCCATTCAAATGCAACAAACCATGGCGAGCACTGGCGTTTTCCTTCGCTGACTGACCTTCCACCCACTGCTGGACTGATTTTCTAACATCTTATTTAAGATGTACTCTCGTTTTAACGACAATCTTAACTGTTCCTAAATTACCCCCACACGGGAACCGATGGGAGTTTCTGAACACGACTGGTACTAGCTGTTTAGGAAGGCCTTTTTTTTAACCTATCTTCATTGCGGGTAGTCTAACATAGGAGGCATTTGTTAAGCTGATTCCCATTTACCTTCTACCAACTGATGAGCAGTGCCGGATGTGGTGGCCGAGCGGTTCTAGGCGCTACAGTCTGGAACCACGCGACGGCTACGGTCGCAGGTTCGAATCCTGCCTCGGGCATGGCTGCGCGTGATGTTGCTAGGTTAGTTAGGCTTAAGTAGTTCTAAGTTCTAGGGGACTGATGACCTCAGAAGTAAGGTCCTATAGTGCTCAGAGCCATTTGAACCATTTTGAACTTGAGCAGTGGATGCCATTCCTGCTGCTCATCCTCACTCTGAAAAAGAAATGGGATAAGTGGTCCCTGAAGCAGAAACTAGCATTCCAAACACATGGCACAGGCCATAATGGTATCTCGGCGTGAGCACTGATTCCAAACCGATTCCAAGCATGGCTCTGTCCAGTGGCTAACTCCCCGCCCCCAGCTAGTTGTTCCCTAAACAGACAGCCCAGACACGAGCTGTGCATGTGCTTAAATCTTCCTCACGTTGCTGCAAAAGCGTAGCCATAGGGCACGCCCAAGAAACCGTAACTTCGCAAAGCTGTCAATGAAGAAAACCTAGTACCAGAATCGATAGCAAGATGCACGCATAGCTCAATTTTTGTCGCAGTCACCTGTGCCCGTGTTATTGAATCTTCTGTGATACATCATGCACGTGGCGTGGTTGTGGAGAGGGTCAAGTACACCAGCACCAATAGGCGATAATGGTAGATATGTTACGCATTTCTACGGGCAAACCAGTACTGCCACTCAAAATTTGGTGTTGACCGCTGTTAACAGTTCTCTGCTAACAACAACACTCCCGCCCCATTTTTAAACCAGGTCCGCCACGTAATTTCATTCTCACAATCTGTTAAGAAAGATATGGAATGTATCAAACGTCAAAAAAGTTTAGCGAAACGCATTTCATTCATACAGACATTAAAGTTTCTCGAGGAAATAGTTCCACTTTGAAACTATTTTTACTGCATTCACTTATGTTGCAGCAAAGTATATTATGCGTTTTTGTGGTACAACGTAGAAATATCTTGTTACTTTTTTGTGGGATGAAAATAATTATAATCTGCCTAGGGATCTCGTAGGCGGAAGACGTAAAAGAGAGGTGGAGTAAGTATTTGTCGATAGGTTGAGGAAGAATTATCGCTTGTGGGCCACTAATTAAGAAAATAAGGGAAGGGCTACTGGAGTTGATGTGATAAAAAAAATGTATGAGTGGGAAAGAGTCTAATAATGTGCAGCCTGCCATTACCAAATTCTATGTTTGTGAGGAAAGAATGTGTTTCTCTATTCTAAAAGTGGTGTTTCGGCGGTATTTAAAAACTTGAACGTAAAAGTAGAATTCCATTCATTTACGATCAAAAAAGCCTTAATCGAACAGGAGACGAAGTGGAGGAGACTGTAACTGAAGAAATTAGTTTTGTGAAAGTCGACGGTGGCCCTGTTGCAATTCATGTGGTGTACGTAAAAGTTTTATCTTATATTCTACGTTACGTGAGAACTGCGGGTACAGATCGTATTTTGATATACAAAAAGTATAAGGAGGTACATTTTTGGTGTGGACAGGTGTACTAATTATTTAGTTATTTTATACTGACACTCTAATGTTATATTTGAACTATAGAGATTATCTTACATAATCACTTGATGAATAAGTTCACTGAATTTCTTTCAATCACAATTGGTATAAATCTATGATTTGCTCCAGAAATTTCTGATCATTGCCCGAAAAGTAGTCCAGGCTGATTTATTAAACCAAGGAACATTTACAATAAATCGCACATTTTGGTGCATAGAGATATGGAGGAAGTTCAGTGTAATACTGATGTGTCGAGGTCGACAGATAGTAATGTATTTTTGTGAAGGAGAAATGTATTTCAATACAGTATAACAGTCAGTTTCCTTTTGTGTTTCAATTTGGTTGTTTAGTTTTATTATATGTGGTATTATGCGCAGGATTTTTATATTATTTATATCATTGTTAGCTGAGTTAACAGTAATACTTGTAATTCGGAAGAGAAAACCCATTTTGGAGGATTACATGGAGATTAACATGAATGGAGAGCACATTTAAGATTTGTGTGTTACAACCCATCTGCTGTTGTGAGAATAATTTAGCAGATAGAAAATTACGTAGAGATTTTAATTTGGTGTTCTACGTTAATGTACATTTAAAAGTGATTGACAATAATCTTTTGTCTGGTGACTTTAATGATTTCTGTTACCACGAAGGCAATGTTTCCTTGTGGGACCTTGAAGAAATGTTACCACTTCCGAACTAAACTGAGTGTACTTTACCAAAGTCGTAGGTGAGTTTTACATTTGCTATTTTGTCTTTGTGTTAGTTCCACTGGGGATGGCGTTCATATGCTGATCTGTTATAGGGTTCCGTGCCACAGTCATATTTTGACAGCTTAGAGACTTCTACTCTGGCGATGGCTGCGAATTCATACGCAAGTGGTTGCAGTATATACCTGTTGGGGCCATGAAACTCTACTGAGGAATCTGGAGGAGGGGCAGGTATGGAAAATAACCCCATAATGTCTCAGTTGTGTAGTACAATCGTGTGAAATTGCAATGACACGACGTTATTAACATGAAGTTCGTACAACAGATCAAATAAGTGAGGACAATTTAATTTGTTGATAAATTTTGTTAAGGCCGCAAACATTATTTATTACCAAAGGGAAATCTAACATTTAAAATGAGTTTAACAGTACAAGACATTGAATAATTTAATTTGTTTTGGACGACAATTTTCTTTAATAACGACAAATTATGAACAGGACGCATTTTCTACTCACTGCAAAATGACACATTTAGTTGCAGACAGCCACAACGAAAATACTGTTACACATTGAGGTTTTAGACAGACTTCTTCAATCTTATTCAAAAAGGAAAGCACACACTTTCACCCAAGTAAGCACATTTCACAAACACACGATAAGTAATTTCGGTCGTACTGGTGGTTGTTGTTTGAACAAACGGAGACAGCAGTCACGTGTACGTGAAATGTGCTTGCTTATGTGAATGTGTGTGAATGTCTGTGTATGTATATCCTCCTTTCTGAAGAAGGCTTTGGCCCAATGTTCAGTGTGTAATTGTCTTTTCATTGTGCCTTCCTGCAATTCAATGTGTCATCTTTACAGTGAGTATCAATCTACTTTGTCATGATATTGTTGACTTCCGAATTAGCACTTTCCATTGTTTGATTTTCTTTAATAATAGACTTATCGCGCTATTGTATGCGATTTTCATTTCATGCTTGATTTATTATGTCTTCGTATGTTAAGTTAGTTACGTGTTAGAGCCAATAAATTTCACGTTACTTCACACACCACCATAGTACTGGCACAGATTTTGGTGCATTATGTTCTATGATTGATCAATCGAGTTTTGGTGCTACCTAATGTGTCACTACAGGCCAGATTAAATGGCGATGTGTGACATAACACTTATGCTGACAAGCTATCAGCTGGCTAAGCTGACCAGCTGGGTAAACTGACTGAGGTATTGGCATGGCGTTTACTGACTGTGGGTGACCAGTCTTGGTAGGATCCACTGGAGATCAGAGTTGCCGCTTTGAAGAACGGGGAGGGAAGCAGAAGCTGGGTTGTACAAGTGACCAAGGGGTCAGTTGAAGGCAGCTGGCCTGAGTACCAGAAACTGGAGGAAGTGGAGGCACGAAACACTGCTGCTGTCACAAATGGTAGATTGTGGCCATGAGTAATATTTTCAAATTAAGCGGTAATTCACAGATACAGCATATCATAAAACCAATCACATTAGCGTAATTCAGGAAAAGAGATGCATAAAATGAGACCATAACATCATCTGTATTATACAAAGTATAGAAGTTATGCCAGCGGTATAACTGAATAATATTGAAAGATCATCATAAATTACTAACTGTTGAACAATTGACTCGATGTTTACAAAAAAGTGATAATGATAGTGGAGGATACTAGCTATCACCTCTGAAAGTAGATATTTCCTTTACTTAATTATACCATGTTTAATTCTTTGCAACTGTGTATATGTCATAGCATTATATTCTCCACACTCAAACAGAATTTGATTAAGCCTGACATCCGTTACATCATTCCCTATGTAACCTTGCATCATATGTATATCTCATTAACCGATTCCTTGTTCATTTCATTAAATGTTAATTCGCCATATAATAAAGCCGTTCGTCACTTGAAAGTGGTACTTCGAATGTAATATTTAATACCACCATTGAATAGAGTGTGAAGAGGCGCTTCTATTGCGCATGCCATGTTTTCTGATTACCGTGGACTGACAAAAGTATCTTTGGGGGTTATATGGTCACATGTGGACAAATTTCAAGTTTTAATTCACTGAGCATAGACTCTGGCACACAGGACGTTGTCCATGGACTGAGGGTGACAGAAAGTGAGAGGCTTTTCTTTTAACATATATATTCTTTTTCTGAGTTTTGTAGATTTGAAGTTGTGGTCAGTTTTATGTATTTTGTTTATTGTAACATTTCTGTGGTAAGCGAGGGTTTATATGTGTACGTGAAGGGTCGCTTCTGATCATTCTGCGCCAGACATCAGTGAGGTAATTTGTATGTTCAAGAGGTGTTAACGTGATATGGAAGTTGTAACGAGGTAGATTTAGCACGGCGCGTGACGGCTTGAATACTTTATTATTCGTTCGTACTTAAAAGAATTTGGGACCGGATAGGACTGAGAATAAATAAGGCAGTTGAAATTTTAAGTTTTGGCTAGTGTTAGGTGACTGGCACCTTTGGACTCTGATAAATTTCGGCTGCATTTGGGGTTTATTATAGGCTAGCCTGTTAGTCGCTACTTATTACTACACCAGTATTCATATGCTGATCACTACATTAAACTTTATTTATTTGAGAGTTGCGATTAATTTATGAACAGTTTTAACGGAATGGAACTTGCTATTTAATTATTATTTATGAAATCTACTACCACTTAAATACGCAAACACGCAATTTTGGCTGAAGCTAATTAATATTGTTGTTTCATTTCATGCTTAAGCTCGTATTTGTAGATCCACAAATGTAATTACTTTACTCTAATTAAAAAATTACCATTTCAATCAATCTAGATTTTTAAGTGTTTCTTACAATTCTTTATTCGAACGTATACGACCAATTTATTAACACTTTATTTATTTCAGCTAGTATTTTACTCAAATTCGCTAACTTACCGATGGATAGATAATTTAGACTGAATAAATCACTGTTTCAGCGTGTTAACTGATAGGCATGAAAGCGGACAGTGAACCACTCGACATTACGAGTCTATCGAGCTAATATTCCAGATTATCTGCATTTTTTAAAAGTGTATCGTCACACTCGTGTATCGCAATTTGTTGTTCTGAGCTGGATAATGATTTGTTGACGCAGAGGTAGTGACAGACCGAAGTAAAGTGGCATTGGTTAGTTCTCTATCTGCTCGAAACACTTTCCAGATGCGACATTCAGAATCATCTCACACGAATCCCTGTCTCTGATAACACTTTTAATAGCTCCAGTTCTGTATCTGGTGAACAGAAGCCTCCCTCTATTGCAGTGATATAATCAGAAAACGTACCACTATATTACCCAGGTTTTCTCTGTTGTGCTCTGGAACCGCCGTATCTGAGATAGGTGGTCTCTGAAGGCATCCGAGTGCCCTGTTTGAGCCACCTTTGATGCTATCTTCACTCACATTATGTCAAGTTGCGATTTTGTTACAAACACACTACATATCGGTATTTCAATCTAGATTTAGAATTTCGTTGTTATGCGCTTCCGACTCCTGAAAATTCTAGGACCTTTCAATCGATACTCTGCAGTATATTACGAGTGGTAACATATTGACATTTTCACATATAAAGCTCTTCGTGTAACGGGGAATTTGGCAGGCAGTCCGTCGTTGACAACAAAAATAGTTAATATATCTTAAATAGCCCCCATACGCGTGTCGCACGAACTCTGCTACCCATGTAGACACTTCTTTTGTGTATGGCACATATGACCTACTGAAGGGAAGAGGATCTTGGAGAGTGGGCCAGCAGCGTTTGGGATTTTGAAAATTAAATGAACTGACGATAAATGACAAGTATCTGCGCAGAATCTGCGAGGATAGGAGCAGGTAGAAAACACTGGGAAGAAGAAGTTAGAGGAAGGTAGGTGTTAAGACATAAGAGGATAACTTGTATGGGACTAGAGGCTAGAGGGAAGGACGGTAGAGGATGCTTTAGGGGAAGACTTACACTGGAATATATCCTATACACAACTGAGGAGGCTGGGTGTAAATGCTTTTCTGAGATGGAGGGGTTGACACAAGAAAGGACTTCGGGACGGGTTGCATTAAAAGCACAAGACTGCTGAAAAAAAGCATATGATGGTCGACCAGAAAATATTGAAATTAAGGAGATAATTAAACAATACTGGCAACTCCGTAAGGATGTTCACACGAGACGCTACTGCCCATAGTAAGGCTGCAAACACCAGGAGAATTTGGAGAAATGTAGGATATTATCTGTAGCTGTATGTACATTGAGCTAACTCGGAACGTAAATTAATGTAATGTATTGCGCATAAGAAGGCGAAGAGATCCCTTACGCTTGGATTTCATTATTGGCGATAAATCACTAAAAAGCAACAGTCACAAAATATTGTTAATACTAACACAGTTTCATCCCCAGTTGCTAATTGAATTATATTTATCAAGTAGGTAAGAAAATTGCTATCTGGCCGACGAATATTTCTTGTCTATTAAAACATGATTCACCTGTTCACGATGGCCTTCAACATGGTCTATGACATAAAGGAATTTATTTATTTATACACATTTTTTGGCGTACTGTATTGATTCTTGGCAGCTAACAGGTAATTTAAATGAATTTCCAACATGAAAAAAGCACTATAAACATATACACAAATCCGAAGTATGAAATGAAGATGACAGGTTGAAATTAACTGGATCCTCCTAAGGAAATGTAATTCATCTATGAAGAAAAAAACTTACGAAAATTTTGTGAGAAAGAGAATTGATTATTGTTCATCATGCTGGAACATTTACCAAGGTGTTTTAATAAAATAAATAGGAAAGGCGTTCAATAAGTAATGCGGTATATTTTTTCCTCGGCCAGTTTCGGATGAAAAAATGCGGAATTTGTTGTGGCATTACGTGTAATATTCCTGCTTCAGCCCCTGTAGTTTCACGATGCTCTGATAGGTGGCGGTGCTAAGCATATCCTTCAAAATGACATCTGAAGCGAAAGTGCTTTCGAAACAGAGAGGTGTCTTTTATAGTTCCTTTTAGCGGAAAACTAGAGTATCGCAGATATTCATAGGCGCTTGTAGAGAGTCTCCGGAGTCGTGACAGTGAATGCAAAGTACCCTGAGTCGTTAGGTGAGGTGTGTGTCATCGTCGCAACAAAGTCCCACAAACCTGTCCGATTTCCCCGCTGGCAGCCGCCCGCACACAGATGTGACTCCTGCAGTATAGGACACGTTCTTTAGATTTGTGAGAAAATAAAACACCTACAGCCGTCCTTAACATTTTATTTACAAATTTGCGATAAGGAGAAAACACTTTCTGTTTTGCTATACAACATGAAGGTTCAGTTCTCAAAAATGCACTCTCGTCACGGCACATGGAGTCTGAGGAACGTTTACAATTTCATTTCATACCATTTATTTCTTAATTTCGTTCTTTATTGCTGTAAAGAGAACGTTATGAATCATCCTTTGGCTGCGCGGAGTGGCTGTGCGGTTTGAGGCGCCATCTCACGGATTGCGCAGCGTCTCCCACAAGGGGTTCGAGTCCTCCCTCGGGAATGGGTGTGTGTTGGTCTTAGCATAAGTTAGTGGAAGTCTAGGGACCGTTGACCTCAACAGTTTGGTCGCTTAGGAATTCACACGTATTTGAACATTTTGAATTATCCTTTGTCGGAACAAGACGTTTATGTTTAAATATAACTGAATCAATTAATCTCGTCAATGACGGAACCTTTGGAGAGCTCAAGGAATGCCTGTGAGGAGAGAATGGAGGGCCAAAAGAGAATGCGCTACCCTCAGGAAAGTAAAGAAACGTTTTCAGCTGGTTCGTCGCACACTTTTCCATCTCCATGACAACGTGAAAGACGATTATTGTTAATGAAGTAAATGATCCACGCAGTGGACACCAAGTGAAGAAGCTACTCCTTATGTTTCAAATCTAGATTCCCATAAAAAGAAATGCGATGGAACTGTAAATCAGAACTCAGGGAGAAGTTGCAGTCTAATTCACAATCGATTTATTGATCTTAAGCATTACAAGACAACAAAATTATTAAATAAACAACACACAAGTACATTTTTATTTAACAAATGCCTTACTAACGTGGGAGCTATGGTGGACGAAGTGATCTGCTGTGGTTCGTCACACGACACTAACCAGACCACTACTCGCTCTACCTGACTTCATACACGTGAATCCAGGTTATGGCATCAAACCACGCCACCACCAAACATCCATATTCTATCATGTTGTTGTTGTTGTTGTTGTGGTCTTCAGTCCTGAGACTGGTTTGATGCAGCTCTCCATGCTACTCTATCCTGTGCAAGCTTCTTCATCTCCCAGTACCTACTGCAACCTACATCCTTCTGAATCTGCTTAGTGTATTCATCTCTTGGTCTCCCTCTACGATTTTTACCCTCCACGCTGCCCTCCAATGCTAAATTTGTGATCCCTTGAAGCCTCAAAACATGTCCTACCAACCGATCCCTCCATCTAGTCAAGAAAAAAAAATGAAAAATATGGTTCGAAAGAACAGGGTGCTGAGAAATATATATTTATAGCCCTACATCGCAGCAGCCAATACTTTACCGTCCTATTGGTCAAGGCGACACACCACGATGCGTTCGGCGACTGAAGTCATGGACAGTGGCAATCTGTTGTTAAATGCGCCATCCAGAAAAATGCTAGTAATCGGTCTCCCGTTCCGTTAATCAGAACGCAGGTACATCCCTACGCACCTCTGAAACCCCGGTGTATTCCAGCGTGCGATGCGTTCGGCGACTGAAGTCATGGACAGTGGCAATCAGTTGTTAAATGCGCCATCCCGAAAAATGCTAGTAATCGGTCTCCCGTTCCGTTAATCAGAACGCAGGTACTTCCCTACGCGCCTCTGAAACCCCGGTGGATTCCCGTGTGTAGGTGGACCCGTTTGCTGGTGTGCCAAACCAATTTGACTCCGTGCCACGACTGTGCGTTTCAGAATACGTCAAATGTTCAGACAGCCAACTCAAGACAAATAAGTACACGCATGCATCACTCGTTGCAACAGTGGAGACATAAGCAGTACCTCTGACGGTTCAGAAGGTGACTGGCACAGGCTCTAAGTCGCACCCTAGCAAAGGACACATGTCTCACCATTTAGATAAAGACCTGCAGTTCTTTACTAGCGAAGTGCCAGTACAAGAGACTTGTTCAAGAGTGATCTTTTTTCCTGTCTCCTTGTTTCCTCCTCAGCTCAGTTCCTAAGCACATTCCTCTTTCTTGACTTCCCTCACTTTCTGGAGCCCGGCATTCTAAGCTCAGAGAATGGTCTTTGCACTGCAAACTGATTTGACCAATCACAGACTTTAAAATTAATTGGCAGAAAACAGAAAAAAATTTGGCTATATGGCCTCTTCCCCATGCATTTGCCATGTCTTTTGCTAACACAATACGGGGTGAAAGCACAGCCTCCATAAACAGCTTGTTATCTCCGCTGTTGTGTCCATTTCAAGGTTTGCAAAGAACGGCCATAAACTCATAAAAGGTTCATGCTCTCACAAACATCTTTTGAAACAGAGCCTGGATGTCTGCACGCCAGTTTCCCTATCCCAAGGACTTTTGCAGAATGTTTCCATATCTTTTGGCAGCTTTCCTCCTAACAAGCGTCCATCCTCTGCTTTATTCCTGGCCTACAATGCGCTGTCGGCGACTTTTCGGTGCTAGGCCGTATACCTGGACGTCTGCCCCCTGTCTGGCGCCAAGCTAATGAGTCTTGCACAATACTGCTGCACGCGACCGTCTGGAAACGTCTTTTCATCGTTCCCCAGAAAAAAACGCGCTTTCTTGGCCGACCAACGCCGTGCACTGCAGTCGTTTAAATCGGCACCCTGTTCCTTTGAACGCAGTAAACCTTACCTTACCATATTTCTTCCCCTAGAGCATGCAATCAAGACCATAAACTGCTGCCGACTATTTCATCATAATGTATGAAGCCAAATCGCAGTAGATCGTATTCCCTACACCGAATCGGAAGTGAGAGTGCCCTGCAATCTCTCAAACACAATGCCTCACATAAGTTTGCACACCCAATATGAGGTCACAAAACTCAATCACCTATAGTCCAGGTCCTGCACCTTCCGACTGCTATCTACCTGGCACGAGGGAAGCAGTACATGGATGATGGGTATGTTATTGACGAAGCAATTGGCTCCGACGTCGGCCAGTAAAGTGGTACCATGCAGACATACCGGGTCACAGTAAGGCAGAGCAGGGCCATGGCATTGAATGGAGGTTATTGGGAAAACAGATTTTTGTAGCCATGGTACAGTGTAGTCCAGAATAAAACAAATTTGCTTTCAGAAAAATTATTTGTTGCATTAATTATTGAACGACCTCATAAGATCAAAGAGAGAGTAATATCTTTTGCTACGATATCGGTGGTAACTGCGAGAGTGTTATGGTGACTCTCAACGAAATCCTCTGGTACTCACTAGATGAGCAGTGGTGTGCATTACGTATAGTTCCACTGTTGAAAATCCGAGTGCGTGCATACATTTTAGGAAAAGTAAGATAATTTACAACCTCATTTCATATACAGTTCGCGAAACAGCTATATCGAAGTAATATCAGAAACTCTCCGAAATGTGGCTAGAGAAGTATACATAGGTATGTGGATATAGGTATAGATTACGTGAAGATTTTAATGTATCCTCGGATGTGCAGCATATGAGCACGGTCGTAAGTTAATATGCAATACCATTTGAGAAAAATTAAGAGCCAGGGAAGAAGCTCGCAAATTATAGTGTAGAGCCAAAGAAATTGCTACACATGCCTAATATCGTGTAGGTTTCCGTAGAGCACGTATAAGTGCCGCAACGCGATGAGGCATGGACTCACCTAATGTCTGAGGAAGTTCTGAAGGGAACTGATGCTATGAATTCTGCAGGGCTGTCCATAAATCAGTAAGAGTACAAGAGGTGGAGATCTCTCTATAACAGCACGTGGCAAGGCATCCCAGATACGCTCAATGATGTTCATTTCTGGGGAGTTTGGTGGACGGCATTTAAAATCTGTAGCAGTTCTCGACGTGTTGGGTGTCACATTACCCTAGTAGAATTTCCGAGGTCCGTCGGAATACACAATGCACTTGAATGGATGCAGGTGATAAGGATGGATGCTTATGTACGTGTCACCTGTCAGGGTCGTACCTAGAAGTATCAGCTCCAACTGCACACGCCCCACATGATTACAGAGCCCCACCACCTTGGACAGTCCCCTGCTAACGTGCAGGGTCCATGGATTCATGAGGTTGTCTTCCTCCATCCGCTTGAACAATTTGAAACGAGACTCGTTCGACCAGGCAACAGGTTTCCAGTCATCAACAGTCCAATGTCGGTGTTGACGGGCTCAGCCGAGGCGTAAAGCTTTGTGTCGTGCAGTCATCAAGGGTATATGAGTGGGCTTTCGGTTGCGAAACCCTATCGATGATGCTTCGTTGAATGGTTCGTACGCTGACACTTGCTGATGGCCCTGCACTGAAATCTGCAGCAATTTGCGAAAGGGTTGGACTTATATCATGTTGAACGATTTCCTTCTGTCGTCGTTGGTCCTGTTCTTGCACAATTTTTTTCCGGCCGCTGCCATCTCTGAGATTTGTTGTTTTACCAGATTCCTGATATTCACGGGACGCTCATGAAATGGTCGTTCGGAAAAATCCGCACTTAATCTTTACCTCGGAGATGCTGTGTTCCATCGCTTCTGAGCCGACTATAACACCACATTCAAGCTCACTTAAATCTTGATAACCTGCCATTGTAGAAGTAGTAACCGATCTCAACTGGTCAGACACTTGTGTTATATAGGCGTTGCCGACCGCAGCGCCATATTCTGCCTGTTTACATATCTCTGTATTTGAATACACATGCCTATACTAGTTTCCCTGCCACTTCAGTGTGTTTGATACCCACTGGACGTTTACTGCTGAGTATGCCAAATAATCGATCAGAACTGCAGATATATAGCCTGTGGGACGAAGAGCAAGGTTGTATCAGGCGTGCGCGTAAAGGACGGCAGAGGAGACTTCAGCTACACGAATCGGTGATCGTCATATCCGAGTAACCGTACGCAGTCGATGCAAAGAGTGTCATATCGTCAAGATATGATGTCTGATCAGAGGTGGGCGTTCTTGTATATGGATTGTATCCGTGAAACTGCTGTGCTGTGTAATGCAGCTATACGAGGGCGCACGTCGCCCACATAAACAGAAGAGAGCTGCCAGAATCGTAAAAGTGCCAGTGGCTACAAAAGTGTGATCTCAGATGCCTCATCTGCGTAGAAATGACCGACTCAAGCAGTAAACCCTTTTATCCAGTGTCAGCCCAAAGTTAGAACAGTGCTACAGGTGTGCCATTTTTCCTTCCCATACAGTCTACGCTCACTTGCTGTGTACCTTGGCGTGGACATCGCATATCTTTAGAGAGCACCGACCGGTAAAATGTGTTCATTTGAATTTAGCTTTTTTTTTTTTTAAGCGCAGTTAGGGGATCACATGGTAACCAAAATAAACACCCAATACAGTAACATAGGAATAGCAGTAACCGCTGAAACAACTGATTTTCGGTTATACAACTTTTTTGTAACACCAATTTTACTGGACTGTTATAACTGCTCAAAATAAATTGTTTCTGAAATAAGCGATTTTCTCTTTTTTATGTCTATTATTTCCTGTAATTATGTAGAAATCGAACAAACAGTGAAATATTATGACAATGATAAAATCCGTTGCAGTTGTAAAAATTATTTATTTCTAAAAAGGAAGTAAAATCCCGTTTAGGACATGTGTCACATCGGCCGGTGCATATTAAAAAGTGAGTCCCCAAAGGATGCATAACAGAGGTAAAGATATCTTAAAGTGTGTTAAAATAGTGCATCACTGGTACATGGCGTCTCTCTACACGCCATCTCAAGAGTCGTTTAGCACTGACCACAGAAATGTCTCGCTTATGAGGAGCAGCGCCACCTTTCTAGCATGTCTGTTTTAACTCCCCGCGCACATTCGTTGTACTACGTGGGCAGTTGGTAGCACTTTGGCACTCACAAGAGGGTCCTTCCGCTGATTTAATGCAATTTGTTTTACAACCGTCCACTGCAATGTGAGACCTGAGTTTCTCCTGGCGTATACAATTTTCAAACAACTTAGGGGAATTCAGCCAGGTAATATTTACAGCGACCGCCGATAGTTCGGCAGGAGTACACCCCGCCAATTTCAAGGCACAAACTGCAACAGACAGTTGTTCAGTGTGTGATTTATTTATCCTGAATTACTCCAAGAACCGAGGTTTTAAATTCGCTTGCACTTCGCCTGTCCTTTGCAATTTGTGCCTTGAAAATGGTGGGGTGTGCTCCCACCAAAATATCGGCGGTCGCTGTAAATATTACCTCGCTTCATTCCCGTTAGTTGTTCGACAACCCACAGCAATGTTCGGCCGTCCCTGTCCGTCAGTACACAAGGTGTGTCTGATCATGGTTAAACTGTGGCTATTCCTTCGTGTTTCCACTTCACAGGCACGCAACCAACTGCCGATCTGGACAATTTTAGCAGGGACGAAATGTCCCCGACTGTTACTCAGATTAAGTACAATCACTGGTCCAGCTTCGTAGCCGTGGAGCTCCCCCAACATACCCATTCTTGAACTAGTAGCCTACCTTCAACACAGTACTCTCCGCCCCTTTTAACCTAGCGGATCCACCTATCCCAACATCTAAGAAGTCATCTCCGCATTAGATAAAGAGGTCTGGATCCTGTAAGACGTCTTGGTCTCCTAACCTTCATTGCTTACATATTCCACCCTCACAATCATATTCCGCACATCAAGACTCTTCATTCAAACCCAAACTCAATAAGATAAAGTCAGTGTTGTATGAATTCATGTAAAGGATATGCAAATAACAAGTAAAACGCAAGTGCACACTGAGATTGAAATACTCGAGGCTGGCGTACACACACACATTCAAGACACGACAGTCACAAAAGCTTTTAGTTTCAGAGAGGCAAACCGCACGCCAGGAGGCCGGTCCCTTCAGCGGACGAGTCAACCTATCTACATTGGCCGGCGACTGCCCGTAGAGCAGACAACATTTACCTGAGTGAAAAAGGAGAATGACCCTGTGTTTGGCTTAAAAGCAAATTCCGCTACATTGTGTGGGAGCGCCAGGCCTACGCATTCTTTACAAATATAGCACGCAGTTTCAGAGGTTTTCACAGGGAGACAGCAAACGCCAAACTCCGATGCTACAGATTTCTGGATTGGTCGCCTTTAACGAATAATCATTCTTCCGTTTTAGAAGAGCAATGCTGATTGGCAGACGATATTCCTGACGCCTTGAGCTGAAGGAGTAATGGAAGAGACTGAAAGATATACCCCTTCACGTCTGGCATGGAGAGGGGCCGTTCCGTTGTCGCTCTTCGAGCGAGAACACATAACGAGAGCGTGTGCACTCGTAAGTGTACTCAAAGAGCGAGGAACAACTCTCTCCTCAGTACTTCATGGGGAGAGCATCTCTGTCGAGTGCGAATCGGAGTGCGACTCTCTATTGAGTCCTTGCGATTAAGCGTTGTTCACTGAGTTGGCCACCACACTTATTGTGCGGTGTGAACGGACAGAGTTTTTGAGTGGCATCACAGTGGAGTGGTTATCTAAATATTTCCTTCTTACATAATTCTTTACATACATAATTTGTTGGCTCCCTTTCGTCCACCAAAATCAACTTCTTTCTGCTTTACATTACATATTAAGAGAGAATCTACTACTATTTCGTCAAACTATCCATATGCTAATCTCTCTCTTTTTACTTGTTTTCTACTCTTTCCCCATAACACATATCCTCTACAGAAGAGTTACTTAAGTTGTAACTTTATTGTTCTTCCTTCACAATTATCCCTTTCATCTACTGGGAAAGTTAATCAATTTACTTTAATGAGGTATGTACAAATTACATTATTTTATTTGAATACATTTTCTGAGCTTCCATAGTCTTGGACTTCTACATTTGGCTCTCATTGGTATCTGGATATTTGATACATCTAATTTTTCTTGTCCGGTTAATATTTACAGTTGTTCCCTTTATACACTTTCAAGTGACTCACAAGGTGCAGGCATAATGATTTTCCTTTTTTTGGGTTAATCAGTTCGGCTGCATTATCATGAGCCACTTTACTTACTTCCATAGGCCCTTTATATACCGAAAGGAATTTGTGGCTTTGATGTTGTTTCTTGCTGGAGAGAAAGTGGGTTTTCACAATTACTTCTTGTACTAGTGAAATTACTCGTGAGATTGGTGTTTTGTCCACTCAGTTCTTTCTGTTTAACGCCACAGCCTTCAAATCGCTCAATACCCAATTTACTAGATGTTGATGTTATACTCTGAGTACTGGTGGGAATTTAATTATTTCTCGGATTGTATCTGGTGCCGCCTTATGTTTTAGAACAATTATTAGAGATAATAAAGTATTGCTATGTGGCATTTCGTTTACCACACCCTGAAATTCTGAAAAATGTCTGTCCCATGTATCATGGTGCTTGCTACATTGTAAACCACACAGGGATCTCAAGCACTTCATCGTTCGTTCAGCTGGATTGGCGCTTTGCATATATATGGAAATATAATTAGGGCTGATTTTATGCCATCGCAGAGTCCTTTGCCTTTGTGCTGAACGATTTTGTGGTCCACTGTCTGACAGCATTTTAGCGACACGATCAACGTCGTAACTGCCGTCTTCTTCACGTCTGCTGTGCAGCGAGCTACCTTAATTTAAGTATTCACTGTATTTTTCTTACGTGTCACTTATTCTTACGTGTGTTTTTGCTTTTAGGAAGCTTTAATTGTCGCGTGCTAGCAATAGTATTCCATAGATTTCGTGTTTGTTTTGAATACAGTCAGCGAGAGTCCCTTTAGTCAGCCATAGTGCCAGTAGTGCTAGTGTTTGTTTTCAATACAGTCCAGAGACAGGTAGTGCTATTTTCATTGTTTTCTACAAGAAGTGTATAGCAACAACAGTTTAGTCAACAATCAGCCGCCTTGAGTGAATTAGCAGTCTAGTTAAAAGTTGATTAACTCTCTACAGTAAATTGATTTCTTAGGATGGATAGGATGTGTGACTGCTGTGTACGGACGCAGGAGGAGCTGGCCACTGTTCGCGAACAGCTGAACGTGTTGACGGCCGCGGTCAGCCGTCTTCAGGCTGCTTCCTCGGAGTGTAGCGGCAGTACGGAGTCTGCTGCGTCGCATGGTACACCCCAGGTGTTACTTGCTTCACCCACTGCCCCTGCTGTCGAGACATCTTCGCGGGTACCGGGCGCCGTTGGGCCACCCTCTCCCCAAGGGGAGTGGCGGGTTCAGCGGTGTTCGCGGCGCACGAGGCGGAGGGTAAATGTTGAGGCTGGTCGTGTGGCATCGCCCGCTCTGCCTGTGAGTGGGCATGTGACCGCTGCTTCAGCAAGGTCCGAGCAGGCACACGGGGAAAGGGGTTTATTAGTTATTGGGAGCTCTAGCGTTAGGCGGGTGATGCATCCCCTTAGGGAAATAGCGGAAAGGTCGAGGTTGTTGGTTGTTTTTGGGGGGAAGGAGACAAGACAGCGAGGTCATTGGTCTCATCGGATTAGGGAAGGAAGTCGGCCGTGCCCTTTGAAAGGAACCATCCCGGCATTTGCCTGGAGTGATTTAGGGAAATCACGGAAAACCTAAATCAGGATGGCCGGGCGCGAGTCCTGTGTAAAGGTCGAGGAAGGAGGCCAGTGTTCACTCTGTCTGCTTGCCGGGGGTCTCATCCGAGATGTGGAGGAGGCCCTGCCGGCGACAATGGAGAGCACTGGGTGCACCCGACTACAAATTGTTGCTCATGTCGGCACCAATGACTCCTGCCGTCTGGGTTCAGAGGTCATCCTCAGTTCGTACAGGCGGTTGGCGGAATTGGTGAAGGCGGAAAGCCTCGGTCGCGCGGTGGAATCAGAGCTAACTATTTGTAGTTTTGTCCCCAGAACCGATCGCGGTCCTCTGGTTTGGAGCCGAGTGGAAGGCTTCAACCAGAGACTCAGACGATTCTGCGAGGATCAGGGGTGCAAATTTCTCGACCTCCGCTATCGGGTGGAGATATGTAGGGTCCCCCTAAATAGGCCAGGCGTGCACTACACGCCGGAAGCGGCTACAAGGGTAGCGGAGGACGTGTGGAATGCACATGGGGGTTTTTTAGGTCAGAGAATTCCCTCCCTATGCCCGACAAGACGCCTCCTGAGACGCGGCAAGGTAGGAGTAGGCAAAATGCAACAGGGAATAATAATATTAATGTGCTAATAGTAAACTGCAGGAGCGTCTATAGAAAGGTCCCAGTTCTGCTCTCATTAATAAACGGTCACAACGCCCATATAGTACCAGGGACAGAAAGTCGGCTGAAACCAGATGTAAACAGTAATGAAATCCTAAACTCAGATTGGAATGTATACCGCGGAGACAGGCTGGGCAGTGAAGGGGGAGGCGTGTTTATAGCGATAAGAAGTGCAATAGTATCGAAGGAAATTGACAGAGATCCGAAATGTGAAATAATTTGGGTGGAGGTCACGGTTAAAGCAGGCTCAGACATGGTAATTGGATGTCTCTATAGGCTCCCTGGCTCAGCAGCTGTTGAAACTGAGCACCTGAAGGATATGAAACTTCCTCGCAGATTAAAACTGTGTGCCCGACCGAGACTCGAACTCGGGACCTGTGCCTTTCGCGGGCAAGTGCTCTACCAACTGAGCTACCGAAGCACGACTCACGCCCGGTACTCACAGCTTTACTTCTGCCAGTACCTCGTCTCCTACCTTCCAAACTTTACAGAAGCTCTCCTGCGAACCTTGCAGAACTAGCACTCCTGAAAGAAAGGATATAGCGGAGACATGGCTTAGCCACAGCCTGGGGGATGTTTCCAGAATGAGATTTTCACTCTGCAGCGGAGTGTGCGCTGATATGAAACTTCCTGGCAGATTAAAACTGTGTGCCCGACCGAGACTCAAACTCGGGACCTTTGCCTTTCGCGGGCAAGTGCTCTACCAACTGAGCTACCGAAGCACGACTCACGCTCGGTACTCACAGCTTTACTTCTGCCAGTACCTCGTCTCCTACCTTCCAAACTTTACAGAAGCTCTCCTGCGAACCTTGCAGAACTAGCACTCCTGAAAGAAAGGACATAGCGGAGACATGGCTTAGCCACAGCCTGGGGGATGTTTCCAGAATGAGATTTTCACTCTGCAGCGGAGTGTGCGCTGATATGAAACTTCCTGGCAGATTAAAACTGTGTGCCCGACCGAGACTCGAACTCGGGACCTTTGCCTTTCGCGGGCAAGTGCTCTACCAACTGAGCTACCGAAGCACGACTCACACCCGGTACTCACAGCTTTACTTCTGCCAGTACCTCGTCTCCTACCTTCCAAACTTTACAGAAGCTCTCCTGCGAACCTTGCAGAACTAGCACTCCTGAAAGAAAGGATATAGCGGAGACATGGCTTAGCCACAGCCTGGGGGATGTTTCCAGAATGAGATTTTCACTCTGCAGTGGAGTGTGCGCTGGTATGAAACTTCCTGGCAGATTAAAACTGTGTGCCCGACCGAGACTCGAACTCGGGACCTTTGCCTTTCGCGGGCAAGTGCTCTACCAACTGAGCTACCGAAGCACGACTCACGCCCGGTACTCACAGCTTTACTTCTGCCAGTACCTCGTCTCCTACCTTCCAAACTTTACAGAAGCTCTCCTGCGAACCTTGCAGAACTAGCACTCCTGAAAGAAAGGATATAGCGGAGACATGGCTTAGCCACAGCCTGGGGGATGTTTCCAGAATGAGATTTTCACTCTGCAGCGGAGTGTGCGCTGATATGAAACTTCCTGGCAGATTAAAACTGTGTGCCCGACCGAGACTCGAACTCGGGAGTTCATATCAGCGCACACTCCGCTGCAGAGTGAAAATCTCATTCTGGAAACCTGAAGGATAATTTGGAAAATATTTCGAGTAGATTTGCCCACCATGTTATAGTTCTGGGTGGAGATTTTAATTTGCCAGATATAGACTGGGAGACTCAAACGTTCATAACGGTGGCAGGGACAAAGAATCCAGTGAAAATTTTTTAAGTGCTTTATCTGAAAACTACCTTGAGCAGTTAAACAGAGAACCGACTCGTTGCGATAACATATTAGACCTTCTGGTGACAAACAGACCCGAACTATTTGAAACAGTTAACGCAGAACAGGGAATCAGCGATCATAAAGCGGTTACTGCATCAATGATTTCAGCCGTAAATAGAAATATTAAAAAAGGTAGGAAGATTTTTCTGTTTAGCAAAAGTGACAACAAGCAGATTACAGAGTACCTGACGGCTCAACACAAAAGTTTTGTCTCAGGTACGGATAGTGTTGAGGATCAGTGAACAAAGTTCAAAACCATCGTACAATATGCGTTAGATGAGTATATGCCAAGCAAGATCGTAAGAGATGGAAAAGAGCCACCGTGGTACAACAACCGAGTTAGAAAACTGCTGCTGAAGCAAAGGGAACTTTACAGCAAACATAAACATAGCCAAAGCCTTGCAGACAAACAAAAATTACGCGAAGAGAAATGTAGTGTGAGGAGGGCTATGCGAGAGGCTTCAATGCATTCGAAAGTAATGTTCTATATACTGACTTGGCAGAAAATCCTAAGAAATTTTGGTCTTATGTCAAAGCGGTAGGTGGATCAAAACAAAATGTCCAGACACTCTGTGACCAAAATGGTACTTAAACAGAGGATGACAGACTAAAGGCCGAAATACTAAATGTCTTTTTCCAAAGCTGTTTCACCGAGGAAGACTGCACTGTAGTTCCTTCTCTAGATTGTCGCACAGATGACAAAATGGTAGATATCGAAATAGACGACAAAGAGGAAAGGCCGCTGGACCTGATGGGATACCAGTTCGATTGTACACAGAGATGAACAGATAGAGAAAGTGTATGAGGATATTGACGATCAACTTCGTATGATCATTCCATTTTAAATCACTCCTAATGCGTACTCCCAGATATTTTATGGAATTAACTGCTTCCAGTTGCTGACCTGCTATTTTGTAGCTAAATGTTAAGGGATCCATCTTTCTATGTATTCGCAGCACATTACACTTCTCTACATTGAGATTGAATTGCCATTTCCTGCACCATGCGTCAATTCGCTGCAGATCCTCCTGCATTTCAGTACAATTTTCCATTGTTACAACCTCTCGATACACCACAGCATCATCTGCAAAAAGCCTCAGTGAAATTCCGATGTCATCCACAAGGTCGTTTATGTATATTGTGAATAGCAACGGTCCTATGACACTTCCCTGCGGCACACCTGAAATCACTCTTACTTCGGAAGACGTCTCTCCGTTGAGAGTGACATGCTGCACTCCGTTATCTAGGAACTCTTCAATCCAATCGCAAAATTGGTCTGATAGTCAATAAGCTCTTACTTTGTTCATTAAACGAGTGTGGGGGGGGGGGGGGGGGCGGACTGTATCGAACGCCTTGCGGAGTCTCGTGCACGCATAGCGCGAGCTGGGTTTCACACGACCGTCTTTTTCGAAACGCATGCTGATTCCTACAGAGTAGATTTCTAGTCTCCAGAAAAGTCATTACTCTCTTGATGCGGCCCGCCACGAATTCCTTTCCTGTGCTAACCTCTTCATCTCAGAGTAGCACTTGCAACCTTCGTCCTCAATAATTTGCTTGACGTATTCCAATCTCTGTCTTCCTCTACAGTTTTTGCCCTCTACAGCTCCCTCTAGTACCATGGAAGTCATTCCCTCATGTCTTAGCAGATGTCCTGTCATCCTGTCCCTTCACCTTATCAGTGTTTTCCACATATTCCATTCCTCTCCGATTCTGCGTAGAACCTCCTCATTCCTTACCTTATCAGTCCACCTAATTTTCAACATTCGTCTATAGCACCACATCTCAAATGTTTCGAATCTCTTCTGTTCCGGTTTTCCTACAGTCCATGTTTCACTACCATACAATGCAGTACTCCAGACGTAAGTCCGCAGAAATGTCTTCCTCAAATTAAGGACGGTGTTTGATGTTAGTAGACTTATCTTGGCCAGAAATGCCTTTTTTGCCATAGCGAGTCTGCTTTTGATGTCCTCCTTGCTCCGTCCGTCATTGGTTATTTTACTGCCTAGGTAGCAGAATTCCTTAACTTCATTGACTTCGTGACCATCAATCCTGATGTTAAGTTTCTCGCTGTTCTCATTTCTACTACTTCTCATTACCTTCGTCTTTCTCCGATTTACTCTCAAACCATACTGTGTACTCATTAGACTGTTCATTCCGTTCAGCAGATCATTTAATTCTTCTTCACTTTCACTCAGGATAGCAATGTCATCAGCGAATCGTATCATTGATATCCTTTCACCTTGTAATTTAATTCCACTCCTGAACCTTTCTTTTATTTCAATCATTGGTTCCTCGATGTACAGACTGAAGAGTAGGGGCGAATGGATACAGCCTTGTCTTACACCCTTCTTAATACGAGCACTTCGTTCTTGATCGTCCACTCTTATTATTCCCTCTTGGTTGTTGTACATATTGTATATGACCCGTCTCTCCCTATAGCTTACCCCTACTTTTTCAGAATCCCGAACAGCTTGCACCATTTTATATTGTCGAACGCTTTTTCCAGGTCGACAAATCCTATGAAAGTGTCCTGATTTTTCTTTAGTCCTGCTTCCATTATTAGCCGTAACGTCAGAATTGCCTCTCTCGTCCCTTTACTTTTCCTAAAGCCAAACTGATCGTCACCTAGCGCATTCTCAATTTTCTCTTCCATTCTTCTGTATATTATTCTTGTAAGCAGCTTCGATGCATGAGCTGTTAAGCTGATTGTGCGATAATTCTCGCACTTGTCAGCTCTTGCCGTCTTCGGAATTGTGTGGATGATGCTTTTCCGAAAGTCAGATGGTATGTCACCAGACTCATATATTCTACACACAGAAGTGAATAGTCGTTTTGTTGCCACTTCCCCCAATGATTTTAGAAATTCTGATGGAATGTTATCTATCCCTTCTGCCTTATTTGACCGTAAGTCCTCCAATGCTCTTTTAAATTCCGATTCTAATACTGGATCCTCTATATCTTCTAAATTGACTCCTGTTTCTTCTTCTATCACATCAGACAAATCTTCACCCTCATAGAGACATTCAACGTATTCTTTCCACCTATCTGCTCTCTCCTCTGCATTTAACAGTGGAATTCCCGTTGCACTCTTAATGTTACCACCGCTGCTTTTAATGTCACCAAAGGTTGTTTTTACTTTCCTGTATGCTGAGTCTGCCTTTCCGACAATCATATCTTTTTCGATGTCTTCACATTTTTCCTGCAGCCATTTCGTGTTAGCTTCCCTGCACTTCCAATTTCTTTCATTCCCCAGCGACTTGTATTTCTGTATTCCTGATTTTTCCCGGAACATGTTTGTACTTCCTCCTTTCAGCAGTCAACTGAAGTATTTCTTCTGTTACCCATGGTTTCTTCGCAGCTACCTTCTTCGTACCTATGTTTTCCTTCCCAACTTCTGTGATGGCCCTTTTTAGAGATGTCCATTCCTCTTAAACTGTACTGCCTACTGCGCTATTCCTTATTGCTGTACCTATAGCGTTAGAGAACTTCAAACGTATCTCGTCATTCCTTAGTACTTCCGTATCGCACTTCTTTGCGTACTGATTCTTCCTGACTAATGTCTTGAACTTCAGCCTACTCTTCATCACTACTATATTGTGATCTGAGTCTATGTCTGCTCCTGGGTACGCCTTACAATCCAGTATCTGATTTCGGAATCTCTGTGTGACCGTGATGTAATCTGATTGAAATCTTCCTGTATCTCCCGGCCTTTTCCAAGTATACCTCCTCTTGTGATGCTTGAACAGGGTATTCGCTATTACTAGCTGCAACTTGTTACAGATCTCAATTAATCTTTCTCCTCTTTCATTCCTTGTCCCAATCCCATATTCTCCTGTAACCTTTTCCTCTACTCCTTCCCCTACAACTGCATTCCAGTCTCCCATGGCTATTAGATTTTCGTCCCCCTTTACATACTGCATGCGTTTCGAAAAAGACGGTCGTGTGAAACCCAGCTCGCGCTATGCGTGCACGAGACTCCGCAAGGCGTTCGATACAGTCCGCCCCCCCCCCCCCCCCCCCACACTCGTTTAATGAACAAAGTAAGAGCTTATTGACTATCAGACCAATTTTGCGATTGGATTGAAGAGTTCCTAGATAACGGAGTGCAGCATGTCACTCTCAACGGAGAGACGTCTTCCGAAGTAAGAGTGATTTCAGGTGTGCCGCAGGGAAGTGTCATAGGACCGTTGCTATTCACAATATACATAAACGACCTTGTGGATGACATCGGAATTTCACTGAGGCTTTTTGCAGATGATGCTGTGGTGTATCGAGAGGTTGTAACAATGGAAAATTGTACTGAAATGCAGGAGGATCTGCAGCGAATTGACGCATGGTGCAGGAAATGGCAATTCAATCTCAATGTAGAGAAGTGTAATGTGCTGCGAATACATAGAAAGATGGATCCCTTAACATTTAGCTACAAAATAGCAGGTCAGCAACTGGAAGCAGTTAATTCCATAAAATATCTGGGAGTACGCATTAGGAGTGATTTAAAATGGAATGATCATACGAAGTTGATCGTCAGTAAAGCGGATGCCAGACTGAGATTCATTGGAAGAATCCTAATGAAATGCAATCCGAAAACAAAGGAAGTAGGTTACAGTACTCTTGTTCGCCCACTGCTTGAATACTGCTCTGCAGTGTGGGATCCGTACCAGATAGGGTTGATAGAAGATATAGAGAAGATCCGACGGAGATCAGCGCGCTTCCTTGCAGGATCATTTAGTAATCGCGAATGCGTTACTGAGATGACAGATAAACTCCAGTGGAAGACTCTGCAGGAGAGACGCTCAGTAGCTCGGTACGGGCTTTTGTTAAAGTTTCGAGAACATACCTTCACCGAAGAGTCAAGCAGTATATTGCTCCCTCCTACGTATATCTCGCGAAGAGACCATGAGGACAATATCAGAGATTAGAGCCCACACAGAGGCATACCGACAATCCTTCTTTCGACGAACAATACGAGACTGGAATAGAAGGGGGAACCGATAGAGGTACTCAGGGTACCCTCCGCCACACACGATCAGGTGGCTTGCGGAGTATGGATGTAGATGTAGATGTAGAACCTGTTGAAGGAAATCTTGTGTCAGCGTTTTGCATATACTGCTCCCAGTTGTTACTTCAAGGGAGTAACCGTCAAGTATTTCGACGTTAATTCTCGGACCACGAAAATGAATACATGACCTCTCTGTGTACGAAGTAATGGGCCAATGAGATCTATTGCTGCTATGTGTCTCCGTTTCTCCGGAATGATAGGGAACATTAGTGGTCTAGTTTAAAAAGTTACATTTTTAGCTCCGTAGCATTTCTTACATTTAGCCAGGACCTGTCTGCTTCTTCACTCCGTATTTGAGAGGTGACAAGACATCTTTAATAAAAAAAAAAGAACACTTCTTAGGTCCAAAATGACTGTTACTCAAATGAGTATACCAAATATACTTATTAATCAGATCCTGTGGTACTCGTGTAACCCATAAGTTCGTATCTGTACTACGTCTGTAGAGTAAGACGCTGTTCTTTATGAGATAGAATTGTCTAATGGCCTTTGATTCACGGTTTTCCCACTAAGCTTTAGTTGGGGCGAGATCTGGATCTATATCATCTTCCCTGATTAACGGTTTTAATGTACTGGTGACGTAATGTTCAAATAGCACATTTTCCAAATAACACATGGCTATTTGCTCTTTTTCTGTATTGCTCACTCTGCTTTCGTTAACTCCTTCTGGCAATCTGGAGAGAATAGAAGCTATGATGTTTGATTTTCCAGGCACTTAGGTGATTTGAAAATCACATTCCTACAGCGTTAACATCCACCGACCTAATCTTCCTGGCAATAGTTTTGCACTTACCATAAATTCTAGTGCCTTATCGTCAGTAGATACAGAGGTTTTTCGACCAAACAGGAAGTATCTGAATCTACGAAATCCCTATACTACCGTCAAGGCTTCTAACTCTGTGATCGAGTAATTTTTTTTCACACTTGGTAAGTACTCGATTAGCGAAAGCTATCATCTTTCTTATTAACTATCCGTCTTCTTCATATTGTTGAAAGAGTACCACATCCAAGCCCATTTCAACACTGTCGGTCACCATATAGAATTCCTTCGTCAAATCGGGATGCGCTAAAATTGGTGGCATTACCAGTGAGTTTAGTTGTTGTTTGAACTCCTGTTCTGCTTGGGCATCCCACAGCCAGGGCATCTTTTTACTAGTTAACGCACATAAAAGTGGGATAGCAAGGGATTCTATCCAAATGCAGCCACTGTACGAGTTAATGTGTCCCAAGAGGTCACGTAATGTCTTTCTGTTGTGTGGAGTGCCTATATTCAGTATTGCTTACAGTTTTCTAGTGTTTGGTTCAATTCGCTGTTCAGTAATTTTTTTTTTTTTTTTGTCATCAATCTTCTGACTAGTTAGATAAGGCTCGCAGCGAATTCGTCTCTTGCGCTAACCTCTTCATCTCAGTGTAGCACTTGCAACTTACGTCCTCAATTATTTGCTGGATGTGTTCCAACGTCTGTCTTTCTCTACAGCTTTTGCCCTCTACAGCTCCCTCTACTACTATGGAAGTAATTCCCTCATGTCTTAACAGATGTTGTATCATCCTTTCCCTTCTCCTTATCAGTGTTTTCCATATGTTCCTTTCCTCTCCAATTCTGTGTAGAACCTCCTCATTCCTTACCTAATACGTCCACCTTATTTTCAACATTCGTCTGTAGCACCACATCTCAAATGCTTCAATTCTCTTATGTTCCCGTTTTCCCACACTGCATTTTTCACTGCTGTACTCCAGACGTACATTCTCAGAAGTTTCTTAATCAAGTGAAGACTAGTATTTGATGTTAGTAGACTTCTCTTGGCCAGGAATACCCTTCAGGCCAATGCTAGTCTGCTTTTAATGTCCTCCTTGCTCCGTCCCTCATTTGTTATTTTACTGCCTAGGAGGCAGAATTCCTTAACTTCATCTACTTCGTGAGCATCAAGAAAATGTTTCAAATGGCTCTGAGCACTACGAGACTTAACTTCCGAGGTCAATAGTCCAGTAGAACTTTTTTTTAAAAAAAATTCTTTATTAACACAATACAATCAAAACAATATGGAGATACAAAACAACCCACCACCTTAATAATTAGTGGGTCTACATATTATACTACATTTTACAGCATTGTTACATTTCATTTTTCTAAAACTGCCATAACTATGAGCAAGGTTAAACTGTTAAACTATCCTACTTCTACTGATCTATTCTGCAGCGATTACAAGTGTGCCAGTTGATGTATAAACCTACCATTAATGGCCTGCTCACTGAGCTAAACCCAAGTGAGCATGCCCCTGGCACTGGGCTGGCCAAGTCTGTATTGTCGCTGCAGAGCCTACTTGTTAGTGTTTGTTAGTGTTCTAATCTACTACTAATACTAACTATTAAGTTCTATATCTTAAGTAGAGTCCAGTTGTCATTTCCTGGAAGGTGATGCATCCGCAGGCGTGGTCCAGTAGTGCGGCGGATTCCAATCATGAAGTGACTGGCCTGTTCCGCACTCGGCGGTATGGCTAGTACATCTCAGTCTATTCCAGGTTTGTTGTTATCCATCTTGGTTTCTTAGAAAGTCTCTCAAGATCTTCTGTGATACCTCGATTGCCAGAATTTTAAGGATGCTGAAGGTATCGGCACGTCGTATTAGGGATAGGTGTCAATGTTGGGTAATTGTGCTCTTAGGTCATGCGCAACATCATCATATAACAAACAGTCATAGATGATGTGCTTAGGTGTACCGTCTAGAGCGCCACAGTCACACGCTGGTGTAGCTCTTTTTCCGAACCGACATCTCCCACCTGAACCTTCAAGATATCCCTGGTCTTGTCTACCTTTCCTTTGGGCACCCAGTACCATGCTGCCAGTTCTCTTCTTTAAATGTCTAATGGACATAATCCCATCAGCACCAGTAGAGCCCCCCCCCCCCCCCCCTAGGAGTCGTTCTGTAGGCCCCTACAGATCGCATTATCATGTTTCTCTCCACCATTCTCACGGCCATGGCTGGCATCACCCTCGTGAGCCTGTGCGCCCAGACCCCACACGCATAACCTACTACTGATGATAGGATGCTGTTATGATATAGTTTGATCAGAGCGGGTGGCAGATGCAATCTTTTATGAGCTATGTTAATGAGATTGTTCAGAGTTTCTAGGGCTCGTAATGTTATGGTTTCGATATAAGACGTGTAGCTCCATTTTTCATCATTGATTACTCCTAGATATCGTGCTTCGCGACGCCGGACTACTGGTGTTCCATCTATTCTAACTGTGGGGTTTCTGACCAGACTGCCTTTTACAAGAAGGTATGTTGACTTGTTCGGGAAGACCTTCATTTTTGCTTGTTGGCATCACTCAGTTAGTATTGTTATTTCCCTTTGTACCTTTGGCTCTAGGTCTTCTCGGCTACGGCTGCCGACCAACAGGAGGAGGTCGTCAGCGTAGGCTATCACGTCTAGCAAATTCTCGCTGAGTTGTAGTTTCGCCAACAGCGGCTCTACGTTACGTCCCAAAAGAGTGGCCCCAGTACGGAGCTCTGGAGACACCCCTTCGTGATGGTTTTGCTTATTTTGTCGCTAGGCGATGATAATCAAACCTCCCAGTCCATTCAATAGCTCCGCAGACAGCAATAGAGGGGCCCTGGACACTCCTTCTCACGCAAGGAGGAGAAGAGAGAGGGCCACCACAGGTTGTCAAAGGCGCCACTGATGTCCACCATGATGCCGATCACGTATTTGTACGGGGCTGAGCTGCAGACCTTAGCTGCCAGGGCGATTGCGTCAGACGCCGACCGCCCTGGCCGGAAGCCGAACTGTCTGTCGCTCATCCCGCACAAAATGCTGTGTGCAGTCAGTCTGTCAGCCAATAGCTTCTCTAAAAATTTCCCCGTGATGTCTAGGAGACATATTGGTCTATAAGACTTTGGCTCCATGGGATCTTTGGCCTTGACTTTTTTATGATGACCAAATCGTCGGGAATTTGCCGGTCCTGAGACAGCCGTTAAATATCCCTGTGAAAGGTGCCATCAGCTATGGGGCGAGGAACTGTACCACCTCCGCTAATATACCGTCTGGCCCTGGTGCTTTTCCCCGTTTTAATGACTTGATCTATGCAGCAACGTCTTCTTCAGAGAACGGGTAAACCCTGGTGTCATTGGTGTACTCCTGCTGGTCTGCCCTGCGAATTTTCTGTTGGGTCTCTCTTTCTCCGTTTTCGTCATCGTCAGGCAGCAGAGTCCGCAGGAGGACCTCGGTGGTCTCTCGCCAGGACTCTGTAGTTCTGCCATCTTCTCTGACAGTGGAGAGGACCGCTGGAGACCTTATCTTTTCTCTGACCAACTTGTAAGGAAATCCCCACGGGTCAGTTTCGGGTTGTCTCTGTACGTAGCCCTCCCTTGGAATCCCTTGGAATGAGTCCTTCGCTTCTCTGTATTGCTGCAGCCATTGTTGTTTTTCTGGCCAGACGGCACTTCGCTGGTAGTACTTACTCGCCCGTCGACAGACTGGCGCAAACGTTCGAGGTCATCGGTCCATGGTGATGGGGAGGCCGCTACGGCCCTCCTCCTAGTTGGCACAGCAGCTTTTACTGCCCTAACTACCGACCCCACCAGTTCTTCGGCGTACCTATCCACGTCCAGGTCACCCTCGGGCAATGGAGGAACATCACATTCTCGAGCTAGGCGTTCCCAATTTGTCTTATTGAAGTTGTATAGGATTTCCCACCCCAGTTCCCAGCAGCACTCTTCGTGACTGAGGTGAAAGACAATCAGGTTGTGATCACTTGTGGTAACTTGATCTTTTACAACCCAGCGTTTGATGTTCCTGCTTACGTGAGGTGTGGTCAAAGTGACGTCAATGTTAGTCCCTAACCCACCTCTGCCCTGAATAGGTCTGGGGGATTTCCTGGTTTGTTGGCCACAACAAGCTGTTGGGCCATGATCAGCTCTTCAGCCTTTTCGCCGTTTGCGTCTCTGGTGCCGCTGTACCATAGGGGGGATTTCGCGTTCATATCTGCTGTAATGATGACCCTTCTGCCCTGCAACGCCGTGGTGGTTCCCGTAGAACTTATAACTACTTAAAACTAACTAACCTAAGGACATCACACACATCCATGCCGGCCGAAGTGGCCGTGCGGTTAAAGGCGCTGCAGTCTGGAACCGCAAGACCGCTACGGTCGCAGGTTCGAATCCTGCCTCGGGCATGGATGTTTGTGATGTCCTTAGGTTAGTTAGGTTTAACTAGTTCTAAGTTCTAGGGGACTAATGACCTCAGCAGTTGAGTCCCATAGTGCTCAGAGCCATTTGAACCAGTTGAACACACATCCATGCCCGAGGCGGTCTCGCGTTTCCAGACTGTAGCGCCTAGAACCACTCGGCTACACCGGCCGGCCTGTGAGCATCAATCATGATATTAAGTTTCTCGCTCTTCTCATTTCTACTACTTCTCATTACCTTCGTCTTTCTTAGATTTACTCTCAATCCATACCCTGTATTCATTACACTGTTCACTCCGTTCAGCAGATCATGTAATTTTTCTTCACTTTCACTCGAGATAGCTATGTCATTAGCGAACCGTATCATTGATATCCTTCACCTTGGAATTTAATTCCAATTCTAAACCTTTCTTTTATTTCCGTCATTGCTTCCTCGATGTACAGATTGAACAGTAGGGCAGAAAGGCTACATACTTGTCTTCCACCCCTTTTAAATCCTTATTGTTGTATCTATAGCCTCAGAGAACTTCAACCGTAGCTCGCCATTCCCTAGTACTTCCGTAACCCACTTCTTTTTATTCTTCCTGACTAATGTCTTAAACTTTAGCCTACTCGTCATCACTGATAATATAGCCTAAAAACTCTACCTTTTTATTCCCAGAACTGGACTTCATTATGTTCACAGTCATTCCATATTCTTTTTATGTCCTTAGCAATTTATTGAGCGCCTCATTATGAAGTTTCCATAATGGTTCAGCTACTAATATGTCATAGACAAAACGGGTGAGACGCTATGGGAGCTCTTTATTCAATACGGCTCCTAAACCTCTTAAACGAAGCAGAGGATATGTTCAGTCCGAAAGGGAGCCTTTTGAACTGATAACGTCGTCCAAAATGCGATAAAAGCTGTATACTTTCTATATTCGGGTGTTAGTTCTATGAGCCAAAAACGAGTCCTCAGATCTAGGGAAGAGAATATCTTGTCGCCAAAGAATTTTTTTAAAAGCTCTTCCAATTTTTCTGGGCGATCGGTCTCACGAATGATAATGAAATTTATCAGTCATACGTCAATGATCAAACTAATACTTCGATCCTTCTTAACCATAATTTGCAATGGACTGTTGTATGTTGAGGTTGAATTGTCAGTAATGTCATCATCTAGCGTCTTGTGTAATTCTAAACATACTTGTATTCAGTAACACAGTGGTATAGTGTAAGGCGGTACACTAAATAGCTTGTGATCTCTAACCTTGAATTCGTATTAAAATTTTTTAATTTTACCAGATTTTAGAAGAAACATCTCGGCATTTTCCCGTAATACTCCTTCTAATTGGGCTTTGTCTGAATCAGAAATATCCCTTACTTGTAGCAACTTATTAACTATTTCTTGATCAATTTCCACCATTACTTCGTCATCTGCAGGTATTGTTTCTTTCGCTCACGTATGCCGTGGATGTCCCTCTGATTGATACAGATCCAGTTGCATGGTCAGTTGTTTGTAAGCACCTGGCATCTCTTCATGTCTGATTTTTTCTTCAAAAGTAAGACATACCTTCTAGAGCATCACATAAACTTCATCCACATTGAATCTGTCACGATTTTGACACGTGAAATCGGCTATAATTGTTGTGGACTTAGATAGTTTTGGCACAATTACCACGTTCGCTTCTATTTCATGTCGCTGACAGGAAAAAGTTAAATGCGTTTGCCTTGTAATCACTGTCGAAGAACAATGATCGGTCCTTTAACCCTAACACGTTTCGCCACAACACTAGTAGCGAATGTTCGGCGTTACTATTCTCAAAAACGTCTTGCAAAATCGCAGTCATTTCGCATCCCATACCAAGGAAGGCATCTTCTAGCATGTCATCTACCTCAACCCAAACGATTGGTTGCACCTCATGTGGAGCTTTAGTTTCATTTTCATGCAATAATGAATCCTCTATCAAGTCATATGTTAACCTGTCAATGTGTTGGGCCTTGCATTTCTCATTGGTTTGCTACAGTCACCTTATTCTCCTCATTACCCTTAACACCTGTCATCTGAATGTTCTGGGATTAAATTATTTGCCCATATTCTCTATCAAATGCCTCTATGATCTCTTCTTACGTTCCTGTCCTACATATATCATCTGACATGGATGTCACTACTGGTGTTGGCAATGGTGCATTATCCCTTTGGCATACCATTCCTCTCTTGGTTTCGTATAAGTGAACTACATCCTCCATAACATGTTCATCATCACTATTTGTACAGCTGCATACATAAACTGTTGACAACTCTCGTTCCTCATCATCGGACGATTCCCAGTCAACTGTCTCCCAGAATGCTGGTATTTGTATCTGATCACCTCCTAAACCTACTTCACAATGTTGTTGATGAAAGCTAAGACCATTTACACATTTAATTATAAAACCAACTTCATTTGACTGTTGAATGTCTTGAGACTGGTCTTCGCACCGTTCATCTCGTCAGTTCAGTTTTTTACCAGTGTTTGGTGGCTTCAACTCGATTTCATGTACTGGTTCAAATGACTCTGAGCACTAAGGGACTTAACATCTGAGGTCATCAGTCCCATGGAACTTAAAACTATTACGCCTAACTAATCTAAGGACATCGCACACAACCATACCCGAGGCAGGATTCGAACCTGCGACCGTAGCGGTCTCGCGGTTCCAGACTGAAGCGCCTAGAACCGCTCGGCCACAACGGCTGGCTATGCCGGTTCATCTCGAGTGTGTTGTCCTGGTGTAGTCTGATTCTGCCAACCTTTCTGCGTTGTAGGCATTCTACTCATAATTGAACCCGAATAATTTGGTTTTTGTGGTGGAAAACCTCTAAACCGTCCTGCTTCGTATTCGTGGTGATCTTATCTCGAATTATAGTTACCACCATAATTTCTGGAACCAAAGCTATTATTGTATCTATGCGGCTCATCAAAACCACAATTATTGTTTGACCTCTGTGAGTTGCCAAAACCATAGCTATTTTTATCCCCTGGGCGATTACTATTCTTCCCAAAACGACTACCTTTCCCAACATTCCTATCGCCACTGTAAGTATCATTCTCCCCCACCCCACCATTGGTTTTTCTCACTGCACGCTGTTTCTTCGCGTTATCTTCACTGAAAATGAATTCAAGTTCTCTTAACATCCCTTTACATGCCTCTATATTGTCTCCAGCTCTGCCAACCAACGATTGCTGTTAACGCAAGGATAACTTCATTGTGCACATACGTTTCATTTCCCTATCACTGTATGGATTGTCTAAACACCGATTCTTTTTCGTCATATCTTCAAAAACTGGCTTCATCTCTCCCGAATTTTCAAATGCCGTCTTCTGTAACAATTCATATTTTGTCCTATTTTGGGTTTCCGCGGACCATTATCGGTCTAAGAATGCAGACTTAAATCGTTCGTACGACTGACAGTTTGAAGCGACTCTTTGCATCGTTTCCGCAATTGCGCCTTCCATATGACCACAAATGAAATCAAGTTTATGTCTAAATAGCCAATGTTCTGGAAAACCAATTTGGAATTGATGTCTAAGCGTGCGGGAGTGTAAACCGTTTTCTTTGTAATGTTGGAATTTTCTGACTGTCGAAAAATGATAATTGTAAAATTTTGCTATTGCACCATATGGCGTTTGTGTTTTCACAACATTTTCCGTTCCCTTCAATTGTGTCATGTTTTCCTTTATTCGTAGTACCACATTTGGATCCTGAGACGCCGTATTAGAGTCCCATCTAGCATCGCATCTACCCAGTGGTGTGCAACTTTCTAAACTGCACCGTTTCTCGTCTATCGGACTGGAAGATACTTTTAAATTTCCCAGTAGTGCATCAGTGTTTTGTCCTTGTACTTGCTTCATATTGACCTGTAGTATATGGCCTATTGTACTGTAACTCGTAAACTGAGAATTTGGTACGTGTGGCTCTGTTATCGCATCATTCGCGTACGTTCGGAGGGTCGGCTGCCGTTCTGTTGGTATGCGTACAGTTAACCGCTTCTCGCACCGTTGTCTGCTGTGAACGCGCATTACCTGTTTCGCTCACCTGTCTCAACTGTACTTGTACAATTTGCTTCTGTTTGGGATCGGAAAATACTGACGCAACACTTTGTTGTCATACAAGTGAATCTGGTGACGTTTTTGTGTTTCCGCAACTGACACGGAAGTTAGAGTAACCGACTTGGTTACCTCTGGATTTTTTTCCATCACTGTGTCAGATGATGCTACCGATTCCTTCGCCTCACCACTGCTTTCTGTACGGTTCTCAATACACTGCTTCAGATCTGTACGAAGCTCTTCTTACTGCTGCTTATTTTTCGAGACGATGTTTACAAAGCGTGTATCGAATATTTTTAACGCTGCTCGCGTGACACGTTTACTGACACTGAGATTTTCCACGATTTGTTGCGCCTTACCAGAAGCCTTACGTGCTAAATTATAAGCTCTTTGTTTCATATTAGATACTGCCACCTACACCTGGTCAATGTCAGTGCGCACCTTTTTCTGATCGGCCATAAGCCATTCAATTAGTTCGCGGGAGTATCTCGTATCTTCCTGGATATCAGTAAACCGTTCACTAACTCCTTTTCGCATCTTTTGCTGATCTTTACGGAATTTTTCGAACCAAGAATTGGTTTTAAATTTGAGATCATTTAAAGCAGCATTAGTGGCCGCTAACCCTGCATCCATTTCGGTTTTTAAATTCACCGTTTCGGTTTTTAAATTTGACGTTTCAGTTTTTAAAGCGAACACTCCTGCATTTGTATCTGTTTTAAAGTCTGCTGTCCCTGCTCTCATCGTTTCACTTGTGGCTTCACAACAATAGTGACTTGCTTCAACATTGCGAACACACTATCAGTGGCTTCGCCATCATCATCTGTCACCATTTGGTGTAAATTTTGCTGTTCGTGTCATTCATGTGAAGTCTCACCGACACGTGTGCATAGTGTTGACGGACTTCCACATATTCTTTCCGAAGGAAACGGTCCCGTTTGATTCAGAATTACAACATTTGGTGCAACATACTGAAGTTGTACGTCCTCTGATTCTGTTTCTGAACCGCTAGATCCGTCATCTGTTCGGATTCGTGCTGTCTCAACCCGAGATACCGATTGCGAAGCTGTCGTCATTCCCTCTCCATTGTCACTTCGTTCTCTTTCGTGACTCGTATTCGATACATTTTGTTGTACGTCACTTTCTATCCTATCAAGGTCTTCAGTTTGCCCTATATGCGATAATCTACGTCCGTCCACCATCTAAGACAGTCTAAGTGACCTCTGTCTTTCACGATTTGTGCAAGCCTGAGGTCAAGACAGCACGAAGTTATATGAACTGGCACGTCTCCAAAATATCAGAGAAGGTCTCTTATGGCATTAACACAACATTATCAACGCCGTTCACAGTTTGTGGGTATTCAAACCAACTTGACAACGGCTTGAATAACTCCGCGTCCGCCAGAAAAGTCATGCACAAGCTACTTTTACTCAAAATACAAAAATTATTCTTTACTCGCTAATACAACCTTTTCTTATCTGGAACACACATTTACTCTGACCACTATGCAGACACCTAAATTGAGTAACCTCATCACTTCTTGTCTTTCAAAAAGAAAACAAAATCTTTTCTTAACACCAAATTTTAATTACCCTTTCTAAATGGTTCAAATGGCTCTGAGTACTATGGGACTCAACTGCTGTGGTCATAAGTCCCCTAGAACTTAGAATTACTTAAACCTAACTAACCTACGGACAGCACACAACACCCAGCCATCACGAGGCAGAGAAAATCTCTGACCCCGCCGGGAATCGAACCCGGGAACCCGGGCGTGGGAAGCGAGAACGCTACCGCACGACCACGAGATGCGGGCTACCCTTTCTAATTTGACTAGTTGCCATCTTGGCAGACTAATTGCTGTCCTGAAAGGGTCACAATTATCTGACACTCCACTCCTTTTCACATTCGTCAGACATCAGCAAAAACACCCCGTGAGTGTGTCAGCGTCATTAGAATAAATTACTGGGGTTACGAGTGGACCCTTATTCTGTGACAGAGCACATCGGTGTTTAGCTGTTAAATTTGTTTAATTTCCTTATTGTTGTCAAAGAAGCACTTCGGGTTTACGTAGATTGTAACATGACAATTTCAGGACAGTTATCAAGATAACGTATTACGTCCTGTTTATCAGAAATAACACTGAACACAACAATATCAAATTAAAATATAAGGTTCTCTACATGATTTTTCTCACTTCTACACAGTGATGCCTTGTCTGTGTAGGTCTGTTACGACAAATCATCCGATTCCGGTACTAATCTCGGTACTATACAGGATTGTAATCAAGTCTACAGAGGATGGTTGGTTTTTGTGACAAAATGAGCGTAAGATTACTCAGAGTTGCTCATGTTCACTGTGGAAACAAGATGGTGATTCAACAGTTTTACGCCAGCAGCTTTTACCTTTATATGCGACGTGCTGTCAGCTGCATCGCTGCTCTCGCCCTCTGAAAATCGTATAAAGAGATAATCAAAATCTTTACTGATTCTATCAGCTTAAACTTTCCTATGTTTCTCGTTAGATGAGAAAACATGCACTCATCCCTGGTCAGGAAAATATGGCAATGTACACTTTCAGAGATGGAGAAGTGTGTATACTTCAACGGCCTCTCAGTTCTCTCAAGAACAGTTAACTAGGTGGCTGTTTCGTTTCTCCACTGTCGGAGCTCAACCACTCTTCAGCTTATTTCTAGCAGAATGTCAGCCAAAGTGACAAGTGTTCACACAAAAATTCCACTTTCGGTGTCGTACAGAGCGTGATGCGCACTGTTCTACATTTGACGCTGGACGCTGGTTCAGAGGAGAGTCCTCGAAGTTTTCTGTATTCTGTCTTTAGATTTCGTAGAAAACAGTCCCTCCCCCCCCCCCCCCCCCAACACACCGTGTCCTTTCCTGCTTCACGTCACGGCTTTTTCAGACCAATGGGAGCATCCCTTTGATCTTGAGGAAACTACCCCTGCCAATCGCAAAGGGCCTACCTTCAAATTGCGTTGAAAGAGCGCCACTTTTACTCCTTCCGAGTTTATTTCAGCCAATCGGACATTTTGTGCCCCTTCTTGCCTTTGGTCTCTGGCTTGCTTATATCCATCTGGAAATTCCCCAATGCAGTTTTCTGAAGAATTTCTCTGTCGTAGGCAGCGCTGGGCCGCCACCTGCTCTCCTCGCTGTATTGCCCGCTGTGAACTAAAACGTTTCTCCCAGCAGCTTTTTTCACCTTTTGCTCTTTGTCATTTGGTTACGCTGTGTTAATACCGTTAAATCAAGTGTCATCCCTTTTGGCATTACCTACTGTATGTTTTTATAGGCAAATTTGCTCACTAACACTGAAGTATGTCAGGCGACATATCCACCTACTTGCTATGACACATAAAATCTCATGTAAGGTACGAAATTAACATTCATTCAAGCTGCCCCCTTACAACGTTTAGTTGAAGAGATCATTCATTGACGTTGTACTTATGGTATATGTTGCTAAATTTTTAGAGGATAGCTACAGATGCCGGCCGCGGTGGTCTCGCGGTTCTATGCGCGCAGTCCGGAACCGCGCGACTGCTACGGTCGCAGGTTCGAATCCTGCCTCGGGCATGGATGTGTGTGATGTCTTTAGGTTAGTTAGGTTTAAGTAGTTCCAAGTTCTAGGGGACTGATGACCACAGCTGTTAAGTCCCATAGTGCTCAGAGCCATTTTTTTGATAGCTACAGATGAAGTACTACATCGTGTACTTTGTTTTTATGTATTTTATCTGTGTATCTATAGTTCTACTACAACTCTAAACTTTCCTGCAATAAATTTTATTCCCTTGGCTGCATCCTGGGAATTTGTGTTGTTTTTAATATACTATCGAAATCTATATACCAATGTATGCTAGGGCATTAATTGGTTTCATTCCAGTTGGTCTCATCTCACACCAATATGATTTTCAAGGTGCATAACGTTAAAATTAATGCCAGACAGAAATACACTTGGAACATTTGTGATGGCACTGTGCTGTGTTGTATCAAGTATAGCATTACTTCTGGAAGAGGTTGAGCAGGTACTATGACATGCACAATATATTACAATAGTTTATTAAAATTGAACAATACAGCATAATTAAACTGGGAACAATCCAATTGCAGAGGAATTATTTGTTTATTTGTTGCTGTTACCGAACTCGATAATTTACAGCTTGACACACTGCAGAATGATAGTCGCTTCTCAGTGTACAATTGACAATAAGCTTCTATATACAGTTCTGACTTCCATTGTAACTCACACTGCTGGATCTGAAGTAAGACGATGCATCGTCTTTGACGATTAACACAGTATGTGCTGAACGGCATTGTGCTGTGACGTAAGTAACCTTCCAGCAGCGACGGCGTATGGAAATTCTCAAAGGTCTGTCTACGCCAACGCCTCTTATTTGTTGCTGCGTCAGCCAGCGGCTGTCCTTACTTTTGGTTTTGACATGGTTAGTCGGTTGATTTGGGGGGGGGGGGAGGGGAGGGGAGGGGACTAAACAGTGAGGTAATCGGTCCCACCGGATTACGGAAGGACGGGGAAGGAAGTCGGCCGTGCCCTTTCAAAAAACCATCTTGGCATGTGCCTGAAACGATTTAGCGAAATAACGGAAAACCTAACTCAGGATGACCGGATGCGGGTTTGAACCGTCATCCTCCGAATATGAGTCCAGTGTGCTAACCACTATGCCATCTCGCTTGGTGTTTCATCGTGAGGTACCATCTTCGCTATGGAGCCTCTTTCTTTGGACGACACCACATTAATGGTATCAGTTAGACGTTATTTTACTGGTATTCCCCTTCTCAAACATAAATGATTGTGCGCTGTTAGACATTTAGAAATAGTGGACTTCCCCTAATTATTTACACAGAGGGATGGTAAGTGTCGTCAAGCCTGGTTTAGGGTATGCATTTAAAACTAAAAATTTGCCATAGTAATATGTTACTTAAAAATGTGGTATCCATTTAACTGTGACGCAAAACGTATCTAAATACTTTAGTCCATAAAATTCTACATTGCGTCATAACACATGGCAGAACATAATGTGAGTTACTTTAATAGTAAATAACCGAAACCGCACAGAAGTAGCCATACATTGGAGGAACAGAAAATCAAGTGCAACAAAACTGTCATGCACCAATGATCGTATATTCATCTTCATATACCGAGCTAACTCACGGGCACAATTAAAGGAGGAGACTTGTCATATATTCAAAAATTATGCTGCACTCGTATGTGATGTATGGCAGAAAAGTTCCATAATGTCTTCAAAATACATAACAGTACAAGAATAAGGAAGTACTAGATATAAATAATAATCCTTTAAAGAATAAAGAAAATTTAAATCTTATCTATTTTCAAATGGTTTCCTTACGTTGGTTGTCATCCATTAATGCAAACAGTCCATTGCCTGATTGACGATCATAGTAATCTGTATGTGCTGACAACGAATCTGAAACCGGTGATGTTGGGCTGACTTTAAAATTAAGGTGTGGATTATTTTGAAAGTTCTTGGTAAAATACCTTGAAGAAATTCAAGTACTGAACAGTACTGAAGCCGCGCCAGGTATTGTGTGTAATAGGTGACTAGATGCATCGCAGAACAAGTGAATTCAGCTTCATGAGATTGCTATCCTAATATCAGAGAGTAGACGAGATTATGCCTACATAGAAGATTCAAATATCAACATTCTGGCATTCAAAAGAAATGTCAGCCTTAGTTATTAATAACGACCGAATAAATTAAAGTATCCTTATATGAATGCGTGGTGTCTATTCTTTCGGAGATTCTGGGTTCGAATCCCGGTGCGGCACACTTTCCTATCGTCCTGTTGAAGCTGATACCAATAATCCCTTTCCTTTCCTTCCCTCTCCTCCTCTTTGCTTTCCTTTCCTTTCATTTCCTTTCCTGTCCTTTCCTTTCCTTTCCTTTCCTTTCCTTTCCTTTCCTTTCTCCCCTCTGCCCCTTCAATTTGCACAACATAGCTTCGTTAGTCTTTGGTATTGTCAATGAGGGTCATCTGCAACGTGTTGATTCGAATATCTTACATCGAGATCGCAAATTTTCTTTACTTGTGACCGGTTTTGGCTTATTACAGAGCCATCTTCAGATTAGTCTAAAATTATCTGTGTGTGATACTCATTACACACCGTCGTATATTTTAGAGCTAAGTCGTCCTAATTAAATAAAAAATCGTAAATTGATAATGTTATTTGGTTACGTAAACTAACAATGTTAACAACTAATGTGTAGCAAAATCGGTGCCAAAACAACCATAAAAGCATTTGATTAGTGAGTAACGTTGTCAGTAATGAGAAATGATCATCAAAATAAAATAAGGGAAAGTTCAGATGTCTGCATCTATAGCTCCATCTACATGATTATTCTGCATCTCACAATTAAGTGATCGTTTTTACCACGCGCTATTCGAGAGTACGACGGTACAGATATAGCTTGAAGGTGGTCCAATGAATCCTCAGCCACGAATTTAACAGTTCACAGCATATTAATCATGAAGATGTACATAAACAGCGACGAGATGGAGTCTAAATAAATCACATTAATTCCAGTAGAGGAAAAGTACGTGGGACATTCCCCTTGACATTTAGAGAAAATATAAAGGAGACCATAGGCATTGTGTTATTGGTGGTTTAGGATTCGCTGAGAATGTTATCTACAGGCGAACCCTGTAAATGGATGCAAGGTACATCTCAGAAATAGTACTTATTTTAATAACCAAAAATAAGACGTAGAAACTAACAATTATTCTTTCAAATAACACTTCCACGAAGTAACTAAACCTGATTTCAATACGCGCCGACGACAGTGTTGGAGACACTAGACTGGTGGATACAAACAGATGAAAGGCGGCGGTAGTGTACATGCCTGTGGGGAGAATGTACCTCATAGGGTGGAAAGGTGTGTCACCACTATTAACAGAGACGTCCAGTTGTGCAACGAAGTGTTTGATTGTGTTCTGTCGGTCTCCTCGAATGAGAGTGGCCGTACTTTCCAACATTGCAGGACTGACAGCTGTGCGCAGCCGGGCGGTATGCGCAGATGAGACAAATTTGCGCGACCTTGTTGCGATGATGACACACCCCTCGCCCAACGACTACAGTGCTTTTGTTTACTGCTAAGTCTCAGTATACACGCTGAAACACCTACAAATAACTGCAATGCGCTGGCTCTCCACCAGAAGAATCTCAATGACAGCTCTTTGCTTGGAACGCACTCCGTTACTGAACACACCTCGTACGTTATAAACTCTTAATAGCTGTAGGCGCCCCGGTGGTCCCGGTCGCCTGCGCAGGACTGGATGGCCGAGCGAATGACCTCTACAGTTGTCAGGATGCTAGGAAATGACTGTGGACGCGTCAGAAGCGCTATAGAAACATTATTAATTCCTAACACCTTTATTTCTGCCGAGTACAATGTGGCTTGGTGATATCATCAACCTTCCCCGAATCTTTGCTGACTCGTAGCGATGACACCAGCTCTGGGCCGCAGTCTTGCTAGCGCAGTGCCACGTGCTGTGACGTAGCGAAGGAATGTCCTTACTTCGTACTTCGGCCGCGCGTGGGTGGTGGCGCTCGGCTGGCCGGCCGGCTCGGCTGCGGACAGCAAGCCGCTGCGCATAGGGAGGCTCCGGGTTGGAGTCCCGGTGCTGTCGGCACAAGAGGCGTTCTCGCAGTGCGGAGCGTACTCTATCCCACCCCATCTTCTTCCCTGCTCCTCCTGGTGGCTCGACCGCGGTGGACGGGTGGAACGGGCTGCAGTCCCCCAGCGTCGTCGGCTCACCCGGTTCTGACGGCGGATGCACAGGGCCTAGGCCCCGCACGATCTCGACGACGGCTCACTGACGTGGTCAGCAATGGCAGCGAACGAGTCTGCCGCGATGTCTGCTAAACCTGGGTTGATGGTTGACAGCGGCAGCAGAGAGGACCAGAGCTGGTACTGTCCCCTCCCGTCTGCTGCTGGATGGGCCGCACTCTGCAACATCTCCTTAATAAAGATTAAGATCTCGATCACCGAGATGAGCGCTATGCAGCGTCCCAGTACACATCTAACTGCAAGTCTTACTGCGAGTGCCTTGTAGCTATCAAAGCTGGCGTATTTAAAGGAAGTATGAGCGACGTCCTGACGTCATGCTCGTTTGTAATGAACGCATTCGTTCCACTTATACTGCTGGTTCATCTGTCGTACTCGCCCCTTAGGTGTTCTTGCGACGGAGTTACGTGTTGTTACGGCAGACTTACGCTAAGTTGTGAAATGCAGTACAGCTGACGCTATACCTCTGTCTTGCACTCTACGAAAGTCTCCGTCTAACACATTCCCGCATGCTGAGCAATTCTCTCTCGCTTGTTGTGTGTAACCCAGCCATTGCCCCTGCATGACGACACATTCCGACATATGTGCAATCCTCTTAGCTCTTGGCTAACCTACTGCCTCTGGCTCTCGGCCTAGGCAACGAAACTTTGACAATATTCCACGTTTCCAACTCTTTACTATTCCGCGACACTACACAGCATAAATTAATATTGCAACTGTTGTTGCATTCCACTTCGTAATGACATGTCTTTCAAGCGAACCCTAGAACAGATAATAAAGTTTGCCAAACACCTCAAGTAATCAACTCAATAATAGTGTCTGGTGTGTAGGTTTTGAAAGACTGAGATGCCTGTGGTACTTTCTCTTTTTTGACAAAGGAGCATCTATCTTTGTCATTGAACATCTTCGTTGGTATAGTAACTCAAGTTTGAAAATCACTGTGGTCTACTACGACTTTCTCTAGACGTGATAACCAGCTGTTCCAGATGAGTTTACCTGTGAAATTCGATATTTCGTCACATTCATCATGTGTTTTCTGGGGGAAAAACACGTTAATAGTGATAGTTGCCTTAGAAAAATTATGAATGAGTGAACTGGTAAATCCCTTATGTTATTTGATTTTCAAACAGCTGAGCAAAACTGGACATACTCAGACATTTTTCTCTTTACTTATTCTGATCACCTCTAAACTGAGACACAATATTTTTTAGCGCAACACAATCTGACTTTCAATAATCCCTACAAGAGAATGGTCCTGACTAACAATAACCTATACCTTTCATGAATCACTCACCTCACAAAAATCTTCGTTATTCTAAGTACTGGAACTCAGCGAGCGCCAATACTGCCACCTAAATAAAAGATTCTAACTACTGTAGGCACTAACTACTGAGAGGCATAGGTAGCCAATGAAAGATTTTCATAGAGAACAAACAATGTATTTACCTTAATAGTGTTCAAAAGTCACATATATCAGTTCATGACATCCAGTCTTATAAATTTCGTCTTTCTGACGGACACACGTCCATATCGTCCGCTCTCAAAACTCTGGCATCTCTGTCACCACATCCACCACTGCTTGCGGCCCACCTCCAACTGCGCAACGCTACGCGCTGTTCACATCCAACTGCCCAACACTACAATAGCGAATAATCTAACAATGCCAACCAGTCACAGACTGCATACAGCAGTCAGTGATTTTCATACAGAGCGCTACGTGGTGTTACCAACATAAAAACCTTTACCAACATAAAAACCTAAACAGCCCACTTACAATAGCAGAAACAGATAACTAACTGAAGGTCAATTTCTAGTTGCAGCGGCACGTATCTGCCGAAAATCGTTCTTAAACCACATGTTTCGCCAGATTTATTACAAATTAACTGAAATAGTTTTTAACACGAGGAACGTACGGTGTCCACAGTTATACTGAAAACAATATCCGAAAATGACATTTTAAATCACGTATCTATATGCAGTATACTAACTTAGTCTTTGATTTCCACTGCTGGAAAAATATCTGTAGATACTATGGTAAGTACTTTAATCCTGAAGATAAAGTCGTAAAGCATCCTCTCTCGTAATCGGTTCCAGTGGATCCGCAGCACGTAAAGGCTGAAGCAATTTACGGAATTAATGTTGCGTTAACAGCACGGGTCGCGGTGTCGGAGTAATTATTACCAATTAAGGCAGTACTAATTTCATGGAAATTGACTTTCACTTTAAGAAACAGGGGCTGCGTCGGAACTAGATTTTCTGTCGGAGTGATTCCATCTCGTTTGTCCCGGAGTGGAATTACTGATTAAAGCTAAATCCAAGAGCTTCATCTGTTGCGCAGGAGATCGTCCAGAACCAAGACGGAGGACGATCACACGCAGGCTGTTTTATTCGCTCCGTTTCACTTAGAAATTCACAGCATGCGAGGTAGAACAGTGTAAGAGGATAAGCTCATATCGTATTTATCACTTTTCAGCCAAACAATGTATCCTTTTCATTCGAATGTTTATTTTCTAAAAGCGACGGATTTCATCTGGAGAAAGACAAAACAGAACAGGTATCGAAGTCACTTACCGCTACTGAAGCAAAGCAGTCGGAGTTTACAGGTATGCTTCTGTAACAAAATTAGGTAATCTATAGCACCACGTCACATTTTCTACATCTACATCTACATCCATACGCCGCAAGCCACCTGACGGTGTGTGGCGGAGGGTACCTTGAGTGCCTCTATCAGTTCTCCCTTCTATTCCAGTCTCGTATTGTTCGTGGGAATAAGGATTGTCGGTATGCCTCTGTGTGGGCTCTAATCTCTCTGATTTTATCCTCATGGTCTCTTCGCGAAATATACGTAGGAGGGAGCACTATACTGTTTGACTCCTCGATGAAGTAATGTTCTCGAAACTTCAACAAAAGCCCGTACCGAGCTACTGAGCGTCTCTCCTGCAGAGCCTTCCACTGGAGTTTATCTATCATCACCGTAAAGCTTTCGCGATTACTAAATGATCCTGTAACGAAGCTTGCTGCTCTCCGTTGGATCTTCTGTATCTCTTCTATCATCCCTATCTGATACGGATCCCACACTGCTGAGCAGTACTCAAGCAGTGGGCGAACAAGCGTACTGTAACCTACTTCCTTTGTTTTCGGATTGCATTTCTTTAGGACTCTTCCAATGAATCTCAGTCTGGCATCTGCTTTAACGACGATCAACTTTATATGATCATTCCATTTTAAATCACTCCTAATGCGTACTCCCAGATAATTTATGGAATTAACTGCTTCCAGTTGCTTATCTGCTATATTGTAGCTAAATGATAAGGGATCTTTCTTTCTATGTATTCGCAACACATTACACTTGTCTACATTGAGATTCAATTGCCATTCCCTGCACCATGCGTCAATTCGCTGCAGATCATCCTGCATTTCAGTACAATTTTCCATTGTTACAACCTTTCGATATACCACAGTTTCATCCGCAAAAAGCCTCAGTGAACGTCCGATGTCATCCACAAGGTCATTTTTGTATATTGTGAACAGCAACGTTCCTACGACACTCCTCTGCGGCACACCTGAAATCACTTTTACTTCGGAAAACTTCTCTCCATTAAGAATGACATGCTGCGTTCTGTTATCTAGGAACTCTTCAATCCAATCACACAATTGGTCTTTAAATTCTTTTTCTCTTCCTTTCATCGTTAAGATATCCTCCTTCATTCATTTGATTTAGGGTAGAACAATACTTCTGATATCGCAGCTCAATTTAAACATCTTTCTGTTACCTCCCATTTCTTTCAACCATTTATTATTTCCTCATTTCCATTATATAGCTCTCCTTCTAGTCGATATTGTCGTTTTACTTCCTCATGAGTGCGCTTTGACCTGCTTCGTCTTAAAGAATATTAGAATATTACCTCACCGCTCTCTGTTCTTGTGGCATGTTGTAGTTCTGGTGTCCGGAATTTAAATACAGAAACCTGCGTTTGAAAATTGTATAACATGCAGACTATATGAAGATGGTATCTGTTCTTTCAATCATGTTCGAAAGAAAAGATACCACTGGTTATCTTGCAGCTCTCTAAGAATGAAATTACAATGAAATCTAGACCTTTAGCTGCTGACAGCGGTTGATAAATATCAATGGGGAGAATTGAAAATATGTGTCCTGACCGGGACACGACGCCGGGATCTCCTGCTTAGATGGCAGATGCTCTATTCGTCTGAGGCACCGAGGACACAGTGCATAGTGTGACTGCAGGGACTTGTCCGAAAGCGCAGATACCGTATTCAAATAGCTAAGGCTTACCGGCCAATAATCTTCTTCAGTGCGGAAGCACTCACAATGCCCGAGCTGTTACGGGAGTCGGTAGAGTAATGAGTACATTTGGCAGGGTCACTGCAGATGTAGAGTGTGGGCAGTAAGTTGGGAATGTGGGTCTCACGGGAAGCGTGCCAGAGATAAGTCCCTGCAGTCGCACGGTTCTCTGTGTCCTCGGTGGCTCAGACGGATAGAGCGTCCGCCATGCAAGCAGGAGATCCCGGGTTGATATTTACCAACGCCTGTCAGCAGCTAAAAGTCTGGATCTAATTGTAATTTCAACATACACACTGTCCTTCGCATGTTTTGTCCAAGGTTCTTCTACAACGCTCCACTATGTTAGTTTACATCTTTGAGTATCGCGCTTGTGTCATTACTGTACGTAAAAGTAGTTTGGCAATATGTGTGGATAAAAATCCTGCTTCAAGATCGCAAATTTTCATTGCTGACTGTCGGTTTCGGCTCATTACCAAACCATGTAAAATGTTGTTCAGTGTGTGGCTCCCATTACATATCACCGTATTTTTTAGAGCTGTATGACACCAGTTACATAAATATCCAAAACTGAAAATCGTAGTTATCTACGTAAACTGACAACGTTACTCACTAATCAAATGCTTTTATGGTTGTTAAGGCACCGATTTTGCCACACATTAGTTGTTAACGTTGTCAGTTTACGTAACCAAATAACATTATCAATTTACGATTTTTTATTTAATTAGAACGACTTAGCTCTAAAATATACGACGGTGTGTAATGAGTATCACACACAGATCATTTTAGACTGATCTGAAGATGGCTCTGTAATAAGCCAAAACCGGTCACAAGTAAAGAAAATTTGCGATCTCGACGTAAGATATTCGAATCAACAAGTTGCAGATCACCCTCATTGACAATACCAAAGACTAACGAAGCTATGTTGTGCAAATTGAAGGGGCAGAGGGGAGAAAGGAAAGGAAAGGAAAGGAAAGGAAAGGAAAGGAAAGGAAAGGAAAGGAAAGGAAAGGAAAGGAAAGGAAAGGAAAGGAAAGGAAAGGAAAGGAAAGGAAAGGAAAGGAAAGGAAAGCAAAGAAGAGGAGAGGGAAGGAAAGGAAAGGGATTATTTGTATCAGCTTCAACAGGACGATAGGAAAGTGTGCCGCACCGGGATTCGAACCCAGAATCTCCGAAAGAATAGACACCACGCATTCATATAAGGATACTTTAATTTATTGTGTCGTTATTAATAACCAAGGCTGACATTTCTTTTGAATGCCAGAATGTTGATATTTGAATCTTCTATGTAGGCATAATCTCGTCTACTCTCTGATATTAGGATAGCAATCTCATGAAGCTGAATTCACTTGTTCTGCGATGCATCTAGTCACTTATTACACACAATACCTGGTGTGGCTTCAGTACTGTTCAGTACTTGAATTTCGTCAAGCTATTTTACCAAGTACTTTCAAAATAATCCACACCTTAATTTTAAAGTCAGCCCATCATCACCGGTTTCAGATTCGTTGTCAGCACATACAGATTACTATGGTCGTCAATCAGGCCATGGACTGTTTGCATTAATGGATGACAACCATTTGAAAATAGATAAGATTTAAATTTTCTTCATTCTTTAAAGGATTATTATGTATATCTAGTACTTCCTTATTCTGGTACTGTTATGTATTTTGAAGACATTATGGAACTTTTCTGCTATACATCACATACGAGTGCAGCATAATTTTTGAATATATGACAAGCTTAAGTCTCCTCCTTTAATTGTGCCCGTGAGTTAGCTCCGTATATGAAGAAGAATATACGATCATTGGTGCATGACAGTTTTGTTGCACTTGATTTTCTGTTCCTCCAATGTACGGCCACTTCTGTGCGGTTTCGGTTATTTACTATTAAAGTAACTCACCTTATGTTCTGCCATGTGTTATGACGCAATGTAGAACTTTATGGACTAAAGTATTCAGATACGTTTTGCGTCACATATTACTATGGCAAATTTTTAGTTTTAAATGCATGCCCTAAGCCAGGCTTGACGACACTTACCATTCATCTGTGTAAATAATTACGGGAAGTCCACTATTTCTAAATGTCTAACAGAGCACAATCATTTATGTTTGAGAAGGGGAATACCAGTAAAATAACGCCTAACTGATACCATTAATGTGGTGTCGTCCAAAGAAAGAGGCTCCATGAGCGATGATGGTACCTCACGATGCAACACCAAGCGAGGTGGCATAGTGGTTAGCACACTGGACTCAGGCACATGCCAAGATGGTTTTTTGAAAGGGCATGGCCGTCTTCCTTCGCCGTCCTTCCGTAATCTGGTGGGACCAATTACCCCACTGTTTGGTCCCCTCCCCTCCCCCCTCCCCCCCCCCCCCCCCCCCAAATCAACCATCCTACCATGACAAAACCAAAAGTAAGGACAGCCGCTGGCTGACGCAGCAACAAATGAGAGGCGTTGGCGTAGACAAGCCTTTGAGAATTTCCATACGCCGCCGCTGCTGGAAGGTTACTTACGTCACAGCACAATGCCGTTCAGCACATACTGTGTTAATCGTCAAAGACGATGCATCGTCTTACTTCAGATCCAGCAGTGTGAGTTACCATGGAAGTCAGAACTGTATATGGAAGCTTATTGTCAATTGTACACTGAGAAGCGACTATCATTCTGCAGTGTGTCAAGCTGTAAATTATCAAGTTCGGCAACAGCAACAAATAAACAAATAATTCCTCTGCAATTGGATTGTTCCCAGTTTAATTATGTTGTATTGTTCAATTTTAATAAACTATTCTAATATATTGTGCATGTCATAGTACCTGCTCAACCTCCTCCACAAGTAATGCTAGACTTGATACAACACAGCGCAGTGCCACCACAAATGTTCCAAGTGTATTTCTGTCTGGCATTAATTTTAACGTTATGCACCTTGAAAATCATATTGGTGTGAGATGAGACCAACTGGAATGAAACCAATAAATGCCCTAACATACATTGGCATATAGATTTCGATAGTATATTAAAGACAACACAAATTGCCAGGATGCAGACAAGGGAATAAGATTTATTGCAGAAAAGTTTAGAGTTGTAGTAGAATTGTAGATACACAGATAAAATACATAAAAACAAAGTACACGATGTAGTACTTCATCTGTAGCAATCCTATAAACATTTAGCAACATATACCATAAGTACAACGTCAATGAATGATCTCTTCAACTAAACGTTGTAAGAGGGCAGCTTGAGTGAATGTTAATTTTGCACCTTACACGAGATTTTATGTGTCATAGCAAGTAGGTGGATATGTCGCCTGACATACTTCAGTGTTAGTGAGCAAATTTGCCTATCAAAACATACAGTAGGTAATGCCAAAACGGATGACACTTGATTTAACGGTATTAACACACCGAAACCTAATGACAAAGAGCAAAAGGTGAAAAAAGCTGCTGGGAGAAACGTTTTAGTTCACAGCGGGCAATACAGCGAGGAGAGCAGGTGGCGGCCCAGCGCTGCCTACGACAGAGAAATTCTTCAGAAAACTGCATTGGGGAATTTCCAGATGGATATAAGCAAGCCAGAGACCAAAGGCAAGAAGGGGCACAAAATGTCCGATTGGCTGAAATAAACTCGGAAGGAGTAAAAGTGGCGCTCTTTCAACGCAATTTGAAGGTAGGCCCTTTGCGATTGGCAGGGGTAGTTTCCACAAGATCAAAGGGATGCTCCCATTGGTCTGAAAAAGCCATGATGTGAAGCAGGAAAGGACACGGTGTGGGAGGGGGGGGGGGGGGGGGGGAGGGACTGTTCTCTACGAAACCGAAAGACACAATACAGAAAACGTCGAGGACTCTCCTCTGAACCAGCGTCCAGCGTCAAGTGTAGAACAGTGCGCATCACGCTCTGTACGACACCGAAAGCGGAATTTTTGTGTGAACACTTGTCACTTTGGCTGACATTCTGCTAGAAATAAGCTGAAGAGTGGTTGAGCTCCGACAGTGGAGAAACGAAACAGCCACCTAGTTAACTGTTCTTGAGAGAACTGAGAGGCCGTTGAAGTATACACACTTCTCCATCTCTGAAAGTGTACATTGCCATATTTTCCTGACCAGGGATGAGTGCATGTTTTCTCATCTAACGAGAAACATAGGAAAGTTTAAGCTGATAAAATCAGTAAAGATTTTGATTATCTCTTTATACGATTTTCAGAGGGCGAGAGCAGCGATACAGCTGACAGCACGTCGCATCTAAAGGTAAATGCCGCTGGCGTAAAACTGTTGAATCACCATCTTGTTTCCACTGTGAACATGAGAAACTCTGAGTAATCTTATGCTCATTTTGTCACAAAAACCAACCATCCTCTGCAGACTTGATTACAATCCTGTATAGTACCGAGCTTAGTACCGGAATCGGATGATTTGTCGTAACTGACCTACACAGACAAGGCTTCACTGTGTAGAAGTGAGAAAAATCATGTAGCGAACCTTATATTTTAATTTTATATTGTTGTGTTCAGTGTTATTTCTGATAAACAGGACGTAATACGTTATCTCGATAACTGTCCTGAAATTGTCATGTTACAATCTACGTAAACCCAAAGTGCTTCTATGACAACAATAGAGAAATTAAACAAATTTAACAGCTAAACACCGATGTGCTCTGTCACAGAATAAGGGTCCATTCGTAACCCCAGTAATTTATTCTAATGACGCTGACACACTCACGGGGTGTTTTTGCTGATGTCTGACGAATGTGAAAAGGAGTGGAGTGTCAGATAATTGTGACCCTTTCAGGACAGCAATTAGTCTGCCAAGATGGCAACTAGTCAAATCAGAAAGAGTAATTAAAATTTGGTGTTAAGGAAAATTTTTGTTTTCTTTTTGAAATACAAGAAGTGACGAGGTTACTCAATTTATGTGTCTGCATAGTGGTCAGAGTAAATGTGTGTTCCAGTCAAGAAAAGGCTGTATTAACGAGTAAAGAATAAATTTTGTATTTTGAGTAAAAGTAGCTTGTGCATGACTTTTCTGGCGGACGCGAAGTTATTCAAGCCGTTGTCAAGTTGGTTTGAATACCCACAAACTGTGAACGGCGTTGATAATGTTGTGTTAATGCCATAAGAGACCTTCTCTGATATTTTGGAGACGTGCCAGTTCATATAAATTCGTGCTGTCTAGAGCTCAGGCTCGCACAAAGCGTGAAAGACAGAGGTCAGTTAGGCTGTCTTAGATGGTGGTCGGACGTAGATTATCGCATATAGGGCAAACTGAAGACCTTGTTAGGATAGAAAGTGACGTACAACAAAATGTATCGAATACGAGCCACGAAAGCGAACGAAGTGACAATGGAGAGGGAATGGTGACAGCTTCGCAATTGGTATCTCAGATTGAGACAGAACGAAACCGAACAGATGACGAATCTAGTGGTTCAGAAACAGAATCAGACGACGTACAACTTCAGTATGTGGCACCAAATGTTGTAATTCTGAATCAAACGGGACCGTTTCCTTCGGAAAGAACATGTGGAAGTCCGTCAACACTATGCACACGTGTCGGTGAGACTTCACATGAAAGACACGAACAGCAAAATTTACACCAAATGGTGACAGATGATGATGGCGAAGCCACTGATAGTGTGTTCGCAATGTTGAAGCAAGTGACTATTGTTGTCAAGCAACAACTGAAACTATGAGAGCAGGGACAGCAGACTTAAAAACAGATACAAATGCAGGAATGTTCGCTTTAAAAACTGAAACGACAAATTTAAAAACCGAAACGGTGAATTTAAAAACCGAAATGGATGCAGGGTTAGCGGCCTCAAATGCTGCTTTAAATGGTCTCAAATTTAAAACCAATTCTTGGTTCGAAAAATTCCGCAAAGATCAGCAAAAGATGCGAACGGAAGTTAATGAACGGTTTACTGAAATCCGGGAAGATACGAGATACTCGCGCGTACTAATTAAATCGCTTATGGCCGATCAGAAAAAGGTGCGTACTGACATTGACCAGGTTCAGGAGGTGGTGTCTAATATGAACCAAAGAGCTTATAATTTAGTACGTAAGGCTTCTGGTAAGGCGCAACAAATCGCGGAAAATCTCAGTGTCAGAAAACGTGTCACGCGAGCCGCGTTAAAATTATTCGATACGCGAACATCGTCTCGAAAAATAAGCAGCAGTAAGAAGAGCTTCGTACAGAACTGAAGCAGTGTATTGAGAACCGTACAGAAAGCAGTAGCGAGGTGACGGAATCGGTAGCATCATCTGACACAGTGATGGAAAAAAATCCAGAGGTAACCAAGTCGGTTACCCTAACTTCCGTGCCAGTTGCGGAAACACAAAAACGTCGTGAGATTCCACTTGTATGACCGCAAAGTCTTGCGTCAGTATTTTCCGATCCCAAACAGAAACAAATTGTAGAAGTACAATTGAGACAGGTGAGCGAAGCAGGTAATGTGCGTTCACAGTAGAGAATGGTGCGAGAAGCGGTTAACTGTACGCATTCCAACAGAACGGCAGCCGACCCTCCGAACGTACGCGAATGATGCGATAACAGAGCAGTTTACTGCGCCACACGTACCAAATTCTCAATTTATGAGTTACAGTTCAATAGGCCGTATACTGCAGGTCAATATGAAGCAAGTATAAGGACGAAACACTGATGCACTATTGGGAAATTTGAAATTATCTTCCAGTTCGATAGACGAGAAACGGTGCAGTTTAGAAAGTTGCACACCACTGGGTAGATGCGATGCTAGATGGGACTCTAATACGGCGTCTCAGGATCCAAATGTGGTAGTACGAATAAAGGAAAACATGACACAATTGAAGGGAACGGAAAATGTTGTGAAAACACAAACGCCACATGGTGCAATAGCAAAATTTTACAATTATCATTTTTCAACAGTCAGAAAATTCCAACATTACAAAGAAAACGGTTTACACTCCCGCACGCGTAGACATCAATTCCAAATTGGTTTTCCAGAACATTGGCCATTTAGACATAAACTTGATTTCATTTGTGGTCATATGGAAGGCGCAATAGTGGAAACGATGCAAAGAGTCGCTTCAAACTGTCAGTCGTACGAACGATTTAAGTCTGCATTCTTGGACCGATAATGGTCCGCGGAAACCCAAAATAGGACAACATATGAATTGTTACAGAAGACGGCATTTGAAAATTCGGGAGAGATGAAGCCAGTTTTTGAAGATATGACGAAAAAGAATCAGTGTTTAGACAATCCATACAGTGATGGGGAACTGATACGTATGTGCTCAATGAAGTTATCCTTGCGTTATCAGCAATCGTTGATTGGCAGAGCTGGAGATAATATACAGGCATGTAAATGGATGTTAAGAGAACTTGAATTCATCTTCAGTGAAGATAATGCGAAGAAACAGCGTGCAGTGAGAAAAACCAATGGAAGTGGGGAATAATAGCAACCGATTGGCCTTTAATGATACTTACAATGGCAATAGGAATGTTGGGAAAAGTAATCGTTTTGGGAAGAATAGTAATCCCCCATGGGATAATAATAGCTTTGGTTTTGGCAACTCACGGAGATCAACCAATGATTATGGGTTTAATGAGCCGCAAAAATACAATAATGGCTCTGGTTCCAGAAATTATGGTGGTAACTATAATTCGAGATATGATCACCATGAAAACGAAGCAGGACGGTTTAGAGGTTTTCCACCACAAAAACTAAATTATTCGGGTTCAATTATGAGTAGAATGCCTACAACGCAGAAAGGTTGGCAGAATCAGACTTCACCAGGACAACTCACTCGAGATGATCCAGCACAGCCTGCCGGTGTGGCCGAGCGGTTCTAGGCGCTTCAGTCTGGAACCGCGAGACCGCTACGGTCACAGGTTCGAATCCTGCCTCGGGTATGGTTGTGTGCGATGTCCTTAGATTAGTTAGGCGTAATAGTTTTAAGTTCCATGGGACTGATGACCTCAGATGTTAAGTCCCTTAGTGCTCAGAGCCATTTGAACCAGTACATGAAATCGAGTTGAAGCCACCAAACACTGGTAAAAAACTGAACTGACGAGATGAACGGTACGAAGACCAGTCTCAAGACATTCAACAGTCAAATGAAGTTGGGTTTATAATTTAATGCGTAAATAGTCTTAGCTTTCATCAACAGAATTCTGAAGTAGGTTTAGGAGGTGATCAGATACAAATACCAGCATTCTGGGAGACAGTTGACTGGGAATCGTCCGATGATGAGGAACGAGAGTTGTCAACAATTTATGTATGCAGCTGTACAAAAAGTGATGATAACCAAGTTGTGGAGGATGTAGTTCATTTATACGAAACCAAGAGAGGAATGGTATGCCAAAGGGATAATGCACCATTGCCAACACCAGTAGTGATACCCATGTCAGATGATATGTGTAGGACAGGAACTTATGAAGAGATCATAGAGCCTTTTGATAAAGAATATGGGCAAATAATGTAATCCCAGAACATTCAGATGACAGGTATTAAGGGTAATCAGTAGAATAAGGTGACAGTAGCAAAACAATGAGAAATACAGGTCCAACACATTGACAGGTTAACATATGACTTGATAGAGGATTCATTCTACATCTACATCTACATCCATACTCCGCAAGCCACCTGACGGTGTGTGGCGGAGGGTACCTTGAGTACCTCTATCGGTTCTCCCTTCAATTCCAGTCTCGTATTGTTCGTGGAAAGAAGGATTGTCGGTATGCCTCTGTGTGGGCTCTAATCTCTCTGATTTTATGCTCATGGTCTCTTCGCGAGATATACGTAGGAGGGAGCAATATACTGCTTGACTCTTCGGTGAAGGTATGTTCTCGAAACTTTGACAAAAGCCCGTACCGAGCTACTGAGCGTCTCTCCTGCAGAGTCTTCCACTGGAGTTTATCTATCATCTCCGTAACGCTTTCGCGATTACTAAATGATCCTGTAACGAAGCATGCTGCTCATCGTTGGATCTTCTCTATATCTTCTATTAACCCTATCTGGTACGGATCCCACACTGCTGAGCAGTATTCAAGCAGTGGGCGAACAAGCGTACTGTAACCTACTTCCTTTGTTTTCGGATTGCATTTCCTTAGGATTCTTCCAATGAATCTCAGTCTGGCATCTCCTTTACCGACGATCAACATTATATGATCATTCCTTTTAAATCAGTCCTAATGCGTACTCCCTGGTAATTTATGGTATTAACTGCTTCCAGTTGCTGACCTGCTATTTTGTAGCTAAATGATAAAGGATCTATCTTTCTGTGTATTCGCAGTACATTACACTTGCCTACATTGAGATTCAATTGCCATTCCCTGCACCATGCGTCAATTTAGGCCATATTATTAGTGATGAAGAGTAGGCTGCAGTTTAAGAGAGTAGTCAGGAAGAATCAATAGAAGTAGGATACAGAAGTACTAAGGAATGACGAGACATGGTTGAAGTTCTCTAATGTTATAGATACAGTAATAATGCATGGAAATGAAACTAAAGCCCCACATGAGGTGCAACGAATCGTTTGGGTTGAGGTAGATGACATGCTAGTAGATGCCTTCCTTGATATGGGATGCGAAATGACTGCGATTTTGGAAGACCTTCTTGAGAAAAGTAACGCCGAACATTCGCTACTAGTGTTGTGGACGAAATGTGTTAATGTTAAAGGACCGATCATTGGTCTTCGACAGTGATTACAAGACAACCACATTTAACTTTTTCCTGTCAGCGACATGAAATAGAAGCGAACGTGGTAATTGTGCCAAAACTAACTGTGCCCATAACCATTGGAGTCGATTTCACGTGTCAAAATCGTGGCAGACTCAATATGGATGAAGGTTATGTGATGCTCTAGAAGGTATGTCTTACTTTTGAAGAAAAACTCACACATGAAGAGATGCCAGGTGCTTACAAACAACTGACGATGCAACTGGATCTGTATCAATCAGAGGGACATCCACGGTATAAGTGGGTGAAAGAAACAATACCTGCCGTTGACGAAGTAATGGTGGAAATTCATCAAGAAATAGGTAATAAGTTGCTACAAGTAAGGGATATTTCAGATACAGACAAAGCCAAATTGGAAGGAGTATTATGGAAAAATGCCAAGGTGTTTCTTCTAAAGCCTAGTGCCATTAAAAATTTTTAATACGAATTCAAGGTTAGAGATCACAAGCTATTTGAGTACATCCGTACACTATTCCGCTGTGTTACTGAAGACAAGTATTTTTAGAATTACAGAAGATGCTAGATGATGACATTATTGAAAATTCAACCTCAACATACAACAGGCCATTGCAAATTATGGATAAGAAGGATGGTAGCATTAGGTTGGTCACTGATGCACGACAGATAAATTTCATTATCATTCCTGCACAGAAAAATTGGAAGAGCTCTTACAAAAATTCTTTGTGGTGAAGATATCCTCTTCCCTAGATCTGAGGGATAGTTTCTGCCATATAGAACTAACACCTGAATGTAGAAAGTATACAGCTTTTATCGCATTTGGACGAAGTTATCAGTTCGAAAGGCTTCCTTTTGGACTGAACATATCCTTTGCTTCCTTTATAAGAGGTTTAGGAACTGTACGGGATAAAGAGCTCCAACAGCGTCTCACCTGTTACGTCGATGACATAGTAGTAGCTGAACCTTCATGGAAACTTCATAATGAGGTGCTCAATAAAATGCTAAGGACATAAAAATAATATGAAATAACTGTGAAGATAATGAAGTCCAGTTCTGGGAATAAAAAGGTCGAGGTTTTAGGCCACATTATTAGTGATGAAGAGTAGGCTGCAGTTTAAGAGAGTAGTCAGGAAGAATCAATAGAAGTAGGATACGGGAGTACTAAGGAATGACGAGACGTGGTTGAAGTTCTCTAAGGTAATAGATACAGTAATAAGGAATAGCTCAGTAGGTAGTACAGTTGAAGAGGAATGGACATCTCTAAAAAGGGCCATCACAGAAGATGGGAAGGAAAACATAGGTACAAAGAAGGTAACTGCGGGGGAACCATGGGTAATAGAAGAAGTATTTCAATTGATCGATGAAAGGAGAAAGTACACAAATCTTCTGGGAAACTCAGGAATACAGAAATACAAGTCGCCGAGGAATGGAATAAATAGGAAACGCAGGGAAGCTAAGGTGAAATGCATGTAGGAAGAAAGTGAAGACGTCGAAACAATTTGAGTTGGCACTCCAACCAGCCACTAAACAACAAGTTCCAGATGCAAAGCGAGATGAAGGAAAGAAGGTGGCGTATATGCCCTATGCTCGCTCTATTTCTGCCAGAATTGGTAGGATCTTCCATAAACACAATATCAAGCGTGTTTTCTGTCCATCCAGCAAGATTGGGGGACGGGTGGGAAATATTAAGGTTGGCCTGGGTTTACGGAAACCAGGGATTTATAATATACCTTGCCAATTTGGCATGTCCTACATTGGCCAGACGACAAGAACAGTAGATATCAGATGCAAGGAACATCCGAGGCACACACGATTAAGACAGGCCACAAAATCAAACATTGCTGAACACTGTCTAGAAGTATGTCATGCCATGATTTATGAAGAAACCTAGTTTCTAGTACAGACGCCCAGATTTTGGGACAGTGTTGTAAGGGAGTCAGTAGAGATAAAAGTGACCGATAATATTATGAACTGTGACAAAGTGTACCAGCTAAGTAGAGCCTTGGATCCTGCTCTGGAATTGCTGAAGAAACAGCGGGGACAGCTGCAGCACTCGACAAATAGAGGAACTGAAGGCGTGGACATGGAGAACGATCCCCATACAGTGTTCCAGGCGCACCAGATCGAAGATGGACCGCCCAGGGTCGGGTCCGATGGGCGCGGACTGCAGAGGGAACATCTAGAGCCACAGCGGACCGAAAATGGAATGGCAACACTCCAACAGATCACAGTGAGCCAGTGAGCGGGAGAGGAAAACAGGTGGAATGCCTGGTACCACAGACGGGATTCCAAACGCATCAGACTGAAGATGAAACGCCCAGGAGCGTGTCTGGCGGGCGCGGACCGCAAAGAGAACACCCAGGACTGTAGCGGACGGAAAAGGGAACGGCAATGCTCCAGAGCATTGCAGCGAGCGGGCGCGGACCGCAGAGGGGGCGCCTGGTGAGGGGGGAAGGCCACAGGCATAAATACTGGACCAGGTCCCTAACCGACCTGAACGCGCGCCACACACAACTAGGCTGCACAGCAACGAACGACAATGGACTGAGAACTCTTTGACATACTAACAACCGACCCGATATCCAGACTTGCACTCGACCAACCAACATTCATCGGACATCGCGGCTCCTCCACCCCAGACCATATCCTCCATAGCCCGATCCTAACCAATAACCTATCCAATCCCTTCCTAGGTGACCCCATAACCAGCGACCATCTCCCCATCATATTCGCCACAACCGCTATAAACCCACCACTGCCTCACCCCACACAACGCAACATTCGCCTATACACAAAAGCCGACTGGAGGAAATTCAAAACCATCATACAAGACGAACTAGCACTGCCAACTACCCTGACAGACAACGCCGACCTGGAACACCTAAACGAACGACTAGAAACCACCTTCACAACAGCAATAGACGAGGCAATCCCACAAAAGACAATAGAGAACTGGAGGCCCACCATTCCGGCGGAGGCGCTAGCGATCCTAAGGCGGAAAAGGCAACTACAGCGCGAAATTAGACGTACAAATAACCCAGACTTAAGACGACAGTGGAACCGACTAAACGCACAAGCGAAACGCATAATCTCCCAGCACAAACAAAAAGAATGGGACGACACCTGCCACCAACTCAACTACAAAGAAGGCAGAAAATTTTGGAACAAATTCAAGACGCTGACTGGACAAAAGAAACCCCCCAACCAGACACTAATAGTAGACAACGAACCAATCACAGACCCTAAAACACAAGCAGACACATTCCAGAACGCCCTCCGAATCATCCACTCCTTCCCAACAGACGCAAGGTTCGACAACGACTTCTACCGACACGTAGAGAACCAACTCCCTGACCTACTAACAAGTCCAACAGCAGAAACAGAAGACACCTCCGAACTGACCAAACCTATAACAGACGCTGAAATCACCAACGCAATACGGACCGGACGAAACTCAGCCCCAGGACAAAACAACATCAAACGTATCCACCTGCAGAACGCCCCCCTCCCTGCCTTAATCCCAATCCTCTCACTGATGTTCAACTACTGCCTAACGACAGAAACAATCCCGACTGCGTGGAAGACAAGTAAGACCATAATGATCCCCAAACCCGACAAACCACGAACGGACCCACTCTCCTACCGACCTATCTCACTACTGGACGTTATAGGAAAAACTTATGAACGTATACTGACCGACAGACTGCGAAAATATGTGGACAACAAACAACTACTCCCCCTTCTCCAAGCCGGCTTCCGCCCCAACCACTCCACCACAGACCCACTTGTGAAATTGACATGTGACATCACCCAGGGCTTCAACAGATCGCTCTGTACGCTAGCCATATTCCTCGACATCGAGCGCGCCTTCGACCGTCTATGGCACAATGGGCTCCTGTTCAAACTGCTCAAACTCGGCATCCCACCGAAATTCGTACGCCTAATAAAAACCCAAATCACCGGACGACACAGCAGAGTACATGTGCAAGACGCCACCTCCGAACCATTCACCCCAGAGGCAGGAGTCCCGCTAGGTGCAATATCATCCCCACTACTGTACGCGCTATACACACACGACATACCGACCCCAACAGACCAACACGAAAAAATCGCCCTATATGCAGATGACACTGCATATTGGTGCACAGGACTCAGAACAGACGTAATACAAAGAAAAGCAGCAAAATACCTGACCAAACTAGAGACATGGATGACTAAATGGAGAATCCGACCCAACCCGACTAAAACACAACTAGTCCTATTCCCACACCGCAACCTGACAAAAAAACTACAGCAAAAACAAGAAGACATAACACTCCGACTATGGAACGAACCCCTACAACTGACTGACAAGGCGAGATACCTCGGTGTCTACCTAGACAAACACCTCAACTACCAAGCCCACCTGCAACACCTGCTCAACAAAACGAGGAAACGACAACAGTTAATCCGACAAGTACAAGGACGACTGTATGGCTGCTCCACCAGGACAGCCATACACACATACAAGACTTACATACGACCAATATACGAATACGCCGCTGCACCACTAGGCGGAATACCAAAGAGAGTAGCAAACAGACTGTACTCGACAGAACGCCGACTACTACGCAGCATAGCAAAACTACCATGCCGCACCCCTAGCGACGAAGTATACGAGGCGACAGAAATAACCCCTCTGCAAACAAGACTGACAAAACTCAGAGCAAGATACGGCTCACACATCCTACACAAACGACCCGACATGGAAGACATTCTGACGACCAAGCCACGCACAGCAAGACGCCCAAAAAAGAAATACATTTACCCAGCGCGTACAGTAGCACAAAATACAACAACTGAGTTCTCCGACTTAGCACCCACAATGACACAACTGACAGGAGGCGCAACCACCCCACCCCACCTAGACAAAAGACAATAGCACAGCACCTAGACAAAAGACAGAAAGACAATAGCACAGCAACAAATGACCTAGTGCACCACGACAGCCCCTCACACTCAACACACAACACACCCCACAGAACAAAACACAATAACATTAAGGAAATCATAGACAAGATAAGAACTATTGTTAACAAAAAAAAAACGCTCCAAGTACCACCAAAGGGAAAGGAGCATATGTAAAACTAGAATAAGGCAAAAAACATTGTAGCAACCAGCTCCAAGTACTACAAAACAGGAAAGGAGAAACTGTAAACATTAGTATTAAGATTAGTCTAAGCTAGAATATATCATCCAAAACAACATACTCCATCACATAGAAGTATTACAGAGGGAAAAAACAAGCGTAAGCGATGTTAAAAAGAAAAAATCCCCCATTAGAATAATGTGTCACTTCCAGTTATATACTAAATTCAATTAAGTAAACAATTAGTTTAAATAAGTTAGTTATATTGTTAAACATGTCCAGTTAATACATAACAAAATCAATCAATATTCTCTCACATTATATACACCAAAAAATAACGTAAAATTAAAGATACCCAATATAAGATAATAGCATGTAATCAGATATATAAGAAAAATGGAAATAAATAAAATAAAAATGTACCCTATGGCTGATAAAGGGCCAACTGACAAGCCCTAAAACAGCCCGCCTTCTCCCCTTAGGAGACAATAAAAAAATTAAAAAAATAAAAAACACTCGAGGAGAACAAAAAATAAAAAAGTAATAATAAAAACAACATTCAGCCAATGTTTTTTTTTTAATTATATTAATGCAGAAGAAAGTAAGACAACCAAAAAGCTAATGCTTTAATTTCAATATGTTATTATTGAAGGTGTAGCCGCAAGGCTTGAACTTCTATTTTCAGATTGGGCAATCCAAGCTGCCCCAATAACTTCAGCAGCGGCAGTGACGACTCGAGGAGTAGTCTCAGGTCGCACCTGATGAAGGTAACGAGCTACGCTGCCGATATATAGAAGTACGACGCTGATAGCAGGCATAACATCCGACAACGCAAGAGAAACTACTTACTTAGGTGTCGGTAATCAACAACAGGCTGGAAGTACCGCCCCTGATCCTTATGGACGTGGAACATAGGGGGAGGCATAAGCGGATGTAGAAGGCCTAATAACTCCCTGCTCAAGCATTTTGGAGATCTTTCCCCTTAGTACCTTCATCTTAGGTGGTGAGAGACGATATGTGGACTGCCTGACAGGAATATGGTCAGACGCACGAATATGGCAGTCAAGAACATTAGTAACCCCAATATATCACAGAGAAGCTCTGGGATCCCTAGTTCAGAGGCCTGCTGGGAAGAAAGATGGGTGAGATCAAACTCACTAACCTTAGCATCAACAGCCAGCATTACCGCATCTCGATGCACCTTACGTTTAGTACACTCACAGCACCCAAATTTCTGACCAGAAGCGAACTTACAGAAAAAGGTGTACTGCAAATAACAAAAGACAAGACCAGTTTTACCGATAAAATCACACCCCAAGATCAAACCGACAGTCAGTTCCTTAACCACGGCCAAAGACAAGGGCCACGAGAAATCCGCAACTGAGATACTCCCTCGGACCTAACCATGCAGAGGCAACACCTGCCCATTGGCAATCCGACATCTCTGCACTGAAGAAGGGCCCGGCCTGTCTCACAAGATGACGAAATTCAAGAAACCATTCCAAGCTCAACAATGAAAACGAGCTAGCAGAATCCAAAAGAGCACAAATAGGTTAGCCGCCTACTCGAGAACAAATATAGGGCAGTGGGGATGAAGATCAAGCATCGACACGGGCGCACCAGCGGGGTCGCTGCCCAGCCGGGCGTCATTTATTGACTCTGGGTGTCCGCGGCTGAGCGCAAGTACGAGCTAAATGCCCTGTTCGACAGCACCAGAAACAACGCCGCGATTCCCCTACATCAGACTCAGCTGATGTTGATAATCTGGAGTTCCCCTCTATCGTCCGAGAGCATCAACGCGGATATCGCCACAACGGCGGCACAGAGTTCTTCCCAAGAGGAGGGAAGACCACGAAAAACAAAATGTGATTTTATCCGCCGCTCGCATACCTCTCAGGACAATTAAAACTAACTCCCATCCTGGCAAGTCGACTAACAAGGCCAACCAGACCGTCTTAACTCTTTGCACGTATTGATGCAACTCCTCTCTATCTTGCTGCATCTGCCAAACATAGCGACACTCGAGCTGTTTACGAACTCCCGTGGTCATTCTTTCACTGATCACAAGCTCCCTCAACTTCCGCAATGAAAACCCTTCTGCCACGTCCCTGGATACCAGAGTCCTCAATTCCCTCTAGTTAAAGGGTACAATAGAGACAACATTACCTGATGCGAAACACCAAATGCATCAGCGTGTTCCTCAAGGCGAACTAAGAACCGTAACAACCTTTCAATTCCCGCGAGTCGGTCTATAGCTAATTCTGTGATGTCTCGAAACAGATGCACCAGGCGATTAGGCAATTTAGCAAATGCCTCGGCTAGCCCCTCGGAGGACATAATGGCGTTATTCCGGGGCTCGCTAGTGCACTGCCCGGAGGGTAACAAATCCTGCTCCCCCATCCTCTTCCCATCAAGCTCTAAACATGTGACCTTAAACTGCGATTTATTAACCAAGGACCACAATTCAGCGGTTGATTCCTTATCATGATTCTCTAAATTTAATGTCCCTAAATCAGATATCTGTTTGGCTAAATGGATCAACTGTGCCCGGACCCTCTCTAACTGCCACTTGGTTGAGTGCCCTCTAAAAAGCCGATGTTGTCCTCAAGTCTCCTAACAGCTTTAAACAAAAGCCCAACGGCTGCCTTTGTCTCACCCCCAAAATCCGGCGTGACGTCAATTGGCGGAAGAATGGTAGCACGCAAGCAGGCTGCTGCTTCTTAAATACTACCCTCAATAGGCTTGTGTCTTATCGCCAGCTCATAATAGAGGTGGTCCTTCCTCAATAGGCCGATCTTGGGGCACTGTATGACCGCCATTACAGAGTTGATCACCTAAAACAGAACACAGTACCAAAGGTAGAAATCGTACAACACTAACACAGTTTAACAAATCAAACCAAGAGCAAGTGAAATGGCGATATTACAATCGTAACCACGCTCTGCTACAAGTAGAAACCTGGTAGTGAAGGGTAGGTACGAACCGGTTACGATTGTGGACGAGACTGTAATCAGTTACTGTTGGTTGTTTTTTACAGTCACACACAATTTATTTTAAACCAGTAATTCCAGACTCAACAATAAATAAAAAATACCACATGTTACTAATGAAGGAATAAAGAACTGTGATTATGATGGTGTTTTCAGTAAGTTACTATTCAGCGAATCACCATTAAATATAAAAACAACAGATAATGTTTAAAAAGCAAGCCACTGTGATCTGGGCAGAAGGCCTTACACGCCAAGAATGGCAATAAATTTAACATTGTTTGAAACTCGCTGTAACTTATAAATTAGTATTGAAATACTAAAGGTAAGTCGCCACAAACACAGTAGCCGACATCAGACGCCAGGAATGGCAGTAAATAAGGTTTTAGGCTTACTACTAAAATACAAATACCAAATTAGAATTGTAAGGCAAATGACCACAATCACGGCTGAAGGCCTTGCACGCCACGAACAGCAATAGTATACAAAAATTTAGAAACATACTGCCAAACAGCAAATACGATATCGAAGGTTAATTTAAGAAAAACATGCAACTGATCACCAAACGGGAGACATAAGATGACGATAAACTTTGTAACACAAAGTGAGGCAGATTATACCAGCAGAAATCGTGGACTGAAGGAGCGTTACACTGAACTGCTGGCCATCAGACCTCCTTTTACAACACACTTGTCTTACAAGAACCAAGGGGCCACAGACGGTGCTCCAGGAATCGACGTCTGAGAAGGTCCGGCAACAAACACTCTCGCGAGTGATGAGATAGGCAGCCAAAGGTTGCATTCACTTCACAAGATGATAACTCAGACTAGTGGCAGTGTAACGAATGACTAATGATAATCTTGCTGAAGCTACCTAACGTCCGATAAACCAAATGCAACAATGGAACAATACGCCAAAACCTGAACCGGCGGTTTGCACTACGTCCCCAGAATACTATGTTTAGAGCGCCCGGAACGAGAAACGAATCACTACCACCAGATTAGAAGAATCACCAACCGGTCTAACATACACTGCCGTTACATACACTAACCCAAAGACAAGTAACTGGAGTATTAGTGGCCACCAGGCAAGGAGAATTACAAAATTGTAACAAGTTGAACGTAGTAAATAGTAATAAGAAGTCGAGGAAAGCTAATCAGATCCGCTTCCCTTAAGCACTACACTCGCTGCTCCTCGCCTCGGCAACACTATGAGCAGCGACACAAACCAAAGTCACTGGAGAATCGCGAGATATCACAATGGTGGAGGTCTCTCTACTTGGATTGAAATTCACTCAGCTTAAAGCTTGGTGGATCCGGTGTACGACAAATGCACTCATCTTAAATCTTGGTGGATCCGGTCTACGACTAGGTCGTACACCCTCGTGACCACAGCCGTTCCATTCAACCATGCGAGCCTCCAGTGATCCGGGCGTGTTCTGGCACTGCGCAGACTTGGCTCCTCCTGAGTCCCCTACCGAACTGACCCACACACACGACCTGAAAAAACAACGACGTCGCCCCAAAGATGGAGCAACAGTTGCTACCTAACGATAACCACCGCTGCTGCCACTAGCAAACACGCAACGATTGCGAAACCAAGTGGCGCCAGTCAACACGAGAAGAAGACAAACAACCGAAACCATGCCAACCAAACGATACCTTCTGGCATCCAACAGAGAGCGGAAACCTACAAACAGCACCAAAGCGAGCCGCAGCACGACTAAACTACCGTCTTCAACAATCACAGCGTCAAGATTACAATAGGATATGTATTATGCTGCTGAAAATCAATTTTCGTCTATGTACAATGAAACATCTTCACCATATACATTAATCCTTCGTCATAATCAAATAGTACATTATTAGGTGTTGCTGGGAGTTCATTCCCATCGTGAACGTCAGTAGAACCCACCTTGTCCCAACACTTGAGTTATGACATCCTCCGAATTCGTAGTATCTGTGCGGATACATCTGATGATGTTTCTGTCGTTCCTGTTCCCAATTCCGACTCTTGTACGTCACACATTAAATTATTTATTGCTGGGGACGCCTTTTCATCAGTTTCTGCAGAAAGTGTGTTATATGCTTGAACTCCTGCAATACCTAACGTCAGTCAATCCTCACGCTTCCCAGGATTTGGTAGTCTTGATTCAACCTCCATCTGTGGGTCGTTGCTCTGGTAAATACCTCAAGTATTTTCCTGTGGCTGCGTTCTCGTACCACCTCCCCACCTACTTTCTCTCCGAGGACCTGGAGATGGCTGATTAAATTCACTCTGTCGGTTATCCCGAGTGCTGCAGTTTCCTTTCCTTTTTTCGTCTATAATCCGCCTGTTCCAACCACTATTGAAACCACATCCATTACGCTGTTGTCTAGTGTTTCCACTACTCCCATCTGCGTAATTATTCCCATTTCGTCCGAAATTCAATCCCAATGCTAGCCTATCATCGCTACCGTTATTGATATTCTCCTTACTATTACGCGTTCTTTCAGAATTACTCTGTCCTGAATCGCGACGTGTTTGAGCGTAGTTTTCATACCTGAATGCTACTCCTCTCAAAACATCTTAAAAGTTTCTCCATTATCACTTCCAAGTCCTATCAAGCCTTGTAGATACTTCATTCGCAGTTCCGTTTTGAATATTTGAATGAATACTCCGTCGCTATATGGGTTATCTAAGTATTGTTTCCTTTTAGCCATATTCTCAAAGAATCTGACTGCTGATTTCTCATGCGAGTTCTCGAATGAGACATTTTATTCTCATCTGAGCCTCAGGAGACCACTATCTTGCTATAAATGCAGCTCTAAATTGATCATACGAATCGTAAGTATCTGCTATCTTCTGCATAGTTTCAGCAGCACTACCCTCCATATGTGCGCGAATAAAATCTAAGTTATGTTTCAGTGGCCCTTGTGTCGGTATTCCTACTTTAAATTGGTCAATAAATGTGCGGGGGTGGAGAACATTTGCATCTTCCTTATAGTGTTGGTATTTCCGCACTGTAAGAAAGTGGTTTTCATCAAAACCTCTCGCTTCTCTCTGTGATATATCTGCTGGGTTTTGAAGACTCGAATTCTGTACTTGGTTTGCCGCAAATCTACGCAACCATGTGTAGCTTGGTTCATTCTGTGACATTTGTGCCGTAGATTCACTTGCAGGTCTCATTGTGCAACATGGGTGTATAACGAGCGCTACCGGTCTGTCTCTTGGCGTGTAAGCAATTCTGACTCTTTAGACACCGTACTGCAACCTTCGGTATTCGTCCTACTGGTTGCGGCGTTGCGTAATTCGTCACCATCTGTAGTCAATAAACGAAATAATTTTAGGCTTGAGCTCCAAGATGGATTTCCCCACGGCTCCAAAGTCTACATGAACCAAAAATCTGCTTATATAAACAAAGAAATATTTCTTAAGTGATTTAAGGAAGTGTTTCTGTACCGGAAAGTGCAATGGCATAATATCTTAATTCTCGATGGACATTGTTCCCACGTCACATCAATCGCGCTCCTTAAACTCGCAGATGCTGAAAATGTCTCTTTGCTCTGTTTACCCCCTCACACTACACACACTCTCCAGCCTCTTGATAAATCATTCTTCGCCCCATTCAGAACTTATTTCAAAGCAGCAAGCAACACCTGGGTTGGGTTGAACAAATTGTTGGCCGGAAGCTGACTCGGTACCAGGTTGGCCCTATACTTTGTGGCGCTTGGGGACAAGCAGCCTCCGTAGGCAACGGGACCAGTGGAGTCAAGGCTACAGGAATTTACCCTCTAGCCAAGAATATTCTTCCGGGTTACCTCTTTTCGATATCAGATAACACTGAGCCTAATCCCGAGGCGATATCTTCACAACCTCAAACCGCATCTTCATCCACGACTTGCATCTCACAACCATCTGACAGCGAACCGTAACCTGGTTCCAGCAACGACAGCGTCGGGCCTGAGCCCGAGAGAATCCCTTCATTATTTCTAGCTGTCATTTACCCCATACCTAAACTAAATCAAGAGAAACCCAGGAAAGGAAAGAAGAAGCGGGCAGGTTTGTTAACTTCCAAAGAAAATAGAGATGAGGTGAAGAAGAGGTTAGCTGAAAAGGCTAAGAAAAGAAAAGTATTCTAAGGCTAAAGCTCAGATTGGAAAAAGGAAATTAAATCTGGAAAACCTCGATTCAGATCCCGACGATCCGGATTACGACAAACATAGGCCTAGGCCTACATAAAAAAAAGCTCCTCTTGATAAGGCATCACGTTTGGAGTGCAAAGAATTGTATTTTGAAACCATTAAAAAACGTGACTGATTATGCTGCTTTCCATGTAAACTTTGGGTACACGAAAATTGTACAATCTTTGATACTTATTGTGTCGACTGTGGCTGAGAAAATAGCAATAAAAGCTAATGATGGAGATAACAAAATTAACAAAAATAAAGGATTTGTTTGCCAATTCTTCAGTGCTGATTTTTAGTCCTCAACTTTTTAATCATAAACTAGCATTTTAACGATACTTTTATTAAAAAATTATAAATTTCAACAAATATCATCATGCGGAATGACACCCATAAGGGTGCGGTGTCTCACCCTTAGTCTAAGGGATGGATGCCGCAGTGTGAGGTCTTCTTAATGGTCAAATATGACGAATGCGTGTATGTAAAACTCTCAAAAAATTATATTTTAAGAAAAACTGGTTTATGCACTTCTACAATACATTATGTTGACTTAAGTGCATCATGGGATTTTTTATGAATAATTTTGAAAATGTGCGCCATCTTCCCTGGATTTACTATAACTCTTAATTCCTTACTACTTCCGTGTGCCAATTCCCTGCGCATTGATTCTTCCTCACTAGTCTCTTAAACTTCAGCCTACTCTTCATCAATTCTAGATTCTGACCTGGGTGTACATCTGCTCCAGGGTACCCCCTGAAATCCCAAATCTTAATCTAAATGGAATCTTCCCGTATCTTCTGGCCTTTTCAAAGTGTACCTCCTCCTCTTGTGATTCTTGAAGAGAATATTCGCATTTACTGGATGAATTTCTTTTCCAGATCCCAATCAGACCTTCTCTCTCAGTCGTACTGTCAAGTTGATATTCCCGGGTTATCCTTTTTTCTAATTGTGCCCCTTAACAGCATTCGAATCCCTCATGACTGTTAGGATTTCATCTCCCTCTGAGTGCTGAACTGCCGTTCAGTACCCTCATACACTTTCTCTGCCTTTTAGTCATCTTCTTGCGACGTCGGTTTGCTCACCTGAACTATTGCTGTCCATATTGATTTGCTGCTGGTTCTGATGGAACCACCTCAGTACCTGAACTGTTCTCAGCAACCCACTCTCTGCCCTGCCTTCCAATTCATAACGAGTCCTACTCCCATTACAACATTTTCGGCTGTAGTTGATACTACACTGTACTCGTCTGCCTGAAATTCTGTTTTTATTTCCGTTTTACTTCATTGAAGAAACATGAGAAGAAATATTTCACTTGACCGACGATAGAAGGAATCACAAAAGTGTGCAGGAATATAGAAATGCAAGTCACTCAGGAATGAAACGCATAAGACATAAGTCAAGTGCCAAATGGCTGCATGGCAAATGTGAAGAAATCGAAAAAGAAATTATTGTTGGAATTGCTGACTCAGCATACAGAAAGGTCAAAACAGTCCTCGGTGAAATTAAAAGCAAGAGCGATAGCGTTAAGAGTGCAATGGGGATTCCACGGTTAAATGCAGAGAAGGTGAAAAGAGTACGTAGAAGGCCTCTCCGGGGATAAGGTCTTGTCAGATGAAGTGAAAGAAGGAACAGGAGAGAACAGGGAAGCGATAGGGTATCCAGTGGTAGTATCAGAATTTAAGAGAGCCTTGGACGACTTAAGACCGAATAAGACAGTAGGGATAGATAACATTCCATTAGAATTTCTAAAATAGTTGGGGGAAATGGCAGGAAAACTACCTTTCACGTTGGTGTGTAGAATGTGTGAAACTGGCGATATAACTTTAGACTTTAGGGAAAACATCATCCACAGAATTCCGAAGGTAGTAAAAGCCGACAAGAGCATGAATTATGTCACAATCTGCTTAAAACATCATGCATCAAAGTAGGTGACAGTGATATATAGAGAAGAATGGGAAAGTAACTTGAGGTTCTGTTAGCTGATGAGTTTCGCTCTATAAAAGTAAGGGCACGAACGAGGCAGTTCTGACGTTGCGTTTGATAATGGAAGCAAGACTGAAGAAAACTTCATAGACATTCATAGGATTTGTCTACCCGGAAAAAGCATTCGACAATGTAAAGTAGTGTAAGAGGTTTCAAATTTTGTGAAAAGTAGGGGTAACATAAAGGGAAAGGCGAATAGCATATAATATGTACAAGAACGAGGAGGGAACAATGAGACTGGTAGACCAAGAACGCAGTGCTCGGATTAAAAAGAATGTAACACAGGGTTGTAGTCTTTGACTTCTACTGTTTTTAATCTGACAGACGTAAAATAAAGGTTGAAGAGTGGTATTAAAATTCACTTTGATAGAATATCAGCGATAAGGTTTGATAATTACATTGCTACCTTTACTGAAACTGAAGAGAGAAAGTGCTGTTGAACGGAATGAACATTCTAATGAGTACCGAATATGGAGAGTAAATGAAAGAAAGACGAAAGCATGAGAAGCAGCTGAAATGAAACCAGCGAGGAATTTGACATCAGAACTGTGGATCACGAAGCATACTAAGTTGAGGAATTCAGCTGACTAACCCATCAGTTATGGAGGAAAATCGATAAAGACAGTAACATACGGAAAACATAAACAAGAAGGAGCAGGATGGTAGGACATGTGTTAAGACGTCAGTGAATAATCTCTTAGTACTAGAGGCAACTGTAGAACATAAAAACTGCAAACGAGAGCAGACGGAATACACCAGCAAATAACTGAGAGCATAATGTGCATGTGTGACAGTGAAATGAAGAGTTTGGCACGGGAAGGGTATTCGTGGACTGCCGTATGAAATCACTCAGAATTCAGATGTCTCAATAATGTGATCATGGAGCGGAACGATGAAAGGACACCATGGAGTTCGTGGAACGATGGAGGGTCACCATGTGATTCACACATTTCCTTCCTGTCGTAATAGCCATTTTTCTTCCTGTCCCTCTGGAGATGAATGTAGTACATCTTTGATACAGGAAGTGACACAGTTAGCTTCTGGCGCACAATACGTATCAGTTCGTCTCAATTAAAAGTTTATTACGTACTACACCTAGCTCTCTATAAAACATAGAGCGATTACTGCATTACTTCGACGGCCCTGTGAAAGAGATTTTCTGCTAAATGTTGGATGTGCTATGGAGGCTGTGTAACAGTTACTAGAATTTTCATTTTCCTATGTAAGGACAACAACGATATACAGGTTGGCAACCGTCAGTATTGATTTAGTTTTGCATCATTTGTTTTCGTTCATGCTGTACTGTTGGCAATGTACGGAATACATTAAAGAAATATCTGCATTCAGGAACAGAAATATGCTTTCGTTCTCGCAGGTAGAAATTGTTTGCGGAAAACGTTAATAAAAGCTATTCGGTTTTTGCACGTAATTGTCGCACATGGTCTATGACTGTGATCAGAGCCTCTTGTGAGTTCCGAGAAACTTTTTGTCAAACGTATAACAGTCGTGTTAATGGTGTTTACAAGCTGACAGAAACGGTAGAGTAATGGGTTTTATTAACACGTGCGCCACCCGGGGTTAGCCGAGCGGTCTTAGACGCTGCATTCATGGACTGTGCGGCTGGTCCGGTGGAGGTTCGATTCCACCCTCAGTGTGTTTGTCCTTAGTATAATTTAAGTTAAGTAGTGTGTAAGCTTAGGGACTGATGACCTTAGCAGTTAAGTCCCATAAGATTTCACACACATTTGAACACATTAACACGTGAGGTTGCAACTAGTTTACGTGAAGTTACAGTTGTACATACTTTGCAACTTGTCGATGTCCTTTCAATACCTAATCACGAACTACACATATGGGACAATTCAGCTGACCCTACCGACGGATTTTTTGCAATCTGCAATGTCTTCAAAGGCGAGGCACAAAATTTTCATAATCTCTCGCTCGCTGTGCGCAGACTGGTAGTGCTACACACAATATTAACATGCCTTTCTTGCATGTAATTTGATGTAGTTACATTTTGTGCTGTGTTAAGTTTCTGCTGCAGGCTGTAGTCTTTGAACAAATCAAGAAAAACGTAACAGTGACCTTCACACTCGTTTTTATTGAATAACTCGAAAACCATTGCTTCCACGAAAATGCATATCATTTAACATATAACTACATTGAATTTCCCACAAAAAGGTCCTTCTAATTTTTTTCTGTTGGATTTACATTTTGCACATAGCAAAGGAGAGAAAATGAAAATCGCGCATGCGTGGTTTCTGAATGCGTTATGGGCTTCATAAGATCAATTAGGAGGGCCTGCTGACTCACGCTATATATGGCCATTTTTGATACTTAATTCCACAGTTTCGAGGTGAGGTAACCGCTTCCAGTCTTTGTCGAATTATTTTCGGCTTACTCAAAACAAAAAAAAAGCATTGCAGTTGCGTAGATGGTGTACGTTACAGAACATTGTAATATGATTAAAAATTTTTGTTGACTAAGCAATTATCTTCAGATCTGAGGACAAGCAAAGAACAGGAAATTGACACAAATTTTACAAATCCCGAGTTTACAAAAGTATGAAAATGAAGGAATCAAACGTGCAATGTACCACTCATGATAAATTTATATGTAAGTTCGAGGTTTAGCTCGTAACATTTAACATCAGGTAACTTTCTATTCTTTGCTTTTTCTCAGACCTGATGATGGTTGTATGGGCAACCGAAAGAAGTCAACACATTTTAATGGTTTAAAATGGCTCTGAGCACTATGGGACTCAACATCTGAGGTCATCAGTCCCCTAGACTTAGAACTACTTAAACCTAACTAACCTAAGGACACCACACACATCCATGCCCGATGCAGGATTCGAGCCTGCGACCGTAGCGGTCGCGCGGTTCCAGACTGAAGCGCCTAGAACCCCTCGGCCCCACCGGCCGGCACATTTTAATGTCTTATAATATAGGCGATCTACATATTTATAATTTATTTTTAACTTTTTAATTGTAAGAAATGTATATTTGGTCATTTTTCCCCGCTCTGACAGTGAGATGTAACTAACTACCGAATTATCCTCAGCTGGAGTTAATTAACGTAGTTGACAAGTCATTCGCCCTTATTTTTGAGAGTACGTTAAACTATAATTTTCCTTCGTTCTTCATCCGTCCTTTTTCATTCCTGAGTATCTGCAATCACAGTGAATATGACACCGCTGTTCATAATAGGTAAACAGTGTCATATATTGCCTGTGTGGGGCCAACAAGCAGTCATGAGATTTTCCAATGCGGGTGATGTACTGATTCTTCCGAATCTGGTGTGTGTATTCACAAAAATGAGACATTTTTCATCGATATTTACTTCAGTTAAGGAATATGGTATGGAGTTGGCCGATCCAATCAGTAACGACCGCGTTTTTGACAGCCTGCAGCCGTTATAGACGTGAAAATGGCACGCCATCAGCGAAACTGGAGAAGGTAAACTGTGCAACAGCATCGAAGGTATTGGGCGCGCCCTTAAGGGAAACGTGCTCAGCAAGCCGGAACCCTTCACTACGCTAAAGCGCTTCCGCGTAAAAACTCCCGTGTGTTTTACCCGACGGTGGAACAGCGATACTTAAAACTAAAAGCCCTATTCTGCAAACCCCCGGCTCCATCAGCTCGGCGGACCGTACGTGCCAACGGCGTACCAGCCATTCGAGCAGCCGCGGCCCGCAGGTTGCCGGCCGCTGCCGCTAGATGGCACGGAGGGCAGCGCGGCAGAGGGCAGCAGCGGCGCCGCCGCCCGGACATCGACTAAAGAGGGCTCAGTGCGGTGACGGCCAGCGACCGGTAACGGTGTCGCGCGGTGCAACAAAACGGTGCAGGGAAAGGGGAAAAAAAAGGAGTGTTACAGGAGGGGCTCGGCGGAGGACAAGGTGCTGCAGCGAAATGTTTGTCGAGTGCGGGTAGGCGCGGCAGAGCGGGCCATGCGCAGCGGCCGGCCCGGCCGAGCAGCGCGCGCCGGGTCAACGGAGTGCTTAAGATCGGCGGCGGGCGGTTGGATGCTGCGCCTCGACTGACACGTCCACGGCTGGACCGCCATGTGACTCGACGCCGACTACGAGCGGATAGCTCAACAGCGATCTCGTACGCCTCATTGTTAAAGTTTTTTCGTGAAAACACACAACACCATCGAATGACTGCGTTCCACTATAAACACATTGTTTATACTTCTGATCCGCTGATTCAGATGGACCACAGCTCTGAAACCCAACAGTGTTACACCACAGGTTGCCTCAATTGTCGCCCTACCAATTTTCTGGCAACAATTCTGTGTGTGAAGCCAACAATGAGCCGCTCTAACAACTGTGTTGTAGAAACTGAATCTCTTAATTGGTTGCTTCCCATAAATATTACCGTCGGCGTGTGATATGACGAACACAGTAATGGAGCTTGCCTTGAAACATGTGCGTCTGGCGCTCTATAGCCAACAATGGTATTGTTGAGATGTACTGCTTAAATCTCTATTTCAAAACTAATACCTCTCTTACTTCAGTTGGTCATCCTAAATGGGCAGAGAATACCTTTCCTACAGCGGCGCTATGAATAACGTTAGCATTTTTTCTGTAACGAAAATATACCGCTGGGGGAAGAAATGGCCGCCATACCACATAAGGCGACATCTGTCATGTTCTGTAGTCCAACTTATTCAGGTTTTGCGTTGACAAATGTGTGACTATCAATAACTATCTCAAAATGCTTCTAAAGCAGGAGAGATGAACACTGAGCAGAAACAAAAAACAAAACAAAATGTAGATATGTGGGCGTTGTGTAAACAGTCTCCTTGTGGAACCAAACTTTCATTATAGATGTCGCATTTTTAATGCTGTATCATCTATTTACTTTGTACATTTCAAAGCTTATGAGTACACGGCTGCTCCCGCAAAATTGGCGTGTGCAGCATTCAGCAAGGTGTTTTGAGTTGCGAGTAGCTGTTTTCTTAATTTGTGGAACTGTGACTAAGAGATTCTGAGAGAATTATTCCGAACGAGACCGTCAAAAGTTTCACTGTAATTTTGAATTTGCGGAAATGTACGGTCTCGTTTTGAAGATAGTGTGTTGAATCTCGGAACGTCTCGAATATAATCGCCTTAGTTAACCCGCATCACAAGAGGAAAGCAACGTGTGGGCATCGTTGGAGGAAGACAATGAAGAGTTTGTCACTAATTGTTAAGCCGTTGAAAGTTTTTATTTTGCGGATATGAATAGTTTCGTTCTGAGGAGTGTGTGGTTGTGCTAGAAGGTACTGAGTGTAATTGTGCTGCTTAAGCGGTATTACAGGAGGTACTGACTGGAAAACCGTCTTGTGGGTATATGTGGATGGAGACTGTAGATACTGGCCGCTTCTGAATTGTTGAAGCATTACGTGTTGTTCTGAAGAGTGCGTTGGGGCTCGAACCGAGAATCCTCGTGACGCACACAGGGAGGAGGTGAACTTTTAGGCAGCTGCCAGATGGCGAGGGTCGATTTCTGGATTTATATTGCCTGATTTTGAGGAGGGTGCGTTATGGTTCGAAACGTCTTCAATGTGTGGCAGTTTCTTACTAGAGACATGTGTTTCTTGGCATAAGGCGTGTTTTGAAGTGTGAGGGTTCGGAAGAAATAAAGAAAAAAATTGAGGCGGCAAATCGGTTGTGTCATCAGACAAAAAAGGAGCTTTTGGTGGAAGGAGCGTCGTGATAGCAAAGATAAGGAAGCGTAAAGCATGGGAGTCCGGATTTTCGAGAGGTGGCAGAGAGCAAGATGGTGCAGAAACACGCGGGTGCTCTTCGTGTGGACGACGCTTGCGATGCTGAGCTGCCTCGACGTCCCGGCGACCGACGCGACGGCGTCGGCGGCGGCGGCGCCCGGTTCCGTGTCCGGAGGGCCCCAGCCCGACCCTCTGCCTGCTGCGAGTCCGGCCGCGTCTTCAGCTGCCTCGTCGGGATTCTCCGGTAGCGTCGGCGGCGGGTCCCCAGGAGGCCCGGCGGCGGCGCCGGGGGCGGCGTCGGCCTCCGCCTCCGTGGCGGCGCCGCCGCCCCCTCCGCCCCCCGTAGCCTCGGCCGCCGCCCAGACGCTGAGCTCGCGAGTGGTGCGCACCAAGTACGGCGACGTGAGCGGCCTCATCGTGACGTTCGACTCGCGCCACCTGGAGCCGGTGGAGGTGTTCCGCGGGGTGCCGTACGCGTCGCCGCCCAAGGGCACGCTGCGCTTCATGCCGCCCGTGTCGGGCGCGCGCTGGAGCGGCGTCAAGGCGGCCGACCGCTTCGGCCCCGTCTGTCCGCAGCGGCTGCCAGACATCAGCAACGAGACGGCGGCTCTGCGGCGGATGCCGCGCGGGCGCCTCGAGTACCTCAAGAGGCTGCTGCCCTACCTGCAGAACCAGAGCGAGGACTGCCTCTTCCTCAACATCTACGCCCCAGCGCAAGGTAGGCTGCGCTGTGCTACTATGCGGAGTCTCACCGCTAGTACTCACCCGACGCCTGATTCTCAGGCGGCGCCCAGATCTCTAGTGGTACCATGGATCGTTCGGCGCAACCATTACGCTGGCCAAAAATGTCAATATCACTGCGAACAATTGGGAACATATGGCGTATTCACTTAAGAAACATTCGAGTACAGTTTGGATCCAGACAGAGAGATGGTAATCAGCCGATGGACTAAAGGGACGCCGAACTATACGTTTCTAAAACATTCAGCGACGTGTACTGCATTGTTGCACTATTACCACCGCGCCGTTGCGTTACGAAGTGTTTCAACTTCCACACTCTCCCCATCCCCACCCCCTCCCCCACCCCCCTCCTGGCGAATGGCCACGACTTCTCCTGTCTCGCCTGTTGGTATTGCATTTACGGTTTTGAAGTGTGCTGAAGCTTGTCAAAAATTTTTTACTACCAGCATAATTTTGGTCCTTCTGATGAACAAACAGACAACTGTTGCGGAGGCCTACGAACACATTTCTTTTAAAGGACGTCATTATAATGCGTGTGACGCCGCCGCGGCTCGATCTGCGGAAAGCCCGGTCACCTGACGCAAGTCCTCTTAGTTGACATCACTTCGGCGATCTAGTTGTAGATGTGGATGAAGTGGTAATGAAGACAACACAGCATCCTCTACATTTACATACATACTCCGCAATCCACCATACGGTGCGTGGCTGAGGGTACCTCGTACCACAACTAGCATCTTCTCTTCCTCTTTCTGCAATTTTGTCATACGATGACATATTGGAGACCGTGGCTGTTTTTGAAGACAAATGTTGATCGTGTTAGGACAGCAACCAGCCACAAATTTACTTTGAGTTCCTTTATTCAAAGGAAACCGTTACCGGTTTCGAATCGTTGCAATTCATCATCAGACGGTTTACACGCTTTCTTTCTACATTAATCTGTAAAAAACACACCAAATGTAGAAAGAAAGCGTGTAAACCGTCTGATGATGAATTGCAACGATTCGAAACCGGTAACGGTTTCCTTTGAATAAAGGAACTCAAAGTAAATTTGTGGCTGGTTGCTGTCCTAACACGATCAACATTTCTCTTCCTCTTCCACTCCCAAACAGAACGAGGGAAAAATGACTGCCTATATGCCTCTGTACGAGCCTAAATCTCTCTTATCTTATCTTTCTGGTCTTTCCGCGGAATATAAGTTGACGGCAGTAAAATTGTACTGCAGTCAGCCTCAAATGCTGTTTCTCTAAATTTCCTCAGTAGCGATTCACGAAAAGAACGCCTCCTTTCCTCTAGAGACTCCCACCCGAGTTCCTGAAGCATTTCCGTAACACTCGCGTGATGAACAAACCTACCAGTAACAAATCTAGCAGCCCGTCTCTGAATTGCTTCTATGTCCTCCCTCAATCCGACCTGATAGGGATCCCAATGCTCGAGCAGTACTCAAGAATAGGTCGTATTAGTGTTTTATAAGCGGTCTCCTTTACAGATGAACCACATCTTCCCAAAATTCTACCAATGAACCGAAGACGACTATCCGCCTTCCCCATAACTGCCATTACATGCTTGTCCCACTTCATATCGCTCTGCAATGTTACGCCCAAATATTCAATCGACGTGACTATGTCAAGCGCTAAACTACTAATGGAGTATTCAAACATTACAGGTCTCTTTTTCCTATTCATCTGCATTAATTTACATTTATCAATATTTAGAGTTAGCTGCCATTCTTTACACCAGTCATAAATCCTGTCCAAGTCATCTTGTATCCTCCTACAGTCACTCAACGACGACACCTTCCCGTACACCACAGCATCATCAGCAAACAGCCGCACAGTGCTATCCACCCTATCCAAAAGATCATTTATATAGATAGAAAACAACAGGGGACTTACCACACCTCCCTGGGGCACTCCAGCTGATACCCTCACCTCCGATGAACACTCACCATCAAGGACAGCGTACTGGGTTCTATTACTTAAGAAGTCTTCGAGCCACTCATATACTTGGGAACCAATCCCATATGTTCGTACCTTACTCAGGAGTCTGCAGTGGGGCACCGAGTCAAACGCTTTCCGGAAGTCAAGGAATATGGCATCCGTCTGATACCCTTCATCCATGGTTCACAAGATATCGTGTGAAAAAAGGGCGAGTTACGTTTCGCAGGAGCGATGCTTTCTAAATCCGTGCTGATGCATGGACAGCAACTTCTCTGTCTCAAGGAAATTCATTATATTCGAACTGAGAATATGTTCGAGAATCCTGCAACAAACCGATGTTAAGGATATTTGTCTGTAATTTTGAGGAACCGTCCTTCTACCCTTCTTATATACAGGCATCATCTGCGCTTTTTTCCCGTCGCTAGGGACTTTACGTTGGGAAAGAGATTCGCATACAGTACTCGAGAGGAGAAAATCTCCGACCGGCCCTGGAACCGAACCCGGATCTCTCACATGGCACTCCGCCGCGCTGTCCACCCAGATATGGAGGCAGCCAAAGACGTCAGGATTTACCACCAAGAGCTACTGATAACATTTCTTTATTGCACATACGGTTTCGATCCATGGACTATCATCAGGATCGTAAAAACGTTTGCAACGCCGGACTAGGCTACGTAAAATCAATGGCGTCACATAATTAAATCGATGAACACATCATTTTTTTAAATTATGTGACGCCATTGATTTCACGTCGCCTATAATGGCGTTCCAAATGTTTGTATGAATTCATGGATTGTATTTTGTGACCCCATTGACCTTATATCACCTAGCCCGATGTTGTAACTGCTTTTATGACTCCGATGATGATCCGTGGCCTGAAAGAAATTGTTCACTATAAAGAAATTTTATCAGCAGCTCTTGGTGGTAAGTCATGACGTCTTCAAATATTTACGAGCTGAAGAACACCATGGTTTTAAAATTGTTCACTACACATTGTAAGGAAACATTTAATGATTGAAAATTTTCGTCTTCTTTGTTTTATATTTTTATGCACCTATTTTTATGCACCGCCAATTTTTTTAAAATACACTTATCACCTTAAAAATAGATTAAAAACTGTCTCAACAGCAGTAAAATATTAATTTGCTGTGGTTATTGGTTTCGGTCAAAATGTGACGATCGTCAGACCATTTACACCATGATGGTAGGCGGTGACAGTGAACGGAACAGGTATTGTGACTTCACCAACGTCAACAGCAAATGCACGCCAAACTTTACATTTCAAAAATAGTCACCCACGTTTGTTGTGTTATTACCATCACACCTCTGTGTTAAGAACAATGTTTCAACTTACACTCCCGTTCACATCTACCTGCTGGCCACGAGTTTTGGTGTCTCACCTATTAGTAGTGCTTTTACTTTGTTCACATGTGCTGAAGCGTGTCGGAAACCCTTTACCACCTGCCTAATTTTCTTATTTATGATGAACAGTCCCACAACTGCATTACAAGTGTACAAACATTGCTCGTTATGAAAGATGGTATGATTCATCGGCAAGAGCTGCTGATAAAATTCCTTTACTGAGCAACCAGTTTCGCTCCACAGCTTCATAAAAACGTTTACTATGTCATACTAGGCGATATAAAATCAGTGGCGTCACATGATAAAGTCGATGACTTGTCACGACATTCATCAATTTCAGTATGTGACGCCATTTACTTTACATTACCTAGGATGGTGTTGTAATGGTTTTTATGAAACTGGTGATGGTCCGTGGACCGAAATTGGTTGTTCGGCAAAGAAATTTGAATAGCAACCCTTGGCGGTAAAGCATGAAGTTCTTCAAGTATTTACGAGCAGTCTTCAATTGTTCATTATGTATTATAAGCAAGTACGTATCTAATGATCGAAGAATTTTGTCCTCTTTGTTTCGTATATTTATGCGCCTATTTTTGGGTACTTACAGCGCCGATTTTGTAGATATACTACTGAATACTCGCATATTAGGCTGGCTAACGCCGTTGTTTGAGGATTCACTGCCCTCACCGACGCCTCAACGGTCGTTATGAAACGGCTTCACATTTTGTCGCTCTATATTAGCCACATCTACTTTTAAAAAAATGAATATTTGTGCCGGACCGGAACTCGAAACCGGATTTCCCTCTTGTCATGAGCAGTCGCCTTAACTACAGCGGCTATCCGAGCACGCGCCGAGTGTCAGTCAAGATCTCCATAAATCACGTAGTCACAACCTTAATGCTCGCACATCCCTGAAACTAAGAACAGGAAGACGTCATTTATGTTATGTCATTGAAGCAACGTCCGGTGTGATTATATCATTAACGGCGACAGTGTCTGAGTTTATGCTTACATCTGTGAAGAACATCGTACTGTAATAAACGCAGTTGCTGCATAAACACAGACACTCTCGCTATTAATCATTTCAACGGTCTTCTGCTTACTACTGTAGGCGCAATGTAAGTTGACACTCGGCGCGGTGGCTGGTGGGAGCGACCATGGAGGCATTTCCCATTCACAGTCGCTCCCATCAGCCACCGCGACGAGTCACAACTTATTCTGTGCAGACAGTGCAATGGTTTTCCGACATTCGACCACATCATGAGGCTCATCAGAGACCAACGTTTCAGATACTGTGGCAGACCGACTTCACGAGGCTGGCTGTTGAGTTATTTCATGATTACAGTTTTTAGGTAAAAATTTTAGTAGCAATGGATGTTTTGACACGATACATTTTCTGAGGACATACTACTGCAGTGGCTGTAATTGGTTGGTGTCACATTTACGCTATGGCGCATATTAGGCTTCCTTACGCTGTTACGCTAGGATTTACTGCTCTCACTGATACATCAACGACTTATTCCTCACTCAGTAAATGTGTTTTTCTACGTTTGATCAATTTATGATGGACATCATAGGATGGCGGATATCGCTGACTCAACTCTTTTCGGTTGTGACGGTTTTTTAAGTCTCCAGTTTAACCGTACTGTTCAAACTGTTCAAAATAACCAGATTCAGAAATAACCGATTTTCGGTTTTTTGTTGCTGTTATTTCCAGTAAGAAAAGTAGGCTGCGAGCAAAGATTGCCACAAAATTAAGAGTTCACGTATTATCCCAAGTTAAAAGCACAACAATAAAATTACATGTATATCAGTAAAATTTACCTTCTGTTCCAAGAAACGTTATGGATGATTTCTCCTTAATTGATGTCACAGATTTGTTATGCCTCTTCCCGTTTCTAATCTTTTAAAGAAAATGCAGCATTTTACTTCACTGCTACAACATTTTGTAAAATATAGTATCATTCTCCTATACAACACATGTCCGAGGATGACAGCGAGAAATTAACGTGTAGACCACACAGGGAAAAATGTTGTACGCTGCGCGTAATCGTGTACCGTCTAAAAGGCCACGTTACACGGCAGCAGATACGTTACTGTCTCAGCAATGCTATACCGATTACTATGTCATGTGTTTGTTGCTAATTTCTAATGGTCGGCGACCTTTTTAAAACAGGACTCTTCGCTTTTCGCCATTTTCTGTAATAAACCAGCATTTAATATAAATGGAAATTTTAATGAACAAACATTACTTGTTTAAAAAAATACTTTAAAACCAAAAAGTCTAGCGCTGCTGCTACGGCAAATTAGTATGTCAGTTTTCTTACCCGGTTATTAGTGAAAAATATAAAAACATGTTAGAACCGAGACCGAACACATACCGAAAAACACTGGCTGTTTAGAACTAAACACCGATATCTATTTTAGCCGGTCGCTTTTTCCCGCCCCTAGGACATCGACGTCCGACGTTTAGGTTATTGTCGCATACATTGTTCATGGGGCTGATTATTCACTTTCTTTATTAGTGCTGTTTCTACAAAATTGTACTGGCTTTCCAATAGCTAGACCGTTGTCGGTAAGTGTTCAGTGTAGCGTCTGGCAGGATGATCAGTAACCAGGATGGTTCAGTATACGCAGGTCCCGTGACGCCATAAAGAAATTTCTCTTTTTTGTTGCTCGTCTTACAATTAACATCAGATTTGAAACATTTTATACATATATTCTAAAAAAAAATCATGCGTTATGCAACAGCTATAAGTCAGTACCAGTTTCGGTCAAACGACCATCGTATGGCAGAAAGACACACCATTAATTACCAAACGTGGTTTTTTGTAGCTCAGGCTGTTATGTTAGTTGAGGAAATCTGGCAGCGTCAGTAAATCAGCTATAGCTATTCCGCCAAATCATGATTTTTCAGAAATACTTAAAAGCTAGGTCGACGACAATGAGGAACGATTCTAATGAGAGTTGCAATAGATTTAGAACTTTAACGCAGTCCAGAGCACCCTCAGTCTCCATAGTTAGGATAGCTGACCTGCCATTTTAATACAGTTTTGGGAAATCATATTTTTGTAACCGTGAATGCAATAAATATGTATAATGTTTCTTTTGAATAGGTGAAACCTGGTTTATATAATCGTAAAAATCTTGTTGTGAAATATTTAAAAGTAGTAGACATATGAAATGTACCTTGTACACGCTATTGTTACACACAGTTTGCTAGTGTGTGGTATTATTTGAAACATCAGGGGCAAGAAGAGCTACATCACAATCTGAACACCATCAAGATATTTCTTAACGGCACGATTTACTTTCTGGCTCGTATAACATCGGAACACGCTTTGCAGAGACGAGTTTTTTATAATCTATAAGAATAAAAATGAAATGCTGTTCGTTGGTAAGCGAATCAGTTGAAAATGGCTAGACCGATTTTCTTCTTTTTTAAAAAAAAATTATCATAATAGTCTTAATAAGGTTCCTAGGGAAAGAAAAATTGGGAAACTTCGGCGAAAAATTGAACAATTCTGGAAATCCTGAAAGTTCTCTTTTCCATGCGGTTTTTGTGAGAATTCAAAACCATAACACACGACTGAAACGATGGATATGCGTAAGTATTTTTACTTTTTATTTATTAACTTCTTTTCATCACGCTCACTAGATGGAAATCTTTCAAATTTTTTCAATTGAAAAAAGAATCTGAAAGAACAGGAAAAACATCTGGGAAAATCCAATTCAACCTAAATTAGAACAAAATATCAACAAAAGTAGTTATTTTATTTTTATTCCAATTAATTTCGCTACTACCTACACAAAAGTCATTTGGCTGCTAATTGTCAAATTGGGACTCAAGCCAATCGATTACACAGTGACGAAAAATTGATTCAGTTGTTTATTTTCAATCAAGTTTTGATTATGTTGTAAATCAATTTTCAGCTTAATTGTGGTTACTCGTATCACACATTTTGTCGTACCGACACAGCTGAATTAAATTGTCACAATTTGATAGCACTGCAGTGTCTCCAATAAGACGCAGCAATTTACGTCATCTAACCAAAAGGATGTCTTCAGCTATCAACCGAAATTTAAACTCGCAGGAATTGTCAGGATTGCCTCCTAACAATCACCAACTGAAAATCGGATCGGTTATCATAATGTTGCGAAATATCAACCAGCCACTTCTTTATAATGGCATCTTGATATTACGAATCCCAATGACTCCAACTGACGTGCCATTTGCCTTCAAAAGTTGGCAGCTTACGTTGCGATTTGCATTCGCAGTGACAATAAACAGATCACAAGCACAGTCTTGAGTATTTGTGCCATTAGAGTTGAAAATTCATGCTTCTCTCATGGTTAGTTGTATGTCGCCTGTTCCCGTGTCGGAAAACCATCAGCTTTGTTGCTTACGCGCCAGACAATAACAACCACAAAAAGTGTACCATAAAGCATTGCAGTGAACGAAATGATGATATCACAACAAAACATCACAGCAGACCAATCGAAACAAAGAATTTCTTTGATCTGATTGATAATTTGAACATCGATCTTGCAATGGAAATCGAAATGTTAAATAAATCCCCTTGAAATTCATTGTGATTTCAATTGAATGGAAAAAAATAAATCATTTGGTTGACATGAAATATGGTTTAATTCAGTTGAGATTTAAAGTTTAGAATAAAGCCGCATGTTTCCAAGTCGATCACATTCCATGCACGTCACGCTTTCAGCATTTCAGTGTTGGAATGCGGATTGAATTCATCCTCGCGTCTCATATTTTCCACCGAATGTACTACTCCTCAAACTTAATATCAGTGGCTACAATCGTTAATAGACATAATGATCCCTCAAAAATACGCTTCCGATTTTTGCTTTTCTTACACATTTCCACTACCTTCTCACAAATTCACAAAACGATCACAAGCAAATTTATTAAAACTTGGACAGCATATTTCAAACGCCTTAGTTCCTATTTTCTTTTATTTATTATTTACCTGCCCTTTTGGAAACAAAATAACTTTCCCTTCTGAGTAACGGTTCCCGTACTATGATTTGCAGAGGGAGTATACAATATTTTTAATATTTTGGATGACGAATAGTGACTTGTAATCACCCAAAAGAAAGAAGTTTCTGCTCCGATCCTGTTAAAACCTGCATAATACCGACTTTTAAATCATTTTCCTGGAAGAAAAACATCCGAATACGCTAAATATTTTTCTTTCCCTGAGAGCTAGGGATGGGTGATGGTTACTCTTGCCACCGGATATGGGCACCCTTGCTTCTGAACAACACTCTGCTTCTATATCATTCTCCCCAAGCCATCTAAAGGTGTGGGCGGAGGGTATTTTTTGTGCCACTAACCGAGCCCTCCAACCCTGATACATGAACAATACTCAAGAATCAGTCGAACAAGCGCCTTATAAGCCTCTTCCTTCATGGATGAGTTACATTCCCTCAAGACTCTTCCTGTGAATCTGAGTCTGGTGTCAACGTTTCCCACTATTTGTGTCATGTGATCATTCCACTTAAAGTCGCTCTGGAACGTTACTCCTAGATAGATTTACGGCAGATACTGTTTCTAGTGGTTTGTTATCAATAATGTGGATTTCTTTTTCTATGTGTGCGGAATGTGTTACGTTTATTTACGTACAGGGTCAATTGCCAGAGTTGGTAGACTTTGGCGTTGCTACTTTGTTATAGACAACCGCATCATTTGCAAACAGCCAGTGTCTTTTTGCGGCGCATCGCTATCATCGAAATTCCCTGTGTAAAATTAATCTAGAGAGTGAGCCGTGAGCTAGCAAAGATACAGGTAGCAGGCGAAAGCAGTAGGGGACTCAGAGGATACGTACAGAGGTCTTTTGTGGAGCAGAGAGAGTTCAGAATTAGAAATCTTCATGGTAGGACAATACATTGGCCCTCCCTTGTGCAGTCTACATGGCTACCAACAGTGTGCAGGTGACGCAATGTTAGCTACCGATTTTTACTCATGGGAGGAGCAAGAGTCGGTTGTCGGCCGCCCAACTACTGCTGTTGCTCGAGTCCTACCGGTATTCCATCAACAGTGTGTTAAGCAACCGTAAAATGCTTTCGAAGGTCATACACATAAATGAGTAAGCAGAAGCTGCATTCCTCTGATCAAATAGTAACGCGTCGTCGAAAACAGCAAGACGAAAATCTTTGTCCCGCACAACGTTCACTCAGATTTCAACCCTTACAAATAAAACTACTACAACGTGATTCTGCGTGAACTGTATATCTATAAAGTCTTCACCACAAATATTTAATGCGCAAATTCGGTTGATTAGCTGTTTTCAAGCCATAAAATGTTGGGATTGCAGTCAACACTTACGCCGCTCATATATTATCGAAATCATCGTGGTGGTTAGACTTAAAAAAAGGAAAGAATGACATAAGGTGAGTCTTGAATAGCTGTGACGTAGTATACCGAATTTAAATAAAATAAGAGAATGGCTCTGAGCACTATGGAACTTAACATCTGAGGTCATCAGTCCCCTAGAACTTCGAACTACTTAAATCTAACCAACCTAAGGACATGACACGCATCCATGCACGAGGCAGGATTCAAACCTGCGACCGTAGCGGTCGCGCGGTTCCAGACTGCAGCGCCTAGAACCGCTCGGCCATCCCGTCCGGCAATAAAATAACACTCCGAAGTAAGTTTCGAAAGCAGGTCACACATTTTCGTGTGACGGTTTGTACCATAGACTAGGAACGGCCTACGCAGAAGAAACTGAGCGGCAGCGAAAACGACGAAATACAACAATAATGTAATCATCGTTACGAAAGCGAGTGCAGTAGATTATTGAAGTACAATATTGTGGAACCCATTACAACTAAAACACATACCTTAAGATTGTAGTTTTTAGATGTGTATACAAGCTCTGCAGCAGTAGTAGTAACCGTAGGGTCCACAGCCAACCAATATTTTCTGAATGATATTATTCTGCTGAACTGGCTATCATAGTTGGGTCAAAAAACCTATTTTTCAATCGCTGGTTCGTTGATTGGGCTTTGTCGAATAGTGAAACCGACGGAATAGATAATAAAAGAACACTTGGTACGTAATAAGCTGTGATGTAAAGTGTCGTTATTTAAATCGTTCAGTTAGCTAATTTCAATCATAGGTCATAGGTATTGTAATTGTAAAGCTATTTTACTTCACGCGTATAAAGCAGACGTCATATTCCATCAGGAATGTAATGATGGAATTGACGTCTACTTTATATGTGGAAAGTAAAATAATTTGATAATTGCAATACATAATATGCAGTATCACACATGTGTTTGATAAAGACCAACGGTCGAAATTAGCTATTAGGGAGATTTAAATAAAGTTTGCCTACATCATAGCCTACTAAGCAGCATGTTTTCTTTCATTAAGTATTTAGAGGCAGTGAATCCACACAGAAACAAACTATCGATGCGATTTCTGTGACACATATGTACAGTGCGCCAGAGGCATTCATCAACTGCAGTGTGACCTCGACTGTAAACCAAGTTATGTCCTTTGGCAAAACGAGATTTTGTGATTCACTAATTATCCTCTTTTTAGCCCTTTCACCACTGAGTGCGCCGTAACAGCTTGTGTGGTTGGACCACTCCACGCAGCAGCGAGCGCCGTGCTATGCGCGACATGGCGATGAGCACTGCGGCACCTGCTGCGCAAAGCTGTTATCATTGGAGTTTCTTCTTCACTTGTTCTCACCTATAAGTGCTTAAATTCTTTGGGAACTTTGAATGTTATTTTCTGCTGAAGTTCCTAACTCCAAATAACCATTTTCGAAAGCTTCTTGTATGATATACGAGTATTTCTAAACAAGAAACACCACGTGTACCACACCCAATTATAACGCGATTCCTAACGCTTTTCATTTTTGCAGCATCTGATGCATCCCCAAACAAGTCCCAGTTGTGTTACTGTCCGTTCAGTGATGCTTGGAAAGGGATTTCTTGAAGCCGCAATGAATTTTCCTCGTCTGATCGATGGCTTCTTGATGCTTTCCAGTCTTGGTGGTTTTTCTCCAAAATCTCACGAATGAGGCCGAAACGATATTCGGCGACTGAAGCATTCTTCCTGGTATGAACGTTTTCAATAAGACGGAAATTTAGAACGCACATGTCTAAATAGTGAGACAAAGTTTTATTGCACCATAGCAGCATTTTGCGAACATGATTCGTTGAGATACGTAGCACGTCGTATTCCCTGCATCCATAGACTTATTGTAATCAAACATACAATTTCGTTAAAATATTTAGGTATTAGTTTTTTGGTCCACAGTCACATTTGATTTCGTGAAGTTGTATGAGGTGTTGTCAACATTCGTACGTTCTTTTTGTCGTGCCACTTCTAACTCAACATAATATCTGTTGACCAAAATTCCATCTCACCTCTCCGCAGTTTGTCTTCAATTTGTACCTTTGCCGTTCATGGGAACTGTATTTACTTCATTAATTCTTCTTTAAGCAAGCTGTACAAAAGAGATCGACTTGTGTACCATTTGTCCACATACAGCGTGTGTTTTATAGCGCATATTTACCAATTAAGTCTCGAAACTTATATATGACACGTTAGCTCTCCTGGCACGCCTAACTACTGTCGGATATATACGTCGTTAGCAATGGAGGCACAAGGACTGTGCTCGGATATACAGTATACATTGCTAGCAGTTAAGGGTTTAATGATGTAGGGAAAACAATCACAAAAACTTTTTCGTATAAAGTTGCGGGTTAGAAGCAGCCGTCGTACATCACCATTACATTTTTTTAAATGCAGAGGCTGCAAATGATTACACAAGGTTTCTGCATTTCGCCATCAACATAGGTATACATGGCGCTTCAGTTGCCTCTACCGCTCTGGTATTATGCAGCCCACAATTTTACAGCTGGCCTTCATGAACCTCTCGCGACGTTTACATATTTTATCGCCCTCTAAGCTCAAACTTTAGCTTTAAAGGAAGAATGAACAGAACCATTTTGTAGGAAATTGTATTTAGTTTCAAGTAGTTAGAGGTCACAGTTCTCGAATTATTCAAGAAAAACTTACAAAACTGGACAAACGCACTGTTAACCCCACGCAGAGCTCCCGCCGGTCATGATTTCTAGTATGTTGTTCATGGCTTTCCCTCCTACCCCCGTATAAATATGAGTGACATCGCAAAATATTTCCGGCATTCAACAATTTTTGGTCTTCACCTACTGGCCTCTTAAACTATCGGTAAACTCGATCACTTACAAATTGTGAAACTGACGTTTGCAAATTTTACCTAACAATTTTATGAATTTTAACAGCATAAAGTAAACATCTAAATTGTTGCATTCGTCATGTCTTGTGACTACGGTCTACTGCGATTGTAAGGTTTAAGCTTAGATCGAATTTTTAAAGTAGCCGAGTGTGCTGATGGCGTAATAATCTAATCAGTAGAGACCAGAAAGGGTAGAGTATGGGGAATAGTTCGTGTTATAGGAAATTTTAGTATAATGGTATAGAGAACCTGCTAGGTGAGGCATGAAAGTGGCTGGAGATGCGCTTGAAGATCATTTTAGTGTGTTTTGCTTGAATGATTGAAAACGGTGATCTCCATCGAAAACATATCTCACTACAGAATTTAGTTATATTAGATTTCCTACAAAAATGTCCTTCTCACTTTTTCTGTAGGTCTAATAGTTTGCACGTAGCGAGCAATAGCATATGAAACTCTCATGTGCGGATTATGAGCGTTAGCTACAACTGCGCGGGTTGCATAAAACGACAGCGGTAGGGGCAATTGAATTACCCAGTATAGTTGTGTATACACATCTGTGTATACAGTACGGTGACGATACAAAGGGAACGTTACGTAACTGCGTGCATTTACATTGTCTGATGATGGTCGTTGGTTGGTTTCTTTTGCTTTTCTGTTTGTTTCTGCAAGACACTAAAATAAACCAAACATGTGCTGCACCACATAATTTGTGGGAGATGAATATGTAGATAACTCTGCGCATTAGTCACTTCAAAATAAAGAGATGTTGTTAATCGAGCCAGTGACAAACAGTGATCAACTTTTTTCATCTTTCCTTTTTCACAGCTGTAGCATTACGAATAAATTTATAGAAGATACTGACATTTTCTACACGTTATTGGCTGTGTTGACTAAGTAATACGTTGTACGCAACTTTGTTTCGCGAGCCGTTGCACTATCCGAACATCCTCATGGACTGGTTAACAACGTCACCTTTCAATCTTGTCCGAAAATGTAGCTCTGGTGAGAAATGACAGATAGTCCTATTCGTGTCCCATTTCATCACAAGTATAGTCAGAATTACACAAGGCGGTGTTCCGTTTAACGCAGCGTTTCCAAAATCACCTGTGTAGACTGACTATAACAAACTGTTGACCAACGAAACCGTTGTATTAAGTCATTATATCTGGTGTAATTGCTTGTGGTCATGTTACACTGGTCATTAGCATTTGCATATCTTATTTTACAGCCCTAGAACTACGAGGGAAAATTATGTCTGCACATATAACAGAAATTAAAAGGCTTTTGCCTTGTATCATATGTCGCCACTTTAGGTCATGGGCAATCTAAGACAAAGTCAAACTGGGAAGTAACATAAGGAAGCAGTTTATCCCATATACTTTTTAATATCTATATTGAAGACATACTGACGCAACGGATAATTCAGTTAAGTTTTTGTACTTTTTAATTCAACGAACGAATTTTTTTTAAAGAAATTACTGTTTGCTGCTGATCAAGCAATGATTGCTGTAAGCGAGAACACAAAGACCTGCTTGCTTTTTCCACGATAGGAAGGTTGCATAATCTATCAGTACAGAGAAAACGAAAGTTACTGCTTTCGGGGCCGAGGAGACAATTCCCTGCAAAAGATAATAAATGACCAGAAAGTAGAAATACGAGAGAGTGACATGGAGAAGCAAAAGAAAATACAAAAATGTAATTACATTAATAGAATAATCAAGCTAAAGTAAGAAAGGAACTCAACTTCTAGAAAACGATGTTAATACCAACTGTGACATATGGAAGCGAGTCGTATAGTGTAACAAAAAGAAAGGAAGAAAAGATACAAACATCGGAGATGCGACACCTAAGAATAATAGAAAGGTACACACTATCCGACTGGAGGAGGATTACTGACGGCAAAGATCACCTGGCAGTAGGAAGCTTATTGAGCAGATTAAGGTATACGGGAGCAATTGGAAGGACCATGTTATAATTAGGGAAGACGACAGAATACCAAAATTAATAATGAATTATTATCCATGGCGAAAAATCTTTAGGAAAGCTAAGGAGAAGGTGGAAAGTCAATAATTTAGCCAAGATGCGGAACTAGGAAATTCCTTATGACGTGGAGACAGAAGACAAAGATTTATTTCTTTAGGTTATTTGTGTATTGACTACAAGGCAAGTTAACTGAGTGCCATATCGTGATGGATTTCGCGAGCGGTCACACTGTCCGAGCGCGTCCCATGGATTAACATTTTTCCCTTGGGAACTTGAAGCTTTGATAGCGAATGGCTCATGTCTTTGTGAGTCCTTATTCATGACATCTGATTTTTCTATCTCTGTTGATCCATTGTGGACGCGGGACAGCGGCTAGTCAAATACTTAACAAGTAAAACCACTAAACAGCGGTATATTTTGAGAAGTTATTTTATTTAAACAACCAGTTTCGACATCACAATAATGGACTCTTCAGGCCCCATATGCACTTCATGTACAGACAAATTATTGTCAATACTCCGGAGGAAACACTCGAATAACGAATTAACGGTATCCAGATACTGATGACTCCAGAAGGCTACTATCGATTCATCTGATTGTCTATACATGAAGTGCATATGGGGCATGAGGTTGGCATTACTTAGAGGCCGAAACCGGTTGTCTAAATAGAATAACTTCTCAAAACGTACGGCTGTTTGGCTATTTTCCATGATTTATATCTGATTTTTCACATGTAATCTGAACTAAATTCGAATGTGTTCCGTTTACGATTGAATGCTATTTCATCAGTATAAACAGAGCGAGGTGGCGCAGTGGTTAGCAGGCCGAACTCGCTTACGGGAATACGGCCATTCAAATTCGCGTCGGACTGTTTGCAGTGAGTTTTTCCATGATTTCCCTAAATTGGTCAAGGCTAATGCCGAGATGGTTCCCCATCGTCAGTTCATTCCGAGTTTGTTCCTCGTCTCTAATGACCTTGATGTCGACGGGATATTAACTCCTGACCCCCTTCCTTCTTTTCAGAATAAATTGTGTGATAAAAAAACTCATTTACTCTGTTCGATGTAGCAAAAGGTGCAACTGTGATGTAACTTCTTCATTTGTGTAATTTGTTATGAATCAAGAGATTCCGAGCTCACTAATTTCTGGTAGCGGTCCGAGAGTGGTATTAGAGACGCCTAAAAATGATAAAAATAAAATCATTATTATAACAATAAGCATTACTGAGAAGGCAGTTGATAGTGTGCATGTCGTGGTCATTCTTTTGTAAAAAAAGAAATACGTTTCTGGGAGAATGTGACTTTCATCGGTGAGCTTTGCGACAAAATGTCTACCAGTGACGTACTAAGGAACTCAAATTGGCCAATGTGATAGCCTGACTATAATGATACAAACACATAATTACGGTAGACTGACAAGCTACTATTTTACTCATAATGAAGAGATCGAAGTCATCATGAAGTCAACCAAAACTGTAACCACGGCACATATTGTGAGGGAAGAAAACAGGTGTTAGTTTGGTGAAATGTTAGTCGAAGTAGTTGTGGCACAAGAAAATGTGACTGCGCACAAAGGTGTTACTGGGGAAGTCAGTAGTATTTTCATGCATAAAAATTTTTTTAATTATCATACGGTGCAGGTTCCAGTATTTGCGTTCTCAATGATTTTTTATAAGCATTAGGCCGTGGTCCAATGCGTATTTCTCTGACTAATGTTTCGTCTTCTACTGCTGATTTCATATACAGAGAAATATGCCTTCAACCACGCCGCAATTCATACAAAACAAAAGACACCGAGGACAGTTTTGTATTTTTTGTCAGGTCGTGAGCATTTTTCTACTGCTTGCTGGTTCTAAATGCTATATTATCGCTGATATCTACAGCTCATTACATTGTACTGTACGCTACACAATAACACATCTAATTAGAGTGAAAGTCAGTGAAGTATAAAGGTGGCGTTACTATTGCATGAATTCGTAGAGCATTTCTGGTCGCGGATCTTGTTTACTCGATGCAACTTGAGTACATCAAGCGCAATGTTATCCTTATCAGTTATTCAATCTAATTCTGTTTTGCATCTTTCCGCATTATGGTTTACGATAAGGACAGACGTCTCCTGCACTTCTACATCCAAGATTTTCTCTTATTAAATGTCTGCGATATAGAGTACATCCTCTTATCCCCGTTCATCTCCTATCCTTCGTAACATCAGTGTTCACTTCCGCAGCTTCTGATTTCGTGTTTCTACTGGCATCTGTCGCACTGCAATCACGTAGTAACGACGACTAGAGGCTGTCATCAACGAAGTTCTCGAAATTCTTCGATTAATCCGCTTCGTTCACCATCCGTCGACGATGTCGCGGCACTTTTTTTGTACGTTTACAGGTTAGCCCCATTACATCTTTACAGATAACTCTAAAGAGTAGCACATGCGTAAAGAGTGCAGTGAAAAATTTGTTATATCACGGCCGAAGCGTAGCGTGAATGTGACAGCTACGGAAATAATTCAGTACCAATATTTCTGTATTCTTTTTCAATTTGAGATAATATAAATCATATAAACAATGCTGGCTTCTTAGTATTTCATCACATATACGATAGGCAGAAAATACAATTTAATTTGCGAGAACCCACAGGGACCTTCTAAACTTCTAGCGTGGCATGGGAAATTGTAGCGAGTGAGTTGCTTTTAATACTAACCTTAAATATATTTGTAGGTGATTTTTGTTGTTTTTGAGGATAAATATGTATAGCTTACGACTTCGTACAAAGCGTCCTCTTTGATAATCAGTGACGTTCTTTGTCTCGATTCTTTTGATTTCCCAAGTAATACAGTAAGTAACACACCAGTATGTCCTACGTGATGCCATCTTCCTTTCCCAACGTAATTAACGATCGTAATTATTATATCACAGCTGTTGCTCCTTCACCCGTTATAATCTAGCTGCAGCCTGAAGATACTCTTAACTGCCGAGAGAAATTAAAAATTATCATGTTTAGCCGTGACGATATAATAGCCCATGACTTGTGTACGTGTTGCTAAAGTGGAAATTATAATAAAATAAACCTCTGCACATACCAAAATGTAATAGCGATTCAGATTGGCAGCGTAAGTAACGTATAGTGATATTTGATTCCAAGAATATATACATACACCAAGAGATATAGTCATGAGTATTTACACTTTTCATACACCGTTTCGATAGATTCATCTTTAAAGTATGCCATTCATGATTTTGAAAGTATGTTCATACGACGATAACGTACAAGGATAACCGCGAACAGTCTAAGGAAAGATCTAAAGCGTGTTTAAAGATAATTATAGAAAATCGAAGACAGACAAGTTAATAACATTTTCAAATAAATATAAGATATTTGTTAATTGAAACTGGTTTTGAAAAACGATATATCCAATAAAAACCGAAAAGTTTTAATCATGCCTTTATTCGACGATAAATGAGTTTAGCAGAAGGATGGGGTTGTGGGAGAATATCAGTTCCAGTGATCGTTTTGAAATTAAATGTACAGTTTCCGGTTTAAGCGCAAACGCCGGTAGTTCAGAGTGATTTTGGATGCCTGAAACACACTCACTGACTGACATAACTATGTAAAGAAAAAAAACAGAAAACAGAACAAAGGCGCACGGTTTACCTGCCAAGCACATTTAGCGTGTAACATTTTAAAAGAGCTGTATGTGTAGTAACCGTTATTATTTAAGAAAATTATTGGGTTTGGGAAAAATTTTAATTTGTATTAGATCAGAACAGATAGAGTAGACATGCTCTATGAAGGGGAACTGGGCCCACGCACATACACAACTCAATGCAAATGTGGTGTAACGCATGCGACCGTTGTTGCGCGAGTGATTGACAGCTTAGATAAAATCAGATATCGCCGAACGGATACTCTGATTACAAACTTGATTGAGCAATTAATCACTTATCAATGACAAAGCGGTTTCGATCTCGGGTAGTTCACGCCGGCAATGAAACTCTGACGTATACCGGCACGGCTTGGAAAGATACTCGTACACGCCCCGGGTCCAAAACGTCGCTTTTCGACTACATTTGTGAAAAAAATACAGCATTGCGAGTAGTTTACGGTACTCAGAATCTACTGCGATTCTGGAATGTGCATAAAACAGTTCATGGTCAAGTTACAATGGCAGAGTGTTTGTGCAGCAATCCCTAAGGACTATTGTTACCGAGGTGTGACCATGAACATGGAGATTGCTATGTTAAAGAGAGGAGATGAGGAAACGTTTCATATAACTTTGCATAACACGTTAAAATAAGTGAGGAGAGTAAGATATTGTGCAACATTCAAAAACACATGAAAACGAAATTCGAAATCCCATAAGATGACGATAATGTTGTCGCTTCGTAACTAAGACAAAAATGAAAACAGTAATCAGGCAACCTTCCAATTGGAATATACTATGTGCTAGGAAGGAAGAATAGACTTTGCAGCATTTGGTGAAAAAGCTCAAACAGATGGCACAATAGTACAGTATCTGTTAGTTCAGTAAACATAACAACAGTTTCGTTGTGTCAAGCGAGAGACAGTTTACCTTTTGGTGGGATCGATGTACAATGCGCTTCATACCATAACTTTCTTCACTAACAGATGAGGTGAATCTGCATGGAAGTGAATCACAGTGGAAAACTGGTTCTTCCCTTTTAGGCAGTTTCGCAGGTCTTTCGGTTTCTGTACTGGATTTGTAATGGCAGTACACATGGTAGTATCGTTTTCGATTTTACTGTTATTAGTATTAGTTATTGCAGTATATATTACGTAAATGATCAACCGGAGAAGATAATAAATAAACCGTGACTGTTAGCGTTTTTCACAAAAATTTATGCCCCGTAGAAGCACATAAAAGCAAATCTAATGCGAACGTAAACAAATCAGTCTTTGAGTAAATAATGTGCACTTTTTCCATTTTCGTTGTTAATAGTCATCTTCCGGAATACAGGCAATAATATTCAGGGTGTTTCGCTCTGGAGCGAAGTGTGCGATGATTTGGAACTTCCTGACAATTTAAACTGTTTGCCCAGCTGGGACTCGAACCTGGGAACTTCGCGATTAACGGGCAAGTGCTCTAGCGACTGTGCTGTCCAAAAGCGACTCACGACCCATCCTCACAGCTTTACTTCCGCCACTACCTCATCTTGTACTCAATTTCGCAGAAGTTCTCCAGCATATCTCTCGGGTGTAGTACTCCTTGAAGAAAGCGTGTGCTGTGAACTGGCTTAGCCATAACCTGATTGTTTTAGGAATGAATTTTCACTCTGCATGTGAGTGCTTGTCCCGCAATGTCAGCAGAAGAACTTCTCTTTGCAAGGTATTCGAGGCGTTCGGGCGGAAGTGAAACTGTAAGGTTCAAATGGTTCAAATGGCTCTGAGCACTATGGGACTTAACATCTTAGGTCATCAGGCCCCTAGAACTTAGAATTACTTAAACCTAACTAACCTAAGGGCATCACACACATCCATGCCCGAGGCAGGATTCGAACCTGCGACCGTAGCAGCCCAGCGGTTCCGGACTGCAGCGCTAGAACCGCACGGCCACCGCGGCCGGCGAAACTGTAAGGGCAGGCGGCAAGTCATGCTCGGATAGGTCCCGAGTTCGAGGCCTGATCCGGTACACAGTTTCTATGTGCTAGGAAGTTTCAACATTAACGGTGCTGAGAAATCTTGGTGGTCGGAATTTGCTGTAAAGTAGGGTATTCTAAATTGAGTACTTTCTTCTTAGTATCTGATGGTCTAAATGTCTTTTTATTGACATAAAAATTTCTCATTATGAAATTGATCATACAACGTAATACACTGACAGATGTGAAAGTGGACATTATTAAGTTCCATTCCATGCTCAAATAATGATTTATTTTCCGCATCCTCTTATACTATCTCAATACCATCTGATACGAATTTCTGTCTTGTGCCAGCCTCTTGTTTTCAGTAGCACTTGCACCCTAGGTCCTCTGTCATTTGTTGAATGTATTCCAATGTCCGCCTTCCCATAAAGTTTTTACCCTCTCCATCTACCTCTTGTACTATGGGACCAATTCTCTGGTATTTTAACACATGTCTTATCATCCTGTCCCACCCTCGTGATACAGTTTTCCATATGATCATTTCTTCACCGATACTACGAAAAAGCTCCTTCTTTCTGTTATCAGTCCACATAATTTTCAACATTTGTCTATAGTATCACATCTCAATTGCTTCGACTCTCGTCTTTCCGGTTACCTAAAGAGTCGTGGTTCACTGCCACACAAGTCTGCCCACCAAACGTACATACTAAGAAATTTCGTCCTCATATTTAGATACACATTTGATACTAGAAGGCTTCGTGGTCACCAGTTTTGATTTTATGTTTATTATTGCTCACATTTCTGCTACTATTCGTTACTCACGCCTCTCTTCAGTTCTTTCTCTCAGTCCTTGTTGTGAACTCGTTAGACTATTCATCCCTTTCCACAAGCCCTGAAATTGTTCCTCACTTTCACTGTGGATATTAATGTCATCACCAAATCTTATGGTTGATTTTATTTCACTGTGAATTTTTTGTGCGACTCGTGAAACTTTATTTTATTTCCATCGTTGTTTCATCGAAGAACTACAGGGGGGAAAGACTACACCCCATTCTTATATCAATTTTAATCCGATCACTTAATTTTGTTCTTCCGTTCTTATCAATCCTACTTGATTCTAATACACATTGTATATTATCCGTCTTTTCCTATAGCTTCCCCTGTATTTTCTCATACTTTCTAACATTTTGGACCATTTCACAATGTTGAACGCTGTTTCCAGGTCAAGTAATCTTACTAATTTGATTATTCTTTTGTCTTGCTCCAGTATAAATCGATACGTCAGAGCTGCCTCTCTGGTGTATTATGACAGGGGAGCAATTATTATTCCGACAGTAATGTATTCTTCGATGTCAGCAGTCATTGACAAGTAGCTGGGAAATTATTAATGGGTGTGTTCCCAACAGTCCAACATCATCTCTTCAAATTAATCTGTCCCAATAACTCTTTGTGGAGAATATTCGCCTGTTTATAGTGGCCCGAGCGGACCTATTTCTCTTTGTATTGACAGAAACATTTGTTTCCCTAATAAGGACTTGTGAAGCTTTCCTCTGTAAAGTTGGTTATCTTTCCGGGCACTAAATCTTAATGTACAATACGTTAAGCTCATATAGCCCCTGTGACGTGTAATGCACCATCTTCGCAGGTCAGTCGAGTAATGTTACCCGTTATGAACTTACTGAAAAAAGGTGGCGTTTTACACTTCTGCCGTGATACAATTATTGCAGCGAAAGTGCAAAATGCCACCTTCTTTAAATACGTTCATTGCTGTGATATCCGCTATGAATAAAATGTAATGAAGTCCACCTTGCACACAATAGAGGCGATTTTGTATCGTTTCTCATGATAGCGCTGTCAGAGACGATGTAGCACGCAGTTGTTGGATATGATGTACAGGGCTTCGTACCGCGCGAAACATTCCTCTTAGATTATTGGAAACTCATCCTAGAACACTCAGGATCCTCTTCCGTATATACAATTTTGCGACAACCTGTATTTTGCATTTCATTGAACAGACATTATGAATTATTATTCCAAAAATGGTTCAAATGGCTCTAAGCACTATGGGACTACTTCTGAGGTCATCAGTCCCCTAGACTTAAAAATACTTATAACCTAAGGACATCACACACAGCCAAGCCCGAGGCAGGATTCGAACTTACGACCGTAGCAGCAGCGCTGTTCCGGACTGAAGCACCAAGAACCGCTCGGCCACAGCGACCGGCAATTCTTATTCCAGTAGGCATTTTGTATTAATTGTTCATACCAACGAAAACACAGCAAGTACTTGAGAGAGTCTCTCTTTCCTAGGCGTTCACCCATCTTACAGGGTTCGTCATTCTCGTGATTTGGCAAATATAATTTACTAGAAGAGCAAGCGGTGTCTTATATGTCCATCTATCCTCCCCCCTCTATCTGTCCGTCTCATCTATTACCCCACTCTGTCCACCTCCTGCCCCCCCCTCTCATTGTCCTTCTCCCCGTCTCCTCCTCCTCTCTCTGTCCATTTACCCCTCTCCCTCTCTCTCTGCTAACCTCCTCCTTCCCCCCTATGCGTGTCTATCTACTCCGTCCACCTCGCTGCCTAGCCATCTGCTCCTCCCCTTTCTACCTCCACGTTATCATCTCATCTTAATAGCTCGCTGGAGGTTCTTACCTCCTCCTACCCCGCCCCCCCCCCCTACCCCCGGATTTCTTTCCACATTGTAGCTAGTATGTCTTGAAAAGAGGATACAAGATGAACATCAACAAAAGCAAAATGGTATGTAGTCGAGTTCACTCGGAAGATGCTGAGGAAATTACATTAGGAAATGAGACGATTAAAGTAGTAAATGAGTTTTGCTATTTGGGGAGCAAAATAACTGATTATGGTCGAAGTAGAGAGGATATAAAAAGTAGACTGCGATGGCCAGGAAATCGTTTCTGAAGAAGAGAATATTGTTAACATGGAGTATAGATTTAAGTGTCAGGAAGTCGTTTATGAAAGTAGTTGTATGGTGTGTAGCCATTTATGGAAGTGAAACGTGGACGATAAACAATTTATACAAGAAGAGAATAGAAGCTTTCGAAATGTTGTGCTACAGAAGAATGCTGAAGATTAGATTGGTAGATCACATAACGAAAGAGGAGGTATTGAACAGAATTGGGGAGAAGAGAAATTTGTGGCACAACATGACTAGAAAAAGGGATCGATTGGTAGGACATATTCTGAGGCGTCAAGGGATCACCAGTTTAGTATTGAAGGGCAGCGTGGAGGGTAAAAATTGTAGAGGGAGACCAAGAGATGAACACACTAAACAGATTCAGAAGGATGTAGGTTGCAGCAGGTGCTGGGAAATGAAGAAGCTTGCACAGGATAGAGTAGCATGGAGAGCTGCATCAAACCAGTCTCTGGACTGAAGACCATAACAACAACAACAAGTAGTATGTATTCCTAATTTGGTTGACATGGTTGTAGGGGTTTCGGATGAACATTTTATATGGGGTTTCCCCGCGTACGCACATGTCTAACATCGTTCAGAAATATTTAACACATGTGATATGTATTGGTACATATATTTCACCTATAACTCAAGCGAATTCCGCCAATCAGTTTGATTTTCACGCAGGTTAACGTTTATGAAGTCATATATCGTGTACAATGTGCCGTATAGTAATATAATTTTTCGAGTACATCCAGTGCGATATGCAGCTAATATCTGCGTAATGTGAACAGAGTTAGTAGTAAAAAAAAAGTGATAAAATAAAACGTCATGCGTGATGCGTCAGTTTTTGACGCATCAACGTGTTCAAGACATCATGTCTCCTGAACTATGTGTCGTAAAGTGATATACACATTTTTGTAGGTACATTCAGCGGCATATGTGTATACTGTCTGCGAAATGTGCTGCGAACAGAGTTAGTAGCAACGAAGTAATAACTTTAAACGTTTTGCTTTATGCAACGGTTTCTAACGCACCTCCGTGTTTATGACGTCATATCTCTTGAACTACGTGTCGTACAATGACAGAATTTTGCTGGTACCTTGAGTAGTATAAGTGAATAATGTCCGAAAAATGTGTCAGGAATACAGTTGGTAGTAAGAAGTGATAAATGAAAACATAGTGCTTCAGGCGGCACTTGCACTGCATGAACAGCGAAACTGCAGTAAGATGTAAACTTTCCTCCTTTCGTCATTTTTTGGGGTTGTTCAAAAAATGGTTCAAATGGCTCTGAGCATTATGCGACTTAACTTCTAAGGTCATCAGTCGCCTAGAACTTAGAACTAATTAAACCTAACCAATCTAAGGACATGACACACATCCATGCCCGAGGCAGGATTCGAACCTGCGACCGTAGCGGTCGCTCGGTTCCAGACTGTAGCACCTAGAAGCGCACGGCCACTCCGTCCGGCTTTTGGGGATGTCAGCGAGAAAACTTTTAGCAAAACTTTCGAATTATATGTTAAGTTTGTTCTAAGTCGCCAAGTGCTCTCATTTCCAAATACTGGATGACTAAATTATGGCTATTCGCACGTCGTGGGCTACACTGCTTTTTCACCACCAACACCACATCCACCACCCCTTTAGTAGGTAGACGGTTGTAACCCTCCACAGCGATGGTTTCCTGCCGGCCGGTGTGGCCGAGCGGTTCTGGCGCTACAGTCTGGAACCGCGCGACCGCTACGGTCGCAGGTTCGAATCCTACCTCGGGCATGGATTTGTGTGATGTCCTTAGTTAGGTTTAAGTGGTTCTACGTTCTAGGGGACTGATGACCTCGGGAGTTAAGTCCCATAGTGCTCAGAGCCATTTGAACCATTTTTTTAATGGTTTCATGACAGTAAGTGATATGTGTACCAATTTTCTTTGATACCGGTTAAGTGATTTAGGAGGAGATGTGGAAGAAATACACATACGTACAAATTTACGTCACCGTACGTAAGGATTTTAAATTTATGTGGTCGCGTGCCGTTCCTGTCGCCACAGTCGACAGGTAACACACATTTTTGCCGGTGGGATTTCCACAACTCTTATTTCTAACGTTCATGATGATATCAACCGTTAAAGTTGTAAAATTTGTTTATTTCAGTATATAAGTAATTTTACAACAGCAACTTATGATTTCACCACGAACATTACATGAAGTAAGTCGAGTGTGCTACCTGCCTATTAATCGTGAAAAGTTTGTTCAATGTGTTATCGTGTTCAAAGTGCTTGTGTGTCGTATTTAGTGAGGCGGAGGTCTCTGGCCGGCCCAATATTTGCCTAAACGAATACGTAAAACCGTGTAACAAGTACACATAGGCTGACTGATTTACCAGGCCAATGGTCTTAATTCCAAAAAGCGTATTCAGTCCGGTCTGGCTTAAATCCCCGTCTCGGAAACAAGCGCGCTGCACGATAACCTGTACGAATATATCTGAGTCTCGGGCTAATCAGGCGAAATTAAAATTTAAATCGGTATTTGGCTGGAAGTCTAAAACTGACATGCAGTAAAATTCCCTCCCTTACGGAAGTAACAGCGCAAAAGTAAAACCGAAGACCGTTTCGTTTGTCTATAACTCATAGTGACACGATTTTATGCTACACTCGAGTTAAAACACTAAGAACGAAACATGCGTGAAGATGGAGAGAGAGTGAGAGAGAGAGAAAGAGAGATGTGGTATTCGCTGGATAGAGTTAGATATACTGTGTCCACTCACATTAATATGACCACCTATCAAACGTGTCTTTTGCAGCGCAATACGTGCAGGAAGAGAGACACTGAGTTTCTGGACGGAACCGACTGGGATATGAAGCCATGCCGACTCCATTGCTGCGGCCAAATGCGCTAGATACACTACTTAATCAAAGTTTCAGGACACCTGGCTGAAAATGACTTACAAGTTCGTGGCCCCCACCATCGCAAATCCAATAATTCAATATGGTGTTGGCCCACTCTTAGCCTTGACGACAGCTTCCACTCTCGCAGGTATACGTTCAATCAGTTGCTGGGAGGTTTCTTGGGGAATGGCAGACCGCTATTCACGGAGAGCTGCTTTAAGCAGAGGTATCAATGTCGGTCGGTGAGGTCTGACACGAAGTCGCCGTTCCAAAACAAACCAAAGGTGTTCTATAGGATTCAGGTCAGGACCCTGGGCAAGCCAGTCCATTACAGAGATGTTATTGTTGTGTGACCACTACGCCACAGGCCGTGTATTATGAAAAGGTGGTCGATCGTGCTGGAAGATGCAATCGCCATCCCCGAATTGCTGTTCAACAGTGGGAAGCAAGAAGGTGCTTAAAAAATCAATGTAAGCCTGTGCTGTGATTTTGGCACACAAAGCAACAAGGGGTGCAAGCCCCCTCCTTGTTAACACCATCGCCTCCCAATTTTACAGTTGGAGCTACACACGCTGGCAGATGACGTTCACCGGGCATTCGCATTACCCACACACTGCCATCGGATCGCCACACTGTGTACCGTGATTCGTCACTCCACACAACGTTTTTCCACTGTTCACTTGTCCCATGTCTACACTCCTTACACGAAGCAAGGCGTCGTTTGGCATTTATCGGCGTGATGCGAGGCCTATAAGCAGCCGCTCGACCATGAAATCCAAGTTTTCTCAACTCTCGCCTAACTGTCATAGTACTGTGATGCACTTAAGAATTCCTGTGTGATGGTGTGGATGGATGTGTGCCTGTTAAACATTACGACCCTCTTCAACTGTCGGCGGTCTGTCAGTCAACAGACGAGGTCGGCCTGTAAGCTTTTGTGCTGTACGTGTGCCTTCACGTTTCCATTTCACTATCAGATCGGAAACAGTGAACCTACGGATGTTTAGGAGTGTGGAAATCTTGCGTACAGACGTATGACACAAGTGACACGCCAACACCATACCACGTTCGAAGTCCGTGAGTTCCGCGGAGCGCCCCATTCTGCTCTCTCACGATGTCTAATGAGTACTGAGATCGCTAATATAGAGTACTTGGCCGTAAGTGGCAGCACAATGCTCCTAATATGAATTTTTGTGGGTGTCCGGATACTTTTGATCACATAGTGTTTCTCCGCAGATGATCCATGGCGCAAACAGTGAAATCGAGGTGGTCCCACAGAATCTCGATTGGATTTAAATCCGAGAAGGCTGACGGTACGGTAAACTCATCACACACGTACACTGCGAGCTGTGTGACACATTGCGTTGTCCTGCTGGTGGATGCCATCGTGACGAGAGAAAGCCTGCTGCATGTTGGGATGCTCCCGAAGGATAGATGCTTACTTGTGTTGATCCATTATGCCTTCGAGAAAAATAAGGTCACACAGTGAATGTCTCGAAAACATGCCGCAGGCCGTAACGCACCCTCATCCGGCCTGGACACTTGCGGTGATTGTTGCAGGGTGCTGATTTCAGTCCGACGGAACATAAAACGTGATTCGTCTGAAAAGGCCACCTGTCGCCACACAGTGGACGTCCGTTTGCCGTACTGGCGTGCCAATTGCAGCCTTAGTTGCCCATGAACTGCAGTCAGCATGGATATAAGAAACAGGTGCCTGCTGCGGAGTCCCATCCGCAGCTACGTTCGCTGAACGGTCGTTGGGGAGACACTGTGGGTAACCCCTTGATTCATTTGACAAAAGTTCGTCTATTCACTCGTACACATTTCCGCAGCTGTAGTTCACATCTGTAATCTGTGCCCTGTGGCGCACCGGAGTTGTCTCGAAGTCGGTCAGTGTCATTTTGACATACACGGTGGCCCGCCAACGGTTTACAAACTTAGTCGTTTCGGAAATATTTCCGCACGTGGCCCTAAAACCAACAATCATGCCACATTTTGGATGTTAAATAAATCGCTCCGTTCCCCTAATACGATAACGACTGGACTGCACTGCTTTGCACGTTGCTCCTCCCCGCCCCCCCCCCCCCCGTCCCACCCACCGCCGACACATTTTATATACCCTCCGCTGCTAGTGCTGCCACATTCCGTCTGTGGCTGTTCATTGCACTTTGACATCGAACATACGCGGCCGTCACATTAATGTGACTGGACCATATACGGGCCGTACCCGAGTCCATGCTAGAGAACCAGTATTTAATAGACGCTATCCTCACAATTGATGCATCTGAAAATATGTTCCGGATTGACTATCAGCTCCAAACTCCCACCGATTATCTTACACCGAAAGGCACAGAAGAGTGCAAGGCGGAGGGTACATTCTGCCAAGATATCGAATTTCTCTCCTACTTCATTCGCTGAGCGTGGGAAAATTCACATTAAAGCATCTGTACGGATCCTGCTCTTTGTTATTCTCGTGAAACGTACGCGAGATATATAACGGGAATGGCATATTGGTCGCCCAGTCTTCTTCGAACGTTCTCAGGACTCATCCACTCAGGTTCCGCGCGAGATACGTCATCTCTCGTCCAAGGATTTTCGTTAAGTTCTCAGCGCATTTCAGTTACACTCTCTCATGGGCTACATGTCCGCCCCCGGTAGCTGATTGGTCAGCGCGACAGAACGTAAATCCTAAGGGCCCGGGTTCGATTCCAGGCTGGGTCGGAGACTTTCTCCGCTCAGGGACTGGGTGTTGTATTGTCCTAATCATCATCTTTTCATCCCCATCGACGCGCAAGTCGTCAAAGTGACGGCAAATCGAAAGACTTCCACCCGGCGAACGGTCTACCCGTCGGGAGGCCCTAATCACACGACATATTTTATGGGCTACATCCGCCTTTTACGATCCGACCGTGGATCTTTGAATTCGTCCGGTGGTTCTTCTCATGCCTGCTGAATCAGAACTCCAAATACCCGAGCAATACTGTAGTATCTATCCCATTATCGTGTAGTACGCGATCTGTTTTAGAGATGCACCTCATTTTCCCAGAAACCTTCGATCAAATCTTTCACTCGCCTTCCATAAGACTTACTTTACGTGATCGTTCCATTTCGTATCACTTCTTAGTTCCTATATTATTAAACGGCTGAGACGATTATAGACCGAATACAGAAGATTAAAACGTCATAATCTACTCGTAAAGAGATATAATTTGACACTGAAGGTTTGACACAGTAAGCCAATTATTTAAGTTACAAACTGTGTCTATACCTTCAGGTAGTGTAGCCCACTGCACCCAAATTGCCTAAACTATTTTCATTCATTATTTGAGAACGAATTAGTGATTTCCTAAAGATTTTATACATAATTCCAAATCTTGTAAAAACTATTTCACCCTTACACCTTCCCCCCCCCCCCCCCCCCGCCCCCCCCTCTCCACACACACAAAAATTACTTGATGTAATATTCATCTGTTACGCAAAATACTATCCTTTCATATAGATCATGAGAGGTTTAAGCATCTTTGTGCCATCCTCAATGTGTTTTCATTATTCAAACCTTAGTTTTGCGTTATAGAATTATGCAGGATTATGCCTCATTGCCATCTGCAAATTTATCTTTCGCAAATCCTTCTTTATTCACGTGAGTAGTTGAGAAGCACACAGAAACACCATACATCATTTGGCGAGCTTATTTTGTAAATAACACATTTCAGCAGTGAATGCCAATTGGGACTGATTTGGATAAAGAAACGATGACATAAAGGTGCTGAAACGTGTTTGAGGCTCTATGAAAAAACCGTTTTATTTTCATAAACAGGCAGACCTTACACCAAATAATTTTATCTGCAAACACGGCCAATGTAAGAGCAACAAAAATAAATGAAGAAAGAAAAAAAATTAACGCTCACTACATTTTCGCTCTTCGTACAATAAAACTTCATCAGCAGGGCATCACCCTTCTGGTTTGCCACTATTATCTTTAATTTTTCCATAAGTTTATTACTCATAATCCAAAATTTTGATACCAACATAATTAGTTTTTTTGCGTTTTCAAGCCTAACGTAAAATATTTAACATATTAACTCATACGATATGAAGTAATCAGACGTTTGAAGCTACTTTATAAATGGGAGCTTCATTATTTAAAGAATCCGAGCTGGGCGGCAGTTATTGTTTGCACTTAAATATTTATATAATGTGACGTGCTCAAGATGTTCACTCCTGATATTCTAATGAGTTATTAGAGGGTTGTTTTTCCTTATTGTAAGTATTAGCGGAACTTTATCCGTATTTAAAGAGAGCTGCAATTCAGTAATTCAGTTTGGCACAGATCCTTCTGAAACTGCTTGCGATTGAATTTCAGGCATAGAAAATGAAATAGATCCATCAACTCACAAGTAAGCGCGGTGGTAATGCAATATGGCAGCAAAACTTTCAGTTACTCGGCAACGTATCAAAGAGGTGGACGTGGGTCGAGCTAATTCCATCAGCCTAAGAGCTGTAATATTAATGTGTTGCAACAACAGCACTATTATCTGTGTGAATTAGTTTTATTTAATTGCAAGCAGTGTCTGCAATACAATGCACCACTTTCAGCCCCCTCTACAGCGCATGGTTGTCACATTTTCAAAGGGAAACATCACCATATTTCTAGTATTCTTCTTCTTCTTTTCCTGCTGCCTTTGTCCCGCATCGTGCGTAGGGGCGGCAGGATTAAGTACGGATTTGGCATGGTTAAATTTTAAGGGGTAGCCGGATGCCCTTTCTGCCACCACCCCATACCCCCCAGGATGGAATGAGTGTACCCCAGCTTTCTGCATCAAGTGTAAATCATGACATAGTGCGAATGTGTTTCAAATGTCTGCCAGTCGTGTAACTGAGTCGGGACGTGGGGATCAGCCTAGTATTCACCTAGTGGAAAGTGGAAAACCACCTAAAAACCACATCCAGGCTGGTTGGCACACCAGCCATCGTCGTTAATCCGCCGGGTGGATTCGATCCGGATCCGGCGCGCCTACCCAAGTCCAGGAAGCAGCACATTAGCGCTCTCGGTTAACCTGCCGGGTTGATCATCAGCATATTTCTAGTAAGAGGACTAAAAACCATAGGTGTTCGCAGAACTTATCGTGTATAAATGAAGTGATGTGCTGCGACCAAACGCACTACACACAATACGTTCCGTGGACACCTACGGCTTCTACTAAACTAAACTATTCCCGAACACGCCATGAAAGCCCAACGGTAAAGACCGGCCGCCGTGTCATCTTCAGCTTAAAGGGAATACTGGACGCGGCGGATATGGAGGGGCATGTGGTCAGCACACCGTTCTCCCGGCCGTAAGTCAGTTTCCGAGATCAGAGCCGCTACTTCTCTGTCAAGTAGCTCCTCAGTTTTGCCTTACAACGGCCCGCTTGCCAACAGCGCTCGCCAGACCGGATGGTGACCCATCCAAGTCCTAGCCCAGCCCAACAGCGCTTAACTTCGGTGATCTAAAGGGAACCGGTGTTACCACTAGAGCGCGCCCCGCTAAGCACAACAGCGCAGGCGCAGCACTCGTCCGTCTCCGCTCTACGAGATGGCGCTGCCATAAAGACGGACCAAATTCTGCTTCCGCCGATCCGCGTATTAATATGTAACGCAGCCAATGAGATTGCTGCTCACGTAGAACCTTTTCTCCTCGCGGATCACCCTCGCGCAGTGATACCTGAACGCGCGAGGTAATATAACCAGTGTACAGACCTCCGATCAGTCAATCTGCTACTCTAAGCGTGCAAGTGGCATTTCTATCGTCTGACCAAACGGCAGAAGATAAACACGCCACGATAGGACCACGAGACGTATTGCTGACACTCGCCTACTTCGTTAGAGCGACAAGTCAAATAATCTGATGGTGTGTGTACCGAAGGCCTTACAGTACGCACACCACAATAATATACACAGCTGATGTTGTTAATTGTTTCTGCACATTAATATAACTGTGGCTGTCTGATTATCCACTAGAAGATGACTGTACTGAAAAGCTGTTATATTAGCTGTGCGAAAAGTCTGCTTTGTGTTGGGTTGCCGCGACAGAGGTGGTAAATCCAGGCTTTGGCTCTATAAATGTAAATGTATTCCCAACGGAACTTAAGAGAGTCTGGTGTGCGGCACGTTCTATAGCAAAGTACGGTAATCCGATTATAACAAGCAAGAGACTGTAACTCGTATGAATTTCTCTCGTCTTTGCAGCGCGTTCCACTAACGAGATGAAAGAAGCTGCGGATTTAGCGTTGACGGTGCGAGGTAAGAAGACAAATTAAACAACACAGTGTGAGGAGGTTAATTAGGGCGGCTGCACCGGCGCTTTGTTCCTGACGTCACGCGCGCGCGTGCTTGCTCCGCCCGTGCGCCCGCCACAAAGGCGGCGCGCGAAAAGCACGCGTTTGATAGCGATGCGCCGGCCACGGCTGCAGAGACTCTGTTACAGTGTTGGGGATTGCCCGTGTTCAGATATCATTAGTGGTTTGTGTAATGTCCCTATAGACACAGCGAATTTACACATACCTCACGTTAGGAACGTTAGCAAGCGAAACATGACTGAGTAAGGTCGTGTGAACAAAACAGTTGGGGGAACTTACCCATTTACGACTATTTAGAAATAACATTCTTGTTATTCGTTAAGTCCGCTTCTATTTTAAAACATTATACACTGTCGGAATAAAACACAACACAAAAAAACAGTTCATGCAGAGTAATGAAATGTAGGGGATACATTTGTCTAGGCACCATATTGAATAGGTTAACGGTTGCAATTTATGTTAACGTAAGCTCAATCAATGTGTTTCTAAATCTAAAATTAATAACATGTATACTATCAGAATGCATGCATTGTGTCGTATAGGTGCCGAATGTCTACATCTACATCTACATCCATACTCCGCAAGCCACCTGACGGTGTGTGGCGGAGGGTACCTTGAGTACCTCTATCGGTTCTCCCTTCTATTCCTGTCTCGTATTGTTCGTGGAAAGAAAGATTTTTCGGTATGCTTCTGTGTGGGCTCTAATCTCTCTGATTTTATGCTCATGGTCTCTTCGCGAGATATCCGTCGCAGGGAGCAATATACTTCTTGACTCCTCGGTGAAGGTATGTTATCGAAACTTCAACAAAAGCCCGTACCGAACTACTGAGCGCCTCTCTTGCAGTCTTCCACTGGAGTTTATCTGTCATCTCCGTAACGCTTTCGCGATTACTAAATGATCCTGTAACGAAGCGTGCTGCCCTCCGTTGGATCTTCTCTATCTCTTCTATCAACCCTATCTGGTATGGATCCCACACCGGTGAGCAGTATTCAAGCAGTGGGCGAACAAGTGTACTGTAACCTACTTCCTTTGTTTTCGGACTGCTATTCTTAGGATTCTTCCAACGAATCTCAGTCTGGCATCTACTTTACCGACGATTAATTATATATGGTCCTTCCATTTTAAATCACTCCTAATGCCTACTTCCAGATAATTTATGGCATTAACTACTTCTAATTGCTGACCTGCTATATTGTAGCTAAATTATAAAGGAACTTTCTTTCTATGTATTCGCAGGACATTACACTTGTCTACATTGAGATTCAATTGCCATTTCCTGCATCATGCGTCAATTCGTTGCAGATCCTCCTGCATTTCACTACAGTTTTCCATTGTTACAACCTCTCGATATACTACAGCATCATCGGCTAAAAGCCTCAGTGAACTTCCGATGTTATCCGCAAGGTCATTTATATATATAGTAAATAGCATCGGTCCTACGACACTCCCCTGCGGCACAGATGAAATCACTCTTACTTCGGAAGACTTCTCTCCATTGAGAATGACATGCCGCGTTCTGTTATACAGGAACTCTTCAATCCAATCACACAGCTGGTCTGATAGTCCATAAGCTCTTACTTTGTTTATTAAACGACTGCGGGGAGCTGTATCAATCGCCTTGCGGAAGTCAAGAAACACGGCATCTACCTGGTAACACGTGTCTATGGCCCTCTGAGTCTCGTGGACGATTAGCGCGAGCTGGGTTTTACACGATCGTCTTTTTCGAAACCCATGCTGATTCCTACAGAGTAGATTCCTAGTCTCCAGAAAGGTCAGTTTGGGGGATGGAGGGCCATGCCTGTTGCAGTACAGGGTCGGTTAACGCCGGTCGTGGATGACGCTGGAGTTCTCATCAGATGACGTACCAAACGTTCTCGATTGGGTGGTATGTGGTGGAGCGATATGCTGTTTGAAAACGCCCACTGGTATGCTGTTCATGAATGACAGCGCAATAGATCGAATCACCAGACTGACGTACAAATTTGCAGTTAGGGTGCGCGGGAAAGCGACTAAAGTGCTTCTGCTGTCACGCGACATCTCACCCCAGACCATAACTGCAGGTGTAGGTCCAGTGTGTCTAGCACAAGTTGTTGCAGGCCCTCCACAGCCCTGCTCCTAACCACCACACGGCCTTTACTGGAACCGAGGCACAACCGCTTTCGTCGCCCTCCAACGAACTTTCGCTTGACACTGTTGAAGTCGCAAACTACGGTCAGTGGAGAGCACGCTTAAGGGGGTCTGACTCTGAACTGTCCTTGAAGCGTCTGATTTGTAACAGTTCGTTGTGTCACAGTGGTACCAACTGTGGTGTCATATGCCGAACATGTTGGTCTCCCCTTTCGATAGCGCAACGTGGTCTTCCGGTTGGCTGGTTGATTTGGGAGAAGGCACCTAACAGCGAGGTCATCGGTCCCATCGGTATAGGAAGGACGGGGAAGGCAGTCAGCCGTGCTCAAAGGAACCATCTCTGCATTTGCCTGAAGCGATTTAGGGAAATCACGAAAAACCTAAATCATGATGGCGAGACGCGGTTTTGAACGGTCGTCCTCCCGAATACGAGTCCAGTGTGCTACCCACTCGCCAACTCGCTCGGTTGGCCGTTCTTGACCACCACTGCCAGGATTCATGTTCTGCGTGTGGCTCTTTTCCTGCCAAGTCTTTCTGTAGTATAACGGAATGGATATCCAGCTTCTCACAGCCCTGCAACAAGATCTCATTGTGTGTCTTTGGATTAACGACGTTCTTGACTGGTATCAACTCACAACGTCCAGTCTGAAAGGAAATAACACTAACGATCGTTAAGCAGATATTTGAATCAAACTTGATTTACATCCTCGTAGTGGCGCTACTAGCGCCTCTCTTATGCGACTGGCGTGAAATCTGAATGGACGTCATCGTTTATATGTAGAAACACGCCTACCAACTTTCGTTTCTCTCGCACGACCCTTTCGTGGTGTCCGAGTTTTCTTCCGTCTGTAATTCTAATGATCGAGTAGAGTGTACGTTTGAAAACCCTACTGCAAATCGACGTCCGTCAACTGGTCTGTAATTCGGTGGATTTATCTTATTTCCTTTCTTGAAAATTGATGTGACCTGTGCGATTTTCGTCTTAAGGTATGGATCTTTCGTCGAGCGAGTGATTGTACTTGTTTTCTAGGTATAGAGCTACACACATCAGAAAACGTTTTGCATCAGCTTGGTTCCGAGAGTTCCGCAACTTGTTCAGAAAATTGGGGCAGAGATCATCATACACATCATTTCCTCCCTTTTCATTGTTCATGAAAACCACACATTGCATGTTGTACCACCATAGAGCGAGACCTTCAGAGGTGGTGGTCCACATTGCTGTACACGCCGGTACCTCTATAACACAGCAGCCTTTATTCGTCGTGGCGTACTATTCCACAAGTTCATCAAGGCACTATTGGTCCAGATTGTCCCACCCCGCAACGACGATTCGGCTTAGATCCCTCAGAGTGGTTGATGGGTCACGTAGTCCACAGACCGCCCTTTCCAATATAACCCAGGCATGAAGACGAATGTCTCGCCAATATACTGCCGATATGGTTGTACAGTCGGTCGGTGGATGGCATTCACATATCGTACAGCCATTACGCGTCCTCCATGACCACCAGTGGCGTACGTTGGCCGCACATATTGCCACCCCAAAATAGTAGGGAACCTCCACCTTGCTGTACTCGCCGACAGTGTGTCTAAGACTTTCTGCCGACCGGGTTGCCTCCTAACACGTCTACGACGATTGTCTGGTAGTAGGCATACACAACATTTACCGGTGAAGAGAACGTGATGCCAATCCTGAACGGTCCATTCAGTATGTTGTTGGGCCAAACTGTACCGCGCTGCATGGTGTCGTGGTTGCAAAGATGGACCTCGCCATGGACGGCGAGAGTGAAATTGCGCATCATGCAGCCTATTGCACTCAGCTTGAGTGTTAACATGACGTCCTGTGACTGCACGAAAAGCGTTATTCAGCATGGTGGCGTTACTGTCAGGGTTTCTCCGAGCCGCAATCTGTTGGTAGCAGTCATCCACTGCAGTAGTAGCCCTTGGGTGGCCTGAGCGAGGAATGTTATCCACAATTCCTGTCTCTCTGTATCTCCTCAATGTCCGAACACTCCGAGACGCCTGGACACTTCCCATGTTGAGAGCCCTCCCTTGCACAAAGTAACAATTCGGATGCGATCGAACCGCGGTATTGACCGTCTAGGCATAGTTGAACTACAGAAAACACAAGCCGTGTACCTCCTTCCTCGTGGAATGACTGAAAGTGACCGTCTATCAGACTCCCAAGGCTTACATCTTTGGGCGGGTTTAGTGACATCTCTGAACAGTCAAAGCGACTGTGTCTGCGATACAATACCCACAATCAACGTATACCTACAGCAGTTCTTGTAACCGGTGTGATAGAAGACTTTTTTTGATGTGTGTATTATATTGGGACTTCTTTTACGCCAATACGATCTGGACATTGCGTTGCCTGACAAAGTAATGAAAGAGCAGAAAACATTGTGGGATGTTCATGGAACTTCAAACACGTACAAAACCTTGGTGGGTGTGTGAATGATTGGAGCTGCTATTCTCTGTCACAATCAAACGGCCACCAGAGTGCATTAGTGTTATTCGTGTTTTGTGTTGTTACTAAGCCAGTTAGGTTTTATAAGGGAGTGAACAGACTCAGATGTTGGGGGATCAGTATGAATGACACTGGGGTGCCACGTACTCGTATGAGACGGGGTTGTTTCAACAAATCCCAGTGTAGGCCACTGATTTTTCCAAGATTTTTCTAGTGTACCTTCAGCAGTGTTATCCCACGCTGGAGCCAACTACTAAATCACATCTTTTTCTGTAATATCCTAAAGTTTTTACAGAACTACGATTTTATTTTCATCCTGTTCAAGCAACATGCAATGCAGTGTTTTTTTCTGTATTTTTGATTAGTGGTCTGCAACACACCTTGATCCATAGGCTGAAGAACTGTAGTTATATTTGGTGGCAGAAAAACTGCTTTACTGTCTCCACAGACAAATTTCGTTTCTGGTGGTTGGGACGGAGCATTGGCTATAAACAGCAGAGGACGATTAGGCAATCCATTTTCTCTATTGAACGCAGTCACTTCAGGGGCAAATTGGTATTCGAACCATTCCTTGAACAAGTTGCGCTCTATCCTAGCTTTCTTTTTTTTCTTTTTTTTCTTATATTACACAGGAAGTGAGTTGCCATTAATGTTTTTGAACGCTCGTGGTTCCGCCGATTTGCCTATTACCATCAGCAAAATTTAAAGTTCTTATTTTAATTCTCTCTATTATTTAATGAGCGTTTTGTTAATGTGATTGCGTTTTATTATTTATTGATTTTTTTATTTGTGGTTTGGTTTAGCGATTCCTTTTTACTGTTTGCTCCTTTTATTTGAGTCCTTTGAACTATGGTTATGAAGTCAATATTGCTTGCTGTTGTCCGTGAGTCTAAGAATACGGTAATACCATATGCGTTTCGCAACAGCAGATCTCGTTGAGTCTCCTTACTGGAACTTCTCCACCTGAAATCGCTAAACATAATTTATCGCTCTACGGACACAGCCAAGCGCTATGCTTTGTGTTGTGAATGGAATGTGGCGTCCTAATTTGGTTCGTGAAATTATTTAGGTCTTCGGAGAAACATTCTCGACGAATCCCAAAACCGTGTAAAACTGCAGGTTCGCACCATCAAACCACACAACACTTCCGAACGAATTGCGTGTTCATAATCACTGAATATTTCTTTTGAAATGATTAAGGATTATGAATTCTACGCACCTGATACTCCTTTTGTGCTTTTAGATGTATTTATTTTCTTCAGTGCCAAGAAACATAGATTACTGCCCTAATGGCGGCTTCCAACCATGTCCTCTCAATCCGACATTAGATCATTTCTCTTCCAATGTCCAACATGGAATAATTATCTCTTTGCCGTAGCTTAATACGGTCTGTATATCTTCGTTATCTAGTTCGCACGGAGATGCTTAAATTCCACAGAGTATTTGTCTCTCGCGCAGGTGTTTTATATTTATCGTCGTGTTTATAGTCCGTCGTACTAGATTCGGCATTCCTAAACGATACCAGTAACTGTTGGCAAGTGGTAGATGCAAGCTGAGACAAGAGTCTTACTGGCAATGCTAAATCGTGGGTTAAATACCCATTCTTACAAAGAAAGTGTCTTAGTAAGAGAAGCCATAATTTAGTCCGGTTTCATTCGCGTTTAAGCTTGATGCTGTGAGCAGTCTTGAAAAGAAAGAAGGCCTTTACATTCTTTTAGGTAATTGGCAGCTGCTTTATTGTCAGCTGACAGCTTCGTCCCAGCAATCGTGAGCCAATTCCGTGTCTTTTCTTCCAACGATACGAAAAGAAAAACCATAGTTAGTTGGAAACGATGGGTTACCACCCAGAAGCCTGTTCAGTTAAAACGCCTTTTCTTTTACCAAAGGATCAGAAATGGGGATTCCTTTCTGTCTTTCCTGAGTAAACGACATGAATAAGGCCTCGTCAAGACACGGTTTTTTTCTTCTTTTTTTTTCTACTTTACGAGAGTTATTTCTCTTGAAGCAGAACAAAAGTCATCTGTCTTTACGCGATTTGTTTCAGTCATTAGTCGTCGCTTTTCCGACATCATGGTCTCCCTCTTCCAGTCTTTTTAATACTTCAAGTTTTTATTTTGAAGTACGTTAAGAACGACTTCGTTTACTTTCCATGTTTAGTGTTTCAGACTTGACGTCAAGGCCCACGGGCATGAATAAGAAAAAAAGGCGCATTGGCTCTGTGAAGTAACTCAACACTCACGGGGAAAAAGCTAACAATAAATCTGGAATAATGTGTATGGAACGCGGGGTAGAGAGGGATAGGTAGGGGAACTGCGCTATGAGTCGTCGAAGGTTACAACAGATGTCCCTGTGCTTAATTTACGCGGTAACGAGTCACTACGTTTATATTATTCATGAAATCCGCCTATTCCGAATTCCCGCCAAACCGAACGGTGTTCGATCCCAATTAGATGGGAACAGCGGGACTCTACTGTAATGGACTCCGTGCAACATTCTGTGTCATCCCGCACCATTGATCGGAGACTAGCTGTTGGCTGACTAGGGGCTGCCATTAACACTACAACACAAACGGCTGAGTTTCAAGTAGTGCTGCGATCGGGAAGCACTGACTGCTGTTTAATGACGGCGTATTGTGTTCGGCGATGAACTGCAATTTTGCACAACAAGCTTGGTGACCGTCGTCGGCAAGTCTGGCTACGACATGAGGAGAAGTCCCATTCTTTTAGATTTGGAGAGGCACAGCAGTACTGCTCATGGAGTCATTGTGCAGGGAGCCATCGGGTGTAACTGGTCGTCGTTGAGAATACATTGACGCCACAACCGTACTTCACGATCATCCGGCGTCCTCTGCACATAGCACCTATCAAATGTCTGCACTTTGCTGAGGTACTCCGATGGCCAGAATGATCCCTAGACTTGTCCCCGATAGAACATTCGTGGGACCAGCTCTAACGTCAACTACCATCAAGGATTTCAATGACCAGTTACAACAGTTGTGGCCCAGCTTGCCCCAGAAGAGAATAAAACTGCTTAACGACAACCTTTCTATGGTGCCCCATTCGTCTCTTGTGGTACATCAAGGCGATATTCAAGATCTGACCATGTTCAGTTAGGCATTGCAGCGTGAACATATCTGATTCCTTCACTGATTCGTGCTCGAGCGGTAGCAATGTTATGACTGGCGTAACCCCACAAAAAGAATTCTAATGGCGTGATGCCTGTGTAATGCGAATTCCATGCGATGGAACCGTCACGACCCATCGACCACTAAGGAAATGCGTCATTCAGTATGTCCTGCACGTTCAGACTCCAATGTGATGCTGCGTTGAAATGCAGTTTGCAAGGGATTGAGACACAGGGCTCTTAACAGGGCCTGCCTCTATAAAGCTTTTGAATCATTTCACTGTGCATGGTTTTGACGTTGGTGTCCCCCAATACTGGCGTCCTTAACACCGTAGTAACGTTGTCACAGATTTGGATTACAGATGACATTGACTTGGCCTGATCTCATGCCGTTTTGATGCTCTCCTAGTCAATCCTGCAACAAAGGACCGAGGATAACTACATGGGGAGCTGTTAAACGTATTACAACAATCTCTGTTCTCGACCTGCAAGTTATGATTATTTGTATGATAGTGAGATTCTATGGGCCCTCCCTGCACGAATGTTTCTAGCTTCACGTTGGCTAATGCCGACCGTATTTCAAATTCTGTCCCATTATTTTTCTTGTTGCACACTTTGTGTAACTTTCTCCTCTGAAGTAGTTGTTTCCTTTCGTCCATATTCACTGCAAATTTCTTACAATTTCTGCACGTTTATATTTATAAATTTATTGTTGTCACTACCTTAGGACATGTCTCTATGTAGATTCAGATATCTGTAACCTCAAGCTACGCCTTTGTTCTGCTAGTATAACACTTCATCTGCCAATTATGTCATGTCCTGCAATTATGTCAAGTCCTGCACTTGGCAAACAAAGGGAAGTTGACCTGGTTGTAAGTCCTAGCACATTAACATCTAAATATATAATCTCCAAGACATCTTTAGGTATTAATTCTTCCCAGCTGTTGTTACATTTACAAATCGAGCTCGAAAGAGACTCTTTTGGTCAGCCTCCGAACGGGACCAAGTTTCTCTCATTTTTGCCGTCTTGTTGCTTTTGTGAGATAGGCATAGGACGAAGGACTATGATGTGTGCTGGTAGGCTCTTCTCAGAATTTTAACAGTAAACCTCAGTACGACGCACAACTCCTCTCCTGCAGAGTCTGTCGCTGGAATTGGATGAAAATCTTCGTCAAGCTGTGGCCCTTAGTAATGGAACCCGAATGAAAATGTGCTGTTGTTCCTTGGATTTTCTCTCTTATATCGTAATCCGATACTTCTCTACAGTTTCTCACTGTTTGACCGCAGCTAGTGTCTCAACTGCACTGTTAAATATTGCTATTACTTTATTAATTTTCAATACACGTTTGATAATACATTCTGCCAAAGATGTTCCCAAGCGTGACAGTGTCCCTGAAAACGATAGCTTATTATCGTGTGACGAGCCTATTCTGAACCGAAAACTGATACAATGGATTAATAGCCAGCGTAGAACACCTCTTATGTGTCAGTTCATTGTTTTTAAGTTTCTCATGAGATTATATCAGTCATTCATCTTTTCCAAATGCGTCCGTTACTTGTCCTATAACACTTGCGTATAAGCGTTCAGGTACTTTATGGTCTAAACTACAGTATTCAGCCGTAGTTATGATAAACCAGTTATCGATTTGTGTTAGTGAAAATGTTACTGTTAGTAGTCCATTGCCCGTCTCATTGTAACTATCGTTTATTATTGATCATTTGCCACAGCTTAAAATTTGTACTGGTAGTAGACGCTGGACGTAGGACTTTTCCGATTACAGGTCTGTGAATTGTCCAATTTGTCAGTGCCTTCTCAACGTTCTAACCGAATATCACATTGGTTCTGTCGAGTACAGCCCCCCTAAACAGTAAATGTGATAGTTAGGCTGACTTATCGATAACTACAGATCTGTAACTGATTACGAAATCCTGCCCAACCCATTGTCTACACATTCAGTGTGAACCTGTTTCCAAACACTGATTCTATTTCCGAGATGATGGTCAGAAACTATATTTATCATCTTGAATGAGTTTCGTGTGCTTTATGTCACATGGATTTTCTTATTAACCTGACGTTAGATACAGCAAGTGCGTTCGAGATTAAATATTACATTCCTGAAACTGAGATGATAATAGCAAAATTACTACAACACCCAGTGGATAACTTACAAAACAATGATTTAACAGCCACTGATGACATAGAAACCTAAATATCCTTATATCTAAGCGAAAAGTCGGATGTAACTTTGGTACCTCTGAAAAATGTCGAGTCGTGTCGGTTACAGATGTTGATAAGATATCTTAAACTTTTCTACCTGTCTACAACACTCTGATTTTAAATAACTTTCATAAATCAAAACTTTATAACAATGTTTTAGTGTCATATGTTGACGTTGTCATAAATATTCGTCCTCGCAAAATTAAAAGAAACAGTAGAACCAATCTCGGTCTGTTGTCTATGTCTCGACTGAACGTAACCAGATACGAAAATTAATTACATCTAAACAAACGTAAGACGCTAGTCGCTTACGTGTTAGCCTTTAGACTGCCTCGACACGATGGAAAAACACCCCGACCCAAATCCTGTACCACGTTAGTTCATACCGATATATAGGGGGATAATTTCGACAAGCTGTGGCGCTTTAAATCTGAAACTTCTACTCCAGGATAGTAACAGTGAAAAAAGGAAGACGAAACACACATAAGCTGTCAAAGTTTTTAGAAATGCTGTAACTTTTGTTTTTGAGAGAATACATAATTTTCTTATTTTCAGAAAGAGAAGTAAGTGGGACATCCATCTGATTGAATTTTATGTGACCTGCTTTTTCAATAAGGCACTTTGATTTTATTCTTGAATTGTTTCTCCCTATATCTTCTACTACATTTAAGAACTGATTATTAAACGTACCTGCTACCTGCAAACGACCATTTATAGCACTTCCATTCAAATACACTCCTGGAAATTGAAATAAGAACACCGTGAATTCATTGTCTCAGGAAGGGGAAACTTTATTGACACATTCCTGGGGTCATATACATCACATTATCACACTGACAGAACCACAGGCACATAGATACAGGCAACAGAGCATGCACAATGTCGGCACTAGTACAGTGTATATCCACCTTTCGCAGCAATGCAGGCTGCTATTCTCCCATGGAGACGATCGTAGAGATGCTGGATGTAGTCCTGTGGAACGACTTGCCATGCCATTTCCACCTGGCGCCTCAGTTGGACCAGCGTTCGTGCTGGACGTGCAGACCGCGTGAGACGACGCTTCATCCAGTCCCAAACATGCTCAATGGGGGACAGATCCGGTGATCTTGCTGGCCAGGGTAGTTGACTTACACCTTCTAGAGCACGTTGGGTGGCACGGGATACATGCGGACGTGCATTGTCCTGTTGGAACAGCAAGTTCCCTTGCCGGTCTAGGAATGGTAGAACGATGGGTTCGATGACGGTTTGGATGTACCGTGCACTATTCAGTGTCCCCTCGACGATCACCAGTGGTGTACGGCCAGTGTAGGAGATCGCTCCCCACACCATGATGCCGGGTGTTGGCCCTGTGTGCCTCGGTCGTATGCAGTCCTGATTGTGGCGCTCACCTGCACGGCGCCAAACACGCATACGACCATCATTGGCACCAAGGCAGAAGCGACTCTCATCGCTGAAGACGACACGTCTCCATTCGTCCCTCCATTCACGCCTGTCGCGACACCACTGGAGGCGGGCTGCACGATGTTGGGGCGTGAGCGGAAGACGGCCTAACGGTGTGCGGGACCGTAGCCCAGCTTCATGGAGACGGTTGCGAATGGTCCTCGCCGATACCCCAGGAGCAACAGTGTCCCTAATTTGCTGGGAAGTGGCGGTGCGGTCCCCTACGGCACTGCGTAGGATCCTACGGTCTTGACGTGCATCCGTGCGTCGCTGCAGTCCGGTCCCAGGTCGACGGGCACGTGCACCTTCCGCCGACCACTGGCGACAACATCGATGTACTGTGGAGACCTCACGCCCCACGTGTTCAGCAATTCGGCGGTACGTCCACCCGGCCTCCCGCATGTCCACTATACGCCCTCGCTCAAAGTCGGTCAACTGCACATACGGTTCACGTGCACGCTGTCGCGGCATGCTACCAGTGTTAAAGACTGCGATGGAGCTCCGTATGCCACGGCAAACTGGCTGACACTGACGGCGGCGGTGCACAAATGCTGCGCAGCTAGCGCCATTCGACGGCCAACACCGCGGTTCCTGGTGTGTCCGCTGTGTCGTGCGTGTGATCATTGCTTGTACAGCCCTCTCGCAGTGTCCGGAGCAAGTATGGTGGGTCTGACACACCGGTGTCAATGTGTTCTATTTTCCATTTCCAGGAGTGTAAATACTGATGCTATCCTGTTGTGTCGCCTGTTGACACACGTCTCTTTCCACTACATTCCATACCGGTTTAAGACTACTGTCGTAATTACTGATTTCTGACGGAAAATAAAAATATTTTCTATCAAATTTTACCAGTATACATTATACTGATTGCTTCAGTTTACGTCTTGTTTGGAAAGTAACGTAGCAGTTCAAATAATGTCGATATTTTGCCAATGTGAATGTTTTGCCAATATTGCTTAAAGAATCTGCACTTGGATTCTTTTTGGTTCCATTCGGCAAATAACGTATATTATCTTTTACATAAAATCTTACACGCCCCTATCCATTATTTATTTGAGGCAACCACGACAATATGGCTCATTATTAGCGTAAGGGAATCAGGAAAACAAGACTCGGACTGTTTAATGTTCCTGACAACACGCCATTACACTGTGAAGTGGAACAAAGGCATTCGTGATTCGCCGGCGTTATGTATCAGATGGCGCCGTGCCACAGTACGAAATGCATAAAATAACTCACGCCATCTTCTACACGTCTGTTTCATAATCTAAACAGAAAATACCAGTTATCCGTTCAAACGACATAACATTATGCATCTAACACTCCATACGTTCCTTTTCACTCGCTCATTCAGTAAACACCTGGTTATAATAAATCACATAACCATGCAACATACGTGACGTTGTTAGTTAATACCAATAATAATTTCCATCGTGTTATATGCGCAACCCTATTAACCACATATAGCAAACAAAAAAAACAAAAAAAAGAAAGAAAGAAAGTCGTCGTGAATCACTGAACCATTTAGGGACTACTACCGGAGTTTTTTTTTTTTTTTTTACGTTCCGCATGATCACTAATTAAATTGATTCATGCAGTGTTACCTTCGGCAGTTGGTGGGCTTAAGTGATTAACACAAACTCGCTAATCCTGATAGTATAAAACGTGATCGTCCTGTGTATCGGCTTATCTCTTCTCTGATGTATATCCATTACAACTATTTGAAAATGTCACTCAGCCGGCCGGAGTGGCCGTGCGGTTCTGGGCGCTACAGTCTGGAGCCGAGCGACCGCAACGGTCGCAGGTTCGAATCCTGCCTCGGGCATGGATGTGTGTGATGTCCTTAGGTTAGTTAGGTTTAATTAGTTCTAAGTTCTAGGCGACTGATGACCTTAGAAGTTAAGTCGCATAGTGCTCAGAGCCATTTGAACCATTTTTTGAAATGTCACTCAGAAAGGCCGTGTCTCGGGCAAGATGAGCTGGTAAAGCATTTTCTCTGAAGCGTAAGCGCTCTTTTTACCTGGTCGAACACAGTGTTTCAGTTAGCCAGTAGAATTCACTTCAGAGTGCTTATCCTTGGAGAGTGCTTCAGTCTCTAGTCACGTTATTCATATGTCACATGCGAAATGTGTAAGGAATGAAAGGGATGTCTTGCAGTAAGTTACATATGATGAAACCTAAAACACTACGTATATTCTAGGAAAAAGTTCGAGATTAATTCTTAGGAACGTCTATCAGAGGCCGTAAAACAACTTACAGACGACATTGGTTGCAAAAATATGGAAGAGCGTCCAGAAACATAAGGAAAATTGGGCAAAAATGTACAGAGAATGATATTTTGCTTCTCCATGGGAACAATATATCATTCCTGGCTCTCATAAATTCAGGGATATACGAATAACTTCACGGCGGAAATTTGTTCTGCATGTCCTTCTTAATATTAAGCAACACGGCCCAAAGTAAAAACTGACAAATCTCAGTGTTGAGTCAGATCTTGCAAACAACCAGCAAACTATGATCTCAATTTGTATTGAAAGCCTTCAGATCTGATAAAAATTAGTTGAAAAACATTCTGTAAATACATTGTATAAGATTTATATTTTGCTTTATTCTCACTTCACATTTATCCGTTTGCATATTTTATCCCACTGTTCGTCAAAACAGCTGCGATACGTACTTTTCATATGTGATGACGTCGATTAATCGATGTAGTAGACGTACATAAGTACACAGATAAGTACATCCAATAGGGCAGAAGATTCGCTAAGCAAGGTAGCGAAAGTCACCCAGGGAGAATCAGTAATTAGTGACCACGATCGCTCTCGTACCACTGCGGTGGAAAGTGACAAATACTGACAATTTAATCGCTTTTGATATCAAAACATACATTAACTTACTTATCTGTATTCAATACCAGTACGGGAAGCGTACTTTCTCGCAGATTACTTCCCAATACATCATTTATTCTGCCACTTAGGAAAACCTTCTTCAATACTGAATTGCACATAATATATTCTTCTAAAGAAGAGAGGTCTCCGCGTAAAAACATCATTCTTAATTCGCTCCAGTTTAAAGCAGTGATAGGAAAGGCAACAAATAAATAGTAAATCACAGATTTCAGAAGAGCTGCTCAACTAAGAATGCCATTTACCCCACCACTCACCAAAGTTCAGAAGCGTTAAATAACAAATATCAAAGCTGTGCATTTTCTGTGGCCTGTTTAAAGTATTTGACTCTGTGAATCACAATATCCTCCCAGAGAAACAGAAGTTTTATGGAACTGATGGTATAGCCAGCCAATGAAATGTGATAAATACTGAACTAAACTCCGTCCTGAGGCGCCTCGGAAGGCCGAACGGTGCCGATCGGCCGCCGTGTAATCCTCAGCCGATAGGCGTCACTTATTCGAATATTGAGGTGCATGTGGCCAGCACACTGCTCTCCCTACCCTTGACAGTTTTCGTGACTAGAGCCACCATTTCTTAATCGAGTGTCTGCTGAATTGGCCTCACAAGGACAGAGTACACTCCACTTGCCAACAGCTCTCGGCGGCCCCAGACGGCCATCCATCCAAATGCAAGCCAAGCCTGACGGCACTCAACGTCGGTGATCTGAAGGGAACCAATGTTACCACTGCGGCAAGGCTCTTGGCAGATAATGTCATGTCTAACAAAAATAACGAAGAAAGTTCTATTTAATAATTCAACGAATGTAAGCAGGAGTGTTTCTTCTGACGGGGGAGAAATTTCCTCAATCTTAGATCCACTATTGTTTTTGATACATATAAACGGTCTTCCGTCTAACATACAACAAACACAAGTAGGTCTTTTTGCGGGTAAGTTTAGTACTGTAGTCAGTCCGGATATACACACAGCTAGACGTGGAATGGTAAATAATGATCATAAATGTATGAACTTGTTTTCAACAAATGGTCTCACCCTAAATTTCAGAAAGGCGGAACGCATTCCGTTCTGCACATCTGGAGATACTACACCGATGGTAGGTGTAAGACATGGTGATGAATTAATACCGAGGATGGAAACTTCAGAGTCTTTAGGTGTTCATATTGATGGGAATTTAAAGAAGAGAAAACACATTTTATGACTCCTAAAACAATTTAGCACTTGGAATCATTGGAAATCTTGGAGAGAAAGAAGTCAGTAAGGTGTCATACACTGAGCATTTTTATTAGTAATGTCGTGTGAAATAATGTTCTGGGGTAACTCCTCCTTCAGAAAGAAAACTTTCATTCCTCAGAAACGCATTGGAAAGACGACCTGTAGGTCTCACACACGATCATCTTGTAGACATCGGTTGAAGGAGTTAGACATTTTGACTAATTCTTCACAATATATTTATTGCCTCATGAGATTTGTTGTAATTGATGCACTGTAGCTCATAAAAGACAATGATGTACATAATTACAATACCAGAAGAAGCAAATAATCTGTAAAATGTCATCATGTAGTTGTTGTTGTTGTTAAGATTACGAAGTTGTTGTTGTTGTGATCTTCAATCCTGAGACTGGTTTGATGCAGCTCTCCATGCTACTCTATCCTGTGCAAGCTTCTTCATCTCCCAGTACCTACTGCAACCTACATCCTTCTGAATCTGCTTGGTGTATTCATCTCTTGGTCTCCCTCTACGATTTGTACCCTCCACGCTGCCCTCCAATGCTAAATTGGTGATCCCTTGATGCCTCAGAACATGTCCTACCAATCGATCCCTTCTTCTAGTCAAGATGTGCTACAAACTTCTCTTCTCCCCAGTCCTATTCAATACCTCCTCATTAGTCATGTGTTCTACCCATTTAATCTTCAGCATTCTTCTGTAGCACCTCATTTCGAAAGCTTATATTCTCTTCACGTCCAAACTATTTATCGGCCACGTTTCACTTCCATACATGGCTACACTCCATACAAATACTTTCAGAAATGACTTCCTCACACTTAAATCTATACTCGATGTTAACAAATTTCTCTTCTTCAGGAATGCTTTCTTTGCCATTGCCAGTCTACATTTTATATCCTCTCTACTTCGACCATCATCAGTTATTTTGCTTCTCAAATAGCAAAACTCCTTTACTACTTTATGTAGTTATAGTAGTTGTAGTTACATAATTCTGAATGTATAATGTTAGTGTAATTAGACTCGTTCTCAATACGATTAAATATGCAGATGACACATGGAGCTGGCCTTTGTGGCCGAGCGGTTCTAGGCGCTTCAGTTTGGAACCGCGCGACCGCTACGGTCGTAGATTTGAATCCTGCCTCGGGCATGGATGTGTGTGATGTCCTTAGGTTAGTTAGGTTTAAGTAGTTCTAAGTTCTAGGGGACTGATGACCTCAGATGTTAAGTCCCATAGTGTTGCGAGCCATCTTAACGACACATGGAACCAACCAACTAAACATGAGAACGCGGGGTTTTCTGGTGTTTTTAACTGATGAAAACTTGTTCGATCGTTGGCCGAGTAACTCTTATTAACAGTTTTCATCTGTTTAGGAGTAGCAGCAAGCTTGTAAAAAGCTGCTAGTAATTGGCACTGTTTCAGGACTGATTAGCTGGCAATTTTCAGATTATTTTTTTTTCCTATAAAAAACGTATCGTTATTAATGGAAATTTGACTGTCATTCATGCCAGATATGAACAAACCAGGCAATGTTTTGTGCCATAAAAACGACAGATGTGATTGCAAAACATTTCTTGTTTAGCATATTACGATTTAATATCATTACTTCATACCACACCACGTATCGATGGCGTTTAATACATTGGCGGCGTACTCTTTGAAGACGCTGCTTCAAATCTCCACCAGGCTATCCCGATTAAGTTTTACTTGGCTTCCATACATCGTTTCAGGTGAATGCCTGGATGCCTCTTCTAAAGGAAAGCTACTGAATCCTCATTCGTTCTTCGGCAAACCATGCTCGTGTGGCGATTCCAATGATCTCGTGAGACGTTACCACTCAACCCTTCTTTCTTTTCATGACAGAATGCTACTAGAGTACGCCCAGTCGTATGTCAGCCTGTTCCAGCAGAAGTTGTTGTACTGGATAGTTTCGATAGTCACTATATTTAATTACAATAATAGCACCGGGTCATTGTGCACCTTTATATCGTATGTTGAGATATCGTTTCTAAAAGCAACTATGGGCTCCAACTATATAAAATGGTAACAAAAATTCCACATTAAGGCTGTGTATCAGTTATTCTGTACATCACATAAAATAGCGACACTACGTAACTGATTACTGAGACTGCTGTGAGTGAAACATTTGTGGAATTTCATTACGTGTGGTTCACATTTAGGGCAACGGCCTTGCCGCAGTGGATACACGGGTTCCCGTGAGATCACCGAAATTAAGCACTGTCGCGCCTGGTCGGTACTTGGATGATGACCATCCAGGCCGCCATGCGCTGTTGCCATTTTTCGGGGTGCACTCAGCCTCGTGATGCCAATTGAGGAGCTACTCGACCGATTAGTAGCGGCTTCGGTCAAGAATACTATCGTAACGACCAGGAGAGCAGAGTGCTGACCCCACGCCCCTCCTACCCGCATCCTCCACGAGGATGACACGGCGGTCGGATGGTCCCGGTAGGCCTCTCGTGGCCTGAAGACGGAGTCAGTGGTTCACATTTAAAGGATTTACAAGAGCAATTACTAAAATAAATATTTTATATATTTTTATGTAAACTGAAGGTAATAATAGACCTCCAGTAAAAACTTTCAGCAATGATTCAATTTAATAGTTCCCTAAAGAAATACCATTTACCACCACTAAAACAGACGAAAATGAAAAAAACTTACGCTAAAGACCTGTGGCTCAATCCCATTAAACAAAACTTACACCTTTACAGTAATAATGTACCGAATCATTAAACAGTTTCATATCTCAAATACAGCAGACCTGTGATATGCTGATGAGTGTTATATGTCAGTGATACCAACCACAGAGAAATGTAGGAGGTTGAAGTTAGGAGAAAGGTACAGTTTCTGGGTTCGAGTCCTGGTCCACCACACAATCTTAATCTGCCAGGAAGTTTCAATTGCAGAGAAAGTATGGCAGTCTGACGTCATAAAAGATCGATTTATTTTTAGAAATGCCATGGATACACAATAAAATTTAAATTTCCCTATGAAATGGTATGTCACATAACTTTAATTACTGGTCACTGTCGCCACTTAAAGCTACCTCTGCTACTTAAATTTTCAAACCGTTTAATTGCTGTAGTACACTATACACATCGATATCAAGTTGTTCACTTACAGAGAGCTTCTGCAAAGCTTTTTAGCATCCACATCGACTTTAGATAGTAGACACTTCCTACCTTATCGTAACCTACAACGGAACTGCGTGGCATGAATTCACACATCTAAGTCACATGTTTCATTACTGTTTCATCGTACGTGATCACATATTGCTCATTAAAAAAGCGAGAGCACGCGTGAGTTTCAGTCACATCAAACTGACTACTACTTGTAGAATATTCCTTGATAGATGGACTCCTTTGTTCTGAGCAGGTAGAGATATAAATAGTTTGGACCAAAATGTTTTGTTTGGCCACTAACAACATTGAAGTGTAACAATATCTCGATGACTCAGTGCAGTAGCCCTAACATAATGCATGACGCGTTTGTTTCCAAATGAGTGATCAAGCCATTTCAGACCCACAGCTGGAGCTAACAGAGTGAAATAAAATTCGCACACTTGGAATCTGCAATATGTTTCCTCGTGTACTAATAATACAAAAATGTCTGAAACAAAATCTCGTCTCATACAAATTTTCCGCAGAAAAAGGAGGTCAAAGAAAGGTAGTTCGGCAGCCGCGTTACTCACAAGCGCAATAGGCACCTTCATTCAAAATTTTATGGATATGCTTCCCCATTAGCGCAGTGGATGGAATTTCTTATTAGAATACTTCCGTTTGAGAGTTCTGTCGCATGTCTAGGTGAATTGTTTTTAATTTAGTCGCCGTCACCCGCAGCTGCAGTCGCATGTCAGGCACTTTATTGTGAACAGCAGAGTAATCACGTAGATGTAGATGCAGATGAGTGGTGGTGCCAGCTCGTGATAAGCGCAAACCCCGGCCGTATTGTCCCGAAGCCACCCGTGGATTTTCTAGAACATATCAACCAATTTTCACAACTATGAAAAAGTTCAAAAGTAAGAGGAAATAGCTTTTCCGGGGAGTATATATATTTTTGCTTAGCTTACATAATGTTCTTCGAATCAATAAACATCTCTTACTACACATTATCTAATTTAGCCACATGATCCTCCTCAGGATTCACGTTGTCTCCAAACCACATTTCGTCAAAGTAGGTTGGGCGATTAGAATGCGAAAAGGTAACAAACAGACACACTTTCGCATTTATAATATTAATATTGATAGTATGAATTGTAGATACAGCTTTTTAATCGTTATACAGCAATTAAAGCAGGTCTTATACAAAATGCGGGCGTACATTTAACACCAAACAGGCGCGTTTTGTCTTCAAAAATTTACTCCGTTCTCTCCCATGCACTACACACCTCAATGCTTCCGGTGCATTGTCAGTATTGTTTCCCATTTCCTTTGTTATTCTCATTCCCCAAAAGTAAAAAAAAGTGAATAACTAAAAACTTGACGTTCTTATTTATTACAATATGCATATGTAACACATCCACATTGGTAAGTTTTGTACTTACTCGTGTCCTATGACAGGGAATGTATGTTTAAATTGATTTTGAATACTTATGACATATCTCACCTTGAATTGTTGTTTTAAAGGAGAGAAGAACTGTAGTTGAACGATATGTATCGTTTAAGAAGGAGTGTTCTACGATATAATTGCGTAGTCGACACAAAAGTTTTCTGGGTATGGTACTGATGTGTTGGTAAATGTGCCAACACCTTGTAGATAGAGGAGGCCGAAATCTAACGCAGATGGGCGTGAATTCTGGAACAGGATAAGTAGTGAATTCTCATAAGAAAAGTATGCAGCTCCTCGAATACTTATCTTTTATTTATCCTTGTTGTTTACAGCATTCTGGATGAGACATTCCATACGATAACTATCAAACTATGTAAGGCTAATGGCGCCTTGCTAGGTCGTAGCCATGGACTTAGCTGAAGGCTATTCTAACTGTCTCTCGGCAAATGAGAGAAGGCTTCGTCAGTGTAGTCGCTAGCAAAGTCGTCGTACAACTGGGGTCGAGTGCTATCCCGTATCTCGAGACCTGCCTTGTGGTGGCGCTCGGTCTGCGATCACACAGTGGCGACACGCGGGTCCGACATGTACTAAATGGACCGCGGCCGATTTAAGCTACCACCTAGCAAGTGTGGTGTCTGGCGGTGACACCACAGGTACGGCATCATGACGCGGTACCACACCCAGAAAACTTTTATGTCGAGTGTACTACGACTTTACAATAAGGATGACCGAGATTTAAAAAATAATAAATAACTAAATAGATATTCATGACTGATAACATTTACATTTATTTTCCGATAAAACGAGAGCACAATCAGGTTTCAGGGAAACAGTCCATCTTCAGGTGCTTAGAATATCCGTACCAGTAAACTAAAATGGTGTAATATAGTGATTCCCTGGCACAAGGCATGCGAGCAGAAAATTCACCTCATACATTCCAAGGCCTCACGGAAAACAGTTCGAGCAAATGGGCAATGGTCACGCCTTAGCCTTGTCACTAACATGCGCTCCCATAACGTGAACCACATACGCGACCGTCGAGTGCCGTACCAATGCACAGCGATATTAATATAAAGAAAACAAATTAAATAATTAAGTAATCGACTCTTGTACTTTTCTGCTTTCGATTAACTGCAAACTGCCTAGTATACTGCAGAAAAGAAACCTGCCACAACCTCACGAACAACGTCATTTTATAGACAAGTGAGATGACAGGCAGTTCATCATTGCAGGAATATCTGATAACAAGTTAAGATCATATGAAAAATATATGACACAGTTGCATCATTATCCAGTGTACCACCCACTGTAGGCAGCGCAGTCTATTCTTGCACGCAAACGATCATAAAGTGCCCAACGGCGTCCTGCGATAAACTGTCCCAAGCTTTGCGCTTTATGTTGCAATTCTGCAAATCGTTATTGCAAGCTCTGGAAAACCAGTAAGTTCCCACTTCATTATGTCCCATCATGTACAATTGGCAAGAGGTCTGGTGACGTTGCTGCGCAGTTGTTGTTCAGGCCGAACAACATACTGCGTCACCACGTATGTCCACGTGCCCTGTCCTACTGAAAAATCATGCCATCCTCCTGTCGAAGCAATGACATTAGCACGCGGTTAACAGCCTGTGCAGTGCTTCGGACAACCCTGCCGAAACAGTAAATGTGACCACAAGTTGTAACTATACACAACGTGAAGCTTCGGATGGGGATGCGCTCTGGATTAGGCACCATGTATTGGCCTTATATATGTATATACGTGACTCGTGTGAAGACAGAACCTTTTTCCATCTCTCACAACAACGGAGCGCCAGTCTATTCTCCACTCATCTCTTTCAAGACGGTGGTGTCGTGGTGTCAGTAGCCTGTACAGAGGCTCCTGTGATCTTAATCCTACCGCAAGTAGACGGTTCCCAGTAGTCCCTGACGACCCACTGGTGCAACATCTGTCCAGATCTCTTTCCTGGGTGATGTTCGATCAGCCACCGCTGCTCCCACAATGCGTTTGTACCACGCTTGTATACAGAACCAGGACTACAGTAGAAATCTCCCAGAGACCAGTGTTGAAAGTAGTGACACAGCACCGATACATTATGCCCAAAATATTCAGCAATCCGTCGATCATCCATGTCTATAGATGTTCAAATGAGTACGTACTCTTTGGTGGGGAGTCGTTGTACCCTAGAATGAATGTAGCAAACATTTTGTACCTCTAAACTGAGCCCAATTACTGCCTGCAGAGTCAAAACCATGAACAGGTAGGCCCTTCTAAGCATCATCTGATCGCTGATGTCTGTGACGAATGAATAAGTATCACTACAACCCTCAGTATGCAGATACACTACCCCGAGGCCGCTGCACACAGCTCTTGAGGGTGTTGCATAAATTTCCGCAGTGTAGTACAATTAGATGCGTCTAAATTACTCTTTGTTGAAACAGAAAGTGTTCTGCAGGACAGCAATCTTGACCTGAGTTTGGAAATCCGAGGCTTATTACAAGTACAATTCAAAATAAAGCTGCACACTCTGTGTAGTTGCGTGCTTAGTGTTAGAGATGTATCCGCAACATGCTGGTTGTTCAATCCCATATGCTAGCACGTCTATTGCGAGGTCAAAGTATCTCACCAATCTGTTTAATAGCGGGCTACATGTGCATTAACAGTTCAGGGATACTTTAGAGCTAAATTAAATGCTATGGTCTCAACTGAATTCCTCCAATGTTATCACATATCAGTTTAACCCTCACATACCAAAGGGGGGCGGTGGAGGGTACTTTTCACCCACCTTTTGAAAATACTGTAGTTAAGTTAGTTACTTGATATTTTGAAACTAGAAAAGAATTATTCATTGTTTTCAGTAATTTCTTCTACTAAATTCAGCAAATCATTTAAATTTTCCAATTAAACTCAACCGAAAAATTTAAGTCTTGGGAGTAGTTCTCACTTCCACCATTGGATGTCGTATTCAGTATTTGCAAGTTCCGTGCCGGACTAATACATCAATGACTATTTAAAAACTACGTTCCTAAATTCTTTCGCAGTGGACATAAAGTAACACCCCTACCTCTGCGTTCGTAGTACACGTTACTGAAGTGCTTTGCGCGCTGATATTTCTAAGAGTGTGATAAAAGATCATTTTAGCTTCTGGCCCATACTTGTAAATCAGTGCGCCTTTAAAAAGTATGTTGTTTATGTAGGTCAAGAACAAATAAGGAATTCTGCCTTTTTTCGATTTTTTTGTGTGGCCATTAAATAGCCCCATACACGTTATGCAAAATGTGTTCGTGTTGCTAGGGTTAACAGATGAAGTAATGCCAAGTGTCACTAATATTACAGTGACTCTCATGTTGTCGTAAAAGTAGCTGCACTCAGGATGTAGAGGAAGCTGTTCATATTTCTTGTTCACAGTATCTTCTCATTTTCCACCAGTTGCTAAATGTTTCAAAAGGCTCTGAGCACTATGGGACTTAACATCTGAGGACATCAGTCCCCTAGAACTTAGAACTACTTAAACCTAACTAACCTAAGGACATCACATACATCCGTGCCCGAGGCTGGATTCGTACCTGCGACCGTAGCAGTCGCGCGGTTCCGGACTGAAGCTCCTAGAACCGCTCGGCCACAGCGGTCGGCCGTCCAGTCGCAGAAACTTCCGATTTTCACTGATCATGACACTACTGAAGGACAGTTGAAGGTTAGTATGAACAATATTTTGTATAAATAACTTTGTGCATAGTGTTTTATTACAACTGAGAGTAAGACTATTAAATGCAAACCATATGTTGTGCCTTTTGGTATAAAGTGACTTGATGTAATGTTCAGTTCCTGTCCTGAAAGTGAATTGCTGGTATGTTTCCATCAGTGAGGCCATTGACATGTTCTCCTACTCTCTTGAGTCTTAACAGGTATTGCTTCTCCAGTAACTTGCCTTAGAATCATCCATTCATGCTGGCCTTAGAGCTATTGATGGTGTGATAGAACAGTAATTCAGGGGACACTAAAAGTTTTTTGACCATTGTCAGTACTCCGACTGGTTTGATGTAAGCTGCCTCGAATTTCTCTCCTCTGCCTGCCGCTTCATTGTTTCATCTAAGGTTAGCACTTTCACCTCTACTCAATCATTTGTTGGATATATTCCAATCGTACCTTTCAGATACGGCGAACCTCCACCATTTACGCTTGTATAATTAATATACGCTGCCAATGCTGCTCCCAGTAACATAACTCAGCCATCACAGAGACTAGTATTGTGGTTCCCTTCTCTGTGTTACCGCAGATGGCATGGAACTGTCTCCTTGGGTACTGGAGTAGCAGGTCGTGTAAGCCACTTGTGTCTTGCCGCATCAAAGCAAACCACTGACATTCCGAGAAGTCTACCAACTTGGCTTCTTCAGGTGAAGTGCTTGTGTCAACACGGAGGTAGCACGTCGATCGTGAATCCATTGCATTTGCTATGAGGCTATAATCCGGTTATTACTGAACTGGGCAGAGCTCACTGCTACTGAAACCACAAATCCAGTTACAGTTTGGGATGTAATCGGCTCTTTATTTTGCACATCTCATCAGATTAAATCGAAAACTAATCACAGAAATTGTGTGGGAAAAAAGTATGCCTACAAGTTTCACATTTGAAGTAAGTACTCATTAGTATTAGCCAAGACGAGGGCGTGATGAAAAGTAATGCGTCCGAACTTTTTAATGTGAAAACTCTCAGAACTTTTTAAATAAAACAAACGTCATTCACAGTCTACATCCTTATTCTCCATATCTGCATATTTATCTCTCACAACACTGGCGATGAACACATTTCCCCATCGAGAGACAAGTTCGTTGATACCGTCACTGACTGCAGAATGTTTGTCTTTGTTAACGGAGCCACAACCTCACCTCTGCTTGCACCACTTCATCACTATCAAAGTGGAGTCCTCGAAGGTGTTCCATCACAAGATCGGATGGCGCCAGGTCGGGACTGCGCGGAGGATGATCGATGACAGTGAACGCAAGGTGTCGGATTGTAACAGTTGCCGCAGCGCACGTGTGTGGTCTGGCATTGCCATGCTGTAGGATATGTGGATAAATTCTTCCGATTCGAAACTCGATTAGTACACGAAGTTTCTCATGCAAAAATATAGTTACGTTAAACGTCACACCTAAGAGCCCACTAGCGGCAGAGAGCCCCGTGTATGTAGACAGGAAGAATAAGGATCTGTAATGTTAATAACGTTTGTTTTATTTCAAAAGTTCGTTAAGACGTTTCACATAAAATACTCTGAGGTATTGCTTTTCAGCACGCCCTCGTACAATCCTTACCCATTTTTGAACGTACCAAAAGTATGGTAACTGATTAACAAATCAGATCACAGTTCCTAAGCTCATTTCCTCTCCGCACTGATCACAGAGTCACGATTGTACTTTTCGGCCCCTCTACTGTTCTGCAATAACTTATACTAAAATAAAGTTTTCACTGTGTGCTCGTAGCTTAGTACTAAGAGGTTCTCCCCTGCTGTCATCAATGAAATCTACCTTACAGTTTAGTAATAATTAATGAATGGAAATAAGCTTTTATGCGCTGGCCCGCGGGTAATCATTCCAAATTCTATCGTAACAGCCAATCACATGATAAGACTGTTTAGTTGGCAGAGTTTCTCACGACAGGTATACTTGCAGTACCACCTGTGGTTCGTACCTTACGATATCGTGCTTCTGCTAGTGCCTCCAGGCTCGATTGGGATGTTAAGCATGGGAATAAATCTAATGATCCCCAGAGCAAGAAATCTGATAACCTCCATCGAGTAGCACACAAGTTATTCCCTATTGTCTTTCTCTCCCTTTGTCCTGTCAATTTTTTGTGCGACTTCCTTAGGGATGGGGGAAACCGACCTGTTAAATCCGACATTGCTATTTTAGTTATGAAAAACCGAGATACTTCGGTATGTGTTTGGTCTCAGTTATAACAGATTTTTTTCACTTTTTTGCTAATAACTAGATGAAAATCCTTCATGTCAACTTGTCACAACAGGCGTCCTAAATTGTTTGATTTTCTAAAAAGTTTTTTATTTAAAAAAACCAGCAAATTTTATTCGGAAAATTTCCCTAGCTTTGTAACATTGGGTTATTGTAGAAGACGTGCAAAGCGATCTGTGCTATTTAATAACAAAACTGGAAATTTGTGTTAAGTTCTATGGGACCAAACTGCTTAGGTCAGCGGTCCCTAGGCTTGAACACTACTTAATCTAACTGAAACTAACTTACGATAAAAACAACACACTCACCCATGCCCAAGAGAGGACTCGAACCTCCGACGGGGGGGAGTCGCGCGAACCGTGGCAAGACGCCCTAGTCGCAACGGCTAATCTGTGCGGCTTGTAATAGCAATGCTTATAGGTATAAACTAGTAATAAACACATAACATAAGAATCGGTAGAGCATTTATGCCACAATAATGTACTTTTGCGATGGGACATGGCCTCTTACACAGTACGCATGTACGTGGTTGTGCAGTACTTGCTCCCACCTGGTCCACAGGGTAGTCTCTTGCTCCAACCTCGGATATCGGTTGTGTTGCAGAATGTTACTATCCCTAGTCTAGAAGTATTTTAGGAAGCATGGTAGCAGTGAACCACAATGCTCGATTTGCTTTAGAAGATTAAAAACGAGAGGAGGCTGAACAAACTGGCGACATGATATAAGGAGAAAACAGAAACAGTGTTCCTTGGAGGAGAAGGTATATCAGATTGATATACATGTAGTGTTATTACGGTACTATATATTTGGGATAATAACTGAACACTTAATTTTGTGGTTGGTTCATTACGAAAATTTGATACCATCCAGTAAAGTCGTAACTGGTAACTTTCTGATCTCTCGTTGTTGGTGACAGTGAGACGGATTTATGCCACAGCCTCAACCCATATCAGCCGAAATGTTCCTCTTTCTTCTTCGTCAGAATTTTTCGACCTTTGTTCGTCGTGTATGTCTACTACTGGAAATTACAGAAATAAAAAACCGAAAATAGGTTACTTCAGAAACCGGTTATTTTTAGCGGTTTTAACAGTTAGGATACAATGGAAACCGAAAGAATCGGTATAACCGAAAACCGATTGTTTTAGCGATAACCGCCATCCATAGTTGTCCCTCTTCGCCTCTTCTGCGATGAACCTTCTCATTTCTTTTTTCATTAGTCTACCAGGTTTCCAATATCCTTCTAGTGCACAACACATCAAATGCTTCGACTCTGCTCTTTTCCGGTATCCTAACAGACCATGATTCACTTTCATAGTGTACTGTTCTTATTTTAAGGCTTATGTTTTATAGTAGTTGTGTTTTTTTCACTAGGACTGCGCGATTTTCATGTGCTCGTCAGATATTTCTCTTCTCCTTGCTCCTGCCGTCATGCGTTATTTTGATTGCAAGGTAGCAACATCACTTCACTCCTGTAGTTCGTGATCCCAAAAAAATGTTCAAATGTGTGTGAAATCTTATGGCACTTAGCTGCTAAGGTCATCAGTCCCTAAGCTTACACACTACTTAACCTAAATTATCCTAAGGACAAACACATACACACCCATGCCCGAGGGAGGACTCGAACCTCCGCCGGGACATGCTGCACAGTCCCTACAGCGCCTGAGACCGTTCGGCTAATCACGCGCGGCTTCGTTATCCCCACTTTTGATCAGATTATTTGAAGCCTCATTCCTACCAGTCCTCATGACCTTCGTCTCGTTTCGGTCTCCTCTGAATTAATGATGTGTGCTCATTAGACTGTTCATTCCATTCAATAGTTTCTGCATTGGTGTTAGACTATCGTTGATGATGGCAATGTCATCAGCGAATCTTTTCGTTGATCACCCTTCACCCAGTATTTTAATTTCGCTCCTCTCTTAGTTCCATCACTGCTTCTTGGCTGCGGGGATTGAACAATAGACTCGATAGACTATATCCGTGTTACACCTCTGAATGGAGCGCTTCACTCCAGGTCATCCATTCTTATTTTTGCCTCTTGGTTCTTGTCCACATTTTCATTTCGTACAGCTTAAACCTACTTTCCCGACAGATACCGAAAATTTCGAAAAATTTGTATCATTTCAGACTGTAAAATGTGAAGGCTTGAAACTGAACGACATCTGGATCCCGGTGCTGAAGAATGTGTGTACGAGTCTCCCAACAGGGGTAACAGCGGACGACGGTGACCCACGACGACCAGCGGTCAACTGCGCCCCAGAGTTCAAAGTATGTGACGTCACGCCACTGCGCGGTAGCACGCATAAACGAAATTTTGTTGCAGTCAGTAGCGAGCCTGGGTGTGAATTGCACACTCAAAGAAGCTACGATCCCTCTTATAAATGTCCTCCGTAGATGGGTACGAAAGGTTGGGCTTTAATGTGAAATCCATCCGACCATAGTGTAACTGCCCGGAATATTTGATTAATTGTGACCGTTTCACTTTGTCTGGCGCTTCTCCTAGGTGAACAAATTCTACGAATGTGTCTTGATTTCTCTTAATTCTCGATTCCCTACTCACTGCAGAGTTAGAACTGCTTCTCTGGTTCCTTTGCCCTCCCTTTGTAATGTGTATTTTTCTCTTCAGCAAATTGGATGCTTGAGCTTTTAATCTAATTATGCAACAATTCCCGTACTTACCTATTCTTACGATACCAGGATGTATCTTGATCTTAAGTCTGCATTAAATATCTTACTTCTTTGATAAGCGGTGCTCTACAGCTGTGACTTATCGGTTGAATGGCATCGTTAATAAACTCCTGGAAATTGAAATAAGAACACCGTGAATTCATTGTCCCAGGAAGGGGAAACTTTATTGACACATTCCTGGGGTCAGGTACATCACATGATCACACTGACAGAACCACAGGCACATAGACACAGGCAACAGAGCATGCACAATGTCGGCACTAGTACAGTGTATATCCACCTTTCGCAGCAATGCAGGCTGCTATTCTCCCATGGAAACGATCGTAGAGATGCTGGATGTAGTCCTGTGGAACGGCTTGCCATGCCATTTCCACCTGGCGCCTCAGTTGGACCAGCGTTCGTGCTGGACGTGCAGACCGCGTGAGACGACGCTTCATCCAGTCCCAAACATGCTCAATGGGGGACAGATCCGGAGATCTTGCTGGCCAGGGTAGTTGACTTACACCTTCTAGAGCACGTTGGGTGGCACGGGATACATGCGGACGTGCATTGTCCTGTTGGAACAGCAAGTTCCCTTGCCGGTCTAGGAATGGTAGAACGATGGGTTCGATGACGGTTTGGATGTACCGTGCACTATTCAGTGTCCCCTCGACGATCACCAGTGATGTACGGCCAGTGTAGGAGATCGCTCCCCACACCATGATGCCGGGTGTTGGCCCTGTGTGCCTCGGTCGTATGCAGTCCTGATTGCGGCGCTCACCTGCACAGCACCAAACACGCATACGACCATCATTGGCACAAAGGCAGAAGCGACTCTCATCGCTGAAGACGACACGTCTCCATTCGTCCCTCCATTCACGCCTGTCGCGACACCACTGGAGGCGGGCTGCACGATGTTGGGGCGTGAGCGGAAGACGGCCTAACGGTGTGCGGGACCGTAGCCCAGCTTCATGGAGACGGTTGCGAATGGTCCTCGCCGATACCCCAGGAGCAACAGTGTCCCTAATTTGCTGGGAAGTGGCGGTGCGGTACCCTACGGCACTGCGTAGGATCCTACGGTCTTGGCGTGCATCCGTGCGTCGCTGCGGTCCGGTCCCAGGTCGACGGGCACGTGCACCTTCCGCCGACCACTGGCGACAACATCGATGTACTGTGGAGACCTCACGCCCCACGTGTTGAGCAATTCGGCGGTACGTCCACCCGGCCTCCCGCATGCCCACTATACGCCCTCGCTCAAAGTCCGTCAACTGCACATACGGTTCACGTCCACGCTGTCGCGGCATGCTACCAGTGTTAAAGACTGCGATGGAGCTCCGTATGCCACGGCAAACTGGCTGACACTGACGGCGGCGGTGCACAAATGCTGCGCAGCTAGCGCCATTCGACGGCCAGCACCGCGGTTCCTGGTGTGTCCGCTGTGCCGTGCGTGTGATCATTGCTTGTACAGCCCTCTCGCAGTGTCCGGAGCAAGTATGGTGGGTCTGACACACCGGTGTCAATGTGTTCTTTTTTCCATTTCCAGGAGTGTATCTCATTTTTCAGCTGCTGAAATAAACAATTTCATTCAGGGATTATTTAACCATTTTCTGGTTGAAACGTAGAAATAGAGTAACAAATATCACCTTTTGTACCGGAAAATGGCCATGTATACGGAAACTGCTGGCGTATGAAGTTGTTTGCCTCATTAGGTGAGGGTATTTGTTAAATCGCTATTATTCCTTTCGTCGAAGAACTGCGCTGGAGCATGAAAACTCACTTGTTTATTTCCTCCATGTTTCAGAACTGCCCAGCAGGCAATATCTAACGATGTTAAGGATAGCACATAAGCAGTTTTGTGGCATAATCAAATAGTGCGGTCCTTTTGGTGTGGTTTATTGTCACGATACTGGATGAACAGTCCAACCGAATGAACCTTTTGTTTGGCGTTGCATTCCACGCGTAATGATTCGTGTACACTGGCCTTTTGCTGCCGCCGCAGTACTATCATTGCGTGTGTTTTCGCATGCAAATGTTGGAAATATCGAACACTCCGCAATGCAATGAATACCTCTTCGGATCCCTTAATGCCATATGTAAATTTAGTCCTCGCTAGGCTCTGACTCGGAAGTGTTTTATGAAACAAAGTAATCCATATTCAGCAACACCATCGAGCCACATACAAAACTACGCTTTTGACAGGGAATGCCGGTTATTTATTATGTGGTTATTTTACTGTTTTGATTTGTTTCAAGAATTTAACTCACTATAGCGACCTCTGATGATTACATACTCCACGCGGATACGTACGGGCACTAAACAGCATGATCTGTTGAACTGAAAATACACACTTCTTAGTCTAGAAAGCCAAAACATTGTGCCACACGACGGTTAAAACTTGATGCTTGTATTTCCTTGTAGCCGTGGTTAGCTACCCTTCCCAGAGTTATCAGCCAGAAAATTTCACAGAAGAGTCCGAGCGAAGGTTCGAAGTTATAGGTAGCAGCATTAAAATGCATATTTAAGTTTGTTATCTACGGAATAGATGGTTAGGTTGTATAAATTACCGGTTGTTCACTAGTTTGAAATGCCATCTGTTTATTAGCACATTGCACTTACATAATCTCGGAATCTAAGGTATCATGTTTGATATGAGTAACAGTTCACAAACTTCTTCTTCATTTTCACGTCAAAATTCTGTAGCTGTAGGCTTCTTGATGAAAAAATATTTTTTAGCATACTGCTCCAACGTGACACTTACGCCATTTCCATTGCATGTTAAATAAAATTTTTACAAGTCTTGCCCCATTGTGTCTTTTTCAATTTTGGTCTTATCTATATTTACAGTGGTGGCTTGGGAGTATTCATTTTGGGTATTCAGAAATTTTTAGATTCAGGTAAATCGTAGAGGATGAAATTAATAGCATCTGCTGTATAACAGTTATTCTTATCAACAAATTTATACAACTACAGCCACTGCCAATACTAGTGACACCATTAATAATAATATTAATAATGTTAAGATGAATAACTTATCTGACAAGAGAAAGAATTGTTTTTGTGGAATTTTGCTGTTTTGTACATAATTAAGTGTAGTTTAGGGCAATAACGAAATAACGTGTAAACTCTTGCAACTCTCCATTTCGCATTTTTGTGTAAATGGGAGTTTTCGTGCTTTCCCAGTTCTTCGATGAAATGTACGAGGGCTATTCAGAAAGTAAGGTCCGATCGATCGCGAAATGCAAACTACAATGAAAATCAATGAAGCTTTGCATACACATGTTGGACATTGTCTCTGATATGACCATCGATCGCGTCACTTCTCAACTCAGACTTCTGAAGCCTGGAAAACGTTGTGTCCCGCCAAGTATGAGTGCCCTGAGAGATTTCGCCTGATTTCATGCAGCCCACACAACATAACTGTTACGCATTTCCTTCTTCATGACATCCACGGCCGCATACTGCAGGGGCAATGAGAATGCTCCTGCAGCATTTCTGAGGGAAGTGTTTCGTCATTCACTGTACAGAACGGGCTTGGCTTCCTCAGAGTTCCTTCTATGGTTACATGAACTGTTGGAAATGAAGACAACGTTTTGGCACAAACAACAAGCTGCAGATCAATGTAGAGAACTGGTAGCAAGCACAGGCGGCTGCCTTCTATGACGAGGTTATTGGAAAGTTGGTACAACGCTACCACAAATGTCTAGGTCAAGGCGGATCTGTGGAGAAGTAGTTGGATGGTGTAGCTAATTGATGCAAACAAAACATTTTTGATTTTCGCTGTGATTTCCATTCCACGATCGATCGGATCTTACTTTCCGAAAACAGCCCTCGTACAAGATCCATAAAGGATGTATTAGTTTACGAAATTATTGAAGGGCTGAAAAATCATATATTCTAACTCTGCAACAACACAAGAACATGTGCTAACTGTACACTTCTTTGTTAAAATTTCGCTTGTAGTCACATTTATTTGACTTCATTACTCTCTCAATCAAAGGAACTGTCCCTTGAGACTAACTTTTACTGGTAATTTACTTTCCTATTCCTAGAATGAGATTTTCACTCTGCAGCAGAATGTGCACTGATATGAACTTCCTGGCTGATTAAAGTTGTGTGTGGGACTGAGACTCGAGAACTTTGCCTTTCGCGGTCAAGTGCTCTACCCGCTGAGCTACCCAGACACAACTCACTACGTATCCTGGCAGTTTCACTTTTCTGCTAGCATTTAAAACAGATTCAACAAAGTTCATGTTTACATTACACGCGAAAGCCAATTCCTGCACAAACCGACTCCTAACACAAGGCATCGTTTGTGGAAATGATTGAACTGAAATAGTGGTGTCAAACAACATGGTCACTTGATTAGAATACAAATAAGACGTTGAGACCCATAAGGGCCTAAAGAACACTGCCGTCGATCCCACATTTAAGTGAACATCAGAGAAAACAGTGATACAGCTTTTCGTGAATTTTCATATATGCAATGAGGGCCTGGAGCACAGATGAATCTGACTTACCATAGCATCAACAGATTGCAGAACCATGAATAAATGCTACACTCTCACAATCGATGGTGATGTGCTTGAGGTCCTAATCTTTCTCAGCACCTCAAATGGATTACCGTATGATAAAACTCATAACTTACTATACCTCATTCAGTAACCCACAATAAAGGTTTACTGTCAGTACATCTTTAATATATACTGACGTCTGATCTAATTTTCCGACAGTATATTGTGAGTCAATTAGCATATTTGAGGACTGTGCTATCACCTTACAGGATTTATGCCGAGCGAATGGGGATAAAAGTCTGCCGCAGTGTGCTACCACGTAGTGGCCTTTACGTCAACTTCTAGTTGAGTGACAATGACTCACTGTGCACGTTGTTTGTAAAACCCATATGCATTTGGCCCATAAGGAAATTATGTCACGCAAGTTCCGCATGCGTAGAAGGTCGTTAAAACGTGCACAACTGAAGGTGTACTCACGACCCTGCTGCCTAGTTTCCGGAGTCTAGGGGAGCAGTAGCACGGTAGATTTAAGTGCTGTATCTTTCGGATTCCAACAACTATGTTATGTTTAACAGCATAAAAAAAACCAATAAATCAGCAAGGTGTTCAAAGTTAGGATGTTCACGTGCTCTTGTGCTCTTACACAGCAGCTGACACTGTTTGTTTACCCTGGACCTATTTGCTATGCAAAGTAATATGGCCATACCATTTGGAAGGTAAGAAATTAATAATGCCATAACGTTTTACAATACACCCCCATTCCTACAAATACATAACGTGAGTCTCATCACACGTATGAGAAATTTTAACCCATACCATCGGTCTAATTACCCCCTAAGGCACGCATATCCACAGAAGAGGTTGCGTGGTTGGGTGATCTTTTTCACTTGCGATTTGTAGTTTGGGTATAATCCTTCCATTAAACATGTTCTCTGTACTTAAAGTGAGAAACTGAAGCCAGTTTCTAACAATTGATTTTTTCACTGTTAAACGATTATCTGCGAACCATGGATATGATTTCAATCACTAGCAGAGCATTTTGTGCTATGCATCCATGAAAAACATTAAAGGCATTCATCTGCCTGGGACTAGAAAAAATGAATTTTGCGTTTTGCATGCTTCTAGCCGTGCTAGTACAGTAGTCTTTTTCGTGAAGCTGAATCTCTCATGTGTGCCATTTAGAGCGAAAACAGAATATTTTTATTGTTAATGTCCTACAGGGAGCTATAATCTGAGTATTAAGTGTATAATCAGGAAATATTTTTCTATCTTGCCTACAACTGAAGAAAATACTGTTTTGATGACTGGTATAACGCAAGAATCGAACTTACTGACCCAATTCATGAGTTTTTCTGCCTGTAACTGCTAATTATGAACAACTTCTCACTGAGCACGCAATTTTAATAGGTTAACCACACGGCTCCGAAGTATTCCGGAAAAATAGTCGCTCAAAGAAATCGGAACCCTTCCTTACAGCAGCAGGCGGTAATTTAACACGCAGCAGCATCTTTCCACCAAAGTAAGTCGTGGATACTGTCATCATTAATTGAGCGATATTGTTGTTGGTTGCATGACGCATACTTTCTCAAATTATCTTATTTTTTGAAGAAACAGAACCGGCTTCAGATCCCTGTACTGGTAACATAGCTCTACATGTTCGAATTCTCAGTTACCATAAAAATATAAAATATGTCGATTTGATAGCATCTTTGAATTAGTATTAAAGATCTTACATGTCGGTATCGTAACCAAGTATCGATCTGCGTGAAAATAGTATGTTTCTCTAGTTTCGAACGTATGACTTCTAGACTCGCAAACAAAACTAGCTTCTGAACTCGGCGCCCCACATAACGCTTAAAGTACTGTTATTCAGCACTTTCGTGTCGCACGTGCTACATTAGCTCGTTTTCTTTAACGTGACCTCACGGAGTAACATTCTCCAACTTACAACATTTTCTATCTCGTTATTTGCCTCTTACACTAACTTTGCAAAAGTTGTGCCCGTATCGCATGAAATTTATGGGATAGTAAGTGTAGTACAATTGCTAAATGTTGATGGTAATAAGATCCTTAGGAATATGGTCGTAAGTCACGGAAAGTGTCAGGGACTTCAGACAGTTATTGGGTAATTGGAGCAGTCTTTTTGTTGTGCCTAACTGCGACTCAGCGTCTCCGCTATAATCGTATGGTCTGTAGCAACTATCATTTTCGTAATATTGTTACATTATATCCTGTTTTTTTTTTTCGTTTTGCCTTTCTTCCATCCCTTAAATCAGTTATGTTTTCCTTTGTTACAATTTTCTAATGTGGTACTATTCTCGGTGTCCGTCATTCTCTCTCCTCTTTCCTGTTTTTCTCTCGTTGCCTTGCAAGCTGCACAGCTTGCCCTACTTACGAGACACACTGTATCAACGCCTTGGCCACGCACAGCGGCTTACAAGACCGCGCTGATTGTTGGCGCAGCATCTCATGTCTGAAATTACTCCAACCGATATCTTTAATCCTACATCTACAAATTAGTGACTCGTCCTGGGTCAGTCTAATGTATTTTCGCGTGTTTTCTCCCGCGCCACCCGAACTTGTATCTCATCCTACCAATCCCTTCCCCCCTCACCTTCTCCTCTCTATTCCATTTCGCAGCTACTAACTTCAACTACTCCAGTCACATCTGCCGTTCCTCTTCTTCACACTTAACCACCCACAGACCTGCAAGCTGCAACACACGTTACTATCTTTTTGTTTTTGTGTTCTTCAATCTCATTGTGCCTTCACGCCAGTTTCGGTTGGTTTTCGCCTTTAACTATCGACCTACTGCTTCAGATTTCATCTTGTCACCCCTCACTTTGTAAGCTTGTTTGTCCGTCGCTGACATAGAAGACCACAAACCTTCTTTCCTTCCAGTCTGGGCAAGCTGTGCATTGACTATAGTACATGGAAAGCTTACTGGGACAGGGTAAATGCTATCTACAATGAAGTCGATAATTCGACTGTATTACTGGCATTTTAATTTGATATTCCCTACAACTGACAAAATTTACAAAAAAAAAAAAAAAAAGTGGAATTCTTTGCCCACCCACCCACTCCTGAGATTGGCAGATTCACAATTTGTAGTTACGCGCCCCTATTGCCGGTGGCTACGTTGATAAATACTCGGCATCTCGCAAGGATAATTTCTAGATCGAGAACATTAGGTAAGTTGTTGGAAGTGGTTAGGCGTTGGTGAAAATCTCGCTTCTGAGCACACAAAGAGCTCTAACCGCAGGACTCTGCACGGAACACGCGTTGGTTCAGCACTGCGATACAGGCCGTATATCTCCCTTCGAAGACGATGGCCAAGACACCAAGTCCGCACCGCTCGATGGCTGTAGGCGAAGTCCACTCCCCAATTCTCTCATCTCCCACGCGTGCTAAAACGCGGTGGAAGAATACGCAGTTTCGGCCAGTGTCGAACGCTCTATCATCGCCGAAATCCCTCCACTGAGATCTACCCAATGATCGAGTAGGTCATAACGCCCCTAGGCAAACGAAATTCCTGTATTCGCCACGTGTTGGCCAGCAAAGGTGGCTCCGGCTGCCGGGCTATCCCCAAAAGCTCCGTATTGTCCCGCGTTTCCGGTGACCGCTACCTGCGGCCCACGGCGGCCCGGCGAGCTACGGCCAGCTGCAGACGCATACCACAATTCTCAACTTCCGATACTTTTCACCAGCGCTTTAAGTTATTGGCTCAATCATGCAGACATGCAGGGAATACTGCTCGAGAGTGTCTCATATTTATTATAATTCAATAGAGTCATGACCTGATGCCCTTGCTAGTCCCTTTATTATTAATACTAATGTTGGTAAGCTAACGTTTAAGTGCACTTGTCCTGGCACCTTACAACTTCACCTGAAAGAGACTGGCTCAACAGCCAGAGACTGTGGTTATGTGTGTGTGTGAGTTACGTTGGCGTGAGTTTGCGTGTGGATGTTGTCTATTTCCGACGAAGGCCTTAGTGGTCGAAATCTCTTTCTTCTGATAGTTTTTTATGCCTATCTGAGATTAAGCAAATCTGATATACGGTGACAAGAGTAGCAACCATCCTTTTCAAAATATTGATATTATACAGGGTGAATCACTAATTATTGCCAGCTAGAGTAACTACGAAAGTATGATAGTAGCTGAAAAGTTTAACGGACAGAAGTTGCATAGGACAACGGGGGGCATAATATGACGTTGGTTTATTGTTGCTAGGTGAGTTCACGTCAGAGATGTGAAGGTCAACTTGTATTTTTTTTTAATGTGATATTATAGTTTGGTACTTATTTTTTGACAGTGGCTATTGAGCATCAAAACATAATGCAAGAGGTATGAGGAAAAAAAGCAGTCTATTGCTAAAGATTTCTATAATTACGAAATACAGTGCTGACAACTAAAATTGCAAACTACAACACCAGACATGACAGCAACTTTTTTTGTCGTGAGTCTACTGGAGGGTTCGATGTGGCCCGTCACGAATTTCTTTCCTCCGCCAGACTCTTCGTTTCAGAGTATCACTTGCACTCTACGTCCTCAATTATTTGCTGGATATATTCCAATTTCAGTCTTCCCCTCGGGTTCTACCCCGTAAATTTACCTCCAGTACCATGGAGGTTATTCGCTTATGCCTTAACAGATTTCCTGTCATCACCTTCCTGATTTTTGTCAGTGTTTTCCATATGGTCCTTTCTTCGCTGATCCTGCGGAGAACCACCTCATTCCTTATCAGACCACAAGATTTTCAACATTCTTTTGTAACATCACGTCTCAGACACTTCGATTCACTTCTATTCCAGTTTTCTCAAAGTCCGTGATTCACTACCATGAAACGTTGTGCTCCAAACGTACGTCCTTAGCAATTTGTTTCTCGGTTTATGACCTGTGTTTGATGCCAATAGACTTTCCTTGGCCTGGATTTCCCACTTTGCCTGTGCTGTGTCGGCAAGGGTTATTTTGTTTCCATGGTAGTGTAATTCCTTAAATTCATCTACTTTGTGATCACCAATTTTTATGTAAAGTTTATCGCTATTCTCATTTCTGGTAGTTCTCATTACTTTCATCTTTCTTCAGTCTATTCTGAGTCCATATTTTGCACTCATTAACTCATTAGACTGTTCAGCCCATCAACAGATGCTGTAATTATTCTTCACTTTCATTGAGGATAGTAGTATCAGTAGCGAATCTTATCACTGACATCCTTTCACCACGATTTTTAATCCCACTCTTCAAACTTACTTTTATTTCCGTCACTGTTTCATCGATGTATACATTGAACAGATTGATTTAATGCAAGAACTTGGTTCCTGGTCTTCAGGTCTTGTTGTTCCCACTTGGTTGTACTGTACATATTGCGTATCGCCAGTCTTTTCCTGTGGCTTAATCCTATTTTCCTCACAATTTGGAACATCGTGCTGCATTTCACAGTGTCACCCGTTTTTTCTAGATAAACAAATCCTACGAACGTTTCCAGATTTGTCTTCAGTATTTCTTCTGTTATCTACCGCAACGTCAGAACTGGCTCTCTCCGGCCTTTACTTTTCCTAATTCGAAACTGAATATCTAACAGATACTCAGTTTTATATTCCGTCTTTCTCTATATTAATCTTGTTAGCAACTTGGATGCTCGAGATATTAAGCTGAGTATGCGATAGTTTTCCTTGCCATTTTCGGAACTGTGTGGATGTTTTCTTTTCTTTTTTTTCCGAAAGATGACGCCACGTCGCCAATGTCGGAAATTCAATACGCCAATTTCAATAGTCGTTTGCCTGCCATTGCCCCCCCCCCCCCGCCTCCCCCACAAGGTTTCGTAAATTTCAATAAAATGTTGTCCATCCTTTCTGCTTCATTTGATCTTCAGTCTTCCAAAACTCTTGCAAATTCTGAGTAAAATACTTTATCCCCTGTGTCTTCTTTATCGACTCCAGTTTCGTCTTCCATCATCCGAGAAATCATCCCAGTCCCAGAGTCCTCCAATGTACTCATTCTACCTATCTGCACATTCCTCAGCGTATAACAGTGGAATTCTCATTGAACACTTAACGTTACTACCCTTGTTTTTAGTTTCACCGTAGTTTGTCTTGACTTTTCTATATACTACCCTTCCGACGATCATCACTTTTTGCCTTTCTTCACATTTTTCCTGCAGCCATTTGGTCTGGGGAGCCCAGCACTTCGTATTTATTTCATTCCCAATGGATTTGTATTGCTTTACTCCTGTCTCACTATGAACATTGTACTTCCTACTTTCGTCCATAACTGAAGTACTTCTTTTATTAGCCATGGTTTCTTCGAAGCTCCTTCCTTGTACCTATGTCTGACTGTCCAGCATCCATGACTGTCCTTTTCAGAGACGTCCACTCCTCATTGACTAACTGCCTACTGTGGTATTCCTTATCGCAGTATCCACATCCTTAGCAAACTTCAAGTGCATCTCATCTACATCTACATCTACATCTAGATGGCTACTCTGCAATTCACACTTAAGTGCCAGGCAGAGGGTTCATCGAACCATTTTCATACTACTTCTCTACCATTCCACTCTCGAATGACACGTGGTAAATAGGAATGGGAAAAAAGGAACACCTAAATCTTTCCGTTCGAGCTCTGATTTCTCTTATTTTAATATGATGATCATTTCTCCCTACGTAGGTGTCTGACAACAAAATATTTTCGCGTTCGGAAGAGAGAGTTGGTGATTGAAATTTCGTAAATAGATCTCGTCGCAAAGAAAACCGCCTTTGTTTCACTGACTGCCACCCCAACTATCGTATCGTATCATATCACTGACACTCCAACACCTATTGCGCTATAACACGAAACGGGCTGCCCTTCTATACACTTTTTCGATGTCCTCCGTCAATCCTACCTGGTAAGGAACTCACACTGCGCACCAATATTCCAGCAGAGGACGGACAAGTGTAATGTAGGCTGTCTCTTTAGTGAGTTTGTCGCATCTTCTAAGTGTTCTGCCAACAAAGCACAGTCTTTGTTCCGCCGTCCCCACAATATTATCTATGTGGTCTTTCCAATTTAAGTTGCTTGTAATTGCACTTGCTAGGTATTTAGTCGAATTGACAGCCCTTAGATTTGTGCAGTTTGTCGTATACCCCAAAGTTATCGGATTTCTATGAGTACCCATGTGGATGACCTCGCACTTTTCTTTGTTTAGTGCCAATTGCCACTTTTCGCACCATACAGAAATTCTCTCTAGATCATTTTGTAATTGGAATTGATCGTCTGATGATTTAACTAGACGGTACATTACAGCATCATCTGCAAACAATCTAAGGGTGCTGCTCTGATTATCACCTAGATCATTTATGTAAGTCAGGAACAGCAGAGGGCCTATGACACTACCTTGCGGAACGCCAGAGATCACTTCTGTTCTACTCTATGATTTACCGTCTATCACTACGAACTGTGACCTCTCTGAGAGGTATCCCACTTGCTTCCATGCTGATTCTACTGTACGATTCTCATAGAGATCAGACGAGTCTTCATCATTACTAAACTATGACCTGAGTCTATTTCGTCTCCCGTGAATGCCTTACAAAACCCAAATTTGATTTCGGTATCTCTGTCTGACTATCATATCATCCAGCTGGAATATTCCATTGTCTAAGGGTCGTTTTCAAACATACCTCCTGCACCAAATATACCTCCTCCTCTTGTGATTGTTGTACAGATTATTCGCTACTAACATCTGAAGTTTGTAGAAGAAAATAGTTCAAATGGCTCTAAGCACTATGGGACTTAACATCTGAGGTCATCAGTTCCCTAGACTCAGAACTACTTAAACCTAACTAACCTAAGGACATCACACACAGCCATGCCCGAGGCAGGATTCGAACCTGCGACCGTAGCAGCAGCGCAGTTCCGGACTGAAGCGCCTAGAACCGCTCGGCTACCGCGGCCGGCTTTAGCAGAAACTTAGTTTGTCTCCTCTCTCATTACTATTGCCTACCACATAGTCTGCAGTAGTTCTTTCTTCTATTCCTTTGCCTGCAACCGCGTTGCAGTTACCGCTGATTATTAGATATAGTCTCCCTGTACTTACTGAACTGCCATTCAATATCCTCATTTACTTTTTCTGTCTCTCCATCTTCTGCTTACGTCGTCGGCATGTATACCTCAATCATCGTTGTCGGCATCAGTTCACTGTGGAATCTGATGAGAAGAACTCTATCACTGAACTGTTCACAGTAGATGATTCGCTGGCGTACTTTCCTCTTCATAACGAATCCCTCCCGTTACACCATTTTCCGCTGTTGTCGATGATAGCAATTTACAAAACTTTATTTACATTAACGACATGTTAGAAGGAAAAATAAATAAACTTTCAGATAATTTGCAGTATAAAGGGAGCAAATGCTGTACAAGGAGCTGTCACCTCTGACAATGGTGGCCGCTGTGGCCGAGCGGTTCTAGGCGCTTCAGTCCGGAACTGCGTTGCTGTTATGGTCACAGGTTCGAGTCCTGCCTGGGGTATGGATGTGTGTGATGTCCTTAGGTTAGTTGGTTTAAGTAGTTCTAAATCTAGGGGACTGATGACCTCAGATGCCAAGTCCCATAGTGCTTAGAGCCATTTGAACCATTTGAACCTCTGACAAAAACGTGGTTCTATCCCTGCTGGACAATGCGTCGAACTGAGAATGGATAACAGATACAACTACGTCATTCCGCACTGCTTCAACTATTGTGCATCTGTGGCAGCGGAAAGCGAGTAGTAGAATACGAGTCCCTCAGCAGCCAGTGCATAGAATTTTCAGTGCTTGATAGATCTGCATAACGCCCTGACCCTGCCAAAGGTCGAGGTAGCTCAGCACAGCACGGGAAACACGCGGAATCGCGATCTTGTTATGACATCACGAAAACCTCGACGATACAGCATAGCCCCCGGCTTTAACTCTCTCAAACCTGATGTTTTTCTGGGGGAAGGTAAAATATTCTTTATGTGTCAAGACTCTTAGGTGATTCTTTAATGATTTTAGAGGCAAGATTTATACAAACCTATGTACCCGATTTTAAAACACTCTGTACACTTAGCTTCATTTTATGGATTAAATTAACTAACTACATAATATTCTCTATTGTAACATATAATAAAATGATTATTGAATAATTACCACGCAGAATAACAAAAACAATATTCAGTTATACAGTGGAATATAGCAATCCAACCATATACGTGCAGAAGTTTCACATACGTGTATTTTGGCGGTAATGAGTTGCTGAATACTGCTATATCGACTTGTCGATATTTTCTTAGTGATGCTCAACAGTTGACACTACTTTCACATGATTAAAAGTTTGAACGTTCACAAATGTGCTTCTCAGGCTTCCAGTGGGAAAAAACAATTCTGCTATAGCTAGGACACAGTAAAATTAACATACCCCGCTATAGCCAGAGTGTCTGAAAGGGTTAACACTTCAGAAATGTAACAACTCCTCTAGATTTTCTACATTACGAGCATTGCGAACCACAGATGCTCGTGTTGTTGTACGACGGTGGTTTGAAGAGTTCTCTGTTTTGAATAGAAAAAAAGTACCTTTTGTATTTTTCGATGTAGTGTCCTTGTAGATTAATTCACTTGGTCCAGCGATGTTCCAGTGCCTTGATCCCATGTCGAAAATGAGTTTCCTTCGGGCCTGCTAAGTAGTTGTCAACACCAGCTATCAATTCTTCGTTTGAAGTGAATCTTCGCCCACCAAGAAAAATTTTCAGTTTTGGGAAGAGATGGAAGGCTGACGGAGCCATATCAGGTGAATAAGGCGGGTGCAGCAACAATTCATACCCTAGTTCGTGCAATTTTGCCATGGCGACAGCACATGTTTTTGATCCAGCGTCGAGTCGTGGCACCTATCTTGCAGATAATTTTTTCGTTTCTAATTCTTCAGTTGTAGTTCTTCAGTACTCTTTCAGATGACATCTGGCAAGCATGAGAAATTTCATGCACTCTCAATCGGCTATCTTCCATGACTATTTTGTACACTTTTGCAATGATTTCTGGAGTAGTGACACATCTTGGCCGACCACTGCGCGGATCGTCATCTAAACTCTCCCGACAAAATTTAAATTCATTTTTCCACTTGGCACTAGTAGAATATGAATTAGCAGATTCCTCCAGTGTATTCTGGAAATCGGCATGCATGTCCTTTGCTTGCATACCTTTCTTTAGGAAGTACTTAATCACTGCTCGGATGTCGATCTTTTCCATATTCGCTAATCACTACACGGGAACAACAACGGAGCCACGATACGGCCGCAGCTCTGTTCCAAGTACAATGATGTAGCACGTGTTTGCAGGCAACAGTCCAATGAATATCACGTGAACAACTCGTTGCACTAGCGCTGACCTCTCGTGGTGATTCCGAGAACTTTTCAAACCACAGTCGTATCCTGTATCATTATGCACGACGATTACGAATGTAGTTTCAGCGTTCGGTCACATCGTTAAGTCCACAAACGGATATTTCAGCCGTAATACTATACGCAGAACCGACGTGGTGATGTACAGTTGTGCCGATTTGGCACGACTGCCTTTGGGCCTCACTCTCTCTTTCATACTGCGTCAAAGAATGGCGTAACAATGGTTTCCGTGGTGACACTTTGTTGTCCTCCAAATGTCGTCGTACTGTCTGTATGGTTACCTGTCCCAAGGCAAACAAGCTCATTTTCGAACCGAAGGTGCTTGACGTGGCTACACAGTGCTGCACAAAGAACATGCTTTTCGTCGCAGGTGCTGCTGGCATGGGACCGTTGAGATTCTCCGTGGTGTTGAGTATCGCCCCATGAAGTCAAGAGTCTGTTTGCGTGACTAATGTAATCCCGAGCAACGCGAGTAATATTTCGCGTGACGATGAACCGCCGTCTCGATAGACGGCTATCTAGCCGCTGTATAATTCCGACACTTGCTAGTCGAAGTTCCTCTGAGGCATAACGCGATCTTCGGGGAAACATCAATCATTCAAATGTTATTTATCAACAAGCAATCCGTTGTGCAGTATACAGAATAACCTACGTACGAGGGCTTTTCGGAAACCAATGTCCGAATCCAAGTCGATTTTTTAAGTTCTGGGTACACAGTGAGCACCTAAAGATGCCCAGAAGAATAGTATATCCCATCAAGTATGGTTGCCCGCTGCGTGGTTTCGCCCCATTTCACTCGAACTCCACATAACGTACCTGTCACGCATTTCCTTCTTCACGACAATTCTCGGCCGCACGCTGCAGAGAAATGAGGATGGCACTGCAGCTTTTTCCATTGGAAGCGTTTGATCATCCACGATACAGCCAGGGCTTAACTCCCACTGATGTTCATGTCTGCTCACATGAACCACTGGCTATGAAGACTTTTCGGCACAGGCAGAGAACTGAAGACAAGTGTAGAGAAGCGACGGAAAGCACAAGCGGTTGGCTTACATAGCGAGCGTATAGGCAAGATGGTACAACGGTACGACAATGTCTAAGTCGGAGCGCGACTACGTAGAGAGGTAAGGAAAGGTCAGGCAAACTATGGCAAATAAAACATTTTTCATTTTCACTGTGGTTGTCATTTCGCGAGCGATCGGACCTTACCTTACAAATAGCCCTCTTACTTTGTGTAAGTGCACTTAAATGTTAGTTGCATATCAAAGTGGATAATACACTTTATTCCTGTCTGCCGTATTTTGCGTTCCATCTTTATGACCAGCAGTGTATTTTGCAGTCGTGGTTGTTCCGTTTAAAGTAGAACGCATTGTAGGGCTCTGCTTTCTCTGCTTCCAATGGGTATCTGCGTGTAAGGCGAGCCCGTCTGAAATCTTTTGCGCCACGTTGGACATTTAGCATTCCTTTGCATCTGGTCGTGGACAGGACTACCATGGTCAGCATTCTTCCAGAGACAGGGAAATGGTTGAGAATGAAGATCCTCATCATTTCGCAGCGACACAGTAGACGAAAGACGCCCATCATTATTACTTTGTTACAATGTGTTTCATAGAAAGTCGATAAAAATTATTATCTTTTGCTTTGTATTCATGTTTATAAATGACTGGTTACTTAATAATACAGTCCCAGAAAAGAACAAAACTACCTTTCTTTCTATCCGCAGACGATGTCTACGGTGATAGAATTTTTATTGCAAGTAGCCAAAGTATGCTAGAATTAATAATCACCTTCCAGCCAGCATTCAGCATTCACCCTTGCACTGTCACACGTCACTGAAACGTATGTGTTTTCCAACTGGGTCGATGTCTTGTTACTACTTGGGTCAGGCTTCTTTGCTTCATCCCTTATATATAAGATATTTCCTTATAGGATCCAGGATTGGTTTTGCAGTTAGTTTTGTCTTATGCCATTCTTTTGGAAGTGGCCTAGGAGAAGCCATCCCATGATACTCCTATGTGATTTGGTCAGCTCGAGGTTCGTCCTCATTAATGTGTCTACTCTGCTCAGTAGAAGGGCAGTGCCTTAGTTTACGTTTTCCTTCAATGTTTTATTTTTGAAGATTAATTACTACTCCGAAAATAACTCTGAACTGCCATAATTCTTCAGTTGTTCCTCAATTTGTTTCGTAGCTCATATCACACTCCAAATCTAGGGAATTCTGTCCCTTGTGGCTAAATATTTACGTTAATTTTTATCTTGCTGCTTAAAACCTCTTTGTGTTTTCTTATGCAGATAGCTAACTAGCTAATTACAAGGAAGTATACTTTCGTTAAGGACAAAGTATGGCACCTGCCCTAACTTAGCTTTTTCATCAAGAAGGAACTGCTCTTGCTCATTCAGAATAATCTTATGAGCATTTTCCTCATCCCAGTTTAAACCTCGTAGAAGGTCTCAGCTAACTCTGTTTATGTTCCTACAACATTACTGAAGTTTTTTGGCAGTTTCCTCGTCCTAATATGATCGTGATGTCATATTTCGACACTATTTCGCCAGTTTCCGGCCGGTTGACCCTTTTACGTTGTTCTCATGCAGAGTTCTAATTACCCAGGCGTGTTGCCTCGTCGTGCACAATATGAAGCATTTCCATACGTGCCAGGTCTACTGTAGCCGCTGCGACAAGTTTGAAAGTTCTGCGAAACACTAAAAACTTTTGCGACGCCACGTACACAGCTACTCCTGGCGTGCGATACTCAAAAGGGGAAGTGAGAAAAGGCGTGAGAGGTAGCAAAAGACGGGAAGGGAAGGCGGCCTCTGCTGTTTAAACTCAGACGTAAAAATTCTTGCCTTTCGAGAGAAAACTCGGAAATGCCCACTCCGTTGAAACGGCGCCAGGAGCGCGGAGCGCATTTCGGGACGGATACGCGGCGTTTCTTTGGCCGAGATAAAAGCTCGCGCCGGCGGAGAGCGTAAATTCTTCCTCTTGGCCACTGTGCGTGCCCGCGAGATGCGTGACGCGTATTTCAGCGGCAAATTATGTAAGGCGGGGCAACGCCGCGTCGCCACTACTTTCCGAAATGAGCAGCGCTGCTTGGATACTTCCTCTCTCGTCGCACGTTGCGTTACGGGCTCGTTACCAGAAACAAAACATGATGAGAAAGGGGCACATTTGCATTTGGCAGAAATTTAAAGGCTGTGCCTCAGTTGGAGGTAAGCGAGAGGTGGTGAACTTCCGCAGCTCCTTCTTCTTTTTTTTTTTTTTTTAATGATCATTTACGAGCAGAGTCTGAAACGTGGCACTGCACGAGCTCTTTTTATGTCTCTCTCTCTCTCTCTCTCTCTCTGTGTGTGTGTGTGTGTGTGTGTGTGTGTGTGTGTGCGCGCCAGAGAGAGAGCGAGTGTCACCTACACATGCATGAGATGCCACAATTACTTACTAGACTCTGTTTTATTGGATAGTGACGGTTATTGAATGAAAGTGTGTGTAAACAGCTGTTAGAGTATTCTGCAGAACAGACGAATAACTATTGATGCAGCATCAACTCCGCTGAACGTAGAAAATCTACTTCATTTACGTGATAACGTCCGCATATTCTTGAAGAGTACCTTCTCTGTATCTTGCCGTATAATACTCGTCTTCGCTGCATCACGTGCCCTTTTCGAACACCGTGACACCGAAGAAAAATTCTGTAAATTACAGCACCAGTCGCATAACAGACGAAATACGAGGGCTGTCCAGAAAGTAAGTTACGATTAATCGCGAAATGAAAATCACAGTGAAAATCAGAAAGGTTTCATTTGTAACAGTTAACTACACCTTTCAGCTACTCGTCTACGTAGTCGCCGTTCTGACTCAGACATTCGTCGTAGCGTTGTACCAACTTTCCAATACCCTCATCATAGAAGGCAGCCGCCAGTGCTTTCCGCCAATTCTCTACGCTGGCCTAAAGCTCGTTGTCTGTGCCAAAATGTTGTCTTCATAGCCAGCGGTTCGTTTGAGCAGAGATGAAACTCAGTGGGAGACAATTACCGGCTGTATTGTGGGTAACCAAACATTTCCAATTGAAACGACGCAGGAACATCTTCATTGCCCCTGCAGAATGAGGCTGAGAATTGTCTTGAAGAAGAAACCGCACGACAGTTATGTAATGTTGGTTGTATAGCTTCAGGGGAAAAATCTCACCAGGCCCTCGTACTTGGCGGGAGACACTATTTTCTATAACATCTTTACGCGCTCACTGAGAGCTCAGGAATGAAAAGAGTGACATAATTCTACCTAGAGTTATACTAGAGACTCTGCCCAACACATCTTTGCAAAGCTTTATCGGATTTTCATAGTCGTTTCCATTTCGCGACCGATCATAACTTACTTTCTGGACAGCCCTCGTATATCTACGGAGCCCGAAACTTTCACTAAAATACTCGTTCCTTTTTTTATAATGGGTGGGGGGTGGGCGGGGGGGGGGCATTATAGGGGGAGAATCCTCAATCTCCTGATGGTTCACTGTGACTCACAACCACTACCTCCCCTGTGCTAACCACTTCTTCTCTATCGCTTACACCCATTGTCTTGAATTACGGGAGGCGCTCACTAAGAAACGCTACACATACGAGGATTATTCGGCAAGTAAGGAACGATCGGTCGCGAAATGGAAAATACAGTGAAAATCTCATGAAGCTGTGCTCAGATGTGTGAGGCACTGTGTCTACCACGCCCGTCGATCGCATCATGTCGCTCTTTTCAGTTCTGAGCTCACAGTGAGAACGTGAAGATGGCTAGAAATTAGCGTTTCCCGCCAAGTATGAGGGCCTGGCGAAAGATGTCGCCTGAAGCCATGCAATCCACATAACATAACTGTCATGCGGTTCGTTCTACACGACAATTCTCGTCCGCACTCTGCAGGGGCAATGAACGCAATTAAGATGCTCCTGCAGCGTTTTCGAAGGGAAGTATTTGATCACCCACAATACAGCCCATAATTGGCTACCCCTGAGGTTCATCTCTGCTCAATTGAACCGCTTGCTATAAAGACTATAATTTGACACAGGCAACGAGCTGCAGTCCAGAGTAGAAAATTGTCGAAAAGCACTGGCGGCTGTCTTCTGTAACGAGAGAATTGAAAAGATGGTACAACGTTATGACAGATGTCTAAGTCTGAGCGGCGACTGTGTAGAGAAGTAGCTGGAAGGTCTAGCTAAGCGTTGCAAATATAACAGTTTTGATTTTCACTGTGGTTTCCATTTCGCGACCTATCGTTCCTTACTTTCCGAATAGCCTATTTCAGTCGAAAAAAAGCTAAAATTGTTATGAGAGAGCCACAGTAGTTCCATGGAGTTATGATAGGTGGCAGAGCTCTATTTAGCATTAAAAATGGCGTATGTAGCGGACTTGGGTTTCAAGCAGACAGTAGACTTTGAGCTTCTTTTGGCCGAAAACCAGAGCACCGCTGATATTCATAGGCGCTGACAGAATCTCTACGGAGACCTGGCAGTGAACAAAGGCACGGTGAGTCGTTGGGCGAGGCGTCTGTCATTATCGCAGCAAGGTCGCGTGAAACGTGCGATCTCCAGCCCCACTTACTGGCCAGCCGCACACAGCTGTCACTCGGAAGGAAAAGCATGAAGCCGCATCAACAAATGGTTCAAATGTCTCTGAGCACAATGGGACTTAACATCTGAGGTCATCAGTCCCCTACACTTAGAACTACTTAAACCTAACTAACCTCAGGACATCACACACATCCATGCCCGGGCGGGATTCGAACCTGCGACCGCAGCAGTCGCGCGGTTCTGGACTCAAGCGCCCAGAACCGCACGGCCACCGCGGCCGGCGAAGCCGCATCCTTAGCTGCTAAAGTCATGGCGGCGGTCTTCTGGGCTATTCTGTTTGACGTTCTACCAATAGTGCAACGATCAACTCTGTAGCGCGCTGTGCAGTTCTCACGAAATTGAAGAAACGACTTCAGTTCGTGCTTCGCCACAAAATGCAAACTAACTTCTCCTTGTGCAAGACAACGCAAATCAGCGCACCCGAGAGGAGCTGAAAAACGTCATTGTACTGTTCTTCCTCGCAGCTTCCGATTTACATCTGTTTGGCCTAATGAAGGATGCACGCCGTGGAAAGCAGTACGTGGGTGATGGGGAGGTTATTGTTGCAGCAAGGCTTTCGCTACAACGTCGACCAGCAGAGTGGTACCACGAGCGCATACAGAGCCTGGCAGTAAGATGGTTTACAGCTGTCTATTTGAACGGAGAGTATGTTGAAAAATATGGTTTTGTAGCCAAAACAGTGGGGAATAATATGGTGTATTATATTCCTGAATAAAAGAAACCTGCTTTCAGAAAACAGGTGTTACATTACTTACTGAATCCCCGTCGTATTTGTACGATATATTCAAATTCCTATCACCTACACTTTACACTCGTCTAATCTTCATATTGTATATTAATCTCCTTTCTCTATAGCTTATTCCTACTATTCTTAGAATTTCGAACATCTTGCACCACTTTTCAGTTTCGAATAATTTCTATTGCATTACGACTATTGCCTCTGTGCAGGCTCTACCTTCCCTTAAGTCAGCATTTGATACTAGTACTACAGACTTTATTCTGATGTGACTCAACACGTGTCAAATCATCCTGTACCTTCTTCTAGTCAGTGTTGTCCATATAGTTTTTTCCTCTACTTCGTGGGGAAGTTCATTTCATATTAGCTTCTGTGACACTACATCTCAAAAACGCATCGATTCTATTCTTCTTTGGTTTTCTCATATTCTATGAGTCACTTGGAAACATTGATGTGACTCACATACTTAGAAATTTCTTCCTCAAATTAGGGTATATGTCTGATAGTAGTACATTTCCTGTGATGAGGAATGCACCCTTTGCTTGAGCTAGTCTGCTTTTATATCCACATGGCCTCGACGGTAATGCGTTACTTTGCTGTCAAGGTAGCAGAGTTCCTTTTTATATCCTACAGTCCTCAATTTTGGTAGGTTTATCTCGATTGTTGTTTCTGATACTCCCCAATACTTTCGTTTGTTAACTCTCAGGGCACATTCTGTGTTGATGAGACTGTTCCTTCCATTCACCAGGTCATACAACTCTTCCTCACTTTCGCTGAAAATGGAAATGTCATATGAGGTTTCTTCACTGACATCTTTTCACCCTGAATTTAATCCAACTCCTGATCTTTTCTTTTATTTCCGTCAGTTCTCCATTGTAGGATGTGAACAGCACGAAGAAATATTGCATCCCCGTCTTGCGCCAATTTTGATCCGTGTGTTTCTCACTTTTGGTCTTCCATTCATATTTTCCCTCTTGAATCTTGAATGTTAACCGTCTTTCCAGTAGCTTGTACCTATTACATTTAGAAAATCTTGCGTCATTTTGCATTGCCGAGTATTCTTCAGTCTTATGTAAGTTTCGAAATATTTTGATTTTTAAATTTTTATCATTTAATTTTTAATTTTTTAAACTACCTCTCTGGATGCTATACCTTTCCTTAAAGTATGCAGTTGTCTTAAACAGATATTCAAATTTCTGAATCATTCTTTTTCATTCAATTCGTTTGACAGCCGTGAGAATGTGTACAAAGGTACTACTACTTATGAAATCATTACTTTTATGCAGCAAAGTGCACGGATTAGGGAATTCAGCCTCGTTCTAGAGAGTGTTGCTGACGCAATCGTGTTAAAATTGATGTCATTATAAGCGATGAAGTAGCACGATTGGACATGAATTTGAAAGCAAGTTACCGTGTACGTGAATATCATCAGTCCTCATTACGTAAAACAGAAATATTTATTTGTCATCGAGGGCCGGATTCACGTCTGCTATAAATGCAAACCTAGTGTCTTAATTACAAATCTGAACGCAGGTTACCTATCGCGTGCTTACGTCTTGAATTAATGACGTAATTATTGCTATAATTTGCAAAGACACTATGCTATGGAAGATATCAGGTTTCTTGAGAAACACGCTGCCCTACGGTTGGAAGTCATCGCCGAACCCAACATGAATTTTGTCCATCGCAATTTTTTATACTAAACAAACGGAGCGACTTGTTATCACCAGAAATAGTACCCATATAGCAGTCAGCTATTCGTAAACAGGACTATGGAAACTTGCTCTACTGATATTAATGAATGAGAAGGACAGTAATACAATCGCAACACGTCGATGTCTTGATAAACAGTTGACCCTCTCCGAAAATATCCATGTCTTACAGAAGATTACCGCTTCACATTAGTTAAAGCGCTAACACGTAAGTTTAGCTCGTTTGCAGCTACAGCATGATCGCAGTTTCACCTTCGACCGTCTCACATTGCTGCATAGCTCACATCTTCTGTCGCCAGGAAATTGCCAGCTGCCACCCGGAAGCCATAGTCCCGAAGGGTACATCCGGCGCTGGATTGCTCTCGCATTCCATTCACTAGAAGAGCCTGTACGAGGCACCTCAACGTCCACAATACGTGAAAGTTTTCATTCATAACTTGAATTTTCTTTTATTCTTGCGTAATGCTATTGTTTAATTTGCAGATACGTTTCTCGGTAGCGTCGTTTATAAAAATAATCCAGCAGAAATTATATGTTTTCTTGTCTCTCTGCGCTTTATATTGCGTGTGCTTTATCACGTAAAACACTTTACTCGCGATCAGGCAGTTACTGGAGACTGATAACGTTGAAACTGTGATGATTATTGCTGGAAGCACTGCCTGAAAATTTTGGAAATACGTGATGAGTTTCTATGGGAGCAAACTGCTGAGGTCATCGGTCCTTAGACTTACACACTACTTAATCTAACTTGAACTAACTTACGCTAAGGACAACACACACACCCATGCCCGAGGGAAGACTCGAACCTCCGACGGGGGGTGGGGGGGGGGGGGTGGGGGGGAGAACTGCCTGATTTATAGATTATCACTGAAGTGCGTCATATAAAAATCTGGATTGAAATATATGCCGGACTTTCTTAAGTGAATAGGAAATGAGTTTCTTTAACTACGACTACATAAGGGGAAACACAAACTGTCAGCAAAGGCCAGAAGTAATTGCACCAGCTCGTCTTCAAAGTAAGGAAAGGAGAAATGCGTTTAGTTTTCATACTATTTAATTTTTAACCAGCAAAAATGCCGCAAAAAAATGCTACTTTATTTACCTGCTACGGAAAACAGCCGCAATAAACGTAAAGGCTGACTATTAGTAGCATACAATGTCAGACACTAGGTAAGATCCGGCCTGAATTAATCATTCTTACTCATCACTTTATAGTGACTCTAATTTCAAAAGCTTTGATGCTAAACTTTTGCTTCGATAATTTACAGGCATAAAAGTACATTACTGCTCATAGAAGAGATGTCAAAACACACCGTTTCAATTACTAATACACGCTGTGGAATATATGAACCTCTAGATTAGCACATTGCGGCAGTTCCCTTCATCCAAAGAACATCTAAAATTGTATGAGACCATAAAATTATTTCTGCTTTCTAATAAGTGTACTTACAATTTATAAGCTATTAGTGGATGTGGATTGTGGGACGAGGGAATCGGTATTCCTGGAAAATAGCGACACAGAAGTATAGTGTTTGAATCCTACGTATTTTTTAAGTTTATGCTCCTCTCAGTGGGTTACTAAATTCCACATCAGGAAGTTAAAACGGAGACATCATAGTTTCTTACCGTTATGTAGACAGGAGTGACACCACCAGCAGTCGACCAAAGGTGTGAACGCCCAGAAGATGACCCCTACGTCGGGTTGAAGCCGGTTGGCGGTGTAACGATAATAAATGCGATTAAGACTGTTTTTGAATAACTGGTTAATAATACTAATCGCTGCTTCATCTCCACAACCATGTTGTCCATAAAAGGGAGACAGGTTGACAACATGTGATGGCAGACCGTCGTTAGTTTCTGTTGTTGGCCACAGACCTTTTTTTTTGCATGTAACTATGTACTTGCAAGAAACTTCCATTGACATAAATGATTGCGCTAGTTTTGCAAGATCAGACGTGCAAGTTATTATTGACTACAACTTCCTACCAAAGCCTTATGATTTCCTAACGCTTTTAGTTACATATGCCTTTGTCGAATTACCTACGGTACTACTGTCGAATTAATAATATTTTTAATTTAAAGTTAATTTTAATTTAAAGTACGTCTCATCTCCTCATTTTCGTCCATCGATTTTTACCTTAATACGCAACTCGTCCTCAGTAATAGAAAAGAGCCCAACTGCAAGTTACATATGTAGCGTGCGACAAGTCGGGAATTAAGGTTCGGCAGGAAACATACTTGGATAGCCAAAGCAGTTAACTGCAAGTCGGTGTGGGGCGTAGTCAAAAGCCAAAGAATCGAATGAATCGATTCCAAGATCACCATTCACCAAATGGTAGCGTTCTCGTTTCGATTCCTTATTTGCGTATTTAAGTTTATAACAGTAACAACACTTTATATTTGTTCTTATAGGTTACAATGCCGCTGTTACTGACTGCTGTAGATATGCTGTATGTACTTTATCAAAATTAAAGAGAATGTCACAGTGGCAAGAGAGACAACTGAAAGAAGTAGAATGCAAAATATGAGAGCTATGCTCCGTGTGACGTTACGGGATCAACGCATGTTTGAGGGTGTAAAATTTCTGGCGCTATTGTTTGTAATATAATCACCAGGTACGTGCAAGCCAGTTATTTCACAAACTTATAATATGCACCTGCATCCTGTTACCATCTCTTCTCATTTGTGGTTACTATCTCTGTATCGCGTTTTCTAAGAAGATTGACTCATGTTTCGTATTTTTAATTATGTGTAACGTTCTTTCCTTTCCTTGGAGCCAATCAGTTCAGTACTGTTGCTGAAAATGCAGTACAAAATATAGAGACATACTTAAAATAGAACTCATTGGCCACGTTAAAGCTCTACCGGTGTAATAAATGCTTATGTGCTGCTTAGATTCATGTTTTGTATTTTAATTAGAAGTATTCTAACATTCTGCATGGTGTCTGTTTGTTCCAACTCGTGTCTCCCTACCACTTTCGCTCAACGACGCTCTGTGCGTGTTTTTTAGGGAATTGACTAGTTTGAACCTGGGACCTGTTGCTGGTAAGGAGACGCCAGACCACACATGACATGTAGAGTTCAGAAGAGTTCAGTGAGACTAGCGATGATATAATCAAATACTTAATGATTTCGGCGTCAGCTCCAGTGCACTTCCTGTAAAAGAATGTTAATACTAACTGAATTTAGTGGAAGGGGTTCAAGGCTTCCCTATTTTTAGTTAGCTGGTAAAATAACGTTGAAAAATCAGTTAATTTTACCATTAAAAATTTTAATCTACTCACAAAACATTGTTTATATATTGCACTATTGATAAAAGGAAATATTTTAATACAGGATGATAAAAAACAACTGCGTTCAACAAAAATGTGAACGAATATTCCCTGAATGGGTTTCCAAGTTCTACAATGGGTCGAAGGATGACCTATGCCATATCACATCTATAATCTAGATTTAAGTTAAGTTTCATAAAAGAGAAAGCTATCAAAATGGTCTACAGTGACCCTCAATTATCTTTAATTATTCATCTAACTTGTAAATTACAGTGGCTGATGTGGCTTCTCAATAATTATATAACAGAAAAATCATCGCGTTTCAGATTTTTACTTCAAGTAGCAAATGTGAACACCATGAGATTTAATTGACGATCGACGCTAGTATTACGTAAAATGGGGATGTAACAGATGAGACTTCTGCAGTTCTGAGTGAAGCCTTATGCACTCAAAAATGCTGCATCGCGTGCATTCATTACCTTGTCGGTGATTAGGCAGCTTCAGGGGGCGGCGGGCGGCACAGCGACACACAGCTCGCCGTCTCGGAAGCAACTCTCTCCTAACTTCTCCTTACTACAATTTACAGACGTTGGATTAAAGAAAGCTATCTGGCTGTTTTTTCAACTGACCAATCAGGGTCTCAATGTTAACCTTAAGCTGAACCTACAAAAATTCTGTCTATCCAATGAGAAACGTTATGCTTTTCGTGATGGGGCAATGTGTTTAACGTTTGCAACGTAACAGAGACGTGAAAAAGTCTCACGCTAAAACTTGCAGCTGGTGTGGCCCTTTTAGTGTTATCTTAAGATCTATATTGTTCATCTGGAGGGCTCTATCTTTTAACATGGGCTGGGAGGGGGGGGGTGGTCCTGGTGGTCAGCCGGTGATGTGGGTGTCCGTCCCTTATCGTAGGGCCTTCTAGATTAACACGGTTCTGCTGTCGGCTTCTGTTCTCGTTTCTCCCCTCAGAACTGCGTCTGTTTCGCGGTGGGAAGGTATGACATGCATTTAGGCGTTCTTGTGTTAGTCTGTGGTATTCCATTTGCTCACTCGTTGATCGTATTACTTTGGTTAATTTAATGTCAGGGTTTATTCGAAGCTATGTGACATACTGTCAGATTTGCTATCATATCAGTATGTTTAGCGTTTCATTTCTCCTTAGGTCCCTTCAGTAGTCTTACATAGCTGAAAATGCAGTACAAAACGCTGAGACAAACCTGGAACGGAATTTATTGGCCACGTTAGGACATTATCGGTGTGATAAGTACTAACGTATTGTTTATAATCGAATAAAGTTAAAAAGAAAAGGAAACACATTTCTGCCGCAAGGCGAGCGTCGCAGATCAATCACGTGCTATAGAAACATTATGAAAAATAAAAAACATAAAATAGAAACTAGATTTAACATGACGAAACTGAAATTCCAGCATTACTGGTAGACGTGGTGACAAGAGAAAAATTGTGCCGGAGCGGGACTCGAACCCAGATTTTCCACTTTACGCGAGCGGTCGCGTTAACCGCGTTGGCTATCCAAGTACGTTTGTCGAACGCAAATTCCCAACTTGTCGCACACTGCATATGTAACGTCTCCTGCCATTACCTTCACTACTCGCAATGTCCGCAGCTGGTTGCTGTCTCTGGATCACGGGGCCCCGGGTTCGATTCCCGGTCGGGTTGGGGATTTTATCTGCCCGGGGACTGGGTGTTTGTGATGTCCTCCCCATTTCATCATCGTCATCATTTGTGACAGTGGCTACATTGGCCTGTGTAGAATATTGGACTGTGAAAAATTTGGAACTTTGTACACGCGCTGATGACCGCGCAGTTGAGCGTCCCACGAACCAAACTTCACCATCATTACTCGCAATCTAACGCTTTTTGCCGGAGGAGGTGACACAAAAGGTGCTTCCGCACTGAATGATCATTAACCGCCGTTAAGACGCATTTATGTGTGTGGTGTCTGTTCTTCGGCACACAACAGGCACTACATATATAAAAATTAATTTTGCTTGATAATCGGGAATGCATATCAGTATCTAATACTCATTCATAAATGCTGTACACAGCACAGGACTTTGCGTTTCATTACACTGAAACTGAACCATTATGTCAATGGATTCCACTGTTAAGACTACTATGCTTAAGAGCATTTAAATATAACTTGCAAAATAAGCATAGTTTCCCCCCTACACTGTATTGAAACTCTTCATAGGGTCATAAACGTCAACCGTTTGCCAACAATACAAAAATATGAACGTCTTATTGCTGGGAACCGAAACTTGGCCTTTCACCGTCAAGTGCTATACCGACTGAACTATCCAAGCACAACATACGTCTCGCCCGCACAGTTTTACTTTCACTAGGACTTCATCTACTACCTTTTAAATTTGAAAGAAGTTCTTCTGCATATATTCCGGGACAGCTCCTGTGGGGTTTGGATGGTAGGAGCTGAGGTACTGCTGCAAATACAGCTGTGGGTGCGGGTTCTGACCCGTGAAAGAACAGCACAATTGGCAAGACAATACCCGCGAAAGGCAGAGATAACAGTTCCGGGTTGCAGTCCAGTCACATCCTTAATCAGTCAGGACGTATCAAATCAGCGTTAACTCTGCTGTGACGCGTAAATTCATTCTGGTCTTACGAGTCGTTTCAGGGCACGTAGATCTTTGTGGAAAAGTTCTCTCCTACAGGTGACACGTCAGATTTTCCTTCAAGCCGATGTAAAGTTCTCCATAACCATAAAAAGCATTGAAATTACAGGATGAAATTATTATTTACATTACTATTTTACTGAGTAATAAAACCCTTACCATTTTTTCCACCTAGTAAATGGTGTTGACGTCTATATGAATACCTACTTGGAGAAGAATGTATTTTATACGTTCCACCTCTGTGATGTGTTACACTCGTATTGATAAATACACAAATGAAAAAAGTTTTGCATCACCTCGGTTCCGAGAGTTCTGGAACCTGTGCAGAATATTGGGATAGAGATCAACATAAACATCATTTCTGCAAACATAATTTCCAGATTGCTGTACACACCTGCACCTCTAATATCCAGCAGCACGTCCTTTTGAATTGATGCATGCCCCTATTCGTCGTGGCATACTATCCACAAGTTCATGAAGGCACTGTTGGTCCGAATTGTCCCACTCCTCAACAGTGACTCGGCGTAGATCCCTCAGAGTGATTGGTGGGTCACGTCGTCCATAAACAGTTCTTTTTCAATCCATCGCAGGCATGTTCGGTAGTGTTCATGTCTGGAGAACATGCCGGCCACTCTAGTCGCGCGATGTCGTTATCCTGAAGGAAGTCATTCACAAGATGAGCACGATGGGGGCGCGAATTGTCGTCCATGGAGACGATTGCCTCGCCAAAATGCTGCCGATATGATTGCACAATCGGTCGGAAGATGGAATTCACGTATCATACAGCCGTTGCGGCGCTTTCCATGACCACCATCGGCGTACGTCGGTCCCACATAAAGCCACACATAAACATCAAGGAACCCCCTCCTTGCTGCACTCGCTGGACAGTGTGTCTAAGGAATTCAGCCTGACAGCATCGCCTCGAACGCGTCTCCGACAATCGTCTGGTTGAAGGCATATACGACACTCATCAGCGAAGAGAACGTGATGCCAATCCTGAGCGGTCCATTCAGCATGTTGTTGGGCCCATCTATACCGCGCTGCATAGTGCCATGGTTGCAAAGATGGACGTCGGGAGTGAAGTTGCGCATAATGCAACCTATTGAACACTGTTTGAGTCGTAACACGACGTCCTGTAGCTGCACGAAAAGCGTTATTCAACACGGTGGCGTTGCTGTCAGGTTTCCTCCGAGCCATAATCCGCAGGTAGCGGTCATCCACTGCTGTAGTAGCTCTTGGGAGGCCTGAGCGAGGCATGGCATCGACAGATCCTGTCACTCTGTATCTCCTCCATGTCCGAACAACATCGCTTTGGTTCACCCTGAGACGCCTGGACACTTCCCTTGTCGAGAGACCTTCCTGGCGCAAAATAACAATGCGGACGCGATCGAACCACAGTATTGACCGTCTAGGCATATTTGAACTGCATACAACACGAACCGTGTACCTTCTTCCTGATGGAATGAATGGAACTGATCGGCTGTCAGACCCCTTCGTCTAATAGGCGCTGCGCATGCATGGTTGTTTACATCTTTCGGCGGGTTTAGTGACAACTCTGAATAGTCAAAGGGTCTCTGTGATGGAATATCAGCAGTCAACCTCTATGTTCATGAGTTCTGGGAACCGGGCTGATGCAAAACTATTATTGGTGTGTGTCATATTATAGACGTGACTTACAATTAAGTAAACTGAGACCTGCACCTCATTTATTAGTATTCCTGTCGTCTCTTGGCAAAAGAAGCTGTTTATATCCTTTCTTATGCCCAGCGGTGTAAACGTTCATCTTATGGTTCATATGGCTCTAAGAACTATTGGACTTAGCATCTGAGATCATCAGTCCCCTAGACTTAGAACTACTTAAACCTAACTAACCAGAGGACATCACACACATCCAAGCCGGAGGCGGGATTCGAACCTGCGACCATAGCAGCCCCATGGTTCCGGGCTGATGCGCCTAGAACCGCTTGGCCATAGCGGCCGGCAAACGTTCATCTCTGTTATCATATAGAATACCAAATTATCGGTAGTCACCAACCACAAAATTTGCCGAGCTTAAAAGAATGGTTCCATGTTTTTGTACTGTAACAGCGAACGTCGTTTTTCTCTCATGCTTCGTTTGTAGAGCTTTTGAAACAGCTCTAAAACACCTACTAAAGTTCTGGAGTATTATTGCCACTCACCAAAGGAGTAAGAATTACAGGCACTTACCCGTGTCCAGTTTTCAGATGCCTCAACTGTTAGCGTTACTTGAGTAGTAACGAACGTAATGGGTGTTTATAACTTACTTGGAGATGTACCTAGTGCGGCAGTGCGAGCTGTGTTCATCGCAGGACACTGAAACACCGTAGGAATGTTCATTAATCAGGGTGCTCGAGGAGTATGCTGAAAAGAAAAATAATACGAGTATTTCCACTTCCCGCCACAAAGTGAATGTATGCCGCTGTTACGACTCAGGATGTGAAATATTTCCCGTTTTGACGTCAGTATGCTCTTTGTCGTTTGGCGATGCGTGTCTGTTTCCTTTGTGAAGTGACTGTTGGTGTAAACGGTTCAGAAGGTTGAAGTTTTCCATACGAGACATAATGGATGGTGAGAAAAGAGACCGTGTACTGTTTGTCAGAACAGCAGCAAGAGTAGCGCTACATTGTGGGATTATCGCCGACAGAGATCCGATATTATAAAGTGGGTTAAAGAATATGACAAAAAAGTTTTAAGAAACAGGTGGATCAGGTGGTGCAGCAGGGAGAGGGCCGATCGATTTCTGGGGCAGCTGGTGATGAATTTGTTATTGCTATAGTTGACCTTCCAGCACAATCCGTAAATTTTGCAGCCAGTGCTCGAGCTGTGCCACGGGAATTGTCCCTGCCCTGATCAACAGTTAAGAAGATTTTGCCGCCACATGTTGTGGGGGAACATCAACTGCACTCAACGAATGTGATAGTGTGGTCCGGTTTCACAAGCTCCTTAATTCTCGGTCCGTTTTTCCTCGATTTGATGACACCTCGCGGCCTAGTTAGGTGTACAGTGATATATGCACGTTAGAAGGACCTCCATGTGCATAACGTGTTTCCAGCTTTGCAGTTGTCAATGCAACGTGAAGCGACACCCCATGTCGCTTGCCAGGTGAAAGATTTGCTTGAAGAAACCTTCAGTAACGACTGAACCATCTCTAAGCAATTTGAAGACGTGTGACCTTCCAGTACCCCCGACCTAAATTCACGTGACTCCTTGTTGTGAGCCGGCCGCGGTGACCGAGCTGTTCTAGGCGCTTTAGTCCTGAACCGCATGACTGATACGGTCGCAGGTTCGAACCCTGCCTCGGGCATGGATGTGTGTGATGTCCTTAGGTTAGTTAGGTTTAAGTAGTTCTAAGTTCTAGGGGACTGATGACCTCAGATGTTAAGTCAGAGCCATTTGAATTATTTGAACCTTGTTGTGAGGATATCTGAAAGATGGCGTCTATCAGAGACGTATCCGGACTCCTGATAATCTGCAGGATAGCTTACGACGAATATTAATTCTTTGTTTCCGTTTATTTGTAATTGTAGAATAATATTGCAACTGACTTATTTTCAACGAGTTTGCAAAATACAAAATGCATTAGATTTACTAACCCATTGCTAATACCTTCACTTTATTAATTTGTTGTATAGTCTAATTTATTTGCTGCGCTGCTTGTGTGGTAGCAGCACATTGAATGTCCGGCTTAGTATCCGATTGTGACTAGGAAAGCAATCATCCCGTGAAGGCGTTATCATTTGACTGTACATTCTCTGATTTATCGCCAGTAGGCGAATCATTTCAGGCATCACTGTGTCAAATTTTACCTCTCTATCTACATTATTCCGTGAAATATGGATTTTACTAATGATAACTGACTTTTGTGTCACACTATATTTCTTTCTGAACTCAAAGGCGCATCTATTAAAACATGAAATTATCTCGCATTGGCTTATTTGTTGACACATGTTTACTAGAGCGTTTTTGCACCTGTTATCGCGTGCTTTCACTGACGTCATGATGTGTCGACAGAAGTGCCGACACAGTGTTATTTTGAGGGGGCCGATATGCACGCTATAAGCTCACGCAGAATATCGGGAAGTCTGAAACAGGACGCTCAATGAATACTATAAAGAAAAGTACGTTGCTTTTGGAATACTTAACTTTAATCCATCCTTGTTGTATACATCGTTCTTGCTGAGACATGCTTTAGACGATAATTATCAATTGCTATGTAAGGCTAATGGCGCCTTGCTAGGTCGTAGCCATGGACTTAGCTGAAGGCTATTCTAACTATCTGCTCGGCTAATGGAGCGAGGCTTCGTCAGTGTAGTTGCTAGCAACGTCGTCCGTACAACTGGGCCGAGTCCTAGTCCGTATCTCGAGACCTGCCTTGTGGTAGCGCTCGGTCTGCGATCACACAGTGGCGACACGCGGGTCCGACATGTACTAAATGGACCGCGGCCGATTTAAAACTACCACCTAGCAAGTGTGGTGTCTGGCGGTGACACCACACGTCACTTTTTTGTTAATTATGATACACTCTGCACTTCTCCTATTCATTGTACTTCGAAATACTATCCGAATCGACATTGTAAGCGTCTTTACAAAGAGTAACTTATGCCCATAGACCAGGCATGCGGCCCAAAAGAATGTGTCATGCGGCCCAGGAGTGGCCTCTTTTCACACGATCGATAAAAGAAAACTACAAATTTCCTTTTAAGTAACATTACTATAAAGTGAATATTTTCATTGTTTAGCTCCCGCCATACGATATCATTCCCTCATTAGTCTCAGTCCTGCCTGTGCTATACCTGAACACCCAGAGTCTCGTTCACATAACTGGCCAGACTGGTCAGACGTGCTGGACTCTTATCTTATGCCTGCTTCAGTTTCAAGTGACAAACTAGAGATTTAAAGGCATAATACACAGCCATAGCTTTTCGACTTGATGCAAGGAATTGGAGATCGATTTCAGGATTTTCAAAAAAAAAAAATAATATAAAAATTTCTGTTTGTGCAACAACTTTAACAAACAGTAGAGATACGTCACCAGAAGATTTTCATGTGGAATGCATAGAGCTGCAGTCAGAAATCCAGCTAAACGAAAAATTTCGACATGTACGAAGGTTGCCCAGAAAGTAATGGTTTAAATGGCTCTAAGCACTATGAGGCTCAGCGTCTGAGGTCATCACTCCCCTAGACTTAGAACTACTTAAACCTAACTAAGGACGTCACACACATCCATTCCCGAGGCGGGATTCGAACCTGCGACCGTAGCAGCAGCGCTGTTCCGGATTGAAGCTCCTTGAACCGCTCGGTCACAGTGGCCTGCAGAAAGTAATGCTCCGCATTCATTTCCTCACCAATTCATTGTTGAACATAATCAGAATTACACACTCGAAATAATAGTGTTTTATCTACACACCCAATTTTTCCATGTAATCTATATCCTGTTTTATGGCTTTCCTCCAGCGCGAAACAGGGGCGTTTATACCCTGTCGGTACCAGCCTCTGTCCTGGTGGCAGAGCCAGTGCTTGACTGTCACCTCCTCATCGTCCTCAAAATGTCTTCCACGAATGACATGCTCTAATGGCCCAAACAAATGGAAGACCGAGGGGGCTAGGTCAGGGCTGTCAGGTGTGACAGCCGTGGATGGTCTGCCCACCCGCTGCAAATCGTGGAGCTCTGCCCCACCACCCGTGTCGAGCGACTAACTGTACTTCTGCCGACAGCAGATGCTCCACAGACTTTGCACAAGTGTTTGTGAATATTCTTTCTCTGCACTGAGAAATTCAATGACGCCACGTTGCTTGTAACTTACATCACCTACATACGTATTTTGAAACAGTCATGCGGGCCGGTGTGGCCATGCGGTTCTAGGCGCTTCATTCTGGAACCGCGTGACCGCTACGGTCGCAGGTTCGAATCCTGCCTCGGGCATGGATGTGTGTGATGTCCTTAGGTTAGTTAGGTTTAAGTAGTTCTAAGTTCTAGGGGACTGATGACCACAGATGTTAAGTCCCATAGTGCTCAGAGCCATTTGAACCATTTTTTTTTGAAACTGTCATGCAGCTACGCTATCTGTCGGAAGAGACGGAATCTTGGCGCGCTCACTCAGGAGACTTCAAATTATATATAAGTAACGTATCGCATTCGTAGCATTGTTTTCGGCTGAGAAAAAAATGCAGTGCATTACTTTCTGGCAGACCATCTTATCTTTGTTGGGTTTTCGCATATCATACCCGCTCAGAGACAAATATCCCTTGCTCCGCAGTCATGTGTTATATATGCCATCGTTGTTTGGAAGCGCAAACTTTTATAAACAGTTATTTTTCATGAGCAAAGCTCAGAGAGAGTAAAAATAGAAGCAAAATCTCAGACGAGCACCTTGAGGACACGAATCGAATTGCAACCGCCTCAATCGAACCAGATATGATTTGTTATTACTTACATACAAAAAACTTTTCATGAAATCTCATGGTAAATTAATTGTGTTTTGCCGCGCGGAGTGGCGGCGCGGTAAGAGGCGCCATGTCACTGTTTGCGCAGCCCCTCTCGCCGGAGGTTCTTAGCATAAGTCAGTTTAAGTAATGTGTAATTTTAGGGTCCGATGACCTTTGCAGTTTGGTCCTTTAGGAATTCACACACATTTGAACATTTGAAATCTGTTTTGCTTGTTTAGAATAAAGAGTCCAGAATTAGTAAATTTTAAATTACTTAACTGTGTTAACTACACTACTGGCCATTAAAGTTTCCACACCACGAAGATGACGTCCTACAGACGCAAAATTCAACCGACTGGAAGAAGATGCTTTGATATGCAAATGATTAGCTTTTCAGAGCTTTCACACAAGGTTGGCGCCGGTGGCGACACCTACAAAGTGCTGACATGAGGAAAGATTCCAACCGATTTCTCATACACAAACAGCAGTTGACCGGCGTTGCCTGGTGAAACGTTGTTGTGATGCCTCGTGTAAGGAGGAGAATTGCGTACCATCACGTTTCCGAATTTGATAAAGGACGGATTGTGGCCTATCGCGATTGCGGCTTATCGTATGGCGACATTGCTGCTCGCGTTGGTCGAGATCTAATGACTGTTAGCAGAGTATGGATTCGGTGGGTTCAGGAGGGTAATACGGAACGCCGTGCTGGATCCCAACGGCCTCGTATCATTAGCAGTAGAGATGACAGGCATCTTATCCGCATGGCTGTAACGGATCGTGCAGCCACGTCTCGATACCTGAGTCATCAGATGGGGACATTTGGAAGACAACAACCCTCTGCACGAACAGTTCGACGACGTCTCCAGCAGCATGGTCTATCAGCTCGGAGACCATGGCTGCGGTTACTCTTGACGCTGCATCACAGACAGGAGCGCCTGCAATGGTTTACTCATCGACGAACTGGGTGCACGAATGGCAAAACATCATTTTTTCGGATGAATCCAGGTTCTGTTTACAGCATCATTATGGTCGCATCCGTGTTTGGCGACATCGCGGTGAACACACATTGGAAGCGTGTATTCGTCATCGCCATACTGGCGTATCACCCGGCGTGATGGTATGGGGTGCCATCGGTTACACGTCTCGGTCAGCTCTTGTTCGCATTGACGGCACTTTCAACAGTAGACGTTACTATTCAGATGTGTTACGACTCGTGGCTCTACCTTTATTCGATCCCTGCGAAACCCTGCATTTCAGCAGGATAATGCACGACCGCGTGTTGCGGGTCCTGTACGGGCATTTCTAGATACAGAAAGTGTTCGACTGCTGCCCTGGCCAGCACATTGTCCAGATCTCTCACCAATTAAAAACGTCTGGTCAATGGTGGCCGAGCAACTGGCTCGTCACCATACGCCATTCACTACTCACGGTGAACTGTGGTATCGTGTTGAAGCTGCATGGGCTGCTGTACCTGTACACGTCATCCAAGCTCTGTTTGACTCAATGCCCAGGCGTATCAAGGCCGTTATTACGGCCAGTGGTTCTAGGCGCAATAGTCTGGATCCGCGCGACCGCTAAGGTCGCAGGTTCGAATCCTGCCTCGGGCATAGATGTGTGTGATGTCCTTAGGTTAGTTAGGTTTAAGTGGTTCTAAGTTCTAGGGGACTGATGACCTCAGCAGTTAAGTCCCATAGTGCTCTGAGCCATTTGAACCATTTGAACGGCCAGTGGTGGTTGTTCTAGGTACTGATTTCTCAGGATCTATGCACCCAAATTGCTTGAAAACGTAATCACATGTCAGTTCTAGTGTAATATATTTCTCCAATGAATACCAGTTTATCATCTGCATTTCTTCTTGGTGTAGCAATTTTAATGGCCAATAGTGTATAAACCTTTTTGTCAACGGCTGTTGTTAGTGTTGAGTGCATTATGACAACCTAGAAATACCAGTCTTCATCCAGTAAGGCCCAGGTAAGCTGAAAGTTGGGACATCCCTGTCGCAGACGTTCCAGCGCAGCTGCACAAAGCTATTATCAGGAGTTCACCGAATAGACGTCGTGTCTGACGTAGGACTGCTGGTGAGGCCCACAGGGAAGTTGTTGAAAAGAAGCCGTTGGGACCCTTGTGAAGCCTCACTAGCTTCCATCTCTCGTTTGGAAGACGCTCGGCACTTCCGTCGGCGTGGTCCGCTTGCTCAGTGCGTGAGGAATTTTCCGGTAGGAGGCCCCAGGGCGAAGGCATCTTTGATGCGTCCCGCTTCTTCTCCGTCCCGGCCCCGAGCAGCCACGGCACGCCATAGCGCCCGTCCTGCTAGATCCTTTCTCCGGCCTTGTAGCAGAGCGGCACAAAGGAGAATTATTCAGAGAGCGCGCAGCTAGTAATTGGACGACCGACAAGCCAGCCGTTGGCAGCGGCGTCGCTCAGGATCTCGCCGGCAGACCTCGCCACGGGGCGATGGCTCCAACAGAATTACAGAGAGGCTAGGAGCGGCACCTAACGTCCTGAAAGCTGACACTACCCCCCCCCCCCCCCTCCCCCGGCTAGTACTGGCCCCTTATATATTTAGAATTATTCGCCAGTAACGGAACATCCCCCTTACTCGTCGCAGCAACGCCTTCCGTTACAACCCTGCAGTCGCCACGGATGGAGACAGTAGGGTGTTTCTAGAGCGGGTGGGTGAGAAGCAAAGGGGGGAAAGAACGTGGCAGGCGCGGGCCAAGTCGGGCAGAACTCATTACCGATAAAAAGTTTGGAAGCTTATTAGCATGGGATATTCGCCGTCCAGCCCTCCTGACTCGAAATCTCTTCGTTCTGCGTGCTTGCCCCGCCATTTCTAAATAGGCTTTTGTCCGCCAACCTCTCAGTTTAACGCGATATAAAGATAAAACTGGAAATGTCTCTCCGGTTTCATTTCAAGTATAAAGTTGGTACGAGCAGATGCGACAGAGAAAGTTTGATGCGCTTAAGCCTACGGAAAATCCTCTGTGACATGTAGAACTTTTATTTCGTTCGGGACGTTTTTCGAGGTACCACAGCAATCACGATATTGTAAGAGGCAGTTCGATGAAAACGAGGCAGATGGAAAAGGTAAGTAAACTGCTTAATATTTCGAAAGTAATCGCCACGCCTGTTGTAGTGACCTTTCGTGGGGCCACATCTGAGGGTTCATTGGTTGTTCTGAGAGAAGGCTCATCACATTCGATCACACGAAATGCAAGTTCGCCCTGTTGTTGTTGTGGTCTTCAGTCATGAGACCGGTTTGATGCAGCTCTCCATGCTACTCTACCGAGAAAGCCTCTTCGTCTCCGAGTAACTACTGCTACCCACATAATTCTAAATCTGTATAGTGTGTTCTTCTCCTTGTTCCCTCTGCGACTTTTACCCTCTACGCTTCCCCCCAATGCCAAATTGGTGATCCCTTGATGCCTCACATCGTGTTCTACCAACTCATCTCTTCTTCTAGTCAATTTGTGCTACAAATTCCTCTTCTCCCCAATTATATTCAGTACCTTCTCATTAGTTACGTTATCCACCCTTCTAATCTTCAGCAATCTTCTGTAGCGACACGTTTAGAAAGCTTCTGTTCTCTTCTTGTCTTAACTACCAATCCTACATGTTACACTTCCACACACGGCTACACTCCATACAGATATTTTCAGAAAGGACTTCCTGTCAGATCTATGCTCAATGTAAACAAATTCCTCTTCTTCAGAAATACTTTCCTTGCCATAGCCAGTCTACATTTTATGTCCCGTCTATTTCAAGCACCATCAGTTATTTTGTTGTTCAAATGGCAAAATTTATCTACTACTTCAAGTGTCTCCTTTCCTAATCTGAGTTCCTGAGTATAACCTTATTTAATTCGGCTACATTCCATTGTACTCGTTTTGCTTTTGTTGAAGTTCATCTTATATCTTCCTTTCCAGACACTGTCCATTGCGTTCAACTGCTTTTCCAAGTCCTTCACTGTCTCTGACAGAATTACAATGTCATCGGCAATCCTCAAAGATTTCATTCCTTCTTCCTGGACTTTAATTCCTACTTCAAATTTTTCTTTTGTTTCCTTTACTACTTGCTCAACATACAGATAGGCTACAACCCTATCTCACTCCTTTCTCAATCACAGCTTCTCTTTCTTGCGCTTCGACTCGTATAACTGCTATCTGGTTTCTGTAAAAATTGTATATACCCTTTCGCTCGGTGTATTTTCCGTCTGCCACCTTTAGAATTAGAAGGAGAGTATTCCCGTTAACATTGTCGAAAGCTTACTCTAAGTCTACAAATGCTAAAAACATAGGTTTACCTTTCCTTAACCTATTTTCTAAGCTATGTCGTAGAGTCAGTATTGCCTTGCTCGTTGCAACATTTCTACGAAATCTAAACTGATATTCCCAGAGATCAGGTTCTACCAGTTTTTCCATACGCCTGCAAAGAATTCGTGTTAGTATTTTGCAGCAGTGACTTATTAAACTGGTAGTTCGGTAACTTTGTCACCTGTAAACACCTGATTTCATTGGGACTGTAACTATTCTATTCTTCTTGAAGCCTGAGGATACTTCGCCTGTCTCATACCTCTTACTCGCCAGATGGGAGACTTTTGTCATGGCTGGCTCTCCCAAGGCTATTAGTAGTTCTATCTGAATGTTGTCTACTCACGGGGCCTTGTTTCGACGTAGGTCTTTCAGTGTTCTGTCAGATTCTTCATGCAGTCTCATATCTCCCACTTCATCTCCATCCACGTCCTCTTCCATTTCCATAATATTGTCCTCAAGTACATCGCCCTTGTATAGATCCTCCGCATACTCCTCTCACCTTTCTGCTTTCCCTTCTCTGCATAGGACAGGTTTCCTTTCTGAGTTCTTGATATTGATACAGGTGGTTCTCTTTTCTCAAAGGTCTCTCTAATTTTTTGTAGGCAGTATCTGTCTCCCCCTAGTGATACATGCTTCTACATCCTTACATTTGTCCTGTAACAGTTCCCGCTTAGCCATGTTGCACCCCTTGTCGATCTCATATTTTAGACCTTTGTATTTCTTTTCGCTGATGTCTTGTACTGGGTAGATAGATTCTGGTGGCCCGACACTATGTTGACCTCAGCGTGAGGGTGTTTCTATTACAGAGGGGAGAAGTGTTATCTTCAGGGGTGCCTCCCACACTTCGTTGCAGACTGCAGCCAGCCCTCTCTAATGTGTGTGGTATAGATTCGCGATGCCAACTTTGGCGTGGCTATGCGATCATTGTATGATACCACACCTGTTAATTCATTTTTCCCAGTGTGAGACAACACGATCAGTGCCTTCAAAGAAAAAATATTTGCGGTTACGTACGGAAAAATGATTGTACGCAGGCGTGCATCTCTTCGTCCGAAGCAAATCGACGGCGACGAATGTCTTTCGTCAGGGCTCCAAATATATGGATATCTCATGAGGAAGCGATGGGGACTGTATGTGCTTCCCAGTGAAATTGCTGCAGCGTACTTGAATCGACAAGGCAACATATTTTTCGAGCCGTGAAGACATATTTATGGCTATCGATATGCCTCGAAAGAAGGCGTGCACTCCTAGGGACAATATTGTTCCGTAGGGAACAGCAAACGTTTCTCCATGAAGGCATTGTCCAACTTGTATAACAATGAGATAAATGTATTAGCGATTTTGGCGATTGCATTTGAAATAATAAGCAGTTTACTCATTTTTTTCTATGTGTCTCGTTTCGATTTCACTGCCCCTTATACTAGTTTAACAGCGCTTTTATTGCCTTTTCTCTGTATAACATACAAGTTTGGGCGTACAAGACCCAGTGATCATAGAATGCTTTTATAGGCCTACATTATACCTGAAGTACAAATCTGTTCTGAACTGAATTTACAGGAAACACAAATAAAAACAACAGTTTCAGGAATTAATTAAAATAGAACCAAATATTTCATATCAAAGAAGAAGAGAAAAGAGATCCAACGTAAAAATTAGTGCAATGTGTATGTGTTGCAAGTTTAGCCACGTGTGTTGAATTCCAAAAGATACACTCCTGGAAATGGAAAAAAGAACACATTGACACCGGTGTGTCAGACCCACCATACTTGCTCAGGACACTGCGAGAGGGCTGTACAAGCAATGATCACACGCACGGCACAGCGGACACACCAGGAACCGCGGTGTTGGCCGTCGAATGGCGCTGGCTGCGCAGCATTTATGCACCGCCGCCGTCAGTGTCAGCCAGTTTGCCGTGGCATACGGAGCTCCATCGCAGTCTTTAACACTGGTAGCATGCCGCGACAGCGTGGACGTGAACCGTATGTGCAGTTGACGGACTTTGAGCGAGGGCGTATAGTGGGCATGCGGGAGGCTGGGTGGACGTACCGCCGAATTGCTCCACACGTGGGGCGTGAGGTCTCCACAGTACATTGATGTTGTCGCCAGTGGTCGGCGGAAGGTGCACGTGCCCGTCGACCTGGGGCCGGACCGCAGCGACGCACGGATGCACGCCAAGACCGTAGGATCCTACGCAGTGCCGTAGGGGACCGCACCGCCACTTCCCAGCAAATTAGGGACACTGTTGCTCGTGGGGTATCGGCGAGGACCATTCGCAACCGTCTCCATGAAGCTGGGCTACGGTCCCGCACACAGTTAGGCCGTCTTCCGCTCACGCCCCAACATCGTGCAGCCCGCCTCCAGTGGTGTCGCGACAGGCGTGAATGGAGGGACGAATGGAGACGTGTCGTCTTCAGCGATGAGAGCCGCTTCTGCCTTGGTGCCAATGATGGTCGTATGCGTGTTTAGCGCCGCGCAGGTGAGCGCCACAATCAGGACTGCATACGACCGAGGCACACAGGGCCAACACCCGGCGTCATGGTGTGGGGAGCGATCTCCTACACTGGCCGTACACCAGTGGTGATCGTCGAGGGGACACTGAATAGTGCACGGTACATCCAAACCGTCATCGAACCCATCGTTCTACCATTCCTAGACCGGCAAGGGAACTTGCTGTTCCAACAGGACAATGCACGTCCGCATGTATCCCGTGCCACCCAACGTGCTCTAGAAGGTGTAAGTCAACTACCCTGGCCAGCAAGATCTCCGGATCTGTCCCCCATTGAGCATGTTTGGGACTGGATGAAGCGTCGTCTCACGCGGTCTGCACGTCCAGCACGAACGCTGGTCCAACTGAGGCGCCAGGTGGAAATGGCATGGCAAGCCGTTCCACAGGACTACATCCAGCATCTCTACGATCGTCTCCATGGGAGAATAGCAGCCTGCATTGCTGCGAAAGGTGGATATAAACTGTACTAGTGCCGACATTGTGCATGCTCTGTTGCCTGTGTCTATGTGCCTGTGGTTCTGTCAGTGTGATCATGTGATGTATCTGACCCCAGGAATATGTCAATAAAGTTTCCCCTTCCTGGGACAATGAATTCACGGTGTTCTTATTTCAATTTCCAGGAGTGTATACAAATAGCCAGGCTTGTGTTCAGCTTCAGTAGATGAGAAAAATCGAGATTAGTCGATATTTCAAACTGATGAGATACGCACCACCTTCCTTTACTGAAGTTCCATAAGCCGAATATGCTCAGTTCATCTTATAGTCAGATTTATGACCCATCACTTGTACATGAGAAACAAATTCAAAATGTCCGTCAGGAGCGTGTTGTTGAGGAAAATCTTGAATCGAATCCGATATATGTTCCCGTCATTCTTCCCTTCTTTTGTGAACCCCCTGTGCGTGAAACTGTGGCGAGTTGGTATAGAAAGGGGCTAACAGTGAGTGGGGGGGGGGGGGGGGGGGGAAGGAGCGGGTGAAAACTACGCTGCTGCATATCTGTACGTGATTATTACGCTCGTTCCAGGAGTTGGAAAGTAATGCTCTAACATCACGCGACATCGCCTTCCGTTATTACAGTGGCGGTATGTCGAGTTCCATTTGTCACGCTAGTCAGAACCAATCTAACTCGCCGTTTCTCTGTCAGTGACGTATCTCCAGGAGCGGCTGCTCGCTAACTGCGTAGCGCCCATGATTCGACGCAAGCATGAAATTAACTGCGGCGAATGTTTGTATTAACAGTAACGAACATTTCAAATTTGATAGCTTCCCTGTTGAGTTGTACCGTAATGTAAAGGACTAAAACTAAGTATTCTGAATGTAATTAATTCACTGTTCTACTTCTGCTTTAACTTAAGTTTTACTTCCAGCAAACTCTTTTTGGAACCACAATCTTAAAACTACAGCAACAAAAGCACTTGGGTGGCAGTGGTGATCGCCAAAAGTGGAATGTGGGAAGAGGCTAGCTGAAGCATTACTATATCCGGGCCGTTGAAACATGTCACTATAAGGTTATTCCCATGGAGGTAAGAATAAAGGGAGACGCCGTGACGTCACAGCTGTGAAGCTTTGTGAAGCCGAGGGTAGCCATCTCAATCCGACCAAAACATTGCTGCTGTAAGCTTGTGTGCCTAGGCTTGTCGCTCGCTTTTGGAAGGATTTTGCGCTATTATGGTGACTTGTGTGGTGTTCGGATGTAGGAATCGTTCTGATTGTGATGCGAAATCGAAGGGAATAACATTTCATGTGTAAGTTGTCTCGTTAAGTGTGATTTTACAACTTCATTGTGAATGAACGTGTGCTACATCGGTACTTGTACTGTAGCGAGTTTTTCTCCTGTATGATTTTTGATTTCCTAAAAATGAAAGTCGGAAAGCTCTGTGGGAGAATGCCGTGAGGAGGAAGAATTGGCGTGCGTCTAAATGGAGCACTATATGTTCTCAGCACTTCCGAGAAGAGGACATAGACAGAACTTCCCTTTCAACAGTAAGGCTCCGAGAAAATGCTGTACCATCAGTTTTCCCTACGTACCCAAAACATTTGCAAAAGGTATGTTAATTCAAAGAATTAAATTCTTAGTTTTCTAGTTCTCGTTTCAGTATAATACGTATCGTCGATAATCGAAGTGTTGAGTAACTCACTTTGTCTTCATCATGTACCAAATTAAAAGCTAACACTACATTAATTGGCGTAAAGTATAGGCCTAAAAAGGACGCTGTGTAGATTTGCCATTCTATGTACCGTATTTCAGTAAATATTGGTGGTAATGAACAGTGTTTCCCAGTAGTGTAACGTAACTGAAATGTCCCAGTACGTATTACAAACAAGATGTATTTATAGGACTTTGGAGGGAGGGTATAGCTAACTTAGTTTTCAGTTTCTGTTATTGCGTTTGTGATACACGTTTATTACTGAATTATCAAAATTGTATCGTTTACATTGAAGGCTAGCTATTCGTAATATTACATTAAAAACTATTTTTAATCAGAAGAAACGCGGAATTTCGCCTTTACGAGACTTTATTTTAAACAAAAACTTTGAAATAACCAATTTGATGACGATACATGCGTATATGGTGCAATTAGCGACTTTAATAGACGCAGCGCTATAGCACACTGGCAATGTTTTGGTCAGAGTGTCATGGCAGCGAGCCACGCCTCCATGGCTTCAAAACGCAGTACGGCTGGGATACGTAGCGCCATCTCCCCTTCTTCTTACCTCCATGGTTATTCCCCAAGTGCCGTAGAGTTGGTAATATAACTACCAAACAAGTGAGGAACGCGAGGCGCTGCGTCTTCTGAACCAATAACAGCACCGAACAAAAGCCGGTTTCGGCGTCGACGCTACCACGTTGCGGGATACCGTGTAAACATCGTATGTTAGAGCGCGAACGCCTGCTGTTGCACTGCATTACCACCTAGACTACAGTTTTTGTTTGTTAAACAATATCACCAAAACGATGTCGTTCATCAAGCGACAATCCGTCGCGCCGTGGAGTGCCATTAAATAGTCAGGCTTTGGAATTGCTAAGGAGGACACGTGAGTTTTACGAGCAAGAAAAAAAAATTAGTTTCTGTTCACGGGCATGCGTCGATTCCTGCCAGTAAAGTTTTAGAGCTTACCTCGAAAACTCTAGGACTCAGTGAAAGAAAAGGTATAAGGAAAGGGGTGCTACTTCAAGACGTACAAGACAGTGAAGTAAACCGTGGGGAAGAAAGCCCCTGTGGAAGAAACAGTAGGTTTTTAAGTACTCCGGGAAGGAGAAAAAAAGCAGCCTCGTCCTGTTACAGATATTGATTCTTTCTAAGCCGATGCAATTCGTCGGCTCATATACAGATACTGTAAAAGGAAACAATACCCCACAATAGCGAAGCTGCTAATTTCTTTAAAAGAAAGTGAACTTTTCTCAGGGGGGAAAACGTCACTTAAGATGATATTAAAAAAACGTGCTTCCGTTTTAAAAAGTTAGATGGACGAAAACTGTTACTTGAAAAAGCTCATGTCGTTGCAGCTCGTACCATTTTATTACACAAAATTATAGGAAAGGACATACATTCAGTCATATGGTTAGACGAAGCCTGGGTCAACGCTGGAGAATCAGATGAGAAATGCTGGACAGATGATACTCTGAATAGCAGTGGTTATCAGCCAACAGGAAGAGGATCACAATTAATTGTGGCCCATGCAGGATCTTGAAACGGCTTTGTGTCTGAAGGACTTTTAGTTTTTCGATCTAAAAAAAACTGGTGACTATCATGAGGATATGGACCACCCACGGTTTCTACAGTGGTTTAAAAATTTGTTGCTCCAGTTTTGTGTTCCGACTGTTTGTGATGGACATGCACCGTACCATTCCGTGATTTTAGATAAAACTCCCACCACTAGTGACCGTAAAGAAACTATGGTGCAGTGGTTGCAGGCGAGAGACATGAGCATGACAAAACAGCTGTTATACTCGCTCGTAAAAACAAAATAAGCTCGTGACGCCTAAATACGTTATAGATGAAATTGCAAGCGAACAGGGTCACTTGGTAATTAGGCTACCGCCTTATCACTACCATTTTAATCCAATTGAATTTGTTTGGCGTGTAGTCAAGGTGTACATTAGAAATAACAATAAGACTTTTACTATAACAGAAGTGGAAAGACTGCTACATGAAGGTCTTGCTACTGTAGGCGCTACCTCTTTGAGGAAAAAAGTACACCAGGTTGGTAAACTCATAAGAGAAGCACAGATTATAGACGGCATTATAAATGAAAACTAACAATTAATGATTTCTCTTAATGATGATGAGGATGATGACGAAGACAACAGTTTTGGCGCCGATTCCGTTGATAGTGGAGGAGAACTGGATGGATTTTCACCGTTGACATCGTAAATTGGTAAGTGTAAATGTATACAGAACTATTTCCTTCTCTCGGCAATCAGGTAGGCTATGCATGTTTTGTTTTATTTCTTTCTATGAGTGTGGATAGCGTGTTCTTTGGTATGCTTAGATTTACATTATTATACGACTTTTAAGTTCACCTATTACGGTAACAATTTGGAACGGCTTTTCATAGATATTGTCATTAACTTCGGGTGTTTTTATTTCCCCGTTTCATATACTATCAAACGCTTAGTTTCCGTCGTCGTTCTCTCCATTGTTAGTAAAACGTACTTTGTTGTACTTAAGGTATAAACGTTGATTATAGCTTATATTTACAAAACCTATTTCGGAGTTGTGGACGTGTGCGGTGGCAGCTATTGCTACCTCACAACCGCAGTATAGCCAACCATACGCGAGCTGTCAAGTGACATGTTTCACCGGCTCAGGTAAAAATTCGAAACTGATATGTGAATAGGGACGATTAGGACTAGTATATTACTGGAATATTCCGACTAGCTGTCTTTATTTGTGATGTTCATATGTACGTTATCGATTCGGAGATACATGACTCTCATTGAAGATCAGTTTGAGTTCCGGAGAAATATAGGAGCAGGTTAAGTAGTACAGACCTCACAACTTCTCTTAGAAGGCAGATTGAATGAAGGCAAAGCTATTTTTATAGAATTTATAGATTAAAAAATATACTTTTGAGAATACTGGCTGTGGCAAGCTCTTTGAATGGTATCCGGGATAAAATATAGAGAAATGTCATCTATAGCGCCTTCAGAAACCAGATTAAAGTATGAGAGTCGATGTGGATGAAAGGGAGGCAGTAGACGAGAGAATAATGGGACAGGTTTGCAGTTTATCCCCCGTGTTATTGTCTGTAGATAGAACAAGGCGTAGAGGAAACGAAGAGAAATTTGAAAAGAGAATTGAAGTTCTGGGAGAATAAACCAATTCTTCTGAGTGTGCCGATCATACAGTAACTATATCGGGAACAACAAAGGCCTTGGATGATCAACCGAGCGCAGTGGACAGTGTCATGAAAAGAGGTTATAAAGTGAACATTAAGAGAAGTAAACAAGCGTAATGTAGTGTAGTTGAAGTGACGTGATGCTGAGGATATCACATTAGGAAAACATACACATTTATTGGTGAAAAAACTAACTAATGACGGCAGATGTGAAGAGGATATAAAAACCTCACTTGGAATACTAAGAAGGGTTTTGGTGCTCTCCATGTGTATACAGCCGCCGTCATCGACCTGACGACACGATATTTCGACGCTCCCACTGGCCGCCATTTTCAGGTGAGACTGCATGTGCACAATCACGCCGGAACTGAAGTAAGATCAAATACAGCTTTATATCCTGGGATCACGACGCTGCGCTTGTGGGAGACGCGGAAGGACTGCTACGCGAAGAATTGCAGCGCCGCCGGCGGTATACAGTAACAAAAGCTATTAATCGCAAATTAGGATGTAGCCCATCGAAATCCAGACCGTTAATGTTTTATATGTAATACAATAGGATTCCATATCTTGCTCAAAAGAAAACCCTGTGTTTCTTTTAATAATGTCATCCGATAATCGTATTTCGCCGGCCGCGGTGGTCTAGCGGTTCTGGCGCTGCAGTCCCGAACCGCGGGACTGCTACGGTCGCAGGTTCGAATCCTGCCTCGGGCATGGGTGTGTGTGATGTCCTTAGGTTGGTTAGGTTTAAGTAGTTCTAAGTTCTAGGGGACTTATGACCTAAGATGTTGAGTCCCATAGTGCTCAGAGCCATTTGAACCATTTTTTTGATAATCGTATTTCGATGGATGAAGTACATAAACACGGTAGCGTGAAGCCGGAGCAGCAATTTGCATCTTCTTAAACGACACGTTATACCCTTTATTGAGACAGTGCTCAGCGACGGCAGGTTTTTCCGGCTGGAGAAAACGTGGGTGTCGTTGATGTCTCACACATAGGTGATGAACCGTACGAATATTCTATACAGTGTAAGCTTTTCTTCAATGCCAGACTTCTTCAGTTCCAAATCACAAATAAATGATCCAAGGTGGGCTTCAGTTTTGGCCAAATGCAAAAAGGACACTTTTAATATCGTCTGAAGTTTCTTCAAATTTTCGAAGGAATACTCCTTGCAAAGGCCGCGCGGGATTAGCCGAGCGGTCTAAGGGCGCTGCAGTCATGGACTGTGCCGCTGGTTCCGGCGGAGGTTCGAGTCCTCCCTCGGGCATGGGTGTGTGTGTTTGTCCTTAGGATAATTTAGGTTAAGTAGTGTGTAAGATTAGGGACTGATGACATTAGCAGTTAAGTCCCATAAGATTTCACACACATTTGAACATTTTTTGAACTCCTTGCAAAAGCTAAAAAAAAACCTGATCTACAAATATCCATTATTGGTTCATATTGTGGTTCAAATTGGAAAGCACCAACAAACTGATGGTCAGTATATCCATTCTGCCTGAAAACAAGCTTAAGATAATCCATAAATTGCGTCAGATTATCAAAATCCGAAATAGCATAAGCTCTCTTGACTAATGTACATAAAACCCCCATGCGTTGACGGAGCGGATGGCAAATAGTGGCATGGAAGTAGCGGTCCGCATGCGTAGGTTTACGGTATACGCTGTGTCCCTAAGTCACATTCTCTTTTTTGTGTACTAAAACATACAAAAAGGTAATTTGCTATCTTTTTCAATGTCCAGCGAAACTTGGTTGCGTGTATGAAGACAGTTAAAATGACCTAAAAACCGATGAAGAACTTCCATTCCATGTGGCGAAACGATAAAAATGTCAAAACTTATTTCAAAAAGCATGTTGGTTTAAGAGTAGACTTCCTGAGTGGGTATCTTAAAAATCTCCCATGAAAAGATTGGCGACAAGAGGCAAAACATAACTCCACATTGTCAAACCGTTAGTTTGTTCAAAAAATGTGTCATTAAATACAAAATGTTTCGCTGTCAATACTTGCCGACCCTGTTTCGTATTTTTGTCCTCCAAAACTCTGACACGTTAACGACGAGGACACCTTCAAAGGTAACGCAACAAAAAGAGAAACATCAAAACTAAGTAAAAGGTGAGATGTTCCTAGGCACAAAATCCGTCGAGTTAGATATATCCACATTTACCCACATGAGGGCTAAAAACAGAAACAAGATATTTGTCCAAATTATAAGTAAGATCGCCCAAATAACTGACTGTTCGACGAAAGGAAGATCCAGTTTATGAACTTTGGGCAAACCATGAAACCATCTTAATCTGCCGGTGGCGCTGCAATTCTTCCGTTTTGCAGAGCGCAGCCCATCTGCTTCTCGCGCATGCGCATCAGCGTGTTCCCGGGCTATAGACGAGCCACAGATCTGATGTTAGCTTGGGTGTGTCTGTGCGCCAGCTGGACTGTAGAAATATCTTGTCAGGTCCAGGAAATACGGCTGCATACCCGTGAAGAGCATCGAAATTCACTACGCCGGGAAAATCTATGTAATCACAAGAAGATTTTTAATTAAAAACCTAAACTTAAGTTTAAGGGTTAGGAGCGTTTTCTTAAGTATTAGTACGGAAGCGAAAAGTGGATGATAAACAGCAGAGAAGTGAGTATAATGTTTTGAAATGTAGTGTTACTGAATAATCTTCAAAATTAGATTGACAGATGGTATAATTGATGAAGAGGTACAACATGAGGCATCAAACAATAGTTAATTTTTTATTTAACGTAAGCGGAGGGCAAAAATTTTCAGACTACAAACCCTTGGCTACACCAAGTAAGTTCAAGTGACTGTAGGTTGCAACATTTACGCAGAGACGAGGCTTGTGCAAGACTGATTAGTGTGGAGAGCTGCATCAAACCACTATTCGGACAGGAAATAAGAGCAGGATCTGAAACTTCCTGGCAGTTTCATATCAGCGCAAACTCCACTGCAGAGTGAAAATCTCATTCTATGAGCAGGATCTACAAAACTGTGTTCTATCATACCCCGTTTTGGGTCCTGTTCCGGCACATGGCGGTAGTGTCTGAATTTTTTAAATGTTTTAATTCGTATCGTAGTGCGGTGAAATGACAGAGTCTGAGGCCGCCCCAGGAGATGTAGGCTCCAGATAAACTGTATGCCAGAGGTTCTGAGCGGTCGGTTATATCCACACGTTTAGCAGTGTGTGTGTGTGTGTGTGTGTGTGTGTGTGTGTGTGAAGCGTTTATTGTCCCATCAGCAACACCAAGACCGTCATACGGATGAATGGTTTTTTGAAGCTGAATCTCGATTCGCCATGTAGAACGACTTTCGCCGTGCGTTCGTGCGGAGGGCTAGTGGCAGCAGGTCAAAGACACTGACGTCACAGGAAGTGAACAGTTTGGCATCCCAGAGTATATGTATAAAACTGGATGGGGACATGCACTGAACACACACGTTGCTGGTGGCATTCTCCAAAGTATAGCGATGCGGTGCTGCAGAGATAGTTCCGACGGTTCAGGGATGCAGTAGACGGTAATATCATTCCGCTTCATGGCAGTAAAATATTGAGCTGTTAGCGAGTTGTTGTAATCGTATTCCTTTTTCTGCCCTCTTGTGAAAAAGAGTTTCAATTTACGTTAATTTCTGTTGTAATCTATACCTTCGATTGCAGGTCTTTTCTACTTATACGTTTTGGTAACTGCTGACTACAACGCTAGTATTTTAAAATCTGTTCATGAAGTATATTCTCCTTTTGACACAAATATACACTACCGGAAAAAATTAGTACATCTTCTTGGAGTTTTATAATTTACTGAAGATTTATTGTTGCAACAGTCCATATGCAGTACATGAAATGATTGCATTTACAGATCAGTAGCACTAGCGGTTCGGGGTACCAGGTATCGATCCCTGTTGAAACACCGTGTTAGTACGTGGTGCAGATGTCTAATGTGTTTGAAATCGTATGGGACTTAACTACAAAAGTCATCAGTCCCTAAGCTTACACACTACTTAACCTAAGTTATCCTAAGAACAAACACACACACCCATGCCCGAGGGAGGACTCGAACCTCCGCCGGGACGTGGTGCAGCCTCCACAGACGGCAACTGAAGTTGATCGTACAGATGGTGAACAATGTTCTGGCTTCCACGCTTCCTTGACCACCTCTTGTACATCTGTAAGAAATGTTGGTTGAGTAGTCGCATGAGTCACATCTGGTCCGATCATATCACACACATGCTAGACTGGACACGCGACATGAGATAGTACTGGCCAGGAAAGAAGTTGTTGTACGTCTTGCAGAGCACGCTGAGTTTCGCGGGTAGCGCATGGGCTAGCATTATCCCGATGGAACAAAACATCACCTTCCCGTTGCAAGAACGGCAGAAGAACGCGTCAAACAACATTCTGCACTTACGGAGCGCTTGTTAGCGGTCCCTCCAAAAACACCAAAGGAGAACGACAGTTGTAGCTTATCACATTACAGACCGTAAGGCTTGGGGTGGTGTTAGTGTGTCTTGCACGATAGCTCCCTACGAGACAGTGCTCACTAGGTCCACGTCGTACGCGCAAACAACTATCAGTTGTGCGCGGGCAGAATCTGCTTTCATAGCTGAAGACCATGGCGTCCCATCCCATTTTACAAGTGATCCTCTGACAGCACCAGTAGAGCCCTGCACGTCGATGCTATGGCGTGAGTGGAAGACAGGCTACAGGTGTGCATGCCCGCAGTCCTGCTGCTAATAACCGGTGCGTAACAGTACGTCTTGACACGTCTCAAGCCTTCTTATCTGTGCTTCGGTAACTGTACTATCAGCCATTGTTGTCCTTACAATAAGTCGGCCGGTGTGGGCGAGCTGTTCTAGGCACTTCAGTCCGGAACCGCGCTGCTGCTACGGTTGCAGGCTCGAATCCTGCCTCGGGCATGGATGTGTGTGATGTCCTTAGGTTAGTTAGGTTTAGGTAGTTCTAAGTCTAGGGGACTGATGACCTCAGAATATTACTGCAGAAGTTGGACCATTATGGACTAAGGGGAGTAGCTTACAATTGGTTCGCCTCTTACTTTAAGAACAGAAAGCAGAAGGTCACTCTCCGCAATATTGAGAGTGGTAGTGATGTTCAGTCCCACTGTTAAGTGGGGAGTTCCCCAGGGGTCGGTGCTGGGGCCACTGCTATTTCTTATTCAAAAATATTTCTGTTTGCTGATGACACCAGCTTGGTAGTGAAGGATCTTTTGTGTAATATTGAAACAGTATCAAATAATGTAGTTCATGAAATAAGTTCGTGGCTTGTGGGAAATAAATTGATGCTAAATCACAGTAAGACTCAGTTTTTACAGTTTCTAACTCACAATTTTACAAGAACCGGTATTTTGATCAGACAGAATGGGCATATTATAAGCGAGAAGGAACAGTTCAAGTTCCTAGGCGTTCGGATAGATAGTAAGCTGTTGTGGAAAGCCCATTTTCAGGATCTTGTTCAGAAGCTAAATGCTGCTTTATTTACCATTAGAACAGTATCTGAAATAAGTGACAGTTCAACACGAAAAGTAGTCAACTTCGCATATTTTCATACGCTTATGTCGTATGGTATTGTTTTTTGGGGTAATTCTTCTGATTCAAAAACATTATTTTTGACTGAAAAAACGGGCTTTTCGAGCTATATGTGGAATAAGTTCGAGAACCTCTTGTCGACCCCTATTCAACAGTCTGGGAATTCTGACATTGCCCTCACAGTATATATTTTTTTATGTCGTTTGTTGTTAGCAATATTAGCTTATTCCCAAGAGTTAGCAGCTTTCACTCAGTTAATACTAGGCAGAAATCAAATCTGCATATGGGATGCACCTCCTTGACTCTTGTGCAGAAAGGAGTGCAGTATTCTGCTGCACCCATTTTCAATAAGCTACCATAAGAACTCAAAAATCTTAGCAGTAGCCAAAACACTTTTAAGTCTAAACTGAAGAGTTTCCTCATGGCTCACTCCTTCTATTATGTCGAGGAGCTCCTGGAAGAGCTGAAAAATTAAGCAAATTCCAGTGTTACATTGTTGATTTTCTTTATTTAAACTTACGACTTGTCGCCTGAATATATTTCTTATATTTCGTTTTATCTGTTTCTAATATCGTGCTATAATTTCATGCATTGACTCTTTCCATGACCCTGGAGACTCCTCCTTAATTTCGTCCCACGGAACAATAAATAAATAAATAAATAAAAATAAGATGTTAAGTCCCATACTGCTTAGAGCCATTTGAACCATTTGTCCTTACAATACGGCGTTTCTGGCAGGCGTCTGTGCTGCGTGAACGTTCAGAATCTCATCTGCAGGTGTGACCACTGATACCAGTCCCACTGCACAACTGACGCTACACGTTCAACTTCAGTGGCAATTCTTCAAAAGGACCATCCTAGTACTCGGAAGGCCACAATTTGACCCGTTTCTAACTCGCTCAGTTGTCTGTAGGAAGCTCGAGGACGTCTCGTGGCCTGGTTGCCTGTTTGCTTTGCTTCAGACGTTTGTAACACACTGAGTCTTCTAGCTGTGAGCATTCCCTATTGAAGGGTAGCTATGCCACTACGTTATGTGTTGGCGGGCGACGTTGAAACCATTATCCATACGTCTGCAATCCCCCAGGTTGCATATGACGTCATAGGATCAAAATCGACGTCGTCGTTGCAGGTGTACAGTTCTTTTTCTTCGACATTGTATAAAAATCTGAAAACATGCCGAATGAATATTGTAAGCGCTCTTGAGGGAACCAGTGGCGCTATGCTCTCAAATAACCGTGTATATCAAACCACAATAATCAGAAAACAGCAGGTCTTTATCTAACAGCAAGGATATCTTTCAGAACCTCAGAAATTGCTTCAGTTTAATAATAAAAATTGCACGAAGTTCTGTAACATTTTAAATGTGTTGGTGAAGAGTTAGAGGACACATTTACACAAATACCCATACTTTTCCTCTCATATGTTCTTAAAATGCCTTGTTACACGTGATTCATCAGTGGAAGTGTAGTCATAGCTGTTCGGCTGATTTTTGTCCTATAAAGTTTATAATATTATTTGTTCTTGCAGCGGGGTTGTGTTAGTTTTCTCTGACAAAAAATGGAAAGACAGAACTATGTTTAATTTTGCTAGCTTTCATGTTGCTGTCTAATGCAGTTTAAGAACGAAACTTCCTGGCAGATTAAAACTGTGTGCCCGACCGAGACTCGAACTCGGGACCTTTGCCTTCCGCGGGCAAGTGCTCTACCAACTGAGCTACCGAAGCACGACTCACGTCCGGTACTCACAGCTTTACTTCTGCCAGTACCTCGTCTCCTGAGGTACTGGCAGAAGCAAAGCTGTGAGTACCGGACGTGAGTCGTGCTTCGGTAACTCAGTTGGTAGAGCACTTGCCCGCGAAAGGCAAAGGTCCCGAGTTCGAGTCTCGGTCGGGCACACAGTTTTAATCTGCCAGGAAGTTTCATATCAGCGCACACTCCGCTGCAGAGTGAAAATCTCTTTCTGGAAACATCCCCCAGGCTGTGGCTAAGCCATGTCTCCGCAATATCCTTTCTTTCAGGAGTGCTAGTTCTGCAAGGTTCGCAGGAGAGCTTCTGTAAAGTTTGGAAGGTAGGAGACGAGGTACTGGCAGAAGTAAAGCTGTGAGTACCGGACGTGAGTCGTGCTTCGGTAGCTCAGTTGGTAGAGCACTTGCCCGCGAAAGGCAAAGGTCCCGAGTTCGAGTCTCGGTCGGGCACACAGTTTCAATCTGCCAGGAAGTTTCATATCAGCGCACACTCCGCTGCAGAGTGAAAATCTCATTCAGTTTAAGAACGATTAACAGTAGATGTTTACTTTCGGATGTTCAGGGGAGATGAGACTTCACGTCACTCCCTTTACCTGTTTGTTCAGAGGGAGGTCGTATGCTACTCACAGTTTTAGCAGAGGAAAAATTTCACCGTTGTTCTCATCCCCTTCCCTCCCCCCCCCCCCCCCCCCCCCCACGCAAACCTGCTACTATTGGTACAACCCACTTCTTTCCCGGGACACATAAATCGGTCCGCCTGACGCTAAAGATGTCGCGATAACATGGCGCTCCATTCTACATTTTCACTTAACTTACGTTCTCAAAAAGTTAATTCATTACGTATTTTTTATCTACTGCAGAGAAACTATGGCAACTCAGAACGCCTCTGCCGTACAGAGGCGTAACCGCTGCGGAGGTAGGAAAAGCCTGTGGGTGAATCAAGCTTTAATCCTATGAGAAAAATCTGTATTTCATATAAGGATTTTTGTGGTTATCGCATATTATTTTCTTCCTGTTCGGTAAAACGTTTCGTATTGTATAGTACATTGTTAAAACGCTTATCGATTTGGGTATACCTGTTCAAAGTCTTTGAGGTGAACTGAGGAAATGTGGAACTGTAACTGCATTTTATCAAGTTCATTGTAATTAATAACGATAAGCAGAGGTATTTCTGTGAGTAATGCGTGAGTGCTATTGAAAATGAGCAGTGATGACGATCAAAAAGAGGCTATGAGGTTATCTACAGTTGGTTAGCCTTTCATACGGTTTCGAAATACACGGTCAACAGTGCTTCATTACTGACCTCACTTGTGAAAAGTTCGCCTTAATACTTGGCAAAGAATGTGATATATCGATGACGTGGTGGGCCTATTCCTGGGCGCTGTCCAAGTTGAAATTCAGCTACAGGGTCAGCAGCCCTAGGGATAGTGTTCGATAGTGCTGATGTACGAGATATGATGTTCACTACGAAGCAAATCGGCGACCACTTACAGCTGCGCAGAACTGAATGACCCCATGTTTCAACTAAAATGTATGACATGCCTTATGTTCAGCCAATGGCCTCGCCGCATTGGTTACACTGGTTCTCGTCAGATCACCGTAGTTAAGCGCTGTCGGACTGGACAAGCATTTGGATGGATGACCATCCTTTCTGCCGAGCGCTGTTGACAAGCTGGGTGCACTCATCCGTTGTGGGGCAAACTGAGGAGCTACTAGACTGAGAAGTAGAGGCTCCAGTCTTGTAAACTGACGTAGAGCCGTGAGAACGCTGTGTTGACCACATGCCCATCCATATCCACATCCATTGACGCCTGTGGGCTGAGGATGACACGGCGGTCGGTCAGCATCTTCCAATACCTGTTCGGGAGGAGTCCTTATGTTCAACATAAGTAATACATTTTACAAATTAGGACTTTGTAGTGGTATGGTGACATCCCTGTCTGCTACTTACTTTAAAACAAGTTTTACTTTCTGACAAAATCACCGTTCATCTGTGCGTGAGCGAGGGGAATTAAATAATAATATAATGAAATAGTGCAGATGCATGCATGACACTGTCATGAATACAAGCTCTCACCAGAAAATTGTACGATAATTGTGCACATACTATGATAAACATTGTTAAATACCTTCATGTAGTCGTGATGACTGGGTGTTGTGTGTTGTCCTTAGGTTAGTTAGGTTTAAGTAGTTCTAAGTTCTAGGGGACTGATGACCATAGATGTTAAGTCCCATAGTGCTCAGAGCCATTTCAGCCTTCATGTAGTAGCACACGTGCAAGAAAAGAAATTATCAAATGAGAAGGTTTACTATTCACTTAAAATGTCTACGTTATAATGAGTTATATACATTTAATGTGTCTAGCATGGGATGTGGAATTTCCCTCTCATGTCGCTGAATCACCCTCCTTTGAATAAGAACTTCTAAAACTTTAACAGGTTCGGAGTTTAACTGGGTAGAAACAATCTACGACTTCTACAGAGTGCCCACAGTACATTTCACGACGAAATGAGTTGACATTGGAATCCGTCCAGCATAGCGGATCTCTTTATTCGTTAAGACACGAATTAGAAGTTCCAACTTTGAAACAGTCTCACGCTTCTGTAGCAACTACCGCCGAAACATCAACAAAATCTCAGGCATAGCGTACACTGTCCCTAGTGGGTAAACCAATAACTTTCTGGCTACGAAAATGATACACTATCTGATAAAAAGTATCCAAATATCTATTAGACATCTAATAGCGAGCATTAATATGAGATGTGTCCACACTTCGGGAGATGACGACTTTGCTGGGGTCACTACCAACAACGAGCCTGAACGTCTATGGAAGAATAGCAGTTCATTCTTCAAGAGCCGGTACCAGGGAAGGTAGTGAATTTGGACACTGAGGCCTGGAGCGAATTCGACGTCCTAACTCATCACAGAAGTACTCCATTGGGTTCAGCTCGGCCAGTCCATTTCATTCATGTTATTTACCCAAACTACTGCCTCACAGATGCCAGTATACGATATTGTATATTTTCATACTGGTACGAAGAATCATCGTCTATGAATTGTTCCCCTACTATACGCAGTACATAATATGTAAGATATGTTATTATGCTTCCGCATTTGGTGTTTCCTTAAAGGAGGTAGGACGTCAAACGGGCCGACAAGGAGCAAGAGAGACACCACAGGACATATTAATGTCCACTGTCTATTCTTTTACAAATAAATTCATAAAACTTTGTCTGCATGACCAGGAAGGATTCAGGATTCACACTCATAGCAGTGGAAGTTCAAAAACATAACAAAATGATATTTATTTACAAGTGAAATTTCGTCATTTTTTGACCCACTTTTGGCTGTGTTTGTTGCTATAGGTACACTTTTCTTCATAAGTAAGAGGTATTCTTGGATGAATTTTGCACAGCATGTAAACCATATTTACAGGTGTATGAAAATCTAGAATTTATTTAATTTATGAAAAAAGTTAATGTTTAGAAGAAAACTCAAATTTTATAGTTAATTAGCTCAATTTTTACCACAGTTTTTAGTACATTTGGAAAATTCTAGAGTTTCATACACCTGTAAAAGTGGTTTGTATGCTGTGCAAAATTCATCGAAGAATCTATCTTACTTACGAAGAAGGGTGTACCTACAACAACAAATGTAGCCAGTGGTGGGTGAAAAAAATGATGAAGCTTCACATGTAAAGATACTTAATTTTATTATGTTTTTGAACTTCCACTGCTATGAGTGTGAATCCCGAATCCTTGCTGGTCATGCTCACAAAGTTTTATGAATTTATTTGTAGAAGTATAGACAGTGGAAATTGAAATGTCCTGTGGTGCCTGTCCTGCTCCAAATCGGCCTTTTCACGTCTTACCAACTTAAACATAATAAAGGGATCATACCCTAACCAAGAAAAACACTCCGTTACTGTAACATCAGTTGCTTCGTGATTCACTATTGGCCAACAACGACATTTTACAGAATTATAATGTATGACCACATGAGCCACATGTGGCTCGCATGATTTAAAACCACAATAGGTATAGAACCATCGTTTTTCGAGAAATCGTTCAAACACTTACTTTGTTTGGTTATGTTAGCTACATATAATATTACTTACAATTTTTTTTTGGTCTGACAATGTCATGAATAAAGATGGTAGATTATTCTACTTCTTCAACACAGCAATGTCATTGTCACTAAAACACTCTTTGAACATAAAACTGTCACATTTACAGCATTTAGTGCACACCCTCTTCCCTTTCTAAGCAGCATCCTTGCTTTGTTCTGTTCTTGGCAGGCGCTTATAACAGTCCAAACATCTTCTTCGACTGTTCTGATTTGGTCCCTCTACTATCTCAAGGCGATGGCTGTTATCTTCCTGGAACGGCTGTAGTGTTGCTCGTGGTTCTGGATCTTTGGCTTTCAGTAGCAGTAGAGTCAAGCGCTCCCTGAAAGGAATTATTTGTAACTGAGACTTTTATCCTTTGTTTGCAAAGTTGTAGAGTACTTGAGCATTTACAACAGATGTTCCAAAAAGGATTTCAAAAAGGATCTTTCTGTACCATTTAACCTTATGCCGAAGTTAGGAATCACCATGGCTACCAGTTGTAAAAATATTGAGTGCTACGAACATGACAGTGTTTAGTGGAGCCACCACTTTTAAACCAATAGTTGAAATGCATTATCTGTGATCCCTAGGAGGCTCACGAGTCCTCTAAACACAATTCCGCATGTGAGCCAGTTATGGCTCATGCGCCCCACAGTAAAATGTGGCGTCACAAACCGTATAACTGTGAGCCAACATTGGCTCACGTGGCAGTCAATGTGATAAAGAATAATCCGAGATACAAGGAAACCGATTGTTACAGACTGCTTCAGCAGTTATTTTCTTTTTAACATAACAGCGGTGTGGTTTAAGATTTAGTGGAACTGTTTTGACGAAATCTGGATTATTATCGTTTTGTTTGCAGAGACAATGGCTTTTAAGGACGCGGGAGCAGCGCCATTGATATGGAGCCACAGAAATTTGGAAAGCCGCCTCCTCTCCCCAAGCTGCCATACAACGGGCCGGATTTTTTCATGACAACGCTTGAGGCAGTGTTTTTCAAGCATACATGACAAGAGACTTGGCTTTTTGTCGCAAAAACATCGAGCGGACGAGTAGACGAGACATGTTCAAAAAGTAAGCGTACTAGATTTTGATATATTTTTTAGAAAAAGTGTATGGGCAAAAAAATTACAGTATATTGTTGATGCACTTGTTGACAATTTTTCCGCGTTATCACCATCTCGTTCAGTGCATGTGGTCCTCTGCGAGGAACTCTCTCGTCAGCACCATGGCACAGTTCAGAATGTCTTTCTGCATCTGCTCGTCGGTTGCAAATTTTATTCCGCTCATGAATGCCGCGCGGGGTAGCCACGCTGTCTTGGATGCCTGCCACGGTTCTCGAGGCTCCCCCCCATCGGAGGTTCGAGTTCTCCATCGGGCATCGGTGTGTGTGTGTGTGTGTGTGTGTGTGTGTGTGTGTGTGTGTGTGTGTTGCCCTTAGCGTAAGTTAAGGTTAGATCAAGCAGTGTGTAAGCCTAGGGATCTCAGCAGTTTGGTTCCATAGAAAATTACCACTTCGTTAGCGGCACGAAGCCTTTCAGGGAGGTGCAAAGATGACACTTTGAAGGCATCAAGTCAGCGGAATACAGGAGGCAGATCAAAACATCCCAACCAATGGAATCCAGCTGCCCATTAGTGGCTAAAGCTGCTTGAAGACAGGCCTTGTCGAGCAACAACCACACTCCTCTCGTCACAAATCCCTTCCTATTGCTTTGAATGCGCCTTTTGAGATTTTTACCGACTGAAAACATCGTTGTCTGTTGATGGTTTCTGGGTGAGGCAGAAATTCGATCTAAATGAGGCCAAAATTGTGGTTTTGAATTTCTTCGTATATGGGAAATCGGTATGATGCCACTGTAATGACTGTCTTTCTGTCTCAGGCCTGTAGTGACCCACCAACATTTCATCTCCAGTCACAACAGTGCTCAGAAAGTCCTCTCCGTCTAATTCCAGTCGCTTAAGAAACTAGCGAATGTTATTCACCCCATTTTTCTTTTGTTGCTCTGTCAGCTGTTTTGGGACTCATCTTGTGCACAGTTTCCAGTATCCCTGAGTTTCTCTGAGTGTCTCGTGTAAGAGAATTCTGGACAGTTGTGGAAACATCACAAACATTTCTTTCACTGTCAAACAGCAGTCTTGACGAACAGTTCCCACGATTTTTTTACACCAGCGGAAGCGATTTCTGGCGTTTACCAAGGTAATGTTATAGGTAACCTGCTGTTCCTAATCTATATGAACAGTTTAGGAAACAATCTGAGCAGGTATCTGCGATGATGCTGCCGTCTACTGTTTAGTAAAGTCATCAGAAGATCAAAATCAGTTGCAAAATGATGTAGATAAAATATTTGTTGTTTTTGTGGTCTTCTGTCCGAAAACTGTTTCGATGCAGCTCTCCATGGTACTCTATCCCGTGCAAGGCTCTCCATCTCCGGTAATTACTACAACCTAAAGCCTTCTGAGGCTGCTTACTGATTGCATCTATAGGTCTTCCTCTACCATCTGATGATCTCTTACGTCATAGGATGCCTCCTACCAACTGATCCCTTCTTCTAGTCGGATTGTGCCACAAATTTCCTTTGTCCCCAGTTATGCAGGGTGTTACAAAAAGGTACGGCCAAACTTTCAGGAAAAGATCCTCACACACAAATAAAGAAAAGCTGTTATGTGGACATGTGTCCGGAAACGCTTAATTTCAATGTTAGAGCTCATTTTAGTTTGTTCTTCCACCTACGCTCAATGGAGCACGTTATCATGATTTCATACGGGATACTCTACCTGTGCTGCTAGAACATGTAGTTTACAAGTTCGACACAACATATGGTTCATTCACAATGGAGCTCCTGCACATTTCAGTCGAGTGATTTCCCTAAATCACTCCAGGCAAATGCCGGGATGGTTCCTCTGAAAGGGCACGGCCGACTTCCTTCCCCATCCTTCCCTAATCCGATGAGACCGATGACCACGCTGTCTGGTCTCCTTCCCCAAACCAACCAACCAACCATTTCAGTCGAAGTGTTCGTACGCTTCTCAACAACAGACTCGGTGACCGATGGATTGGTAGAGGCGGTCCAATTCCATGACCTCCACGCTCTCCTGATCTCAACCCTCTTGAATTTAATTTATGGGGGCATTTGAAAGCTCTTGTCTACGCAACTCCGGTACCAAATGTAGAGACTCTTCGTGCTCGTATTGTGGACGGCTGTGATACAATACGCCATTCTCCAGGGCTGAATCAACGCATCAGGGATTCCATGCGACGGAGGGTGGATGCATGTATCCTCGCTAACGGAGGACATTTTGAACATTTTCTGTAACAATGTGTTTGAAGTCACACTGGTACGTTCTGTTGCTGTGTGTTTCCATTCCATGATTAATGTGATATGAAGAGAAGTAATAAAATGAGCTCTAACATGGAAAATAAGCGTTTCCCGACACATGTCCACATAACATATTTTCTTTCTTTGTGTGTGAAGAATGTTTCCTGAAAGTTTGGCCGTACCTTTTTGTAACACCCCGTATTCAGTACCTCATCATTACCCAATCTACCTATCTAATCTTCAACGTTATTCTGTAGAACTACGTTTCGAAAGCTTCTATTCTCTTGTTGTCTAAACTGTTCATGATCCATGTTTCACTTTCAAACATGGCTACACTGCATACAAATACTTTCCGAAAATTTTCCTGACACATAAATCTCTACTCGATGTTAACAATATTCTCTTTGCTGAGAAGCTTTTCCTGCCATTGTCAGTTTACATTTTATATCCTCTCTAGTTAGGCCATCGTCAGTTATTTTGCTGACCAAATAGAAAAACTCATCTATTACTTTGAGCGTCTCATATCCTAATCTAATCTCCTCATCACCACCTGATCCAATTCGACCACGTTCCATTACCCTCGTTTTGCTTTTGTTGATGTTCATTTTGTATTATCCTTTCAAGACACTGTTCATTCCGTTCAACTGCTCCTCCAAGTCCTTTGCTGTCTCTGGCAGAATTACAATGTCATCAGCAAACCTCAAAGTTTTTATTTCTTCTCCGTGGACTTTAATTTCTACTACAAATATTTCTTTTGTTTTCTTTACTGCTTGCTCATTGAACAGATTACATAACATCGGGGATAGACTACACCCTCATCAACCGCTATTTTCCTTTCATGTCCCTCGACTCTTATAGCTGCCAACTGGTTTCTGTACAAGTTGTAAATCGCTTTTCGCTCCCTACTTTTCACCCCTAATAACCTCAAAATTTCATAGACGGTATTCCAGTCAACACTGTAAAAAGCTTTCGCTATGTCTATAAATGCTATAAACGTCGGTTTGCCTTTCCTTAACTTATCTTGTACGAAAAGTCGTAGATTCAGTATTACATCGGGTGCTGCTACATTTCACCTGAATCCAAACTTATCTTCCCCGAGGTTGGCTTCTACCGGTTTCTCCATTCTTCCACAAGGCGTTCGTGCAAGAATCTTGTAACCATGACTTGTTAAACTGATAGTCCGTTAATTTTCACACCTCTAAGCATCTGATTGCATTGGAATTATTATATTCTTCTTGAAATCTGAGGATATTGCGCTTGTATCATGCATCTTGCTCACCAGATGGAAGAGTTTCGTCATGGCTGGCTCCCCCAAGACTATCAGTAGTTCTAACGGAATATTGTCTGCTTCCGGAGCCTTGTCTCGAGTTAGGTCTTTCAGCGTTGTATCAAATTCTTCAGACAGAATCATATCTCCTCATCTTCACATACATCCTCTTCCACTTCTGTAATATTGCTCTCAGGAAAATATCCGTCGTACAGACCCTCTACATACTCCACTCACTCTTCAGCTTTCCCTTTTCTGCATAGGACTGGTTTTCCATCTGCGCTCTTGATATTCGTGTTGGTTGTTCTCTTTTCTCCAAAGTTCTCTTTAATCTGTCTTTCTCCCAAGCAAAATACGCTTCTAAATCCTTACATTTGTGTTCTAAAGATTCCTACTTATTCATTTTTTATCAGTGTGGCGCAAAATTAGGCAAGTGACCCTAAATAATGAAGAGTATGACGTCATCCTCATGAGTGTTCAAAGGGGTCCGTTAAAATTATGCTACGCGATAGGACAATCAAATCTAAGGGCCGTATATTCGACTAAATATCTAGGACTTCCAATTAAAATTACAATTACTGGCAGAATACTTAGGAGATGGAAAATATCTACTAAAGAGACAGCCGGCCGGTATAGCCGAGCGGTTTTAGGTGCGTCAATCTGGAACCGCGCGACCACTACGGTCGCAGGTTCGAATCCTGCTTCAGGCATGGATGTGTGTGATGTCCTTAGGTTGGTTAGGTGTAAGTAGTTCTAGGACCTAGGGGACTGATGACCTTAGATGTTAAGTCCCATAGTGCTCTGAGCCATTTGAACCATTTTACTAAAGAGACTGCCTAAATTACGCTTGTAAGTCCTCTTTTAGAGTACTGCTGCCCGTTGTGGGATCCTTATCAGACAGGATTAAGAGAGTACAAAGAGAATCTTCAAAGGAGGACAGCACATTTTGTATTACCGAGAAATAGGAGAGAGAGTACCACAGACTGATACAGAATTTGTTGTAGACATCATTAGAGCGAAGGCGTTTCTCGTTGTGGTAGGATCTTCTCTTTAATTTTCAGTCGACACCTTTCTCCTCCGAATGCGAAAATCTTTCGATGATGCCGACCTACATAGGGAGATACGATAATTATAATAAAATAAGGGAGACATAATTCGCACGGATAGATATGGGTGTACGTTATTTCCGCGCGCTGTTCGAGAGTGGAACAGCAGAGAATTAATGTGAACGTGGTTCGATGAACCTACTCCCAGGCACGTAAGTGTGATTTTCGGGCAGCCAACTCCAGCTAGAGTTTTTCGAGCGAGAGGTTTTTTCTTCAGCCATAAGACAATAGCCAGGATTGGAATGCAGGAAACTTAATGGACAATATCTTCCTTTCAACTATCGATCCACATACAGTTCAAAATACGACAAAATTAATTAATCACCCAACTGTCCTAAGAAAATGGAATCATAACAGCACAAACTACAACTATTGGCTGAAAAGTGATACACTCTCCTACAGCCCACCTCTCCTTCAGAGTTGGAATGAAAGATTTTAAGAAAAAAAGTTCTATAGCGAGGTACGCAACAAAATGCCGGCAGTCAAGAGGCAATGAAAGATCCATCTTGAACATTATTAGTTTGGTGACTTTCGAATGAATCCACGGACTAGGGTCGAAATCTTTGACTCATAACTTAATATGAATGGGATCACACACCTATTTTTTTCTTGTCCTTTGTTTTCTAAATGCGAATCTGCATCACATCTTTCTTGCACTTTTTAGGATAGACGAAACGCTCCTATCAGTGTTACGACTAATACATTTGCTTTAGGGCGACACTAACCGCTGTATGTCTGCTATACATGGGAGAAGCTGTAAAGAAAGATAAACCGATGGCTAAATTATACACTTACGATTCGTAGTCTTGGCAGGCTCCACCGTAGGCCTGATTAGGTAATATCTAATCTACACACATACTGCACAGGCCACCATATGGTGCGTGGCGGGCAGCACCTTGTACTACTACTAGTTATTTCCCTTTCCTGTTCCGCTCGCTAACGGAGCGAGGGAAAACGACTGTCTGTAAACCCCAATACGAGCCCTAATACTCAATTGGTATGCATCTTCAACGCCATTCATACTTCAAGTGTTTCAAACAACTACCTACAGTCAACTGCTGCATGGAATGATTTCCAGTTTTACGTAGCGTCTACTAACACGTGTATCAACGTAAGAAGAAAAAATTACGTAAGTAGTTTCTGTGATCTCTCGGCAAGGCCGAGATCTTTTCAGACAGCACCCGTGCATGACGTGTACAGGTCGTCTGGGCGTCGCGGGCGAAGGTTGCTGGTTGTCATGCGTTATGTGTGGGGTAGAGCATTTGGTAATATATTGACATGTCGATACTTTTTCAGGAAAGTATCTTTACATAGCGGCGAAACATTCCCATGCTTTTTCAATATAAAAATGACAATATCGAGTGCCGATATTTTTATTTGATAATATAATATAAAATATAATTTCTTCACAATTTTTCGGTAAATATCTGAAGTTGTTCTTTTGAAATTGTAGTAGAACATCAATTTACTATCACTGTGTGAAGGAATCTTACTGCTTTTAGAGCTTTCATCACATCCAGTCTTTCTCTTTGACTGTGTGAAGCAAGTACATGCGGCACAAGACAAGAAGTCCGATTGCACTGGGGGTGGGTGGGGGGGGGGGGGGTAGCGAAGTGACTGGAATTACAAGCTTCCTGACGTGAAGAAATAGCACACCACTTGCATTAAAAAACTACTTTTAACGCAACTAGCGGGCTTTTTCTTCATCGGCCTTCTTCAAAAACAGTTGCTGAAAATGATGAACAAAAATCTAAATGACAGGATTGGTCATTACTGTGATCGGAGACGTGTGAGGGGAAATGCTGACGTAATCGGCGCTCGGCGCTACCAACAGAAACCGCAACGTTTATTTACAAACGTAGGCTTCCGCCGCCGCTGTCAAACTATCGACGTTTCGGTCACTGTTGCAAGTGACCTTCTTCAGGGCGCTTTTTTTAAGTGACAAAAAAAGCACCCTGAAACAGGTCACTTGCAGTGTTGCGGTAGTGACCGAAATGCCGGTAGTTTTACATAAGGAAAATGCTGTCTCAAATCAACAAAAGATTTTTGACTGCAACGTTAAGCTTCACCTCACAGGTTTGACACTACAACTGCTAGGTCGCTGACGTTGGCAGAAAGGAAAAGATCAAGAAAGTTGACATAAAGTGCTCCGGATAAATTCTAAATTTGACGAACCCGAACGACGGACCAATCGGACATATTTTTTTGTGCCATTTACATGCAGTTACCACTGTTGGCTAAGTGCTTATCGCCAAGCGTGAACATGCATCGCTTTTTCTTCAATTCGTGCTCTAAGGGAGATAGGTAGTCTATTAGCTTATTGATGTACAAAATGCCTAATAATAAATAAATACTTACTTATACAGTTTTATAAGCGCCAATACATTTACTATATGCAGCGATATTTTTATAGGCAGGTACTTAGATATTCATGAAGCCGATATGTTTATACATCGATACTTTTTTCTATACATCGCGTGCCGGTAATGACAGTTTTAATATATCGATTTATCGGATTCCCATTATTTTTAAAACTATCTGCAGTCCTAGTGTGAGGTTCTTCCAGTTGTGCCACTGGTGCCCCACGTGGCATCTTGTCTCACTTGCGCCTTAAACCGGCGCTGCGTGTGGAAGTGCAAGATATACCGTCATACATGTCACAGGTAGGTAGCAAAAACACGCAAGTATTACGGAGACGTTTCGGGAACTCAAATGCGAATACCTGGAGGGCAGGCGGCGTTTCTTTCGAGGAACACTACTGAGAAAATTTAGAGAACAGGCATTTGAAGATGACTGCAGAACGATCCTACTGCCGCCAGCATACATTTCGAGTAAGAACCACGAAGATAATATTTACCGTAGCCGCCTTTAATTAGAGTTTTACTCTGGCTCTCTTCAGTTGTGATTTAATTCAGTTCTTAATTGGCCATAAAACTGCTTTGCATGGTATTTACTTCACTTGCGGCCACTATAATCGTAATAACTGAGGCCTAACAATCGTCTTTCACTTACTCACTGAATAAGTTAAATTAACTTGTTAAATTATGGAAAGATTTCTAGCATTTCATTACTATTATTTGCAGCACAGCGACGGCCCATCGTTTGCTTGGGAACTATCCGTTTCGTTTAATTCTATGACCGCATTAATACTGGCTTTAACTGTATGAACCTTACAATTCGGAAAGACGTGATTGCAAGTTCTGTCGTGTTTAATGAATGAAATGTAATATTGCTGTAACTGGGAATTGGAATTAAATACTACACCCAAATGAGAAGCTGCCTTATTTAATTATCTTACTGTTTTAATAGTTCGGAACATTCATCTTTAATTAACTGGAATGGGAATTCTAAAGGACAAAATCATGTTAAAATTGGAGTATCTCACTTTTATTGGTTCACACAATCATCTACAAAATACAGAGTGACAATTCACGGTAATTCCCATCAGATCGACGAATACAAATGAAAATGGAATGGCCGACTTCGCCGTTGTTTGTTCCTTTGCTCTCTTTCTTTTACTTTTCAGTGATCGTAGTACAACGTTTATGATGGTCGCTCCTTTGTATCGAGACGACAAATATGTTAGATTTTTATTATTATTTAACAACCTCTTAATTTCAATAGTCATGAATTGAAAAGAAGGAAGGAGGGGGAGGGGGGGGGGAGGGAAGGGAATGTCTTTTAATATGGCTGTGATGCCTGAAGATACAAGAAATTAGGGATCATACGGAGTCATATAGATAATTTTCCCTCGATCTATTTGCGAATGGAGAAGGAAAGGTTCAAATGATTCGAATGGCTCTAAGCACTAGGGTACTTAACATCTGAGGTCATCAGTCCCCTATAACTTAGAACAACTTAAACCTAACTAACCTAAGGACATCACACACATCCAAGCCCGAGTCAGGATTCGAACCTGCAACCGTAGTAGCAGCGCCGTCTCGGACTGAAGCGCCTAGAACCGTTCTGCCAGAAAGGCCGGCAGAAGGAAAGGAAATGACTAGTTGTGGTACAGGGTACCCTTCGCCACTCATCGTAAGGTGGATTGTGGAGCATGCATGTGTGGTCAGATGTAGAAATTCTCTTACCTTTGTGATCCTTAAGCAAAAAAAGCACTGGCGGCAGTAGAATCGTTCTGCAGTCTGAGTTCAAGTGTGGGTTCTCTAAATTTTCTTAATAGTATTTCGAGGAAAAGAAAATAGTCTAAGCTCTCTGTTAGCCTGTTCGTTTTCAGATGTGCAGCTAAGGAAAGACTATTCGGCCTTGAGGCGAGGGCCCATATAAGGAGAAGCCACGTTACACATTACGTCCTCTTACATCTGGTTGGGCAATTAAGTCGAAAAGTTGGAGGAAGGTGACAGCATGTCACCTCTAATAGACTCGTGGCTGGTAGCTTAATATCAGGCCCGCAATTCGGGCGGACCTGCTACATTAGGGGCTCGCAGAAAAGCAAAATAAATTTTATTGTTATTATTACTAAGATTAAAAACGAATAGAAAAAATTAAAATATATAAAAATATGTAAGAGCATAAATACGGAACTATGTACGAGCCAAATAACCCAGTCATATGCTAGTCTCCTCAGAAGTGTTAAGATAAAAACGATACGTAGACTGCGTCAATACTGAGTTGAGCACAGCTGTAAGAGTGTGCATACAATACTTGTCCTGGCCGTCCCTCCAAACACCTGGTTTGCAGGATGTTCTTCGGTCGGCACAAAAGAGGCCGTATCTTACTTATTACAAAACAATGGGCAATGAAAATGTATGCTAAAATATCACAATTACGTAGAAAATTATTTTTCTTTGACGTCAAGTGTACCCGAAAACTTATTAAGCGCACTTCTTAAAACATTTGTCTTTCATCAGATATTTACTCCAAAGCATAATCAGTTATCCAATGCGATGTGGTGTAATAACGACCAGTCAACAGCTAACTGAGTTTCAGATGAGCTCTCTACACGGGATGTTAATACGAGGGTTAGAACTTTAATAGTGGCAACAGATTTCTTACAGCTCGAAAAAAAATAGATACGTCGTTCAAAGTTTTAGTGACCTTCAAAGTAGTCACCAGCATTGTATATAACCTGTAGCCAGCGATGTGGAAGTCGTAGGATACTCTCAGCCGTGCCAGTTGTGTTCATAGTTCGAGCGGTGCGGTATATTGCCCGACGAATTTGTAGCAGTTCTGAAGCGAATGCCGTGATGTGTTTCCTTCAGTTTAGAAATCGAATTGAACTTACGAGGGCTTACGTCAGTAGGTGATATAGCACTTAGCAGTCCCATCAGTCAGACAAATCAGTTACAGCTTGTACTGTATGTGCTTGAACATTGTCCAGCAAAATGATGGTCAGGTCCTACAGAAAGTGTCATCACTTCTGTCTCTAAGTGGGTCGTTGGTAGTCTTCCAGAAATGAACAGTATAGAGAGCTCCTTCTAACCAAACGACACACCTCCACCCAGCCCTCCAATGGGCTGTCGCTTGACATGACTGAAGTCGCAAATACTGGTGGTTTGGGGTCAGTGGAATGCATGCTATGGGTGTCTGGCTCGGAAGCGTCCGTGAAGTAACCGATTTGTAACAGTTCGTTGTGTTACTGTGGTGTCAACTGATGTTCATACTACTGTTGGGGATGCAGTACTATGCGCCACAGACATTCATGCATCATTATGGTCTTCCCTGTCAGTAGTCCCAGGTGGTTGTCCGGAACCCGGTCTTCAAATGGTTCAAATGGCTCTGAGCACTATGGGACTTAATTTCTGAGGCCATCAGTCCCCTAGAAGTTAGAACTACTTAAACCTAACTAACTTAAGGACATCACACACATCCATGCCCGAGGCAGGATTAGAACCTGCGACCGTAGCACTTGCGCGTATCCAGACTGTAGCACCTTGAACCACTCGGCCACTCCGGCCGGCAACCCAGTCTTCTTTCGATCACCGCAATCTGCAGCGATATACAGAGGGTACATTCCTGCCAAATCTTTTTGCAGTATCGGAGAAGGATCACCCAGCTTCTCGCAGCCCTGTTACAGGACGTCATTCAAACTCAATGAGGCGTTGATAATTGCGTCTCTAATGCATTCTTGTCTAACATCGACTCATCATGTCCAATCTCGAAGGTGACTGTCGCTCACGATCCTTACAGCGCGTATTTAAAGCAAATCTGGTCTGCATCCTCACAGTGGCGCTAATAGCGCCATTCTTACGTGACTGGCGCGAATTTCTAATTCAGATCATCTTTCAGATGTAAAAGCATGTCTATCAACTTTCGTTTACGTCGCACAACTCCTTCTCGGTGTTGCGATATTTTTCCGTCAGTATATGACTGGCACAAAGGATCTTATAAGACATGAGAATATACGAGAAGAAAAAGAAGTATTTAATTTTAACGACAAAGTAGGAGGATATAGAAATGTACATGTCGTGTGACTAGGGCTTCCCGTTGGGTAGACCGTTCGCCGGCCCAAGTCTTTCGAAACGCCACTTCGGCTACTTGCGCGTCGATGGGGATGAAATGATTATGATTAGCACAACGCAACACCCAGTCCCCGAGCGAAGAAAATCTCCAGCCCAGCCGGGAACGGAACCCGGGCCCCTAGATTTGACATTCTGTCGTGCTGACCACTCAGCTACCGGGTGCGGACGTAAACGCATATAAGATGAGAGAATTCCAGTCGTTGTAAACAAGTGCAAGTATCACAAAAAAAGACTATGGAAGAACGAGGAAATGATGGTCATAAAAATTTGAACTTGGAACAGGCATATTGCCAAACCCCGAGTAAATGATGGTCTTAAAAATGTGAACTTGGAACAGGCATATTGCCTAAACCTCGAAGTAAAGAAAAAGAAGAAGGACTGCTAGTATCCTATACATGTACCGTATGGCTAAGCAGGAAGATTTTTTTGGTTCCTGAATCACCTATTTTAAAGAACTAGGGGCACACATACATCTACATCTACATCTACATCTATACTCCGCGAGCCACCTTACGGTGTGTGGCGGAGGGTACTTATTGTACCACTATCTGATTCCCCCTTCCCTGTTCCATTCACGAATTGTGCGTGGGAAGAACGACTGCTTGTAAGTCTCCGTATTTGCTCTAATTTCTCGGATCTTTTCGTTGTGATCATTACGCGAGATATATGTGGGCGGTAGTAATATGTTGCCCATCTCTTCCCGGAATGTGCTCTCTCGTAATTTCGATGATAAACCTCTCCGTATTGCGTAACGCCTTTCTTGAAGTGTCCGCCACTGGAGCTTGTTCAGCATCTCCGTAACGCTCTCGCGCTGACTAAATGTCCCCATGACGAATCGCGCTGCTTTTCGCTGGATCATGTCTATCTCTTCTATTAATCCAACCTGGTAAGGGTCCCATACTGATGAGCAATACTCAAGAATCGGACGAACAAGCGTTTTGTAAGCTACTTCTTTCGTCGATGAGTCACATTTTCTTAGAATTCTTCCTATGAATCTCAACCTGGCGCCTGCTTTTCCCACTATTTGTTTTATGTGATCATTCCACTTCAGATCGCTCCGGATAGTAACTCCTAATTATTTTACGGTCGTTACCGCTTCCAATGATTTACCACCTATGGCATAATCGTACTGGAATGGATTTCTGCCCCTATGTATGCGCATTATATTACATTTATCTACGTTTAGGGAAAGCTGCCAGCTGTCGCACCATGCATTAATCCTCTGCAGGTCCTCCTGGAGTACGTACGAGTCTTTTGATGTTGCTACTTTCTTGTAGACAACCGTGTCATCTGCAAATAGCCTCACGGAGCTACCGATGTTGTCAACTAAGTCATTTATGTATATTGTAAACAATAAAGGTCCTATCACGCTTCCCTGCGGTACTCCCGAAATTACCTCTACATCTGCAGATTTTGAACCGTTAAGAATGACATGTTGTGTTCTACTTCCCTACTTCCCTACTGTACTTGTCATTTTTACATGAAATAGAACCAATCGAAGGGGTCACAGTAATAATAATAATAATAATAATAATTTAGTGTGTCTCATTGGCCTGGTGCAAACCTTTCAATTGGACACCACTTCGGCGACTTGCGTTTCCCTACCCCAGTTATCCAACCGTCGGAATGGGACACACATTGTTCACGTGGAATCTGAAACACATGTTGTTTCTGGCTACTCCTCACATCGTTGAGTGATGAGGGCTGGGTTTAAGCGCAGACTGAAAAAATTCGAGAGCCAAGCAGAATTCGATCTCGCTTTCCAGCCTAGCGCTCTACTGGTAGACCACCAAACTCGGCAGGCGCTGGGGTAGCCCATGAAAAATTATAAAATTTTTCCAAAGTTGTCACATAACAGCCACCCTTATGCATAACAATGAATTGTGCTGCTCAAACACATCTTCACTTTATGAAAGCTGTGCCTGTTTTCTGAGTGTCGTACCTAGTTTAATTTTTTCCCTTTTTTATTTACACGTCAAGTTCCGTAGGACCAAATCGAGGAGCAAATCTCCAAGGTCATGGAACGTGTTAGTACATGAACTTATAAAAGTAATAAAACATAAAAATAAATTTTCATGAACCTGAAAGAAAGTCTGTCCATAAGTTTAAGTAAACGCTGTCAACAATACTATAAGAATCAGCTTAATTTTTCCAGGAACTCCTCGACAGAATAGAAGGAGTGACCCATGAGGAAACTCTTCAGTTTCGATTTGAAAGCACGTGGATTACTGCTAAGATTTTTGAATTCGAGTGGCAGCTTACTGAAAATGGATGCAGCAGTATACTGCACACCTTTTTGCACAAGAGTTAAGGAAGTCCGATCCAAATGGAGGTTTGATTTCTGCCGAGTATTAATCGAGTAAAGCTGCTTATTCTTGGGAATAAACTAATATTGGTAACAAGAAGCGAGAATAAGGAGTATACATATTGAGAGGCCAATGTCAAACTACCCAGACTCGTGAAGAGAGGTCGCTAAAAGGTCCGTGAACTCATTCCATTTATTGCCCGAACCGCCCGTTTCTGAGCCAAAAATATGGCCTTATTCTGGGTCTAGACCCATAAACGTTTCCTTAGTATGGTATCGCGTCATAACGTAAAGAACTACAATGGATAAACTAACGTTTCAGCCACGGAAACAATGACCTTCTTCTGGGTCTACTCCCAAACATAAAAGTTTCCTGAGTATGTAACCTTGGCAGAAACGTTGGTTCTTCCAGTAGTTTTTTACATTATGATGCGGGACGATACCCAGAAAACTCTTAAGTTAACTGACTCAGGCTGCGAGTGGATACACAATTATAAAAGGTATACTTGTTTCAAAGCTGGATATGGGTATCACAAGAGTGCTATGATTGATGACGGTTGCGGTGAGAAGCAGTTGCCTAAAGAGAGTGACAGTGACGATGTTTCCTTTAGGGGCCTTGTCATAAGACTGCTGGACCTAGTCAATACCGCTGAGGAAGTCAGGAGAACGCCAGACATACCGGCTCGGACAACCGACACCCAGGAGGTCCGAAGAGCGGCAGCCGCGAGCCGCGAACCGGGCACGGCGGTCGGTCGATAGCCGTGACGTCACCGGCTGGCACGGCCATTCACTCACATGTTAATATGGGACGGCGTGGGACGGCGCTTCTGCGCTCGTGCCCGCCAGAGTGTACGGGCGTCGCGCGCATTTGCATGCGCAGAAAAGACCAGCGCGGCGTCGCACAAAGCCGTCGCGTGCGGCACAATAGGCGTTGCGGGGGCGGGGAGGCGCGCGGCGTGGCGCCTTTGTCCCCTCCCACAGCCCCCACCCCCGCCCCGCACCGCCACCACCGCCGCCGCCGCCTGCCGGCCCGCGTCCACTGTGCGCCGCCGGACGCCGACTGTTCACATCGTGCAGAGAGCCCGCACGAATTGGGCTTTACACACTCCGGGTCGCTGCCCTGCACCGTTTGTCTGCGGAGGCCGCAAGCACGCACCGCCCTTACAAGCCCTACTCCGTACAGCTGACTGGTGCTCGGTCTGCGGGAGTTCATTTCCTGTAATACAGTCAAGTGGCCGTCGCCTTGCGTTTCGGTTAAGGTAGCCCAACGAAGCCGTCTGGACAATGGTTAGATGTAGGTCGTCAACAGACAATATAATCACAGTGTCTGTGAAGGTTTTCACGGCGAAACTTCGTGAAGCTATTGAAACCACAAGCACCGACGCCACCTCATCTACTTGGTTTCCTTAAAGTGCATAAGGAGACTGTATCGTTAACACCTACAATTAGCACAATTTCACCTCGTATCTATGCTCTGACACGACAATTGTCTGCCATAGTAAGTGCCCACGTGGGCCGTTGCAGCTATCGAATCCTACATTTATCACAGTTTCTGGGCGTCCGAGGAACACAGACTGGATCCAGGAGATATTTTGTTGAGTTTTAATACCGCTTCATTGTTCTCGAGTATTCCCCTCCAAGAGACGATGATATTACTAGGATGATCTATCATTAACGCTACGGTCGCAGGTTCTAATCCTGCCTCGGGCATGGATGTGTGTGATGTTCTTAGGTTAGTTAGGTTTAAGTAGTTCTACGTTCTAGGGGACTGATGACCTCAGAAGTTAAGTTCCATAGTGCTCAGAGCAATTTTATCACTAACGAAAGCGTTTTCATTGCGTGCTGCCGGCTGGCGAGGTCGGCTGCTGTACTCGTGGCACGGTCCAAGAACCATCCTCTTGCACTTAGCCTCCAGAAATGTTTCAGTTTAGCCCGTGAGTCCGTAGAGGATGGTTTAATAGTACTAGAGTATGAGTGACCGCGCTTTTTCATCCTTGTTTTGTGCAGATGGAGACTGCCTGTCCTTTGAATATCTTAGTGAGTACATTAAATTTATTCGCAGTTGCGAGTATGGGGAACCATCAGCTAGCTGTAGAATGGAACGAAGACATTGAAAATTTGTGCCAGACGGGAACACAGACCCGGATTTCCAGCTTATCGCGAGCAGTTGCCTCTCCTTTTGGGTATAAAAGCACAAATAATCCTAGACAAATAGGGAGTATCATGACAAATACGGGCATTAGCGACCACAAGGCAGTTGCTGCTACGCTAAATGCCGGAACACCCACAACCATAAAAAAGAAACACAAAGTACATTTATTAAAAAAAGATGAATAAAATTCTCTTAACGCCTTTTAAAAAAAAGAAAAAAAAACAGTCTCCACTCCTTCCGATCTGGCCATGTGAGCTTAGAAAAGATGTGGAATGATTTCAAAAGGACAGTATCGACAGCAGTTGAGAGATATATGCCACAGAAACTAGTAAGTGGTGGTACTGATCCCCCATGGTACACAAAACAGGTCAGATCGCTGTTGCAGAAGCAATTAGAAAAGCGTGACAAATTGAAAAGAATCCAACATCCCCAAGAGTGGCAAAGTTTTGCAGAACTAAGAAAGGAAGCACGTACTTCAGTGCGAGATGCTTTTAATAATTTGCGCAACTCTGTCTCGGAATCTGGCACAAAATCCAAAGAGATTCTTGTCATACATATACCACACCAGTGGCAAGATGCAATCAAAACCTTCACTGCACGATAACGACGGTGAAATAACTGATGACAGTGCCCTAAAGCAGAGTTATTAAACACGGTTTTCCGAAACTCCTTCACCAAAGAAGACGAATTAAATATTCCTGAATTCCAATTAAGAGCAATTACGAAGATGGGAAACATAGAGGTAGATATCCTCCGTGTAGCAAAGGGAAATAACAGTAATCCGCTGCATTACAGCCCCATATCCCTAACGTCGATTTGCAGTAGGGTTTTGGAACATATACTGTATTCGAACATTATGAATTACCTCGAAGAAAACGCTTTATTGACACATAGACAGCACGGATGCAGAAAACATCGTTCTTGTGAAACACAACTAGCTCTTTATACTCGTGAAGTAATGAGTGCTAGATGTCAAATTGATTCCATATTTTTAGATTTACAGAAGGCTTTCGACACCGTTCCTCACAAGCGTCTTTTAACAAAATTGCGTGCCTGTGGAACATCGCCTCAGTTGTGCGACTGGATTCCTGATTTCCCGTCAGAAAGTTCACAGTTCGTAGTAACAGACGGAAAGTCATCGAGTGCAACAGAAGTAATATCCGGCGTTCCCCAAGGAAGTGTTACAGGTCCTCTATTATTCCTGATCTATATTAACGATATGGGAGACAATCTGCATAGCCCTCTTAGATTATTTGCAGATTTACAGTATTGTAAAGTCATCAGATGACCAAAACGATTTAGATAAGGTACCTGTATGGCGCGGAAAGTCGCAATTGACCCTGAGTAAAGAAAAGTGTGAAGTTATTCACATGAGTACTAACAGAAATCCGTAAATCAAGATTACGAAGTTGTTGTTGTGGTCTTCAGTCCTGAGACTGGTTTGATGCAGCTCTCCATGCTAATCTATCCTGTGCAAGCTCCTTCATCTCCCAGTACCTACTGCAACCTACATCCTTCTGAATCTGCTTAGTGTATTCATCTCTTGGTCTCCCTCTACGATTTTTACCCTCCACGCTGCCCTCCAATGCAAAATTTGTGATCCCTTGATGCCTCAGAACATGTCCTACCAACCGATCCCTTCTTCTAGTCAAGTTGTGCCACAAACTTCTCTTCTCCCCAATCCTATTCAATACCTCCTCATTAGTTACGTGATCTACCCACCTAATCTTCAACATTCTTCTGTAGCACCACATTTCGAAAGCCCCTATTCTCTTCTTGTCCAAACTATTTATTGTCCATGTTTCACTTCCATACATGGCTACACTCCATACAAATACTTTCAGAACCGACTTCCTGACACTTAAATCTATACTGGATGTTAACAAATTTCTCTTCTTCAGAAACGCTTTCCTTGCCATTGCCAGTCTACATTTTAAGTAAGACACACAAATATGAAGGCTGCAAATCCAACTAAATACTTCGGGATTACAATTACAAACAACCTAAACTGGAATGATCACATTGGTAACGTTCTGGGTAGAGCAAACCTAAGACTGCGATTCATTGGCAGAACACTTAGAAGATGCAACAGGTCTACTAAAGAGACTGCTTACACCACGCTTGTCCGAAGAGAGCGTGGTCTAACGTCAGAATTAGATGGGAAGGCGCCCTATCTGCGACTGGCGACTATGGGGCGCGGCCTGTTGCTCGTACTTCACTTGTGATATTTCGCAGCCGTTCGTACAGTTTCGTTATCTCAAACATTATTCGTTTATTTATTCATTTAGATGTTCGATTTCAGGCGTTGTAATATTGTTGTAAAGAAGTACTTATGATTTGTAGGCCAGTCCTAATAGCAGTATCGTAAATTGCGACTTTATTAGTAAGCTTACTCGCTGTGTGTCCTAATATCAGAATTGGAAAGAGCAACTAGTACTGGCGAGATAACCTGCTGTATGCCGTCCGCTGTGACCGAGCGGTTCCACGCCCATCAGTCCGGAACTGCGCTGCTGCTACAGTCGCAGGTTCGAATCCTGTCCCGGACATGGATGTGTGTCATGTTCTTAGGTTAGTTACTTTTAAGTATTTCTATGTCTAGGGTACTGATGACCTCAGATGTTAAGTCTCATATTGCTTAGAGCCATTTGAACCATCTGAATGTACTGTATCCCAGGGTAATTGTGTTTTCACTGCCTACCAAGCAGATGATGTAACGTATGTTCTCATGTCTATCCACAGCGCTTCATACCACCATCATCTGGGAAAGCAAATTGTTGCACCGACTCGCTCAGCCAGCGTGGGAACTGAAATCTTACTCCCGACTTTGTGCCTTCTGCATTACCACTTTACTCATTACATGCCACATGATATCTGCCAACGCGATTCAAAATTGTAATAATTGAAAATAAATTGTGGCTTGAGCAGAAGGGGTACGTTACAGCATGTGTCAGGAAGTGCAATTTCTGTCGTAAGTTATTTCTGACGTATGTAACATAAACACTTAAAAATAAAATTAAATTACTCACGTATATTAAGGAAGGAGATGCTGGAACTGCCTCCCTTGGTTATTCAAGCATTTCTGTCACCTACTTGGCAAATCAATCTTTACGCTCTGCAGGTCTCTCTAAGAAATGTCAGATATTTCTTGATGCATACTATTCTGTAGTTCACATAGTGAATTTGATTTGTACGCTTCCTCTTTTAATACCCTCCAGAGATGGAAATCGCAGGTTGTAAATTCGGGGAAGGGAGGAGGCCCTATGTTGTTAGTAATAACTGTATCTTGAAATAGGTCATGGACGACCTGTAATAAGAAGTTGGCTGTATATGCCGTCACAGAGACCTGCTGAAAGGTCGTGAAAGCGCGTTTTCTCTCATTTGATTGGCCGAAAAGGTCCGCAAATTTTTCCCACATATCTCTCACTGTTAACTGTTTCCGGAAGAATACCAAGAGGAGTAAATGCAGTGCTTCGCACACTGGACTATCATTCGGGTAGACGACGTTTCAAACCCTCGTCCGGCCATCCTTATTTCGGTTTCCCGTGATTTCCCTAAATTGCTCAAGGCAATTGGCGGGATGGTGCCATCGAAAGAGCACGGCCGCTCTCGTTCCTCATCGTTCCCTGATCCGAGCTTGTGCTCCGTCTCTAATGACCTCGTCGTCAACGGGACGTTAAACACTAATCTCCTACTCCTCCCGTTCATTGAAAAGCAAACAGGGCGTACTATTTTCTCACCGCTAATAGTGCAGCACACGCCTGTTTTTTGATCACGATGGGTGTCTCGTGTATTACGTTAGGTTTATAAGAACTCCAATAATGGTTATTCTGTAAATTAACGTATCCACTTTGGTGAAACTTGATTTGTTAGAAAAGAAAGTTTGGCGAGGGATCAATTTCTCCATCAAAGTCCATTCACAAAACTGTAGCCTTTCTGGAGGGTCATCCAGTTTAAGCTCTTCCACTGCATTTGTTTTGTAGGTCTGTAGCTTCAGTAATTTTGTACCCATTTGAACACAGCCATAGAAAATTCCCATTTGCTGAGGTAGAAGTCGAACTGATTTTCTAGGAGGCCTTTCCAGAGCATGCCCAATGTTACGCAGAGATTTTCCTGTGAGTTATGTAGGTGACAGTCTATGTTTCTAGTAACACTTCCCGTTTCACGAAATGTATTTATTAATCAATGAATAGTCCTCCGATTAGTAACCTGAACATCAGGAAATTCCTCTTCAAATAATCCCCTTACTCCGCGCACTGAATCCATACACAAGTATGAATCATACATGAATAATCTTCGGCGAACACACTACTTGCATTTTGCCATTTCACTCGAAACACTTTCACTCCAACACTGTGTAGCATGGCCTAATAAACACGTGCTACCTCCGCAAGGTTTCTACGGCAACAAAGGAATCGCAGCGGAGGGGAAATACAGGGTGATTCACGAAGATATGCAAATATTTTAATATGTTATTCTACAAGTAAAACTAAAGAAAAATGTTCATATCAACATAGGTCCGCAAGTTTTTAGTTACGGAATTACGGCTAGTAAAGGATTTTGTCTGAAATTTAGCAACTTCGCTAACATGAAGCCACCGCAAAACTGTACGAGTACAAAGTAAAGCACGGTTTCCATTTATTTTGTTGTTATTGGTCTGATAAATCTAATAAAACATGTCCCAGACGTGTATCTGCAGTAGTTTTCCAGAACAGTAAAGATTATTACACAAGTCAATTTGTTTACTTTCCATTAAGAATGTAGAAACGTTTATGTCATTGTTGGCCACCGATAGTGAGTTGTTTCAGTTGTTTCCTAACCTTGAAACGAGTTAGTTTTCTGTATTGTTCAGTGAAAGGCCATAATAACAACAGTGTATTTAAGTGAAACCACATAGAAACTGTTGTAGTTTGTAGATTATTTAAGAAATAGGGATGCCTTTCTAATTTAAGACAGAGGAATACACCGAAATGGTGTTTATTTATGGCCAATGTGATGGTAATGCTACGGCTGCAGTTAACGAATATCGCGTACGTTATCCAACTAGAAGGATTCGGAATGCACAAACCATTAGTGGAGAATTTCGATTGTTACGGGACACAGATTCTCTACGTAGCGTTCATGATCAGTACGAGCGCTCGATACGTCAAGACGAATGTGAGGATATTATGGATGCTGTTCAACGTAGCCCGGGTACAGTACACGACGTGTCCCTCAACGATTAGGCATTTCACAATCTAAGATACGGCGTTCACTGAAGTACAATAATCTCTATCCTTACCATAAACAAAACGTACACCATTTCAAAATGTTAAAATGTGTACGTATTCCTAAGGGACAAAACTACTTAGGTCATCGCTGCCTAGACTTACACACTTCTTAAATTAACTTACACTTAGAACAACACACACCCCCCATTCCCGACGGAGGACTCGAACCTTTGGCCGGAAGGACTCGACCACTCAGCGTGGCGTATGTCATTTACGTCTGGGAGATCCTGCCGTAAGCTAGAAGTTGTGCAACTGGTTAAATACTAATCTGCAGTTACACAAATACATTTTATTTACTGATGAGGCACAGTTTACTCGAGACGGTATAAACAATTTGTAAGTAGGCTGTTTGGGTTTTTATGTTGGTGACGCCATGTAGCGCTCTGTATTAAAATCGCTGACTGCGCTGTGTGCAGTCTGTGGCTGGTTGGACTCATTGTTGGAATATTCGCTAGTGTAGTGTTGGGCAGTTGGATGTGAAGAGCCAGTAGTGTTGGGCAGTTGGAGAATAGCCGCCAGCAGTGGTGGACGTGGTGAGAGACATGCCAGAGTTTTGAGATGTTAATGTGAGCCGACGATCAGGACGTGTGTCCGTCAGAGAAAGGATGTTTGTCAAAATAGATGTAATGACTTTTGAACACTATTAAGGTAAATATGTTTCCTCTATGAAAATCTTTCATTTGCTAACTATATGCCTATCAGTAGTTAGTGCCTTCAGTAGTCAAAATCTTTTGTATGGCTGGCAGTAATGGTGCTCGCTGTATTGCAGTAGGGGATGAAGATATTTGTGTGGCAAGTGATTCATGAAGGTTATAGGTTATTGTTAGTCAGGGCTATTCTTTTGTAGGGATTATTAAAAGTCAGACTGCGTTGCGCTAAAATATTGTGTGTCAGTTTAGAAATGATCAGAATAAGTAAAGAGAAAACTGAGTACGTTCAGTTTTACTCAACTGTTTCTGTTATCAAATAACGTAGACGTTTACCAGCACAGTCTTTCTTTGCATTCAAAGGGGAAGTTTCAAATTTACATAACGATCACGTATGGTACCCACATGCAACAGCGAACGCAATTTCCAGCAGCGATTTAGCATAAATGTATGGTGTGGTATAATCAACACACACTTTATTAGACCATTCATTTTACTAGAACGTGTAACTGGCGAGACGTACTTACATTTCCTTCAAGAATAAATGCCCCGCTTGCCCGAAGATGTTCCGCTTGCTATGTGATTGCAAATGTATTTTCAACATGATGGCGCGCCTACACATTTCATCAACGCCGTTACTACACATTTAAATGAACATTTCCCTCATAAATGGATTTGTCGGGGTGCTACACGTCTGTGGCCACCCAGATCGCCCGATTTAACACCAATGGGTTTTTGTGTATGGTGATGGAAGAAAGACATAGTTTATGAGGACAAAGTCAATAAACGTGAGGCATTACGTGCTCGCATTATGAATGCAATAAAAGAAATTAAGAACAACCCCGTGAAACTGAAACGAGCAGCAAAATCTGGTCAACACGTGCAGCTAAATGCACTGGACTCAGTGGAGATATTTTCGAACATTTATTGTGAATGTATTGTGAAGTTGTATGTACAGTGTACAACTTCCTTGACACTGAGCTTTGTTTTTTCCGGTTTAACGTGAATTCACGTGTGGTATGGTATTTACAAAAGGAGATTATCTGACACATTAATACAGTTTCAGTTAACGTTATTACAATCATTTTTCCAAAATTTAATTCTCTACTACTTATATTGAAAACTTCGTGTAATTTTGTAGAATTTGAAAACAAATTGAGCCAGGTAGTTAATAAATTAAAAATTCTACGAAATTACCTCTTTGCTTAAAAACTACTGCAGATAGACGTCTGGGACATGTTTTATTAGATTTATCAGACCAATAACAACAAAATATATGGAAATCGCGCTTTTTCTTTAACTTCGTACAGTTTTGCGATGGCTTCATACTTGCGAAGTTGCTAAAGTTCTGACAAAATCTTTTATTAGCCGGAACTCCGTAACTAAACATTTTGCATATCTTCGTGAATCGGCCTGTACAGCCCCCCCCCCCCCCCCCCGGTCGCGAACGGTCAGCTGCGTCTGGGGCCAAGCGGGAAGCGGGAAACCAGTCGTACGTCATCGAGAGCCTGACTAGATTTAAAAGTGTAGCTACCAAGTTTTAAACTGGTCCCTGCGGCTCGTAATACCTGTAGTGTCACATGTTGACCTCGTCTTCTACCATGTGGCGTCATGTGGATGCAAGTAGTATGGAGGTACATGTGGTCAGCATACCGTTCTCCCAGCCACATTGTCGACTTCTCAGGCTTTGGAGTAGCTATTTCTCATTCAAGTAACTCCTCAAGGAATAACGAGGCTGAGGACATCGCGTCTCAATCCACCAACCAAGGAAAAACCTCTGGCAATACAAGGACAGAAATCCAAGTAATCTGCGTGGGAGTCAGAGACGCTGGCAATGTTTTTCGGTGTATTTCTTCGTCGTTTTTTCGTCAGTGGTTCTGTGCGGATGCCACATAACATCTTTTAAGTTTTTTCAATGAGATGCCTTGCCAATCGGCTACAGAGGGTGATCTAAGAAATGTATCAAGCCTGTACTTAGACCACCCACAAAAAAGTAACGTAAAGGCAAACGAAAGACAAACCAGTTAAAAAACATAAGCACACTCGAAGTACACTACAACGTCAGAAGCATCAGCAACCGAAATACATCTCACCTTTCTCACTGTGTTGTACTCTCTAAGGCAAAAAAAAAAAACAAAAAAAAAAAAAACAAAAAAAAAAAACAAAGAAGCTACTCACCACGAAGGAATTATTCGAATGGGTCGGTAATCGGTAGGTGTGACATACGTGTAAGAGAAACAAATTATTGCAATTTAGTCAAATGAATGAGGTTCACAAATTGATCAAGACTATAACGCGTTGGTCAACCTCTGGCCCCAAGGCAAAAAGTTACTCGGCTTGGCTTTGACTGATGGAGTTGTAGGATGTCTCCTGAGTGGTACTGTGCCAAATTCTATTCAACTGGCACCTTGGACGGTCAAAAATTACTAGCTAGTGTGACGCCCCTGGCCATAATGCTCAAAATGTTCTCAATTAGGGAGAGACCTGGCGACCTTGCTGGCAAAAGTAGGATTTGGGAAGCCCGACGAAAAGTAGCAGAAACTCTTGCCGTGTTCGGGAGGGCATTATCTTGCTGAAATGTAAGTCCAGGATGGCTAGCCATGAATGACGTAAAATAACATCGACGTACCGCTGCTGTGTAAGGATGCAGCGGATGACAACCATTGGTGTCCGGCTATGAAAGTAAATGGCACCCACGATCATGCAAATGTCGACTTCGGTTTATGAGTCGAACTTTAGAAAAGAGTGGTTCATCTGTAAAGGAGAACACGTATAGAACCCTGGTGCAACGTATTCCTCATTACTGCTCGAGTGTTTGGCATCTGTGCCAGGTTGGACTAAAGGAAGACATCGAAGCAATTCAGGGGCGGGCTGCTAGATATTTTACCGGTGGGTTCGAACAACACGTGTTACGGAGATGCTTCGGGAACTCAAATGGGATCCCTGGAGGGAAGGTGACGCAATTTTCGGGAAACTTATTGAGAAAATTTAAAGAACCGATTTCGAAATTGAGTGCCAAACGATTCTACTGCCGCCAACGTACATCGCGGAAAGAAGATACGAGAAACGTTAAAGCAATTACAGCCATCGGTCACAAAATCTATGTCTTTGACCAGGTTTCGACACTTCTATGAGTGCCTTCATCGAAATTAAATATTCAAATTGGCCTATAAGATGAGTACAAAATTATGGGAAAATTTTTTTATATAAAGGTGTAAGTACTTACATGTCACGTATAAGATAAATATCAAGCGGTTAGGCTTTAGTCAAAAATTTATCTTATACGTGACCTTTAAGTACTGTTTCTTTCTTGTACTGTTAGCCAGTGTCGAAACCTGGTGAAAAAACTTAAATTTTCTGACCGAGAGCTGTAATTGCTTTACTTTAATTTGTAAACGGTCACTGACTACGCAGCCATGTTTAAAACTTTAAGATACGAGAAATTAGGGCTCATACGGAGGCGCACAGACGGTCGTTTCTCCCTCGCTCTATTTGCGAGTGGAAGAGGAGCGGAAATGGCAAGTGGTGGTAGACGGTACCTTCCACCACGCACCTTAGCGGAGTGTCTAAGTACACGAAGATAGCTATAGATAACCCCTGGCTGTCGGGGATTATGGCGGAAGACAGTCTGGCGGGCCGCCTCCAGACAGGTCTTCATTGGATTTCAGAGCTCTTTTCGAATCTCGCGTTCTCGCTTCCTGAGCACGGGTTCGATTCTCGGTGGGGTCAGGGATTTTCCTGTGCCTCGAGAAGACTGGGTGTTTGTGTTGTCCTCATCATTTCAGCATCATTCATGAAAGTGGCGAAATTGGGCTGAGCAATGATTGGGAATTTGTACGAGCGCTGTAACCGCACAGTTGAGCGCCCCAAATACCAAACATCATCATGTTATTTCGAATCTCATCAGTGAAAACAATTCTACTACAGTCAATAGAGACTTCAGGCCGAAGACGTTGTGTTGTATCCCTCGAACACCTTGCTACAGTGGAAAATGCTTTGTATTTGAAAAGAACTTTGGAAAACATTTTCGTCATCTATAACAACACTGTCTCTTTACAAAACCCACTATTGCAGTTTAGGCCAGTGAACCATTTTCCATTAAACGGACTTAGACCACAGCGGTGTGGCAGCGGACATGATAACAATCATTGACTCGAGTCAGTCACAGGCAGCTGAAACCTACGCTGCCTCTGAATAGGCCCAGCAGAAATGGGGCCCAGACACTTACGTGCAATCGGCGGCTTCTGACTCACAGTAGAGGGTCAGTCGCTCACAATGGCTCTGCGAAGGCGACATGACATCTTTGGGTAAAATACTTTTGGTCGTCCTGTGCAGTGGTCTACGCCTGTAGAGACAATACCTCTGCCATATTACACGTCTGCCCCAAGCTCTGCTGTGCTGGGAATCCATGACAAGTAATGACGCTCCGCCACTGTTGAAGTATACCGTTCATGGCTGTCCTGACCACTCAGGTGGACCAAGGGGCTGCTAACAAAGTCTGCACAACGACCGTTCATCGAATGTTGCTGCGTATGTGCCGCAAAAGCAGGTGCCTGATTCGTCCACCCATGCTTACTGTTTGTCGGTGACGAAGAATGGAAATTACGCCTCAGTTATGCAACTTGACGCCCACTGCATGTGCCGATAGGTGACCTTTTGAGACGAATCACGTTTTGTGCCGCAGGTGGCCGTTGGCATGTATAGCGCGAAACGTCTGAAAGTAAACGCTCTGAAACAATCGTCGGAGCATTATGGTCTGAGGATCGTTTTCGTGGCATCCCCTGGGTGATCTGGCCATTCTGGAATCCAGAAGGTATCAACACAAGTATGCATCTGCCAGTGGGAACCATGTCCCCCCTACATGCAGGTTGCTTTTCCACGGCGGGATGGCGTCTACTGGCAGGACACTGCAACGCGTCACACAGCTCTCAGTGTACGTGCGTGGCTGGAAGACCGCCACGATGAGTTCACCGTATTCCCCTGGCCACCACACTCCCCGGATTTAAACCCAACTGAGAACTTGTGGGACCATCTCGATCGGGCTGTTAGAACCATGGATCCCCAGTCGAGAAACACAGCGCAGCTCGCTACAGCCTTGGAGTAGGCGTGGCTCCACATCCTTGCCGGTACCTTCCAGAGCCTCAATGACTCTCTTCCTACACGTTTCGCGGCGATCCACTCTTCTAAAGGTAGTTATCCAGAATTTTGACAGGTGGTCTCGTTAAGATGGTTTTTCAGGATTTTGATAGTTGGTCCCGTTGATGTGACTGGACAGTGTATATTCGCTAGATTCGAGCGTCATAAAAGACACCTCTTCAAAGTTCATAATCTTTTTCCTTGACTTTCGAGCTACCTCAGGTTATAGGTGACTTTCCTATATTCCAGTAAGGAAAGTCTTGCGCTTGTGGCACGGCGATTCAATCAACAAGGAAACTTACCCAGAAATACCCCTTTCAGATGGAAGAAATGGCCATCACAAGCGGAAATCTTACGTGCCAAATGCCAACTACAGACCTCAGTAGGCTTAAAATCTCAATCTAGAAAATAGAATGTAGTGTTTACCATCTGCGAAGAAAATGATGTCAAAAATGGAGAAAATCCGAAATTGTATACGACGAAATATGTCGATGAAGCCAACAGAATTATCTAGTAATAAGCACAACCACGGAACCTACTGCTCTGGAACTGATGTTTTAACTTGACCGCTCTGTTAAAATTTTCAGATGTTAGTATCCCCTTCTGTTGAACTATGTGTAGAGTACTTCTTCAGCTTTTCCTCCCATCATAAAAGTTCATATGCGTTGCTCTGCCAGGCTATTGTGAGGGGTGAGCGCGATACAAAGCAGTAAAATATATGCTAACGTTGTGCGGATGCTGCTTGTCACTTACGCTTGAGAGATTTGGCTGCTCGAAAAAGGCACCCATCGCATCTCCTTATGCCAGAGTGAACAAACGGAACAATTTCCTTCGTGTCCCCAACGCCGGTGATAGTGGTGTTTCGAATGAAAACAGAATTGCTGAAGGAACTGAAGAACGTACTTTCGAAGCTTCCACAGCGCTGGAAAGGATGGACTATTCTGCCGCTGAATACGAATGTCTTACTATGGACGGTAAAAAAAAATCATTTAACCTGTTCTGGAAATATTTCAAAGCAAGAAAAGCTTTCATTTTCGTGAACATTGTAGTGTAAACGATGTATTGCATACTCGCAAGTGTATCAGGTCTTTAGAAGGCATCTACACATATAATATGGTATAGTTACACTGCAGCTCTAAGAAGAGATTTATATTGGTATTTTACCGTCGTCGTTCCCACTTTCATCCCTTAATGTGCCATAGTTTGGCAGATCTTTCATCCATTTGCTCATATTGGCATATACGTAGCCGTCGTTGGAGATGACGATAATCCACGAGCTATTAGAGTATCAAGCCACTGCTGCTATTTCCTCCTTTTCGCTGACCATTTTTAACTAACAGGAGAAGCACATTTTACAGAAGATGCTGGGAATTCTGTTGACATCAGTGAAGCTCTCCTTGCTGTTGACACAACTTTTTCACGGAACACCCAAAACACTTTTGGAGCAATATTTACCATGGAGATGGTCCACTTTACGTAACGCGTGGTGACTACCTACTCCTTCTTCCTTCCAGTTTCATCTACTCTGAGATGACCATTCACCTTGCATGTCATGAAACGTCCCTCGATTGCAATATCAGTATTTCACGTTTCTTAAATGTATCCTCTAAGATTATTTCATTTTTATCTCTTGAACTTAAGTTCTATCTTCTCAATTTGCAAGCTATATGTTTGTGTGACCGTGAAAGTTGCAGATAAATCCTTCATTGTATTAATCTTCAAATATTATTCTCGTACAATTGGATTACAACTCAGTTCTTTTTCTTAATTTTTTACTGCTGCTAATTGATGACCTATTTACTGAACGAAAGTAGCAAATAACTGCCGGCAGCAATTAGCGTCGTCAGTGAACAAAACTGCACTACAAATTGTTATATCTTCAACAGAATATTTGCTTCGTCGACCGTCAGTAGCAAGTGAAAACATCGTAACGTACTCCAATTCAATTACAGTTCACAGACTCCCACAGACGGTACACTCCCAACCAACCTTCTGTAAGGACGATTCAGAGTACTGTCTTTTGTTCCCATTTCCTACTTCTATTGTGTTAAATCTTGTGCTGCAGCATAATAATCTTCATATCAACCATCTTTTTCTCCACGTCGTTTGGAATTTCTAGTGTTCCTCATACCAAAATCCAAAAAATTATTTACGGAAATGGCATTCTCTGTTTTTTTAATGTTTCATATCTTAGAGTTTGAAATATTTCAAAGATACTCTTTAAAATATTTCTTAGTGGGCTGTCGCCATAGGGATTATATGCTTTACTCACAAGAGTGGCGAGCTACCTGGAAACAAAATCCAGAATCTCTAAATCGAATACAAAAAAAAAAAAAAAAAATGGTTCAAATGGCTCTGAGTACTATGGGACTTAACATCTGATGTCATCAGTGCCCTAGAACTCAGAATTACTTAAACCTAACTAACCTAAGGATATGACAGACATCCGTGCCTTGGGCAGGCTTCGAACCTGCGACCGTAGCGGTCGCGCGGTTCCAGACTGAAGCGCCTAGAACCGCTCAGCCACACCGGCCGGCAAATTCAATACAAATGAGGACACACATACCTTATTCCAATTCGAGTCTTTGCTGTTCTAAGGTTGAATGGTCTATACATAAGGTAAATTACTTCAGGTTCTGTGAGAAAATATTGTATTGAAGAAGAGATGATCAAATGAAGTATCAATTGTGTAGTATCATCGATGCTCAACAGCGATCGGTGCTTCAAGGTGTTATGGGTAATGTAACAATGTTATGAAAAGGAACGTTGCCACTAACCATATAACGGAGATGCTGAGTTGCAGATAGGAAAAAAAAAAGACTGTCGCAAATAAAGCTTTCGGCCCGTAAGGTCTTCGTCAAAAATAGACGACAGACACACACACACACACACACACACACACACACACACACACTCTCACGCAAACACAACTCACACACACAAGACTGCAGTCTCAGGCAACTGTAGCCAGTGTACCGTTATCCCGTTTCTCATATCTCCCTCTCTCTCTCTCTCTCTCTCTCTCTCTCTCTCTCTCTCTCCCACCTTTTTTTTCTCCTAATTCCTCTCCTGTGCCAACCTCTTCATCACAGAGCAGCACTTACAACCTACGTCCTCAATCATTTGCTGGATGTAATCCAATCTCTGTAATTTCTCTACATCTTTCACATATTTTACCTTCTACGGCTCTCTCTAGTACCACTGAAATCATTCCCTGATGTCTTATCAGATGTCCTAGTCATTCCCTGATGTCTCATCATTCTGTCCCTTCTTCTCGTCAGTGTTTGCAAAAATTCCTTTCCCCGCCAATTCTCCGGAGAACCTCCTCATTCCTTACCTTATCAGTCCACCTAATAATCAATATTCTTCTGTAGCACCACGTCTGAAATGCTTCGATTCTCTTCTTTTCCGGTATTCCCACGGTCCATGATTCACTAACCTGCAATCCTGTGCTCCAAAGGTACTCTGCCAGTGCCGTCTCTTGTTTGTGCTGTGTCTTATTTTAGCAGTTTGCATTATCAAGACAAGATACATAATTCGAAAGAGCCTTGGTTTCATCACATTAGTTTCCTAAAATAATTACTGTTCGTAAAACCTCTGCACAGTTCTTTGAAAATGTAGTTAGGGTCGATCAGAGTAGTACAGTTTCCCAGAGCTACAAAAGCAAAAATGTAAAAAGTGAACATCTTGCGTATTAGTGAAACATCCATAAATATAATCAAGTCTTTTAGCATCTGTTGTTTTTCGTCTCCAGCTATAAAATAATTAAGTGCAATGTTGCAAGCTTTCATTACGGTCCGTCTACAGAAAAAGTCTCTTCTCATTCCAAATACGTAATGCACATTTAACTAATTGTAGTATGTGGACAACAAATAATTGTTAGCCTTTTGTAATGTGAAGTGCGGCCTATTGTGAAACTATAACAGGTGATTGTGCGGTGAAAGCGGACGTCACCGAGGTAAAAATTCTTATATATTTGGATTTTTCTAGACAGGAATCATTAAAACAGCGGGAGGTATCGGCAGTAGAAATGCACTGATCACTAGTAATTCGTCTTTTTTTTCAGTGTTTGACAGAACGCTAAATCCACGCGAACTTCGTAAGCACGGCATTCACACCTTTCAATAACTCGCATTTACTTGTGAACGGCCACAGATATCTGTGCCACAACATTTTCAAAAACTTTTTTGTACTTATATCTATATGGTCCATTACGTATCAGAGAGTCAGCTACCAGCTGTCACACATTTCGATACAAGATATGTAAATCAAGTGCACGCGGTTGGCTAATACAATGATTTCACAATGACTGTTACGAATGATGAAAACGTGACTGGTTTGCTAAGGCGCTTACATGCTACAGTAGGATGTTTATAAAAATATGATTTTTTAAACTGCGTATTTTTCTTAAAATCGATTGAGAAACGTTACGAAACTAAAAAATCACGGGAAACGAAAAGTAGTTGTTTTCTTATTTCGTAAGGAAAGTAAAGCTTTTAAAGAAAAAATAAGTTCGTAAAACGACGTGACATAGTTTTATACACCGCCAAGAGTTTTTACAACGTGAACATCGGAAAACTGGATTTTGCACTTTCCGCCGTCCCGGCGTTGCCCCGAGCGAGCGAGGGTGCAGCGTAAATCCAGGTAGCCACCGGACGAGCAGCGGTGTGCCAGCTGCCAGCAGCACGGCTGCAACGAAAACGTATCCTTATGCGTGATCAAGTCCACCATATCCCCTTTGTGTTCTGTAGTGATGAAACCCTCCCTCATTACTGTAGACTACTGCAGATTGCCACCGTTTTATCTCTTCACTCAAGATCTGATGGAAGATTGAATTGAGACCTCTGCCAGGTTTGGATCCTTGGAGGCTGTCACCTCATGAAAATGAGGCAGAGTTTGATGGCAGTTGGGTTTTGCTTAGCGACTTGTTTTAGAGGCGCTCCTGTAAAATTCAGTTGTCAATGATTTGCGAAATACGCTACGGTATCACTACTTACAATGTCAAAAATTTGTAGCACTCATTTATCTCACTACACACTTCAGACGCGTATTTGTCGAAAGTTACAGCATGGACACTACTTGTAATCCTTGAATGTATGCTACTGGCCATAAAAATTGCTACACCAAGAAGAAATGCAGATGATGAACGGGTATTCATTGGACGAATATATTGCACTAGAAGTGACATGTGATTACATTTTCACGCAATTTGGGTGGATAGATCCTGAGAAATCAGTACCCAGAACAACCACCTCTGGCCGTAATAACTGCCTTGATACGCGTGGGCATTAAGTCAAACAGAGCTTGCGTGGCGTGTACAGGTACAGCAGCCCACGCAGCCTCAACACGATACCACAGTTCATCGTGAGTAGTGACTGGCGTATTGTGACAAGCCAGTTGCTCGGCCACCATTGACCAGACGTTTTGAGTTGGTGAGAGATCTGGAGAATGTGCTGGTCAGGGCAGCAGTCGAACATTTTCTGTATCCAGAAAGGCACGTACAGGACCTGCAACATGCGGTCGTGCATTCTCCCGCTGAAATGTAGGGTTTCGAAGGGATCGATTGAAGGTAAGAGCCAAGGGTCGTGAAACATCTGAAATGTAGCTTCCACGGTTCAAAGTGCCGTCAATGTGAATAAGAGGTGACTGAGACAACCAATGGCACCCCATACCATCACGCCGGGTGATACGCCATTATGGCGATGACGAATCCACGTTTCCAATGTGCGTTCACCGCGATGTCGCCAAACACGGGTGCGACCATCATGATGCTGTAAACAGAACCTGGATTCATCCGAAAAAATGACGCTTTGCCAATCGTGCACCCAGGCTCGTCGCTGAGTACACCATCGCAGGCGCTCCTGTCTGTGATGTAGCGTCGAGGGTAACCGCAGCCATGGTCTCCGAGCTGATTGTCAATCCTGCTGCAAACGTCGTCGAACTGTTCGTGCAGATGGATGTTGTCTTGCAAACGTCCCCATCTGTTGACTCAGGGATCGAGACGTGGCTGCACGATCCGTTACAGCCATGTAGATAGGATGCATCTCGACTGCTAGTGCTCCGAGGCCATTGGGATGCAGCACGGCGTTCCGTATTACCCTCCTGAACCCACCGATTCCATATTCTGCTAACAGTCATTGGATCTCTACCAAAGCGAGCAGCAATGTCGCGATACGATAAACCGCAGTCGCGATAGGCTACAATCCGACCTTTATCAAAGTCGGAAACGTGATGGTACGCATTTCTCCTCCTTACACGAGGCATCACAGCAACGTTACCCCAGGCGACTCCGGCCAAATGCTGTTTGTGTATGAGAAATCGTTTGGAAACTTTCCTCATGTGAGCACGTTGTAGGTGTCGCCAACGGCGCCAACCTTGTGTGAATGGTCTGAAAAGCTAATCATTTGCGTATCACAACATCGTCTTCCCGTTGGTTAAATTTCGCGTCTGTAGCACGTCATCTTCGTGGTGTTGTAATTTTAATGGCCAGTTGTGTATGTCAGCGAAACATGCTATTCTCTTGCAGTGAAAAAAAGTATTCTGTACTGTTAAAATACACTCCTGGAAATTGAAATAAGAACACCGTGAATTCATTGTCCCAGGAAGGGGAAACTTTATTGACACATTCCTGGGGTCAGATACATCACATGATCACACTGACAGAACCACAGGCACATAGACACAGGCACCAGAGCATGCACAATGTCGGCACTAGTACAGTGTATATCCACCTTTCGCAGCAATGCAGGCTGCTATTCTCCCATGGAGACGATCGTAGAGATGCTGGATGTAGTCCTGTGGAACGGCTTGCCATGCCATTTCCACCTGGCGCCTCAGTTGGACCAGCGTTCGTGCTGGACGTGCAGACTGCGTGAGACGACGCTTCATCCAGTCCCAAACATGCTCAATGGGGGACAGATCCGGAGATCTTGCTGGCCAGGGTAGTTGATTTACACCTTCTAGAGCACGTTGGGTGGCACGGGACACATGCGGACGTGCATTGTCCTGTTGGAACAGCAAGTTCCCTTGCCACTCTAGGAATGGTAGAACGATGGGTTCGATGACGGTTTGGATGTACCGTGCACTATTCAGTGTCCCCTCGACGATCACCAGTGGTGTACGGCCAGTGTAGGAGATCGCTCCCCACACCATGATGCCGGGTGTTGGCCCTGTGTGCCTCGGTCGTATGCAGTCCTGATTGTGGCGCTCACCTGCACGGCGCCAAACACGCATACGACCATCATTGGCACCAAGGTAGAAGCGACTCTCATCGCTGAAGACGACACGTCTCCATTCGTCCCTCCATTCACGCCTGTCGCGACACCAATGGAGGCGGGCTGCACGATGTTGGGGCGTGAGCGGAAGACGGCCTAACGGTGTGCGGGACCGTAGCCCAGCTTCATGGAGACGGTTGCGAATGGTCCTCGCCGATACCCCAGGAGCAACAGTGTCCCTAATTTGCTGGGAAGTGGCGGTGCGGTCCCCTACGGCACTGCGTAGGATCCTACGGTCTTGGCGTGCATCCGTGCGTCGCTGCGGTCCGGTCCCAGGTCGACGGGCACGTGCACCTTTCGCCGACCACTGGCGACAACATCGATGTACTGTGGAGACCTCACGCCCCACGTGTTGAGCAATTCGGCGGTACGTCCACCCGGCCTCCCGCATGCCCACTATACGCCCTCGCTCAAAGTCCGTCAACTGCACATACGGTTCACGTCCACGCTGTCGCGGCATGCTACCAGTGTTAAAGACTGCGATGGAGCCCCGTATGCCACGGCAAACTGGCTGACACTGACGGCGGCGGTGCACAAATGCTGCGCAGCTAGCGCCATTCGACGGCCAACACCGCGGTTCCTGGTGTGTCCGCTGTGCCGTGCGTGTGATCATTGCTTGTACAGCCCTCTCGCAGTGTCCGGAGCAAGTATGGTGGGTCTGACACACTGGTGTCAATGTGTTCTTTTTTCCATTTCCAGGAGTGTAGAAACGTCATCATTATTGCAGAATGGAAGTGCCACTTTGAAATATCAGTTCTGAGAATATCTGTGAGCTCCCTCCAGCATCGGCATCGAAACTGGCAGTGTATCAGTTCCAGGCAAGGATGCTTTCACCAACACTTTACTGCAGCTGCTGATTATGGTTTTAAGAACACTTGAAGTGTTTACCACTTGAAATTACTGCAAGAAAAATCTCAAATACTTCAAATGAAAATTTTCCCAGTATTACAACAAGAATGCAATATGATTAGTAAAGTACTGATTATAATTAAATGCTGCGATAAGCGAGGGAAACGGCAAACAAGATCCTGAATTCTCCATAAATGCTTTTAATGATTGCTGTTAAAAGATAAAAATTACGCAGTCATATGATATTTAAGGTTGCCACCTGTTGTTTTTTTTACGTATAGTAAGTCAAGGCAGTGAAGCGATCATGTAGCAAGATTCTAGAGCAAAAACTGTATTCACAGAACTAAACGAAGACATAACGTGTTTGGCTGCTGTACTCTCAAACAATTTGTCACCAATCCTTTCGTTATGGCCTCTGAAAAAAAATCAAATATTTGTACGAAGTTACGGTTTTTAACATGACATATGATCAGATCTAATATTTTAAATGAATTCCACATACACAATTAAGCACATATGCCATATTTAACCAAAATTACAGTATACTGAAACAGTAATGCTTATTTTACAACTGTCAGACGATAAAAGAAATGTTCAAATGTTTGTGAAATCTTATGGGACTTAACTGCTAAGGTCATCAGTCCCTAAGCTTACACACTACTTAACCTAGATTATCCTAAGGACAAACACACACACCTCTGCCCGAGGGAGGACTCGAACCACAGCCGGGACCAGCCGCACATTCCATGACTGCAGCGCCAGACCGCTCGGCTAATCCCGAGCGGCAGACGATAAAAGAAGTGTACGTTGAGAGTGAAAGAAGTACTGTACTACATTTAGTTTTCGGAAAAGGTATACGGAGTTCATTTCCGTTTGGCATCATTAACAAAAGTGTATCGTCTACCCGAATTACGATAACTTTTATTGTTGTTGTTGTTTTTGTGGTCTTCAGTAGGAAGACTAGTTTGATACAGCTGTCCATGCTACTCTATCCTGTTCGAGGCTCTTCATCTTCGAGTAACTGCTGCAAGCTACATATTTCCGAATCTTCTTACTGGATTCATCTCTTGGTCCCCCTCAATATATTTTACCTCCCACACTTCCCTCAAATAGTAAGTTAGTGACCCCTTGATGTCTCAGAATGAGTCCTATCGAACTATCCCATCTTCCGGTCAAGTTGTGGCACAAATTTCTTGTGTCCACAATTCTGTTCGGTAATTTCTCATTAGCTACGTGATCTACCCATTTAATCTTCAGCATTCTTCGGTAACACTAACTTTCAAAAGCTTCTATTCTCCTTTTATCTAAACTCTTTATCGTCAGTGTTTCATTTCCTTCCATAGCTACACTTCAGACAAACATCTTTAGAAAAGACTTTCTAACACTTAAATGTACATTCGACGTTAGCAGATTTCTCTTCTTCAGAAATGCTTTTTTTTCCACTTCCGGTGTACAGTTTATATCTTGCATACTTCGACCCTTATCAGTTTTTTTGCTGTCAGAAATGGTTCAAATGGCTCTGAGCACTATGGGACTTAACATCTGCGGTCATCAGTCCCCTAGAACTTAGAACTACATCACAAACATCCATGCCCGAGGCAGGATTCGAATCTGTGACCGTAGCGGTCGCGCGGTTCCAGACTGAAGCGCCTAGAACCGCTCGATCACTCCTGCCGGCTATTTTGCTGTTCAAATGGCAATACTCATCTATTAATTTAAGTGTCTCGTTTCCTAATGTGAATCCCTCAGCGTCCATTAGCCTTGTTTTGCTTTTGTTGATGTATATCGTCAATTCCGTTAAACTGCTCTTCCAAGTCCTTAACTGTCTGTGACAGTGTTACAATGGTATCGGCAAACCACAAAGTTTTTATTCCTTCTCCCTCAATATTAACTCCTACTCCAAATTTTTCATTGGTTTCCTTTACTGCTTGTTCAGTGTACAGATTGAATAACATCGGGGATAGGCTACAACACTATCCCACTCCCTTTTCAACCACTGCTTCCACTTCATACCTCTCGGGTCTTATGACTGCCGTCTGGTTTCTGAACAAAATGTAAATATCCTTTCACCCCTCTATATTTTATCTCTGCTACCTCCAGAATTTCAAAGAGATTACACCAGTCAACACTGTCAAATGCTTTCTCTAAGTCTACAAAGGCTATGAATGATGGATTGCCTTTCCTTAATCTGTCGTCTAAGATTAGTTGTAGGGTCAGTATTGCCTCGCGTGCTCCTACATTTCTCCGGAATCCAAACTGATCTTCCCCGAGGTCTACTTCTACCAGTTTTCCTATTCTTCTGTAAGGAAATTGTCTTAGTAGCAACCACGAGTTATTAAAATGGTGGTTCTGTAATTGTCACACCTCTCACCAACTGCTTTCTTTGGAACTGGTATTACCACATTCTTCTCGAACTTTGAGGTATTTCGCCTGTCTCATACGTCTTGCATGCCAAGTGGAAGAGTTGTGTCATGGCTGGCTTTCTCAAGGCTATCAGTAGTTGTGAAGGAATATTGTCTACATCCGGTGCCTTGTTTCGACTTAGATCTTTAAGAGCTTTCTCAAATTCTTCTCACAATATCATATCTACCATCTCATCCTCATCTACGTCCACTTTCCATCGAAGTGCCAACTGTTGTGGCCAAGCGGTTCTAGGCGCTTTAATTCGGAATCGCGCTGTTGCTACGCTTGCAGGTTCGAATTCTGCCTCGGGCATGGATGTGTATGATGTTCTCAGGTGAGTCCCATAGTACTGAGAGCCATTTTTTGAAGCCGAGGTCCTTGGTTCGAGGGGGGGGGGGAGGGGCAGGGCATGTAGTATTTCGCAAAGGAAGATAAAATGGAAATTCATATAGCATTACAGCTGTAGTATCTATTCATCGGTGCAACTTTCGGTTACTCTTTATGCTTTTTTACGTAGTTTCATGAAGGGGGAGGGGGGCGATGGGAGGGGGGACACGCACATATATATATATATATATATATATATATATATATATATATATTCAATAGCTAGCTTACATGACATTATAGGCTGACCATTTAATATCATCAGTCTCCTATTCTCTCCTCAGGGCGGAATCAGTGTATGTCTGCCTGCTTCTATAGTAAATTCTATGTGAAAGGGCAAGAAAGCTTGATAAATGTTAGCGTAACGAGTATCAGGAGAAGATCAGTTTGGATTCCGCAGAAATGTTGGAACACGTGAGGCAAAAGGCTATTTGCAATTTTAACAGAAACCAAATGGCAGTAACAGGAGTCGAGGGGCGTGAAAGGGATGAAAGGGAAGTAGTGGTTGGGAATGGAGTGAGACAGGGTTGTAGCCTATCCCCGACGGAATTCAATCTGTATATTGAGCAAGCAGTAAAGGAAACAAAAGAAAAATACGGAGTAGGCATTAAAATACATGGAGAAGAAATAAAAACTTTGAGGTGCGCCGACGACGTTGTAACGCTGTCACAGACAGTTAAGGACTTGGAAGGGCAGTTAAACGGAATGGACAATGTCTTGAAAGGAGGATATAAGATGAACATCAATAAAAACAAACCGAGGATAATGGAATATAGTCGAATTAAACCGGATGATGCTGCCGTAATTAGAATAGTAAATGAGACACTTAAAGTAGTAAAGGAGTTTTGCTATTTCGTTAGCAAAATAACTGATGATGGTCGAAGTAGAGATGATATAAAATGTAGACTGGCAATGGCAAGGAATGCGTTTCTGAAGAAGAGAAATTTGTTAACATCGAGTTTAGATTTAAATGTCAGGAAGTCGTTTCTGAAAGTATTTGTATGGAGCGTAGCCATGTATGGAAGTGAAACGTGTAAGATAAATAGTTTGGACAAGAAGAGGACAGAAGTTTTCGATATGTGGTGCTACAGAAAAATTCTGAAGATTAGATGGGTAGATCACATAACTAATGAGGAGGTATTGAATAGAATTGGAGAGAAGAGAAATTTGTGGCACAACTTGACTACAAGAAGGGATCGGTTAATAGGGCATATTCTGAGGCATCAAGGGATCACTAATTTAGTACTGGAGGGCAGTGTGGAGGGTAAAAATCGTAGAGGGACACCAAGAGATGAGTACACTAAACAGATTCATAAGGATGTAGGTAGCAGTAGGTACTGGGAGATGAAGAAGCTTGCACACGATAGAGTAGCATGGAGAGCTGCATCAAACCAGTCTCTGGACTGAAGATCACAACAACAACAACAACGATTATCTGAGGCGGGATTCATATACCAGCCCGGTATTTGCGTAATGGGAAGAGGGAAACTGCCTAAAAACCTAATCAAGGCTGGTTGACACACCGGCGCTCTCCGTTAACCCATCGCGCGGATTGGACCTTGACATTCAGCTGTTCTCGTATAAACTCAGTGTGCACTTCAAATATGAATGCGTCAAAAACTGTATAATGAGGAGCGTATGAAATTTCAACACGCAACATGGAACTTTTGTCCTGGAAATGTGAACGATTTCAGCATCAGTGTAGAATCTAAAGTGCGCTTACGAGGACCTTTGACTTTACATGTGAGTAAAATACATTAGCTACGTGTGCTCTCTTACAAAAGAAATTGCTTGCGTGGATACCTCTCGAGCATTTCATTGTAATATAAATGGACAGCAAATAAAGGTAGACGTACGGGAATAAACTCATACTGCATGCAATGTCACATCCATGCGAGACGTATGCGTTTTGTGGCTGGTATTGTGGAGTGAAACGGCGGAGCAAGGATAAAAGTCAAATAAATGCTGAGGGGAAACGTTATTAGCGGGCGCACGATATCGCGAATCCCCCTCTGTAAACACGCCGTGCAGCACAGTACGGAACCCAAGGTAAATACGTCTCCTTCCCTGCTCTGTATGTACAGACCCGCAAACCCTGCCTCGAGTCTGCTCCACCCGGCCGCTACTCACGAATACCACCGTAAACCGCCCACGTCTCACGACCGACACAGCTCTCGACTGACCTGATCGTAGCGACCGCTGTTCATGTATACACAGTCACACAATGTAGCCGCTCCGATTTGTATCGACCAAGCGAAAGTCGATCAGCGGAACTTCAGCGTTCCGCTTGCTGGGACCCACAGTGCCCTTATAACACAGTGAGTTGCTGGCAGTCAAAAACTAAGTGGCGCTTTGTCACTGCTTTCCTACTCTCGTTAATTAAAATAAATCATTATTTTCCAGCTCTCGTGCATATTTAAATTATCTTTCGAACGACTTACTCTGCTGTCATCTCTGATGCAGAGTGAATCACCTAACACTTGCAACTCAAATATTTCGGATGTGGAAGGCACTATCGATATGCGGTTTTCACAGAACTGAATTGTAGGCAAGGGTGCGTATTTTCAGCCAATAAACGGATTTTGAGATGTTGACGAAAGTGGAGTTTTGTACAACCGTTGCAAATTTTGAAATTGGACAGTCCCTGTTGACCGTAAAATACGAAAAGTAGCGTCAGTGGTGTTTGTTGCAGAAAGTTTGGTGAAAGTAGTTCACAAGTTATCGTATTTAGAACATTGTAAACATCGACAGATGTTTCTTCCATCCTATTGCTTCAATACTAGGCGACGGAGTTTCGTAACGTTGTGTTTCGTGTGCACTGAAATCGCATTGCGACGTCCTGTCACTTTTTGTGTGATAGTGGACGTGCCTGGAAGATGATATGCAGACAAAGTGGATAGTCACACGATTTAAGGTGAAAGTGGTTCAAATGGCTCTGAGCACTATGGGACTTAACTGCTGAGGTCATCAGTCCCCTAGAACTTAGAACTACTTAAACCTAACTATCGTAAGGACATCACACACATCAATGCCCGAGGCAAGATTCGAACCTGCGACCGTAGCGGTCGCGCGGTTGCAGAATGTAACCCCTACAACCACTCGGCCACTCCGGCCGGCGTTTAAGGTGAATGTAGAAATTATGCCGGACGCCAAAACATACCTGAATAGACATCAACCTCTTCAGCCTCTTCAAACAACCACAGATGACACGAAACGACGTATTACTGCTGCCTGCGCTGCAGTTTCCGCTGAAATGCCCGAACGTGTGTAGCAATCGTTCAATCGTTGCACGGCAGACTACAAGCTTGTATGACGTTCATGTTGGTTATTTTGCGCACAGGGTTTGAAGGTAAATTGGTTCTTTACGGTTCAGATTCCAAAGATGTGCTTTAAATGCATTTGTTTGTCGTTCGCTTGTTCATAGAACCCTCTGCCAGGCACTTTATCGTGAATAACAGAGTAATCACGCAGATGTAGATGTAGGCAATGTCCTATTTAACAACACGACACCTCCGGAGACCTACTAACATCTATGCAGGGCTGCACATACGCACCCATGTGAAAGTCACATTCGTGTATGATACTACATGGAACAAACAACTGTCGGTGTTCACAATGTTGAGACTTCGATATTTTGTGAACTACTTACACTAGACGCGCGTAACTTACACCACTTACATACTAATTTAGACTGCTTTGATTCTGGCACTGTCAGTATGCATTGTTCCATTGATATACATTGAAACGCCAAGGAAACTGGTGTAGAAATGCGTATTTAAAAACAGCGATACGTAATCAGTCAGAAAACGGCGCTGTGTTTTGCAACGCCTATATAAGCAAGTATCAGGTGCAGTTGTTAGATAGGTTACTAATGCTACAACGGCAGGTTATCCAGATTTAAGGGAGTTTCTGTTCTAGCCAACACACGAGCGATGGGAGATAGCATTTTCAAGGTAGCGATGAAGTGGAGATTTTGTCGCACGACCATTTCACGAGTGTACCGTGAATATTAGGAATCCAGTAAAACATCAAATTTCTGACATCGCTGCGGCCGAGAAAAAAATCCGGCAAGAACGGGACCAACGACGACTGAAGAGAATCGTTCAGCGTGACAGAAGTGCAACCCTTCCGCAGATTGCTGCAGATTTCAGTGCTGAGCCATCAACAAGTGCCAGCGTGCGAAACATTCAACGAAACATCGTCGATATGGGCTTTCGGAGCCGAAGGCCCACTCGTGCAGCCTTGATGACTGCACGACACACAGCTTTACCTCTCGCCTGTGTGCATCAACATCGACGTTGGACTATTCATGACCGGAAACCTGCTGCCTGCCGGCCGGTGTGGCCGTGCGGTTCTAAGCGCGTCAGTTTGGAACCGCGTGACCGCTACGGTCGCAGGTTCGAATCCTGCCTCGGGCATGGATGTGTGTGATGTCCTTAGGTTAGTTGGGTTTAGGTAGTTCTAAGTTCTAGGGGACTGATGACCTCAGTAGTTAAGTCCCATTGTGCTCAGAGCCATTTGAACCATTTGTACCTGCTGCCTGGTCTAACGATTCTCGTTTTAAATCGAGCGGATGGACGCGTACGGGTATGGAGACAACCCTTGAATCCATGGGCTCTGCATGTCAGCAGGGGACTGTTCAAGCTCGTAGAGGCTCTGTAGTGGTGTGGGACATGTGCAGGTGGAGTGCTATGTGCCCCCTGACAGGCAACACGTACTTAACGATCCTGTCTTATCACCTGCATCCATTCATGCCCATTGTGCGTTCCGACGGACTTGGGCAGTTCCAGCAGGACAATGCGACACCCCACACGTCTAGAATTGCTACAGAGTGGCTCCAGGAACACTCTTCGGAGTTCAAACATTTTCGGTGACCACCAAGCTTCCCAGACATGAAAATTATCTAGGATGCTGTTCAGAAGAGTCCCCACCCCCCTCGTACTCATACGGATTTATGGACAGCACTGCAGGATTCATGATGTAAGTTCCCTCAAGCAGTACTTCAGACATATGACGTCGTGTTGCGGCACTTCTGGGTGCTCGCGGGACCCTACGATATTAGGCAGGTGTACCATTTTTTTTGTCTCTTCAGTGTGTTTGTAACTTTCTAAATAAATATACTTTTGAAACTCATAACATTCTGAGTATGGGGTGCAAATGTGGGTCCCTGCCTACCCTGTGAAGTGGCGCCTTTTACTGTCGAAATATTGCGGTGCAAGGTGATTCAGCCTGTTGAGTCCACGATCTTTGACGACGTTATTAATTTCTCTCTCCTTTTGGAAGATAGACGTAACGTTTCAGAGGAATAATTGAAAGATACTGAAAATGGACACTAATCTGTGATTGCTACGAGAAGGACTGCGGTTAAATCGAATGGCATACTTATTTCTACAAGGCTAGAAACATAAATTACAGGCAGGCATGAAAAGAATACAAGAAATATGGACTATAAGAATGATCTCCACTAATGTAAACATCACTTAACAGGTCAAAGACAAAGTAAATTTTTCGCATAAGATTACAAGGTATTTCATTTCCATATTCACTATATCCACCAGTGTTAGGGTTGTAGTATCTAGCCGGAGATCTCGTCGGGGCTCTCTGAGATGGGAATGTTAGAAATGACGTAAAAATTTTCTTTAATTTAACTACTTTTTACTTAGACACAATTACATGGAACTTGTTGCGGCACAAGTAGTTTCTACACCATGTTTTTCTGAAGACTTCACCTTTTTCCGCAAGTCATTTTTCCCTTTTAGTTATATATAAAGCTCCATGCAAGTCAGTTTGCAGGTAAACTGGCACTGTAAGATTGATTCCACAGCCCGTGGTAGAAGTTGATTTCTTCCATCAGTCGACTTAGCCGGCATCCGCGAAAGCTGTTTTTCCGCAGCGGTGTTGTATGCGGTAATGGAAAACACAAACCCGCTTAATTTTAGTAGTTGGCGTTTAAGGATTTCCGGTTTCGTTAAGAAAGTAGATCCATCTTACTTCCACGGAGTGTCCAGACTGCCATTCTTCCAAGTCACGACTAATTTCTAAGAAGTTCTTCAGATACATATATATTCCTGAAAACAATTGTCGCCTGATATCTTCATACCATTTTTAATCAGGTATATAACAATGTGTTCGATCGTCACCCAATCTGGAGTTTTATATAGGGTGATCCAATCCAATCAGGTACCTCATATTCCGCTCAGACTTAGAAATTAGTTTAATTATTTCTTGGTCAGTTTTCTCATTCTTTAATTTGTTCAGATTCATCTTTGTTGGCATCCCAATATAGCTGGTAGTCTCCCTTTCATTGAGGCATTCTTGAGTATCGATTAATATATTTCTTATATCAATTATCGAGACTTTATTCTTCTGCACGCTTTTATATTTTTTTCAAACAGAGTGAAGTCTAATTGCAGAAATATGAAGTAACTTTCACTGATAGGACTACTGAAAAAAATTTGAAATTATTTTAGGTTGCCTGTCTTCGGCGTCAAAAGTTGTTTTAATGGCAACCAAAGCTTGAGAATTTTGTCAACTGCGGATATCAATGACAGCCATCTTGTTTTGAGTGAAGCAGAAGAGTCTGATGATTGACATCAACCTTTAAGCAGAACTCGTTCAGCTTATGTGCCCTTACCGTGTGTGTTGAGCAATTACTATAAATGTTCATGCTGGTTGTTTCAATGTCGACAGTGAAGACTCCAGCAGCGCTTGGTACAGTACTGTTAAGTATATGTACAGACATCCATTCCTTCTACATTTTTCCTAATTCTTCTTTAATTTGGTGAAACACACTCCGCTGGCCGCGTCGATAACGCCCTCCGAAGTTGTTATTGGTACTGTCTCCACAAAAAGCAATTAATTTATGTAATGGAGTAACAGTTTCGTAAAGAAACTAGACAAAACTTTGCAGATGTCTCCGAAGTTTCGTTATTCAGCGAATCAAACTTCTACAGCTTCTTGGAGTCTGTCACTTTCAGTAAGGTATTGAAGAACTAGAGGAAACAGCTTTTCAGCCTTTTGGTTCGATGCATCGGTGCCTATGCCGTAAAATGAAACTACTTGGAATTTGTTATGCATTCGGACAACGAGTGTGATACGACAATGCGTTATGTGACCGAAAGTATGCGGACACCTAGCTGAAAATGAATTAGAAGTTCATGGCGCCCTCCATCGGTAATGCAGGAATTCAGTATAGCGTTGGCCCACCCTTAGCTTTGATGACAGCTTCCACTCTTGCAGGCACGCGTTCAATCAGGTACCGGAAGGTTTAATGGAGAGCGGCAGCTTATTCTTCACGGAGTGCTGCACTGAGGAGAGGTATCGATGTCGGCCGGTGAGGCCTAGCACGAAGTCGGCGTTCCAAAACATCCCAAAGGTGTTTTACAGGATTCAGATTTTTCCACTGGTCAGTAGTCCAGTGTTGGCGCTCCTTACACCAAGCGAGGCGTCGTTTGACATTTACCGGCGCGATGTGTGGCTTATGAGCAGCCGCTCGACCATGAAATCCAAGTTTTCTCACTTCCCGCCTAACTGTCATAGTACTTTCATGCAGGTTCGAATTCTTGTGTGATGGTCTGGCTAGATGCCTGTCCATTACACATTACGACCCTCTTCAACTGTCAGCGGCCTCTATTAGTCAACAGATGAGGTCGGCCTGTACGTTTTTGTGCTGTACGTGTCCCTTCACATTTCCACTTCACTATCACTTCCGAAACAGTGGACCTAGGGATGTTTAGGAGTGTGGAAATCTCGCGTACAGACGTATTGCAAGTGACACCCAATCAGTTGACCACGTTCGAATACCGCGTGGTCCGCAGCTCGTGGTCGTGCGGTAGCGTTCTCGCTTCCCGCGCCCAGGTTCCCGGGTTCGATTCCCGGCGGGGTCAGGGATTTTCTCTGCCTCGTGATGACTGGGTGGTGTGTGATGTCCTTAGGTTAGTTAGGTTTAAGTAGTTCTAAGTTCTAGGGGACTGATGACCATAGATGTTAAGTCCCATAGTGCTCAGAGCCATTTGAACCATTTGAAGACCGTGAGTTCCGCGGAGTGCCCCACTCTGCCCTCTGACGATGTCTAATAACTACTCAGGTCGCTGATGTGGAGTACCCGGTAGTAGGTGGCAGCACAATGCACCTAATATGAAAAACGTATGTTTTCGGGAGTGTCCGGATACCTTTGATTACATAGTGTATTTTTAACAATCGCTGTAGCTTTTGTCCTAATTGTAGACTGCATTGCGGCGACTTTGGACTCAGGGTACGTAGCGGCATTAAGTTTTACGGTACGGTCAACACAACTGAAGGACTGATGATTGACAGCTTTATAAGATGTTCGTTCTGCAGCAGGAACAAGCAATTCTTACTGGGTATTTTCTTTAATCATGAATGTAGAAATAGGCTTCGGTCGACACCGAAGCCTGCGAATGTTCTTGTATGATTCTTCGTAAAAATATGATGCTCACATCAGCCTTACCTCTGTGAGTTACTGAGATCAAACAGTTACAAATTTGACACAACAATTCCTGATCCGTACGGCCTTTCTTGAAAAAAATCATCATCCGAAAAGTGACACTTCGTCTTTACATCTTTAGGCATTTTCGTAACCTGTAATAAGTTTTTAGACGGTTAACATTTGACAATAACACTTAAGTCATCGAAGTACACGGAGTAAACACTTCAGACATTACTAAATTGGCGCCCGCCGGGGTGGCCGACCGGTTATAGGCGCTACAGTCTGGAACCGCGCGACCGCTACGGCCGCAGGTTTGAATCCTGCCTCGGTCATGGATGTGTGTGATGTCCTTAGGTTAGTTAGGTTTAAGTAGTTCTAAGTTCTAGGGGACTGACGATCTCAGAAGTTAAGTCCCATAGTGCTCCACGCCATCAAAAAAAAAAAAAAAAAAAAAAATACTAAGTTGCTCTCGTTGACGTACTACGTTTAACAATAGTCGCCTAATGAGGTCGCTGAGCAAATGGGAACTGCCCGATTCCTCTACGTGACGCTGACAAAATAGTTTCAGTTCGTTCTACTGGAGAAGTCTGGTGTTTTCTCGAATGTTGGTGCTAGATCTAGAAGGCGCTTGCATCGTCGATACACGATACGCAACATAAACGCCACCTGTGAGACGACCTTATGAACATAAACTTGTTGCTGCATTTATGTGTTGCGCTAACAAATGGCGTTTCTTCAGCACTCCAGCTAAGCTAAAACACAATTTTGCAAAATCGGAACAAAACCGGGTCTGTCGGGATGGCGGGAAAAGGAAGTCCGTAACGGTGACGGTGCCGATATATCGGGACGGATGGCAACCTTAAGCAAGGCTCATAGCCGTTGAAGGACGTTCTACACTTGCAAAAACAGAAAAATAGGAGCAGAAATTCTTGACAAATCTATGGTCCTTTGAACGAAGAGGAGAACATATTATCTCTACAAGCTAATGTGTAAGGCTCGTTACATGTGCACATGAGACGCTTGAAATTCTATTGCCTTGTCTGTGAAAGGGACCACAATAGGCCCAATAAAAGTATTCAACATTATTAAGTCAGAAAAGCTCAAAATCACCTGGTTGGAATACTCTGTATATGACTTTTACGATAGGAACATATCAGATGAAGACATAACGTATCTTCGCGTTTTTGGCACAATAGTGGCAAAGCACAGATTCACGGAGATTGGCAAGGATGACAAGATATTATCAGAAACAAAGAATGAAAGAAGGAAAGAGGATGTACGAAATGTTATGTCCACACTAACATTAAAGAATAAGAAATTTCAGCGCTGAAATTAAGACATTATCAGAGAAAGTATCTGACAAGAATAGTTTCTGAAAACAATCGCAAGTGTAAATCAAAATACTTTTGCCATGCAAAAATCCTGAGCACTCATTAATGGAAGAATATTTATTGAATTCTCTTTACCATGACAGAGCGTCCCTAATATGAGAACATGTGTTCTCTAAACGTTGAAGTGGAGTCATCGCGACATTCATTAGATACTACATTTCAATAAAATGCTCTGCCTCCGCTATGGAAGTTCTTGATAAAATGCGGTACACGAATAAAACTCAGAAGCGATATGTGATGTGAATCAGTAAACTATAAACGGTGCTAATATCGTCGACTTATTGCAAAGACGTTCAAACACTCGCCAGTTGTGCTGAAAAGGGAGCTGAACGACACATGGAAATTGGCGGTGAGGTTTTAGTAACTGTAACTTAAAATGTATTAATTCTTGAAGCTGGTACTGCATCAATAAGTGTATCAGTAAGTGACCTGTACGTCGTTTTTCTTGTTGAAGTCTTCATTGTGTAACCTTAAAAAAGGCCATATCGAAGTTTAGTATTTACTTTTAAACTACCCTGCCCGTTACCTTTCGTAATAATTACTTAAAAAGCTATTTTAATCCACCAATTTTTCGTCAGGCCTTGCCTTTCCTACATCGATCAATCGCTTCAGGTAACTTCCTGTATCTAGTTTTCGTCTTTGATTGCAGTTTGCCGGGGTTAGTAAGGTGATACATCTCGGCTCTCTAACCATTGGCATACTAAACCTTATCTCCGTTTACAGTTTATGTCTTACTTTGAAGCGGACTTACTGAACACGTATTTCATTTGCACTTTTGCCTCGGTATATTTCGTCGTATGAAGCTGAAGAATTCTGATTACTAATATATTTTGCTTCTTCAGTCAACACTAGTCAACACGGACATTTTCGTTTCGATAAATGTTCACTCAGTCCGTAGGAGCAGTTATAAAGTTTGTTAATAATATCTCAAAAAAGGAGGGTGTAATAAAAAAGTACAATTCAGATAATAGTAAGGTGTCTAAGATTGTGATGTACCCACAGCTAGTGTATAAATAGCACACTTTCGTTCAGTTGTAATTTTTCACAGTTTAATAGAAGGCGAAGGACTTTGACGTAGACATTTCTCTGTCTTCGTTGCTAATCATATTTTGTCAGTTCCCCTTGTAAGCTGCGCAAGTTTGTGTAATGGTAACGTCCATTGCATTAAAATTAGGAACAGGGACTTCATAGGCGTTTGTGTGCTAGCTCCAAAGTAAGTTGATCATATCTGTTGAAATCTTTATTCGCTAAATCTGTATCAAGCACTCACGCTCAACGAGAATACGTGGAGATATTAAAAGTCCTTCGCACTGAGTGCCCAGTGCTACTCACAAGTTGTCTGCATCGCCCACACAGTGTAGGACACTTACATACTCCAAGAGCATAAAGCCTCTCCAAGAAACAGAAACACTGAGTGCTGTCTAGGTACTCCATTTTCTGTGACTTCTTGTTCTGTTAAGTCAGAGAAACAAGAAACTTAAGTACGGATAAAGGTAAATGTAGTCTTCGTTTACGTATTTCAAAATGGGAAAACCGCTGCAATTAATCTAATTAATCTAGAAGTATTCTGCGTAAAACCATGCTTCTGTTGTCATATCATATAATAAAATGGAAAGTACATAGTGAATGGAACAGGTTGCGTAAACCGTATACCAAAGGTTGTATTAAATCAGGTGATTTGATATGGTCATCAATTATCCTTCCAAAAGCACTAGTGGCCCTGGAAAATGGTTGTTGTATTGCTTCAGGCTGATGAGATGCAGAAGTGTGTCGTGAGAGGACAACGGCCGTCATTGAGTACAACAGAGGTAAGTTGTGTTATGTAAAACAAGAACGGCGAATTTGAAGATATACTGACAAACTAGCGGAGGAAGAATTGTTCTTAAAACTCCGTTACTAAATACGGTTTTCCGAAATTCCTTCAACAAAGAAGACGAAGTAATATTTCAGATGCGGAAGGTGGGAGTTGACTAAGAAACGAAAAGTGTGAAGTCATCTACATCAGTTCTAAAAGGAATCTCTTGAATTTCGGTGATAAATCACACAAATCAAGTGGTTGTCAATTCAACTAAATACGTAGGAATAACAGTTATGGACTATTAAAAGTGGAATGATAACGTTGATATGTTGTGGGGAAGGCGAAAGAAAGTGTCTCATTGGCTGAACACTTAATTTAAGATTAAAGAAATCCTTTAAGGAGACTGCTTACATTGCGCTTGTTCACCCTCTGCTAGTGTACTACTGTGCGGTGTGTGATCCGTACCACATAGGTTTGTTGGAGGACACACAGAAAGCTCAAAGAAGACGAGCCCGTTTTGTAGTATTGTATAATAGGAGTGTATCACGGATACGATACGCGAGTTGGGATGGCAGTCATTAAAGCAAACGTGTGTTTCGATGCGACTAGATTTTTTCACGCAATTTCCATCCCCAACTGTGTGCTGCGAATGCTAAAATGTTTTGCTCACGGTAGCCTACAGAAGCAGAGACGATACGATAGTGAAATGAGAGAAACCAGAGCTCGCACAGAGTAATTTAAATGTTCTTTTCCTGCGCGTTGTTTAGCCATTTAGATGTAGATGCAGAACGAAGTGCTCCAAAACAGCTGGCTGGTGTAACTGAGGGGTTCTAGGCGCTTCAGTTTGGACTCACACGACCGCTACGGTCGCAGGATCGAATCCTACCTCGGGCACGGATGTGTGTGATGTCCTTAGGTTGGTTAGGTTTAAGTAGTCCTAAGTTCTAGGGGACTGATGACCTCAGATGTTAAGTTCCATAGTGCTCAGAGCCATTTGAACCATTGAAGCTCCAAAATACTAGTGTACTCTGTCGCCAGATCTGCCACAGATCGCGGGCTAACCTTCATTAGAGTGTGGACAAGCCTCCGACAAACATAACTTGTGTTGAGGTGTGGACGTCCAACACCTTGAGGCCTACTTGTTGTATTGTTCTCCTTCGCCGTTTTCCAAAGGTACCCACGACAACAGCACGTGAACAGCCGACCAACATAGGCAAATCCGAGATGATCGTCCCCAGTTGATGAGCCATAACACATTGCCCTTTGTCAAAGTCGCTTATGTCAGTTGATGTTCTCATTTGGAACCTTGATCCCGTTCAACTCTTCTCCGTTTACATACTTCCTTCACCACGTCACGTTCACGTAGTATTAGATTTCATACAAAAAAAATAGATGTCAAACAATCTTTAAATGCGAACATTTTTAGGTTAGGCTTTACCGTGACTGTTACTGACATTAAATGAAACAAGAAGTTTTCCGTTACCAGTCACCGTTTTATTTATTTCCACGACGCGTTTCGAAGGTTTCGAAGGAACTTGTGAAAGTAATCCTAAACCATATTCTGAAATAGTGTCTTGTTTCTCCACTAGGCAGTGCCACAAGTTCCTCCAAAAATCGTAACACGACGCACACACAAATGTAATACTAACTAATGTAAATTCACCCGATGATGGAGGTTTAAACCTTCGAAACGCGTCGTGGAAATACATAAAACGTTGACTGGTAACAGTAAACTTGTTGTTTCATTTAATGTCAAACGATCTGTTGCCATCATGATTCATACATACAAGTGAATGCTTTGCTAGGCGCAGATGATGACAGCCGCACTGCCCTGTCCCCTTGTTTGAAGAAAGCTAGCATATATAACCGATACTTAATAATACTAATAAGCCAAAACATTAAGACCACCTGGTTAATAGCGTGTTGGCCCACTTTTCAAACACAGTGCAGCAACGGTTCTGCCTGACATGGATTCTACAATTTCTTGATGGGTTTCCAGTAATATCTGGCACCAGATGTCTTCTCGCGGGTCACTACGTTCCCCCTAATTTCCGGACGGTTGTTTTTGGGCACGCAGCTGGCGCCCAACGTGTGTTCCACTGGGCACAAATCAGGGGTATTTGCTGTCTGGGACATCAATATGAGTTCGCTATGATGCTCCTCAAACCACTGCAGCACGACCTTGGCCTCTTGTCGTGGACACTTATCCTCCTGGCAGGTGTCATAGCCATCAGAGTGGGCTCCACCCATGAAGGGATGCAGGAGATCTGCAATAATATCCACGTAATTCACTGCTGTCATGGTGCCTCCGAGTACTACCATAGGTCCTATAGAAGCCCAACTCAGTGTATCCCATAGTACAGGTGTTCCTTTTTCCTAGGCGCCATTTGAGAGTGGAATGGTAGAGAATGGTCCGATGAACCCTCTGCCAGGCACTTAAGTGTGATGTAGATGTAGATAATTGTGCTCTCACCAGCCAGCATCTGTGGCGCAGTGCACTTTTCCTTCCATAGACCTGGTGTAACAATAAATGCGATTCATTCGCTAAGCGGCATGTTTCTATTGATCCACGGTGAAAACTCAGTGATAATGTGCCCACTGCAGTCGTAACTGGCGATGTCGTTGGATCAACACAGGAACACGTTGGGGTCGTGTGGAGTTGCGTGTTCAGCAGTGCCCTTTGGACGGTGTGATCGCAAACATTTGTGCCTGCACAGCATTATACACTGTCGTCAGAATTGCGACAGATCGTTGCCTATCTTTGGATTACACAGAGAGGAATCCTCCACATTTCGTGATGAGACACGAACGTCCAGTACATGCGGCCCACACGTTATTCCATCATCTTTCAACCACTTTCCGTAGATGCTCACGTCAGTACTACGCAAACAGCCGACCTGCTTCGTCGTTTCAGAGATGCTCGTCACCAGCCGCGGTGCCACAAAAATATGCCCTTCGTCAAAACCTCTTATGTCAGTGGATTTCCGCATTTGCGGTCCTTATCTCCGCTCTTATGACAGCCCATTCGTTTTTCTTCCACATACATTCTGTTCTTACTGTGTTACGAGACCGAAACACGACCAGGAGGTCTTCAACCTTGCGCTGGCAGTGGTCGTAATATTTTGGCTCGTCAGTGTGGTTCAAATGCCTCTGAGCACTATGGGACTTAACTTCTAAGATCATCAGTCCCCTAGAACTTAGTACTACTTAAACCTAACTAAGGACATCACACACATCCAAGCCCGAGGCAGGATTCGAACCTGCGACTGTAGCGGTCGCGCAGTTCCAGACTGTAGCGCCTAGAAATGCTCGGCCACTCCAGCCGGCTCGTCAGCGTGTATATGGGGTTGTAACATCTCAAGACTATTTCGTCGTTCATTCCAAAAATGACATGAGATCCTTGGTATGATTTTGCATTCGTAGCCTGAGCTTAGGAGATTACAACAAACTTGTAACGTCCAGCATCGATTACAAAATTTTTACTAACATGACAAACGTGCTGCGAACCTGTAAGAGTGGGCGCATATCATACTGGCAGAAAAACTAGTGCCGCATTTAGTATTACAGGAGGTAACAATGCGAGAAATGTAAGTTTGTTTTTTGTTGTAAAAAGTGACTACGAACAACGGTGCTATTGTCGCCGTTGTTACAGACGAGTAAGCAGGTCTTTGTTTGGCTGCCGTAACTCAGAAGCACTTTGCTTCGGTCAAAAGGTTTTCTGGCTCATGTGTCGATGGCACATTGGCGGTGGTACCTCCGGATATCTGGAACAATGGGCCGATGAGAACAAAGCCCTTGCGGAAGCTCCTCTTTGCAGACCCGAAGCACAGTGGCAACTACCAACAGCGCGTGGAAGCCTTGTCACCTTCCAGCACAGTGATTTTTGTATTGTCCACGTGTCGCACAGGTTCTTTCTAACTAGGAATCAGTATACGCAGATCAATGTACTGTGTACGTCCTCTTCCTGGAGATCCCCACAACTATGATTTCATTAAGTAAAGGCGACATTTACCCTTTCGAGCTGTATTTATTTAAATTTTTCCATCGTTCCGAAACTAGTATTGAAGCCGTTTCCGAATGAATGGCTGCATGAAGAAAAACTCATTACATTACCATTATGAAACAGAAACACAGTGGTCTGGATGTAACGCAACTGGTGGACAGGAATTAGGAACATGGTGGCACGCATATAGAAATGGCAGCGTATTCACTGACATTGTTTTCGTTCATTTTTGGTTACAACTGTTCCATTCTTGATGGTTTGCCGAATAATCTGTGTACATGCGCAGGGAAAACTGTGCATGTGTGTAACTCTGAGCAGTGAATAAAACTAACAGTTTTGGAGCTCTGTGCTTGTATATTTATGCGTATAGCGAAAGAATAGTTAATGAAAGTAATTGGAAATTGAAAAAATACAGTATGTTACGTTTTCTGCACCATGACATTTTAAAAATTTTAGCGGTAGACGTTTGGATTCAAGTATTCACCCCAAAGCACGAGACAAAGCGCACACAATAAATATTCCGACGACGATACGTATAAATGTACAGCAGTTAGTGTGATGTTGCGAAAAATACAAAGAAATAAAGAACTGTGCGAAAACTTCATTTAGCTAACAGAAATGAACATAAAAGCTATCTCGGTAACTCAAAGATGAATTCTTCTGTGTACGGGATTAGGTTTTAACAGGTATCAGAACAAACTTTGCACAATGAGACAGGGATACAACATTGTTTCAAAGAAGGCACACTCCGTTAGATTTGTATTAAAAAAAATGAAGGATCAGAAATAAAGCGGCCATATGTTTGTTCAGACGAAATTGGGAATCAAACATTATGCCCTTTTTTTCACAGCCATAGTGACAGTATGCAAGGATATTGTCCGTCAAAAGTTGCCTTAATTGTTTTATTCTTATGCTGTGCACGGCTTCGGCTCGTACGCATGCAACCCGGATCTACGGTAATTCCGAACTGGGGAAAAACTTTACAGTGGCGGCCAGGAAGTAAAAAATTTTAAAAAATAGATTTTTCAAGTATATGTTCATTTTGTAGAGCATACGTTTCTGAAGAGTTTGATATATAAAACATACATGTTTGAGGAAATGTAAGACACGTTATTTGGTCTTACGAGTGCCAGACTGCAGTGCCACGCTTCTTCACACGGGATGCTTCTATCGTAGGTCACTATATTTAGTTCTGTGCAATTCAAACGTGTATATTTTGCAATGGAAGCCAACAAACCTATATTCAGGACTCTGTAAATTAAAATGTCCTGTGCTGCCTCTCTTGCTCCCCGTCGGCCGGTTGGACGTCGTATCCTCCCCCCCCCCCCCCTTTAAAAATAATCTCATAATTAATAATTAATACTGGTTGGGATAATTTGTGACTGGGAGAATAAGAACTCTTCAGGAAATCTGCACTATTTATTATCTGTTAGCTAATAACTTTCTGTTTCGCGTGACATAAAATGAATTAAATATATGAAACATAAAAGAAGTAAAGGCAAGAGACAGTATACATTTTTTGTAACCTTAGGTCCCCGCATTTTTTTCTCTCTAATCTTGCTACAGCTTTACAAGGCGTACTTTCCTTTTTTCAAAAGAATCTATTACCTCATTGACGTTCGTCAAACGTTTTGCTACACGAAAAACCAAAATGTCATTGTTTAATACGAACAGTACCCAATACTGGTAGGTTTCTCGATTTCAGTAGGTGTATCTTGTCACTGTTTGTTAGATAAAACCAAATAGGCCTTTGTAATATCGCAGAAGTTGTGACACATGCCAAATAAACGAGACTGCTTTGGCACAAATGGTCATTATTATCGATCCCATTTACGTAAATAATACGGGAGAATATAAGTCACGAAGTACTAATATCAAATGCCATTTAGGCCCACTACAAGCGACAAGTTTTATGTTAGGAAAATAGTTTCACGTTTCACTCACAAGCTACAGTTTCTCAAGCATGAGATCGAAAAGTAGTAGTAGTACGAAATTTTTATATTAATTTGAAATCGTCATTTGCGTGACATCACTAATTCTGTAACTGTTTCTGCCATTTCGAAACTTATTCTCCGGATAACCTCACTAACCCCGCACAGAATCACCGGTTCAGTTATCCGGCCGTTATTCTCAGGTCAAGGGATTGTTATGTGTTCGTACAAGGCGTTTTCTGCGCTATTCCGAGAATAGAACTTAAACAGCTGCTGACCGGCTACTGTACAATAGGCCGTTAGTAGTAACGCCATCCGGGAAAAAATTTATGTCAAAATTTCGTTTTCTTGGATACACCGAGAAGAAAATATGTCATTTTCGTTACCTATTATTCCTGCTAGTCTTTTATTTCCACTCTGGTAGTCTGAAACTATGTATTCCGAAAACTGCACTATGTTAGACAGATTATGATTACTCTCAATTTCTTTTAATTAGTTGTCAGATGTTTAAGATTTCTCTTATCAGTCTAGATGTTTCGGTACAATCAAGCTAGGGGGCGCAGTGGCTAGAAGACTGGACTCGCATTCGGTAGGACGACGGTTCGAAGCCGCATCCGGCCAACCGTGACTTCCCTGAATCGCTCCAGACGAATGCCGGGATGGTTTCTTTGAAAAGCAATGGTAACTTCCTCCCCCATCTTTCCAAGTTGTGCTCCGTTCCTGGTGACATAGGCGAACGACATATATGACGACGAGACTTTAAAACCATAACCTTACTTCTTCCGTTGGTGCGACGGTATGCCACCAAGTTGGTTTCGGTGGAAACTTGTAGACAACGTAAAAGCGAACAATCGCAATTGTGACACGAGTCTTAATAAAGCACAGAGCGTCGTATATAATCAAAACTCGTAAATAAAGCACTTGAGCCAACTTGGAATACGTAGAATGCTGTTCAATACAGTAATATCAAAGGAAGTCTTCAAACTTTCGAAAATACACACGATCTTGTGTCAGTCATTATTACATCCCCTGATAAAGGGACCTGCTCATGAAAAATGACAAAAAATTTGAAAAACTTTTTCCACTCTATAGGAAAGAGGATTGCACGCTGTTTACAAAAACGTATAGTTTATGGACATTTTTATTTTCCGTTTGTTCGTAAATTTAGTTCGAAAAGAATGTTGCACTGGCGCCTTGCTCCTCTTTTATCTCAAAGTGCGTCAGAATACCTGATGTCTTCGTCTTTTCCTTATTTTTTTCAGCTTTTGGATGTGGATCGTGTACATAAGTGTAATCTAGAATGGTCTGACTACCGGAACCTAAGCACAGGCATTTCTAGAAGGCTGTGGCTCAGTTGCAAGATCTGACGATACGCGTATTTACTTCTTGCTTTCCTCATTTTAAACATGTGTGCTTGGTTTTTCTTCTGTGTTGTTCTATTTCAGTATATATGTTTCCTGTGTTAGAAATTCCAGCAAACGGTTTCGGGGCAACCAGTTCAAAGGAACAACGCATAATGCACACAATTTTGCTCAACAGTCACCTACAGAAGCTGCGTGTACGGGCATGCAATACACTCACAAGCATTCCTTGCTGTTGTGGAGGCCTAAAAGAAGGGATCTGGCAAATACAAATCTTCGTAGGGGAAATCTTCATGGTCTCTCACAGAATCCCAATGAAGCATCAACAACTTTAGGCCTATAGGGGATCGAATATAGAAAACCGTAGCTTGTCGAGCTGACAGTGTTGAAGATGGGCATAATTGCTCTAGTAATAACTTTCAATGATGCTACAGTTTCTAGGATTCATATTCTGAAATAATTAGATACATAGAATGGAAGGGATGTGGTTTAAGCTCTGGCTGTTACTGACAGGCTGCTGGTAACCGAAGTGAGAGAGTCGCAAAAGCTTTTACCAAGGAGGCTAGGGTAAATAAGAGGATGAAGAGAAGGAGTATGGAGAGTAAAGAAACAGAAGATCGACAGGAATATGCGGCTTAAGTGTTCTAAAATTGTATATTGATAAGTAAATAAGTTTTGTAAATCTCCTTTTGCGATTTACCGGAAAGCTAAATATTTATTAAGTTACAATTTTCTCCTAAATGACTGAGGTGAAATCCCCCAAAATTGTCACTTATAGAGTGACCTTCTCTACCGCCATTGTCTACTATTTTAACAAAAATCTGAAGTATAATGATGACGTGTGTGGTTATTGATCTAAACTTTTAAATATGTTTCTTGTAGTAAAATAAATAAATTTTTCACAGATTACCATCGCAAGAGGAGACTGCAGACATAACATACTTCCCCGAATGTTCTTTGTAGCCTACGTATTTTTAAGCTATGGAGTCGGCGGTACGAAAGAAAATGGTATCTCAGATAACAGTGATCTGTTTTTTAGCTTTTTAAATAGTTATTGTCAACCTCCATATCATGAATATCTACCCGATTTTCTCATAAATGCTTTGACTGTTAACAATAACTGTTTGTACAAATTCTGCTTTACTTCTGAGTTAACGGATCAGTAATACCGCTTGGGGGAACATACCGTTCAAAAGGCAGCCTTTTCAGCGTCCTCTTACAAATTCGTTACAATCGTTCAACCATAACCATAAACGGTGTTATTACTTTCTTTCCAAATGAAATGACAGCAAGAAAGATCGTTGTATTCAGTCACTCGTCAACCAGTATAGTATGGCAATAGAACACACCAGAAGGAAAGCTGGAGTTCTAAATTTCAAGTTCAAAAAATCATTCACGCAGGAGGATCGTACAGACATGACCGTCACACTGACTCCTGTATCGAAAACGTATACAGACATGCCTGGCGCTGAGAAGCAATACTTGAAATCAAATAGCCTGCCAAGTACGGATGAAATCCTAATTCGGTTACACAGAGAGTACTCTTCGTCATTGGGCTCTTAGCTTTTATTTATCGCGAAACTCCCGGCCAGCGAGAAATCGCAAGCGACTGGAAAAATGCGGAGGTGACATTGTATATAAGGAGGGTAAAGGAACAGACTCGCAGTATTACAGACCAATGTCCTTAACATCGGTTTGCTGCAGGATCCTTGAATATAATCTAATTTCGAATATAGTAAATTCCCCTGAGATTTTCTGCCCACAAATCAGCACGGTTGTAAATCACAACGTTCGTCCAAAACTCAGCTTTCCCTTTCCTCAAACCATACCCTGCGAACCATGGATGAAGGGTAGCGGATAGATTCCATATTCCTGGATTTGCGGAAAGCGTTTTACACACTGTCGCAATGCAGACTGTTAACGAAGGTCCCAGCATGTGGTATAGGTTCTCAGATAAGTGAATGCTTGGAAGACTTATTAAGTAATAGCACTCTGTGCGTGGTCCTGGAGGGCGAATATTCACCAGAGACAAAAATTTTGTCAGGAGAGCCGCAGTAAAGTGTGATACGACGACTTTCGTTCACTATATAAATAAACGATCTGACAGATAAGGCGAACAATGATCTGCTGATAATACAGGATGTTTCAGGAAAACTCATCCGATTTGGCATGTCTGTATTTTTGAAACTAAAACACATACAATGAATTTTGTTTTTTGATAAACGGGAGGCTCAAAAAGCTTTTTTTTATACCTTTTCATAGGTATTCGGGATTCCCTCTTGGAGACGCAAGACATATGTCAATGCTGTATTCAGATTGTTCCTACACTGCAGCAAGCATGTCTTGAGTTACAGCTTCCACAGCTGCTGTTATGCGATGTCTCAGTTCATTCATTGTTGGAAATGTTTTAGAAACCACCGCAAGAAATAATAACATACAATCAGGTCCGGTGACGTAGGAGGCCAGTTATGCGATGTCTCAGTTCATTCATTGTTGGAAATGTTTTAGAAACCACCACAAGAAATAATAACATAGAATCAGGTCCGGTGACGTAGGAGGCCAATAACGTAAGGCTGAACATTTGGTCCAGTGCGACCAACCCATCGTTCAGTAATCCTTCGATTTGAAAATTCCAGCACTTCCAGATGCCATTGTGGCGGTGACCCATCTTTTTGGTAAACGAAGTCGTCCGAATCAGTCTCCAAAGAAAGTTCTCAAGCACAGCGAGATATGTGCTTCCTGCAACAGTGTTCTCGGCAAAGAGAAGTGGCCCATACATCTCTTTCTGTGAAACTGCACAAAACGTATTAAAATTCTGGAGAGTCTCTCTCTTGTTGTACAACTTCATGTGGTTGTTCCGTACCCCATATTCTCACATTATGACGGTTCACCTTTCCAAAAAATGTTCAAATGTGTGTGAAATCTTATGGTACTTGACTGCTAAGGTCATCAGTCCCTAAGCTTACACACTACTTAACCTAAATTATCCTAAGGACAAACACACACACACTCATGCCAGAGGGAGGACTGGAACCTCCGCCGGGACCAGCCGCACAGTCCATGACTGCAGCGCCTAAGACCGCTCGGCTAATCCCGCGCGGCTCACCTTTCCATTTAAATGGTATGTTGCCTCGTCACTAAACACTAGGTGGAAGAAAATTGTCATCATCCTGGCCAAGAACGAAATCACAGAACTCCACACGTTGTTGCTTGTCACCTTCACGAAGAGTTTGCAGTAGCTGAATTTTGTATGCTTTCATGTGTAAACGTCGACGCAACATACGCCAGACGGACGTCCGAGGATTGCTGAGCTGTCGAGATGCACAGCGAACGGATTTCTGCGGACTCCTTGTGAAACTATGGAGAAAGCTTTTGACGTCTGTTTCAGACTCTCGGGGACTGCCCGGCGATTTGCCTTTGCTCAAACAAGCTATTTCTCTGAATTGTTCATGCCTTAATTTAATGTCCTGTGCTCTAGGAAGGAGGCTCCGTATCATACCTAGTACGGAAGTTACGCTGAACAGTTATTTCTGACCCGCACTGCGAAAAACGTAGAACACAAAAGGGCCGGCCAGAGTGGTCGTGCGGTTCTGGGCGCTATAGTCTGGAGCCGAGCGACCGCTACGGTCGCAGGTTCGAATCCTGCCTCGGGCATGGATGTGTGTGATGTCCTTAGGTTAGTTAGGTTTAATTAGTTCTAAGTTCTAGGCGACTGATGACCTCAGAAGTTAAGTTGCATAGTGCTCAGAGCCATTTGAACCATTTGAACAAAAGGCTTGCTATTGTCCCGACACAATTATTACCAGAACCGAAGTGGGCGCACACTGCTGCTACTTAGCGGGAACCATGTAAAAGTCGATAGTTTGCTCTTTCCAACAGTACGTTGTTGACGCAAATACCTCAACGTAATAGTTGTGATTTTTTTATACGGATGATTCTTTCTGATAGACTGTGTACTATGCCGTACGGAAACGTATAGTCGTTGAGTGAATGTAGGAGGAAATATGATGATTTAGATTTCTATTTAGTGTGATGAATGGCAGGTTGCTCAAAATATAGAAAAAAGTACGTTAATACATACACGTAGGAAAAGCAACCCAGTAACGTTCCAATAAAGCATTGGTTGCGGGCTCCGTGACACAGTCACGTCGGTTAAATATCTAGACGTAACTCTGCAAAGCGACGTGAACTAGAACGAGCACGTAAGGTCGCTAATAGCGAAGGCAAATGGTCGGCTACGGGTTATTGGAAGAGTTGTTGGAAACAATATATCGCCCCCAAAGGAGACCGCGTGTAGAACGCTAGTACGAGCTCTTACTAAGAGCTGCTCCAGTTTTTGGTATTTCCTCCAGGTTTGATTAAAGGAAGTCAGTGAGGTAGTTCAGAGTCGTGCTACTAGATTTGTTACCTGTAGGATCCATCAGCATGCGAATATTACGGAGATGCTTCGAGAAATCAAATGGCAACTGCTGGACGGTAAACGATTTTGTTTGCCCGGAACACTGTTGAGAAAATTTAAAGACTCGACATTTAAGGCTGACCGCATAACAATTCTATGGCTGCCAACGTACATTTCGCGTAAAGATCTCTAAGATAAGAGAAATTATTGCTTGCTCTGTTTGCGAGTGGAACAAGAGAGGGAATGACTAGTAGTGGTACAAGGTACCCTCGACCATGCACCATCTGCTGGCTTGTTGACTATGTATTTAGATGTTGATGTAAATGTAACGATTAATTTTCCCTGGAAAAGTAGGTAGTGCTGTGCGAGAACCCTGAGAGCGGGGGCCCATATAATGAGGTGCTCGCGCTATGAGGGTAAAACACCCCTGCTTCTTCATCTGTGTTCTTTGTCGCGGACTTATCTGTACGAGCTCATGACATACAAATCGAGAAATAAATTACTTTACAGTTTATAGTCTGACATTTGAAGGCTGAGGCGATAAATAAACCTCTTCATCGCATGGAGTGCGGGATTTATCGAATAAACTCTGCGATTTTACTAAAAGGCAATGAGCAGTCATTCCAAAAAGAGAAAAAAAAAACAAGAACTATGCTGCAACAAGTAAAAGAGAGTGTGCGCGGGCGCCCACGATACGATTTCGCCGCAGAAACTGCGTGGGTCAGCCGACAAAGTTCTCTGCCAGAAGTTAAATGCAGTTAATTCAGATCTAAGTGCTCCTCAGGGATCAAGCCCGCAAACTGCTACGGCTGGTTTAAAGGGGAGAGCGGAGAAGGCTGTCTTCGGCAACAAATGCTCAATGTGAGACCCAGCCTGCTGCTTTATGGCGACTGCGCGAGGCTCGGTGGAGCATGTTATTTCCGCCATAAACAATATGCGTGCCCCTAGAAATTAATTGCGCTGTCGGCCATGGATTCAGTTATAACTTGCAACAGCTGGAAAGGAGATTGTACTCTTCTCCACCTTCCGTTCTGCAACTCATTCTCGGTGCTGGGTCTTGTACCTGATCACTCGTAGAGCACCAACAAAATAATAAAAGTAGTGAAATTAGAATTATATATTAATACCTTCAGCTGCTGACGGACGTTGGTATATATCAACGGGGACAGGTGAAAATGTGTGCCCCGACAGGGACTCGAACCCGGGATCCCCTACTTACATGGCAGACGCTCTATCCATCTTTTTTTCCCGTTGTTGATCGTTGTGTTTGGTCGTTCAAGTTCGTTTTGCTGATCGTTCCACTCAGTTTTCTTATTACAGAGACCAACCAGATGTCTGACCGAACACGTTGAGCTATCGTGCCGGCTTTTATGGTTCGTTGCGTTTGGTCTGGGCTGACATCACAACCCTCAAGTTCATCGTTGATTCCTTGACTTTTTTTATTACAGAGAGCACGCAGCCCTCTGACCGAACACGTTGAGCTACCTTGCTGGCGCTGAGCCACCAAGGGCACAAAGGATAGTGTGACTGCAGGGATCATCTCGCACACGTCTCCCGCGAGACCCACATTCTTATCTTATATGTCCACACTCAACATTCGTAGTGTGCCTACGCAACACGCTCATTACTCGTGGAAGACATTCTTACGAAGTCCCGTAAGAGTTCGGGTAATATGTGTGCATCCGCACAGAAGAAGAAGGTCATGGCCGGTATTGCCAGAACTATATAAGTAAATTATAAAAGAAACGAAATGGCTTTGATCGCTAAAGTAAACTTTACTGGCGAAAAGTAGTCCGTCTTTTTAGACAGAAAAGAAGGCGCACGTAAAATATTTATGCTGTTTCTTTATTTGCAACTGAGAGGTGATCATAGCTAGTTGTAAGGTCTGGAGAGAATAGGTATAGCATAAAAACTCGCACTATTCTCCAACAGTGGCTGTATGAATATTAAAATGGGAGGTCTGTGCCAAAAATTTCCGAACTTAGGCCACAAAATTTCTGCACGGCTACCTTTTAGTTATTGCGCATTGTCACCTTCGAAAAACTCTTCTCCACAATTTATGCAACGCTCCTAACGCCGTTTCCTTGCTGGATCGCGCGCTGCGCCGTCTGCGAATTTCTTTTTATCTCATTTGTGGTTGCAAATCTCTGTCCTTTCGACAGGATTTTCATTTCTGCAAATAAGAAAAAGTCTGCAGGGGCCAGGTCTGGATAGTACGGAGGATGTGGCAGGAAAATGATTTGGTTTTTCATGCAGGAGTCACGCACCAACAGGGATCAATGGTCGGACGCGCTATCGTGACGTAGAGACGCGGGATGTCTTGCCACATTTGAGGCCACTTCATTCTCAATTTTCTCGCAGGCGTCGCAACACGCCCCGATAATACCAACGATTACCAGTTTGTCCCTGTTGCACGAATTCATGATCAATTAATCCTCGAAGTCAAATAATTATGATCAACATGGCTTTGACATTTGACCTGAACTGACGAACTTCCCCGACCCATTGTGAAGACTGAACCTTGGTCTCAACATCATAACCATGGGCCCATGTCTCATCCCCAGTTACGATTCTATTAAAGAATATTTGTGCCGGCCGTAGTGGCCGAGCGGTTCGTAATGGTGTAGAAAGTCCAACCCGATCACGGGTTCCTCCAGTCGGCAATGTGGGAGGTCCAAGGGAACGTCGTGCCCTCGGACACATGAAGCGACATCTTGGTGGAGCCAAGGACCACGATATGGGAGTGATCCACGGTGAGCTGGCGGGGGTGGCCGAGCGGTTCTAGGCACTACAGTCTGGAACCGCGAGACCGCTACGGTCGCAAGTTCGAATCCTGCCTCGGGCATGGATGTGTGTGATGTCCTTAGGTTAGTTAGGTTTAAGTAGTTCTAGGTTCTAGGGGACTGATGCCCTCAGATGTTAAGTCCCATAGTGCTCAGAGCCACTTGAACCACTTGAAAATTTGTGCAATCCGAAAGCTCTTCACATATTGCGAGGCGAATGTCTTTCTTGTCTTGACTCATGAGCCGTGGGACGAACTTGGCGGTAACATGATTGAGACCTGTTACCAAGGAAGGCAGTATTGGGTTGCGATTGTTGACGGGGCCGTAATCAATCACTGTTGTTTAGTTTATTTTTCAATCACTTACACTATTTGGAAACAACAACAAATAAAAGGTGGCAATAGATTAAGTAGTCTTCCACGGCTGAAAGCCTCAATGACGACAAGTTGAAAACAATTTCTCGGCTGAAGGCTCCAATAGTGATAAGTTAAAAACTATATCACGGTTGAAGGCCTGACTAGCACTCCTTTAAGAACCAGTTAAACATCTCCAAACTTGAAATTACAGTTCTTAATTTTTTTCTCTTTTTTTTGAAAATGCAATCATCAAATCTCACCAAATCAAGAAGGACCGGGGGGGGGGGGGGGGGGGGGGGGGAGTGCAGACGTTGCTCCAAGGTTCGACCTGGGAAAGTCCCTCAAAGCTTCACAAGTGAAGGCAGCCAAGAGTTGCATTCACTTCATGAGGTGTGAGGTGGTAACTCAGACTAGTGGCAGCTTAAATGCATGACCAATAATCATTTGCCGAATCTACGTAATGTCCGATGACCAATGCAACGATGGAATAACACACCCAAGACGGAACCGGCGGTCAGACTCCGGTGTTTAGAGCATCCTACCAGAGTTGGGGAAAAAAAACACCACCCAGCACACAAATCAAGGAAGCTCTTGAACTACACTCATTACCGGACAGCAGCGGCAAGGCGAGGAAAGATACACTGCTTTAACATACACTAGGCTCCAGGGCAGGTAGCTGGGGCGTTAGCGACCATTAGGCAGGAAAAAGTACCACTGATTGAACCTCACAAATATTAACAAATAGAATACAACAATTAAGAAATGGAGGAAGGCTAACTAGGTTCGCCTTCTCCAAACGCTCCACTCGCTGCTCTTCGCCAGGGCGACACTGCGAGCAGCAGCATACAAGAAAATGGCGGGATCTCACAATGGTGGAGGTTTCACTACTTGAATTAAAGTCCACTCAACTTAACTTCCTGGGTTCGGTTGACAACGAGTTTAACCCCTCCCGACTACAGTCCTTCCATCCGGCAGTGCATGTGTGCCGCCAGTGGTCCCGGGGTGTTCCCGAGCTGCACGGACCTCGCCGCTCGTCCGTCCCCAACCGAACTGCCGACTCACACGACACGGAAACACCACAACGTCGCCCCAAAGATAGTACCACCGTTACTAGATATCGATAACAGCCACTGCTACCACTAGCGGACAGACAACGCTTGCAAACGGAGTGGCGCCAATGAACACGAGAAGAAGACGACAACCGCAACTATGCCAACTAAACGATACCAACTGCACCAACGCGAGCCGCAGCACGGCTCAACGATGCATTCCAATAAGCTGTGTCAGGATTTCACGACATGAGTCAACTGAAAATTCGTTGACATTGCTGACACGAGCTTCGTCGGCAGATGTTTAGATGCGTCCTGAACGGGGGTCATCTTTAACTTCCGTCCGGCCCCTTTTTAAATCGTCTGTACCATCCGTAACACCGAGTGCGGCTTAAGCACTCATCAACGTTGGCTTCCTACATCATTTGGTGTGTCTCTGTAAAGATTTTCGTAAGTTTCATGCAAAATTTAATGCAGACGCGTTGCTCCTCTAACTCTGCCGTCTCGGGATTCGGAAACTGTGCGAAACAGCTTTCTGCTCACTACAGCACTAAACAATTACTAACGAAGGAACAACACTGAAACTTCCGGCAGTTAAACATGAAACACATGCATGTGCGTGGATGCCAATTGCACTTCCCTCCAACAAATCATTGGCCCAAAATTACGAATGTTTCGGAATTTTTTGAACAGATCTCGGACATTACATCATTGTATATACGGAGTCGTTCAGAGCGATGAATCTAACGTATTATACTACAACAATCATTCAACATCTGAAGATTACTTGCAATAGCCAGATCTGGTCAGGATCACTGTTATAACTTTGGAGCTGCTACTAAAATAAATTGCTAGTTATTTAACAGCTGCTCTAATTCTCGTAGAGAAATCTACCCGTTTTTTATTCATATAGTCTTTATCACAGTGTAAGAGACCAGTCTGTTTAAGAAACCAACATCACTTAAAACCGCGTCCCACATATTCCTTATTGGAGCTGCTTAAACTGTACTGCCAGTTCACCAGGCATTAGACTCAAAAGTTGCTGAGCATACAAAGGGTCAGTACTGCAATAACTCACACTATCAAAGAAGTTTACTGGAATGATCTCTTTGCTTGTGCAAATCGTTTCCTTACGCCTTGCGTCGCCTTCCACACGTTATTTCGCTTCAGAGATACGAGGATCGCTATCACTCATACCACTACGTGGTCTCTATGCTGATTTGTATCGCTGATTTCAAACACTCTCTCACTTGACAATACCTCTTAAATTACTGAGAGCGACGGTGAAATGATTTAGGAATTTGATTGACATGTACGGGGTTTAAACTCCCTTTCGACTATAGTCCCATTCGTAGTGTCCAATAAGCAAACCTCTTTCCGCTACGACATTACACGCACTTATTCACGCACGACATTTACTGGGTGAATAATCATCTACAGGCTTCTTTAAAGATTAAATCATCACGACAACGATATAGCAAAAGGGAAGGTGTGGGTAGCTTCTTTTGGCGTCATACAAATTATTTTTCAATTAATGGATTGGGTTAGTTAATGTATTACAACTTGAAATGCGACGTTTTTCGTATCCAAAATTGAACGCTTACGGCATCTGCTGTAAGTTCTAAAGTACTCGTTGCTACTAAAATCTCATAATCAAACTTATTTCTGGTTATTTATATATATATAAACACTTACAAATACTCATTATATAATTCTTCAACATGGCGACAGATCTGTGTCAGCGTAAATAATAAACGTATTCCTGAGTGGTTTAGAAACTACTTATTGTTAACAACCTTTAATGCTCTTTTTTAAACGTAAGTAATGTTTTTAAAGTATTTATTTCTGCAGGCAATGTATTTAATATTATATGAGGTTTATGTCACGTACTATTGTTAAAGAAGGCCTTGATATGCAAAGACTCCATGGTCTCTTAGCTTTGCATTCTGTTGAACTCTAGTGGGACCAAGTGTAAATATCTTAGGCCTCCAACACTCTGTAGCGGGGTGCATAAGTGACCCGCTTCACTTATTACTTATTATTAAGCCATATTTTAATTAGATAATAATTTTACATTGTGATACATTCTATGTTATTTCTCTTGGGTATTGGCATATCAGCGTTCCAATCTATATGCATCCATGAAGTCTAAGATTTAAGGCCAGTGTTTATGAATTATCCGTTTCATTTAAATGTTTGGTCAAAAGTTTACTCTGGTAACAAAATGTAGCCCCAACTCGCTATCTTAAAGGGCAGCTTGTTCATCTGCGTATTTCCAATATGATGTCATTATTTTATTGCTATGGAGGCTTTCTTCTTTGGGCTTACACATAATGACTTATTAACTTTGACTGTACAACTGCAAAGAGAAAGGAAATCGAATACCCTTTCAAAGACGAAAATGGTGGTAAAGTGTTGGTTAATCTTTTCCTTAAACGTTTATTTTGGTTATTAATGAATGGGGTCCTACTTCGGCAACTATTTGAAAATACCTTTTTCATACATAAATGTGTTTATATTCTAAGAGCAAAATTTAAATTCTGTGTGACATGATTAAACATTACATGCTTTAAAATACAACATCTTACTATTTACAGATTTTAAAATAAAAAACAAAAAGATGGGGGTCAGTTTTGGGCACTATCCCATACATCTCTACAAAAATGGTTTCTACTTCCAATTTCAGAATTGTGAATCTTATTCTCCAGTTCTGAAAATTCCCCACGTGATTTAACATAATAAACACACACACACACACGCCTCTTCATCTCTATGAAAATCGTTCCTACTTAAAGTTTCTGAACTATGAACGTCACTGTCCAGTGCCGAAAATTCCAATATGATTTAACGCATCTAACGTAAAACACACACACACACGCACATGAGGTCAAGCTTTTAAATTCTTTAAAAATATTTCTGCACGCATCCCTTCCGGGAACCCATTTCGTTATCTTTATAGCTTATCGTCCACAACATGCTGTCACCGGCTTTGCTCGCTTCTCGGAGGACGGTCGATGACCCCGCTCCACTCGTGTCCGCTGGTATGTGTCGAGCAGCGGTAATTGATGCATCACGGCTGGAGGAGGAACCTGTGGGCTTAGAGCGCTGACTCAGACTGCGATCTCTAGGGACTAATTACGTACAAGGGTCCGTGCTAAGTGATGTACTCATCGTGTGACAGGTACAGCGAACTTGAGCCATCTGAACAGTGATGTTTATGGGAGTTGCTATCGAATGTGTTACCGAAACTACGTGAGTTGACGTCGGAAAAACGTAGTTATTAAGGCTGTATTGCCGACATCTCTTGAAGTGTATGGCTATAAGATGTAATGGTGCTATGCTCGAACATTTGCTAGGTATCATACCACGTACCTACGGTGATATTGAAGTTTCTTGATTTCTTCCACGTAACAGTATGTTTATAATGATTAGAAAATGCTCCGGCTATTACCATTTTGAAGAACAAGCCTACATCACTCACATCAGCCTGTTGTACAGTTTCGGAACACGATTACTGCTCACATGTTGTGATCTTTCCTGATACCTAAAATCTCCTCTGTGGAAATCAACATAAATTCCGACAAATGGAGCTCGCTCCATCTGTAGACGAACCCCAAAAAACGGTAAATAGTGGGGCCCAGGACGACGCTGTGTTCGCAAACTTCCGTAACTCGTTCGTTATAGTTCTGCACTATCGCCTAATGAACAAAATACTTCAGCACGAAAAACCAAACCAATTAAACCACCTGTGTGAGTGGACTGAAGAGATCCTAGCACTGAACTCAGAACGCCATTGTTGACAGAGACAAATCTTCAGACTTAAAAGAAACTTCGGACCAACCACAAGTATGTAGTTAGATAGTTAGTTGGTTGCGTGTTCCATTGATCAATCGCACGGCACGGAAGCCGTTATGATGTGAAACGTGTCAAAAGAACAAGAAATGCACATTTGTAACATACATACATACATACATACATACATATGTATATATATATATTGAGAGGCACCCACATGCCTTGCTCATACTGTGGCATCAAGCAGTCAGGCCTGCAAGATGAGTGGTCTGCCATGCGAGTGGATTCATTGAGAGGCACCTTCATGCCTTGCTCATACTGTGGCATCAGGCAGTCAGCCTGCAAGATGAGTGGTCTGCCTAGCGAGTGGATTCATTCTTATTTATCAAGTAGCATGAGCTCTAGTACTCGCAATTAAGTTACAAATTATTCTCCTGTTTGAATATTACGCAACGGATAACGCACATCTGACTGTTAGTAATTTACACAACTCTGACTGTTCACTACGCATTGGCAATACCACATTTTCTTTCTCATTTAACGGCTTTGATCAACACGTGGCCATCGCTCTGAATATGAATGGCGCACACATTATAAATTCTGGGTATCATGACAACATACTATTCGAAGGAAAATTCCGCCAATCATTTTCTTTTCACTATCTTATTTATTCCGATAAAGTCTATAACCTAAACACACAAATTCTATAACCTACAACAATAACAAATGAGAAATTCCGCCCAGATGGCATGGCTTTACATAGGTGATTCTCTATCTTATGGTCTCGTAATTATTTAACGCTATAGTGCACTTGCTGGATAGGATGGTGGATCTTTTGCTATATCTCACACTTCGACTCTCACACCCATCATTACGAAAATTTCCTCCAGACCGAGCGGTACAAAAAGGAACATGCATAACCCACTGCCTCTGAAACTATCTTGTTACTCTCCCATGCCAACCACACATACTTAAATTTCATGAAATACATCACACTGGCAACATACAATACAAAGAATAGTCACAACGTTATAATCACATCACTTTCAGCTTTCCCACTTCAATTAGTGTTTATCCCAATTTCACACGACACTGCCCCACTTCGTAATTTTCTTTCCTACTATGGACTCAGGAGGTTATATGCTTGTCTTCCTGTGCAATGCAAGCCAAGTGGCGTTGCTGGATAGACGGCTGACTCACCTTGCTTCTCTCTCAGAGTATTATAGTTTGAATCAAGCATCACACGGAAACATAACACACAAAGTAATATTAAGAATATATTCATCACACACGCGAGTCCTCAACTGATACCATGGCCGAGTACTTCTCTTTAACCTTTGTCTCGTACACAGATTGAGACTCACACAGTACTCACCACGTGGAAGTACTCGTCTCTAATTTCAAGTGCTGCACACGCCATTTCTTAAATATTTCCAACTTATAGTACACACGCTAGTAATTCAGCTTAAGCACCCGGAAGTATTTCAACTAATTGCTACATGTGGTTTCATTGTAACCGTTGGTCACTTCCGAAGATTACTACGATCCCCTTAATATTACCTGCCTGATATTTAATTCTCCCCACAAAAGTTCCTGAAATAGAGAAATTATTATTCCAAACTACTCTTAAGTATTTCAGATGCATACCATGTCTCCACTCTTTTGTCTTTACGGAGCACACCTAAGACAGGTCTCACCAACACAAGATCCAGCAGCAGAGTGCTGAAACATGGCCGTTCTTCAGGTCCTCTCACACCTCTGCCGAAGTGGGGGAGCACCTTGCTACCGTATTGGTCAGCCACATTTCAAGTGCTCAAAGCTCCAGTAAATGTCATGTCTTTGGTTCCACCAAAGGTGGCGAAAGGATCGTCTCAAAGATGATCATATATTCACATTCACTATCTGCAGTTAGCAGACGATCATACAATCATTCATTTCACAGATCTCACCAAACTGGATGTAGGAATTCGTTTTGTGGGAGTGCACATGTGATCAGTTAAATAAATAAATTGTCATTCTTTCCCACACTAGTATCCGGCTTCACTGTAAATACAAAACAAAATCAACAAAAGAAACACATTGCATACACTAGTTACATGTAGAATGTCAGGCTCCATACCATTACTCTAAAATATACATCAAACCTACAGAGAAATAAAACTGAGAAGAAAAGCAATGAAATATACCACAAGTTACATACTGGCTTCGTAATATAGTTCATCTAAGACATCATGTCATACCTCATAAACTATCATCACTTAAGCAATTGCCACCACAACTCGACTGTGAGTTTAACCTTATCCTTGTCCATCAGTACAAATACCTGCTGCTGAACTAGTCAATCCATCAACTTTGATCAATACACGCAGTAAATAGTTAGCAATAAGTGCTTGAATCCACCAGTAACTCTCGTATTTTACTCTACTGCTCATTTCTCTGTTGTTACATATTAAGACGACAAGAACTTGCATTTCGACTAGCCTTCGTTACACTTCAGTGTGAAATATCACCACTGTGATAATGAAAATAAGTGGCTTCAGTCAACACACCAACAAGATTGTTACAGTCCACGACATCAAAATGCATCAGTTAATTCCGATATTTGTTGTGCAATGCAAACTCTTGTCCCCTGTGACAACCTTACTGACCAATGCAACAAGAGCCGCTACGTTAGTACTGCGCCACTGGCTAATAATTAAAGCATCATTGTACCAAATATTCTAATAAACATGCTACGTGAACTTGATAACCCAGAACAAACAAAAAAAACACTAACTATTCTAAACACAAATGTTAATGAAATACAATTACACTTGCTGCCCCTTCAGGAATGAAACATATAGAAAAATTTACACAATTACAAGTACAAATACATTATTCCCTATCTTGCGAGTCACACGGAATCATTTCATTTTGTGATTTTCTTGGGGTCAAAAAGTTGCTGATAGTTTTTCTAGAAACACTGTCTCGGTGTCAAAGCTCTCCCATGGTTACCCGGACGAAAGTCTTTAAGTCACTCAAATCGGCATTTTGAACATGTTAAACACAAATGTCATAGTCACTCTCAGAGAACCATCCACACGAGTCAGGTCGTCCAGAAATGGCCCTACAACTATTGTTACCCACGGTTCTGTCCTTTCAGTTCATGGTGTAATTAAAAGTCGTAAGTTCCAACAAACAGCACTTATGCCCGGCACCAATTAAGGAAATGTTTCTTACCACAAATGCAAATGTCAATGTCCCACTTTAGCTTCTTGCCTTCAGACAATAATTAGTCACCAAACGACAACTGTCCTCTTTAAGTATACCAAGCGTCCCACATGCAATTTACAAAGCACACTTAACAAGTCACTGCCAAAAGTTTATGGATCTCACCGTTCAGTGGTCCTGTCTGATAAAGACAAAATCTTTTCCACCACTCACACCGTGGAAACACCAGTCCTTCACTTCCCAACTTATTGAGACACACCAGCGGTCTTCTTGTTTGACGGCTCCACAGTCCAGTACTAGTTAATAGTTGCTGTTAAAAAATGCTCGCCGGACTCTGCCGCGCATCGTTTAGCAGAAAAAAACCACCCGGTGTTGACTCCGCGGGATACTGTCTCCAGCTGTAAGGGTGGCGGAACTTATGAATGGACAGTGGTACGTGCGTGTCGCCCCAGGCCGTTGACCTGCTGTAGTGGGCACGTGGAGTGTACCTCGACCGGCAGTGGAGTGGGGAGTGCCGCGGCTCTGTCGCCTCTCCCATGGCGACGTCAGCTTGGCCTCCAGCTAGCGGTATGGGCCCGTTCTGTGTAGCACCTCAGCGCTACGATACCCAATCAGTCAGATCCTTCCGTGCATCTCGCAACATTACAGACAAAAGGATATTCTTACAGTATTTAAATACTCATTGATTACATGTATGCTCTATTAGATACATTGGTAATAAAAGAATCTTTGTTCTAAAAAAAACATAAAATCATACACCCTAGTTTTCTACACATACAACATCAACATTTATCCCTTTTCTATATACAGCCCACATTTGTGCTATTGATTGTACCTGTCGTCCCTCATACAAAACATGAAAGTGTTCCAAAAAACAAAAAAGGAATAAGAAACAATCTATACTGCTCATAATTACAATATCAAATAGTAGACTACTTTAACATCCTATCACAGTGAAAATATTGGAAACTGTTGATTCTAAAACTACAATATACAGTGAACCCTTGTGCTTGTGACAGACTGAAATTAATACCCCTTGAAAGTGTTCTAACAAAAAAATAAGAAAAAATCTACACAGCTCACAATTACCTGCCACATGATGCTAAATAGTAAACTACTTTAACATCCTAACACAATAAACATTTTAGAAACTGATGACTAGATCTACAACATACAATGCACCTTTGTGCTTGTGACAGACTGAAATTAGGATCTCTTTATATATTTTGCCTTTTTATTATATATAACAACATTTCTAGGACATGTATGTACCATCCACATGATGTCAGATCCTGACCTGACATCGGGTTTCATCCAAATCAAACAATAAATCACAATAATGTTTTAGTTATGGATCAGTAGCATCCCCTTTAAAGGAGTGTGCGCATTGATCACACTACTCTACGACTCTCACTCACCAGACATCACATTTTCCTTTTCATTCAGTCCATTAATACACTAACAGAATAGGTCTAGAAGTCAGCTAACCTTAACACCACCACACTCACGAGAACATACCATACCTTTGCTCCCTTATACTCAACCACGTAACACATGAAGCTATTTCGGAGATAGCATTCCAGTCTCCGAATTCGTCCTTCCACTCTGGCACCTCTTTCCATCGGCTTACCTCCGCATTCACTTTACCGATTATTTATCCTGCTAAATATCACTTTAGAATTGCGACATTTCATCTAAGAACAAAAAATACACACATTATTCATACTGCAAAATAACTGTACACATTCTTGGTACCGTTTTGATAAGCTATACTGGTACCAGGCTTCAACAACTACAACAAAAATTATTATTTTTTCATATTGCTAATGTTATGGTAAGAATTAGATTTACACTTATATTACAAAATGGCTCTGAGCACTATGGGACTTAACATCTGAGGTCATTAGTCCCCTAGAACTTAGAACTACTTAAACCTAACTAACCTAAGGACATCACACACATCCACGCCCGAGGCAGGATTCGAACCTGCGACCGTAGTAGTCGCGCGGTTCCGGACTGACCGCCTGAACCGCTAGACCACCGCGGCCGGCGCTTATATTACATCTTACGTCAGTATTCCACAACGTTCACCATCTGGATCTCATACTCCCTTTATGTCCTTTCACGTTGTGCAGTTGTCCTCATCTCTTCATTCGTATTTCGGCTCTCCGTCCGTCCATTACTCCATCATTTCCTGGTCTTCCTTCGCCATTCGCATCAATCTCGATTGCAGCATACACAGGCCTCTCTGTAACATGTATATAAGACATCTCCACATTATTAATTCTACTCACCTTCATTTACCACTGTTTCATCACGTCGAATCTCTCTATATTAATCACACTGCTTCACGTTGCTTCTCTCCTTAAATATCACCTTTATCCCATATTATTTATCACGTCGCTTCTCTCTCTATCTATCATCTTTATCCACTCATCACGTCGTTTCTGCTTGATCCTTATTCATATGACAAAAAATACGTACATACACCACTCTGTCGACTCCTGTTCATGACTCATTCGACCAGTCTATTCCGTCATAGTTCCTGACATCCTGCCTGAAAATTCTTATGTTCGATTTGACCCTGCACAACGTTATACACCACAAATAAATACACTGACTATCTACCATAAATTGCCTACTTTCGATCTATCCTTAACTTTTCCATAATTTGATGTTAGAAATGTGATGAAGCCCACGAGATTGTTTTCCCTTGATCGTCTCAATCAGTACAGCATTTTCATGGACAATCCGCCAAACTCTGAATGGTCCACTATACATCGTAAAGAATTTGCTAGTTAGGAATCTGTGCTTCTTTGATAATCGATGAGTTTTAATTAGAACCTTGTCTCTTACTGCCAATTCGATCTTACGGATCTTTCCTTTCTGCGTCTCCTGCCTATCCTTAGCTGCTTTCTTAATACGCTCTATCGCAACCTTGACAATTTCTGTGTGCCTCTGCTTTCCTGATCGCGGAAAATCTACCAGCTCCCTCACTCGATCTGGTGGTGGTTCATTCTTTAGTACCGTAATTGGTGATAAACCAGTTGCTCCATGTGGTAGCTCATTGAGTATGTCCTGAAAATCTTTGAGAAAAATACTCCAACTTCTATGTTGCCTATGGCTATAGATCTTACACAACTTTCCCAGTTCTTTTACCACTCTTTCACTGGGGTTACTTGCAGCATGGTATCGGGATATGAACACCGGTTTTAGCCTTCTTCTCTTCAGTGTGGTTAGCCATTGTCTGGATCTATGTTGCGATCCATTGTCAGCTATGAACTTTTCTACAGGCCCTACTTCTCGCAAAAAGTTTTTAACGATCGCTGCTGCTACTGTCCTACCCGTCGCACGTTTCAATGCTGTAAAAGTCACATACTTTGACACTAATTCCACTGCTACTAAAACATATCTATATCCCAGCACTGACTTAGGTAGCGGCCCAAACAAATCTGTTGCTCCGAATTCCCTCAATCTACCTGGCACTGTCGGAAAAAGCGGTGCTTTGCATGAGATAGTTAACGATTTTTCCTTATGGCAGAATTTGCTACTACCAAGCACGTTCTTGATCCTCCTCTCCATACTAATGAAATAAACTGATTCCCTTAACTTCTTACAGCATTTCCTTGCCCTGTAATGCACGTAACTTAGGTGCGTGTACCAGATCAGCTTGTTGACTGTTTCATTTGATATACACAACACCCAGTCCTGTGTGCTCGGATTTCTACGGTAGAAAAGGACCCCGTTCTGAATTGTATAGAAGCGCGCTATATTGGCATCTAAGTTCGCTCTAACTCTGTCCTTCACCATTCTCCATGACGCGTCTTTATCCTGCTGTTTCGCGATATTTGTGAGTACCGCCCCTATGCATTTCTCGAACGGCACGCCCTGCATATACAATATGTCATATCTGTTCTCGTTTACCTCCTCATCAAAGCATTGACCATGACCTACTGGGTTCCTTGACAACGCATCTGCCCACTATATTCTGTGGCCCAGGTACATACATGACTGTAAACTGAAACTCCTGTAAATAGAGTGCCCACCTAGCAAGTCGTCTATGGTTAAGTTTGGCCGACATCAGAAACTGTAGTGACTTGTGGTAAGTATAGATTTTGCTATGCCTCCCATACAAATAGTATCTAAACTTACTAAAACCCCATACTATTGCCAAAGCTTCAAGCTCAGTTACCGTGTAATTTCTCTCAGCTTTGCTAAGCACTCGGCTCGCAAATGCAATAGGTTGTTGTATTACTTCTCCTCCTTGCTCTTGCGCTTGGAACAATGTTACCCCAAGTCCGCTACGGGAACTGTCCGTGGCCATACAAAACTCTTTCCCTAGGTCTGGATGCCCGAGAAGAGGTGCCGATAGCAGTGCCTTCTTTAACGCCTCATACTCTTCCTGCGCGACAGGGTCCCATTTCCATACCGTTTTCTTTCCAGTCAGCTGACATAGTCTGGGTGTCGCTGCACCCACAATCTTAATAAACCTCCTGTAAAAATTGATTAATCCTAAATAACCCCGTAGCTGACGTTTTGTTCTTGGCACCGGAAAATCTCTGATTGCTTCGAGTTTGTCTGGATTTGGTCTTATTCCCTCTGGTGTCACAATGTGACCTAGAAACTCGATTTCTTTTCGTCCAAATTCTGACTTTCCCAAATTCACGGTTACCCCATGTCTCTCCAATGCACCGAGCGATATGCTTAACGTTCTGTTGTGGTCTTCCCAGTTTCTTTCTGCTATCAGGACATCATCCACGTACTGTGTTACCTTATCTTTTATTTCATTAGGAATGACAGTATTTAGCGCTCTGATAAATGCCGCGGATGATACATTTAACCAAAATGGTAGTTTCCGGAATTGACACAATTTCCCGTAGCACAAGAAAGCAGTGTATTTTCTACACCCTCTATCTAACTCCACCTGCCAGAAATTCATTCTCAAATCAACTGAGCTGAGAACTCTGATCCCGTGAAACTTTTGTAGCGATTCGTCAAGTGTCAGTGGCCGATCTGTCTCTGGCTCTATTATCTTATTAATCCTTCTTGCATCCAAAACTAGTCTAATTGACCCATCCTTTTTTTCAACACAGACTAAGGGGCTGTTGTACGGACTGGATGCTGGTTCGATAATCCCTTGTTCTAGCATGCTTTCGATCTCAGCTTCTACTCTTTCTTTGTACGCAACAGGAATCGGGTACACTTGGGCCCTAAACTCTTTATGAAGCTGGACTTTGAGTCTAAGCACAAAATTTCTTATTGTACCCGCATCATGTTTAAATATCTTCCTGTTCTTGTATAAATTTTTCTGCAATTCGCCGTAGACCGTGGTTCTTCGTAAATGCCAGATTTTCTCTCTGATCTCCTCCTCCAAACATTTATGAATTTCCTTCTTCTCTTGTTCGAACCCCGTATTCTGTGCCTGTCTGTCGGGCTTTGCCGCGAGACATAATGCTAAGTGTGCGTTATCTTTAGCACATAAGCAATCGTCGAATCTTAATGTAATTTCCTCCGAATCTCGTTTCAACTCCATCGAACCATTTCTCATGTTAACGACTGCTTTATATTGGTTCAAAAAATTTACACCTAATATCCCTTCAACAGTTAGTGACGACACAATCATTAACACTGTACTAAACCTCTTCGCCTGGCAGACAAAGTCCACCTGCGCTTGTAACTTCTCCTCAATTCCCTTTCCTGTAACTGCCCCTCTCACTGTTGTCCTTTGCAATGGCAACGTAGGCCATGGTTTTGTAAGACTACAACACTTAAACACATCTTCCCTCAAAACACTCATTATACAGCCTGTGTCGATGACACATGGTACGATTACATTATTTATTTCTACGCTAATTATTGGGTGGACTTCACTCCCCACATCTCCTACCTCCTCTAACAGATTCTCCCTTAGTTTTCCGTAAACGATATACCTAATATTTACATCATTAATGGTCCTGGCTTGTACCCGTCTATCATGTAGTCACCTTCTTGTCTCTTCGTCATTGTGACAGTGATTGTCCTGTCGTGAACCCAATTACAGCCTATTCTCTCTTCGCCCATCATTTTCATTTTCCCTTCTTCTTCCATCTCTGTCCCATCTTCTATTTTCCCAGTTTGACGGTCGATATCCCCATGAATTCTGCCCCTTATTTCCTCGCCATCTTCCATTTCCGTCATTCCTCTTATTCCATGATCTCCTGCCATTCTGGTAGTTTCTGCCGTTCCTATCCTCGACTCTGTCTGACCTATGAGTAGTGTCTCCGTTCACAATGTTGCTCTCATTACCCAGTTCGTGTAACAAGTGTTGAAACGACGCAGAATCGTCTAAGTCTCTGCCTGCTATCACTATATCTCTGCGCAATTTCACTGACAACTTCGTTATACAGATCCTAATGAGCTCCCCAGGTTCGTATGACACATCCAAATACCTATATCGTCTCAGCATTTCCTGATAGCACGCTACAGGATCTCTTGTACCACCTTCGTTACAATTTGGCATCATCAATAAGCTTTGCTTAACCTGGTCCTGCTTACTTTTCGACCAGAATTCATTTAAAAACTTGTCACAAAATATCTTGTAGCACTACAGTTTTTAATAACTTCCTGCATTTTCACTCTAGCCTCGTCCCTCAAATGGTTACACACAAACTTCATTTTGAGGAGCGGTCCCCACGATGAAGGTAATGAATCTCGAAATTGAGACAGCCACAGGCATGGATGTTGGTAGTTATCTGGATCCAGAAAACAATTGTACGTTTGTACCGACACGAAGTGCCTCCTACATTCTTCTTCCGCATTTATGGTTCTGACCTTGGACTATACCCAGTTGGGTTTGTTACCTGTTTTATCCGACACAACCGTTCTTCTATCTCTTTGAGTTCGTCTTCCTCTTTCTGCCTATTTTCGTTTTTTGGTTGGTTGGTTGGTTTTGGGGAAGGAGACCAGACAGCGTGGTCATCGGTCTCATCGGATTAGGGAAGGATGGGGAAGGAAATCGGCCATGCTCTTTCAGAGGAACCGTCCCGGCATTTGCCTGGAGTGACTTAGGGAAATCACGGAAAACCTAAATCAGGATGGCCGGACGCGGGATTGAACCGTCGTCCTCCCGAATGCGAGTCCAGTGTCTAACCACTGCGCTACCTCGCTCGGTTTCGTTTTTTGAATTTATCTCACTCTCCCTCTGCTATCTACCTGGTGTTGTTTCACCTTCGCTACTGCACGCTAATTGCAACTCTGCTAGTCCTTCCCTATGTTTCCTATTTATTTCTAATTGTGCCTCTTTAAACTGTAATAGTGATTGTATCTCCTCCTGGTCGGCATAAACCTCTCGCTGCGTACTGTCAGAGCCTGTTTCGCCTGTTATACTGATCATTTCTACATCTGCACTAATCGTATTCATTCTGACCACTACCTCCGCAACTTCATCCCTGTGTTTATTTAGCGCCACTTCCTGCCGGGTGACTTGAGCTTCCACGCTGTCTAACGCCCCTTGTTTATCTGCAAGTAAGTCCTCCACTATCTCTTTGATTCGCTCATCCAGCAACACGTCCCTACGTTCTGTAATATCACTCTCTATTGCAATTATTCATACCACCAAATTATTGGCTTTTTCTTTCACGGTGTCACATACTTGCTTCAACGCACCCAGATTCTTCTCCCCTCGTCTAACTGATTATTAACTGCGGACAGACGCTCATCGATAACCGAGTGTAGCTTCATCATTGCCTCTTTATTTCCCTTATCCATTGCCTCCAATCTTTCCTTATTCGTTTCCCATCTTTCCTTACTCTCCCAATCTCTCTCCTTATTATCTCTATCCATCCTCTGAAAAAACTACAGTAGCACATTGTCATTTGCTACTATCGACGCGCTCACCTCGTTCGCCTGAGAAGCAGTAGCTTCGCTAAGGGTAGATACACTCGGCAGCACTCGGCTCGTCCGCGTCGTCGGGAAAAGCCCCATTTGTGGACAAAGCCTGCCGCTTAAAGGATCACCTAGCCGCGGTCCGCTGACCAATTCAGCCCCTTCCGAGTGTTTGCCGTTCTCGCTCATTAACCCAAGATCGACACCTACTTCCTGGTGTACTGCTACGTTCACCCCAGAATCACTATTCTCCATGGTGACTACTCTTTTCGATTGCGACCTAGTGACCACGGATATTACGCAAGAAAAAAAAATTATACAACGATCTTCCAGCCTTGGATGATATAGCAAATAATAACAAAAAAAAATTAAATAAAAGATCCTGACCAATCCAGAAGGAAATTGCAAACAAATAAATGTTACTTCTTAGCGCTATCACAATATATACCAAAAAAAATCTTAACATCAAACCCTAACAGCAAAATCCTGGCAGGGTCGAAATTATGAGAGGCACCCACATGCCTTGCTCATACTGTGGCATCAAGCAGTCAGGCCTGCAAGATGAGTGGTCTGCCAAGCGAGTGGATTCATTCTTATTTATCAAGTAGCATGAGCTCTAGTACTCACAATTAAGTTACTAATTACTCTCCTGTTTGAATATTACGCAACGGATAATGCACATCTGACTGTTAGTAATTTACACAACTCTGACTGTTCACTATGCACTGGCAATACCACATTTTCTTTCTCATTTAAAGGCTTTGATCAACATGTGGTCATCGCTCTGAATATGAATGGCGCACACATAATAAATTCTGGGTATCATGACAACATACTATTCGAAGGAAAAGGCCACCAATCTTTTCTTTTCACTATCTTACTTATTCCAATAAATTCTATAACCTAAACACACAAATTCTATAACCTACAACAATAACAAATGAGAAATTCCGCCCAGATGGCATGGCTTTACAAAGGTGATTCTCTATCTTATGGTCTCGTAATTATTTAACGCTACAGTGCACTTGCTGGATAGGATGGTGGATCTTTTGCTATATCTCACACTTCGACTCTCACACCCATCATTACGAAAATTTCCTCCAGACCGAGCGGTACAAAAAGGAACATGCATAACCCACTGCCTCTGAAACTATCTTGTTACTCTTCCATGCCAACCACACATACTTAAATTTCATGAAATACATCACACTGGCATCATACAATACAAAGAATAGTCACAACGTTATAATCACATCACTTTCAGCTTTCCCACTTCAATTGCTATTTATCCCAATGTCACACGACACTGCCCCACTTCCTAATTTTCTTTCCTACTATGGACTCTGGAGGTTATATGCACGTCTTCCTGTGCAATACAAGCCAAGTGGCGTTGCTGGATAGACGGCTGACTCACCTTGCTTCTCTCTCAGAGTATTATAGTTTGAATCAAGCATCACACGGAAACGTAACACGCAAAGTAATATTAAGAACATATTCATCACACAGGCGAGTCCTTAACTGATACCATGGACGAGTACTTCTCTTTGTCCTTTGTCTCATACACAGATTGAGACTCACACAGTACTCACCACGTGGAAGTACTCGTCTCTAATTTCAAGTGCTGCACACGCCATTTCTTAAATATTTCCAACTTATAGTACACACACTAGTAATTCAGCTTAACTTAAGCACTCGGAAGTATTTCAACTTATTGCTACAAGTGGTTTCATTGTAACCGTTGGTCACTTCTGAAGATTACTACGATCCCCTTAATATTACCTGCCTGACATTTAATTCTCCCCACAAAAGTTCCTGAAATAGAGAAATTATTATTCCAAACTACTCTTAAGTATTTCAAATGCATACCATGTCTCCACTCTTTTGTCTTTACGGAGCACACCTAAGACAGGTCTTACCAACACAAGATCCAGCAGCAGAGTGCTGAAACATGGCCGTTCTTCAGGTCCTCTCACATCTCTGCCGAAGTGGGGGAGCACCTTGCTACCGTATTGGTCAGCCACATTTCAGGTGCTCAAAGCTCTGGTAAATTTCATCTGTTTGGTTCCACCAAAGGTGGCCAAAGGATCGTCTCAAAGATGATCATATATTCACATTCACTATCTGCGGTTAGCAGACGACCATACATTCATTCATTTCACAGATCTCACCAAACTGGATGTAGGGATTTGTTTGTGGGAGTGCACATGTGATCAGTTAAATAAATAAATTGTCATTCTTTCCCACACTAGTATCCGGCTTCTCTGTATTAATTGAAATTGAGTTATTTTTTTAAAAAAAATAGGTTGTTCTGACAAGAATAATGAAGTATGTTGTACCTATTTTCAATGGTGGGTGGTACTGTACCCTTTCAATATGTACATAATATTTCTATTATTTACCCCATTCCCATAAGTGACACACAAGCATATCCTATACAAATTGATTTATATATTTTTATTCAAGAATTGGTTCAAATGGCTCTGAGCACTATGGGAGTTAACTACTGTGGTCATCAGTCCCCTAGAACTTTGAACTACTTAAACCTAACTAACCTAAGAACATCACACACATCCATGCCCGAATCAGGATTCGAACCTGCGACCGTAGCAGACGCGCATTTCCGGACTGCACGCCTAGAACCGCTAGACCACCGCGGCCGGCTATTCAAGAATTCATCTATGGTACAGAAGGAGTTGTCAAGGAAATATGATTTCAATTTATTACTGCTGGCTGACATTTTATTTCATCTGGTAATTTGTCAAAAAATTTTATAGCAAGATATTTTACCCCTTTCTGTGCCAAAGATAGGTTCTGGTAGTATAATCATTGATGTCACGTATGTTTTTAAGCTGGTCCATGTTGTTGACAACAAATTTCATTAGTGAGTAAATGTACAGTGAGGCTGTTGTAAGAATTCCCAATTTTTTAAAAAGATGCTTACAAGACGTGTGACTACGAACCCCACACATTATTCCAACCACTTTCTTTTGAACAGTGAGTTATAGGATCTTTGCTATTCACTATATTTATATCCGGTAAATAACCTAGCAGATGAGGTCAGAAGCTCCATGACGCTATTTACATAACGCTATAAAATTGCAGCAAAATGCAGGAAGATATGCTGGAGTTCGATGTTTGTTGCAAGGTTTAACATTTGACCCTCAACATAAACAAATCTGAATTACTGCTCGTAAATAGGTGGATTATACACGATTGATGAATAAGTCCTGGACGTATCGATTAAGAGAGTACGCATAAGGAGCGATTTAAAGCTGAACATCCACATAAAACACTACGAAACGCCGCTGCTCTTGGTCTACAACTGCGTTGTCCGTATTGAGAGATAACGCCCGAAATGTGATATTCTCGGCATACTGTTGGCACTGTGGATCGCTGAATATTGAATTCTCTAACGAATCCCGAAATGAAATGTCCCATACGTCAAGCTCAAACCATTATGCAACGTTCAAAGTCTGCTAATTCCCGTCGAGCGGCCGTAATTACATCGAAAACTTTTCACAAGAATCACCTGAGTACAAATGGCATCTCCACCAATACACTGCCCATTTATACATTGTGTACGCAATACTACCGCCATTTATATGTGGCCGGCTGCTGTGGCCGAGCAGTTCTAGGCGCTTCAGTTCGGAACCGCGCTGCTGCTACGATCGCAGGTTTGAATCCTTCCTCGGGCGTGGATGTGTGTCATGTCCTTTGGTTAGTTAGGTTTAACTAATTCTAAGTTTAGGTGACTAATGACCTCAGATGTTAAGTCCGATAGTGCGCAGTGCCATTTGAACCATCTATATGTGTACATATTGCTGTCTCATGAATTTTGTCCTCCTGCGTATGCGGGAACACAAGGCACAATTTTTCACTGGTCTTCAAATTTTCAAATCATAAACCACAGCCATCATTCACTCTATTCCTTCAGGTTTTATTAGACAAATATAGATTTCGACTAGTACCTAGCTATTATCAATGCATTGTCCACCTGCTTAGCTGAGTGGTCAGTTGGCCTTTGGCTGTGCTGCGGTGAGGACGCGCTGTTTGTGTTCCTGCCGCGGAGCGAGCGCTCGTGTTGTTTACATAGTACTCGGCCGTTTCGCGCGTGCCGTACTCAGCATATAGATCACTATGGCGCACCAATACAGAAAATCGACGCTCACATTTACGTTCCGCAACGAATTTGCACGGCCCAAAGCACTCGAAGTCGAACGATATCTACGAGAAGAAGTTAAAATCCCGGCGACCGACATTCTCGGCATTCACTTGTCCATTGTGAGTAGTATCGTATATGTCAAGATCATCAACGACGCAACATGTGAACGGATCCTTCGGGACACGAAACAGGGCCTCCGTTTCTGCCATGCTGATGGCAACGTGGGGACTGTGCACGTCGATTATTCTGGCATGGGTCTTCGCACGATCAGAATTATCGAACTTCCTTTCGAACTACCGGCGGAGGACGTCGTGACAGCGCTGCGCCCCTACGGCACGGTCCATGATCATATTGCGGAAAAATGGACGCAATTCCAGACATATCCTGTGCTGAACGGCGTTCGCCAGGTTCGAATAGAACTTAAAAGACATGTACCTTCATATCTGAATATCGGTGGCTGCCGTGCCATCGTCATCTACGATGGGCAACCGAAGACCTGCTCTGGTTGTGGGAAGGAGGGACACCTCAGATCAGAATGTATGCAACGTCGCATCACTCAACTGCCGCCGGCTGAAGCGGACCCGCCATCGCAGCCGACGCTGCTTCCTGTGACTTATGCAGCAGCCCTCACGACAGCTACCACTTCACCACGACAGCCGACATCCACTGTTGGGTCGCGGCTCCATGCTCCAATACAGGGCGATGATGACACACCCGTTCCACAAGATACGGATTCAACTCCGATGCCGCCGCCCCCGTCGACTGATAACAACATACATGACGATAGCATGGCCGTAGACTCGCTTATTGTGCCTACGGCTGCCTTTCTGCCGGAACGTCGTGAATCTTTGCCATCGTCTGACACAGAAGGACACACCAGGAAGCAACGCTCTCCGAAGCGACGGAAGCGGAGGCGTAGAGCAACTTCCGAACGGGATGCGACACAGCCTCCAGAGGATGACGACTCCACCTTCAATGACGACGCTACCACAGAGGCAGCCGCCATTTGCTGCAGTGTGGCACCATCGAACGAAACTGAGGACAAACCACATGTATCTACAGTGGCAAAATCGGATGCCGAGCTGCAGGACAGATGCTGCCCACCACCTTCTGGAATGCAAGCACCCATGCCGTGTTCTGAGGAAGCTAGGGAGGCCGATCTTACTTTCAGTTCCCCGACGTGGGCGGATGACCACGACGACAACGGAACCATGCAAGTTACGCCAACAGGGCCCACGCCATTGGCGCCGGCTCTCTAGCAAAGACTGCCGGTGAGGTTTGGGGGGATGCGGAGGTGTCAATACAGTCAGAAGCGTCTTAGGTAATTCCAGTCTCAATGGATAACTTAACACCTGCGGTTCGGCAACAAGCTTATCGTATCGCCACGCTTAACCTCAACACGATACGAACAGCAGTGAAGATCCAGTTGCTGCGTGAGATGCTTCGTTCTTCAGATGTTGACATTGCCCTGTTGCAAGAAGTATATATAGCGGCCCTCCCCGTTTTTTACGGTTATGTGACATATGTGTCACCGGCGGACCGGAATGGCAGCGGTACGGCAATACTAGTGCGCGACGGAATTCCCATCCACGAAGTGACCTACCTTCCGTCAGGAAGGGGGCTGGCGATCACAGCACTGGGAACGCGCATCATTAACATTTACGCTCCATCAGGAACTGACCAACGCCGCGAACGATCGCTGTTCTACTCGGAGGATATCGCCCCCCTCTATATCAGCCGCTTCGAGCAATATATCTTCGGTGGCGATTTTAACTGTGTGCTCCACCCCAAAGACCAAGTCCCACATTTCTCGACTTGTCAAGAACTTCGGCTCCAGGTTCGAGATCTGCTTCTCACCGACACGTGGGAGACAGTGCACGGTGAACGTCTCGGGCCGACATACCTTACTAGTCACTCCGCCAGTCGCCTAGACCGCATTTATGTATCACGAGCTCTAGCGCCGGAAGTATTGGACGCCGAACGTTGGCCGCTTGCCTTCTCCGATCATAGCGCTTTCATATGCACACTCACTCTACAACAGCAGCGGATATGGCGCAGCCGAGGACCCTGGAAGCTGAATGTGGCACATCTTCAAGCCCCGGAATGCCGTCAGATTATCGCCAACACATGGCTGGATTGCGAACGTCGTCTTCCCCGATACCCATCGACTCTAGCATGGTGGGTGGACTGTGCAAAACCAGCTTTTCGGCGTGTGATAACACAATTCGGAAAAGATATCGCAGCTTGGCATCGTCACACATTGGACTTTTATTACACGATGCTTCGCGAACTCGACAGCCAACCACCATCTCCAAACCGACAAATGGATAGCCGCCGAATTAAAGGTAAAATATTGTCTCTTACGAGAAAACGTTTGGAGGGGGTCGTCGTGCGATCGCGACGTCAAGACCGAGTGGAAGGAGAAAACCCGTCTATGCATCACATCGTGCTCGACAGCCGCCGACGCCGACAGCAGCTGATCACGGACCTCGTATTGCCAGGTGGTAGGGTCGTAATGACTCAGGCGGCAGTTACAGAAGCCTTCGCAGATCACTATCGCCGGTTTTACGACGAGGTGAATACAGAGGACGAGGGAGCGGACGATCACGACATACTGCAGCACGTGTCGCACACCCTCGACAATGCAGCAGCGGCGACGCTGTTAGGTGGGATTACACGAGACGACATCGAGGCCGCGCTTAACATGGGAGCACTCAACAAATCTCCCGGGCCAGACGGACTGCCGCTCGAGTTTTACCGTACTTTCCGCGATCTCATGGTGCCCCGATGGATTATCATGTACCGAGAACTGATGACCCCCGGTTCTCACGTGCCACCTGCATTCGTGGAAGGTCTCCTAATACCGATACACAAGCCTTCCAGAGGTCGGACGGTCGAGGACTACAGGCCCATTACAATGCTCAACTCGGACTATAAAATCTTCGCCCGACTACTCGCCAGCCGCATGAAAACGGTTCTGCCCCTACTCCTCTCAATGGAGCAAACGACACAGGGCGGAGTGACCAACATGCAAACGGCAACCAGTGAATGCAGGGATTTAATAGCCATCGCCACATCCTGTCGCCTTCGAGCTGCTCTGATCTCCATTGATTTCGACCACGCCTTCGACAGGGTTCACCACAAGTTCCTTCTGTCCGTTATGGCCCGCATGGGATTCCCGCCTGACTTTCTCGACATCTTTCAGCGCCTTTTCCGTGGAGCTGCATCCCGTGTATTGGTGACTGGACGGATTGCGGGTCCCTTTCCGATCCGACGGTCAGTTCGCCAAGGATGCCCTCTCTCCATGATCCTTTACGCGATCACACTCGAACCACTCGTCGGAGGGTTGAAAAACAGGCTCTCGGGCATGTCATTGAGGGATCACACCTTTCACTGCACGATATATGCTGATGACCTTCTATTAGTTGTCCGATCTGGTGACGAGGTACGCTTGGTGATACAATGGATCAATCGCTATGGTTTGGCAGCGGGCAGCCTCATGAATGTGGCCAAGTCGGCAGCGATGCCCATTGGGAGAGGTCTACAGGAGGACGCTTTAGCCCCACTCCCATTAGTTAACAAGATCCGCTTCTTGGGCATAACATTTACACAGGATGTGCGCCGCACGGCTGCCATGAACTATGCACGATTACTACAGGCAATACGCACAGAAGTTCGCCGGAACTTACTTCGACGGATGGACCTCCTACAGCGTGTGGAATACCTCAACCTTCACGTGGCAACTAAGATGATCCACATGGCCCAGGTCCTACCGATACCGACATCGATGGCACACAGACTGCAAGCAGCGTTTGGATATTACCTTACCGCCGGACACCTATTCAAAGTCCGCTACGAAACACTCACCCTCCCTCCGCTTGATGGCGGACTGGGACTTATAAATGTACGAGCGAGGGCTACAGCATTATACTTGTGCACAATGATGAAATTGTGGACCCACAAAGATGCTTCCCTTACGGGTCGTCTGTTAGAGGAATTGCTGCCGGCGTCTCTTCTGCCACCTGTCACGGTTGCGCACATTACACCCTCACTCTCGCACCTCTCTGCATTTATTCTTGAGTATAGTTACGTGCACCCAGACCTTCCCAACACTCGCCCTCCCAAGGCGAGAGACTTTTACAGACTGCTGCTAAGGTCCATCCCTCGCAATGTAATTGAGAGGAAGAGCCCTACGACCCTATGGCCTGCAGTGTGGAGAGCGGTCCAGAAGTCGTTCCTCCCCACGCGGGTACGAGCCGCGTGGTACCAGGTGGTGAACGGGAAGGTTGTAACACGACAAATGCTGCACGCTATTGGGATGGCGGATTCCCCCCTTTGTCCACATTGCCACCTCGTGGATACTGACGACCACCGTTTAACATGTGGATCGGCGTTAGAGGTATGGCTGCTAGTGCAGAAGATCCTCGCCTGCTACCTACTTATCGCGCCTCGCATAATTGAGCCACGGCTCCTTCTTTGTCCAGAGGATACTTATTTCCCACCTGCGAAGACTCATGCTCTCACATGGTTTAAAGGCATGTCCATATACTACCTCTTTCGAGATGATGAGAAGATGGTGCTTGATTACTGGAAATTTCTCCAGGACAGTCATAGCACACTTGAGTGTACACCCCGATACCGACAACTATTTGCCAACTCTTTACACAATGTCTTCGATAACCCCCCTCACAGTTGGGGAGTACCGGGCAGAGGATGACCGTCGTCATGGAGCTCCAAACGCTGCGAAATGTTGTACCAATTTGGGACATGGAATCTGTACGCAGATGGGCTATGCACATGGAATGGCGTGCGGGATTTGGTTACGTTTTTCTTTCTTTATTATCTATCACCACACTATTGGTTTCAAATTCTCTTTCATAGTTTAGAAGAAACTTTTGTTCTGTTGTTGCTACGGCTGTACATTCTAATTTTGTTTGTCGTAACTGAAAGACGCCTTTTTCCATCTATATATAAAAAAAAAGGTTGGCAGAGAAAAAAATAAAAATAAAACAAAAAAAAAAATACAAAAAAATAAAAATAAAATATAAAAAAAAAGAAAAAAATGTTGGTAGAGCACTAAAAAAAACGGTTAAGGTGTTGGGCTGCCAAGTGAAAGGTTATGAGTTCAAACCTTGTACGGTGCTTAATATTTTCTTTATTTAAAAACAGTATTAGAGTGCCTATACACAATAAAAAAAAAAAAGAAGTGGTAACGTGCTTGTCCCCCATGCACCGGGCCCGGGTTCGATTCCCGGCCGGATCGGAGATTTTCTTCGCTCGGGGACTGGGTGTTATGTTGTCCTCTTCATCGGCCGCAAGTCGCCCAATGTGGTGCCGACTGAAATAAGACTTGCACTTCGTGGCCGAAATAGAATGGGACATACAGACCGACAATGCCACACGATCACTTAATTTCATTTCATCAATGCATTATTTAATGGTAGCAATCCATGTCCTACTACGTCATTTACCTGCTGTTTGGTCTTCTGTCACAGCTGTTTCAAGATCAGAGTAGTCTTAAGACAAGAGTAGTCTTGAACGAAGTGTGACAGAAACCCGATCAACAGGGGCTGATGAACTAGGACATGGATTCATTCCATGAAATAGTGCGTTGATAAAGGCTAGGCACTAGCCGAAATGTAAATTTTCCTAATAAAACCTGAAAGAAAAGAAAGACTGATTGCTGCGCTCTATCATTTAAAAGTCATATCACAGTCGTTAAGTGTTCCCACATTCCTAATGGAGGGTAACTTGATATCTTCAAACATTTTAAAGATTGTGGAGATCAGACTTATGCAATAATATTCATAACACACGGTACATTTAACTTGGTTTTGGTTCTCTGCTCCTTCAGAAAGGCCGGCCGCGGTGGTCTCGCGGTTCTAGGCGCTCAGTCCGGAACCGCGCGACTGCTACGGTCGCAGGTTCGAATCCTCCCTCGGGCATGGATGTGTGTGATGTCCTTACGTTAGTTAGGTTTAATTAGTTCTAAGTTCTAGGGGACTGATGACCACAGATGTTAAGTCCCATAGTGCTCAAAGCCATTTGAACCTTCAGAAAGCTGCCACACTTCGTACTTGCCCGGTATTTGAATAGCGTGTTTGATTGGAGCAAAACAGCATGTACAACTAAACTCTGAGCATTTTGTGGAGCATTTTTGAAGAGAAGAGCATTTACAACAAAAATTATAGCCATTCAAATAGGAATTTAATTTTCTGTTTTTCAAGAAATATCAATACTTAAACGACTGTAAGTTAACAAATGCATCTCCTTGCTGACTCTGCAAAACAGCATATCTTAAGCCATTTTCTTTACTGTCAAAACAATCTCTAACACATAAAAAAAATGTTTACACTTTAAGAACTGAAATACTAGAATAAAATGTTCTACTAGCTTTTAAGAGGGAGCAAGTTAATTTTAACAGCTACTTGTTAATTAACGCCAGCCACTTGCTGTCTCAGCAAAGCAAACAACACCAACAGCTTTCATCAAACTGAAAAATCTTTTAGCATGTTATTTCAAACGTAATCTCTTTTCTCAGTGATGAAGTAACACTTCTTGGCTGAACAAAGACGATCTACAATACAACTTTTATTTCAGACTGAACAATTCATTGACAGACTGATGGCTTTGGAATTTAACAGACTCATTGCTACCTTCCTTTTATGTTGGCAAGTCTGATAGCTGAACAGCCGTCCCCGCAACTTCCGCTGATACCACACTTCAACTGCTCCGCTTGCATGTTCATGCATTCAACAGGGCTCAGGACTGCTCCTAGTATTCTTGGAAAGCTGACGTGGTAACAACCACCCAGGATTCCACACAGAGAGTGTCGGACTATGACGCACCTTGCAGCAACCTTTACAAGCCGTATAGAGACACCGGTCACCCTAGCGTTCCAGACCCGACGTCACTGGCCATGCTGTAACTAAGGCGTCCAGTCCACAACACTGCCAGACCACATCTGCCATGCACATCTGTCCCTATGCAAACCGGTTTTTCCGCCACCGACCGCATACTGTCCGTCAAAGACGACATACCATCTCTCATCACGCTGCTGCTCGACAAAGACCATCCACAACATCATCGTGTCAACTGCCGAAAGTAGAGCCACAGTCGGAACAACATGATAAAAAAAGCAATTAATTCTCTGATTACAAATGTAAAAATATTCTCAGATAAAGTTTCTGTTTACTTTTGTATAAAGTGCTTCAGTATTGCAGAAGGGACAATATTTACCCTTGGCTGCTATTCAAATGCATGCAATGAAAAAACATGGCTGACACAAGGATAATATTCACTTAATCTCTTCGTTCCACGGTCCAACACTTGGAACTTCGCCCGTTATTCTTTCCGTAAATCAGCGTACTTCTTTGCGTATAGACCGATAGTCCGTGACCGTTGACCTTTTATTTCTTAGTTTTAAAACCTGGGCGCAGCGCTCAGCAAGGAACGATTCGTGTGTTAGTTTACAGCTAGTCGTACATCTCTTGGCCAGGAACGCCCTTTTTGCTATTGCTGTCCTCCTTGGTTCGTCCGTCATTGATTGGTTTACTGCCTGGGTTGTGAATTCCTTAACTTCATCTACTTCGTGACCATCAATCCCGATGTTAAGTTTATCGATGTTTTCATTTCTGCTGCTCCTCATTGCTTTAGTCTTTCTTTGATTTACTCTCAGTCCATATTCTGTACTCAGCAGATCATGTAATTCTTCTTCACTTTCACTCACGATAGCAGAGTCATCAGCGAATCGTATCGTTGATACCCTTTTACCTTGAATTTTAATTTTTTATTTCCATCACTGCTTCTTTGTTCTTGGCCATCCACTCTTATTATTCCCTCTTGGCTCTTGCACATGTTGTACATCGCCCGTCTCATCCTATAGCTTACCCATATTTTTCGCAGAATTTCGAACATGTTGCCGCGTTTTACATTGTCGAAGGCTTTTTCCAGGTCTACAAATCCTATGAAAGTGTCTGATTTTCCTTTAGTCTTGCTTCCATTATCAACCACAACTTCAGAATTGCCTCTCTCGTGCATTTACCTTTTCTAAAGCCAAACAGATCGCCATCTAGCACATCCTCAGTTTTCTGTTCTATTCTTCTGTATATTATTCTTGTCAGGAACTTCGATGCCTGAGCTGTTAAACTTGTTGTGCGATAATTCTCGCACTTGTAAGCTCTTATAGTCTTCGGATTTGTGTGGATGATATCTTTCCGAAAGTCAGATGGTCTGTCGCCAGACACCAACGCGAATAGTCGATTTGTTGCCACTTCCTAAGTGATTTTAGAAATTGTGATGGAATGTTATCTATCCATTATGCCTTATTTGATCTTAAGTCCTCCAAAGCTCCTTTAAATTCTGGTTCTAGTACGGGATACCACATCTCTTCTAAATGAACTCCTGTTTCCTCTTCTGTCACATAATACAAATCTTCCCCCTCATAGAGCCTTTCAATGTATTCTTTCCAACTATCCACTCTCTCCTCTGCATTTAAAGTGCGCGTCATTTATGTTGGCGGCCGAGTTTAGGTTCGTTCTGCGCATCTGACGTCACAAAACACAGTCAGCCAATGAACAGAGGACGACGTTGCCAGTTCTCGACTGCAGTGCAGAGCATGGACGAGTGTCTTCAGTTTTAGAAACGTTGTCATAAATAAAGTAATAGAACAAAAGCAATGTCTTGATAGCAGACTTTGTTTTATAGAAAGTTTGGAAAAAGCATTCTTTATACCAATTGCTTCTTATTCTATTAATTAATCAACCCAAACAAGCAATAAGACTCCTAATTCAGGCGATAGCAAGGAAAGGTGTTTGTATCAATCTCACGAACCGCTTTTTCGCAATAAAGAACAGCGGTAATTGTTTATTTCCTATTGTAGTTCGACGAAGCGTGAGTAATTCTTAGTCATACCAACAATGTTTGTCAGTATTTTGCGCGACGGATTATAGTCCTCATGGCTTTATACAGTCACATGAGGTGCGTTAGCGTAACGGATAAGGTGTTTGGCTTCTATGTGAAAGGTTGTGAGTTCAAACCTTGTCCAGGGCTTAGTATTTTCATTATATAAAAACAATATCGAAGTGCCTTACATCACGAATTATATTCGTTTGAATGCAATTTTTTGAAATTTCTAGTGCTTTTTCTCTTCATTAACCCTTTCGCTGCTGCAGACACGTGCTCCCCGCATTCCGCGCTGTGCACGATTTTGTCACCACTGCACTGCTCGCCTGTGCAGACACATGGTGTTCCCACTGCTTTGACACACTTATCATTCGATTTCACAAAAACTATTTGGCCCAAAAATTTGATTTTTACACATCTTCTTGCCTGATACTTCCCCCCATAAATGACTTAATTTTGTTTCGATGTTCAACGTAGTTATTATGAAGCATTAAATGTACTAAACCATTGCAAGAAATTTTGAAGAGTTTGCAGAGGTAGAAGGCCATAGCCTATACTTTCCGTATGGTCGATTTTAGTTGCCACAATGTTGAGAATGAAATGTGGACAAGATACCTAAATTTCATATAAAATTTACTGTATAACAATATCTCATTTAATTTAAGTAAGGACATAGGTGTCGTATGTAATATTGAGAAATATTCCGTCTTTCGCGACTGTAATAAAAGTTTTATGTACACCAGACGCGTTTGGCTTTATTTTAAAGCACTTCAATCTATGAAATGTATCGCACATACACAATGGTACTCATGTTCTCTTTCTTGTTTTTGTTCCACAGTCGCAGTTTTACCGATGGTACTGAAATATATTCCTCTTCTGCAACTGTAATAAGCGACTTATTTAGACCACACACGTTTCTCTCTTTTGAAGCATCTTCAGTGGACAGTATTTTGTCTCCTCCATTGCCAAGTCACCTTTCGTAGTTTTGTGCTGCGGTAACACAATATTCAACGTTTGTGTTGACTGATCAGTGTTTTAGCAAATAAATGATATTTGTGTGTGCCACACACAAAAATTATGTTTGACATAGCTCAGAGTACTTCACTGATAAACGGTGTATTGAAGTCCTAATGTTTTTGTAAGTCCACAGTTTTGTTTAATGTATTTTGTCTACTTCCTTTTGATTGATTGAAGTGCTTTAAAATAAAGCCAAACGTGCTCAGTGTAAATAAAACTTTTGTTACAGTCGCGAAAGACGGAATATTTCTCAATATTACATACGACACCTATGTGGTACTTAAATGAGATATTGTTATACAGTAAATTTTGTATGAAATTTAGGTTTCTTGTCTACATTTCATTCTCAACATTTTGGCAACTAAAATCGACCATACGGAAAGTATACTCTATGGACTTTTACCTCTGCAAACTCTTCAAAATTTCGTGCAATGGTTTACTATATTTAATGCTGCATAATAACTGCGTTGAACATCGAAACAAAATTAAGTCATTTATGGGGGGAAGGTATCAGTCAAGAAGATGTGTAAAAATCTCATTTTTGGGCCAAATAGTTTTTGTGAAATCGAATGATAAGAATGTCAAAGCAGTCGGAACACGATGTGTCTTCATAGGCGTGCAGTGCAGTGACAAAATCGCGCACAGCGCGGAATGCAGGGAGCACGTCTTTCTGGCAGCGAAAGGGTTAGTGCGGCCGTGGTGGCTTTACTTCATGAACTGCGCGCTCCCCCCTAAACGTCAGCTTGCGAACTATGCTATACTATGGCGCTGCTTCTATTGGCGCGTGCGTCGTGTGCAACTGGCAACGCAGCAATCTCCCGCGTCTGGGGGGGCATGCGCGAGCCGCCAAGATAAAAGAATTGAAATATAGCAGTGGAATTTCCGTTGCACTCTTAATGTTACCACCGTAGTTTTTAATGTCACAGGAGGTTGTTTTGACTTCCCTGTAGGCTGAGTCTATCCTTCTGACAATAATTTCTTTTTCGATTTCTTCACGTTTTTTATGCTGCCATTTCGTCTTAGCTGCACTGCATTTTTATTTCATTCCTCAGCGACTTGTATTTCTGAGTTTCCCGGAAAATTTTTATGTTTCCTCCTTTCATCGATCAACTGAAGTATATCTTCTGTTACCTATGGTTCCTTCGCAGTTACCTTCTTTGTACCTATGTTTTTCTTTCCAACTTCCGTGATGGCCCTTTTAGAAATGTCCATTCCTCTTAAGCTGTACTGCCTACTGAGCTATTCCTTATTGCTGTATCTACAACCCAAGAGAATTTCAAGCGTGTCTCGTCATCCTTAGCACTTCTGTATCCCAATTCTTTGCGTATTGATTCAAATGGTTCAAATGGATCTGAGCACTATGGCACTCAACATCTGAGGGCATCAGCCCCTAGAACTTAGAACTGCTTAAACCTAACTAACCTAAGGACATCACACACATCCATGCACGAGGCAGGAATCGAACCTGCGACCGTATCAGTCGCGCGGTTCCAGACTGAAGCGCCTAGAACCGCTCGACCGCCGCGCCGGCCACGTATTGATTCTTCCTGACTAATGTCTTAAACTTCAGCCTTTTCTTCATCACTACTATGTTGTGATCAGACTCTACAGCTGCTTACGCCTTACAATCCAGTGTCTGATTTCAAAATCTCTGTCTGTCCATGATATAATCTAACTGAAATCTTCCCATATCACTCGGCCTTTCCCAAGTATACCTCCTCCTCATGTGATTCTTGAACAGAGTATTCTCAGTTACTAGCTGAAATTTATTACGGAACGCAGTTGGTTTTTTTCCTCTTTCATTGCTTGTCCCAAGCCCGTATTCTCTTGCAACCTTTCCGTCTAATCCTTCCCCTACAACTCCATTCCAGTCCCCCACCTCCCTTTACATAGCGTATTACCCTTTCAGGATCCTCATACACTTTCTCCATCTCTTCATCTTCAGCTTGCGGCGTCGGCGTGTATACCTGAACTAATTTTGTCGGTGATGGTTTGGTGCCGATTCTGATAAGAACAGCCGTATCACTGAAGTGTTCAGAGTTCTCTGCCCTGTCTTCCTATTCATAAACTCCAGTTATACCATTTTCTGCTGTTGTTGATATCACCCTATACTCAGGTGAATTCTTGGATTATTTCCATTTCACTTCATCGAGTAAAGCAGAAGTGATTTCTGGCGTTCCCCGAGGTTTTCCAATGTTTCTGTGGTGCTCTTTGGTGGGTCAAACAAATCTATGATCATTCATTCTGCCATTCAGTATATACATTCAGTATCCCCTGAGGTTCAAAAGTGATTTTTAAGCAGAACCCCTGAATGAACCCATGTTATAGGCCCTTTGCTCTTCCTTATCTATATAAACGATTTGGGAGACAATTTGGGCGGCCGTCGTAGGTTGTTTGCAGATGACGCTGTCGTTTATCGCCTAAAAAAGGTATTAGAAGATCAAAACAAATTGCAAAACGATTTAGAAAAGATATCTGTATGGTGCGAAAATTAGCACTTCACCCTAAATAACGAAAAGTGTGAGGTCATAAACATGAGTGCTAAAAGGAATCCGTCAAATTTCGCTTACACGATAAAGCAGTCAAATCAAAATTCAACGAAATATGTAGGAATTACAATTTCGAACAACTTAAATTGGAAGGAACACATAGAAAATGTTTTGGAGGAAGCTAACCAAAGACTGCCTTTTTTTGGCAGGACACTTGGAAACTGTAATAGATCTACTAAGGAGACTGCCTGGACTACCCTTGTCCGTCACCTTTTAGAATATTGCTGCGCGATATGGGTACCTTACCGGACAGGAGTGACGGAGTAGATCGGAATAGTTCAAAGAAGGGCAGCACGTTTTGTATTATCGCGAAATAGGGGAGATAGTGTCACTGAAATCATACAGGATTTGGCGTGGACATCATTAAAAGAAAAGTTTTTTTTTTTTTCGTGCCACGGGCCGCGCGGGATTAGCCGAGCGGTCTATGGCGCTGCAGTAATGGATTGTGCGGCTGATCCCGGCGGAGGTGTTTTGTTGACCTTTTCCTATAAACAGATGATTGCATTATAAATGAGGACGGGTCTCTCTTTCCCACGTTGACATACAGGTTTCCACGTATGGTGGCGAAAAACTGGATATGTTCATTCTTGTAATTTCAGTCTTTTATGCATTTTCAGCAATTGTGTTCCTGTTTGCTGGAGTAATCAGCAAGCAGCTGCATGCGGCATCCATCATCTTGTGACACTCGTAAATAATGTGACAATTGCAACCTTCTGAAGAAGGGCACAACATGTCTGAAACTAGTAATGTACTTTTTTTATTTGTGCTACTGTTTGTTGGTTATTTCGACAAATGTTTTTAAATCTTATAGCGTAGGCCCAATCGCAAAAACACATGTCAGTATATTGTGGGCTCACAATCAATAGCTATATAAATTATGATTGAGTCATTACCCTTCCTACTACGCCTCTCTCTCTCTCTCTCTCTCTCTCTCTCTCTCTCTCTCTCTCTCTCTCGGTGTCGCTTTCTCTGAGTGGAGGAAAGTAGTTCTTTCGTCATATGTGCGATACGATCTGTTATTCGTCGAAGGTCGTATGTCACTCGCACCACGTTTTGTCCCTACGACTATGCTACAGCACGCACTGTTATAAACACAGGCAGTAATCACACCTTGATAGAGCATCGCATTGCCAACGTGCTGAAGGTTTAGTGCCTCCAAAATCCAGCAGACAGGACACGCCGCGATTTAACGCCAGCAGCGACATTATATTTAACGTTGCTCCGGGCTGCACAGCATTAGCGTGCGTGAGCGGCGCGCTAGCCGCGCTTTCGGATGAGCAGTCACGACCGTACGCCAGCTGGTGGCTGCCACAGCAAACACGGCAGCTGCCGGCTGCGCTGTTTGCTTAACGTTTGGATTCTCTCGGAGACACCTGTCGTTCGCCCTGCCATGGCTCCATGAAACGTTGCAGCTCTACTAACTCCACATGTCAAATCGGTAACATATATGAAGAGTCAGGGCAGAAACTAAATGAGTAAATTTTTATGGAACTCGAGAAATACCGATTTCAATGTTTGAGCTCCGATTACCTCAACACACAGGGCGAATCACTTGAAACTTATACCGCAGATAGTACAGAAATGGAAAGTGCTATTCATGTGTGGTTTTCACAGAATGGATTGGTAGTTAGGGGCTCGTATTGTTAGCCAGTCAACAGATTGTAACAATTTGAGAGTTAGAACATTAATAGTGACAACTATTTATTTACAGCTCGTACAAAATAAATACGTGTTTCAAAGTTTTACTGAACTTCAAAGTAGTTCAAATGGTTCAAATGGCTCTGAGCACTATGGGACTTCTGCGGTCATCAGTCCCCTAGAACTTAGAACTACTTGAACCTAACTAACCTAAGGACATCATACACATGCGTGCCCGAGGCAGTATTCGAACCTGCGACCGTAGCGGTCGCGCGGTTCCAGACTGTAGCGCCTAGAACCACTCGGCCACCCCGGCCGGCTTTCAAAGTAGTCACCAGCATAGTGTATAACCCGCTGACAGCGATGTGGAAGTCGTAGGATACTCTTAGCAGTGCCAGTTGCGTTGACAGTTCGAGCAGAGCGGGGGGCTATTGGTTCAAATGGCTCTGAGCACTATGGGACTTAACATCTATGGTCATCAGTCCCCTAGAACGTAGAACTAATTAAACCTAACTAACCTAAGGACAGCACACAACACCCAGCCATCACGAGGCAGAGAAAATTCCTGACCCCGCCGGGAATCGAACCCGGGAACCCGGGCGTGGGAAGCGAGAACGCTACCGCACGGCCACGAGATGCGGGGGGGGGGGGGGGGGGGGGGCTATTGCCAGCGAATTTGTAGCGGTTCTGATGCGAATGCTGTGAAGTATTTCCTTCAGTTTAGAAATCGAGTTGAACTCACGAGGGCTTAAGTCAGGGGAGTGCAGTAGGTGGTATAGCACTTAGCAGCCCCAACAGTCAAACAAATCAGTAGCAGCTTGCGCTGTACGTGCTTGAGCATTGTCCTGCAAAATAATGGTCAAGTCCTGCCGAAACTTTTATCACTTCTGTCTTTACGCTTTCATTTTTGGGACACAACCTACGACCAGTTTAGAGATTTACTGATGGGGAGTGGGGGGGTGAGAGAGTGCGTCAAAGTTTTGTTTGCTCATCTCGTGGTCGGATGAGTCATCACTGACGTGCCTGCTTCTTTGAGGCTGAAAAATTGTTGTACCTGGTTCTTTCCCCTTAGAGTAAAACTTTGAATGCTAATATCTCTGGTGTCGCTTGGTACTTTTTCAGTTTTACCATCTCGACAGAAGTGTATGATCAGTCTGAATAGAGCTGCATCAGTAGCTCAACGTCGAAAAACAGTGGCTTACCTGATTTTTCTCCCTTGACCCATCATACTAGAAATGCTAAGAAACGATATTGTGTTATTCTGAATTTAAGACGATATTGACTGTAAGACCACCTACAATCTGGCTTATAGTAATTTTCGTAACGTAAAGCAAATTACGACCTCTGAATTACGAATGTCGTTAGTAGTACAGAACACCTTGAGATGAAACTTCGCCGTTACTTTCGTCCCGAGGTCTTCACCTTCATACACCAGTCACTACGAATTTTGAACGCAGATCCTCTTGACGTTACAAAATTTGTTTACTTCCTGCACCCTTATTCACATAACCTCTCTACAATTCGGTAAGACACAACTGCATTTCTCGCACAATTCGTGAAAGCCTTTCCTGCTTAAGTCCTCGGAGAGTACTGTTGTAGAGCAAAAGCGTAATTTTTTATACCCCAATCGAAAATACAGTTCTACTCTGATGTCATACCATTTTTACCTGTTTTACCACAGTTTATGATCTTTCCTACGCTAATGACATTTAACTTAATGTTGAAATCGTATTGCCCGCATGAACCGTTCGTGAATTGCGAATTCTTAGATTTATTTACCGGTAGTATTTTAGTCAATCACCATAGACTACGCATGACGGACAAAGCAAAGAGGATATGAGAAGCAGACTGGCAAGGTAATTGCTTGCTGAATGAAGTACACTAACATGAGCCATGGGCCTTAATTTGAAGAAGAATGTATCTGAATAAGAAAAACATTCTGAGAACGCACGTTTGGAGCGCAGAATTATAGGGCAATGAATCATGGATTGTTTGAGAATCGGAAAAGAAGAAAATCAATGTTTTGACTTGTCGTGCTATAGAAGGATGCTGAAAATTATGTGGATTGATAAGGTAAGGAATGAGAAGGTTCCCCGCAGAATCAGCCAAGGACGGAATATCACTGACAAGAGGAAGGACCAGAATGACGGGATATGTCTTAAGACGTTAAGGATAATGTTTAGTATTACTATAGGGAGCCGTTGACGTTAGATACTGTAGGGGAAGGCAGGGATTGACATGTATGTTACAAACAATTGAGGAAGTATGAAAGAGCTACTCTTAGACACAGTGGTTGGTGCAAGAGAGGAAGTCTTGGCAGGTAGTATAAAAGCATGCATAAAATGATGGAAAAAGAAGAAGTCTCCCCTTACAGATTTTATATCAGAATGTTGGAAATGAAACTAAATTGAGAATGAAAAGAAAAGTGACCATTAATTTACATGATGCACAATTAAATAGCCTTGACATCATCTACCTCAGTTCCACCTGCGAAAGTATAGCGACTCTGTATTTTTCCAATGACGAAACTGGAAATAACGTTATCTTATAAAACTCCGCCCCAACAGACCAGGAAGACCCAACGGTACCGACCGGCCGCCCTGTCACACCCAGCCCACAGGCATCACTGGATGTGGATGCGGATATGGAGGGGCATGTGATCAGCACACAGCTCTCCCGGCCGTACGTCAGTCTACGAGAGCAGATCCACTACTTTTACATCTACATCTACATAAGTGCTCCGCATTCCACCATACGGTGCGTGGCGGAAGGTACCTCGTACCACAACTAGTATCTTCTCTCCCTGTTCCACTCCCAAACAGAACGAGGGAAAAATGACTGGCTATATGCCTCTGTACGAGCCCTAATCCCTATTATCTTATCTTTGTGGTCTTTCCGCGAAATATAAGTTGGCGACTGTAAAAGTGTACAGCCTCAAACGCTGGTTCTCTAAATTTCCTCAGTAGCGATTCACGAGAAGAACGCCTCCTTTCCTCCAGCGACTCCCAACCGAGTTCTTGAAGCATTTCTGTAGCACTCGCGTGATGATCAAACCTGTTGTTGTTGTTGTGGTGTTCAGTCCTGAGACTGGTTTGATGCAGTTCTCCATGCTGCTCTATCCTGTGCAAGCTTCTTCATCTCCCAGTACCTACTGCAACCTACATCCTTCTGAATCTGCTTAGTGTATTCATTTCTTGGTCTCCCTCTACGATTTTTACCCTCCACGCTGCCCTCCAATACTAAATTGGTGATCCCTTGATGCCTCAGAACATGTCGTACCAACCGATCCATTCTTCTGGTCAACTTGTGCCACAAACTTCTCTTCTCCCCAATTCTGTTCAACACTTACTCATTAGTTTTGTGATCTACCCATCTAATTTTCAGCATTCTTCTGTAGCACCACATTTCAAAAGCATCTATTCTCTTCTTGTCCAAACTATTTATCGTCCATGTTTCACTTCCATACATGGCTACACTCCATACAAATACTTTCAGAAATGACTTCCTGACACTTAAATCTATACTCGATGTTAAAAAATTTCTCATGTTCAGAAACGCTTTCCTTCCCAGTGCCAGTCTGCATTTTATATCCTCTCTACTTCGACCATCATAAGTTACTTTGCTCCTCAAATAGCAGAACTCCAATACTACTTTAAGTGTCTCATTTCCTAATCTAATTCCCTCAGCATCACCCGACTTAATTCGACTACGTTCCATTATCCTCGTTTTGCTTTTGTTGATGATCATCTTATATCCTCCTATCAAAACACAATCCATTCCGTGCAACTGCTCTTCCAAGTCCTTTGCTGTCACTGACAGAATTACAATGTTATCGGCGAACCTCAAAGTTTTTATTCTTTCTCCATGGATTTTAATACCTACTCCGAATTTTCCTTTTGTTTCCTGAACTGCTTGCTCAATATACAGATTGAATTAGATCGGGGAGAGGCTACAACCCTGTCTCACTCCCTTCCCAACCACTGCTTCCCTTTCATGTCCCTCGACTCTTATAACTGCCATCTGGTTTCTGTACAAATTGTAAATAGCCTTTCGCTCCCTGTATTTTACCCCTGCCACCTTCAGAATTTGAAAGAGAGTATTACAGTCAACATTGTCAAAAGCTTTCTCTAAGTCTACAAATGCTAGGAACGTAGGTTTGCCTTTCCTTAATCTTTCTTCTAAGATAAGTCGTAGGGTCAGTATTGCGTCAAATGTTCCAACATTTCTACGGAATCCATACTGATCTTCCCCGAGGTCGCCTTCTACCAGTTTTCCATTCCTCTGTAAGGAATTCGCGTTAGTATTTTGCAGCTGTGACTTTTTAAACTGATAGTTCTGTAATTTTCACATCTGTCAACACCTCCTTTCTTAGGGATTGGAATTATTATATTCTTCTTGAAGTCTGAGGGAATTTCGCCTGCCTCATACAGCTTGCTCAGCAGATGGTAGGGTTTTGTCAGGACTGGCTCTCCCAAGGCTGTCAGTAGTTCTAATGGAATGTTGTCTACTCCGGGAGCCTTGCTTCGACTCAGGTTTTTCAGTGCTCTGTAAAACACTTCACACAGTATCATATCTCCTATTTCATCTTCATCTACATCCATTTCCATTTCCATAATACTGTCTTCAAGTACATCGCCCTTGTATAGACCTTCTATATACTCCTTCCACCTTTCTGCCTTTTCTTCTTTGCTTAGAACTGGATTTCCATCTGAGCTCTTGATATTCATGCTAGTGGTTCTCTTTTCTCCAAAGGTCTCTTTAATTTTCCTGTAGGCAGTCTTTATCTTACCGCTCGTGAGATAAGCCTCTATATCCTTACATTTGTCCTCTAGCCATCCCTGCTTAGCCATTTTTCACTTCCTGTCGATCTCATTTTTGGGACGTTTGTATTCCTTTTTGCCTGCTTCACTTACTAGCACTTTTGTATTTTCTCCTTTCATCGATTAAATTCAGTATTTCTTCTGTTACCCAAGGATTTCTACTAACCCTCGTCTTTTTACGTACTTGATCCTCTACTGCCTTCACTACTTCATTCACAAAGCTACCCATTCTTCTTCTACTGAATTTCTTTCCCCCATTCCTGTCAGTTGTTCCCTTATGCTCTCCCTGAAACTCTGTACAAACTCTGGTTCTTTCAGTTTATCCAGGTCCCATCCCTTTAAATTCCCACCTTTTTGCAGTTTCTTCAGTTTTAATCTACAGTTCAAAACCAATAGATTGTGATCAGAGTCCACATATGCCCCTGGAAATGTCTTACAATTTAAAACCTGTTCCTAAATCTCTGTCTTATCATTATATAATCTATCTGATACCTTCTAGTATCTAGTATCTAGATCAAACCTACCAGTAACAAATCTAGCAGCCCGCCTCTGAATTGCTTCTATGTCCTCCCTCAATCCGACCTGATAGGAATCCAAAACGCTCGAGCAGTACTGAAGAATAGGTCGCATTAGTGTTTTATAAGCGGTCTCCTTTACAGATGAACCACATCTTCACAAAATTCTACCAATGAACCGAAGATGACTATCCGCCTTCCCCACAACTTCCATTACATGCTTGTCCCACTTCATATCGCTCTGCAAAGCTACACCCAAATACTTAAACGACGTGACTGTGTCAAGTGCTACGCTACTAATGGAGTATTCCAACATTACGGGATTCTTTTTCCTATTCATCTGCCTTAATTTACATTTGCCTATATTTAGAGTTAGCTGCCACTCTTTACACCAATCACAAATCCTGTCCAAGTCATCTTGTATCCTCCTACAGTCACTCAACGATGACACCTTCCCGTACACCACACCATCATCAGCAAACGCCGCACATTGCTATCCACCATATCCAAATGATCATTTATGTAGATAGAAAACAACAGCGGACCTATTACACTTCCCTGGGGCACTCCAGATGATACTCTCACCTGCGATGAACACTCACTATCAAGGACAACGTACTGGGTTCTATTACTTAAGAAGTCTTCGACCCCACTCACATATTTGGGAACCAATCCCATATGCTCGTACCTTAGTGAGGAGTCTGCAGTGGGGCACCGAGTCAAACGCTTTCCGGAAGTCAAGGAATATGGCATCCGTCTGATACCCTTCATTCATGGTTCACAAGACATCATGTGAAAAAAGGATGAGTTGCGTTTCGCAGGAGCGATGCTTTCTAAAGCCGTGCTGGTGCATGGACAGCAACTTCTCTGTCTCAAGGAAATTCGTTATATTCGAACTGAGAATATGTTCGAGAATCCTGCAACAAACCGATGTTAAGGATATTGGTCTGTAATTTTGAGGATCCGTCCTTCTACCCTTCTTGTATTGAGGCGTCATCTGTGCTTTTTTCCAGTCGCTCGGGACTTTACGTTGGGCAAGAAGTTCGCGATAAACGCAAGCTAAGTAAGCAGCCAATGCAGTAGAGTACTCTCTGTAAAACCGAATTGGAATCCCATCGGTCGGCCGGAGTGGCCGAGCGGTTCTAGGCGCTACAGTCTGGAACCGCGCGACCGCTACGGTCGCAGGTTCGAATCCTGCCTCGGGCATGGATGTGTGTGATGTCCTTAGGTTAGTTAGGTTTAAGTAGTTCTAAGTTCTAGGGGACTGATGACCTCAGAAGTTAAGTCCCATAGTGTTCAGAGCCATTTGGGCCATTTTTTTTGGAATCCCATTAGGACCTGGCGATTGATTTATTTTCATCCCATTTAGCTGCTTCATAACCCCAGGGATGTCTATCACTATGTCCTCCATACGGGAATCTGTAAGAGACTCAAACGGCGGTATGTTTGTACGATCCTCCTACGTGAAAGATTTCTCAACTGCTAAATTTAAAATTTCAGCTTTCGTTTAGCTGCCTTCCGTTTCCAGGCCAGACTGATCAGTGAGTGACTGGATGGAAGCCTTCGACCCGCTTACCGATTTTACGTAAGACCAAAATTTCCTTGGGTTTTCAGCAAGATCTCTTGCTAAGGTATGATGGTGGTAGTGGTTGCATGATTCGCGCATCGCTCTTTTTACAGCGGCACGAATCTCTACTAACTTTTGCCTGTCCTCATTCTCCCGATCTTTCTTGTACCGCGAGTGCAACTGTCTTCGCTTCCTGAGCATTCTCCGAATTGCGCTGTTAAACCACGTTGGGTCTTTTCCGTCCGTAACCCACTTTTTCGGTACATACTTCTCCAATGCGTGATTAACAATGAGTTTAAAAATTTTCCATAATTCTTCCACGTCCATCGTATCGGAAGTAAATGAAGTCGAGTAACTTACTAAGTGGGATGCTAACAACTGCTTATCTGCTCTTTCTAGTAAGAATACTCTCCTAGCCTTCTTGACCGACTTTTTAACATTCGTAACCATAGTCTTAATGACAACATCATGATCACTACTTCTCAGTCAAGTAACTCCTCAGTTTGCCTCACAAGAGCTGAGTGCACCCTGCTTGCCAACAACGCTCGGCAGACCGGATGGTCACCCATCCCAGTGCTAGCCCAGCCCGACAGCGATTAACTTCGGTGATCTGACAGGAACTGGTGTTACTACTGCGGCAAGGCCGTTGGCCACTTCAACTTATAGCTGATTAAAAAAAACATTAAGAAATAGTAGGGCACGGCAGTCGGTGGCGTCGCTTGGAAACTTACAAGAACATTTTATGCTCTGTATCTTCCTCAGTTGCATCGTGTCATACCTTTCTGTTATGTGGTGGTGATGTTTAAATTTCTCGTTATTGCAACCACCAATAAAACGTTTGCATTTTAAGTGGCAGGTAAAACAGAAAGGAAAGGAGCAGACTCACGTTTCAAATTAACCATAGTATGCATAGCCCAGATCCAATGGGCACGGAGAGAGCTTTAAAGAATTTTAACGTTTAATTGTTGTATGAAAGACTTAAAATTGAGCCCCCGCTCATCAGATATGCTCTCTTGCAATATATATTCGTCATTACATTAAAAGTACTATTAGAATCCGTGTCGTTAGATTTAAGTGTTACTTACATATTCTTTTTTATATCACACATTTACCTTACGCAGGTCCGATCGATCCTGCGGCTTTCGTTGCAGTGACATTGACTTTCATTGAGTTGTAGTCACTTACACTATGTTACAATTCAGAGAATACATTATTGGCACGCATGCGAATTGTTGTGGTTGTAGAACGCAGATTATTAAAATTTGCAAGTCTGTTCGACTGTGATATAGTATAGTCGTGTGTTGTATAAGAGAGCGTAATATTGCAGTAAATGATTTCGAGTGTGGAAGTGTTGGGTTTGTCATTCGATACTCATTCGCAAGAACGGTAAGGGTCATTTGTAACACTAAGCAGTCATATGAACAGCGGTTATATGTATTTTACACTCCATAGAAGAAGAAATTACCTAGGTACTTCGTAATATCCACATCTATAAAAAGGAGCAGGAAACGAGATAGCATATGTTTTTCAGTCATAAATTTCGAATCTATTGCTACACAATGGAAGGCTGAAGAATACGATTCCTTTCAGGTATAAGTACTGGATCAGACGATAACCATGAAGTTGTTTCTCAGGCAGCGGCATGCAACTCTTTGCATGAAGGGCAAAGTAGTGGTGCCGGTGATGCTGATCATGTAATGACGTTGGTGATAATCATGACCTTGCTGACGAAGGTGGACAAATAAGTAGTGAAACTGCTAACATATTTACTGCTCTAAACGGTATGTGGCCCCCAGTTCCAAACAAAACGAGCCGGCACACAGTGTGCTGAAATTTATACCATGATCAGCAAGGGGCATTCTCACGTACAGCCCCAAAGATGCTTTGGATTTATTTATTCCTCTAGCCATTGTTGACGAAATTGTGAGATGCACAAACCTAGAAGGAAGATGAATTTGTCTACCAAGAAAAATGAACTGGTACGGTATACTTAGAGATGAAATATTCAATTTCTGGAAAATTTTGCTTGATATTGGAGCAGATAGTGGTTAGGATGTTCCAATCAGGGACCTTTTTCTCGGAAAGTTTTCCAGCCCTTTATATGGAGCTACAATATCTGTGAATCTGTTAGAGGCAATAAGAGGATTCATTAGACTTCATGACAAAAAGACAAGAGAGGCTAGATTACAAAGTGGTAAGCTGGTTTGTGTATCTTAAGAATGGAATATATTTGTAGTACAGTGGAGGAATGTAATCATACCTAACATTAATGTTATTACTATAGATGAAGAGCTAGTTCCACTCAGGGACCATTGCGAATTTGAGCAATATACGACAAATAAGCGAGCAAAGTATGGAACGAAAGTATTCTGGATGTGCGGGACTGAAAATGGTTATGCCACTAATGAAACTCAGTATACAGTCAATACCACACTGAAGACCCTTTGAAGGAGGAGGAGGAGATTAGTGTTTAACGTCCCATCGACAACGAGGTCATTAGAGACGGAGCACAAGCTCGGGTTAGGGAAGGATGGGGAAGGAAATCGGCCGTGCCCTTTCAAAGGAACCATCCCGGCATTTGCCTGAAGTGATATAGGGAAATCACGGAAAACCTAAATCAGGATGGCCGGACGCGGGATTGAACCGTCGTCTTCCGAATGCGAGTGAAGACCCTTTGAAGAGATACTGCTTGTACAACCAGTAATGTTACTGTAAATAGTTATTTTACAAGAGGGTCATTGGCAGAAAACCTCTTAAGCAAATACCCTACCATTATGGGAACATTGAGGATGAATAAAAGAGAAATTCGCGAAGAGATGACACCAAATAGAAGTAACTAAGTAATTTCAAGTCTCTTTGCGTTTACGAAAGAGATGACTGGATAGTTATTCGCCTAAGAAATACGAGAATGCAATCCTCATAAGTACCATGCATCGTGATAACTCTGCAGATGAAGAAAATCCTAAGCGGAAGTCGCATAGCGAAATTAAGTGTGATGTGGATGTTATGGATCAGGTAGACAAACTAAACGCTGGCCCTCAGCTTTATGGTGCAACATAATGGGCGTATGCACTAAAAAGCCTTTACGCTTTACAAAATACAACATCCCACGTATAACAAAGCTCTTTTGTACAAGAGGAAACTTTTCATGAAGGAACTATTAGTGGAGTTGATCCAACCGTTTATGATCAGATCTAATCCCTTTCTACAGGAATCCGTAAATCTGGATAACGAGAAGTTCATAATTAGCAGTCCAACACAAAACAGCAGTAGGAACAGCGACAGAACGGTGGGTCGTTAGAAGAGAAGGTGTTAATTGTTCCCTGCTCCGAAGGACAGATGAAAAAACACAGTGTGATGCAAATGCATGAATCATGTGTGTCAGGACCATAGCAGTATGGAGTGCAACAACTGTAAAATTTAATGTGATGCTTTTCTGTTTAATGATTTGTCCTTTGTCAATACCCCAATTATCAAGTAATAACAGTCTGTGATAAATAGTACTGGTGGCTTATGTTTCAGTTTTCATATTGTAATTTTTTCAAAGAAAATTGTTCAGGCTTAAATATATACTTTTTACCCTCATAAAACTATTAAAAATGATCTGAGCAACATATTACAGTGATAAATTTTAAAACAAAATATTTGTGCATAATAATTTTCACAAAATCCTCATTTTAATTTAAACATCTCGTATTAGGCATAACATGTCCATCAAACCCAGGGTATGTTAATGTGTAAAGATGCAGTTCATGTACAGTCGGGTTAAGCGCGCTTGCTATGAAAAAGTGTACCACAGGATTTTTAACGGCCCAAATTTTATCGTCTCCGATAACTGGAAATTTCTGTTACGAACTTAGAGAACGGCACAGATTGTCGTGCCCTACCTATCTTGTACACTTTATTTACTTGTCTATAGGATGAGGTGTTTTCCAGGTTCTTCATTGGAAAACTAATATACGAAATTCCATATTGGGTTACAGATGACGTTCTCCCAGTCATGTATTATGCGAGGAGAGCCATTAGGCTGTCATAAGACCTATATACACGTCACACACGGTCCAGTAACATCAACGTGCAATGACGACTCACAGACGGAAGGTGAGAGCACCGGCAGTGAAGGGTTCGTAAAGCTTGTCGGGGGACGCGGAAAACAGTGCAGCGACTTATTTGATGTCGAGGAAGGGATGATTATTGGATTTCGGGTCCCCAAGGGTGGAAGCATTTCCGAAACGGAGGTCTCTGAATTATTGGCGTGCCGCTGTGGACAAAGTATACCGTGGATGGCAAAATGACGCTATTCAAGACAGTTGTAGAGTCAACTCTGGTACACCACGGGTCTTAGATGACGCAGGTGAACGACGATGCGGAGAGGTGTACAATAAAGTAGACGTACACCTGAATGAGCGGAGTGAGCTCTGATATGAAACTTCCTGGCAGATTAAAACTGTTTGCCGGACCTAGACTCGAACTCGGGACCTTTGCCTTTTACGGGCAAGTGGAAGGTAGGAGACGAGATACTGGCAGAGGTAAAGCTGTGATGATGGGCCGTGAGTCGTGCTTGGGTAGCTCAGTTGGTAGAGCACTTGCCCGCGAAAGGCAAAGGTTCCGAGTTCGAGTCTCGGTCCAGAACACAGTTTTAATCTGCCAGGAAGTTTCAGACGTACACCTGTTGACCAACTGACCGCCCACATGAATCGACAGTCTCTCGTCAACGGTGCCGAGAATCGGTATCCACAGCAGGTGTCTGGTTCACGCATTCGTGCTGACTACTGTTCATTGGCGACGAAGGTAGGAATTTGCTAACTAGCACCATAACTGGAAATCCATTGAGTGGCGACAGCAGACTTTTTCAGATGAAATACGTTTTATGCGGCACTGGACAGATGGCTGTTGGCATATACGGCGTGAAATGTCTAACGCAAATATCCTGCAGCAACTGTCAAAAGGGTCCAGGCTGGAGGGTACTCCGTGCATAATCTCGTGAAACTGTGAGGCACAATAGATCACCACAGGTATACATCTATCCTTGGAAACCACGTCCATCCCTACATTCAGATTGTTTCCCCTCGGCACGATGGCATCTACCAGCAGGACAATGCAATGTGCCGTACGCCAGCTGGTAGCAGCCACAGAAAACACGACATTTGCCATTTCCTTCACGTTTGGATTCTCTCGGAGACACGTGTCGTTTGCTGTACAATAGCTACGTAATACTCACGTCAAATCGAGGACATCCATTGTAAATGCTCAAAAGAGTGTCCTTTTTCTATTAGATGTGCGTGTTTCGAAGAGAAGAAGGATGAGTTTACCGTACTCCTCTGGCCACTACACTCACCGGACATAAACTCAATCGAGGATCTGTGGGACAACTTTGATCGGGCTGTGCGCGCCTCAACCTAGCGCGACTGGCCACGGCACTGAAGTAGGCATGGCTGCACCTCTCTGTCCGTAGCTTTCACACTTCATTTAAATTCGTCCTGCAAGTCTCGCAGCGCTCTGAGTTGCGAAAAGCTTTTGACAGGTAGTCACATCAATGTGAATAGACGTGCAAATTACAATTAAACACGAGAGCACTTGAAAATAGTATTTCATATATAACATACACTACTGGCTATTAAAATTGCTGCACCAAGAAGAAATGCAGATGATAAACGGGTATTCATTCGACAAATATATTATACTAGAACTTACATGTGATTACATTTTCACGCAATTTGGATGCATAGATCCCGAGGAATCAGTACCCAGAACAACCAACTCTGGCCGTAATAACGGCCTTGATACGCCTGGGCATTGAGTCAAACAGAGATTGGATGGCGTGTACAGGTACAGCTGCCCATGCAGCTTCAATACCATACCACAGTTCATTAAGATTAGTGAGTGGCGTATTGTGAGGAGCCAGTTGCTCGGCCACCATTGACCAGATGTTTTCAGTTGGTGAGATATCTGGAGAATGCGCTGGACAGGGCAGCAGTCGAACATTTTCTGTATCCAAAACGGCCCGTACAGGACCTGCAACATGCGGTCTTGCATCATCCTGCTGAAATGTAGGGTTTCGCAGGGATCGAATGAAGGGTAGAGCCACGGGTCGTAACACGTCTGAAATGTTACGTCCACAGTTCAAAGTGCCGTCAACGGGAACAAGAGGTGACCGAGACGTGTAGCCAATGGCACCCCATACCATTACGCCGGGTGATACGAATACACGCTTCCAATGTGCATTCACCGCGGTGTCGCCAAACACGGATGCAAACGTCGTCGAACTGTTAGTGCAGATGCTTATTGTCTTTCAAACGTCCCCATCTGTTGACTCAGGGATCGAGACGTGGCTGCACGATCCGTTATAGCCATGCGGTTAAGATGCCTGTCATCTCGACTGCTAGTGATACGAGGCCGTTGGGATCCAGCACGGCGTTCCGTATTACCCTCCTGAACCCACCGATTCCGTATTCTGCTAACAGTTATTGGATCTCGACCAACGCGAGCAAGCAATGTCGCGGTACGATAAACCGCAATCGCGACAGGCTATAATCCGACCTTTATCAAAGTCGGAAACGTGATGGTACGCATTTCTGCTCCTTACACGAGGCATCACAACAACGATTCACCAGGCAACGCCGGTCAACTGCCATTTGTGTATGAGAAATCGGTTGGAAACTTTCCTCATGTCAGCATGTTGTAGGTGTCGCCACTGGGACCAATCTTGTGTGAATGCTCTGAAAAGCTAACTATTTGCATATCATAGCATCTTCTTCCTGTCGGTTAAATTTCGCGTCTGTAGCATGTCATTTTCGTTGTGTAGTAATTTAATAGGCAGTAGTGTAATACGAGGGTTGGAACATTAATAGTGGCAACTATTTATTCACAACCGATACAAAAGCGTTACATGTTTGCACCTGTTGCTGTCCTTCAAAGTCACCAGCGTTGTGTAGACCCGTTGCCAGCGATGAGGAAGGCGTAGTATACCGTTAGCAGAGGCTGTTCTGTTGATGGTGCGAATGGAAAGGTCTGCTGCCTGTCGAATCTCTGGAATAGTTCTGAAGTGAATGCCACGAAGCCAAAACTGAAACGCCAGTCCAACGAATGGCGTCATTACGAGTCGCCGCGGAAGTCGAAATTGTGTAAGAGCCCCCTATGGTGAAAGTTGTGGTTATTATCATGTACGGCTGTGATGGTGTTATCCTAACGCTTTACGTTCCTAAACGGCAAACCATCAAAGTACAGTATTACTGTTCGTTTTTGGAGCATCACCTGCGACCAGCTTTGCGAAAGAAATGGCGACACTTTCTGCGCAACCCACCCATAATTTTGCACGACAATGCGCGGGCGCATACAGCGCAAGCTGTGACTGCAATGTTCAGCCGATGGGACTGGGAAATACTGTACCATCCACCATACTCCCTGGACCTAAGCCCTTGTGACTTTGATTTGATTCTGAAGGTGAAGGAACCACTTCGTGGTATTCGTTTCAGAACTGTTCCAGAGATTTTGTATCAGTTTTGAATAAATAGTGGCCACCTTTTACGTTCCAACCCTCGTATTTGTCTCAGCTCGGCGAATAATTCTGGAACAAAATTTCAGGTTGGCGAGTGTGATTGCACTGAGCGTGGTGAAACTGCACAGAGACATGTTTGGGGAACAAAAACACAAAGAGAGATTCTGGTATGTCCTCACTTCTGATCGGAAGTTTACTTACTTAGTAAAATGGAACACTTACAGTTGTCCTTACGATGTTATTTATTATATGGCTACCAGTTACTGTTCTTCAACATACCAACAGTCGACCTTAACTGACACAGAAGGTTAGCTCCAATAGTGTACACGATTCATCAGTGGCAAACATCTGTGAACTAGTTGTCCCTATCTAACTGTAACCACGATGTTGTATTTCCAAGCATCAACACCATCAGTTAAGGCCTGAAGATGGTTTACTGAAGCACAGAAACTGGCACCCATATAATAAATTACATCATAAGGATGGCTGTAGGTGTTCCATTTTATTACACAAAAAAGATTATTCTTTAAAAACAGGGTTTACACTTTGGCATCATGTGTTCAGCGTACAACTGGCAGTGTCGGATATGACGTAGCTTTCCAGATCCAGATCACTTCCTGTCTCCAGTGTGGACCAGCTTAAGCTTCAACTCCGACCCAGCTACAGTATGCGGGATATGAAGACTCTCTTACAACAGTTATGGGCCGGTATGCAATGACTGTGCGATATCCTTACCAACCGAATCGCTGCGTGCTTCCAGACCAGGGGGGTGTAACGTCACAATCATAAGTGGGCTCATACTGTGAACGTCTTTGTTGAGAGCCTCTTTGTTGACATGATTCGTTTATCTAATTCCCTTCCACCCTCTTCTTGGTGTTGCAGTACTTTTGTCAGTGTGTAGGGTTATTCAATTTTAATTGTTTCTCAACTCAACGACTCCACTCTGTGTCTTGCTGGTATGTTACACAAGTGAATTTAATTATACTGTATTTATTGAGAAACTGTCTTTTTCTCTTTTGAACCACATTAATAATGGAAAATAAGTCTGTAACTTAAAGAAAAACGATATTTTTACTGTTGATGTTTGTTTGCCCATTGTAATACAGTGTCAGAAATCTGATGGCTATTATGTATGGGCTCACTCAAGAAAAGTCATTTGTATGTTATACCAGTGATCGAAGACAATATAAAAAAAGCTGTCTTTATAAAGCGCTGCCAAATATTTTCTTGAAGATCTATTACACTTTCTTTTCCTACCATATACGTGCTTCTCTGTAATTCCTTTTCCAAATTCCGGAAAAAACAGCTGCCGTACGGGGGCGAAGACTGCGTGGCTTTCGCAGAAGCCTGACGCCGAAATTCTCAAAGGGAGTAACGGCTGCTTTCTAAGGAACAAAGCGCAACTGACGCTAATGAGAAGAGGCGACTTGGAAGTTTTGTAACAACGGGGCGCACGTCAGGTACACGTGCCGCCAGACGCTTTCACGTGCCAATTCGCCGGCACGGAAAACACGGTGCGCCTGCGCACAGCCTCTGCTACCGCCACCACTGCTTTCTGTGTGGCAAAGGTCACCTCTGACGTCAACCTCATCCGCTGCTAACTGCATTGCGTGTCTAAGTACAGGATACGGTGCGAATTTAATTGAATAGCCTAAGAAAGTCATATAAGTGGTTCCAGTGTGATTAAAACAACAGGTTTTCTATTGCCTCAGTCTCTCTTTACCCTGAGAGGAAGTACATGGCAACGCACAGCGCAGTACTTTTGTAAAGGAAATAGACAAACAACATTTTACTGCATCCAGTACTAGTATTTCAAATCATAAAGTCGCTATGACCGCAGATATGGAGTGTGGTGTGCGTACTGTAAGACCTTCGGTACACACACCATCGCATTATTTGACTTGTCGCTCTAGCGAAGTAGGCGAGTGTCAGCAATATGTCTCGTGGTCTTACCGTGGCGTGTTTATCTTCAGCCGTTAGGTCAGACGATAGAAATGCCACTTGCACGCTTAGAGTAGCAGATTGACGGTGACCAAATTTAAACAGAACTTGATTAATTTTCACACACATTTATTAAAATAATAAAAAGCATAGAAATTACTTAACTTGATTCTGGATGCTGTTTACAATTGACAATCTGAAGTTCTTGTGGTCTAGGTACGTTAATCTTTTTCTCACATATCTCTGATACTTGACAAAGTGTCTATTCATTTATCTTCATGGGTAAGGACAGGAATATGATAATCTTACTAGGCGCAGACTGAGACTTGACTATAGACTGGTACAGACTAACGCAGACCAATGCAGACTAGCACAGACCGGTGCAGACCGACTAATCGGAGGTCTGTACACTCGTTATAATACCTCACGCGTTCAGGTATCACTGCGCGTGTGTGATTCGCGACGAGAAAGGTTCTACGTTGGCAGCAATCTCATTGGCTGCGTTACATATTAATATGCGGATCGGCGGAAGTAGAATTTGATCCGTCCCTAAGACAGCGCCATCTCGTAGTGCGGAGACAGACGAGCGCTGCGCCTGTGCTGTTGTGCTTAGCAGGGCGCGCTCTATTGGGAAAGTTGTGTACGCGCTGACTACGCGGAACTATGCACACAACATGGAGTAAATTGAGAAACGTACTGGTAGGAGAGTGACAGGGATGTCTATAGCAAATGTAGCAGAAGGGCATTAGTGCTGTCTCTGTGTTTGACCGTGTCTGTGAAATTCCATGCAATGTTCCTTCGGAAATGCATGCATGTCTGAAGGAACAGACATTGCTGACGGATTATAGGCCTATTAAATCATTAAATGCATTCGCGAAGTGAAAATACGGTACCACCAAAGTTATTCAGTTTACTGCAAACAAATGAAAGTATGTGCCGCACTGGGACTCGAACCCAGATTTCGTGCTTTACACGAACGGCTGCGTTACGCGCTGCGTGTATCACAGCAAGCTTCACGGAGAGGTCTAAGCTTCTAATATACCGGTTTCTGCTACCCACAGTACTCGCACAATTATGTGGTCCCTGCGCAGGGACAGACTTATTTAACATTCTCATCAGACTGCCTCGGCTTTGGCATGAAGTACATTAGAGGAGTGGCTGTATTTGACAGTGTTTCCAGAGATCGAGGCAATGTTCCTTCGGATAGCATGCATGTCAGACACTGTCAAATACAGACAGTGCACAAATGAATTTCATGCCAAAGCCAGGCAGTCTCACGAGATAACAAAATACATCCCTCGCTGTGCGGGATTAATATATTGTGTGAGCACTACGGGCAGCCGACACTGGACCGTTGGAAGTCTGTGTCTTTGGGGTGAAGCATGCCCGAATTGCTGAAGCGTTTAAGAAGATCGCTCGCTCGCATAAAGCGGGAAATCCGGGCTCGTGTTACGGTCAAGCACTTTGCGAATACATTTCATGACGTAACAGAAGTGGCCACGGAACTTGAATGTCACTGGTTTGAAAAAAGATCGCGTGGTTCTACCCTAAATTCTCTGGGTAAATTTAGTGAACCTTTGTTTGAAGAAGACTATGTGTCATTATCAGATACTATGAACAACCTTCACGAGAATAAAATTAGAGAAATTTGGGCTCCAAGAGAGGCAGGTATACACTCACTTTCTCCCGCTCTCGATACATGGATCCAAAATGACAGAAAACCCTTAATAATGGTGGCAAGCATTCTCCTCCATACACTGCACACTAGCTTGCAAAAAATGTATGTAGATTTATTAGTTAATTAGCGACACGCCCCGAATTCGGATGTCTTGCCGTAAGTACATACGGTTGGGTGACTTGACTGACGTAGTGGTAATGAATTACCAACTGAAAAATCTTCCTGTCGGAGCATAAAGCGAATATGTTCCTGTTTAAAAGACGGCCTGAAAAGTGAGATACCAGCTGCCTCATTCTATTTTCCTCAGAAACTTTAAGAATATTCCCAAAAATTTTGGCACGCGAACACATTCGCGTTTCTTAAAAACATTAACTCACTTCTCACTCTTACAGCCTCTCCTAACTGTAACTCATCCACATCCACTGGTCCGTCGCTATGAGTCACTCATATAAAAGCACTTCCACTTGCCCCTTCTCACTGCCTCTTTCAGCCAAACTCATTGTCATTATCTCTTTGTGTCCCTCTAACTGTCTCTGTCTCTCGTATTACAGTCACAGTCTCCATCGTTCTGTCCTACTACTATTGTCTCTTGCCACTGTCACTGCCTCACACTCGCCCTCTCTTACTGCCACTATCTCATTCATTCTTTTTCGCTGCTGCTGTTACTTCTTACTGTCTCGCTCTTCCTCATTGTCACTGACATAGATTCTCTCATTACTGTGGGCTCTCACCCACTACTGCTTTGTACTTCTCTTTATACCTATCCCACTTTACACGTTTCCCGGCTCTCTTCTGTCACTGTCAGCTGCCACTGTGTCCCTCTCTTTTTTTTTCACACGCCATTGTCTCGTCCGTGGTTTCTATACCAGAACCACTGTCTCCTACCTTCCTGTATTTATACGTTACCGTCTCTTTCCCACTGCCACGCCGGTCGGGGTGGCCGAGCAGTTCTAGGCGCTACAGTCTGCAACCGCGCGACCGCTACGGTCGCAGGTTCGATTCCTGCCTCAGGCATTGATGTGTGTGATGTCCTTAGGTTAGTTAGGTTTAAGTAGTTCTAAGTTCTAGGTTACTGATGACCTCAGAAGTTAAGTCCCATAGTGGTCAGAGCCATTTGAACCAACCCACTGCGACTGCCTTCTTCTCACACAACAAGATGTTCGCATGACAAAAATTTTGGAATAATTTTTTAGGTTACTGAAGATGGTAGAATGAGGTAGCTGGTACCCCACTTTCCAGTCAAAGTCTTCTAAACAGGAGCATATTCACCCCTTTTGTGTCCGGATAGTAACACTTTTCCGCTAGTTCCCTTTTTTCCCCCTCACACAGCCGGGTCTATCACTCATACGAAGAGAACGTTATCAGTCAGTACAATTCTGACAGATACTTGCATGAAGCAAAACTAATTTTACACCTCACACCGGATTTTACGTACTCCAGAATTTAGCATGTGTTTCAGTCCACAACGTGGGATTTTAAGAAGCATCCTGGTGATAATGCAGACACTTAATAGCTTATTTCTCCGTGCTGCGTCACTTTATAAAGGACGATTTCACTCCACGCCGGATTGTACGTTGGTATTTTACACGTACAAGTAGGGTATTTTTGAATTCCTGTACCTCGGAAGCAAATAAAGCTCTGAGCGTTGTTAGAGAGCGGGAACTTAGAAATATATATATATAATGTAAAAATTACACGTATTTGCTGTGCGTAGTCCTCTTGGAATCCGCAGCTCGGGTTGGTACCCAGAAACACTACATTTCAGCAGGATAATGGACGGCCGCATGTTGCAGGTCCTGTACGGGCCTTTCTGGATACAGAAAATGTTCGACAGCTGCCCTGTCCAGCACATTCTCCAGATCTCTTACCAATTGAGAACCTCTGGTCAATGGTGGCCGAGCAACTGGCTCCTCACAATACGCCAGTCACTACTCTTGATGAACTGTGGTATGGTGTTGAAGCTGCATGGGCAGCTGTACCTGTACACGCCATTCAAGCTCTGTTTGACTCAATGCCCAGGCGTATCAAGGCCGTTATTAAGGCCGTAGGTGGTTGTTCTGGATACTGATATCTCAGGATCTATGCACCCCAATTGCGTGAAAATGTAATCACATGTCAGTTCTAGTATAATATATTTGCCCAGTGATTACCCGTTTATCATCTGCATTTCTTCTTGGTGTAGCAATTTTAATGGCCACTAGTGTATATTTAAAAAGAGATGACGTTCTTCAAGTAATGCTTCGCCCTGCACGTGTCCTGGGTCACGACCGTCCTTTCGTTGCAACTACCTCGCTGCTTGCTGCCAGTCAGCCATTTACTGCGCTATTAAGACGAGACACGGGCCGCTCGCAGCAGCCCACCGCCAGCGACGCGTCCTGCTAGCGTGCTGTATCACAGTGTCGCGTAATCCGGCGACTTTTTAGCGCGTACCCTGGCACTTCATCAGGCGGCGCTGTGCCCGCCTCATCCGCAGCCGCCGGCGCACAGAGTTTTAATTACTGGCGTGTCGAGGAGACGACATGCCCCACTGTCTCCCTCCCTCCCCCCCCCCCCCCCCCAACTTCTCCCTCCAGCCCACCCGTCCCTCCTTCCCCTTTACCACCACCACTATTGATTGCGGACTGGCGGTCCCGCCGTTCCGTACTCGTTGACAGAGGCGCTGGGCGCGACGGGGAGAGTCTTATCCGTCACCCCGTGTGACAGGCGTCCCAGATTAGCTCAAGGCAGCCCTCTACCCTTCTAACTATCCCGAACGCAAACAGTGCGTCAACGGTACTAGGAGGTCATTAACAATAACGCTAACCAAATTTGAACTAGAAGTATAAAAGGCGGATCCCTTTAGTTTGCTTGTGGAACTGATAACAGAACTTCGTTAGAAACGCCAGAAAACATCTCGCCCTTATTTGATAACGAAGCGAACTCACCTTCAGAGGCAACAGGTTCTGAAAGGTTCCACAGGTGGCACCAGTCATCTCCTTTAATGTCCAGTAGTCAGGTACTAGGTCTGTGTATTACAGTCAAATACTCGCGTTTCAAATAGCCAGTTTCAGCAGATAAACTATTTCCGCTAGCCCACAAATTATGGTGATTTTTTAAGGTTGTTACTGGACCGAAGTATTTGAGTGCAACAAATGTTATTGTCCAAAGTAATTAACTCTCCTACGTTTTCCGTAAACTTGAGTATTAACATCCTATTTTCTCCGAAGTCCTTGAGAATCCTGTTCTCTTACTACGTTTTCTATTAGTGTGTACCATCTTGCCTTCACCTCGATTGATTCCATGTTGTTTTCGCACAATTTTAATCGCCTTTCCCTAATACATCATAAAATCGTAACTGAAATATACCCGTATTTCAAATTAAGGGGGATTATGTAACCCATCTAGTTTCAAACACTGCGTAGTGTCACAGCCACTTTTGTACTCGACTCCGCCCTCGTTTGCGATACGGGCATGCTTCACCCCAAAGACACAGACTTCCAACGTTCCAGTGTCGGCTGCCCATAGTGCTCACACAATATATTAATCCCGAACAGCGAGGGATGTATTTTGTTATCTCGTGAGACTGCCTGGCTTTGGCATGAAATTCATTTGTGCACTGTCTGTATTTGACAGTGTGTGACATGCACGCAATCCGAAGGAACATTGCCTCGATCTCTGGAAACACTGTCAAATACAGCCACTGCTCTAATGTACTTCATGCCAAAGCCGAGGCAGTCTGACGAGAATGTTAAATAAGTCTGTCCCTGCGCAGGGACCACATAATTGTGCGAGTACTGTGGGTAGCAGAAACCGGTATATTAGAAGCTTAGACCTCTCCGTGAAGCCTGCTGTAATACACGCAGCGCGTAACGCAGCCGTTCGTGTAAAGCACGAAATCTGGGTTCGAGTCCCAGTGTGGCACATACTTTCATTTGTTTGCAGTAAACTGTATAACTTTGGTGGTACCGTATTTTCAGTTCGCGAATGCATTTAATGATTTAATAGGGCTATAATCCGTCAGCAATGTCTGTTCCTTCAGACATGCATGCATTTCCGAAGTCCAGTATAGAAGGCCTTTTTACGATGCGATTTAATTACAATTTATTAAAGAAATGCACAAACGGTGGAACACAAAAGGCGAAAGGAAGTCTTGATAACGTCATTTACAAGAGCGGCCTAAAGGCAACATTTCTGGTATTCAGTAATGGTAACACTGGACGAACCGAAACGTTTGTGAGACTAGGATTTGATGCAGGTTGTTTCACTGGGAACCTGTTGAAGAAGATTGATAATGTGCGTATTGTTAGTTGAGACCAAAAACACCATGTGTATGCTTATGGCCAACATGGGGGTACTTACCTCTGGCATAAATGCTAATAACATACTGTTCCTGTATTTGTCGCAACTTACATTTTTAAATGTATAAGGAACTTTTTCTGCTGAACTATTGCAGATAAAAAGGTAAAACTTGCAACAGACTTCGTACATATTATATCACAAATTCGTGCGGTACAAAATTTTTCCAACTGCATTACAGAGTTATATGAAATAAGAATTGCTGTGTATCTCACACGTAATTTAAAAAAAAAATTGGATGAGAGAAGTCTGATATTAAAAAACTAGTAAAAAATTTGTTTATTTAATTACTAAGAATAACCTACCACATTTTGGAAATGACATGTAAAGTAAAATTTGCGAAAATGTTCCTCATATGATAGTAAATATTCTAGAAGTATCCAGCAACGGCCTAATCAAATTATCTGACAAAAAATACTGGAAACAGATCCAAATTGTAGCGAATAACACAATAACATCAAGAGCGAAAGTTGTTTCAAATATCTCTCAGATTGTAAAATTTACATTAGTTTGTGCAATGGTGTTCAAAATTAAAGGAACAAACTGAAATATGCAAGGTTTATTTTGACACAAAACAGTATAAAGAGATGATAGTAAAGTAGAAACAATGCAAAGAACTGAGAACTTAAACAAACGCAACATTCATAACGGTAGACAAAACTGTTCATCGTTTTTACCGACATAACGGATTTGCACATGCATTCCGACAAATGGTTAATACACTACGGGCCATTAAAATTGCTACACCAAGAAGAAATGCAGATGATAAACGGGTATTCATTGGACAAATATATTATACTAGAACTGACATGTGATTACATTTTCACGCAATTTGGGTGCATAGATCCTGAGAACTCAGTACCCTGAGCAACCACCTCTGGCCGTAATAAAGGCTTTGATACGCCTGGGCATTGAGTCAAACAGAGATTGGATGGCGTGTACAGGTACAGCAGCCCATGCAGCTTCAACACGATACCACAGTTCATTAAGATTAGTGAGTGGCGTATTGTGAGGAGCCAGTTGCTCGACCACCATTGACCAAATGTTTTCGATTGGTGAGATATCTGGAGAATGTGCTGTCCAGGGCAGCAATCGAACATTTTCTGTATCCAGAACGGCCCGTACAGGGCCTGCAACAAGCGGTCGTGCATCATCCTGCTGAAGTGTAGGGTTTCGCAGGGATCGAATGAAGGATAGAGCCACGGGTCGTAACACATCAGAAATGTAACGTCCACTGTTCAAAGTGCCGTCAACGCGAACAAGAGGTGACCGAGACTTGTAACCAATGGCACCCCATACCACCACGCCGCGTGATACGCCCGTATGGCGATGACGAATACACGCTTCCAATGTGCGTTCACCGCGATGTCGCCAAATACGGATGCGACCATCATGATGCTGTAAACAGAACCTGGATTCATCCGAAAAAATGACGTTTTACCATTCGTGCACCCAGGTTCGTCGTTGAGTACACCGTCGCAGGTGCTCCTGTCTGTGATGCAGCGTCAAGGGTAACCGCAGCCATGGTCTCCTAGCTGATAGTCCATGCAGCTGCAAACGGCGTCGAACTGGTCATGCAGATGGTTGTTGTATTGCAAACGTCCCCATCTGTTGACTCAGGGATCGAGACGTGGCTGCACGATCCGTTACAGCCATGCGAATAAGATGCCTGTCATCTCGACCACTGGTGATACGAGGCCGTTGTGATCCAGGACGCCGTTCCGTATTACCATCCTGAAACCACCGACTCCATATTCTGCTAACAGTCATTGGATCTCGACCAATGCGAGCAGCAATGTCGCGATACGATAAACCGCAATCGCGATAGGCAACAATCCGACCTTTATCAGTGTTGGAAACGTGTTGATACGCATTTCTCCTCCTTACACGAGGCATCACAACAACGCCAAGCAACGCCGGTCAACTGTTGTTCGTGTATGAGAAATCGGTTGTAATCTTTCCTCATGTCGGCATGTTGTAGGGGTCGCCACCGGCGCCAACCTTGTGTGAATGCTCTGAAAAGCTAATCATTCGCATATCACAGCATCTTTTTCCTGGCGGTTAAATTTCGCGTCTGTAGCACGTCACCTTCGTGGTGTAGCAGTTTTAATGGCCAGTAGTGTATGCTCAGTATGGGGTGCGACCGCATCTGGCAGCAGTAAAGGCCTGACAACGATGGTGCGTATTGTGAATGATGTCATAAGTCTCATGTTGAGGCAATAACGTCCAATCTTCCTCCAGAGCTACTCGCAGTCTTCGAGAGTGGTTGTTGGATGCTGACGTGATGCAAGCCGTCTCCCTAATGCAGCCCAGACATGTTCCACTGGATTCAAACCGAGAGAGCGAGCAGGCCACGCCATGCGTGCAACATCTTCCGTATCCAAGAAAACATCAATCACCCGTGCTCTATAATGTCGATCATTATCGTGCATGAGTACGAAGTCTGGGCCCACAGCACGTCACAATAACCCAAATGAAATCCGAAGTTTTCGTGATGATACCAGACACCAGTTAAACTTTGCCTATTCATCCGTAGATAGGGGTTCCAGAGGTAAACATAATCCATGATCACACCGTAAGGCATCCTCCTTGACATCGGTCTCTTTCCACAAATTTTGGGTTCCGAAATCGTGTTCCGCATTTGCTGCAGCTGCTACGTTGACCCAATGTTCGACCGCCCAGGTGGCATGTTGATCACTCCATTGCAGGTGTTCCCTCCCGTGAAGACGCGTCAGAGGTAGACATACAGCAGGTCTCCAACAATGAAGGTCACTCTGCCTTAGCCTTCTGGACACCGTTTGCCTCGATGCAATACGTCGAATGGATGCTGTGAGCTCATATGCCAGTTGCCGTGAAGTACAAAGGCGGCACTGTGGTGTCTATACAGCCAAATGACGATCCCCTCTTCTGAAGTCACACGTGGTCGGCCATGCCCTGGTCTTCGGGATAATGTTTCGGTCTCTATAAACTGACACCACATCCGAGAATCAACTGAACGATACACACTAAGCCATAGGGCCACATCAGTTCGCGATTGCCTTGCTTCTGTTCTTTCTATGGCCCTCCACGGCAGAGATTCTGGTAGGTATCTTCGCTGTGCTATACTGCACCGTCAGGGACTGTGTACTCAGCGATTGTGGATGTGGGATGACACGGCAAACGCTGCCTCGTTTCATAGGTGGCCTGACATCAACGTTGGCGTCGTTGTCCGTTAACCGGAATGTCATCTTCCGTGCAGAACAAGATCGTATGGATATCTAGTTGACAGTTCCTATGATTATGTTGTGAAATAGACACAGGCTTTGGAAATAACGGTTTGTTGCTTTAATTTTGGACAACAGTGGATGTACCTGTGCTTTTTCTCATACGTCGCCCTCAATCAATCCTACCCGTCCCGTTCCAAATGAAGGCACACAACCATCCGTTGCACAACAGGTTACACACTCATGTCTTTGAATCCTACATTCCACCTATCAGTTCCTTTCGATGTAGATATCCACCTATTTTTCATGTATGTGGTCTACAACTTAGCTTCCGTAGTTTTGCAATACGCGGCAGTGGCTGCAAGTGGGGTGCAGGTGGTGGGTAGGAAGCGTCATACAATATGCTTAGGCGTTTATAAACGTAGCGCAATCGTAATATTAGTCGATCTGAGATTGCATCATGAAGTTTGAATATGTCATCATACGAGCCCAATTCTCGTCCATTGCGAAAATCTTTAATTTTCCACTTTAACGTAAAGAAATCTGCTGCCGAGGCCCATAAAATGCTGGGTAAGACCCATAGTGAGGCACATATTAGTGAACGGTTGTACAGAAAGTGTTCTCATCACTTCAAGAACATGCTCGAGTCCATGTTGCAAAATACGTCAAAGCGTTACTGGAAAGGCTGAAATGGAAAATCTTGCCCCAAGCGCTTTATTCTCCAGACATTGCTACCTCTGACTACCACATTTTTCGGTCAATGGCCGACGACTTGGCTGTCTGTCACATCTGGACATACGAACAGGTGCAAAATTGTATCGATTGCTGGATCTTCTTAAAAGATGGCCATTACTTTTGCCGTGGGGTTCGTGTTCTTCGGAAAAAAGGGAGAAAGTAGTACCCAGCGATGGCCAATACTTGTAATCGTAATATTTTTTGTAAATGTTTCACAATAAAGACTTGAACTTAGAAAAAAAGAAAGAAATTGACGGAGGCAAAGTCGTAGACCTAATACAGTCCAACACTTCCCAAATTCCCAATCCCTATCCACATTTAGCAGTAGCACCCCATCGAGTCATTATCGTAATGAAATGAAAGTATGCTCCATCATCGTAATTTAGTAATCATTTTACATGCGTCCATTGTTTTATATTCTCTACAAATCGTATGCAGTTCGGTGTCTGAAGAGCGCCAGTTTGGCCGATGCCCTTAGGGGGATTAGAATTAACTCCTCTCTGTCACTATAGTCCGATTCAAGAACGAAGGCCGTTCGCGCAGCACGAGACACAGACGGGGATTGCATTGTTGCCGATTCCAAGCGGCGATTGCGGTAAGCGTGCACACATGCTCTGTCCTTGAAAAAAACGTGTAAACTGAAAATTATGTCTCTCGCACTCTAGCGCAGAATTTCTCGCTTACCACCGACATCAGCCGTGACACCTCGCAACATTTGGAATAAAAATCTACTAAATAACTTGCCACGATCACGTTTAATGCTCGCATTGGCTAGAACATTCATAGAAGAGCGCTCAGAACACTACGGTACGCTTATTGACTGTCGGATAATGCGTGACGTACACGCACAGAAGAAGCCTAAACTCCACCGCAATCGTTCGTGACTCCAGCTACAATATGAAAAGATTAATATATCGTTCATAGAAGAAACAATGACGAAAATAAAATAAAAGTTCAGGATTGGGATTGCATTTCAGCGTGAGACGGTATTAATGATAATATTCGCTGATTCCATTGCTGTCATTAGTGAAAATGGTGACGAAGTGCAGCACGTAATGAATAATAAATACATCCCTTTCCACCTCCTCCCCCCCCCCCCCCCCCCTCCGCCAATGAACCATGGACCTAGCCGTTGGTACGGCGGCTTTCGTGCCTCGGCGATTCGGCGATACTGATACCCGTAACATAGGTGCAACCACAAAGTAGGGGTATCTGTAGAGAGCCCAGACAAACGTGTAGTTTGTGAAGAGGGGCAGCAGCCTTTCAGTAGTTGCAGGGGCAACAGTCTGGATGATTGATTGAATTGGTCGTGTAACATCAACCAAAACAGCATTGCAGTGCTGGTGTTACGAACAGCTGAAAGCAAGGGGAAACTACAGCCGTAATTTTTCCCGATGGTCTGCAGCATTAATGTATGGGTAAAAGGATGATGGCGTCCTCTTCAGTAAAATGTTTCGGATGTAAAATAGTCCCCCATCCTTATTTATCGGCGGGGAATACTCACGAGGACATCGTTATCAGGATAAAAAGAATAGATTTTCTGTGGATCGGAGCGTGGAATGTGAGAACCCTTGGTCGTGCAGGTAGATTATAAAACTTAAAAAGGGAAATGGATAGGTTGAAGTTAGATATAGCGGATAATAGTGAAGTTCTGTGGCAGGGTGAACAGGACTCCCGGTAAGGTGAATATAGAGTTATAAATACATAATCACATAGGGGTGATGCAGGAGTAGGTTTAATAACAAATAAAAAACTAGCTACGCTGATAAGCTACTATGAACTGAATAGTGAACGCATTGCTGTAGACAAGATAGACACGAAGACCACGCCTGCCACAGTACTACAAGTTTATATGCCAACTAGTTACGCAGATGATGAAGAGATAAAATAAAAAAAGAAATATATGATGAGATAAAAGAAATTATTCAGGTAGTTAAAGGAGACGGATATTTAATAGTCGTGGGAGACTGGAATTCGATAGTGGGGAAAGGAAAAGAAGGAAAAGTAGTAGTTAAATATGGACTGTGGGTAAGGAATGAAGGAGGAAGCCGCCTTGTAGAATTTTGCATAGAGCATATTTTAATCACAGCTAACACTAGGTTTAAGAATCGTGAAAGAAGGCTGTACACGTGGAAGAGACCTGGAGACACGGGAAGGTTTCAGACTGATTATATAATGGTAAAACGGAGATTTAGGAACCAGGTTTCAAGTTGTACGACATTTCCAAGGGTGGATGTGGACTCTGACCACAATTTATTGGTTATGAACAGTAGATTAAAACTGGAGAAACGACAAAAACGTAGAATTTTAAGAAGATGGGACAACCATAGGTTGTAGAGAGCTTCTTAGAGAGCGTGAGGGAACGATTGACAAGAACATGGGAAAGGAATACAGTAGAAGAAGAATGGGTAGTTCTGCAAGATGAAAGAGTGAAGGCAGCAGAGGATCAAGGAGGTAAAAAGAGGATTAGTAGGAATCCTTAGGTAACAAAAGAGATGTTGAAATTAATTCATGAAAGGAGAAAACATAAAAATGCAGTAAATTAAGGGGGCGAAAATGTATACAAAAATTTCAGAAATGAGATCGACAGGAAGTGCAAAATGGGTAAGCAGGAACGGCTAGATGACAAATGTAACTAAGTTGAAGCATATATCACTCGTGGTAAGATAGTTACCACCTACAGGAAAATTAAAGACCCTTTTGGAGAAAAGAGTACCACCTGTATGAATGTCAAGAGCTCAGAGAGAAAACCAGTCATAAGCAAAGGCCAGAAGAGAGAAAAGTGAAAGGAGTACATAGAGGGTCAATACAGGGGCGATGTACTTGAGAAAAATGTTATGGAAATAGATGAAGACGTAGATGAGATGAGAGATGTGATACTGCTTGAAGAATTTGACAGAGCACTGAAACACCTAAGTCGAAACAAGGCCCTAGGACTAGACAACATTCCGTTAGAACTAATGATAGCCCTGGGTGAACCAACCATGACAAAACTCTTCCATCTGGTAAGCAAGACGTATGAGATAGGCGAAATACCCTCAGACTTAAAGAGGACTACAATAATTCCAATTCCAAAGAAAGCAGGTGCTGACAGGTGTGAGAATTACCATACTATCAGTTTAATAATACTAACACGAATTCTACAGAGACGAATGAAAAGACAGGTAGTAGCCGACCTGCGGGAAGATCAGTTCGGATTTCATAGAAATGTAGGAACACGAAAAGCAATGCTGACCCTACAACTTATCTTAGAAAAGAGGCGAGGGAAAGACAAACATACATTTATAGCATTTTGTAGACTTAGAGAAAGCGTTTGACAGTATTGATTGGAATACCCTCTTCCATATTCTGAAGGTGACAGGGGTAAAATACAGAGAGCGTCGCTACGGTCGCGGGTTCGAATCCTGCTTCGGGCATGGATGTTTGTGATGTCCTTAGGTTAGTTAGGTTTAATTAGTTCTAAGCTCTAGGGGACTAATGACCTCAGAAGTTGAGTCCCATAGTGCTCAGAGCCATTTGAACCATTTTGCAGAGAGCGAAAGGCTATTTATAATTTGTGCAGATACCAGCTGCCAGCTATGAAAGTCGAAGGGCACGAAAGGGAAGCAGTGGTTGGGAAGGGAGTGAGAAAGGGTTGTAACCTATTCCCAGAATTATTAAATCTGTGTACTGAGCAAGCATGAATGGAAATAAAAGAAAAAAATTGGAGTAGGGATTAATATCGAGGGTCAAGAAGTAATAACCTTGAGGTTAGCCGATGACATTGTATTTCTGTCAGGGACAGCAAAGGACTTGTAAGAGTGGCTGAATGGAATGGACCGCATCTTGAAAGGAGGATATAATATGAACATCCAAAAAAGCAAAACAAGGATAATGAAATGCAGACCAGTTAAATCAGGTGATGCTGAGGGGTTTAGACTAAGAAATGAGACACTTAATGTAGTAGATGAATTTTTCTTTTTGGGGAGCAAAGTAACTGCTGATGGTCGAAGTAGAGAGGATATAAAATGTAGACGCGATGGCAAGGAAAGCGTTTCTGAAGAAGAGAAATTTGTTAACATCGAGTATTGATTTAAGCGTCAGGAAGTCGTTTCTGTAAGTATTTGTATGGAGTGTAGCCATGTATGGAAATGAAACATGGACGATAAATAGTTTAGAGTTTAGACAAGAAGAGAATAGAAGCTTTCGAAATGTGGTGCTACAGAAGAATGCTGAAGGTTAGATGGGTAGTTAACGTAAGTGATGAAAAGGTACTGAATAGAATTGAGGAGAAGAGGAATTTGTAGCACAGTTTGACTAAAAGAAGGCATGGGATAGTACGACACGTTCTTATACATCAAGGGATCACCAATTTAGTATTAGAGGGAAGGGTGGAGGGTAAAAATCCTAGAGGTAGACCAAGAGAAGAACACACTAAGCAGATTTAGAAGGAAGTAGGTATCAGTAGTTACTTGGAGACGAGGCTAGAGTAGCATGGAGAGCTGCATCAAATCAGTCTCAGGACTGAAGACCGCAACAACAACAATGAGTCGAAATGACATTTCATGTGTTCGAATGTGATGAGTCTTCTTACATAACAGTCAAAGAACCCGCAGATGTGACCGAACGAAAGTAGTTTCGCCTGGTCAGTACAACAGGTACGTCGATTGCTTTCGAAATAATAAGCAGTTTACTTAGTTTTTTTCCATCTGCCTCGGTTTCATTTCATTTCCTCTTATACTATCGTGACTGCTGAGGTACCTCGAAAAACGCCCCGAACGAAATAAAAGTTGTACATCTCACAGAGGATTTTCCGATATTGACTGTATATTGTTGCGGAAGAATTTAGTGAAACTTACCTTACACTACAGATTGTTGAGTCTTACTCTGTGGTGCGGTAATGGCTTAAAGTGAAAAGCTACACTGGTGATACAGATTGTTGAATTTAATATGCTGAGCCTATTATCTTCGTGTGCGAAGATTTACGAAGCAAATAAATAATTGCTTTCAGAAGAACTACAATTTCTGTGTGAGTTAAAATTTTATCACTCTGTTGCAGTTACGAACTAACTCTCAACCTCACATAGCGGTTGCGAAGAAGTTATCAGAGTTTGAATATGCCACTATCAGTGGATTTAAATTAGACACTTTTTGAGGGAATTGGCACCTAGGTCGATCTTAGAAATTTTCCGCCTCCAGGTTCGGGAAAGCGCTTGGATGATCTGGGCGGACGTCGTGGAGGTCATGCGGGAGACATAAGGGAACCCGCTACCAGTGTCAACCAGGATAAGCCAGGAAAATCCAAGGAAGGGACCCGCGAAATCTAGGTGTAACCGGAACCATAGAGAAGGAGCATTTTGAGTATTCAGACCATCACAATGTATAGTTCAAGTTCTCCATTTAGCCAAATTGACACAATGTTTGTTGTTATATGTCATCGTAATATTAAATACATCAGACAGTTATTAATTTGGAATCAGACTGTTTTAGTGTTAATGAGCGTAATTATAATTTGAATTTGATGTAAGTTAATTATGAAATCGTCACGTGAAAGATTTCGAAAAGTCATTGGAACACGATTTGCTGTGAGAAAGTTATGTCAAGTTTATGGGAATTTTTTTTTTTTGTTGCACAACAATTCATCAAGCTACAGTGGTTGTGGAGCACCTCTGCACATATCGATAAATAACTCACAGCAATGATGTGGCATTCCTAGCTGTCGAAACGAAGTATTTGATAAAGTTTGGCATAAAAGACCCTTTTTCACGTTACTTCCGCAGTCAAAAATGTTTCATATTATTCGAAAAACAGACCGATCTTTGTAACCCTTAAAAAGTTAAGAAACAATACGAGTCAAGACGTGAACAATGAGACACAATTAGATTATCGACTTCTTAGTCCATCCGTACTAATGATAATATAACAAAGGAGAGGATTAACTCTCATTGTTAACCGATAACACAGCACTTCAAAGCAGTTATTTGAACCTAAAATACATCATAAGCTACTAGCATATCTAGAATATGAAACCCGCGGCTGCAGGCTGTCAGTTTGGTTGCTGATACTGTAGGCGCCGTGATGCCTGGTGGAGAAGGCCACAGCAAAAACCATCATAAATAGATGAAGCATTCAAAAAGTACGATAAACGTCGACAAAGCTCTTATGTGGATATTGAAATTATTACAAAAGGAAAATTTCTACAATAGAAAACCTGTGTAAACTTACTATCAGTAATTGTTGATTCAAAATTAACGTCAAGTATACACACTGCTTTCATATGTGACAAAGAAAATGACAACTACGTCAAATGCATTAATTAAATAAAAAATTTATACTCAACATCACTATTAAATTTAAAGTCTTCACACCACTTATTATTCAAATGGCAATATATGGCTCAGAGATTTGGTAATTAATCTTTGACAGTAAACTCCAAGTTTAAGTACATACGGGTCATTCGCCACCAATTCTTACGTATTAATATTGATGCTTGCCATTACCTGCATCATGCAATCATGTTCATAGATCTCCAGATCCATAAAATTCTATTCGTCATTTCATAGCAAGCTCACTATTTCTAGGCCAAGACCCAATCCTGGCCCCATAATCTTATTCAAAATGTAGGCGATTCCCATCAGATACTGTCGCACAGCATGAACTCAAGGACTCTTTATCGATGTTTATAGACCATTGCAGTATATCCAGGGATGCAGCAGTTATATTTGTATACGTCGAGATACGAGGGCTGTCCAGAAAGTAAGTTACGATCGGTCGCGAAATGGAAACGACTATGAAAATCCGATAAAGCTTTGCAAAGATGTGTTGGGCAGTGTCTCTAGTATGACTCTAGGTAGAATTATGTCGTTCTTTTCATTCCAGAGCTCTTAGTGAGCGCGTAAAGATGTTATACAAAATAGTGTCTCCCGCCAAGTACGAGGGCCTGGTGAGAATTTTCCCCTGAAGCTATGCAACCAACATTACATAACTGTAGTGCGGTTTCTTCTAGAAGACAATTCTCAGCCTCATTCTGCAGGGGCAATGAAGATGTTCCTGCATCGTTTCAATTGGAAATGTTTGGTTACCCACAATACAGCCCGTAATTGTCACCCACTGAGTTTCATCTCTGCTCAAACGAACCGCTGGCTATGATGACAACATTTTGGCACTGACAACGAGCTTTAGGCCAGCGTAGAGAATGGGCGGAAAGCACTGGCGGCTGCCTTCTATGATGAGGGTATTGGAAAGTTGGTACAACGCCACGACGAATGTCTGAGTCAGAACGGCGACTACGTAGAGAAGTAGCTGAAAGGTGTAGCTAACTGTTACAAATGAAACATTTCTGATTTTCACTGTGATTTTCATTTCGCGATCAATCGTAACTTACTTTCTGGACAGCCTTCGTATATGTTATTCAGAGGCACTTTGGGGCAGTAGGAGCCGAAGACACGTCTTGAAAGAGAAATTTCGCTCTCCACTTGATTTCGTATGTGCTCAGAGATACATTGGAAGGCGCTATATAATGTGAAAAGCATCATAACCAACCAGTAAGTTAGCACTCACAAGTAATCTGCTGAGACAGTCACCCAGTGGCATGAAACAGTAAGAAAGGTGTTAACCACAGTTCTTGTGATTCTATATCTCATCAGAGGTGAAAACGTATCTATGTTACTCGCCCATGTTAAAACTGTGGTAGCTTTCGAGAAGTACTATCGGTCTGATGTAAGGAACGGAGGAAAAATCGGTGGTGTCGTTTCCAGTACAGGAAAAAGCTTATTCTTGCAGTAGTTAATGACTGGTTCGTACTTTACCTTATTCTTGCATATATAAATGAATATTCACAAATTTTCCTTGTTCCTGATGATAAATACTACACCTTGTTTCATGATAGTGCTCCATTTGTGGGTTTGCAAATTCAACGAGTGACATACGAATGGCTTCGAAGGGTGGATGAGAGGTAGCGATTAACAGCGAAGATCAACCATTTTTATGCAAGAGTCGGAGATTAAATCTGGTAGAGAAGAATGATGGAAAGGATTTACAGTGCAATCTTCTGGGCGTCAGCTCATCATACAACTGAAGTGATTTGTAATAATCAAGGAGTAAGTATATCAGAATGCGACTCTATTAAAGACGTGCTTCATGAGTTGCGTTGACACGAAACACTTGTGTGAACACTCGTATATGAAAATCTGTCATTTTAATAATAAGAAACTCGAGATTCAAATTTAGTTCAGTATTCTCGCGTTCTTTTTGAAACAGCTACCTTGTTTCCCTTAGTCTATTCAAAATCTTTATCCTTTGGGTTTGCTGGGAAGACTGCTTTCTATCACGTTTCTTTTTGAGTGTTATACTTCACTTTTATCATGTTTTACGTCCCTAACTCACATTTTTGTTTCGGTGAACAAGGCACTTTTACCTTTTTATTCTAGAAGAAGGTGTGTGGGTGTGTGTGTGCACACACACACACACACACACACACACACACACACACACACACACACACACAAATACTATTAATACCGAATACGGAGTCAGTGTATCCGTTCCGTGCAACTCAGTTCGGAAAACAACAGACCATAATTCCGTGAATGAACCATTTGTTTGTTTTATCTATATGCTCTCAATTACAATGAGACTTTCCACAGTACGTTCGCAAACCTTAATTGAGTAACAGTCAAAAAAATACAACTCATTGTGCATATATTTATCAGTTATCAGAAGGTTACGTAATTAGTTGTCCTGAAATAGAATGCTAACAGCTAAAAATAATTTTGGCAGGAAAGAAACCAATTACATTAAACATCTCCAATCATCCGGTGAAGGAAACTCAATTACGCAAATGACACTTGGCATTTATTTTAACGCGAGTTTTATCATTCGAGCTTACAATGAAATATTGTTTTCTATTCTATGTCGAATTATTTTTATTCGAAGCATAGCTGGATTCCATCCAGTGTACTTTCACATTCACGTGCCCTACATTCCATATTTTCTTCTATGGCGCTTCTGCAGTGTTTTCTAGGACATCAGTGAAACCGCAACAAATACTTTCAGGAAAGATACTTCAGTCAAGAATTAAAAAATTCAAGCAATTTTCGTGAGCCTACAAAGTCTTACAATGAACATTCTGACCTGACGTGCTGCACCATTATACGTGTGGAGACAGCTGAGACAGACCACTGCGCCAGCCGGAGTGGCCGAGCGGTTCTACGCGCTACAGTCCAGAAGCACGTGACCGCTAAGGTCGCAGGTTCGAATCGTGCCTCGGGCATGGATTGTGTGATGTCCTTAGGTTAGTTAGGTTTAAGTAGTTCTAAGTTCTAGGGGACTGATGACCTCAGAGCTCAGTGCTCAGAGCCATTTGACCCATTTTTTGAACAGACCACTGCAAATGTATTCGGATGTAGTAAATGTAACCAACTGTTATTTGTACATGGTTACAGAGGACAATGTGGGGATCTCTGATGTCTGCAAATATGTTTTTGACATTTGTAGCCACTGAATTATCGTGATGACAGTGTTCCTATACAGAACTAAAAACTTGTCTCTATGTTACAGGAAATGGAATTCGAAGTGGGTCACAGTGATACTACATGAGTAGTACTTGACAAAACAGAAATAACGTAAGATCGTCGCAAGCTAATACCCAGCAGTCAGTATAAATGTTCCGCAACCCTCTGCCATGTTGTAATAAGTGAAAGCAAGCTTGTAACTGATAATAAGGTACGTCATTTTATTATTATAAGAGAATACTTTGCTATAAGTCGATAATTTGCAGTCAGTTCTTCGCGTGAAATTGTATCTAGACTTATCGCCGGACATGTCCATGGTACACCCCATTCCATTTCCTCTGGGATCGTCAGTATTTCATTGTAGATTTCTTAATTCCGCCCACAGAGAAATGTCATGGTCACGAATCTGTTGGTTGAGCGAAATGTAGAAAGGATGAAACGCGGTGAAAAGTGGTAGGAGTAATTCGCAGAAATAATAATTCTGCCCATCGTACTCGCATACTCAAGCAACCTCTTTGTGACGTATGGAATGTGTGTTACCGGAACTGGAAAGTTGGCTGTATTTCTCTCGTTGGTTGCCGTTTTTTGGAATATTTTATTCTTCACACTTCCGGTTTCTGTATGTTTCCATTTAATGGGAGCAATGACAGATATTGCTGTCTTCGCATCATCATGGAACTTCCAGCATAAAAACGCACCGCTGCTCTAACATCTGGCTACATTCTCCATAGACGAAAACCATATGCTCCTTTTTGAATGTCGTATACGTTGTCAAAGTCTGTCTGGCTTCACAAGCAATTATCTGATCGTTATACAGGGTGGTCCATTGATCGTGACCGGACCAAAAATCTCACGAAATAAGAGTCAAACGAACAAACTACAAAGAACGAAGCTTGTCTAGCTTGATGGGGAAACCAGATGGCGCTATGGTTGGCCCGCTAGACGGCGCTGCCCTAGGTCGATCGGATATAAACTGCGTTTTGTTAAATAGGAACCCCCATTTTTATTACATATTCGTGTAGTACCTAAAGAAGTATGAATGTTTTAGTTGGATCACTTTTTTCGCTTTGTGATAGATGGCGCTGGAATAGTCACAAACATATGGCTCACAATTTTAGACGAACAGTTGGTAACAGGTGGGTTTTTTAAATTTGAAATACAGAACGTAGGTACGTTTGTACATTTTATTTCGGTTGTTACAATGTGATACATGTACCTTTGTGGCCTTATCATTTCTGAGAAGGCATGCTGCCACAGCGTGATTACCTGTAAATACCACATTAATGCAATAAATGCTCAAAATGATGTCCGTCAACCTCAATGCATTTGGCAATACGTGTAACGACATTCCTCTCAACAGCGAGTCGTTCGCCTTCCGTAATGTCCGCACATGCATTGACAATGCGTTGACGCATGTTGTGAGGCCTTGTCGGTGGATCACAATAGCAAATATCCTTCAACTTTCTCCACAGAAAGAAATCCGGGGACGTCAGACCCGGTGAACGTGCGGGCCATGGTATGGTGCTTCGACGACCAATCCACCTGTCATGAAACATGCTATTCAGTACCGCTTCAACCGCACGCGAGGTATGTGCCGGACATCCATCATGATGGAAGTACATCACCATTCAGTCATGCAGTGAAACATCTTGTAGTAACATCGGTAGAACATTACGTAGGAAATCAGCATACATTGCACCATTTAATTTGCCATCGATAAAATGGGGTCCATTTGTCCTTCCTCCCATAATGCCGCACCATACATTAACCCGTCAAGGTCGCTGATGTTACACTTGTCGCATCCATCGTGGATTTTCCTTTGCCCAATAGTGCATATTATGCCGGTTTACGTTACTGCTGATGGTGAATGACGCTTCGTCGCTAAATAGAACACGTGCAAAAAATCTGTCATCGTCCCGTAATTTCTGATGTGCCCAGTGGCAGAACTGTACACGACGTTCGAAGTCGACGCCATGCAATTCCTGGTGCATAAAAATATGGTACGGGTGCAATTGATGTTGATGTAGCATTCTCATCACCGACGTTTTTGAGATTCCCGATTCTCGCGCAATTTGTCTGCTACTGATGTGCGGATTAGCCGCGACAGCAGCTAAAACACCTATTTGGACATCATCATTTGTTGCAGGTCGTGGTTGACGTTTGACATGTGACTGAACACTTCCTGTTTCCTTAAATAACGTAACTATCCGGCGAACGGTCCGGACACTTGGGTGATGTCGTCGAGGATACCGAGCAGCATACATAGCAAACGCCCATTGGGCATTTTGATCACAATAGCCATACATTAACACGATATCGACCTTTTCCGGAATTGGTAAACGGTACATTTTAACACGGGTAATGTATCACGAAGCAAATACCGTCCGCACTGGCGGAATGTTACGTGATACCACGTACGTATACGTTTGCCACTATTACAGCGCCATCTATCACTAAGCGAAAAAAGTAGTCCAATTAAAACATTCATAGTTCTTTAGGTACTACACGAATATGTAAAGAAATAACGGTTTCTATTTAAAAAAAACGTAGTTGATATCAGTTTGACCCAAGACAGCGCCATCTAGCTGGCCAACCATAGCGCCATCTGGTTTCCCCCTTCAAGCTAGACGAGTTTAGTTCTTTATAGTTTTTTCGTTTGACGCTTATTTCATGAGATATTTGGCCCGGTCACTATCAATGGACCACCCTGTTTCAGTGGTGAAGTATAGACTGATGACTTTTCCACTGGTGTGAAGAACTAAAGAACGAAAGTAGCTTCTGCATGATGCGTCACTGGCATGTAGCAAAAGATCTATTAAGCTTGGGCTATACAATACAGTACACGAGGTTACTGAAAGGAATACACCATGGGACGAAAAGAAATGTCGCATTTGGTCAAAGACAGCAATTACACTGAAGTCGCTGTAATTCATGATGGGCCCCTGGACATTACAAAAGCCGGGACGTGGTTCTTAAGAGGTTAGGTGATCATCATGAACGGCAATTCATGCACTGCAGGGGGTTCCCGTGCTGGCAACAAGATTACGAGGGAGATGTTGTTGTGATATGGCGTTCCATTTCTCCACCAGCGCGGTTGATAGCTGCTGACTGATCGTTGGTGCACGAGGATGTTCTGGTACGTCATTCCAGCGCGTGCCACACGGGCCCAATGACATTTCAGTTGAGTGAATGGGCAGGCCAGTGTGTTCGCTGAATATCCTCTCGTTCCTAGATATCCTTCAACTGCACTTTTCCTTGCTATCACTCATTGTCACCAACAAAAATAAAATCAGAGTCAAATGCAACCCTCAAAAGCAGCACATAAGAAGGGAGTAGTCTCAATAACATCGATTGGTAGTGCACCGCGTTCAAATATTTGCAGGCCAGTGCTCCTACGCAATATTACGTACCCGAAAGCCGTACCACCAGTCCCAAAAAACGATCATATTCGACAACTGTTTGCATTACGATTTCTCGCGCTTAATAGGGAACGTCCAGAATCACTAACCAGACCACCTCCATGCAGTTACGGAGCCACTGTGCAACATGAGATTACCCTCCTTGCAGTCATGTTAAATGTGATTGCAACTGCGCTTAGTGTTTGACGGAAGTCCCTTCTTGCCTGCTGTGCTATGTAGCGGTCAGCAATGTGGGGTCGACCACATACTTCCCTTCGGGGCAGCAGTGTCTGTGGTTTGGAACGCACACCATGCACATGAAACAGTGCTGTGAGCAAACAGCAAATCCTGGGCTACGGCCATCACACGTCGTCCTTCTTTCAGTTTTTCGATTCATCTTCCCCGTTCGAAATCATCCGTATGTTGTCTCATGGCCATGTTGTAATGAAGAACACCACCTGATTGACGCACTCTGTCTTTTACAGTTTGTTCAACTCTCTTGTGCTAAGGTGCCATTCCTAACAAGTTTTAAGCACCTTACATTATTGGTCCTTAAATTTTTCAGCCTACTGTAGCTCATAGGCAAACACTCAATCCATATTTTAGTTACATGTTTACATTTGGTACATCTGGGCAAAAGTTTGTGGGATATCGTCTCCTGACGCCTGGGAAGTGGTCTACTGAGCTTCTATTTTCTTACTAATCGATGAAGTACCACTTACATTATCTTGTTGATCTTCTAAGACTCTTTTCAAAATCATGAAATGCAACTGCATAGAAAATATGTTGTGATAATTAGGCAGCTGTAAATGTTACACGTTATTTGCGTACGTCCGAACATTTGTTACGGTATCTGTTGTTAATTAGCGGAGGCTGTATCTCATTATATTTATTCGTTATGAATATGTTTGTGCCGCCTTGTTTTAGCTGTGGGAAACAATCTAAATATCATCATTTGATGAGCTTTCATAATCGTTACAACGAACACAGACTCCAATAGCGCTGCTTTTGCGTATGTCTGCTGCACATATGCAACAGTCTCTGTATTCAGACAGAATCATATGTATTGCATGCTAGCGGCTGACACGGCTGGTGGAAGGTTTCTGAGGAGTTAGTAGGATCAAATGGGCATGTCTTGCAAAGTAGGCGTGTAGTACGTAACTTGTCCACAGAGACTGATAAAGTGCGATAAATGCAAATAACAGAAAAATCACTTCATCCTCGCAAAGCCGACCATGCACATAATCTCTGCATTCCTATACCAAATCATACCAGCTACTAGGAGAGGCGTGCTCCATTCCATTTTGAGGACAATCCGACGATTAATTAGGAACACGGCAGAAAATTAAGTAGCATTGTGGTCGCTTTAGCCCTCACAAAATTTCACTGTGAGTTTGTAAGGTCCTCCACATTCCACTGGACTAACTGAATCGTTCATTTCAGAGAGGTCCTGTTCCCATCTGACATACTTCTGAGAAAAGTGAAAAAAACAGTTTTAATATTTTAGAGCATTTTATTAATTGTTTGCAGTGACCATGCGAGAGAAAGCATTATGAAAAACTATTCCAACGCATTATATACTCGAATGTTATGTCTGTACATTGACCAGAGTTGAATATTTCTCTTGGGCGTAGAGCTAAGTGACAAATGAGAGTCTTAAAATCTCTACATTACAAAAACAAACTGTTTGATGAACATGTATGTAAGTGTTAAAGACAATATTTAAAGAATTCGCAATATAACTTCATGAAGTCAAACCATTCATCAACATTGGAAATCACAAATCACACATCTTCTGTGTCCGGTGCTCCCACAGCAGTTGGCCACTGACGAACAGTATTCCAGAATTCCAAGACGATTCCATCATGCACACTGTAAGAAGCTGACTTCCTTACATCTATCACCTTCTTTACGTTGGTAGGAATGTAGTCATCTGAAAAGGCTCGAACAGCTGGGAAGTTGACGTCGGATCGAAAGCTCCAGGGCCGGCCGAGGTGGCCGTGCGGTTAAAGGCGCTGCAGTCTGGAACCGCAAGACCGCTACGGTCGCAGGTTCGAATCCTGCCTCGGGCATGGATGTTTGTGATGTCCTTAGGTTAGTTAGGTTTAACTAGTTCTAAGTTCTAGGGGACTAATGACCTCAGCAGTTGAGTCCCATAGTGCTCAGAGCCATTTGAACCATTTTTTTGAAAGCGCCAGGTAGTTGGTTAGAATGGCTCTGAACACTACGGGACTTAACTTCAGAGGTCATCAGTCCCCTAGAACGTAGAACTACTTAAACTTTACTAACCCAAGGACCTCACACACTTCCATACCCGAGGCAGGATTCGAACCTGCGACCATACCGTTAACTTAGTGCTAATCTGAATGTCTGGGTATTTAAACCGTTGATCAAAACCTGGCTGTTACAGTCCTAAATACATCATACCCGAAGACAAAATGATAAATTTCTAAGTTCAAGATTTCATCTGTTGAGATAACCTTTACAGAGAATTGTCAACTTTTATATGATGAATTCAACGTAGCTGATAATAGTGTATACTCTGTCAAATCATCGCAGTGATCTCTTGATTCTGCCAAAAACTCTATCAGACCATAAGAAAGAGTGTCCCTGACAGGAATGAATACCTATATTTTCTAAAATTTTCCAGCATCGACAAAAATTTGACATTCTTATCAAACAGCTGCTTTTGTTTTGTGCTGGACAGTTTTCACAAAACAGATGAACAATTTTTATGTCCTTGGGGATGCATCTGGTGACGTAATGATACAAGAAAGTCAAGAAAGTGCACTCTCCTTTAGGGCTTTTTTGGGGGACACCCTCGTGAAATTGTGAATGCCGAAAACATTAACTGCCACTTGCCGGAGATAAAACAGGTCTTGAACAGGTACTCTTCGTACATGAAGATTCTGCTTGAAATCAAAGCTGAGACACAAAATGTGTTTACCTTCTTTGCACAGCCTTTCACGTATATTCAGATAAGTATTAAAGTTCTTGTTTCTGCTCTTGTTCACCATGAGATCACAAAGCGCAGTCCGTCGAGAGGCCTCATTTAGACTTTTGTTTTTAATTTTCACCATTAATTGCTCACATTCACAAAACGCGTGTATCTCTTGTGTGCCGGAATAAAGGTCAAAATCCTGGTTAAGTATTTTCACACAGTATTTGTATTTGATTGGAGAAAGAGGATTCATTTCTTTGAAAAGCTCACTTACATGACGGTACGATTTATCAACATAATGGGAGTCTTTCTTAAAAAAGGATGATTGTACTTACGAACTTTGGCAATTGCAAAAAAAATGGTGGTTCAAATGGCTGTGAGCGCTATGGGACTTAACATCTTAGGTCATCAGTCCCCTAGAACTTAGAACTACTTAAACCTAACTAACCTAAGGACAGCACACAACACCCAGCCATCACGAGGCAGAGAAAATCCCTGACCCCGCCGGGAATCGAACCCGGGAACCCGGGCGTGGGAAGCGAGAACGCTACCGCACGACCACGAGATGCGGGCAAGGCAATTGCAAATTCCGATATTGAATTAACGCTCTTTGGCTTTCCTCGTTCACCTTTAGGGCTTTTTCCAATCAGAAGTAGCTGTCTTGTGCTTCTCACGCTTTCTCCGGAAACTGCAAATAAGCTTAGAAATGATTGTCTGCAAATATGGATAAAATGTGTTCCCATCATGCAGTGATATTTGAAACAATTTGACTGTGGATATTTCCCTTATCTTGGTCTATGTCGTTTTACTTTTTGGACGAGCGGATCTAGGCACTACAGTTTGGAATCGCGCGGTCGCTACTGTCGCAGGTTCGAATCCTGCCTCGGGCATGGGTGTGTGTGATGTCCTTAAGTTACTTAGGTTTCAGTAGTTCTAAGTTCTAGGGGACTGATGACCTCAGATGTTAAGTCCCATAGTGCTCAGAGCCACTTGAACCACTTGAAAATTTGTGCGATCCGAAAGCTCTTCACATATTGCGAGGCGGATGTCTTTCTTGTCTTGACTCATGAGCGGTAAGTCCCATAGTGCTCAGAGCCATTTGAACCATTTTTTCTGCCTGTATTAGGCTCCGAAAGTTACAGATCTTATTCATCTTCACTATTAAGATCTAAAACATGTGTGAGAATTGACAACCGATCATCTAGGTTAATGGATTCAAAACACGTAGAATGGCATGCACAAGGTTGTCCCACAGATTTTGCTGGTATCAGCTTAGCTCGGTAATTGCTATGCTCCAATCCATTTAGCTTCGCAGTTTGATTACATTTTGTTAGTACAACTCAGGATGACATTCACCATTCCTCTGCCTTTTCTTAAGGATAGGTTCAACTTCACAGTCATATTCACTCATATTGACAGAATACAAGAGACTATTAGGACACATTATCACATCCTACTGCTTGCTCTACCACAGTGACTTTGAAACAAACCACAGATGCATTATTGAAATCCCTCTCCCACCTTTTTGACAGTCACAGCATCTCAATAAAGTACGTGGAACTATTGTCAGAACTGTTGAGAGTAAAAGCGCCTGCCAAGAATGACAATGACTCGTCTCTCACCTATAATGATTTGGATAAATCATTGAACAATTGGGTATTTTTAGTGCTGATCACAAACGCAGTTGACGTGGGCCAAAGTTTTACGAAAAAACGTAGTGGTAGCCAGTCCAATTGGATGAGTCTCATTGCAAGACTAATTAGTCGTAACAGCGGTGCTTTAATCGCATCTGCAGCACGACTATGTAATTTCACAACGTGTGTAATGATTCAAGAATTTCACTGCAAATGAGTTCTCTGAATCGCGAAGCCTAATAATTTGGAAAACAAGCAGCACAAGTATGCTCACTGCTAATACCGTCGTTTTAATAAACCTAAACAAGAGACAATATTCGCGTTACAATACAGAGAGATTTACAGACAGATGTAATCGTTCCTAATCCTAATGGAGTGTTTAATTTTCTTTACAGGTAATTATTAGAAAACATGTGCGAGTAACACAGTAGTTAATGAAGCAACACTGAAATAATACGCATTAAGAGACACGAACTGTACATTGCGAAATACTGAGATACAAAAGTTTAGAAATTGAGAAAAGTGCTAGATATTTGCCTCAGAACTGAAATAATCTTTAATACCTTTTGTTTTATTACATTAAAATAGGAACCCTGTTCTTTTTAAGGAAATGATGTTGATTAAATTTATATGTGACATTTATACAAAGAAATGTTAACGTAACAATTTTTGCTGTTCTTTTCATTCAAACAAAAGATACTCAGTCATACAATATGGAAATAAGGAACATTAATGTATCCCAGGCAATGGCGTCTTAGATTAGTAGTGAACTCAAACGCAGTAAAGTCTCAGTTACATGAAGAAACCATGCTCTCCAAATAGTTCGTTAGAAAAGCTACTGGGATTTGCAGGTGAAAGTTTCTATAATCGGTGCCCTTACACTATTATTTTCAAAAGATGAAACGCAGTAATAAATCAGAGAACCAAACTTTTTTTTACGTTTGGGCGCCACAACGTTAATGAAACAAAATTACACACGTGTTGCAAAGTTGGAATCCTTATTTTGATACACGTTGAACGCTTGCTAGTAAATGATAATACCATTGAGGAACTGTGTACTGTAGGAGAAGCGAACTGGGTGTTGTCCAAAGTCACCCGAAGGGGTGTCCCATTTGAAGATATGTCGTGAATGACTCCTGAATATAGCGGCTAGCTACAGCATGTGGCATGGATACAGACATGTCTGAGCAGTCTGTTACAAACAGGTGTCTAATCAGTGTGGCAGAGCATCGCTAGTTGGCTGACTCTGAACATGGGGTTGTTGCGAGATTCATGGATAATAACCGTAGAATACTCAAAAATTGGGGTTTCTAAGGTCCGCGTTTCCTAAGGTGAATCTTCAGTGTGGGAGAGACAAATGTTTCCTCACGTGTAAATCATCACGAAAGATGATAAGCTATTTATGTAGCCACCGCAGAGGTTAACGGACGATCGATGATCTACTGTGGTCCACGTCGCCTCCGATGAACCCATTCTTACGAGGAATGTACAGACACAGATGCACCAAACAGGCCTGTCATGCCTCCCTGTGACATCTAGCCAATCAGTGTAGAACAGATTGAAAGGAATCAGTATGTATAGCGTAACTTGTAACACAACGCTCTGAAGTAACAGACAAATGGAAAATATCAGATTGGTTTTTCAACGTAATATGTGCATTACACATACAGCGAAAAGCGGCACCGAGCGAGGTGGTGCAGTGGCTAGACACTTGACTCGCATTCGGGCGGACGACGGTTCACTCCCACGTCCGGCCATCCTGATTTAGGTTTTCCGTTATTTCCCTAAATCACTCCAGGCAAATGCCGGGATGGTTCCTCTGATAGGGCACGGCCGACTTCCTTCCCCATCCTTCCCTAATACGATGAGACCGATGACCTCGCTGTCTGGTCTCCTTCCCCAAACAACCCCAAACCAACCCCGACAAGCGGCATCAAAAATTATGGCTGGAACACAAATGTGGGTTTTTCGCTGTCAAACAATTTAATCTCGCAGATAGTTCTCTCACAACTGTTTACACCAGGGCCGAATTTTCACTAATACTTGCTGTCTGATAGTTCCTTGCTAGTACTTTTTGTAAGTGTCTGAGAGTCTGGCGAGAGCAGATGTCGGAAGCGTTCACACACTGCAAGGTGAGAGCGGCGGGATTCTTCTATTGTATATGAAGATGGTTTCTGCCCTTTCAGACGTGTTCGAAAGAACAGATACCATCTTCACATAGTTAAGGCTAACCGCCCATTGACCGTCTTCTTCTGAGCGGATGCACACGCATTGCCCGAACTGTTACGGGACTCGGTAAGATTGTGTGCCGCGAGTAATGAGTGTAGTGGGCAGGGGCACTACGAATGTAGTGCGTAGACATTAAGTTGGGAATATGGGTCTCACGGGGAGCGTATAACGGATAAATCCCTGCAGTCACACTATCCTCTGTGCCCTCGGTGGCTCAGATGGAGAGAGCGTCTGCCATGTAAGCAGGGGATCCCCGGTTCGAGTCCCTGTCGGGCTACACATTTTCAACTGTCCCCGTTGATGTATATCAACGTCTGTCGACAGCTTAAGGTACTGATTTGATTATCATTTCTTCTATTGTGGTTCTGAGAGTGAAGGAAGAAGTTGTGATGGAAGAGTGTGGCACCGCAGCTGCACTTTTAATATTTTAGTGGTGTAGTTACGTGCTGTGTAGCTTTCGAAATTGGCTAACAGATCGTGCTGTTCGTTTAGGAGTTAAAACGTCCCACGGCCACATATTATGACTCAAAACACGTCATTTAATGTATGCACGAGTACGGCAAAATGTATTACCAAGGTCGTCTCCCTACAATGCCGGTAGAGTTGACGTCGCCGGGCCTCTCTCGAAGATGCCAAGTACATGAGAGGTCTAAACTCTGAGATCCTCTCGGACACTAACAGCGAGCTGACTCTCGGGCTGTTTATTCGATACGTATTACTCGCAAAAGCTCTGCAAGATTGAGAAACTCTCACGTGAGTACCTGCCTTTACTCGACATAGAAAAATGAAGCATAGGATTGTTGGCTGGAAGACACCGAACGGCAGGTTCAGGAGCCTAATAAGATAAGCTTCACTTGTCTCCGCGCGGGGTTAGCCGAGCGGTCTAGGGCGCTGCAGTCGTGGACTTTGCGGCTGGTGCCGGCGGAGATTCAAGTCCTCCCTCGGGCATGGGTGTGTGTACTTATCCTTAGGATAATTTAGGTTAAGTAGTGTGTAAGCTTAGGGACTGATGACCTTAGCAGTTAAGTTCCATAAAACACACATTTGAATATTCACTTGTCTTTTGCGCGCAACCGTACTTGTTCTCAATGGCAGTGTTGCTTCGGGAAGTGTCAGTAGTGTGTGTTTAAAGATACCTGGTCATGTAGGTGACTGTAATGTGTGTGTGTGTGTGTGTGTGTGTGTGTGTGTGTAGTGTCTTGTTTGTGTTGGTTGATGGTGAGAGAAGGAAGAGAGTGAAACCCAGTGGGATGACGTAGCCTGCTCCTCTGGAGTAGCATCAAGGTGGCCGTAAAGGCGAAGGGAAAGTAACCAACAACACGTGACGTACACAGGAGGTTAGCCATCGAAGTACTATACTCGACGTTCCTCAACGTCAATAATCTCATTATACACGACTTTGCTTAACGTTGGTAATCCGACGAGAACCAGTGTATTCAATGAGGCAAGGCTCTTGGCCAGTCCACAAAGTGCTTCTTAAGCTTGCTGGCTACAGAAATGCGTGTTGCGTAAGCGGCGTTAGAGTCTTTAATCAGATTTCATTATAATATTTTTAGTTATTCGAAACCACTCATCTGGAGTAGGCTACAACCCCCCCCTCCCCTTCCCAGAGTTATTGGGTTTCTTGGAATGAAAATAAAGACATAAACATTCCATCCGATATGCAAGACGAATCAGATCGGCGAAATTTCCTCCGAATCCATAAGTAACCTAACAGTCCCAATTCTAAAGAAGGAAGTTGATGGTAGGTGTGAAAAAGCCATAGTTGCGAAATAATAACATGAATTATTTAAAGATTTTCTAGACCCCTAGAAGATCATGTTAGGATCTTGGTTTACGAAGGAATACGCAAGGCATTAGTGACTAATTTAGAAGATAGACTAGAGGAAGGCTATCCTACAGTCATAGCATTTGAAGACTGAGTGAACGTTTTTGGTTTTGTGAATTGCAATACACTCTTCGGAATTTTGAATGAAGCAGTGATAAAATACGGAGATCGGAAGGTTACCTACTACTTCTGCAGAAGCAGTTATAAGAGTCGTACATGATAGAAGTATATAGTACTTGAGGAGGGTGTAGAACTTGGTGTAGTCTATCCTTCTTACTATTCAGATTCTTCATTGACCTGCTAATAAATGAAACCAAAAAGGAATTTGGGAAGGAAATTAGAGTTAATGGAGAATAATACTGTAACCCTGACAGAGAACACAAAGAACGTCATATGAGCTGAAGAGACTAAACACCAAGCAAAGTAAAACCAGAGCAATAGAATGCAGTCGTATCAAGTCATATTATGACGAAGGGTCAGATTAGAAAATGAGACATTGAAAATAGCTGACAAGTTATGCTATTTGTGCTGCAAAATAAAGGGCGATGATAGGAGTGGAGAGGATATAATATGGACCTTGGCTGTAGCAAGTAGTGGTAAAGCGGTTCTGAAAACAAAGAGATACACTAACGGAAATCAGTACAAAGGCATGGATATTTGTAGGAAAATTAACATTGTCGGTTGGAACAGTTGTGCACAGTCTAACTGCAGATCCAATATACCGACAAACCCAGTCAAATGGTATCGTTTTGATGTTAGTGGTAATGTATAAAAAATGACATCAATGATGCATGTGCTAGAGGGTGGGACTCGGTATAAACTCAACTGCGGTGTCACCGCAAGACACCACACTGGCTAGGTTGTAGACTTCAAATCAGCCGCGGTCCGTCAGTACTAGAGATGGGCAAAACTGTTCTATTCAGAGATTGGGTCAGAACTGTTCACTCCCTGAAATGAACTAGCTCTTTTTCATGACTCACCACTCATTCACAATAGAAAATAAATGGAAGGCACATTTCCCTTTAAACTTTGTTTATTCCCGTACTATACCTGTATTTTGATCTTATTTGATCCTATTTTTAAGTAACACAGATAATGAGTAAGAATTTTGTATTGTTTATTGAAATTTCCATGATATGACAAAGTTTTTCATTATTGATTTATTTTGCACTATTGTGGTTTAGGCTTAGTAGCCATTATCATGCTCAAAGGTGAAATAGTCGTAAAATATCTGACGTCTGAATGATTGTAATATTGTGACAACAACCATTCAGACATGTCAGACATGTAATAAATATTTCACCTTTGCATGTGATAATGGCTACAAAGCTAAAATAGCATGCTGATAACGACACTTTTCAGTGCCCCGCAAAACAAACCTCCACATCTAAATAGTGATAGTGTGAAATGAAGTAATAACGAAACTTAATCAAATGGTTGGATTTTCATTCATAAAGTACAGTATGACTGCAGTCTGCAATGAAGGAAAAATCACTGATAGCTTTATATTACATCCTGAGTCACTTTGAGATAGAAAAGTTATACATTCATCTGATGGAAAAAATAAAAATATTACAATAAAATTCTAAGTATTTTTATCAGGTAGGGAAATTTTTAAAATAAGACTGATTCATATTATGTAAACAAACTTTAATTGCATAAAAATTAACATACAAAAACTGTAATATATTTCAGTATGCACAGTCGACACACACAACAAGTATATGTTATGTTAAGAGGAGTCGTCAGGAACCTAATCTGTTCAGTTTAAACAAATAAAAATAAAATAAAAACAAATGATGTATACATAACATAATTATGTAATATACATACCGGTATTACTACGAAGAACAATATCCAGTAGAGACGAACTCCGATGCAGAGGCGCTGAGTCAGGCAGGTCGAGCCGCGAGCTGTATTACTGCGTGAGCTAAGACCGCAGAGACCAGAGTGACACCTGAGTTGCTCTGCTCAACGCTCTGACTAGAGAACGGAGGGATGAGCGTTGAGCGGGTGAGTTCCGAGGGTGGGGGGAGCGGAGAACTGCCACCACTCACCCGCTCCGAGACAAATCGTCCGTTCTCTTGCGAGCAGGTTGTTGCAAGGAGTTCTTATGTTCTCCACTAGAAGGCTCTCTGTCCTGTTGCTCGCATCAACTGCCCAGAGGGCAGGACGTGCGACTGAAACGATCGCCGACGGAGTGCGATGCTAGGTTAAGGTACGCCAGACACTGCACGCGGCAGAGGAGGCACAGAGACGGCACGGCATATGTGAAACACAAAATCCAATGGGGCACTGCACAATGCAGGCAGCCAAGGCAGAAGCAGGGGAGAGGCCGGCGCTGGCTGTGTTGTGTGGCGTGCAGTGTGCTCTGACCAGCAGAGGCCCCGCTGATATGCTCTCTCTCTCTCTCTCTCTATCTCTCTCTCTCTCTCTCTCTGCTGTGGGAAACGTTTGGAGCTACCGTTCTTTCTTTCTGAATCGCTGATTGTTCATTCCTTTGAAAGATTCAACTCTATGTATCAGATCAGGAGCGGATCCCCCATCTCTAGTCAGTACACATCGGACCCGCGAGTCGCCACTGTCGACGCTAGCAGACCGAGCGCCGCTACTCGGCTGGTCTTACGAGACAAGCTAGCGCACTGCTCTGCTCTACAGCCGACTTTAATAGGAATGGTTCACTTGTTATAGCTTCTGAGATTTCATTTTCAGTGATGCTAGTTAGCATAGCCTTCAGCTAAGTCAGTAGCTACGACCTAGCCAGGCGCCACATACGGTTTATGCATTGACAATTGATCTACAGGGTGTTACAAAAAGGTACGGCCAAACTTTCAGGAAACATTCCTCACACACAAAGAAAGAAAATATGTTATGTGGACATGTGTCCGGAAACGCTTACATTCCATGTTAGAGCTCATTTTATTACCTCTCTTCAAATCACATTAATCATGGAATGGAAACACACAGCAACAGAATGTACCAGCGTGACTTCAAACACTTTGTTACAGGATATGTTCAAAATGTCCTCCGTTATCGAGGATACATGCATCCACCCTCCGTCGCAAGGAATCCCTGATGCGCTGATGCAGCCCTGGAGAATGGCGTATTGTATCACAGCCGTCCACAATACGAGCACGAAGAGTCTCTACATTTGGTACCGGATTTGCGTAGACAAGAGCTTTCAAATGCCCCCACAAATGAAATTCAAGAGGGTTGAGATCAGGAGAGCGTGGAGGCCATGGAATTGGACCGCCTCTACCAATCCATCGGTCACCGAATCTGTTGTTGAGAAGTGTACAAACACTTCGACTGAAATGTGCAGGAGCTCCATTGTGCATGAACCATATGTTGTGTCGTACTTGTAAAGGCACATGTTCTAGCAGCACAGGTAGAGTATTTCATCATATTATAATTGTTTTCCGCGTGTCATTCAAAGTCGTGATTTATGTGCACAACACGCACTACCACTAACGGCGTCTGTTTCCTACCTGCGGTAAAGGCACGTATGCACACGCGAATGCCACACAGAACCGACTGATATTATGTATGAGGCAGATCTATGGGCTTCATGAGTTCAAGGAAATGGGGCTCTCTAATCGTCAAATTGACAAGAAATGGAACCGCTCAAGCACATTGATGGTTTATTTCATTCGATTGGACGGACAACATGAATAGATCGGAAAATATGGACAAAGTAGAAAATTATGTGAGGCACCGAAATGATCACACTTGCGCAAGCAATGGCACAAACAGTTATTCTACTTAACTTGTTGCTGATTTATAGCTGCCAGTAACTGCCAGACGTATAGGACAAATTTAGTCCATGACAAACACCTTGCATTCAAGAAACGACTGCAGAAATCTCTAACAAATGGTTCAAATGGCTCTGAGCACTATGGGACTCAACATCTGAGGTCATCAGTCCCCTAGAACGTAGAACTACTTAAACCTAACTAACCTAAGGACATCACATACATCCACGCCCGAGGCAGGATTCGAACCTGCGACCGTAGCGGTCGCGCGGTTCCAAACTGTAGCGCCTAGAACCGCTTCGCCACACCGGCCGGCAAATCTCTAACATCCAAACATATATAGGCTAGATAGGAGTTCGCTGCAAACATATTTAATTGACTTCAGAATAAGATAAATTGTGTTCCAGTGATCAGAATAAGTTTAATTCAGATGGCCCAGATGGATTTCAATGCCATTGGTATTATGGGAGAACAGAACATCAGATATGAATGAGCAAAATTTTGTTGCTAAAGGGTTATGAACTGGACAGCCTTCTGCGCTAAGGGTACATCACGCATCGCATGACTGAATACTAGAATTAACTCTAACGTGTACACTGAGATGCTTGAGACAGAACTAATTGAACGTATGGGGACCTATGGGAAGAAAGTCTAATGTTTCAACAACATTATGCATCTGTGCTTGTTTCTGCTACAACCAAAAAGTGGTTTGAAGATAAGGATGTCGAGGTCTTGCGCTGGCCTGCACATAGTCCGTGTTTGAACCCTGAGGAAAACCTTTGAGCAATATTTGCAAGGCGTGTTTATCTCAATGGAATGTAATATGGAGCAGTATGCGAGCTGAAGAGCGATAAGAGAACAGTGGGTGAGTATTTTACTGCAGGAACTACAAGTCCTAACAAAATCAGTGCCGAAAACAATTTTTAAGATAGGATGAACGGAGTTTGGACAAAGTCCTAACAGTGAAATAACACAACAGGACGGCGGGTGCCACTATACCAGTTTCCATCCAAGAAATTCCAACTCCATTTTTGTTACATGCATTGCGAAATAAACTATGGAATACTGTTATGACTGTTTATGTCTTATATGTATCATAAGTACTTTCATAACAAATTCGATCCATGTTTGCTTCAGACATTTGACCATTACTATCGTAGGAGCCCTGACTTGATAATGATTACCACAACTGTATTTCAACACGTAAAATAAATTTTGAAGTTACCAAGTCTTTTCCGAAACATTTACCTGGAGCGTAGCCTTGTGCGAAAGTGAAACGAGGATGATATATAGTTCAGAAAAAAGAAGCTTTTTAAATGTGTTGCTACAGGGAATTTAGAAGATGGGTTGTTGTTGTTGTTGTGGTCTTCAGCCCTGGAACTGGTTTGATGCAGCTCTCCACGCTACTCTATCCTGTGCAAGCTTCTTCATCTCCTAGTATCTACTGCAACTTGCATCCTTCTGAATCTGCGTAGTGTATTCATCTATTCGTCTCCTTCTACGATTTTTACCCTCCACGCTGCCCTCCAATACTAAATTTGTGATCCCTTGATGTCTCAGAACATGCCCTACCAACCGATACCTAATTCTAGTCAAGTTGTGTCACAAACTCCTCTTCTCCCCAATCCTATTCAGTACCTCCTCATTATTTATGTGATCTACCCATCTAATCTTCAGTATCCTTCTGTAGCACCACATTTCGAAAGCTTCTATTCTCTTCTTGTCCAAACTATTTATCGTCCATGTTTCACTTCCATACATGGCTACACTCCATACATATACTTTCAGAAATGACTTCCTGAAGCTTCAATCTATACCCGATGATAACAAATTTGTCTTCTTCAGAAACGCTTTCCTTGCCATTGCCAGTCTACATTTTATATCCTCTCTACTTCGACCATCATCAGTTATTTTGCTCCCCAAATAGCAAAACTCCTTTAAGTGTCTCATTTCCTATTCTAATTCCCTCAGCATCACCCGACTTAATTCGACAACATCCCATTATCCTCGTTTTGCTTTTGTTGATGTTCATGTTATATCCTCCTTTTAAGACACTGTCCATTACTTTCCACTGCTCTTCCAAGTCCTTTGCTGTCTCTGACAGAATTACAATGTCATCGGCGAACCTTAAAGTTTTATTTCTTCTCCATGGATTTTAATACCTACTCCGAATTTTTCTTTTGTTTCCTTTACTGCTTGCTCAATATACTGATAGAATAACATCTGGGAGAGGCTACAACCTTGTCTCACTCCCTTCCCAACTACTGCTTCCCTTTCATGCCCCTCGACTCTAACAACTGCCATCTGGTTTCTGTACAAATTGTAAATAGCCTTTCGCTCCCTGTATTTCACTCCTGCTACCTTCAGAATTAGAAAGAGAGTATTCCAGTCAACATTGTCAAAAGTTTTCTCTGAGTCTACAAATGCTAGAAACGTAGGTTTGCCTTTTCTCAATCTAGCTTCTAAAATAAGTCGTAGGGTCATTATTGCCTCACGTGTCCCCATGTTTCTACGGAATCTAAACTCATCATCCCCAAGGTCGCCTTCTACCAGTTTTTCCATTCGTCTGTAAAGAATTCGCGTTAGTATTTTGCAGCCGTAATTTATTAAACTGATAGTTCGGTAATTTTCACATTTGTCAACCCCTGCTTTCTTTGGGATTGTAATTATTATATTCTTCTTGATGTCTGTGGGTATTTCGCCTGTCTCATACATTTTGCTCACCAGATGGTAGAGTTTTGTCAGGACTTGCGCTCCAAAGGCTGTCAGTAGTTCTAATGGAATGTTGTCTACTCCCGGGGCCTTGTTTCGACTCAGGTCTTCCAATGCTCTGTCAAACTCTCCACGCAGTATCATATCTCCCATTTGATCTTCATCTACATCCTCTTCCATTTCCATAATATTGTCCTCAAGTACATCGCCCTTGTATAGACCCTCTACATACTCTTGCCACATTTCTGCTTTCCCTTCTTTGCTTAGAACTGGGTTTTCATCTGACTTCTTGATATTCATACAAGTCGTTCTCTTTTCTCCAAAAGTCTCTTTAATTTTCCTGTAGGCAGTATCTATCTTACCTCTAGTGAGATAAGCCTCTACATCCTTACATTTGTCCTCCAGCCATGCCTGCTTAGCCAGTTTCACTTCCTGTCGATCTCATTTTTGGCACGTTTGTATTCCTTTTTGCCTGCTTCATTTACTGCATTTTTATAATTTCTCCTTTCGTCAATCAAATTCAATATTTCTTCTGTCACCCAGGGATTTCTGTTAGCCCTCGTCTTTTTACCTACTTCAGCCTCTGCTGCCTTCACTACTTCATTCCTCAAAGCTACCCATTCTTCTTCTACTGTATTTCTTTCCCCAATTCCTGTCAATTCTTCCCTTGTGCTCTACCTGAAACTCTGTACAACCTCTCATTTAGTCAGTTTATCAAGGTCCCATCTCCTTAAATTCCCACCTTGTTGCAGTTTCTTCAGTTTTGATCTACAGTTCATAACCAATAGATTGTGGTCAGAGTCCACATCGGCCCCTGGAAATGTCTTACAATTTAAAACCTGGTTCCTAAATCTCTGTCTTACCATTATGTAATCTATCTTATACCTTTTAGTATCTCCAGGGTTCTTCCATGTGCACAACCTTCTTTGATGATTCTTGAACCAAGTGTTAGCTATGATTAAGTTATGCTCTGCACAAAATTCTACCAGGCGGCTTCCTCTTTCATTTCTTACCCTCAATCCACATTCACCTACTACGTTTCCTTCTCTCCCTTTTCCTACTACCGAATTCCAGTCACCCATGACTATCAAATTTTCGTCTCCCTCACTATATGTATAATTTCTTTTATTTCATCATACATTTCTTCAATTTCTTTGTAATCTGCAGAGCTAGTTGGCATATAGGCTTGTACTACTGTCGTAGGCGTGGGCTTCGTGTCTATCTTTGCCACAACAATGCGTTCGCTGTGCTGTTTGTAGTAGCTTACCCGCATTCCTATTGTTTTATTCATTATTAAACCTACTCCTGCATTACCCGTATTTGATTTTGTATTTATGACCCTGTATTCACCTTACCAAAGGTCTTGTTCCTCCTGCCACCGAACGTCACTAATTCCCACCATATCCAACTTTAACCGATCCATTTCCCTTTTTAAATTTTCCAACTACCTGCCCGACTAAGGGATCTGACATTCCACGCTCCGATCCGTAGAACGCCAGTTTTCTTTCTCTTGATAACGACGTCCTCCTGAGTAGTCCCCGCCCGGAGATCCGAATGTGGGACTATTTTACCTCCGGAATATTTTACCCAAGAGGACGCCATCATCATTTGTCCATACAGTAAAGCTGCATGCCCTCGGAAAAAATTACGGCCGTAGTTTCCCTTGCTTTCAGCCGGTCGCAGTACCAGCACAGCAAGGCCGTTTTGGTTAGTGTTACAATGCCAGATCAGTCAATCATCCAGACTGTTGCCCCTGCAACTACTGAAAAGGCTGCTGCCCCTCTTCAGGAACCACGCGTTTGTCTGGCCTCTCAACAGGTACCCCTCCTTTGTGGTTGCACCTACGGTACGGCCATCTGTATCGCTGAGGCACGCAAGCCTCCCCACCAACGGCAGGGTCCATGGTTCCTGGGGGGCGGAGAAGATGAGTATAATTAATAAATAGTCTACATCTACACAGTAAAAATAGGCTGCAGAGATGGAGAGGCTTGCACAGGATATTCTAGCGTGAAAAGCAGCATCAAACAAGTCTTCGTAGTGAAGAACACAATAACATTTTCCAGTGTCTCTACTGGTTGATGAAATTGATTCTGATCCAGATACATTGGTATTAACAAGAATGCTCCACCTACTTCTCCGTGGCCTGCATGTACCAGGGTCACATTAGCTAGGTTCAAAATGGTTCAAATGGCTCTGAGCACTATGGGACTTAACATCTGTGGTCATCAGTCCCCTAGAACTTAGAACTACTTAAACCTAACTAATCTAAGGACATCACACACATCCATGCCCGAGGCAGGATTCGAACCTGCGACCGTAGCAGTCGCGCGGTTCCGGACTGAGCGCCTAGAACCGCTAGACCACCGCGGCCGACCACATTAGCTAGGTTCCACTTATTAAATACGATGCAGCGGCTGATATTTGCACTGACGTGAACTTCATAGCAACTGACAACCTTCCGAGGCGTCGACTACCTGTGGGTGGATGACTTGTATTCCGCAGTGGTAAGAAATTTCGGATTAAAATCTTTCTTGTGAATCATATCTAAATACCTACAGTAGTTCGTGAGATTAGTCTCCACTTATTCACAGAAAAAGGTGGCGGGGAATTGAATTCATCGTAGTACTGCTAATTTGGACGGAACACAAATCAATTAGTGGAAACCGTAGTTCCTGTGATTAGCCTGAATATACAGACATAAAAACACGGCTGGGAGACTTAAATTTAGTAGTGTGTGTAGACTGCTCTATTGTCATGACGGTTACATGACTCGCCGTGGGGCGGTTTTAGGTATAAGGGAAATACAGCTTACGTGCCTAATTTTGATGACTATGATTTGACCCAGAATATTTATGGATCGTAATCCCTCCTATAATAGCTCACTGTAATTATATGACTTATCGAAGATAATTAGCATCATAAGACTCAGAAGGCAATACACACCTGTGCGAGATGGATGCATTGTTCCTGAACGCCGGCCGGAGTTGCCGAGCGGTTCTAGGCGCTACAGTCTGTGTCTACTGCCTCTCGATTAAGTCCCATAAATATTAGATGTGATTCATGTCGGGGAATTTGGGTAGCCAAGCCATTAGCTCAAACTGTAGAGAATGTTCTTCAAAATAGTCGTGCACAAATGTGGTCCGGTGACATGGCGCATTGTCGTCCATAAAAATTCCTTCGTTGTTTGGGAACAATTAGCCGAACGTAACCATTTCCAGTATACCACCCATTCAGCTGGACCCGTGACACCAGTCGATACAGTGCATGCACAGCCTGCACCATTACAGAGTCACCACGAGCTTGCACAGTGCGTTGTTCACAACTTGGAGCCATGGCTTCGTGAGGTCTACGCCACGCTCGAACCGTACCATCAACTCTTACCAACTGTAATCCGGACTTATCTTACAAGGCCACAGTTTTCCATTTGTCTGTGGTCCAGCTGATATAAGAGGGGCGCTGCAGGTGATGTCGTGCTGTTGGCAAACGCACTCTCGTCCGTCGTTTGCAGCCATAGCCCATTAACGCCACATTTCGCTGCACTGTCCTAACATATGCGTTCGTCGTACGTCTCACATTCATTTCTGCAGTACCGCCTGTCTGTTAGCACTGACAACTCTACGCAAACGCTGCTGCTCTAGGTCGTTAACTGAAGGCCGTCGGCCACTGCGTCTGAAATTTTATATTCTTGGAACACTCTTTGCAATATGGATCTCGGAATATTGAATTGCCTAACGATTTGGAAAATGGAATGTCGTAAGCGTCTAGCTTTAACTACTATTCCGGGTTCAACGACTATCAATTCCCATCTTGCGGCCATATCGCGTTGGAAACCTTTTGACGCGTATCACTTCAGTACAGGTGGCAGCTGCGCCGACGGTTGGTTGGTTGGTTAATTTGGGGGAGGGGACCAAACAGCGAGGTCATCGGCCCCATCGGGATAGGGAAAGATGGAGCAGGAAGTCGGTCGTACCCGTTCAAAGGTACCAACCCGGCATCTGTCTGAAGCGATTTAGGGAAATCACCGAAAACCTTGATCAGGATGGCCAGACACTTTTCTGAACCGTCGTCCTCCACCAATGCATTGCCCTTTTACTCCTTGTGTACGCGATGCTACCGCCATCTGTGTATGTGAATACTACTATCCCATGACTTCTGTTACCTCATTGTGTATCACTCTTCTTCCATTTACACGTACAGGTGGTTAGATATCAGGAGAGAATTTGTTTCCGAATTTCCTGCTGATGGCGATTGTACGGTGTTTTCACTTCCTCTGAATGACCACCCTTATGATATTGAATTTTCGATACTTCGTATCCTCTGTCCGTTCCTTCTGTTCATCTACATCTACATCTACATTTATACTCCGCAAGCCACCCAACGGTGTGTGGCGGAGGGCACTTTACGTGCCACTGTCATTACTTCCCTTTCCTGCTCCACTCGCGTATGGTTCGCGGGAGGAAGGACTGCCGGAAAGCCTCCGTGAGCGCTCGAATCTCTCTAATTTTACATTCGTGATCTCCTCGGGAGGTATAAGTAGGGGGAAGCAATATATTCGTTATCTCATCCAGAAACACACCCATTCGAAACCTGGACAGCAGGCTACACCGCGATGCAGAGCTCCTCTGTTGCAGAGTCTGCCACTTGTGTTTGCTAAACATCCCCGTAACGCTATCACGCTTACCAAATAACCCTGTGACGATACGCGCCGCTCTTCTTTGGATCTTCTCTATCTCCTCTGTCAACCCGACCTGGTACGGATCCCACACTGATGAACAATACTCAATTATAGGCCGAACGAGCGTTTTGAAAGCCACCTCCATTGTTGACGCACTACATTTTCGTAGGACTCTCCCAATGAATCTCAACCTGGTACCCGCCTTACCAACAATTAATTTTATATGATCATTCCACTTCAAATCGTTCCGTACGCATACTCCCAGATATTTTACAGAAGTAACTGCTACCAGTGTTTGTTCCGCTATCATATAATCATACAATAAAGGATCCTTCTTTCTATGTATTCCCAATACATTACATTTGCCTATGTTAAGGGTCAGTTGCCACTCCCTGCATGAAGTGCCTATCCGCTGCAGATCTTCCTGCATTTCGCTGCAATATTCTAATGCTGCAACTTCTCTGTATACTACTGTATCATCCGCGAAAAGCCGCATGGAACTTCCGACACTATCTACTACGTCATTTATATATATTGTGAAAAGCAATGGTCCCATAACACTCCCCTGTGGTACGCCAGAGGTTACTTTAACGTCTGTAGACGTCTCTCCATTGATAACAACATGCTGTATTCTGTTTGCTAAAAGCTCTTCAATCCAGCCACACAGCTGGTCTGATATTCCGTAGGCTGTTTCTAAAAGATGGTCTGAATAACGAAGGGACTTTAAATTAATACGTGACTCTGCAGCAACTTTACCGTCACATAACGCTCTACATCAGCCACTTTCATTGTACTATCCACAGTGTTTTTCACTTGGACTGAAATTTTCTCCAGACTTCAGGAGCTCGACGAGAAGAAAGGTGAGAGTAGAGGGAGAAAGGGAGCGCCGCTGCTGAAGCCGGCTGGCCCCTCCTCGCGGCTGATTTAAAGGGCCGGCGCACGTGAGAGGGCTAGGGCCGCCGCAGAATACCTCGCCTCGGGTGAGCAGCGGGTCCGCGAGGTGGAGGTGGCCGCCATGAATAACGCATGGGACGAGGGGCCAAGCCCGGCATCGAGGTGAGCCGGCACTCTCGATGATGACGGGTGATGACCCGCCTGGCTAAGCCAGACATTTTTTATGTCATCTCAAGATTATGGCCCTCCCCGGGCCCCCAGTGTACTTGAAAGCTGTGTTCCGCAGGACGTATTACACCACTTCGTTCGTCATCGGGCTCTCGAGATGGAGTAATTATTCTCCTTTCTAATATTTTCCATCTTAAGGACCGGAAGTAGTGGCTGTTAAGGTAATCGTTATAACTATTTTGGCATACAACCACTAGTATTAGGAACAAAATCCTCAACAACGCTCTTCGGAAGCCAATCTCCCGTCATCTGGTCATCCACGTTGATCCTATACAAACATGCACTTCAAAAGCACGTTAGCTCAAAATATAAAAACAAAAAAAGTAGTATAGACATAATTGTTCGCCGGCCGGTGTGGCCGAGCGGTTCTAGGCGCTTCAGTCTGGAACCGCGCGACCGCTAAGTCGCAGGTTCGAATCCTGCTCGGGCATGGATGTGTGTGATGTCCTTCGGTTAGTTAGATTTAATTAGTTCTACGTTCTATGGGACTGATGACCTCAAATGTTAAGCCCCATAGTGCTCAGAGCCATTTGAACCATGATTGTTCATCTTAATTTGAAAACGGTAACACGAGATGCTCTGATCTGCTTATCCATGTTACCGCACATCCACCAAACCGCTCCTTCTGTATAATGGTAAACTCTAATCACATCAGCTGGCTCTCCGTGTACCACTAGTTCGTAGGTATGTGTAGACTGCCCTAAGAGGTCAGCCATCGAATGATGTTACAAAGGGCATGACGGATGTCACACCAATGGTTCTCTGTGCAAAGTCCATCACATTTATCATAGTAATTTTAAATGTAAAAAAGATACAAAAACCTGCTGACAAAAGCATTGTATACTAGGTACACTATTAACATTAACCTGGTGGATTGCTATTTGACCGAGCGAGGTGGCGCAGTGGTTAGACACTGGACTCGCATTCGGGAGGACGACGGTTCAATCCCGCGTCCGGCCATCCTGATTTAGGTTTTCCGTGATTTCCCTAAATCACTCCAGGCAAATGCCGGGATGGTTCCTCTGAAAGGGCACGGCCGACTTCCTTCACCATCCTTCCCTAATCCGATGAGACCGATGACCACGCTGTCTGGTCTCCTTCCCCAAAACAACCAACCAACCATTGCTATTTGAAGTTACTCAGGCAGGTCGAGCGTCTTTCCTTCCAAAATGTATCTGTTGTGCCCATAGTTCCGCGTAGTCAGCGCGTACACAACTTTCCCAATAGAGCGCACCCCGCTAAGCACAACAGCGCAGGCGCAGCGCTCGTCTGTCTCCGCACTACGAGATGGCGCTGTCTTAGAGACGGACCAAATTCTGCTTCCGCCGATCCACGAATTAATATGTAACGCAGCCAATGAGATTGCTGCTAAAGTAGAACCTTTTCTCCTCGTGGATCAATCTCGCGCAGTGATACCTGAACGCTCGAGGTATTATAGTGAGTGTACAGTCAGTCATCATTAGTCTGCATTAGTCTGTGCCTAAAAAGATTACCTTATTCCTGTACATAGCCATGAAGATAAATGAATAGACACTTTGTCACGTATCAGAGATTGGTGAGAGTAAGATTAACGTACCAAGACCAAAGGAACTTCAGATTGTCAATTGTAAATAGCATCCGGAACGAAGTTATTTTTATGCTTGTTATTATTTTAATAAATGTGTTTAAAAATTAATCAAGTTCTGTTTAAAGTTGGTCACCGTCAATCTGCTACTCTAATCGTGCAAGTGGCATTTCTATCGTCTGACCTAACGGCAGAAGATAAACACGCCACGATAAGACCACGAGACATATTGCTGACACTCGCCTACTTCGTTAGAGCGACACGTCAAATAATCTGATGGTGTGTGTACCGAAGGTCTTACAGTACGCACACCACATTATCACTTCCGTTTTGTATGCCTTTCATGGGGTGACTAATCTCGTATACAGGGTGGTCTATTGATCGTGACAGGGCCAAATATCTCACGAATTAAGCGTGAAACGAAAAAACTACAAAGAACGAAACTTGTCTAGCTTGAACGGGGAAACCAGATGGCGCTTTGGTTGGCCCGCTAGATAGCCCTGGAATGGGTCAAACGGATATTTTTAAATAGGAATCCCCATTTCATATTACACATTCGTGTAGTATGTAAAGAAATATGAATGTTTTAGTTGTACCATTTTTTTCGCTTTGTGATAGATGGCGCTGTAATAGTCACAAACTTATAAGTACGTGGTATCACGTAACATTCCGCCAGAACGGACGGTATTTGCTTCGAGATACATTACCCGTGTTAAAATGGACCGTTTACCAATTGCGGAAAAGGTCGATATCGTGTTGATGTACGCCTATTGTGATCAAATTGCCCAACGGGCGTGTGCTATGTATGCTGCTCGGTATGCTGGAGACATCATCCAAGAGTCCGGACCGTTCACCGCATATTTACGTTATTTAAGGAAACAGGAAGTGTTCAGTCACATGTGAAACGTCAACCACGACCTGCAACAAATGATGACGCCCAAGTAGCTGTTGTAGCTGCTGTTGCGGCTAATCCGCACATCAGTAGCAGACAAATTGCGTGAGAATCGGGAATCTCAAAAACGTCGGTGTTGAGAATCCTACATGAACATCGATTGCACCCGTATCATATTTATATGCACCAGGAATTGCATGGGGATGACTTTGAACGTCGTGTACAGTTCTGCCACTGGGCACATCAGAAATTACGGGACGATGACAGATTTTTTCCATGCGCTCTACTTAGCGACGATGCGTCATTCACCAACAGCGGTAACGTAAACCGGCATAATGTGCACAATTGGGCAACGGAAAATCCACGGTGGCTGCGACAAGTGGAACATCAGCGACCTTGGCTGGTTAATGTATGGTGCGGAATTACGGGAGGAAGGATAATTGACCCCCATTTTATCGACGGCAATCTAAATGGTGCAATGTATATTGATTTCCTAATGTTCCACCGATGTTATTACAAGATGTTTCACTGCATGATAGAATGGCGATGTACTTCCAACATGATGGATGCCCGGCACAAAGCGCGCGAGCGGTTGAAGCGGTACTGAATAGCGTATTTCATGACAGGTGGATTTTTTGTCGAAGCACCATACCATGGCCCGCACGTTCACCGGATCTGACGTTCCGGGATATCTTTCTGTGGGAAAAGCTGAAGGATATTTGCTATCGTGATCCACCGACAACGCCTGACAACATGCGTCAGCGCATTGTCAGTGCATGTGCGAACATTACGGAAGGCGAACTACTCGCTGTTGAGAGGAATGTCGTTACTCTTATTGCCAAATGCATTGAGGTTGACGGACGTAATTTTGAGCATTTATTGCATTAATGTGGTATTTCCAGGTAATCACGCTGCAACAGCATGCGTTCTCAGAAATGATAAGTTTACAAAGAAACATGTATCACATTGAAACATCCGAAATGAAATGTTCAAATGTGCCTACGTTCTGTATAGTAATTTAAGAAAGCTACCTGTTACCAACTGTCTAAAATTGTGAGCCATATGTTTGTGACTATTACAGCGCCATCTACCACAAAGCGAAAAAAGTGGTCCAACTAAAACATTCATATTTCTTTACGTACTACACGAATATGTAATAAAATAGGGGTTCCTATAAAAAGAAAAAAAAACAGTTGATATTCGTTTGACCATAGCGCCATCTGATTTCCCCCTTCAATCTAGACACGTTTTGTTCTTCATAGTTTATTCGTTTGACGCTTCTTTCGTGAGATATTTGGCCCGGTCACGATCAATGGACCACCCTGTATATGTTTGGCAGCAACCGATCTGCCGCAGTTACTCAGTCCAAAAGCGTCTGCATGCTCCCTGTATCTTGTCGAAAATTTCCTACTGGTATCTGTTTTTCCTGTGTATTTCGCTTCACTTGATGTACACTGTATTTTAGAAACGACCTGTCGGAACTACGGCAGATCATTGGTTTCCAAACGTATGTGTGAGGCTAACCCCTTGAAAGGTGCTTCTTCAGGACAAAAGTCGTCCGGCCGCTGTGTGGCGAGAATCACTGATAATGTGTTAGATGATTTTGTAAATGATACTCATGATTGCCGAGTTTGGCTGCTTGCACACTTACGGGTTGCATTATTCTTCACTACTTAAATACAATGAAGTTATTGTTTGATAATGGACGTCGTCTCGGAAACTAGTTACCGAAAATAAACGATATCTCTCATTGCAACTTCACCGGTATTCCAAATAGAAGTTGTGATAAAAATAACTTGCTGATCCGTTTTCGTGCATCGTGTTGGAGGTTCATAACGATGTGCATGTTATTCTGTTCCATTTTGGATCGGCCACTTCACTGAAATCTCAGACCTACACTTCAAAGACAGAACATCTGTGCAAGACAATCAGGCACTAGAAAAAGTTTGTTGCCCAGTTAGCGTAATTATTTTAAGCAGAGAGAAATATGCCAAAAAGTCATGACAAAGTAACATGTTTGTTTTTGGTCACACTATTCCGATTTTTTTTTTTTTTTTTTTGGTGATACCAAAGTTCTTCTCTTAGACGTTGAAGAGGATATCATTCAAATATCTCTCGTGGTAAGACTGGCAGTGTAGCACGAGGATGGCTTGTTCCTGTGTTCCCAGTTTAGAAGCTAATCCAAGATTATGGCGGCGCCTTATACCATTTTTTGAAACGGTAATTGGGTGTGTGTGCACTTCAGCGTTGAATGCCTACGCAGAAGCGGTGCAGCAGTCACTGAAGGCAATGAATCGTGGAGCTCGCCCGCGAAGCCTCACCCGGAGCGACAGGAACAATGGCGGGGCGAGATTTGTGTAGGAAACAGGCTTCCCGGGTCGCGTTACTGGTGCAAGCGGCTTATCGGTATCGGTAATTAATGCAATTAGCACCGCCAGAGTGGCTCTCGCGTGCTCCCCGCCACTTGCCGCCCCACGCCAACACTTTCTCCGCCCCCAGCCGACGCCTGCCTGCCTGGCGCCGAAGTCCGCCGAGGAGATTCGCCGCGTTCCCCCCCCCCCCCCCCCCCCCCAATAAAAGCAGTGGGGACCAGGGCAAAACTGTGCGTCGTTGTCGCATGTTTGCCTAAAGCTTTTCCTGTGTTGCCACTGATTTTAGTAAGTCACTGCCTCCTTTGATCACAAGAACCAAGCCCTGTGTTTCTTGACTCCGCGGGAACCTGTAAACTTCGAGAAAGAAACGAGGAACAAACAACAACTTACCTATGTTGTTGAAGTTTTTTTCAGCCACATTCACGACACTCCTGCTCTTCTTTTGCTATCGACTGCGATAGCGGCGCGCCAAGCGGCCAGTAAGCTAGACTCTTAAGTACGATACCCAACGAAAGCGATAAAAATCGTTTATAACTGTAGCGACAAACATCGTTTATAACTGTAACGTTGTTCTTACGAAGGTTCCGCCCGGATATCGGCACGCATTATCACGTCGCTTCCGGGATTCGTGGTGAAGCGCCGCCAACAGATCGAATCCGCCCGCCGGATTAACGACGGCCAGCCTGACTGTGGTTTTATGTGGTTTCCCACACACGAATAGTGAATACCAGGCTGGAAGCTACGTCATCCCTCACACGGTTGACTAACGTACAAAGGAGGTACTGGAGGAAGGGTATCAAACCACCTTATACCATTGGCATTGCGAAGTGCAATATTTAAAATGCCGACACCGTGACGATACTGGATTAAGACCAGTAAAAGGAAGAATACCTGTTTGTCATACACTAGGAATCACAAGGAGCATTACCTGCTTGGTTGCGACTCTTATATAACCGACGGACACTTTGTGAAGATCGTCTTTTTTCGTAGCATGTAATGGATAGTAAATGGTAGACAATCTAGATTGAATTTTCGCTCTGATACTATTTAGTCCCTCCTCTTTATTGTACGTATTATTGTGCAGAGAAAAGAGCGGTTATTCGTTAAATCATGTGAAAATTCCGACCAAGTTTCTGTGCTTTTCGTTGTGAGCATCCTACGACGACATTTCCCTGTAGAATACGGCATCATAAGCGAACAATCTGATAACGCTGCTCACCCTAACTGATAACTTGTTTTTATATAAGGGGCGGTCAACAAGTGTCCGATTCAGGGCTTTGCTGCAGTAAATTTGCAACGTAGCGCGGCTCCGATGTGAGTGTCTAAGCACTGTTACATAGACAAGGGCTTAGTATGCCATTAATTTTTTCCAAAGTGTGGTGTCACCGCCAGACACTACACTTGCTAGGTGGTAGCTTTTAAATCGGCCGCGGTCCGTTTGTATACATCGGACCCGCGTGTCGCCACTATCAGTGATTGCAGACCGAGCGCCGCCACACGGCAGGTCTAGTCTAGAGAGACTCCCTACCACTCGACCCAGTTGTACAGCCGACTTTGCTACCGATGGTTCACTGTCTACATACGCTCTCATTTGCAGAGACGACAGTTTAGCATAGCCATCAGCTACGTCATTTGCTACGACCTAGCAAGGCGCCATATTCAGTTGCTATTGATAATAATGTTGTGAATCATGTATCGTCAAGAGCGACGTTCATCACTAATGGATTAAACTTAAGTATCAAGCTAATTACGTATGCTTTCTGAATTCTAATTCTTTGTCATGTTCGAGACCTCACGTCAGTATAGTCCTTCCCTCCTCACGCCAGCCTGCGTGTGCTAAAACGCGTGCATTTCGGCCTCCACTAGTAACACGGCGTTGGCTCTTCTGCCAACACAACGCAAAGTGTGTACGGTAAATGCGGAAACATGAACTACGCTTAGTACGAAATTCATCCAAACAGGACCAGTGTGCTGTTATTCGTTTCTCGTCTGCCGAAGGACAACGCTGGTAGACTGCGATAAGAGAATGGAGAATGTGTGTTGGACGGCACGTGTGTCGAAAATCTCCGTTGAGGAATGGTGCACCATGATCTGAGCAGATTGCTGCTGCTTCGTGATAATGCACGTTCCCATGTCGCTGTTGTAACATGGAAGTTACAGAAACTCAAATGGGAGACTCAGAAATCCCCCCCCTCTCATATACCTGATCTCTCCCCATGCCTTCGGTCCTTTGACAAAAGCATTGAAATGTCGACGACTCCTTCTGGCCGACGATGTGCAGTAGGACTTCTCCATGCCGCGGGACGCCGTGTTTTGCCAAAGGGGTATCAACCTGGTTCGTCGATGCCCCTGTGCACGGCGATTTTGCCTGATTGACATACCGCTTCGAGGACAATAACACCCGATGTTACTTTCGTTTTAATTGTGACCGGAATTGGGCTGAGCCAGGATACGGTGGCCGCGGGCGTCGACAACGAGTGGTCGAAAAGCACGAAAGACAACAACAGCGTTGAATGAACAACAAGACAACACGACAAAAATAAAAAAAAAAAGCGTATAAGTCAAATCTAGGGCCTAGACGAAGCAACATCCGGAACCAAGAAGCACTGCGTACAGGGAACGTTTCCTTTATTGTATTACAGTTCCCCACAACGAGACAGGGGGCCACGAGCAAAAACCCCTTTTCAGACAGAGATTACAAAAACCGTATTTAAAAATGGTTAAAACATATAAAAGGCGACAATAAGAGATGATCTTTTAAAAAATACATAGGTGGGCGATAGTGACGATTTTTACATCGAAACGTACATTTTTACATAGAAACAAGCTGTTATGCACAAGGTCATTTATGTATATCGTGAATAGCAACGGTCCTACGACACTCCCCTGTGGCACACCTGAAATCAGTCTTACTTCGGAAGACCTCTCTCCATTGAGAATGACATACTGCGTTATCTAGGAACTCTTCAATCCAATCACACAATTGGTCTGATAGTCCATATGCTCTTACTTTTGTTCATTAAACGAGTATTTGTAAAATACACATACATGAAAATACTAATGGGTTTTAAAACTCATTTGACGATTCTATATAACAGTTAAAATACTGTTACTCTTGAACGGGAGTGATATCATGGTGTAACGGTGATGCTAGGTGACACACGAAAATATTGTCATGATAAAGGCGTTTCACTGTCGTGCCCTGACTAGAAGTCAGGAAGCTGGATGAAGGGGGAAGGAGATAACAGGACTATCTGAGGTGGGGCGCTGTGATTAGGTTTGGAAAGAGGGATATATCTCGGGGCGGATTTCGTCGTTGGGAAATGGAAGTTGGTTAAAATTCCGGCGGGAGAGAATGGATAAGGCATGGAGGAGGATGGATGATGGTGAACCGTGACTTTACTTTCAAAACCTTTTCTTAAGAATTTACTTTATTTACTAGCGATTCATCAAGAACATTCACACATTTAATCATACTATGTGAGCATGGAATTAATTGCCAGTGGGTAACTGATGAAACAAATTAAATTTCTTGCAACGAATGGAAATTTTATTCAGAAAGCAACCTCTAAATATCAAGTTACAATTTATTCAGAGGCAGAAAGAACAAAAATTAACAGTATGAGCTTTCTGGCTGAGAACCTTGCCGCTCCCTTTTGACACGGCCGTAGTCACGACCGCTCACAACAACCCCTGAAAGACTACACTGGTGCAAATCTGCAACACGCCAGGTTACTTTAAACTATAATTTTTAACAACTCACACAAGCACATAAACTATGCACCCTGTAGGAGGGATGGAAATTGTACAAAACACGAACATTTAAAAAATTAACTTGCCACCGAAGCTGCAACATAATTTTTTTTTAAACTCCGCTGCAGAGTGAAAATCTCATTCTGGAAACATCCCCAAGGCTGTGGCTAAGCCATGTCTCCACTATATCCTTTCTTTCAGGAGTGCTAGTTCTGCAAGGTTCGCAGGAGAACTTCTGTAAAGTTTGGAAAGTAGGAGACGAGATATTGGCAGAAGTAAAGCTGTGGGTACCGGCCGTGAGTCGTGCTTCGGTAGCTCAGCTGGTAGTGCACTTGCCCGCGAAAGGGAAAGGTCCCGAGTTCGAGTCTCGGTCGGGCACACAGTTTTAATCTGCCGGGAAGTTTCATATCAGCGCACACTCCGCTGCAGAGTGAAAATCTCATTCTGGACTTAAAATACTGTTACTCTTGAACGTGAGTGATATCATGGTGTAACGGTGATGCTAGGTGACACACGAAAATATTGTCATGATGAAGGCGTTTCACTGTCGTGCCCTGATTAGAAGTCAGGAAGCTGGATGAAGGGGGAAGGAGATAACAGGACTATCTGAGGTGGGGCGCTGTGATTAGATTAGGAAAGAGGGATATATCTCGGGGCGGATTTCGTCTTTGGAAAATGGGAGTTGGTTAAAATTCCGGCTGGAGAGAATGGATAAGGCAAGGAGGAAGATGGAAGATGGAATATGGATGTGGTGGCGAAGCAGACTGATGGGTAGGAAATTGGGTGCTGGGACTGGGCTTTGCGATTAATGTGTCGGATCCGAAGGTGCTCCAGGAAGAGGAGAAAGCTTGCTAAGCGAATTAGTTGGTACAGGATGCGAGTTGAGGAAGGTAGGCGGATGCGGAAGGCGAGGCGGAGTGCGTGTCTTTCCAAGATTTCAAGGTTGTTAGAGAATTTAGGTGAGGCAGTGGTCTGGACCCCTGCGCTGCTAGTTTTATAGCGCGGCCGCGGGCAATGATAAGCTCGATCGTGGGGCGTGACACGTGCCTGGTGCTGAAGTGGCGGTTGCAGCACTCGCATATATTAGCAGCGCCTTTTAACGGCTATCGTCTAGGTCAGGGGTCTCCAAACTACGCCCGCGGGCCGAAACCGGCCCGCGAGAGCCGACAAACCGGCCCGCGTTAGCTGGCCGGACATCCCCGGTCCCCGGTATCCGGCCCGCCAAATATTTGCGGTGGTACCTATACTGCCTACAATTGAGTTTCGAGGCCTATCGCGACCAATAACACCGCGACATTGGCTCTGCTACAAGACTACATAACTAAACTTATTGTTGCGTCGCTTGAAATAACAATACGATGACATACTCTTACCTCTGTTACGTCTTGCAGTAATAGTGTTGCTAACAATGATTTTGAGATTTCGTTAACTTTGCAGGACGCTTTCGTGAAGAATGTGCAGTGACATACTTTTTGTCGGTGAAATTCGCCAGAATAAAATACGCCAGAATTTAGGTCAGGTACGTCCACCAGTCAAAATTATGTAACTAAATAAAAATCGTAGTTTGTTTCAGTGCTAGCTATTCCCACAACCTTAGATTTTTGCGATTTCATCTTTCCTTTAGCCTTACATTAAGGTGATCATGGAGTGCTATGGTGCTTTAATCCCACTAGGTATATCTTGGCCCTTACGTCTTCGTGGAGGAGCCGGCCAGTGTGGCCGTGCGGTTCTAAGCGCGTCAGTTTGGAACCTCGTGACCGCTACGGTCGCAGGTTCGAATCCTGCCTCGGGCATGGATGTGTGTGATGTCCTTAGGTTAGTTGGGTTTAAGTAGTTCTAAGGCTAGAAGACTGATGACCTCAAATATTAAGTCTCATACTGCTTAGAGCCATTTGAAACATTTTTTTTGTCTTTAGAGGGCATTTTGTTTTTCGCTTGGCTCATAATACTATTTTAGCTGAGAACATCATGCAACAGGTGGACAATACTATTCTACAATTCTGCAGTCCAATATTTGACTCCTTTTACAAACAGCGGTGACCTTCGCTCTTTTCCAGTCACACAAGAGAGATTCTCGATACATATAAGCAAGAAAAGGACTTACTTCCAAAGCAAGTTCAATGTAAAATCAAACTTAAGTTTCGTTGGGGCAGGGCCATTGTACGCTATAGTAGCCTTAAGCATTCCTCCCAACACAGATGGCTTCTGCAGTGGACGCAGTAGAACCAACGTTACTTTCCCATTTCTTTCTGATCTTCGGTGAGCTGAGGCCAGGGTTTACTAGTCGGGTACAATCGGTGCCCTCTCGTGAAGTGTGCTCTACACAGCCACGTTGCACGGAAAGTGAGTGAAAAAGCGTAAAGTACAATGGGTATCTTCAACCGGATGAATTATGTCAAACTGGTAATCGATAAGGACAAGAAGCGGCCAACAGCTCTCGAAATCCAGAGGTAGGAATTAGCTCTATGCAACTAACAAGACATGAAGTAGATGGTGTGCAACTGAGTACTAACGAGTCCATCTACTATTTGAAAATTTGCTCTAACTTCGTGTGCGAGCAAGTAATCCATGATTGTATTGGTCAGTTTGAGTAGACATTAGGAATAGGCTCTATCGCTAACTTTGCCTTTAGTCAAGTCGACGGCAACTTGTGAGATGTTTGTATCTTTAACGTTCCCATGGAGGTTACAAACGAAGTCGTAACTCGGACTGGAGCCTTATGGAAACGTTTGCGAAATTCGGAAAGAGATATGAGGAGGTTTTATCCGTTCCCCGTCCCTAATGGAATACGGTTTCTCAAAATGGAAGTTAAAAGACCAATCCTGTCTCAGATGAGCATTGGGGGCTATCACGAAACTTTCATGGAGTAACTACCAGCACGTTTCACATGTAATGAAACAGGTCACGTTAAACAAGACCGCCACAGACGAAAATTCGGTCTTGAAGTCAACCTTACTAAACGTAAATGTTTACTTTCATATCTTGTAGCAGTAATAAGTAGCGAACCGCTAGAAAACAGTACCATACCAGCTTAAAGTAAATTAGTTGCTGTAAACAGTAAGCCGGGACACGGTAATAATGTTCCAGACGTTTCGACGAACTCTCTCTTCTCCCTTAGGCGTACATGAAAAGAGTTATGCAGACATAGAAACGAGGAATAATGACCCTTTATCTGACATCTAAAGGTGATAGGATAGCTGATATTAGCAGAGGCAACAAACAGTAAATAGTTCGAGTCTCGAAGTGACATTGCAATCGCGGTCGGCCAATTTACAACAACCGACTCAAAAATGTCCGGGATAGGGGTTGTTTATGGTGACGCTTTAGTCGACACCCTGGAGCCAAGGCTTGAAACTAAATCGATGACACATACCCCAGAGGCATGTAGAGACCCACCATCAGAAGCAACAGAACAATCACAAATTGAAACGACTGAGGATCCTGGTACAGAAAAGCTGGGTGTAAGTTTCGACTGAAAAGTCTAAGAGAAAAATTTCTGCGATTAGTAACGAAGGGAGGTGAGGGGGTGGGATTGGGGAGAGAAACAACGTAAACAGAGAATCCACAACAAATCCCATTAGTGACGTAGGGGGCGGCAAGGTCGAAGGTGTAGCAATGTCTGACACAGAAGTGATGTCCAATGCCGGAAAATATAGGAAAAGGGGAGCAAAGCATAAACTCACTCTCAGTCCAAAATCGAAACCCATTACAAGATCAAGATCAAAAAGTATACACACAGGAACTAATAAGAATTAATTCACCACCACAAACGACATTTATGACCAATCAAAGTTATAAGATTTGTAGTTTAAAGATCAACAGAATATCAACTAAGTTCAAACTGGCCTGTCGCTAAAGGTTCTTATACACAGCTTAAATTGATGTAGCATTACTGCAAGAAGCCGAAACTAACAGTCCACATAAATATTTTGTGGAAATTAACATGCAGGAATTTTCTGTTTTCAGGTTTGTTTAATATAAGACAGCTCAGATCATTTTTAATAGTTTCCCTAAGTCAAGAAGTGTATATTTTTTCATCCTGAAAAATATTTCTTTTCTTGACGAGAACTGAAACATAACCCACATGGTTAGCCGAGAGCGCTAATACATTGCTTCCTGGACTCAGGTAGGCGCGCTGGCCCCAGATCGAATTCGGATTACCAGCCAGCTTGGATGTGGTTTTTAGGCGGTTTTGCACACCCCACTAGGTGAATACCGGGCTAGTCCCCACGTCTCGCCTCAGTTACACGACTCGCACACATTTGAAGATGTTCACACTATTTCATGGCTTACACTAGACGCAGACAGCTGAGGTACACTAATTTCCATTCCGGGGGATGCGACGTGGTGACAGGAAGGGCATCTGTCCATTGTCTGATACTTGCAGTGGCAAATACATAGTAACAAGGCCAACCCCACTTTGGGATGGGACAAAGGCCCTAAGAAAATGATGGTGATGAAAACTCAAACGTAATCTATCAGTATTATTTATCACAAACTGTTTATAATCTGGTGATTGTGGTATTGACAAACAACAAAACATTAAACAAAATAGCATCATATTAATTTGTACAACTGTTGCGCTCCAAGCTACTATAATCCAGGCAAACGTTTTTGTTCTTACAGTACACTTTATTGTTTCTCGGTGCTTTGAAGCTGGTCACAAAGAAAATCTTCTCATCGGAAGATCCACAGTGTTGTTGCTGTTGCTACTGACAGTTGTGTTTGAGGAATAGTAATGAACTTCTCCATATCCAGGTATCTGGATTTTTGTAGGAAGGGATTAGAAGATCTTCTGAACATAAATGTTTGGATCACCTACAGTGAAAGTTCTTTGATGACAAGTTGTCTCCTGTGAAAAAGCCCTTCGTGATAAATGGGATATGTAAAGAATAAAGGACATGTAAAGAATAAAGGGCCAACGTTTAGCTTATCCTTTGCATTCGTAATTGGGCAACAGATGATCCATAAAGTCCACATCGTCATTCGTTTTATTATAAAATTTCATGTTCTCAGGCTTTCGTTTACCTAAAAACTAACCATTGAAATTCTTTCATAAATGGAAATAAATTTGAATTTACTTGTCTACTACTATTGGGCTGTATCTCATTTGGAATTTATTTTTTATGCATCCTCCTTGTTTCCAAAACTGTTAGGTTTTTGTTCAACAGATTTTCTAGCAATGGTACACTTGCAAAATAATTACCTTCAGTAACATCTCTGGGTGTACCAGCAATATTTGTAACGTGCGCTTGGGGCACGCAATACTCATTAAAGCCTGTACTATGATAAGTGAATAGGTTCACTTTACGAGACAGGATTTTTGTATAGATATTGACCGCGTGTACCTGAATGGTGGCTAATCAGACTTACACCCACTCTCTAATAACAATGATACGCCAAGTAATTCCGAAATGCAACTACACGTCAGGACGGACAGAAAAACAACACACAAGATGTTACCAATTTGTTAATAATACGGTCGCCAGCCTAATTAGGCATTAACTGAGTTTCTTCTCTGTACTAGTTGATGTACATTCATGCAAAACAACACTTAGTAACACTGCACAATATAGTAAATTTTAGAACCAGAAAATCTGTTGAACTGATAGTTTCACTTTCTGTACTGATATGGAAAAATCATGAATACATAACACTACACTATAATGTATACTACCAAACTTCGTACTGTCAATTGATCTGATTAAAATCGGGCATAGGTTACCCTAGAAATAGCACTTTGGAGTCACACACACAATGTCAATTTTGTTAAAGATAAAACCACTGATAAATTTTGGATTTTATATTTACTTTAACTTTTGCTGGTCAAATCAATTTAGAGCACTTCAGAATTCAAATGAATAAAAAAAGGGGGGGACCCTGAAACTGTTATGATCACTGCATTAAAAAAATTAATTACTGACACCATTATGCGCTCAAGATGTCCAATATATGAGTTACTACTCTCTTTATCTTATTTCCTACTCATTTAAATACCTTTATATCTGTCTCGAAATAATTAAACTTCATTACTAAATCAATATTAAAATTACCTTCCAACTTTATCAGACCTTCGTTATTCTTTTACTGGTTCATTAACAAAACAGTTCTTTAAACATCATTCTAACCTAGTTAGATCTGCAAGTAATTATTATTAACACAAAATTTAATTTTTCATTTCGGGACACTCGGATTGCACAACATTTGGAAAAGACCCCATCTAGGTTAGTTATGAGGATAATTAAATGATAAGAAAGTTCTGGTAAAATTTAAGTTGTTATTGAACAGTATGGAACAAAAGTAACACTGGTCCATACAAATACAGTACTAAAAGTTTCAACCTGTTTGTATCGATGCGGCGGTTGGCAGGCGGCGAGATGGCGAGGCACAGAGCACACATACAACCACAGCTATGGCTCTTGACGTACCGGCACTCTATTTCTTCATAGCGTCGCAATACTTTTCCGTTTAGTTCCTATGTAATTTTGACATGCTGTATGGGCGTTGGAACGGCATACCTGAGGCTCAATGAAACTACATCTTCCAGGAGAGCCTCCTCGCTCCAGAAGGTGTTGCTCAGACCAATGCCAAACTCCAACTACTACTGCTGAGCCCGTTGTGCCATGCAGCGCCCGTACGCATTTTCCCGCGCTCGCCTGCCATCCACCTTTTACCGCTCCCTTACAGACAGGGTATTCACCCGAGGTCTTGCATTCTCCTAACACATTGCCTACGTATGGACCAGACGCACAGTTACAATCTTAAACATCTTACAACAGTCTCAACATTTGTTACATTTCAATTCTATTACAATATTGCTTGACATTTGACATAAATATTAATATTCACATTGAAATATGTTTACAGTTTTCTTAACACAATGGAATCAAAAAAGAAAAGAAATCAGAACAGCAATTACACTAATTTATCGAAAAATCAGATGGAAAAAAAATTACTTAATTGTAAAATAGTACAGCGTTGTTGTTGTTGCATATTGTCTGCTATGGTCTTCATTGTGGTAAGGCCGAGAGTGTTCTGGGGTGACGCACCTGATGTATACACAATCATATCTATGGCACAACCAGTTTCAGCTTCACACATCCAGAATATTGTCATTCCATAATTTCCAGCCTTATTTGGGATGTGCTACATAAATTCACAACGGCCTCAATGGAACTAGTTGTTCATCCACCATAACATTAATTTTAGGTATCACTACTGTTTTCACGGTAATTGATGACAGCCAAAACAGTTGCAGGATAAAGATTTATTAAAATTCTTGACCACGGTTTCGGTGTATATAAATATACCTTGGTGAGAAGTAAAATACCCTGAACAGGAAGACAATTTCATTAGCAAAAAGTTAGCATCGGAAATGAGAAAGAAAAAACACTATAGCTTAAGTAACCGTAAAATTACCAGAGTATTACAGGCACAAAAACTTTTAGTCCCTTACTGAAATTACTTCCTGCAATGGAGATTAATAAAACAATTGCGCCAGAGGCGTCGTGAGTAGTTAAAACATCATCTCCATTTATATAACATGATTATGGACGGATGGTAGATGCGAACAAAGCTTAGAAGATCAGCATTTCGCCTATGAACTATCGTGACGAGAGTGCGAATGCCCAATGACAGATAGTTTCGCCGAGAGAGGGCACTTGTGGTATGTGCCAGACACTGGCGCACATTAAAATCCATTTTAATAAATCTTTATCCTGTAACTGTTTTGGCTGTGATCATTCACCGTGAAGAATTTCAACAGTTGCTGTATCAGCCATGTTTAAAATCTTGAAATTATGACTACTTTCCGAAGCATTGCTTAAATATCATAGGAGATTTTCATCGTTAGCTACCCAATGAGCAACAACTGATTCAAAATTCAAGTCAGAAAAACAAATGTTATCTTGTGTTTCTGCTTCTTGTTTTAGATGTAAATTACGACATTCCGTATGAAATAGGATGATGTGAAGAAATAGTCTAAGTTCGTAGGAATATAACTATTCTCCATGTTACTGTTTACTGTTACCAGCGATTCTTACGTTTCTTCCGAATGATTATAGAAAGTGAAATACAACACTGCTGTATAACAAGTTCCTACGGTATTTCTACAGTGATTCACACACTAGTAAACATTTGCTGCTGTATTTCGCTCTCTTATACAACACAGGAGTACGCTGTCTGACAACTGAACAGATTTGCAAGTTGTAACAATGTATTTTCTCCAATTACAATAATGCGTATGTTAGCCAATAATTTGTTCTCTGAATTCCAACAAAATGTGATTGATTACAACCTAATCTAATTCAATGACACTACAAAATAAATCACAGCGTCCATCGGAACAAGCTTAACTAAATGTGTGGTTTAAAGAAGACAATATAAGTGACACTTGAAACTAGTGGCAAAGATTTCTAGTAGTGACTTTAATGCGTTAGTGAATATTGCAAAACAGCATAGGTGATGAGTGAGGGCTCAGTTTTAAGTCTGCCGTGCTGGAGCTAAAGGTTAAAACTCTCTCCAGGCCTACTGGACACAGGATAAGCATACTAGGGATATGGAAAATGTGGTATGAGCTAATCGGCAGGTCGGTGAAAGTTAATAGTGAACTTCGCTGTGGAAGAAAGAATCTCAGTATATTCGCCAAACAAAGTAAAGGTAGTCAATAAACAAACCAAACCGAGTGAAAAAAATCCTCGTTGAGTGGATGTAGGTACATAATTCCACCTCTGTAGAACTTCTGGTGATGAAACCACTTTATTCCTGTTATTATAAATAAGCTAACATACTGAAGTTAGGATTCTGATAATGATATCCTTTCACATTAAATTAAATTAAATTTATTACCACGAGACTGAATCTTTCATTTCCACTGATAATACTGTCTTCTCACAACAATCAATTTTTATCGCTGAAATATGGCGTAGTAGTATGGAGTTCGGGGCGTGGAGGGAGTAACTTGAAATAGAGCAAGTCAGCTGGCGTTCCAGACTAGAAGTTCGTTGAAACACAACATCTTGTAGTAAAAACATTGTGAGGAACGTTGGAAATAATTGTCTCTCAACAGTTTATTCCATTACAGTTGATATGATTCGTAATCTAGTGAGTATACCCTGTCATCTCACGACGAGCTACATTCGTTCGGTTAGAAATTCTTGATGACATTTAGTAGTTGCAAGATATCTTCGTAATATCATAATCAGATCAGGAATCTGTGCAGAACAAAAGAAATAATTCAGGAATCATACAATAGACTGACTCTCAGAAGACTAAGTGTCTGTTCAAATACGTAAATTATTTATCAGTTTCGTAATGTACTTCGGACAGGCCATGTTGAAGTGGTACAGGCAGGTAGTTTGAACCAGACAGGCTTTATAACCGATTTAGAACAACTCGTAGCGAAATTTTGAGAGGCAGAAAAATGAGCGTTTGGTTTGTGTCAATCCCTACCTGGCAGCAGTAGAGATTCGGCGCTTCCATAATAAGGGTTAAGCTTCATAATGATTTCTTCTATATTAACGAATAACAACAAAATTGTAATATTTTTAAAATCCATTTGTGAGAACAATTCTGTTGCATAATCATTGTCTTTAAATTTGAATTTCTGCACCATTTCCTACTGCAAAGTTCTGAGTGTTCTGTGTCTGCTCCCTTTTTAAACCGTTAGGTGCGATGTCAAGTTTTACTTAAAATACGAGTCGAACTTTCGAACGCCATGTTTCTCTATCATGTCCTTCTTACTGAAATGAGAAATAATTGAATATCATTTTTGGTTCTTTACTTTTTGGTAATTTCCTTTCTACAGAAACCTAATGTTGTAGAAACATACACGTATAAGTCAACACCGTAAATATTTCCCACTGAAGTCTGTTACCAAATAAAAGCATTCCTCGATTACATTAATTTTTCAGATGGCTCGAAATAATCGTGGAGCGCCACTGGTGACAGTCCATTTATTAGTAATTCGGTCTGTCTCACTGACACGTGTTCGCAGTTGGGGCGAGTATACAGAATGGAAATGCAGTTAGTGATGTACTGAGCAGCGGAAGTATTGCCGAATTCGTACTCGATTCTCAAAAGTAGCGTACATATTAACACAGATAAAAATCTTCTGTCATTGGTAAGACCTATAACACGCAGAGGACTATATCAATTGAAGGATAACTGTATATTATTATTATTAGTATTATTATTATCATCTTCTTGAAAACATGGCCCGTCTATACAAATAAGTAAAAAGCTATTTGTTATATGTCACACACTTTTCGCTTCCTTTTACTGACGTAGCATCCTCAGAGGCCTGTTACAAATGTTTGCTGTACGTGTATAATAAACATGTTATATAATGTCACCAGATGTGTTGCTGAGGTAAAGTTATTCATTGTTTTCTTATTGTTAGGTAAGAAATAACTGTTCTTTCCTCCTTACGATTTTCTGAGATTCTGTCGTATATGTCTCCCAGTATCAGTACCTAGTGTGCTGAGCACACAAGGATTTCACTTTAACGCAGAACGTTCGCCTGAAAAAGGGAAAAAACAAAACGTATTTGGATTGTGTATTTACTGTTTATAGTGTTGATAGCCGTCGCTGTCTTTCAGTCGTCTTTTGTTTGCGTTTTGATGTCTGTATGTTGACTGAAATTCGTCTGTTTCTTATTTTGGTGCGTGTGTCATTGTGTGTGGTGGCGATGTGTGCTCTGGGAGAAGGGAAAATTGGAGATGAGGGAATGCAGTCGTGGAGACAGTGGCTACGTTGTTATTTAGTCCGGTCATGTTATTCATCCACGTTTTTATTCGTTTAATGGCTAACATTAACATCAACGTTAACACATGGTAGAAAACATACCATAGAATCAAGAATTACACGTAGCATATAGACGAAGCACTGAACTCCTATCTCCAGGGGCAAAAAAAAAAAAAAAAATAAAGACACAAGTAGCTGTAAGTACGAGAACACCCGTTCTGCCTTTTCTGAACACATAGTAAAGCGTGGAAGCGAATCATCTAATAGGGAAAAGTACTGCTCGTTACATATCGGCAATAGTCGCAACATTTCGCGTCATTACCTGAGCGATTTTAATAGTTATGGCATTGTCGTAGCGTGGCAAGGCCTGTTATGTGTTTCCACTAGTTTTGTGTGCGGCGGATCGCAATTAACTTCCATTATTCGGTTTTATAGCTTTATGTAATAGTATATCACGGATAAAGGCGACTTAAGTAAGTTGAGAGCTCCATGTACACCCACAAAATGTAATCTTAATTGGAAACGGATGAAATGGACACTGACTACGTTAACCGAGAGGAAACGTGTCAAAAGTCTAACAGGTCAGCACAGAAGACAAAACCACTGTGGAAAAATAAAAGTCAATGGGAAATAAAATATGGTGCTGGGTTAACTAATTACCCATGGAACGAATATAGCTGGAAAAGTAAATTTTATGGAGTTACATTTACAGTCGATTCAGCTGGAATAGGACAGGTGCGTGTAAAAATTTGTTTTCTTATTGTCATGATGGATGGCTGGCAAGGTGCTTTGCAGATGGTGAGGAGAGCGGTTTATTCTTTGTATTATCAAGTTAACCAGCACATGGAAACAGAACATCATAAATCTAAATCAGAAATGGAAAAAAAAAAACATTTGTATTGCTCAGCTCCTGCTTCCACATTTTAACAGTTCATCTCGATCAAGAAAATGTTACACCATAAATTATAATTTGTCTTACAACAGTATCATCTGTAATGCAAAACTAAATAAATTGGTTTATATTAATTCAACTATAGTTTCCGACTGGCTAGAACTAAAATAAAAGGTTTGGTTACAGATATATTAGAACCACAAGATATTTAATATGGAATGTACGATCTGTATAAAGACAGTTCACTTGACTGCGTATAGACCGAAGCTGAAATGTGTCTGGCTGGCGCCATTTCGTTGTTTCATTCTTATTACTATTAATGCCTCCTCGATCATACAATACTAGGATTCAGTTTTCTTTTCTTGATTAAGATATGCAAAATTTTATGTACATATTGTGACACAGATGAGCGTATAAATCATAATATCACTCCACTTACGCCATTCTAATTAATTTAATATTGGTACTGGATGTTGAGGTAGACCGTTAAACCGGCCGTGTCTCAGTGGGCCTTCCCAGCATCAGGTGGCCCGTTGTCCGGAAGGTGCTGGCTCCCGGGGGTCCGTCTTGCACGAGTTCCAAGAGGCTCTCTCCCCCACCTACTGGACCCAGTGGTCAGTCAACGATCCACTGAGCTTTGTGTACAGAGCAGCACTTTGGAGACACAGCCAGATTTTTTTTGCATGAACTGAGCAGTTGTCTGCCAGACGGTCCGTACAATATAACCCACGGCAGTGTGGAATAAAAGAATCGTTGGAACTGTAGGGGACCTAGGCGTTTCTTTATAGCCAGTTCTATTCATTCAACTTGCCCCTTGTAGCGCTTGTTGACCACGGGCACTATGCTAGTCATAAATGAACAGACTGATAACGGCCAACTCGCGAGATGACATCGGCAAGGCTGTGGGAGAGTTAAACTTGCGGAATATCCGACACGTTTCTTGAAGATGTGCCGCTGCGATCTTCAGACAGCAGCACATGTTGAACTGTCACCTGCCGTGCAGAGCAAGAGGTGCTCAAACTGGGAGTCACGGCCGCCTTTCCAAGAAAATGTAGCGTGGGTTTGCTTGAACTGGTTTGAGCCGCAACATTTTTAGACACTGGGAGTCTGTACCACATTGTTAATATTTTTTTTTTTTTTTTTTTGAAATTGCAAATATCAGTGATTGGTTAGCAGATAAGGAAACTTTTCGGAGGAGACTGGGCAAGATATGTTTCGCAGCATTCCGTTGGGAGCTCATCAAACAAACTTGCAAAGTTTGTCCACTCTTCGTGGATACTCTTCGGCAGACGCGTGGACCGAATCTTTGCCGAGAGTTTTCGGCTGACTCCTCGATGAGGCACTTCGATTACTGATGGTTTTAACTTCGGCCTCTCCAACTGCTTGGATTTTTGTCCAGCTCCTTCTGCTGCAGCACTTCTGTAAGTTCACATAGCGGATGCGACTGCAGCTTGGTGTTGTTGAGTCAGTGTTAAGCATGTTGGTCTAAAGTTGAGGGGATCTTGTTCTTAATTACGTTGTGCATGATGACTTGCCGATTATTCAGGTAGTTGGGTTCCTTCGTGTGTTTACTTTACCCCAAGACGATCGATGCAATCATTTACCCCATTTCGTACAGGCTATTTATAACCTAGTCTTGAAACACGAACTTACTGCCAAATACTTTGTCCTTCTTTTTCCCACGGACTTTGCCGCACAGTACTGATGTCGTTTTAAATGAATATGTTAAGTATTCTTAGTACAATTTCCTCTTTTCCGTTGGTTCGGAGAAGTGACTGTTTCATTCATAAATGTTTTTGCTCCCCTTTCTTGCTCTTTTTATAATAATGTTAGTCGAAATAGATCCATTTTAGATTTTAGTAGTGAGATGAATCCCTTAATACCTTTCTTTATTGCTAACTTTGGCAACGCCCACACCGAGAAAAATTAGCCAGTATCATTAACTTTCCAGTCGATTTCATTGTGCGTAGTTTGCAGCAGCACATCTCAGTCGAAGGGGGAGCAGTCTGCACATCGATAGGATTTACTCGATACACATGACAGGCACAGCTTCCATCTACCCATGGACCACTGGCTTCTTGAATTTCCACGCTCCACTTCCTTTGAGAGTTTTGAGATGCTTGTAACAATAACACATAAAATAGTTTCCAATATTCCTGCTGACATGTTGCCAAGGTTGTTTCAAGGGCGCCACTGGTAACCCCTTACATGTCTTCAACACAGTTGCGATCTCTCCCCATGTGATTTCCGTATTTAGTGCCGTGAAGAAAGACACAAATTGCTTCGGACAAAGAGGTGCACGCCTCGGTACGATCATGGTTCCTTAGGCAAAGGCAAACCTTTTCCCATGTAGGCAATGACCGTCTTGACCCACTTTGGGAAAACTATATAAAAAGTTACGGCGATTACTTTTGAAACAATAACACTAGTCCACAAATTTTAACTTTCTATCATTTTACAGGAACGAAAGTAGCCGTGCTTTATGGATTTAGATGTGCTCAACACGAATATCAAGGTTGAAATCGTTTCCAAGATCAGGGTTCGAAGTAAATACGATATGTACGTTTCAGTCACACTTACGGGACGCTGTAAGAGCTTTCTTGCAAACGCATTGTGGAAAGGGTTTGTATGCCTTGAGTGAGTGAGGTGGACGCTACCGCTACAATTTGCAAACACTGATCTACACCATAATTCACGTGGGCTCTATCCAGTCACGTGATTGTTGTCGAATGTGGAAATCAGATGCTGTTTTAATTGTTGTCTGACAGGGCTACGTTCTCTTGTGCTGCTACCACGGTATAATTGTTTATGTGTGGAGCCGGTCATCACAGGATAATTCAAAAATGGCTCTGAGCACTATGGGACTTAACATCTGTGGTCATCAGTCCCCTAGAACTTAGAACTACTTAATCCTAACTAACCTAAGGACATCACACACATCCATGCCCGAGGCAGGATTAGAATATACGACCGTAGCGGTCACGCGGTTCCAGACTGAAGCGCCTAGAACCGCTCGGCCATACCGGCCGGCACGGGCTAATTACATATTTTTATTTTTATAATTATATATTTTATGATTTTGGTTGGGATGTCTTCAAATATTGTGGGCTAGCATGAGACTTTTAATTAACTTATACCGCGATAACACTCTTACGGACATCAGCTGCCCCGAAGTACGTACGATGTAGTATTTCTTAAACACAACGCGCGACAAACCGCCTTCTAAAAAATAGCGTGATCGCTACTATTTAGAAAAGAAAATATGCGTATTCTTACGCAAACTGAATTATTAATGTGGGTCTCAGGGGCTATTGGTTATTTATGTACCAAACTACACAAAGATTAACTGAGATATTGCTGAGCTTATTGAATGGAATGAATTTCAGTATTTCCTGTTCATTATTTGCAAGGCAAAACTGGAGAGAATTCATCTGCCGTTAGGCGGCCAAAATGAAATATACTGAACTCATTCATTGCTGTGAATTTTGGTAAATGAAATCTATCACTACTCTTTTTGAATTTGAAATTAATGAAAGATCAAAACTGAGAAGTTTCTCGCATTTACATATAATATTATGACAAGAAATTTTATTTATATAATATAGTCAGCGTTATGGCCGACTAAATCCTGCTAGGGGAGATGAGCTTCCTGCACTACGAAGTTCTGTAAAAAATTTGTTAATTATAATTAAGAATTACTATTATGGGAGGTGCCCACTGGGTCAATAATACACACTTTCTCATAATAATTATAAGTATATTTTACTAAATTTCAACCAAACGTACATTAAATCCCGTCCTGCTATACAATGGCGGCCAACTCTAGACGAAACGAAAACAGGAGAGAGCTTTCAATAAAGCAATAGTCTCTGGTCATGTTCATTTACATTACACAGATCAAAGGGATGTTCCTTTTTTATATACATCGCTGTTTGTGAGTTTTGGTGCTATTTAACTTGTTTAATCTTTCTTATACTTGTAATAATGTATAATTCACACGTCTCATAACAAAAAGTTCTTTCCCCATTCTCCAAATGTCAATTTACGTGACGTAACGTTACACTACGTTATTCATTTGTTACTGGCATGAGTGACATGGCGTTTGGCAGTGAATGTTTGTGAGATGAAATGTTGGAATTAATGAATTTTGTTATTGTTTCCGTGTATGCTTTCATAAAAGTGACCCGCGCTGGCTGTAACAAATATGATAACTTTTGTTACATTTGTACAGATATTATTTTTGGTTCAAGTAGGCAACAGTTGAATAACACAGTGAAAGGAGCATACGCCTTGTATTTTTAGCGTCGAGTTGGAGGGTAATATAAATCATGCGTTCCAAAAGTGTGTTCCACCTCGTGTTGGTCTACGCTGAATGATTGGAGGCATGTTAAAAAGGTCTGCTATTTGGCGTGCAAATACAAATCATGCATTAATTTGCTATTTTTATATGGTACCTCACTTGAGGAAAGAAGTCGATACCAAGAGTGAGAAGATTATTCAGTACTTGACATCAAACCTATCTTTCGTCCTACGCCTCATGGCGATGGATGTCGAGCTCCTGTTCCCTCATGTGTACACCATCAAACAATGACAGTGATGTTGGTCCACCGATACACATCGCCGAAACAGTGCAGTCATCTGCTAGTGACAGCGACCATATAATTACAGCAACATCGTCATCTGAAGAATAACACAAAATGACACAGTGCGAATTTAATGATCCTATTGGCTGTTTAGATCTTCCAAAGGCGTAAGGCCGAGCTCTTGGAAAATGGCTGATATGTGAAGGTCACGATGCTTTTGGGTTTGCAAGTTGATGTTGCTGCTACCTATGTGAATGGGCAGTTGGGCCAGAGAGAAAACACTATACGCAGAAGGAACGGCCTCCATCAACCAAGAGCAAGGCTAGGAAACGGCGCAAATAATCTAGCTAAGTTCAGTTCACGTATATCTAAATCTGCATGTACAGCAAACTTCACATGCCACTTAAAGGTGTGTGGCAAAGAGCACTTTTTGTACCACTAACTGAGCCGTCCAACGTGTTCCACTCGCGAATGGCGGAGGGTAAGAAATTTCGTCGGTAAGCCCCTGTGTTGGTTCTAATTTCTCGAATTTTCTGCTCAAGGTCGTTAGGAGAGACTATGTTGGGGGGAGGTAATATGAAGTCCGACTTTTTCCGAAAAGTGCTCCCTCGAAATTTCTCCGTGATGCACAACTCCTTTCTTGTAACGTCTGCCAATGAAGTTCGTTGAGTATTCCCGGAACGCTCTCGCGCCGGCTAAACGATACCGTGACGAAACGCGTCGCTCTACGTTGATGTTCTCTATCTCTTCTATCAGTCCTGTCAGGTAGGGATCCCAGATACATGAACAGTACTCAAGAATCGGTCGTAAAAGCGTCTCATACGCCACTTCTTCGTGGATGAGTTACATTTCTTTAAGGTTTTTCCTATGAATCTGAGTATGGCATCTGCTTTTCCCTTTATTTGTTTTATGTGGTCATTCCACTAAAGTATGAAAGTAACCAAAACATCTCCACATCCGTGCCTACTTACGGAAGTAACCAAAACATCTGCACTAGAATAATTTGTTTACATCATTTAAAATCGTTGTGAGGCACAGTTACAGTAAAAAAAGACGTTGTCTCTCATCGTGTTTTGGTCGTAGGACACCACCACCCCAAGGTAATTTCATCATTTGGGGAAAAAAATGAAAGCTAATGTAAAATGTATCTTAACGTGAACTAGCCGTCTGAAGATGGACCTTTCGGTTCGAACCCGGTAACGGCGCTATTTAAATAAACAAATAGCACTGTAAAAAGTGGCTGGTTGCCATTGTCTTCTCTGTAAGAGTCAACCTATACTTGTATACTTATGTAGCCCTATATAAATTGCACGATTCCCTTGAATTTCTTCTATTTATTTTCTACATATTCGTCCTGATCACCGAATATTTGTTGCTGACTGCACAGATTCTCTGATATTTGTATCCAGTTACTCTTGCTACTCTTGCTAATCAAAAACGCCTTCTTACTGTTCTTAACATTCTTTGTCAGACCCGTTGTCATAGATACTATCACAGACTTGTGATCACTAATACCTTCCTGTACGTTAACTGATACGGTAATTTCAGGTCTGTTTGTTGTCAGGAGGTGTAAGACATTAGCATCACGAATTGGTTCTCAAACTACCTGCTCGAAGTAATTTTCGGACAAGACATCCAGAAGAATGTCACACGAATCACCGTCTCTGGCACCAGATTTTAGAGTGACGCTCCCAATCTATACCTGGCGGCTTTAAGTCACCTCCTATTGCTTGTGGTAGCAATATACGTGTATACGTGAAACACTAAGTCCCAATTTACTTTTAACCCTGAGGTACTAGACATTTCTTATCGTGATATTCGTGTTCAGTCATCGAAATGTATAAAGACCGTCCACCTTTGTTTCTGCAAGAAATCCACTGTGGACCAATGTACTCGTAATTTACACTCTCTGCGTAAATGTCCCCCAGTTGAAGATGAATTGCAGCTGAGGATGTTTTGGTAAACGCACTAATCGTATTACACGTCACGTTTCAATATTGAACCGTACAGCCGTTAACGCCTCCGTCTTGAAAGTGTATTTCGAAGCGCAACCATGCTGGACCTAACGGTATCATTCGATATCTTTTACCAGGTTGGGATTTATTCATACGGCTTATTTACACACCCGCAGAGCTCTTACTACATGGACAGGAAAAGACGCCGTCTATAGAGCTGCAGTTACGTTGCGTCGACCCTCCGCTTGACATACGAGTATTTTATGCGTATGCGCGTTATTGGACGCTGAATTATTTCGACTTGTTAACATGCTTACGATTGGCAAACTTTTGGAACATCGTTTTTTCGCTGTGTAAGACATTCTGGTTTAGAACTGATATCTGACTTTCAGCCGTTCCGTCTTATCCACTGACTAAAGCCTGTTTGTACCACAGATAAGAAAATACCGGAAACGAACAAGCTGGGAGTTAAATATTGTTTAAATGGAGAAAATAATACACAAAAACAGCGATAAGAGAAAAACAGAATGCGCAGTGAGACATAGGAGCTGTATGGTTGTAGACCAATGTGAGGAATACACCTTGGTAAATGTGTGAAGCCAGCAAATGCAATTTCCCCTAATCTGAAGTTTAATTGATAAATTCAACTTCCACATTCTATTAACCTTAATCGAAAACTCCTGCTCAACCCATCACGACTGCCTGGAGTACTGTAATTGTTGGAATGTACTAAGTGAGTGTTATTATCAGTTCACCTAAAACACTCACGGTAGCAGGAAGCGTATTTCCACTACAGTTGTAATGAAAGTTTGACTATTCACACTACTAATATCTAATTATACACTTACTTATCACTGGGTCTCTAGAACAGAACTGCGGCAGTACAATAAGAAATAAAGAATAAAATTTATTAATAGTGATAGCAAATAATTTTTAACTAACATTTGTAACAGTTTGATGCGTGATAGTTGTGGTCCTATACATAATACAATAAAGTTTGAAATAATTTCGCTATCTCTTGGAAGCCTATGATCTAGTCAGTATGGCAGAAAGTACGATAAAGACACTCGTAGTTAACTGCTCCTAATGTGCCGTACATAGGGGACTGCTGCATCGGACTTAATTCTTCTTTTCGGAGCAGCGAAACTGCGTTAACTGTAGGAACTTCTGTAATTACTGCAACTAAGGAATTGGAACGTAGTTGTAGGGGAACGAGCAGAAGAAAATGTTATAGGAGAATATGGGTTTGGGACAAGGAATGTGGGATGAGAAAGACTAATTGAGTTCTATAATAAATTTCAACTAGTAGTAGCAAATAGTCTGTTCAAGAATCACAAGAGGACGAGGTATACTTGGAAGAACAGGTGATGCGGTAAGATTTCAGTTACATTACATCTTGATCAGACAGAGATTCCGAATCAGATACTGAATTGTAAGGCGCACCCAGGAGACTAACATCACAATGTAGTTGTGATGAAGAGTACGCTGCAGTTCTAGAGATTAGCCACGAAGAGTCAGAGTGCAAAGAAGTGAGATGCAGAAGTACTAGGGGATAACAAGACATGCTTGAAGTTTTCTAAGGCTATGGATCCAGAAATAAGGAATAGCTCAGTGGGCAGTACAGTTGAAGAGGAATGGACATATCTAAAAAGTGCAATCCAGAAGGGAAGAAAAACATAGGTACAAAGAAGGTAACTGCAAAGAAACCATGAGTAACAGAAGAAATACATCAGTAGATTGATGACAGAATGAAGTAGAAAAATGTTCAGGGAAATTCAGCAATACAGAAATGCAAGTCGCTAAGGAATGAATTAAATAGGAAGTGAAGGGAAGCTAAGACGATAGGGCTGCATGAAAAAGTGAAGAAATCTAAAAAGAAATGATTACCGGAAGGACTGACTCAGCATACAGGAAACTCAAAACAACCATGAAAGCAATGGCAATTCCACTGTTAAATGCAGAGGAGAGAGCTGATAGGGGGAAAGAGTACATTGAAGGCCTCTATTAGTGCGAAGATTTGTCTGATGTGACAGAAACAGGCGTCGATTTAGAAGAGACAGGGGATCGAGTATTAGAATCAGAATTTAACACAATTTTGGAGGACTTACTATCAAATAAGGTAGAAGGGCTAGATGACATTCCATCAGAATTTCTAAACTCATTGGGAAGAGTGGCAGTGAAACGAGTATTCACGCTGGTGTGTAGAATGTATTAGTCTGGCGACATACCATCTGAGTTTCGGAAAAATATCATCCACACAATTCCGAAGACTTCAAGAGATGACAAGTGCCATAATTATCGCACAATCAGCTTAACAGATCATGAATCCAAGTTGCTGACTAGAAGAATATACAGGAGAATGGAAATGAAGATTGAGGATGTGCTAGATGACGTCCAATTTGGCTTTAGAAAAGGTAAAGGCACCAGATAGGCAATTCTGACGTTGCGGTAGATGTGGAAGCAAGACTACAGAAAAATTAGGGCACATTCATAGGATGTGTCGACCTGGGAAAAGCGTTCGACAATGTAAAACGGTGCAAGTTCTTTGATAAAATAGGGGTAAGCTATAGTGAGAAATGGGTAATATACAATATGTACCAGAGCCATGAGGCTCTAATAAGAGTGAACGACCCAGAATAAACCGCTCGGATTAGAATGGGTGTAAGACAGGGTTTTAGTGTCTCCTAGAAAGTGTGTAAGACTGGGATGTACTCTTTCCCCCCTAGTGTTCAGTCCGTACATAGAAGGAGCAATGGCGGAAATAAAAGAAATATTCAGAAGTGCATTTAAAATTCAAGGTAAATCGAAATCAGTAATACGATATGCTGATGGCATTGTTATCTTCGGTGAAAGTGAAGAAGAGTTACTTGATATGCTGAATGGAATGAACAGTCTAATGAGTACAGAAAATGGAACTGAGAGTAAATTGAATAAAGGCGAAAATAATGAGAAGTAGCAGAAAGGAGAACACAGGGAAACTTAACATCAGGATTGAAGGTCACGAGGTAGATGAAGGTAAGGAACTCTGCTACCTAGCCAGCAAAATAACCAATCACGGACGGAGTAAGGTGGACATCAAAATCAGACTAGCTCTGGCAAAAAGGGCATTCCTGGCCAAGAGGAGGTTAGTAGTGTCAAACACATGCCTTAATTTGAGAAAGAAATGTATGAGAATTCGTCTGGAAAATGATCAAACGTGTGAGAATTATTAAGAGACCAAACTGCTGAGGTCATCGGTCCCTAGACATACACACTGCTTAAACTAACTTATGGTAAGAACAACACACACATCCATGGCCGACGGAGGACTCAAACCTCCTGCGGGAGGGGCGCATAATCCGTGTCATGGCGCCTCAAACCGCGTGGCCCTTCCGCGCGGCTATACCTCTGGAGCACAGCGTTGTATGATAATGAAACATAGCCTGGGGGGAAACCGGAACAGAAGAGTTTATTGTAGATAAAAAAAGAAAACATGTATTACAGGCCACTGATGATGCATCCCAAATAAATGAAGCGAAACGCGTATGGCAACAAACAAACTGCCTTCAATTGGTTGTATAGACGGTACATACGTCCAAAAATTTAAAGCAACTAAGGGAATGAAGGAAAACAGAAAAAATGAAGATATGTGAAATATTTCTGCATACCATTTACTGGTGAAGTGTCATGCCAGATTGTATTCTTTTCCCTCGAGAACATATCAAAATTCGGTTTTCACAAACAATAAAATGAAACACAAAATTGTTCACTGCTTAAGTTTGAAAAGTTAAGTGCACCACAGATCTGTCAGGTCTGGCATTTAGAAACTGATTTGTTCTGTGTGCCCAAATTTTACATTGGCCAAACTAGTAGAAGTTTAAACACATGATTCCGGGAACGCATTGTTACTGTCAGGCTCAGTCTGAATAAGTCAACTTCCGCTGCTCAATTGGCCCAACACGGAAACATAGAGACGTTGTTGTGGTCTTCAGCCCTGAGACTGGTTTGATGCAGCTCTCCATGTTAATCTATCCTCTGCAAGCTCCTTCATGTCCCAGTACCTACTGCAACCTACATCCTTCTGAATCTGCTTAGTGTATTCATCTCTTGGTCTCCCTCTACGACTTTTACCATCCACACTGCCCTCCAATCCTAAATTTGCGATCTCTTGATGCCTCAGGACATGTCCTACCAACCGATCCCTTCTTCTAGTCAAGTTGTGCCACAAACTTCTCTTCTCCCCAAACCTATTCAATACCTCCTCATTAGTTACATGATCTACCCACCTAATCTTCAACATTCGTCTGTAGCACCACATTTCAAAAGCTTCTATTCTCTTCTTGTCCAAACTATTTATTGTCTATGTTTCACTTCCATACATGGCAACACTCCATACAAATACTTTCAGAAGCGACTTCCTGACACTTAAATCTATACTCGATGTTAACAAATTTCTCTTCTTCAGAAACGCTTTCCTTGCCATTGCCAGTCTACAATTTATATCCTCTCTACTTCGACCATCATCAGTTATTTTGCTCCCCAAATAGCAAAACTCCTTTACTACTGTAGGTGTCTCATTTCCTAATCGAAATCCCTCAGCATCACCCGATTTAATTCGACTACATTCCATTATCCTCGTTTTGCTTTTGTTGATGTTCATCTTATATCCTCCTTTCATGACACTGTCCATTCCGTTCAACTGCTCTTCCAAGTCCTTTGCTGTTTCTGACAGAATTACAGTGTCATCGGCGAACCTCAAAGTTTTTATTTATTCTCCCTGGATATTAATACCTATTTCAAATTTTTCTTTTGTTTCCTTAACTGCTTGCTCAATATACAGATTGAATAACATCGGGGAGAGGCTACAACCCTGTGTCACTCCCTTCCCAACCACTGCTTCCCTTTCTTACCCCTTGAATCTTATAACTGCCATCTGGTTTCTGTACAAATTGTAAATAGCCTTTCACTCCCTGCATTTTACCCCTGCCACCTTTAGAATTTGAAAGAGAATATTCCAGTCATCATTATCAAAAGCTTTCTCTATGTCTACAAATGCTAGAAACGTAGGTTTGCCTTTCCTTAATCTTCCTTCTAGGATAAGTCGTAAGATCAGTATTGCCTCACGTGCTCCAGCATTTCTACGGAGTCCAAACTGATCTTCCCCGAGGTCGGCTTCTACCAGTTTTTCCATTCGTCTGTAAATAATTCGCGTTAGTATTTTGCAGCTGTGACTTATTAAACTGATAGTTCGGTAATTTTCACATCTGTCAACACCTGCATTCTTTGGGATTGGAATTATTATATTCTTCTTGAAGTCTGAGGGTATTTCGCTGTCACGCACATCTTGCCCACCAGATGGTAGAGTTTTGTCAGGACTGGCTCTCCCAAGGCCGTCAGTAGTTCTAATGGAATGTTGTCTACTGCGTTCTCGCTTCCCACGCCCGGGGTCCCGTGTTCGATTCCCGGCGGGGTCAGGGATTTTCTCTGCCTCGTGATGACTGGGTGTTGTGTGATGTCCTTAGGTTAGTTAGGTTTAAGTAGTTCTAAGTTATAGGGGACTGATGACCATAGATGTTAAGTCCCATAGTACTCAGAGCCATTTGAACCATTTTTTTGCTGTCTACTCCCGGGGCCTTGTTTCGACTCAGGTCTTTCAGCACTCTGTCAAACTCTTCACGCAGTATCGTATCTTCCATTTCCATAATACTGTCCTGAAGTACATCGCCCTTGTATAGACCCTCTATATACTCCTTCCACCTTTCTGCTTTCCCCTCTTTGTTTAGAACTGGGTTTCCATCTGAGCTCTTGATATTCGTACAAGTCGTTCTCTTTTCTCCAAAGGTCCCTTTAATTTTCCTGTAGGCTGTATCTATCTTACCCCTAGTGAGATAAGCCTCTACACCCTTACATTGGTCCTCTACCCATGCTTGCTTAGCCATTTTGCACTTCCTGTCGATCTCATTTTTGAGACATTTGTATTCTTTTTTGCTTGCTTCATTTACTGCAATTTTTTATTTTCTCCTTTCATCAATTTAATTCAATATTTCTTCTGTTACCCAAGGAATTCTGCTAGCCGTCGTCTTTTTACCTACTTGATCCTCTGCTGCCTTCACTACGTCATCCCACAGAGCTACTCATTCGTCTTCTACTGTATTTCTTTCCCCCATTACTGTCAATTGTTCCCGTATGCTCTCCCTGAAACTCTGTACAACCTCTGGTTCTTTCAGTTTACCCAGGTCCCATCTCCTTAAATTCCCACCTTTTTGAAATTTCTTCAGTTTTAATCTACAGTCCATAACCAATAGATTGTGGTCAGAGTCCATATCTGCCCCTGGAAGTGTCCTACAATTTAAAACATGGTTCCAAAATCTCTGTCTTACCATTATATGATCTATCTGATACCTTTTAAAATACTTAGAGAAATTACCTTTTGCCAGAAAAAGACTGCAGATGAATTTGTTAGAGGGATTGGAAACATATAACTACATTCATGATAAACCTGACTGCTTGGTCACTTCAAATTATAAGAGTTGTATGAAATTTTGGAGTCACATTTAGTTTTTTTATTCTGCTTGATCATTCAGTATGCAGCCATACCACTATCTTTCAAACCTAAATAACTGTACACAGTTATCTGCATTATCTAGAAGTATCTTTGACGTGACTCTATAAGTATGCCATATCTGTACACATAGCACTTCCTTTGGCCTATCAAGTCAGTAGTCGGTGGAAAGAAATGTATTTGTAATCCTATATTTAGTTCAATTCATTGATCAGCATGGACGGTAAAAGAACATCAAATCTGATAATATGTAAAGTAAGGCTTTCGAGAAAGTAAGTGCAGTATATAGAGCATATATAAGTAAAACTACATATTTACGAAAATTCGTTACGTTTTCGGACGCAAATGTGAAACTTTCAGACAAGTCAACGCTACCATCTGATGGAATGTCATCTAGCCCTTCTACCTTATTTGATAGTAAGTCCTCCAAAATTGTATTAAATTCTGATTCTAATACTCGATCCCCTGTCTCTTCTAAATCGACGCCTGTTTCTGTCACATCAGACAAATCTTCGCACTAATAGAGGCCTTCAATGTACTCCCCCGGGCATCTATTGCTCCACACCCCTACTCCAGATTCCAACATTCGCATCTAACAGAACTGCAGAATGAAATAGGGCCGGGAACTTGTAATGGTACAATAAAATATTTATAAACAAAAAGACTTTTAGCGGGTTACTGTAAGTCCTACTGTGTAATTTCCAAAAACTCCTTTCTTGCTTTGTGCTGTTTTGTCAAGGCGCTGCACTCGTATCTCGAACTAGTGGACGCAATGCAAGCTCGTTGAGTATGCGGTTCATTTCACGAAGCAATCATATTTGTACATGTAATGTTTTGAAAAATATGTAACTCTGAAAACGAATGAATCATTTACAGTACTTGTGCAGCCTACAACAATCTTTCCCAAGCCTTAAGTTACTATAGTTCCATACTAATAGCTCGTGCGAGAGTGTCCATAGCGTAAATTATTTCATAATAGGAAGACGTGAGCGCTATCTCTCTGCAAATTTTAATAATTTTTTCTGCGTTATATTCGTATAGTAGCTGTTTACTTGCTGTTTTTCTGAAACGGAGACTGCTAATCAGGATATTATTTGACAGGCAGAGTTTGGAAACGAAATCGAGGCTACCCAGCGAAACCGGCTGACTCACTTGTGTGTCATTGAATTCCCGTTCCCATAAGTGACTGAACTGTGGGTTCAGTTGTTTCGCAAGCTTGTCGTTTAAGGCTTTTTGGGTTTGTGTTAAGCAATAAAATGAGCTATTCTTCAGAAAACATATGACAATAATGAAGCAGAGAAAGGGTCTAGGAAAGGAAGACTATTTAATGACTCGTGAATGAAGTCATTAAAGGTAATGAAAAAACCCAAATTGGCTGATGCGGGATAGAGTATAAAAACTAAGGAAGTATTAAGTAATGGACAAAAGGGCTCTTTCGATAAGCTTCATTCAGACAACGGCCTGAAATCCTTATCATAAATCTCGAAATCCTTGTCAGAAATCCTGTAACCTGGTTATTTTGACTATTTCTTGCAAAATTTGGAGGTTATGGGAAGGTTCTTAGCACACTGTAAATTATCAGTTCTTTTTAACATGTGATGAGTAATATTACTATTGCACGGGACACTCATAGAAAGACGAAAATTAATCTGAAACACGCATTGTCCAGATAGAGAAAAACACACACTGTGGAGTCAGAGGTTTCTGTTGATGTTCACCAATCGTTTGTAGAGAATGTTTATTCTAATATTTATTCGTACGCAAGGACAATGGCTTTTTATTAACTTACAAGCAGCGTTTGAAAAGTCCGTGCAAAGTCTGAGAGATGGCAACTTCGGCGCGTGTCGAGGTCATGTTTAGTTAGTAGCATCTTTGGAAAGAACACACACCAAGTTTCAGCCATATTGATCTATTTATTTGTGTTTGGCATTCGTGTGAATCAAGGAAGTCGAGTGACTGTCAAAAAATGGACAAAAAAAATTTCGTGTGGTGGTTATACATTACTTTATCAAAGCGAAAACGCCTCAGGAGACTAAAGAGTAGCTTGACAAACATTACGGTGACTCTGCACCTTAGATTAGAACAGTTTATAAGAGGTTTCAAAATTTTCGAAGTGGTCATATGGGCACAAGTGATGCTGAACGTTCTGGACGCCCTGTGGAGGTTACAACTCCAGAAATAATTGATAAAATCCATGATGTGGAGATGGATGACAGGAGAGTTAAGGTGCATAAGACTGTTAGTGGTGTGGTACATTATATTTTGCATAAAGATTTGAACATGAGAAAGGTATCCGCAAGATGGATTCCGCGATTGCTCACGCTTGAGTCAAAAACGGGATCGTGTGAAGTGCTTCAAGGATGGTTTGCAGCTGTTCATGGAGAATCCACAGGACTTTAAGCGTCGTTTCGTCACTGTGTGTGACATGGATACAATACTATTCTCCTGAGACCAAGCAACAATCTAAATAATGGGTTACCTAGGGAGAAACTGCACCAAAAACGGCGAAGACCATTCCCTTGGCAGGAAAAGTTATGGCGACTGTATTTTGGGATTCGCAAGGGATAATCCTCATCGACTATCTGGAAGAAGGTAAAACTATTACAGGTGAGTATTATTTATCGTTATTGGACCGTTTGAAAACCGAGCTGCAAGAAGAACGCCGGCGATTGGACCGCAAAAAAAGTCCTTTTCCATCACAACAATGCACCAGCACGCACCTCAGCAGTTGTGGTCGCAAAATTAATTGAAATAGGATTCCAACTCGTTTCACATCCCTCCTATTCTCCAGACTTGGCTCCCTCGAACTACTATTTGTTCCCCAATTTGAAGAAATGGCTGGCGGGACAAAAATTTTACTCAAACGAGGAGGCGATTACAGCAACTAATAGCAATTTTGCAGACTTGAACAATTCATATTATTCGGAAGGGATCAAAAAATTAGAACAGCGTTGGACGAAGTGTATAAGTCTAAAAGGTGACTATGTGAAAAATAAAGAGGTTTACCTCAAACACCTAAGTAGTTTTTATTTTTCCACGGACTTGTCAAACGCCCCTCGTACAATAGCTGCAGGTCAACTGTTAAGAAAACCCACTGCTTAAGTTTCGAGAGATTGAGGTAATGGACAGCTATTTAATTGCCATGTTGCCTTAAAATGTATAGGTTATCAGTCGACTAAGCTATGAAAATGACAGTGTAGGTCTGCTCGGTAGATTTCATTCATGAACAGACCATGTGACAACAACGTAATCGTGAAACAAGTAATAAATTGAAACTCCCTGGCGGATTAAAACTGTGTGCTGGACCGAGACTCTAACTCGGGATCTTTGTCTTTCTTGGGCTTGTGCTCTACCCACTTTTTTTTTTTTTTTTACCAATTGCGCAACTTTTTTTTCGCCTCCCTTCTCCCCACACAGCCCATCCAATCGTTCAACTTTTTTGCCTTCTCCGGCTAGCTTCTACGCTGTATTTTTTTCAGTATATAAAAGTTATAACATAAAGTAATCCAAATAAAACTGAGGAGTGGCTTCGTCGCATTAATGCCATCTCCGTGAAGTAATCCTCTTTATGTGCCGTCTCTATCGGCACTGTGTTGGTTCGTGATGTTTCGCTATTTATCTCTGGCAACTGAAAGTTCTTTACTCCCGTACGTCTGGAAACTGTAAAGTTCGGCTTCTCGTGTTGCATTTTTTCGCTCCGTTGTATGTTCGTCCTGTTTAATCTTTTGGTCTCCTCTCTTTACTTTCCTTTGTTGTCTTCTCTTAACTTTACACTTTCCAAGTCCGTGGGGGATCCATGATCGCTTTTATGAGAAAATTTGCGTATGTCGTTCTATAATGTGGATGTTTTTGAAGTCCATAGTGCTGTGTTTGCAGATATGTCGAAAAGTCTCCAATACTACGTTCTGAGTTTGCAAAAATATAATATATTGCTTGTCCTTTCAGCCATGTTACGGCGTTTTGTTTCGTGGTAGATTAGAGGTCATCGTCCGGTAGAAGTAGACTCTTAAGGGTGATGGTGTGCGGTGACGTGTGTTGTAGAAATGCCAAGAGGCTTCTAACCGCTTTCCAGATGTCATGCGCCGTACCGCATACGAATTTGTGTTCATCAATATCTTCCACGTGACTGGTTGCACAGAAGGAAGTATCAGCCAAATGTATCGCATGTAATCGGGAAGTCGTGGGAAGTTTCCTATTGACCACGTAATACCACAATGCTCTCGCCCTCGTTGGCAAATGTGGATGATGAACACTTCTCCATACGCGCGTCCAGTCTGCCTCTGGGTACTTATCTTCAATACTGTTTCGAGCGTGTGTCGTGATCAAATGTTTGTACACTGCTCGCACTGTGACCATTTGCGCCTCTGGCATCCCCATGCTGGTGTAGCTATAGTCAATCAAAATTTGCTTGAGATGGTAAAGGTCATTTGGTACGTGATGAACATCCACATGAGCGTCAAGATTAGCCGGCTTAATTTCGTTCAATAGGAAAGTGGTGATGCTATTCGGCGAATTCTGACGTACAGAGCCCGTGTCTTCGTATATGCGTCGATGAGGTTGAGACCGCCTAACGCCGTCGGAAGAGTCAACGTAGAATACTTGACTTTGAAAATGTGGCCGCGGCTTACAAAGTGGGCGAAGGCAGCCAGTAATCTGCTTGCCATCGTGAGGGGTAGTGGGAGTACGCGTGCCACATAGTTAACTTTAGAGACGAGATAAACGTTCACCAAGGCCACTCGTTGTATTTAGTCCAGGGACCTTAGGTTATGTTGACTTATGCTAGCGCGCACTGTATTTAATAAATCTTTGCAATTGATTGCAATCGTGCGTCGGATGTCACGAGTAAATTTCACACCCAAACACTTCATGACTGTGATCACCTTGATCTGTTCAGGAATGGGGGACCTATATCCGCGACCGATGTTCAGGACACCAGACTTCATCACATTCAGCTCAGCTCCCGCCGCCTTCCTATACTGCTCTACTATGTCCGTCGCCGTCTGTATCTAAGCCGTGGTTCGCACAAGAAAGGCCACATCATCCGCGTGCCACTGAGCTACCCAACCACGACTCACGGCCCTCCTCACACCTGTACTTCCGCCAGTACCTCGTCTCCTACCTTCTAATCTTCACAGAAGATCTCCTGCAAACCTTGCAGGACTAGCAGTCCTAGCGGAAGTAAAGCTGTGAGGACGGGTCGGGAGTCGTGGTTGGGTAGCTCAGTCGACAGAGCATTTGCCTGTAAAAGGCAAAGGTCTCCAGTTGGAGTCATCGTCCAGCACACAGTTTTAGTTTGCTAGGAAGTTTCATGTCAGAGAAATTTCCGCTGCAGAGTGAACATTCGTTTTCGGAAGAATAAATTGTCTTTTCATAGAAAGGCTGTAAATTCGACTAGATACCAATGAATTACAGTTACGAACAACTTTGGAACATAGAAAATGTTGTGGGGAAAGTTACCCAAAGACTGCGTTTTATTGGCAGAACACTTGGAAGACGAAAGAGATCTACTAACGAGACTGCTTACGTCCTCTTTTAGAATACAGCTGCGCGATGTGGGATCCTTACCAGATAGGATTGACGGGGTACATCGAAAAAGTTCAAAGTAGGGCAGCACGTTTCGTATTATCACGAAATGGGGGAGGGAGATTGTCACAAAAAAGATACAGGATTTGGGTTGGACATCATTAAAACAAGAGCGTTTTTTGTTTCGCCGGAATTTTCTCTCGAAATTTCTATCACCAAATTTCTCCTCCAGTTGCGAAAATATTTTGTTGACGCCGACGTATGTAGGGAGAAACGATCACCATAATAAAATTAGAGAAATCAGAGCTCGCACGGAAACATATGGGTGTTCATTTCTTCCGCGGGCTATGCGAGATTGGAATAATAGAGAATTGTGAAGGTGGGTCGATCAGCCCTCTGCCAGGCACTTAAATGTGATTTGCAGAGTATCCATGTAGATGTAGATAGGTCATCAAAAGGCGAACTCACTGCAACTGAAATATGGGGGTGGAAAGTAACGCTCTTAACTCAACTGTTAACCTGGGCGGATTTCATGACGTGCAGATTATTTCATTCATGTAAAGCGGGAAATACCATGGAATCGTCGTCATATAACTAGTCATCATAAACATCTGTTTGTGAGAAACAGAGAGTAATTCTCTACACAAAGGAAGCACGCTATACCTCATCGCCTACGGCAGCGTCCTTTTTTGAAAATCGACTGCCAGTGGTACCGCGAAGTGTAAGCTGTTTATTACGAACAATCAATCACGCAGCCAACAAAGAGATGTTTATTGGGCTCGACTGCGAATGCGGGCGTAATTTTGAGAGAAATCAAGCCGGCCATTTTGCGTTTATTTAGATGTTAATGCGCGCGTGTTCTGCGTCCACTCTGCGTACTCTGATTGCATTGACTGACGTACAGCAATCAGACTTGCTATTTTTGCTTCCGTGTGTGTACTTCGGCACTCAGCAGTAAATTCGTACTGAAAGGTGCTTCCAATAGTAATAAATTACCATGCAAAGGACGACGAAGTGGGAAATAAATGACAATAAATTCAGTGACGGGTCGCATTGGCACACAGAAAAATGTGGATACGTGATTGTTCATAATAATATAGGTTGATATTGTATGCAATTATCTTCAGTCGTAAAAAAAGAATCTGTTACTGCGAGTAATTGTTACTTACAAGTTGCAATTCCAAGTCGTAATATACACCGGTACTACTGTTATTTCTGATTGTCTTAGAAATTAGTTAGAAAAAACTATCTCTTAGTATATATAACACACAGTAGTAGTTCTGTATTGTAATGTGTGGAACATCCGTAAGAATGGAGTAAGTATCTTCCATTTTAATCTTATAATTCGACCAAATCATCTGTCAACAGACAAAAACACTGAATCCTTGAGTTTATTCTGCGGACGATCTTTTCCTCTGCCACCTCTGCACGACGCTCATATGTCCTCGCAAGCGAGTGTCCTTTTCGCGACCTTTGCTTTGACCTTTATCCACTCCGAGTATAAAATTCTGAACTAACGTCGTCGCATGAACTACTTCTCTCATTTTCGATGTACGTTTTGACTACATCATCATCGCTGTGCCACAGTCACTCCTAAGATGAATAATACTAACAGTAATTTCAAGAAAACAGATAAAATCCGTTAAAATACTGATATCTTCATACATTACATGAAGAGGATCGGAAAAGTAGTCGACACTACTACCCTTAAGTCGAGCTGATGTGGACTTCTCATGTGTTACAACGATTCCAGTCTAACGTTCCCGAAGAATGTCACAGAACCCTCCGACACCTTTTGCGAATTATACGTTGTGTTAATTGTATTCAGAGGGTGTAAAGTCTGAACCCTGGAAGTTGAAGAAGAGAGGAGTCTTAGTCCATTTCACATACGTCACATAATAGACATCTGTTGTGGAGATAAAATCTATTGTGTTCCATGGTGACACGGGAGAGATGAAATCCATCGTAACGTCTGGTGCATTCGGTATTTTGTGAAACGTAAGGTAAAGCTTAAAACAGCGTGGATTAGATTACAAGCACGGTAATACGAAATAGATGTGAAGATATGATTGTACGAGTGCTTTCAGTAATCAGTCAAAATCACCGTAATCCGTAGAAATCAAAGATGGGCACATTTAAATTGCGGAAATATCCAGTAGTGTTAAATGTGTATAGAAAGACAGAAAATGAAAAATTACTGAGTGGAAAATGTATAAGAGAAGAAGACTCTATAGGCAAGAAGGTACAGATTGGGAGACATATGCAAAGGCATAGAGGAATATTTAACGTGTCGTTGAAATGAGCAGTAAAGATTAAAAAAAATCATAGAGGAAACAAAGACAAAAATATGAGATGTTAAGTGTAGAGCAGTGGTCCCCAACCTGGGGTAATTATCCCCTGTGGGATGAAATGAAATATTCTGAGAGGTACAATCTAAACCATTTGATTATGTTTTAGCCATGAAACTAAATTATTTTAAGATCACTAGTATTAACACAACATTTTGAGACACTAATATCAATAATTAATTTTATCAATTATTACTTTCCCCAGTTAAGAGCATTAATTCGATGGAGGTTAAAGGTTCCGCGCGTAGTCCCCCCACTATACATATATGTTGTGCTTTGTCCCGTGCATCGCTGATGATGAAAGTGAGAAATATAAGTAACCGATGTAAATGTCTGAAGAAAATGTCCTCTCTGTGTTGTAGACAGTACCTGCGGTAGTCCAGAAATTGCTTCATTATTCGCTTCGAGACAGATAAATGTAGTAATTGACAGCACACCACAGTAGCAACTACATATGACCTACTATAGTACTGTATACAGCTCTATTATTATTATTAGCTTGGTTGGACCCAAAGCATTAACAGCCTGACGTCATCCAATTTCTGCCAGCTCAGGAGTAAGAAGAGCCGCAATCTAGTGATTTACAAATAGTAAGTATAGCACGCTCATCTGACTGTGTTTGATTTTAAATGGGGTTGCAGTGTGCATGTCAAGTAAGTGCCGCAATGGAGAGGAATGATGCAGGGAAGTATGTTTTGTTACTGTGGACAGTTAGCTTTCTTATCTTAGGAGAAGTTGTGGGTAGCATTTGGGATCCACTACGAATTTCTTCACCATTCATTCTAACACACACACACACACACACACACACACACACACACTTACACACACACACAAACTAAATATCATTCATATTTCATCATTTTAGAAAAAAAAGTGTTCTAATAAAAGAGTTTCATTCTGCAGTTCTGTTAGATGCGAATGTTGGAATCTGGGGTAGGGGTGTGGAGCAATAGATGCCCGGGCTGGAGAGGGAGGGGGGGGGGGGGAGGTGACGGGTACTAGCTGATGTTTGATTGCACTCAGGGATAATGGTGTACGAAAGGTTGAAAACCACTGGTACAGAGGATATTGGTTGGAGTGGGTATGTAAATATTAGCACAAAATAGGAAAAGTTGGAGGAAGTAAGTAACAGAGAACACAGAAGATTCCGGTCGTATGTGAAATCGCTAATCCGGTCTACGACTTCCATTGAGTCTCTTGTTGACCTGACTGGTGTGATAGTTGAAGACAGCAGAAAGAAAGCCGAAGTTTTAAATTTCACGTTCAAGAAATCGTTCGTGCCGGAGAACGTACAAACATACAGTCATTTGACCATCGGACAGATTACCGTACGGACTACACAGAAATAAGCATACCTGGTGTAGAGAAGTAAGTTAAAGACTTGAAAATAAATAAATCACCAGGTCTGGATGGAATCCCACTTAGATTCTACAAAGAGTACTCTACGCATTGGCCATTACGTAGCTTGAATTTATCGTGAATCTCTCGCCCAGCACACTGTCCCAAGCGACTGAGAAAAATGCCAGGTGACTTCAGTATGTAAGATAGGTAAAAGAATGGACCCACAAAATTACAAACCAATACCCCTAACTTCTGTTTGCTGCAGAATCCTTGAACACATTCTCAGTTTGAATATAATAAATTTTCTTGAGGATAAGTAGCTTATCTCCACGAATCAGGATGGTTTTAGAAAGCATCGTTCGTGCGAAGCTCAGCTTGCCCTGAGAGGAATATACTGAGAGTTGTGGATGAAGGGCAACAGGCAGATTAAATATTTCTAGATTTCCGAAAGCACATCGTGTGCCATTGCAGGCTGTTAACGAAGGTGCAGGAATATGGAATAAGTTCATAAAAAAGTGAGTGGCTGGACAGCTTCTTAAATAATCTGTTGTTCTCTGTATACGTAAATAATTTGGCAGACAGGATGGGCAGCAGCCTACGGTTATTTGCTAATGATGCCGTGGTGTACCGTAGGGTGTCGAAGTTCAGTGACTGTAGGAAGGTACGACCTAGACAAAATTTCCAGTTAGTGTAGTGAATGGCAGCTAGCCCCAAATTTGGAAAAATGTAAGTTAATACGGATGATTAGGAAGAACAAACCTGTAATGTTCGAGTGTAGTATTACTAGCCTTCAGCTTGAAACAGTCAAGTCACTGAAATATCTGGGCGTAACGTTGCAAGCGATATGTAGTGGAACGAGCATGTGAAAAGTGTGGTATGGAGGCAAGTAGTCGAGTTCGGTTTATTGGGAGAATTTTAGGAAAAAGTGGTTCACAGTATGAAGGAAGACTTCGAAGCAATTCAGAGGAGGGCTGCTAGATTTGTTATCGGTTGGTACGAACAAAACGTGTTACGGAGATGCTTCCGGAACGCAAATGGGAATCCCTGGAGGAAAAGCGGCGTTCCTTTCTGGAAACACCGTTGAGAAAATTTAGAGAACCGGCATTTGAAGCCGACTGCTGAACGATTTTCCTGTCGTCAACATACGCGAAGTTAAGAGAAATTACGTTTCATACGGAGGTGTACATACTGTTGTTTTCCCCTCGCTATATTTGCGAGTGGAACAGGAGGGGTAATGAAATAGAGTCCTGCATGACCGAGTAAGCGAGCACAAAATACGGGATGGGGCGAGCACACCCTAACTGGATAGGCTGCCCGCACTAGTTCTAGTGACCGAGCATAGAAGCCGTGACCGAATACGTAGCAGGTAACTTCAAACACATTACACGTGTGAGACTGCAGCCAGTACGGGCTTCTCATTTGTGGTGTGTCTCTCTCTGTAATCATGCAGCGCGAGGAAGCCAGTGCAGTAAGATGTAAGATTGAAACCAATGTTTACACATTGAAGAAACGGGAAGGTCTAAAAAGCCAAGTATGGAGCACATTTTTGTTGGTTGTAGAGGAAAACAGTGCGTCTAGTGGGTACGTATCGTGCATAAACTGCTCCACATTATTGTGCTTCCAGTCTGGAACCACTCATTTAAAGAAACACAGTTGCAAGAATCCTCACAAAGATACGTTTCCTTCAGGGATACAGGCAGTAATAAAAAATAGTATTACAGCAACGTGTGTTGCAATGTGTGCTAAAGATATGAGAACTTTTAATGCTGTTTCCGGTGAAGTTTTCAGAGAACCAGGCCAAGAATTAATACATCTAGGTGCGCATTATGGAGAAGTTAACGTGGCAGATGTCATGCCACATCCCTCTACTATAAGCAGACATGTCAAAGAACGAGCTGAGGCAATACGAAACAGCATAATGCCTTCTGTTATTGCGGAAGTTATTAATAAAACATGTGCTGCGACAGTTGATATGTAGACTGATTCGCATAAGCTATTTGACGCTTACAACACATTACATTAACACAGACTGGTCTCTTGTGAACAATGTTTTATTTACAACGGAATTCCCAGACGTTAAGAAGCCGGGAGTAAATATTATAAAAGAAAGTGCTCTATGAATTTAGTTGTGTTACGTACCCGTTCTTGGAAACGTTACTTTCGTATTAAAAGAGGGTCGGCCTGAGTGGTCGAGCGGTTCTAGGCGCTACAGTCTGGAACCGCGCGACCGCTACGGTTCCAGGTTCGAATCCTGCCTCGGGCATGGATGTGTGTGATATCCTTGAGGTAGTTAGGTTTAAGTAGTTCTAAGTTCTAGGAGACTGATGACCTCAGAAGTTAAGTCCCATAGTGCTCAGAGCCATTTGAACCATATTAAAAGAGAGAGAGAGAGAGACAGAGATAAATACATTCTTTGTGTGTGTGTGTGAGAGAGAGAGAGAGAGAGAGAGAGAGAGAGAGAGACAGAGATAAATACATTCTTTGTGTGTGTGTGTGTGTGTGTGTGTGTGAGAGAGAGAGAGAGAGAGAGAGAGAGAGAGAGAGAGAGAGAGGCGTTGGATATGTACAGTACAGTGCAGCGAGCCGGGGCGAGGCGAGGTGAGACATCAGCGGTGACCGGTCGTGCTCGGTTATCCACGTGTCCGGAACCCGGACAACAGACATGGGGCGAGTACGTGACCGAACCGAGTCGTGTGGGGCCGGTCACGAGCGGCTCGGTACCCCCGTCAACAGGCGAGCCGTGACCGGTCAAACACTGAGCGTTGCAGCACTCTATAATGAAAGTAGTTGTACAGGGTACCCTCCGCGACGCTCATTACGATGGCATGAGAAGTATCGATGTAGATGTAGACAAAATGGAAACGATACAACTGTCTTGCTACTTTCACGCGACACCGGCTAGATAAATCACTCATAAGGTTATTACCATGTGCGAAAAATCGTCTATCTGGAGGAAAGTAGAAAAACATCAAACCTCCCCTCCCTACCCAGTACTGACAACGTCACTCTACATTACATTTTCTTACTATCGTCTCCGGTAAGGTATGAATCGCATTGTAAGAGTAATAAAGCATAAAACGTAATATCGGAAGTTATAACATAATGTTAAATCTCAAAAGAACCATAAAGCACATCTCAAGAAAGACAACACCATTTATAGGTGCGTCAGCAACAACATCATTAGCACTACTTACATTTGTTTATTGACAAGAATATTTATGTTTAGTTAGTTTACTGGTGTACTGGTTCCATATAGATGTACTGTTGAGTATGTTTAGTGATGGTAGAATTTAATTCCTTGTCCTTGTCGGTGGGATCTTAGTCATGCCGTCCTTTAGAAACTCGTTGTATTCCTAGTTTACACTGTTACCAGAACTCTGGAGAAAACCTGCGTTGTCCCTGAGCCAAGGTGAGACATAGCACGATTTTTCTGTTTCGACCCCAGCAGTGATTTCCTTTTCCCTTGCCACTTTTTAGATAAAATTCCAGTCAGTACACAACATTTTTGTACAAAAGTCGTCACAGGTTGTTATTGTTACTCGTATATAACCTGACAGAGAACCATCGTGTTTTACAGAAATATGGATTTACGAAAACAGTCTACCAGGCCCCTTACAGGCGACAAAATTGGATATGACGGATTTCAGAAGATGGCAAGTGGTGCTAAATTAAATAGTTTTTATCCCATATGGTCATGAATCTCAGCCTAATGTATTGTCAGATGGGTTTCGTGAAGACAATCAAGGGAAAAATCCTGATCGTAACAAACTTTTGTTTGGAAATTTGGACCTTTTATTGATTAATGCTGTAAAATAGAAAATTATCGTACTAGACTTAGAAAATAAAATATTGTTGTATATCTTCTAGGAACGAAACGCGTCGCTAGCAGACCTGTACCGTGAAATATCTTGGAAAATTTGTGTTTATTTATTTCTGATGCCGCAATGCATATCATGTTTTTCTTCACAAACTACAGCAGAAAAAAAAGAGAAAACATCAAGGAATCACTCCAATATTATCTAACAGAGCTATTTGTTTTAAAGTCAAGGCCACTGTATTTGTTACTGGGTATGAAGTCAGTTTACGAAGATGTCCTCTGTATGGGACTGTTAGGAGCATACTTCATGTGATTGTGTGTCCCGGAATTTTTTCGTTATATGCTGTCTGATCATATGCTTTTTAAAGATATCTGTGGTATAGCTATCTCCGAAGCAGCATGATCGATATATGAGTCCTACAAACAGAAAGACAAACACCATGAATGTTTAAAACCAACCTAAGTTTGGTTCTGATAGCCCTGAGAAACTTTGCAGCAATTAATACTATCCTTCAGATCTAGAAGGTTCGTGGTATTATTTTCTACCATGGACATTTGTATGGTTGTTGTTGTTATGTTCTTCAGTCCGAAGAATGGTTTGTGCAGTATCCATGGTCCTCTATCCTGAGCAGTCGTCTTCATCTCTGAACTCTGCAGCCTACATCTTTTTGAAGGGAAAAATAAATCTCAGTTCATCGTCAGTACAGGCGGAAATAATGAGAGTAAAACAAAAAATCGATGCAAAATGTGCTGTACTTTTGTCTCCAACATGCCCATCTCCTACGTGAAAGCTGAACAAATTACATTTCTGCCTTTATCATTTGTTTTGATTTTTCAATTTTTGGCTATTTGATACTCCACTGTTTTCCTAGTGCGACTTCAGAAAACCAGTGGTTTTTACGTTTCCGTTTTATTGAACAGTCACATTTATTTTTAGTACTACCAAGTAATTTGTAGTCATTCTTTAAGTATTCCAATTTTTTTCTCATTGCTTGCCTCCATTTATTTATAGTACAACCAAGTAATTTGTAGTCATTCTTTAAGTATTCCAATTTTTTTCTCATTGCTTGCCTCTTTACAGATTATTTTTCCTTATGGCACTGTTTTCAAATAAAATTTAAATTTAAGCAGACTTCATTTATGATTATCGTTAGCGTATAATGTAATACGCGTTCAGCTGTCGCCCGTAACTAACTAATACTGAGCGGCTTCAACAGCGTTCCACTTGCCAATACAAAAATAAAGATAATGTATTAATGTATTAGGTATGACACTTGTTAATACATCGCCCTGTCACACTGTCGATTTCAACAAACAGCTATGCAAGAAAGAATGATGCTGCAACTAGTCTGCCAGATGAAGCTGTTAGTTAATCATTTGAGGTTGCGATTCAAATTTATTTCATTTAAATTCGTACTTAGAATCCTGGCATAATTCGTGTTGACTGCCGTTTTCTCGCCTTACTACATATCCGCAAAATTTATAATTTGAAACTCGTAACACTCTGATTACTTCAATATACACGATACTGGAGCTTTAAAACCTGCGGAAATGGTTTGTAAAAACTTAAACCTCATGTTGCCAACTCTGTTCCATGTTGTTGACAAATTCGGATTACCATGTTGCGACCTATTGGAGAACATTCATCACAGCCGACAGTAAAGACTTCTAGCAGAACAATGAATGTCGCTATTAAGGTGTGTGTGTGTTTCCGTGACGCGGGGCGGGCTTCCTTGTTACGTATCGTAGATTATGCTGTACGATAATTGGCCAGCTGCACGCAACGCCAGGCAACGTAATTGGAGCATAAGGAATGAACGGCGTCGTTTGTCTGCATTCACGAGTTCATCTCATAGCTCTCTCAAAATTGAAGACATAAATTCTTTTTAAAATCCGATAATTCCTTTACAACAGCCGTTAGTATCTGGTATAACCAACGCACTTTTCGAAGCGGAAGCAGAATATTTATCTTCAATTATCACTTTTTACAGATCGATGAGACAATCACAGTCGGATGCAGATGAGAAAAGTCTATCTTCACATGTTCTTCGCACAATTTATTGCAATCGTTGAACTATATTACGTAAATCTTTTTGTTATTTTTGTTTTGTTATTACAAATGAAACTATCTAAACCAAACTTTTGAAGGTTAAAACCAATTTTCAACCTCCAGCTTGTGTTAGATTACGAATGTTCCTTTTTTCATAATATGTTTGCGCTCTGTCTGTTGATTTCGTATCCACTACTGTGTAAGTGCTTCAACAATCTGAAGTCCACTGAGAACACCTTTCCCAGACATTTTGTGTGTGTGTGTGTGTGTGTGTGTGTGTGTGTGTGTGTGTGTGTGTGTGTGTGGGTGGGTGGGTGGGTGGTTGGGTAGGTGGGTGGGTGGGTGGATGTGACAGAGAGCTGAAGGAGGGAGAGAAACAGAAAGAGAGAGAGAGAGGGAGAGAGAGTTTCTTTAAGGGGTCAAGATTGAATGTGGTTGGTGCTTCGTACTGTTTTCGAATTTCTAATGATAGAGACTGAAAGAATGGTCCAGGATCGATACAGGGTGGTCAGAAACAGGGTGTATCAAGGGAGTTTGTGCTGCTAACTGTTTAGAAAAAATTCCGTACATTGCGCCGTTTCCGAGTTAACTAAGATTTATCGTTAGCAAATTAGGCCGTTGTGGGCGTAAATTCGAGCTGCCCGCAAGATATATTTAATGTATTATAGTTATTCTCGTATCGTAGATGACAGTGCACGGGACTGCATAGACTTTGGCTCGTGTTAAATCCTTACTACCATCCAATGTCCAGGTTTGTATCGTTCTCTTCTTCGGTTTTAGGATACCAAAGGAAGAGTTAGGCTTGGGTTCGATACCTACTACCGTCAGATGCCCAATTTTTGTGTAGATCTCTTGATCAGTTTTAGGAAACAGAAACAAGAATTCGTTTGACATACCATCTCTTTTGGTGTGATTTGCTAACTTCAGTGCTAAATAACTCGGCCCAACGTTTTGAATCTTTTTTTTCTTAACAATTACTTCGCAGTACAGCTTACGCTGCAATAGCCTTACTAGTTTCTCAGACTGTTTCTGGGCACGCTGTATATGCATTGTGAACATTAACAAACCGAGAAACTGCAGGGACGGATTCCTGACTCGAAATAGAAGAAGAAAGACCGTATGAAAAAGTGCGTACAAAAACCTTCGACAAAATCCGTCCCGTAGAGAGATATCCGCTGCTGATAATCCTTACATTTGTTGCACGTAATAGGAATAGTAGCGGTGGTCATGCGGGATACACATAATCGTACTTTGGCTTACACCATGTTGCCGGGACACATGCCGCGAGCTTGTACTAGGGTACGTCTCAGTGTCCTGTAGAACCTACTCCTCCAAATCTGATGTACGCACAGTCCGCTTCCTCCATGCGTGTTCGTCTGTCTGAAAGGACCGATGATCACACAAACGGCCAAAAAGGGCTTGGAATGTTGTGTGATGTGGTTGGCGTCTGTGAGGGTACTTGTTTCGTTACAGCCGTTTCCATCTGTTTGTCCGTACACGAATACCATCTCGGCTTTCTCCCGACATGAGTATCTGACAATTTTTCTGCATACAGCACGCTTCGTCAGTCACACAGTCTGCACAAACGGCAGGTGGTCAGAAGAACTGCCGTTCGTCAGCTCCATCTACCGCAGAAACGAGGCATTTCCAGACCCACGTTCATAGACTTTTTCCTTCAATTTCAGGCCATGAATCCTTCCCTGTAGTTTGTCAATTTTATTAATGTTCACACTCCATTTAAAAAGAAATGTCAACAAAATTATAATTCGGAAACTTAACCAATATTAAAATTGAACTTCTGATGAGGTGAAGGACGTAGTTGGACGCAGAAGGTTATAGAAAGGAAGCTGAAATCATGACTCGTGACGAAATCTACTCCTATATAATTGCTATACTGTTGACATGGCTTGCCAGTTCACAAAAGCAGATTAAGAAGAATAAAAATGCTCTGAAAGTACTGTAAGACTAGCACACAGCACTGAAATAATATCATTACAAATATTGTTCTTAGAATACGGGCGGCTGATGGATATCTTTCCATAAAACGTACTCAGTGTTCTTGCTCTGGCGAGTTACATTAAAAACTGGAGCTTTCGAGAACAGCAGCTATTCTTTCTGACGATCAACCGACTGATCGTTACAAGACACTCCACGTCTTAGTTGTTGCGTACTTTAAAGTACAGTGGACGTGTTTTTGTCTTTTTTTGGAACCTTGGTTGTTCATATATTTTTGGTTTGTCACATAGGTTTACTGTTGTGGTTTCTTCTTAGGTTTTTGGGGAGTGTACCGTACTCTTGCAGAGTGACATGATTGCTGCTATAGTTGCTAGTTATAGCAAAAATTGATCTGTGATAGAAGGTGACAGACAACATGAAGGGAAGCAGAAATCACGCAGACCTGGAAAGGATGGCTTACGACGGGAGAACATGGAACATTAACGTGTGGAAGCCTGCCTCTGGAAGAACACTAATCAAGAAAAAGAAGAAGAAGAAGAAGAAGAAGAAGAAGATGAGGATATTGATGACGATGATGATGATGACTGGTGTCTCCACATCATCACGACCGTCGTTCTCTGTACTCACATTAAGGTTGTCTAAAGCTTTCTCGATAACACAACAGTGTTTTCTACTTCGACTTGCACTCAAACCTCATCAATAGGTTACGTGAAGAGAAACTGCTTCTTGGTAGAATTCTGACAAGAACAGAGTGCAGCGTGTGTATTCGATGTTAAACTGCTGGTTTAATGTTGAAAGTTTACGTGAATTAACTGGAAATGAGTCAGAACCGCTGATGTTTACACAATTGAATGCAGCTAACCGTATTCCTTTGTAACACAGATACAACGAGCTAACATGTTATTAAACGCAGCAGAGGAGTGTAAACACTATTTTATTCAAATTGAACGTGTTATAGAGGCATTAACCGTAATGTACATTTTTATTTCCATGCCTTGTTGCCGCTAATTTCAGCTCTGACTCTCATACAACTCCATTTTTCACAATACCAGTGACCTTACCCAGTCTTCTGTTGTAACTATTACCAACGTATTTTGCTTTGCTACAGCTTATGTAGAAAAATTAGGTTATTGATAGTCATTACAATGTTCTGCTCTTTGGGGACCATGCAGGGGAGAATGTCTGCCAGGGCATGTAAATGTAACTAAAATTACAATGAATATAGACCGCCAAATTAAAGATCTACCGGTATGATGTAGGCTATTTGATGTATGGCTGATAAAGTGTAAGGGCTAGGAGAAGTGCTTTGCAGATTCGGAGCAGGTGAGTTTTTAGTACTCAAGAAATTCCACGTTATGTTTAAAGGACTAGTTTGCTTTTATTCTACAGCATTACTTTTATTTTGTTAACTTGCTTTCTGTTCACAAGGCAATCTTCAGACATTTACTGACTATTGTCGCCAAAGAAGTTACAATGTTTGTGAACGACATCGGAAAAGAAGTTACACATCTAGATTGAAGCAGGGAAGTGCAGTAAATGAGATATGTAACTTTGTGATCGTAATGGAATGTAAAATGTACAAAGTTGATCACTGACAGGAAAAAACTTTAGCACAAAACTGGAACAGCAAGGCTACATAACAGTTTATATTAATAAACATAACCAATAAAATAAAATATAATAAAATCAGTACTTGATAAGGCCACTTCAGGAGGTACGAAACGTGTAGAGTGATACACAGATCAATGGAAGAAAAGAATTATCAATGTAACTACAGAATATATCAGGAACTTAAGCAATATCTATGAGACAAACAGAAATGAATAAATGCAGAAAAATGGAGGAGTGTAAGTGAACATACAGTAAATGCCATTTTTGAGAGTTTGATGGTACCGCATTTTAAAAACCAAAAAGTTCAACAATACACATATGTAAAAGGAGCAAACAGGAGAAACATTAACATTATACACCAAACTGTGCCTCTGTAGTAGCTTGGTTTAAATAAATTAACCAAGTGAAATAAAAAATAGTACTTGCGACAATTCCAGCAGGAACTAGACATGGAAAAAAATATAAGCGTCAGTTAAAAGAAAGACTTAACAATTCTTATTACAGTCTGTATGAATTAAATAGGCAATTTTAATAAATACAGGAAAATGAGGGAATATGTAGCAACAGGCAGTGTGGGAAGTAATGAGAAACAGAGGGGATTATGTGAATATTAGAAGAGAGGAAGTATTACGCTGTGCCTGGTCATTTGAGATTAGATCTGAACTGTGAACTAAATGTTTGTTAAATTACAGGGATTCCAGCATGCTGAATTCTTGGCCTTTTTTTGCAAAGTGAATGACATGGACTCTGGCTGATAGTCGTGACCCTCACTCTCTACATGCTCAGCAAATGTGGAGTCAGAATTCTGCAACTTCCAGCTGCGTTCATGTTCAGCTAGGCTAGTTGCTATGTCTCTGACTTTAAACCTTGTTACAGTTAGAACAGTTAATTTTATACTCGTATATCCACTGTTGGCTAACAACTGGGTCTTATCTTTGTTATTGAAAATACACTGGGCTGTGTAGATCTTGTCTTAACATAGTAGGAAAGCGTAAACTTGCAAGAGTTCATTGATTTTGCTACAATCTGTGATGCGTCTCCTACATATGGTGATGTACACCACTTCTTGCAGGCAATGGAAGGGCAGCAGATGAGGCATAGAGGAGAGGTATAATTTTCAGATTTTGTTTCCTATACAAGACGTAATCAGTCAGGACTGCATTGTAGCTGTTGGTTGAGGTAATAGATTTTATTTTATATAACTCTGCTTGAAAATCACCTGGGCATCATTAGACTTCCATTATTACGCGGGTACTTGAAATATGGGAGATAGCAAAAACAAAATGCAGTAAGTAATTGGTTGTATGCAATTGGTGTAGAAAAGTTTGTAGTTATATGGACTGCATCTACACACTTGTGTAGGGAGTGAGACAAGATACTACCCCCAAAGCTAATCAGTCCATTCAATGAGCAAGTTGAGAGGGAAACCAAGGAGAAATTAGGAAAGGCAATTGGTACGATATACAAAAACTTAGAAGCTTTCCGATGACTTGGTAATTCTCTGGGAGGAGGCAAAGGACTTGGATAACTAGTTGAACGGAGTAGAGAGCGTCTGGAAAGGAGTGTTCAAAATTGCAGGTTCAAATGGCTCTGAGCACTATGGGACTTAACATCTGTGGTCATCGGTCCCCTAGAACTTAGAACTACTTAAACCTAACCTAACCTAGGGACATCACACACATCCATGCCGGAGGCAGGATTCGAACCTGCGACCGTAGCGGTCACGCGATTCCAGACTGAAGCGCCTAGAACCGCACGGCCACACCGGCCGGTGAAAAGAGTGTGTCAGCTGAACATTAAGGAAAGGAAGAAAGGGTTATGGAATGTAGTCGAATGAAACCTGGTGATGCCGAGAGAAAGTGAGACAATGAAAGTAGTGTATGAGTTTTGCGTGGACAGCGAAATAAGTGATGATGGTCGACGTAGAGTGGTCGATGTGGGCAGGATGTAAAATGCAGACTGTCGATAGGGAGAGAGAGAAAAGCATTTCTAAAAAAGATGAACTTGTTACCATTAATATTTATTGAAGTGTTCTGAAGTCTTTTCAGAAGGTATTAGTCTGATGTTTAGTCTTATATCGATGTGAAACCTGAACGATAAGCTGTTCAGACGAAATGGAAATTTGGTGCTATAGAAGAATGCTGAAGATCTGATGGATAGACTGAATAACATATGAGAATGAGGAAAACATAAATTCAAGGTGCAGCGTGACTTAGGGAAAGGCGGGGTCGATAAGCGTCGAGGAGCTCTGATGTTGGTAGTGGAATGAAAGCTGAGGGGGGGGGGGGGGGAGTACGGAGGGATAAATTGTAGAGACAGACCAGGGGTTGAATACATTACGCTGGATCAAATGAATGTATCCCAGTTTGAGACAAGCCGGTCAATGCTTCCTCGGCAAAATGTTCGCTGTTGTCTACGAAACGACGATTGCACACAGAAGTGCCACTCTTCGTCCGAGGCAAGGAGGGGCCCTCATATTACCAAGGTTGTTTCGATCATGATGCAGAAGTTTCGCGGGGAAACCTTTATAAATCCCACACACAGTCCCATCTCTCTCCATTCGATTTCCATATTCTTCTGTTACCCATGGTTTCCTCGCAATTACCTTCTTTGTAACCATGTTTTCCTTTCCAACTTACGTGATTGCCCTTTTTAGAGGTGTCCGTTCCTCTTCAATAGCGCTACTCGTTATTGCTGCATCTACAGCTTTAGAGAAGAAGCATATCTCATCATTCTTTAGTACCTCAGTACCCCACTTCTTTGTGTACTGATTTTTCCTGACTTATCTCTTAAACTTAAGCCTAATCCTTATCACTACTACATGTGTTCATGGGTACGCCTTGCAGTCCAGTAACTGATTTCGGAATCCCTGCCTGACCATGATGCAATCCAAACGAAATCTTCCCTTATCATCCGGCCTTTTCTTAGTATATCTCCTCCTCCTGTGATTCTTGAACAGAGCATTCGCTATTACTAGTTGAAATTTGTTACAGAACTCAATAAGCCTTTCAGAGGAGAAAGACGTATTGAGTTCTTGTTCTATAACCGTATTCTCATGTAATCTTTTCTTCTGCTCCTTCCCTTAAAACTGCATTCCAGTCCCCCATGACTTCTAGATCTTCATTTCCCTTTCTGTACTGTATTACCCTTTCACTATCCTCTTATACTTTCTCTGTCTCTTCAGCTTCAGCTTGCGAAGTCGGCATGTATACCTGGGCTACCGTTGCTGGTGTTGATTTGATTCGATTCTGATAAGAACAACCCTATCACTGAACTGCTCACAGTAACACGTTCCCTGCCCTACCTTTCTATTCGTAACGAATCCTACTCTGGTTATACCATTTTCTGCCCATGATGATATTACCCTAATCTCAACTGAACAGGAATTCTTATCTTCTTTCCATTTCACTTCACTGAGACCTGCAGTATCTATATTGAGCCTTTGCATTTCCCTTTTCAGATTTTCTAGCTTCCCTACCACAATCAAGGTTCTGACATTCCACGCCCCGACACTTAGAACGTTATCCTTTCGTTGATTATTCAGTTTTTTTCTCATGTTCATGTCCCCTTTCGCAGTCCCTTCCCGGAGATCCAAATGGGGACCTATTTCGGAATCTTTTGCCAATGGAGAGATCACCATGATAATTTCTTCAATTGCAGGCCAAATGTCATGTGGATACACGTTATGTGCCTTTAATGCAGTGCTCTCCATTGCCTTTGCATCTTGATGTCGTTGCTCATTGCTGATTCTTCCACCTTTAGGGGCAGTTTCCCACCCCAAGGAGAAGGGAGTGCCCTGAACCTCCGTCCACTCCTTCGTCCTCTTGACAAAGCTGTTACCAGGATGAGGATAACTTTTTATGCCGAACGTCTTTGGTCGGTAATGCTGATAATTAATCTTTCTTGTCGCAGCAAGTGCGAATTATCACAAAAAACATTTCAGCTGAAACATGAAATCAAAACATTTTGTAAAGACTTGGACTTGCTGATCCATATCCTGCCATTAACATTATCGATAACGGGCAAAAATCGCCGAGATTCCCGATGAACTACCATAAACACTGATAAGCGAAAGCATTTTGATCAGTGCCCACCGCGAGACTGAATTCCTCCTGCTGGTGTTGCGCACACGTGACATAGTAAGGAAAAAATATCAGCAGTACAGTGAGGAAGGGTGCAGACATTATAGCGAAGGTACGGGCCGCATATGGGTAAATCCACTAATATAAGGGGTTTTGATAAAGGGCACATTGTGGTGTTGCTGCGGATGGAAACGAGTAGGCCGTATAATTTTGTACGACCACGTCTCATCACAAAACGTAGACGTCGGAAAGATCCCCCACGATATGTAGCAGATACGACGCAGAGTACAATTCTGGTGCAGGCGCAAGTGATTCGGAGCACATAGTTCAAAGGCCATTGTTGAACATGTAACTCCACATCACACGACTCCTACGTGTTCCTGTGTTGACCCGACCGCGTCAGATATGGTTGCATTGGGCACAGCATCACTGAGGTTTCGCCGTGGATCAATAGAAACGTGTCGCCAGTCGAATAAATCGCATTTCTTGTTACACAATGTCGGTGGTTGGGACCTTACACGCCGTCATCCAGAAGAATGGTCGCATGAAAGATGCACCGCGCCGCAGGCTTCTGAGAGCAGAATTAAGCTAGGTGGTACATTAAGTTGGGCTTCCTTGGGATCTGTGGAGATAAATGAAGGCAACATAACGGCAGTAAGGTAGAGAATATTATTGAGGACCTCCTACACCGCGTCTTCTTGAAGTCTTCCCCTAAGGCGATAACATCTTCCAGCAGGACACCTGTCCGTGTTGCAAGGTCAGAATCGTGCTAAAAGTGGTTTCAGAGGCATTACAGTTAACTCACTTTGATGTCTCAGCCTGCAAGTGTGCCTGATATGTACCTACTGGGGGCCAGCTGCGTGACCGTAAACCACTTTCCCGTAATTTGCGGGAATTGCTTGACATGTGCGTAGACATCTCGTGCCTCGCACTTCTGGAATCCTATCTAGGACTTGCAGAATCCATTCCGAACAGAATTTATGTTGTACTGTTTGAAAAGTGTAAGAACACGCTATTAAACAGGTGGTCATAATATTTTGGCTCATCTGGGTGTATAATTAAGTTCTTAATGAATCCTAGAGTCCTAGTCGCACGGCCATGTTTAGTAATTTTCTCAACAGTAGTTCACAATTAAATTATTATTTCATTCTGGAAACGGGAACTTACAATTTTCCGTAAAACGTGTTTTGCATGTAGCATGAGTAAAAGGTACCATTTACCCAGATACCACGTTCTAGTAGAGACTACTCCTTTGTGTTGGTCATTGTCCAATAACTTGTTCACTATTTACACTTACTATCGAATTTCTCGTTCTTAGATATACCTCTCTTGCTATAAATATACTGCAAGATCGTTTATTTATTCGCAATTGAAAGAAACTATGAATGCAAGAAGACAGTCATACTTGGTTGATGGTCGCTGTAGAGCGTAGATCAAACACGAAGCTGGAACTTGATTTGCTCAGCCACGTAACGAGATGTTTGGAGAAGTCCATACGTGAAAGTAACGGGTGATCAAAAAGTATAAATTTTAAAACTGCATACATCATGGAATAACGTAGGTAGAGAGGTACAAATTGACACACATGCTTGGAATGACGTGGGGTTTTATTAGAACCAAAAAATACAAATGTTCAAAAAATTTCCGACAGATGGTGCTTCATCTGATCAGAAAAGCAATAATTACCATAACAAAGTAAGACAAAGCAAAGATGATGTTCTTTACAGGAAATGCTCAATATGTCCGCCCTCATTCCTCAACAATAGCTGTAGTCGAGGAATAATGTTGAGAACAACACTGTAAAGAATGTCCGGAGTTATGGTGAGGCATTGGCGTCGGATGTTGTCTTTCAGCATCCCTAGAGATGTCGGTCGATCACGATACACTTGCAACTTCAGGTAACCCCATAGCCAATAATGGCACGGACTGAGGTCTGGGGACCTGGGAGGCCGAGCATGACGAAAGTGGCGGCTGAGCACACGATCATCACCAAACGACCCGAGCAAGAGATCTCTCACGCGTCCAGCAATATGGTTGGTTGTAATAAAATCCCATGTCATTCCAAGCATGTGTGTCAACTTTTACCTCTCTATTTACACTATTCCGTGGTTTACTAAGTTTTCAAATTTATATTGACTTTTTGATCACCCGGTGTAATAATCGTATGATCCAGAAATTTCATGTATTGTTTCCGAGCTCATCTAATGATCTTCCGGTCTATGACGCGCAAGGACAATATTGCCGTTAAGCTGCTAACATGCGGTAACGGTTCAACGCTTTGAGACAAAAATCTATCGGATGGTTCAACATTTAGAGACAAAGATCTGTCGGATGGAGTTGGTTGACCAAGTCGAAGCATTAGTTTCGTGCCAGATTTCACCAAATGTATTGAGGTAGATGGCAGACTGTATTGATGTTTTTGTGCCTGAGGAGAAGAACGTTACTGTTTTAGAGTACAAACTGCTAACAACGAGTCGCTAAGTAAGCGGTACACTACCTCCACTTGTGGAGGAAGCAGACTGGTTTCTGTCAGGGAGCATCTTCAGGCGGTCCGTTTCTGATGTAATTCAACAGTAATAGGACCATATGTAATGCGTAGCTACAAAAAAATGCTAGATATTAGTTAGGCAGATGGGATAGTTAATAAATGTAGGTACTGATGTGAAACATAAAGAGAAGAAATTAACGGCTTCTTTTCACAAAAAGATGGGCTTGAGAGAACACGTGATGAGGCTTCAGGCAATAATTAATTTGAGTCAAATGTGAGGTGCATTAATCGTAGAGTGAGATCTAGGCTTGAAGCAGTTCACAAAAAATAAAAATTTCTTTCAATAGTTACGCATAGATGGAGAGTCCCGCACAGCATAAAGAAATGTGACGAGCTGTATGAAATCAGTTTTATGACGGAACATTACCATATACAAGGTACTTCGTCGCTTATTTTGCCATACGCCAAAAGAAGAAATAACGGAAGGAATGCAAAAATGTACGTACAGGGTTTACCGAGAGCATTCATGTCGGAGCACAAACGGACTCGCGTTCGAGAAATTATCCGTGGAGTTCGTGTCGATTGATTTAGCCGTAGACAGAGAAGATTTTTTCGTCTAGTAGTAGATGTTTTGATTGTTCATGCGTCCCCAGGGTGTAATCAGAACAGAAACTGTCGTTCCATTTTCTAAACAATATTAGACATTATAAGTTTCTCCATGTCTGGATGATGGCCGAAACTATTGTTCAGTTAATGTAAAGCCGCAGCAGTTCTATTTTAGAATTGTATTGAGTTCATGCGGTTGGTTTCGGTCTTTATATTAGGCCATTATCAAGTGTATCTGAAACTGCCGAATGTTAATACGTAATATGATGGGCACATAGATATTTTTGTTTTTTATAACACGAGATGAGGGACAATGCTTAGATGTGTGCAGTTTAAGTGCAGAATTAACATACAATTTATGCTGTAGGTAAGCAACGTCAAATAATAGAAACAGTAGAAGTCAAGTGGATTTAAAAAATTTTCGCACCCAATCATTCATGGTGTCGTAATTCTAAAAACGTACAATCTGACGCAACTGTGTTTCAGAATTACAACTGCCCGTTTTCAAACAAAAGCTGAAAGTAACTGCTTATTTGGTATTTCTGAAAGGGTAAAATATTTGCAATGAACTAGGCGTCCAAATCGTGCATAAAGGTACGACCTCTAACGAGTAAAATTTTAACCACAGGGAACTGTTCAGGGGTATAACATAGCTTGGCCGCATCATCGACTGCTTACAAATGTCTGTCTACAAATATCTAACTACAGCTGCGAACCTGCAGAAAATCTCTGCGGGCAGTTTTCAAAAACTGGGCGGCATATATCCAAGAAATTTCTGCTCCTTAATGTTGATTCCTCATTAAGGATGGTTGCCTTAGCAGTTTTCATGTGACCATTAATTTGTCTCTCCTCATACGTGTCCATAAAGTACACCTTCTTCATTCTGTTAAGATTTATTTCGAGATGAAAACTTTCGCTTAACTGAAAAAAAAAAAATCAGGGAAACTATGCTTAACGAACAGTGCACATTAAGGAGCACCAATTTCTTGAATATAAACCGTCCAGTTTTTGACAATTTTCCTTAACGTTGGCAGCTATAGATAGTTGTTTGTGAACATACAACTGTACGCAGTCGACGCTGCGTCCAACATATGCTAGATCCCTAATCACTTAAGCTTGACTTCGACGCCTAATTCGTTTCAACCGTTTTACGATCTTGCAGCATGCCACGGGTGAAAATTAAATCCGCAACTTGTTTTACAATTGAAATAAACGGTTGTAGCTCCGTCATAAGCTGCACTGAGAAGTATCTTTATTTTATTTCTTATCGCTGACAGGTTACAGACAGATGTGTTCACTCTCAAACCACCGTATCGTAAGTGTGGCAGTACAGGCGACAGCCTCTGTACAAAATCTGCCCCAGCAGCGATGATCAATGCGGCACTACGGCCAACACAGCAACAGTAAACAGACTACATGGGACAGACATTAGAGAACTCTTTGCCCAATGTTTTCTTTTGATTTCTGCTTACCGTGTGATTATAGATGTGCTGCATACCAGTGTATAACAAAATACTTGCCCTTATTGCTCAGGATTCGCTCGATTTATCAGTGTTACTGTGCTTATGAGTCAGTAGTTTTGTACCTAACGGGCACACAGTTGCGTATGATTCTTTCATTAGAAAGGAATTTGCAGCTGTTAAAACCGAACGAGTGTCTGCTGATATAGTTCCTTCAATTTGGCCAATATTTTCTAACTAGGTATGTGTGTCTGTACACTCGATCCATCATTAAGGATATCATCTATAAATTTTTGAAAATCTCAACAATATTTTGCCACACGTTGCCTTTTAAGTAAAATTTTCGTTACAGACACGACGACTTCTGCAAAATACTAACCGCAGCACGAATTTCGCACTCGGCCCTATATGGAGTTGACACTGCGATTAAACTTTTCGAATAAAATACTTTTTAATAGTCTTGTGAATTTCGGAGCGACAAACAGTCATATCCAACATTGTTCAGAATCATCTAATCATCTAACAGAAAAAAGGCAAGGCAAATCATCAAGTTTCATCAGGCTACAATCTCAACCTTGTAGCTAACTTTGGTAAAGTAACATTGGTATACTATTCATCAAGGCACATGTTTAAAACGAATCTTGTCATCGTCACAACCTTCGCAATATCTGTTATTTATTTAAGACAATGTGAATTCTAACGGTCTCCGCGTGCGTGTGATGTCTGTTTACGATTTCCAGAGAAAGAGTGAATGAGTGACGAAGAGGTGACAGAAGGATTGACAGGGAGAGGCAGTCAGACTGTCAGAGAGAGAGAGAGAGAGAGAGAGAGAGAGAGAGAGTGAGAGAAGGGGGGGGGGAAGATTAGTGCATCACACCACTATAGTATTTTTTCGCAGTCTGTGGTGACTTATAAGTGTTACGTGACAATATAAGTTTTGAAACACTTCTATATTTCTAAGATTTGTTGACTCATGAACATTACTATTTCTCTAAAATTAAAATTATGCCACAAGATAAAAGATAATGATCATTTAAATATCGTTCATCAGCTCTGCGAATATAAGAGAGAAGGAAAATAAACTTATATCCGCTGGCAGAACCGTGAATGAATAGTGCATGCAGTTCCATTTATATTCAGTTTAATCCAAATTTAAGTATTAATAATTGATCCGATTCCCATTATAAACATCCGTTCGCATGTGATAAAACAGCCAAAGAGATGAAAATTTTAATGACAGAAATTTTAACATGGAACTAAATGGACAGCCAAGCTTGTGAGAGTACAATTATGGTAATGGAATTCGTTTAAGGCCCTTAATAGCAATTGAATGTTGGCGCAGACAGTTAATCAACAGCAACTTATTCAGAAACGATGAGCTTCGCAAGGATAACATTATTACTTTCTGCTGGAAGTGGAAAGCATTTCCCACAGTCGATGCGTTATTGAAATACTGCGAGCGAAACGATTACAGTCTTTCGCTTCGAGGGAATATAATATCTCATTTCCAAACTTGTACCTCGGTGATTAGATATATAAAATATGTCCACACAATATGTCACTTAGTTCTACTCAATTGAGTGGGTCATTAATTGTTGCTTACTTATGATAAATTTATCATATAAACCTCCGCTAAAACGTGGGACCACCTAAATGGTGAATTACACCTGAAAACTAAAAAATGATTCTGCTTGTGTGTGAGTTACTCTCAATATTCGAAAAACGTTGTTCTATGGTAAAGTGCAGTGATACTATATAATAGCTGCTCTAGAAAGTGTATCATAAGCGAAAAATATATAACTTGCTAACACTGCGACTATGAATTTTTCCAAACGGCTCGGAAAAATGACGCCTGTGACGTCGATAAGATACATTGCAAGATCTCTCGTAACAGTCACATGAGCACTAACTGATTTTCGTCTGGTATTCACAAACACGAAACACTTGCCAATAGTACAGAGTGTGTGATCGACTAGACCAGCTTTGTGACTGACGTATCACATAATGTGGGGAGGAGAGGGGAAGTGTTGCCACCATGCAACCTGCCATCTTTGATTACATTCTACACGTACCAACAAACAGGGCAGAGAAAACGTGGCGATCGCGAAAGAACTACGGTTGAGTGATGTTTTGGTTAGACATCAGTCACAAAGTTGCTTTGATCGAAGCATGCAAAACATCTTCCCACGCAGCCAAAAATGCAGTTATGACACTATTGCCGTCAGACGAGTACAAGAACGTACTGCACAAGATTAGGCACCACGAACATCTGAACCAACAACTGTAGAAATATCATGAAAGACATTGAAAAACCAGCTGCATGAAAATAATTTTCTCCCCCTACTATCCTTTCAAGGCAACAGGAATTATCTTATGCTTTTTTTTTTCGCTTAAGGAGAAGAATTTTTCCAGCCATGATGGCTAAGTTTCGTCTTAATGTTCGAAGGAACTTTACGGATCATATATGGAAGTGATGCATTACAAATGTAAATACTCCCTTACCAAGAAATTTCAAATGTTGCTGCAGGAAAAATATGCCCAGTAAATGCTTAATATTTTCTTCATGGTAGGTAAAGGTTATTAAGAACATCCGTGTAGCCGGATGTGACGTGTTTTATAGTCCAAAGTTGCAATAATCAAGTATCTTGAGACACAGCGGAAGTCATGTTTTCAATCCTCACAAGAACTTACTGAACAATTACATTGTTTGCGAAGTAAAGGCGATTTGTCACTGTTCCATACCAACAGAATATTACATGACTTCTACATGTTGGAACACTATGTCTCGTAATTTTATTTCAAAGCAAACAAATATTTCTATGACCAATATTTCCCTAGTACTCTTATCGCGTTAGAAAACCACTCTCTTACAAACTAATTTTATATTACTTTCATAAGTATTCAACTGCTAATTCTGAAAAATATATGAATTCATATATCTGGTATTTAACGTGTTAACCTAATTTCCATTCCAGTTTATTGCTTCCTTAGCTATTTTCCATACAATATTGGATATAAGCTCCCAATGGCCTTGCTGCAGTGGTAACACCGGTTCCCATCAGATCACCGAAGTTAAGCGATGTCGGGGTGGGCTAGCACTTGGGTGAGTGACCATCCTGTCCGCCGAGCGCTGTTGGCAAACGGGGTGCACTCAGCTCTTGTGGGGCAAACTGAGGAGTTACTTGATTGAGAAGTAGCGACTCCGGTTTCGTAAACTGACATACAGCCGGGAGATCGGTGCGCTGGCCACATGCCCCTCCAAATCCGCATCCAGTGACGCCTCTGAGCTGAAGATGACACGGCGGTCGGTCGCTACCGTTGGGCCTTGATGGCCTGTTCGGGCGGAGTTTAGTTTTAGTGTTAATTAGATATAAGCTCGTTTCAGACCTCCATTGTTTGACTCATCCGTAAATCCCATAATCAGTTTTCTTATTGCACCCCCGCATGTCCCAGTAGTTCTTTTTCATTCATCAGTGCAGTTATTCCACCCAGTACCTCTTAAGCTTCATAACAGTCGATGTGACACACACTCCTCTTCGCGCTTCTCTTAAATGTTGATTCGCCTTCCGTTTTCTTCACATTGTATCCATTTTGCTTCCTTTCATTGACCTGTGAGGTGTTGGCAAGTCTACGAAATTTTCCTCCCTTAATGTATAGGTCCCGATGTAGTGTCTTATAAGTTGTAGTAGAATTTTGCCCTTGCTCTTAATCTACTTTCATACATCATATTCGAGTTTCCAAGTTAACAGCAATCTTTTTGTTGTGGTCTACTTGGTTGTTTTATATTTATCTCTATTCGTCGTCTTTAATTGCTGTATGTACACGCGTTTATTAAGATGTCCAACAAATTCATTATTAATCATTGTATTACTTTCACCATACTGGTAGTAACACACTGTGTATTACTGCTGTTAATAGCTCGGATAGTCCGCCTCGTAGCTGAGTGGTCATTCAGAGGACTGTGTTCGATTCCCGATATTGTCAAGGATTTTTGCCTGATGAGAGGACTAGTGCACTCGGCCTGATGATGCCATTAGAGGAGCTACTTAAATGAGAAGTAGCGTGTGCACGGTATGGAAAGTCGGCAAAACGGTCCTCTACATCGCATCCGCTTGACGTCGCGAGTCAGAGGTTAACGTAGTGGCAGGTAGACATCCCTTTTGCCTTCAGGTCCTGTACGAGGAGCTGGATTTTTTTTTACTAACACAGCGACAGCACTTCTCTCACACTCAAAGTATTAATTGTTGTCATTGTTGAATCTCGTCTGTAGTTAACACAAGTAGAACAATTTTATGATAATTCAGGTCTTCAGCCGCTTACACGCAATGAAATAACTCAGAGGTGAAGGCTGAAAGTTTTTGCCGACTGGGACTCTAGCCGGGATGGTCCGCTTCTCTAGAACTGTTCCCGTAACAGCCTCGGCCATCCGAACGCACTTCCGGCAAAGTACCGCTCCCATCCATTAGCTCCACTTCACGTAGCACTTGCTATTTCAAGCAGCAATTCAGAAGATGTGGTGCATTTGCACTGGAAGTACCTAGAGCCGTCCTTGTTGTCATGTGCACTGACGTGTGGTGTCTGTTCCGTCGTACATGTTCGACAGAACAGACATCACATGTCAATATACACTGACGGGAAAGGAAAATCGCAACACCAAGTAATTGTGCACGTAAACGGCAGTTGTTATGCATGTTTCTACATCTTAAAGATGATGTCTATTCAGATTCCATTCCACTCGCGTTAGAGTGGCGCTGGTAGTGCAGTCTAAGGGTACATCTACATCTACATTATACAGTAAATACTCTAGAATTCGAATAAACAAGAGCTGATTAAGAAGTGGATATCCTCGGAGTAGTGAAGCAACTTTCTAAATTACTTAAAAAAGTAAATCTTCCAGGCCAGATTGTGTACCAGTTAGGTTCCTTTCAGAGTATGCCGATGCAATAGCTCCATACTTAACAATCATACGGAACCCCTCGCTCGACGACTGATCCGTACCCAAAGACTGGAAAGTTGCACAGGTCACACCAAAATTCAAGAAAGGCAATAGGAGTAATACAATAAACTACAGGCCCATATCACTAACGTCGATATCAACACGAGTTTGGAACATATATTGTGTTCGAACAGTATAAATTACCTCGAAGAGAATTGTCTGTTGACATATAGTCAACAGGGCTTTAGAAAATATCGTTCTTGTGAAACAAAACTGGTTCTTTACTCATACGAAGTTTTGAGTGCTATCGACAAAGGATTTCAGATTGAAACCGTACCTCAAAAGCGGCTTGTAATCAAATTGCGGGCTTATGGAATATCCTCTGAGTTACGTGACTGTATTCGTGATTTCCTGTCGGAGAGGTCACAAATCGTAGCAGCTGACTGGAAGTCATCGAGTAAAACACAAGTGATTTCTGACGAACCCCAGGATAGTGTTATAGGCCCTTTGTTGGTTCAAATGGTTCAAATGGCTCTAAGCACTATGGGACTTAACGTCTTAGGTTATCAGTCCCCTAGAACTTAAAACTACTGAAACCTAACTAACCTAAGGACATCACACACATCCATGCCCGAGGCAGGATTCGAACTTGCGACCGTAGCAGTCCGGCGGTTCCGGACTGCAGCGCCTAGAACCGCAAGACCACCGCGGGCGGCGCCCTTTGTTGTTCCTTGTTTACATAAACAATTTAAGAGACAATCTTAGCAGGCGTTTTAGATTGTTTGCGAATGATGCTGTCATTTATCGTTTAGAAAAGTCATTAGAAGATCGAAATCAATTGCAAAACGATTTATATGCGATATCTCTATGATGTAAAATCTCAATTGACCCTGAATAATGAATAAGTAGAAGTGCTAAAAGAAATCTTTTAAACTTCGTTTTCACAATAAATCAGTCAAATCTAAAGTACGGAAATTGAACTACGTACTTAGTAATTACAATTACAAACAACTTAAATTGCAAATAACACATAGAAACTGTTGTGGGGAAGGCGAACCAAAGATTGTGTCTTATTGTCCAAACAGCCGATGCAACAGACCTACTAAAACTAAAGAGAATACCTACATTACGCTTTTCCCTCTCATTTGGAGTACTGCAACGCGGTGTGGGATACTAGAAAGATTTACCGAGTACATCGAGATAGTTCAAAGAAGGATATTATCGAGAAATAGGATAGTAAGTGTCACGAACATGATACAGGATTCGGCCTGGCATCAGATAAAGGCGGGATCTTCTCACGACGTTTCAGTCACCAATTTTCTACTCCGTATGGGAAAATATTTTGATTACACCGATCTACATACGGATAAACGATCATCAAATTAAAATTAAAGAAATCAGAGATCGCAAGGTGTTCGTTTTTTCCGTCAGCTGTCGAGATGGAATAACAGAGAATTATTGTGAAGAAGGTTCTACGAACCCTCTGACAGGCAATAAAATGTGATTTGCAGAGCAACCATGTAGATGCAGATCTAAATAAATACTCTGCAAGCAACCGTACTGCGAATCGGCGAAGGTAATCTGTACCACTGGCGCTCAATTTCTTTCCGGTTCCACACGCTAATACAGAGAGGGAAAATCGACTGACTATATGCTTCCGTATGAGCCCTAATTTCTCGTATCTTATCTTTGTGGTCAAATGTTGAGAATAAAGTTGTTATCATTTTCAACTTTTTTATCTGAATTGTTCTTTTTTCTGCTCTTTTAATAAGGTTAGGTTTAAATGAGAAAAAGTTTATTTGATTGAATAGGATTAAAGTAGCTGAAAATATAATGAACAGGGAGAGTGCAATTTATATTCGTCGCAGTAGATGCATTCAGCAGTCAACTTCAAAGACCGGTTCTCTGAATTTTCTCATTAGTGTTCCTCCGAAATAGCTGTGCCTTCCCTCCAGGGATTCCTATTTGAGTTCGCGAGGAATCTCCGTAACACTTGCGTTTCGTTCTGATCTGACGGTAACAAATCTACACTACTGGGCATTAAAATTGCTACACCATGAAGAAATGCAGATGATAAACGGGTATTCATTGGATAAATATATTATACTAGAACTGACATGTGCACGAAATTTGGGTGCATAGATCCTTAGAAATCAGCACCCTGAACAACCACCTCTGGCCGTAATAACGGCCTTGATACGCCTGGGCATTCAGTCAAACAGAGCTTGGATGACGTGTACAGGTACAGCTGCCCATGCAGCTTCAACACGATACCACAGCTCACCAAGAATAGTGACTGGCGTACTGTGACGACACAGTTGCTCGGCCAGCATTGACCAGACGTTTTCAATTGGTGAGAGATCTGGAGAATGTGCTGGCCAGGGCAGCAGTCGAACATATTCTGTATCCAGAAAGGCCCGTACAGCACCTGCAACATGCGGTCATGCATTCTCCTGCTGAAATGTAGGGTTTCGCGCAAATCGAATGAAGGGTACAGCCACGGGTCGTAACACATCTGAAATGTAACGTCCACTGTTCAAGGTGCCGTTAATCCGAACAAGAGGTGACCGAAACATGTAACCAATGACACCCCACACCATCACGCCGGGTGATACACCAGTATGGCGATGACGAATACACGCTTCCAAAGTGCGTTCACCACGATGTCACCAAACACGGATGCGACCATCATGATGCTATGAACTGAACCTGGATTGATCTGAAAAAATGACGTTTTGCCACTCGTGCACCCAGGTTCGTCGTTGAGTACACCATCGCTGGCGCTCCTGTCTGTGATGCAGCGTCAAGGGTAACCGCAGCCATGGTCTCCGCCGGCCGCAGTGGCCGAGTGGTTCTAGGCGCTTCAGTCTGGAACCGCGCGACTGCTACGGTCGCAGGTTCGGATCCTGCCTCGGGCATGGATGTGTGTGATGTCCTTAGGTTAGTTAGGTTTAAGTAGTTGTAAGTTCTAGGGTACTGATGACCTCAGATTTTGAGTCCCATAGTGCTCAGAACCATTTGAACCTTTGAACCATGGTCTCTGAGCTGACAGTCCATGCTGCTGCAAATGTCGTCGAACTGTTCGTGCAGATGGTTGTTTTTTTGCAAACGTCTCTATCTGTTGACTGAGGGATCGAGACGTGGCTGCACGATCCGTTACAGCCATGCGGATAAGATGCCTGTCATCTCGACTGCTAGTGATACGACGCCGTTGGGATCCAGCACGGCGTTTCGTATTACCCTCTTGACCCACCGATTCCATATTCTACTTACAGTCATTCGATCTCGAACAACGCGAGCAGCAGTGTCGTGATAGGCTACAATCCAACTATTGTCAAAGTCGGAAACGTGATGGTACGCATTTCTCCTCCTTACACGAGGCATCACAACTACGTTTCACCAGGCAACGCCGGTCAACTGCTGTTTGTGTATGAGATATTGGTTGGAAACTTTCCCCATGTCAGCACGTTGTAGATGTCGCCACCGGCGCCAACCTTGTGTGAATGCTCTGAAATGCTAATCGTTTGCACATCACAGCATCCTCTTTCTGTCGGTTAAATTTCGCGTCTGTAGCACGTCATCTTTGTAGCAATTTTAATGTCCAGTAGTGTAGTAGCCCGCCTCTGAACTGCCCCGACGGTTCTTTTAATCCGATGTGGCACAGAGCCCAAAGACTAGAGCAGTACTCAAGAATAGGTTGCATTAGCATTCTAAATGCGGTCTCCTTTACAGATGAACCACACTTTTCTAAAATTTTCCCAGTAAACTGAGGTAGACATCTTACCGTCCCTACCACAATCCTCGCATCCTCGTTCCATTTCACATCGCAGAGCAGATATGTAAACGACGTGACTGTGTCAGGCAGGACACCGTTAATGGTGTATCCGAACAGAACGCGTTTGTTGCTCGTACTCATTCCCATTAACTTACGTTTTTCTACTTATAGAGCCTTCTGCCACTCGTTATACCAACTAGGAATTATTTTGTCTAAATCATCCTCCAAGTCACTCAACTTCGACACCTTACCGTACACCACAGCATCATCAGGAAAAACAACCGCAGATTGCTGTCCACCCTATCCGCCAAATCAGTTATGTATATAGAGAATAATAGCGGTCCTGTCACGCATACATGGAGTCGTTGTCTACGATGAACTGTCGCCGCCGAGTTCACCATATTGGGTTCTGTAACTAAGTCGTCTTCGAGCCACTCACATATCCGTGAACTTATTCCAAATGACAGTATCATCTTTAACAACCTGCAATAGGGCATCGTGTTAAATACATTTCGTAAATTTAGAAAAATGGGATTTTCCCGTTGCCCTTCATCCACAGATCGCAGTGTATCACATGAAGTTGAGTTTGACGCGGTGGGTGCTTTCTAAAACCATGCTGATTCGCCTTTTCGGCCTCAAAAAAATTTGTGGTATTCTAACTGGGAATTTGTTCGAGGGTTCTGCAGCAGACCGATGTTAGGGATATTGGTCTACAATTCTGCGTGTCCATTCTATTGCCCTTCTTATATGCAGATGTCACCAGCACTTTTTCAGTCATTTGGGGGACTTCGTGGTTTGGAGGAATTCGCGATAAATACGCCAGTTGTGTAGGGTACTCTTTGGAAAACCGAATTAGGAGATCATCCGGACCTGGTTTCCTTTCAATAAGCGCTATAACAGTCGTGAGCATTAGTTGCCTTTCAGAGTGAATGGGGGGGAATAAAATGCCTTTAAAGTTTCAAAGACGCCCTTATCAATACCTCAACGAGGTCGTGTGATAGAGCTACGTGAAGCTGGATATTTCTCCTGCGATACTGCAGAAAGACATGGCACAAACGTAGTCACTGTACATGATTCCTGGCAGCGGTCGTCTTGAGAATGTACGGTCGCAAGAAGAAAGGACTCCGGACGACCATGTGACGCTACTGAGGGAGAAGACCATTGTGTTCGGTGTATGGCTGTGTCGCATCGTACTGCATATGCAGCAGCAATTTGAGCAGATGTTCGTGGTTACTTACAAGAAAAACGTGAAAAGCTGTAAGTAATCACTTATATACGTAAAAAGCGAGACGTGAAGTGTTTTTTGTAATGTACAATGTCATGTATCAAATCAAGATCCCTCTGAAGATACCTTAAAGTAAAAGGCAAAACACGACTGCGAGAAATAAAATGCATTACAGCATTAAAAGGCGGTTTTTGTTTAAAAACAAGTATTACAGACGTTGCGTTGGGGGACACGCAATTCAGGTATATAGTTCAAAAATGGCTCTGAGCACTATGGGACTTAACTTCTGAGGTCATCAGTCCCCTAGAACTTAGAACTACTTAAACCTAACTAACTTAAGGAACTAACCTAAGGACATCACACACATCCATGCCCGAGGCAGGATTTGAACTTGCGACCGTAGCGGTCGCGGGGTTCCAGACTGTAGCGCCTAGAACCGCTCGGCTACTCCGGCCGGCGGGTATATAGTTTCACTAACTGCAATAGAAGGGTAGCACAACGGCAATGTACTGAGCTGTTCCCGCGACTATGGCAAATACAATAACATTTGCATCTGCACGTAGCCAACACCCACTGTTCTTAATTTTTCATTTTGGTGACTGCATATTACAGACTTTTTCACTGTTGTGAAGGTCTTTTCACAGAAACAAAATTAATTGGGGTAATAAAGCGAATAAAGCCGAAATCTCAGGCAGTAGACATTGAATTCAGGGCAGCTACAGCCTGGATACATAATTTTGAAAAGATAAGACCGCTTTAACAGTAAGTTCTGTATTTATGGGCACGACTGGTTCTGCAACGTTTAAGCTATACTGTCTGGTACAATAAAATTAAGTCATTTTCTAGTCGAGAGAGAGAGAATGGTGTGACCCAGCGTTCATAGTCTGCGATTTCAGCTAAATAGTGGACATCGAACATAATATAACATGGAACGCTCCCGCGATACCATGAGTAACACTATTTGATGAGGAAGCGGAGCCACCATACACCGAAATGGTGATCAAAGCACATACCGTACATGATCACCTACAGCATAATGTGAAATTTGAGCAGCTGACGGTGTCTTTTCAAAACATAATGAGATAATTTTTCTTTAAAGAGCCACTGGAATGCGTCCATCACTTGTACCAAAGTTCTCAGCAAATATCCCTGAGAAAAATCCGAAATTTTGTCGGTGCAGTTTAGGTTCAGCCTGTATAATGGATGATGAAGTGAATGGTGACTGGCCAGAGAGCGTAGGTAATATTTTGAGAAGTCTGTAACTGCAAACACTCGAAGAAAACCCATTACATCTGGATAAAACCTTTGCAAAATAATTGCAGGAATCTGGTTTTAGTGTAGAAACTGCGAATATCGTTGAGGCCTCAATCTATGGACGAAAGGCCAGGAAAGATAAAAACATGGTAGCTCAGTTACGACACTGAATAAATTAGCAAAAGGAGCTCACTTACGTTTATTTTATTTCCATTTTGCATGTTAAGTGACTAAGCCGTTTTGAAAGTGAACGTATAATAGGGCGTCATCATCAGCATCGTCTACGTTAAACATTAGGTCTTAATGACGACTTCTGTAATGTTTTATTTTTTCATCTTTCTAGATAATCTTTTGCCTGGACATTCTGCTGCAACTGCTAGACGCTACTGTACACTAATCTGGACAAGAGTTCTATTCAGCATTAAAGTCAGGAGGATTGAAGATTATTAGCATAATTAATAAGATTAGCGACTGAAATCATCAACATTTATGTTCCTTTCACATCCAGTTATAAAATTTATCTCGTCAATCTATTAATAAAATAACTTCTGTGGCAAAGAACGTCTACGTCATGCTCCCATATTACTGCAGTGTGAAACGATTCTTCATGGACGTATATTGCTAAACCCGGAACGTTGTCGATGATGCATTATGGGCTAAACTCATCTGAGAAGCTAAATATAAATGCCTCCCACTGCAAAAGAGCAGATATTAGAAAATAATGGAGAGAACACTAAGATTATAGGAGACGAACACAAAAAAATCGAATGACAGAAAATTGTCACTATTGCAGCGATGCGAAGTGCACAATTTACCAACCGGGAAATACCTTCGCGCTCAATTATTATTCAGCTGTGATTGATGTCCACGAGTCTCCACCTTAATGGGACATGGAACCCATTGGGAGCATAAAGCAGTGACTTTCACACTGAACACAAGGCAAGATGGAAAATGTATGTCTGTCGCCTCCATCAAGGTAAGTCTGGTCAGAGGTGGAAGGGAAAAAGGAAAACGCGTAAGGCAGCTGAAGGTACTTGCTTCGGAGATTCGCAGTAAAGAGCAGACGGTAAGTACCACCAAGGAGCGATAGCGTTTGTGAGCAACGCGGATGAAGCCAATAAACCTGAAATGGCCGCTTCAGAGCCGTTTTATAACCTAATGAATCTAGAGCAGTAATCGACATAAAAAGAGAGGGCCGCATCAGCAGTCGTAGGCAGCGACTGTTACAGATAAGAACGACCTCCCGAGGTCTTCATGGCTTCAGGTTGGCTTCTGTTTCAGATATCTCGGCGGCGGAGACTTTTACGGGTCTTTTATAGAATTTTAATGATCGAAATCGATTACAGATGTAACGAAGGTTTCGCCCCAACCGAAATCTCATTTCGTGGCTCTCGATCTCTACTGTCGTGGCTGTGTTGACGAAAGACATTAGGAACCGACAGAGGGTGGAAACACACATTAGTTCGTACGTCTAGGAGGCATTTCATGACAAGATTGACTGTGACAAATTTAGTTGGTACTCTTTTCTTAAGCATACAAGAAAGAAGATAAGTTTGTAATTTTCCGTGGACTATGAGGTCCTCAGAGTTGGAGCGCAAGCTTTAACAGGGGAGAGGCTGTGTCTTTTTCAAAGGAAACATCCGAGAGTTTAGTTCAGCCGAGGTAGAGAAACCGCGGGAATTGTAAATGTGGATTACTGTCTGCAGATTTGAGTAGCCGTCTTCACGAATTCTAGTCTGGGACGACTACGCCATCTTGCTCGGCTTTTCTTAATCGTAACAATCGTGAAAAATTACTCAACTAAACAAACATACCTACCAAGAGGCTGGCCAAGTATTTGACAATGAAGTATTCGCCAGGCGTGTAGTGCCGTTCCCATTCGACACTTAGGTTTACTGTAGTTTTTCCAAAAATACTGGTGACTATTCTCCTACCTCACGCATATCAAATTCGAACTCGTATTTGGTTCCTAATGACATCGCTAACAAGGCATTAAACCCATCTCTTATGTGAAACTGATGAGCTCTGAAAGTTTAGCGAGTACAAAGACATCTGATTTCCAGAAGACTGAGGTGTCAAAATGGCGCGACGTTTCGATTAGTGCAACTCCCATCATCTTCATGCAAAATCTTTGGCATAGAATGATGGGAGTCACAATCGAAAAGTAGTGCCATTTTGACAAATTAACTCGTCATGACACCGGAGAGCTTTATATCACTTCAGCCCACAGACAAAAACAACGAGATCATAAGATGCTAAACATTTGTAAGTGACGTTCTCAACTACCACTTTGTTGTCAGAGACAGTGAATTCCGTTTCACAGTTTCACCACGAAACAGATTTTTATAGCTTTGATATACGACCAAGCCTAGTTCAAAATATATCGATAGTAACGTAAATTTGTAATTTGAACAAAACAAAATGAATACAAATTTTGTATAATGAAGTCAAATTATGTTGACTTCTCTCTCGAGTGTCGGGTGAGAAATGCTACAATTGCACGAAGCACGCTTTCATGAAGTTTATATTTCACAAAACCAATTTTTAGTAGTATTACATAAAAGTGGTGACCAATGAATGTCTATAATGAACAGCTGTCGGACGTAGAGAAATGTTTTTACTGGAAGACATCATGAGCTGCACCCTGTTTCTGTATACAAAATATGACAGGTTTTATCAAAGTGTGTTAAAGCCATAACTAAGAGTTAGTGAAAAACGTTGTACCTTTCGTAGTGACGATCCACCTTTCACATGAGAAGAGATGCCCAAGCATCAGAATCTAAATGAAATAATTGTGTTGGTCGAAAAATCTTTGGGGCATCATTTACCGCCGGAATTTTGCGATGACAGACCATTTTTGTCGTAATAGTGGCACCTCAAAGACAGAGGCGACTGTCAGTTAAAGGATATTTGGTTGACCAGAGACATATCCCAGTACGATCTCTGCATCATTCCACTGAAAGTTAGAAATGTTAAACAGTCTCCTAAAAAGACTATTTACCTCCGTGTCTCAATCTATAAAAGTGTTACGAGGATTAATCAACAACTATAATGCAGGTGTTCTACCACATTCCTAAATTCTTATTTAGATGTCTTAAACCATCACGAAACATTAATGCTTACACGTCATCGAGGACACCCTTCATGCGTGGTATAAAACCTGATCCTCTGCTTTCAACAGAGACCCTTATTTCTTCGTAATTAAAGCAGGATGCATCCATAATGCTGTGAATTCTGCTGTGTGTGTCCAATGAACGAGAGATCGCGGAGGTGAAGAAACAGTGTTTATTTTATTTGGGAGGAATGTGGAATATATCGTGCTTAGATTTCCCATGGTTTGCTAACAATCAATCTGAAGTTGTGTGATTTCCTTAGTAACATCAAATCCGATAGTCCCATTATACTTCACAACAGCTGTCAATCCATCTGTAACGACGCCGATTCGTTGTGTGGCTTTACATACATCGTGGCGTCCTTGAAGCTGGAACGTGTCTGCTATCACCTGACCAGCCCGTTATCTTGTAGTCGCTACCTGCTGAGCTACTCTCCGCAGCAGTGCGCAGCGTAATGCGGTACGGCACGCTCAGCATTCTTATCTGCAAAGAGCTCCACTTGCTCGCAAGAAGGTGATAGCCGTATCTCAGAAGTGGAAATACTGTGTAGTGGGACTGTGCCTTGTACTCCAACCCTCACCCCCTCCCCGCCAACTCACTTTTTCTGCTGCGTTATATCCGTAAAAGTTACTGTATCGACACGACACTTGCACCTGTATTACATTTCTGTCTTTGCTGGAGGAAAATCTTCAAGACTACAGACACGCCATCTAGCATGTGTGAGTTGGGCAATATATAGATCATCTGTGGTAAAGCTTTCTTCCATTTCGTAGAGTACGTGGAGAGAAGGTAACTGAGTAGTTTAGGTGAAGAATCTCATTGCGACAAATACGTCTAAAGCGTCTTATTAGATAGTATATTATAATTGGCATTTACAATCACTTCTGTAACCCGTAAATCATTTTGAAGTGCGTAGCAGAAGGTAGTGCCCATTTTAAAATTCCTTCCCGTTCCATTCGCGTACTGAGCGGCGGAAGAAAGATTGCTTGGATGCACCTGTGCATTCTGTTGTTGGTCCAGTATTCTCCCTCAGGAGCAATAAGTATGGGCTTGTTGTTATGTCGAAAACCGACCTTTTGAGATCTTGGTTGTCTACAAAATACAGGTTGATTCTTGCAGAGAAGATAACAGCAACCAGCCATTTTTTATAACGCTTTGGCGAGCTTATATACATCCTTACATGTGCCAAAACTGTCTGGTGTGTGAGTGTGGCTTTACATTATGTGCGTACATGCAAGGTGTATGTATGCATATATAAAAAAAGTGCGTCATACTGTCTTCGCTACTGTATGAACACAAACAATCGGCATTGCAACTTAATGCCGCTGAAGTTTCGACGGAATCACCATCTGGGAGAATAAAAAGTGAAAACTGATGTAAACAGCAAAACTCGCTTAATGCTGGTTCTTGAATCTTTTTAATAGGTTCTCATTGAGTACTTGACGTCCATTTTCACGGGTCTCTCAGTTCAGCATCTCGATGACGCTCACCTACAGGTCTAACATACTTAATGCCCTTCGTCGTGCACATCCAGCGTCCCATGTTAGCGCTACCCGATATTAATCCTAAACAGTTGAGCGATTTTCTAGGACGGGTCGCAGGATTCTTATACAGGCACTTTGCAGATGGATTTCATTTTCGTAAATACGAGGACTATTCGGAAAGTGAGGAACGATGGGTCACGAAATGAAAACCACAGTTAAAATCAAAGCTGTTCTATTGGCGACAGACAGCTACACCTTTCAGCTGCTTCTGTACACAGTCGCTGCTCCGACTTAGACATATGTCGTGGCGTTGTTACCACTTTCCAATAACCTCGTCATTGTTGGCCATGTCCTATGGTTTTCCGAGATTTGTTTACGGTGGACTGCAGCTCTTTGTATGTGCCAAGATATCGCCTTCCTAGAGGGCGATTCACGTGAGCAGAGACGAAAAACAGAGGGAGCCAAGTCTGGGCTATATGATGGGTAATAAAGCACTTCCCATCAAAAACACAACAGACGGGTCCTCACTGCCGCAACAGAGTGCGGCTCAGAACTGACATGTAGAAGAAACTGCATGACAATTACGTTACATGAGGTTGCATGCAGTTAGGCGAAATATCTCGGCAGGCACACACACTTTGCAGGAGACACCATTTGGTAGGTATCTCTACGCAATCACTGTGCGATTGGAACCGAGAAGAGCGACGTGGCGCTATCTGTAGGCATACCAGAGACACTGCCGAACACATTTGTGCAAAGCTGTATCGGATTTTCAGTGTAGATCTCGCGACGGATCGTTTCCTACTTTCCGAAGAGCTCTCGTCAACCAAAGTTTGCACTTGACTTACCGGAATATAAAAATCAGAAGGCCAGTTTTTTGAAACTTTTTTCCTCAATTGTGACACAGATGTTCGAAATAGCCACTGTAATGGTGCAAAAAACCAGCGCCCTCTGACGTCACCATCGGGCCGAGCAACACTTCAAACAGCAAGGTGTGGAAACGTGCAGAAAAAAGGTCCGGAGGTGGAGGTCGAACGTTCATGCGAAAAGTAAGGTGATTTCATGATGGCTCTGTTTTTTTTGGTCATCAATCTTCTGACTGTTCTGATGCGGCCCGCCACGAATTCTTCTCCTGTGCCAACCTCTTCACCTCAGAATAGTATCCTACGTCCTCAATTAATTTCTGGGTATATTCCAATCTCTGTCTTTCTCTACTCTTTCTTCCTTCTACAGCTTCTCCTAGTACTATGGAAGTCATTCCCTGATGTCTTAACAGATGTCCTATCATCCTGTCCCTTCTCCTTGTCAGTGTTTCCCACGTATTCCTTTCCTCTCTGATTCTGCGCGGAACCTCCTCATCCCTTACCTTATCAATTCACCTAATTTTCAGCATTCGCCTGTAATACCACATCTCAAATACGTCGATTCTCTTCTGTTCCGGTTTTCCCACGGACCATGTTTCACTGCCATACAAAGCTGTGCTCCAAACGCATATCCTCAGAATTTTCTTTCTCAAATTAAGTTCAAATGGTTCAAATGGCTCTAAGCACTATGGGACTTAACATTTGAGGTCATCAGTCCCCTAGACTTAGAACTACTTAAACCTCACTAACGTAAGGACATCACACACATCCCTGCCATAGGTAGGATTCGAACCTGAGACCGTAGCAGCAGCGCGGTTTCGGACTGAAGTGTCTAGAACCGCTCGGTCACAACGGCCGGCCCTCAAATTAACTCCAACGTTAGATACTAACAGACTTTTCTTGATCAGCAATGCCCTCTCTGCCAGTGATAGTCTACTTTTGAAGTTCTCCTTGCTCCATCCGCCGTTATTTATTTTGCTGCCCAGATAGTAGAATTCCTTTACTTCATCTACTTCGTGACCATCAATCTTGATGTTAAGTTCTTCGCTGTTTTCATTTCTGCTACTTCTAATTACTTTCGTCTTTCTTCGATTTACTCTCAATCAGTATTCTGCACTCATTAGACTGATCATTCCATCGATCAGATCATGTAATTCTTCTTCAGACCTTCACTTTTTTCAGGATAGCAATGTCGTCTCCGAATCGCATCATTGATATCGTTTCACCTTTAATTTTAATTCCACTCCTGAACCTTTCTTTTATTTCCATCACTGCTTCTTCGATTTACAGATCTTAAGAGCAGGGAGGAAAGGCTACATTCCTGTCTTACACCCTTTTTAATCTGAGCACTTCGTTCTTGATCGTCTACTCTTATTATTTCCTCTTGGCTCTTGCACTTACTCTATTCTACCCTTGTCTCCCGATACCTTTCTTCTATTTCTCTCAGAATTTCGAACTTGTTGCACAATTTTACATTGCCGAACGCCTTTCCCAGGTAGACAAATCCCATGAACGTGTGATGATCTTTCGTGAGTCTTGTTTCCATGAGCAACCGCAAGTCAGAATCGCCTCTCTGGTGCCTTTACTTTTCCTAAAACCAAACTGATCGTTGTCCTCAATTTTCTTTTCCATTCTTCTGTATAATATTCTTGTCAGCAACTTAGATGGGTGAGCTGTTACGCTGACCCTGCGATACTTCTCGCACTTGTCAGCTCTCGCAGTCTTCGGAATGGTGTGGATGATACTTTTTCGAAAGTCAGATGGTACATCGCCAGACTCATACATTCTGCACACCAACCTGCATAGTCGATTAGTTGCCACTTCCCCCAATGATTTTAGAAATTGTGATGGAATGTTATCTATCCCTTCTGCCTTACTTGATTTTAAGTCCTCCAAAGCTCTCTTAAATTCTGATTCTAATGCTGGATCCCACATCTCTGTTTCGTCTTCTATCACATCAGACAAATTTTCTGTATTGGCTCTTCATTTTACCACATTTCTGCTCAACGACACAATGGACGTTTCACAGCAAGAGTATGTTGCCACACTTCTCATTACCCACACGTCACACCTTTTCTGGATGCCTCTGCGCCAGGCGCCAGAACAGCAACCCTTAGCGTTGAAGTCACTTAGTTTTGTTACGTCTGGTCGAAGAACACATTTCGGAAACACCGTTCCTCAGACGAAAAAGCCTCAGGAGCTGTCATAATGGTGTGAAGACATCAAGCCTTTCGTTTGGGCGTTCGTTTCCTGAGATTTCGTGATCGAAAACGATTCTTTGCAGGACAGTGTGCAACGGGACTACGTTCTTGATACCCTTACACTAATGACATGCCAGAACGACTCACATCTTCTTTGAGCTCTAAGAACATCAAGGGGGTAAACCCTCACTGAACGCAATTTCATCCCTCTGTGGTGTAGCGTGTCCGTGATTTTTGTTCTGATACACAGGATGGAACCACTAGGCACCCTCCAAAACTATTCTGAGCAGCAGACTGATCGAAATGTTTTTCTACTTGGACACTCATGACTCCTGCGTGATAACAACACTGGGCTTCAAGCTTCCGAACCCTGTTGCAAAGGCGCCAAAAGAAATGTATATAAGGAATGAGTGACAACATTCCCACGGTGTGATACCTCCATAGAGTAGTCCGGCAGAACTGCTGTGAAATTTGGTGCCAGTGTCACATCATTAACCGACTTTACAACTCACGCGAACTTCTCATCGCTGACCTTCTTTTGTATTTTTGTTACTGCACGTGTCGACATTTTGCTGTTTTAACCATTGTCAAGCCCGTTGGTGACGGCACAGGGCGTCACGCTTTTGCACCATTACAGAGGAACCTTGTAGGCCCAACTTCTGCGTTGCCAAGGGAGGATGGCTCTAAAGCGCTATGGGACTTAACGTTTGAGGTCATCAGTCCCCTAGACTTAGAACTACATCACACATATCCATGCCCGAGGCAGGATTCGAACCAGACTAAAGCGCCTAGAACCGCTCGGCCACAGCGGCCGGCTACCAAGAGAGGAACTGACGATGTTTATGAGAAATTCAAAATTTTGTTTAGATAATATTCTGCAGTCGTTCATTACGCATTTTAACCATCAACAGTTCTTTGAACCTCAGTATCTACCAGTCTCGAAATGGTACACCGAAAAATAGACATTTGTAATAGGAACATAAGCACAAATCTTTTCATGAATATTTACAAGCCAAACACAAATCTGGTGAAATTATTTTCTGGCTGAACGAAAATCCAAAACGTTGTAAAGGATATAATAAAACAACACAGCTAGTTCCACGAAAGTATAGTAACTTAACGTAGCAACAGTCAGCTAAGTGATGTACAGAAAGAAACCAAAATGGTAAGAACTATAAAGTGTATCCTCTTTGGTATAAGTCAAGGACCATATTAAAACACTTTTTGTCAATATATGGCAAAGTTTATATTGAAGCTAAGATAAAAATGGTTAAAAAGGGGTTCATCAAATTAACAAAGTGGCTTCTTAACTTTGTTGGGCAGTGTACCATTGAACCTTCATGATCATGTATTTCTAATCCACACAAACCGGCACACCTAAGTATTTGTATGGGCTACTAACTTCAGAAGCGATCCATTGATTTTTTACTGCTAGAATACATTTTTAGTTTCATGTTGTGCTGGATTGTACGTTTATGAACATTTAATGCAAATTGTGAAGCTTAGCACCACTTCCAAGTTTTATTTGTGTGGCTTTTTCAGGTGACAGATAACTGTGCCATCAGATATTGCTGATAAATTTCTCTGCTAGGTCATTAACCAAGAGATAAATACACTAAACAGATTCAAAAGGATGTAGGTTGCAGTAGGTACTGGAAGATGAAGAAGCTTGCACAGAATAGAGTAGCATGGAGAGCTGCATCAAACCAGTCTCTGGACTGAAGACCACAACAACAACAGGTCATTAACTTACACGACGAACAGAAGGATCACAACAGACTTTCATGGCATATGCCTGATGTTACTCGTACATCTGTCGATGACTCACAAGATAACATACTCCGCCCCCTTTACCATCAAATCTTCAATCCAGTCACACCCTTAGTCTGATACCCGTATTACTGTACATCCGTAGATAAGCTTTCGTGTGATAACGAGTTAAAATGTTGAAACGTGTGTGAATTCCCAAGGGACCAAACTGCTGAAGTCATTGGTCCGTAGACTTACACACTACTTAAACTAACTTAACTCTAAGGACTACACTCACACCCATGACCGAGGGATTACGATTAGTGACATGGCGCCTCTAACGAGTTAAAAATTTTTGGGTAGACACCTTCTGTCTGACTATCTCGATCTTTGGCTTTTAGGAGGACACGTCAGGGAAGCTCTGTTATTCAATCTGCATGTTGAGCAAACAGTACAGGAAAAAAGAAAAATTTGGAGTAGGAACTAAAACACATGGAGAAGAAATAAAAACGCAGATTTTGCCGATGACATTGTATTTCTCTCAGAGACAGAAAAGGACGTGGAAGACCAGCTGAACGGACTGGACGGTGTCTTGAAAGGAGGATATAAGACGAACATCTTTTGCTTGCGGGTTTAGTTTACAAAATGGAAGTGCATGTCAAGAGATTGGCCAAATTTTGTTGCCGGCCGAAGTGGCCGTGCGGTTAAAGGCGCTGCAGTCTGGAACCGCAAGACCGCTACGGTCGCAGGTTCGAATCCTCCCTCGGGCATGGATGTTTGTGATGTCCTTAGGTTAGTTAGGTTTAACTAGTTCTAAGTTCTAGGGGACTAATGACCTCAGCAGTTGAGTCCCATAGTGCTCAGAGCCATTTTGTTGTCTTCAGCATGTTTAAGATCCATTTATGTAGATACTTTGTTTCTTCGCGTTATCGAAGTTGCTCTCGTACACCTTGACTAAGAGACCATTCAAATGTCTCTCTTGGTAAGACGTGCAATTCTGCATGCGAATGTCTCAAACCACTGTTTTTGGATGAGCGATTTATATTCTAAGCACATTTCGTGCTTTTCTGAGCGTGCGAGTTAACACAGTTCCTTTGTTTGCACCACTGTACGACTGAAAGCTTTCACCGCCTGGGAGCGTCTGGCGGCCGGTGTGGCCGAGCGGTTCTAGGCGCTTCAGTCTGGAACTGCGCGCTGCTACGGTCGCAGGTTCGAATCCTGCCTCGGGCATGGATGTGTGTGATGTCCGTAGGTTAGGTAGGTTTAAGTAGTTCTAAGTCTAGGGGACGGATGACCTCAGATGTTAAGTCCCATAGTGGTTAAAGCCATTTGAACCATTTTTGGGAGCGTCACTATAACCATCAACATATTCTGTGAATCAGTTATGGAGGTGATTTATTAGCGAAAGTATGTGAAGAAGTAATTCGAGGCTGTGCTGTTTATAAACCAGTGAGTTGAGAGACCCGTCCTAGTCCGGATATTCATTTTGCCACTTTTCTGTTAGAGATGAAAACAGAAATTGAAGTATGTTTGTAGCGAAGTATAAAAAAATTTCATTTCCATGTGTTCGTGAAAACACATTATAAATTGAGTTACATTCGTAGAGAAAACTTTGCCTAATGTACAAAAGTATTCGTCCAGTATGCAAATGAAGGAACACAGTACCGGACAGTTCCTGTACACGGGCGCAGCTGCTTCGCGTGTCTACAACGCGATTTGGTAAGCGTCTCTGTGGCAACGGGGCAGCGGCCTTGCCACAGTGGATACACCGGTTCCCGTGTGATCACCGACGTTAAGCGTTGTTGGGTGTGGCGGGCACTTGGATGGGTGACCATCCTGGTCGCCATGCACTGTTGCCATTTTTCGGGGTGCATTCAGCCTCGTGATGCCACTTGAGAAGCTACTCGACCGAATAGTAGCGGCTCCGGTCAAAGAAAACAATCGTAACGACCAGGAGAGCGGTGTGTTGACCAGACGCTCCTCCTATCCACATCCTCAATGAGGATGACACGGCGGTCGGATGGTCCCGATGGGCCACTTGTGGCCTGAAGATGGAGTGCTTTTCTATGGCAAAGCTCTACATAGCCCTGTAGACAGCTATCGGTTTCGCCATCAGCTGCTTGCGCTTCGCGGCAGACAACTGCCAAAGCGCTGCCAGATGTCTGAGATTTCGTTGACTCGAATGTAGGAGTGTCTTGGTAGTAAAGAATAAATGTATTAAAACTTCGTTCGTGATGCTGCATTTTTCCACATATGTCAATGTTTATGGCATCACATCTCCTGATCTACGTGTCACACAATCATGTAGTTTTGTAGATACATTCAGCAACGTATGGGGACACTACCTGCAAAATGTGTTGCGAATATAGTAGGAAAGCAGTAATAAATTTAAAGGTCATGCACAGTACGGCAGTATTCTACGCATAACTTTGTTTATGGCGTCGTATCTCTTGAGCTTTGACAGATAGTTGGTACCCAACGCCACAGCGACTGTTACCTGACGGTAAGCAATATGTGTACTAAGTTTGTTTGAAATCGGGCAAGTGGTTAGGAGGAGACGTGGAACGTACATACACAGAACACATACTCATAACACATATGTAACTATTTTTATAATACCAGGTGATCAAAAAGTCAGTACAAATTTGAAAACTGAATAAATCACGGAAAAATGTAGATAGAGAGGTACAAATTGACACACATGCTTGGAATTACGTGGGGTTTTATTAGAACCAAAAAAATACAAACGGTCAAAAAATGTCCGATAGATGGCGCTTCATCTGATCAGAATAGCAATAATTAGCAGAACAAAGTAAGACAAAGCAAAGATTATGTTCTCTACAGGAAATGCTCAATATGTCCACCATCATTCCTCAAAAATAGCTGTAGTCGAGGAATAATGTAGTGAACAGCACTGTAAAGCATGTCCGGAGTTATGGTGAGGCATTGGCGTTTGATGTTGTCTTTCAGCATCCCTGGAGGTGTTGGTCGATCACGATATACTTACGACTTCAGGTGACCCCAAAGCCAATAGTCGCACGGACTGATGTCTGGGGACCTGGGAGGCCAAGCATGACGAAAGTGGTGGCTGAACAAGGTATCATCACCAAACGACGCGCGCAAGAGATCTTTCACGAGTCTAGCAATACTTTATTTATTTTTTTTTCTTTGGTTTTAATAAAACCCCATATCATTCCAAGCATGTGTGCCAATTTTTATCTCTCTATCTACATTATTCCGTGGTTTATTAAGTTTTTAAATTTATACTGACTTTTTGATCACCCTGTTTATATGGATACATGAAATTTCCTCTTTTATTTATTTATTTATTTTTTTTTTTTGTGTACAATGTCATTTCCTTAATAGCAAACTAACTGTTGAACCAATATCCGAGCTGCCATTGTTTTAACAATAACAAATCACAAATCTTGAAACAGTGGAAATGTCGCGTCTCAGTAACGTCACCTAGCAGTCATCTGTAAGAAACTCGGAAGGTGATGATGCTGGGATGTTGAGACGTTGTCTGAGACGCTCGGAGGGCAGCACAGTGAGACGGCAGGCGCCCGCCTCGCCCTACCTAAAGCCCTGAGACGACGGGGGACCGGAGAGCTCGCCCTGGCCTCTTATCCAGGCCGCCTTCCTGTGCATACGGAGCAGAAAGCGGGCGGGGGGAAGCGATAGCGAGCGAGGAAGCCGCGCACCCTGTCGCGCGATATGGCAGCCTTCCCAACCAGGAGTAGGGAGGGGAAGAGGGGTGGCGGCGCAGGGGGCAGGGGTGCAGAGCGACGGGATTCACGAGTGAGGGGTTGGTGGGGGATGGTGTGGGGGGGGGGGGCGAGGGAATCCTCCGCCACTGCGGGTGTCACGGCCGCGCTGCGAAATTTATGTGGCCTAGAGAGCCGCGGAAAAGACAAAGGAAAAAATCTTGTTTGTCCGGAGGAACTTTGTGCGTAGGTACAGTTCCAGCGGTATCCGTACTCGCGCGGCTAATCTCTTATTCAACGTCATGGATATCGTCCTTCTACTAAACATATGTTATTTGGTATGCAATAAAAAGTTCGTCTTAACACATTTAAGAAACTGCAAAAGGATTAGCGGCGCATTTTAACCTTAAAGGAAATTTTCCTGTGCTTGTTAGTAGTTAATTGTTATACGATTTTAGACACAAGACGTGAGCTAATTATTGTGGCAGTTGGTGGCTGTAAACTTACAATAGACGCCATAAGGCTGATAACGCACATGAAATTTGACACCTTTATTTAGCAGTTTATTACAGATGTCCAGTAGAAGGCGATCCCAGATGACAGTGGTAACTTTCGGTAATGTGATTTCGTGTTTCTGATTATGTCAATAGGCACCTTCGACAATCTTTTCAGTTTTTTGTAACTGACTGGTGTCAGTATATGGAAATCATGGATTATTAAAGTCGTGTTACGATTAATACTCGTATTCCACCTGTCAGGACGTGCCACCTTTGGATTAAAAGCGAAACAAGGCACCAACTGCTGACGATGTGTTCTCAAAAGTATTGAGATTCTCGAGAGAACCAAACTCGATTAAAATGTTCCACCTGGTATCCCAGACTGGATGTTTAAGACGTGTTTCTGTCTGTAGATTACAAAATAATAAGTCAGAGGAACAACTATGAAGGTAGGTCTCAAGGCTTTGTCGATTCAACTAACTCCCTGGGTGTTAAAATTACGAACAACTTCAGTTGGAAAGACCACATAGATAATATTGTGGGTAAGGCGAGCCAAAGGTTGCGTTTGATTGGCAGGACACTTAGAAGATGCAACAAGTCCACTACAGCTTACACTACAAACGTTCGTCCTCTGTTAGAATATTGCTGCGCGATGTGGGATCCTTACCAGGTGGGATTGACGGAGGACATCGAAAGGGTGCAAAAAAGGGCAGCTCGTTTTGTATTATCACGTAATAGAGGAGAGAGTGTGGCAGATACGATACGCGAATTGGGATGGAAGTCATTAAAGCAAAGACGTTTTTCGTCGCGGCGAGATCTATTTACGAAATTTCAGTCACCAACTTTCTCTTCCGAATGTGAAAATATTTTGTTGAGCCCAACCTACATGGGTAGGAATGATCATCAAAATAAAATAAGAGAAATCAGAGCTCGAACAGAAAGGTTTAGGTGTTCGTTTTTCACGCGCGCTCTTCGGGAGTGGAATGGTAGAGAGATAGTATGATTGTGGTTCGATGAACCCACTGACAAGCACTTAAATGTGAATTGCAGAGTAGTCATGCAGATGTAGATGTAGGTGAACGTAAGATACGTTATCATCATTATGATAAGAAAGATCACAATTAGACTATGTTATTGTTACTACAATTAATGCTGCCATACTGGCCATCAGATTGTGAAAACACATCTTTCTCATTTCGGTCTGAATTAATAAATGGAGTGGCATCCCACATTTTGAAAGTTTTTTGCAGCATGAAGGCATGAAACTTCACTGTCTGTTGGTCGCATGGTAGGAGCTTCCCCTGATGGGGAAGAAATCCGGTGTTACATCGAGACAGCTTTATAAGTAACGAGATAAACAATTCTCCCCCGATGATCTAGATATGAATCATCTAAAAATTGCCGGAACTGTCCCTTGCGGGTTGTTCAACATACCCCTCCCCATAAAACATCTGTAAACTACTCGAGCACTTAGCATGTGTGGTGCAGTGATATGTTAATGTCAAGGAGACCCTAATTAGTCGAGATGACTTTAGTGCAATTATTATTTTTGCATAAAAGTGTCTTTTCTGTTCGATTCATTGGTATTTCTTTGTAGGTATGGTCCAAGTTTCATCGAGTTATGTTAGTTGGTAGTGACTTAATATGCCACAGCTACTTTTGTCCTGAAGAAGCATTAAGAAGAGTTGGAGAAGAAAGAAACGTGCTGAAAGTCATCAGAAAGAGAAAACGGAAATGGATTGGACATTGTTTGAGGAGGGACTGTTTTTGAGGGAAGGAATGGTGGAGGGAAAAGGGGGATAGGGAAAAGAAGATATCAAATGCTGGAAAGTGTCAAAGGAGACAAATATTCACAAATGAAATGGCTGACTATGCACACACAAAAGTGGAAGAGGCTTAACCCATGACAAGACCTGCCTCAAGGCAGTATACCATACTACTGCTACTACTACTACTACTTTTCTCCTGAGTTTTGCACACCATTGTAGCTCTGAATGCTCGCTCAAATACGGTGAAATGAAGGAACGTTTACAATAAATTGAACTGCATTATAGTTTGGTCAATGTATAGAAATTTGTGGAGCAAAATCAGTAAATCTATTCGTCAGGTGTTTATCTGAGGTATATCAGGAGTTCGTTAAAATGCGCTGAGGTGACATAAGTCATGGACACCTCCCGATATAGTGTCGGACCTCCTTCATCCCGGCTTAGTGCACAAAATTCGACTTGGCACGGACTCAACATGTCGTTTGAAGTCCAGAAATTTTGAGCCATGCTGCCTCTATAGCCTTCCGTAATTGAGAAAGTGTTGCGGTGCAGGATTTTGTGCACGAAGTATCCTCTCGATTATGTCCCATAATCCCATAAATGTTCGATGGGATGCATTTCGGGCCACCTGGATCTACAGATCACTCATTTGTATCGTCCAGAAAGTTCTTCAAGCCAACAGCGAACAATTGTGGCCCGGCAACATGACGTATTGTCTTAAATAAAAAATTACATAGTTCTCGGGGACACATGATATCCATGAATGGCGGCAAAGAAATTGGTTCGTTCAAATAGCCGTTTCAAGGCTACATTCATTGATAATGAGTCTTGGTGCGAGTTTTCATACGCGATAGGTTGTGAGTTTAGAAATATTTAATGCGAAACACTGAAAATAATTACAATGTGTGTGCAAATGGCTATAATAAAACAGGATGTTGTAATACGATTTAATGGCAGCTCCAACACTAGACGGGTGATGACGCACCATAGGGATAATGCTGCCAAGGAAGGCTAGGATCCAGTGTGCGAGCTGTGTACATAGCGGGGCGAATCATTTCACGTATGGTACGGGTGCTGGCGGGTGTCACGAAGATCATAGGGTGCAGCCAACTGCAGGTGGTGGCTCATGTCGGTATCACCGATGTCTGTCTCTTTGGATCAGAAGAAATTCTATGTTGCTTCGGGCAGCTAGCTGAAGTGGTAAAGACTGTGAGTATTGATTGCGAGGTGATGGTGGAGCTCACCGTCTGTAGCAAAGTTGACGGAAACGACTGTGGTCCCTTGGTACAGAGCCGAGAAGAGGGTCTGACTCAAAGGCTTCGGCGGTTCTTGGACGGTGTAGACTGCAGATTCCTCGACTTGCGCCATCGGTCGGTGGGTTTCCTGGTTCCGCTTATTAGGTTAGAGGTCTATTATACGCACGAAGTGGTTACGGGTGTGGCGGGGACTGTTTAGAGCGGACTGGGCCGTTTTTTAAGTTAGGGGGCCTCACGAAACTACAGAAAGGACCTCAGTCTAAAAAGGTGCAGGACAGTTACAGGAGGGTAGTTCTAGCAATAATCGGTATTGTCGCCGTAAATTGTGGTAGATACACTAAGCGCTAATAGAAAGCAATGAAGTTAAAATCGTTGGAAGTACGGAAAGCTGGGTAAAGCAGGAAATAAGTTTAACCTAAGTTTTTACAATGGAGCAAACAGTGTTCAGATAGGACAGTTGTTGGTATAGTGTTTATTGCTGCCAGTACAGTTTCCCTCGTACTGAAATTGTAGTAGATCAGTCCTGTGATTAGTATGGCTAGAGACTAAACTCGACACCTGGAATAAATTAACAATTGGTTCGTTTTCGTTTACAGACCCCCCGACTCAGATGATTCAGTTGCTGAACAGCTCAAATAAAACTTGAGTCTTATTTCAAATACGTACCCCACTCATACAATTATAGTTAATGCCGACTGCAATCTACCTTGTATATTTTGGCAAAAATACGTGTTCAAAGCCACCCGAAATCGACTGAATGCTTCCTCAGAAAAATATTTGGAACGATTAGTTCCGGAGCCCACTCGAAGTGTAAACTATTGCGAAAACATACTTGACCTCTTAGCAGTAAATAATCCTTAGCAAATACTGAGTATCATGACGGTAGAGGGTTTAGCGACCGCTACGTCTGTTTAAAAAAGCAGATAAAAATCCGATTGACGCCATTCTGAGAGACAATCCCCACTCCATCCGATCTGACTATGTATGCGTAGACCAGATGTCACTAAAAGTCAAAGAAACAGTATAGACGGCAGTAGACAGATGGCGCTGATTCCTCATGGTTCAAAAAATAGGTCAGAATACTGTCGCACAAACAACGAAGAACGCACTCCACACTTAAATTAATGCAAAATTCCCAAGGCTGGGGAAGTTTTACAGAAGCTCGAAATTTAACCCGAATATCAAGTGGAAATGCTGTCAATAGTTCCCACAACGAAACTCTTGCTTCAAAACCTGGCAGGAAATCCAAAGAGATGCTGGTCATATGTAAAGTAAAGCCGGCCGAAGTGGCCGAGCGGTTCTAGGCGCTACAGTCTGGAACCGCGTGACCGCTACGGTCGCAGGTTCGAATCCTGCCTCGGGCATAGATTTGTGTGATGTCCTTAGGTTAGTTAGGTTTAAGTAGCTCTAAGTTCTAGGGGACTGATGACCTCAGAAGTTAAGTCCCACAGTGCTCAGAGCCAGTTCAACCATTTTTTTGTAAAGTACATCAACGGAAAGACGCAATCAGTACCTTCACTGCGCAATAAAACTGATGACAGAGCGGCTGAAGCAGAGGTTACTAAACACGGTTTCCGAAACTCCTTCACCGAAAAAGACATAGTAATATTTCGGAATTCTGATCTGGAACATCTGCCGGCATGGGTAGTTTAGAAGTAGATATCCTCGTTGCAGTTAAGCAGCTGAAAGCACTGAGTAATGGCAAGGTCTCCACTCGAGACTGTTTACCAGTAAGGTTCCTTTCATTGTATGCTGATGTCATAGCTCCACATTTAGTATGGGTAAAGGTTATACTTGACAACTGTAATATTATAATAATTGGTTTGTTTTAACGACCTCTGACTTGGATGGTACAGTTACTGAACAGCAACATTCCAACGCAGAGACAGGAAAGTTACACAAGTTACACCAAACTCCAAGAGAGGAAACAGGAGTAAGCCACTGAATTACAGGCCTATATCACTGACATTGATTGGCAGGAGGATTCTGGAACATAAGCTATGTTCGAAAATTGTGAATTACCCCGAAGAAAAAAAATATTGGAAAATGTTTAGCACGGATTCAGAAAATATCTTTCTTGTGAAACAGAACTAGCTGTTTATTATCACGATACAATGACTGCTATCGACAAGGGATGAAATATTGTTATCGTACTTTACAGAAGGATCTTGACACCATTTCTCACAAGCGTCTTCTAATAAGACTGCGCGCATAGAGAGTATCTCTTAGTTGTGTGATTGTATTTATGAGTTCCTGTCAGAAAAGCCACAGTTCATAGTGACTGAAGAAAAGTCATCAAGCAAGACAGATGTAATATCTGATGCTCGCCAAAGAAGTGTTACAGGTCTTTTTCTCATGTTGTAGCTGGGATTCACAGTCATAAAATTTTTTTTAAGGAAATCATCTTCACGCCAGTGACTGTTATAAGTCTTCATTACACAATCGCTCGCACTGTTTAACAACGACAAGAATGGATTTAAAAGGATTGACTACGACACACAAGTGTGTCAGCTTACATTACGTTGACATGGCTTAAAGCCATAATATCAGCACTTCATAATGCCCTAAGGGCGAAATTGCAATAGGGTAATAAAAACTTATGACATTCACTGGCGTGAAAGAGCTACAGGTGTACTAAACAGACTGCTTGCACTTCGCCTGTCCACGCCCTTTCGATGTATTGCTGTGCAGTGTGTGATCCGCATCGGATGGGAATGACAGAGGACATCGAAAAAGTTCAAAGAAGGGCAGACCGTTTTGTGTTATTACGACGTAGGGGATACGCGAAAACAAAAACATTTTCTTTGCGGTAAGTTCTTCTCGTGAAATTTCCAGCACGAACGTCCTCTTCCAATTGCGAAAAGATGCTTTTGGCTCCCACTTACATAGGGAAAAATTATAATCATTCTAAAATAAGAGAAATCTGAGCTCGCACAGAAAGATTTAAGTGCTCCTTTTCCCCGCGCACAATTCTAGAGTGGAACGGCAGAGAATTATTTCGATGAACGCTCTGTCAGGCACTTATTGTGAATTTCAGAGTAATCATGTAGACACAGATGTAGATGCACGAAAGTACGTTCCATGTAGACGGCACAGTCTGCTCCTTTCCTCCTGTCAAGAGAGTTATGGCCAACAAAAGCACCAGATATTGTATCGGAAAATGCGAAACACAGCCAGAAATTCCACGCGCCATGTGTGGCTCAGAGTTATGTGCATACAGCCTAAGGATATTAATTTCGCTTAGAAGATACTTCTCCCTATGGAAACAAGCTGTATAAGCAATCCTTTATTCCATATGAAGCTCTATGTGGTCATAATAAGATCATATGTTGTAAAATAATTTTAATTACTTTGTAGCTAACATGCAGTAAACCCTGCGTCCTGTAAACGACTCAGCCTATTCTATTCTTTCTTATACACATTATGTATTAGATGGGAACACAGCCAGGAATGAAACAACATTCCACGTTCCCTGCAGGTTTCGAAGATATTTGTATACATCCCAGGGATATTAAATTTGTCGAGAAGTTTCAGCCCCCGCTACAAACAAAGCGGAAAAGGAGTTGTTTGATAAATATGAGATCCTATATTTACAATAACCAACACTTCTCTTTTCATGTTTCACCATGTGGTCAAAAGTATCCGGATGCCTGGCCGAAAATGACTTACAAGTTCCTGGCGCCCTCCATCGGTAATGCTAGAATTCAGTATGGTGTTGGCCCACACTTAGCCTTGATAACAGCTTCCACTCTCACAGGCATACGTTCAATCAGGTGCTGGAAAGTTTTCTGGGGAATGGCAGCTCATTCTTCAGGGAGTGCTGCCCTGAGGGGTGGTATCGATATCGGTCGGCGAGGCCTAGCATGAATTCGCCGTTCCAAAACATCCCAGAGGTGTTCTATAGGATTCAGGTAAGGACTCTGTGCAGTCCAGTCCATTACAAGGATGTAATTGTCGTGTAACCACTCCGTCACAGACCGTGCATTATGATAAGGTGCTCGATCGTGTTGAAAGATGGAATCGCCATCCCTGAATTGCTCTTCAGCAGTGGGAAGCCAGAAGTTGCTTGAAACATCATTGTAGGCCTGTGCTGTGATAGTGCCACGGAAAACAACAAGGGTTGCAAGCCCCCTCCATGAAAACCACGACACACCGTAACACCGCCGCCTCCGAATCTTACTGTTGGCACTACAAATGCTAGCAGATGACGTTCACTGGGCATTCACCATACCCATACCCTGCCAGCGGATCGTCACATTGTGTACCGTGATTTGCCACTCCACACAAAGTTTTTCCACTGTTCAGTCGTCCAATGTTTACGCTCCTTACACCAGGCGAGGCATCGTTTGTCATTTGCCGGTGCGATGCGTGGCTTACGAGCAACCGCTCGACCGTGAAATTAAGGTTTCCTCACGCCATGCCTAACTGTCATTGTACTTGCAGTGGATCTGGATGCTGTTTGAAATTCCTGTTTGATGACCTGGATAGATGTCTCCCTGTTACGCATTACAACCCTCTTCAGTTGTCGACAGTCTCTGTCAGTCAACAGACGTGGTCGGCCTGTACGCTTTTGTGCTGTACGTGTCCCTTCACGTTTCCATTTTACTATCATATCGGAAACAGTGGACCTAGGGATGTTTAGGAAGCGGAAATTTCGCTACAGACGTACGACATAAGTGACACCCAACCACCTGACCACGTTCCAAGTCCCTGAGTTCCGTGGAGTGCCCAATATTGCTCTCTCACGATGTCTAAAGACTGCTGAGGTCGTTGATATGGAGTACCTGGCAGTAGGCGGCAGCACAATGCACCTAATACTGCACCTACTACGAAAAACATATGTTTTTGGTGGTGTCCGGATACTTTTTCACATAGTGTTTATTCTTCATTTACGTGTATACAACGATGAATATCTGAGGAAGATGTGAAATGTTTCAGTTACTCAAAATGTGGAATGTACAAGATTATTTTGTTTACGGATAAACGATCTGATTCTAAGGAGACATTTTCTGCACATAATTTATAGTTACAAACACTGCATGAAAACCTCCTTTCGGTAGCATTCAGTTCGGCGAAATTGCTTCTCACAGAAGAAAAAAGTAGTTGACTTTCGCGGTTATATATTAACAGCTGAACATGAGAGTCTGGTTCTGTCGAATCTTCAATACACGTGAGTTCCTTTCCTTATTGTTTCCACTGTCTTTGTCTGAAATGCTTAGACCCATGCGAACATAGAGGATTTTATCGTAGTAGTCTGAAGTAGTTTAAAACAGCAGTAAAGTTACCGAAGTTACTTTCTCATATCAGAAATACATAGGAGTTTTGTCATACCTGTTCTGCGTACAGATTTATTCTCCAATCTCTGTCACTCTGTTTATGCACTTGTAGATGGTAAATGTCTTTCTGGTGTGGAACTCCGGGATACTGTCTGGGACTAATTGTATCTCGAAGCGAATGCGTGATACGACTCAAGACAACCGAAAGTGGTCTGCAGGTGCAGCGTACACCTTTGTTCTGTATGATTTGCAGAAGATGAAAAATTATTTAGCGTAAGATGTTCCTCCTATTTTCCTAAAATTTGTAATCCTAAAATGATAAATATGTGTGCTGTCTTCGCAGAATAAGTTCTGCGATATTAGTAGTAATAGTAGTAGCAGTAGCACCAGCACCAGCACTATAGTAAAGAGGACAGATACATCAGTGAGTTCTTGAAATATATAAGTGTTTGGAGATTGATTGTTTTACATTACTGGATTACGATGAAACTTTCATTAATTATTTTTGTTTAGGATTGGGTCCACAGCCTTGGTAAGGTTACTGTAAGTTGTCAGTCCTCTTAGGCTGTACTAAAATCTTTATGTTTATATATCACGATTGCAATTTCAACATTTTGTCATCATTAGGTAGTCTGAAATAATCAGTCCCCAAATATAACTACACAGTTTACAAAATCGACCATAAAGAAAAATAAGAACGTATACATGGCACAATGGTACCCACAGAACAACATGAATTTTAACGGTCAGTAACACGGTACCGAAAATTATAAAGTAAACTTTTTTTATCTATCGTTATTTTAACCCTCGGGCATGGATGGGTGTGATGTCCTTGGGTTAGTTAGGTTTAAGTAGTTCTAAGTTCTAGGGGACTGATGACCTCAGAAGTTAAGTCTCATGGTGCTCCGAGTCATTTGTTATTTTAACCCCCTGCCCCCCTCACCCTCTCGACGTATGGTCTGGGGCTGATCTGTCAGCGGATAGTTGTCGATTAAGAATAATATTTTAAAAACAGTATATAAAAGCTGGACATGACGGTGGACAAAAGTAAAGCGTTTGTGCAATAAAAGGGCAGATAGTCAGCTGCATAATTTAAATTATAAAAGGTTAATTAGGTGATTATAATATAAACACAGATACGAGTGTTGCACATGAATTCATAAAAACTGGTAGACAGTTGCATAAGGTAAAACAGAGAGGCTGGTATGTTGGCTGCTTAAAGTAAATACATAGATGAGTGAAGAGATGAGTGGATGTTGGATGCCAGGGTTAAGTGTATCATGGAAACCTAGCATTTACAGGTAGTGCGTATGAGGGGGTATGTCTTTGGTAAATGTTTAGAGGAAGAATGGCTAAGAGTGCAGAGGGATGCGGTTCCGAACGAAGACTTAGGAAGCAGGTGGAGAGAATTGGAGGAGAAGGGACTCCTGTCAAATGGAGTGTGGTAGAAATCTCTTACATTTGGTAGGGCGGATATATATCACGGCGGTTTTCAGGGTCGGGTAATGGAAGGCGATTAAAGTTTGCTTGGGAGAGGGTGTGGGGCTACCGTGTTGGTGGAATGTGGTGGGAGAGGCGCGGCTGAGTACCAGGCAGTGACCAGCGGGTACGCGAGGGGGGGAGGGGGGCAGGAAATGGTAGGTAGTGTCAAGTTTACGGGTAATGGAGACTATAAAGCCAACAATATGTGGTGGTATATACATAAATGCACGTGAGAACACATACTACCATAGATTAAAAACTGACTAACACTTGACATAATGATAAAACCTATGTTCACAATAGACACGTAAGACACGTCCCACGTAAGAAGAGTGGTGGGAAAACAAAAATGGCTTGTAAGTGACAAACATTTCACATACTGCGAGCGTAAATGTAAGAGCGCAAAGATGTTAGTCACTCAGAGTCGATATCGGATGTTTATGAGTAACGACACAGAAAGGAACAGAAATGTTTTACATAAAACAGAATTGATAAATAACTTTCAAATGTGAATTAAAGCAAGTAACATCAAAGTTCTTAAGTAAATTTGACCTACCATGAGTGTCATGTGAGACAGATAAACTAAAGTTGTTTGCCGGTTAAAGAAAAAGCCATCCTAAAGTATAATGTAAAATAGTCAGCAAAAGTGTCAAAATAAACGTATGCAAAGTACGCACGTGTGAAACATGCTCTGAAAATCAAAACACACGCCAAATGTGAACATTCTCGTTTAAAGCAAGTAATGACAAGTTCTACAAGTACAACGCTTCTGATAACAGCGGGTGAGGCGTAAGTGTAAGCATACTAGCACCAGCATTTGCAGTTGCACTACTCATACTATCCGCAATGATTCGTGACACCCAGAGGCCCATGAAAAGCCATTTTTCCACACCATTATTCATAAACCAGAAACTTTCCCCCAGAGAAAAACGAAACTGACAATGAATTAAGTATCTTCAGAAAAATAATACTCGATAACTGTTTTTCAGCGCGAATGTTTGACAGAATGTTTGCTGCTAAATTATTTAGGCATATGGCTGGTGATGAAAACACATCGCAGAGAGAGGGGGAAACTAAAACTAAATATTTATACCTGCCGTACAACGGACCAGTGTCTGAAAGACTAGCCAAACAATTTAAATTCACCAAAGTGAGTTACAGGCTTCCATACTGAAAACACAATAGGCCACTGTTACATGGAAATTGTGTTATGTGTCTACTGGGAGCATAGGTTTTATCATCATGTCAAATGTTGGTCACTTTTAACCTGTCGTAACATGTTCTCGTTTGGCGTTCGGAAGAATGAATGGATTTATACCGCCATATGTTGTTGATTTCATAATTTTCTTTACCATGTTGCCGTACATAACAGCTTGATGAAGTTCAGGGGGCACCATTATCGCAATTAACTAATTGTACATTATTATTTTTCTTTATGGTCGAATTTGTAAACTATGTGTAATTCTTTTGGGACTGATTGGTTCCAGACTACTGATGATGAAAAAATGTGGAAACGGGAATCGTGATATAAAAATATTTTTGGTACAGTCTAAACGGAGTGACAAATTCTAGTTTCTGTAATGACATCTTAAATAAAATATCTCAAAGAAGATTGTCATAATAGTGAACACAATATATACATATGGTATCAGTGTCGGCTCCTGTAATGTTTTACCCGTGTGCTACAACGTGGCGGCCTATAGCCTTGTGACACAGAAGGGTATAATCGTAGTTGAATTGAATGTGTTAATGTTACATATATAAATTGAACTGTTTAAATATATTTATTATTTAAAATTAATCGTTTAACATTGTGTGGAATAAATTACAATGGAAGAAAATGATGGAACCTGCGGAAAGCTAACCTGATCTGTCAAATTAAGAGTCTGTGCCTTTAACCACCTGGCTGTCGCGTCGTCTCGATTATGACTCCTTAAAGAAACCCTTCTCTACACGTAAAGCTTTAGAGAGCGTTTTCCCTTTTCCTACTACAGCTTACTCAGGCGAAATATTCTAGAAATCTGAAAGTGCCCTCTACCTGCTTCTCCTCACATAGTTTCATACAAATCGCTGAGTCTAGTCCAATGCCCTTCTGATGTTCAATATGAAGATCTACGTAAATCCCTAAATCTCCCGTTTCCCTCTAGAGATCTGCTGGAAGTAAAAGGGCCTTTTTTGCAGATGCTCTAAAGAAAACAACTTCAACATTAAAAGAGGTGACTTTTGCACTTCTGGTGTGTTTATTTTATTTGTTCGCAAGTTTCAGTTTTCTACGCCATTCTCAAGTGATGTAGTTCTGCTGCAGAAAACTATGCCTTACACGTTCAAATGTCTGAGTTCTTAAATTTATATTTTCTATTTCTTCTGTTTCCCGTTTGTAAATGTCAAGAAGACAGTAGCTGAGAACCAAAAGTAACAGAAAACGTAAGAAAGACGCTATCATTGCATTAGGTAAGGCGCAGTGTTCTGTGGCGAAACCACAAAATCACTTGAGAATAGCTTCGAAAATTGAAACTTGTCGTAAATAAATAAAATTAATACAGAAAAAGTGAAAAATGACACCTTCTGTTAATAAAACCGTTGCTATGGTGCCCGGTAGGGCAAAATCCTTTTATACTAAATTTTCTTATATACTCGCTTTTTTTTACGACTGTCTATAGCCATTTGATTTACAAGGGTAGTAGTCGTAACTAAACTTTGTACATTAATATTACGTATACAAACGGGACTGTGCTCGCTGCCGCCGTTGGATAAGCAGCTGCCAGCAGCAAGTCGTATACTCTTAGCTCACTTATTTGTTACATAGTTTAATTCTTAATTTCTTTGCGTGTTTTTGGGTACTTGCATTGTTTAATTCATAGATTTTGGGCCTATTATAGTAATTGAGAGTTGTAGCATCGCGTTTTAGTACCTGAATAGTGTAAAATCGCGTAGTCTCCTTCTGCCACCCAGCAGTGTGTCAGCAGTGCGCAAGTAGCAGTATTACTGCATTTACTAGGAAATCTTGTATTTTAATAACCGTTTAAATTTTGTGTCGAATTGTTTGTGCTCTCTGTAGATTAGTTCAAACGTTCTTTGCACAACAGTATTTAGCATGGATAGGGACTGCGACTGCTGTGTTCGGATGCGGACTGAGTTGGCATCCCTTCGCTCCCAGCTTCTGCAGCATTGGCTTCGGTCACACAGCCTGAGGCTGTTGCCAATGGGCATCACTGTGGGGGTCCGGATGGGGGTTTGTCGGAGACGGCCACCTTGTCCCACGCATACCCCGATCGGACTACTGCTGTGGCGGCCCTGGATACTGCCCACAATGAGGCTGACCCCTCACCCGTGGTAGACTGGGAGGTCGTCTCGAGGTGTGGCAGGGGGCGAAAGACATTCCGGAGGGTTGAACGGAAGGCCTCTCCAGTTTGTCTGACGAACCGGTTTCAGGTTATGACTCCGGCCGATACTGATCTTCTGCCGGACATGGCTGCTTGTCCTGTTCCAGAGGTTGCCCCTCAGTCTGCAAAATCCAGGCAGTCGCAGAGGGTGGGCTTACTGGTATTTGGGAGCTCCAACGTCAGGTGCGTAATGGGGCCCCTTAGGGATATGACAGCAAGAGAGGGGAAGAAAACCAATGTGCACTCCTTGTGCATACCGGGGGGAGACATTCCAGATGTGGAAAGGTTCCTTCCGGATGCCACGAAGGGTACAGCGTGCACCCATCTGCAGGTGGTCGCTCATGTCGGCACCAATGATGTGAGTCGCTATGGATCGGAGGAATTCCTCTCTGGAGTCCGGTGGCTATCTGATTTGGTGAAGACTACCAGATTTTTCTGTCAAAATGTCTAATTACAAGCAAATTTTGAAGAAATGTAGTCCCTGTATGGCACAGACATTAAACAATGGAACACATTCCTAGGTATGCAGTATGAAATACGGATTTATGAGTCGGGATTGTTAATAGTGCCATTCAACATTTGTTACGAAACAGAGTGCATCCGGAGCATAAAATTTGTGAAGTATATTTGCCTGAGACTTCTTCCTAACTGCTTCGGGTAATGTTCCTCAGAAGCAATGTGAATTTCAGTTACTAATACGGTAAGACTCCGGTTTTTATCCACACAATTTGCTCTTCTATCGACAAAGTACTCGGAGAACATTAGCACTCCACATTACAAAGTCGTTCTTACCACATCACAAACACTAGAGCAGTCCTGATGTCCTGTGCTACTCCTGCTAAGATTTAAATACTAATGTCGAGATATGTAGGATCGTAAATATTCCCATTTGTAGGTTCCAATAGTAGTTTTAAGGATAAGATAATTTGTGGATCCATTTTATGAGCAAATTGCTTCGATTGTAGTCCTTCAAATTAGCTTAAAGTAAGTGCTCCTCATATATATAATCTGCGGTAACTAAAGCCAGTGTCTAGTCTGAAGTCATAGTATATCACGACATCGAGTCTCGTTATCTTCGACAATGCGTAATAATTATCTACGTAAACTAATGGAATTACACAGCCGAAATTTTTATGTGCAAGACTAAAATGTGGAATCACGTCATCAATTCACTTTTTAAAATCTATGATTGTTAATCTTGAGCAGCACTTCAATCCAAATCAGATTAGTCTTACATTTAAAATCATAGATACTATAATTTAAGCGGAAAGCATAAAGAGGTATTGTTTCATTAATTATTTCTAAGTTTTTACGAGCGTTCTTTGTGGTGTGCGACATTTGAAACCTACTATTTTGAAACATAATATTTGCATCCAAGTCATAATAATTGGGCCACAGAGGACGTACAGGCAGTCAGGTTATGAACTAAGTTTCTACTTACTCCAAATCTAAACAGATATGGTTTCTGTTAAGTTCCACACCATCTGCCTTTTTCTGTAACTCATAACTGCTTATTTGTTGCACTGAAACAAATGCATCTCGTTACAGAGAGTTGTTTCAAATATTAATAAAATGTGCCGCTGTGACGTCGGTAGTGAACTTTAAAGGATCCTAGGGAGACCGTTTTGTTTCATCTTGAAAACAGTAGGGAATAACACAGAGACGGCGCGTTTACGATGCTACGGTTCCTGCAAGATTTAAGCAATTACGCAGGTGCTTGATTAAGTCCGTTTGTTATTCATGAAACCACGCGCTTCTGGCTACGCGCAGAAGTTCACAACAGACCGGCGAGGTAACGGCGTCGCTCTGTGCTCTGACTCGAGCCCGACGCTGGTGAGATCTACACATAAATATAAGCTTTCAAGAGAAAATAAAATAACCAGTGACGTCAACAACAGAAAGATGAAATGCAATTCTTATTTCAGTTCTTTTTTCGACCGTCAAAACTCGCAGTTATCGGAATGGGTATGAGTATTGAAAAGCTCATCAATGATATCGTTGTGGAATATTTGTTTATACTACAAAGTAACTGCCAACTAATAAGAAAAATAAGAACAATCGACATCGTTCTACCGTTCTATGTCTTTCGTTTCACACATCCCGTACAAGCAACCATTCCACTCTATCATTTGCTTCTCCTTTACACTCTCACTAACTTATTCATATTGTTCTGGTCCTGCGGTCATCAAAGTACATTGCTTAAATGGGAGTCTCTCTCTTTCTCTCTCTATTTCATCGTTTTTTTCTGAATATTTCACACATCGCCCTTGGTATGTACAGAAGATATCTAACTTTCCAGTATTGTCTTCCAGTTTCCTGGTCTTTATTTATTTCAACTTCAGTAGATTGGTACCTGTTTTCTTGTTTTCATTTAGCCTTATACTATTTACACTTTGTAAGTATTAGGTTTTTGTTTATTTTTCTAAGTTAACAGTGTTTCTGAGCGTCTTGTGGAGAAATATGTAGCTTTCTTGGTTCCAGTCTCCTTTCCCGTATCGCAGCCTTATTAGACCTTTGTATCCTTTTCTAAGTTTATGCTTTTTCTTGAGAAATATGTAGCTTTCTTCATTCTAATTTCCATTTCCGTATCACATCCTTCGCATTAACAATTGTTACACACCGAAGTAAGAGTGATATCAGGTGTGCCGCAGGGGAGTGTCGTAGGACCGTTGCTATTCACAATATATATAAATGACCTTGTGGATATCATCGGAAGTTCACTGAGGTTTTTGCGGATGATACTGTAGTATACCGAGAGGTTGTAACAATGGAAAATTGTACTGAAATGTAGGTGCTGCGAATACATAGAAACCAAGATCCTTTATCATTTAGCTACAATAAAACAGGTCAGCAACTGGAAGCAGTTAATTCCATAAATTATCTGAGAGTAGCATTAGGAGTGATTTAAAATGGAATGACCATATAAAATTAATCGTCAGTAAAGCAGATGCCAGACTGAGATTCATTGGAAGAATCCTAAGTAAATGCAGTCCGAAAGCAAAGGATGTAGGTTACAGTACACTTGTTCGCCCACCGCTTGAACACTGCTCACCAGTTTGGGATACGTACCAGATAGGGTTGATGGAAGAGATAGAGAAGATCCAACTGCGAGCAGCGCGCTTCGTTACAGGATCATTTAGTAATCGCGAAAGCGTTACGGAGATGACAGATAAAATCCAGTGGAAGACTCTGCAAGAGAGACGCTCAGTAGCTCGGTAGGGGCTTTTGTTGAAGTTTCGAGAACATGCTTTCACCGAGGAGTGAAGCAGTGTATTGATCCCTCCTATGTATATCTCGCGAAGAGATCATAAGGATAAAATCGGAGAGATACCAGCCCACACAGAGGCATACCGACAATTTGTCTTTCCACGAACAATAAGAGACTCGAATAGAAGGGAAAACCGATAGAGGTACTCAAGGTACCCTCCGCCACACACCGTTAGGTGGCTTGCGGAGTATGGATGTAGATGTAGATGTATCTGTCTTTATTTACTCCTACACCAACCGTCAGTTATAGAATCTCTATTTTTCTTCCATGAAATGTTTCTACTTCCTCTTCCAATCTGGTATGTTTAATCTCTTTTTTGCGTTTATTTCTCCTTTTTTCTGACTATGCATTTAACTAATTTCAATATGTAGTCAGCTTGCTCCTGGGTAACCGTGATAGTTTCTATTCTTGTTCTTGTAACTGTAAACAGAATACACCCTAGATGATTTCGTGCGTTCATAATATGTCTCCTTCTAATCTTGATTATTAGCCACCAAAGGAAATCCGTGCAGCTCCTGAAATTTCTTTCTGTCGTACTCAGCCTACGAAGAACTATATACAGTACGATCAACACCGAAAATTGGAACGATTGAAGATTTACTGACGCAATTTCAAAGAAGAGCTACACGAAAATTTACCCGTCGTTTGGGAGTAGCGTCTTTGTATAACCTGTCGTTGACAGAGACGCAAGGATGAACTCTTGTGCCTAATTAAATGTCCCTGAAGGGAGATGGTAGTAACGCTAGATAGTCTTCTACTTCTTATTATGGCATCGACACAAAGGTTTTTGGCCAGTAACAACTGGAACGTCGCATTATATACCTGTTTTATTCTGTAAAACTACAACCCCTCAGCTATTCTGTTTTAATTAAATGAGACAATCAATTTCTGGCCGTTTAAATTAAGTTGGGAGCTGCTTATTTGGTGACGCAACTGCCGAGCGCCTTAAGCGGCCATTTGTTAGTTATTTTGTTACTAGAAAATGGAGCCTGCATCTTAATCATAACGAAAAGGCCGCAGACAGGATCGCGCTTTGGAGGGGGGGGGGGGAGAGGGTGGTCTTGTTGCTAAATTTCCATTTGAGTTAAAAACATGGGGTAAAATGTTTCTGACTTAGCCCCGGCCAGCGCCCATTTGTGTAGCCATCCGAAAAGTCGGTCTCACTGTAGCTGTGTTACGTATGTCGCAGTATGTTATGCAAGGTTTGCATGGCGAACCGGAGCAGGCGCCCAAGCAAGTCATGTGAATCAATTAATTTCTTGTGCAAAACATTTTAATTAGGTAGAAATTAATGCTCAGCCAATGACACCATTTTTACGTGCACAGTTCGGATTTTACGTGGAGAAACAGTCACCCTTAAATAACTACAGAGTTGAGCGAGACTGATGGTTCAAATTTGGCCCACCGATGTTTTGTACTTTAGTCTAAGACTGATTTTAAACGTTTGAAAAAATCTTGCTTCATTTGGATTGTACGTGCCAAAAATACGTCTTTGTGGGAGGCTTTTGAAGCGTAACACTTGTACACTTTGAATTTGTACGAAACGTTTCAGACTTCGTACGCCTCAAAAGAAATTTTTTATCCAATAATCTTTATCCGTTGTCGAGATACGATTGTTTGAGTTGGAGCTAAATGTAACACGTAAAATTTCGCTCTTACGCGGATTGATTGGGCGGAAACGGTTTAATGTGAGTCAGATATGTATTCTTACGATAAAATTGAAAAATTTCTTTCAGAAGTATAGGATCATTTGTATTTTACGTACGAAAACTACGTTTTTAGTGCGTTTTATTGCGTATGTGTTTCAAACTTGCCCTAATCGGTTCGTATTTTGTAAGAAGGTAGACAATTACATGTAATTTATGGTCGTTCCATTGTTTTGTGAAAGATTTATCCGTTGGCACGATATAAGCAATATGGTCGAAAGACAATGAAGAAACCTATACTGGACAGTCGTCGCCGAGTCAACAAAGATCTACGTCAGGTCTCAAGCTAAGGCGGTCTAACGTCAAAACTATGGTAGAGCAAAAGTTTTGAACCAGGATGAAGAATTTTCCCATCATGGCACAAAAAAGTGAATATGTACTACGCAAAGAGAGGGATGTAAAAAGAGGGATTTGTTTTTTTTTTTATTTGTCTGGCAGCTTTGAAGACATTTGAACCAGAACATCTTGACATGTTTGCGCTTTTTTGGGAGTTAATCCTACTTCCACAGGGGAGTAAGCTGTCTTACCTACAAGGTGTTGGCACACCTGCATCTTCCAATTTATCAGCTGAAGCGCCTTATACTGTACCCAAAACCTAGAAGATCCGCCAACCGTACCACACAATATATAATATCACATAGCTGAAGAGCACATGTGTAATAGCTAAAAAGGTTTTTGTGGGGGGTAACATATCTGGTGGTGGATTTCTTCCTGGGAGGAGGCTAAAACAATTTCTTGATTTCTAGATGGTGGGTTGTTTTCTTCCCTGAGGGGGACCATTTCTCCTCCTAACCAACCCTCCATTACATATATGAATCGACATTAATTTATGTGCTTCTAGGGAGTGTGATGCATCTGCAGGAGGATATATCCGATTGGGTTATGTATATATAATAGGACGGATCCCAGAGTGGCAATGCATGCATCGTAAAAGTTAATGACACGGTATACCATCTTGCATGACATGACAAATGCCATGAATTATGAGATGATGGCATGTGACACGTTATTCAACATGGTATTATGTGTCCAGTTACTTTACTTAACATGACATTGTTACTATGAAAAACAAATTAAAAAGCACTGATGTTTGAAGACGTTTTGACTTAAATGCATTTGAAGCTGTCAGATTAGTCGAAAAGCTATTCCTCGTCTTTTACAACTGTGCCCAGGATATGTTCGCCTTTTCGTGCTACGATAAAAGCATTTTTCGCACTGATTCTAAGTGTGATTAAATTTTACAAATAAATTTCTTTTATATGTTCAGTAACGACCTACACAGTCATTCATCACAAAGCACACTGTTAACTAACATTGATCTTTCGGCCTGAAGCAAATTTTCATTCATTCTATTAAATTTACGAATATGATTTCCGTAATCAGCGTTCACAAAACCTTCTAATACAAGTGAAAATTATTGCACGCCCACTTTTAATCAGGAAAATTAATCAAATGTTATGGAAAAGAACTATTTCATTTGCTCACTAATGAAACACATTTGTTCCCTAATTCGGACAGGCAGTTAGCAGGGCATGTATGGGGAGAGTGGTAGTGGTGGGAGTTGAGGGCTGACGCTGTTGGGGAAGTGCTGAGGGCAGGAGGGAAGAGCCGTTCTTAACTGAGGCCTATGCATCCACCTTTCTAAATATTAAGTGGGGCCCCTCCATGCAAACATTTTTATGGTGACCATTTAGAAAAATCTACTGTCACCTATGTTTCGGTTAGTATCTAAAGAGAATTCCATTTAAAATGCTACAAAAGTAGCGATTTATACCCACCTGGCTTCTTAACTATTTGCAGCTTTCAGAGAAGTGTCAGGAGGACCTACATTTGTCCTGTTGCCAAGTTTAAATCGCCAAAACACTGCACAGTTTACACAATGTCACCTAGCAAGCATGTTGTGCAGACGCAATTGCGATAGGAATTTGCAACAATGGTTTATTAAATTTATTACGTGAGTAAATGAGGAAAATGAAGGTCAATAGCTTACGAAAAATCACATCCTCAGTACAAAAATAAACATGTAATCTCTTCACTTACGTTGTTCGAAATCGTACAGCATTCCTCGTTTCATCAGCTATCGATGGACCTTAAAAATTACATTCTTTCATCGAGAAAGCCAGTAGTTAGCGGAATAACGAAGTAAGTAATGAAATCTTACATAACCACCACGTGGAAAAATACTCTCCTCTTTGTGTGCTAGCATTTGCCAAAATATTATTTCGTATCTCAAACCGTTTACGAAATATGTGGAATGTTGTAGATATTTCATTCTGGTTTTATCACTGGCGCGCGCGAATGCAAATGATTGTGCTGTTTTCATATTAAGGTCCTCAAGATTGGACAAATGGAGACCTTTCCACAGTGTACACAAAAATTCAGTATATCAGCTAAATTTTATACGCAGTTCATAGTATTCAACATGCATCAAATAAAAACTCATAGCGACCCCCACTTTTGACAGCGAACTTTTTCAAATTTTGGGCAGTGTCTTATTATTGCATATACCACAATAACTATGATCATTAAGGACGTGATGAGCACGTCATCATGAAGCCTACATGTAAAGCTGTAAGTAACAAAAAAAACTGAAACTTTTTGTCGTTGTTTCTATAAAATCGTTTCAGAGAGATAGCAGGGAGTGTGCCAGGATTATGTCGTCGCTGACCGACATAAGGCCGGCAAAGAATGTCGGCGTCCCCTTTCGAACAATCAAATGAACTCGACCAGCGTTTTGGACGAAAAGTGGTCACTGCGCGTTGGCCACTCTATCGTGCGCAGACTCTACAGCACGCTCCACCACTGAGAAATAATGAATTTTTCTAAGGCTATTGGCAGTGCAGTAGTAAGTACTACTCTAGTGCTTACTACAGTAGTCAGTTAAGTTGATAAGGAATGGATATCGCTAGGAAGGCAATCACTGAAGTTGGACAGACGTAGGTACAAGGAAAGCGGCTGCAACAGTACCTCCCATAACAGAGGAAATATTTCAGGTGATCAACTTCACTTGATAATGAAAGGAGAAAGAACAAAAACGTTTTAGTGAGAGACAGAAATGCAGCGGAGTACTTAGGAATGAAATAAATAGGAAATGCAGGGGTGGGGGGGATTAGGGAGGGTGGAGACAGAGACGAAATGGCATCAGGAAAGATGTGAAGAAATCGAAAAAGAGATGATCTTCGAAAGGACTGATTCGTCATACAGAAAACTTAAATTTTTGTGAAAACAGAAACAATGGCTTGAACATAAAAGAGTGCAGTAGCGATTCCTGTGTTAACAACACAGGAGAGAGGGGATACGTGGAAATAGCGCATAGAAGTCCTCTAAGAGGGGATAGTGGGAACAAAATAAATGGTAGTCAGTATGGAATGGGATCCGGTACTATAGTGTAACAGAGCTTTGGAAGCCTTACGCCCGTACAAGACAGTGGGTGGACAACATTCCGACGTCAAAGGGTAAGTGTCAACGTTGGATCCGTACCAGATAGGGTTGACAGAAGAGATAGAGAAGATCCACCGGAGAGGTTGTAACAATGGAAAATTGTACTGAAATGCAGGAGGATCTGCAACGAATTGACGCATCATTCAGGGAATGGCAATTGAATCTCAATGTAGACAAGTGTAATGTGCTGCGAATGCATAGGAAGAAAGGTCCTTTATGATTTAGCTACAATATAGCAGGTCAGCAACTGGAAGCAGTTAATTCCATAAATTATCTGGGAGTAGGTATTAGGAGTGATTTAAAATAGAATGACCATGTAAAATTAATCGCCGGTAAAGCAGATGCCAGACTGAGATTCATAGGAAGAATCCCAAGGAAATGCAATCTGAAAAGAAAGGAAGTAGGTTACAGTACACTTGTTCGCCCACTGCTTGAATATTGCTCACTGGTGTGGGATCCGTACCAGATAGGGTTGATAGAGAAGATCCAACGGAGAGCAGCTCGCTTCGTTAGAGGGTCATTTTAGTAATCGCGAAAGCGATACAGAGATGATAGATAAACTCCAGTGGAAGACTCTGCAAGAGAGACGCACAGTAGCCCGGTACGGGCTTTTGTTGAGTTTCGATAAAATACCTTCACCGAGGAGTTAAGCAGTATATTGCTCCCCCCTACGTATATCTCGCGAAGAGACTATGGGGATAAAATCAGAGAGATTAGAGCCCACACAGAGGCATACCCCAATCTTTCTTTCCACGAACAATACGAGACTGGAATAGAAGGCAGAACCGATAGAGGTACTCAAGGTACCCTCCGCCACATACCGTCAGGTGGCTTGCGGAGTGTGGATGTAGATGTAGATGTAGAAATAATTATCGAAGTCATTAAGAGGATTTTAAAACCTAATATAGCCTTCTTATTGTTGTATCGCAGCAATGGTTATAAGATTCTTGGTGAGACACAGTGACATTGAGAGCAGTAGAATCGTGTGAATGGAATCTTAGTTGTCCCACGAGTTTCACCCACTATTTTAGTATTTTCATATGAAATGTATTCACAGCTACAAATACGAGCTGCCATTAGCTGTATAAGGGAATGACGACAGAGAAAATTGTTGTCCGGACGGAGCTCGAACCTGTTTCTCCAGCTTCACGCGACGGTTTCCTTGATCGGGTTGGCTAACCGTGCACGACTCATGGCCAGGCACAAACTTCCATATGTCGTCGCTCCAGTGTCACAACCCCTATTATGTAATTGCCGTAAAGTGGACATTTAAATTGAAAATCGCATCCTGGTATCGGTGGATAAAAGCGTTATTGCAGTGCTTGTCTTGTTAAGAAGAACAATGTTTCACAAACGCTTCAGTATCGCCCTTCCTTTCGCTTCTGTGGCTCAGACGTGATAGTGTACAGGCAAACCTTCGTAAAAATCGAATTACGTAAGAGCGATCATAACACCGGGAAAAAGCCGGCTTTTGGCCTCATTAGGTTTATGACTGACAGTACCTCAACAACCAGACCAGCAGCACATCAGCGGTGCCATTCGCCAAAATTGTGACGGACAGAGCCTGACGTTTCGGCAGTAGTCGGTTATTTCGTGCCGGTCATATCGGAAGGGGTGCACAGGGCTTTTGCACGCATAAGCTTTATTAATCCAATAGCCGATATAAAAGTCGGTCATTCGACGCTGCAGGCGGTGACGCTCCAGTGGCGGCTACAGTTTAAACATTAACGCCAGGCGCTTCGCACGGCCCCGCTGGCGGCCATTGAGCGGTAGCACTTGCTGTACTTAAATTTTTATTAGCGTCACTTTAATTAACGACAGCTCATAAATCTCCCACTCGCAGGACACGTCAGTCTGTTTTTTTTTTTTTGCCTTCTTTTCGAAGCCGTTTTATTTACAATTTCGTAGCGCTATAAAACTCGTCGCCCGTCCAGTTTCATTGACATGGCTTCGAAGTGGCAATGCCGATACTCTGGCGAAGGGGCTTTTGCCCAACCAATGTAACTCATTGACTGGTGCCTAACGTCTGTTTACAGCACTTCATTTTTGGTCTTCCGATCTTGTTGCTCCCTTTGCTCCTTGTAGGTATTATATGTTATCTGTCTTGCTAATAACTTAAGATTTTTCTCTAAATTTCGATCGTCTTGCAACATTATAGATTGACCAACACTTTCTCTAGGTCAACGAACGAAAGAAACATGTCATGATATCTCTTGAGACTTGTTTCCATTATCACGCGCTACGTCAGTATTGAGTCTCTGGTGATATTACCTTTTCGAAAGCCCAGTTGTTTGCCATCTATCCCCAGTTTTCTGCCGGCCGGAGTGGCCGTACGGTTCTAGGCGCTACAGTCTGGAGCCGAGCAACCGCTACGGTCGCAGGTTCGAATCCTGCCTCGGGCATGGATGTGTGTGAAGTCCTTAGGTTAGTTAGGTTTAATTAGTTCTAAGCGACTGATGACCTCAGAAGTTAAGTCGCATAGTGCTCATAGTCATTTGAACCAAGCCAGTTTTCTTTTCCATTCTTCTGATAACAACTTTTGTTAGCTGCTTGGGTGCATTAGCTGTCAGTCTCACTGTGTGGTAGCACTTACAAATATCTGCTCTTGTTGTCTTCGAAACTATCTGGATGACATTTTTCGGTAACTCTGATAGTATGTCTCCAGTCTCGTAGATTCTATTCACCTCCTGTGAAAGTAGTTTTATTCCATTTTGTCGAAAACTGACATATTGAGGCATTGAATATGTGCAAAATACAGGTCAATTCTGGCACGCATAGCTACGTTATAGGTTTCTAACCGACTCCTTCGGCTGCGGACGGCATTTCACATTTGGATCAACATTTTTTGATGTTTGCATTAGTCTTCTTGTCCCAGTTCACCCTTGTGGTAAAATTCACTCTGGGTGGTGGTGCCCTCTAAAACTACGCATCGTTACATTGAAATGTTGACAGATTAGTCCAGGAAACACTGCATAAGTGGGAAAAACTTCTTGATTTGTGTGTGTGTGTGTGTGTGTGTGTGTGTGTGTGTGTGTGTGTGTGTGTGTGTTTGTGTGTGTGTGTGTGTGTGGTGCTTTATATACTCTTCACTCAGTACAAAACTATTCAGATAACTAAATGGAGCTGTCATGGATTTTTAAAAAATGAAAAAATTACCAATCGTTTAAATAAAGCTTAGCACGAGGACAGATGAATTACTCACTGTCCTTAGAGTTGCTCTGCATGTATCCATTTTGAACGTTTTCATAATTATATCCTTATTATAACTTGTGTTTACTTTTCTCCTGTACGTCTTGTTTCTCCAGTCTCAAATACAGGATTCCTTATCGACCGTAGCGAATAATTACCACGACCGCAACAGGTGGTTCACAATGAAGAAATGATGAATAAAGTAGTTCTGTCTTTATTCTGACTCTGGACTCTGAGACAAATTTATTTTATGTAACGTTAATTTATTTTAAGCCACCAAGTTAGCCGATTACCAAGATATAACGAATTAAAACATAAGATGCATATAAAATATAAGTATGTATGAATTTATCTACGGATGATTTGAGATGAAGATTCAAGTAACGTAATATAGAGGTTGCAGTTGTTGATAAAAATAGAAATTGTGTACAAAATCCAGAAACACAGGAGCAGTATTGAGTAATCGCAAATGTAGCGCAAGTTGTCTGCAGGACTAAATATTTAAAGCTGCTACAGACGTAGTATAGGCTAAAGATCTAAAAAAAAGACACTTAACAATTGCATCACTTAGGGAAAATTGTATAGTTTTGATAAATGCATTTATTGCACAGGGGTTTGGATATGTTTTAGCTGAGGTCCAACTACACGAGAATTCCTCGAGTGTGTTGTGGTTATTGCAGAACAAAAATCGCTTCCAATAAGTGTATGTACCTGTTAATCAGCAAGTAGTGACTAATACCGTTTATAAAATATGTGATTTATATTTGTTAGTAATTTAGTCTGCCGAGCGGTTCTAGGCGCTTCAGTCTGGAACCGCGCGACCGCTACGGTGGCAGGTTCGAATCCTGCCTCGGGCAATGGATGTGTGTGATGTCCTTAGGTTAGTTAGGTTTAAGTAGTTCTACGTTATAGGGGACTGATGACGAGATGTTAAGTCCCATAGTGCTCAGAGCCATTAGATCCATTAATATAGTCTAAATGTTCGTTCGAATTAAACTAATTACATTATCAATAATTAATAGAGTTCGCATGCAATGAAACGCTAGATTGGACGTTCCGAATGCTCGTTTTTCACACTTGTATTTTGTAACTAAAGCAGTAAAGCAATACAATCGTGGATCGTACAGACAAGATATTTTCATTTAAATAGAATTATCATCAGTTGTCAGTGAACTAGCTTAGATTTTGAAGAATCACTCTCAGTGGATGAGATGATTAGCTTACATTTTTAGGTCACGTAATATAAGAGGGTCGTTCAATAAGTAATGCAACACTTTTTTTCCTGAAAGCGGGTTGTTTTATTCAGGATTTTAGTACATCATATTATTCCACACTCTTCTGGCTACAAAACCCTGTTTTTCAACATAATCGCCGTTCAATGCAACGGCCTAACGCCACCTTGTATTGTATTGTATTGTGTGTTAACCAGGGACCTAGAAACGACGGAGAGGCTCCGTCCTCGCCGCAGCCGCGGTAGTCCGTAACCCCACGACGACTATCGCAGTCCACTGCACCCCTCCACCGCCCCACACCGAACCCAGGGTTACTGTGCAGTTCGGCCCCCGGTGGACTTTCCGGGGAACGTCTCACACCAGACGAGTGTAACCCCTATGTTTGCATGGTGGAGTAAAGGTGTTGTACGCGTACGTGGAGAACTTGCCGTGCGGTTGTAGGCGATTCAGTCTGGAACCGCGTGACCGCTACGGTCGCAGGTTCGAATCCTGCCTCGGGCATGGATGTGTGTGATGTCCTTAGGTTAGTTAGGTTTAAGTAGTTCTAAGTTCTAGGGGACTGATGACCACAGATGTTAAGTCCCATAGTGCTCAGAGCCATTTGAACCATTTAGAACTTGTATGCGCAACAATAGCCGACATAGTGCAGCTGAGGCGGAATAAGGGGAACCAGCCCGCATTCGCCGTGGCAATGGAAAAACCATCCACAGACTGGCGGGCGCACCGGACCTCGACACAAGTCCGCCGGGTGGATTGGTGCCGGGGACCAGGCGCTCCTTCCCGCCCGGAAAGCCGTGCGTTAGACCGTACGGCTAACCGGGCGGGCTATGCCCCCTTAATGTGAGGGCTGCATGACCGCTCCGTACCACTCTACTGGTCGACATCGGAGCATCAATAACCTTCCCGTCATCCACGTACTACTTCTCGCGGAGTGCAGCCTTCATTGCGTCAAACAGATTTCAGCCGAAAGGTGCGAGATCCGGGATGTAGGGTTGATGAAAACTGTCCAATGAAGTTTTGTGAGCTCCTCTCCAGCGCATAGAATTGTGTGAGGTTTTGCTTCATGGAGAAGGAGAAGATCATTTGTATGTTTGTGGAGACGAACACGCTGAAATCGTTTCTCCAGTTTTCTTAGAGTAGCACCAAGAGGGAGGACATGAAACAGAATAACGCCTTCAGAGTCCCAGAACATCGTCACCATCATTTTACCGGAAGAGGGTGCATCTGTTAACTTCTTTTCTTTCCGAGAAGAGGCGGTGTGGCCTCAAACGATTACCGTTTTCTTTCCGGTTCGAAGTGATGAAATTGTCACAGTCATCCTCATAATGAGCAAAGAATTCCGCACAGATGGTCCTTCGCTGTTCTTCATGGTCTTGTGTTAGGCTTTGAGGAATCCAGCGGGCGCGTACCCGAACTGGTGGATGAGCGTTTCAATCGTACCAACAGAGACGTCCAGGTGCGCAACGAGGTGTTGGTCGTGATCTGCCGATCGCCTCGAATAAGAGTGTCCGCACATTGCAGCACTGCATGAGTCACAGCTATGTGCTGGCGGCCGGCACGCGAGAGATGGACAGATTTGCACTACCTGAACAAGATGATAACAGTTGCGTTGCCCAACGACTCACCGTGCTTTTGCTCACTGGTAGGTGTCAGTAGACATTTTGCAAGCGCCTGTGAATATCTGCGATGCCCTATTTTTCTCCCAAAAGAAACTCAGTGACAGCTCACTGCTTGGAAACCACCTCCGTTACAAACGCCATCTTGAAGGCTACGTATAACACTGCCACCTATTGGAACTTCATGAAACTAGAGGAGTTGAACCAGTAAATATTCCACGATGTCTCACAGCAGATTCCGTATGTTTTCAAGCGAAATTGGCAGAGAAAACAATATCTTGCATTACTTATTAAACTGAATTCGTAACTGCTTGTGTAGGAAGAAGATGAAATATTCATCTACATCTACATACTCAACAAGTGACACTTAAGTGCCTGGCAGAGGAGTCATCGAACCACCTTCACAGTAATTCCCTATTATTCCACTCTCGAATATCGTGCGGAGGAGACAAACACCAATATCTATCCGTGCAAGCTCTAATTTCTATTATCGTTATTACTATAATTGTTTCTTCCTATGTAACTTGGCATCAACAAAATATTTTCGCATTCGAAGGAGAAAGTTGATGATTGAAATTTCATGAGAAGATTCCGCCGCAACGAGAAATGATGTCCACCCCAAATCCTGTTATGTCAGTGATGCACTCACCTCTATTTCTCGATAACACTAAACGTGCTGCTCCTCTTTGAACTTTCTCGATGTTCTCCATTCATGCTATCTGGTAAGGATCGTATAGAGCGCAGCAGTGCTCCTGAGTAGATTTGTTGCATCTTAAAGTGTTCTTCCCTATGACATTGCCTATGCGTTCATTCCATTTTAAGTCGCTTGTGAAGGGTAGATAGTCTGTCAGGTTTCGAGACGAAGTTTGGTTGTGGAAATTGTTACTAACATCTCACACTGAAGTCTGCGGTAAATTTCAAGCTTCTATAAAAGATCGCCAATCTTGGGGATTTTGCGTTCGTTTAAATTTGACATGCTTTTTTAGTTGCTTCTGCAACGGCGTTGTGACCAGTTTTGTGTACCAAGGGAGATCAAATTCGTCGTTTGTTCATTTATATGGTATAGTTCTCTCAACTATTGTCGATATTATGAACTCCAGCCACATTTGATCTACACTTACATTGTGCATTTGGAAGGAATCGCGATTACCTCTCAGGAAGGCAACAAGCGATTTTTTTTTTTTTTTTTTTTTTGAAACGGTATACCTTTCGTTTATTTTTGGTGGATTTGGGAGTTACGGCATTCAGCCTCGCTACGCCAACCCTGTATTCACTAACCCCTGTATCCGTTGAGATGCTCGTTTTGACTCAAGGATTATTTATTGCTTAGTGGTCAAGATGTCTGTTTTCACAACCGTTTACTAGTCGAGTGGACTCATAAACTAATTGCTAGAAATAATGTTCAGAAAATGCGTTTAGCACAATTTCGAATATTGTTTTATGCGTACCTCCGGATTTAAACACGTAATTTCGCCAACATACCGAAGTCACCACCAACTATAATTGTGTGGGTCGCGTACGTGTTCGAAATTATTTTTTGAACCTTTCAGAAACTGTATCATATGAGTTGCGAGGTCGATAAAAGACTTCAGTTATTATTTTGTTCCTGTTTCCAAGAAAGACCTCCATCCGTACTACCTCACAGGAACTATCTACTCCTGTTTCATTACAAGATAAACTACTTAAATAACAGCAACAAAGACGCCACCACCAACTGTATATAACCTATTATTTACGAACACCGTTAGGTCCTTCACAAAAATTTCTGCTGGACTTATCTCCGGCTTTAGCCAGCTTTCTGTGCCTATAACGATTTGAGTGTCAGTGTTTTTTATTCACGCTTGGAGCTCTGGTACTTTCCGAACACAGCTACGACAATTTATGGTTGTTATACTGATAGTTTCTAGATCTATATTGTCCATGTGTTTGACCTGCATCCTTTGTAACTGAAGCCCTTTTCGTGTTTCCCCGAAACCCTCTAACCTAAAAAATCGCCGAGTCCACGCCGCGCAGTCCCAGCTACCGATGTACTCGTCTCCAGCGTGTAATGGACTCCTATTTAATGGAACCCGAAACCCCACTATCTAATGGCGCAATTCGAGCAATCTGCAGCTTACAACGTCACAGAACAGTATGACCCTCTGAATCAGATCTTCTACTCGCCTCTGTACCAATGGTCCGCAATCGGTCCTGTCGACTGTGCTGCAAATTGTGAGCTCTGCTTGTTTGTCGCAAGCGAGACTGGAAATTCGTCCGCAAAAGGTGGTTGTGGTAAAATTAGGGCGAAGCTCGATAACAGCGACTGGGGCCTGTTTCCTTAGTTTTATAAGCTTAAACTTTATATTCGATAAATACTAGCATTATTTATACTTATCGACCCAACTGTAACAGATTTCTACATAGTGCTTTCTCAACACTTTTACTAGCGTTATTTGCTTACTGTAAAGTATAATTTCAGTGCTGAACTAACTTATCTGATATCTTGTTCGGTATTGGGAAATATCAGGTAGGAAACAGAGTCGCTTCGGTATAAGAAAGTATTCGCACTAAAGACTCCACGAACAAGGTCACTGCACTTCATTCATAATTTAGTTGTTTTGTAAGAGGATCACATAAAGATCTGGCTAATCGGTGAATGTTAAATGATGGGTAAATGATATGAATGAATATTACGATATACCGAATCATGTGACCAATGGCCTCTATGAAAATACTGTAATCTATTACACAAATACTCACTTTAACGGTTACAATTAAGATGCATTCAAATTCAGATTTGTGAAATTATCTGATTTTGGTTCGTAGGACTTCCAACTATAATAATGCCCCTAGAAAAAAACTGTGTGTGTTTCTCATGAAACAAAGAATTTGATTCCGGTGTTTACTTTTGCATGATTTACATCTGATTCGCCGGTGTACACTGTTGCAGTTTCGGCGAAGTAGAGTGCGCTGTATTCGCGAAACGCTGCGAAGCGAACTTTGTCGCTTGCATTATTCGTGACGGAGACCCATTCGACATGCGTTAAGTAGATTTTCCGACAGAAAATTTAGCTATGTCACAGTAAATTCACCACATCGATCGCACAGAGTGGCCACGAACTTAGTACATTGTATCTTACTGTAAATTAATTCTGTTCATTCCATAACAAATGAATTGTATGATGGGTTGCACGTCGTAATTACACTGTAATGCAAGTCACCTTTCTTATTTCAGTTAGGAGGCATACTATTAAATCAAATACAACATATCGAAATCCAGTCTCTTTGAGACGTGTAGACAGTTGTTCAGCATGGGACACTGAACAACTGTCTACACGTCTCAAAATATCGTTAAGAATGTCACCATCATGTTCGACGATCCTGGGCTCATTACTGTCCCCATCTTTCGCCATATGATGGTACCTAAGGCACTAGGAAAGTTGTCGAACTTGACTGGTTTGGGGTCCCCATGTTACGGTGTGGGAAGGCATAACGTTGTACGGGCGTACTGATCTTCAAATCTTTGAACACAGTAGACTCACCTATCAACGATATTTTGACACTGTACTGCTACTCCCTCATCAGGTGTGCATTCAGCCCTCACCTCAGTTTTATGGATGACAGTGAGAGACCGAAGCGAACAGGGTAAGTGGAGGGGCTCTAGGAATGACCGGATATTCGGAGAACGGAGTGCGCTGTCCGTTCCCTCCGAGTTGAGCCCTTCGATAACAAGTGGGACACGTTAGGACGACGTATTTTAGCACGTTCACATGCTCCAACGACTATCCAGCACTTGTCAGTCGCACTGGAGGAGGAATGGAACGCCGTGCGACAAGAAATCCTTAGCAATCATGTGACCAGCATGATAGCACCTTACAGAGCATACACTTGCGGTGACCACTGTCCCTATTAAGAATTATGTCCGCTTATTGTAATATCCAAGGGATCATCATAGTGTATTTATTGTTTTCGAATGAAAGTGTCATTCCTATTCGTCTCTTTGTGTATTTCTTTCAGTTACATTCTGTGCTACACTGTAGCAATTCTTTCTATGTGTGGTTCAAGTTTCATACTTCGTATTCATCTCTGAACACATTATTACAAGTATTGTGTACCAGATTGGTAACTGAACTGGGGCACCATCTCTAGATGGCTGCTCTAATCAGCTGAACACTTTTGAAATTTTACGAGATAATAACGGAATATTTCTAATTTAATATTTTCATTAGTTTGACCACACTGTCCCAAAACGCTTACAAACGCTTATAATGCTCAGCCGCTGGTATGCTAGTGGGAACGTATTCACTAAGACTTACCCAGATACTGTCGTTACATCTTCAGATCCGGAAAAACTGCCAATTACTGAGTAAAGAATGTTGGAGGATTTCCTATTAACTATTAGTTCGCAAAACTACGGCAGAGATCTATATTTAACATCCCAACGTGTCCAGCCATAGGGAGAAACCCAGTTACTCTTGGAAGTATCGTCTGAAGAGGATGCAAAACGAAAGAGTCCAAAGAGAATACAATTATCTATGCGGAGAGAGACAACAGTAGAGAGCTGACGCACGTAAGAGAAATGTAAACTCAGTTTTCATGCACGTGAGGTTTACTCGAAATAAATGAAATTCAAACAACGCAGTTTACCTGGTCGGATACGTACATACGGACTCACACAATTACAGCCAGAGCTAAAGGATAATGATTACGTATGTTGGTGAGTCAACAGCGACCCTCGACATACTCTGTGTATAATGATACACTGGTCGACGAGACAAAGACAAATCTCCGTTTTTCAGATACACTCCCACTGCTTGGGCGTATGATAGAATGCGGTATATGTAGTAGCATGTGACAGAATGCAGTATGTGTAGTAGAAAATTAACAAATACTAGCAGAAAATTTCGTTATGCGAAATTCATGCTTAGGTGGAACGATTGAGAACCGAGCGAGCAGCGATTGAGATACATTGATAAACCACCTAGGTAAACTGCAATAATTAAAATTACAGTACTCTTATCAGTTAGTTAATAGTCATTCACTTGGCTGAAATTAAAGATAGCTGCTTACTTTATTGTTTTTCAGAACTTTCTTAGTAGGCCTTATTTAACACAGTTAATGCTGTAATGTCCGTACGTAACTGACGTACTGAGACCTACTGCGTAGTCCTGTTAACAGTTAATCAACATTTACATCTGTGCTCTGCCTATTACTGTATTTTTCTTGCATTGTCAGTGTTTGCTTCCCGTTTAATTTACGGACGGAACTCGGAAATAGCGACTGAATATCCGCGTAAAAATAGTCAGTTAATAGAAGTTCATGCTGTTGGTTGCATATTTTTTTGCGCGGTATTTATGAGAGTAATGTAGTAGTCGGGAAATGATAGCAAGTGATTGATGAAATAGATGCACAAGTAAACTAATGAATCAACAGCCCGCATTTATCAAATTATCTCCCATATTGGAAACAACCGGTGGCGGTCTATTCTATTTGATTTGTGCATCGAAGTACGTGTGTGACATTGGATATAGTACATGAACGTGAGCGCTCAGAGTGCCACGGAACAAATAACGTTGGACGTTTAGGCGTTCATTGTTCATCCTTAGAAATAGATCTGTCGTCGCCAACCCAAATCCAATGCACATTATGAGCGAGTAGGCTACTAACACAGTCGGTACAAAATACTTAATAATGTGAACGTCCGCAACTGAGGAACTTATTTACAGAATTAAAATCCGCTTAAGTTGCCAGTAATTTTCTTAATTTGTTCCACGACCGGTTTCGAAATTTAAAGCTTCATCTTCAGGTGCCACCAAATGACTGTGGGAATATAAACGTGTGGCCAATCAGTCATGCGGACGACACGACACGGAAGATGTTTGGACACTTTCGTGTCGTGCTGTCCAGGCGGGAGCTGTGGTTACTGTTCCTACTCTCCAATGCGTTTGTTTGACGTGGGTGTGATCCCTCATGACTGAATGGCCCGACCGTCACACATTTATGTTTCCATGATTGTTCGGTGACATCTGAAGATGAACATTTAAGATTCGAAATCGATCGCGGAATAGATTGAGAAGATTACGGCAACTGGAGAGGATGTTTATTCCATAAATGACGCAGTTGGAATTGTCTATCTGGCATTTTATGTTACAACTATCTGCGAATGACTCCACAAACTATTTCTAATGGAATATGAAAACAAATCACTGACCGCAACAGTGCAACAAGCAGGATTTGTCCTTTTTGGGCCTATAATAAGACTGTAATATCGTTACACGGTTTGGAAAATTGCTGTATCGTATTGTAGAAAATTGAGCACTACCCGTGGCGCCAATTCAGAACAACATAGGTAGAGGACTTGGCATTAGGTGTTCGGGAAATGAGACATGTCCATGATTTCCCATGTCATTCCTTTTTTACCAAATATTCCACAGATTCTGACATGTAAAATAGGTCCAAGAATTTCACCACCGTTGATGTTACATAAGATCTATTTTTAGACATCGTCCCACCAAGATAAGCCGTTTCGGTTTAACATTAAAATTACTGATAGTCAAAATTTACTACCTCAAAGTACAGGATCTTTGATTACTCTGCTGTACGCAAGCATGTCGTTCGCTGTGCTGCATCACTATCACGACATACGTATCACGTTTTTGTTATGCAGAAATTCTCAACTACATGACTTTCCCTGAAGACAAACATAATGAAGTGCCTCTCGTAATTAAATCTGAGAAACGCGAAGACGTCGTGAAGCTTGTCAAAAACTCTGGGCCAGCCTCAGAAATTGAATGTAGTACTGAGGTGATCTGTAACAGAACTGTTTCAAATGATACTTTTTGTTCACCAGAAAGAGAAGCACAATGGACTTCTTATTAACTTTTGACACCTGTGGTTCTTACCAGGGAATGCATTTTTTCTTTCAACTCTGAGACTCCTCATAATATTCAATAACCTGTAAATTGCTAACTATAGTTGTTTCTATAGTTATTTTGCTTACTCATTTGACACCACATTCATTCAAAACGTTTCATGCAAGATTGAAGTGCAGGTACTTTAAAATGCAATTAATATCATAATAAATATTTGTTTGCTTATGTAATAAGATACCACCTGGTTCTTGAGGTCTAAAGAAAGATTACGAAAAGACAAGACGTCGTCTTTTTCAATTTGTGCAGATTTTTTTGTGTTTCACTTGAAATAATGTAAAGTGACTTATCTGGATGTTGCACCAATGCCGTCAATTGTAGCTTATTGACTAAATGTAGAATTCATTTAAAGTAACTTACATCCTAACCCATGGATCATTGAGCTGTTTATTGGTTAAAGCCTCCTGTTGCTGAATGTATTCAAATCTAGTACGATAAATACTCCGTATCATGAAACTATATTACTGTGCGTAATTCTGAATCAGGTAGGCCTCTCGTGTAGCTACTTATAGCTGAGTGAAAGACTATGCAATTCAACAATAACACGGTATTGTGCCTTAACTTCAATGAAGACATATTTATCTTTTATTTTAGGCAATCAGTCGTATGACTAGTTTGATGTGGGCCACCACAATTACCTCTTCTCTCATAAACTCTGCTTCACAGAGTTGCTTTTGTGTAAAACACCCGCAGTTACTTCCAGGTTATGTTCAAATTCAGCCCACCCCTACAGCATTACCCTTACAGCTCCTTATAGCCATGGAAATCATTCACCGACGCCTTGACGCGGGTCTCATCAATCTGTCCCCTCTTCTAATTAGTGTTATTTCAACGTTGCCGTGAAGGATATCAGCGCTCTTAAATTATAGGTCCAATAAATTGCCAGCATTCCACTGCAGCATTACACCTCAGATGCTTCGATCGTCTTCCTTCCCATCTTTCCCATAGTCCACGATTCACTTCCATACAAGCTGAAATCCAACATAAATTCTCAGAGATTTCTTCTTGAAACTAATATGTTAAGTAAGCTTTTCTTCAGCCGGGAATGCTATCGTTGTGGGGGCTACACTCATTCGTATATCCTTTTTACCTCGTCCCTCATGAATTGTTTTGCTCCCAAGATAGGTGAACAACAAGCGTTTGTAGCAGACGGTCCTTTTGCATACCTATTAACCTATCCGATACGAATTGTTCAAATCAAACACGCCATTCACCAAAAGTGGATGGCTCTTTAGATCTTTCACACATCCAAGGGTAAACATTGTCCGAAAGTGGTTGCATAACTGCGGCCTTAGGGGACACAATACCGTGATATTGCTAAACTGCGTAGTCTTTCACTCAGATGTAAGTAGCTACACGAAAGGCGTACTTGATACAGAATTACGTGCAGTAATCTAGTTACGTGATACGGAGCGAGCAAGGCGAAGCGGCTGTGTGTTTAGAAAACGATATGGACATCGCTTCTCATTCCTACTTCGCCTACTGCGTGATCCCCTATTATGATGTTAGGTTTTCCTCTGATATCTTTTCTTGTATTACATTCAGTCTATTTTAACATACACAGTTCTCATTCGGAAGGTCCTGTATTTCTTCTTCACTTTCACTGATGATAGCAATGTCCTCTGGAGTCCTATTACTGATACGCTTTCATCCGGTATTTTAGTTTCACTCGCCCATTATTCTTTTAAGTATTTAATTTCTTCTTCGATGGCACCTAATTATCAGTAACCCTTGTATTAGACCTTACCATCAGTCTTCCGCGGAGAGACAGTTCTGTCTTAAACGAATGCACCACCATTTAACTTGCTTTATGTTTTCCATTAAAAAAACCGGTTGCTGAAACTTTTCTATACATCTCTGGTAGTTACTATTTGTATACAATACAGATATACGTCCATCTCCGTCCGATTCTCGGTTACCAATTTTGGTATTGAGTTTATCACATGTTTCATTTCTGCTACTCCTTACGACTTTCGTCTTTCTTCGGTTTACTCTCGAATCATATTTTGTATTCATTAGACCGTTAATTCCATTAATATTGTTATCTAATTGTTCGTCACATTCACTAAGGATAGAAATGGCCACAGTGAATCTTATCATTGATGTCTTTACACCTTGAATTTCAATCCCGCTCTCGAAGTTTCCTTTTATTTCCTTCATTGCTTCTTCGACGAAGAGATTGAAATGTAGAGGTGAAAGGCTGCTTCTCCGTCTTACTCCCTTTTAATCAGATGACTTCGTTCATGGTCTTCTATTCTTATTGTTCCGAAATGGTTCTTGTACGTACCCGTATATTACTCGTCTTTCCCTATGGTTTACTCTTATTTTTCTCAAAATTTCGAATCGCTTGCACCATTTTATGTTGTCGAATGCTTTTTGTACGTCGACAAATCTTATGAACTTATCTAGATTTTTCTTCCATTGCCAAGTGATACGCCATGACAGTATCTTATGTGTCTTTATCTTCACTAGAGCCAAACAGGAATGAATGTAAGAGCTCCTCATTCCTTTCCATTCTCCTGTATATTGTTCTGGCAGCAACTTGGATGCAACAGCTGTTAATCTGACTGCATAATTCCCGCACCTATCTCTCCTTGCTATCTTCAGAATTTTGTATTCGACATTTTTTTCGTAAGTCTAATTGTCTCAAGGATTCTATTTGTCACGTACACCAATGATTTTCAAAATGTTACCTATCGCTTCTGTCTTATTTGATCGCAGGTCTTGCAAAGCTGTGTTTATCTCTAGCTGGAATACTGAATCCAATAATTGCGTAGGTGTAAGTGACGTCTGTGTAACATAGAAACTACCTCATACGCTGCGCAAAAAAGGTTCTCTGTTGGAGGGTTACCTACAGCTACAAAATCTGTAAATGGGCTGGTAAATTCGTATAGGGAAATATAAATAGTAGGCCGGAAAGGCACATTCAGTTTCGGGAACACTATGGAATTGTGTTAGCAGACGTATGTTTCCTGAAGTTAAGAGGTTTCTTAGGACAAGAGGTTATTCTTTAAGTGTACTATGAGATCATGAGTAGAATTCATGAGCTACTGAATAGAATACAACAATAATATTAAATCCAGCTGTTCCAAAACAAAGTAATCGCTTGGCAGTCATAACGAACAACAACTTATGTTTAATCAGTAATGCAGTATACTTTCCTCTATGTAGTGGGATCGAGCTACTATAGAATGAAGATAGCTTAAATTTGTTGGATATAGAATAGAAAACAGAATCGGAGAAAAAACATACGTTTTAGGTATCCTAAATAAATTACAACAAGTAGAAAATTAATTTCCAGGACCAGCGCAAAAAACTCTGCTTATTATTTTCAACATGTGTGTAATCACGTTTTCTAAACATCCTGCCTAAAGCTAGTCATACTAACTAGAAGATAGTAGTTTTGTTACTTACTGTTGTTCCAAGTTACTGATCTGCTATGTCATCAAAAAGTCAAAACCCAATCCCAGTTCATTTTAAACTTGTACTATGTATATGGTTTTAAAAGGGATTGCATTAATATATGAATGTGAGGTGTTTCGAAATATTCTATTACTTTAATGTTTAATGAAGGCCACATCTAGCTGGCCGTTACCTGGTGGGCTATTTTAAAGTATTTTGACCCAAATATTGCGCTTTAAGGATCTGTATAATGACCTGAGAGAATTTCCAAGCGCGTTACAGAACCGTTTTCCACTTTGAGCGCTGCATATAATCCACATTAAATTCAGTAGCCGCTCGACTTGACTCCGGAAATAACGGCCTTGGGGGAGCAAAAAATGAAGCAAGGAATGCACAGCACACCAGAGTAGAGCGTCCGGCTCTTCCGGCCAGATTAATGCTGAAAAATAAATAAGCAGCGGGCGGCCGGGCCCGGAACAGGAGCAGCCGAGGACGTAAAGCGGCTGTTATTGTTATCTGGGTGGCTGCATGGATCAATACAGGGCGGTAACGCGGATTTTATTGCAACGGCGGGCCGCTGCAGGTGGCACCCTGCCTGCGGCGGTTCGACTTTCCTCGATCATGCAGACTGGGCATGCGTGAAATGTATGAAAGATGTGGAGAGAGATGGGTGGGGAAGAGGGGAAGCAGAACGAGAGCGAGAAGCAAAAGGATGGGAATTGGGAGAGTGGAGAGCGAATTGTAGAGAGGTAAAGATATAAGTAGTTGTCAGACAATGTGGAGGCTGGATAAAAGGAGAGCGGTTGATAAGAGATTTAAAGAAAGAGGTACGCTAAAGAAACAGATAGGCGCATGAAGAATCAAGCTGCTGAAACAGAAAGAAAAAGGAGGGAAGTGAAAGAACCAAGACAATGCCAACACTTCCTTCCCAATATGTCGTTCTTCCCTGCCACGAGCCACCTGCCACCTGACGTTTTTCCGATGCTGTCTCCACTATGCTAATGTCGCTTTCAACAGCCTACACCTCAATATTATTTGTTTAAGCAGATAGCTTAGCGTTCTGACACTTCCTGTCAACTTGAGACTGTTAAATTGAGAATTTAATGTAAATACATAACACTGCAAATACTCACTTTTTTGAGTAGTTATTTACACTACTGGCCATTAAAATTGCTACACCACGAAGAAATGCAGAAGATAAACGGGTATTCTTTGGGCAAATATATTATACTGGAACTAACATGTGATTATGTTTTCACAAAATTTGGGTTCATAGATCATGAGAAATCAGTACCCAGAACAACCACCTCTGGCCGTAATAACGGCCTTGATACGCCTGGGCATTGAGTCAAACAGAGCTTGGATGGCGTGTACAGGTACAGCTGCCCATGCAGCTTCAGCACGATACCACTGTTCAGCAAGAGTAGTGACTGGCGTATTGTGACGAGCCAGTTGCTCGGCCACCATTGACCAGACGTTTTCAATTGGTGAGAGATCTGGCGAATGTGCTGCCCTGGGCGGTAGTCGAACATTTTCTGTATCCAGAAAGGCCCGTACAGAACCTGCAAAATGCGGTCGTGCATCATCCTGCTGAAATCTAGGGTTTCGCAGGGATCAAGTGAAGGGTAGAACCACGGGTCATAACACATCTGAAATCTAACGTTCACTGTTCAAAGTGCCCTCAAAGCGAACAAGAGTTGACCGAGACGTGTAACCAATGGCACCCCATACCATCACGCCGGGTGATACGCCAGTATGACGATGACGAATACACGCTTCCAATGTGCGTTCACCGCGATGGCGTCAAAGGTGGATGCGACCATAATGATGCTGTAGACCTGGATTCATCCGAAAAAATGACGTTTTGCCAGTCGTGCACCCAGGTTCGATGTTGCTTACCCCATCGCCGGCGCTCCTGTCTGTGACGCAGCGTCAAGGGTAACCACAAACATGGTCTCCGAGCTGATAGTCCATGCTGCTGCAAACATCGTCGAACTGTTCGTGCAGATGGTTGTTGTCTTGCAAACGTCCCCATCTGTTGACTCACGGATCGAGACGTGGCTGCACGATCCATTACGGCCATGGGGTTAAGATGCCTGTCATCTCGACTGCTGGTGATACGAGGCCGTTGGGATCCAGCACGGCGTTCCGTATTACCCTCCGTAACCCACTGATTCCATATTCTGCTAACAGTCATTGGATCTCGACCACCGCGAGCAGCAATGTCGCGATACGGAAAACCGCAATCGCGATAGGCTACAATCCGTCCTTTATCAAAGTAGGAAACGTGATGGTACGCATTTCTCCTCCTTACACGAGGCATCACAACAAGTTTCACCAGGCAACGCCGGTCAACTGCAGTTTGTGTATGAGAAATCGGTTGGAAGCTTTCCTCATGTCAGCACGTTATATGTGACATCACCGGCACCAACCTCGTGTGAATGCTCTGAAAAGCTAATGATTTGCATATCAAAGCATCTTCTTGATGTCAGTTAAATTTCGCGTCTGTAGCACGTCATCTTCATGGTGTAGCAATTTTAGTGGCCAATAGTTTATTATTCCATGAACCGCTTTTCGAAGCCTTTCAGGTTCATCTTCAGATGGTTTTCTGGAACTAACATCATATTTCTAGAATAATATCGGGTGGTGGCTCTGTGACAGGAAGATGGAACGCGCTTGTCACAGAGAGAGTACCCAGCAGTATGCTAGATATAGTAATGTAGCTTCCAGAAAACCATCTGAAGATGAACCTGAAAATATTCAAAAACCGATTCATGGTATAATAAATAACTAATGAAAAAAGAGACTGGTTGCGGTTTTGCGTGTTTACATTCATTTAACAGTCACAGGTTCTAAGATATCCGTATTGGATAAGCGTAATCTGAGAATCTGTTGCTGTCTGAAATGATTTTCTTGACACTGAGAAGCATATTGCAAGTTATCAGCATGGTTTTAGAAGCTTCGCTCGTGTGAAATTCAATTTGCAATTTACTCACATGACTACTGCGAACTATCGATGAAGGGCAAAAGGCATTTGATGCGATGCCCCATTGCAAGCTGTTAACGGAAGTACGAGCATATGGAATAAGTTCACAGGTACGTGAGTGTCTCGAAGACTTCTTAAGCAATAGAACCCAGTGTGTTGTCCTCGACGGCGAGTTTTCATCATCAACACGGTTGCCGTGAGGAATGGCCCAGGGAAGTGTGACAGGACCTCTACTGTGATCTATATACATAAATGATTTGGCGGACGGGGTAGACAGCAATTTACGGTTGTTTGCTGACGGTGCTGTGGTGTACAGTAACGTTTCGAAACTGAATGACTGTAGGAAGATACAGGACAACGTAGACAAAATTTCCAGCCGGTTTGATAAATGGCAGGTAGCTTTAAATGTGGAGAAATGTAAGTTAATTCGGATTAGTAGGAAGAACAAACCTGTAATGTTCTGATACGGTGTTAATAGTGTCGTTTAAATATCTGATCATAACACTGCAAAGCGATATGAAATGGAACGAGCGTGTGAGAACTGTCGTAAGGAAGGCGAGTGGTCGATTTCGATTTATTGAGAGACTCTTAGGAAAATGTGTTTTACATGTAAAGGAGACGGCATGTAGGACGCTAATACTTTAGTACTGCTCGAATGTTTGGAACCCGTAATAGATTGAAGGAAGACATCGAAGTAATTCAGAGGTGGGCTGCTAGATTTCTTACGAATACGTTTGAACAACATGTAAGTGTAACGACGATGCTTGGGGAACTCAAATGGAAATCCCTGGAAGGGAGGAGACATTCTTTTCGAGAAACATTATTGAGTAAATTGTAGGGAACCGGAATTGGAAGCTGACTGACAAAGGATTCTACTGCCGCCAACGAACATTGCGCGTAAGGGCCACGAAGATAAGAGACGATAAATTAGGGCTCATACGGAAGCATATAGACACTCGTTTCTCTTTCGCTCTGTTTTCGAGTGGAACTGGAAGGAAAATGACTAGTTGAAAGGGAAATGACTAGTTAACAGATTCTTCCGTCGGGTCTTGTTAGAACAAGATTACGATAAATGAAAAGCACCAGTTTACTTTTGTTCTACAATATTACAAGGCCATCTTCCGACATTTACCGAGTAATGTTAGCAATGAAATTACAATGTTTGCCAACAACATTGGAAGAGAAGTAACACGTCTAGACTAAAGCAGAAACATACAGTAGGTAACATCTTTGACAGTGTGGTGGCAATCCAATGAAAAAGTAAAAAAAATTAACAGTAAATAAATAAAAATGGAGTAGACAGGAAAAACTTTAACACAAAACAGGAACAGCATGCCTACAAAACAGTTTCTGTTAATAAACAAAACTAATAAAATAAACTAAAATTAGTAACTGACAAGGCTACATCACGAGGTATAAAACATGGAGAGTGATACACAAAGCAATTAAACATCTATCACCATGTCCAAAGGTGATTATAAAGCAGAGTTAGAAACAATAAAACAATTTGACACAGCCAATGGCTACAGTCCAGTTCTTATTGACCTCATCTTGCACAGGAAACAAAAACGGAAAATTGCACCCCTCCTCTATGTCCCGCCTGCTTCCCCATTCACTGTCCGCACTTCTAGGTAAGGTATCACAGATTGTTGCCAAAGTGCTGAAAGCCTGCAAGAATAGGCTTTCCTACTATTTTAAGAACACGACAGCCCAGTGTGCTTTTAATAACAAAGATAAGATCCAGTATTTAGCCAACAATGGGGTATAGAAAATCACCTGTTGTGATTGTGACAAATTTTACGTCGGTCAGTCAGGCAGAGACATAGCAATTAGGCAGGCTGAACATGAACGCAGCTGGAGGTTGCAGAATTCGGACTCCGCATTTGCTGAGCATGTACTGAGTGAGGGTCACAACTACCAGCCAGTGTCCCGTGTACTTCACTTAGCAAACAAAGGCCATAAACTCAACCTGCTGGAATCCCTGGAAATTAACAAACGTCTTGCTCACAGTTCAGATATAATCCTAAATGACTAGATACAGCTCAACACTTCCCCTCTCCTAAACTTTATATAATCATCTCTGTTGTACATTACTTCACACACTGTCTGTTCCTACATCTTCCCATTTTCCTGAATTCATTAAGTTCTTTTCTTTTATCGAAGTTGTCTATGTATCCCACATATACTGTCAGTAGTATCTAACGGGAGAAGTGGTGTTGAAACACAGTCGTCATTAATCTGAAAGCGTCGCATATTCTGCCGTTAAGATCAAAATTACAGAGTGTTTCGAGCTGAGCACGAATGCCATAGTTTGTGATAGGAAGGAAAGTGAAGAGCCCGCGTTCCCCTCTGATGTTGCATTAAAAAAAGTTACAGAGCGTGTTTTATGCTGCCCCCTGTCTTGAGAAGTACCACGTCACCTTTTTGTGGAAGTTCTGAGTAATATTTAGAATCTAAAGTCCTAACCGAACTTCCCACATCCACCCCCTTAAAAAAACTGCGGAATAGCGAGATCAGATTGAAAAGATGAAAAGTAATAAGGAGAGTAATCTTACAGATGATCACAATGAGCAGGTGGGAAAATCCTTCAGTAGTGATTGGCTAGCTCGATCCTGAGTACCAATTGTGAACGGCGATTTCTTAGACTTGTATCCGCCAAATCGAGCGGACATAACGTTCGTATATGGTGTTCACGGCATTCTCACATTACACGTGATATGGAAAGAGAAAATGCTTGGTGCGGACTGATGTACAATTACATCATCGATCCATTCTATTTCGTTTCTAAATGAAATGTCTACGAATAGGTGGACTGGACGAGACAGTGCAATTCGATGGTCGCAGCGATCCCCTGAACTCACATCATTAGATTCCTTCTGTGGTGTTTTGTAAAGGATTTATTGTGCCGAATCAAGGCTAGAGACCTACATTGCTTGAATGTACGCATTCACAGTTCTTTTCAATATGTCACCGTGGAGATCTTGAATCGTACGTGGCGAGAAGTGGAATTCCAACTAGATATTTTCAATGCAAAACAGGAAGCACACATTGATGTGTATGAATGAGGAAAAAAGCTTTCTGGGTTATTCTGTCTCATGTTGAAAACCATTTGATAATATCAATATTGTTTTAAACTTATTAGGGTCTTGAGTTGTAAAGATAATTTATGGACGTCCTTGCATCGTTTAATGAGAGATAAGCTGTGTGAAATTCACTTGTATAGAATACCTATCACGGAAACAGATTTCGAATCTCAGGTCATAGAGAAGTGCTAAGTTGAACAAAAGCAGACCTTTAGCACGCATAATCACACCCGGATAATCCGGAAAACAAGAGCTAATTTGAAACGAAACTAAAACGCAAGGTGCACTACAAAATGCATTCTTACAATGTTACGTGAGGTTGAAATGCTCAAAGTTTCCGGCTCGTGCCCTAGACAAATGGTCGAAGAACTGTTTGGTTAGTCACGTGTTCCAAGTTAGCAAAGCCAGGCCCGACCGAACGAATTTTATAGAATCGAATGCTTTGTGTACCACGCAGCGTGACCGGAGCCCAGTCGGCATTATCCGCTCGCGATCTGGTTGGCTAACCAGGTGGGAATACTTTAGTCTCGGAAGAGACCATCGCTTACTCAAACTATCAATGACGCTTTCGTACCACCGCTTAGCAGTCGACACGCTGTCCTACAGCCTAACTAACCAGGTGACAAACACAGTGCGTAATGTGGATTATGGAAAATGCAGATTTCCGTTGTAGCCTACCCTCGATGTTTCTAGAATGAAATTTTCAGTCTACAACGGAGTATGCGCCCCTCGATGTTGTTTAACAGGTACGTTGGGCAAGCAGTAAAGGAAACGAAGGAGGAATTTGGAAAAGTGTAAAATACAGTAAAGAATTTGAAAAATCAGATGAACGTAATGGATAAAATCTTGAATGGAGGATATAAGATGAACATCGACACAAACAAAACAATGGAAATGGAATGACGATGAATTGAATGAGATGACACTGAGGGAATTAGAAAATCAAACAGTCCCGGAGTGGAGAGAAGGTAACGTTTAGCGAGTAAAGCGTGCTTGAAGAAGAGAAATTTGTTAACATCTAATGTAAATTTAAGTGTTAGGAAGTTTTTCCTGAATATATTTGTCCAGAGTTTATCCTAATGCGGAAGTGAAACGTGGACGAAAAACAGTTTAGACAAGAAGAGAATAGAAGCTTTTGAAATGAGGTTCCACGGAACAGCGTTGAAGTTTAGATGGATAGGTCACGTAACTAACAAGGAGATACTGAACAGAATTGGGCAAAAAAGAAATTTCTGGCCTAGTTTGACTAAAAGAAGGGATACGTTGATAGGAGACATCAATGAATCTGTATAGTGTTAGAGGAAGCGTGGGGTGAAAATTATAGAGGAAGATCGACAGATGGATGCAAAAAGCAGATTCAAATGGACAGTGGACATAGGTGGCATCAGTTATTCTGGGATGAAGAGAGTAGCACGGGTAGTTGCAACAAACTAGTCTTCGGACTGGCGACCACGACAATAATTTTCGAAACCAACGGAATCTCAAATGAAATAGAACACTGCAATCATTTAATCGTGTCTAATACACTAAGGAGAAAAGAGGTACAAAGCCAATATTACAGTGTCCCACCGATACCTACGAAAACATATTCAATATTCCCACCCCAAATAATCACTAGATACGTACGTATCTGTATGTCTAGTACGCGATCAGATGTGACTAGTGGTTAAATCTGTAAATATTTTTGTTCTCTTCGCCTGCAGAGAAGAAGGAGATATAAATCGATGCACAATATATTTTCGATAAGGAACATATCTAAAAACGCACTGAGTATATAGACGCAGAGTAAATAATTAGCAGTGGTCCAGATTTGCATTTATCTTCCTCAGATTGCCAAGCCACTTGGAGTCTGACTTTTCCACCCTAAGCGCTTAAATATCTAATTTCAGGTACAAATTCAGCAATTTTAAATGTAGTACAGTACTTTGGATTTCACATTTATTCTCCGTTGGAATGATTTCTGAGGACTAACATAGATGGCTTTACTGATGTTGTGACAAGATAAACTGTTTATGACATATTTATCAAGGGGAATCTTATCAAAGTTGCAAATTTATAAGGTTTCAACGCTGTGCTCAGAAGTAAAAGATATAAAAGCCACCACAGTAAAACTGCCTTCACGGGTAATTGTAGACGAAACCCCCGTAAAAAAAAGCATCGTACCTTCAATTTAGTAGACTGCCATCAAGCAAGAGTGGATGTTTGCCGGTAAATGGCATCAGTCCAGTGCTCTTGACACTGCCGGAAATTAAAGGAACATCGCTTTCTAACAAAGACATTCGTGCCTATAGAGTATCTGGCTCGCACAATGTGAATGTCGCAAAAGTAACGACGAGCTGGGAATCCGAACAGTGTGTTAGCACTGCACGGGACACAAACGGCACATCAAGTCCAGGAATTTTGAACAGGAAGCTAGAGTGGTACAAAGCATCTGGATGGCATTCATGACAATAAAAGACATACTGAAACAACTGTCCGTTTCAGTACCTTTAAATTTCCTCTCACGACATGTTTCGAGGGCTTCCACCCTCATTTTCAGGTGGATTAAATTACAGTTTTTTAATGGATGTAGCCATATATTTGTTTTGAGTTTCATTTTGTTGCAAGTAAGGTATTATCACCATTGATTTACGAAATATGGACTATGATTACAAATTTTAGATATTAATAAAGCTACTCACGATCAGTTCCAGCAGGAAAAACCATGACTTTCGCCATTAATATGTATTTTCGTCTTTATATGTCACACAAATACAAACCAACAACTTAAAGAGTCCAGAGATCCTACAAAAGTGTAAATACAGTGTCTTGCACGTCAAAGAGCCTTCATTACTAGCTGACATAGCGAAATAAGGATACAGATAACATGTATGTTTTAAATTTTTCGGTTTAACAATTCAGTTATTGCAAACAATAAAAAAACATGAAATATAAAGAAGATTATAATCCTTTATTTTAGCATAAATAGTTATATAGGCATATTTTTTATTTATTTGTTATTGTTTCGGTTTGGTGATTTCGGAATTGTTTACGATTCAGATCACTCAAAACTATATAGTAGCAACATTTGCTGTGCATCACTGTGCATCATCTAGTATGCCCGAGAAGCTTATAAAGAAGTTCATTGCTCCTGTCCCAGCTTTGCCATTGAATGTATTCTGCCATGTTTACTGCTGTAAATAAAATTTTGAAGTTCTGCATGTAGGTTCAGTTCGTGTCCTTTGTTTAGTGTGTGGTTACTAGATTATCACGCATGTTTATTTTCTTCATGTTGAGTACCACAGCTCTGTGTCTGTTAAATGACACTTTGAAGATTTCCACTTCAGCTGCCAAATCGAAAATATCAAAACGTCTTTTGATTATGTATGTTGTGAAAACCATGGCCTGTGTCATTAATGTGAGTGGCTATGGAAGAATTATTGGGGGTGCTGTATGTAAAAGTATTTATATCTTTTTAAATCTAGTTCAGAAGCTTCCTCCCATGTGACCCAAATACTGTACTGGTTATTCACTGTACTTTTGCGTGTAAACGCCTGACTTGGAAAATTTGTATTTGTTGGATTTAAGTTTTTACTGCTTATAGGAAATGTAACTGTTACCTAAAAGTGGGGAATGCATACTGTCCAGGGGTCTAGGCGTCTATCTGTTTGTTGTATTTAGTATTGTTTCTCTCTATTTCTGTCCGTACTTACTGAGACGTTACCCTGTGAGTGCAGGTTATATTTGTTTAATCTCTCCAATTAAATTTTGAAGTTTATCATTACTCATTGGCATTTTGTGTGCTCTGTGTTACATGGATCTCAAATCAAATGTGTGTGAAATCTTATGGGACTTAATGCTAAGGTCATCAGTCCCTAAGCTTACACACTACTTAATCTAAATTATCCTAAGGACAAACACACACACTCATGCCCGAGGGAGGACTCGAACCCCCGCCGGGATCAGCCGCTCAGTCCATGAATGCAGCGCTTAAGACCGCTCGGCTAATCCAGCGCGGCTACATGGATCTATATGCAGATAGTTTGTATATGTAAGGGCATCATGAAGAAGCTTGGCTGCTTCTATTTCTAGTAGTGAGTTTCTATAAGTGCTAAGAGTATTTTCACTGGTGGCAACATCAAGATTCATTGAATTACTTTAAGATCTCTGAAATGTAATGTTTCATAAGTCTAGCTCCAACTGCCATTCCGCGTTCGAAGTCTGTTAATTTCCGTGGTGCGGCCATAATCACGTCGGACACCTTTTAATATGAGTCACCTGAGTATAATTGACAGCTACGCCAATGCACTGCCCATCTGTACCTTGTGTGAGCTGAACTACATCTGTGTACGAACATGCCGCAGTTCAGTGACTTGTCACCTCAGTGTATATGTCTTAAACGGTTAACATCTGTAGTCTTACGGCAGGTATGTCCACTTCGGCACTGAATTTGAGCAAATCTGTAATGTTTCCAACGTTACACGTTCTGAGACATGTAAGAACTGTGGTTATATTACAAGTGTAACTAAATTATCCTATGGCTGCTAGGATGGTTCTGCATTTCTTTGATGCCTAATCGATTTCGGGGCTGCCAGCTCCATATTCGGATACACCTTGAAATATACAATTGCTCGATGTTATGAAATACTTTTTCAGGATCATTGCTGGCTGCCATCACAGATCAGCAGACGTGCAAGACCGGATCCGCGTCCACAGTTGTTGTTGTTGTGGTCTTCAGCCCTGAGACTAGTTTGATGCAGTTCTCCATGCTACTCTATCCTGTGCAAGCTTCTTCATCTCCCAGTACTTACTGCAATCTACATCCTTCTGAATCTGCTTAATGTATTCATCTCTTGGTCTCTCTCTACGATTTTTATCCTCCACGTTGCTTTCCAATGCTAAATTTGTGATCCCTTGACGCCTCAGAACATGTCCTTCCTACCGGTCCCTCTTCTTGTCAAGCTGTGCCACAAATTCCTCTTCTCCCCAATTCTATTCAGTACCTCCTCATTAGTTATGTAATCTACCCATCTAATTTTCAGCATTCTTCTGTAGCACCACATTTCGAAAGCTTCCACTCTCTTCCTGTCTAAACTATTTATCGTCCATGTTTCTTCCATACATGGCTACGTTCCATACAAACACTTTCAGAAACTACTTCCTGACACTTAAATGTATACTCGATGTTAACAAATGTATCTTCTTTAGAAACGCTTTCCTTGCCATTGCCAGTCTACACGTAATTTCCTCTCTAATTCGACCATCATCAGTTATTCTGCTTCCCAAATAGCAAAACTCCTTTACGACTTTAAGTGTCTCATTTCCTAATCCAATTCCCTCAGCATCACCCGACTTAATTCGACTACATTCCATTATCCTCGTTTTGCTTTTGTTGATGTTCTTCTTATACCCTCCTTTCAAGATACTGTCCATTCCGTTCAACTGCTCTTTCAAGTCCTTTGCTGTCTCTGACAGAATTACAATGTCTTCGGTAAACCTCAAAGTTTTTATTTCTTATCCATGGATTTTAATACCTATTCCTAATTTTTCTTTTGTTACCATTACTGCTTGCTCAATATACAGATTGAATAACATCGGGGAGAGACTAAAACGCTGTCTCACTCCCTTCCCAACCACTGCTTCCCTTTCATGCCCCTCGACTCTTATAACTGCCATCTGGTTTCTGTACAAATTGTAAATAGCCTTCCGCTCCGTGTATTTTACCCCTACCACTTTTAGAATTTGGAAGAGGGTATTCCAGCCAACATTTTGAAAGGCTTTCTCTAAGTCTACAAATGCAAGAAACATAGGTTTGCCTTTCCTTAATATTTCTTCTAAGATAAGTCGTAAGGTCAGTATTGCCTCACGTGTTCCAACATTTCTACGGAATCCAAAGTCATATTTCCCGAGGTCGGCAGTTTTGTCACGACTGGCTCTCCCAAGGCCGTCAGAAGTTCTAATGGAATTTTGTCCACTCCAGGGGCCTTGTTTCGACTCAGGTCTTTCAGTGCTCTGTCAAAGTCTTCCCATTTCATCTTCATCTACATCCTCTTCTATTTCCATAATATTGTCCTCAAGTACATCGCCCTTATATAGACCCTCTATATACTCTTCCACCTTTCTGCTTTCCCTTCTTTGCTTAGAACTGGGCTTCCATCTGAGCTCTTGATATTCATACAAGTGGCTCTCTTTTCTCCAAAGGTATCTTTAATTTTCCTATAGGCAGTATCTATCTTACCCCTAGTGAGATAAGCCTCAACATCCTTACATTTGTCCTCTAGCCATCACTGCATAACCATTTTGCACTTCCTGTCGATCTCATTTTTGAGACGTTTGTATTCCTTTTTGCCTGCTTCATTTACTGCATTTTTATATTTTCTCCTTTCATCAATGAAATTCAATATATCTTCTGTTACCCAAGGATTTCTACTAGCCCTTGTCTTTTAACCTACTTGATGCTCTGCTGCCCTCACTACTTCATCCCTCAGAGCTACCCATTCTTCTTCTACTGTATTTCTTTACCCCATTCCTGTCAATTGTTCCCTTATGCTCTCCCAGAAACTCTGTATAACCTCTGGTTCTTTCAGTTTATCCAGGTCCCATCTCCTTAAATTCCCACCTTTTTGCAGTTTCTTTAGTTTTAATCTACAGTTCATAACCAATAGATTGTGGTCAGAGTCCACATCTGCCTCTGGAAATGTCTTACAATTTAAAACCTGGTTCCTAAATCTCTGTCTTACCATTATATAATCTATCTCATACCTTCTAGTATCTCTAGGATTCTTCCATGTATACAACCTTCTTTTATGATTCCTGAACCAAGTGTCAGTTATGATTAAGTTGTGCTCTGTGCAAAATTCCACCAGTACTCCGCAGTACCACACAAAATTTCATCGGGTGGCCGCAGCCTACGCACGCCTCTGTTATGCAACGGTGAAGAGACGAAAACTTGGGGACCAGAGTGTATATAGCATCGATTGTGCACAGCTGTACGCTTTGTAATTGATGTGTAACTGTGATGTGAATCAGACCTGCACAACAAAGGCTTACGTTCCGGATTACCCGGACTGACACCTCATCAGGAGGCGGCTACACACGAGCTCAGCAGCCGCCGGCTGGCAGCTCTCTCTGCCCGCGGGGCGGCGCCGCGACTGCACTGTGCGCGGGCATCGATGCACGACACGGCGTGGAGGCTCGCGCGTCGCGCCGCGCCACGCCGGGCTTTATGTCTGTCCGTACGTACGGCTTTTGTGCGGCGAGGGGCGTACAATGGCCGCCACTACGACGGAAACAATGGCGCCAGACGAGGCGCATAACGGCGCTCCACTTGGCACTAAATTATACGATATTGAAAACTCGCTAATTGCGCTCTGTTCGCCGTTCCAAAAGCGCTGTAAGGCAATTTTATTCTTTTACGGTGAATGGGCGTCCCTGTGTTTGCAAAACTGCACAGATAAATATTTGTGTCATATCGGTTCAATACTGTCGCGCGTGGCCGTTATTTTTCACGAGCCTTTGACTAGCGCCCGACTGCCCTCCACTGGCTGTTCTGTTGCGAAGTGGGAGACACTTGTCATTTGTTTTTTCCACCTTCGTGTCTGTCGAACAGCGTGTTCTCAAACTGCTAGTGGCGCCACATATTTTTTTACGCCTTTTCGACAAAGTTCGTCCACCATTTTTAGAGATTTTGTGTTGTTTTGTTTTACTCGCTACGAAAGTTCCCTTTATAATATTTTTTTCCATCGGATCTGCCGGATGTGTTACAGACTCCTCTTCAAAAGTTTCTGCCGAAACACTGGCCATCAGAGGAAGCGAACCATGCCACGCAGAGCACTCGCCCAGCAGTTGTGACGCGTCTGCTTCACTGCAAGTTTTTTTTTTTTTTTTAATCAGAGTATAGCATTTCGGTCTCTTTTTCGCTAAACATTTTACGCTTTTATCGACCAAAGTAGAAGTGTTAATTACGAAGATGTAGGCTAGGCATCAAGGAGACTATGGCGTTCACAGTAGTAGTAAAATGAATATAAGTTACAGTGTTCTAAGAATTTAAAGAAATCATGAAGCACAGGGGTGCCCAGGTCCTCTACGAGAAAAACTGACTACATACTCCGTCTTTTAATATTGTAATAGACACATTCAGTATTGCTGAATTTGAGTGTCTTAGTTTCTGTTAACCCACGAATGGGGTTACGGTTGGCCTCATTGTTATCCCCTGCGATATCTCATACACATTAAGTATATTTTTACGTGTATCTAGAATCTGTTTCGCCATTTTACATGTGTACTTCTCGACCGTCACCTGACTGCGTAAGTTAATGGCAGCTTACCCAAATAGTTCACTGTGCCAAAACAAATACATTGTCTCAAGTGGCTAAGCGTATTTGTGCACAAAAGAAGGTAAATTCTGGGTTCATATTAGCAGCATGATACTTTGTCATTATTACAAAACTTAATTGTTTTTGACTTTAGTGAAATTGCTCTTACATGGGAAGTCTAGGCAAATGGATGTTAGACAAACTTATTTTCCACAGTGGGCGTATGATGGATATCATAGAAGGCAAATTTCGACCGACTGAAAATTTACTTTATGTTTGTCTCGTAATACGTGGTCCAGTCGCATTAATGCGACCGTCGATTATGCTTGACATCAGCTGCAATAATCACTCACAGACGGCAGTTGGCAGTACTAACAGTGGAGTGAGACGAAAATTGTTGTTGTAATGTGGAAGCGGGAAGATTTACCTGCCGTACAAAATAGCATGATCATTGGCTTGCCGACCGCTGTGGCCGATCGGTTCTAGGCGCTTCAGTCCGGAATATCGCTGCTGTTGCGGTCGCAGGTTCGAATTCTGCCTCGAGCGTGCATGTGTGTGATGTCCTTAGGTTAGTTTGGTTTAAGTAGTCCCAAGTCTAGGGGACTGGTGACCTCAGATGTTAAGTCCCATAGTGCTTAGAGCCATTTGAACCATTTGATCTTTGGCTTTCGGTCAATGGCTGACTCACTTCTGAAACGGATAGTTTGTAAAAGTATACCCGAATGATGTTAGCGAAACCCAGCGCCAGCAACTGTTGTGAATCACATGCCATAGATGATAGGGTGCACGACCGGGTGTAAAGGTGTGTACGGGCGAACAGTTGGGCAACTGATGGGCAGATGAACTCTCACACGAACGAAGGGACTACCAACAGTGGATCCTCAACGGTCGTTGAGTGAAAATTGCTGCATCTTGGCATCCGCAGCAGGCATCTAGTTCATGCTCCTGTGACGGCTGCTGTTCATCGTCAACAAAGGCTGGATGTCCACGGAGTGACGGCAGGTGACATTTTCAGATGAAAAGTATGAAACATGTGAAAGCGAACACCCTGCTACAATCGTCGGAAGGGTGCAGGCTGGAAGGGGGAGCGTTTTGGTCTGGAGCATCTTTTCGTGGCTTTCCGTGGATAAATTCGTCATTGTGGAAGGCACAATTGTCCACCAAAAGTATGTGTCCTCGGCACGGTGACATCCAGCACCAAGACAATGCGAAGTGTCACACAACTGCCGGCCGTTGTGGCCAAGCGGTTCTAGGCGCTTCAGTCTGGATCCGCGAGACCTCTACGGTCGCAGGTTCGAATCCTGCTTCGAGCATGGTTGTGTGTGATTTACTTAGGTTTGCTAGGCTTAAGTAGTTCTAAGTTCTAGGGGACTGATGACCTCAGGTATTAAGATCCATAGTGCTTAGAGCCATTGGAACCATTTTTGTCACACAACTTTCGGTGTACATGCGTGGTTGGGAGAGCACCAGGATTAGTTTACCCTACTTTCCTGGCCATCAAAGTCCCCGATTCAAGCCCAGTCGTGAATCTGTGGGACTACCTCGTTCGTGCTGTGCGCACCATGGACCCTCAACGGAGAAACCTAGCTCTGCTGGCCACGGCCCTGGCGTCGTCATGGCTCCATATCTGTCGGTACCTTCCAGAACCTCGTTGACTCTTTTCTTGCAAGTCTTGCAGTGGTCGACCCTGCAAAAGGTGGTTATTCAGACTTTCAGTAGGTGGCCACGTTAATGTGACTTGACAGTGTAGTTTCTCTTGTCTTACTTGTGCTGTAATTGACAATTTTAGAAGATCTGCCAATTTTAACGCCATCTTAGAAGACGTAAGCTAGTGTGATAGTCCAGGTGGTCATGAGTGAGACTGGGTGAGAGTGACTTCAATTTTACCTCAGATGCCTCTCACTTCTTTTATCGCAATTTTCTGCGTTTTAACCACATTCCAATATACTAATTTCCGCGAGGGCGCTTATAATCTCGTCACTGAGCACCACTAAACTACAAATAAACGCACGCTTATCAGCACGCAAATTAGGTAATAGAATAAAGAGGCTTTACGTTTAAAACGTTACACTTCTTTCAATGAGCTACAGTTAACACTGTCGGTATACCTCAACCACACATCTCGTCTGTCTCGCCTTATAAATTACCGTACGAGGGCAAGTTGGAAAATAGGTTTCCCCTGTCGACTGTGGACAGAGTTGTGTGATTTGGGCGGAAGACGACACGGCAGGTGAACGCACACGTGCAAGACACCGATACATCATTGGTTAGAGGTCTACCGCGATCAAGCAGATGGCGCTGTCGCAGTGGCTGCGCGAAGCGGAGGCCAGCCGCTCAGTCTTTCCCCGGAGCTATGGAGAGAAGGTGCGTTTTGGAGTCGATGTCAAAGGTGGATGTGACAGCTGTTATCCGCTAAGAATGGGCACGTGAAGTATCATGCACAGAAATTCATAACCGCCCTCTTGAGGTGTATGTGTGTGAGGTGTGATGTCGAGGCAAATGGTGCGGAGATGGTGCCAGCAATTCAATGATGGACGTCAGAAAGCGCAGGACATAACGAGACCTGGACGGACGCGCACGGCCACTACAGATGCAAATGCCAGGAAGGTGGATGACATGATTAAAGCGAACCGGCGTATCACCATCGACGGAGCAGCGGCAGAACTTGGAATCGGACATTAGCGAGCTCACAAGATCATCCACGACATTCTTCAATACAGGAAGGTGTCAGCACGATGGGTGCCCCACCAACTGACCCCGACACACATGGAACAACGCATGGCGTTCAGCCTGGAACAGCTCGTACCTTACCATGAATCTGGCAATAAACTTCTGTTTCGGACTGTGACGGGCGATGAAATGTGGGTCCACCATTACATGCCCGAATCAAAGGCCGCATCCATGGAGCGTAATCATCCGTCATCACCTGTCCGAAAGAAGTTCAAAAACACTCCGTCTGGTGGTAAAGTGCTACTCACCGTTTACTGGGACGCCAAAGGAGTTTTGCTGCTGGACTTTCTGGAGGATACAACCATCAATGCTGCGCGGTACTGTGCCACTCTGTCGAGGTTGATAGAGATGATTCGGAAAAAGTGGCCTGGCCTTCTCAGATCTGGCGTTCTGCTGTTGGATGAAAATGCGAGACTCACGGCTACGGCAACGCAAAACCATATTGCAACTCTTGGTTGGGAGCGTCTACACCATCCGCCTTACAGTCCGGATCTCGTATCAAGTGACTTCCATGTGTTTCCTGCTTCGAAGAAGACTCTCGGCGGAAGGCGCTTTGGAAGCAATGCTGACATCAAACAAGCCGTTCAACGCTTCTTCCGAATGAAACACCCAGATTTTTTCCTAGAAGGCTTTTTGAAGCTTATAAAGCGGTAGGACAAATATCTCAATGTACTTGGAAATGATGTAGAAACATAACGATACGTTTTATCTTTAATGTCTTTTCTTTCCTTTCACACACAACTCCGACCACAGTCGACAGGGGAAACTTATATTCCAACTCCCTCACGCACTACTGGTCTCAAATGTTTTGCAAGGATTTATCACGTTAAAAGGTCAAATTTCATCGAATTCTCCTTCGCTGAAACTTGAAACGTATACATTCCGAAACTAGTCGTTAGAATCGATATTAAAGTAGAATCACTGAATGCATGTTGCCACTTGGAGGTTTCCGTTGAATGTTATTGGTATGTACAGGGTGATTCAAAAAGAATACCACAACTTTAGGAATTTAAAACTCTGCAACGACAAAAGGCAGAGCTAAGCACTATCTGTCGGCGAATTCAGCGAGCTATAAAGTTTCATTTAGTTGTACATTTGTTCGCTTGAGGCGCTGTTGACTAGGCGTCAGCGTCAGTTGATGCTAAGATGGCGACCGCTCAACAGAAAGCTTTTTCTGTTATTGAGTACGGCAGAAGTGAATCGACGTCAGTTGTTCAGCGTGCATTTCGAACGAAGTATGGTATTAAACCTCCTGATAGGTGGTGTATTAAACGTTGGTATAAACAGTTTACAGAGAATGGGTGTTTGTGCAAAGGGAAAAGTTCTGGACGGCCGAGAACGAGTGATGAAAATGTAGCACGCATCCAGCAAGCATTTGTTCGCAGCCCAGGAAAATTGACTCACAGAGCTAGCAGAGAGCTGCAAATTCCACAATCAACTGTATGGAGAGTCCTACGAAAAAGGTTAGTTATGAAACCTTATCGTCTGAAATTGGTTCAAGCACTGTCTGCAGCTGATAAGATTAAAAGAATCGATTTCTGTGATTTTATCCCTGCTCAAATGGAAACTGATGAATCTTTCGTTTCAAAGATTGTGTTTAGTGATGAAGCAACTTTCCACACTAACGGGAAAGTCAACCGTCACAATGTCTGTATATGGGGCACTGAAATTCCGCGGGAAACAACTCAGTATGAACGTGACTCGCCTAGGGTGAACGTTTTCTGTGCCATTTCAGCCAATAAAGATTTTGGTCCCTTTTTCTTCGAAGGTGCTACTGTAACTGGGCTACAGTATCTGGAGATGTTAGAGAATTGGCTGTTCCCTCAGCTCGAACAAGAAGCACAACAATTCATATTTCAGCAGGATGGAGCGCCACCACATTGGCACTTATCTGTCCGTAACTACCTGAACGTCAACTACCCGAGGCGATGGATCGGCCGCCAGGCAGCCCGTGACAGAGCACTTCATCACTGGCCTCCAAGAAGCCCTGATCTTACCCCCTGGGATTTTCTCTTATGGGGGTATGTTAAGGATATGGTGTTTCGGCCACCTCTCCCAGCCACCATTGATGATTTGAAACGAGAAATAACAGCAGCTATCCAAACTGTTACGCCTGATATGCTACAGAGAGTGTGGAACGTGTTGGAGTATCGGGTTGATATTGCTCGAGTGTCTGGAGGGGGCCATATTGAACATCTCTGAACTTGTTTTTGAGTGAAAAAAAACCTTTTTAAATACTCTTTGTAATGATGTATAACAGAAGGTTATATTATGTTTCTTTCATTAAATACACATCTTTAAAGTTGTGCTATTCTTTTTGAATCACCCTGTATTATCAGAGATCAATGAAGTTGGTAGAATTCCTTCATAGCTTATTATTTGATGTATGTACATGTAATCCGACTGAATCGAAGAACTCACTATTTTAAGGTTTTATCCACTTGTACCTTAGCACCTGCCTGATTGGGGACTGGGCCCTATCTCATTTCCATCACTGAAAGCTTTATATGACGTAATGCACGTTTCCTCGTCAGCATGACGACAGTAGATGCAGTATGTGGATAGAGCTTCCAAACATCTACGTTGTTGGAGGTAGCATAAAATATACTATCCTGTGAACCAGAACATAAAAGTGATTCAATTCCCCTAAGATCTATATCGTTAATGGTTTTCTTGTATGAATCTAATCCCATATCGAAAAATCTTTTAAATTTAGGATAAATAAAATTCGTGCAGTAACCATGATCAACTGGAAGCACGTTTGTAATGTTCTCAGGTGGTATACAATTGTACTGAATTAGTACGGAAAGAACCTAGCGCGCGATTGTTGTCGGGTTGCACCCTTTTCCTGTAATGATGTGTTTGCGTCTCGAATGAGACTGTTTACATGGTGCATTATTTGCGTGCCTCTGTTCGCTGTCACCATCAGGTCGACTACTTTCCCCTTCCAGTATTGTTTGGTATCCTGAGAGGCAACTTTCCCATCGTACAATTTCAGCTGGATAAGGCAATCTTTTAACGGCTCCTGTAATCCAAATTTGTCCGCGGCCATACCCCTTTTGCACATAGAGGTATAATAGTACATCGAGCCAGTCGATATCTGACATAGCTGCAATTGCTCTATTCCGTCTGTGGAGATTCTTAATTCTGGAGGAAATAAATGCATCATTTCGGAACCAACATCTGCATCTCCTCGAGGAATAGACACAGTCATGAATGACGTGGAAGTGGTCTCCGACTTCTCTCCAGAAGAGAATTTCTCCAGGATATCTCTTTGAGAACTCAGTCAGTTTGCTATGCAAGATGTCAGCATCTCCCGGTCTTTCTGTGACAATGACGTCGCTGCAGTACCACCTGTAGAGACCTCACATAATTTAATAAATCCTGTAAACCATGGGAACATGAGTAGGAAGTCAGTTCACATTTTGTCAAACAGTTCATGGTTATATTCAAGCATCTTAACAGAGCACCATCGTCTTCTCCCAGTGATGATAGGATACTCGTTACCAGGTATGTGAGGAGCTTCAGGGATGGTTTCTTCACTTCGGCTTCCAGCAACGTCCACATCAAGGTTATCAATTCCACTATGTGTTCCATTTTCAGAATTCTGCAAACAAATTATCACACATTATCTCCATCAGAATCGGAAACTGCACCTAGACGCCCTCCACAACGTACACTACGCAGTAGTGGGGTATTTGCACAAAATGAGCACCAATAATTATTTTTAGTTACAATAGGGGGTGCAAATACACCTTCCACAACTTCCAAAGAATTAACAACTAGTGATATGTTGTCGACACAAATCATTTTATTAATTAGATCTGTGGGTCGTACAGAAAGCATTTCATTTACACACCGCTCACAAATATTTATTCTCCATCTTGAATTCTTCAAGTATGAATTATTGATCTTAATACAATAATACTGCACACTTATTTTGAAAACACTATTAAAGAAATTGAAAGGCTCTATATCACTCATTGCTAATACACATAATCCATTCCAAGGTTTCCTTTCTGAATTACGAAACTTTCTTCCAAACAAAGAAGTTTCTATTACAATTTCTCGCAACATAGGTACATTTTTTGAGTTGTGAAAAATATAATCTGGTGATAAACGATAACGTGAAAGAATATAACGGATTTTTCATTTCTAAAATGTAAAATAATATCCTCTTTCAACAGATCCGGAATATTCAAGTCAATTGAATGGGGAGCATTGTCCAGGTGTCCTATTATTACAAATCTGCTCTATTTGTTCAAAGTAGAAACCATTTCGTAGTGTACTTACGAAAAATTCACTAAGTGCAGCTTCGGCGAGGCCAGAGGTAGACGCAGTGTTCAGTAAGTTGTCAGAAGACATGGTTACTAAGACCCTAACATACCCCTTTATATAGAGCATTGCGCAAATGGCTGTGACCGATTACGCGCGATTTCTTTCGGTCGCCAACATTTTGCTGGCGTGGGTGCTTGCCCAGATAGCCGGCTTGAAAAGCGAACTATCTCAGCACAGCCACAGGCCCCATGGCGACCTTGGGACCAGGGGAACCAGGGGGGGAAATCGAGTGTATGGTCAACATGAATCATGACGCACGTGCAGCCGCACATGTGCGTCGATTCGTTGTCTTGTCAATGAAGGTCCTGACCACCATGGTTTGTCGTATACGCAACTTAATCATCTTCCTACAAACACAAATATCTCTGTATTTTTCTTCACTTTGTGCTCCTTATTCCTTTGTTTACCTTGTTATTAGCGACTCGTGAGTAACGGAACCCATCATGGTAACTTGTCAACGGGAGACATAATTATGTAACTGCAGAGAAACATAAATCCATTGCAGTTACCATTTAATTACAGACATTACACATATGCACTGTGTTTAACTGTTCTATATCATCAAGATTTCCGCAAAACACACATAGATGTTTCATACTCCGACCCTGAGAATCCCAAATTAAAAACGATTGACCACATATGAATTGATGATATACTTTTTTTACTTTTATATTTGTGTGCCGTGGTCACCCATGCATCTTATAAAAGTTTGGACTGATAATTATTGTATTATTTATAAATGTTTCCATTAGGGAACACGAACATATCCGTTGACAATTATCATTGTAGTGCCTACTCTCAATTTTCACATTATTAGTACTATGTCAATGTGTGGTTCCATAGCTGTTCAAATGGTCATTAAATGAAATACAACTGACGTTTTGTTTTCTTTTGTTTCAGGTAATACTGCCACGGAACGTGTATTGTAAGCAGTGCGGCGTGAACAGTAAGAACGTTAAATGCGACGTTTTCATTTACTTCTGCTAATGACATTCTCTTTTCCACGATATTCAAGAGAAATCAAATTGCTGTCACCACTGTTTTGCCTGATAAACAGTATTAAGCTGTGGTTGGTTAGAGCATCACAAGCTGATATATCTGCTGCCACTAAAGAAACAGGCTAAATACGTTACTCTCATATGTATCTTGTAAATTACAGTTCTTACTGCTGGCTGAAGACAACAGTGGAAATTTTTCCCCAGAGGTACATGTATAAATTCGTATAACACAAAACATTTGGAGCTTTCGTGTAACTGTAAACAACGTTACTGCCAGAAATTAAATTAGATCTATTAGTACTGAGAAGAATCATTAGAAGTCGTTAAGAAATTTACATGTTGACTTTACAATTTATGATTTGTTAATAACAACTCCTCATTAAATACAATCAACATAGTGGATAAACTAACTGTTCCAACAGTGAATGTCTTACATTGTATTAGTTCATAATTTGTTACGTTTCACACATAAAAGATTTTGACATAGACCAGTGGAGGTAATTACAGATCGGTACGTATGTCCGTTGGTTAGTTACAATAACTACTGAAACGGTAAGCAATATCTTAATGGGGACTCTAGCCCTGGCCCAGCGAGTACACTGACTGAGAAGTTTATGCAAAAATGATTATATAGAATCGTTCAGTTCAATCGATATTAATATAAGTAACATTCATTTCCTTCTCACCGCACTAAATGCACATAGATGATTTAGTTTTTGCCTGTTATTTATATTCCAGCAGCATGAAGAGGGTTGGCTTCGGCAATGATGCCATTGTTTAGCTTTCGAACAGAAAAAATTTAATTATACTGATTGGATGTGAACTTGATGAGATATTAGTGATTTATGAGAGCTTGAATCATGTATGATGCTACTGTGGACTACCAGTAACATTTTAGATGTGAGGTAGCTTGTATTTGATATGAAGGATTAAGTTTCAGAAATAATTTCCTGCTGTGTGAAATAAAAGCAGTGGAAATTACACTGGGAAAGTATACGGAGTACGGAAAGGTAAGAGAACGTGGTGGTAGCCATACATATTGGTGTTATCTTGTACACTAAACGTGACTCAAACACATACGGGGCAATCATTCGTAGATATATTTTCCGACCTACACGTCCCCTAATGAGGGCCTGAAATATCAAATATATCTTATAAGTCACATAAGAATTTACTTCATGATGTGTGTAGCGTGTTGGACAGTTGCAAGTGGTGGAATAAGTGATGAGATGAAGTACATTATAGCCTTAACAACCAGCCCTCTTAGTACTGCCTGTTAAGCGATTTACGAAGATACCGTTGAGATCAGGTGTATTAATGTTTTCTTATAATCCACTGAAACGTTGGTGAGATAGAGTAATTGATTAGATATTGTCATTAATAGGTGTCAGGAAAGGGTGAACCTTACACTGCTGAGATTACGTATGCAAACTTTGTATGCCTGAATGAAGAGGTTATCATGACCATAAGTCGTAACGGTTTGATGCTGACGTACAGAGTGAGTACAGTGTATGGTAATGTTGAACATTCGTCTGAACGAAATGTGCGTCTGTAAATATGCACACTCCTGTTGATGTGTATTGTGCTGGCCTCAAAATCCCCTAATACCCCACACTGAAATGTGGCTGTTATCATCGAGTTCCGTCATCTGAGATAAGACCCAGCCAGTGAGAGTCGTGTCATCATGTTCACATTGTCACCTTTTTCACAGCGATAACACGGTGATATAATATAACTCTTCGAAGTTTTGTTCAGGAAACGGTGCCGTGATGTAGCCTTCCTTTTTGATACAATCTGAAATTAGTTTCATCTGATTTTATTAAAATAATTTCGAAATGTTATGTTAATTCGACTTTGAAGCAATATCTTGAAGATAGTGGCAATAGCTTCAATGTGACTATAATTCTTGTTCTCAAAGAAACACGCCAGCATTTTAAATATTAACCACTAGTTCACTAGATACGTCCAGCGTCTCAGCACTGACGTAAATAGTAAATGAACGATAATGTTTCATAATGATTACTTATAACTGACTCCTATACAAAAATTGCGCGTTAAGGTTTGAGCGAAACCTTCAGAAGAATTATGTCTCTCGAGATTTGCGGCACTTGATAATGTCTCCCGTTATGTCATACCTATTCGTTCTAGTGCATGGTTATTTTTATCCTGCAGTTTAACGCTAGATCCAAGTTCTATTGAGAAAAAGTTGTAGAGAATTTCCCTCATTATGCGAGACAAATTTATTCTTTACTTATTTATTTATTTTTGGCCTTACAGATTGCAGCAATCTATTTGCTATATACAGTGTTACTTTTCTGATTCCGCCGTATGTAAGGCTATTAGTTATATTGCGTTGATAGTGTCATATGTAACATATTCCATATTTTTTGTCGTAGCTCCTGGTATGGTCTTGCTTACCGTTGTATTACACGTTTTACGACACACATTTTGGCCATGATTTCTTTTTGAGCAATTGCACTCGCACTGATATGCGTCTTACCACGAAACCGCAACGTTTCTGCACTAAACTCATGTGTTGTTGTAGGTATTTGATGTTCACTGGTAGAAATAAATTGAGCTCATTGACGAAACTATGTTTTTTCGCATCAATACGAAATAAAATTCTCATGTCATACTTAAAGGAACTGCAGCAGTATTCAGATTAAGTGTGTTTATATCTCTAAGCCTTATGTATGTCAAACATATACATTTTAACATGTATTTAGTAGAATAGACGACTAAATTCTAAACTGGGGCAATTAAAAGCTTAGAGGCTCAATCATCAACTTTATTCCCTAGTAACAGGTTTCACTTGTTTGATCACCATCGTGCTATCGACATGGGTAAAAGAGAAATAAAGATGCAGACGTTGTTTGTCAGGCGGTACCTCCTGGCCAGTGACTTCACCTTCCTTGACTCTAAATTAAGTTTCATCCTTTGTGAGAGCGGGCTCATGGTCTGATGAGTGTGTAACGTATGAGACAACGAGTACAGAAAATTGATAGCATTATTGAAAGCAGTATAACAAAGAAGCTGCAGGTAACACATCAAGTGCTGAAACATATATCGGTAAAAAAAATATTTCCATATGACGAAATTTCTTTCCGATTTCTCTTTGCAACCACAGTTAAAAGAGCAGCAACATACAAAAAATGGTTGTTCCTGAAAATAGTTATATCGCCACGTAACAGTGTGTGGGACTAAAGGACTGAGCCATCCAGTAAATCTGAAAATTGCGATACCGGTTTTTTATGGTTACTGAAACGGAGGAGCAAAACACTGACATAGCTGAGGTTGTGAGGGTGGGGGGGGGGTGGGGGCAAGAATCATTTCTGTTGACCTAACGCACAACACTAAACGGCAACGTTTCTATTATGACTCTCGGACAAGCATATAGTTTTAAACTGTCGAGTAGTTTCAAAACAGTGCTCATTACACATCAGGCTGAAAAATTCATTCTGAGCACGACGAATGCGCTCTTATCACCGATCTGAATAGTATGATTACAAATTCTGCGGCAGCAAGAATATACAGAAACCAGCAAAGCCCGACTATGAAGAAGCAAACTGCCGTGTATCAAATAGCTTCGAAGTTCTGGTTAATTTACGCTTGGAGTCCCTGTGTTAAATATCTGTTAAGCACGCAAGTGAATTACAATACGGTGTGAAAGTATGTTTAGAGTCTGTTGAACGTCGCAAAGAGCTCTCGTTTTCAAACACTGGATGGATGTAAGTAGGATAATTTGAACTCCGTTTTTGACGAAGTTGTTTTTGCAACCATTTCAATGTTTATGACGTTATACCTCCTGCACTATGTGTCGTACAGTGATATGGTATTGCACCTACTTTCAGTGGTATTTGTAAATACTGCCTTTAAAACGTGTTGTGAGTAGGTTTAGTTAAGTATTAAATGAAAACGTCATGCCTGATTAGATAGTTTTCCTGCATGAAAAACGAAAATGCAGTAGCAATATATTTGTTTCCTTCTATCATTTTGTAGGAGGTGTCAGTGAAAAAAGGTTTCATAAACCTTTGAAATTACGTGTTACGTTTGTTGCATGTCGCTAAGTGGTATCATTCTCAAATAATCGATGAATAAAGTCTGGGTAGTTGTGCGCCATGAGATATGCAGACTCGAGACATACCCATATACAGTTTCCAACTGTAACACTAGCCTCAATGCCGTGGTAAACATTTCAAATAAGATTGTACTTCTTAATTAGTCGTTTGTGGCAGTTTTTAAATTCTTACATTCGATCATAGTTTATATGATGTACAGAAAATCAGATTTTGTGGCCCAGATAGGGAATCATGCTCTGTGGACCATAAATTGTTTTAACGCTTTAATAATACAGACTTAGAAATTACAATATTACAACGCTCCTAATAAGAGAAGAGTTTCTAACTGGTTGTGTCAAATTATGAGTTTATTTCATCGTTTTAAAATACTTGTTTATTCACAGCTGTGCATTGCATGTGGCTAATAACCAGTAACGATTGCGGCTCTTTTGAGTCATCATCAGAACCAGTATAATGTTACGAAAGTAGGGCGAAACATGTCAAACGGTTATGTGAAGCACTTCTTAATCACTTGAAGTAGGTATCAAGGGTCCAAGATCGGCGCTAGATTATTGGCTGATGTATTACTTTCGCAACAAGATGCTAATCCTGATGATGACTCATAATAGTCGAAACCGGTATAATACTATAAAGTCAGCTCAGTATGATGAAGACAGTTGTGAATAAAAAAAAGTGTTGTATTTTAAAAACAGATGGTGGGCTCCATTTTGATAATTTGAGATTTTTTGCCGATAAAAACATGAAAGATCGACGAGTCGTGAGCATTTTTGCCGTTTATTGCGTCGGTTGTGAGGCGGGGAGAGTGTGCGTGAAACACACAGCTCCACCTGTCCCCTCACCCGCTTCCTTCGGCAAAGGCAATCGGTGACCGCTCCAGCTGCGTCTCTGTACAACTCCTATAATAGAGTCAACGACCGCAGACGTCGATAGGTCCGATAATGTGGGTTGCGCACCGCGATGTTCCATTAATCAGCGGTGTGCGCGCCTTCCATTATGAAGCAATAGCAGTTACGGTGCTCTGAGGAATGGACCTAATCAATATTCGACCGAGGGGGGCCATTGAGTCTGCATTTCGCCTCGTTACGGTATAAAATATCAGCGGTTCTCCAACGGAAACACATTGAATGGTAATGCGTGTACCACTCTCCGGGAGGAAAAAGGACAAGTACGAGATCCGAATTCGAAACAGCGCTCGCTAGACACAATACAAGAGAACAAAAATATCGAGTCTGATTTCCTCCTTTATGTTCTTCAAATAGAAGTAATAAATCAAACATCAAATCAAAATAATTTCCCTAAATAAATTCAGGTAAATGTTGATTAATATAGTTACTTAACTAGGAATAGCGCTACATTTTCTTTCTTAATTTTTTCCATTTTTCTGTTAAAAACAGTACTTCTCAGTAGGATATAAGTTGCAGTGTTTGTTATTGTGATGGCTTTACATGTCGTTTACGTGCAAAGAGCGCGACAATTTCTGGATTAAGCAACCGAACTCACAATTGTAAACAATAATTTTCCAGTATATTTAATTTATTTTCTATTTCTGCCTCTTAACACTGCATCAGGACTGACTGAATGACATGTAAGCAGTTAATAGGTTGTAGTATAGCGTATCGTTCTAGTGAATACAGTGCAGTAAAAACAGTGATAAAGGTCATGAAAAGGTATAAAAGAAAGGTGGGGAAATTAGAGCAGACTTTGAGTTTGAACTTACGTCGTGGAGTCAATAGAATTTTTCTTTCCCTCTTCCACGTTTTTAAACTTTGCTTTTTGGAGGCTTAATAAATGGAGAGATGATTCATATCGGTGAAAGAAACACTGATTGCTATGGAACTGGTATCCTAATAACGAATTTCGTTCTCACTTAAAAGCACAGAGATAAACGCAGGTCCTTGAGAGATTGATATCATTCCAAGCAAAACACTGGAATTAAAAGTTAGCACTGCGTTCCAAGGAACTTATAAATGTTAATATGGCTGTGTGAAAATATTAAGACATTATGCAGTACTGTAAGGTGAAACAGTCAGTAATTGATACTTGCATATTTGATTGATAATAAGTTATTCATTTCTAAAAAAACAACAATTTACGATGCGCAAAGTTCCTGGCAATGAGTATTTTAATTCTAAAAATAACCATGTGACACAGAGCATAATTACAAAGGGTGTATGTAATATGATGCTCTCTATTTTTCGTCCACTATGTGGCAAACGGAACCTAGCACTCTTTAACTAAGACGTTCTCCAAACTGCCATTTTAAACGAAGTATTCTGTAGCTCTCTTGCTAGGGGAGATGAGAGCTATTTACTTGCTCTATAGTTCTCCTCGTATATATAAGTGTGAGGAAATGTTGTCTATGAACAGTACAAGGTGGCTGCTACGATTCTGTTAGAGAAAGCAACAATGCATTTAAATCTATGGCCAGTAAAATACGTTCGAAACATCGTCATCGACTTAGACACAAGTATTGCTCTCCACCTCGATGCTAATTACAGGCAAACTGAAAGGCACACCTGGAATCTTTGCTACAATCTTCTGAAGCCAAGAAGGGAAATAACGAATAAACACATATCATTGAGATTCAATCATTATAGACGAAGCATAAGTTAGGACTGGGAGAGAATGAAGAAACAATTCAGTTGCGTCATTTTCAGGGCCCTTTGCAATAGCTCATTTAAAGAAACCTCGGGAAACCTAAGTCTGGATAGCCGGACGGGAATTCAACCGTCAAATTCCCATTTGTCGGTCACTTTGCGACCTCGCGCGGTACATACGAGTAGAATCTGTATGTTTACTGTCATATACTTTAAACATCAGAAGTTTTCCCTAATTGTCTTTTTGAAATTATTTTTATCCCTTTAGAACACTTCATTTCCTTCTTTATCATACTCCAATTAGAGCACAAATTAATCTCTATGAAAATTTAAATGTATCGAAGTGTCGGTTTCGACTTCCCAATTCAGATGTATAAAATTTCATGTTCGTATATATTATTTGCTGTGATGCAATCGTAGATGCTTGTTGTTACTTACTGAGAATAGAAATAATTTTACTCTACTCTTCGTTTGAATTTTTCACAAGTGTAGTATGAACTTGGGACGCCTAACCCTCAATTTTCCTTTCTTCGGCGCTACTTTAACATCATTTAGAAAATGTTAATCGCTGTTTCGTTTACACGCATTAAAAGAAATGTAGCATGTATTTTTCTCATTTCTTGCAGAAATTTCGTATGTGTTAATTGTGCACACAATCTTACTACATAATTATGCATTTTATGTCTAGCCGATAACTGTGGATGATCGGTCAGTGACCAGTGTAATGGTCATACTGGTATGCCGTTTATCACAATACACCGATGTTGTTGTCCGACGTTTCGTCTGACGCATATCTTGACAGTTGCGAGTACTACACAATTTTAGAAGAAATTCTACAAAGAGAAAGCCATGCAGAATTCGTTGCTGCCTTAAGGAAAAATGAACTCTATTTCGTCCCACAAAAAGTCTTCATATATAAATAACATATTTTCCGAAAAATGAACATAAGATCGGAACAACGTATTACTTAACACACTGATTGTGTTTTCTCATAGACGGACGCCACTGAAATCGCTAGAAACTCATGTAGATTATAAATGCTGGTGGGGCCATATAGGACGTTAATGCATACGTATAAACGTAATGTGTGCATGGGTACTTCTCAGCATCATATGGTCGCGTTTATAGTAAAGCTGATAATCCTTGCTGTAATTGATGTCCACCTCTTTTAAAGAAAGAACGAGACTTCCTTTGCGGTTAAGGCGCTCAGTCCGGAACCGCGCGACTGCTACGGTCGCAGGTTCGAATCCTGCCTCGGGCATGGATGTGTGCCATTTTTGAGACTTCCTTTAAAAGATTAACACTTTGAATATAACAAGGTTTATAATCGAATGCTTTGTTTTGCAAAGGCCAAACTTGTATTGGAGTGTTTAGTGATGACCAGAAGGAACCTACACTGGTACTTCTTTGTCAGCACAAATTCTTTAATTGATACTAACAGTTTCTCTTGTTTCTTTGTTGTTTCCTACTTTTCCAGTACTTTTTTTATCACAACCGCGTGTTAAATTTTCCTTTCCTCCGGCCATGTCAATCATGATTTCTTGCTTTCTCTCGGTTTAATATTCTATTCGTACAATAGTCTCATTCTGTTATTACGTACTCGCTACTCATCCGTGTAATCCGTGCTACTATTCTCCTCTTTTTCCATAAATACTACTTTTCCAGGAATATAGGACTATTTATTTGGTAACCCTGTTCTCATTCATTCGGAAGAGATGTATAAAAAGGTTAACTCATGTTTGGAATTATTTTGGATAGTTACAGCAAATTTTGCTAGAGATCCTCGTTACATATCACTTTCCAACCCTTTGTCGCTGCTATAAATATTTCGCTCTTTCCACTATAGTGTAGTGTTTACATTTTGTATAGCCAGACATACATTTCTGGAAGCAGACTGTTCAAATGGTTCAAATGGCTCTGAGCACTATGGGACTCAACTGGTGAGGTCATTAGTCCCCTAGAACTTAGAACTAGTTAAACCTAGCTAACCTAAGGACATCACAAACATCCATGCCCGGGCAGGATTCGAACCTGCGACCGTAGCGGTCTTGCGGTTCCAGACTGCAGCGCCTTTAACCGCACGGCCACTTCGGCCGGCGAAGCAGACTGTTCTGTTCTACCATATGATCTTCCCATTTTATCAGTTCTCTCATCTATTCCTAAGCTTTCTACGCCAGGCAGTGTAGTTTGTATGCTATTTAAATCAACTAACTCGTCCTATGGTAACAGTTTGTGTTTCTATGTGTTTTGGTGCATGCTTTGTTAAATATATATTTTTTTACTTACTTTTGACCAAATAACAATTCCTCAACTTCATGCTTCAATAAGCGTCTTCGCTTTACATTGTCGCGACGCTGCAGGAGTTTCACGAAGATCCTCAGCGGAGCACATGCGTGCAAGAAGTGGCCTAAAGAGCATGCGACTACCTATGCGCCTGGTATGCCAAGAAATACAACTAATTCCACATTGTTTGGCCCCAGGTTCGCCAAGTATAAAACGTAATGAAAACATGTAGGGAAAACATCGAGCACGTCGACGGTAACATTACAGTTGACATAATTTTGGGTGCCAACTACGGACTAACATGTTAGTCTGAAAATGTTTTCGATCATGAATTATTTTCGCTCATGTGATTAGCGCTGCCGACGTGCATTAACTGACTTATACGCATCTTGAAAAGATCATTGTATCTAGGACTGTGACTGCTAAGCGTATTTCAGCTCTTGTACCTGATTTATATTTGAACATTAACAACACAAATTTTTCAACAAATTTTACTGTTATACATTCACAACACATCATTTATCAGCATTAGGTAATCGTTCCTGTTTTCAGTTGCAAAAGTACAATTATCAGGAGTCAAACGTTCGTTTAATAATTCATTGCAGTCGATGTAAAAATGATCGATAAATTCTGATTTTAATTTTCATACAGCGATAGGTATGTAAATGTATGTAAATGTTATACGTACCAGGGGCTTTTCGGCTCTTCTGTTTCCACACCATTATCGTCGAGCCGGTGTAGCTAGAGGAACTCCTGCTGTCGTAATAATAACGAACAGTTTTATCATGTTAAACAAAAGTCTGTGAGTAGATCTGCAACCGTAATGGCACTAAATGGTGTAAAACTTGCCTTGATCACCAACATAATTTTGTCATATAACGAGATGAGGGTTTAGAGGGATCCCCATCGTTAGAACTGTTAAAATAAATACGAAGTACCTTGTCGCTTCTCACTGTATTCCATAATACCGCCAGTGCCAAACTCATCTGGACACTGATGGTGTTACGGAAAGTAGTAGAAGGCAACAAAATGATGAACAATGTTATGAATAGGATCATATGTTCTGCATCATCAGGATTAATCTGGGTTAAGAAAATCTGTGTACTGTTTCGTTTCCATATTAATATTTTCTTACGTTTGACCATCGAGCAAGAATATTCTGTTACTACGGTTATCCAGAGTATGGATTCGTTCTCGAAGAGATTATTTATCCACATGTTTACGCTAGTGTTTACATTGTAAGTGGCGTGATAGTCAGTAAAAAGGAACTGCTTCCATGAGTATTTAAATAAAACTCTGAAGTGTTAAATGCCTCAGAACACAAACTGTAAATGCGATCTGACCCAAACTGTAAACGCGATCTGGCCACAAATTTTTAACGAAATAGACTGACGGAAAAAAGTTGCAACTCCATGAAGGAATTGTGGGCGTAAACGAAAGTTAATAGGCATGTTCCTACGTCTTAAATATGATGTCTGTTCATATTTCTCGCCAGTTACACAAGAGAGGCGCTAGTAGAACCATAATGAGAATACAAATCAGATTTTGATTTTATCCATACGGGATTAGAGGTCGTAGTTGTGAATGTCAATGTTAAAAAATATATCGGGTCAACCACTTGTTTGTAGTCATCCTAATAGCCAGAAATTTTTTGCTTTCAGACCTTTGATAGATAGAGCCTTTAGAGTCCCTATGAATGAAGAAGACAGAATGACTGAGCTGAACATCGTGAAACAACTAGCCAGAGCTAACGGATATCTCCAAAACGTTGTCAATAAATTAACACGACAGAAAGAGCGCGCGAATGCAAGGAAGAATACCGCAAATAGTAGTGCGAGAGTCACAATATCATCCTTCGGTGATATATCGCAAAAAGTGGCTAACATTTTCAAACCTTTTAAAGTTGAGACCGCTTTTCAGACCAATAACACGCTGCGATTTAAACTAAGAAACAATTTACAGCAGGAAAGCGATAAATATGAGAGAGCTGGGGTCTATAAAATTTAGTGTAACACGTGTAAGGCAAGCTATGTAGATGAAACTGGTAGGTCCTTTAAAGTACGTTACAAAGAACATAGTGATGCTTTCCGGCTTAATAATTTCGAAGTCAGCTGTAGCCAAGCATATTTGGGAAACGGGATACCCCATGTTCCGAATAGATCAGGATCTCGTTATTTTACATAGACAGGACAAAGGCAAAAAACTGGATCTACTAGAACAGCTGGAAATTACGATACATAGCGTGGATAATCAGACCACACTGAATGAACAGCTAACTGGTGATACAAATAATATTTTCAAACATTTCACTGGTTTCTTTCAGTAACTACATTTTTCGCAATTGTCAGGATACCATCATTTCATGAGGTCCTTGGAACATGTATACATTATCTGTTTGTATAGACATCTCTGTGACTTCCTTGTTTACTTGCGCGTGAGCTCACTCGTGTTTCAGTGTCGTGTTTGGCTACGTGGTGTGTGGTATCAACGAAGACGCACTGGCAGTTTACAATGATAGAGGAGAGAACCAGGTGGTTAGAAGTTGAACAACATAGGCGACACCATTTTAGAGTTTTTTATATTTTGACGAATATGTGGATATGCACCTTGGAAAACACGGCTGCAACAAGGGAAGTAGACACGCTGTTTTAATTTTATTATCAACTTCATTGGGCCTGGTGCATGTTCCATTTTAGCGAGTTTTAACAGGTTCTTTTACTTTTTATTATTCTGATGATGGAAGCTTGACTTCCGAAACGCGTCAATCTTACTGTTTTACACTATAAACAAGTGGTTGAGCCGATATATTTTTTAACATCAAATCAGGTTTGCTTCAAATACACGGTCTAACGGTCATGGGAATTAGTTACCGTTGAGATTTGACTCGGTGTGTTGTTGATAGTCAAGAATGCCTTTAAGGAGACACAGACGCCACTGTCATAACCTAATTGTGCTTAAACGATGTCGTGTAATGGGACTACGAGAAGCTGGATGCCCCTTGTGCGACATTGCAGAAGGACTTCGCAGCACTCTAGCAACTGTACATGTTTGATGGCATTGGTGATCACTAGAATACACGGTCATGGGAAGACCGACCACCGGATTCCGCGTGGCACTGCCGAGAGGGAGAACTATCGTGATCGGCGTATTGCTCAGGCGTATCGTACTGTATCTATAGCAGCAATTGGAGCAGCGTTTGGCACGACAGTGACATAACGAACTGTTGCAACTCGGTTACTTCAAGGACAGCCCCGAGTGAGAAGCTAGTGCAGAGTGCATTCCATTGGCCGCAAACCACTGCCATGTACTACTTCAGTGGTGTCGAGCGAGAGGGTTCTGCCTTGGTGCGGTTTTTGGTTAGAAGGATGCCAATTGAGGCCAGTCAACCTGTCTAAGTACGAGAAACACTTGACCTACACCTAGGGTGCGATTTCGTATAACACTAGGAGCACTCTTGTGGTTATTCCAAGTACCCTGACTGCCGAACTGTACGTCGATTTCGTCATTCGATCTACTGTGCTGCCTTTCATGAACAGCATTCCAAGGGGCGTTTTCTAACAGAATAAAGCTCGTACATATAGCGCCGTTGTAATCCATATTCTCTACAGAATGTTGTCGTGGTATCTTGGCTTGCTCGATCACCAGATCTGTCTCCAATAGAGAATGTATGGGACATCATCGTCAACTATCGCTATTCACAAACAGCATTAACCGTATCATTATTTACAAACCAAGGTCAACAGCCAATGAACTCCACCTCACAATCCCACATCCGGCACCTGCACAACACAATGAATGTACTTTTGTAGTCCTGCGTTGAACTTTTTGGAGGTTTACTACTGTTATTAATGTACAAGCACTTCAGATATGCAGTAACTTATCTCGCGCTTATATTAACCTGTGATTTCGCAGTGCGCATCACTTAAATTTATTACTTAGACAAATAAATTCCAGAAATTTCATTACGCTTCGTTAATCATTTTTGGATGTTGGTATTGTTTTCCTCAGTGTAGTTACAGGCACACACACTTACTAAATATAGGCACAACGATAGTAAATTTTGCAGTGGAAGAGATTTCATCAAAGATCTGTCCAAAAGTTACATAATATTAATGCTTATAGCGAAAGCCGTGTTAAGAGTATGATTCCTAATATCCCTTACCACTGAAATTACACCTCAAAATAATATTGATTGGAGCACTTCATTAAACCATGTAGATCAACGGAAGATTTAAGAACAAAATATCCGTATACTTTCACAACCTGGACATTGTCGCGAATAAAACAGTGACCCGTATATAGAATAAATTGCCTTTGATTTACTTCTGTGAACGTCTGTGAACAAAACGTTTGTGACCATAGACGTAAATTAAAGGAAATATATCCGTATACTGTTGTAAATACAGAATCCTTCACTGTGACGTGCTTCACAGAACATTTCACTAATGTACAATAACAGTGAGCATTCAGAAACTATCAGTCTTCCGGAACACTATCCAATGGCTTGCCTTTCAAATCTATATTCGATGTTAGCAAATTTTTCTTCTTCAGAAACGTTTTTCTTGCCATTCCCGGTCTGCATTTTATACTCTCTCTACTTCGATCATCATCTACTACTTCTAGGATCTCATTTCCGAATCTGATTCTCTCAGCCCCACCTGACTTAATTTATCTACGTTCCAGTATCCTTGTTTCTTGATTTTTTATGTTCTTCTTATATCCTCCTTTGAAGCCACTGTCCATTCCTTTTAACTGCTCTTCCACGTCCTTTGCTGCCTCTGATATAATTTTAATGTCATTGGCGAACCTGGAAGATTTTATTTACTCCCCTTGAGCTTTAACTACTTCTTCAAATTTTTTCTTTGCTTTCCTTTACTGCATGCACAATGTACACATTGAATGTACACCATGTCTTACGTCCTTCTCAACCACCACTTCATTTTCCTGTCGCTCGAGCCTTGTAACCCCTAGACCCTTATAACTGTTGTCTGGTTTCTGCACAAGTTGCAAATACCTTTTCGCTCCCTGTAGTTTATCCGTGCTACCTTCAGAATTTCAAAGAGATTATTTTAGTCGACATTGTCGAAAGCTTCATCTAAGTCTAAAAACATTAGTTTGCCTTTCTTCAATCTATCTTCAAAGGTAATTCGGTTTCTCAAAAAGAGTACGAAACTACATATTCTGAGTACTTGACTTCTAGCAAGACAATAAATCACTTATAATGCAGGAGTGCGTGATAAGAATTGATAGATATTACTCGATCCCATAATCAGCTTCCATTTCACGAAAAGTGAGGAAACTACAAACCTTCATTTCATGGCAGAAGGATACCATTGCAAGTACTGCATGCGGAGTAATCACAACTGTGTGAGTATGTAGAAAAACACGTCTGAAATATCATTTGCGTTCACCTAGTGGTCACCAAGGCAAGTAATTTTAAATATCTAGCCCATAACCTTCATCACTGCAGAAACTCCGAACCAGCTCGCATCAACACCAAACAAAGTAAGAGGCAGAGCAGAACAGCCTGCCTACCAAACAGAAAACAAGGACCTGAATGACGAGAACGCATTCGAAACCATTTTACGTCGTGCCTCCACACCTTGAACGTTTTCCATTGGCTGATGGCCTAAACAAGCTTTCAAAGAAATGATATGCTTTTTTTGACTTATCGAAACTGAGTAGTATAAACATGCAAAGCACTGCTAAGTTAAAAACATGATTTAAGGAAAGCAAAATTATAGTGCGAAAACATGGCAAGTGAAAATGAAGACGAAAATTTTACATATTTTTTGAGATAAAATTATAAGACTAACCATGAAACAGACCAAAGAGAAAGGTCCCGGCTGACACGGTAGCATGTAAAACTTGTTCCAAAGGTGTAGATTCAAAGTATTACGGTTATTTTGAGAGTAGAAATGGCTGGAAACAAACATTTCTTCCCGTACGAAATCTTAATGAAGCAATACGTAAGGGATAAGTGTTCGTGGACCTCTTACGTTGCATAACAAAAAGCCTGACTGCCTAATCGACTTTCGACTTTAGTATCTACCTTGAAGAAAACTAAATTACGAGTCTCTATGAAAATTAGAATGCTGCACTTCCTTTCACCCTACATGTTTAGAACACTTTGTACTCGTAAATTTTACTTGTTATTCTAGAACCGCTTTGTAGGATGAAAGTTAATCGGAGATGTGTTAACAAAATTCGTGATTATTAACCAGTAATTCACCAAAAAGAGACAAAAAATAATTTACACTTGCCCTACGATGGACCACGTGGCCTACAATTCCACAATACGTGCGAAGCTGAATGAAAGAAAGCTTCACTTTCTCTAGAACGATGTGAGAATATTAAAACAGAAGGAATATGGTGAATGCCATATAATAACCGCACAGATGGCAAGTAGAAAAGCCGATACAGTCCCGCCGGTTCAGTGCAAGATCCCTCGATTTGAATAATGGAAGTTAATTCGGGACATGATGGAAGCGTTGGAAACAAACAATAACCCAAGCTGCATGAGCACTACCACGACTCATCATAATCCTTGCAGTTGAAAACAAGAGAATGGCTATCGGACATGATTTCAAGTAAATACAAACTACACATCAACCACAAACACGCGTGAAAATCCAAAAGAGAAGTCGCCAAATTCAAAGAACAGAAAGTCGCCAACAAAAACCATTGCGTCGCGTTCTGCGAGGCAAATTTCGACCCAAATCTAGCTCGCGAGCATCTCATCAACTATGCTTCCACAGTATCTACTACAATCTTCAGTTTACCGGACAAAGACTGTAGTATGCTGAGCAGTCGAGAACCCGGGTACAGAAAGTCTTTCGAGTTTAACGATTAACAACACGCATAAAAACGAATAACTAGAAACGTAACATTTAATGAGTGGCTTTCAACGTGAGATCCACGTGTGGTGTTTAAACGTTGTATTCCTAAACTACGATTATGTTGGACTAATTCTCACTCATCGTCTTTCTGTCATCTTCTGCTGGAGATGAAGTGTTACAACAGCATACAGGAGGCTTAAGATTAGGATGCAATTCAAAATTTAATGTCACACTCACACACAGCTTTGCGATAACATTCATCATCCTACAAGAATTACTGCTACTGGGAAACGACAATCACGCTAAATCACGAAAAGTATGTTCTTCGGGCAGTAGTTTCTAATATACATCCTTGTTACTATTTTAATAGAATTTTAAAGTGTAGGTGTACATCCATGAATAAACCTTCACATTTGTCCAGTTAATATTATCCCCAGAGGCAAGTCTGATTTCAGTGATATATTGCAACGACACACTTCGTTGGTGATACGATTAATTTCATTTTGTAGATATATATAGTTACTAGCCGAATCCTTTATTTTCCGCGATGTGAAGATAAATCATAACATCCTAGCCAGAGCGGGTACGCACAAAAGCCATGTTGGAAGTATTATTTCATAACGTAACTTTCATATATATAGTAGTGTATTATTCTGTCAGGCATGTAATGTAGATGAGTGCCTAGAATGTTCCTTCTCGCAAATAAGAGAGCAAGATTTTTACACATGTGTGTAGAAACATTCTTTGCCACGCTAGCTTTCATTCGAGGAGCAGAGTTTCTGTAACATATTTTGACTTCTCGCGTAACTTGGCAGCCGAAAACCATCTCGCTGAAAAAACAGGAGTATCCCGGCCAACATAAACACCACGCCGTCCCGTTCCAGACCTCTTTAACGGATGTGCAAACAAGTCTCTGCCTCTGAAAAGTTCTTTGATGTCACTTGGACATGAGCCTGCGGCCAGTCCGCATGCTGACGTCATAAATAAATGAGCAGCAGAGCAAAGTTTTAGGTAGGTAAAGACGCAAACCTGTTACTTCCTTCCCTTGATATTGTTGCTTACTGTTAACCGTTGAAATTACATTTCTTTTTAATGTGGCACATTACTTTCCGTAAAACTTGTGCCTGCGTTTCAGTTTTGCAATTCTTGCGAGTCATTGTTGAAGAACGTTTTCTGTAAAGCTTGAATAGATGGATGAAATTCTTGAAACTTATTTCCGTCCCGCAAATATTATTGTATGAGAATCTGTCGTTTTATTTAACACATATTCTATACTTTTATTTACTTTTCCCATTCTCTAGGGCACAGGTACCGAATGTTGAGTTTTCGCTAGAGACCCAGTAAAATTTCGGTACGTACACTTTCCTTTTATCAGCAGAGTTTTTCACTTAACAAAGCTGTATCTTTGGTGTATCAAACAAAATTTATCTTTCACAGGGTCTGGTTCTGTACTACACTGTGTAGATAGAGGAAACAGGCATAGAGTACTTCTTATTCATCAACATAGTTTAGATTATATTTCAGAGCAAGTAGGAATACTATGGATTAGTTCATATCGTGTCGGTATGGGCTTAGTCCGCATCTGCATTCTTCAATGAAGAAAATTTTCTTCCAAGGAGACATTTTTTTCATCGAGCAGAAACTCAGATTTATTTATTTACATACCATTTTCGGCGATTTACGAGTTTATATTCAATGCAACAACTGGTTTCATTAATTTAAAAATGAATTAACGCCATCTTAGTTGATCGACAGCAGTTAGTCCAAGACTTTGAAAACTGGTATCTGTTAACCCAATGCTCTTTTCAAGGGTGTAACTCACAGATGGTCATATGCGTCAGTGCTCACTTATAATAAATTAGCGAATTATTACATTGAAAATACATTTCTAATACTCTGAAATCAATAACCAAATAATTAATTTTGATAAAAAGTAGAATATCACGAAAATGAAAGCCTGTTTGCAAAAGACAGTTCCTTATTAGGCGTGGTCTTATTTGAAGATGTATCCCCTTGCCGCCCTCAGAACTGACTTATATAGCTAATTACACTGATGATCCAAAACATTATGACCACCTACTTAAGAGCATGTGGGTCCGGCTCTGGATCACAATTCAGCAGTAATTCTGCGTGCTCTGGAACCGACAAGTACTTGATATGTTTCAAGAGGTTTGTGGCACCAGATACCTACGTGAGGGTCACACATATTTCGTAATTTACGTGCGGTTGGTTTGTGGGCGTAGAGCAGGAGCCCGATTGCGTCCCAGCTGGATTCCATCGGATTCAGATACATTATGTGATCAAAAGTATCCGCCCCCCCCCCCCCAAAACATATGTTTTTCATATTAGGTGCATTGTGCTGCCACCTACTTCCAGGTACTCCGTATCAGCGACCTCAGTAATCATTACACATCGTGAGAGAGCAGAATGAGGCGCTTCAAGGAACTCAGGTGACTGGGTGTCACTTGTGTCATACGTCTGAACGCGAGATTTCCACACTCCTAAACATCCCTGGGTCCACTGTTTCCGATGTGATAGTGAAGTGGAATCGTGAAGGGACACGTGCAGCATAAAAGCGTACAAGCCGACTTCGTCTGTTGACTGACAGAGACCGCCGACATTGAGGAAGGTCTTAATGTTGTAATAGGCAGACTTCTATCCAGACCATCACACAGGAATTCCAAACCGCATCAGGATACACTGCAATTACTATGACAGTTAGACGGGAATTGAGAAAAATTGGATTTCATGGTCGAGCTGCTGCTCATAAGCCACACATCACGCTGGTAAATGCCAAACGACGCCTCGCTTGCTGTAAGGAGCGTAAACATTGGAAGACTGAATGGTGGAAAAACGGTTGTGTGGAGTGACGAACCACGGTACACAATGTGGCGATCCGATGGCAGGGTGTGGGTATGGCGAATGCCCGGTGAACGTCATCTGCCAGCGTGTGTAGTGCCAACAGTAAAATTCGGAGGCTGTGGTGTTAAGGTGTGGTTGTGTTTTTCATGGAGGGGGCTTGCACACCTTGTTGTTTTGCGTGGCACTAACAGAGCACATGCCTACATTGATGTACAAAAAACCTTCTAGCTTCCCACTGTTAAAGAGCTATTCGGGAATGGCAGTTGTATCTTTCTACACAATCGAGCACATGTTCATAATGTACGGCCTGTGGCGGAGTGTTTACACGACAAAAACATCCCGTGTAATGGACTGGCCAGCACAGAGTCCTGACATGAATTGTACAGAACTTCGTGCCAGGCCTCACCGACCGACATCGATTCTTCTCCTCAGTGCAGCAGTCCGTGAGAGTGGAATGCCACTCCGAAGAAAAATTCCAGCACCTGATTGAATGTATGGCTGCGAGAGTGGAAGCAGTCATCAAGGCTAAGTGTGGGCCAACACCATATTGAATTCCAGAATTACCGATGGTGGGCCCCACGAAATTGGAAGTCATTTTCAGCCAGGTATCAGGATACTTTTGATCACATAGTGTAAGCCGAATTTGATGGCCAATACATCAACGCGACTTCACTATCACGCTCGTCGAACCACTGCAGCACGATTCTGGCCTTGTGACACGGACAGTTACCCTACTGGAATATGCAACCGCTTTTGGGGAAGACATCAAGAATAAAGGGTTACAGGCGGTCCGTAATAATGTTCACATAATTCACAGCTGTCATAATACCTTTGATTACTACAGCAGGTTCAATGGAAGCCGAGGTGAATGCCCATCATAACATTATACTGCTCCCACCGGACTGCGTCCGTGTCTCGTTGAATCTTTCGAGCAGCCGTTTGCTGGACGACGGCGCATCTGGTGACAACATCGACCTGGCTTAACAATAAACGGGATTCGTCCAGCCAGGCGGCTGGTTCCAATAATCTGCGGTCCAATCTCAATGAGCCCGTGCCAACTATAATTGTAACTGACGATGTTGTTGCTTCAACATGGGAACTTGGGGGGCTCCTCTGCTGCGGAACACCATGTTCAACACTGTGCGCTAAACCGTTTGCTCCAGAACACTTGTGCCTGCGCCAGAACTGTACTCTGTCCTCAGATCTGCCACAGATCGCTGCCTATCCGGCTTTAGAGTGCGGGAAAGCCTCCGATCCCAATGTTTTGTGATGAGGTACGGACGTCCAACTTCTTGTCGCCTACTCGTGGTTTCACCACTCTTAAACTAGTCTCCACAGATGCTCACGACAGTTGCATGCAGACCCGCCCCTCTATTCATTTTATACTAATATTTGGTGCTGATTCCACATTATATTCACGTGTCGAGATAGTGAAGCAGTAGAGTGCTATTTGGTGAGTGGAAAGGTATTTAGACCACAAAATATAGTTTACTAGAACAATAATTTCTTAACACAAAAATTAAAACTTCTAGAATGAGGAAATGCACGGTTGAATGGTTCAAATGGGTCTGAGCACTATGGGACTTAACATCTGAGGTGATCAGCCCCTAGATCTTAGAAGTACTTAAACCTAACTAACCTAAGGACGTCACACACATCCATGCCCGAGGCAGGATTCGAACCTGGGACCGTAGCGGTCGCACGATTCCGGACTGAAGAGCCCAGAACCGCTCGACCACCGCTGCCGCATACACGGTTAAATATAGTCCTTAGAATGCATAAGGGCAAGGTGATAAATAAAAACATTAAAGATCGCCAAAGTGCAATTATCAAATAATTGAAGTAATAAGCAGTTGGTATAAGACTGTTAATCACACTACAGCGTTGCTGGTAAAAGATCATTCAAGAACGTCGGCTGACTGTACTTAAAAACTGCACAAGAGGCTTAAAGAGCAGTGATAAGTGTCTGCTATACACACAGTTTCCACGAAGTAACACGTTCTTTTGACATTAAAACCAGTTTACGGATAATAAATACCAAACTTAAACTTACGGAACCTTAATAGCTGTTCAGACAAGAAATGGGCGGCCGGGGGCCATGTAATGACTTTACAATTTTCAAAGTTGCTTCAGGATTTACAGAAATTGGTAACTATTTTGGAATATCTTAAACTTAAACACAAAGAGCTCTACAGCACAACAGCTGAACAAAACACGAGGTTAAACTTATACGTAAGCTCGCTCCCTTAGATTTTCTCAAACTAGATTTAGAAAAAAATCTGTTGCAATAAATCATCTATGAGTGACATATAAAACTCCAAAGGAAGTCAAGAGCTTAATTTCAGATGTTACAGGAAAATAAACAGTAGTACTAGCCGACTAAATACGCATGCAGAATTAACTAAGCCGGGTGTGCCGCAACCGCAAATAAACAATGACAAGCAAAGTGACACACATGCTGCTAGTAGAAAATGACAAGTAATCAGCTGGCCAGCTGCCTTATCAAAGTATATACCTTATCCATAGATGCGTTACAGCATAATCTGGTGAATGTCACCACATCGACCAAAGCATACATTGAGATCTCTGACAAATAACACAATACTTAAAGGGTAATGTGTCCTGTAAAACAGACAGAGACATAATTAAGCAGTGTTCTAACTAAATATAAAACCAGTGTATAAAATAAGTTCGACAAAAACTGAAAGCATTAAACAGTATTCCAGTATAAATATGAGAGACCAATGAATAAAGCCAACTGGGCTAGTGCTAACCGCTAAACACTATTCTAATGAAATGCCTCTTCATCTCAAGTACCACTTTTACCCTATGCCCTCAATTATTTGTGAGATACATTCCAGTCTCTGTAGTGTTTGCCGGCCGGTGTGGCTGTGCGGTTCTAGGCGCTTCAGCCTGAACCGCGTGACCGCTCCGGTCGCATGTGCGAATCCTGCCTAGGGCATGGATGTGTGTGTTGTCCTTAGGTTAGTTAGGTTTAAGTAGTTCTAAGTTCTAGGGTACTGATGACCACAGATGTCAAGTCCCATAGTGCTCAGAGCCATTTGAACCATTTTTCTGTAGTGTTTATCATCTACAGCTCCTTCTAGGACCATGAACGTTATGTCTTAGCACATGTTAAAATTCAGTCGCTTCTTTGTGTCAGTGTTTTCCACATCCTCTTCTCTTCACCGATTGCGCAGAGAATATCCTCTGTGCTAATTTTATCAGTTCATACAAGTTATAATATTCCTCTGTGGCACTACATCTCAAACGCTTCGACTCTCCTCTGTTCCAATTTTCTCACAGTCCATGATTTTGTGTTTGTAACTTTTTTTTTATTTTCTTCATTGCTTCTTCGATGTAAGTCGATTGAACAGCAGGAGAGAAAGATTGTAGAAATATTGTATCCTTTTCTTCCACAATTTTTAATCCGAACACTTAGAGCTTGGTCTTCCAATCTTACTGTTCTCTCTTGGTTCTTGTACATATTGTGTATTACACGTCTTTCCCAAAAGCTTACCCCTATTTTCTTCGGAATTTCGAAATTCTTTCACCATTTTACACTGTCGAACATTTTTCCCAGGTCGACAAATAGCATGGGCATGACTTGTTTTTCTCCAGCCTTGCTTCCATTATCAAGAACCAAGTCCAGACCACCCCTCTGGTAACTTTAAATGTCCTAAAACCAAACATATCGTCATCTGACCGATCTTTTGCGTTCTTCAGCCAATTATGCTTCCTAGCAAGGTGGATGCTTGGTCTGTGTGTGATAGTTCTCACACCTTTCTGCTCTTACTATCTTCGTATTTTTGCGGAAGACAGTTTTCCGAAAGTTTGATGCAATTTCGTCAGTCCCATAGTTTCGAATCACCAACTCCAGTAGCCAGTAGGTTTCCACTTGCCCTATAATATTATCTATCCCTTCTGTTTATCTGATGTCAAGTCTTCCACAGATCTTTTTATTCAAACTCTAATACTCGATCCTATGTGTGTCCCCCATCGATTACAGTTTCTTGTGCTATCACGTCTTCAGACAATTACTTACCGCACATAGAAGTCTTGAACTACTCTGTCCACCTATCATCTATCTCCTCTACGTTTGATAGTGGAATTACCATTGCGTTCTTAATGTTACCACCTTTTCTTTGAACTTCACTTGACTTTTCTATATGCTGATTTAGTTGTCTGAACATTCATTTCTTTTGCGATTTTTTCACATTCTACCGGCACCCATTTCACCTCGGTTTTCCTGTTGTACATCCTACCTTTTTCCTTCGTAAGTGATTTGTGTAACTATATTCCAGTATTTTGGTGAAACAGTCCTGTAATTGCTTCTTTTGTCGATCAAGGTTTCCTCGCAGTTGTGTTTATTCTACTTATTTTTGACTTGCCAACTAGTGGCTGCGCTTTTTACAGATGTAGAGGTGTCCACTCCTCTTTTATTGGTCTGCCTGCTGTGGTACTCCTTATCGTAGTATCGACATCTTCAGCGAACTTCAAAACCGACTCAACAGTCCTTAGTAATTCTGCATCCCACTTTCTTCATCATTACTAAATAGTGAACCGAGTCTGCATCTGCTCCTGGGTACGCATTACAATACATTATTCATATACGACCCTCTCTCTAACCGTGATGTAATCTAGCTCGAATCTTCCCGTGTATCCAAGCCTTTTCCAAGTAGACCTCCTCCTTTTGTGATTTTTGAACAGAGTATTCGCTGTTACCAGCTGATCGTTACTGCAGAACTGAAGCATTTATCATCCCTGTTACCGGATCGTATCCTGACGTACGTTTTCTTAGTCTGCTTCTCCTACAAACGCATTCAGTCCCGCATGACTATTATGTTTCTATTTCGCTTTAGGTGCTGAACTATCCATTCGATACCCTCATATATTTACTCTGTCTCTTCATTCCCTGTTTGCGACGTTGCTTATTGTTGCCGGCGTTGCCTTGCTGTCTGTTTTGAATACAACAACCCTATTACTGAACTGTCCACAATAACTCACTCTCTGTCCGACATTCCTATTCGTAGCGAATACTACTCCCATTGTACAATTTTCTGCTGTTGTCGACAGACGCTATATTCCTCTGATAAGGAATCCCTAACTTCGTCCCGTTTCACTTCACTGACCCTCACTATCTGTAGACTGAACCTTATCGTTTCCCGTTCAGATTTTATAGCTCGCCTACAACATTCCAATTCCTGACATTCCAACCCCCCTCCTCCCCACGACTCGTAGAAAGTTAGCCTTTCGTTGGTTATCCAGTCCTTTTCTCATGGTCAGCTGCCCCTTGGCAGCCCCTCCCGGAAATCCGAATGGGAGACTAATCTAGAATCCTTTGTCAATGGGAAGATCATCATGATACATTTCCAGTTAAGGTCACATGACTTGTCGATACACATCGTGTGTCTTTAATGGAGTGATTCCCATTGCCTTCTTCATCCTCATGGAAAGACATAGCCAGGATTTTGTCAAAGGAGGGGTCCAGTTTGTTAAAGAGCAGCTTAAAAAGGTTAATGTTTTTCATTTTATGCTGAAAACACAAATAGTTGTTTATCAGTTTTATGTAGATAATTTGTTTTCGAGAGTCCTTCACGGAAGTAGTATATGTTCCATAACAATGAGCAAGAAAAGCTTTTCGTAAACACCTGTAACACATATTCTCCACTGTACGTATAAGACGAAATACGCAATTAATTATTTCTTTATTTGTCACTACGATATTTTCACTGTACTGGCACACAAATTAAATTTCGAGTATAATGTATTGCCCCTTACAAATAAGGTTCATTATCGGAGAGCAGAAGAATCTTAACGTTGACTTGAACAACTTATAAAGTTAAACGGGCTCAAATCTCTTTTGAAAATAGCTATCTGTTTCCTACTACGATCTTGCATTTACATTTGTGACATGTCTGAAACCAAGTCATAATTTCTTCAGCGAATCAAAGCATCCTAAGTTTCTGAATAAGATGTCAAATTGTACTAAAGTATTTTTCATTTCGTTAAAGTTCTTCAATTTCCTCAAGCGATCAAAACTTTCTTTAAAAATGGTTAGTTCAACAGTCACCTTTGAACAATAGAAACCAAATCTATTTATAAAACAAGAATTATACACGAATTCTGTGAGCTACAGTTTTGGGATTTTTATCGCTGATTCAAGAATTAATTTCAGCTATAATTCTAATGTATGCGATGTCTTAAGTGAGTTTGTATTTATCCATTATAATACACTTACACAGGCTTCAATGCTTCTAAGTTCCTCTACGATGTACAATATACGTTAACGCTTATATAATTTTTTTTTCTTAATTTAGAACTGTGACTTTGGACCCACTGTTCCAAGGATATTACAAATAAGACTTCTCACAGTAGGGTATTGTAGTACAACTTGAAGGCATGATGTATCACCGTTCCACAAGTGAGCCACCTTTATGAACTGAAAAATGACGATACCCAGCAGCCTTCCTAAATAAATATGGCTTTTAGTCCCGGGAGTCTCCGAAGAGACGTTCAGATAGTTTTCGATGTAGCTATTTTCATTTAAGAAGAGAGGTTGCATCTCTAAGGGAGCTGGAATCCGGCAGGAAAGAAAGGAATTCGGAATAAATTATCTGTGGCCTAAAGCAAGGGACCAGCCCCGTCAATTTGCCTAAACTGAAAATGAGTCACAGGAAACCATTTTCAAGGTTGCCGACGGATGGACTCGAACGACCTCGACTCCCTGAATCCGGGGATCGCTAGCGCAGTTCCTTGAGGCTGCTCAGTGTAAAATTTGGAAAAACAGTTTGTTTTACTATGTTTCAAAATAAAATAAAATGCTTCACAACAAAAGATGAAGCTCTGATACAGCATGTTTTTCCTGTATTGTACTTGTTTCTTCATTTGTTAATGCATGAATTCATGCATATTTTAAAATTTAATTCGGCAGGAGACTCTTTGCTTCAGTTATTATAATATTACAATAGCGTAAATGGGTTTTAAACAGTCGAGTGGGGGGATGCAAGGCGCAGTCGGTTCGGATGAAAAATATTTTAGCAACGAACGAAGTATAGAATGTGGTGTCATTAAATATCCCTTCCTCTCTCCACAAACCCTTTCTATCGTTCTGTATCAGAAACGGTTTCCGTAATTGAGTACCACTGGGGAGACCAGGTAGGGCCATGTTTTGTTATTTCGGCTAATAATAATAGACTTTAGAGCAATTTTTAAAGAAATGCAGCTATTGTCGTTTGGGAGATATTTCTGCTGATAAACGCGATATCTGGGTGACGCAGAAAATCCAAGTTATTTTTATGCACTGATTTTAATTTAATGTTTTTTGTAATAATTGTCACCGCTTCCCTGAATTCTTACATACTGAAATCTTCTAATCCCAAAGTTCAACCAGTCTCCAAATCACGAGTCCAGTGGTAACATTAAACTGCTATAGATAGGTAACTAGGCGGATATAGTGATGCGTGCATATTTTTAAATTATCGTAACGTTAGCGGACGAATTAAGAGCGGTTTTACTCTTCTTTCTTGTTAAATACTTATCCACAATTAGAAACTATCGGTACAGCATACAGCACAAAAACAATAAACCGTTGCACTTTTGTTGAACTGAACTGCAAGTACGAATTGAATTGATTAAGAAAACAATTGAACTCAAGTAAGGCCGACAAAACAAAATATTTGCCGTAGCTAAAGCAGAGATAGGCAACCGCCGATACTACTTTCGATATATCGGTGGTTTATAACTACCGATAACCTAATTCACTATCGATAGTGTGTGTCCCTTTTTCGTAGTGTGACTGAAATTCATCTTAAAGGGGCAGTCAAAAACTTTCAATTCGATAACAGTGCAGTCCAGAATTGGTACGCCACCAAGGAAAAATCGTAGGAAGTCATCCCACCGAGGCACCAAGTTGAAAATACCCATCTGGCGAAACACCGTGTCCTGCTGCACAAAGGTCCTAAGTGCTTGCTGCTTGTCCGACGCGAATCGTCGACCCTTCAAGGCCTTTATTTTTAAGGAGCCGAAGGCGTGATAATCGCACGGATAGAGATCAGGATTAAACGCGCGTACTCAAGTGTATCCGGCTGGAGCTGGCATAACTTTTGCGTTATGTCATATTCGGTTTGGGGATGTGCGTTACTATGAAGTAGCAGCACCCCATGTCGCATCAATATTTTCGGGTGACACGCTGCCCCATACAAATTCTTCATTCTCCGGTGGATGTCGACCATTGCTTGTTCTTCGACAGCTAAGAAAAGAATAACAGCACATTAATCCTGTTTGGACGCATTTGGTAATGACGTCGCCATAGTTCATATTTCCGCATTTCCCACATGCACACTAATTCCACACCAATCCCTTTCCCACATGTCGGTGCATATATATCCACACTGGAACCGCGCTACGTTGCACATATGCTGTAACAACGCTCTAAAACGGAAAAGTTTGTTTCGCCCCTTTCAATTTCACTACGTGGCAACTAGGTTCTAGGTTGTGTGTAATTTCATTTCGGTGATAGGGGGAAGGGGATCACCTCCCCCCTCCCCCCAAGACTCCCCCCCCCCCCCCCCACCCTTGTCTATGTTCCTCTCTCATGCCGCTGATCAGCGCCGATTTTTCCGTTTGTGTGGGCAGTTCCCCATCCCAAGGGCTAGAGAGCGACCTGTCCACTCCTCCGTCTTATTAGACATGGCCTTGGCAGAACGGAGGTGACTTCTTAAGCCAGAAGTCCTCGGCTTCCGTTTTTGATGATTTTTATTTTAAATGTAATCAGTGGCTATGTTCAAACCCAGAACCCGCGACAGTTTGATTACACATCAAAGACGCTACGCCAAGACCACTGATTCAAGTGGTGTTAAATGATTAAATTTTAACTCGATTACAAAGAAATTCTTACCACTGTATATGTATCTTCTGTGGAAATGGAAAAGATGTCCATCTCATCTGTACGAGTGGTACTAGTTCCACTTGGAGATATTCTGAAAACTAGAATTTCATTTAGAAGGGAATGTCGCTCTCTGCCACAGTACTGAAGCACCAGCAGTTTTCCTTGGTGTCTTGTCGAACAGAAGTAGCTGCGGTGAGACGAATTTAAATTCTATCTGCTGCGGGCAGTGGCTGTGTCGATCTGAGCAGTTCGGGCTTTAACGGGCGGTGGATGGGGGAGGCAGAGCCAGTGATTGTACGGCAGCACGCAAACACGTCACGGGCCATCGATCGGCCCGGCCAGACAGTCGCCCGAAGGGGCGCGCGACACTTCCAGGATATCGGCGAAAACATCCGCAGATTCTCGAAACCACATCTGTGCCAGTTGTATCTTGTTATATCTCTGTCACTTTATCGGCCCCAGTGGCGTTAAATAGATACGTGAAGGATATATCTTGACGGCATGCGTCAGTTGGGCGAGGTACTGTGCTGCATTTCTCGAAAACGTCATCGAATTTTTTTTTAATAGTTTGGTCTACAGTGTCCCACATGAACTATCTTACGCGTTCTTTCTTTTCTCTTCTCTCTCTTACCAGTAATGTTCACTGTTTCCGTACGTTTTTATCTTCTTTCTTCTGCCCGTATTGCCTTTGTCTTTCTTTGTTTCTTCCGGGAAAGCATTGAAACTTTTTTCTTTTGGTCTGATCTTTTTCGTTTTTCTACTTCTTATAGAGTTATTTCCACTTCCCTCAGGTCTGCATTATCTTCGTAGGTCCACGGTGTTTTGAGTTTCTGTCAATTAATTAAACATTATTTTTGTTATTCTTTCTTCATCTAGGATTACTGGGTGTCCATAGAATACAAATATTCTCTTCCTCATTGTGTCCAACATTCGTTATATTCTTTCATAAACTTCTTAATTTCCATTTCACATTATTATATTTGGTCCCAATATTTATTGGTAACCGAGGCAGACAATGATACTTAAAAATATAACAAAGATATGACTGTACTAGCATATTAAATTGTTTGTAAATAGTGAAGGTTTAGACATTACTCTCTCTGTGTTCTTGTCGCCGTGAATGTTGTAAGAGCCTGTGACGCTGTCTCGAACGTTTAGTTAGCTTTCTTTTGATCTTTTATCGAGAAAGACGTCATTAGATACTGATGTGTAAAAAAGGTGTGTAGTTTGAATTTTATGTTGATTTTGAATAAAGAAATTGTTAAAAATGCTTGTAATAATTTTTGGCTATCTTGCTCAGTATTTCATTCCACATTTTGAGCCGTTTTCAGCGAATTTAGAATTTTCCGTGACGCAGTGCTGCTCCACGATCGCGGAAGCCGCTCTCGCGGCAAATTTAAACTATATTTGAATGAAAGCAGTTTTCCCGCAACCAAGCGGGTGGGTAATGGAACATTAAAATTATTTCTTTCAGCTTCCCGTAGACCCCAGAGGAGAATTGTAGATTTTATTGTGTTATTTTCAGATGGACATGGGCAACTGCTAGTACAATATCAGCGACGTAAATAATTTACGTAAATCAGACTGTTAAAACTTTATTTGTGTGGTATCAAAGACTGCTGTGTTGAAACCTGATCTGGCTAGTAGTATTAAAATTAATTTCCATTTTTAGTTTCATGCTCTCGTGTTAGCCGTGGAAATTAGTAGCGTTCAGATATTAAAAAATCCACTACAGCGTTTATGTTTGGCAAACACCGCATACTATAACTTCTGTGCCTATAATAAGAGTAATTTTCAGTGCATTTCAGAGACTAAAGTACAGAAACACATGTTTAATTTCGTAATCAGTTACAGTAATGATACAGTGTTCCATTTGTAACAAACCAGGTCACAATTATGACAACATAGTCTTGCAAATTAAAGATCATACATTCACAGCAAGAAATCTTTTAATGTTGTGAGTAATCCCACACAATAGATCACAGGGCAAAATGTTAAAATTTCCAACTACAGAAAACAGTAGCAAGAACAGCATTTTTATCTTTTGTGTTCGCAACAATAATATCATATGGTTTACTTACAGTGGTATGCAACATAAACTGTATATAAAATCAAAGTGCTCGGGGATACGCGACAGTTCCTAAGGCAAGTAGAAAAAACTTGGCATTTTGCATTTCTTTCGCGTCAATGATTTACCGGACATTAACTGGCTGTGATTTCCGAAGTCCAGTTTTTGTGCTGTGAGGTGTACAAGGTTACACAGATACAAATTTGCACATTTCATGTAACACAGGTAATTATTTATAGAAAAAGAAATAAAAACGAACATAAATAAGCAGGCCAGGGTAATTCTGTCACGCTGCTGTGGGATATCTGAGGACAGCGTAATGATGTACTTCCCCATCCGTCACAACAACACCACATAAAAAAGACCTGTGAAACCGAACTTTTCTTACTGCAGAGAGGGAAAACACCAAATGGCTAGACATTGTAAATGTTTACAATCTGTTACTTCAGTGAACGATCGAACTTAAGAAGAAACAGGGAGAGCAGTTTTCTAGCATCGTTTGCAGTGAAATTAGTTTTTAATATTGCCCAGGATACGAGTACATGTTACGGACTATGTCAGGCTGCAGGAATAACTCCAGTGTAGCAATGATTTATGTCCTTTCAACGAACACAAACAGGGTATAGAACAGGAAACCTGCATACGTGAGAATATTCCGACTGGCGCTCGTGAACTGTGAGTACGAACATCGGCATGATTCAAGATAACAGAGAAGAAACCATCATTTTCTGACAACTGCGAACGCTCAGGCGACACTTTAAGGCTCTCTCGGCAGGAATCTTCCTTTTTCCGCCTTTTAGCTGAAAGTGAGAGCGCTTCAAGAGGGTGGGTTTCTTTTCCACAGATCTGTCTCGTAACCTTTTATTAGATGATAAAGGAAGCCAGCGCTATTTGTAAGGCGCCTTCGGGCAAATTTCCTCGCTGTTAGGAAGAATTTCTCGTTATTAGCCGCCGGAGGCGGAGTGCGTAGGCGCCGACAGGCGACGCCTCTGTCTTTCGGCTCGGACGTTAGACTCACAGGGGCAGAGCCGCTTCCCGCGCTACAATCACTGCTGTGCGCTGTACTGACCAGAGATCGCATTAATGGGGGTAGGACGTCAAACGGGCCGTCTTGGAGCAGGAGAGACACCACAGGACATTTTAATTTCCACTGTCTATACTTTTATGAGTAAGTTCATAAAGCTTTGTCAGCATGACCAGGAAGGATGCAGGTTTCACAATCATAGCAGTGGAAGTTCAAAAATATAACAAAATAATTTTTTTTACATGTGAAAGTTCATCATTTTTTTCACTTCTGTTGGCTGCATTTGTTGCTATAGGTACACATTTCGTCATAAGTAAGAGAGATTCTTCGATGAATTTGGCACAGCATACAAACCATACTTACAGGTGTATGAAACTCTAGAAATTATTTAATTTACGAAAAAATGAATGTGCTGTTATATTTTAAACTTCATGTTTAGAAAAAACTCAAATTTATAGTTAATTATCTTCATTTTTACCACAGTTTTTCATACGTTTGGAAAATTCTGGAGTTTCATACACCTGTAAGTATGGTTTGTGAACTGTGAAAAATTCATCGAAGAACCTCCCTTACTTATGAAGAAAAATGTACCTGTAGCAACAAATGCCGCCAAAGGTAAGTGAAAAAAATGTGAAATACAAATGTAAAAAAATAAATTATTTTCTTATATTTTTGAACCTCCACCACTATAAGTGTAAATCCTGAATCCTTTCTGGTCATTCTAACAAAGTTTTATGAATTTATTTTTAAAAGTATAGACAGTGCAAATTAAAATGTCCTGTGGTGTCTCTCCTACTCCAAGTCGTCCCGCTTGACGTTCTACCTCCCGCCCCCCCCCCCCCCCCCCTTAAAGTCTTTTCATTCACTGAGGTAGTAAAATTAGTACATACTATGTAACAGTTCAGTCACGAACGAACCTTTTCTGTTCAGCGGTCCAGGATTTAAAACAGTTTCGTTATGTCTTTCAGTGTCCTTTTTCGACAAGAAATAATATTATCGACCTTACGATAAAGCTAGATTTTAACACATTGGTGCACGTTAGATAACCACGTAAATCAAGTATCCTCTTGTTCTGCAGACTTTACTTGTTTAAGCGATTCTTTGAAGCAATCGCATTGCCTGTTTCTTTGTACAAACGGGTAAATTATTAGAATACTGTGCAGCTTTAACTTTTGTTGTTGTTAGGCAGTTTCATGACCGATGGATAAAAATCCAAGCTCCGTGATGGAGTCGTTAGGTACGGAGCACTGTATCGGGCTGGAGAAGGGAGGTAAAGACGATTTTCGTCAAGCTATGAATACATCTCTTTTCGAAAATAAATTCGTTCTTCAGTTGCGTTAATGAAACATAGAATACAATTGGTTTCAGCAGATTAATCTTCGGACGTCTATAAACTTCGAAAACTGGTTAATTGCTACAAAATATTTCTATAGTGCAGCTGGTCACTAATTTGGGTTTCGAAACCAATACACTCAAATTGCTGAAAAATGGCCGCTATGAACAAAATCATATATAAAAAAATCGCATAGGCACCCATTTACCCCTAACGTTAATTTCCAGTAAAGTATACAGAGATAATAAAACATTAATACAATCCGTACCCAACCAAGTTACGAAAAGTGGTAGTCGAATTATTGACGAGTTAACACGGCCAAGGGGATTGAAGAAAAAATTACAGGAATAGTTGCTCTACCTTTCTTACTCTTGACAGTGCAGGGGAGATAGATATTAATGATAAGGACTGTAGACGAGATGGCCCTTCTGGAAGGAAGTATGGAAGACATACAAGTTGAAAGGAGTTGACAGCTTACTTGGCACAAATAATCTTCACACTGAAACGAAGTATATGTGGATGTGAAGTTTAGTAGAACGGACGGTAACGAAATGTTTAACATCTATTAATTTCAGTGTCCATGTCATTCATTGATCTCCGCAGCACTGAATCGGCGTTGTTCTGAGACAGAATTATAATTATTGCGTTTAACTGACTTGTCTTGGAATGTCTTAATTGATTCTATATTGTTATTAAAATTAAAGGAGAGTTTTATCACATTTTAGTGCTAAAGGAATAACTAGTGGGAGAACTCTTGACAGTCTTGTCCACATTAGCCCACAGTTGATTAGTAACGATTACTCAAATAGTGGAGGTGCAGAGTTTTGGACATTCTTTTTGCATTTTGTTGGCGAATTCTGCACAACAAAGCAAAAAATGGGGAAACACTAAACATTTACCCGACTGTCCATCGCTTTCGGAGTTGTTAATGAACATCTTTAAAGTTGAAAGTCTATTGACTGGTATTTATAAATGGTAACTGAGTTTTAATTTAGCAGACAAGCGAACGAAATGAGTACAAGTAAATTTTCTTATGACTAAAACTGTATTGTGATTGACGTAAGATTGACGTTTTCATTATTAGCATATGTAAGTTTCCGATAAGTTAATAACGCCTGGGGCTTTAGTGAATCAGAAACCGATGGATAATATTCTTAATGGGGAATGAGTTCATCGAATGAAGAGAAATGGAACACACGTTAGCGTCCTCGTGACATCTGTTTTAGTGTTTTTAGAATTCCGTCGCTGGCTGTTTTTCGCATACCACAGTGTTGTCGCGGCTGTTCACTTCTTAAGAACTAGTGTCCAGACGACAACAAAAAAACTGAAACTACAAATATATGCAGTGATATTTATTGATCTTCCCACTATGCATTTTGGAGTATTGTACCACAACAGTTGCCAGGAATCACTTACATTAACAAGATATATATATATCTTGTTAATGTAAGTGATATATATATATATATATATATATATATATATATATATATATATATATATATATATATACGAGTTATCTGGGTATTCCGGAGCAGTGTGCGGCTAGGAGAGGATGAGAACCTATTTCAGGAAGTGGTTAAGTACTGTGGATTCTTCGATTACATTAGTAAACAGTAAAACAAGTATTAGAAATATTTTTAGTTGATGTTCGTTAACCAAAATCTAAATTAAAGGCTACATCCATTAACTGAGAATTTCAACACGCTGTTCAAACTTTTGTATTCAGTAAACACACTAAAAATTTTGTCACCTTATTTGGGCAGGGCCATTCTGTTTGACACCAAAGAAAGGCAATGTTCACGTACAACCCAGCTCACTTTCAGTGACGTCAGCCTATATGTTTCATAGATAACAATAAGTCTCCACGTCACCTGCAGAAGGCCGATGATGTAGATGACAAGCACGCTATCAGATACTGACATGATATATTATTTACTTCAGAGCAGACAAGGCGTAGGAGTAGTCGTTTTTTCTATGAGTCATCACAAACAGGGAAAACTGAGAGTGTATTTTTTTTTTTTTTTGAGGCTATGGAAAGAAGGAAAGCCACCTACCGACTTAAAACGGAAAGGTCACAGACGTCACGGTGATATATTTTTCAGCCCTTGTCTGATAGGGCAACAGGCCGAGTTCCGTTGTGCACTGCGTGACTGATGGTTTCCACCGGGGATACTGTAGCATGCAGAGTCGCTTTCGCAGAGTACTAACTTTGCCATTTATCGTGAAATGACGAAACAAGCTATATAACACGATGATCCGATGAGTACATATTTCGTTATTCAGGAACAGTGAGCTGGTAAAAATTATGGATGTGTACTTACCTAAATTTAATTTTTCACTGTTGATCGATTCACTGCTGATAGATGCAACGGATAGCTGTCGTCAGGAACCTATCATCATCCATTTCTCCAATAGCTGTAGTGGTATATATGGAGGACTATCCTGACAGTCGATCTCTGTGATGTACGACTATTCGCCCATCAGTGGAAGTGAAATTACGATACCGCTCTGAAAAAAAAATCTGTCGTTTCCACAGTTCTGTTTTCATTACCTAAGCGCAGTGACTGTCCTTGTACTTCACAGCCATTATAAGATAAAATATGCTGCACCGATGATCTAGAGACAGCTCTGTGTAATTCCTAATTCATTGAGAGACTGAAACGAAGAGTTATTGTCTGCCATCACGAACAATCGCAGATTATGCTTATCACTCTTCCAACTTTGCACTTAGTCAGCCGTAGTAATACAGCAGCCAATTACGTTGTTTCGTAAGTAATAACAGTATTGGAGTGGACATATTTGTCCCTTTTACGTTTGTGAGAAAAGAACACTCTGGGTCCTTCCTTTTTATCTTCTAGGACACTGAATCGCTATACATTCACTGATAACCAGAACTACATTGCGATGTGACATGGACATGTTGTACACTTCCTTATCCATTAAATTAGTGAATGATGTGGGAAATGCATGTTAGAGGACATATGTTTGCAAGAACCTACTTTGGAGTTTCTACTCTAGAATTATTTATAATAACTGAGTAGTTCTTTGACTCCAACCAGTCATCGCGTACTTTTTGTTACAAGCTAGTCCGACGTGGGAGAGGGCATCAAAGCCCTAATCTTATCCTACTGAGGAAATAAGTGTGTAAATAAAATCATTACAGGAAAAAATCATCTGTGCATTTTCTAAAAATGTGAGAATTCTCCTTGTTTCATTTAATTTATGTTACCCACATTAATTTACACATCCAACCACGAAGTGTGTCTGATGCATCCAATGTGCTGATATGGGCCTTGAGGAGAGAATAATGTGAGTAGGTGCTTGATGAATCCCACTAACAAAGAATTCTTTAATTTTATGTTCATGGTGCATCTCTCAAGATGCTGCATTTTGCTGACACGTGTTATTATAAAAGGTTATCTCAGTTCTGAAAACTCTTTAAACTTCGGAGGCTTACATTTCATCGGGTTTCCTTATTTCTCAACATACGTTTCAGTGGTCGTAATCCAGGAGCTCCCTTTAGATGACCGTCTCCCTCATACCTTCTTAAATATGCAAGAGACGTATCTAATGTTCGCACCCTGAAATCGGAGCTAGGTTGTATGTGAAGACATTTCTAAAATATGGCTAACACTGTATAACTACTCAACGTTGCTAAAACGAATTACATAATGTGATTCACATACACAGCTGAGGATAGGTTGGTTGCCACCATCCAAAAGTTTATTACCCTAAACGAACGTCCCTGGTACACATTTCTAATACTTTTTAAGAATTGTAGTCCCATTTCCCAAATGATAGCCTATTTCCTCTTCTTTAAACAATTGTAACTGCTAACCATTCGACTGCTGGAATGCACTTAACGCACGGCATTAGGCTTTTCTGCAGGAGTTTGCTTCAGCAAATTTGAAACACCACATCTGAGAAAAGTGTACACAATAAAGATGGAAATAATGATGGGTTGTGCTAGAATTACACAAAGACTTAAAAACTTAAGAAAAATGATGACATAGCTTATATGTAGTTGCATAAGTATTTCGAAAAACGTTAGTCGCGTGCCTAGGCATAGAAGATGTGGGTGGTAGGGTAATCACAGTATAACTCAACTGTTGATTAATTTCTTCTCAGTACCGTACCCGTATGAAAAGTATACTACAAAATAGTCGTCGCACATGTACTGTCATTGAAACGCAAACCAACAATGTAGAAATGCACAGGAAGAAGCTGTTATTTAAATTGTAAGGCACTTCGAAGTGCAGATTCGGACTGAATTTAGAAAATACAAAAATGCAGCAAATGAAGCGGACAAAAGGGAATACGGATGTTCAAAAAACAGATGTGTAAAAAATTACATTGACAGAAAACACAAAATGACTAAATGGCTAGGGCACAAAGTGTAAGAATTGAGAAGCATATTTCACCAGGGGAATAACAGATACCGCCCATCTGAAAATTCAAGAGACTTTGGGAGAAAAGAGAAGGAGCCCTACGAACATCAAGAGCTCAGACGGAAAAACGGTATTAAGAAAAGAAGGGTAAGCTGAAAGGAAGGAAGGAAGGAATAATTATTTTATTTTTACCGTACTTGTCAAGTTCTGTAGTACCAAATTGATGATAAAATCTCCAAGGTCATGGAACGTGCCAGTACACGAGACCACAACATAAAAGTAATAACAGCTAAAACAACAAACTCTAAGTTTATGTAAACGCAGTCAACAGTATAACACAGGAATCAGCTTTTTTTTCAAGGTACTCCTTGACAGAATAGAAGGAGTGATTATTAAGAAACTTTTCATTTTCGTTTTGAAAGCGAAAGGATTACTGCTAAGATTTTTTTAATTCTTCTGGTTGCTTATTTAAAATGGATGCAGCAGTATACCGCACGCCTTTCTGTGCAAGAGTCAAGGAAGTGCGAACCAAATGAAAACTTGATTTCTGCCAAGCATTAACTGAGTGAAAGCTGCTAAGTCTTGAAAAATAAGCTGATAGTGCCAACAAGAGACTACAGTGAAGAAGGCCAATGTCAGAATACCCATACTACTGAACAGGGGTCGACAAGAGTTTCGCGAACGTGTACCACTTATTGCCCGAACCGCCCGTTTCCGAGCCAAAAATTTCCTTTGAGAACGGGAAGAGTTACGCTAAAATATAATACCATACGTCGTAAGCGAATGAAAATAAGCAAAGTAGACTACTTTCGTGCCGAACTGTCACTTACTTCAGATACCGTTCCAATAGCAAAAATCGCAGCATCAAGTCTTTGAATAATATTTCAACAGTTTGCTATCCATCTTAACACCAAGAAAATTGAACTGTTCAGTTTTACTACTCATATGCCCATTCTGTGAAACCAAAAGTCGGGATTTGTTGAATTGAGTGTGAAAATGTAAAATTGAATCTTACTGTGATTTAGCGATATTTTATTTCCCACAAGACATAAAGTTATTTCATGAACTGCACTGTTTGAAACATTGGCAATGTTGCACACAACGTTCTTTACTATCAAGCTAGTGTCATCAGCAAACAGAAACGTTTCAGAATTACCTACAATACTAGGTGGCAATGGGGCACACCCTCATTAGACCGAGCTCCATTCAGACCCCACGTCAAACCCATTATCAACACTATGGATAATGACTTTTTGCTATCTGCTGTTAAAGTAAGAGATTAATCAATTGTGAACCAAACAGAAAAGATTAGGCTTAACGTCCCATCCACATCGAGGTAATTAAAGGCGGAGGAAGATTCGGATTGTGTCCATGATGTGGAAGGAAATTGGCCGTTCGCTTTCAAAGAAACCATCCTGGCATTTACCTGGAACGATTCACGAAGAAGAATTTGACAGAGCACTGAAGTATCTAAGTCGAAACAAGGCCCCGGGAATAGGCGAAATTCCTTGAGATAGCATTGGGAGACCCAGCCACGAAAAAAGTCTTCCATCGGGTATGTAAAATGTATGAGACAGGCGAAATACCCTCAGACTTCAAGATGAATGTAGTAATTTCAATTCCAAAGAAATCAATCGCGACCAACTGTGAAAATTACAGGAAATCAGTTTCATAAGTCGCGGTTGCAAAATAATAACACGAATTCTCTACCGAAGAACAGAAAAGCTGATAGAAGCCGGCTTCGGGGAAGATGAGTTTTGATTACGGAGAAACGCAGGAACACGCGAGGCAATACTAACCCTACGACTTATCTTAGAAGGTAGTTTAAGGAAAGGCAACCTATGTTTATAGCATTTTTAGACATAGAGAAAGCTTTTTGACAGTGCTGGCTGGAATACTCTCTTTGAAATTCTGAAAGTAACAGCGTGAAAGGCTATTTACAACTTGTACAGTAACCAGAACACAGTTATAAGAGCTGAGGGGCATGAAAGGGAAGCCGAGTTTGAGCAGAGTGAGAGACGGGGTTGTAACCTATCCCCCCGGTTATTCTGTCCGTACATTGAGTTCTACGAGTAGATATGAAACATTAAGGATTGCCGATGACATTGTAATTCTGTCAGTGACACCAAAGGACTGGGTAGAGCAGTTGAACCTTATGGATAGTGTCTTGAAAGGACGATATAGAACGAAAATCAACAAAAGCAAAACAAGGATAATGTAATACCATCGAACTAAATCAGGTAACACTGAGGGAATTAGATTGGGAAACGGGATAGTTAAAGTAGTAGATGAATATTGCTATTAGAGCAGTAAAATAACTGAGGATTGCCGAAATAGAGAGGATATAAAATACAGACTGGCAATGGCAAGAAAAGCGTTTCTGAAAAAGGGAGTTCGTTAATGCTGAATTTAGATTTAATTACTAGTGAAACATGGACTATAAACAATTTACACAAGAGGAGAATAGAGGTTTTTGAAATGTGGTGCTACAGAATGACGCTGAAGATTAGATGGGTAGATAACGTATCTAATAAGGAGGTATGAACGGAACTGGGGAGACAAGAAATTTATGAAACGACTAAAACGAGAGGTCGGTTGATAGGACAAGTTTGGAGACATCAAGAGATCAGTAATTTAGTACTGGAGGGAAGTGTTGGAGTAAAATTAGATAAATATAGCAAGCAGATTCAGAAGGATGCAGGTTGCAGTAATTAGAGATAAAGAGACTTGTACATGATGAAGCTGTACCGGACTAATCTTTGGACTGAAGACTAAAACAGCAACAAGCTGAATAAAGCTGGGAGCTCGTACGACAATACGCAGTCTGAATAATAAGGTCGTTCTCAATTTTCACGAAGCTCCGTGCGCTTTAATATTAACGTACATCCATTTCCTGATACTGGTCTTTAGTGATGTCTAACCCAATCCATAGCCAGTAAATACCACTTGCAATTTGAGGTTTTGTCTTAGACTAACATTTAAACATTGTCTACCATACCGTGAGTGCACAGCAAATATAGCGACAGGTGTTCCATCGCAATTTCAATATCCCTAAGCTACACATGATTAATGTTAATTAGAGATACGGCAGAACTTAAAAAGAGCCAAAATCTCACGTACCACAATACAGCACATTCTTTCCCTCATAATCATTTTCTATTTCTTTAATCCGGATAAGAAACAATGTTTCTTAAAATTCTCAGACAAATTACATCGCTTTCCAACTTCAAAAGACAATGTTGCACCATTTCGACATCAATGTCTTGCACGTACTTGTTAGAAGCTGACTCTGGGACCCCATGCCGATCCTGACTTTTATTCTCCCTGATCCAAGCAATCCTCTATTGAAACGGTACTCAGTTTCTTTGCATTTACCGTTACTATTAATCGCACAATCTCGTCTGTCCTTGTTCCTTCTGTTACAGATGACATTAAATACCACTTCTAAATTGCTGTACTATTTAACATAGTAGTTATTCTCAATGTCTGCTTTCCTTCTTTTATTTATTACTTTGTCTACTCTTATTATTTGTTTGAGAACTGTAACTATCCTTATAATAATACTTCAGGAGCGCATAACTTAAAGAAAATTATTCATAGGAATTCCGAATGTTTTGAACAGATTTTGACAAGTAATAGCGTGCCTAACGGATCTGATTCATAGACGATGCAACAGTGCAGACACATATACTGCAGGAGAGCGTTTCAAAAGCAGGCTTGTGTACAGATTTTAAGAAACTTAATGTAAACACATACGAAGGACGTCCCGAAATACCTGTGAATTATGGAAGAATAGCTAGGTGTAATAACACCACCAAATATTCTCGACAAAGGAGCTAAACTGGAAAGGAATATGAAATTATTTTTTCTATTAACAAAAAACCTTTATGACAAGAAATTCTTATCCATAAATGCGAAACTGCGGCACGACACTGTCATTAGACCAGAATGAGCTTGTGCTTCAAAACGCCTTTCGTTATAAGCGTCAAACTATTAGGTGAAATAGAAAATATTGAATGGAAAATAATCAGACGTTAGTTTGCAAATGTTCATACATAATATTACACAAACATAAAAATGAAAAATAATTATTTTCTTTTTACAGTATCCACATTATCGATAACTGTTCATACAGATAAATGTTTTTTTTTTTTCACATATATTACACCGATTTTACAAATGTCTTTCCAGGAGACGTCACAGAACACACAGACAAGAAAATTTTATTTCAAAAATTACAAGAAACTGGTCTCGTCAGTATTCCCAATCTGTTCCAAGAAGCCATGATTTCTTTAGTGGAAGTAGAATATGGTAACACGATCTACAGAGATATTTCATGTTAACTGATTAGATGTAAGTTAGTAAATGGTTACTGTAGCTGAATCAACAACGCGCATGCTTTGTATGCACTGTATCTCATTTCGAATCGATGTGAATTTATACTTTTCTCTTCAGTAAGGAACACGGCCTTGTGGTTAGACAATTCGTTGTCTACGAAGTTCTCCATAGTAATATACGAAACACATTTCGATTATGTGCAGCTAATTTCCCACAGAAGATGTGACGGAATTACGCCTGTGAATCAAGAGGCAGTTCTGGTAGGGAATGACCCCCTGAAGGCGAAAATATGTCTTCAGTACCTATAAGAGAATTATTCACATAATTTCGTCGATACGACACGGTAACAGTCTGACACTCTGGCGCAGTGAGTTACGTCTGCATTCGTACAGTAATAGTCAATGAAAGTACACGAGGGAGGTAAAATACCTGCACAACATCGCTTTCAGTCGAGTCACATTATTCATGCGCCATGCCTCATCGCCAACCGGCTATTCGTGACTGCATCATTGCTCGGAACGGAGTTTGACGGCGTTGAACGCTGGGGCACTGTACGGCGTTCCTGAGCGCACAGCGTGGCGGTGCATAAAACGCTATCGACGTACTACGAAATCCAGTAGACGTGTAGGAATTGGACTTTGGCTTGTAACAACAGTTGTACAGGATGATGAACTTGCCAACACCTCATCGCAAAAGCCTTCTTTTTACCTATGGTGCATTTGAAACGTATGTGCCCTGCATTATATGTTAAATACTTAGAATCAAATACTTGCAAAACCGAATCATGGGTTGTACTTAAATAAAGAATAAAACAGTCAAATGTCTGTGTGGTAGAAAATTAGCTCTGACATGAAAATAATACGTTTCCTGATCCATGTCCTTGTTATATGTTATATATGTGAGTAATGTTTTTGAAAATTTGCCCATATCTTTTTGTTATACCCCTTAAACTGTGTCTCCCATTGAGATGTGGAGCATTATATCGCTCCTGTGTTGAGCCTGTGTATTGGTAGAACGTCTCATGCGTGCACAGTGACAGATGGTCCGTAGCGAGTTCAGTCGAGTACGTGGTTCTAATTTTCATCTGCTAGGGGACAGTAGTGCACAGAGACATTCAAGAACGAGATCAAGAGAACGTTTTTGTGAACTGTTCTATTTATTTCTTCAAGGCTTTTTTATTTATTCATGTTTGTACAGTTTTGTATATGCTTTTAGTAGTGTGAAAGATGCGTGAATTTGGTCCAAAGTTAACATGTCGGTCGTTGTTCAACTGCTGAACGCTGTACGATTTAGTGTGAGAAAGTTTTAAGACAGTGTGAATGCAGACGAAGGGGAGTTTTGTATCATAATATGTTAAGTAAGTTTATTGTAAAAGGAAAGCTAATTCGAGTGCAAATGAAGTGTGTTATTTGTTGATTGGTTAGTCATGAAAACGCGGACTGACGCGGGAGAATAATATTTTGCTATTGGCCTTAAAGAAAACTGACCAATGGGAACGGAGTATTATTCGCGCGTCTTTTCTCTGACTACAGCAGTCTAAGAGAGTCGGAACTCAGATTTTAAATGTTACGGTCGTGTGTTGGATGAGCTCCGAAGGAAGTTATACTTTGCCGGTTTTATTTCTGCTGCATGTTTCAATAGTGTTTTACAGTGAAGGTATATTTATTCCGGTGTGTTTTTTAGAAAGTACGGAACTTTTAATTAAATTTATGTATGAGGAAAGACAGTAATTCCACGTGGCATATTTAACAGATTGTTGACTAAAAATTTGAGTGAATTAGCCACCGATAAAGTTAATAGTATGGCGAGCATTTTAATTTAAGAACAATCCGTGCTTAGTAGCTCTTCAGATTTCTGGCAGTACGTTAAACTTGCTAACGTGAATGAAACGGTTTGTGCATGACTGTGTTAAGATTAGCACGGGCTTGGCAGTGAACGTGTACGTCTCAAGGTTCCGCCTGCAGCTCGTGGTACAGTGGCTAGTGTTGCTGCCTCTGTATCACGTGGTCCGGGTTCGATTCCCGACCGGGTAGGCGATTTTCTCTGCCTGGGGACTCGTTGTTTGTGTTGCCCTCATCATTTCATCATCATCACTTGTGACAGTGGCTGGATTGGATTGTGAGTAAAAAATGGACTGTGTGAAAACTGGGACTTAGTACGGGCGCTGGTGACAGCACAGTTGAGCGCCCCACAAACAAGATATCATCATCATAATCATCATATCATGGTTCAGAATATACCGTAACATGGCCAGAATTTCCATCTTTATTTCAAAATTAAGACCTTTCCCCGATCCTTAAAATAGTTACGTTGTATACAGCCTGGTGCGAGTTGCAGTACGGTAGGTTTCTGTTCTACATCAACATCCATACTCCGCAAGCCACCTGACGGTGTGTGGCGGAGGGTACCTTGAGTACCTCTACCGGTTCTCTCTTCTATTCCAGTCTCCTATTGTTCGTGGAAAGAAGGATTGTCGGTATGCTTCTGTGTGGGCTCTGATTTCTCTGATTTTATCCTCATAGTCTCTTCGCGACAGATACGTAGGAGGGAGCAATATACTGCTTGACTCTTCGGTGAAGGTATGTTCTCGAATCTTTAACAAAAGCCCGTACCGAGCTACTGAGCGTCTCTCCTGCAGAGTCCTCCACTGGAGTTTATCTATCATCTCCGTAACGATCTCGCGATTACTAAATGATCCTGGAACGAAGCGCACTGCTCTCCGTTGGATTCCTACCGGCGGCCTGCTGCAACGAGCTCACAGGCAGATGTGGGTAATGGACAAACTAACCGCGCCGCCGCACCATTTCATTGGATACTGTTTAACGCTAGTTTCGGAATGCCACATAGTAAACGTGCGGCCATCAAGGATAGTGATTATGCCTGATGATCATTGACTCTACTTATTATCAGTTGGTGAGTAGAAAGTCAATCGTGATTGAGGAAGGTGATATGGTCGAAAGCGAAGGATGGTCCAGTAACTAATATACAGGCTTCAGGATGCCCTCTTCCACGCCAAATATGCCCATTATTTATCTTTCAATGGTCAAATGTTTTTCCGTGGGCATGGAATGCTTCACAGAATAGATGGTCGACTTCATTCTGCCCAGTATACCCATATTATGGGTAATGATATGGTCACATAAGTGCGACAACTATACCTAGAGGCAGCACTCAGTTTTCAGCTGGACGAGTGAACCATCAGAGGTGGTTTAGGAGTGGTTTGCAGAAGAGAATGAGATTACTCAATAGGCCTCCTTCTGTACCAGACGCACATCGTACCGAAAATGTATGGGCAGAGGCAGAACAGACTGTGGAAAAAATCTGACCTGACACCGCGCGAAGATGACCTTTGGGTTGGTTCAAATGGCTCTCAGCACCATGGGACTTAACTTCTGAGGTCAGCAGTCCCCTAGAACTTAGAACTACTTAAACCTAACCTAAGGGCATCACACACATCCATGCCCTTGGCAGGATTCGAACCTGCGACCGTAACGGTCGCACGGTTCCAGACTGTAGCGCCTAGAACCGCTCGGCCACTCCGGCCGCCCGACCTTTGGAACGTCACCCTAGTTGCCTTGTAGAAGATATCAAAAAATTTATTACCCATCTCTCTGACTACTTTCTTTGCAGAATACTTACAGTCATTGAAGTTGTAGGCTATTGGCTGGGGTTATTAAGTGGGAAAGGAGCCGCATGCTATGTCGATATGATGCTCGAAAAATCTTAATATGAATAGTGAACTCTTCGCTCCATTACTTTCGTGATTAATGGAGTAACGCAAAGAAAGATTTAGTTGCCGTTTAAAAGATTCCAGTGTTTGTTCGAACTGTAGCACGCAGGATGTCTAAGCGATATACCAGTTTTTCCCTTGTCCTACTGAACACGGCCTCATGAACGTGTGCAATTACTGCTCCAATGCGAACTCGCAGGTACTGCAGGCCAGCACCAGGGTCTGGTACACAAAATACTTCACATAGCCCATGAGAAAAAAATCAAAAGGGGTTGTGTTTGGGGACCTTGGGCGTCAGGAAGAGGGTCCTTCTCTGACAATCCAGCGACCTGAAAGCATGTGGTCGAAAGCTTTCCTAACGATCGAGGCCTAGTGAGACCGATCATCCTGTTGTAGCTCTACATGTGAAAATGCATACTGGTACAACATGAGCAGATAAACAGCCGACATTTTTGACGCCTCCGCAAAGAAAAACAGTCCCACCATAGGGTCATGAAGCAGACTACACCACGCCCTTATCTTTGGGCTATCGCGCGCAGTGTCCTCGGAGTACCCCATCACTCATTGTGTCAATTTATAGTCCACAACACATGAAACAGGCTTCGTCAGTGAAAATCGTATTTTTCAGGCAGTCTAGGTCATCATCGATGAGCCTCAGAATCTAAATGGCAGCTGGCCGGAGTGGCCGTGCTGTTCTAGGCGCTACAGTCTGGAACCGAGCGACCGCTACGGTCGCAGGTTCGACTCCTGCCTCGGGCATGGCTGTGTGTGATGTCCTTAGGTTAGTTAGGTTTAATTAGTTCTAAGTTCTAGGCGACTGATGACCTCAGCAGTTAAGTCGCATAGTGCTCAGAGACATTTGAACTTTCTAAATGGCAAGTGCTTTGCACTTTGGCTTGTCATCAGGTTGAACTCATGCTGTAGTTGCACTTTGTACGTATGAAACTTTAGTTCCTTGTGTAGCACTCTATGACCGTAGTTGGTGGTAGTTACAATCGTCGAGACGCTTGACGGATTGACTTGGTAGGATTCTGAATGAATTCGTGTTGCACCTGTTCCATATCTGCATCTCTCGTGCTAGAAAGCCCAGAACTCGTCCTGTTCATGACACTTCCGTATTTCTTTAACTTCATGTACCACTGTCTGTTGGGCGGACGTGATTGTGACGTATCCGGAAGCTCCTTTCGACCAGGGTGTCAGGTCGGTTCTCTGTAAACCACTCCACACACTGTGCAATCTGTTGAGGATGGCCACTTTCATCAATAAGTAACCTGAAAATGAACAACAACAAAAAACATAAAGAAAATGACTTAGATATGTGTGAACATTACCCACAAATTATCTTTCTTTCTTCATATCCAACCCCCTTTTCTGAAACATGCGTGAAAGAAATTGTAAAGATCATCATGTATTTAAGAATGAATACCTTGTTGGTATAGTTCCACAAGTGTGACACACGTGAAGTCTTGAGCATAAATGTTAATCCCTAGTAAAAGCATATTAAATTGATAATTACATAAGAAGAATTAATCTAAAGATCTAGAGTAATGTTTTTTACGAGCTGAGTCAGTAATCATCTTTAATCAGTGGTGTTCGATATCTGCCACTCGATCCTGTACAGGGTGTACGATAAAGGTAAGGCCGAAATTTCAGCAAACATTCCTCACACATAGAGGAAGAAAATACGTTGTTTTGACACGGGTTTTGAAATGCCTTATTTCCATGTTATCGCTCAGTTTTTCAAATTAATCACCTACTTTGAAATTAAGTCTCATCCATGAATAACATATATCCACTAGAGTGAGGGTTAGCACATTGTTGAATGAATCATTCGAATAAATGCCCCCCCTGAAGGAAAAGAAGCTGCTGATAGTGCTTTCTCGTGTTGTATATGGAACGGATACTGCAAATCCTCATGTAGCACTCACCAGAGACTCATGTGGTCAATATACCTTGTAGCAGATGTTTGTCTTATACTGACGCTATGATTGTCGTCAGCTGAACGAACAAGTTTGTCTTCTAGATGAGCTGCCCTCGTTCTTCTCGGCCTCTCCCATGCCCCATAAGACGACGATCAATTGTTGCGTCAAATTTCCTCCTGTCGGGACACTTGTTCTACAAATCTCTCCCTATACAAGTTGAGCGGCACGATCACTAACCTCTGCTGATCCGTACAGCGTATGGGCATCTGTCATCGCCTCATTCGAGTACACTTCCACTTCATTGTCCTAGAAACAAGATCCGTGCTCAACACTAAATATTTAATGGTACGTGCTTGACACATCGAGTATGCATTTAAATGTCAGGAAGTCGTTACTGAAAGTATTTCTATGGAGTGTAGCCGTGTATGGGAGTGAAATGTGGACGATAAATAGTTTGGACACGAAGAGAATAGAAGCTTTCGAAATGTGGTGCTACAGAAGAATGCTGAAGATTAGATGGGTAGACCACATAACTAATGAGGAGGTATTGAATAGAATTGGGGAGAAGAGGAGCTTGTGGCACAACATGACTAGAAAAAGGAATCGATTGGTAGGACATGTTGTGAGACATCGAGGGATCACCAATTTAGTACTGGAGGGCAGCGTGGAGGGTAGAAATCGTAGAGGGAGACCAAGAGATGAATACACTAAGCAGATTCAGAAGGATGTAGACTGCAGTAGGTACTGGGAGATGAAGAGGCTTGCACAGGATAGAGTAGCATGGAGAGCTGCACCCAACCAGTCTCAGGACTGAAGACAGTGTAGAGCAATGAAGTTATCCGCGTGTCAACACAAGCAGTGAAGTGAGTCACATGTCATAATCACCTTCCTTAAAACAGATCAACAAAGAATGGCGGTTAACTTAACAATTACAGCATACTCTACATTCTATCCAAACGTAAAGAAGAGTGTGTTTTGGACATTTCACGTAAGAAAACGTTTCATGTAATGCTGGCACGTTCTGTGCACTTTCCACCGTCGAAGTGGTTATGAAGGAAAGTAGAAAATTAGATCTAACATGGAAATAAAGCGTGTCCAGATCTATGTCCATGTAGCAATTTATGCTGCTCTATCTGTGAGGAATGTTTCCTGAAAATTTGGCCATACCTTTTTGTACCCCGTATGTATAGGTGATAGATACTCTGACTAAAAGTTATCAGGAGAAGGCACCAGCAGCACAAAATCAATATCATGGAAGTGTTTTGGGTTAGTATCAACACAGAGAACTTAGTACAAAAGCATTACTTGCAGACAATTAAGTTATATGGTCGACGGGTTTTAAACATTTGCGCGAAGGAAACCTGTATAATTAAGACGGACTGTAGAGGCAAACACGAGACTAACAGACGTTTGTACCCATTCACATGAAGAGATTAATGTCAAAACAATCTCTCGAGAGCCCACTGGACTACTTCTGCGTGTCACTGTGCCGCTGGCTAGAAGTCACAGTCTATAGGAAGAAATGACTGGTGCTTAAAATGTCATTGGAAATGTACTACACGAGATAGGACCAAACAACCCTGTCACTGATCGGCACCCATTATCACTTGATGTCATGATCAGTATCGCCGCCTATCGTCTGGGGGAATACTATTCATCAGGAACTTACTTCTGTCTGATAAATTACGCAGCGCTGCCAAAAGAATGCAGTGATACCGTAAATTTGCATTTTAGCTATACTCATTTCTCATTAATTTTGTTTAAATCACTCTGCAACAAACAACAAGCAAAATACTACGACTGGTATAACAAAAGCTGCATGTGCCTAGAAATTGAGCTTCATGTTGCGACTCTGTAAGCAAGATTTGTTTTTCTCGTTCTGTGCTATATTGCTACATAGCTGTCTCCTTCGTCAAGTAAATCCCCTGTACGATTCCCTCAGTGTTCTCTACCTGCATACTTCGTGTTCAAAATGTCCTTACCGCAGCTTTTACGAGATTGTCGACATTCAATATTTACGTCATCCAGCGTCTTTTATAGTAGTTTCTTAAAATATATGGAAAAAAGTACATTCTTTATTTAAGGGCCGCGCGAAGTGGCCGCGTGGTTAGACGTGCCATGTGACGGACTGGGTGGCTACTCCAGCCGGAGGTTTGAGTCCTCCCTTGGGCTTGGCTGTGTGTTATTCTTGGAATAAGTTACTTTAAGTTAGTTTAATTAGTGTGTAAGTCTAGGGACCGATGACCTCAGCAATTTGGTCGCTTAGAAATACATACTCATTTGAACATTTAAGGTAAACTCATGTTCAGAAAATAGATTAGAATACCTTGAACGACTACAGATAGTACTTTCGTAGTAACAAGACATTCACATTAATATGTTCTGCAGAAATGATTACCGAGCGAGGTGACGCAGTGGTTAGCATACTGGACTCGCACTCGGAAGGACGACGGTTTAAACCCAGTCAACCTAATCAGGGTTTTTCGTGGTTTCCCTAAATCGCATGAGGCAAACGCCGGGATGGTTCTTCGAAACGATACGGCCGATTTACTTCCTGCTGCTACGGTCACAGGTTCGAATCCTGCCTCGGGCATGGATGTGTGTGATGTCCTTATTTTAGTTCGGTTTAAGTAGTTCTAAGTCTAGGGGACTGATGACCTCAGATGTTAAGTCCCATAGTGCTTAGAGTCATTTGAACCACTTGAAACGTTCCCTAATCCAATGGCACCGATGACGTCGTTGTTTGGTCCACTTTCCCCATCCAACCAACTAACCAACTACAAATGATTAGCATTTAAAGCATGTCGGCCGGCGGGCTCAAGGTCAACATCGGTATCGAAGAGACACACAACCTGCCAGTAAAATGTGCCTGTCCTTATAAATCGAAGGTAAAGAATAAGTGTGACTTGAGCAGACGTGTAGGTTACCTCGCACACGTATGAGCGAATCTTACCGTCAAATCATTGAGTGTGAAAGAGGGCGCGTAATTGGGATGAGAGAATGTGATGTATCTATCAGGGTAATTACTGCTCGAGTGGAACGACATATTCGGTAGTGCAACCGATGTGTGCAGAATGGTTCACTGAAGGCCGTAGAACACGATGAGATGGGTCAGGTCACACCATCCAGAACACCCCCAAGGAGATCGACAGCTCATCCGAATGACATTGCAGGACGGACCTACGTCCCCCACGGCTCTGGCGCAACAGTAGAACTGTTTTTGTTTCTTTTGTGGGGCGGATCATCAGTTTTCTTACTGGTTTGATGCAGCCTGCCATTAATTCCTCTACTGTGCCAACCTCCTCATCTCAAAGTAGCGCCTACAACGTACGTCCTCAATTATTTTCTGGATGCACTCCTATCTCTGTCTACCTCTACAGTTTCGCCCTTTACAGCTCCCTCTTGTACAATGGCAGTCATTCCCTCCTATCTTAACAGATGTCCTATCATCCCGTCCCTTCTCCTTATCAGTGTTTTCCACATATTCCATTCCTCTCCGATTCTGCGTAGAACCACCTCATTCCTTACTTTATCAGTCCACCTAATTTTCAACATTCGTCTGTAGCGCCACATTTCAATTGCTTCCATTCTCTTCTGTTCCGGTTTTCCCATAGTCCATGTTCACTACCATATAATTCTGCACTTCAGGCGTACATTCTCAGAAATTTCTTCCTCAAATTGAGGAAATGTTTGATGCTGGTAGATTTCTCTTGGTCAGGAATACTCTTCTTGCCAGTGCTAGTCTGCTGTTGAGGTCCTCCTTGCTCCGTCCCTCATTGGTTATTTTACTGCCTAGGTAGCAGAATTCGTTAACTTCATTCACTTCGTGACCATCAATCCTGATGTTAAGTTTCTCGCCGTTCTCATTTCTACTACTTTTCATTACCTTCGTCTTTATCGATTTACGCCCGATCCATATTCTGTACTCATTCGGGTGTTCATTCTATTCAACAGATCATACAATTCTTCTTCACTTTCACTCAAGGTAGCAATGTCATTAGCGAATCGTATCATTGGTGTTCGTTCACGTTGAATTTTAATTTCACTCCTGAACCTTTCTTTTTTTTCTGTCACTACTTCTTACATGAACAGATTGAACAGTAGGAGCGAAAGGATACAACCCTGCCTTATACCCTTTCTAATCCGAACATTTCGTTCTTGGTTGTCCACTGTTTTCATTCCCTCTTAACTCTTATACATGTTGTATATAACTCGTCTCTCCCTAGAGCTTACCCAAGTTTTTCTCAGAATATCGAACATCTTGCACCGTTTTACATTGTCCAACGCTTTTCGCAGGTCGACAGATCCTATGAACGTGTCTTGATTTTTCTTTAGTCTTGCTTCCTTTATAAACCTCAATGTCAGAATTACCTCTCCCGCGCCTTTACCTTTTCTACAGCTAAACTGATCGTCATGTAGCACATCATTTTTCTTTTCCATTCTTGCTTATATTATTCTTGCCAGCAACTTGGATGCGTGACCTGTTAAGCTGACTGTGCGATAATTCTCGCAATTGTCAGCTCTTGCAGTGTTTGAAATATGTGTTGAAGATATCTTTCCATTGTCCGATGGTATGTCACCAGACTTATCATACAGCCTATTCCAACGTGAATACACTACTAGTCATTAAAATTGCTACACCACGAAGATGACGTGCTACACACGCTAAACTTAGCTGACAGGAAGAAGATGCTGTGATATGCAAATGATTAGCTTTTCAGAGAATTCACACAAGGTTGGCGCCGGTGGCGACACCTACAACGTGCTGACACGAAGAAAGTTTCCAACCGATTTCTCATACACAAACAGCAATTGACCGGCTTTGCCTCGTGAATCGTTGTCGTGATGGCTCGTGCAAGGAGGAGAAATGCGTACCATCAAGTTTCCGACTTTGATATAGGTCGGATCGTAGCCTATCACGATTGCGGTTTATCGTATCGCGACATTGGTGCTTGCGTTGGTCGAGATCCAATGACTGTTTGCAGATTATGGAATCGGTGGGTTCATGAGGGTAAAACGGAACGCCGTGCTGGATCCCAACGGCCTCGTATCACTAGCAGTCGAGATGACAGCCATCTTATCCACATGGCTGTAAAGGATCGTGCAGCCACGTCTTGATCCCTAAGTCAACAGATGGGGATGTTTGCAAGACAACAACCATCTGCACGAACAGTTCGACGACGTTTGTAAGAGCATGGACTATCAGCTCGGAGACCATGGCTGCGGTTACCCTTGACGCTGCATCACAGACAGTAGTGCCTGCGATGGTGTAGTCAACGACGAACCTGGGTGCACGAATGGCAAAACGTCATTTTTTCGGATGAATCCTGGTTCTATTTACAGCGTCATAATGGTCGCATCCGTGTTTGGCGACATCACGGTGAACGCACATTGGAAGTGTGTGTTCGTCATTGCCATACTGGTGTATCACCCTGCGTGATGGTATGGGGTGCCATGGGTTACACGTCTCGGGCGTCTCTTGTTCGCATTGTCGACACATTGAACAGTGGACGCTACATTTCAGATGTGTTACAACCCGTGGCTCTACCCTTCATTCGATCCATGCGAAACCTTTCATTTAAGAAGGATAATGCACGACCGCATGTAGCAGGTCCTGTACGGGCCTTCCTGGATACAGAAAATGTTCGACTGCTTCCCTGGCCAGCACATTCTCCAGACCTCTCACCAACTGAAAACATCTGATCAATGATGGCCGAGCAACTGGCTCGTCACAATACGCCAGTCACTATTCTTGATGAACTGCGGTATCGTGGGCAACTGTACCTGTACACGCCATCCAAGCTCTGTTTGACTCAATGCGCAGGCGTATCAAGGCCGTGATTACGGCTAGAGGTGGTTGTTCTCGGTACTGATTTCTCAGGATCTATGCACCCAAATGGCGTGAAAATGTAATCACATGTCAGTTCTAGTGTAATATTTTTGTCCAATGAATACCTGTTTATCATGGGCATATCTTCTTGGTGTAGCAGTTTTAATGGCCAGTAGTCTAGTTGTTTCGTTGCCACGCCCCGGATGTTTTTTTAAAATTCTGATAGAATGTTATCGATCCCTTCTGGCTTATTTGATCTTAAGTCCTCCTAAGCTCATTTTCATTCTGATTCTAATACTGGATCCCCTATCGCTTCTATATTTACTCATGTTTCTTCTTGTATCATATCGTAAAAATTGTACTCTTTCGACCTACCCTTGCTTTTAATGTCACCGAAGGTTGTTCTAACTTTCCTGTATGCTGAATCTGTCCTTCCGACAATCATTTCTTTTTCGAGTTCTTCACATTTTTCATGCAGCCACTTCGTCCTAGCTTCCGTGCACATCCTATATATTTGAATCATCAGTGGCATGTATTTATGTATTCCTGAATTTCCTTGAACATTATTGTACTTCCATCTTCCATCGATCAACTGAAGTTGTTCTTCTGTTGCCCATGGTTTCTTGGCAGTTACCTTCTTAGTGCTTATGTTTTTCAAATTGTTAAAATGGCTTTAAGCACTATAGGACTTAACATTGAGGTCATCAGTCCCCTAAACTTAGCCGGCCAGAGTGGCCGAGCGGTTCTAAACGCTACAGTCTGGAACCGCGTTACCGCTACGGTCGCAGGTTTCGAATCCTGTCTCGGGCATATATGTGTGTGATGTGCTTAGGTTAGTTAGGTTTAAGTAGTTCTAAGTTCTAGGGGACTGATGAGCTTAGAAGTTAAGTCCCATAATGCTCAGAGCCATTTGAACCATATGAAGCGTAGACTTAGAACTACTTAAACCTAACTAGCCTAAGGACGTCACACACATCCATGCCCGAGGCAGGACTGGAACCTGCGACTGTAGCAGCAGCGCGGTTACGGACTGAAGGGCCTAGAACCGCTCCGCCGTAGTGACCGGCTTTGGTTTTCGATTGCCCTTTATAGAGATGTCCATTCCTCTTCAACCATACTGCCTCCTGAGCTATTCCATACTGCTGTATCTACAGCTACAGAGAACTTCAAGCGTATCTCGTCGTTTCTTAGCACTTTCGTGTCCCGCTTCTCTGCGTATTGGTTCTTCCTGACTAATCTCTTCAACTTCAGTCTACTCTTTATCACCACTATACTGTGATCTGAGTGTATATCTGTTCCTGGGTTCGCCTTGCAATCCAGTACATATTTTCGGAATTTCTGTCTGACTATGATGTAATCCAACTGAAATCTCCCCATGTCACCCGGCCTTTTCCTAGAATACCTCCTCCTTTTGTGATTCTTGAACGGAATATTCCCCATTACTAGCTGAAATTTATTGTAGAACTCAATTAGTCTTTCTCCTCTCTCATTCCTTCTGTCAAAAGCTTAATCTCCTGTACCATTTTCTACTACCTTTCCCCTACAACTGCATTCCAGTCCCCCATGACTATTAGATTTACATACACCATTACATACTATATTACCTTTTCAATATCCTCATATACTTCCTCTACCTCTTCATCTTCAGCTTGCGACATCGGCATTTGTAGTTAAACGGTCGTTGTCGGTGTTAGTTTGCTGTCGATTCTGATAAGTACAACCCTATCACTGAACTGTTCACTGTAACACACTCTCCGCCCCACCTTACTACACACCCCCTTACACCATTTTCTGCTGTTGTTGATTTTACCCTATACTCATCTGACCTGAAATCCTTTTCCACTTTGCATTTCGCTTCACTAACCCTTACTGTATCTAGGTTGAGCCTTTGCGTTTCCCTTTTCAGATTTTCTAGTTTCCCTACCACGTTCAAGTTTCTTACATCCCACGCCCTGTCTGTTACAGCGTTATCCTTTCGTTGATTATTCAATCTTTTTCTCATGGTCTCCTCCACCTTAGCAGTCCCTTCCCGGAGATACGAACAGGGGACTGTTCCGGAATCTTTTGCCAATGGAGAGGTCATCATTACAGTTTCTCAGTTACGTGACACATGTTCTGTGAATACACGTTGCGTGTCTTTAATGCATGGTTTCCATTGCTTTCTGCATCCTCATGACGTTGAGCATTGCTAATTCTTACGCTTTCAGGGGCAGTATCCCACCCGATGGACAACCTCTGTCTGCTACTCCGTCCTCTTTGACAAGGCCTTTGGCGGAATGAGGGTGACTTCTCATGCCGTAAATTCTCGCCCGCCAATGCTGGTCATCAATCAAAATGTGAGCCGTGGCGGTTTTCGAAACCGGGACGGAGGACGTTTTGATTAGTAATCAAACACGCTAATCGTAGACAGCGTAACACATCCTAACTGTCAGCGGTGACAGTCCTTCGCTATTTTGTACGGCATGGGTTACGTGCGCGTCGCTCTCTTCTCCTCCTACCTTTCACAAATGTGCAGAAACATGCTAGACGACAGTGGTGCATGGAACGACATCACTCTTGACAGGAATGGCATCATATAGTGTTTTCGGACGAATCCAGGTTCTGTTTGTTTGAAAATGATGGCTACATTTTGGTTCGCCGCAGACGGGGGGAGCCCCATAACAGTGATTGCATTCGCACAAGACATACAGCGCCAGCTCAAGGCCTAAAGGTGTGGGGTGCTATTGGGTACAGCCACAAATCATAGTTGGTGCACGTGTAGGGGTCTGTGAGCAGTGTGACCTATGTGAATGACATCCTGCAACTTGTAGCCATGCTCTTTCAGCACCACACACCCCGACGCAGCAAGAGAACTCACGAGCACCTGTTGCTGCACGAGCACCTGCCTTCTTGATATCACAGGGTGTCATCCTTTTGCCCAGGCCCTCCAGATCATCAGATATGTCGCTAATCGAAAATGGATGGAATATGGTGAAACGACAAGTGCAGCGCTCTGACCAAATGCCAACCACCACAGATGAACTTTCGAAATAGGTGAACGCAGCACGGATAGCTATACCACAGGATGCCATTAGCGCCTTATATGCGTCGATGCCATTACACATGGAAGACGTTATCAGGATCCATGGCGGATCGTCGGCCTACTAGGTAAGAGAAGACATACTGAACCGAGTGACTGAAGTGCCAATCATTTCTGTAGTACATACTAACGCGAGCGTCCTACTTCTAGTAGTTCAAGGTGTTGTGTTTCTTCTGAACATGAGTGTATTTTATCTTGCAAAGACATTCTAAGAATCATTTCCCCACTACCATTTTATAATTTATGACCATGTGCTTTCTGTTTTTGTATCAAAACTGGCTCTCTGATGTCCGTACTAATCGGTCTTTTCTGATCGCTGAAAGACTGTTCATTTCGGACAGTTGCGAAATGTTTACACTCATTGCCAACATCAACTACGTAGCAATTTTGTGCGCCGTAGCAATAAGTAGACATTATATTGATTCGTGAGCGGTGATATTGCTTGTGGCTATTACCTTTATTAACATTCAGTATAATGAGCGGCTCGCCGTGAACGTTCCTGTAACTTCACAGACGCATTTACACATTACATATGCGTTTAGTTTATAAAATATAAGCTGGGCAGTCAGCTTACTGCTGCCCTGGGAGGAGGGAGAGGAGGAGGAGGGGGAGGAGAGGTTTTCCAGCAGCCAGTGTGCTAGGAGGCAATCGCAAGCTAACTCTTCCAGCAACTTTCGCAAAAAAGCAACCTTATACTGTTCGATCAGTACATCACATGGTAGAAATGTAGATTTTTGCATTCTAAAATGGAAGAAGAGAATGAATCAACGGCGCTAGCAATGACTAAACACAAAAACGACGGAATATGGCTACTTTTTACTTGTAATTAAGAGTGAGTTGAAAATGACATGAAATACAGATGTTACAAATGTGCTTGGCAATGACTATTACCCGAAATTAGCTAACCGCGCAATTAAAGAAATATCGCAGTACGGCCTGCTAGCGACTATGTTTAAGATTATAAAATATCTGGAGACTGTGGATCCCCGCAAATACAAAGGTCTACGGGGATGATCATTTTTGCTAGTGCATTATATAATCCTCTTGCAACTTTTGAAAGCAGTTATTATCTGCTTACATGCAACGTGGTTCCACAATGCCTGACTATTATCGGTTATCAATAAGATATCATAGCAACTTAGACATTTCTACTGAGGTAATACAGCATAAACTGGCGATTTTAGGATAAGCATTGTCACGCGTGCAATATATTTATCTGCGTATTAGTGCGAAAATACTGGAAGCAAAATATTTGTAATGAAGTCGGTGAACGCAAGTATTCTGAAAGGGTTCAGAATTTTTTTGAAAATCTTGACTATTGTTGCTTTTTTCCATGTTCTGTGAATTCTGCCAATACTGAAAACACAATTGTAGTACTAGCGAATCCGGCCTCGTTCCGTTTCTTTATTTAATGCAATTCTTGCAGTTGTCCAGACCACACGGAATTTTCCCAGTAGATTGTTATGTATGTTAAAAAAAAACTTGGACATAAAACTCACTCAGGAATAACTGCGGTTAAAGGCTCAGAATTCATTAAACAGTTGTAGAGAGAGACATTTCATCACGTTTTCATTAAGTGTAACTAAGTTTTCGGCCTGTAGTAATGTTTACGTGAATTAAGAAACCTACAGCACCAGTAAAAAGAGAAACACAGTCCCCTCATACCGAAGCAATTTTATTGACAGGTGATGTGACAGGTAATTAATCATTGTAGGAGTATACAACAACAAACTCAGACCAAATGAAACGCCCAGACAGTCGCATCAATACACACTGTACCCCCTCAGGGTTACGTCCCATGGTGCTCAGAGCCATTTGAGCCATTTGAAACCCTCAGGCGGAAACGCAACCGTGCATATCCGCATGCAGTCGATCATAATGGTGCCGAATAGCATCATGCGGTAGACTGTTCCAAGCACCTTCTTGTACTCTTCTCTAAATTTGGAGTACGTGTTCAACTGGAGGAAGATCTGGTAGTCTCACTGGCCAGACCAGTTGTAGTACACCAGTAAGAGCACGTTGAGTCACAACAACAGTATATGGCCGTGCACCGACATACTGGAAAATCACATCGCCTTCTTTCGAATAAATGGCAGCATCGTGGGGATAAAAAACTGTGGTATGTAGCAGGCACTGGTCACTTTCAGCAGCACAAGTTCCAAATGTGAGCACGAGTTGTCTCCAGTCAGCTCTTTCAAGCCACCAGAGTAGCCGTTCATGGCGCTGGTTGGGTCAGTCAGCCCTGCCAGAGGGACTCATGAGTCATGCTGCAAGAAGACGGTTGCTGATGGTCCCTGGTGACGCATCAGTGTAACTTGCGTCCTGATTTCTTGACTGGAGCCGGCCACGGTGGCCGAGCGGTTCTAGGTGCTTCAGTCAGGAACCGCGCTGCTGCTACGGTCGCGAGTTCGAATCCTGCCTCGGGCATGGATGTGTGTGATGTCTTTAGGTTAGTTAGGTTTACGTATTTCTAAGTCTTTGGGACTGATGACCTCAGATCTTAAGTCCCATGGTGCTTGGAGCAATGTGATTTTGAATCTTGACTGGATGGTGTTCTGTCGGCCTCTGGTGCTGTCACGATGCATTGACCTTTGTGTGCATCTGTACTACGTGGACGTCCAGAACCTGTTCTATGGCTGTGGCAATGTTCCATAGACCACAAAAGTACCGACATATCACCAATACACTGTGCAGAAGATGTGCAGCAAGCATCCATCTGTATTGATACAGGCTCATGATGCGTCCTTTCATGTGACTGATGTTATTCAGCTGGAGTACGTACTCGTCGGCAGGGCATGGTTGTACCCTAGAATTAATGTTGCACATATTGTTCACCTCAAAACTCACCAAAATTACTGCGTGCAGAGTCAAAACAGAGAGTACGCAACAGGCCTCCAGAGATCTATGGGCTAGTGGATGCTGTGACAAATGAATCACTAACACTATATTCCCTCAGTATGCATGTATTACAACCTGTTCCCCAGAACACTGTCCTTGAGGGTCTTTCCCACAGAGTAAGTTCTCAGAATATGAATCTTGCAGTTCCCACGTCAAGGTCTCCTCCGAATCTGCTTTGCAGTAATTCTAAACATGTCAAGAGCAGCCACTTAGGACCACTCATTGAAATCACATCGTGGCTTCGTAATTACAGAGGAGAAATTCAGGCGAAAACAAGCAAATACCATTGGTGTTATAAATACTCCTTACAGTGGGATAAGATAGAGAACTGCAAGTTCATTTCGGTTCTCTTTGTGTATTATTTGGTAACTACGCTTAATGTTGAAGACAGTGTTTTACTGTTCAGTTTTATACACCGAAGTCAAAGTGTTCATAGAAAACTTTTCTAACAAGTGCGTGATTTTTCTGTGGAGTCCAAACTTAGAGCTATTAATTTACTAGTAACTTTTGGAAGGTTATTCATTCGGTATTTGTGAACTTGGAAACCTAATAAAAGTGAATCTGTTCCAGTTAAAAGCATTTTCTACGATTTCAGTTAAATGTCACTATGTTAGTGCTGTATAAACTTTGAAGTAAAGTCCAATTTAGAAAGCAGTGAGGTACTAATTAGCAATGGCCCCTGGTGTATATTTCCATCAGCTCAGCATAGGTTGTTGTACAGTCATTCCCTTTCAACTGCAGAAAACGAATCACCACTAGATACCCTCCTCGCCCCCCCCCCCCCTCACCCCTTTATCAGTGGGTTGAGGTTTTGTGTTTTGGCTCGTCTTGTGGCATGTTATGGCGTGCTGGCACGGAGATTTCGATGTGTAACACAATTGTAGACGTGAACCTGCAAACAAAGAAATTATTACTGACACAACGTTATTTATTCTGTCTGATAGCTCACACTTTATGTCTACCCCTCGAACATGTAAAATATAGAAGTTCCCCTTGCTAAGTACGAGTTTCTTCTGAAAGCAAATGAGGAAAATTTATGTGACAGAAAGATTTGTAATTAAGATTAGGTAGGAACATTTAGAGTTTATTCACTCTAAACATATAGCTTTATACATAATCATAACAAACACTGTTTCCCCGCACATGGATTCATTTAGCTAACTTCACTGTCCTTGTGCGTTGTTTTATTGACATGCTTATGAAAACTGTTCAGACTTTTACACTGAAAGTCAGATGAACAAATAAGTGTGTGATGAGTTTTGTTTCGACTGGTGGGAGGGCCGTTAAGAGACATTAAGATCTTTGACATATTTTAGGTTAACCACTTATAAAAATTATTTCTCATATTGCAAGGTTAAGCTTTATTTATTGCCAGAGGTTAGCCAGTGAACAAAATGAAACCTATAAGAACGTATTTACGTGTTAGTAGTGATGTGTGGTAACATAAGAGTCCCATCCAATGGACGAGGTAATAACTTATATAATCTGAAAAAGTAATCTGTTATTTACTGTCGGAGATGAATGGGACATCTTTCTCTTTTGACAAACACAGTTTGTTTGTATAAAAATACTCACCATTCGAAAACAGACAGGTAAACATTCAGCAATGAATGCGAATCATTTAACGCGTCACATCAAAGCTGGTTGTTTGTGATGGGTTTAACCCAGACAGAAAAATCTCTGGAGCTTCTTCCAGGAAAGAAAGCAGTTCTCTCGACACAGTTAGGATAACATGAGAAAGACGGGACTGGTCCTCTTTATAGAAGGTGCTGATGTTTCCCATATATATATCTGTGCCCTGTGCTCAGCACGATAGTGGATAGGCGCCACTTTATGCGAGCAGTAAACCTCTACAGACATTTACACAAGACAGGCGGAGTAAAACTAAGTAAAGCCACCGACATGATGTAACATACAGCAATTGAGAACCGGGCAGTGAAACACTGAGTCCGCAGCCAGCTAAATTATTGATCTATGACTGAATTTAGTACCAATAGTGGTCAGTTTTATAATTATCCAGAAAATAAAACGCCTGTTTCGTACTGCAGTATCGGTATTAATATTTCAGACGCTTTTCGCCTTTTGTGTGAAAAGGTTCTTTTATTGGATGTTCCATTCATATTTTAGTAATTGATTTGAAACTGTTCCTCTGGCTTTATCGAAATAAATTAGTACTTAATGCTTTCAAACGATTCTGTGGTCGGGGCGTCGACAGCTGTGGTAATACATTTTGTATCAAGAACTCCGCAAACAGCTGTATCTCGAACCAGTACTGTTAAGGGACTACCAGTTTCGTGGCTTATAGTCACATCATCAGATTCATGTAAAAATTAAAATATGTTGAACAATACGGCGGAGAATATACAAAGCCCTGCCTTCATAGTAAAAACCATCATGTCCGCTTATCGGATACTCAATGGCGCGTTCTTTTTACCTGGTATAGGATATTCTCGGTCGCCCGACATTTTATTCATTCACTGCCCGCTCGACAGGACATTACTGTATTAACTATGAAGGTAGGACCTTCTGTATTCATCGCCATGTAGTTTACTAGGTTTTAACTTTTATATGCATCAGATGATGTGGCTGTAGGCCACGAAACCGGTAGTTACTTGATAAACCCTGTTACATTTTCGTATCAGCTATTCAGACATTGTAGATTTATAGCAGTAACTGAGGAAGACATAGACTTACACGGGAGAATCAGTGTTAAATCTTGAATTTCACTGCCTTGATTAAGTTTTTATTTTATTTGAACAGATAACCTGTTTGGGATTTACAGCCATCCACAGAATTATAAGGGCTGAATTAAAGAAAAGCTGTGTCACGTTGTCTGGGACATACAAACAGCAAGTAACTTTACGACTTACAAACGCGGTGTTACTGACAATGTATAACCGTTGACTGAATTGATAACTATAGACGTGCCAATGATGTATAAAAGTTACTATTCTTGGTACTACTTACACTGGTGGAAGGAGCGGTAACTAATCATTACTGACTTCCTACTGTTGGAAGCAATGCCTTCATACTGCTACAATGAACGAAATTTCATGTTACAATCAAAGGCAATAGAAAGAGTACAAATCTGGCAGAACAGAGGCTCTGGTGGTTACATTTATATGTTTCTGTTAGGAAAAAGGTTTCAGCCGATGTTCTGACAGACAGGAAGATACCGGCTATAACGAGGCAGTATCGTAGTAAAAATCAGCCGAAGGAAATGCCGGCTGGGTGGGTGCTGTTGCAAAACAAAGAAAATGCGTCTTCCCTTCTTTCGCGAGGTTTTCTGTAACTAGAGAGCGCGGTGTCAAGATGAGAGTGCTGCCATTATAAACTGAGAAGGCGAGTCAGCACCAAGGAGTGTTCCAGCGTTCTTTTCGCATGTGCGTAACTCACCAGCATAATGTGTAGCGTGTTATAAAGTTATGTACAAATACTTCAAAGTACCAATCATTTTATTTGGCCACCCATCAGTCTTCATAGATTGGTTATTTTTTTAATAAAACGCCTTTAAACACGGAGTGGCTTAAAAACAAGCATTTTGAAGGTCTTGAAATGCTGTTCCCCGCTGAAAACGAGTCGCTGTTACTCTATAATGTGTACAACAGCAGTTTCTTTGGGAGTTTTGCCAAATTATCATTTCCTTCTCCCATTTTTGTTAAGTACTTGTTATTTAGAAATGATTAAGACGTTTAGTATGTATAACAATTTTTTAGTAATATTCACTATAATTTCGGAACAGCTCACACACCTCGAAGACAAAGCAAAGCCAGAGATCTTCTTTGTTCCATATAGCTACAATAAATCAGAACATACAGAAGGCACATTAACCTCTCTTAGGAAATACATCGAGCGAACGAAGAAAGGCGTGGCAGGCAGCGAAAGACGTCCCCGGAGGCTGATCAGAAAGCCTCCCCGGTGCGTCTGACAAACAGGTTTCAGGTGCTGTCTCTGGCTGAGCCAGGTGCATCAGCCTGCCCTGTCTCAGAGGATGATTCTCAGCCTTCAAGGTCCGGACAATCGCAGAGGGTGGGCTTATTGGTAGTTGGGAGCTCCAATGTCAGGCGCACAATGGGGCCCCTTAGGGATATGGCAGCTAAGGAGGGGAAGAAATCCAGTGTGCACTCCGTGTGCATTCCGGGTGGAGTCATTCCTGATGTGGAAAGGGTCCTTCTGGATGCCATGAAGAGCACAGGGTGCAGCCACCTGCAGGTGGTGGCACATGTCGGCACTAATGACATGTGTCGCTTTGGATCTGAGGAAATTCTCTCTGGATTCCAGCGGCTATCTGATTTGGTGAAGGCTGCCGGCCTAGCTTACGAGATGAAGGCAGAGCTCACCGTCTGCAGCATCGTTGACAGAACCGACTGCGGACCTTTGGTGCAGAGCCGGATGGAGGGTCTGAATCAGAGGCTCAGACGGTTTTGCGACCGTGTTGGATGCAGATTCCTTGACTTGCGCTATAGGGTGGTGGAGTTTCGGGTTCCGCTGAATAGGTCAGGAGTTCACTACACTCAGCTGGCGGCTACATGGATAACGTGAACTGGGCGGTTTTTTAGGTTAGAAGGCCTCGGGTAAGTACGGGGTGGGCTGCAATCTCAAAGGGTGAATGGCAAATACAGGACGTGTTTGGATCAAGGAACAGTCGGAATTGTAGTTGTAAATTGTTGTAGTTGTGCTGGGAAAGTCCCTGAGCTTCAAGCGCTAATAGAAAGCACAGAAGCTGAAATCGTTATAGCCTGAAGTAATTTCTGCGGAAATTTTTACAATGTCTCAGACGGTGTTCAGGAAAGGCAGATTAGGCAGAATTGGTGGTGGAGTGTTTGTGTCCGTCAGTAGTGGTTTATCTTGTAGTGAAGTCGAAGTAGATACTCCGCGCGAAATGGTATGGGTGGAGGTTATACTTAACAGCCGAACTAAGTTAATAACTGGCTCCTTCTACCGACCCCCAGACTCCGATGATATAGTTGCTGAACAGTTCAGAGAAAATTTGAGTCTCGTAACAAATAAATACCCTACTCATACGGTTATAGTTGGTGGTGACTTCAACCTTTCCTCGATATGTTGGCAAACATACTTGTTCAAAACCGGTGGTAGGCAGAAGACATCTTCCGAGATTGTCCTAAATGCTTTCTCCGAAAATTATTGCGAGCAGTTAGTCCACGAACCTACGCGAATTATAAATGGTTGCGGAAACACACTTGACCTCTTAGCTACAAACAATCCAGAGCTAGTAGAGAGCATCATGACTGATACAGGGATTGGTGATCACAAGTCGTTATAGCTAGGCTTAATACCGCTTCTTCCGAATCCACCAGAAACAAACGCAAAATAATTTTATTCCAAAAAGCGGATACAGAGTCACTAGAAGCCTTCCTAAGAGACGATCTCCATTCCTCCCGAACTGACTATGCAAACGTAGACGAGATGTGGCTCAAATTCAAAGATATAGTTGCAACAGTAATTGAGAGATTCATATCTCAGAAATCGGTAAGAGATGGAACTGATCCCCCATGGTACACAAAACCGGTCCGAACGCTGTTGCAGAGGCTACGGAAAAAGCATGCGAAGTTCAGAAGAACGCGAAATCCTGAAGATTGGCTAAAATATACAGACGCGCGAAATTTGGCACGAACTTCAATGCGAGATGCCTGTAATGGGTCCCACAACGAAACAATGTCTCGAAATTTACAGCTAAAATTTACAGACGCGCGAAATTTGGCACGAACTTCAATGCGAGATGCCTGTAATGGGCTCCACAACGACACAATGTCTCGAAATTTGGTGGAAAATCCGAAGAAATTCTGGTCGTATGTAAAGTACACAAGCGGCAAGACGCAGTCAATACCTTCGCTGCGCAGTGCCGATGGTACTGTTACCGACGACTGTGCCGCTAAAGCGGAGTTATTGAACGCAGTTTTCCGAAATTCCTTCACCAGGGAAGATGTATGGAATAGTCCAGAATCTGAAAGACGAACAGCTGCTAGCATGAGTTTCTTAGAAGTAGATACCTTAGGGGTTGCGAAGCAACTCAAATCGCTTGATACGGGCAAGTCTTCAGGTCCAGATTAGGTTCCTTTCAGATTACGCTGATACAATAGCTCCCTACATAGCAGTCATATACAACTGCTCGCTCACCGATAGATCTGTACCTGCAGATCGGAAAATTGCGCAGGTCGCACCAGTGTTTAAGAAGGGTAGCAGGCGTAATCCATCGAGCTACAGACCAATATCATTGACGTCGGTTTGCAGCAGGGATTTGGAGCATATACTGTATTCAAACATTATGAATCACCTCGAAGGGAACGATCTATTGATACATAATCAGCATGGTTTCAGAAAACATCGTTCTTGTGCAACGCAGCTAGCTCTTTATTCGCATGAAGTAATGGCCGCTATCGACAGGGAATATCAAGTTGATTCCGTATTTCTAGATTTCCGGAAAGCTTTTGACACCGTTCTTCACAAGCGACTTCTAATCAAACTGCGGGCCTATGGGGTATCGTCTCAGTTGTGCGACTGGATTCGTGATTTCCTGTCAGGAAGGTCGCATTTCGTAGTAATAGACGGCAAATCATCGAGTAAAACTGAAGTGATATCAGGTGTTCCCCAGGGAAGCGTCCTGGGACCTCTGCTGTTCCTGTTATATATAAATGACCTGGGTGACAATCTGAGCAGTTCTCTTAGGGTGTTCGCAGATGATGCTGTAAATTATCGTCTAGTGAGGTCATCCGAAGACCAGTATCAGTAGTAAAGCGATTTAGAAAAGATTGCTGTATGGTGTGGCAGTTGACGCTAAGTAACGAAAAGTGTGAGGTGATCCACATGAGTTCCAAAAGAAATCCATTGGAATTCGATTACTCGATAAATAGTACAATTCTCAAGGCTGTCAATTCAACTAAGTAGCTGGGTGTTAAAATTACGAACAACTTCAGTTGGAAAGACCACATAGATCATATTGTGGAGAAGGAGAGCCAAAGGTTGCGTTTCATTGGCAGGACACTTACAAGATGCAACAAGTCCACTAAAGAGACAGCTTACACTACAGTCGTTCGTCCTCTGTTAGAATATTGCTACGCGGTGTAGGATCCTTACCAGGTGGGATTGACGGAGGACATCGAAAGAGTGCAAAAAGGGCAGCTCGTTTTGTATTATCACGTAATAGGGGAGAGAGTGTGGCAGATATGATACGCGAGTTGGGATGGAAGTCATTAAAGCAAAGACGTCTTTCGTCGCGGTGAGATCTATTTGCGAAATTTCAGTCACCATCTTTTTCTTCCGAATGCGAAAATATTTTGTTGAACCCAACCTACATAGGTAGGAATGATCATCAACATAAAATAAGAGAAATCAGATCTCGAACAGAAAGGTTTAGGTGTTCGTTTTTCCCGCGGGCTGTTCGGGAGTGGAACAGTAGGGAGATAGTATGATTGTGGTCCGATGAACCCTCTGCCAAGCACTTAAATGTGAATTGCAGAGTAATCATGTAGATGTAGATGTAGATGTAGATTGTTGGACGACCTCGTTGGTAGTTGTCTTCCCCATTTTCCTGATGGAAAAGCAGAACACTGTTCTGATACCACCTTGGTTGGTATCCAGCACTCTTTTTGTGTCAGAACTTCAATGCTCATTTCCAGTTTCTCCATGATAAAGATGAAATCCGGTTGATCACTTTTATTTTTCGGAAAGTGACGCTACTGAAGTTGATGGATTTGATAGGACGACGGATAGAAGTCCTGGCGACTAAGCAGGCATTCAATACCTGACCCATTTGGATACAAATGCATGGCTTTAAGTGACATGTGTAGAAATTTGCTCTGAACGTAAAATTAACAAAGCGAAAAACGGAAAAGTAATACCGTGACATTAATTACTGAACACTAATCGCAAATTTTTTACTTTATTTATTCTCGTTTCGATATTATTCATCTTTATTTATTTACTTCTTACTTTTTTAGCCTAATCAGATTAGAGCCTTAAGAGTGTCCCTTATACCTGATCAGGAACAACACACACCAAATATATCACAACAAAATTCACTGTAGTGTCATAATAATATTAACAGTGATAATCGTAATAGTTGACACTAATAATAACAATAATAATATTAGCAATGATAATATTAATAATAAACCCCATGGAGGCCTGGGAAAAGAATAGGCCTCCGGCATGTTCTGCCAGTCGTAAAAGGCGACGAAAACATCAAACCACTAATAGGACTAAACCCCCCCCCCCCTTTTAGGGTGATTAGTTGGTCCAGGACAGAACTAATGAAGCCTTGGACATGGTCGGGGACGACGCTTGAACCCTATGCCTGTCCACAATGGTAACGACACTGCTAGCCACACGGAAAATTATTTCAATCCAGATAGAAATGTTTTGCTGATATGCTTCCTGCAACCACTCTAGAAGGAAAACAAAGACAGAGGATGAGATGGTCAGATGAAGTTAACCAACACCTCATGTTCTGTTAATACCAAGCAACAAACTTAGGAACCAACAAAACTGGATACAGATCACAAGTATACACAACATTTATTACCAGATACCCAGAATAAAAATTTTTAACAGAACAACGACTAGCTGATCAGGTCCGTGTAATAATCAAAAATAACAGGATACCCCAGTCAGAATTAGAAAACATCAAACAACAAGTACAACAAATACTGGAACAAAATAATGTGCAATCAGTAGAAGAAGAAAATACAGTAATAGACTCAAACATCTCAGAGCAAACAAACGAAGAACAACACACATCAATTAAACAATCAGAGAAAAACAGAAATCTTAAGATAGCCACCAGAACAAGCACAAATAGAACACGAAGTGACACACATGTTAGATATAGAAGAAAAATTTCAGCTGACATATATGGAATACAAAGACACAAATACTGACATTAGACCATTCTTGCATAGACCCCGAGATAACCCACAAGTCGAAACAACAATAACAACTATAAACACAATCATATGCATAAAAAAGGAAAATACAACTATGGAAGAGGTACAACTACTGGTTTATATAGGAGCACTCACTACACTGAATATACTCACTAGGCAGAGATCAGAACCAACCAACACTCAGAAGAAACCCACAAAACCAGCATGGCAACACAGGCTACAGATCAGAATAGAAAAACTGAGATATGACATTGGACAGCTAACGTAATTTATAAGAAATGAAACATCAGACAAAAAACGAAAAAGGTTAGGTAAAATCTAACAACAAGAAGCGATAGAGCAATTATATGAAAAGAAGCAGAAATTACAAGCACTGGACAAACGACTTAGAAGATACAAAAAAAGTGAAAATAGAAGGAAACAAAACCAAACATTAAACACAAACCAAAAGAAATTTTATCAGACAATACATAACACACACATTAAAATAGACAGTCCACCGAAAATAACAGACATGGAACACTTCTGGAGCAACATATGGTCAAACCTGGTACACCATAACAGACATGCACGGTGGATACAAGCAGAAACAGACACATACAAGATGATACCACAAATGCCTGAAGTGATAATTTTGCAGCATGAAGTCACCCGAGCAATTAATTCTATGCACAATTGGAAAGCCCCTGGAAGAGATAAAATAGCAAATTTCTGGCTAAAGAAATTCACCTCAACACATTCACATCTAACTAAATTATTTAACAGTTACATTGCAGACCCGTACACATTCCCTGATACACTTACACATGGAATAATTTATCTGAAACCTAAAGATCAAGCAGACACAGCAAACCCAGCAAAATATCACCCCATAACATGCCTACCAACAATATACAAAATCTTAACTTCAGCCATTACACAGAAATTATTGACACATACGACACAGAACAAAATTATAAAAGAAGAACAAAAATGCTGTTCCAAAGGAGCACGAGGATGTAAAGAGCAACTGATAATAGATGCAGAGGTGACATATCAAGCTAAAGCTAAACATAGGTCGCTACACTATGCATACATTGATTACCAAAAAGCTTTTGATAGTGTACCCCATTCATGGTTACTACAGATATTGGAAATATACAAATTAGATCCTAAATTGATACAGTTCCTAAACATAGTAATGAAAAATTAGAAAACCACACTTAATATCCAAAAAAATCAAATAATATCACATCACAGCCAATACAGATTAAGCATGGAATATACCAAGGAGACTCATTAAGTCCTTTCTGGTTCTGCCTTGCGCTGAACCCACTATCCAACATGCTGAATAATACAAATTATGGATATAATATTACTGGAACAAACCAACACAAAATCACACATTTGCTGTACATCGATGATCTAAAACTACTGGCATCAACAAATCAACAACTCAACCAATTACTAAAGATAACAGAAGTATTCAGCAATGATATAAATATGGCTCTCGGAACAGACAAATGGAAGATAAATAGCACAGTCAAGGTAAAACACACTAAACAAGAAGATTACTTATTGGATAAGCACAGCGACTGCATAGAAGCGATGGAAAAAAACTGATGCCTATAAATATCTAGGATACAGGAAAAAATAGGAGTAGATAATACAAATATTAAAGAAGAACTAAAAGAAAAATATAGACAAAGACTAACAAAAATACTGAAAACAGAATTGACAGCAAGAATTAAGACAAAAGCTATAAATACTTATGCTACACCAATATTGACCTATTCATTTGGAGTAGTGAAATGGAGTAACACAGAACTAGAAGCATTGAATACACTTACACGATCACAATGCCACAAAAATAGAATATATCACATACACTCAGTAACAGAAAGACTCACAATAAGCAGAAAGGTAGGAGGAAGGGGATTTATCGACATAAAAAACGTACAATATGGACTGGTAGACAAGTTAAGAAAATTCATTATAGAATGAGCAGAAACTAGCAAAATACACAAAGCTATCACTCATATAAATACATCAGCTACACCGTTGCAATTTCATAACCACTTCTACAACCCTTTGGATCACATAACATCAACAGATACAAAGAAAGTAAACTGGAAAAAGAAAACACTACATGGTAAGCACCCGTATCACCTAACACAGCCACACATCGATCAAGACGCATCCAACACATGGCTAAGAAATGGCCATATATACAGAGAGATGGAAGGATTCATGATTGCAATACAGGATCAAACAATAAACACCAGATATTACAGCAAGCATGTTATTAAAGATCCCAATACCAGAGCAGATAAATGCAGACTTTGCTAACAACAAATAGAAACAGTAGATCACATCACAAGCGGATGTACAATACTGGCAAATACAGGATACACCAGAAGACATGACAATGTAGCAAAAATAATACATCAACAACTTGCCACATAACATAAACTAATAAAACAACACGTTCCCACATACAAGTATGCACCACAAAATGTACTGGAGAATGATGAATACAAATTATACTGGAACAGAACCATTATAACAGATGAAACAACACCACATAACAAATCTGACATCATACTCACCAATAAAAAGAAGAAATTAACACAACTAATCGAAATATCCATACCCAGTACAACAAATATACAGAAGAACACAGGAGAAAAAATTGAAAAATACATCCAACTGGCTGAGGAAGTCAAGGACATGTAGCATTAGGATAAAGTTGTGATTATACCAATTATACTATCAACTACAGGAGTCATACCACACAATATCTACCAGTACATCAACGCAATACAGCTACATCCAAACGTATATATACAACTACAGAAATCTTTAATTATTGATACATGTTCAATTACCCAAAAGTTCGTAAATGCAATGTAACATACACCGTACAGTTAAAAGGAAGTCATGCTTGATCAAGGTCGGTGTCACTTTCCATTTTTAACCAGACATAATGTCTGAGAAAGGAAAGAAATAACAACAATAATAATAGTGAATGGCGTAAGGAACTGCATAAATTATTTTAGTACATTTGAGTCTATGTTTAGAGTTATCAGGAGTGAAAAGAATATAGATGAAGGAGAAGACTGAAATGACAGTGACAGTAGAAGATAAGAGACAATAAAATGCAAGGAGAGAACTCTGATGACAAGCAGGGAGGGGAAATGTTGGGGGGGGGGGGTAGCGGTAATTTGCGAGACTAAGCAGCGAATATGAGTATGGGACAGATGGCTATTGTGATAAAAGGTGGGCCATTAGCTCTCTTTCGAAGCTTGGAAGGGATTTGGTTTCTCTGATATTTTGTGGAAGATTGTTCCAGAGTTGGGATCTTGATACGGAAATTGATTTAGAGAATACGGTAGTGTTATGTGCTGCTACAGCGAGGATTTTACTGTGTTGAGAGCAGGAGTTTCTGCCGTGCTGCTCAGAGAGTAATATATGAGTTGACGATAATTAAGAGAGAGTGCAGTGATTGAGAAGACGATAGAGCAAGGGCAAGCATAAGTATGAGAGTCTCTACGCTGACTGACACGTAGCCTTGATAATTGTAGGCAGGAGTGATATGGTCGAAAAAGCGATTGTGTCAAATATATCGTGCACAAGCATTCATCACCAGTTCCAGCAAGCGTGAGCACTAGCATAGTCGGGTATAGATAGTATAAGTGACTCTACAAGCTTCTTTCTAAGCTTGGAACGAAATACTTTTTTTATATTTCTGTAGTGAATGAAGTGACGCTGACACCTTCTTACAGAGTGCAATGGTGTGTTCAGTTCAACCTAGGTGATGATACACAATTATTCCCAAGTTCTATGCAGAAGAAGAAAAGATTATTTCTGGCCGTTTAGGATTGATGGTGGAAGAGATTCTCTTCTATGAGCGACAGAAATTGCTTGTGTTTTAGATGAGTGAAGTTTGAAACCTAATTTCTGCACCCAGTCTGACGTGGCAAGTAAATCAGCATTTAAATGCTGGATGGCTGTGCACAAGTTTGTGAGGTTATTTTTACATATAGCAGGAGATCACCAGCGTATAAGTGGTATGTACAGTGGTAGAAAAGAGTTGAACGTCATTAACATATAATGAGAATAGTGGCGGTCCCAATACTGATCCTTGAGGGGTTTATCATATTACATTCCTTCATTGTGACCCGTTTTGTCCCAATCATTACACACTGCTGGTGTTACATAAGGTATAACTGGAACCATTTTACAGCACCTGAAGAAAAGTTCAGGCTTTTGAGTATAACAAGTAACATGTCAAAGTCCAGAGCATCGAATACTTTGCTGAAATCTAGAAAACACATAATAGCAGTCTGCTGTTTGTCCAAGGCCTCTTTTAAATCGTCGGTCACTCCCATAAGAACAGTCGTAGTGTTGGGATTTTGCCGGAAACCGGACTAGCGTTCATCTAAAATATTATGTGACATGAAATAATTAGCGAGCTGTCCGTGAGGCCTTGGATAATGCTGGTAATATGGAAATGGGTCAGTAGCCTGAGGTTTCTTTGGCAGATTCCTTCCTTGGTAATGGTTTCATGAGTATGTGCTTCCAGTCTGATGGGAAGGTGCAAGAAGTTAAAGAATTGTTGAAACTGTCCGTTATTGTGGGCAGCAGTGAATCATTTGCACTGTAATATTATCGTGTACTGCAGGTGCAGAACGAATTCCCGCAATTGACTTCCTGACCGTCTTTGGGCTTACTGTCTGCAGAGAAAATTTCTCTTATACGCTAACGACTGATGCATTAAGGGAATCGATGGTTTATGCCCTTGTGTGTTGGCTAGGTTTAGATGTCTACATTACAAAATACTCATTTAGGACTTCAGTAGAAATATAGTTTCAGCAGCATATTTGGGTTTGCCTATTCCACCGTGCGGCAGGTCTGTCAAAGTCCTCAGTCAGCGAGTGGACCTACCTGAGTTTTGCATTCAAGACGCATTGTCTTATTCGGTTGCGTAGCTGGTTCTATGTGATGTGATTATCATATGCCACTTGTATTTCCTGTGTACCACGTCAATGACACTCAAGCGGTGTCTGAGATGATCTGTGGGCCACGGCACAGGTTTCCTCCTAACTCATACTTTCTTTAGGGGAGCATGTTTATAGGAGCATGTTTATCGTATAAGTTACTGAGTCTTTTAATGAAATTAGAGACTTTGTTATTTATGTCGGCATCATTCCCTGCTGTTGCCTACCCAGATATATCGTCAGCGTCTGTTGTAAGCTCAGACAAACTTACGCGCTTAAATTCTCTAAGGCTCGAAGTTAGCGTTTTATTCTTTGGGCACAGCAGTGAGTAATTCGTGACTATGACATCATGAGCAGAGAGGCCTGGTGCAGAAATCTGATCAGTGCGAAATACTCTGTTTGGTGATTTCGATGAACGTGTGAGTGCTTGCTGTATGGTGAGTAGGTCCCAATGCAATGAGTGTGAGCGTTGACCAGGAAAGTATAACATTGAATTTTGATACGGAAGGACTATTGTTCAGAAAATTTTTGTTGATATCTCTGACTAGAAGTGCGTGTCCACATGAAGGTTCAAGATTTGACAGTGAAGACTGGAAACTGGAGAGCTGTCCGACTTATACTGTCATCAGATCTGCACTAAGAGAGACCAAGAGTTAAGAGTTCGCCTAACAAGACAAGTGACGGACTTCTTCACGAAATGTACGAGTAGTTAAGTACACTTGTTGACACTCTATATTCAGGTTAACAGTGCTCGCAGTAAGGATTTCGTACGTGATTAATCCAGTTCACAACGCCTTGGGTTTTCAGTAAACACAAATGATCAGTTACAAAGATATACAGGTTTCCTACTGTGTTTCTTGGATACAAGGTATGAATCGCATAGGCATTACTGAAGTACGTGTAGCCGATGAATATCATACCCTTGCGCATTACAACCTATTCCGTTTGCTTTATTCTAGAGAATTCGTTAGGGGCCTTTTCGGCCAATCATCAGAGAGATGACTACTGTATCATACAAATCGTTACAAAAGCACCTTCGAACCACATAGAGCTAGGTTGAAAGTGCATAACTCATTGGTACATTTGAGACACAGAATATATCTTCGAGATGACACAAATTTCCAGTCATACTCAGAACCTGCTGATTGACAACTTTTTATTAGAGCTTTTCTATCATTTAGGGGGTTTCTGTTTGTATTACTAGCGGCTAAACGTCACCCAGTTCCGGTTGCATATTGACCATCTAACAGCTTACAGAAGTTACAAAAACATGATTTTCAGTATTTCATATAATTATGGGCAGAATTTAAAAATTTAAATTGCTTTCGTAATCTAACCTATACGACGTGCATATTGACCATCTAACAGCTTACAGAAGTTACAAAAACATGATTTTCAATATTTCATATAATTATTGGCAGAATTTAAAAATTTAAATTGCTTTCGTAATCTAACCTATACGACGTATAGTCTTACGTTAATGTTTTATGCAGTATGTTAGTAATAACGTTAATAATAATAATAAAACATTCTGATAATAATGAAACGAGCTGTTGATGAATGGATTTTAGAGTAATATTCAGTCGTCAGTTTCTTTGAAATTTTTACTTCGGTTTTCCACATTAAATAAATTAATGTCATCTTCAGAAGCCTACAAAATTAGGGAAGCTATGACGGCGTGCTGAAAAATTATGCACCAGAATTTTTTATGTGGAAGTTCGTAAAGTTATTTAAATAAAAAAAAAACATTTGCTGTTCTACACCTTTATTCTTAATCTCATAAACTAGAGGGCCCCGAATTGTAGCCTGTAACATGGCAGTGTGTAACTTAACTGATTCGATGTATGAGAAACAATGTGCTGTTATGACGATTAGCTTATATTTTCCAGTGTCAATAAACTTTTTATCGACAGCCGTGTACCTTAAGATATTTTATTTTATTCTGAAAGCAACCAATGTCGGCAATTCATTTTGTCATCTTCAGGCCCCATAAGCTTTTTTTCAAATCAACGAACTTATCGTGTAGCTACATAAAACTGGATATCCTTAATTCCAATCGTTGTACAGATACTTAATACGAAGAAGTGAAAGCACCCGATGTCCCCTGGCCGTGATGGACCAGTAGAGATTAGCTTAAATTGTCAGCTGTACTGGCGGCGGTCATAGAATTTAAACGCGTGTATTCTTCTTATTACGGACGTCTATTCGACCAGATCGCACAAAAATATATAGTGACTAGTAGTATCTGCGAAACTGAATTGCCATCTTTATATCATTTTCAGAGAAAACAATTTTTTTACAGGGTCACTTCATTTTATCTACTGTTCACATTAATTGGACGCATCTGAAACGTGTGTAAACGTACAATTACGGAAAATTCTATGGCGTATATATCTGAGAAACCGGGGGTACAAGGTCCTTTAATTTTTATTGATATTTGTATGTATAAAAATATAAAAATAAAATATGTAAACTTCTTTATATTGTATTTCGAAGACATAATCTTATGTTGTAAAGGACTGCTGTCATCTGGTGGCGCCTCAAAACGTGACATATTCCGTCGATTACCTCAAAACAGTTTCCCATCTGATGTCAAAAGGACACAACATGAAAACATTTTCACATGTCTTACGTATTTTATTTGTAACTGTTGTGACCGGGTGGCACAACTATTCTCTTATTGTATGACGAAAGAGGGCACTATGGAATGTTCTCTCTGCATAGTACGTTTACTTCGAATTTTTACGCGGTTTATATTGGTTTCAGGTTAGAATTTTCCATTATTGTAGGTTTATATATTTGACAGTTATCTTCAATTGATTTGAACAGTCGATGAAATCGATTGACCCGTTAAAAAGGTTTTTTCCGTATAAATGATCTGAAGATGTCGGTTTAATTTTGGCGAAAGTAGCAACCGTTTTGTATTTTTTGCACGATCTGGCCAATAAACTTCTGTAATTAGAACAACCGTACTTACATATAATATCTAAAAGCAGTGAGCTAATTTCCACATTTTATAAAACACACTGTTACGATCACAACAGTGTCTGTTCTCCAGTGTATAGTGATTGTTCAACAAATATTCTGAATATAGGTGGGAAGAAGAGTATGACATCTGCCAAACTAAGTAAGATATTGTAACACACTTCTTATACTGTATATAAAAGTATGGCCATGACTCATGATTTTAGAGTATCCCTAATTTTGTAGGGTTCTGAAAACGACAGACTAACCTGTTGAACCGGTAAAGCGAAATAAAAATGTTTTCACTATTGATGACTGACTTTTATTCTTAAATATGTACTACAGTTTCGGAAAAAATAACAGCTGTCAATAAAACAACAAATATTAGAGCTAGCGGCTGTGTTTATGTCTCAAGGCAGTGTAACCGGTAGTGCGCTAATGAGGTCAGTTACCGATTTTACACACAATTTCAAACCTTTTCGAAGCTGTTTCTCGCCGATACTCCCACAAAACGATGAAAAGAAAGAAGTTTATATCTCACTACCGTTTTTCTGTTCATGCAGTAAAACTTATGTAGCATGCATAATATTTTAATTTAATAATTCTGTAATACAAACTCTGTTCGCAACACATTTTGCAGACAGTAACCACATACATCACAGAATCCACTTGTAGAATTACATGATAGCATGACACATTCTCCCTTGACTTTTTCATTTGCCTATATGTAAATAAATAGCAGCTAACTAAACTATCATTGATAGGCTTCGCGTCTTCAACCATAAAGTTTTACGTGCTTACCGTAAAATATTTACCACTATTCTGCATTTGTAAACTACTGAAACGCGTGCAGCTCTTTTGTACATGGGAGTTGAGGCTTTAAAAAGTCTGTGTTGGGGCTAACTACCAAACCACAGAAAAGTTCAGCAAGTCGCAGACGAACGTGTTCTCCATCTTTGTCAGACAATAGTTTATCAGATTCATCCATGACTCACAAATGAGACGTACATTTATAAATGACATGCAGGTACATAGAGAAACAGCAATTTTTCGAAGAAACTACTGGTAAAATGACCTCATAGTGCTGCGGACACTACAGGAATGGAAGGTCGTTCTGTGTTCGATTGGGAGCTTCATCCGAGTGGAAACATTTCCACTGTGTGCTCAGCTGCCCACGCAGAGCTTCAGTGTCGTTAAAAGTGTTATGCCTCTGTAAGCAGCTAATTTAGCGAGAATTTGTTTTTAATTAACTGGGGCAGTATGGAATTTTGTGTCAGGACCGGGAGCAAACTTGACGCTGATTGGGTCGGCAGAACGTTAGCAACGATCAAGCGAAGCGGATATTTCAGTAGCGATGCCTTGTCGTTGGTCGTCCACACCTTCGTAAGTCAGGTTGCTGTTTAAAGCAGCGTTTCTTTTGATTAATATACGTGCGCTGCGACAACCAAACAAGGCTTTCAGTTAATGTAAGATAATACCTATCTTGAGCGGGACCTCAGATAAACATTTATGACACCGAAATCACGCCTCTTAGCAATCATCTGCGCCAATATTTTGAAAGAACGTCACGCAATGAAATTAGAGAAGTGTGTAATTTCATAGAGTCCGTTTCTTCTGCTTACGCCAGTCACATTATTTCTTAATATTTACACTGGGTTTGCTTGACAATGCTCCGTATTTGTTTCAGACATTTTAACGAAGCAATGTCTTATGACATTGACACTCAAAGGGTATGATCTGTTCTGCCAACTTTCTTTTAGTCATTGAAACCAAACATGTAAAACCACTACTATCTAAGGTCATGAATAATTTCACAAAAGATCATGGAATATTTCAGTCTTTAAAGAACCTTCTCTACAAACTTAATATTATATTTATCGACATTTTGTAGTATATGACTAACTAAAAATCGTTCTTGATTTCATGTAGCTCGGGGCTCATATAAATATCTTTCGCCTACTTTAAACGGTGGTTTACAGGGACAATATTTTCATTATTAATAGAAAATATTTTCTACGATGGCTGTGAATTTCACTTTTTTCTTTTGAGCAGATATTCTCTGCGCATGCTTCCAACAGTAATTATGTTGTACTGAATGACTGTGCGTAAGCCTACAAACGCACATCATGATTTCCTTGTTTTAACTGCAACTTCAAACTAAGTACATGAAGGGCAAAGACGTGATGAAAACCATATTAGATAGGAAATAAGTTGGTACGAGAAATTTATATTTTATTGCGTGATTCCCCCCTCCCCGCTACCCACTCCCCCGATGGCGGTACTGTACATGCTGTATGCACCCACAAAAACTCAGGGTGATAAACTGCGGTAATCTCTACTTTCCTAACTATAGTTTCAACAACTGCTTTATGCATGCCCACAAACACATTCCTGTAAATCATGAAATACTCTTACGTCAGTGTCTACGTGAGTACCATTCGTACCGTCACACAAAATGACAAAGGACAAAATTTCTGTTCACTGTGAAATGATGAACAGTAACTAAAGCGCCAGCCTGTAAGTTGGAGCTATCTTTTAAAATATAAACCTCATGTACTGATGCTGCTTGTGACGTATCTGAAAATTTTCTATACAGTTACTATGCTTAATCTAAGTTTACTATCGCAATACAAAGAAAAAACAACATTGCATTCAGTACGTTGCCGCTGATACTTTAAAATTGCTAGCGAAATAAAAAGATCAGTTTTCAGTCGATGACATCTTTTAATACGTTCTCGAAACTGACAGTCACTCAGTGCATAAATCTTACAATGAAAGAATTGCAACTTTGTCCGAGCTCTCGATGCTTGTTAAAAATGTGCCTACTTCATCCCGAGAAAAACCCAAAACAAGCAGCAGATGAGTTATAAACCGAATGCAAAACGGCTTTGCTGTGTAACAATACATTAAATTGTTATTGAGATTCGATTATCTTTTCTTCTACGAACTTTTAAGTTTATTAAATAGATTCCTGTGTAGCAATGCTCGTATTTCGAGTGCTGACCACCAGATAGCGTTGTTTCCATACCGCTTTAAAAGCTTGGATACATCGTCCATAGAGGTCAGCGTCGACATTTTCTGTGGAGCACTCTTTCATGTAAACATGAAATAAAACGAGAAAAAATTGGCTTACATCTGACAGATATTGGTGGTTTTAATGTAAAACATTACTTTTCCTTGCTTGAAGCGTGACGCAGCAGAATCAGTACGATTATTGCTTATTACTGACACACAATTAGACGACAGTCTCAATTGTCAGATGTTCCAGTCCTCTGATGAAGTAAATTTTAACGTCATTTCATAACAATAAATAGCAACTGACTTAAACCATATTAATAAATGAGCGCTGCTGATACCACACGGCACAAGAAAAGATACAACATGAACTGTAGAACATGGAGTGGGGAGAAGCCGTCTACAAAATAGAATGATTTATGTTTCTGGATCATGTTTTAATTTTCTAAAATAACGTGTCACGGAAGTATACTCTTTGTTTCTACCACTTCTTCTCTGCGTGTTACTAGTGATTGTGGTTGGTGTGTCAGAAAGCAGGTTATGAATACTTCATTGATCTAATGAAACATGGAATAAAAATTTCAGGTAATTCTATCTTATTCGTGAGAAATGTATATGATCTAAAGACATAAAAAGTGAACTTTCTTTGTCATACAACAGTTTAAGCAACTAGACAACTTAACAGCAATTTCGTACGACCTTTACATCTTCATAATGTTCATAACATAAGACGCCGTTATATTAGTAATGTACGTAACACTAAGAATAAAAATGTACACTATACACAGCTGCTTGACTCTAGTCCATAATATTAATTTGTCGAATCCCAACTCAGTGAAAACTGTTTATAGAAACAAGAAAGATTTAGAAATATGAAAAAATTCCTAAAGAAAAGGAAATATTAGATCGACGACAAATTTTCGGGTGTATTGTACATATGCGTGATTGTGCGCGCCGGCGCGCGCGCGCGCGCGCGCGCGCGTGTGTGTGTGTGTGTGTGTGTGTGTGTGTGTGTGTGTGTGTGTGTGTGACTGGAGAATGTTTCGCCCATGTTTGTTTATTAATCAGTCTCAACATAAATTAAATGGTGTATAAGTGGATGTACTATGTTCGCGAGGAGAAGTCGTATCCTTTTTTTGAGAACTTTTTCCGTAGAGTATAAATGTAAGTATCTCACTGTATTATACGTGCGTGCTACTAAATTGCAAGACCAGGAACAAGAAACAGAAGTGAACTTCGACCATTCTGACAATATAAGACGTGTTAAAGCTGAGTTATAATTTTTCCGTACGCCGCACACAACTGCACAGTGTAATTTGCCGTTAAAAATACCTGTATGCCCAGATTTAATTATGATTCATTAAATAATTAATAGCGGCACGGTTCTGACACTTCCAAAAATATGAACTGGCGTGAGCGTATCTCTAATGGAGTGTAATATAAAGAAATAGCAGTGAGGTTTGCACGAAAAACGACTGGAATATATCTTCCTTCTCAAAAATTATTCGTCGCTGCAGCTATCGTTCATTCGGACGGTGATGTTGTGTGGTCATCTCGCTACAAGAGTATTGTTATTTACCATGTGTTGCACTTTCCAAATACTTCTTAATAAAATTACCCATCATCCTGACAGTAACTAAAACATTTAAACACTTTCTGCGCCTCTTATCGTCGTGAATTTCGTGGTGAAAGTACTTGACCTGGTGCTAAAGTAGTAAACAAAGGATTTCGAATTGAATAAAATAGGCGGGATTAATATTTCCTTCTGTGGTGACGCAAGTCCTAATCGTTATTGTCTTTCTCCTAGAAGTATATTGTTTTACATGAGTAACACCTCTAATTTGAGAGTTTATTTTAGTTCTTTGTGTGTAACGGGATAACTTGAGGTGCTCCAAACAAAATCTTCTACATTTGCTGCCAGAGTAATCTAAACCGTAGAAATAATTAGAAACTACGACAGACGCAACTGGCTGTGAACTGAATACGCGCAGATTCTCTTTTATTATTAACTGGGGTGAATTAATTAGTGGCTGGCCTAAAATGGTTTTCTGAGCCAGTTTCGTTTTGGCCTCATTATTATCATCGCCATTAGCCACTTTACAAACACTGCAAAATAAACGCATCACTTAAACAGTACAATGCATAAAGTTCTTAAAGGAGGAATATATATGCGGCTTGTGTTTGATTTATAATTTTATTAACCGTCCTCCATTATGTGGTCGTCTCATCGTTTATACCTATTGGACACTAATTACAAACGTTCTTGGTTTATACGAGTATGTTAGCTATAGGTTACACCCACCGAAATTTACCAATCTTTATTTGAAATTACCGAAGGGTTCATTGCCTGCGTGATGTCCTTTTCAGTTTAGAAAAACCAAACAAAAAGTTTCGGCGAATTTTATTTGGTTTCCAGGCATACACAACAGACCAAATGGCATGAGCTGAAGTATCTCGTTCCACCAGTGTTGTCACCTTCACAGTAAGCAAAAACAATGCAGCACCATACTGAAAAACACACACATGTGTAGCTGGCAGAGCGTATGCCTGCTACACCCATCGACATCGTGTCAAGACTCGCCCTTCCCCTATGGTGGCTTCTTCTTTTCTGGTGTGTTGTGATGTCATTTCCAAAAAAGATCTACTTCAGAACTACGACGTGTCTTGTGAATCATGTAACTTTAAGTTAGGCTGATGGTCAGTGTTACGGACTATACAGATTTCAATTTGATGACAGATTCCTCATATCATTTGAGGTAAATACCAAATAGGAGCCACAAAAACCAGGGCGACGTTTTTCTTCGCTATGTTTCGACCAGTTGGGGTTCTCCGTCTTTTAGTGATCCAGATACTGGCGAAAAATGAAATTCTTTGTATCTCTCCTTCGCCTTTGTATTTTTCGTACCCCACCAGGGTCCTCTAATAACATTTGCTAACTATTTAGATTTTAGTTCTATGTTCGATGTTTTTCCTGTCTCTAGAATTGTAAATTACCGTAATGGAGGCCAAAAAATGCTTCGGCTTTCTCGTTAACATCGTACCGTGTAGATCAAGCTGCGCATTACACTTCAATTAGATGGAGTCTTAACCGAAAAGTCTGCGTTTCAAAGAAATTTGTTTTAACCAGGGCAGTATTTCATACTGAAGTGACAAGTCTCTTAACCACACAAGACCTGTATTGTTTAGAACTTTTTCCATTACCGTGTGCTTTCACCCGCCTCTGTTCTCCCTGTTAATTATGATACACTCTGCATAAGTGTGAGAAAGAGTAAACTCACACCATTTTGCAGGTCGTGAGGACCTACAATCGTTTATTATCTGTTTTGATGCGGTTCGTGTATGGTTGTCCTCTTTGTCTCATGAGATGTGAAGCAGTACAAACAGCTCCTTCCTTCAGCAAAACCATTACCAATCAAAACTCAGAAATCGAGAGGCAGTGACAGTATCACAATATTTACTAATAAAGAGATGCAGATTTTATTTATTTAGTTGCTTCTTACACTTGAAGCACAGGCCGTAATCTTTGATATTCAAATTCCTACAGTCAACAAAGAATTTTTTCCCGTTTATCGTCAACCAGTGATAGAAAATGCTTAGTTATCACTAACAAAATACTGATTCGCATTATCATAACTGTTTATACTGTTAATGATGACTTCACCCACTGCCATCCCTTGTTACACAGGGTGCTTGGAAATTCCCGTTAGAAACGTCAAGGAATTGTAGAGGGGAGTGAGTGCATAATATTTAGAATAGGAACCCATGTCTGGGAACGTACCCTTCTTGCTCACAGTTGTTTGTGCACATATTTGTTTGGTAGGTTTGCAACAGGGTAGTCATGGTGGAAGGTGCTCGCGTTGAACTAACTAATGTTATTTGATGTCCGTCCTAAATGTCCCACCTGGTTCCAGCCTCATTCAAGTGTGTGCGAATGTTAGTGATGGTATAGAGTGTTGGAGGTGACTACACTGTTGCAAACATACCTAGCAAACACGTTTTCCAACAGCGAAAACGGTACGTTTCCAGACATGGGTTCCTATTCTAAATACTATCTAGTCACTCCACTCTATTAAGTCCTAGAAATTTGTTATGGGAATTTTGAAACACCCTGTATCGGCCACAGCTATTGCCCTAAAAATTCTTCCCATTTTATCTGTCATTGGTATACACTGAGGTTAACTGAAACCCCCACTACCAAACCGCTATTCCGGTAATCGGCTACAGTTGCAGGTTGGCTCTCTGACAGCGTACAGGATTTAAAAAAAATTGATTTCCTGTATGTCACGTAATTAATGTCAAAATTTAAACATTTAAAACCCTGTGGATAAAACCCTGTGGAAATCTACTCATTAGAGTTATAATCTTATGCTAAAAGTTTAACATAATAAGACAAGTATCACAGTTAGAGACTGTGTGTCTTGTGGAATGGTAACTGACTTCGCGCAAATACCCGGATTATATGGTTCAAATGGCTCTGAGCACTATAGGACTTAACTTCTGAGGTCATCAGTCCCCTAGAAATTAGAACTGCTTAAACCTAACTAACTGAAGGACATCAAACACATCCATGCCCGAGGCAGGATTCGTACCTGCGACCGTAGTGGTCGCGCGTTTCCAGACTGTAGTGCCTAGAACCGCTCGGCCATCCTGGCCGGCCCGGATTATATGCACCCAGTGTTTGAGAATGGGAGCACCTGGCGACTGCCAACAAACTTTATACGTAATTCCAAATCACATGTGCTGCTAACTATATTTTCGCTGCTCATGCAGTCAAAATTCAGCATTTGTTCATCAATTATGGTATTAATTTATGCTCTAAGACAAAAAAGGCGCACTGCGAAGAGTTTCCAGAACGGGATGAAAATCGGTAGATGTGATGTATATGTATAGGCAAACAACATTACAATTTCAGAAAAATGGAAGGACTTATTCCAGAGATAGAGCTTCAGAAACCGAGAAGGTCAAGTACGCGTTGGACCACATCTGGCCTTCATGAAGCCATTATTCGGCTTGGCACTGATTGTCCTCCTGAGTGAGATCATGGAGCATTAGAACGTCAGAATCCCGAGATGGCTGGAGAGCTCTGCCAATAACGCTCCAAACATACTCAACCTTGCTGCAATGTCATCGACGTATCACTGTGCTGCTGTTATGGTGCCGTGGATGACAACGAAAGAGGTCTTCTATACGGTGTAATAGCATTTCAAATCATCACTCAGGGGATTCGGGCCGTATGACAGGTGTCAGTCAGGTTCGTAAACCACCGCTGTCCATTGCGTCTCCAGACATGTCTTCGCTGGTCATCTGGACTCAGTTAGAAGCGGGACGCATCACTGAAGAAAATTTTACTACAGCCAATTAAATTCTAGGACCCGACGACCAGTGATGTGTCTCGAGACGCCGCAGTGGTGGGATATGAAACCGAATGTAGCCCACCATACGACCCAACAACAGGAGTGATAGTCTGGGGTGCCATTTCATTTCACAGTACTACCCTTTGGCTGTTATCTGTGACACCATTACGGCACAGAGATACGTAGAAATTCTTTTCCAGTTTCCTTGCCCTTCATGGTGTGTCACTGTCGGCTTGCATTTCAGTAATACAATGCCCGCCCGCAACCATCAAGGTTGCCAGCTCTTTCTGTATTTGAGAACATTTACAGCACTCTGAGTAGTATCCTCCAACCGACTCGGAATTCTGACGATCTAACACGCCGATTCAGCAGAATTTGGCATGATTTCCGTCGGAAGGACATCCATGAACTCTTATCAATCAACGCCAACTGCTTCCCTAACGCCAGAAGTGGATCACCGCGTAGCTGACTTCCTCAATTCGCGAAGCGTTTGCTCTTAAATGAATCTCTCCATTTCTCTGCAATAGTAATTATTTGTCTGTCAGAGCACATATGTCACATTTTCTAATTTCCGTCCGATTCGGAAAATTTCTTAGCGGCGCATCTTTTTTTATATTGGAGTGTATTACTGTACTACTGTATTTGGGGAGCACAGTCACTGACGATATTATGTATCACAGATATAAAGAGAAGAATAGCCTTGGCAAAGCAAACTTTCCAAAATAAAAGGAATTTACTGACAGTCAATCATATAAGCCCAGAAAGTAGGAAAAAGTGTGCCAAAGCTTTTGTCTGGAGTGTCTTAATATACGGATGTGAAGAGTGCACGCTGGGAAAGGCAGAGAAAAAGAGACTGGAAGCAATAGAAATGTGGATATGGAGAACGGAGAAGAATGATGAAAACAAGCTGGGTAGATAGAAAAAGTAATGAACAGGTCTTAAGAGAAGTGAATGAGAACAGAACGCTGCTAAATTATATAGGAAGAAGAAAATCAACAATGATAGGGCACATACTGAGACACAAGCAATTCCTAAAGAATGAATTTTTAGGAAAAGTCTTAGGGAAAAATCGAAGAGGCAGGCCAAGAGCAACGTATTTTAATAACCTCAAAGAAGATATGGGGATAAAATCGTATGAAGAATTGAAGAGAATGTCAATGGAGAGAAGGGCGTGGTTAAATCGACAAGACATAGCCTTTCGTTTATGATGATGATGATGTATTACTTCTTTACTATTGACTCCATTCGCAGCAAGATTTGCAGGCAGTATCCACATATACCACTGAACGTAACTGCAAAAATTGTATCATTGTAAGAAGCATAGCTCAGGACATACGAAGTCTTAAACACTGAAATGCATAAAAAGCTAGCTTTTACATAAAATGGAGCACAAATTAACCACACTATATTGATTCAGTTTTTCATAGTTCGAGCACATAGCGACTTCCACCAAAATGTGAGTATGATTTAAAATCTTTTAGAAATCATTTTTCACTTACATACTTATAGCGAAATATTTAACACATAAACTCAGTTGTAAGATAATCAAATGTTTGAAGCTGTCTTATACAGGGTAGCTAGCATCTTTAAAGAATTGGTAGATTACTGGTATGTTATAAACGGTGATGAAATCACGTTTTGGTCCACCCACTTCGACGTCGCACCCTTCTGCCTACTGAGGCGCTGCGGAGGGCGCTAAGTTATTACCTGCTCGTTCCCTTGTTTGCCGTCTTCTTGTTCCGAAGGAGCATCGTTGCTGCCGCTGAGGAGTACAGCTACGGTTCTATTTCCTTGGGTGGCGAGACGAGGTCCACGGTTGAGCCCCAACGCTGCTGTTCTCATGATCGCAATACATGCACTGTTGGCACAACTGTTGTCCTCAGCTGTCCTCGCGGCTTAGCATCTCAACGTTCTGTCAGAACCGCCCGTAGTGCAGCCAAATGGAACTGACTGATGAGGTGACACGTGCCAAAGCCATTCTCGAAATGCTGTCGTCGATATTGTCCAGGATCTACCACATTCTTTCGCAGCGCCTTAGCATGAATCTTTCTTCCTTCACAAATTCTTTCCAGTACCTCCTCATTAATTACTCGATCTAACCCTCTCATCTTCAGCACTATTCTGTAGCATCACATTTCAAAAGCCCCTTCTCTTCAGAACTGCTTACCGTCCCTGTTTCGCTTCAGTACAATGTTTCACTCCAACTGCCTTCACAATAGTTTCTAACAATTAATATCAGATTTTAATAAGTTCCTCTTTCCAAAAACGTTTTTCGTGCTTCAGCAGTCTGCATTATACTTCCTCTCTACCTAAACCATCGTCAGCTATTTTGCTGCCCAAATAACAAATCTCTTCTACTACTTTTAGTGTATTATTTCCTAACCTACAATGAAGAGCCAAAGAAACTGGTACACATGCCCAATATCGTGTAAGGAACCGACTAATGTCTGAAGTAGTGCTGGAGGGAAATGGCACCATGAATCCTGCGGGACTGTCCATAAATCCGTATGAGTAAAAGCAGGTTTAGATATCTTCTGAACAACACGTCGCATGGCATCCCAGATATGCTCAATAATGTTCATGTCTGGGGAGTTTGGTGGTCGGCGGAGGTGTCTAAATTCAGAAGAGTGTTCCTCGTGCCAGTCTGTAGCGATTCTGGACGTGTGGGGTGTCGCACTGTCCTACTGGAATTTCTCATGTCCGTAGTAATACGCAATGGACATGAAAGGATGCAGGTGACCAGAAAGGATGCTTACAACAAAACATTTTTAAGACCTGGAGATGACAGCAAAGTCTGTTGAAACCGGGTGTCTCAAATAAAGAAATATTTTCGATCCTGGCTATTGAACGGTTTTTAACCTTACAACCTCCATATCGCACTCCTTTGCGCATTGATGCTTCCTGACTATTCTCCTAAACTTCACTCTACTGTCCATTACTACTAAATTGTGATATGAGACTATATAAGCTGCTGGGTCAACCTTACATTCCAATATCTGATTTCCGAATATCTGTATAATCATAATGTTATATAACTGGAATCTTCCCACACGTCCCGGCAATTTCAGGTCATATCTCCTTCTCTTGTGATTCTCAAACAGAATATTTCCTATTACAGCTGAAATTCATTGCAGAACTCAGAAAATCTTTTTATTGTTCTCATTCGCACTACGAAGCCCATATTCTCCCGTAACACTTTCTTCTACTCCTTCCCCTACAGCCTCATCCCAACACAATTAGATTTTCATCTCTCTTTACGCACTGAATTACCCATTCGACGCCTTCATACACCGTCTCTATCTCTTCCTTTTTTTGCTTGCGATGTCAAAATGTATACCTAGGCTATTGTTGTCTGTGTTACTTTGTTGTCGATTCTGATGAGAACAACCCTATCACGTAACTGATAGCAGTAACTCACTCTTTGCCCCAATTTCCTATTCATAGTGAATTCTACTCCCGTTACACCATTCTATGCTGCTGTTGACATTGCCTAGTGCTCGTCTAACGAGAAATCCTTGTCTTCTTTCCATTTCACTTAACTGAGCTCGCTATATCTAGACCGAGCCTTATTATTGCCCTTTTCAGATTTTCAAGCTTCCGTACTACCGTGTGCAAATTTGACATTCCACGCCCCGATTCGTAAAACATTTTCTCGCGGTCACCTCCCCCATTGCAGTCCACTCATGGTGATCCGAATGGGGAACTACTCTAAAATCTGGAGACTCATCAGGATACTCTTACAACTACAGGCCACATGTCCTGTGGATACACATTATTTGTCTTCAGTGGAGTGGTTTCCATTGACTTCTGCATCCTCACACCGCTGATAATGCTGATTCTTTCGCCTTTTAGGAGCAGTTTCTCACCCTAAGGGCCAGAGATTGCCCTGTACTCTGCCCGCTCCTCGGGCCTCATTCACACGGCTGTTGTCAGAACAAGGGTGACTTCCTGTGTCGGAAGTCTTTGGCTTCCGTTGCTAATCCTTTTTATTTAAAATTGAAGAGTGGTGAAGTCCGTACCCGAGACCCAGGAAGTTTTCATTACTGATCAAAGACGTTAACCCTAGACCATCGGTGTAAGACGTGCCGTCACATGACGGAAGTGGGACGACGCAATGCACCCAGGAACACTGTCGAACATCGTCGTGTTTGTGGTCCAGGTTTTAGGATGCGTGGAGGCATAATGTTGCATGGGCGTTCTGACCCCCAGATAACTGAACATGATACGCTGGCCTGTCTACGTTGTAGTGACACTGTACTCCTTTTCCATGTGGTCTTTCCAGGGGCGCACGCGGTACTGACTTAATTTTTATGGACGACAATGTGTGACCGCACCTAACAACACAGGTGGAGGAATCTGTGGCCTTCCGGCGAAGGGGCTGGTCCACCCTTCACCCGTCTTCAGTCCCATCGAGCAGGTGTGGAATGCGTTGGGGAAGCGTATTGTAGCACGTCCACTTGACTTTCAGCAGTTGTCAACAGTACAGATGCTGTACCACAAGAGGTACTTAACACGAGAGTTCGACGCAGAGCATGCACTACTGTTCGTGCCGATCTCGCACTCTTTTAAGAAGTACCTTCTACCTGTTGTAGTGTCTGGGAAAGTATGATAAGTAGCAGAGACATTAGGGTAGTTCTCACTTTGAATAAAAATATCATTACTGTCCGTTTCGAGGCGTTATTGTTTCCGGTACCTTCCCTGCTGTACTGCAGCAGTTCTGTCCATGCATGGCCCAAGTTTCATCGAGCTGTTTCCAGTGACAAATCATCCGAAAGTTTTCCACACTAGTGTTGATAATAGCGTATCAGGTTCATATTTTGTATTCAAGCTGAAATTCTCATGCTACAAGGCTAAGGCAGTGTTGCATGGGGGAGCCACAAAATACGGGGTCGGGTTTTCGGTTGGCCCTGCGCGTCATTAAAGAAGAACAAACAGGAGGCGAGGCCGTGTAGCTGTTTTGACGCCGCTGTGTACCTCATTAGCTGGGGAAACAAGGTGTGAAATGCACACAGCAGCACAGTAATGAAGCATCGGCCGGCGGGCGGCTCTCTGCCCCGTGAATGGTTCGGCAGTAACGCTAGCCGAGCACGTCCCGGCGCCATCAACAGGCGTGGCACGTCGCCCGATCGCACTCGCCACCTGGCAAAATATACACTGTCCACACAAGGCCGCCGCTCGCCGCCGCGATACGCATGCAGCTGTCTAGGAAGTACGTAGGACCTATGTGCTGCGTTATTACGCTGTCTCTGTTGCACATCTCCCGTAGAGACGCTGTTTAACGCACTGCTACGTTTCACATCATGCACCTATGTGAATGTTACAAAATTGCTTACTTCTGAGCTTATAATTTTAGCTTCTTTATTGTAGTTATTTATGCACTCTTCACAAAAATTAGGGGAACATGACTTTGGGCGCCTGCCATACTCCACTGAGAAATAACTGAGTAATGGATATGTTACCAGATTATACCTTTATCTTTCGTAAAATCAGTAGGCAACAAAATATCATTACATCCTCGATCGTTTACACAAAAAGATCCGAAATGTGTGACAAGTGTCGAGAACGAAGTGCAAACAAACATTCATCACAATAACGTGCGAAACTGAAGAAATGAATTAAAATATGCGTTGCGGCCGGGACACGAACTTGGATTCTATTGTTTATTAGGCAAATATGCTGACCATTACACCACCGCAGCATTATAGTCAACATTCTTCCACGAACTACCCAAGGCAATTACCCTCCCCAACACAAACTCCAATTCACATCTCCCCTTATATTGTCCCTATTACCAGGGATCTCCGACATTTGAATAGCACCCCAGCATTGGACGAAATGGGAAAATGCTGTACTACATGCGATCGTATAGATCTTAAATTAAATTTTGCTTGAGACATTTAAGTCTCTAATTTATCTACGATAACGGTGGAAGCTGAAGAAGTGAATTAAAATTGGTGTGGTGGCCAGGACTCGAACCTGGATCTTCTTGTCTACTAGGCAGACATGCTGACCATTATTATTATTTGTTGTTAATCTCAATTTATTTGTTCCTTTTTCTTCGTTGTATCTGCTCTGGGCGGGCGTCGAAAGACACCCCTTTCAGTTCGTTGTTGAATCATTAACTCAGTTTTTTTATTACAGAGGGCAGCTAGCCCTCTGACCGAACACGCTGAGCTACCGTGCCGGCGACGATTACGGCACCGCAGCATTATTGTCAATATAGCTGCACAATATACCTAGCTCTGTTGACCCTCATCTGCATACTAAACAAGAAGATCCAGGTTCGAGACGCGGCCGTACCACGAATTTTAACTCACTTCTTCAGCTTCCAACGATATCGTAGATAAATTAGAGACTTAAATGTCTCAGAAAAAATTTAATTTAAAATCATTCATCAGGTTATCCTGTGTTCTTTTTATTGGAATTTGAGAGCTTCAGTAATGTGTGTCCTCTCTGTGAACGTTTATCAGTGCCTGAAATTATGTGGCATGCTCCACATAAGTCTACGGATATCATTTTGTGAAACCCGTTCCCATGTTTTAACAAGAGCCTGTTAGAGTTCTTGGAGAGTCAGCGATAGAACAGGATGACCACTAACACGTCTGTCAAGCATGTCCTAATATTTGGAACGAAGTTTTTCGCGACGGCACTTATATGTAAAACGTTCTCGGTATTCTTTCCTCGCCAGTTCTGCATAAAATCTCGAGCTTTCGACGATTACCTCCATAGTCATCGTCAGGAGCAACTGATTGTCTTCACTGCTGCTGTAGTAGCCTTCTTTATAGCCAATAAAAAAGGCTACCACAGCAGCAGTGAAGACATTCACTCGCTCCGGACGATGACGATGGGGGTAATCGTCGAACGCTCGAGGCTATAAAAAAGGCTACCACAGCAGCAGTGAAGACAATCAGTTGCTCCTGACGATAACGATGGAGGTGATCGTCGAAAGCTCGAGGCTATAAAAAGGGCTACCACAGCAGCAGTGAAGACAATCAGTTGCTCCTGACGATGACGATGGAGGTAATCGTGGAAAGCTCGAGGCTATAAAAAAGGCTACCACAGTAGCAGTGAAGACAGTCAGTTGCTCCTGACAATGGCGATGGAGGTAATCGTCGAAAGCTCGAGATTTTATCGAGAACTGAAGCGCCAAGAATACCGAGAATGTTTTACGTATGTCCTAATATTGACGACCGGTTTCAGGTTGGGATTACCGGCCAGCCATTCCTGTACTGCAAATTGCAGGCTTCGCAACAGATCTCTGCTGACACGCACCACACAGGCCCTGGCATTAGGAGGATTTCAGGGACGCCACCGTATGCAGCGTTCATCAGAGAGTTTGGAATTTGTTCGCTTTCCTGAGTAGCAGGAATACGACCATGGGCAACAACGAGATCCGTATGGCTATCAACACCGATGCCTCAAATCATAGACGGCCGGAGTGACCGTGCGGTTAAAGGCGCTGCAGTCTGGAACCGCAAGACCGCTACGGTCGCAGGTTCGAATCCTGCATGGATGTTTGTGATGTCCTTAGGTTAGTTAGGTTTAACTAGTTCTAAGTTCTAGGGGACTAATGACCTCGGCAGTTGAGTCCCATAGTGCTCAGAGCCATTTGAACCATTTTGAACCTCAAATCATAGCACCATGGAAATCTGTACATTTCCTGGACTTCTGGGGGATATCGCTCATCAAGGATCTCCACACACGAAAATGGCAATCACCTTGCATGGCACAATATCTGAACTCGTCTGTTAATATCACATATCGCCAGGGACAAAGTTGATAGTTGACTTGGAAAAGGGAGATATGAAGGCGAGCTGCAAGATGTTGATGCATCAACTGACCTTCTCGAAGAGGACGTCTTGGTTGCAAGGTCGAGTCTCGTAACCTCTTAATTACAGTCTGATTGGACACAGCGGCCCAAGTGGCCCTTCTGAGATCGTCTTGCACTTCACTGGCGGTGCCCATGCGACGTTCTGTAACGCAGAGATGGCCTGATATAGCTCTCCACGTGAGCTGCAATGCGCCGGTGACGTTGTCTAATGCGCCTTGTGTATTGACCAGTCTCCCTGTGGCGTGTCCACCACCTACGGATGACGGATGGTGAGACGTCGGCATCTGCTGCAACACGACGGGAAGTGTATCCATTTTGGATTGAAGAGACAGCCATTACGTTAAATCGTCTCACTGCATGTGCTTGGTTATATACAACGTCCACGAATGACAACGGCCGTTAGTGTACCGCACTAAAAATCACTTTGACACCGGTACTCGTACTCGTACGAGGCGTCACCTGACACAGTAATGCATGATACTGCCAACAGAGCGAAACTGATTTTAATTGCTGCACACATTGATAGCGAAACTCTCAAGCCATGCAATAAGGCCACAGGTACCACGCACATCACAACAGATTTAACATTCCGGGTGTTAATTCACGTATTCCCCTAATTCGTCTGAAGTGTGCCATTTTTATCAGTTATTCCACGCTTCCGACTATAGTGTTACCATTTTGAAGGCTACAACGAAACACAGAATAATTTAAAACAAAATTAAGGACGTATCATATAACGATCAGTTTGAAAGCAGGAATGGTAAAGGCAACAGATAGAGATATCACACGTTACCTCGTATGCCACAAGAAACGGTGGAAATTTTCGACCTCGAAAAAGTGCTCGACAACGTCAAATGTTTTAAGTTTCGGAGAAATAGGCACAAACTGAAGGAAGGAATGGGTAATATACAATATGCAATGGTATCAGGAGGTGAAAACAAGGCTGGATGACATAGATCTGACGAAAAAGATGCTAAGAGAGGGGTACAATCGTCTTTTCCTACTGTTCAGTCTGCACATAGAAGAAGCAATGCCGGAAGGAAAACCTAAGTGGAAGTGAAGTACCACTCTGTAGAATGAGACGAAAGATTATTAAGCACAGAATCTGGATTGAGTAAAAGCCAAAAATAGACGGAAGTAATGAGTAATAGCAAAAATATGATTAGAGACAAAATTAAGACAAAAATTGGGCACCATGACGTAGGTGAAATGAAGGAAGTTTGCTACTTTCAGTGCTAAATTGCGTTTGGTGAATGAAGCAGGAAGCTCTCGATTTCGACAAAGTCCCAGAAAAATTTTCCAGTTATCGAACAATATACTTACAGGAACTGATGAAAAATAATCGCAACACCAAGAAGGAGTTGTGCAACATAAACGAAAAGTGATAGACGTGTTTCTACATCTGAAAGATGATGAATATTCAAATTTCGCCCCAGTTGAGCAACACTGATGCTACTAGCGCTGTTATGAGGATGTAAAATCAGGTTTGCTTTACAGACACTTTGTAATGGTCGTCAGCGTCAGTTATCTTAGAGACAGGACGTGGTGAGTTGATGTTAGTCAAGAATGCCTTTAATACTACAAAGATGACATACCGCCATCTCACCCACTTTGAACGAAATGGTGTAATAGGGCTACGAAATGATGGATTTTCGTTATGAGGATGTAAAATCTGGTTTGCTTTACAGACAGTTTGTAATGGTCGTCAGCGTCAGTTATCTTAGAGACAGGACGTGGTGAGTTGATGTTAGTCAAGAATGCCGTTAATACTACTAAGATGACATACCGCCATCTCACCCAGTCTGAACGAAATGGTGTAATAGGGCTACGAAAATCTGGATGTCCCTTGCAGAAAAACTTGGCAGAAGTGTAGCCACTGTACAGTACCGCTGTCGGTGGTGATCACGAGAATGTATGGTCTGAAGATGACTGTGCTCCGGAAGGCCACATGGCACTATCGAGAGGGAAGACCATCGTTTTCAGCTATGGCTGTGGCTCATCGTCCTGCATATGCAGTAGCAACCTGAGCAGCTGTTGGCACCACAGAGACGCAATGAACTGTTACAAACCGGTTGCTTCAAGGACAGCTTTGAGCCGACGACTTGTGACGTACATTCTACTGATTCCAAACCACTGCCATTTGCGACTTCCGTGGCGTCTAATGAGAGTTCACTGGAGGGGTGGGAGGAGATCTATTGTGTCTGCCTCGGTGCTAGTTGTAGCCGTTTATTGATTCGAAGGAGACCATTTGAGCCGGTAAGTAACCTGTCCGGGTGCTGGACACACTAGACCCACACCTGGGATGCGATTTCATATGACGGAAGTAGCACTTCCCTGCTTATCCTACGCACTCAGACCACAAATTTTTACGTTTATCTTGTGATTCGAACAGTTGTGCTGCCATATGTTGTTGTTGTGGTCTTCAGTTTCGAGACTGGTTTGATGCTGCTCTCCATGCTACTCAATCCTGTGCAAGCTGCTTTATCTCCCAGTAGGTACTGCAGCCTACATCCTTCTGAATCTGCTTAGTGTATTCATCTCTTGGTCTCTCTCTACGATTTTTAACCTTCTACATCTACATCTACATCCATACTCCGCAAGCCGTGTGGCGGAGGTAGCCTGAGTACCTCTATCGGTTCTCCCTTCTATTCCAGTCTCGTATTGTTCGTGGAAAGAAGGATTGTCGGTATGCTTCTGTGAGGGCTCTAGTCTCTCACATTTCAACCTCATGGTCTCTTCGCGACATATACGTAGGAGGGAGCAATATACTGCATGACTCTTCGGTGAAGGTATGTTCTCGAAACTTTAACAAAAGCCCATACCGAGCTACTGAGCGTCTCTCCTGCAGAGTCTTCCACTGCAGTTTATCTATCATCTCCGTAACGCTTTCGCGATTACTAAATGATCCTGTAACGAAGCGCGCTGCTCTCCGTTGGATCTTCTCCATCTCTTCTATCAACCCTATCTGGTACGGATCCCACACTGCTGAGCAGTATTCAAGCAGTGGGCGAACAAGCGTACTGTAACCTACTTCCTTTGTTTTCGGATTGCATTTCCTTAGGATTCTTCCAATGAATTTCAGTCTGACATCTGCTTTACCGACGATCAAATTTATATGATCATTCCATTTTAAATCACTCCTAATGCGTTCTCCCAGATAATTTATGGAATTAACTGCTTCCAGTTGCTGACCTGCTACTTTGTAGCTAAATGATATGGGATCTATCTTTCTACGTATTCGCAGCACATTACACTTGTCTACATTGAGATTCAATTGCCATTCCCTGCACCATGCGTCAATTCGCTGGAGACCCTCCTGCATTTCAGTACAATTTTCCATTGTTACAACCTCTAGATACACCACAGCATCTCAGTGAACTTCCGATGTCATCCACAAGGTCATTTACGTATATTGTGAATAGCAACGGTCCTATGACACTCCCCTGCGGCACACCTGAAATCGCTCTTACTTCGGAAGACTTCTCTCCATTGAGAATAACATGCTGCGTTCTGTTATCTAGGAACTCTTCAATCCAATCACACAATTGGTCTGATAGTCCATATGCTCTTACTTTGTTCATTAAACGACTGTGAGGAACTGTATCAAAGGCCTTGCGGAAGTCAAGAAACACGGCATCTACCTGTGAACCCGTGTCTATGGCCCTCTGAGTCTCGTGGACGAATAGCGCGAGCTGGGTTTCACACGACCGTCTTTTTCTAAACCCATGCTGATTCCTACAGAGTAGATCGCTAGTCTCCAGATAAGTCATTATACTCGAACATAATATGTGTTCCAAAATTCTACAACTGAACGACGTTAGAGATATAGGTCCATAGTTCTGCACATCTGTTCGACGTCCCTTCTTGAAAACGGGGATGGCCTGTGCCCTTTTCGAATCGTTTGGATCGCTACGCTCTTCTAGAGACCTACGGTACACCGCTGCAAGAAGGGGGGCAAGTTCCTTCGCGTACTCTGTGTAAAATCGAACTGGTATCCCATCAGGTCCAGCGGCCTTTCCTCTTTTGAGCGATTTTAATTATTTCTCTATCCCTCTGTCGTCTATTTCTATATCTACCATTTTGTCATCTGTACGACAATCTAGAGAAGGAACTACAGTGCAGTCTTCCTCTGTGAAACAGCTTTGGAAAAAGACATTTAGTATTTCGGCCTTTAGTCTGTCATCCTCTGTTTCAGTACCATTTAGGTCACAGAGTGTCTGGACATTTTGCTTTGATCCACCTACCGCTTTGACATAAGACCAAAATTTCTTACGATTTTCTGCCAAGTCAGTACATAGAACTTTACTTTCGAATTCATTGAACGCTTCTCGCCTAGCCCTCCTCACACTACATTTCGCTTCTCGTAATTTTTGTTTGTCTGAAAGGCTTTGGCTATGTTTATATTTATGTCCCCTTTGATTCCGCAGCAGTTTTCTAACTCGGTTGTTGTACCACGGTGGCTCTTTTCCATCTCTTACGATGTTGCTTGGCACATACTCATCTAACGCATATTGTACGATGGTTTTGAATTTTGTCCACTGGTCCTCAACACTATCTGTACTTCAGACAAAACTTTTGTGTTGATCCGTCAGGTACTTTGTAATCTGCTTTTTGTCACTTTTGCTAAACAGAAAAATCTTCCGACCTTTTTTAATATTTCTATTTACGGCTGAAATCATCGATGCCGTAACCGCTTAATGATCGCTGAACCTTCACACTGCCCTCCAACACTAAATTGGTGATCCCTTGATGCCTCAGAACTTGTCCTACCAACCGATCCCTTCTTCTAGTTAAGTTGTGCCACAAACTCCTCTTCTCTCCAATTCTATTCAATACCTCCTCATTAGTTACGTGATCTACCCATCTAATCTTCAGCATATATGAACAACAATCCAGGTGATGTTTTACAACAGGATAATGCTCGCCCACGTACCGCCGTTGTAACCCAACATGCTGTCCTTAGTGTCGACATTTTTACTTGAGTTGGTCGGTACCAAATCTGTCCTTAATCGAGCACATACAGCACATCATCGGCGACATCTTCAGCGTCATCCACTAACATCATTAACCGTCCCTTTGTTGACCAAATGCAACAGGCATGGAACTGCATCATACAGACTGGCATCCGGCACTAGTACAATGCAATGCGTGCACGTTTGCATGCTTACATTCAACATTCTGCCGGTTACACGGGTTATTAATGCAATAGCGTCTCACATTGCAATAGCTTGTCTCTCGCATAAGTTAACCAGTGATCTTGCAATGTTAATCGCTTAAATATGTTACCCAGGCATATGTAATCTCAAAATTTAATTACTCTACACTAATAATTTGTAAATGCAGAGGCGTTTTTTCGATCAGTGCATCTTATTCATTTTACAAAAAACTATTCATATATAAGATATTTATTTTTGTTCCGCAATAACTACCTCCACAGCGGCGTGCTCTGATTTGAAGGCAGTTATTACGAACCGAAATTAATCAGTCGATATATTAAAGAAATTTTTGTGATCCGTAACGTGAATAAGATATATAACAAGCAAGAAGCTGACTTGCACAGGTAAAGAGAGCATTCTCGTTAGATGAAGTCTACCAGTAACTTACGAAATAAATGTCAGAGATTGGATATTTGGAACACAACATTGTATGGAAGGGCATTATGAACTGTGGGAAACACGAAAAGAATAGAACAGAATTGTTAATATGTGGTGCTGTCAATGGATAGTCAGAATTAAGTGGGCTTGTAAGAAATTTATAATACCGAAGAACTAAATTTGAGGAATATACTGAATAGGCGAATGAACACGAAGAATGTTAGGTGTATCGTCATCATACTAGCATGCAGAGGCGTTGGGAACGTGAAACTGTATCGCAACACGAAAACTTGAATGTATCAAATAAATATGTTTGGTGTAAGTGGTACTCCGAGATGAAGAGTTTTGTAACGGTGTGGTAGTAGTGGGCGGCAACAAACAAGACAGGAGAGCGAATAAGACGCTGGCACAGTATAATTCAAAACGGAAAGAGCTGTTATTCTGTAGTACAAACATAGCGAACGAGAAGAGAAAATGCGTTCACGAATAGCCAGGGCTTGGGTTAATCTTTGTGAAAAGAATAAACGTCCGGTAGGGAAGACGAGAATGTCGATAAAAACGTCAACGGCTTATTCTTGCAAGAGACCCCATCTGTCTATAGGTATACACAGGGCGTGATGGAAGTTCTCTCGTAACGCTATTGATTCAATTCTTTCTTTCTTTAATTTGAACTCGGAACGAATGAAAACTGATTGTGTGACTCCATACGAGCCATAATCACTACATGATATACGTTAGAGGTAGTAGAAGCGATTCTGTCGCCATTAATAGCGTTTGTTTAAAAGTACTCAACAAATTTTCACGAGCACGGAGAAGCTTAGACTCTTACGTGACTACCATACATTGTGTGTTATATTTTCGTATTAGCTGTTCTCACCTCATGCGAACGTCTCTGATTTGGCCGTATATCTAATGTCACGCCGGCTCGATAATGACTCCGACACTTCATCGTTATTCCATATGTCCCCCTAAAAAATGCATCAAACGTCCCAGGATGTTCACAACAAATTTCTTTCTTCCATCCCCTCTTACTACTAACCCACAGGTACCAGACGTTTAACAGAAAAATCACGAGCAAATTGCAACCTTGTTTTGGCCGTTATCCTTAATTTAACTAAATTTAAAAAGCGCTACCGTTTATTTAGCCATATTGTAACACTCGTCGTGATTTCAATACTCCAAGCCTTCAAGCTACTTCTTTACCGTTCCACTCCCGAACAGAACGCTGGAAAAGCGAACACTTAAATCTTCCCTTTATTTCTGTTATTTTATTTCTCCCTATGTAGATGCGTGCCAACAAAATATTTTCACTATCTGAGGAGAAAGCTGGCGGTTGAAATTTCATGAGATGGTCTTGCTGCTGCTAATAAGGCCTTTGTTTTAATGAGTGTCACGTGAGTACGTGTATAATATCCGTTGCACTCTTTCCCTTACTTCGTGGTAGTACAAAATGTGCTGCCCTTATTTGAACTTTATCCATGTCCTCCGTCAATCCAGTCTAATGCGCATCCAACACCGCACAGCAGTACTCAAGAAGAGAGTAGACAAACGTAGTGCAGGCAGTCTCCTTAATAGCCTGTTACATTTACTGTTCTCCCAAGAAATAGCCGTCTTTGGTTTGCTTTCCTGTGTTCATTGCAGTTTAAATTATTCGTCATTGTAATCTATAGCCTTTACATTTGTTCGATTTCGTATAAGTGAAGTTAGCAGATTCTCTTTAGTACTCGTGACTTGACACTCTTCAAAGTTTAGAATCAATTTCCACTTTTTGCACCATACATATATCTTGTCTAAATCATTTGTGATGACCTTACATGACGGTAAATGACAGCATCATCTTAAAATACTCTAAGAGGGCTGCTCAGATAGACTCCTAAATCGTTTATGTAGATCAAGATCAATATAGAGCCTATAATGCTTCCTCGAGTAACACCTCATGGTACTCCTGTTTTCACTCGATGACTTTCCGTTAGTTATTACGTACTGTGATCTTTCTGACAGAAAATCACGAATGCAGTGACACAGTTGAGACGATACTCCATAGGCACGCTATTTAATTAGAAGATTTTTGTGAGAAATGGTAGCAAAACTTCTAAAATCTAAAGATGTAGAATCAATTTAACGTCCACTGTCAATGTTTCGACCGTCTTTGCAGAAATCCTCTTCTAGGAGACTAAGCTATTAATTTCTGGGGATGATCTTTCCTATGTAGGTTGTCGCGTGACATATGACGTAAGTTTCCTGAACTTTATTAGAAAGATCAAAGGCAAGATACACGTATGGTTGTGTTTATACAGGAGGCCACTGTCTGTGCTTCCCTGGAAAATAATTGCCAGATAACTGAGACTTTACCCAGGTGCTGCAAGTTCTTGCGCTAAAATGTGAATACTGTATGACAGTTGTCTTCCGAATGCTTGTTTACGTAGGTGCATTCGTGTGGTGAAGAGCTAATGGCTAGTGAAAACACGCGGCCTTCGGACTGATGCCACTGGCACCCAGGCCGTCAGAAACTGCTGTCACACATAGCTCCTTTATATTGTGAATTGCTTACAGTTCTTGAGTCCGCTTCTCACAACCTTGTGTACAAGGTTCTCGACCCATTCGCTAAAATTTTTAAAATTGCTTCATAGCATACGCTCCTCCACTAGACTTTTTTATGCTCGACAGCGTCATGCTCTTTCTATCTCGTATGAAGAGTGCCAACAAAGTGAACAAAGTACTTCTTCCCTCCAGCGTTCATTCCCTAGACTCGTCACATGCCTATAACATTTTAAACGCCGTTTTTCCATATCTTCGGTGATGTACAATGATATTCACTTTCTTATTTCACTGTTTGGGACCTTCCGTTACCTAGAAACTCTGGAACGTCTTCTCAAAATGTCCATATTCTTCTAACTTATTTTTTAATTTCCCAGGACTCCACTAATTATGAACTAATGTTTTGTATTATTTATTCATATAATCTCTTTTTGTTTTTTTCCCTCACTTTTATTGCAACATAAAGATAATCGTCACCATCATCCTCTCAATATACAGGGTGGTCCATTGATCGTGACCGGGCAAAATATCTCACGAAATAAGCATCAAACTAAAAAACTACAAAGAACGAAACTCGTCTAACTTGAAGGAGGAAACCAGATGGCGCTGCCTTACGTCAAACGGATATCAACTGCGTTTTTTATTACTTATTCGTGTAGTACGTAAAGACATATGAATGTTTTAGTTGGACCACTTTTTTCGCTTTGTGACAGATGGCGCTGTATTAGTCACAAACGTATAAGTTCGTGGTATCACGTAATATTCCGCCACTGTGGACGGTATTTGATTCGTGATACATTACCCGTGTTAAAAAGGACCGTTTACCAAATCCGGAAAAGGTCGATATCGTGTTGATGTATAGCTGTTGTGTTCAAAATTCCCAACGGTCGTGTGCTATGTATGCTGCTCGGTATCTTGGGCCACATCATCCTAGTGTCCGGACCGTTCGCCGGATAGTTACGTTATTTAGGGAAACAGTAAGCGTTCAGCCAAATGTGAAACGTCAACCACGACATGCAACAAATGATGATGCCCAGGTAAGTGTTTTAGCTGCTGTCGTGGCTAACCCGCACATCAGTAGCAGACAAATTGGGTGAGAATCGCGAATCTCAAAAACGTCGGTGTTGAGAATTCTGCATCAACATCGATTGCACCCGTACCATATTTCTATGCACAAGGAAATTCATGGCGACGGCTTTGAAAGTAGTGTACAGTTCTGCCACAGCGCATAAGAGAAATTACGGGATGATGACAGATGTTTTGCACGCGTTCTATTTAGCGACGAAGCGTCATTCACCAACAGCGGTAACGTAAACTGGCATAATATGCACTATTGGGCAACGGAAAATCCACGATGGCTGCGACAAGTGGATCATCAGTGACCTTGGCGGGTTAATGTATGGTGCGCCATTATGGGAGGAAGGATAATTGGCGCCCATTTTGTCGATGTCAATCTAAATGGTGCAATGTATGCTGATTTCCTACTAAATGTTCTACCGATGTTACTACAAGATGTTTCAAAGCATGACAGAATGTTGATGTACTTCCAACATGATGGATCTCCGGCACACACCTCGCGTGCGGTTGAAGCGGTACTGAATAGCATATTTCATGACAGGTGGGTTGGTCGTCGAAGCACCATACCATGACCCGCACGTTCACCGGATCTGACGTCCCCGGATTTCTTTCTGTGGGGAGAGTTGAAGGACATTTGCTATCGTGATCCAACGACAACACCTGACAACACGCGTCAGCGCATTGTCATTGCATGTGCGAACATTACGGAAGGCGAACTACTCGCTGTTGAGAGGAATGTCGTTACACGTATTGCCAAATGCATTGAGGTTGACGGACATCATTTTGAGCATTTGTTGCATTAATGTGTTATTTACAGATAATCACGCTGTAACAGCATGCGTTCTCAGAAATGATAAATTCACAAAGGTACATGTATCACACTGGAACAACCGAAATTAAATTTTCAAACGTACCTACGCTCTGTATTTTAGTTTGAAGAACCTACCTGTTACCATCTGTTCGTCTAAAATTGTGAGCCATATGTTTGTGACTATTGCAGCGAAAAAAGTGGTCCAACTAAAACATTCATATTTCTTTATGTACTACACGAATATGTAAAAAAAAATGGGGGTTCCTACTTTAAAAAAAAAACAGAGTTGTTATCCGTTTGACCTATGGCAGCGCCATCTAGCGGGCCAACCATAGCGCCATCTGGTTTCATCCTTCAAGCTAGACAAGTTACGTCTTTGTAGTTTTTTCGTTTGACGCTTATTTCTTGAGATATTTGGCCCGGTCACGATCAATAGACCACCCTGCATATCGAACACAATTTCGCCATAGTTATTAATTATATTCTCTTCAAACGAAACTACTATCTGGTTCTCAATGGCCGTGTCCATCCTTACATTGAGGGCTACAAGGGCTATTACATCTTTTCTTTCGCTTTTCTTGTTTAGGAGCAGTCGTCATCTGGTCGTGAAACTCGTCTTTAGAGAACATTTCCGTATCATCGCTGGGGTATTACTGCTATTAAAACCAAAGAGTGACACCATATTTCCATTTCGACTTTAATAATTCATTCGTTTGTTTGTTCTCAATTTTCTATGTTATTTTTCCACTACCTGTTTCTAATTGCGTGCGATACTCCTGTCTTTGTTCTTCATGACTTAATTTCTCCGCTGTCCAACATCTAGTCTCGCCGTCGCTGACACCTCTCAAGTAAGATAAAGAATAACGAGAAATTCTTCTGTCCTTTCATTTGCTCTGTCTTCGATATAACTCACAGCTCATTGTATATTTTATCGTATCCATTTGCACGAAATGTTGTCCGAAGCCCTTTGAAGGATATCAGATTCACTTATTCGCCGAGCTTGTTCCGGTAGCACCCGTAACACAGTATCCGTTTGTGTTGGATGATGGTGTGAGTATTGAGATATCTGTACGTGTGCATCTGTTTTCTGTTCACTTGAAGCCCAAGTTTATTCTCTATACTCTTAATAAAAGAAACGTGTTGTTCTCTGTGTGCTGCGTGAATTGTAATTATGTAGGGTGTTAAGGTTCTGACAAAACTGGAATACGTGCAGGAAACCCTACACCATAGTGTTGCACAGCCCAGAATAGAGCAACATGTTATTGTGTGAACTGCACTTTTTTTCCCATAGGTGGTCGTCGAAGTGAATTAGTTTGCGCATCACAATTTAGCTTGTGCCTTTTAGCATTTAGTCTGACCACTACGCATTACAGTTAGAATGAAACCTGTTGTGGCGTAGCAAATGCACATGTAATATAAGTTGTTGTGACTTTTACTAACATTTGCAATCTTTGGATGTGGAGGAATCAACTAATCAGAGTTAGAGTAGAGAGGGCGAGAAATGTATCGAATACAGTTAAATCGTTTCCTCGTGATTCAGAGTAACCTTCCCTTTTTGATGAGTCGAAGGTTGTGCCAGCTATGCGCAAGGAATTACATTCTCACTCGCTTCATCGGAAAGAAGTGGTTGACACAATATGGTAGTTATTATTGGCTCTTACTGTTATATTCCAATGGTGATTAATCGTTAATGTTGGCAGCACTGGGTAGATTAGATTAGATTAGATTAGATTAGATTAGATTAATACTAGTTCCATGGATCATGAATACGATATTTCGTAATGATGTGGAACGAGTCGAATTTTCCAATACATGACATAATTAGGTTAATTTAACAACATACTCAAGTTAATATAACAACTTTATTCTTTTGTGTTTTTTTGTTTTTCTTTATTTTTTATTTTTATTTTTTTTATTTTTTTTTTAATATTTTTGTTTTTTTTTCTTTTTTTTCTTAATTTATATCTAAAAATTCCTCTATGGAGTAGAAGGAGTTGTCATTCAGAAATTCTTTTAATTTCTTCTTAAATACTTGTTGGTTATCTGTCAGACTTTTGATACTATTTGGTAAGTGACCAAAGACTTTAGTGCCAGTATAATTCACCCCTTTCTGTGCCAAAGTTAGATTTAATCTTGAATAGTGAAGATCGTCCTTTCTCCTAGTATTGTAGTTATGCACACTGCTATTACTTTTGAATTGGGTTTGGTTGTTAATAACAAATTTCATAAGAGAGTATATATACTGAGAAGCTACTGTGAATATCCCTAGATCCTTAAATAAATGTCTGCAGGACTCCAGCTATTATTCTGATTACACGCTTTTGTGCAATAAATACTTTGTTCCTCAGTGATGAATTACCCCAAAATATGATGCCATATGAAAGCAATGAGTGAAAATAGGCGTAGTAAGCTAATTTACTAAGATGTTTATCACCAAAATTTTCAATGACCCTTATTGCATAAGTAGCTGAACTCAAACGTTTCAGCAGATCATCAATGTGTTTCTTCCAATTTAATCTCTCATCAATGGACATACCTAAAAATTTGGAATATTCTACCTTAGCTATATGCTTCTGATTAAGGTCTATATTTATTAATGGCGTCATACCATTCACTGTACGGAAGTGTATGTACTGTGTCTTATCAAAATTCAGTGAGAGTCCGTTTACAAGGAACCACTTAGTAATTTTCTGAAAGACAGTATTGACAATTTCATCAGTTAATTCTTGTTTCTCAGGTGTGATTACTATACTTGTATCATCAGCGAAGAGAACTAACTTTGCCTCTTCATAAATATAGAATGGCAAGTCATTAATATATAATAAGAACAACAAAGGACCCAAGACTGACCCTTGTGGAACCCCATTCTTGATAGTTCCCCAGTTTGAGGAATGTGCTGATCTTTGCATGTTACGAGAACTACTTATTTCAACTTTCTGCTCTCTTCCAGTTAGGTACGAATTAAACCATTTGTGCACTGTCCCACTCATGCCACAATACTTGAGCTTGTCTAGCAGAATTTCATGATTAGACAATCAAAAGCCTTTGAGAGATCACAAAAAATCCCAATGGGTGGTGTTCGGTTATTCAGATAATTCAAAATTTGACTGGTGAAAGCATATATGGCATTTTATGTTGAAAAACCTTTCTGGAAACCAAATTGACATTTTGTTAGTACTTCATTTTTACAGATATGTGAAGCTACTCTTGAATACATTACTTTCTCAAAAATTTTGGATATAGCTGTTAGAAGGGAGATTGGACAGTAATTGTTGACATCAGATCTATCCCCCTTTTTATGCAAAGGTATAACAATAGCATATTTCAGTCTATCAGGGAAAATGCCCTGTTCCAGAGAGCTATTACACAGGTGGCTGAGAATCTTACTTATCTGTTGAGAACAAGCTTTTAGTATTTTGCTGGAAATGCCATCAATTCCATGTGAGTTTTTGCTTTTAAGCAAGTTTATTATTTTCCTAATTTCAGAGGGAGAAGTGGGTGAGATTTCAATTGTATCAAATTGCATAGGTATGGCCTCTTCCATTAACAGCCTAGCATCTTCTAATGAACACCTGGATCCTACTATATCCACAACATTTAGAAAATGATTATTAAAAATATTTTCAACTTCTGACATTTTGTTCGTAAAGTTTTCATTCAATTTGATGGTAATACTATCTTCCTCTGCTCTTGGTTGACCTGTTTCTCTTTTAATAATATTCCAAATTGTTTTAATTTTATTATCAGAGTTGCTGATTTCAGACATGATACACATACTCCTGGATTTTTTAATAACTTTTCCTAATATAACACAGTAGTTTTTATAATTTTTGGTAGTTTCTGAGTCACTACTCTTTCTTGCTGTCAGATACATTTCCCTTTTCCGGTTACAAGATATTTTTATACCCTTAGTAAGCCATGGTTTGTTACAAGGTTTCTTACGAGTATATTTAACTATTTTCTTGGGGAAGCAGTTTTCAAATGCGTATACAAAAATGTCATGAAATAAATTATATTTTAAATTGGCATCAGGTTCACGGTACACCTCATCCCAGTCTAACTGCTGTAGGATTTCCCTGAAATTGGCAATTGTTAAATTGTTGACTGAACGTACTACTTTGGAGGACTGTTTAGTATTGCTGAATGGAGCTATGTCATATATTGTAACTAGCTGTGCACCATGATCAGAAAGACCATTCTCAACAGGCTGAGCATTTATCTGGTTAAACTTATCTTGGTCTATAAAGAAGTTATCTATCAGTGAGCTGCTATCCTTTACCACCCGAGTAGGAAAATCAATAACGGGTGTCAAATTGAAAGAACCGAGTAATACTTCAAGGTCATTTTTCCTATTACCCTCTTTCAGAGAATCTACATTGAAGTCCCCACAAATAATAATTTGCTTCCCCCTGTCTGACAGATAGCACAACAAGGAGTCCTAATTTTTCAGAAATAGATGAAAATTTCCTGATGGGGACCTATATGCAGTTACAATTATAAATGTGCCTTTATTTAATTTAAGCTCACAGGCACATGCTTCTATATGTTTCTCTACACAAAACTTTTTTGTTTCTATACTTTTTGCACAATGATAACTTTTGACATATATGGCAACTCCTCCTTTTGCGGATTAACAACTAGAGAAAGGAAAGTTCATGGGGAATATTTACGGCAATTCCTTTCATTGATAGCCATTAATTTAGAGAAACTGTTTTGAAAATGTTGACTAGGATATGGATATTTTTTGAAATTCCGAAGGTGTCATCGATAATTTACGGGGATCGAAAGCTCGAAAGTTTATTCAAAACTGATACAGGAACATACTATAGTTATAAGTGTCAAGAAGCGCAGGAGTCGTGTACCTAGTGACAGAGTTGTACCCTGTCGAGCACGTTAATACACTGTACAGTGAGCAACAAGTTAAGCTAACCAAGAAGATATTTGGAAAGTGTATTAAAGTTCAGAAAGAAGAAATGAGAACTAGGACTTTTGCTGATGATACTGTATATCTGCCAGAGATGGCCAAGGACTTGAAAGATCAGTTAGGTGGAATGGATACGGACTTGGAAAGAGATTATAAGATGAACATAGAGAAATACAAAGCTGGTACAGGAAATGTAGTTGACTAATCAAGCGATACTGAGTAAATTAGGAAGTAGGTCATTAAAAGCAGTAGCTGAGGTATTTGGGCCACAACATTAGTGATGACGGCCGCACAATGGAGGGTGTAAGATGCGGAGTAGAAAAAGCAAGGAAAGATTTCCTGAAAGAGAAAAACTGGTTAATATCGAATAAAAATTTAACTATTACGAAGTCTACTCTAGGCCAGTTTGTCTCGAGTGTAGACTTGTGCTGTAGAGAAACAAGGTCGATAAACGGTTCAGACAAATAAGTCAGCAAGAACCTTGGACTGTTTTCCTTTTTCTATGCGTATCAGTCTTTTGAGTGGTTCCATGTAACCCGCCATGAATTCATCTGTCATGACAACCTCATCATCTCAGAGTAGCCCTTGCACTCTAAGCCCTCAGTTATTTGTTGGATGTATTTCAATCTCTGTCTTTCCCTATTGTTTTTAGCCCATATAGCTCCCTACAGTACCATAGAAATTATCCCGTGCTATCTTATCACACGTCTTATCATCTTGATCCCTCCTTCTTTCATGGTTTTCAGGAAGTTCCGTTTGTTGACTTGTTCTTCGAAGAAACTCCTCGTGCCTTATCAATCCACCGACGTTTCAGCAGCCTTCCAAAGCACCACATCACAAACGTCTCGATTCTTTTTTTTCCGATTTCCTCACAACCATGTCCAGACTGTTCTCCAAACACACATTCTCAGAATTTCTTCCTATATTAAGGCCGATGTTCGAAACAAGTAAACTTCTTTAGGCGAAGAAAGCCTTCTTAGCCTGAGCCAGCCCACTTTTTATACATACATTACTATGGCCGTTATAACTTATTTTGCCTCCAAATTAGCAGAATTTCTTAACTCCCTCTACTTCGTGGTCCCCAGTTTTGAAGTTAAGTACATCGGCTGTCTCATTTCTGCTGCACCGCATCACTTTTGTCTCACCTCGCTTTACTCTCAGTCCACATTCTGTTTACTAGACTGTTCATTCTAGTCAACGCTTCCTATAACATTCTTCACTTTACCTGAGGAGAGCAATGTCATCAGCTGCATCATGTCTTGCTTCCATTACAAAGCACAACATGACAGCTGCGTCTGGTGGCATTAGGAAATCCAAACTTATGGTCATCTAACTTCAACGGAAAAGGTACTGATCTTAACGAGGGAGAGCTTAGTTTGATGGCACAACACCACTCATAGAAGGAATGGGTTGGTTCGACACATTCTGTGACATCAAGGAGATGTTAATCTGGTAATTGATGGATGCATGTATGTAAATGGAAACCAACTTTACTGCAAGAAGTAGATTGAAATAATTGTAGATTACAGAAGTTATGCATAGGTGACGAGACTTTCACATGACAGACTAGCGCGGAGCGTTGCAGCAAACAAGTTTTCTGGAATAAACCTACCACCACTTCGTTAATACGAAGCATGCGATTAGAATCAAAAGCTGAGACAGAATTCGACGAAGAATGGTTTTGCTTTAAAGGGGCCAGGTTGCGTGAGATGCAATTGCATTTTTACAAATAATTAGGGAAAGGTACCTAGAAGAATGTAGCATTTGGCAGTTTTTATTGGCTGGGAAAACGTCTCAGTTACAGATAAGTTGATTAAATTTTTCGATGTCCCAAACTAGATCAGAATTAATTGAAAGAAAGGAGGCTATTGTTTTATGCATCACACATAAAATAAGGGTAAGAATTGGACAGGGGATGATGGATTTAAATTTGGGGAAAGAGTTAGAGAAAACCTTTATCTTCAACTTACTGTGTTTAATGACTTTTTAGATAATTTATTTATAACGTGCTTATATCAAAAGTATGCCGTGACAAAATGAGGAAGGATTAAAACATTTTCTTTATTTCCTGACCTCACGGTATTACTGAGTGAAAATCGAAAGACAGTTAAAATGATGTTAAAAAACTGAACAACGACTGTGAGGAATATGCAATGAAGATAAGTAGAATGAAGACTAAGAAAATGATTTTCCCAAGCAACCAAGGAAGATAGGAACGAAAATTTCTGGTATATTAGTGGCACAAGTTGGTAAATTCAGGTACCTAGGAGGCCAAATTAGTTTGACATGATGAAGGAATAATAACAAGGACAGATTTTGCAAAACAAGTGTTTTACAGAAAGACTATTTTCTGCTGGCCGTTAAATAAACAATTAATCAAAAGTTTAATGATGAGTTTTGTAGATAGTGTTGCCTTGCATGGCGTCGAAACGTGCATACTGTGACGGAGAGAAGGGAGGTGCTTAGAGGCTACTGAGACTCGATATGGGGAAGAATGACATGTGTAGAACGGACAGATAAAACAAGGAATGTGAGTGTGCTAAAAAGAGCGAGGAACAAGAAACAAATAGTTGGAAACAGGAGGAAGAAAAGGAATTGCTCAGGACACTGGTTAAAAAAAAAAAAAAAAAAAAAAAGATGCACTGGGAGGAATGGTGACTGGTAAGAAGGCCAGAGGTAGAGGAAGATACCAGTTATTTGACAACACTGAGATAAATGCATCAAGCACAGTTACGGAAACAATGAACCTAAAGTGGAGCATGATGAACTTGTTGTAATGGACCTGCCTAATTGTTAGGACACATCAGCATACTACGAAATAACTGACTGAGAAAGCACGTTAGTAAGACCAACATCTATCTCTAGCATACGTCCCTCCCCTTTTCTTCCTTCTGACGCGATGGCGCGTGGACGTAGGGTCGCCATGTTTCAGGAGCAGAATTTCCGGTCTCAGGGCCCCGGGAGATTTCGATTCCGCCCACATGCATTACCCGTGCGGCCACCTCCTGGCAGCGATATATTTTTTTCCTTTGTATTGGCCGACAAAGAGGTGGGTCTGCGGCCATTGTGAGCGCCCTGACAGGCTACTAGCGGCTGGATGGCAGCCAAAGACCAGTGTGGGGCCGATGCCGACGCCTTACCCAGCAGAGCCGTTGGCGGCCAGTGCCGGAGGGAACCGGCTCGCGGGGCTAATTTGTGGGTGTCTGCAGATTTATCGCGGGACGATGTAGAGTGTCTTGACGCAGACAGTGCGGTTGAACTGCCCATCGTTATGCACGCGAAATGTTTCTTTTAATTTCCATTTTGGAAGAGCATTGTCTGAGCAAGACTGCGGTAAACCATTCATATATCTAAACATAATGTACACTCCTGGAAATTGAAATAAGAACACAGTGAATTCATTGTCCCAGGAAGGGGAAACTTTATTGACACATTCCTGGGGTCAGATACATCACATGATCACACTGACAGAACCACAGGCACATAGACACAGGCAACAGAGCATGCACAATGTCGGCACTAGTACAGTGTATATCCACCTTTCGCAGCAATGCAGGCTGCTATTCTCCCATGGAGACGATCGTAGAGATGCTGGATGTAGTCCTGTGGAACGGCTTGCCATGCCATTTCCACCTGGCGCCTCAGTTGGACCAGCGTTCGTGCTGGACGTGCAGACCGCGTGAGACGACGCTTCATCCAGTCCCAAACATGCTCAATGGGGGACAGATCCGGAGACCTTGCTGGCCAGGGTAGTTGACTTACACCTTCTAGAGCACGTTGGGTGGCACGGGATACATGCGGACGTGCATTGTCCTGTTGGAACAGCAAGTTCCCTTGCCGGTCTAGGTATGGTAGAACGATGGGTTCGATGACGGTTTGGATGTACCGTGCACTATTCAGTGTCCCCTCGACGATCACCAGTGGTGTACGGCCAGTGTAGGAGATCGCTCCCCACACCATGATGCCGGGTGTTGGCACTGTGTGCCTCGGTCGTATGCAGTCCTGATTGTGGCGCTCACCTGCACGGCGCCAAACACGCATACGACCATCATTGGCACCAAGGCAGAAGCGACTCTCATCGCTGAAGACGACACGTCTCCATTCGTCCCTCCATTCACGCCTGTCGCGACACCACTGGAGGCGGGCTGCACGATGTTGGGGCGTGAGCGGAAGACGGCCTAACGGTGTGCGGGACCGTAGCCCAGCTTCATGGAGACGGTTGCGAATGGTCCTCGCCGATACCCCAGGAGCAACAGTGTCCCTAATTAGCTGGGAAGTGGCGGTGCGGTCCCCTACGGCACTGCGTAGGATACTACGGTCTTGGCGTGTATCCGTGCGTCGCTGCGGTCCGGTCCCAGGTCGACGGGCACGTGCACCTTCCGCCGACCACTGGCGACAACATCGATGTACTGTGGAGACCTCACGCCCCACGTGTTGAGCAATTCGGCGGTACGTCCACCCGGCCTCCCGCATGCCCACTATACGCTCTCGCTCAAAGTCCGTCAACTGCACATACGGTTCACGTCCACGCTGTCGCGGCATGCTACCAGAGTTAAAGACTGCGATGGAGCTCCGTATGCCACGGCAAACTGGCTGACACTGACGGCGGCGGTGCACAAATGCTGCGCAGCTAGCGCCATTTGACGGCCAACATCGCGGTTCCTGGTGTGTCCGCTGTGCCGTGCGTGTGATCATTGCTTGTACAGCCCTCTCGCAGTGTCCGGAGCAAGTATGGTGGGTCTGACACACCGGTGTCAATGTGTTCTTTTTTCCATTTCCAGGAGTGTAACTCTGTACAATAAAGAGCAATAGAGAGCTTGGTATTAGAGAGAGAGGCCATTCCTCAAGCAGCCACCATGACATTTTCCAGACTGCCTTAGACTCCATATTACTTAACGGCTTAAACTACATCGGACGAAGTTGCATGTTGCCTATCTAACAGCTTGCAGGAGCAACAAAAGTTTCACTTCCCTTACGTCATATCATTACACAGATAGATCAATTTCTACATCTACATCTACATTGATACTCCGCAAGCCACCCAACGGTGTGTGGCGGAGGGCACTTTACGTGCCACTGTCATTACCTCCCTTTCCTGTTCCAGTCGCGTATGGTTCACGGGAAGAACGACTGTCTGAAAGCCTCCGTGCGCGCTCTAATCTCTCTAATTTTACATTCGTGATCTCCTCGGGAGGTATAAGTAGGGGGAAGCAATATATTCGATACCTCATCCAGAAACGCACCCTCTCGAAACCTGGCGAGCAAGCTACACCGCGATGCAGAGCGCCTCTCTTGCAGAGTCTGCCACTTGAGTTTATTAAACTTCTCCGTAACGCTATCACGGTTACCAAATAACCCTGTGACGAAACGCGCCGCTCTTCTTTGGATCTTCTCTATCTCCTCCGTCAGACCGATCTGGTACGGATCCCACACTGATGAGCAATACTCAAGTATAGGTCGAACGAGTGTTTTGTAAGCCACCTCCTTTGTTGATGGACTACATTTTCTAAGCACTCTTCCAATGAATCTCAACCTGGTACCCGCCTTACCAACAATTAATTTTATATGATCATTCCACTTCAAATCGTTCCGCACGCATACTCCCAGATATTTTACAGAAGTAACTGCTACCAGTGTTTGTTCCGCTATAATACAATCATACAATAAAGGATCCTTCTTTCTATGTATTCGCAATACATTACATTTGTCTATGTTAAGGGTCAGTTGCCACTCCCTGCACCAAGTGCCTATCCGCTGCAGATCTTCCTGCATTTCGCTACAATTTTCTAATGCTGCAACATCTCTGTATACTACAGCATCATCCGCGAAAAGCCGCATGGAACTTCCGACACTATCTACTAGGTCATTTATACATATTGTGAAAAGCAATGGTCCCATAACACTCCCCTGTGGCACGCCAGAGGTTACTTTAACGTCTGTAGACGTCTCTCCATTGATAACAACATGCTGTGTTCTGTTTGCTAAAAACTCTTCAATCCAGCCACACAGCTGGTCTGATTTCCCGTAGGCTCTTACCTTGTTTATCAGGCGACAGTGCGGAACTGTATCGAACGCCTTCTGGAAGTCAAGAAAAATAGCATCTACCTGGGAGCCTGTATCTAATATTTTCTGGGTCTCATGAACAAATAAAGCGAGTTGGGTCTCACACGATCGCTGTTTCCGGAATCCATGTTGATTCCTACATAGTAGATTCTGGGTTTCCAGAAATGACATGATACGCGAGCAAAAAACATGTTCTAAAATTCTACAAGAGATCGACGTCAGAGATATAGGTCTATAGTTTTGCGCATCTGCTCGACGACCCTTCTTGAAGACTGGGTCTATCTGTGCTCTTTTTCAATCATTTGGAACCCTCCGTTCCTCTAGAGACTTGCGGTACACGGCCGTTAGAAGGGGGGCAAGTTCTTTCGCGTACTCTGTGTAGAATCGAATTGGTATCCCGTCAGGTCCAGTAGACTTTCCTCTATTGAGTGATTCCAGTTGCTTTTCTATTCCTTGGACACTTATTTCGATGTCAGCCATTTTTTCGTTTGTGCGAGGATTTAGAGAAGGAACTGCAGTGCGGTCTTCCTCTGTGAAACAGCTTTGGAAAAAGGTGTTTAGTATTTCAGCTTTACGCGTGTCATCCTCTGTTTCAATGCCATTATCATCCCGTAGTGTCTGGATATGCTGTTTCGAGCCACTTACTGATTTAACGTAAGACCAGAACTTAGTAGGATTTTCTGTCAAGTCGGTACATAGAATTTTACTTTCGAATTCAATGAACGCTTCACGCATAGCCCTCCTTACGCTAACTTTGACATCGTTTAGCTTCTGTTTGTCTGAGAGGTTTTGGCTGCGTTTAAACTTGGAGTGGAGCTCTCTTTGCTTTCGCAGTAGTTTCCTAATTTTGTTGTTGTACCACGGTGAGTTTCGATATAACATTTTTTCATTGTAGCTTATGCTTGTTTTATGTTTTCGAGTACAATGAATCCAGGAATGTTCTCCATTCTTGCCGCGACCCGTCTCCCCTCCCCATCCCCACTTTTTTTTTTCAGTCTCCAACTTCATCGCCCATCGCAAACCGTTATTTTGTGCTCTCTTATTAAATACTTAATGTTGTTCTGTTTAACTTTCCAAAAATTACTTAGCATTATCATTCTCTTACGAATGGGATCTCCTCTTGCTCCTCTCTGCCAAACTTCGTATGTTGCTCTTTCTCTGATGAGATGGCTCTAGGTTTTTCCTCCATGCAGTGACCTGTTATAGTCACCAATCACAGAAATATTTTCCTATCCTTGATATCTTCTCTGTATGAGACGAATGTCCTGATAAAATCTTTCGCCCTGCTCGTCACTGATTGCTCCGAGATTTTCAGGAATGAATCCAAATGTGATTCAAGGAATGAAATATCAAGCTCACGAATCAACCAAATTTTTTAAACTTCTGAAGAATTTTTAACAATCAATTTTACTCCCCAAAAATTTAGAAACGACATCTCTGAATGCAGTTCATGCCTCCTACTCACCATACGTCTCTGTAACAACAAATTCGTCATCACATATTAACTTGTGGCTGTCAGGTCCAACAAAAACCCCTTCTTTGAATTTGGTCTCTGAAAAAGTAGAAAAACATTCACACAAATGTTGTAAACATCTCCCAGTTTTAGGGAGTCGTTTTACAAATTGCATCATCATATCTACCATATTCTTTCCACGATAGACAAGGCACAGACGCACAACATTTTCAGTTCCTGTACGAGATTCTGTCTAACAGGCGATTTCACTCTGATTTAGTGCTGATCTCAGGTTCTGCTACCCAAATAACACAGAAAATATGGGTACTTCGTAAATCCTGCCTGCTGACCAAGTGCCATGCATATAACACTCAAGGCCTCACAGATAATTCGAGGTGTGATCTGAGTATTTTACTTTTGCAGGGATCGGTTTTTTATGTTTTCATAAGTTTCTTTTAAATGCACTAAATGACCAATTGGCATACATGCATATTTGTCACCATAAAGTAGAAGAGCAGTTTTTAACTCCATTTTAGAGGAAAAAATAAAAAAAATGGCTGTGAGTACGATGGGACTTAACATCTGAGGTCATCAGTCCCCTAGAACTTATAACTACTTAAACCTAACTATACTAAGGACATCACACACATCTATGCCCGAGGCAGGATTCGAACCTGCGACCGTAGCGGTCACGTGGTTCCAGACTGAAGCGTCTAGAGCCGCTCGGCCACAGCGGCCGGCGCAGGAATCAATCATTCGGGCCTCCAATCCTTCATTTCAAACTTTGTACCAAATTCATGCATTAATCCAAGTATGTCGGAACAAAGTATCAGGTCACCTTCTTATTTGAAGTAAGACGTAAACCGCAACTCCCTCTCCCTATAGAAACTAACAGACATATCTTCAGCCAATAAATTCTTTTCTTTCAGTCTAAATGTAAGTAGTTCTGCCTTTTCGTTGGTCAGTCCTAGGTCTTTAACAAGGTCACTGAGTTCGGATTGAATAGCCATCTCGCGGTCCGGATGCGTAGGACACTCGAATGTAGGATCTGCTTCATCATCTGCTTCGCCATCACTTGACATGTTTGTAGGAAGTACAATTTCTTGTAGTGACTCTGGAGGTTGAGGTGTAGGAATGCCTGGACCGTGAGGTACTGGGCAGATGGCGTAGGGATGGTTTGGGTATACAATGTGTTCTATTTTGCTTTTGGAACAATAAACACTAACTTAAGTGCAAGAAAAGTTACAGTTGTCATAGTAGCTCGTTTGCTCCCGCCACACGATTGGGATACAGAATCTGAAACACTTTTTCACTCCCTTTAACCATTTCTTCAAGTCTTCTGTGCACACATAGCGCACTACATGGGGTGCCCAAGATTTGTCTTGGTCGCCCAGATGAACGTCAAAACACGCAAAGTACACCTTCTTAACGAAGCGCATATGTTCCATTGAAGTTAACGAATCACATGTTCACCACAAATGTAACAGAATTAATTTGGAGAATTCACACAACGACGGGTTACCACACTGCAGGACACTCAGAATGAGCCTTTTGTAAACTTTGAAACACTTCCAATTTAATACTGTCACTCTCTGATATAATGTTATTGATGATTAATTTAGCTCAGTGACGTACAAGTTGACTGGTAATAGTACAGTTTCCCGCAAGACAAAGAAAAAATACTTGAGTAATTCTTGTAAGCATCGTGTAATCCGTGAACCACAAATAAAATTTTTTTGGACAAAGTGTACATGCTACATTATTTTCAAGCTGATTTTCACGTTAAGCATGCAAAAATACATAAGGGAGAGCTGAAATTATTGTAAAAGGTTCTTAGTGTTTGGCCAGAGCTTCTGAACGAAATTACAAATGTAAAATTCTAGTCTAATCTACTAATTAAATGGTATTGTACAACGTTAACACAGTAAGCAGTGAAATCAGAAACTGTATACATGCCTTGAGTTAGTGTAACTCACAACGCGCAAATTACAGACTATATTCCTCGTGTTTGAGAATCGGAGCACTTAGTGACTATCAACGAATTTTACACATAATTTGAAACCCTTTAGTAACTGAAGACAAAATTATACAGGAACAAAGTTTGTTGCTTACTAAATTTTCGCTTTTCATGCAGTAAAACTTTAATATCAGGCATCGGATTTTGATGTATTACTTCTTTATTCCTAGGTATTAGCAACACGTTTTGCAGACAGATTGAACATATACCACCGAATGTCTCTGCGAAATTACGTCATTGCATGTCGCACAGTTCAGGAGATACGAGGCCATTATCATTATCACACGTTAAAACCTATTTTGTTCTAAAACAGAGCCATTTTATACATGGGAGTTCGATTCTTCGAAGAACTGAGAGTGGAGTGGCTACTGCTGTATAGGTATGAAACAAATGCAAAACTTCTCCGTTATTATTTGGTACATGGCTAAAGAAAATACTATTCTCATACGATTATATATTTAATGTGGAGTACACTGAACAGTGCGGTATGATGCAGTGCACACGTCCGACGAACACCAACGGTAGTGAAAGATTAGCCATTTATTGCAATCCTCTTGAATTCTGGAAATAGTGAAAATCGATCACTTAGATTTCCGCTTGTTTCCTGGTGTTTTGAAGCCATGTCAGTTTGTTCTGCGGATTGTTCATTGTTCAAGGTAGTATCCTCTAATTTTTGAATATCATTTTTGTTCCCTGAGTAATATATCTTCAATGAGTCATTGTCTCTTGTACTGGCGAAATCAAGAAAAACATTTCTTCACTGACATTTAGAAAATCTAAAACGGAAATGATCGAAAAAAAACCATTTGCACTAGCTGACTGAAAAAAATCTGTACCCTCTTTAGTAACATAACATAATAGTAGTAATTTATAGCAGATAATAGATTATCCTCGTTACTGACACTCTAACACAATACCCATAGTCAAAGCTATGTTCTTTGGCCTTCACTTCCCATAACAAATAATTTTCTCTGCGAACGTCAATAAGCAGCAATTAAAAAAATTTTTCCTATCCTCGTTACTGACACTGTAGCACAATACCTATTGTCAAAGCTATGTTCTTTGGCCTTCACTTCCCGTAACCAATAATTTGCTCTGCGAATGTCAATAAGCAGCAATTAAAAATTTTTTCCCATACCATCTTTACCCCCAGTATTCATTTATAACTTCCATTTTGATAGATCTTATACCCCTTTGCCCCTGCGAGCTAATAAAAATTTGCCCAGTTTTTAAATTGCACGAACGCTTCCATAAGAATGCAGTTTGAGCTTTATTATTTCGTTTGGATTCTCAAAGACACGCACGTATGTTAAGTTTCTTTCAAGAAGACAAACGGTAAATCTACAGAGTCAGCTGCTGATGTTAATTCAGAGTTACCAGTACACTCACAGAGTAAACGTCCATACATAAAGCTAGAGCAAATTTTAAAATACAGCGATCCGTAATAAACCTGAACTACTTCAATGGGTCATTATTTCCCTCTGAAGGATTCTAGGAACGTGAAAGTTGTTTTAATGATTTCAAAGCTCTGGAAGAATAAGAAGTACCGACCGCTGTTGAAAGTTATCTGCTCGTGAGGTCCTTTGTGCGGTATAATGTCGCTTTTGCTCAACTCGTATTAGTTCGTTCGTTGCCCTGTCGGGCGCAGTTTTTGAAGTCTGTAAGTGTGTAATTCGGACAGCGTGACAGTAACGAACAAATTAGTGATTCATTAGCAGTCTTTTACTGACAGAAACATGCAGTACACGCCTAGAGAGGCGGTTTTTATTGTGAAAACATATTGGGAGAGAGACTGGTTACAGCATGACGGGGCTTTCCGGAGAGAATTAAGTGTGCCGTATGTTGTAAAGAAGGCCACGATTTTACATGTTGTAAGGGAGCTGGGGACAAGGGCTGTACTAAAAAGTGACAGTGGTAAACATGCACCATCACTGAGTACAGACGTCATTGTTAAAGTTCCAAGACGACTGAGCCAGTAGACCGGCATTTCATACGCCACATTCCAGGGAGCTACAAAGAAATTGGCATTGCGACCATAAAGAGTGCACATGATCAAGAACTACAAGAAACAGATCATGAAAAATTAATGTTTTACCGTCCGTGATTTCAGGGGTTTCTTATTCAACGCCCAGACATTCTCTCCATAACTTGGTTAAGAGATGAGGCGTGGTTGCATCTCTCGGGTTACATCAAGCCACAAAACAGTAAATACTGGGTTAGTGTGAACCCCAATATCATCCACAAAACACCATTGCATAAAGAAAAGGTTAGAAGAGGGTTCTCTGTGTCAGCTTCCAGGATTGTTGGTTCCATTTTCTTTGATACGATCGTAGACGCTACAGTTTATACGGGCATCTTCAATACATTTGTGTAGCAGTTTGATGATGGCGAACTACGGAAGGCTATTTTCAGCAACGTTTCACACTTCTAACGCTTCCATGTAACGTCTAACTACTATCTTTGACGACTGAATAATCTCTCCCACCTCCCCCGAGCACGTGATATCCACCCTCCCCCGTTTTATTCCTTGCAAGGATATCTTAAAAGCCGAGTCTACAAGAATAGGGCACGAAATAAGCAACATTGGCGACGATACGCTTCACAGAAGATCGCGGAAATACTAGTGAAACGGGTACAGTTGTGCATCGATGCCGGCAGAGGGCACTATCAACATTTGCTGTGAGGACTTTTCAGGTATATATTTGATCACGAAATTGTGTATTATCGTCTCTCGAAATTGCAAACGTGCCACACTGTTGGTTCAAATTATATGACTCATTAAAGTACTTCGGGTTTACATGGATCGCACTGTAGAGATCGACTCCTTAGTTTTAAGGTGACTTCTTGCTAGTTTCATGTGGGTAGGTACCAACTCCTGAATTTGGAGAGCTGTTTGGCCGCTCTTTGACTTTGGCGAATTCAGGTTTCACAGCGTTCTTCCAGAGGTAGGATGCCAGTATTGCTTGTAATTTTTCACACACGCAGGAAGGTGCAAATACCGGGTGGCTATAATGTAACTGATGGTATTCCGAGTGGTGCAGTACGGGCTGTATACACTGAAACGTCGTAGGTATATTTATTAATAGCTGTGCTCGCAGAGTAAGCTGAAAAAATTAAAAGTTCCTCTTTCTGCCACTAGATGAAAATATGGCGCTGTAAGCAGTCAGAATGTGAAATGTTTCCTATTTTGACATCTGTACGCTATTTGTTGCTTGGGCCCTCGTGCTGATTTCTTTTTTGACGTGACTGTCGGTGTAATGCGTTAAGAAGTTTGAAGTTGTCCGTAAAATACTCAATGCCATTCAGAATATAAATCCTGCACTGCTGCTAAAGTTGTTTTATCAGGACGGCGGCAATAGTAGCGCTGCATTGCGAAACAGCTACGAAGAGCTCCATCACAATAAATATGTTAAAGAATATGATCAATATATCCGAAGAGACAGATGAATTGGGTGGTGCTACAGGGAGAGGGAGGTGGCATATTTGCACGGCAGTTATTGATGGCGTTGGTATAGCTATAGCCGACCGTGCAGCACATGCCTCAAATCCCGCAGACTGTGTTCGAGCTACGTCAACGGTGTTATCTCTCCCCCGGTGAACAGTTCAGAATAACCTGCGGCGCATTTTGCACTGGTATCCTTACAATTGAACCTCAAAGATAGCCTACAATGCCGTGACTTTGCTCTTCGTTTTCAGGAACCAAAGGATATGGACGACATGTGGCCGGGAAATATTCTTCAGACGGACGAGGCCAATTTTAGTCTGCACTGTACCGTTCATTTAGAGAATTGTCGCATATGCCATTTTACTCCGCCACATGTTGTGTAGGAATATCCACTGCACTCGGCTTGTGTGACTGTGTGGTGTGGTTTCACGAGCTCCATCAGTCCCTATTCGTTTTCTTCGAGATGATACCTCGTACGCCTGTTAGGCGTCCATTGACACCTGTTTTTGATAAGTACCTCCTTGTGCAAGATGTATTTACCGCTTTGAAAAAACGCAACTACGCCCATATCACTATTTGCATACAAGATGGATCGACGCCATATGTCACTGGTCAGGTGAAAGATTTGCTTCCAGAAACCTTTGGTAACGACCGCATCATGGTTAGGCATCCATCGCTGACATGGCGGACAGTTGCTCGCAACATACCCCCTGTAATCAGAGGGATAAACCGTCGTATGCTATTCCTCGGATCAGGAAGCATCCAGATACATTCCTGATGGACACGATCTTTCAGATATGCCTACAACAAGAAGTCACATAGATTTATTTTTTGAAGAGATAAACAGTTTTGGCTGCAAAAGAAAAACAAAAAAAAATCGTTCAAGTGGTTCTGAACACTATGGGACTCAACTTCTGAGGTCAGAACTTAGAACTACTTAAACCTAACTAACCTAAGGACATCACACACATCCATGCCCGAGGCAGGATTCGAACCTGCGACCGTTCCAGACTGTAGCGCCTAGAACCGCTCGAGCTGCAAAACAGGCTGTATTATTTTATATTTTGCCAATAACGCGTTTCACATTGTTTAAGTCATCTTCGGACTGGTTGGCTACCAGGTGTGAGGCACACATGTTGCCTTCCATTCATATGTCTTAGCTCGCAAATACGGTTTTCATTATTTTAACGGTCCGCCCCCCGTAGCTGAGTGGTCAGCGCGCCGGACCATCAGTCCAAAGGGCCCGGGTTCGATTCCCGGCTGGGTCGGAGATTTTCTCCGCTCAGGGACTGGGTGTTGTGTTGTCCTAATCATAATCATTTCATCCCCATCGACGCGCAAGTCGCCGAAGTGGCGTCAAGTAGTTCTAAGTTCTAGAGGACTGATGACCTCAGATGTTAAGTCTCATAGTGCTCAGAGTCATATTTGAAAACTTGGTCTACAATAATTTGTGTGAAAATCTAATGGAATAATCATTGCCACCGATTCTTTACTTCAAGTCCGAGCCAGATGTCCTATAGCGTGCATTCCACTCACCCCAAAACACTGCAATTTGTGTGCTCAGTGATGTCAAGCGAGAGGAGGGCAGGGTAGAGATTTGTTGTGCTTTCTGGAGGGCAGGGTGGAGATTTGTTGTGCTTTCTGATGGTAGCTGGTTATGGTTCGGTGATAGTGATGACCGCGTGTTGGTGAGCAAGAGGCCAATGGAGAGTCTGCAACCAACCTGCCTTCCTGCTAGACAATATAGACCTTCAAATATGATTCAAATAACTCTGAGCACTGTTGGACTCAACTTCTGAGGTCATCAATCCCCTAGAACTTAGACCTGCTTAAACCTAACTAATCTAAGGACATCACACACATCCATGCCCGAGGCAGGATTCGAACCTGCGACCGTAGTGATCGCGTGGTTCCAGACTGTAGCGCCTAGAACCGCTCGGCCACTCCGGCCGGCTTATCGACCTTCACATGGAATGACAGTCTGGGGTTCAGTTTCGTATTACAGCAGAAGCGCTATCGTGTTTATCAGACACACCTTGACAGTTCGTCAGTATGGTTATTAGACCTATTGTGCTGCCATTCTTGAACAGTTTTCCGGAGAGTGTTTTCCAACAGGATGACGGTCGCCCACATACTGCTATTCTAATAAAACGTGCTCTACATTGTGTCGACATGGTGCTTTGACCTGCTCGGTCACGAGATCTGTCTCCTGTTGAGCACATATGGGGCATCATCGAAGAACTCCAGCGTCTTCCACAAACAGCATTAACCGCCCCTGTATTGTCCGACCAAGTGCAACAGGCATGGTACTCCATCTTATTAACTGACTTCTGACCGGTACAGCAGAACGCATGCACGTTTGCATGCTTGTATTCAACGTTCTGGCGGTTCCATCGGATATTAATGTACCAGCATTTCACATCTGCATTGGCTTATCTCGCGTTTAGATTTAGGTGAGATTTTGCAATGTTAATCACTTAAGTGAGCAGTAATTGCCGGTTCCATCTTGTAATTTTTATGACTGAAATGTCCATTAATTGAAGGTCCCGTCAGTTCTTGGTAGAATATTTTATACATTATGAATGAAAACACATCATTGGTGTGATATTCAACAATATTTGTTACTTATTCCACAAACCGGTTTTGGGCTGCTACACCATCGCTATGTACAGCGATATGTACAAATAATCTTACATCGATCACTGAAACAATACTTTTTGTTATTTTTTTAAATTTAATAATTTCCATCTCTGTAAGTGGGTATACTCTGTAGAGGCACTAAATAAAAATCTGTGATCTAACAAAACTTCGCTGCATCACATACTTATCTTTCGACGTCATCATGGCGTAAGCACCGAAAACCTGTTTCTGAAATGCAAAATGTACTGTAGACAAATATATTCCCGTAATTTCATTACTCTATATTAATTATTTTTTGGTGTTGCGATTTTGTAACTGTCAGTGTATTAACAGTCCAGCAAAAATGGATGGAAGTGCGGAATCATACTTCCAGACGCTTCCCAAATCTGCACAGAAAGCTTGACTTTACATGACTTGTGATCAGTGTGACCATAGCGCCAAATAGTGTTGACTCTGCAACCTAAGGTATCTTACGAATCAGGAAAAACCGGCGTGTTAATCAACAGTGTACTTTGTTGGTGTTCTTCATTAGAACACGTCCCGGAGACACGACCAGGAAGCCGGAAGAATGTCGAGGTGTGTGAAGTGTAGCGCAGGATTATGGTATTTCTCACAGCATTGCTTCAGGTGCATGGAGAGCGTTCCGGAAAACATGCACAACAGCAGGCACTGGTAGACAATGGTCAACTACAAAAGCGAACTACAGCTACGCTGTGCAACAGGCAAATGGACTCACGTCAAAAAATGTTTGCAATTGCAGTCACATTTTACAGGACTGCAAGGAACGCTACCTCGCGCCCCACTGTGCTGTGGCGTGTGTATGTGGATGTCCTCTTTGTTTCGTTAACACCCACAAATCGGCGGCAGTGTTTGCGATGGTGTGAAGAGCGTAGGTACTGGATCGAGAGAAGTATGCTCATGCGCTCCTCCTGGATGACTGTGCATTCATTGTAAATAGTGATCTCGATATCCCCTCATGTGACGAGAAGTGGAAAGACGTAATGCGCTCAGGGACATTGCCAAACGTTATCGTTTATTGTGTGGGCAGGCATAATGTTGCATGGGCGTACCACCTCCAAATCTTTGAACGTGGCACATTCATCTATCTGCATTACTGTGATACTTGCTCGCTCCCCATATGCATCTTCTGAGCCGTGCATTCACCTTGACATCGTTTTTACGGATGACATTGCGCGACGGTACAGTTGGGGGAGCTATTGGAACGAGAGGGTATTTGGCGAATGGACTAGCCTGCCCGTTCCACCACTTAGATCCCATCGAACATGTGTGGTATTCGTTGAGGAGACGTTTTCCAGGACGTCCACAAGCATCAACGACCTTCCAGTGTCGAGATGGCCGGAAGCCAATAAATTAAAACAAAAATAAAAAGAAAAACTCTTAGACAGGCGTGTCAAGGCTTGTAGACAAAAACATCCGCTGCCTATTGTTGCACCGACTTTCACTCATGCCCATAAATTAAGGATAAATGCAGAATGTGGTGCCACACAACGTGCCACTTCACAAAGCTGGCGCTAATAGCATAGGCACATAGGGAACTCACAGGTCACAGATCTGTAAGACCACAGTATTGGTGATAAGTTGAGAAAACCGTCCCGAAACACCTGCTACAGAACGCCACTGTTTCCTGCGCATGTACTCCGACATCAACATGGCATATGATCACCATGCACATGTACATGGGTCGCACAACGGGTTGGCATACTCTGGATCAGGTGGTCGAGCAGCTGCTGGGGCATAGGCTCCTAATCTTGCACCAGTGCCTGTCGTGGCTCCTGAAGTGTCCTAGGGGTTTGAAGACGTGCAACGATACGTCCACAGATAACATCCAAGACGTGCTCTATGGGGTTTAGGTCTGGGGAACAGGCAATCCACTCCATTCGCCTGATATCTTCTGTTTCAAGGTAGTTCTCCACTCGGTGGGGCCGTGCGTTATCAACCTCCAGGAGGAAGGTGGGACCCACTGCATCCCAGAAAAGGCGGACATACTGGTGCAAAAAGACGTCCCGATACACCTGACCTGTTACAGTTCCTCTGTCAAAGACTTGCAGGGGTGTACGTGCACCAGTCATAATCTCACCCAACACCATCAAAGCATCTCCATACAGGTCCCTTTCAAGGACATTAACGGGTATCTGGTTCCCGCTTCACCCCAGATGAAAACCCGGTGAGAATCACTGTTGAAACTGTACCAGCACTCGTCCGTGAACGTAACCTGGGACCACTGTTCAAATGACCATGTACTGTGCTCTTCACACCAGGCTTTACGGGCTTTCTTGTGACCAAGGGTCAGTGGCATGCACGGGCGAATAAACCACGTCTGTTCAGTCGTCTGTAGACTGTGTGCCTGGAGACAACTGTTCCAGTGGCTGCAGTAAGGTCCCGAGCAAGGCTACCTGCAGTACTTCGTGGCCGTCTGCGGGCACTGATGGTGAGATATCGGTCTTCTTGTAGTGTTGTACACCGTGGACGTCCCGTACTGTAGCGCCTGGACACGTTTCCTGTCTGCTGGAATCGTTGCCATAATCTTGAGATCACACTTTGTGGCACACGGAGGGCCCGTGCTACGACCAGCTGTGTTTGACCAGCCTCCAGTCGCCCTAGTATTCTACCCCTCGTAACGTCATCAATATGTGTTCACTGAGATATTTTCTAAACACAGTCACCATTAGCAAGTCCAAAAACGACTGCACACTTACTCGCTGCACCGTACTCGGACATGCACCATCACCACTCTACGCATGTGGACTGCTGCCAGCGCCACCGTACGACGACCGCAGGTCAAATGCACCGAATGGTCATACCCCGAGGTGATTTAAACGCGCAAACCGGCCACCAGAGCGTAGTTTCAGAATGTATCAGCATTATCCTTAATTTATGAGCATGAGAGTAGATCGCACCTGCGGACGGAAATTCAGTGAATATATTTCCTAAGCGAACTTCTGTCATTGCTCAAGCAAGCACGTCTAACGCGCTAACTGACGTTTGCTGCGTCGCAGACAGCGCGCTTGTTGAGGTACTGTACTGTGCGTTAAAAACTTAGGGAGGTGCTCCGTCCACTGAAATGTGTCTATCCTCTGTATGTCTCGTCCCTTTCATGCCAACTTCTGAAACTCCAGAATTAATTACAGATACAAGCGGAGCAGAGACGATCTACCGACGATGCGGGCCGCAAATGCGAAATCCCCCGACGTAAACGTCTCTGACAAGGGAGATTTTGAAGGCCTGGCGCCTAGATATGTGAATCACGGAAACGATGAAACTTGTCGTTCATTATTTTGAACTTCTAGAGAAAATGGTTGGAATGACGTTGAAACCACAAACACGCCTCACCGTGTTGGAATTTTACTGTAGGGATACTATGGTGTCTGTGGATCACTTTCACATGCTTAGCTGAGTGGTAACGTGTTTCCTTATCACGTTCTGTTCCCGGCCGGGTTGGACATTTTCTCCGCTCGCGGACTGGGTGTTGTGTTGTCCTCATCATCATTTCATCATCACCGACACATATGCCGATCATTTTAGCGTCACCTGAAATAAGGCTTTGAACCCGGTAGCCGAACTTTCCGGATGGGGTCACATGGCCATCAATGCCACACGATCATTTCGTTTTTACTGACCTTGAACCCAGGTGACGTCACGTGCCGTTATTTACACTAAGTTAATGACGCTTGCCATTATCTTCACACGTGCAGATATGTAATCGTCAATGACTCAGAATACGTGACGTCAGCAAGATGTTCAAAAGTATCTGCAAGATCTTGTCACAGAACTATTTATAAGAAAAATTTCATAAACATACATACACAACCATATTTTTCTTTTTTGCGCTACTTTCAAAAGTATCCATTTATAGCTCAGCACTTCTAAAAACTTTTTCATCTGAACAAAGTTGCATGATCATATGTATTTGATTATTTATAAAAAAAATGTAGAAGATCACAAACAAACAAACACACACACACACACACACACACACACACACACACACAGACGCTTCCAAAAATTTGCTGTTTTTCCACATCTGTATTATTTAACTGCCCTATGATATGTTTATACCAAGTACTTTTCTTTCATCAGTAAATTTCACCGCTCTGTACTATGTCACTGAAGATGTTTCAATTAAATTTCAATTATGTCTTTCTCTGTCTCTCTGTTAATTGAGTATTTTCATTCGATTTACATTTTCATTGTTGCACAGTAGGTGCTCTGATACTCAGTTGACGAGCAGTTCTAGGCGCTTCCGTCTGGAACCGCGCGACCGCTACGGTCGCAGGTTCGAATCCTGCCTCGGGCATGGATGTGTGTGATATCCTTAGGTTAGCTAGGTTTAAGTAGTTCTAAGTTCTAGGGGACTGATGACCTCAGGTGTTAAGTCCCATAGTGCTCAGAGCCATTTGAACCATTTGATACTCAATTGATAACCTGAGAAGACATCAAAGGACGAAATTTCTGAGGAAGTCCGCACTGTGGTGATATTTTCATAGATAATAGTATACTGTAACCGTAGGGATGTACTCTTTTAACGACGTTCAGCTACAAAATGATTTTCCCACATTAACGGTCACATTAAGAATTATTAAAAGTTCCGTGCTTCGTGAACTATTTCCCAGGCACGCCACTCCGTATTTCTGCCTGTTGCTTCAGCGTAACAAGGACGACGTGCACAAGTAGTTGTTATTAGTTTCGACAGACTCGCAACCTTTTTTCTTCAAAGTTTTCGCGCTGGATAACTTTGTGCTCAGGCACCGTATTTTGCCGTACTAGCACTGAACATTTACTCTGGTGCAAGGAAGGCGCTCCTGGCGCCAGGGGTTGCTGGGGAAGTGAATAACAAGCTGTCGACATCGGCCCATGGCGTGCATAAAGAACGGCAGAGGCGTCAGAACCAGACGCCACGTCAGCTACCGGCCGAGCTGCACGGAAACAGGTTCCGCAGCACGCCTGTTCCGGACGGAGAGGTCAGGGGGTTTGCCATTTTGTGGAGCGAGCGCGAACATTTCTATCTCGCTTGTGTGCTCTGAAGTACGACAGTTTTAAGGGCACCGTACAAAATACACAGGCGTGCACGATTTAAGGACGAAAGTAACTTTCGCATGATGTCACACTGCCAAGTGACATGCCTCGATGAAACTTTGACCATACAAACACTACTGGCCATTAAAATTGCAACACCACGAGGATGACACGCTACAACCGCGAAATTTAACCTACAGGAAGAAGATGCTGTGATATGCAAATGATTAGCTTTTCAGAGCAATCACACAAGGTTGGCGCCGGTGGCGACACCTAGAACGTGCTGACATGAGGAAAGTTTCCAACCGATTTCTCATACACAAACAGCAGTTGACCCGCGTTGCCTGGTGAAACGTTGTTGTGATGCCTCGTGTAAGGAGGAGAAACGCGTACCATCTCGTTTCCGACTTTGATAAAGGTCGGATTGTAGCCTATCGCGATTGGGGTCTATCGTATCGCTACATTACTGCTCGCGTTGGTCGAGATTCAATTACTGTTAGCAGAATATGGAATCGGTAGGTTCAGGAGGGTAATACGGAACGCAGTGCTGGATCCCAACGGCCTCGTATCACTAGCGGCCTAGATGTGAGGCAACTTATGCGTATGGCTGTAACGGATCGTGCAGCCACGTCTTGATACCTGAGTCAACAGATCGGGACGTTTGCAAGACAACAACCATCAGCACGAACAGTTCGACGACGTTTGCAGCAGCGCGGACTATCAGCTCGGAGACAATGGCTGCGGTTACCGTTGACGCTGCATCACGGACAGGAGCGCCTGCGATGATGTACTCTACGACGAACCTGGCTGCACGAATGGCAAAACGTCATTTTTTCCGATGAATCCATGTTCTGTTTACAGCATCATGAAGGTCGCATCCATGTTTGGCGACATCGCCGTGAACGCACATTGGAAGCGTGTATTCGTCATCGCCATACTTGCGTATCACCCGGCGTGATGGTATGGGGTGCCATTGGTTACTCGTCTCGGTCACCTCTTGTTCACATTGACGGCACTTTGAACAGTGGACGTTACATTTCGGATGTGTTACGAACCGTGGCTCCACCCTTCATTCGATCCCTGCGGAACCCTACATTTCAGCGGGATAATGCACGACCGTATGTTGCAGGTCCTGTACGGGCCTTTCAGGATACATTCTCCAGATCTCTCACCAATTGAAAACGTCTGGTCAATGGTGGCAGAGCAACTGGCTCGTCACAATACGCCAGCCACTACTCCTGATGAACTGTCGTATTGTGTTGAAGCAGCATGGGCAGCTGTGCCAGTACACGCCATCCAAGCTCTGTTTGACTCAATGCCCAGGCGTATCAAGGCCGTTATTATGCCCAGAGGAGGTTGTTCTGGGTACTGATTTCTCAGGATCTATGCACCCAAATTGCGTGAAAATGTAATCACATGTCAGTATAATATATTTGTCCAATGAATACCCGTTTATCATCTGCATCGCTTCTTGGTGTAGCAATTTTAATGGCCAGTAGTGTAGAAAGAGCTGCTAAGATATAGAACACAAGTTAAAGCACAAAAAAACGTACTGCGACGAACAAAAACGACACTTTTAACCAAGGAAAATAATTCTACTGAAGTCTGCCCCCGGTAGCTGAGTTGTCAGCGCGACAGAATGTCAATCCTAAGCGCCCAGGATTCATTCCCGGCTGGGTCGGAGATTTTCTCCGCTCAGGGACTGGGTGTTGTGTTGTCCTAATCATCATCATTTTATCCCCATCGAGGCGCAAGTCGCCGAAGCGGCGTTAAATCGGAAGACTAGCACCGGGCGAACGGTCTACCAGACGGGAGACCCTAGTCACACGACATTTACATTTTTTATTCTACTGAAGTCACCGCTATCCATGATTACCCGCTGGAAATAACGAAAGGTGGGATATCGCTCACATCATGGTCTGTTATCACCACGGACGGCAATGCATGTTCTGCAACATTCTGCCATGCTGGTCAAAAGATTGGTAGGGAGTTCTTGTGGTAGGGCTTTATATTCCTCCACCGGTGCGGTAGACAAGGATGGTCACTGGTATGTGTGTTGACGTGCTGCAGTGGGTCCCCCGAGCTCATCGCACACATGTCGATGGGATTTCTCTGGCGCAAGAGCACGTGGGACCATTCGCCAAATATCCACTGATCCTAAGTGCTCCTGCACCGGCACACTACGATGCGGTCACGCCTATCTCATCCGTAAAAATGAAGTCAGGGCCGAAGGTACTCCTGAAAAGAAGCCTGGCGAAGGAATACAGTGTTACAGTAACGTTAACTGGTTGGTGTTTTGTGTTCAAATATATAGAGGTCATTACGCCCACGCAACATTATGCCTCTCCACACCCTAACACCTGGGCCACCAGAACGAACATGTTCAACAATGCGGGAAGTATTCTCGTATGGCAAGATGTGAAAACAAGTAATGCATGCTGGAAGATTGTCAACATGATGGTTTAGGTGCTAGAGATGTTATGGTGTGGGGATGCTTATTTTTGAATGGGTGTACTGTCCTCTAAAATCCTTGAATTATATTCACTTGTCAAAGTTATCGTAACACTCAACTCCCCAACGTGCGTCTGGTCACAGGTGTATTAGGCTCTGGTTTCATTTTTTTGGATGACAACGCCCGACCCAGTCATACAGCACAGGTGGGCAAGTTATTGCAGCGAGAGGATATTCGGTGAATGATCTAGCTTAAAGCACGTAGAACAGGTGGGTGATGTATTGAGGACTCGTATCATAGCACGTCCACATGCACCAGCGACTATCCAGCAGATGTCAAGCGCTGTGGTGGAGAAATGGATCGCCCAGCCCCATGAATTCACTACCAACCCAGTGGCCGATGTGAGAGCACATTGCAGGGCACGCATGCTGTCCATGGTGTTCACACCCACACATAGAGCATTATGCCCAGCATTTGTGATGTACAGGAGAGCCTCATGAATCGCGATGACTTCAGTATAACTATGTTCTTTGCATAAAAGTGTCATTTCTCTTCGTATAATTGCGTATTTCTTTCACTTACCACCTGCACTATATTGTAGCAGTTCTTTTTTGTATGGCCCAAGTTCCATCGAGGAACGTTACTTGGCAATCACACGTCCTGTGAAAGTTATTTTAAGTTTTGCTCACCAGTATATTAGTTGGTTCGAACCGGTGTAGCTGCAGCAAAGAGCACCCGTGGTGTAGGGGCAGCGTCTCCGATTAGTAATCAAAACCTCCTCGGTCCCGGGTTCGAATCTCGCCACTGTTAAATATCAACAGCAGGAGAAAAAGGTATGACGGGAGTAGGATTCGTTAAGAATGGGAAGGTAGACAGTGAATGTGTTGCTGTCAACAGTTCAGTAACAGAGGTGTTCTTATCAGAATCGAAAGCAAACCAACACCAAAAAGGGTAGTTCAGGTAGTTCAGGTATACATGCCGACGTCGCAAACGTAATATGAAGAGATAGAGAAAGTATAGGAAAATATTGAAAGGATAGTACAGTACGTAAAGGGAGACGAAAATCTAATAGTCATGGAGAACTGGACTGCAGTTGTAGGCTAAGGAGTAGAAGAAAAAGTTACAGGTGAATAGGGGCTTGGGGCAAGGAATGAGAGAGGAGAAAGGCTAATTTAATTCTGTAACATGTTTCAGCCAATAATAGCGAATACTCCGTTCAAGAATCGCAAAAGGAGGAGATATACTAGGAAAAGGCCGGGTGATACGGGAAGATTTCAATTAGATTACATCTTGATGAGACAGAGATTCCGAAATCAGGTACTGGATGGTAAGGCGTACCAAGGAGCAGTTATAGACTCAGATCACAACACAGTAGTGATGAAGAGTAGGCTGAAGTTTAAGACATTAGTCAGGAAGAATCAGTAGGCAAAGAAGTGGGATACGGAAGTACCAAGGAATGACGAGATACGGTTGGCTCTAACACTATAGATACAGAATAAGGAATAGTTTAGTAGGCAATACAGTTGAAGAGGAATGAACATCTCTAAATAGGGCAATGACAAAGTAGGAAATAAAAACATAGTTATAAAGAAGGTAACTCCTAAAAAACCATGGAACACAGAAGAAATTCCATGGCGTCCAAAATTAAAAATACCAAATGCGATATCCCGGTCCAGTGTCTAATTCACGATTTAATCATTTTTTATTTATTTAATCGCATGGCTAGTGCCCCTCGCCGGGCAGGCCGTTCGCCGGGTGCCGGTCTTTCAATTTGACACCACTTCGACGACCTGCAATCGATGAGGACGATAGGATGATGATGAGGACAGCACAACACCCAGTCCCTGGGCGGAGAAAATTCCACGACGCAGCCGGGAATCGAACCCGGGCCCAGAGGAACAGAACAGAAGAAATACTTCATTTCATCGATAAAAGGAGGAAGTGCAAAAATGTTCCGGGAAACTCAAGAATACAAGTCACTGAGGAGTGAAATAAATAGGAAGTGCAGGGAGGGAACCCGAAATGGCTGCATGGTAAATGTGAAGCAATCGTAAAGAAATGATAGTCGGAAGGACAGACTCAGAATACAGGAAAGTCAATACAACCTTCGGTGACATTAAAAGCAGGGGTGGTAACATTAAGAGTGTAACGGGAATTTTCACTGCTAAATGCAGAGGAGAGAGCGGATAGGTGGAATGAATACATTGAAAGCCTCCATGAGCGGGAAAATTTGAATGATGTGATAGAAGAAGAAACATGAATTGATTTAGAAGAGGTAGGAGATCCAGTATTAGAATCAGAATTTAAACGAGCTTTGGTGGAATTAAGTTCAAATAAGGCAGAAGGAGTAGGTAACTCTCCATCAGAATTTCTAAAATCATTGGGGGAGTGGCAACAAAGCTACTATTCACGTTGGTGTGTAGAATGTATGAGTCTGGCGACATATCATCTGAATTTCGGAAAAATATCATCCACACAATTCTGAAGATTGCAAGGACTGACAAGTGCGAGAATTATCGCACAACCAGCTTAACAGCTCTTACATCCAAGCTGATGAGAAGAAAAATATACATAAGAATGGAAAAGAAAATTGAGGATGTGCTAGATGACGATCAGTTTGGCTTTAGGAAAGGTAAAGGCACGAGACAGGTAATTCTGACGTTGCGGTTAATAATGGAAGCAAGACTAACGAAAAACCAAGACACTTTTACGGGGTTTATCGACCAGGAAAAAGCTTTCGACAATGGAAAATTGTGCAAGATGTTCGAAATTCTGAGAAAAATAATGATAAGCTATAGGGAGAGACGGGTAATATGCAATATGTGCTAGAGATAAGAGGGAATAATGACAGTGGATGACCACAAACGAAGTGTTCCGATTAAAAAGGGTGTAAGACAGTGACGTAGTCTTTCCCCCCTACTGTTCAGTCTGTACCTCGAAGAAGAAATGATGGAAATAAAAGAAAGGTTCAGGAGTAGTATTAAAATTGAATGTGAAAGGATATCAATGATACAATTTGCTAATGACATTGCTATCCTGAATGAAAGAGAAGAAGAATTTCATGACCTGCTGAACGGAATGAACAATCTAATGAGTACAGAAAATGGATTGAGAGTAAATCGACGAAAAACGATAGTAATGAGAAGTAGCAGAAATGTGACCAGCGGGAAACTTAACATCCGGAATGATGGTGACGAAGCTAAGGAATTCAGCTACCTACGCAGTAAAATAACCAAAGACGGACGGAGCAAGAAGGACATCAAAAACAGACTAGCAATGGCGAAAAGAGCATTCCTGGTCAAGAGAAGTCTGCTAGTATCAGACAAAGGCCTTAATTTGAGGAAGAAATTTCTGAGAACGTACGTCTGGAGTATTGTATGGTAGCGAAACATGGACTATGGGAAAACCGGAACAGAAGAGACTCGAAGCATTTGAGATGTGGTGCTACAGACAAATGTTGAAAATTAGGTGGACTGATAAGGTAAGGAATGAGGAGGTTCTGCGCAGAATCGGAGAGGAAAGGAATATGAGGATAACACTGATAACGAGAAGAGGAAAAATTATAGGACATCTGTCAATACATGAGGGAATGACATCCATGGTATTAGAGGGGACTGTAGAGGGCAAAAACTGTAGAGGAAGACTCAGATTGTAATACATTCAGCAGATAATTGAGGAAGTATGTTACAAGTACTACTCTGAGATGAAGAGGTTGACACAGGAGAGGAATTCGTGGCGGGCCGCATCAAACCAGTAAGAAGACTGATGACCCAAAAAAATGATGTAGCCGAACGTATACCTAGTGTTCATGTCATATTCCACCACAGACGCATGTCGTGAAAATGATGTACATGTTGTAGTTGTTTCTACTACCTGTGTCCACACCTCCTCCACCCCCATCCCCCACCCCCCAAAGAAAGTGTAACTTTTTTCCGTTTACGGTCTACATCAGTGTTATTTTCTTATACGCCATCACTATATATACTTATGACAGCACTTTTTCCAGCCCCGGAACCGTTCTGTAGGATACCTTCTAGGTCTGGCAACGGGAGACGTTTATCACGCCTTGTCAACGACAGGCTAAAACCTCTACAGAAAATGCTGCTCTCAGTGAATGGAGGCTTATCATTACCAGTTTACAACCGAACTTTACGAAGGAACTGTGTGCAGAAGACATTTGTAGTCGAGAACCTCGCAAGAAACCTCATGGAGGTACACAAAGCTACAAGTCCTTAGTGGATTAAATAACACAGAAACTGGGAGTTAGCTGACTGGAGGGGTGTGATCCGACGAATCGTGATTTAGCCTCTTTTAAAATAATGCAAGGCGTCAACTTCACCGACGGCCCATCACGTGTTTCACCCGCAGTGTGTGGACTATGTAGTTCAGACCAGGGGTGATTATATGAGGTTTTGAGGGTGTTCTACCTAACGCGACCTCGATGCACACATTCGAGCTGAAATGTTTCTAGATTAAGAGCAATGTCAGTTTTGTTTCAAAGGTTTGCCATTATGAGCGTCTTTGGTTAGCTGAACACATGAGTGATATGTTACTCTTCGGCTACCAGAGTTTGTGTTAGGAGCAGACGTTATTATCATTGTGCTGTGAGAGTCGATATCGAGTCGTCGGTAAATCAGGAGCCCTGACACCGGACGTGGCGAAAAAGGGTTATTTTTCCTTTGAGATGCTCCACAGTGTAACGGAGGATAGATGATGGTTTCTGAGAAGCTTTCAAGTAGTAATTTTACATCTGGAAAGAAGTAACATTGGCAGAATTCCAATTTTCTGGGAGTGTGTATTGCACATACAACTTCCGTGCAGTGTTGCAATTTAAAGTTATAATCCTAATCAACAATAGCTATTATTTGGTATCCATTGCGAAATTATTGGTTACGTATTCACATTTTGATAACTATTCTTCATGTTTCCCGTTTCAATTAAAAGTATTTCATAAGGAACGCATAGCGTAAATTTCGTAACGTAAGCGTCGTTTGTCCGAATCACTTTTCTTTGTTTACAACAATATCAGAGGAAGAACATAGTTTTCAGTTTAGTGTGATCCATTTCAGTGTTGTTAAGAATCGTAATACAATTTCAGTTTAAAGCAACATTTTCACTCATTTCCCTACATTTCATTAAGTTTCTCCTCATAGTTCGAACGCAATTTTTAACACAAAGGTACTGATACGTCTAACAGTATTGCGTGTTCAACTCAGAATTTAGTACGAGGAGTTCTGAAGAAACTAATTGTCTTAATTTCAAGAATGCTTGCTACTGTGTGATTTCTTTTAGATAAATGCAGCCCTCTCAAACAGTTTATGAACAGAACAGACCTGGGTTGTCCATTGTGCAGGTAATCAGTCATAAGGGCAGAACGAACATTGTGAGGTGTCGTTAGGATTACGTAACTGTATTCAATTGTAAATTTTTCACGTATCTTAGTACACGTATTTTCTAATAGGACACAGACTCAGTAGGCGAGAGTTAGCCAACGTATTGTCATTGCTTGAGAAGGAAGCAACACTGTGTATTATTGATAGTCATTCCTGTTGTCAATTCCATTTACAGATTGTCAGATGCCGTTTAGAGTAATTTGTACCAGCTTAACAGTTAATGTTCATATTGAAAAGTAGCTTAGCTGTGGCTGTTGTAATCATAGTACATCTCCAGCGCTGTAATCAGAATTTAGAGCACTTGCTTTCGCAATGCTAATAATGCACTGAGATGCTATTTTCATGTGGCATTAAACAGCATAGTTTACCTTATAAAAACAGAGATTATAAGCGACATGGAGGCTGAAGGTAGAAGGGCTGAAATTACATTTTGGAATCATTGCAAAATTAATTAAGCGCTCTATAACATTATACAGAGTGAAACATGAAATGAAAGTTCATGTTGTTGTTGTTGTCTTCAGTACAGAGACTGGTTTGATGCAGCTATCCATGCTACTATATCCTATACAAGCTTCTTTATCTCCCAGTACCTACTGCAACCTACATCCTTTTGAATCTGTTTAGTGTATTCATCTCTTGGTCTCCCTCCACGCTGCCTTCCAGTACTATATTGGTGATCCCTTGATATATCAGAACATGTCCTACCAACTGATCCCTTCTTCTAGACAAGTTGTGTCACAAATTCCTCTTCTCCCCAGTTATATTCAGTACCTCCTCATTAGTTATGTTATCTACCCATCTAATCTTCAGCATTCTTCTGTAGCACCACATTTCGAAAGCATCTAGTCTCTTCTTGTCCAAAATATTTATTGTCCATGTTTCGTCTCCGTACATGGCTACATTCCATACAAATACTTTCAGAAACGACTTCCTCACACTTAAATCAATACTTGATGTTAACAAATTATTCTTCTTCAGAAACGCTTTCCTTGCCATTGCTAGTCTACATTTTATATTTTCTCTACTTCGACCATCATCAGTTGTTTTGCTTCCCAAAGAGTAAAACTTGTCTACGAATGTAAGTGTTTTAATTTCTAATCTAATTCCCTCAGCATCACCCGATTTAATTTAACTACATTCTATTATTCTCGTTTTGCTTTTGTTTATGGTCACCTTATTCCTCCTTTCAAGACACTGTCCATTCCGTTCAATTGCTCTTCGAGGTCCTTTGCTGTCTCTGATAGAGTGACAATGTCATCGGCGAACCTCTAAGTTTTTATTTCTTCTCCATGGATTTTAATTCCTACTCCGAATTCTTTTGTTTCCTTTACTGCTTGCTCAATATACAGATTGAACAACATCGGGGATAGGCTACAACCGTGTGTCACTCCCTTCCCAACCACTGCTTCCCTTTCATGCCCTCGACTCTTATAACTGTCATCTGGTATCTGTATAAATTGTAAAGAGCCTTCCGCTCCCTATATTTTACCCCTGGCACCTTCAGAATTTGAAAGAGAGTATTCCAGTCAACACTGTCAAAAGCTTTCTCTAAGCCTACAAATGCTACAAACGTAGGTTTACCTTTCCTTAATCTATCTTCTAAGATACATGGTAGGGTCAGTATTGCCTCACGTGTTCCAACATTTCTACGGAATCCAAACTGACCTTCGCCAAGGTCGGCTTCTACCAGTTTTTCCATTCGTCCATAAAGAATTCGCGTTAGTATTTTGCAGCTGTGACTTATTAAATAGATAGTTCGGTAATTTTCACATCTGTCAACACCTGCTTTTTTGGGATTGGAATTATTATATTCTTCGTGAATTCTGAGGATATGAAAGTGCATACTTGTACAAAAGTGTACAAACTATACTCTAATGGTAATAATAAACATAATTAAGTAATAGTTTTTCACACACAGTTTTTAATTAGAAGCATTAACTTTAAAAAACACGCGGTTTCGAATTACATGTTCTAAGTTGATTAGTTACACATTAGAAGTATACTAGCCACAAACACAGCTGCAAAGTCGCTGTGAGATTGAACCGCGAGGTTTCTTGATGGCCGAGTGTTGTTGATGTGCTGAGAATGTGGGTCTCGCGGGAGGCATGCGGGAGATAGTGCAGTCGCGCATCTTTTGTGCCTGAGAAGGATTCATATACCCTCAGGCCGGCACGGTAGCACAGCGTGTTCGTTCAGGGGGTATAGCTACCCTCTGTAATAAAAAAATCTGAGTGAGCGGATCAACGAACAACCTGAAAGAGCGTCCTCGGACGTCCGCAGCGACCAAACACAATAAAAAAAGGCCAGAGCGTTTGCCATTTAAGCAGGAGATCCCTGGTTCGAGTCCCGGTTGGGGCACACATTTTCACCTGTCCCCGTTGATATATATCAACGCCCGTCAACAGCTGAAGGTACTAATATAATTTTAATTTCATTAGTAAGGTGCAAATACACGAACCTTACGTGTCAAAAACGGCCTGATTGAAAACTTTTGGCCCACTTTCAATTACTGACCTTTGTAGAAGACTCGAATAATAACTAGGCATCTTGTCTACAACAGTAAATTTAATTTATATTATGAAGCCAGCGGTGGGAAAATCCGGAAGGAGAGCACGAGAAACTTTTGGAATGAAGTGTCAGAGATACACGTATCCAGTGAAAGCCATCACGGTATTGTGTCTCCGTACTGGGGAACGGTGTAGAAGTATCCGAAAATCATATACATGCCATGGTAAATATACATCCCTGTGGCCGGAGGGAGGCAGTGACACAGGACGTGGGGATGTATTCGCCCATAATTTAGGTTCCAAAGGGACGAGGAAAACGGACATACATTCACCGAAATGTGGGTAATGGCTTCTAAATTTCTGAGTGAAAAGAGGTAACCATTAAAATCGGAAAGAGGTCAGATTACATCTTGCTATACGTAGGTGGTCATTCACACCACGACGTAAAAGCCAACATGCTGTGGTGTGTCCCATTCACAGACGGTCTTTATCATTTCTGGATATTTGAACATGGTGGAAATTAATTACGTGGAATGTGAAAGAGGGGACGGTTAATGGATTTTTTACGGTCGTTAAGTGGGCGGTCCCGGTCCTCATTAACAGCGTGTAATTCGCACAGATGGCCCGCTTCCTGCGGGGGCGCTCAAACGGCCTGCCAGCTCTCTGACAGCTTCGCGACTATTTTTTCTCTCTTCCAGCTTTTTAGGAAAAAGGATCTCATCTTCGGCAGCGGACGCTTAATTACTTAGCGTGATTTCCAAGTTTTTCCCACTGAACGCCCACGCTTGGAATGCCTCTGGAGAGGCTTTTATGTCCACAACCGATGTTGCACGTAATATGTGTTACGTTGAAATTTCTATAATGTATTGATAACCACAAATAAATCAGTTTCTGCGTCAGTTACTTGTCTATTTTGCCGCTACGCATTTCGATGGTTCACAGTATCACCTTCAGGTGCAGAACTGTTTATTTACACAACTGGTGTTGGTGTACACTCCCGACGTATTTTCAGAACAGCAGACCAACAGTCTTGCGTCTTTCACAAATGATAACAATTGTTTGTTTATAAAAGGCAATTTTGAGGTTATTAAACATGAATTAATGACAGTTGTCGTTATTAGCTCGCCATATTAATCCCTTCCGGAGGTCCGAATGATAGGCTAATACGGAATGATTTTAGACTGGAGAGATCATCACATGTTTTCAGTTACTGACCGTGGGTCCTGTGGACACACATCATATGTCTTTATTGCAGTGGTTTCCATGGCCTTTTGCATCCTCATGGCAAGTTCCCAAACCTAGTTCAAGATGTTGCCTTGAAACGTTTGCGGCTCCTCCTCTCTCATTCACAATGTTGTTGACAGGTCAACGGTGACTCCTTATACCGAAAGTCTTCGGCTGCCATTACTGATGAATTTTTAATGAAAAACTTAGCAGTTACTGGGATCAAACCAAGGCCCAGGTCGTTTTGTCTATAAATCAAAAACGATAACCCTTCAGTGTCGACATTCACGTTTGTTTTGCGTATTCTAGAGTTTGACTTCCACTACATTTTAATCATCGTCTCCCTTTCCTTTTGGAGGTTGGCACAGTAGTTTCTTTTGCTCATTGTCAACAAGTCAACAGTGTGTAACTGATATGTTTCTCTATTACAGCACTCCAGATACCCGTTAGTCTGAGCTGTAGGAAGTATTCAATCGGTTGTGCGGTTCGATTTACGTTGTATTGTAATTTCATGCATGTTAGTGGCTTACTGCTCAGTAAGCTATTCGAAGTTAACGGTATATATAATATAGTATATTTACCTACATATGATTATATGACTTCATTTTTGTGTTCCCTATCCCTGGACGTCTATGCGTACGAATGATCCAGAGCATTATCTATTCTCCTTTCCACGACTTGATAACAGAAGATGCCCACTACTCCACAAGCGGTATGGTGGAAGTAGCTATCTGGAATGTTTCAGTGAACAGTAGTTAGTTGCATGGGCGGATCATTCCCTGATAAGTTGTTCGACCGACTTCAACAGCGCCTTGTGTACGAAAAGCCTGGAATGTGCTATTTATCTATTCTGAGTGATACAGGGTGGGGCAAATAAAAGTGGCCCTCGCGGGCGGATAAGACTGGACGTGAATGTATGCATATGATCACACCCGTGACGCGCACACCACGTGTACGCCCGCCATGTGATCCACTCCCGTTCCTTGGAGCACGTTTACACAATCTGCGCTCCTCTCAGAGGTCAGTGTGATTGCGGCCTAGCTGGCCAAAGGTCACCTGGCCTGTCAGTGTGGGATTACTCTGAGTGGAGAGCCCTCAGATCTAAGGAGTATCGCAGAAATTATCATAGTCTTCAAGAAATGTAGCAAAACATTTGGGATGATACCGCAGCAATTTCAACAGTCCAGGTTCGATCTGCCTTCAGCAACCTGCTGACCAAGGCCAAAAAGTGCCGAAAGTTGAACGGTTGTCACTTTCAACATCCGCTATAGGTCTGGTTACTAACGTATTTCCTTTGCTGTGTTTCTCTGTACTCTAGAACTCTGTTCTCCGGGCCACTCCTATTTGCCCCACCCCATATATCACGACCTACGGCTATACTTCCAGGTATCGGCAATTCCTTACATCGAAGGGCAGGCATATGCCTTTACTTTCGTAGATGTCACATTGAGCCCCTCCTAAGAACAAATGTTCGAATCACATATAGTGTGCGTTTCAACACCCATGTTTACTTGACTTGTTTTCCTTGTTTAGTGGGTACTCTGAAAATATGCGGCTCCATTTTAACACCATGTACGAGGTCTGTTCAAAAAATTCCAGAACGTTGTCCACAAAAATTTTCTACTCACAGTATTTACTTATTGTGCATGACGTCCTCCGAAATAATCTACCCCACAACTGCTACACTGCACTTCCGGGAGCAGTCTACGTACTCGTCTTTCTGGATCGCACGAAGCGCTGTCTGAATTTTCTTTATCTCGTCGGTCGTTGCAAATGTTCCTCCTTTCAACGCGGGTTTCAACTCTGGAAGTAAAAGTAAGTCCGCAGGTATGGAGAGTACGGAGGGTGAGGTAGCACAGTGGTTTCGTTTTTGTGCAATAGTCACCCACTACTCATGAGCCTTAGGACGAACTTGACAGCAACACGATGCATTCCAAGATGCTGTGTCAGGATTTCAAGACATGATCCAACTGAAATGCTACATTCTTCTGCAATCTCTCGGTCAGTCAGTCTTCTAGTGGCACGCACAACTTTCGTTGACGTTTCTGGCGTAACCGCCGTCGGTAGACGTCGAAGGGCGTCCAGAACGAGGGTGGTCCTTAACTTCCGTTCGCTCATTTTTAAACCTCGTGAACCATTCGTAGCACTGAGTAATGCTTAAGCACTCTTCACCGTAGACTTCCTGCATCATTTGGTGTGCCTAGAAAAAAAAATTTTTTTTTTTGTTTCACGCAAAATTTAATGCAGACTCGTTGTTCCTCTAACTCTGACATCTCGAAACTACTATTCGTCACAGCACTGACCAGTAAGTAATAGACATACAACAATTAAACTTCCCGTGACTACATTTTAAACACGGACGTATGTTGTGATCCGAACCGAATTTCGCTCCAACATACCATTGCCGCGAAGTTACGAATGGTCCGGAATTTTTTGAACACACCTCGTATATAAAAGCTATGATATTTTTATGGAGGAGGAGGTGGAGTGGGTGCTGAGACCGTGGCCCCAGCGTGTTTTAGAATGAAAACGAAAAAGATGTACAAAACCACACTGAATGCTCTATGTTGTCGTCTGCTAGTGACAAGAGTGATTACTAAGGTCTTTAGTTACCAGGGACTGTCGTTTTATAACGTAACAGAATATTGAAGAAATCAGAATGTCCTTCATTACAGATACGATTTGTGGTATCCTGAACTTTCAATACTGTCGACACGTAACTTTGCTGGTGATCTGAGAGCGGAATACACGGTATGAGGAGAAAGGATGAGCCGTAATCCAGACAGAAGGCCAGGAAATGTGCCCATAGCAAGATTTATCAGCTCTCTCGTCTCCATGACAGTGGAAGACTGTAGAATTGTGGCACAGAGCTTCAAAAGTGCCCCAAGGATGACATCGTGCGACTAAGTCTTGCAACAACACACAAGTTACAATCGCAAGTTCCTCCGCTAAGGACAATGGTTATGTCAAACTAAATACACCTCCGTGGACTAGCCTGCGAATGGCGAATGTTTGTTTCACATACAACTTGAAACGCCATATCTAAGAGCAGTAATCGCTCCTGAGTGTCTGATGACGGATAAATCCCGAAAATATCAGCAATTAAGTCATTCCTTGCCTGATGTTTGACTACCATTGCGACCAAGTCAGCGTGAATGCAGAACTGCCGATTATTGTAATGATGGTCGCCTGCCTCACCCATGATTTTATGCCACATTTATGTCTGTGAATTTAAAACATTCTCGAAAATCTTGGAATCCTTGCGATTGATGTTTTGCCAGTGTCAGAGTCGATAAGAGGCGAAAATGGTCGAGATTCTCAGTTCCGAGAATGGATGAACCGTTTATATAAGTAATTAAATTTGTATGGAACCCTCAGCACGCTAGTGCTACTCGCACCTGGCTGATTTTTCTTTAAATTTCTCATTTGTCCTCTTCTAAATTCACTTAATTTCAAGCGCATCTCAAACTCTTCGATTTTATGCTCTTCAGGTTTTCCTACATTCCGTATTATACTGTGGATCTGACGTACATAGTAAGGGATTTGTTCTTCAAATTAAGGTCTACATTTGATACTAGCGGTCTTCCCTCAGCGAGGAATGAAATCGCTTCCTGTGCTAGTTGCTTGACACATCCTCTTTGCTTTGTTCACCTGGGTTATTTCGCTTCTATCGAATTGGAATTCCTTCGTCTACTGAGTGCTTACCAATTTAGTTGTTGCGTTTATCACATACCTTACTGCAGCTGTCCTTCATTACATTGGACTTTCTTTGATTTAGTCCCTGTAAATATTCTGCTCTCATTAGACTATTCATACCATTTAGCAGAGCCTGCCACTTTTCCCCAGTTCCACTGAGGATTCCCATATTGCCAGTAAATCTAATTTTTTTAGTTTCTCCCCGGTCTTTAACTCCACCACTGAACGTCTTAAATTTCCAGATAACATAGTAGGTGAGGAAGTCTGCATCCTTGTGTTGCTCCCTTTAAACCTTACCCCTTCTCTCTTGATCTTCGATTTCTACAGTTCTTACAATTCAATGCCTTATTGGGCAAATTTCGTTTGTTTTCGTATTCTGTAATACTCCTGCATATCTTGTGGCTCCGATAGTTACGATGCCACAACGTAGGTGCCCGCTCTCGTAAGTTGGCACTGCGAGAGGAGACTGACTACGTCGACCACAGCGCCCTCTGGCCGACGCTGTGGAGCTCAGCGAGTGCCGTCTTGATTTCTGCCCCATTTCATCAAGAGGAGACGGCCTGGAAATTCGCTTCTACTACCGAGTGGGCTAGCTTGCTATTGAGGCTTTGTATTAGTTACGTCAAGTTAAAGTTTGGACAGGAACGAGTATTTGTTAGTTTTGAGATTATACAGAATAGTCATGCTAACTTCACAGGATTAGACGTGGACTACGGCTTCACACCTACGTGCTCATTCTAGCCAAAGCTATGTATGCATTTGATATTTACTTGTGTTTTTTACTCTGTTGAGAGTGTTGAAGTTACATGCAGTACCGAAGTGCTTCACCACTCCTGCTCCTAATCGCTTCCTTCACTCTCGGCCATTATTACAGAAGCAGTTCACAGGAGCAGACCCACGCATAACCTATCAAGGTGGGATCCAAAATATTTGATGATGGATAATTTTCGAATCATATGATCAATAAAGTCAGTCCTTGCTCGATGTTTATCTTTTTCAGTTATCCTCAATGCTGAAGTTCCGACTGTTTTAATTTATAGTTTTACGTCGGATAACAAACGACAAAAGAAAATTATTTCGTGTGTTATAGATACAAATTTGCAGTTTTTTTTCTTTTTGTTGTAGTGTGAAGCCTGCCTTTTCACCAAATTTCAAGATCATAGACCAACAAGAAGTACCCTGTAGCTTTTGCTGAGTCAGTTACAGAATATTGAAATGTGGTGCCTTCGCCACAGCTTCTACAGAAAACCCACCCACACAGACCTGTACCTGTACGTCACCAGCCATCATCATTCAGCACAGAAGCGCACGTTATTACAAAGATTGGTGCAATGTGCAAGAGTAATATCAGACGACGATAACCTGCCCCATGAACTGAGCCACCTACTCAAGGTTTTCAGGAATAACGGCTACAGCGCCCATGAAGTGTAAGAAGTGATTTCTGGGAAATATTAGAATAAGACCACCGACGAAGAGCAGGAAAAGAAACTTGCTTTGCTGCCATTCTATGGCTCTGTGTCGGGCAAGATAAGCCGCCTGTTGAAAAGATGCAAGATCAAATCAATCTTCAGGCCTCCAACGAAAATCCGTCAATTACTGAGACCAGTTAAAGACGCAGTAAGTTTCAGAACACCTGGAGTCTACGAATATTGTGAGTGTGGCCAGAAGAACATTGGACAAACAGTGCGCGCTGTGGAACAACTCAGAAAAGAACATGAGAGGTATTATCGCCTACGCTATCCAGAGAAATCAGCGTTAGCTGAGCATGCGTTAGAAAACGGTCACCACATGAAACTTGACGATATCTGTGTCGTGGCTCGCACTAACGGCTTCTGGGACATTTTAATAAAGGAAGCTATTGAAAGAAAAATTAACGCAAACACCCTGAATAGAGACGGTGCTTGCAGCTCAGCGCTGCGTGGGATCCAGCGATCCCGCGGTTGAAGAGGGCAGATCGAACGCCGACTCAAAACATGCCCATATATGGCAATGTCACGGGCACCAGTGACGTCACAGCCGGCAGCTAGCGTATACATGGGCGAACCAACAGCCCACAGGCAGTCTTACCACTCGGCAATGGCCAAGGAGTGCTTGGGCGAAAGCTCGTGTAGTTTTAAGCAATTGACACGGTTGGAAACCCGAGAACATTTTATTCACAAATGGCAGCATATTTTGATTTTATTGATTTAGAAGCTTCAATTTCTTTTACAGCGCCAAGGGACCATAGACCTCAGTATGTGACGCAAACTTCAACTTGACAGGCCTACCAGTCCCTCAGAAGAAGAGTTTTTAATCGTCAGAAAGGCAGACTGACAACAAAGCGATCCTATAATGGTTCGGCCTTTACCAATTATGTTGTCTCATTGCAGAAGCTCCGTGGTGCTATAGGAAGACATGGAGGACAAAACCCAGTCCCAAGACTGATAGCCTTAAAGGAAAAGCATTTTTGGTGTGACATGGATAGATAATGCCATTTTCAGCCTCCAACGACGAATATTTTACGATGTTTCGCTTCCGAAACCTTAACGGAGCGTAGTTGCTCATTTGTTACCGTATTACCACTTTCTGATCACCTTTCCCTTAGAACGTCAGCGCTATTTCATGACGTCTTCTACATACGCCCTTTTTCTTTTGCCCCACCAGAGCTCCGACGCAATTTGTGTGATGAAAAGTCCCCTTCTCCTCGTCCTTAAGACATCTTACGAAGGACTTTGCAGTAAATCTAGCGGGCATCCAGAGCGGCTGTTGCTCTGCTTAAGGCACAATAAACTTTACTGCCGCGCCGCTGGCAGAATCTCTTTTATGTCGCATTCTGGCGCACAAGGAGAGCTCCCATGTTGGCGCCGGCCATTTGAGGGGATTTCCTTGACGAATGTTTTCCAGCGATTCTTATAGAAAGGAAATTGGATTCCTCCTGCTTTCCTATAGGGTTTCTTCGGCAAAGAAGTCTTCGTGCCCGTTATTCTTTTTGTCGCATCGACCTTTCCCTTTTATATTCAAACATGGTTTTTCTTCTGTACGACACCACATATAAGAAGATAGTTTCGTTATAATTATTAATGAATTGTCGTCCTTACTTGCTGGTGACCCTCATTGTACATAGCAGGTTCATAACAAAAACGGCCGGCCGGTGTGGCCGTGCGGTTCTAGGCGCTTCAGTCTGGAACCGCGTGACCGCTACGGTCGCAGGTTCGACTCCTGCCTCGGGCATGGATGTGTGTGATGTCTTTAGGTTAGTTAGGTTTAATTAGTTCTCAGTTCTAGGCGACTGATGACCTCAGAAGTTAAGTCGCATAGTGCTCAGAGCCATTTTGAACTATAACAAAACAGATGTCCTTGTTGCAACCAAGAGGTTCGAACATGCAGGCTAAATTCAGTAGATTAATATGAACTCTACTGGTGATAGTACGCAATGTCGAAGCGGCGGATCTTTACTAAACAAATTCCCCAATTCAACAAGGGCAATTAAGTAACTACCTTTTTATGCATTTTGTGCAATTGGCAATATGATACCAGTGAATTATGCCGAAACTGTCGCCACGTATGTATATGAGGTGGCGTACTAGATTCACCCTATATTTACGTAAGGTTATGAGGGCAGACGCGAATGTTTGTGACTATGGAGCATCCCCTTAAGGGGAGTTGGAACGTCCTATCCCGACAATGTTAAATTTAGAGACTTGGCTTCCCTGTATTTCAGTAACCACTGCATCCATTGACATGAAACTTTTACAGGACATTGAACTGTATGCTCTGAGTCTACGGAACTGCAATAATTGTATTTCAGCCATTTCTTTCGGAAAAAATTTTTGAAATACACGTTTAAAATTTTGTATACTCTTCTGTACGTTATGCTAAACAATTTTAATTACACGTAATGTTATGTTCTTCTTTTAGTTCAATAGACTTAAGATATGTATGTTGTTACTTCCTGAAAATTTGAATACTCTACTCGAAGTGTTTTCCGAGATTTAGGGAAAACGCAACAGAAAATGTAAATTTTCGGGAATGGCTTCTAAAGTTTCTAAAGACTATAACTCACTTAATACATGCTTAACTTTTTATTTCTACCACTTAGAAACACCCTGCACCATACTGCATATCATCATCTTGATCTTTTTCCTAGTTTCTTTCTTCTTTTCATCTTTCTGGACTCCTTAGTGGGCAACTGTGCTGCATATGCTGCTTTATCAGTGCAAAGCTTGTCCATCCGTTCAAGTTCTCTGATGCAGTTTGCTCAAGGATTAATTCCCATGCGCTGTAACACTATCACCCTGCCACTGTTGCCATCATTAAAAGCAATAACTGCATCACTGACAACTCCCCCCCCCCCTCTTTAATGTCTTCATTCCCTCAAAAACAATTTTTGGTAAGCAAGTCCATATAAGGTTATCGAACGACTCATTGGGATTTTGAGTCTGACCTTGCAGACACTTTTTCAGTAATTTAGAATTTGCCACGCCTCTTTGTAAACAGGTTTTATGATTTCCATGACTGCTGCCGGGTCGGAATGTTTATGGCAGTGTAAACTGTTTGAATACTGGACATTGCGGTAATTGCACCGTGAATCGAGTCCAGGATGGCAAAGGTGGTGTACTGGTTTTTCGTCAGTTGATAGTCTGTGGAAGAAGGTAGCCCATACTGCCTGCTCAGTTTTCAGCAAATCCTCAGTATCATTTGTAATGGCCATCCCATAATAGTGCTGTGCTTCATCAATAATTTTTTCTGTCAGCCTGCCTCATCTGGTTTTATCATCAGAAAGTGTCTTGTCTATCAAACTTTGTTTCAACTTCCTCAACCTGGTGCCCATCCTCTTCTGGACATGACCGACACATTCCAGTTTTGTGATAATCTTCTCACCATAAGGCTGAGTGGCTACTGCACTGTTATATGCTTTTGAGTCTCCATCATATAAGATCTTAGTGTAACACACTTCCCTTTCGTTCACGGATCGATCAAAAATTTCAATAGCTGCAGAGGCCTCCGTACCTCTACTTGTTCCTTCATAATTACTGTCACAGGTACGCTCTTCTTCAGTCCCTGAGTTACACTTATAACAATGTTTGATCAAAATATGAAAATCTATTACCTTCCTAGTATCCATACTGGTCACCTTAGCAACGGAATTCTTAGACCTGTAGCCGCGCTTCTGCCAAGTGCCATCAAAAGCTACTCTTATGTTAGTTATATTATCATTTATTTCAACAGCTTCGTTTGCAACACCCTTCATTGACTCATATGCAACAGATTTCACAGCAGCTCCAATGAATCCTGCATACAAGAATTAATAATTGCGGTTTGACAGATGTAATGTATATTTCAACTAATAATGACATTATAATCGAGGAAAGACAGTTTACTTACTATCCTTACGTATCTGGCTTTATGTGGACTTAGTGATGAACTTCATTTGGTTGGTTGTTTGTTTGGGGAAGGAGACCAGACAGCGTGGTCATCGATCTCATCGGATTAGGGAAGGATGGGGAAGGAAGTCAGCCGTGCCCTTTCAGAGGAACCATCCCGGCATATGCCTGGAGTGATTTAGGGAAATCACGGAAAACCTAAATCAGGATGGCCGAACGCGGGATTGAACCGTTGTCCTCCCGAATGCGAGTCCAGTGTCTAACCACTGCGCCACCTCGCTCGGTCACTTCATTTGCTGAAACCTTTTCAGTAACTATTGCAATTTCAGGAACTTAGAAAACGATATATAACATGAAACAGGTGATGTGTTTCCTTCACGACGAGTGGGAACGAGGTCTACGAACTTCAACAGTCTGAGAAGAATTTGCTCCCTGGTGTGCAATTTACTAGCTTCAGTCAATGGTCACACGTAAAGCTTATGAAATGATGTTGCCTTGACCTTTTGAGGAGACCACTGACCTTCATATTTAAACAAATCATGGAATTCATATTGTCGGTCAAATCGTATTTCATTTAGAAAAGACAAACGGTTTTACTTTTACAGATATAAGCAGAGCTATTAAACGGAAACAAAGATAAATGTTTTCAGACTTTTTGAAATATAAAATAAACGTGATACACGCCAACCGGCAAAGAAGGAAAGGGCGGCTTGCTTTCTCGTTTCTCTTTGTTTGCGAAACATCCTCAGTGACCAATAATACAATTTTGTTGTATAAATACAATAAATGTGTTTTCAGATATATAATTAAATTACAAGTTTTTTCGTTATTATCTTATGGTTAGACTAGCTTATCGCCGCTGCTTCGCTCGCGTAGTCTGTATGGCCTGCACAAATTTCCCGGTTTTCTTTAATCGAAGTTTTGTGTTGGTCAGAAGTTCCAACACCTTATAAAAGTTCCATCTTCTTATGGTTAGGCTAGCTTATCGCCGCTGCTTCGCTCGCGTAGTCTGTATGGTCTGCACAAATTTCCCGGTTTTCTTTAATCGAATTTTTGTGTTGGTCAGAAGTTCCAAACCTTATAAAAGTTCCATGCTAATTAAAGCCGTAGAAACATGATCTTTGACGAATAAACTTCTGGCCAAAAAGCGACTCTGATAGATGAAATCCAAGGTTGTCGTTAATCATGTCTTTCACGTTATTGCGGTGATTTGTTCGTAGAAAGTTTCGTAATCTAGCACATATTTCGTTATATATAACTGAGAAATGATATAAAAATTTTCTAAGAGTAATTTTAAAAATTTCTGATATAACTAAATATATTCTTGAAAGTTGTCATCCCCTATATCACTCCCTTAGGGGCTGAGTTTCCAAAAACTGTGAAATTCATATTTTTTATTTCTAATAGAGAAACACATTACAGATTTTCATAGATTTAGCTTTGAAAATGCTTTCTTAATGAATTAATTTCATAAAATATTTCATTCCTATGTCCCTTCTTTATGAGGACGAAATTAAAAGAAGACTGAAATCCGTATATTTTTATTTACAAGCGATATGTCAGATACCAAATTTCATAGATGTAGCTGTAAGTATGCGTTAGTATTTCTATAATAATTATTTATATTCAAAAAATCTTTTCACCCCATTAATGATTGAATGCAGAAACATAATTTTCTAAAATTCTGACTGAGAAATCGAACACAAACTTCCGGTGTTCTACCTCCAAATTGCCTTCGTAGCCACATATTTTCAAAAACACTTTTCATTCTCTGCTTCACTGACTTAGGGGTGGAATTTCAAAAAATCCTGTCTTAAACGACACCGATGACATGAGATGAACACCTTCTCAAAACTTCGAGTTTCTGTCCTTAGTGTGCTATGGTAAGTCAGTGAGTGAGTCAGTCAGTCGGAACAGTACGTTTTATATATATAGTTGAGAATCAACCTATTGGAGTGCGAATTTCGTGAGGTTAAATGATGTTTCGTTCCATTTAATATCTTTTGGAAACTTGTCATCACGTATATGAAGAACTCGATTGTATCTCCTTGACTGAATTGATTAAAATTTAAAGTGATAATTAATGTGTAAAAGTTAACAATCTTGGCGCTAGTGACGCTGGCGGAAGGGACGGTAACAGTGTTTCTACCAATGTCACTAGCGCCAAGAGCTCACCCATTATTTGTCACAGGTAGGGTTATCCATACAGTTAACAACTACGGATCCTCCGTGTCACTGCTTTGGCTTATTTGTTTTACTGTTTGTGCGTAAAACTTGTCTCATGTTTCACAAATTCTCAAATTATATTTATTTTATTCTTATGGATCTAATGATGACCGTACAGTTAAGTCCAGTTATCTTTTCCTATAACATAAAATGTAACCAACACTATGATCTCGTCGGATGATTTAGATAAAGCTCTACACTGAATTAAGAAATATTGGTAAACATCTGCTGAAACTGAAAGAGACAGATTTGGAACTGGGATATTTTGTTATCGCTGAAAGAAATGTTTCATGAGATCTTGTGGCCGTTCCTTAACGTGTCTCTGTTTAACGCACGGTGGAATCGAATTGTGACTGATCTTTTATTTGAAAATGTATGAATCTTCTCTTACTTTGATGATGTCACAAAGAAGGGCGTGATTGAAACCATGTCTTTCCTTTGGTAATTAATTTTGACAGACTTTGTTGTCAGAAACAATAGTTTGCAGAGCGATTTGCAGTAGGAGGACGTTCTTAACCTTTGACATTGCAGACACCTCCCGGACGATTCAACTCTTCTATAAGCAGTTCAGTTAGTTGCAGAACGATTAAAAGTCTTCTCACTTTTCCGGAGTGTAGCATAATCGAAAGTTTTGCTCTGGTTACACAGGGTGGAAGCACTAGGAACAGTTCAGAAGCTTTCGACAAAATAAGAACGTTATCAGAAGCAGAAAAGGGTGCTTCGGCATCCCTCATTGTCCTAGCCGTCCTCTCTCTTGTGCATGGGTTGGGTGTGACACTGACACACATCTCAATAAAGCGGCAAAGGGTCATTCTAAAAGCGCCCAGTTCGACAACAACCCCGGGTGGGGAAGGCTCTCGTCACGAAAGGTATTTCGTTTACGGCCAGCAAGCGCTAATGTCATTAAGGAACATATTGATGCTAACGCATTATGACGTTTTGTAGAACGAAAATGTGAGCTATAGAAATCAAAATCGATCACACAACCACCTATGAAAATGCAGCTCCCTTTCTTCGTCATTGAGAATCAGATTATTCCAGTAGACAAAAGCTCTCAATTTGACAGATAGACCCATGATTTCTAGGAGGCATTCGGTCCACTTCCACCCTCATTTAGCGAACAAACAGAGCGAGCTTATCCCGTACCAGATTTGTGACTGAATGGACAACTTTCTTGCAGCTCAACTTGGTGGTTTAAATGGAAAAATACCGACAAATGTAAAGGTAATTTCGGGAGTACTTTAAGGGTGTGTTACAGGGCCGCTATTATTTTTAATTTTTCTTGAGGACCTGTGGCTATTCGTGAACTATGCTATTGTCTATCGAAATGCAGCAACTCCAAAAGACAACACTGAAATGCAGGAAGATCTGCAGAGCATACACAATTCATGCGAGAGCTAGTAGTTTGGGTGAAGAAATGTAACACTTTGCGTGTAAATAGGCGAACAGATCGACTACTGTTCGGTTACACGGTAGGCAACAAATCACTGGGAACATAAATTACCATATAATACTTATGAGTGACGACATGGAATGACCTAAAGTGGAATAACCACTTAATATAAATAGTAGGAACGGTAGATTCCAGATCGAGATTCCTTGTTGGAACACTAAAAAAGGGCACTCCTCCATGAAAAAACTGACTTGCAAGACACTTTAGAAAGACACTGCACTGCACTTCATGAGTAAGACAACTTCAAATAGGATTAGTATAAGCGGTAGGGATGATCCAAAGGAGAGTGGCGCGGTTTCGTAATGGAACTGCTTATTCGGCAGCAGAGCTTCACCGGCTGACATTTGTAGAAAAAAAGGAAGGAATATTAGGTTTTTACATACCGTCGACATCGAGGTCATTAGAAACGGAGCGCGCGCTCAGTATCTTTCAGGAATGGGGAAAAAAATAAGCTGTGACATTTCAAAGCAACCAAACCGGGATTTGCTTGAAACGATTTCCAGAAATCTCAGAAAACCTTAATGTGGCTGGTCAGACGCTGAATTCAACTGCTGTCCTCCCGAATACGAGTCCAGTGTGCTAACCGTTGCACCATCTAGCTCGGTGGCGCTAGAGGAGAGATGTTTTACATAACGTACGTTTAAGAGAGTCTTTCAATAATTAATACAACACTTTTCTTCTGAAAGCCGGTTGGTTTTATTCATGACTCCAGTACATCCTATTATTACCCACTCGTCTAGCTACCAATCCGTATTTTTCAACATCATCTCCGTTCATTGCGACATTCTTACGCCACTTTATTGGTAGAGCTTGTATGCCCGCATGGTAGCCAACTACTGGCGCAAGTCAGAGCCAACGTCTTGCTGCATCAATAACCTCTCCATCACCCACGTCCTGCTCCACGCGAACTGCATCGTTCTTTGGGCCAAAGAGATGGGATCTAAGGGTTCAAGATTCGGGCCGTAGGGTGGATGATGAAGATCAATCCAATGAAATTTTGTGAGCTCCTCTCTGGTGCGCAGACCTCTGTAATTCTTTGTCATCGAGAAGGAGAAGATGACTTGCATTTCCTGTAGCGAGAACTCGCTGAAGCCACTTTTTCATTTTCATGCTCATAGCACGATACGCTTCTAAATTGTTCGTTGCACCATGAGGGAGGATAACGAGCAGAATGACCCTTTCAGAGTACCAGAAGACCTTCACCATGACTTTACAGGGTGTGGGTGCAGTATAGAGATGTTTCCACTGAGGGGAGGTGATGTGGCGCCACACCATGGACTGCCATCTTGTTTCCAGTTCGAAGTGATGAACCCATGTTTGACGAAAGAATCTCACGATCAGCCTCGCAACGCGCAAGCAATTCGGCGCAGATTGTCGTTAGTTGCTCCTTATGGTCTTGTGCTAGGCGGCTAGGAACCCGATCGACACAAACCTTTGAGTACCCCAATTGGCGGACGGGTGTGTCAGCACTACCAAGAGAGACGTTCAGTTGATTCGTCGATTACCTCCAGTGACAGTGTCCGCACTTTCCAACATTGCAGAAGTCACAGCTGTTAGCAACTATTGACACGAGGAATATCGGACAGTTCTTGCGCGACCTTTTTGCGACGATGACGAACGCCTCTCCCAAAGACTCTTCGTGCTTTTCTTTACTGCTGTCTCTCCGTAGATATTTTGAAGGCGCCTGTGAATAAATACAATTTTTTGGTTTCCGCCGAAACAAAATGACAGCTCTCTGCTTGGAACGCATCTCCATTCGAGATGCTACTTTGAAGGGTGCGTAAACCGCCGTTACTTATTGGAATTCCATGAGACTATAGTGTCTGAAACGGAAATATTTCATAATTTCCTACGAAAAGTTCCTCGTTGTTTGAAGCGAAACTGGTGGAGATAAAAAAAGTGTTCTATTACTTACAGAACGCCCATCGTACTGCTGAAATTTCGAGAGCTTACTTCTGACAAGAGTGGGGGAACGTATTACTTCCCTCCATATGCACTACTGGCCATTAAAATTGCTACACCAAGAAAAAATGCAGATGATAAACGGGTATTCATTGGACAAATATATTATACTAGAACTGACATGTGATTACATTTTCACGCAATTTGGGTGCATAGGTCCCGAGAAATCAGTACCCAGAACAACCACCTCTGGCCGTAATAACGGCCTTGATACGCCTGGGCATTGAGTCAAACAGAGCTTGGATAGCGTGTACAGATACATCTGCCCATGCAGCTTCAACACGATGCCACAGTTCATCAAGAGTAGTGACAGGCGTATTTTGACAAGCCAATTGCTCGATCACCATTGACCAGTCATTTTCAATTGTTGAGAGATCTGGAGAATGTGCTGGCCAGGGCAGCAGTCGAACATTTTCTGCATCCAGAAAGGACCGTACAGAACCTGCAACATGTGGTCGTGCATTATCCTTCTGAAATGTGGTGTTTCGCAGGGATCGAATGAAGGGTAGAGCCACGGGTCGTAACAAATCTGAAATGTAACGTCCCCTGTTCAAAGTGCCGTCAATGCGAACAAGAGGTGACCGAGACATGTAACCAATGGCACCCCATACCATCACGCCGGGCGATACGCGAGTATGGCGATGTCGAATACACTCTTCCAATGTGCGTTCACTGCGATGTCGCTAATCACACACGCGACCATCACGATGCTGTAAACAGAACCTGGATTCATACGCTAAGATGACGTTTTGCCATTCGTGCACCCAGGTTCGTCGCTGAGTACACCATCGCAAGCGCTCCTGTCTGTGATGCAGCGTCAAGGGTAACCGCAGCCATGGTCTCCAAGCTGATAGTCAATGCTGCTGAAAACGTCGTCGAACTGTTCGTGCAGATGGTTGTTGTCTTGCAAACGTCCCCATCTGTTGACTCAGGGATCGAGACGTGGCTGCACGATACGTTACAGCCATGCAGATAAGATGCCTGTCATCTCCTCTGCTAGTGATACGAGGCCGTTGGGATCCAATACGGCGTTCCGTATTACTGTCCTAATCCCACCGATTCCATATTCTGCTAACAGACATTGGATCTGCACCAACGCAAGCAGCAATGTCGCCATACGATGAACTGGAATCGCGATAGGCTATAATCCGACCTTTGTCAATGTCGGAAACGTGATGGTACGCATTTCTCTTCCTTACACGATGTATCACAACAACGTTTCACCAGGCAACGCCGGTCAACTGCTGTTTGTGTATGAGAAATCGGTTGGAAACGTTCTTCGTGTCAGCACGTTGTAGGTGTCGCCACCGGCGCCAACTTTATGTGAATGCTCTGAAAAGCTAATCATTTGCATATCACAGCATCTTCTTCCTGTCAGTTAAATTTCGCGTCTGTAGCACGTCATTGCCTTGGTGTAGCAATTTTAATGGTCAGTAGTGTAGTTTCGCGAAATTTTCACGACTAGAGATATTCTCATACGAAACTTTGCCGTCGTAGCATTCGTCAGCAAAACAGGAATATGGGGAAAGATGGCTCTGCCTCAAGTATGTTCCGCCTGATACCGTAAGGTGCTTTTTGGAGCGTAGATATAACTCTAGATACATGAATTTTAATTTATTTATCTATAACTGTAGGTGACTGTGGTTTAAATTACCTCAAGAAACTCCGGATGGTTTCTGTAACTCTTCATGTAGTACATAATCCGTTTTCGTAAGGAACGCCTTGGAAATTTTTATAAGGTCAGTTTATACATCTGAGACATTTCTCTGCATAAAGAACAAATTTAATAGTGCATTTTGTGGATACAGACTTGTTCTTTCAACCGGCGAATTCGCGGGCCGCGCGTTCCGCACGTGGAGGCGGTAATTAGCAGCGGGCACGGACCAGTAATTGAGACCGCCCAGACGCTAACAGCTGCAGGTAGCGCAGCGTAATTGGGCTGTGCACTTAACCAGCGTCCCGGGGGGACGGCGCCGCCGCCCCTAATGGCGGACACGCGAAAGCGCTCTTTTGTTTTAGGGACTTAAAGTGCAGGTTATCTGCGGATCGGCGTGCGTCGCAAATCCCTCAAGAATAGCAGAGAGGAGCGGCCGCGCAGTGTTCCTGCCACCGGAGTCTGTCCAAACGTACGGCTTGATTAAACGTTGCGGAGAGGAAAATCTTTCGGAGGATACGTAGCAATTTAGCGGGGTATTCCTGAGAACAAGGGAGAATTAGGTGTAGAAGGAAGGACTCGTTTCTATGTGCTGATAAACGTACTGACTTTTTCTGTTATTCTATCTGCATCTGCGGTAGATCGTGAGAAGGTACTTTGAAATAAGTTTTGATTTTATAACGGTTTCAACCATGAAATACTCATTTTTATATTTCGACTGGGTTGATGATGTCATCCATTTTTTTCTACTCTGAGCTAGCCTTTTCACTTCTAAGTATCTTACGCAATAAATTTTTCCTATAATCTGCTCAGTAGCACAGGTATTTTCCGCCCATATAAATTTTTTCGGTTTACTGCTTCTTCGAAAGACAGCTTCCATTTATTTCCGTAACGAATCTCCTGTAGCCTGTACTTTCGTCTAACAGCTATTTTCCACATACCTGTGTGCTCGCTTGTTATCACCCCACATATTTTTTAAGATTCTTCCATAATATATTTGAATAGATTTCTATCCTCAAATTCAGATTTTCCATAGTCCGCCAATCACAACCAGAAAATCCAGTCATTTAGGCTATTATGTTGCTGCTACTACTATCACTTGAGCGCTCTAGAGTGTAGAGTATATCCCGTTAAACGCATATGCAGGGGTTGCAACCAGCGTGCATCTCTACAGCTGCCTATTTTAGAAGAAGAGTGTCGATGAATGGCCTTTAGAATTACGGGAATGCTCGAACAGCATCAATTACACAACATAATCACAAATGTAAGGGAGTACTGCTTTTAAAATTATGTGACACAGACTGCATCCCTTGTATGTGCATTTTACGGTTTTTAGTTTACACCTAAGATTAATTCATTTAGAGAGACCGCTTCAGTTATACTAATGGTTTATTCAAACCAGAACGGGATTCTTGAAGTTAAAATACCCTCTGCAGGTTTATGAAACTGTAACATACAAAGGAGAGGCAGGAAGAAATATAATACAACATATCTGGAAAAACCAGAAGTGGTCTGCTAGTTTCTCCACGCATTTTTTATACGCCTGCAGACAGGATTTTTAACATTCCGAAACCGGTCACTGTTTGAATGAATCATTACTACAAATGAAGTGGAACTCTATCAATTAAATTAATTAATCTTGCCTCTCCGTTGCGGATGTCCTACATACGAAATCTTATTACATCTGAGAATGAGTACACTGCCGAGACTACGTACCACTGGTAAATATAAAATAACGGGATGGTTTAATCCTAATAACAATAGGTAGTGACGTAAATTAACATCAAGCAAAAAATATATCATGACTGTGGGCCCAATTGCAACCAAAATACTACTACTACTACTAAAAATAATAAAAATACTAATAATGGCAGTACAAAGAGTTCTTCTTATGGGGCAGCCGCAACAGTATTAGTCCATCTTGTAAAACGAAGAGACTGAACATCTACTGCTTAGTGTATTGTAGAGTATAGGGGCACTTCTGACACCAACTGTAAATGTTTAGGATCCCTTACACCAATATTATTGTTTATGATCCCACTTCTTACATCAAATGTAAAAGAGATGACAGTGATACGAGAAATGGTGGGGCCTAAATACGATGAAGACAATTGTGATTGACAGCGGTTTTCAAAACAGATAACGTGTTTAATTCTGACAATGTTAAATTTCTTTCCACAAGTGCAACCATTATATGGGTACCAATGTGAGATACTATAACACTGCGGTTTGTAAAAAAGAAACATGTAAGTCGAGGTTGGGCGTTGGGAAATTCTAAGTGTCTGGTAGGAACCAAGTGCACTTGGGGTAATGGAGTAAGAGATACTACGAAAACAAGAACGGGCACCACTGTCGTCATTAGCAGTATTTTGAAGATCTCTTCATCTCCGCCATCCCTGGAATCATAATGGACTGTTTTCTGGTGTATCGAGGAGTTGTAGTTTTCTTTTCATACGCAATAGTGGGATAACCGACTCAGTCGCTTTCTTGAGACACTATAGTTTTCCTGTTATGATTACTCACTGCTTGAACTCTTATCAGACTGTGGACTACTTACAGAATGAGATTTTCACTCTGCGTCGGAGTGTGCGCTGACGTGAAACTTTCTGTCAGATTAAAACTGTATGCTGGACCGATACTTGAACGCGGGACATTTGCATTTCGTGGGCTAGTGCTTTAGCGACTTCTCTTCTTTTCGTTTTTGTTCGTCCTTGCATTTGGTCTGGCGGTCGTTACAGGACAGCCCTTCACGTTCATCGATCAATAATTTATGCAGTTTTATTTTATTTTATTTATTCTTTGTTACAAAGGTCAGCCCGACTTCTGACCGAACACGCTGAGCTGCCATGCCGGCGGCTGAGCTACCCAATTACGACTCATGACCCACCCTCACAGTATCACTTCCGCTTCTACCTCATGCCCTAACTTCCACACTGTGGACTGTGTCTAGTTTTGTACAGCTGTGTATAGCCTTACCATGGATCTACGCTATCTGTCAGTCAACGGTGGTACTTGATGTGCATGTTCCAAATATGACGGCGAAATGTATTGTCCAGTATATTTCGGTTTGGGAACCACAGAAAACCTATTTCCTAACCTGGTATTTCGCTCTCATTCCTTTCGGTCATTATCCAAGTGTCTCGACAGGTAGTCATAATTGGTTCACATAAGACGGCTGAAAGGTATACAGCCGAAATACCAGGTGAATAATTAGGTATACGGCGGTTTCACCTGAGAATGGTATAGAGTGTGTTGTGCCCCGAAGATACTGTACCTATGAGCACGTGATATTCCGTAATCGCTATTGTTGCCTAGTGATCAAGTTTAGAATCACACAAAGGAATCAGCACTAGAGACCGCCATAAACAATTTCCGGTTTTTTCTGTTATTTTCGTTGTCTTCAGACGCGCAGGATTTGTATTTATTTTTAGCGCTGTACGATATATTAAAGCTATTTTGGAAATATTCATAACATTCAGGTCACATAATTTTATTTCGAGTGAACTTCTGTATGCTATTAGACTCGTTACATAACGTGTGGACACACAATTTATATTTCGTCGCACATGCACCATGTTGTACCTTGAAATGGAAGGTCTGCTGTGGAACACGTGATATTTTCAAAATAAATGAGATAATGTCTCAACAACTTTACTTGCCTAGAAATAAACATTTATGTTGGTTTCCAATTGTTTTTATTTCAGAATTTATTTATATTGTAATGAGTTTTCGATAGTACTTCTATTTCACTTCACTTAACTTATTGATTATTTATCTGTAGTAGAATAGTAATATAATCTATACACTATTAAAAGCGGTATTGTTAAGATTTTCTCATTTGCAACGCTTTTATCTTTCAGTGCCTAGGTACATGACCGTGTCGTACTTTGCAACGTATTTTCACGTTTGGAGTAACCTTACTTTCCCAGAATAATTTCTCTAATGTCAGGAAAAGAGTGCAACACACAGAAGCAAGTGCTGTTATTAAAAAATGGAACAAGAAAATACATTGCTCGTACAGATTATTATGACCACCTATCTAATAGCTGATATATCCATCTTTTGCACGGGTAACAGCGACGACGCTTCGTTGCTTCGTTGCATGGAAGCAATAAGTCCTTGGTAGCTCGCTGGACGGAACTGGCACCACATCTGCACAAACAAGTCACGTCATTCTCGTAAATTCCGGGAAGGGGGGGCTATGAGCTCTGACGCCACGTTCAGTCACATTCCAGATGTGTTCGATCCGGTTCAGATCTGGCAAGTTGCGGGGTGGAGGGGGGAAGGGGAGGAGGGGGGCAACACATAAATTGAAGCTCGCCACTCTGTTCCTCAAACCACTTGATCAAACTCCTGACCTTGTGCCACGCCGCATTATCTCGTTAAAAAGTGCCACTGCCGTTGGAAAACATGATAGTCATGAAGTGGTGTACGTAGTCTGCAGCCAGTGTATGATACTCCTAGGGCATGGTGCCTTGCACGACCTCTACTCGTCTCGTGGACGCCCACGTTTATGTTCCCCAGAGCGTAATGGAGTCACCGTTATCTTGTCTCCGTCCCGCAGCACAGGTTTCATGGAGCTGTTCCCCTGAAAGACGACATACCGCCCCCCCCCCCCCCCCCCATCGTCATGGTGAGATATTGAGGAAGGTATAGAGATTCATAAAGCCATGCAAAGCTCTGCCACTACACCAACGTCTAGAGCCGATAGTCACGTGTCCATTCCAGTCGTATTTGCCGACGTCGTGGTGCCAACATTGGCATATGCATGGGTCGTCGGCTGTGGAGGCCCATCCTTAGGAATTTTCGGTGCATCTTTTGTTCAGACAAACTCATACTCTGTCCATCATTAAAGTCTGATGTTAGTTCAGCCACAGTTTGTCACCTGTCCTGTTTCACCAGTCTGCCCAACGTACGGCGTCCGACATCGGTACGATGGGCGGACACCCAACCCCACGACGTCTGGCCGTGGTTTCACATTGGTTTCGCCACGTGTTGAAGACACTCACCACAGCACTCCTGGAATACCCGACGTGTCGTGCAGTTTCCGATTCCTCCGGCCCGTCACAATCTGCACTGTGTCAAATCCAATCAAACCAGATACGTCTCGCGCTTTCCCTTGTCTACACCGGGACAACGCGCTTACTGATAATATATGGACTGTGAGTGTGTCTGCCTAGCAACCATTCCTCGCCAGGTAGGGTGCTGTCGCCTGGACGGGTTTATACTGAAAGCAGATAGTTGGTAATAGGGTTATGGCTAGTCAGTGTACATTGAACTTGTATTATAGGGCTGGCTAGAGGCGAAAATCTGAAAAGAGTTCCAAGGTAAAAGAGTCTTTCCGACTTGTTTTCCTCTATTTGGCCCCCTTCTTCCGTAAATTTCTTTCATTTCCCTGTTTGCCCTTTCAACACACTGATTAAGTAATCGTTGATAGCTATAATCAACCTCTTAACTCTTATTTACGTAGTTATAGCGCGTAAATAAATTTCCATGCAATTGATGTACGGCTTCGTCGATGTGGTGACAACAGAAATTTTACGTAGCACTAGTCCTATTGTTAGAGAGACCAAATAAGTGTAAACTATGAAGCTATTTTGTTTAAGGTGCAATTACCAGGAACTCACGACGTTGTCTATAGATTTTTATTATTTTAAACAGGAATGTGTTAAATGGAACAGATTTTTCACTCGGTTGTTGTCTTTCTTTGAAAGCGACATTACGCAGGAAAAAAAGGAAAAAAAAAAAGAAAATCAGTTATCGTATCAGTACGGAACACAATTTCACACTGAAACGTTCTGTTCAGTACAGATATGATGGCTGACTTTTCTTTCGGTATAAAGTTGCATTCATGAAGCAGAAGTTAAAAGAGTGGTAATTCAGTACAGGTGTAGTAAGAAACTACACTCCTGGAAATTGAAATAAGAACACCGTGAATTCATTGTCCCAGGAAGGGGAAACTTTATTGACACATTCCTGGGGTCAGATACATCACATGATCACACTGACAGAACCACAGGCACATAGACACAGGCAACAGAGCATGCACAATGTCGGCACTAGTACAGTGTATATCCACCTTTCGCAGCAATGCAGGCTGCTATTCTCCCATGGAGACGATCGTAGAGATGCTGGATGTAGTCCTGTGGAACGGCTTGCCATGCCATTTCCACATGGCGCCTCAGTTGGACCAGCGTTCTTGCTGGATGTGCAGACCGCGTGAGACGACGCTTCATCCAGTCCCAAACATGCTCAATGGGGGACAGATCCGGAGATCTTGCTGGCCAGGGTAGTTGACTGACACCTTCTAGAGCACGTTGGGTGGCACGGGATACATGCGGACGTGCATTGTCCTGTTGGAACAGCAAGTTCCCTTGCCGGTCTAGGAATGGTAGAACGATGGGTTCGATGACAGTTTGGATGTACCGTGCACTATTCAGTGTCCCCTCTACGATCACCAGTGGTGTACGGCCAGTGTAGGAGATCGCTCCCCACACTATGATGCCGGGTGTTGGCCCTGTGTGCCTCGGTCGTATGCAGTCCTGATTGTGGCGCTCACCTGCACGGCGCCAAACACGCATACGACCATCATTGGCACCAAGGCAGAAGCGACTCTCATCGGTGAAGACGACACGTCTCCATTCGTCCCTCCATTCACGCCTGTCGCGACACCACTGGAGGCGAGCTGCACGATGTTGGGGCGTGAGCGGAAGACGGCCTAACGGTGTGCGGGACCGTAGCCCAGCTTCATGGAGACGGTTGCGAATGGTCCTCGCCGATACCCCAGGAGCAACAGTGTCCCTAATTTGCTGGGAAGTGGCGGTGTGGTCCCCTACGGCACTGCGTAGGATCCTACGGTCTTGGCGTGCATCCGTGCGTCGCTGCGGTCCGGTCCCAGGTCGACGGGCACGTGCACCTTCCGCCGACCACTGGCGACAACATCGATGTACTGTGGAGACCTCACGCCCCACGTGTTGAGCAATTCGGCGGTACGTCCACCCGGCCTCCCGCATGCCCACTATACGCCCTCGCTCAAAGTCCGTCAACTGCACATACGGTTCACGTCCACGCTGTCGCGGCATGCTACCAGTGTTAAAGACTGCGATGGAGCTCCGTATGCCACGGCAAACTGGCTGACACTGACGGCGGCGGTGCACAAATGCTGCGCAGCTAGCGCCATTCGACGGCCAACACCGCGGTTCCTGGTGTGTCCGCTGTGCCGTGCGTGTGATCATTGCTTGTAGAGCCCTCTCGCAGTGTCCGGAGCAAGTATGGTGGGTCTGACACACCGGTGTCAATGTGTTCTTTTTTCCATTTCCAGGAGTGTAGTTAGACGGCGTAGCCCTGTATATGTGTAAAACCTATACAATTTCAACTTTTTTATGTTGCAGATAGTTTAATAAGATATAACGGTAAGCAATGAACTCCTTGAAGTACAGCGTTCCACAGTAATTAACAATAGAGAAGAAAAAAATTTGCCGACGGCCTTGCCGCAGTGGTAATACCGGTTCCCGTTAGATCAACGAAGTTAAGGGCTGTCGCAGTCTGTTGGCAGACGGGTTGCACTCAGCCCTTATGAGGCAAACTGAGGAGCTACTTGATAGAGACGTAGCGTTTCCGGTCTCGTAAACTGACGTACGACCGGGAGAACGGTGTGCCAACCACATGCCCGTCCATATCTATATTCAGTGACGCCTGTGGGCTGAGGATAACACGGCGGTCGGTCGTTGGGCCTTCCAAAGAATGTTTGGACGGAGTTTAGCTTAGTTTTCAAAAAAAATCTATGATAAAATGTTCGTGTATACTAATGTGCTAACACTATGCGACGATGTAACCGAAAACAACGTATTTCCGTACTCGTAACGTATGTTCCATTATCCAATGTTCAATAGAAACTACTTTATTTCTGAAGTCAACTTGATGTTCCCAAACAAAAGATTGTGTTCACACTGTTTTAAAATAATGAAAACGTAGTCTACTTTCTATTCCAACAAGGTGTGTGAAGAATTTCTCTGAATTTTGGACGCAAGCGAGAGAGTTATTGGCAAATTTTGAACTTTTTTTCCAATCACAGCTATATTCGTTGTCTTCATCTGAAATACACTCACAATAAAATAGTCATTCCTAACCTACAACGAGCGAAAACTGAAATGATGTTAAGAAACAGTAGGCTCCCTTATTCCAGAATCCGTAGTCTAAGTAAATTAGAACAAATGTATAGCTACTGACATTTGTCGAAAACTAAATTGGTAACCATTCCATAGATTAAACATAAAATAAAAGTACGCAAAGAATGTAATCAAATTTCATTCGATATTTCCTAAATTATGTGTTCTGTTAAGGTCTTGTGTGCTTGCAATTAATACGCGATACCTTGTCTTCAAACGTTTTTCACTAACTTTTGTACATATCATTAAACTCACATAGCTTAAAGTTTATAAATTATTCTTAAAACAGAATTATAAGTATGTCCTACTAATTGTCTGCCCCTTTTGTTAGGTTGTTTCAGCATTTTGAGTTGTAAAAGATAAACATTTAGGATCAGTTTAATATGTTCTGTATTTGTAATTATGTACCATTTTAGCAGTCTTAATGAAAAACTGAACGAATGCTTAGTAATAAAGTTTCTGCATGTATATCGAATGCAGTGAGGATAAATTGCTTTCTATCCGGGTCGTCCATTTTTAGGTTAGGCTGCCTTTTCCATCGGAACGCATGTCCTACGTGTCTTGGCGTCTTCCATTTTACTAGGAGTCGTTCTCCTTCTGGAAACAGACATAGCGTATTTCATATGTTTTCGCTAATGACTACCTTTAGAAAAAGAACATCAGAGCGATTCCGTAATACCTAATGCAGCAGATCTTCCCTGGTAGAAGGCCTGGAAAAAAAAGCACTATGGGACTTAACATCAGAGGTAATCAGTCCCCTAGAACGTGGAACCAGTTAAACCTGACTAACCTATGGACCTAACGACATCACACACATCCATGACCGAGGGAGGATTCGAACCTGCGACAGTAGCAGTCGCACGGTTCCAGAGTGAAGCGCCTAGAACCTCTCGGCAACAGCGGCCGGCAGGACATAGAAAAGTTACTTGAATTAGTCAGCTGTGTCAGAGGGAGATTTTGTTAGTACCACGTATTTCGAGACCCGTTGGGAATATCTGGAACCACTAACAAATTAAGAGAAGACTGGGGAATAAACAAAACTGTAAACTGAAGAGGTTTTACTAAATCTCATAAGGCTAGCGCTCACTGGTGTTCGATTCACAGGTGTTAGACTGTGAAGTAGGAATACACACTGACGTCGGGATATGTGTGATGGTACATAGCAACCAGACGGAAGTGACTGACGATGGCACACTGCATTATATAAGCACAGAATTAGTTTTCCTCTCTGACTGAGATCACAGTTCGTCGCTGCCTCATAGCAATAACAGAACTGCATATTTTCTCAAATTGCTAGTGTGACCATGTACAGCGTTCCTTTGATAACAGCTGATGGAAGCAAGGAAGGCATTGTCATCTGCAGTGCTCTGGAGACACGTCGCTGATTCATTTGTACTATTAATGCGTAGGGAAACTAATTTTTCTTTCAGACGTTCTCAATGCTGTGAGCTGAATTAGACTGCTGTTCAGAGAACTGGGCGAACTCAGTAGAAAAGAGGGACCGGAAGAACATAATCTCACATCACCGTGTAATATGAACGTATGTTACTAGCTTGCTCTTATCCCGGGTCATTTCTTACAGCCTCGTTTTGTCTTCAGCAAATCCTGAAATACGTCCCCTTTTACATCTGATTTATGTCTGTACGTGTTCAGCGAAAATAAGGAATTCCAGGATCCACGTCTCACGCCTTCATTTCACGACCAGCAGTATTTCCTCATTGAGTTGAGGCACAGTTCGCGTGATCGCAGTGCGTTAGTCGTGCGACCTACAGCCGTCCAGTGCGGTGACGTGGCTCCGAAGATTAGAGAGTCTCCGAACTTTTGTATTATACTTTCTGCCTGTGATGTTACTTCCAGCGATACGGGAACACGGAAGAAAAGAAGTTGACACCTGAAAAAGTCTCCTTGTGAAATAAATACAAAAATCGAGAGGGATAAGTACCTTTTCTATTGTTAGAAGCCTGTGTTTCATGAGAATACCATCGGGAATATCTGCCTATTTTCACAGTAATACTTTTTAGTTAACAGATAAGGGGCTTCGTCAGCAGTTAAATTTTCCTGTATTCCCATTACAATCAACCGATGATAAATCTTATTAATTTAAGTCCTTATTATTACCCATTCGAGGACGAGCAGAATTACACTAGCTTTTATGTGCGGTGTCCTGGAGATGATACATCTGTTATTGACATATGAAGTCTAAAATGGTGCCATGTCTATCTTCCTGGTTATCTACAGAGTTACACATACATCATGCTACCGTCGTACCAGCTGTTGCTCGTTTCGTTTATTCGTTTACATTAAGAGAGGCCACTTCCGTAATTAACTTAAGCTGCCTCAAAGGGACGCGAAGGGTATTTTCTGAGAGTACATCCACTGGAATCTTCACTTCATGTCATTCTGTTAGGGTCTCACAGAAGATATACACAATGTTCGATATAACACCAGTGAATCTACCAAAGTTTCTCTTAAATATATTGACAAGTAAGCTACTTTACATTAATTACAGTGAGAAAGGTTTCACATTAACTTGATTTAATACTGTGGAGAGTAAACGTACACTTGATAACCAATCTATTGGCAAGACGAGACTTCTAATTATTAAGGAAATTTCCCTCACATGATTTCACAAAATCCGTTTCAGTAAATACGACATAAAGTTGTAAAGCAGTGTATCAGAGGTATGATAGACAAATATATAAGTGAAGAAAATATTCAGGGGCATATGCTCACTTCCGATGTACGGAAAGACTATCAACATCGACGCACCATTTATATGTTACTGGATAACCGGTTTGACTCTTATTTAGGTTATTCTCAGATCTATTAATTAGGAATTATTGCTCAGCGAAGGTCAACATTTGGCAAAGGTTCATGGAAGCCCATTAGTTAGTAGTTCCTAATTAATGAAACTGATTGTAAGCTAAGAAAACTATCGAAATCGGTTATTTAACACAGTAAAACAGTCATCTAAATGGTTTTTCTCTTATTCTGCCCCAATATGTCGTATTAAACGTTAGTCGTGATTGACCTCTGCATTCATAGTCAATGGAAAGTTAACTGAGAGATTCAACTCGTTATCTTGTAAGGAGAGTCATCGACATATGTGTGATGTAATTTCATGTGAGCCCCAGGTAAGTGTATCGGAAACCTTGCTGTTCATGTTATATATTAATGACCTGCAGTCAATGCTAACAGTAACCACAGACTTTTCGTAAACAATACATTTATCTGTAACAAATTATTATCTGAACTCAGCTTAACAAATATTCAGTCATATCAAGATAAGATTTCAATGTGATGCAAAAATAGGCAAGTTGCTTTATGTTCGAAAATATTAACTTGCTCACTTTACAAAACGAAAGAATATAGCATCATATGACAACAGTATAAACCAGACACAACTGGATCCTGTTAACGCATCCAAGTATCTGTGTGTAGCACTTTGTAAGATATTATAAGGAACAATCCAATAGGGCCAGTCATCAGTAGGGCAGGTGGCAGATATCGGCATATTGGTACATGGTAAGTGCAGTCGGCCTACAAAGGAAATTGCTTACAAATCACTGATGCTTCCCATTCTTGAATATTGCTAAGGTAAGCGGGTCCTGCATCAAATATGAGTAACAGGGGATATTGAACGTAGTTCATACACAGAAGGGAAGCACGAATGATCAAAGGTTTGATTGATTCGTTGGAGAATGTTAATAGGAATGTCGAAAAAAATTTAATGGTAGACCCTTGAAGATCGACGCCAAGTATCCTGAGAAGATCTACATAACCCCGTTACATATCGCTTGCGTAGGATTCGTGACAACGAGATGAGATTAATTAGAGCGCGCACAAAGGCATTTAAACAATAATTCTTCCTGCGCTCCACACGTGAATGAAAGAGCATGGAGCCTTATTAATTGATACTGTGGGTCGTATCCTGTGCAATGGACTTCATAGCGATTTGCAATACACGCATATAGAAATAGATATACTGGCCGTTTTCTTTCATTTAATCGATCTCATTTAAAGTTTGGATACTTCCTTAACGCATATTATCACAAACGTTGAACTAAGAAAAGTGACGTCATGGGGTGTCTTCAGCAAGGTCATTCGCTCCGCAAAAAGTACAGGATGCTGCTGTAATAGCTAATACGAGGTTACAAATAAGTTCGCAACATTGGCATCTGTCTCTAAGATATACTTTGGAAATCCCACAGCAAAGCCTCAGTAATTGTATAACCATCCACTAACTTAAAAAGAAATCGCTATCAGAAGATCTAAATATACTCGATGCAATTTAAAACAGTCTTCGTGATCATTCATCCGTATCTGCATTCCGTCACATCTATCAAACTCTTGCTTTAATGATACTTCCAATACGGTGTGACTTCACTCACGTAAAATGCTCCTGACATTGGGAGATATTACTTTATTGAACAGAAATGCTTCTGGATCCATAAGACAGAGCAACTTAGCGACTGTAACAGAAACCTGTCTAATGACTTTGTGTATGACGTGAAGCAAGTTACAGTTTAAGTAACTGCATTTTTGGTGATTTACGCTGAAAATTTCGTAGTTGAAAATGATTTACACTTTTGACGACAGTTCTTAAAGCAGGCTCCCCACCGTTTCATGACTAAGTTTTTAATTCTTAAAACCTGTGTAGTTCTGCTTGCGGAAAATATTTTAGAATTCTTTTTACTTGGGGAGCTGTTTCCATAATTTGAGCAATCAGATCGAAAGCCTACCATGTCTCGTGAAACTTTAACTGAAAGTTCTAAGTAGCTTTGAAGAACTTGAATGTTACTGTTTTACAAAATTTTCAAATATAGAATTTTTTTAAACGCAGTTTGATTCAAAAAATTGTTTACTGACGTGATAGGAACTTCGCAAGCGCAACAGGGATTTAGTAAAGCATTTCTGACGAGTACCGGTTGAATGTTATGTATACACGTTGTCTGCACAAAGACCAGACTTGTAAGGAACTTTGCTTAATCTCTTCAGTCCCGAAGATAAACAAAGAATGGAAAAATATTTCAGTCACTTTTTTGGTGTAGTTGATCTCAAAGTAGCACAAAAAACTTATTTTTAAATTTTATTTTAAATAATGTTTGAATAATTGAATGTACACATATGTGTACATTGGGTGTTAACAGAGAAAAAAATGCCGATCTCGTAGTATTTTCATATTTTTATTTTCAATGAAAAATATTCACATTACTTCTCATTTTTATGTACACATTACATTTTATGAACACATTATGTTTATGTTTACGTTTATGGAATTTAGCAAAACAATTGCTTTTTAATACGCACAAATAAACTTTGCACTTTTCACACATTATGCGAGAACGTGACTGGCACCCTGGTGGCCGACACCTTGAGGCAACAATACTCTCAATATATTCAGGAAGGTGGCCAACCCTCTCACATTTGCTTTCTCTAGTTGGCTTTGGCACAATTCATCTTCGTTTTGTGTGGTTTTATGCTCCTCATCTTCATCAGATCTGCTGACATTCTCCTGTGTAACACTCGGAGAAATTTCTTTCGACAGTTCCACTGAGTCTACAATTTTTGAAGACTTCAGCAAGTCGTGGGCCAAGCGAATTCTGAGAGACATCCACTTTTGTTTTGGTATCCGTTCTTTTTGACAACACCTTTTGTACATAATCCATGAATTAATAGTGGCACACCAATACGTTCAGGTGGAGTTGGAAGTTCATCAACAAATCCTCGTCTTCATCTGACAAGGTAGTCAAGTCACTCGTCTCAAGTAGTTTCGTAATTTCATCGTCTGTCAGAGATGAGAAGCGAAAATTAAGTAAAGTGAAGGTATCTGTTGAAGTAATTGAATAAAGAAATGAAAGTGAACCTAATAACAAAATTATAAATTTTAGAGCTTTTACTGAGATTAGTACCCAGGACCTATAGGTTACATGTTCAGCATGTTACCCGTAACACCCACAACGACTTTGCTCCTACTCTACCATATTAGTCGCTAAACTTTCAGATTTTAATTTAGATTACATTTGAAATTACGATTTCGCAGTGAGATCAGTCTTAGTGTTAGTACCACTACATTCTGTGAGCTAAGACCTGATGTACACAAATGTGTACTTCAAATTCAACAGTCATGTTTGTAAAACTACGAAAGTATCGTTTTAATTGCATTCACATATCACTTCCTTGATGTCTTTTTTGGAATAAGGCACGATAAATTAGCAATACAGTTAAAAAACGAATATTGAAACTGGATTTACCTTTCTTGCGTATCGCAGATGATGCCATCCTTAAGATCGGAAGATTCAGGATACGAGAAAACCCACCAAAACTGACTTGCGCGTGACATAGTGGCGAAAACAGAAACCGCATGATGTGCACAGTCGTGCACATCAGGTCTCAATACGAGAAAACGACACTTGGCGGGATAACCCTACAAAGACCTGATGTGCACAAATATGTACGTCGGGACTGAAGGGGATAATAGACGTAGCTCGTGCAGGGAAAATCTGCTTGCAGTCAGTTAAAGTTATCACTTGAAAATTACTAAGCAATGAGCGATGGTGAATCAAAGAATTATGAGACTATTACTCCACGTCGCAGCTCAGGAAGCTCTTCGCGGTGGTCTTACATGATTGCTTAAACGTACGAGGGGAGTTCTGTAAGTAATGCAACACATTGGATTTCTCGGCCAATTTCGACTGAAAAAATGCGGAACTTGTTTCGGAAGGACGTGCTTCAGCCTCTATAGTTTCATGAAATATCGATAGGTGGCGGTGCTGTACGTAGCCTTCAAATTGGCGTCTGCAACTCAGGTGCGTTCTAAGCAGAGAAGTGACACTGAGTTTGTTTTGGAGCAAAACCAGAGCATCGTAGAAATGCAAAGGGACTTGAGGAAAGTCTACAGGGACCTGGTAGTGAAGAAAGGTGAGTCGCTGGGCGATGCTGCTGTCATCATCGCAACAAGGTCGCGCAGACCTTTCAGATCTCCCGCGTGACTGCGAGCCGCACACCGCGGTGGCTCCTGCTGTGTTGAAACGTGTGAACACTCTCATTCGAGGCTGTCGGCGGTTCACAATCAAACATCTCGTTGCTCAGCTGGTCGTCTTTCTTGGTAGTGCTGACACACATGTGCACCAATTGCATTACTCAAAGGTGTATCCCCGCTGGTTTTTTTCGCCACCTAACGGAAGACCATAAAGAGGAACGGAGTGCTATCTCAGTGGAATTGATTGCGCGTTACGGGGCCGATCGTGGCAGTTTTTTGTTACAGGCGATGAAGCATGAGCTCATAAATTCGAATCGGAGAGGAGTGGCACCATACCACCTCTCTTCTGAAAAACAAGTACAAAGCCGGGTACAAAGCCGCACCCTCACCCGCTAAAGTCGTTGTGACGTTCTTCTGCGACTCTGAAGGGGCTATTCTGTTTGATGTCCTCCTGATGGTGCAACAATCTACTCTGAAGCGTATTGTTAAAAGCTCAGGGAACTGAATCATCGACTTCAGCGTCTTCTTCGCCACAGAAATGGAAACAAACTTCTCCTCCTCCATGACAATGCAGTGCCTCACAGAAGTTTTCGCCACCGAGAGGCGGTCACAAAACCTCATTGGAGGCGGTCACAAAACTTCATTGGACAGTTCGCATCTCACACCTTCCGATTTCCGTCTGTTTGGCCCAATGCAGGATGCACTCAACTGGAAGCAGTACGCTGTTGACGAGGAGGTTATTGACGCAGCAAAACGTTATGTCCGACGACGACCAGTAGAGTGGCACCGTGTGGGCATATTGGCCCTTCCAGTAAGGTGGCGCTAGGCCGTCTCACTAAACGGAGATTATGCTGAAAAACAGGGTCTTGTAGCCAAAAAAGTAGGAAATAATATGGTTCAAATGGCTCTGAGCACTATGGGACTTAACTTCTGAGGTCATCAGTCCCCTAGAACTTAGAACTACTTAAACCTAACTAACCTAAGGACGTCACACACATCCATGCCCGAGGCAGGATTCGAATCTGCGACCGTAGCGGTCGCGCGGTTCCAGACTGTAGCGCCTAGAACCCCTCGGCCACTTTGGCCGGCTTTAATATGGTGTATTGGAATCCTGAATAAAATCAATTATCTTTTAAGGGATAAAAAGTATTTCATTAGTTATTGAACAGCCCTCGTACTGTGAAAGGTGCTGGTATGTGCGTTGTAAGGTGTACATTTACCTTTCTGTCGAAAGAAACAAGACCAAAAAATAGGCCAGTTTCCATGAGGCCAGCTACCGTGTGAATAGATAGACCAACACACGTCCTTATGCAGGGTGTATTATAATTAATGGCGTAAACGCAATCAGTTGAAAGTACACGATGCTACAAGCAAAATAGGCTCAGTAACCATAGGGTCGAGCGTCGAGCGAAGGGAAAGCAGAAAGGGAAGGAGTATATAGAGGGTCTATACAAGGGCGATGTTCTTGAGGACAATATTTTGGAAATGGAAGAGGATGTAGATGAAGATCAAATGGGAGATATGACACTGCGCGAAGAGTATGACAGAGCACTGAAATACCTAGTCGAAACAAGGCTCCTGGAGTAGACAACATTCCATTAGAACTACTCATAGCCTTGCGAGAGCCAGCCCTGACAAATCTCTACCATCTAGTGAGCAAGATTTATGAGACAGGCGAAATACCCTCAGACTTCAACAAGAATATAATAATTCCAATCGCAAAGAAAGCAGGTGTTGACAGATGTGAAAATTACCAAACCATCAGTTTAATAAGCCAGGGCTGCAAAATACTAACACGAAGTCTTTACAGACGAATGGATAAACTGGTAGAAGCCGACCTCGGGGAAGATCAGTTTGGATTCCGTAGAAATGTTGGAACACGTGAGGCAATACTGACCCTACGACTTATCTTAGAAAATAGATTAAGGAAAAGCAAACCTACATTTCTAGCATTTGTAGGCCTAGAGAAAGCTTTTGACAATGTTGACTCGAATACTCTCTTTCTAATTTTGAAGGTGGCCTAGGTAAAATACAGGGAGCGAAAGGCTATTTACAATTTGTACAGAAACCAGATGGAAGTTATAAGAGACGAGGAGCAAGAAAGGGAAGCAGTGGTTGGGAGGGAGTGAGACAGGGTTGTAGCCTATCCCTGATGTTATTCAATCTTTATATTGAGCGAGCAGCAAGGGAAACAAAAGAAAAATTCAGAGTAGGAATTAAAATCCATGGAGAAGAAATAAAAACCTTGAGGTTCGCCGATGACACTGTAATTCAATCAGAGACAGGAAAGGAACTGGAACAGCAGTTGAACGAAATGGACAGTGTCTTGAAAGGAGAATATAAGAGGAACATCTATAAAAGCAAAACGAGGATAATGGAATGTATTAGAATTAAATCGGGTGATGCTGAGGGCAAGAGATTAGGAAGTAAGACACTTAAAGTAGTAGATGAGTTTTGCTATTTGGGGAGAAAAATAACTGATGATTGTCGAAGTAGAGAAGATATAAAATGTAGACTGGCAATGGCAAGGAAAGCGTTTCTGAAGAAGAGAAAGTGTTAACATCGAGTATTGATTTAAGTGTCAGGAAGTCGTTTCTGAAAGTATTTGTATCAAGTTTAGCCATGTATGGAAGTGAAACGTGCACGATAAATAGCTTGGACAAGAAGAGAATAGAAGCGTTCGAGATGTGGTGCTACAGAAGAATGCTGAAGATTAGATGCGTAGATCACATAACTAATGAGGAGGTATTGCATATAATGTGGGAGAAGAGGAATTTGTGGCACAAATTGAATAGAAGAAGGGATTAGTTGGTAGGACATCTTCTGAGGTATCAAAGAATCTCCAATTTAGTATTGGAGGGCGGCGTGTAGGGTAAAAATCGTAGGGGGAGACCAAGAGATGAATACACTAAGCAGATTCAGAAGGAAGTAGGTTGCAGTAGGTACTGGGAGATGAAGAAGCTTGCACAGGATAGAGCAACATGGAGAGCTGCATTAAACCAGTCTCTGGACTGAAAACCACCACAACAACAACAACAACAACAACAACAACAACAAGAGCGTCGAGCAATTTTTCATCTTTGACACTGTGAAGCAAATATCTTCTGCCGTAAGCTCTTTGCTTTCCACATTTTGGGAAGTAGTAGTATGGACAAAATGCCTAGTAAAGATTTTCTCTAAAATGCATATCTTAAAAGTTACTAACAATTGTCCCTTAGAATTGTTGTATTTCCAAGTAGCGTAGTTGAGCACGTGCTCATAGCTCTTAAGGTACGCATTTTAGAGCACATGTTTACTGCACATTTTTACAAGAACACGGAAAGAACGACTGTTTAAATGACTGTTTGCGTGCTGGAATTAACGTAATATTGTCCTCGCGATCCCTTAAGTGAGGGATTGTAATATATTCCTGGATTCATCATTTAAAGCCAGTTCTTAAAACTTTTTTAGTAAGATCTCTCCGCATAGTTTACGTCTATCTTCAAGTGTCTGCTAGTTCAGTTTCTTCAGCATCTCTGCGACACTCCCCCACGAGTTCAACATGTCACCACTCGTCCTGCCATACGCTGTACATGTGCAAAATCCACTGTTAGTCCTATCTGGTTATAATAATGTAACTACTGCTCTGGCAATTAATTCATTAAGTACTGTGTAGGACATGCAACCACATGCCGTTCACAGGTAATGAGTAACTGAATATAATATTTCTAACATTATTTTTTTAAAATGTAACAGAAATGTGTTGTTGGTCGTTTTGAAAATAGAAGCATTTCTGTACCGTGGGCGACAAATGGTACTGTACTTTCTCAATGTGATTTTTTATACATCAGAGGAAATCGTTAAACGTAAGATTGACTTTTATCTAAGATGCCGAATCTGTACGTGGATGGTGGGATTTACTTCAGTCTCTGTTTGTTAGCACAAACAACTGTAACTGCTACAAGTTATTTTTATCTAGAAACAGACAGACATTCCTCAACATCGCCTCCCTTGTGCAACAGAGCCGACCGGCGGTATCAACGTAATGGAAGCCCCCCGCTGCACCCTCGATATCGATTTGCCATAAAGCCGAACGACCATCTCTGGAATTAGGTCAGTCTCATTCCTCGCGGCTAAAGAATAATAAAATAGTACTCTGCCATTGGTTCGGATATATGAAGTAGGTCGATACTTTATTTTGGGAATGCACGTTACTCTTCTTCCGTGTGCCCAAAACGTTTCAGCAACGTTGCATAACGTAACTACTGAGGAAGTGATAAAATCGACTACCAGAAAGCTTTCACCAACATCGTAGGCGCAGAGTTACGCTCAGACTGGAATAAAGAAATTTCTACGCTTAATGTTTCACTACAAGATTCTAAATACAGCATGAAGTGTTGCAGTGCCTCTTCCCATTCTCTGTCTAGAAAAAGTAACTCTTTCGCGACACCACGGTTAGTGTATGTTCTCTTTTGAGGTAGCATACCAGAATAAAATTTTCTCGGGTTTCAAGCTGCATCACTTTTAATAAATGCGACAATGGTGAGGACAGATGTCGAAAGCTCGACTGATTTATTTGAAGTGACGGGGCTAGAATAATCAAGATTTTATTCTGACAAGTGTACGGTTCTCCAAAATAATGAATCGGAGATTACGTACTGCAGAGGATGCAGTAATGGTGGAAACAATGTGGCAAGCGAAAGTAGTCCCGTTAAGAGTGATACACTACGGACTGAATCATTTAGAAATTAAACACTTTACTGTATTCGCTTTCGCGGTTCTTTGCTGTTTACCGAATAAATGACGGGTGAGAGCAGGTAAGATGAAAGGTATTGAGGAAATACATATGAATTCACAAATTTCGGTATGTCGAATTGGAGGCTCTGATGGAAGTACTACACGGAAGAAATAACAGCGTTATTTATTCACTTATTTCATAAAATTTACAGAAATATGAACATTTCTCTAACGCCGCCGCTAAAGCATCAGTATAGGTCTAAATATTAAGAAAGCAGAATGTCTTATTAAAAGTAGAAAAATGTTTTACATAACCCGTGGACTCTCATCCTTTGAAATTTATTTATTTATTAGAACTTTGTTGTCGAGGCTATTTGCAAACCTGGAAACTACCCATTTAATATATCCAAGATTTTAAGTGGACATATCGAATTTTTATATATGAATCGAACGTAATAATTCGCCAATTAAACAGGGAAACTTCCATGCTTTCACCTTTAGGGATTAAAAAAATTGAAAGTGACAGAAATATTGCATAAAAATTATTTTAGATTTTTCAGACTTTGCTACGATAAATTCGGCACATTAATATTCAAACCTACATTGTACACTCGGTAAGAAGGTGGGAGCGTTTTAAATTTATTGAATTTCGTTCTGTTATTCGAAAATTGGTGTGATAATAGCCTGAGACCTTGCACAATTATGTCGCTTCACTCTTCTGAATTCCATTGCTCCAATACTCTGCAGTTCCCTAATTTGCAGCTGGAAACTGTTTTATGTCTTATATACTCTCGTCTGGTTTAGTGAAGAAATTCCTTACAAAATTGCATTGATTAGTTTTAGATATGTCCACTATTACGATGATATGCTTAGGTGTAACCGAATGAATCGTATCCACACGACTTTAATTCATGTTGTTTGACATAACAACAACATTAACACAGTCACGGCTCTTTGGCCATTTTATTTGTTTAGTTAATTTTATTTATTAAATCAGCAATTAAGTTGCCTTTGATAGGAAACCGCCAACGGTCGGTAAAGTTGTGTTGTGTCACCATGCGCTTCCATACGGATCCGAATGACATCAGTGGTAGAAGAAGACACGGTGGCCAGTCGGTCCCGATTGGCCTCTCTAGTCCAGAAAGCAGAACTTTGCTTTGCTTAGAAGAATAGGCCTATGTCATCGCGTTTATAACACATCACAGATACGCTTTTCATTCTATAGAGCAATAGTGCGGAGTATATAGAACATTTCATAAAACAGAAGTACCTACCAAATAATAGATACTCTAATGTTCGTTCTATTTGAATGTGGAATAAGTATAAAATATGAAATATACATTTATTCAAAAACTAACATCAGACTTGTTATAAAGACAGCGATTTATGTACACTGAAATGCATAACGTATCTCTTAGGCTTTGCGGCCAGGCAGTACCAAATAAAAATCAGTTATAACACATACATACACAAATCATTTTGTAGCACTGAAGATTTGCAGAAGTGTGATTTTTGATAACATTCACGTCATTTGATTTTACTAATGGTATACGGATTAATTTTGTTAAGAAATTTGTCAGAGGAGTAGCAGAGTAGAAAGAATTGTCATCTAATAAATACCGGAGTCTCTAATTTATTTGTAGTTTGTTGGTAGCTAAACGTTTTATGGCCGCTGCAAAGTTGTTGACAATATGAGCTGCTTGGTTATGGACATTTTTCTGGCACTAAATTCTTACGTAAATTAATTTTATGTCTAGCTTTGCTCGTACGATCAGAGCTGTTGTTTTGAGAAGAAACAAATAATTTATCTCATATTTCTTGGAGGAGTAAATATTCTTGAAAGCAGTACTCAGTATTCCTATTATGCTGAGTCTGTCTGTGACTTTCTTGCATTCACATCAGAAATAAGACGTGATACATGCTTTTCAGACTCGGAAAACTTTAGACTGGCTGCTAGAGTTACCTCAAAATTTTATACCAGCGCACATGACAGAATTAAAAGATGCCAGCTTCTTATATAAGTTTTATTTATTTACGGGTGAGAATAATTCATTGCAAAGGAAGATTGATTTTTGGCTTTTAGCAGTTCTCTTGTATGCTTCATACTGAATTCATCATCAAATTAGAATGCCAATAATTTACGTATTGTATCTCTTTATCATTGGATTTTACACGTAAGGTTGGTATAAACTTCTTACAAGCTTTGAACTACATAAGCTGCGTCTTTTCAAATTTCAGTAAAATAGATTTGGCTAGAAATTTCATAACAGTTCATTCTATAGCAATTTTTGGTCTTCTGTTTGTCATTGTCCTTTAACGATCTGTTATAGTACTACTGCAATTGACTCATAGGAAGTCGCTATCCTCTGTTCATTTCACGTGATCAGTTCGGCTGTAATCCATCCATTCCTCCTCATTTGCCTCACAACGCACTTACTTCCTTAAGTCAAGGCTTAAAAATAACCAATGAACTGTGAGGACTGCCTATAGTCTAAGGCAGCATTCACAGATTCCTGTAAATAAAAGAAGAATACGTACATTAACAGTGTAAAACTTGTACCTGCATTACGAATCATGAAATGTTTCGGTAAACTATATGTGTGTCATCTTCAGTATGAGCTATCGTTTAACCGAGTGTCGCTAGTGGGCTTCCTCAAGCAGTGTCATCTCACTTCATATAAGCTAATTTCGGTAGGGAGAGACGCTGATATATGGGACCGAAAGTGGCAATCGTCTAGAAATTGGTAACGCATTCCTGAGAGAACAGAGAGCAGCTGAAACGTTTCATACATCAGTGTGACATGGTCACTGAACCAGAATATTTTTATTGCCATGGGGAAAGGTTACGGAATAGGGCGCTCGAACACATGTCACAAAAAAATGTTATCTTCATTATGTTTAGAGGGACTCCTATAAAAAGTCATGTATTATCGACCTTGTCGCCCCTATTTTTAAAAATTCATTACGTGAATCTCTTATCAACTTTCTTACGGGCTGCAGCGTATCATACACGGTGTTTCACGTATGACGTGCTGCGCGAGAAGCAGTTCGGTGAAGGCAGGCTGGTATTGTCGCGTGTGCGCCAGACTGTTCTTCTGACTTGGCATGTGGCGTAACGGGCATAGCCGTACGAGTCCAAGAAAATCGTAGCCCCATTTAGCAGTTTAGACTGACGTGTGTCAATAGCATCTGCTCGCGAAATTATGAACAAACGAAAACGTTATAAAGTAACCTTTGTGCACCGACCCCAGTTCATATACTGTTAATCGACGTCTGAACCGCAGGCTGTGGCAGGTAGGTCCTGAAATGCTCATCGTCTTTTCATTTATTTGGTTGCGTGAACTCAAGGAACAATAGCAGTCGGGTACAGTAAGCCTTTACTTTGTATAGTATGCTTGTACTTTGCATGTAAATATAAGTAACTGACCCGCTCTTCGTCCAGTAAACCAAAACATTTGGAAGGTATATGAAATGTTGGGACCTTTTTTCTGTGCAGTAAGCCGGCCGTGCTGGCCAAGCGGTTCTAGGCGCTTCAGTCCGGAAACGCGAGACTGCTACGGTCGCAGGTTCGAACCCTGGCTCGGGCATGGATGTATGTGATGTCCTTAGGTTAGTTAGGTTTAAGTAGTTCTAAGTTCTAGGGGACTGATGACCATAGATGTTAAGTCCCATAGTGCTCAGAGCCATTTGAACCATTTTTTTTTTTTGTTCCAGAAATATTAGTTAATCCAGACTGCGGCTGTTTCAGTCATCGTCAAGAAACATGTGACTAGCGGCCATAAGTGACACTAGTGTGCAAAGAGCCAGATATTATAAAAAAGAATACTATCAACACACGTAGATTGTTTGATAACATTAAGTGAGAGATGTCAAAGTGAGCGCTCATTTCTTATGTTATTAACTAAACATTTTAAATTACGGTGTTACATCAAAATTTACAAAATGAAAAGTGTCAAATACAAACGAAAGTGGTTTTTGGGACCATGGTCTGAGATTACACTCATCCCCATAAACTTATACCACTTTAGAATTTTCGTGTACTTTCCCTCATTTTTCCTTACAACATTTGGTATTACACTCATTCAAATTTGCTACTACTAATGGTTTTTTTCAATATGTACTCTATTTGATTCCATCCTTCTCTTAAACTGTAATTTAACATATCTGGCGGGTGCCATAAGCGATATGACCCAAAATTCTGTGTGTCGATAGTATCTTTTCTGGTAAACCATCCAGGATGTAAGGTCGTGGTCCATGAAACTCTTCACCTCCTAACGTTTCGTCCAGAGCTGCGCTGGACGTCTTCAGAGTGGTGTTTCTCCTCCGGTGAGTTTTGCCGACTGACGGGTCGGACGTCTGAGAGCGACTTACATATCGTAGAAAGTGGGCGTGACCAGAGTTACATATGATATGCAGAGATAATCTTTGTCAGAGATAAAACTTAACTATCGATCGTAATCTCGTCACGGATGAAACTGTCTAGCAATTCTGTAGTGCTTCTGTCCAAATATCACTAAGTTTCATGGTCTCTTCTTTCCGATTAAAATTATCCCTATGTTTATATATTTCAATTGCTTCTCTACAAAGCCGTGGGTAATAGTTCGTCCTCGTAGATAAAATTTTGTTTCGGAAAACTTAACTTGATGATTTCCTGGCAGAAAAGCGTGTTCTGCTACAGCCGATTTATCTGTTTTTCCTAATCGGCAAAGACTTCTGTGTTCTTTTAACCGTGTATTTACGCTTCTTTTTGTTGTTCCAACATAAACTTTACCACATGTACACGGAATTTTATATATGCCACTGGCTGATAGAGGAGCGCGTTTATCTTTTACAGACCGAAGAACATGACAAATTTTATAACGGATATTTTTCCAGAAGATCTTACTGCTCTTTTCAGACATTGTCTTACTTCCAGTCATTTCCAATGGAATAATGAATTTTATGAACAACTTAATGGCGTAGCAATGGGTAACCCATTGGGTCCTGCAGTAGCTAATTTCTGCATGGAGAAATTCGAACAGTCAGCCTTGGAAAAAGCAAATAAGAAACCATCTCGCTGGTATCGGTATGTAGACGATACATTTGTGGTCTGGTCACATGGTAGAGAAGCCGTAGGCGAATTTTTTGATTACCTTAATAATATAAATCCAAGAATCCAGTTTACCATGGAGAGAGAAAATGATTACAAAATACCGTTTTTGGATGTTTTAGTTATGAGACAGACAGATGGAAGATTGAAACAACAAATTTTTAGAAAAATAACGCACACAGACAGATACTTACATAAAAACTCTAACCACCATCCAAAACAAAAGAGTGGTGTGATTACAAGTCTCGTTGACAGAGCCAGACGGATTTGCACGCCGGAGTATCTAGACGACGAATTAAAACATCTGAAGCACGCTTTTGAGAGAAATGGCTACTCAAAGAAAGAAGTAAGCAGAATTCTGCACCCAAACAACAAAAAGCTTAAGTACAAGTCCGAAAAACGATGGAAGAATAAAGTCTCTCTCCCTTTTATAACTAAGTAACGGATAAGATTGGAAAGATTTTAAGTAAACATGATATTAGACCTGTTTGTAGACCAACGTAGAAAATTTGTCATCTTCTTCGGTCTGTAAAAGATAAACGCGCTCCTCTATCAGCCAGTGGCGTATATAAAATTCCGTGTACATGTGGTAAAGTTTATGTTGGAACAACAAAAAGAAGCGTAAATACACGGTTAAAAGAACACAGAAGTCTTTGCCGATTAGGAAAAACAGATAAATCGTCTGTAGCAGAACACGCTTTTCAGCCAGGAAATCATCAAGTGAAGCTTTCCGAAACAAAAATTTTATCTACGACGACGAACGGCTTTGTAGGGAAGCAATTGAAATATATAAACATAGGGATAATTTTAATCGGAAAGAAGAGACCATGAAACTTAGTGATATTTGGACAGTAGCACTACAGAATTGCTAGACAGTTTCACCCGTGACGAGATTACGATCGATAGTTAAGTTTTATCTCTGACAAAGATTATCTCTGCATATCATGTGTAACTCTGGTCACGCCCACTTTCTACCATATATAAGTCGCTCTCAGACCTCCGACCCGTCAGTCGGCAAAACTCACCGGAGGAGAAACACCCCTCTGAAGATATCCAGCGCAGCTCTGGACGAAACGTTAGGAGGTGAAGAGTTTCATGGACCACGACCTTACATCCCGGAAGGTTTACCAGAAGATATGTCATCCGGTCGTGAAAGCTTTCATACTATGATAGTATCTTTGTTTCTAATTTTTGGTTGCCTACAAAACAGAATCTGTTGTGGCCGCTGGTGAGCTGTGTCCTGACGACGACACAGTAAGCCATAAACCGGTTCGAAAGAAGCACATATAAGCAGAACAAAAATGTTGTTGGAAACTTACTGGAGTACCAAAGCTCTTTGCCAGACCGTGGCTTAAGGTGAAGTTTACTATCTTTGGCCCGAAAAACCATGTTTTTCGAGAATTTTTTTCTAGGTATGTGTTATAGATATCAACGTAAAATTTAGTCAAAATGTTTACTGACATTTCCTCTACAAACTGGAAGTTTCTTGACCGGAAATGTCGAGGAACAAAGGCGGAAGTGCCGTCGGAACGAAACAAAATTTCGATGTAGACCTCCACGCACGGGTTGTCACAGGTCAGCCGGCTCGTCTGAAATCAAAATTGAGTTGACGTTAGCGAAGTATACAAGAGTCTTTAGGAGTTGAGCCTCGCTTAAGTTATTTGGACCATAGGAAACAAAATGTCGGCCATTTGAAAAAAAATAGCTATTTATAGTTGACGGATCGGAATAAAAATGGCACAACTCCTAGACAGTTTAATTAACTTCGTCAGAAACAAATAATCATGCCAATCGGTACAGTAGATTTGAAGTTACCATATCGCGCGATAAATAAAACATCATCTCGAGAAAAACGCGTTTGAAGTTTTGACTACGTATAAATGTAATATTATGCAACTTACGTTCAATCTGCTATTCCGGGTCCGTAAACTAGTCCTTCCTCTTCCTCATAGAGGGCGTTCTGCTCGATCTAGGTCATCCTCCGCTGCTCCAGAGCCGTTCGTACGGCCGGTGACAGGCGGTTTTCAGCCGCTTGAATCCGGTGGTCGTCCGAATGCTTGGCGAACTGCATCGAATAGAGTCCCAGGGTGACGTCCATCGTTGTCATGGTCTTCACAATTGCTGAATACCCTTCGATGCAGCTGCTCATTGCCAGGAAAGTCGCAATATCCACAGTCTTCACGCCAGAATGCAAGTGCTTGGGGGCTAACTTCCAAACACACGAGTTCAAACTTTCATTTGAATTTTGTGTGTTTCCTCCCAAGCACCGGTACAATAACTCGTCCTCCGAAAGAAAAAAAAAAACTGGTGCGTAAAAAAGGCCGATTTCAGGCAGGTGCATTTTTTGTTCAACCGCGAATAACAAACATTCCCGTTCCGTATTCGGAAAAACTGTTTCAGGGGTGGATTATAAACGCTTTTATGGATCCAAAAATGCAATTTAAAATAAATCGATTTTTTGAACCGAAAGATAGCAAACCTCCCTTTAAACCTGTGACCTTCTGTGAAGTTTCGAATGTAGGAGACGAGGTGCTGACGGAAGTAAAACTGTGAGTCAGGTTCTTGAATAGTGCGTTGCTAGCACATCCAGCCACCGGCGCGGTAGCACAGTGCTCTCGTCTGTCGGGTGGCCATAATCTGTAATAAGCAACCAAGTAAAGTTCTGACTGATAAGAGTTCGCGAGGCGTCATGCGACGTCCGCACAGATCCGCTTTCCGCAGAGACTAAAAACGACGGCGAGAAAACGGGTCACATAAAATGTCAGTAGAGCACTTGCCTGCACAAGGCAAAGGTCCTAGGTTTGAGTCCCGATCCGGCGCATTGTGTCAGCCTGCCAGTAAGTTTCGTAATGGCGTACACTCCGTTTGAGAGTGAAAAATTCACTCGAAAAACTCTGTTTGTTTGTTTTTGAACCTTAGACCTACTGCTATTTCGTACAGGACAATACAAGAGAACGCACAGTGTTTCTACTATCGCATTATGAAGTAATTTTATGGTAGGAACTGTCTCACATGACATCGAGCAACTTCATTTCAACTGGTCAGTCGATGTAAGGTTTTAAGTTCGGCTATCCACAGCAGTGTGAAGTACTAATTGGAGCAACGATTTACTTGGACTTCTTTGTATGGCCACTCGTTTGTCGCCAAGTTCTGTTAGTGGTGATACATCACCAGTAAAGTCCGAGTAAGTGGCCTGACTGTACACAGAAATCGGAGCCTGCCCCCTCGGAAGTGGCTCCCGCGCAGTAATTGGCACAGGGTTTCAGCGTACTTGAAACATTATCCGAATCCCGTAAGAAGGATCAGCAGACATTTACTGTTACGAATAACCGTAGTTACACTTAACGACTTTTATGATCACTACACCCGACATATTCGTCACGAGAGAGTTCTTCAACTATGTATATGAGCGGGTGCCAAGACTAATGTTTCGCTTCTAGAGCGTAGCTATACAGGGTATTACAAAAAGGTACGGCCAAACTTCCAGGAAACATCCCTTACACACAAACAAAGAAAATATGTTATGTGGACATGTGTCCGGAAACGCTTACTTTCCATGTTAGAGCTCATTTTATTCCTTATCTTCAATTCACATTAATCATGGAATGGAAACACACAGCAACAGAACGTACCAGCATGACTTCAAACACTCTGTTACAGGAAATGTTCAAAATGTCCTCCGTTAGCGAGGATACATGCATCCACCCTCCGTCACGTGGAATCCCTGATGCGCAGATGCAGCCCTGGAGAATTGCGTATTGTATCACAGCCGTCTACAATACGAGAACGAAGAGTCTCTACAGTTGGTACGGGGGTTGCGTAGACAAGAGCTTTCAAATGCCCCCATAAATGAAAGTCAAGAGGATTGAGGTCAGGAGAGCGTGGAGGCCATGGAATTGGTCCGCCGCTACCAATCCATCGGTCACCGAATCTGTTGTTGAGAAGCGTACGAACACTTCGACTGAAATGTGCAGGAGCTCCATCGAGCATGAACCACATGTGGTGCCGTACTTGTAAAGGCACATGTTCTAGCAGCACGGGTAGAGTATTCCGTATAAAATCATGATAACCTGCTCCATTGAGCGTAGGTGGAAGAACATGGGGCCCAATCAAGACATCACCAACAATGCCTGCCCAAACGTTCACAGAAAATCTGTGTTGATGACGTGATTGAACAATTGCGTGCGGATTCTCGTCAGCCCACACATGCTGATTGTGAAAATTTACAGTTTGATCACGTTGGAATGAAGCCTCATCCGTAAAGAGAACATTTCCACTGAAATGAGGATTGACGCATTGTTGGATGAACCATTCGTAGAAGTGAACCCGTGGTGGCCAATCAGCTGCTGATAGTGCCTGCACACGCTGTACATGGTACGGAAACAACTGGTTCTCCCGTAGCACTCTTCATACAGTGACGTGGTCAGCGTTACCTTGTACAGCAGCAACTTCTCTGACGCTGACATTAGGGTTATCGTCCACTGCACGAAGTATTGCCTTGTCCATTGCAGGTGTCCTCGTCGTTCTAGGTCTTCCCCAGACTCGAGTCATAGGCTGGAATGTTCCGTGCTCCCTAAGACGCCGATCAATTGCTTCGAACGTCTTCCTGTCGGGACACCTTCGTTCTGGAAATCTGTCTCGATACAAACGTACCGCGCCACAGCTATTGCCCCGTGCTAATCCATACATCAAATGGGCATCTGCCAACCCCGCATTTGTAAACATTGCACTGACTGCAAAACCGCACTAACCTGTTGATGCCACGTACTGATGTGCTTGATGCTAGTATTGTAGAGCAATGAATCGCATATCAACACAAGCACCGAAGTCAACATTACCTTCCTTCAATTCGGCCAACTGGCGGTGAATCGAGGAAGTACAGTACATACTGACGAAACTAAAACGAGCTCTAACATGGAAATTAAGCGTTTCCGGACACATGTCCACATAAAATCTTTTCTTTATTTGTGTGTGAGGAATGTTTCGTGAAAGTTTGGCCGTACCTGTTTGTAACACCCTGTACAGCTGTACCAAGTAACTATAATTTTGCCCAGCGGGAATCATATCCGCAAAATATTATATTTCCTCTTTGCCAAAACTTTTGTGTGTTCAACAACTGCTGCTTTCTCTATGTGGCACTCAAATGAGCTTCTTGCTCAGTGACCTCTCGTCTTTCCACAGGTAAACTAATCCTTTGATGTCCACTCAATGTTTAACATCTTCCACATGTAGATAGATGACGAAATTCAAATCTGTATCAACTCCCTGTTAAAACAATTCCTCTACTTTCAACGCATGTACCTTAAACAAATAAACGCTCTTTCTTTCAGTCAAACACATTGTAAATACAATTGTCAAATCAGATGTATAAATTAAAATTAACAAGGTATTATTTATAAGCTATAAACGTAATCGTAGGTGAAAATTAAGATCCGTATCTAATATTAATTGTGGCTGAAGGAGAATTAAAAAAAATTGTACTTTTTATCATTCCGTGGTCTCGCAGTAGCGTTTTCGCTTCCTGAGCACGCTGTCCCGGGTTCAGTCCCCAGGAGGGTCAGGGATTTTCACCTGTTCCGAGATGACTGGGTGTTGTTGTGAAGTCTCCACCATCATGATTCATCCTCATGACGGTCGGAGGAAGGCAACGCCAAATCACCTCCATTAGGATCTTGCCTAGTACGGCGGTGCAGGTCTCCCGCATCGTTCCCTTATGCTCTGTCAAGAAGCATGTGACTTGAATGACATTTTCACTATGCAGCGGAGTGTGCGCTGAAATGAAACTTCCTGGCAGATTAGAACTGTGCGCCGGACCAAGACTCGAATTCGGGACCTTTGCCTTTCTCGTGCAAATGCTTTACCAACTGAGTTACCCAAGCATGACTCACGCCCCGTCCTCACAGCTTTACTTACGTCTCCTACCTTCAAAACTTCACAGAAGCTGTCCTGCGAACCTTGCAGGACTAGCAAATGCCGGCCGCGGTGGTCTAGCGGTTCTAGCGCTGCAGTCCGGCACCGCGGGACTGCTACGGTCGCAGGTTCGAATCCTGCCTCGGGCATGGGTGTGTGTGATGTCCTTAGGTTAGTTAGGTTTAAGTAGTTCTAAGTTCTAGGGGACTTATGACCTAAGATGTTGAGTCCCATAGTGCTCAGAGCCATTTGAACCATTTGACTAGCAAATGTTCAAATGTCTCTGAGCATTATGGGACTTAACTTCTGAGTTCATCAGTCCCCTAGAACTTAGAACGACTTAAACCTAACTAACCTAAGGACATCACACACATCCATGCCCGAGGCAGGATTCGAACCTGCGACCGTAGCGGACACGCGGTTCCAAACTGAAGCGCTTAGAACCGCACGGCCACACCGGCCGGCAGGACTAGCACTCCTGAAAGAAAGGATATTGTGGAGACATGGCTTAGCCACAGCCTGGGGGATGTTTCCAGAATGAGATTTTCTGTCTGCAGCGGAGTGTGCTCTGATATGAATCTTACTGGCTGATTAAAACTGTTTTAATCTGCCAGGAAGTTTCCGCGTGTGACTTCATTTCCATATTACGCATGATTCTTGTTAACTTGTTTTGATTTGTTACAATAGGTTCTTTATGTCGAGATTAAGCTACAAGAGGAATAGTGGCAGCTTATGATAATATATTTTCCCAGTCCTTGAATCTTATTACATACGAGATAAATGAACTTACAATCATCCAACAGTATTAATAGGACGCCGTTACACATTCCAGACTGCGGCATATTTCAGCGTAATTTCATTTTATGTCATTCTAGTCAACCCACTTCCTTTAACACTCTTTTCCACGAGTCGCGGTTCGAATATTGCTCCAAAATATTTATTTTTTCCAAAGATAAATTGGCTGTCTACTCGCTATCGTACTTCCATGACTAACTCACCATCATATTCTGTCACCGTCGTCTGCCTCGTTACAATCGTAGATGATAATTATACTCCTAGTTGGGCATACACTACCTAATGAAAAATATCCCGACACCCATGTGTAGCGCCGAACTGACCTTTCGATTTCTGTACAGAAGCTGTAACAGCAGAAAGAGTCGGACACGAAATTTCAGTGACGTCGAATGTTGACTAGTCATTAGATGTCCCATGATTAACAAATCCACCAGGAACATTTAAACCTTCTAAACATGCCATAGTGCGTTTCTGTGAAGTGGAAACGCGAAGGAAGAAACACAGCTAAACGCCTACCAAGCACATCTCAAGTACATGCGGACAGAGACCACCGAGCATCGAAGAGCGTGGTCATAAAAAATCACATGAAATCAGTAGAATGAGCACTCGTGAATTTCTTATTGCTAGCAGCAGTTCAGCTAGCACAATGACTCTGCGTTGGGAATTAAAAGCAATCAAGTAAAAAGGTCGAGAAGCTCCTCATAGCCGCTCGAGGCGGCGTAAACAGCGCCACCATTAGACAGTGCATGACTAGTAAAATGTCATTTGGAGTCATGGATCACGCTGTACCCTGTGGCACTCGTATGGAAAAGTTTAGGTTCGGGGAATGTCTGAAGAACGTTACTTGTCTCCATGCGTGACGTCAACAGTCAAGCTGGAGGTGCTACAGTGTGGAAGCGTTTTCGTGGTTTGTGTACGATCCCATTATTGCACTGAACGAAACACTAGATGTGGAAATATGGTAACACATTTTACAGCATTGTGTACTGCGTGCAATAGAGAGCAGTTAGGAATGATGACCGTATCAGCATGATCATGTACCTTGCCATTAAGAAATTAAGAACTATCTGTTAGGCAGTCGTTTGTGGACAATAGCGATCCTGAAATTGACTGCATCTCCAGAGTCGTGACCAGAATGGAGTGAAACACGTTCCGTGTTGAACTGGAACGTCGACTTCGCTCCAGACCCCACGTCCAGCACCATTAAGTTCTGTGTGATTGTCCCTAGAGAAAGAATGAGCTATGGACAATAACGTTCCTGAAATGGATCGCATGTCCTGAGTCCTGACCAGAACGGAGTGAAACACGTTTCGGGTTGAAATGGAACGTCGACTTCGCTCCAGCCCCACGTCCACCACCATTACCTTCTGTGGGATTGCCCCTTGAGAAAGAATGAGCTGCCATTCCTCCACAGACATTCAGAAACCACCCTGAATGTGTCCCTAGATGAGCACAACCAGTCATAAGAATGGAGGATGGAAACTTTCCATATCAGTGTCCACTAATAGGTGACCGGATACTTCTCATCCTATAGTGTAATGTAGTGTAGTGAGTTTTAAAAATCAGAACATTTTCAGAAACAACCGTTTTCCGTAACAAAATACACTCATAAATAATTCACATCTGTGTGAACAAAATTAGGCTTTTCAATAGAAAAAGAATTTGCACTCAAACCAAAGAATCATTAGTGAATCGGAGGGCAAGTTTAATCAGAACAGATAATTCCATGTTAATAAAACTTCCATATCATCCTACGTGAATGCTTTTTTGTTCTCATATAAATATAGTGACTGTTATATAATTATGTACACGATTTAAAGCATAAACAAGGAAATTGAACCTGGTATCAGACGTAATAGCTGTCACGACTACATCAGAGTGTTCTAACTTCTCGCAATATACGTTATCTTGCTGAAAAGAACAATTGAATTTAATTTGGTGGCGTCATTAAGCTGTTTGCCCCTTACAGCGCAGTTCCCCATTTCTGCTCAGCCGATATTCTCTTCAGGTTCACTACTGCTTCCTCAATCAACGACGAAGAGCCTTATAATCAAATATGTACCATTCTTTAGGTTTATATTATGATAATTTTTTATGATCACACCATATCAGTACTGAAATTCACTCACCAATTAGCCACAGCTCATACGGTCATTGACTGAGCAATGAATAATCTGTGAGGAAGTGTAGAAAATGTACAAAATGAAGTTTTTGAACCTTCAGTGACCCTTGGTCCTCTCCGGTGGTCCATGTGAGCTGACTAAGAGGGATAGGACATCTTGTTTCTGCATCGACTACCAACGACTGAACAGTGTCAAGAATAAAGGTGTCTGCTCATTGTTGCACAGTGATGACACCTCGGACGGCATGAAAGGTGCAAAGTATTTCTTAACCATGGAGATGTTGAGCTGCTGCTGGCAAATCCAGGTTGTCACTGCTGACAGAGGGAAGACTGCATTCATAACGCCTGGCAGCTTCTGTGTATTCAAAGTAATTCCGTTTAATGTAACACTCCACCCACCTTAGAACAAATCCAGGTTGTCACTGCTGACAGAGGGAAGACTGCATTCATAACGCCTGGCAGCTTCTGTGTATTCAAAGTAATTCCGTTTAATGTAACACTCCACCCACCTTAGAACGTATGGTGCACAACATGCTTCGAAGCTTTATTGGACATTGCGTCTTTGCTGTCTGGGTGACGTTATCCTGTTTACGCAGACATTTCAAGGGAATCTAAACTTCCTTGTACAAGTGCGTTCAGACAGCGGGTTTCTGCCTGAATCCAAAGAGTGCCCCTTCCTCGCCCAAGAAATAAATATTTCAGAGCACCTAGTGAAAGACGATGAAATCTTTCCAGATCCAGAGAAAGTAAGAGTAGTCACAGTTTTCCGACACCTCGGTGCGATTGCTAAATCGGAAGTTTTCCCGGAATGTGCTCGCACAAGCACTATCACCTTTTCATAAAGAACTTCTCGTACATGGTACATCACTTCCAACAACTGCTCCGCTTCGACACCAAACCCTCCAGGATTGAGGCGCAAGATGTTTCCTTGTCCTTAAAGAGACGCTAACACCTTCTGCAGTTGTAGCATTGTATGATGGGAATGTGTAGGAAGAACTTTAGAACGACACCGAGTAAGCTATCGAAAGCTCGAGTGTTGTATTCGAAATGCCGCGGCACGGAGACGATTTTTTGAGTTTGTCACCTCAAAACACTCCGAGGACGCAAACGACATGCTGCTGAACAGGTGTAGTGTTGCTGAAAGCCACAAAAGACATGAAGAATGAGGAACCAACTGAAAATGGATTCCAATAAACAAACAGTACGTTGTATACATCAACTATGATAGACTGCGGGAGAGGGGAGATCGTGGGGAATCGCACATTATCAGTGGCCAGCGATCCTGAATAAATTCCAGGACGCTCCAACTACTGGTCACCTGAGATTTTTGGGGATTCTGGACTGAACTGGACTCAGGTGTCACTCACTGGTTAGTTCTGTACCGTTCCGTTAGACACTATGGGAGCCGCTATAGTGAATGACAAGGAGGGAGGGGCATCTGCTAGCAATCCCATCTGCAGTCCAGGAGTATGACCCTTCATCAAGAAGATCAAAGTGCAGAGAGATCGTCTATGTACTCCTTGTGGAGACGTAATACAGTCCAGAGGCAGACTGGCGGTGAGAGACTGAAAGAAACTGAAGACCTAGTCGACGATTGCAAAGCTTCAACGGCAGGGGCTAGCTGCGATGCTCATCGCAGTGAAGAAGATGCAAGAACACGACAATAATGCGAGGATCCTCCAGTGTTGCTATGCAGAGGACCATTGTCAAGATTTGGTTCCAGGGTGGAGTACCTGAAGCCGCAGGTCGCTGTTTCTGCAGAAGAAGTAGCAATCTCACGAGCAGTGATGTTTGCAGTATAGTATAGTGTTTAGCATCGCAGACTGGCCTGTTGCAAGTCGTCAGTCCAAATAGCGCTAACGAAACCCACAATATAATGAAAGGAGAAGAGTTTATCGCTTATAACATTTTTGCTGTTCATGAAGCCAGCCGTAAGTTAATGCTTCTTTATTACTAACTATATTCACGACACATTATTCTGACAGTAAAGCACTACTAAGTTCACCAAAAAAACATATCACTGTACGAAACATAGTTCAGAAAATATGGTGTCGTAAGGACTGAGGTGTGAGAAAAACTAATGCGTCTTGGAAGAGGTTTAAATTTATTATTTCGTTGCTACTAAATGTGTTCGCCTCACTTTTTGCATAAGTACCCACATCTGCCGTGACTTTATCATCATGTGTGACGTTTCGATTTATTACGTCTTTACTGCTTATCTATATGCAACATAATGCGCACACAGTATCCAAATATACCACTGAAAGTACCTGCAAAATAATATTGTTGTACAGTTCATAGTTCAGGAGTTATGACGTCATATAAATGTAACTCCGTGAAAACGACACTGCAGGGCAAAATTCGATAGAGAGACAGGTGAAATATGTGTACAAATACGTATTAAATATGCTAAATATATGTGAAACATATTTGACATGTACATACATGGTCAAAGCAACGTATGGAAACTCATACTAAACCCTTGAAACAGTTTCAACCAAATTTGTTGCACATACAAGTTATAAGTTACGATCCGGTACGAAATACTTTGGGGGGAAGGTCCACTAGCCTACTGTTGTTGAGAGCGTGATATCCTGTACAGAGAAGGGCAGGGGTAGAGAGGGACAGACAGCGAGGGGAAAGGAGGAGATGGACACAAATAGTAGGGGGAGGAGGAGGAGATGGACGAATAGGGGGAGTACGAGAGAGAAGAGAGGACGAGATTGAGAGAGGGAGAGGAGGAGATAGATAAAGTGACTGGGAGGAGGAGATGAACAAAAACGGAAGGAGAAGATGCATAAAGGAGGGAAGATCAGATTGACATATTGAGAGGTGGGAGCAGGAGATGGATAGAGAGAGGGCAGGAGGAGACTGACAGAGAGGGGGAAGTGGAGGCTGTGCACAGAGAGAGGGGGCGAAGGACATGAACTAATACAAGACTGAAATTAATACCTTCCTGGGGATCGCCGGGTAGTCAAATAGTGGCCGGCCGCTGTGGCAGAGCGTTTCTAGGCGCTTCAGTCCGGAACCGCGCAGCTTCAACGGACGCAGGTTCGAATCCTGCCTCGGGCATGAATGTGTGTGATGTCCTTAGATTAGTTAGGCTTAAGTAGTTCTAAGTCTATGGGATTGATTACCTTAGATGTTAAATCCCATAGTGCTTAGAGCAATTTGAACCATTATTCAACTAGTAGCTGTATGTTTTCGAACAGTCGTTGTTCGTATAAATACGGCCCAGTATTATGGGGTACTCGTTTTTTGTCTGCATTCTCCGCCCCGAGGTTCAGTTCTATTATCGTTGTACATTGCTGTCAGTAATAAAAGTGCTGTCGGTTGTAAGTGTTGTACTTCATCGACGTACCTTCTCTCGGATTCGGACATAATCGTTGTTTCGAAAAAATGGCTCTGAGCACTATGGGACTTAACTTCTGAGATCCACAGTCCCTGAGAGCTTATAACTGGGCTCTGAGCGCTATGGGACTTAACTTCTGAGGTCCACAGTCCCTGAGAGCTTATAACTACTTAAACTAACCTAGGGAAATCACAAACATCCATGCCCGAGGCAGGATTCGAACCTGCGACCGTAGCGGTCGCGCGGTTCCAAACTGTAGTGCCTAGAACCGCTCGGCCACCACGGTCGGCAATCGTGGTTTTAACCTGACCTCCTAGTACATGCTCTTCGCACAATGAATGGTTCCGAACGACTTTCGGAAAAGCGCCACTAGCTATACGCTTCTGAAAACTATGCGTATTACTGTTGGTCCACTGCCGTGATATCTTTGATCAGACAGGAGTTCTCATTACTTCGATAACCATCTGTACGCAGAATGCCACTAAAAATCACGAAAGCCAGCGTATTTGGGGGCTACTTACGTCATGTGCTGTGGAAACGTGACTCGCAGTGACGCATGTTAGACGGGCAAAGAGAGGGTGGAGATACGTCCGTCCGATAACAAAAGGCAAAAGAGCGGTCAGGCGCGGCACTCTCGCGTCCGCAGCAATGTCATCAGAGGCCGGCACTCGCAGACGACAATGCCGACGGTGTGGGCAGCAGTCTGTGTCAGATGGCATCAGCGGACATCGATCGCGCGCCTCTGGCGGCGGCGCGACGTCACGGGCATGAGCCACCGTGGGCTGGACTGCCGTGGGGCACGCGACACGCTGTTAGAGGAATTGGCCGAACCTGCGCTCGCCTGCTCCACTGTGCAGCGTGTAGCCAATTAGAGGCCAAGTTCACAGCGGCGGAGGGGTGGGGGTGGAAGCCACGGCTGCTGATCACACGGCAGCTGCTATATTGGCTGAGCGAGAGGTATATATCCCCTGATACCCAACTGAACCATTACACGCAGTGATTTCATTTCTGTAGCTGTTAGTCTATCATTCGGTGGTGAATATTTTAGACGTGTCTAAACTCATTGTTAACTCTGATATCCTCAGTGAAATCGGGTGTGAATGGAATGGACGATCAAATGAGCACAGGTTATCGACTCCCAAATCCTTTATTCCGTCTGCGAATGTACTTGCTATACAATCTAGTTTGTTGCCATAATTGAAGTAAGGCCTACTCCATCTAGGCTGCTCTTGCACAGAATGAACTGCATGTACTTTATATTAACGATTAATCAGTAACACCTTTGTGTCAACGAAAGATAGTTTTTTAACAAAATTTTTGGTTCACTTTCTATCTGTAGAGGTAAACGTAACTTGCACACACAACACACGTAGCAACTAGCTTACTCTTGCATAAAATGAGTTGAACTGAAAAATATATTTTCAATTAGTCAATAATGCCCTTGTCTGCACTAAACACATTTTTCTACTAAAATTCTTGATTCACTTTCTATCTGTCAGAGGTAAGCGTAGTTCCACACCCACCCACACACACACACAAACAAACAAACACACCCACACACACGCAACATACGCTCTCTGAATCATATTACGCAATAAGGAAACCAGATGACACGTGAGAGATTTAAAAATAATAGATAAATCGAGATTAGTAACGTAAATTGTGTTAGATAATAAGCGAAAATCGAATTTTCAGGAGTAAGGATTATTCTTTCAGTTGTCACTTTTCATTGTGGACATCCAGAGGTAGAGTGAGCTATTTTAAATCCCACTCATTTTATGCGTGGTGCCGGGGGGGGGGGGGCACTTCAATTTATAAGCGAAAATCGAATTTTCAGGAGTAAGGATTATTCTTTCAGTTGTCACTTTTCATTGTGGACATCCAGAGGTAGAGTGAGCTATTTTAAATCCCACTCATTTTATGCGTGGTGCCGGGGGGGGGGGGGGGGGCACTTTAATTTATGGGTCGGACCTTCACTGGAATTACTTGTAACCATTGCTTTTATAATAATTCGTGACAACAGACTGCTGCGAGAAGTAAGTCATTACATAATCAATATCGAACACTTGAAAAACTATTTGTTAAACGTAAACTGTTTTCTGTTCTGATTTAGTTGCGTGAATGAAGCAATAAATTATTATACAGTGTTATACAATTCAATGGCTTATCGAATACTTTTGGCAGTTGCCGATTAAATATTTCGCTCGCTGCAAAAGTCGATTGATTACTTTTCGTGCGTAACTTCCTCCAGTTCATCAGTTATGATTTTCTGCTTTCTTATATTAATTTTAGTTACATACAAGTTATGTGTCGAAAGTGATTGTACGCTAACCTTTAACCAGCTTTATTTGTAAGTCCACTTGAGAGACGTAGAGTTGATATAAATAAACATTAACGTATACTGTTGTCAGTACCTCCGCTGTCTTATTGTCACTGCTGAATTCCGTCAAAGATGAGAGAAGTCAGAGAAGACATACCTTCGGCTGACATACCCTAGCTGATGTTACAATAACATTTTCTACCGTCGCAACACTAATACCAAATACATGATCTGGATAATGCCGTACCTCCCAAGTTTAACATCAATAAATATCAAATTAAAATTCACTTACACACTTTGGTGTGTACACCAAAGTTGATTATTTAAAATCTTAGTAGCTTCGTAACACAACAATGAAGAGCAAAATCATACATCGGTACACTTTAGCATCTAATTACCACAGTCACTTATTAAATTTCCAGCTCCCGCGCATTCCAGTAAAGGTGCGCAATTTTTTTTAATAATTTTCGAGTTTAACACATCCGTAACTCCCATTTGCATAATAATGCGGGGTACAAAATCGTTTTTCCGCAGCCTCCAGACAACCTTTACTTAGCCAAGTTCACCCAAAAGGTGTCTGTGGGAACACTTCTGAAACTACTCACAGTTCTTCCTCAAATCCGTTACCAAAATGGCTTACATTCATATTAAAATCGTCGCATAGAGCTCCTGCAACAGTCGCCTTTCCAGGTCCGATAAGGAAACTCACATTCTCATATTTAAACAAAAAAATCTCCTTAATCTTGACAACATTTTGCATAGGTAAAATATGTCACTAAGTGCACCTTTCATTGCCTCACATACAAACTGATATTCTCAGGTCATATAATGATTAACATATACGAAATATCTACATATGCGAAAAACGTAATACAGTTCCGCCGTTGGAACAAGACATATATTAACAACGTAAGGGATATGTACACAATTAATTTGGAGAATCAACAAATCATTGAAAACGCAGGTCAATGTGTACATAATAAAAAATAAAATCTCCATGTCAGGTAAAACGTGGAAAGAAGAAAGCAATAAGTAGCAGAAAGGTCAGCGATAAATCTTTCGTCAGAATTAGGGACAACGTAGTAGACGACATGAAGAGCCTCCGCTTCATCGAACTCAAAATAACTGTTTTAGAACAAAGCAATAAGGGTATAAAAACAGACTAGCAAATGCAAAACCTGCATTCCTCGCTGAAAGAAGGTTACTAATACCAATCATAAGACTTAATTTGAAGAGATTATATGTCTGTATTAAAGTGAATGAATAAATGTAGGAAAGATGGAAAGGAAGCCAACCCAAGCGTTTGAATTGTTGTGCTACTGAAGGATGCTGACAGTTGACAGATAAAAAAATGAAGAGTTTCTCCACAGAATCGTTGTGTAGATGAATCTGTGGAAAACATTACGCAGAAATACAGAATTATGGGAGATGTATTAAGAGATCAGAATGGTACTAGAGAGAGGATTTGATGTCAAAAGACAGGGAAAGACTGAGATTCGAATATTTGTAACAAATAATCGAAGGTATGGGATGATGCACTATAATGAAATGAGGAGTTCATCACAGGAGACGTAGATGTAGGTGGCAGCATCAAAGAAATCAAAACAGTGACAACTAAAACATGTTTTTCATTCACTCATTTTGGAACGCCTGTACTGTTTTCTGTCTCATTTTCAACGTGTATTTTTTCAAATCTAATATCCTGCACGTCATATTGCTTTATGTTACTTTATTTTACTTCTTATTCAATTTTACGACGTATGGGGACAGTGTCTTTCACGTTCTCAATAAATTGATGTAATAAAAATTATTTCGCAAAGTATACTAAGTTGTGACAATGCATTGCACAATGTTTCTAATCTGTATTTCTACTGCGAACGTAAACGAAAGAGGCCAATGTGGCATACGAAATATTTGAAATGGAAACAGAGGAAACATGAAAATCACTAGTAAAGCTGAAGGGTTGGAGCAGATGGCAGGTTGGAATGTAATATAGAAGAATCGATGGAAGTACTTGACTGGAAAAGAACTTATATTGGTGAAATAACATTTCAGTATGACTGCCACCTTATTATGTTAACCGAGAATGGATACAGTTAACCAAATCGGACAGTGTAAATTATTTATGAATCATCATCGTTTGGCAAAATTAACAAATAACAAATAAGGGGTTCCCCAAGGCTCAGTCGTAGATCCACTATTTTCCTCACGTTTGTAAACGACCCTACGTGTATTACACAAGGAGAATTAGTTGTTTTTGTAGATGACACTAGTATTGCAGTCAATCGCAGCATACACACAGAAGCAGAAGAAACGGTAAACAGAGTTCTTGAAAGTATCCTTAACTGGTTTCCTCCGAATGGCCTCACCCTCAGTTTTAAGAAGGCACATCATATTCAGTTCTGAACGTCTAGGGTACTACACCAATAAGAAGAGTAATATGTGAATAGGATGGAAACTTCAAAATTCTTAATGTTCATATGTATGAGAATTTTAGTTGGAGCAGTACGTTTTGGAACTCCTTAAACAACTAGTTAAGAAACATTTGCGCTTAGAATAATTGAAAATCTTGGGGAGAAACAAACCAATAAGCTGATATATGTTTCTGCAAATTTTTATTGTAGAATGTCACATGGAATAATGCTCTTAGGTAACTCATATTTTGGAAAGATAGTCTTCGTTGTGCAAAAACGTGCTGTGAGAATAGTGTGGTGTGCTTGTCATCTTTTAGGCATTTGTTTAAGGAACTGGCATTCTGACTAGTAAATCGCAGTATATTTAGTCCCTCATGAAGTGTGTTGTAAGAAATGCGCTGCAGTTCTAAAGGGACGATGATGCACTTAACGTCAGTACAAGACGGAAAAATGATGTTCTTTACTCCACATTAAGGTATCCTGTAGCACCGAAAGGGGTTCACAATCACACAACAAAAATTTCTGATCACTTAACCAGTGGTATAAAACGACTGACAGACAGAAAAGTTTAACAACAAACTGAGTAAGTTTTTCCTCGACAAATCCTTCTATTCCATTTAAGACTTTCTATTACTGTAATGTGTAGGAGATGTTGGGTAGGAATTACTAACTTACGATTTTATATCTTTTATCTTTTTGCAATATTTAGAAGGTAATCACATATAGAGATTAATTTGTGATGTGAATGTAAAATGACTCTTTCCACATCATTATGACGTATCGTGCAAAACTATCCACTGAACATGTAACTAAGTAACTAACTAACTGACTATCTATGACCTTCTATTTGTGCTGTATGTAGGTCTGTAATTTTTCAGGGTTTTTCAGGGAATGTGTTTGGTAGAGATAGGAATAGGAATTACTTGGAATGTGTATCACATTTAGCCGTCGGTACTGAAATGCCTTGCCCCAGTAAACTGTTATCAGAATGTATAGAAATATACCAGCTCATGGTGTACTAATAGACACAAACGTGGAGTACGTAGCATCACACCCAATGACAATAATTACCCATCTACACACACACACACACACACTCACAAACACACACACACACACACACACACACACACACACAAACACAGACAGACATATGCACGCATGCATCCACATATACAATCAAGGAGCAAATATTTTTGCAGGTGCAGCCAACTCAGCTCCCTTGGGTAAAGGAAAAAAGTATACATCAGCATACTAGTTGACTTTTTCTCTGAAGCGTGATTAGTAAAAACGATTAACTAGTTACTAACGTATGCATGCAAGGAGCTTCAAAGATAATTTTGTTAACTTCCAATCTAAGAAAGTAAATTATTGAGAGTACAAGCACAATACAACGTAGAGTCAAATATACAAACAATCAGTAACGTACTACTCGTCTTAATAGCGCAACTTTACGAAAGCATCTCTTTGCTTCTTGACACGAACTTCAGTTCCTTACCAGACACGTGTTTCTCTTAAGGAATGTAATTGCCGCAGAATTAGGATGGAACTTTAGGCGGTGGACCCGAATGAAATCGAAAAACTGATACTTTTGTAAAATAGGGGCATAGGGCTCGATACAAAACCGGATTGACGTATAAAATGATATTATCAATTAATGAAGAGATGTGGTACACAGAAAGGATGTGATTGAGATTCTTTGCTCTCTGTTTTGTTATGTGACGCTCAACACACCTGAAAGATATAAAACATAATAAGCAAGAAGTTACGACACAATGACGACACCACAAAACGAGGTCGACAACATTTACAATAGGTGCGAGTAGCTCAGACCGTTGTTGTGAACCTGCTTGCTTTAGTCTTTCGGGGGTTGCACGTAAACAGAAGCGTCCGCTACACGTCTCCCTGCCCCGACAAAAGCTCCTGTGTAGTTCTTGCAGGGGACAAAGTTCCAAACACAATTAGCAGCGCTTTGCACACGGTGCCAGTTGGCAAGGGCGCCGCCCCCTGTTTAGCGCGCAGTCCGGAATTTAAGTTAGAGCCGCGTGGAGCAGAGCATATTTTCGCATCTGCCCCCGTGCTAGCGATTAAAACTTCAAGGCTGATGCAGACAAGTTTGCCTGCAGCCAAGGGTGCTGTGTGCAGAGGCAAAGAGAGCGAAGTCTGTAATTTGCAAACTGCGCTCAGGAGTTATTAATGAAAACACGCATTGGAAAATGCAAATTACCGAGCAGTGAAATTCCGTCAACGTGCTTAACAGCTATTAAATGTCTTGCTGTACTCTGTGTCATATAACCTTGAGATTCCTAAAATACGATTGTGAAAGAGAAAGTAACACAGTTTTTAAATAAACAATGTAGTTTTGTCATTGCTACACACGCATACGGTAAAGTAAATGAGACGCATCGTCTGTGTGTTACTTACAGGGTGTTTCAGGAGAAATTGTAAACATTCTAGAATAATACATAACATACATGATGTGTCCAGATTTTATTGGTTACAGACACACAGGTATTGGAACGCCAACAAAACAGAAGTAGGAGGTGTCAAGCAAAGACAAATAATTAAATTCAATGTTGATTCTGATAAATTCTACCACCAAATTTAGTGTACTTTTACCTTTTAAAGTTCATAGAATTGAGGCTTTCAAGGCCGGTATTTGCATTGATGGTACTGGTGATTTTTTATTTCATAGGCATTAGGCGGCGGTACAAAGCAGACTTATCTGATGTATGTGTGCAGACTTAAAACTATGCTGTCCGGCGACACCACAGTCGTTTCGTGAGCATAGTATCGCGCAGTGGCTGGCGACAGCACTTCAGTATCATTTGCATTCTGTTGGTGTTTTGTTTAGGTAACAATAAATTACACACCATAACAAGTTCTTTGTTTTTATAAGTACTTGTGCCCTTTCATCGTGGTGGATGAAAGAGACAATAGGATTATTTACGATGAATGCGCAGATGTCTTGTCCGACGTTCCGGACGACTTGGCCGATTGGGAAGAAACATTGGATGTCACCGGCCGAGGTGGCCAAGCGGTTCTGGCGCTTCAGTCCGGAACCGCGCGACTGCTACGGTCACAGGTTCGAATTCTGCCTCGGGCATGGATGTGTGTGATGTCCTTAGGTTAGTTAGGTTTAAGTAGTTCTGACTTCTAGGGGACTGATGACCTCAAATGTTATGTCCCATAGTGCTCAGAGCTATTTGAAGCATTTGAACATTGGATATAAAAAAAATTAAAGTGAAGCGAATCGTAGAAATACGTCCAAGAAGAATTCGGCGAACGCTACAGTTGCCAAATGATTCGGCTGAATCGGACAAAGAGGACGGTGTACAGTGGTCAAACTTTGATTTACCGAGGACCAATAATAAATCTGAAAGATCCACGGGTCGAAACATATTTTTTCGAAGATACACAGAGCGTCGAGGACATGTATTGGGAACGATTGAATTGAATGTATTAGCAACGAAACCAACAAGTACTACAGTCAAAATTGCAATAGAAGGAAACTCGATTTAAAAAAATGCCAAATTTGTCGACGTGACGGGACCAGAAATTAGAAAATGGTTTGGGATTTCTATCCTTATGGGAAATGTAAAAAAAGCACGGATCGATGATTTTGGTCAACGAATCCGTCGATAGACACACCGATATTTCGCAAAACGATGTCCAGCAAACCGATTCAGACAAATATTATCATTTTTACATTTTTCCGACAGAAACAATAAACCGGATAATGCCGACCGGCTTGTCAGAGTGCAACTCGTAATTGATTATTTTTCCAAAAGGTGTAAAGAAACGTTTAATCTAAGCCAAAACATCGCATTTTGGATGAATGATACCGTGGCATGGACGGTTAAATTTTAAAGTTTACAATCCGTCAAAAATTACGAAATACGGCATACTCATCCGGATACTGTGTGATTCGAGTACGGAATACATTTCCTCATTCAGGAAACATTCCGGCGCTGAACAACCTTTAGCAAAAACGGTGATGGAACTGTTGACACCTTGTGATGGAAAGTGGCATCACCTCTGCATGGATGATTATTATAACAGTGTAGAAACTGCAGAGAAGTTACTTGAAACGAAAATTCGAGTTTGTGGGACTTTACGGCAAAATAGGGGATTTTAAGAAAATTAAAGCGCGCAAAAGTCAGTGTGTTTGAAGCTTGTCGTCAACGGAAAGGTGGCAAGCGGCCGGCTACAAGCCAAGTAATCCGAATTAGAGCTACCGGCGCCAAGCGAATAAATTTGTACGAGACGTGAGGGTGGCAAAGTGTTAAGCGACGAAGGAATATTTGTACCATGGCCGGTTTTCGAACTAAGGTCTTACGATCACTAGGCAAACGCTCTGACCTCAACGCCACAGTCGCAGAGTGTCTTTTCCCCGTTTGTACGGACTACTCTAGCACACCTCGCTCCTCCATGCAGATTCTCATTCACGCCTCAGACCACTTGCTATTCCTCCCAAGTTGTGCCAAGATAGCGTAGTGGTTAGCGCATCTACCTTGTGAGCAGGAGACCCTGGTCCGAATCCACGCCTTGGTACAAATTTTCATTCGTCACATTAGTCACCGTACATACATCATAGAGGTTTAGGACTTGAAGATGTCTTTGGAACCATGTAGTTTCATTCGCATAGCTCTCTGCCTAATATTTCCTCATCCAATGCTGTAAGCATCTTCAGAGGATTTAACGACGCAGGAAGCAATTACAGTGTCAAACGAATTCAGCGAACGAAACTGTTTATAAGTGTCCACACAATGGTCGTTTCACGATGTCATCAGACTGCAGACTGAGACCGCGGAGTCGCTTCGACGTATGCAACGGACCTTTTAGTGGGAAAGAGTTGGCGCCGTTTGTTTTATCTGGCACTAAGGTCCACAGCATACGCCGACGTGAATTCGCGACCATAGGCAGCTGCCTGATGACGTCGTGGGAATTATGATGCCCAACTGAACACAGACGATGTAAATATTATGCACTTTATTACGTCAATCAAAGGCGAAAAACAAGGAACAAAGCACTGTGGAGAAAACCGGAGACACCACAAAAACAGAAGAGTTACACATGAACCAGCTGTATCTTTAGATCGTCCATCACACAGGCGCTAGGATAGTCCACATTTTGTAACATATTCGACTGCTCGCGTTGCGATACTGCCCCCTTCATGTAGAGCGGAGCTCCTGGAATGAAAGGGAACGCGTATCGAATTATCCTGCCGCTCTCGTGCGAACTGCCACCTGTATCGGCGAGTGAGATCGATCGTTCAGAGGAGAAGTACCTGTCGACGTGTGAGCGTCTGCGGCGGCTGACTGCATTGACCATGATGGGGAGGAAGCGCAATGGGCGCCTGGTCAGCAGTGGAAGACCCAGAAGCAGGCGTCGGCTGACGGAGAATATGCCGTTGTACGTTGTCATCCGACGGGGGCAGGTATGCTGATTTTAGGTGTTCATTCTAAATCGTTGACATCCGTGCGGAACATGTCAGGAACAGAGCAAGGGAGGCCTTTATCAACGAAAGTGGGTGGTATGCATGACGAGACGCCTTTGAAAGTCGGAGATTTGAAACGCCTTTCCTCTTTTGTAGCACCAGCGGACAATGATACCAGATTGGCTTTCTTGCTGCGAGGAGGAAAAGTCCTACGGAAGTGTGTGGATTTCGTAAAAAACCGTTTCCGTTCCTGACGCGCCGAGGTCAGTTTTGAGGGTAGTCCGCAGCCCGAGTAACACCAGTGACAAGGCGGTCAGCCAGGAAGACTTGTGTACATTAACTCTGTCTTGAGCGTTCTGTGTTAGCCCTCCATCATGCTATTGCTTACCGTGTAGCAGCTGGTGAACGATGTTGAGCGAAACCAACTAAAGCAGCTAGTTCATTGAACAATGAAGACTCATATTGTCGACTGCTAACAGTCATCATATTGTCTGGTACCCAAACCTTGACAATATCCATAATAGGTGTGAGTTCGACCCAGCGAGTTCACCTGTCAGTGCCCTTGAAAGGATATCTGAATCCCTGCATTGGAGGTAGTGCCCCTACTGGGTCTACGTGAACATGAGAAAAACGGTGTGTTGGTCCTCGAAAGGAACTGAGAGGCTTGTGGACGTGGCAATCGACATTTTTCCGGCTGACAAGATAAGTAGGTTTTATCCCACAGACAATAATCACGTCGTTCTCCCGGCCAAACATAACTATCCATTACGATGCGAATAGTCGTGTTTACCCTACAATGTGCGTCAAAAACCTGTCTCTTTCAACTGAAGAGAACGAAATATCAGGGTAGGCTCTGAGGAACGTCAAATGGTTCAAACGACTCTGAGCACTATGGGACTTAACATCTGTGGTCATCAGTCCCTAGAACTTAGAACTACTTAAACCCAACCAACCTAAGGACATCACACACATCCATGCCCGAGGCAGGATTCGAACCTGCGACCGTAGTGGTCACGTAGTTCCAGACTGAAGAGCCTAGAACCGCACGGCTGAGGAACGTCACAAAATACGAGGAAGTAGCTTATCGGTACTTGTTTCAGTTGAACTCCAGTCGTCTGTTTCGTAAGGAGCCCAAGTAAGTCCTCGTCCGTTTCCTATGGCGTATCTAGCCGGGATGTGTCCACTCTTGCAGAGAGTGTATTGATCCTTGTCAAAAAGGTGGCAGCTATGTTTCCAGCTGCAGGTGACGCAGGTGACGCAGCTCGGCAGTGAGTTGCGCAATAGATTCTAAGTGGCGAAAGTGGCAAGGAGGGCAGGAATTGCGATGGATGTTAAACACGAAAGAAACAGGTTTATAGTCTGTAAAGACAGTGAATCAGCGTGCATCTACTTATGATTGCAAATATCTAACTGCTTTATAGATTGCTAACAGTTCGCGGTTGTAGGCACTCCATTCTATCTGAGTGTTAGACAAGTTACGGGGAAAAATATCGGGAGACTGCCGTGACCCTTTTACCTACTGTTGCAGCTCCGCCCCTATTGCAGTCTGGTTAGCGTCTAGGACTACAGGAAGTGATGCTGAAGGCAGAGGCTTAGCAAGGATGACTGCCTCTTGCAAGAAGGATTTGATTTAGTTTAAAGCAGATAACACTTCAGGTGTCCTTATAACGGGGCGTTTTTCTCGTGGATCGACGCTGGAAGGTGCTGCTATGAGCAGTACCTGGACCATTGGAGGGCAGTTTCTGATGTGTATTGGGACGGAGAATAGATTGAAAGAGTTCCACTTTAGACGGTAGGGGCTTAATACCTTCGGGAACCACCAAATGTACCGAAATATCTGTGCCTATTTTTGCGAACCCATAATTGGAACGCCTCTGAAAAGCAGACAGCGGGTGAATCTTGTGGTCAGTTGTGGATGCATAAAATTGTTAACACATCGTCGAGGTACAGAAATCAGAAATTCAAACCGCGAAGAACCTCATCGAAAAAATACTGTCATTTTCGTGTGCCGTTCTGAGAGCCAGCATCTGTACATATCTGAAGAAGCAAAACAGCGTATTTACTGCTCTCTTGTGAGTATCCTCTGGAGCTACTGGAATCTCGTGATAGGCAATAACACTAAATAACTGGGAGCCTGCCAGAGCGGCCATAAAATCATACAATGGGGGAGACGCCAATGGGCTGTCATAACGTCTGATAATCGCTACAGAGAGCGAATCTTCAAACTCCTTCTTCGGAGCAGCATGTTTATCAGGAGCCAACCAATGGGCCTTCTAAGCAGCCGTTCGCCCTGGCGTAGTGGGAATATAGTATGTTGTGCTATGTTTTGCGAGAAACGCTGGTGTGTGCTGGCATTCTGCTACGTAAATGGTGGTACCGGGAGTGACGTCATTTCTGAGTTGATGTAGATGCTCTTGAGGCGTGGCACGTGCAGCGCCAGTGTCGGAAATATGGGCACCATGGGCACCCAGTGCCTTGCTATCCATGAGACTGTGCATCTTTGTAGCTATTGAAATCAGACCACTAAAGATGGACAGCAGCAATGCGGCAGCAAGGTAAGGCTTTCCTTTAACAGCCGGCCGAAGTGGCCGTGCGGTTAAAGGCGCTGCAGTCTGGAACCGCAAGACCGCTACGGTTGCAGGTTCGAATCCTGCCTCGGGCATGGATGTTTGTGATGTCCTTAGGTTAGTTAGGTTTAACTAGTTCTAAGTTCTAGAAGACTAATGACCTCAGCAGTTTAGTCCCATAGTGCTCAGAGCCATTTGAACCATTTTTGTTCCTTTAGCAGGGGTGTTTTTGTATCTACCACTGAACATACTGAATTCCACTTATGTACAGATATGTGTTGTTGCCGACGCGGAAGCGTCTCGTGGAACTGTCTTATGACGACCATATACGTGGTCATACAATTTCACTGTACACGTGAATTGTGGCCTTCGCATTGACACAGTTGTGTGGCATCAGTGGAGAAAATCGTCGCCGAATATGGGCTAAGTGATGCCAGAGGTCAGGAAAGTCGATTGAAAATTCTGTAAGAACATAGGAATTCTCCCACTGTTGGCTGCTGTGAGCCATGATTTTGCGGATAAACGGTTTCTTCGTAGTGCATGCAGAACACTGGTGCCTGAGCCTGTGTCATTCAAATAAAGTAGCTCATTACACACGTTCTTGATGTACAGCCGAGGTAACACAGAGACAATGTGAAGACTAGATGGCTTATCAGCTGTGTTTGAGACAGATATGTTGAAAATAGATTAACTGTGTTCTCATCACGTAGCAGGTTTTAAGTGATCCAACTTCATATAGAGAGGGCAGAAGTGATTATAGCATTGGAGCAATCGGTTTCGACTAATTTCGTTTGCTGTACTGATTTGGCTACAGGCATCTGCCCCCCAGTTGTCCGAAGCGTGAATGTCACCAACACAGTTTTGAGTGCTGATTGAAGTTACCTCATGTGCTGGGCTGTCTAGCGGGTTGAGTGCTGCTGAATGTCGCTGGAGCTCCTCGGAGGTGGCGCTGAAGGGCTTCGACACTGCATCGTGGAGCACTCACTATTTCTGCAAGTGGAAGATGCTGCTCCTTAGCGGCGGCATCCGTAACCACCCCGAAGACACCGTGTTATCCAGTTTGTGAGGAACCATTTGCGTCACTGTGTGATAGAACATGAGAAACGGGATCTGCGATAAGCAATTGTGGGTTGAAGGGTGAGGAAGTACTGAAAATCACTGCGCTTTTTCCCGCGAGAGGTAACTGGTTCGTCCAGATCTGAGCATGGTGTCGGGAACCTCGCTTTCGGAAATCAGTGCTCGCAGTGACGCCAGAAAACGGAAGGGCCTTGTCACCAATAGCTTCATGTTGCAGCACTTGTTGAACGCGGATATCTGTCGGTTGGCGCAATGGGCGTGATGTGCGTAGTATTTGATAGTATCAACAAATTATTCTGGTCGAATGCTCCAGTAATGAGGAGAAATTGCATACACTCCTGGAAATTGAAATAAGAACACCGTGAATTCATTGTCCCAGGAAGGGGAAACTTTATAGACACATTCCTGGGGTCAAATACATCACATGATCACACTGACAGAACCACAGGCACATAGACACAGGCAACATAGCATGCACAATGTCGGCACTAGTACAGTGTATATCCACCTTTCGCAGCAATGCAGGCTGCTGTTCTCCCATGGAGACGATCGTAGAGATGCTGGATGTAGTCCTGTGGAACGGCTTGCCATGCCATTTCCACCTGGCGCCTCAGTTGGACCAGCGTTCGTGCTGGACGTGCAGACCGCGTGAGACGACGCTTCATCCAGTCCCAAACATGCTCAATGGGGGACAGATCCGGAGATCTTGCTGGCCAGGGTAGTTGACTTACACCTTCTAGAGCACGTTGGGTGGCACGGGATACATGCGGACGTGCATTGTCCTGTTGGAACAGCAAGTTCCCTTGCCGGTCTAGGAATGGTAGAACGATGGGTTCGATGACGGTTTGGATGTACCGTGCACTATTCAGTGTCCCCTCGACGATCACCAGTGGTGTACGGCCAGTGTAGGAGATCGCTCCCCACACCATGATGCCGGGTGTTGGCCCTGTGTGCCTCGGTCGTATGCAGTCCTGATTGTGGCGCTCACCTGCACGGCGCCAAACACGCATACGACCATCATTGGCACCAAGGCAGAAGCGACTCTCATCGCTGAAGACGACACGTCTCCATTCGTCCCTCCATTCACGCCTGTCGCGACACCATTGGAGGCGCGCTGCACGATGTTGGGGCGTGAGCGGAAGACGGCCTAACGGTGTGCGGGACCGTAGCCCAGCTTCATGGAGACGGTTGCGAATGGTCCTCGCCGATACCCCAGGAGCAACAGTGTCCCTAATTTGCTGGGAAGTGGCGGTGCGGTCCCCTACGGCACTGCGTAGGATCCTACGGTCTTGGCGTGCATCCGTGCGTCGCTGCGGTCCGGTCCCAGGTCGACGGGCACGTGCACCTTCCGCCGACCACTGGCGACAACATCGATGTACTGTGGAGACCTCACGCCCCACGTGTTGAGCAATTCGGCGGTACGTCCACCCGGCCTCCCGCATGCCCACTATACGCCCTCGCTCAAAGTCCGTCAACTGCACATACGGTTCACGTCCACGCTGTCGCGGCATGCTACCAGTGTTAAAGACTGCGATGGAGCTCCGTATGCCACGGCAAACTGGCTGACACTGACGGCGGCGGTGCACAAATGCTGCGCAGTTAGCGCCATTCGACGGTCAACACCGCGGTTCCTGGTGTGTCCGCTGTGCCGTGCATGTGACCATTGCTTGTACAGCCCTCTCGCAGTGTCTGGAGCAAGTATGGTGTGTCTGACACACTGGTGTCAATGTGTTCTTTTTTCCATTTCCAGGAGTGTATTATTATCTGAGATGCCATAGGCCTCGAAGGAAAGTTCATGGAGCCAGAACTGAAAATCACGCTGTTGCGATATGTACTGCGGTGCGACGAATTTAGTACGCGACGCTGAAGGGGAGATGCAGCTTGGTGGCGAACTGTCTGTGAACTACATAAAACTGGAAGTGCTCGGAATTTGTACGGAAATTAGTGCCGGTTGTGGAAAAGGTCTTAAACATCCGATAACAGTCTTGGATGTGTACTGTCCACTTCAGTAGGCGATGTGATCGCGCTGTTGATTAGCTTATCTTCTGCCATTGTCGGGGTCACCTCTTGTGTGAATTATGATCCACAGCTGAATACATGGGTTGCAGATGTTATACGCTTTACTGTTTAATCAAAAGTGAATATCAAGGAACAAAGCTCTCGGTAAAAAAAACAGAGAGATCACTATGACAGAAGGATTACACATAAGAAAAGATGCAGCTAAATGGTCCATCACATAGGCACGAATGTAGTCCACACGCTCAGTTACACGTTCGACTGCTTGCGTTGCCACAACTTCACGAACCGACCATTGTGGGGACACATCCCTCATGCTCAGTTTTTTATTGGTAGACTTCGCCTCTAAGCCAGTGCAACAAGCAAAAACATAAAGTGGTAAGATCCAGGGACCATGGTGGCGACCAAACTCAATCATTTTTTAAACTTCCTGGCAGATTAAAACTGTGTGCCGGACCGAGACTCGAACTCGGCACAGCTGCCTTTCACGGGCAAGTGCTCTACCATCTTTTCTTTTCTTTTGTGGACCTATCTTCTCATTTTGACAAGTTTAATCTCCAAAAATAAAAGAAACAAAATCAAATCAACCCCTACTTGGCACCGCCACCTTAACTCTCCCATAAAAAAAGGAATTAACTATTCCCTCACTTTTATTTATTTATTCATTTATTTTACATGATTATGTTCAGGAAACGTGTACAAATGGTAATTATAGTAACAAAGTGTTACAACAGCAAAGGTGGGATTCAATGGGTAAAAAAAAAAAAAAAATGTAAATCACTAATGTAATTCCAGCAAAAAAAGTTCTGCAATAAACGTAAATGGTTCCATATGGTACTTCGCCATAATTATCTGACATCTCCAACAGCGCCTTAGAAGTATATCTGCAACAGAGGCACTCTGCTTCGCTAGTGCTTCAAGGAAAACAGCAATCCTTGAACTAGCCTGTATCTTCCTTCTCTCATCGCCGACAAGGCAGGACGTTCAGCCGTAAATGTGATGCTGCACAGAACATTAACCGTAGCTTCGCACTCCCCAACTGAGTGGGGGGTTAACGAAAACACTGAATAAATAATTTGCGAAGAGCGTACGTTATCTCGGTGTGCGTTCGAGGGCATTGTGAGCACTTTAGAGGAACCACTAGTAATCAAGCTGCTCTATCTCTCCGTCGCTATAGATATAGGTGACAGTAATTCCTTTGAACCATGTAAGCACATGATATTTAGCGGCGGAAAAGTAAGATTCATCTGGTCAGAAGAGGGTCTGAGGGTCAATCATATCATGTGTGACCTGGAAGTAACAAGCCAATATCTTCTGTGTTAGTCGCCAAACTCCGGACGATGATACGCATGTAAAACGATATTCACCGGTATCCACGAGGTGACAATCTGGGCAATAAGGTGAGTCTGCCAGTCAAATAGAGCGAAGCCGCTGTAATGTCACGTATTTTATGTTGGCGATCAGATACCACTTCGAACGCACCGTGGACGACGTCAAGTTGTGGCGTATCGTTTTCCACCCTTTCGCCTTTGGTGGATGTGTGGCGGGGAGGTTCGAGCTGACATAGCTGTAATCCAGAATGATGGTCGACAAATGGTAGATGTGCGCAACCAACACCGGCGGGGCGTGAGAGACTGGCATCAGAACCTGTAGTAAACTACCTGTGAGAGAGGCGTGTTGACTTTTCCATCGTTTCCTCATGTTGCTTATGCAAAGGGCAGCTGCTCTCTCCCTGACGTTGAACAATCCCAGCCCCCCTTTGTGCATTTGAATGGTAAGAGTGTCGTTCTGTACTTTAAAAATATGGCCCTCGGAAACGTAGCAACTGAAGGCCACCTGAAGCCGGCGACCAATCTGCAACGATAGTGGGAGGACGTGTGCCACATGGTTGAGTTTTGATGCTACGTAGAGGTTCAAGTACTCAATACGCTGTAGCTGATTCAAGTCCTGAAGCAGGTTCTGGTGCACCATCGCGCGTATGATCTGTAGTAACCGTCGATAGTTTGCTCCAGCTATTTTCCGTACATCCTTCGTGAACGTGATTCCCAAATATCGCAGATCAGAAACTGGTGGGAGGGGAGCGAGGACTTCCGGTCCGAGACCGGACCCATTATCCGCCTTGTTGATGTTCAAAAGACTGCCTGCGGCCTGTCCGTATCGCTCGATTCGGGTTAGTACGCTTTGAACTTCCTCACTGGAACGAGTCAGCAGTAGCAATTCATCAGCGTATGCCCTATTGCGAAAGGTGACGTCCCGCAGCGTGATGCCTGATAGCCGGTGGTTAAGGCACCTGAGGAGTGGCTCGAGTGCGATTGCATAAAGGTAGGTAGAAAGGGGACAACCTTGTAGTAGAGACCTCTTAACGGGTACTGGTCCTACCGTACTTCCACTGACCTGGACGTGTGAGTTGGCTGCGGTCCAAAGACGCCATGGGCTGTCAATGCGGCCCGGGGGAAATCCCATACGGTCCATCACATGTAGGAGGAAGTTACGGTGCACTCTAACAAAGGCGCGATTGAAATCAATGGAGACGATCGCCGCTCTCAGTCGGCACGCAGAGGCGATCGCTATTAAGTCCCTGCAGTCACGGGTGGCCTTGTGTATGTTGGCTTCCCCCCCTCCGACGTTTGTTCTGGGGCGAGAATCATCGCCCACCATAAGCCTGGCGAAAATCTTGTAGTCGATGTTCAGCATTGTGAGCGGCCGATGGTCGTTAACTGATAGCCCTCCACCTTTCTTGTATACCGGTATGAGAAGTCCTTCTACAACCGCTGGCGGCCAACACAGTCCACAGACATAAGTTCGCGGAACATTATAACCCAGCGATGCATGATGATGTCACGGAAGGTCTGGTAGAATTCGATGGAAATTCCATCAGGCCCAGGAGACTTACTGGCCACAGCTTTGTCCAGGGCGTCTTCGAATTCTTCGAGTGAGACTTCCTCCGTTAGTGCATTCACGGTAGCCTTGTCGATAGTACGTGTTACCTGCTGTAACACTTCAGTAGTGGCCTCGTCATCAACGGTTCTTTCCTCCTAAAGATGACGAAAATGATTCTCCACCGCCTTTACTATGGTTGCTTGTGTCCTTAGTTGTGTGATTAAATATTGGCGATGTCGACCCTTATCCACCGCCGGCCGAAGTGGCCGAGCGGTTCTAGGCGCTACAGTCCGGAGCTGCAAGACCGCTACGGTCGCAGGTTCGAATGCTGCCTCGGGCATGGATGTGTGTGATGTCCTTAGGTTAGTTAGGTTTAAGTAGGTCTACGTTCAAGGGGAATGGTGACCTCAGAAGTTAAGTCACATAGTGCTCAGAGCCACTTTTGAGCCTTATCCGCCACAACGTGGTGCATAGTGGATTCCTCTGCGGCCGTTCGGTCCTGCTGTCGCCAGCGGACTGCGGAACCTTCTAGGCCGTGCTTCGTCAATGATAGGATGTGAGCCTTGATTCTGCATTGCTCATGTTGTCTCTCCGGGGAAGGGGGTAAAGCGTCGAGGTCCCTGAGTGCCGCACAGTAAGAATTGATGGTCTGTCAATGCCACCCTGCCACGTCCTGCCAAACTGCACATTTGTCCTGCGGATTGCTGGTTTGGCACAGAGGAGCCACCACTCCAAAGTCTAGGTGTATCGGGGGTGACGGCGTTCACAGTCAGTCGACGTTTCTTCAACTTGCAGACGGCAATCTAAGTCTTGGAGGTGAGTTATATTAAGATTCCAAAAGCCATCGCTGCGCCAGACTTGTTGGTAGAGAAGACGTATAGTGCAGATATAGGCACTACGATATGAATAGACCTGGGGCCATAGTTCGGCGTCCACCACTCCTTGTGTGAGGCCTTGCGACACATATATGCGACCCAGTCGGCTGGCCGAATGACTGGTAAGATGAGTGTGTCCAGAGCGAGCGAGTACCGTGGACTTTTCCCACGTGCCGCACAAGTGAAGCTCTTGTATCATCGCACCCAGTTCCGGACAGGGAACGTAGTGTGGGATTTGGTCCTTGGGGTGAAGCAAACAGTTAAAATCGCCGGCGAAGACGCTGTTTTCGCACCGTCCGAGGAAAGAGGGGGTGACATCCGTGGAGTAAAATCGGGTATCACATATGAAGCGTAACCATAAAAGTTCGGGAGTGCATTCGTTTTCACTTCTTGTAGGAAAGCAAAATCAACTCCCATGGCTCGTATTGTTTCTTTCAAATGTTCGGTCTTGACAGGAGAACTTATCATGTTGATATTCACTGTCGCCAGGCGGTAAGCCTAGAATACGTTGATTGGGCGTGGTTATCCACGTCGTTGTTGGATAGAAGCGAACATCGGAAGTGATGTTACCCCCCGCCGAGTGCTGCTAATTCTGCATGATCAGGCGGCGCCTCAGCTGGCCGCTGATCGGGATCTTGTGTCTCGACGTCCTCGGCCCACGAAGCGGGTGCGGATGTCAGTTCATGTTCCATAGGCTCGGAATGTTTGATAGTAAGGGACCGGGCGAATTCGTTGCCTGCGCTGGTACCTTCCTGCTGCTCACTGTTTATGTCAAGGGGCTGGTAGTCGAACGCTGCATGTTTATCCGTCTGTTCTGCAAGATTGGAGTCAATGGAGACGGCCTCAGTATCGCGGTTGGTTTCTTGCCCGGCCGAATGTGAACATCCGTGTTCCGACACGGTCCGACGACGGTGCTTTCGGCTTTCCGGTGATCGCTGTTTCCGTACGTGGTCTTCATTTTCAGAAGACGGCACTGACTCACGCCCCGCCGGGACAAATGCTTCGGTCGGTACAATAAGGGAGTCAGTTGCCATCTTGCTCTCGTCAATGTCAGTCGCGTTCGGTAGCTCCAGCGTCATCGTACTGTTTTCCACCGATGGCCAGGCAGATTGATCGTCCAGGTTTCTGTCCGTGGAAGATGATTCCTTTATCGCTAAATCGGTCGGCTGTGTGGTTTTTGAGGAGAAAGTCGTCAGCGCCGCCGCGTGAGCCACGGGGAGAATAGTCTTCGTCGATGGAGGTGCAACGTCCATCGGTGGGAGTTGTGTGATCCGACGCTGGAGACACTCGGAACGACGGTGGCCTTCCTAGCCGCATCCGAAACACGTTTTAGGCTGGCCGTCATAAATAACCATGGCCAGGCACCCTCCTATTTGTAGGTGGAATGGCACGTGTCGTTGGAGGTCAATGAGCACTTGGTGTACTCCATTGAGCAGTAGATACGTCATAAACTGGGTCCATATTTCAGCCATATGTTCGTGTACCGTGCTGTAGGGGTGGTGCACCGCCACAACGTCTGCGACAGGGAGTTCAATTGGAAGTTTGATTATGCGTGTAGTCCGTAGTCCCAGTGCGGCATGGCCGACCTCGACGTTGGCAACATTTCCATCTGCGTGGCAGGAGCGGGGTTCTTGTTTCATCTCAGAAAGCAGCTTGGTGCATGTAGCTTCGTTTATGAATTTTCCATAAACCGTGCTACTGACGATCGAAAAGTGGATGCCGACGATGTCGGCAGCCCGGTCATGGCTCCCTCTTTTAAAAGCCTTCGAATTAGAGCGCCTTTGGTAGTGTACAGTCGTTCCGAAATGAGAATTTCAAGGTTGATCGTCTGTATTGGTTTGACGCTACGGCGTCACGCTGTTGTTGGCCCCAGGAAGTAAACAACGCCCGTGGGCCCGCTCTGCTGGCGGAGAGCACACACTGCACGTCTGCTTCGCTGGGCTGCGAGAGCCGGACTGCCGTCTGAGCTACCCAATCACGACTCACGGCCCGTCCTCACAGCTTCACTTCTGCCAGTACGTCGTCTCCTACCTTCCAAACTTCACAGAAGCTCTCCTGCGAACCTTGCGGAACTAGCACTCCTGGAAGAAAAGATATTGCGGAGATGTGGGTTTGCCATGGCCTGGACAATGTTTCCAGAATTAAATTTCGCAGGTTAGCAGGAAAACTTCTGTGAAGTTTGGATGGTAGGAGACGAGGTACTGCCAGAAATGAAGCTTTAAGGACGGGTTGTGATTCGTGCTTCGGTAGCTCAGACGGTGTACTCGCTTCGGCGATACATATACTAAAATTGGAACGATACAGGGAAGCCCCTGCACAAGGATGACACGCAAAATCGTGAAGCGGTCCACATTTTCACGGTAGCTCAGCGTGTTCGGTCAGAGGGTTAGTCGCCCTCTATAACAAAAACCTGAGTAAGCAGATCAACGATGAACTTGAATGGGTAACATGGGACGTCAGCCCGGAAGAAAAGAAAAAAGAAAAAATAAGAAAAAGATTGTACATCACTTGCCCGCGGAAGGTGAATGTCCGGAGTTTGAGTCTCTGTCTGGCACACAGTTTGAATCTGCCAGGAAGTTTCATAACAGCGCACCCTCCGCTGCAGAGTGAAAATCTCATTTTTAATCATGTTTGCTTATCCATTTTCCGAGGGATGTTACTGTGGTGTCACCGCCAGACACCACACTTGCTAGGTGGTAGCTTAAATCGGCCGCGGTCCATTTAGTACATGTCGGACCCGCGCGTCGCCACTGTGTGATCGCAGACCGAGCGCCACCACAAGGCAGGTCTCGAGATACGGAAGAGCACTCGCCCAGTTGTACGACGACTTTACTAGAGACTACACTGACGAAGCCTTTCTCTCATTTGCTGAGAGACAGTTAGAATAGCCTTCAGCTAAGTCCATGGCTACGACCTTGCAAGGCGCCATTAACCATATCTGAAGATAGTCTTATTTGTATTATCAAGAGCGATGTACCACAAGGATCGAATAAAGTTAAGTATTCGAGGAGCTGCATACTTTTCTTATTAGAATTCACTACTTATCCTGTTCCAGAATTCACGCCCGTCTGCGTTAGATAGCTTGCCTTTCGGCCTCCTTTATCTACAAGGTGTTGGCACATTTGCCAACACATCAGTTCCCTTTAGACGAAGTGTACCCTGACGGGTAAAATGTGAAGAGACCTCGTTACGCTGAAAGTACTCAACCACTCTTGTAGCCAAAGGAACTTTTGTAGATGGTAAAAGAAATGGAAATTCTTCGTTGTATCACAAGGGATAACAAAAGACCGAGACGACGACATAAGGAAACATTCGGAAACATCACTGCCTATAGCTCAATACTGTAACGCATAGGAATGTCTACAGGACGCCTTTATCCAGGAAATATCAATACGTGGAGATCTAAATACGTAGTGTGACGAATATAGCTGCAGGCAACTCTAACATACATTACAATAAGGCGAGAAGCTCAGATACTTAAGTGTACTACTCACAATCGTGCGTACAATGCACAACGCATATTCCTCTTTGGTCATAGTTGATTTCAGTCATAGCTGAAGCGTAAGAAGTATTAAATTTGAAACAGGATTACTACAGTCAGGACTTTGATAAATCTAATAAATCTGAAGGCTGTGGCTAAGCCATGTCTCCGCAATATCCTTTCTTTCAGGAGTGCTAGTTCTGCAAGGTTTGCAGGAGAGCTTCTGTAAAGTTTGGAAGGTAGGAGACGAGATACTGGCAGAAGTAAAGCTGTGAGTACCGGGCGTGAGTCGTGCTTCGGTAGCTCAGATGGTAGAGCACTTGCCCGCGAAAGGCAGAGGTCACGAGTTCGAGTTTCGGTCGGGCACACAGTTTTAATCTGCCAGGAAGTTTCATATCAACGCACACTCCGCTGCAGAGTGAAAATCTCATTCTGAACGTTATTATTTGACATACAAACACAATAAAACATTCCTTCTTTCTTCCCTAACACTTATTACATGGTTTTTCCCATTCTGCCCCCCTACAATATTATTTACTTATGAGTACGTAGCCTTTCCTGCTCTGAAGAATACCATACAAAATTTTCATCGTCGACGATGGGATCCTTGAAACGAAAATAGCAATTTGTTCGTATTAGTAATGCACCCAAGACACTGAAATTCTTTTAATTTTTACCACTTTTATTACACAGGGTGGTCCACTGATAGTGACTGGGCGAAATATCTCACGATATAAGCATCGAACGAAAAAGAACGAGACTCGACTAGCTTGAAGAAGGGAAACCCGATGGCGCTGTGGATGGCCCGCTAGATGGCGCTGCCATAGGTCAAACGGATATCAACTGCAATTTTTTCAATAGGAACCCCCACTTTTTATTACATATTCGTGTAGTACGTAAATAAATATTAATGTTTTAAAAAGACTCGAACTCGGGACCTTTGCCTTTCGCGCGCAAGTGCTCTACCAACTGAGCTACCGAAGCACGACTCACGCCCGGTACTCACAGCTTTACTTCTGCCAGTACGAGTTCGAGTCTCGGTCGGGCACACAGTTTTAATCTGCCAGGAAGTTTCATATCAGCGCACACTCCGCTGCAGAGTGAAAATCTCATTCTGGATTAATGTTTTAGTTGGACCACTTTTTACGCTTTTTGATAGATCGCGCTGTAATAGTAACAAACATATAAGTACGTGGTATCACGTAACATTCCGCCAGTGCAGACGGTATTTGCTTCTTGATACATTACCCGTGTTAAAAAGAACCGTTTATCAATTGCGGAAAGGGTCGATAGCGTGTTGATGTATGGCTATTGTGATCAAAATGCCCAACGGGCCTATGCTATGTATGCTGCTCGGTATCCTGGACGACATCACCCAAGTCTCCGGACCGTTCACCGGATAGTTACGTTATTTAGGGAAACAGGAAGTGTTCAGCCACATGTGAAACGTTAACCACGACCTCCAACAAATGATGATGCCCAAGTAGGTGTTTTAGCTGCTGTCGCGGCTATTCCGCACATCAGTAGCCCACAAATGTGCGAGAATCTCAAAAAGTCAGTGTTGAGAATGCTACTTCAACATCGATTGCACAAGTACCACATTTCTCTGCACCAGGAATTGCATGGAGACGACTTTGAACGTCGTGTACAGTTCTGTCACTGGGCGCAAGAGAAATTACGGGACGATGACAGATTTTCTGCACGCGTTCTATTTAGGGACATAGCGTCATTCGCCAACAGCCGTAACGTAAACCGGCATAATATGCACTATTGGGCACCGGAAAATCCACGATGGCTGCGACAAGTGGAACATCAGCGACCTTGGCGGGTTAATGTATGGTGCGGCATTAAGGGAGGAAGGATAATCGGCCACCATTTTATCGATGGCAGTCTAAATGGTGCAATGTATACTGATTTCCTACGTAATGTTCTACTGATGTTGCTATAAGCTGTTTCACTGCATTACAGAATGGCGATGTACTTCCAACTTGATGGATGTTCGGCACATAGCTCGCGTGCAAATGGCTCTGAGCACTATGGGACTTAACATCTATGGTCATCAGTCCCCTAGAACTTAGAACTACTTAAACCTAACTAACCTAAGGACATCACACAACACCCAGTCATCACGAGGCAGAGAAAATCCCTGACCCCGCCGGGAATCGAACCCGGGAACCCGGGGCGGGAAGCGAGAACGCTACCGCACGACCACGAGCTGCGAACTAGCTCGCGTGCGGTTGAAGCGGTATTGAATAGCATATTTCATGACAGGTAGATTGGTTGTCGAAGCAACATACCATGGCCCACACGTTCATCGGATCTGACTTCCCCGGATATCTTTCTGTGGGGAAAGTTGAAGGATATTTGGTATCGTGATCCACCGACAACGCCTGACAACATGTGTCAGTGCATTGTCAATGCATGTGCAAACATTACGGAAGGCGAACTACTCGCTGTTGAGGGGAGTGTCGTTACACTTATTGTCAAATGCATTGAGTTTGACGGACATAATTTTGAGCATTTGTTGCATTAATGTGGTGTTTCAGGTAATCACGGTGTAACAGCATGCGTTCTCAGAAATGATAAATTCACAAAGATATATGTATCACATTGGAACAACCGAAATAAAATGTTCAAACATACCTACGTTCTGTATTTTAATTTACAGAACCAACCAGTTACAAACTGTTCGCCTAAAATTGTGAGGCATATGTTTGTGACTATTACAGCGCCATCTGTCACAGAGCGAAAAAAGTGGTCCAACTAAAACATTCATATTTCTTTACGTACTACACGAATATGTAATAAAAATTAGGGTTCCTATTTTAAAAAAAACGCAGTTGATATCCGTTTGACCTGTGGCAGCGCCATTTAGCGGGCCAACCATAGCGCCATCTGCTTTCCCCTTCAAGCTAGACAAGTTTCGTTCTTTGTAGTTATTTCGTTTGATGCTTAATTCGTTAGATATTTGGCCCGGTCACGATCAATGGACCACCATATATATATATATATATATATATATATATATATATATATATATATATATGATATTGGATGTTAAATATTCCGTAAACTATTAATATTGCATATACCTCTGGCACGTAAATGCGGAAAATAGTTCCCGTTCACTAAAATCGTTTAATGGTAGACGAGTAGGAGAATGTGTCTTGTCTTTATGAACGCGTAACTGTCTTTGTACGTTGTGTACGTCTTCATAAAGTAATATTACCACGATCAGTGGACTTATTGAATCTTAGGTTGTATTTAAACTTTCATAAAAACTTTATTTATTTCATAATTGCTTATTTGATTTTTAATTTCATTGGAGACGGAAAATAAAGAGATATTACATATATGAATGCCTGGTCTCGGTGTGATATGAGTTAACAAAACATTCTCGGGCTTCCAGCCGTGTCAGGTGATCAAAATCCCAACGAGCTCTCCTCGGCCCGCGGCGACGCCGCGTGATTTAGGGCACCTTGTCACGCGTCGGAGGTTCGAGTCCTCCCTCGGGCATGGGTGTGTGTGTGATATCCTTAGCGTAAGTTAGTTTAAGTCAGAATAAGTAGAGTATAAGCCTAGGGACCAATGACCTCAGCAGTTTGGTCCCTGGGAACTAACAACAAATTTCTCATCGGCCATTACCAAAAAGTAAATGAGTGCCGTTTCGCCGTGGCATCGCCGTTATGCGCTGCTGGTCGTGATGTCACTGGCGCTCTCTTCTTCTCCAGATACGATAATTTTGCGTTCCGTGTTTTCCGTCCCGCATGCGTCGCACCCGGTTCAAACTGGCGATGGCTTGTCCAAAGCTGTGCTGAGGTGCAAACCGTCGTCCTTACTGACGATGTTGTCAGACATTTTTATTTTTAGAGATTCCTTTATAATTCTATCCCAAAACGGCTGACTTTTCAGGGTATCGATGGCGAAAGCACCTCTCGTGCTCGGCACGGCGTTGCTCACCAGTGCACACTGTTCGGCCGACGCAGTAGTAGCCGCACACATGTGTAACCTTGTACACTCCAGGCGTTCTATGGTACCATCATCCCTCACGGGACATTATAACATTTGGCGCGGAAGAGACCACCAATGACACCACCGCCAGCAGCACCGCTACATAAGTTCGCGGCCTCGGCGACTCGGTACCGCTTGACAGTGGCCGAGGAGTACTCAGTCGAAAGCTCGTGGGATTTTAACCACCTGATGCTGCTGGAAGGCCGAGAAGATATTACGTGTGGTTTGCGCTGAACGTAATACCGAAACTTTTTGAATGTGTGTGGAAGCTACATTGCACCACTGTGTTCGTAGCGTCATTAACTCTGTGTAAAGAATAGGCATAGATCAACAAGTAGAAAATATATTTTCTGTTACGATTGTGTGAGTGAGCGTATTTAACCTTGTCTTGCTGTGTCAGCTTCTGTGAACCTCAGCATTGCGGTACAGAGTGCTACCTTCAGTATTTCTTTCATTGGTCTGGTCTGTGTGGCTCCTTCTAACGTTACAGTGGGATTTTGAAAGGGAGTGTCCTGGTTTGTATGCAATTTTGTTGGAGTAGTTTATTTTTATGCATTGAAACGTTACTTAGTGTCTCGCCAAAGAGTGGCTTAGCACGCAGATAATTTACCAATGCGTATTTCAAGGACCTAATAAAGAGCAAGTCTGTTCGAGAAAGTATGACGTTGCAGTGCAAATTAATTATTAGAGCCTCAAGGACAATGACATGAAAATTTGCTACTGCACATAATACCTATAGATCGCTAGTTTCTTATCACGTTGATTTTGGCATATGGTCTATTTGACTTTTCCGCGTTTATTTCGGGAAGAAAACTAACTACTTTGATTAGGCAACAATGCTACTTTGCGATGCACAGTATTACAATGGCTTTCGCCCAAAACTTCTTTGCTTTGTTTGTTGCTCGGAAATGATATTTGGTTTACTTTTTAAATCTTCTTAGGATGAAACGCCGTAGCCGTTTTCCAGGGACCTCTTCTATGGATTCGTCGCAGTAACTACCGCACTGGACCACTTCAGCCTGTTAGGGATGTCCCAACGCGCTGTTCGGCCCTAAGCACAAGGCAGTTGGCACAAACAGCCGACGCAGCTCTGGGGCCAGATATTCAGCAGCTGATTACTATGGATAATGACGCAGATTAATCCAGTCGTGTAGCGTGCATGGACTATTAGCCGAGCAGGGCGGCTAATGCAGGTGATGCGGATTTATGGTAGCGATACGGCGCACATCGCCCATGGGTTGTCTCCAGTGGATAGGGTCTACACACCTATTGACAACATATCAGCACCTTAGTTCTATCGACTGGCAAATGAAATGCTTTGCTCTAATCAGAAGAAAGGACAAATGTATGTAAATTAGTAGTTTAATATTATTTGTTTGAATATACTTCAAGTACATCTAAAATAAATGTAATGATATCGTTCCCCTAATAATTACTTTCGTTTCCGGAATAAAGTCAATTGAGTCATGAGTGCAGAGAAACAAAACCGAAAGAGTATGTTAAACATAGTAGATGCAAAATACGGTTCTGCAGAGTTGATACGTAAAACGAGTAGTTTTTTTAATGACTGCCTTTAAACGCTTTACCAACGAAAGAAAACAATTTTCGTTGTGATCTTAGAGTTCTAGCTGTCCCGTGAGATCAACGTGAACTTCCACTCCAATATTACCGTGTCGGGCTACGCAGGTGTGTTAGGAAATACTGCGCTATCAGGTTATTTGTCTAGATGCGATGGAAGTATTAGTCTCCACTGAAATTATTATGATTCGCATTGAGGATGCCGATTAATATGTATGTGAACCAACTCCCACTTCCATGGACGCTAGACGGAATATAGATTCCACTCGTTTTAGGAATCAGAATCATGAACAAATGTTCATATTTTTTCGGCGGTGTTACTTCAACATGGCACGTCATATCGTCGTTTACAAATCCCCAAACCGTACCAGTCCCTTCAGATTGATCGCAGTTGGGAGCTATAGGTGAAGTGACAAAACACTTAAACTGTGAAACTTCGGCATATCTTCTTCCATGCGTCAAACGTCATTCGTATTTCAGCCGTTATAAACAATGAAATGTTTTTCCTGAAAACCAAAATACTAAAATAAGTTACATGTGTTGAAGTAGACCTAAATGTAAGATCATCACTCTATGATTCCTGACAGGAAACAAAACAAAAGCGTTAATGTGAATATGCACTCTGAAATGCATATTTCACATGAAAGACTGTGCAATTACCACTAGGGATGAGAAATGACAGGACGTTTCACGAGAAACTTCAGATCACGTCTATTGATTTTTCGTAATGAGAATGTAAGGTTGCTTCTGGCATCATTATTGAGCAGCGCAGTAGCGTCTGAGGACAACAGTCTCGGACTGCTACAAAAAATCGAACAAGAGCGTTAAACTCAATCCGACAACAGCACAGACGACGAAAATCAAGTTTCTTTTGTATAAAACCATCAATAAATCTATCTTTATAAATATTCAAATCACCTGTACGTATCTTAGCTACCAGTTTATTGTTTTCTTTTGACCCTTATTTATGTTCCATGTCCTTCGGCAAAAGAGCGGAGTGATTGTACCACTGACAGCCAAACCCCCTCTCATACGAGGCGATGAAACAACAATAAAGAAAAAAAAGTTATCGAAAGGCAGCACAAATTTACTGAGAAAGAAAGAAAGTACCGTCGGAACCACAGTATATACTGCCCGAATAAATACTGCACCTGGAAAGACGACGTTGATTTTAATCCGATGACAGCAAATGCCACCTAGGGGATAATGGTTACAACGTCGTCCGCTAATAGATAGCTTAGTGACATAGGTACCAGAGCGCCATTTGTGTCTGCCGTTTAATAGGGAACACTCACAGCCAGAAGACTCATTATAGCGCAGGTATGTGAAGCAAGCAGGCAACTATGTCACGGAGACGCACTCCTGCTTCCTACAGCCAAGTGAGAGAATTTGAAAAGGGCTACGTTGTGGCCTTCCGAGTGGCAGAATGGTCCTTTCAGAGAATTTCCACACAAGATAGATGTGCTGTGACAGAACGGCAGATCCTACAGCTACCACAGCATGGGCAAGAGGGCGTGTGAGCCCAGACGAGTCAACAGTGGTTGTTGGGAACCGGTTATTTGCAGTGGGGCTATGTGCACGCACACCTCTAGCCTGTCTTCCACTCACCCACAACTTGGACGAGTGTGGCTTAACTGTAGACGTCGAGGATCACTTGCAACATTGGGTAGCGCACCGTGTTCTTCAACGATGAATACAGGCACTGACTGCACGCAAGTGATGATCGTTTGCACATACGACGCAGACCTGGGGAGCGCTGGGGCGTAGCGTGCATTCGTCCAGGACACACTGGTCCCAACCCAGACCTTATGGTCTCCCGTTCACCTTGAATGTTTCTGGAGGAGACGCTAACCAGTGTTTGGTATCTGTCTGCGTTGTTCCAACAGGATAATGCTCGCCCCGCATTGCCCATGAAACTGCAGAAGCCTCCCTGGCCAGCACGACTGGACTTGTCTCCAGTCGGGCACTTGGGGATATGATGGCACGAGTAGTGAGTCTAATAAAACTAATGCAGAATTAAGACGCATAGTCAAAAGGTTATGTCTGCCAATACTAAAAACAATAATAAAGACGTAGACGGAGCTACGCCGGGCCAGGGTTAAGGGACACACGTAAGCAACAAGGAAACTAGGTGTCGCGAGCAGTTCCGCTGTGAGGCTCGGTCAGTAACTGATAAATTAGTATGGGAGACACAGGCGTGCGAAGCATGAAATATCTTGGAAATAAAACAGGCAAATTAAGAGACACCTTTGCAACTGGTGTCATTACCAGTATAATACAAAATATATGGAGACACAATGTACAAAGGCACTATAATAAAGGGGCAAAGCCGATAGGAAACAGCATCGGCCATTCGAAACGGACCGTGGGCCAACTCCACTGGAATAAAGGTTGAAACCCTTCGAAATAATTTCTATTTTTTAGTTGCAGCTGATCATTAAGTAAATTTTCTCTATCAATGATAAGATGTTTAAAAATTTGCAATTCTTCAAGGGTGTCTAACTTACATCCTTTGACTTCTTTATACAAACGTTCTGCATCTTTTAGAGACGTAGGAGCCCTTTGGACAAGATGTTCAGCAAATATAGATCCTCGTGTTCCATCACCGCTTTTAGTCGGCAGATGCTCTTTAGACATAACAGATAGGGCCATCACCACTTTTAGTCGGCAGATGCTCTTTAAACCTAACAGACAGGGCCCTTCCTTTCTGGCCAATGTAATAACGGGGACATTCAGCACAAGTGATCTTATATACACCAGACAGGGATGATTTATCAGTACCTTTATCAAGAGAATGGACTAAATTCTTTTTAAGGTTGTTGGTGGTAGAGTAAGAAACTTTACACCCTAGGTTTTTCAATAAACGACCTACCTTGTAGGGCTGATATGTATTTCGTTGCCTAGTCTTGATTATGGGTACCTGACCTGGAAAAGGTGGTAGTATTACTTCGTGTGCTTTTGTTAAACAACTCTCACACTGTACTGGATTATATCCATTCTTCTGAGCGATATTTTCGAGGACCTTTAATTCGTTCTGTAAATTGTCCGTATGGGTTAATTTATAGGTTCTGAAGAAGATAACATTATTGGCATCGAAACCTAGGTAAACTAAGAAAATTTTACTTTGAAACTGATGGCTGCATTTCTTATTGTCTTACGAATGTATTTGATTATTGGCGGCGTAAGTCCATATTTCGTTTGGAATCTTACCACGATTCAGTTTAACTTAGAGCTCAACTAACACAAGAAGGAAATGGAGCGATTTTAGAATTATTTTTTTTTTTATCTCCGTGGTTCACATTGTTCCTAACTAATCAGGAGTGGCTTATAGTTGCATCGTCTTAGTTTATTCACCGAGTGCTCTCTTCACCAGTTTCCATTGGTAATCAGCTCCTCTCCAGTGTTTTGGGAAAAATTACCGTATATTATGTGAGAGCGACTAACTGAAACTGGTTCAGTATTCAACTGGACCACGCATTTCGTTACAGCAAGGTACCGGCGAGGTTAGAGTGGACATGAAAGTTCTGTCGAATATTATGCTCCTTTGTTAATGCTAACACTCTTGGTCATATTTATGGAGATATGATGAAAACCAATTTCATTCAATCTTAGGAAACTGAGAATATAATCTGAAAATGGTTCTAGAAATTCTAACGTTTCATAGAACTAGAAAACGCGTCGCAAGGAGGTACTCAATTTTTCCGAGACAGTAATAGTCATCGCTTGAACAGTGCTTGGTGTAACAGACTTGTTTAGTTTCCTTTGGGAATTCACCAGATAAAGTCCGGGTCACAACTCATTTAGTGCAAGTAAATTTTTCTTGGGCTGCATTTAATTAGAATGCTTCAAGATGCATGAAATTTCATTATTACTTCGCCTTTGACCTCTCGAACAAAGCTATTTTCAACATTCATTAAGTAATGTGACAGAATGGGGTCGTATCCCCTCTGTGTTATATTATTAAAGGCACTTGACTGCATCAGGAAGCAGTGGCCAGCGGGGCGAGTGCGCATTTCGCCTTGTAGGTAGGCACCACCGCTCTGGCGTCTTTCCAGACGGGAGGCCTAACGCGCAGGGGCCACGCCAGTGTAATTACGGGACTGGCAGCGCAGCTCTCAGGGCGGGCAGTTTACGGCGGCTCTCAGGGCGCAGTTTTTGTGCGGCCTAAGTGGGCCAGCACGTCCGGGGAAGGACGCCACCTGGTGTCTCAGTACGTCCTTCACACAAAGTGCCGGCCTCGTCTCGCGTTCTGCTAATTTAGGGCGACGTCCCGCTTAGCAGCGAGGGGTGCAGCTCCACTGCAGTCATTCAGTGAGCTTCTGCAATTATTAAGGTAGTGGCGGAATCATTGATTCCCAGCTCCTGAACAAGGTAGACCTCAATTAGATATTGGAAACTAATGGCAGAAATTATGGGTCATTGATATTTAGCGCGTCAAGGTCATCTTTCCTATCTCACTAGAATTACGACTTTAATACCACCAACTGTTGTTGCCTATGTAAATATTGGCCAACTGTTACGTGATATTTGATGGGCCGGACTTGCTCCCTATGAAAGGGGCTTTTCGTAGGAACGAGCTACCTGTAGAACCAATACAGTGCCTAACAATCTCTGCCTTCCCCTGAGTGTCGTCTGAAGTCCCAGAAATATTAAGTGAATTTAGTCTTGGTTTCGAATGTAAATCTAATTACCGGATTCAGATCGCCCGATCAGGGACTGAAATTGTTTAACTGCAATAATTTTTCCAATCCATTGTGGCGCTTCGGTACGGGAACCTTTACTGAAGTTGATAGTAAAAGACAGTCCTAGGTTGCTGAATTCTCTTTGTTGACTCAAAAGCTATGCGTTCCTCGCGGGGAGGGAATCATCTGGTTATCTCGAGATGTGGGTCATGACTGATGACGCGCATTGAGAGAGAACGTGATTGTGCCATACCCGGGTGGATCGCGTCGGTTTTTAGCCAATAAGCGGAATTCGGCAGTATAGGACTTTCAACATTAATTTGTTAACTGTTTCCTAGTAATGTTTCATTACAGATACCATAAGGTTAGCGGTCACAGGAGGGGGGATAATGTGCTGGTATGCTCTAGAAGTACTAGGGAAAGTTCAATGAGCTAAATCGGTGAACATTGGTTTCGTAGAACGGATTCTATTGATCAGGAATATTCAAGAGGGGCGCACATACATTCACAATAGACATTCACAAAATCATCGCAAAGAATATTCATCATTTTTCGAACCAAAGTTGGGATTTCATAGCTAGCCTGTGATTGCTGTTCTGTCCCATCTGGATTTATTGAAATTATACCACAGCTAAAAATCGAGAGAAACTAATAACAATCCTGACAAATGACTACAGTTGTGGTTCATAACTCGTAAAGCCTACGCTGGTTCACGCGCAAAGTCGCAGTTTAAGTGCGCAGAGAAGCAACACCACGTGCTCATACACAGTACAGCGACCCGGTAACTTTGATCTGAAACCCAGTCTGCCTTGCTTCCAAATATTGGGAGCAAAAAACTTGGAGAGGGCGAAGAGACTAATCCACATGACGAGTCCTTAAGTTATTCCAAATGACGAATTCTTAATCCAAATGACGAATTCTGCAATTAGGAGTCAGAAGAGACGACGCCCGTTTAACCGTCCCCAAATTTTCCATCGGTTTAAAATCTAAAACCTTGAACGAAAGCGACCCTGTCGGGTGGTCTGGGAGAGCCAAACACAATATTGTTCAGAACGAAACCCCGTGCAGGCAACGCATTCTTGGCCGCCAGAGCTTTACAGACGAATGGAAGAACTAGTAGAAGCCGACGTCGGGGAAGATCAGTTTGGATTCCGTAGAAATGTTGGGACACGTGAGGCAATACTGACCCTACGACATATCTTAGAAGCTGGATTAAGGAAAGGCAAACCTACGTTTCTAGCATTTGTAGACTTAGAGAAAGCTTTTGAGAATGTTGACTGGAATAAGCTCTTTCACATTCTGAAGGTGGCAGGTGTAAAATGCAGGGAGCGAAAGGCTATTGGCAATTTGTACAGAAACCAGATGGCAGTTATAAGAGTCGAGGGGCATGAAAGGGAAGCAGTGGCTGGGAAGGGAGTGAGACAGGGTTGTAGTCTCTCCCCGATGTTATTCAATCTGTATATTGAGAAAGCAGTGAAGGAAACAAAAGAAAAATTCGGAGTAGGTATTAAAATCCACGGAGAAGAAATAAAAACTTTGAGGCTCCCCGAAGGTATTGTAATTCTGTCAGAGACAGCAAAGGACTTGAAAGAGCAGTTGAATGGAATGGATAGTGTCATAAAAGTAGCGTATAAGATGAACATCAACAAAAGCAAAATTGAATGTAGTCGAATTAAGTCGGGTGATGCTGAGTGAATTAGATTAGGAAATGAGACACTTAAAGTAGTAAAGGAATTTTGCTATTTGGGGAGCAAAATAACTGATGATAGTCGAAGTAGAGAGGATATAAAATGTAGACTGGCAATGGCAAGGAAAGCGTTTCTGAAGAAGAGAAATTTGTTAACACCGAGTATAGATTTAAGTGTCAGGAAATCATTTCTGAAAGTATTTGTAAGGAGTGTAGCCATGTATGAAAGTGAAACATGGACGATAATTAGTTTGTACAAGAAGAGAATAGAAGCTTTTGAAATGTGGTGCTACAGAAGAATGCTGAAGATTAGATGGGTAGATCACATAACTAATGAGGAGGTATTGAATAGAATTGGCGAGAAGAGGAGTTTGTGGCACAACTTGACAAGAAGAAGGGACCGCTTGGTAGGACATGTTCTGAGGTATCAAGGGATCACAAATTTAGTATTGGAGGGCAGCGTGGAGGGTAAAAATCGTAGAGGAAGACCAAGAGATGAATACACTAAGCAGATTCAGAAGGATGTAGGTTGCAGTAGGTACTGGGAGATGAAGAAGCTTGCACAGGATAGAGTAGTATGGAGAGCTGCATCAAACCAGTCTGGACTGAAGACCACAGCAACAACAACAAGGTTCGCTGTGAAACTAGCATCCAGTTTCGTGTGTCAGGTCTTCAGTCATTATGTTTCGTGTGTTTGTGTTCTGTTTCCTTAACGAATCTTCTGCTCAGCAGCGCTGTGTGTGCTGTTTTGATACTTCATGGTTGACTGAAACAAGGGGCTTGGTGGTGGGGAGGGGAATGGGGGGCAGTGGGAGGACATGAACTGGAAGTCGGAACCGAGGTTTCCATGGTTAATGCTGTTCTGATGGAGCTAACTAGACGTGACTCACAACGCACTCACACCTTTACTTCCGTAAATACTTCTCTGCCACTTTTCAAGCTTTACGGAAGCTTTTAGGTCATATAGCACACTTTCTGTAGCTCCTGTTCGTCGATATTCAAGATCTACAGCTCAATAGCGAAGTAGCAGCAGTAACTTCAATGTTGAACATGAGGAGCGCTACAGGCTACAGTTGTAACCATGCATACTGTTGCCATATAAAACATATCAGCTTTAGACATCTGTTCGGTAGAATTTGTTTGTTTATTATGCTGTTTTGGTGAAATATGCTGTAGAAGCACTGGGCATCGCTGAGTGATTCGAAATTTACTGACTGATCAAAACTGTCTGCTGTACCGAGACTCGAACCCGCAACCTAGATCCATGCGTAGTTGAAAAATGGCTTTGAGCGCTATGGGACTCAACATCTGAGGTCATCAGTCCCCTATACTGGGAACTACTTAAACCTAAGGACATCACACACATCCATGCTCGAGGCAGGATTCGAACCTGCGACTGTAGCAGCAGTGCCGTTCCGGACTGAAGCACCTAGAACCGCTCGGTCACAATGGCCGGCCAATGAGTAGTGTGTCCACTTAAAACATGACAGTGTTAGAGAGATGATCGGTAGTGATTGGTTGTTTATGATTCATCAGAGAAGTGACACTCTAGAGACAAACAAGAATGGATTTCTCACTGTCCATCGGAGTGTGCACTGTATTGAATTTCTCTGACTGATCAGAACCAGTTGTCGTACAGACTGAACCTGGAGCTTGGCCTTTCACGAGAAACACTCTTATTAACTTAGGGTTACTGGTGGAAACATTGCCTCCGAAAGACACTGTCCCGTTTCCGAACTCCGGTCCTGCAAGCAATTTCAGTATGCAAGGCAGTTACTGGATTGTACATTAGTGTTCGTGTATCACTTTGAAGTGGATTTTAACGCTGGAAGTAGCTAGTAGACATGCAACTGAATTACATAATTTGGAAAATAGTTTACAGCCTTTGTTGAAAAATGCTGTTATCCTTCAGCAACTGTACTATCGATGAGAAACCTAACGTAAAGTATGAACATATACAGGTTTATGGTCCCGTTCCGGTTCCTACCCATATGGGTTGTGAGCATCCACTCTCTAGATTACCGGGCGGTCGAGCGATTTCACTCCCTGAGAAATTTTCATATTGTTTCCCCGTACTAAAATTTTTGTCAACAGTTTTGTTTTAAAGACTCTTATTAATGCAAGCAAACAACTTGACGTAACATGGGAAACGATAGCTACTTCAATAGTCTGAAAGCAAAAAGTAGTGAATACTATTATTGTCACCAACGTGCTTGGTATTGTAATCGGCAGTCCGGTTTTGTAATAACTTTACACTGCATTACCGTCGACGACAACCAAGAAGACCGGGAGGCAAAATAAAAAAATAGTCAACAATGAGATTCCGTCACTTTTACCCTTTTAATTCAGAACCTAACATGAGTGCTGTAAGTCTACACTCAGAGCATGGTAGTCACGGCACGTTGGGTTGTCTTTACAGAAAAAGATGGTGGAACCCAACATATTACGCCCCATGTCGCTGTCATAATAATGCGTTCGTGAATTTGCCTGGATTCCATGAGACAATGGAGGATATTGTAAACCTATCTGATGTTTAGGCGGCCATGTGCTGTTTATTACAAATGCTAATTGTTGACTCTATATTACGATTTGGCCCCCCAAATTTGGGCAGCGAGACTGTTGTATAAAGCACCCTCACCTTCACGTCCATGCCGTGCTCGCCAGTCCATTCTGGAACAATTTGGGACCAATAGAAGGTGCAACTTAACTTACTCAAGTTACAGATCGTATGCGTTCATGATAAAGGCCGCATCAAGAAGTTGGTGAGATATGGCCCCTCCAAGGACAAAAGCACAAAAGACAGCGCAGGAGACTAACAGAAAAATAAAACTACGAAAGGTAAGCGGTTGCAGAATTAACCGTGAAAGATGCGAGAATTCTCCTAACGCTTGCGTTTCTTTCTTCTGCCTATGGGAAGAACGACAGTAGTCGCAGCTACAAGCAGTTGTCACACTGCCGTTTCTGCCCTGTCATTCCGCCCAAGTAACATTAGAAACAAAAAATACTACCGAGCAGACGTGTATTGCCAATACGTTTCATACATCGTTCACACAGCTGTCACCGACATAGCTCGCCCATGTGCAACGTTGGACTTACTGCTGCTATTTGGCAGTGACAGGATCTCGAAGATCGGCGAGTAGGAGCGGATGCGAATGTGCTGTTTAACCTTAGGCCTCCCACTTTTACCGATTTAGGCCGACTAAAGACTGGAGCGAAAGTTTTAAATTTGAGTGCTTTGAAGTATTTGGCAGAATAATAAGTGAAGCTGAAAACCGACATCACGTAAGCCGCTCCATTTCATGTGACTTTAATATCGTCTCAGGAAATGCGATTGGTAAAAGCTCTAAATCTTATCCCGAAGAACGTTTGCTGGTAAGTATAGAATGTATATTCTCGTAAGCGGAGCTAGTTAATGAAATAGCACCTTTCTGATAAACACCATCGACATGACTTCCCATTTGGTTATACTGAAGGTTATGACAACGTTACACTGATCCAATATTGTGAATTGCTTTGGGAGTATTAGAAACTTCAGTTACTTTAGCATCTTGTACACGCAGTGTCTGCAAATTAGAGACGAGATAAAAACCTGCCTATCTAGTATCTGTGAAAGCAGATGGTCAAATTTAGCAGTCTTGTCGACAGGCTACGACACTCAAAAGTGCTCTAAGCACTATTGGACTTAACATCTGAGGTCATCAGTCCCCTAGAACTTAGAACTACTTAAACCTAACTAACCTAAGGACATCACACACATCCATGCCCGAGGCAGGACTCGAACCTGCGACCGTAGCGGTCGTGCGGTTCCAGGCTGAAGCGCCTAGAACCTCTCGGCCACACAGGCTGGCAACGAAATACAATGTTAAATATTATAATAAAACACGATTCTTGGAAAGCCACATTCCCTCTTTTCTAAACAAGACCCAAATTTATTTTATTTCTATTTAACAACTTATACATATGAATGACTTGATGATCATAAAACGCTATTACTTTTATAAATGGCGCTAAAATCTTTGTATTGCTGTTGTCATCAAAACCAAGATTTACATTGGGTCTCACTTCCAATTTTTTAGGGTTTAATAGACTTACTAATTATAACATTTGCCAAATATTTGTAGCAAGAAATTGGAATGAAATACTTTTACAGGGTGAGTAGAAAGGGGGGGGGAGGGGGGGGGGGGGAGAGCGTTGCTTCGGCAGTTCTGCCTGTTACGCTAACGCAGGGTTATCTCGGTATGGCTCTGTTGGTGATAGGATTGCCGTATCCTGTGACCTCCACCAACTAAAAAGATGGAAAATACCATATTACCTTCCACGTAAACATCTTTCATGCGAGAGTAATTCATCAATATAAAATAACTGCTAATTATTGCCACCTCTTAAGGCATCGCATAAATTTGCCAACCTATTTGTAAGCGACTTAGCTGGCATAAATGTGCTTAATTTGGCAAGGAGATTATGTTTCACGGCCGTCCGCCCATCTCATCTGAACTACCTGATCAAAAGTATGTGTACACTTCTGTATCATACGAAACTGACTCTAGATAGTCAGGAGAGGCTGTGTCGGCAGTATAAATGAGATCGAGGACTATTGTGCTGTCAGTAGAGAAACAGTAACAACATATGGGTCGTTGAGAAGAGCACAGAGACATCGGTAATTGGGTGTCACCTGTGCCAAAATTCCGTTGGGCATGTTTCACACCTTTTAAAGCTGCCCAAATGGACTGATGGTGATGTGATCGTAAAGTGGATAAGCGAATGAACAACAAGAGCTAAGACAAAGCAGAAAACCTCATATATTGATGGATAGGGACCTTGGAGCATCGTGGAAGTTAGCTGTAAAAAACTGCATGCAATGAGTGAAGCATACTTCATGAGTTCCAAATAGTTACCCCCGGCAGGCTAGTACTGTGACTGTAGATATTCAATTAAAAGGATTGACGTACGTTGGTCGAGCACCTCCTGGTAAGCCATTCACGTCTGTAGTCACTGCTAAGCGACGTCTGAGGTGGTATCCACTGGACAATCGTTAACTGGAAACGAACGATTTGATAAATCACATCTTATGACAATCCGATGGGTTGGATGAATGCCTGGAGAATCTTACTTGTTAGTATGTGTAGCGTCAATAGTGACGTATGCTATGGAGAGAGAGATCGGTCGTTAGGGAGTGCTACCCTTAGTGCGATTAAGAAAATACCAAATGTGAAGGACATGAACATATATTACTGCATTGTGTACTGCGTACAGTAGAGTGTCTGAAGACAATCATCATGACAATGTATCATGTCACAAGGCTGCATCTATGAGTCAATGATTTGTGGATAGTGACATACCTGAAATGAATGGCCAGCCGAGAGTCCAAACCCGAACTCTGTGAAACATCTTTCGAACGAGTTAGAATGTCAGCATTGTTCTAGACTCCGGCGTCCGACATGACTATCTCCGTTGGTTTCGGCTGCCCTTTTCTCCATAGATACTTCTTGGAATGTGTTCCCATATTAACATCCGCTAATAGTTGTCCAGATACTTTAGATCAGACAGTGCACTAGCAGTTGTGGCAGAGGCAGCCTCTCTATTATTAATCAGACGAGTAACTTAGCTTTACACAGTGCATGAAAGGCCCAATCTGCTCCAGAACTATCTGTAACACCCTTATACTGCTTTGTTAACCCATTAGAAATATAAACTACATGTACCTTTACTGTAAACAATTTTATGCTTTCTTGCCCTGATGCAAGTTTACGATTTCCACTAACACGGGACCTGAGTCACTATCTTCAGTTTGTAGGGATCTCAGCATGGCGTTGGTAATATAAAAATCTTAACTACATGAACAACGATTTTTTCAAAAGCTGTGAATGAAACTGCATGAACTAGTCATTTGATTTTCGATAGGCAGTGTACATGACTGCGCTGCATCTCTGAAAGTCGTGTTGCAGAACATACTAGCAAGTGTTAAACAAATCTCTTCATTGTGCTAGCAATGTTTGAACAAAATAATCACTATCAGGGTAGAATACGTAACCTCAAGCTATTGATTTACAATTTATTGTAGTTCTGATGATGACCATTCTAATTACACTTGAAGGCATGTAAGGTCGAGGCACTTCTAACTTTCCTGATTTCAAGTCTCATATACGAATAGAATTATAGTCTTTACTAGATAACGAAAAACAGTCTCAATTTTCACACGATTAAAACATTTCAGAATAAAATTTAGTCTCTTGCAATACACTCTTACCAGTACACGTAATATTACAAACTATTGATTATCTAGCGCTACAGTGTCCAGGCCGTTCTGTATAGGAGAGTTACTCCTGTAAAGAGCAACCTACTGCTTTCACACTCAATGAGCATGGCAAGTTCACAGCAGTTAACCGTATGTCCTCTTAATAGTTGCTTACTAAACGGCATTCGCAACAACCTATCATGTACAGAAAATAGTGGAAGAAACCATGACCTGTTAGAAAAAGTAGAAATACTGTTGGTCAAACAGAAATACTCTCAAAATATAATGAACAAGAAGCTTAGCTGAAAAGCAGATTTTTCAGCAATTTACAAGTTTATTTTTGTTCCAAAGAAGAAAAGTTCAACGGTTTACAATACACAGTCGTATCTGACTTTTGCAGGAAAGAAATCTATTTTGGTAGTAAAATCTTAGATGTCTATAAGTGGAAATAGAATGGTTATTACCAGGACTATAGTGAGCTGTAAATCAGTAGTCTGAGGTGAGATTTTCTGGCCTGATGGTGATCTTGTTGCTCGAAACTGCTTTCACAATGAATAGATTTATTTACCACTTGGTGGTATGTTCTGAAACACCATTTTCAGAAATACAGCGTAGCCATTAGCACTACCTATCGAAAGTCAAATGAATAGATCATGCTACGTCATTCACAGTTTTTGAAAAAATCCTTATTGATGCATTAAGATTTTTATATTACCAACGCCATGTGACATCCCTACAAACTGTAAATAGCGACTGAGGTGCTGTATTAGTGGAAATTCTAAACTTTCATCAGCACAAGAAATCATAAAATGGTGGAGGTAGTTTATATTTGTTATCGTTTAACAGTGCACTATAAGTTTATTACAGATGGGTTCCTCAGTAATGGAGGGGATTGGGGCTTCGACGCATTATGTCATGAGCTGTGTAAGCTAAGTTACTCATCTGTTTAAATTAATAATGGAGAAGCTGCCTGTGCTGCAGTTGTAGGTACATTATCTGATCAAAGGTATTCGGGCAATTATTAACGGACATTAATATGGGAACAGTTTCACATACGTATATGTGCACAAATAGCAGCCGAAACAATCGGAGGTTTTAATATGGGACGCTGGGGTCTGGAACGAAGCCGACATTCCAACCCATGCGAAAGCTGTTCCACTGAGTAGAGGTCAGTACTCTCGGCAGGCCAGTTCATTTAAGGAATGTCACTATCCACAAATCGTTGCCTCGTAGATGCAGCTTTATGATAGGATGCATTGTCATGACGATTGTCTCGAAATACTCTAACGTTCACATTACACAATGCCATAAAATGTGTTCATATCAGTTCCCATTTGGTCTTCTCTTAAACCGCCAATACACTTCCTACGGAGACCGAGCGAGGTGGCGCAGTGGTTAGACACTGGACTCGCATTCGGGAGGACGACGGTTCAATCCCGCGTCCGGCCATCCTGATTTAGGTTTTCCGTGATTTCCCTAAATCACTCCAGGCAAATGCCGGGATGGTTCCTCTGAAAGGGCACGGCCGACTTCCTTCCCCATCCTTCCCTACTCCGATGAGACCGATGACCACGCTGTCTGGTCTCCTTCCCCAAAACCAACCAACCAACCAACACTTCTTACGGAATATGCTTGCCATGCGAGGCGGCCTATATACCACGGGCTGAAAAATATTGTTTTCCATGTACTTCCGTTACTACTGGAACTAGGAGGATACAAACCCCACAGTGTTGATACACGTGAGACCTGCTGTTTCTGGGCCAAATGTTTGGCTAGGAGGAGGGAGAGAGAGAGAGAGAAAGAGAGAAAGAGAGAGAGAGAGAGAGAGAGAGAGAAAAGATGAACATAGAGGGTTTCTTGCTCATACACTAAGTGATCAAAAGCGTCCCGACGCCTAGCTGAAAATGACTTACAACTTCCTAGCGCCCTCCATCGGTAATGCTGGAGTTCAGTATGGTGTTTGCCCACCCTTAGCCTTAATGACAGCTTCCACTCTCGCAGGCATACGGTTCAGTCAGGCGAGGAAACATTTCTTGGGGAATGGCAGCCCATTATTCACGGTGTGCTGCGCTGAAGAGAGGTATCGATGTCGGTCGGCGAGGGTTGGCACGAAGTCGGCGTTCCAAAACATCCCAAAGGAGTTCTGTAGGATTCAGGTCAGGACTCTATGCAGACAAGTCCACTACAGTGATGTTATTGTCGTGTAACAACTTCACCACTGGCCGTGCATTACGAGCAGGTGCTCGATCATGTTGAAAGATGCAATCGCCATCTCCGATTTGCTCTACAACAGTGGGAAGCTAGAAGGTGCTTAAAACATCAAAGTTGGCCTGTGCTGTGATAGTGAAACGCAAAACAACAAGGGGTGCAAGCCCCCTCCATGGAAAACATGACCACGCCATAACACCACCGCGCCTGAATTTTACTGTTGGCTCTACACACGCTGGCAGATGACGTTCACCGGGCATTCGCCATACCCTCACCCGGCCATCTGATCGCCACATTGTGTACTGTGATTCGTCACTCCACACAACGTTTTTACACAGTTCAATCGTTCAATGTTGACTCTCCTTACACCAAGCGTCGTTTAGCATTTACCGGGGTGATGTGTGACTTATGAGCAGCCGCTGGACCATGAAATGCAAATTTCTCACCTTCCTCCTAACTGTCATAGTACTTGGAGTGGATCGTGGTGCAGTTTGGAATCTCTGTGTGATGGTCTGGACAGACCTCTGGCTATTACACATTGTGACCCTTTTCAACCGTCTGCGGTCTCTGTCAGTAGGCCTGTACGCATTTGTGATGTACGTGTCCCTTCACGTTTCCACTTCACTATCACATCGGAAACAGTGGACCTAGGGATGTTTAGGAGTGTGGAAATCTCGCGAGATGACGTATGACACAAACGACACTGAATCACCTGACCACGTTCGAAGTCCGAGAGATCCGCGGAGCGACCCATTCTGCTCTCTCATGATGTCTAATGACTACTGAGGTCGCTGATGTGGAGTACCTGGCAGTAGGTGGCAGCACAATGCACCTAATATGAAAAACTTTTGAGAACATAGTGTATACTACTTTTGTGACAAACACGTAGATGTAACGGCAACATTTAAAAGAACAGAAACGGGGCGTGTACATTTGATGGTGAAATAAAAGCTACAATGTCCAGCATTAGTGGGGCTGCGCTTGTCATTGTGTGATGGGTTGAATTTGCGTGAATATTGATTCATAACAGCAAGAGCTTTATTGTGTGTAGATTGGCGTAGTGTTTGGTTTCAGAGCTTCGGATACTATAGGTAGCCGTTTCAAATTCGACCTCATGCAGTTTTCTGTTACTTAGTATTTATCATTTCTTCTTACAACATGACTGTTTAGGTAATTCAAAATATTCGCATCACCTTGTTTCCAACTAGAGAATCTAAAGTCCGATACCTGCACGGACATGGATTGGAATAATAGCCGTATATCATTCCCACTGACTGTATATTCAAACGACCAATGAATTATAAGCCAGTTGTAAGTTAGCAGCAAATCGGGAATGTGTCAGTGTTTTCTGGGTATGCAGGACCCAACGAAATGGATGAAAGAATTCGACTGAGTACCCAAATACAACAGGTGAGAAGTCTATACGATGTGTTCGGCAAATGTCTACATTTACTTGGACGGCGCATCTCAGTAGTGGTTCGAAAATAATGAAGAGAAGCTGAATAGGTAGATAAATTTCAGCCCAAACTGAAGAAAACGTGTGGCGACAATCAGCGCTAAATCCGCTCAGCAGAAAGACGTTTGAAGAACATGGCACAAGGTCATGAGGAAACTGCACAGTTTTATATACAGAATGCATTACCTCTATGGCATCGTGTGAATCAAATTATGACAGAAGCCAACAAAATCTCATACATGATGAATGGAATTGCAGAAGACATATTACGAAGCTCTTCTGGGGAAGGACGTCACAACAACCGAGAAATTCATCAAATGATGCCAGCGCATTGAATGTGACAGAAAAGTACCATGCGAAAGAAGTACGAATGACTCCCGATTATTCTCCCTATTGCAGTTTTCGGAGACCGCCTTTCGCATATGCCACGTAATGAGAGAAGAGATAAGGCTTTTTATAGCCATCAAATCTGTGGGACCCAGCCAGCAGGAGATAGCTGCCAAAATGGCGACCTTACACGTCGTGAGGTAACAGAGAATGATGAAGAAGAGGGGTATCCATCCTTTGCACCAATCTTCGACACCAGGTGAATGTTCCCTGAAGAATGGACTTTGGCCAACTAGGACATACACCGCAGTCACCCAGCCATGAGAAGACAATCTAGCACCCGACCAAAGTAAGTACAACAACTCCTACTCCAAGTGTTGCGCCCTGAAGAAGAGCGGGTTTTTGGAGGACTCTGGACAACACGTACGTGTGTTTCCACAGTGGACGTCCTTGACAGGCTGAACGCAGCTGCAGAGAAAGAAGGGAGGTTTTCGACGACTGCTACGCCGCCGGACGTCAACCACCACTACAGTTCTGTTCACGCCAGTCAGTTGCAGACGATTATAGTCGAGCTGTGGGACGAAGCCCATCGTCATACACTGGTCACAGTCAGTCCCCAACACGCCACAGCCGTTCCCCGCAGTCCTGCTGAGGTACGAGTGGCACGCCTAGCTAATGACAAAGGAAATGAAGCGAGGTTACCGTTTATGGACGTAAAGCTGCCACAGACGCAATTCCTCCATAGACGACAGTCACTAAGATGACAGAAAGTGTCACTGACTATATCATCGACGACTCCTTTGGTGTGCTAGTCGACTCAAGGACTTCCTCTTCTGTAATGTCCTGTACTTCTCGTCGTTACCTAAAGAAGATATGTTCTGTGTTACGAAAGCGACAGTGTTGAAAGTTGCAAATGGATAATACGTCCAGCTGACTGGAGCACGAAATACTAGAATACCTACCAATGACAGAACACAGCCCTTTGAATCTATCGTTTTAAAAGAATATAGTCGTAATATTAATCTCGGCTAGGATGTCTTGCAGGCACGAAAATCAGTCATAGAGTATGGAAGATGGGAGCTCCATGCTAATGAAGCTATTCCAACAGCACACACTATAACGATAGCTTTTGGCGGTTGCTTGCCGCTGAAGACTTTGTTCTCCCTCCGTCATCAACGAGACCAGTTTTACCCGCCAATCGAGGTGCTTGGTTAAACTGAAATTTTGTCGACTGGAAAAAGCTAGTCAGTCTCACAAAGAAATGTACATGGGAGCGACGATCTCAGGGATTATAGTTAGTCAAGCAGAAGTTTGGATCACCATTTGTCACGAGCAGCAACAATTCACCACCAAAAGAGTTTAAGGAGGAACAACTTGATCAGTCCAGAAAAGGAAGCTTAGTGTCGTCGAAGAAGAATCGCACTCTGCTGCCATTACAGACAATGCCGGGAAGGAAGCTAGTATCGAGCTGTCAATAGGATGTGGTATGACAGAGGAATAACGTCGGCAGGTGATAGCCGTTCTGTGTCAATTTGCAGATGTTTCCAGATTTGGACTGGGGAAAAGGCAAACCACGCAGCCCACGGTAGAACAACGTATTGACACTGGGGATCATCGGCTAACTAGACAGCAGTCATATAGTCCGTCGTCAGCTAAACGACCGAGCAGGGCAGTACAGTAGTTAGCACACTGGACTCTCGTGCGTGAGGATGATCGATCAAACTCGCGTCCGGCCATCTACATTTAGGTTTTCCGCAATTTCACTACATCACTAAATCACTTGGTTCCTGTGAATGGGCACGGTGGATTTCCTTCTCCGTCCTGCCCTAATCCGAACTTTTGCTCCCTCTCTAATGACCTCGTTGCTGATGGGACGTTAAACAGTAATCTCTTCTTCCTCCTCCACCAACTGAACGACGTATAATCAAAGAGGATGTGGAGAATTTGCTGCAAGATGACATCATTTAACCTTCACGGAGGCCTCAGGCCTCTACTGATGGTCCTTGTCAAGATAGACGGCACACGGCAATCTGCACCGACTACCGACGAATGAACAAACTCATGAGGAAAGATGTCTATACATAGCCACGCGTTGATGACACCCTAGGCTACTTGAAATGACCGAAGTATTTTTTCAGCTATGGACACTGAGCCACGGTACTGGCCAATCAAGGCTGACCAGAAAGAAACTGTCAACAGGTAGCGGCACTGGAGTCAGTCAGCATGGTACTGCATCTCTGTTGGTACCATCGAGAAATTCATCAACTCCCTTCCTGCTCGTCTGAGCTGCAGACGCTGGATATTCAGGCTGCTGACAGATGGTCACATTGTGACTGGATCGTATAGAAAGGCAGGACCTGTGTACTGTATGTACTTGATCATCATATTTGGATTTTCTCTAGGTCAGCCCCTCTCCTCATGTTCAACAAATATCCATCTGAAGGTTTCACTTTTTGATTTTTTTGCGTTTTCACAGTCATCAGGCTTTTACCAGTGTCAACGACATTGCTGGTATCGATACTGCATTACTACCAAGTTGAGCAAAAGCTCTGAACACATACTGGCCCAGATATGGGTGTGAATTTGAAAGGTACACTCACTGCATGTCCCTTATAAACGAATATTCACATGAGAAACATATACGTGTGTGTGCTGGATTATTCAAAATGAAGCACGTATTTTCTAAGTACGCCAATCTTTGAACTGCAGTACCTCAGTCAGCTGCAGGCAGTCAACTTGCATGGCACTGGTGATCATAACCAGTTTCTGACAGTAAAAGTCTATATGGGTTTGTTACTGAGTAATGAGCGCCATTTGAGAAGGACTGCCTCAATATAAAAATTCAGTATTTTAACGAAGAAGAGCAGGTACCAGAATTTTAACCTGGGTTCGATCCACCAGTCGATCTTTGGATTTCTTGTCGCCTGTAACTTCTTTTACCTCTGACAAAGATTTGTTAAGGTGGAAATAAACAGGCTGCGCCACTATAAGCATAGGTCCCTCTTCAAGAGGTTAGGTAAGTCAGTTGGGAGGTCCGAGGAAGTGGAAGACATACAAACAGCAAACCACACCTCGAGTTGCATACAGCCTTATTTTGTCAGTAGAGAGGAAGCCATTCACGGCGTCAACCATAACGTGTTAAGCTTTACCAGTAGTGTCTATCATCATAATTAATCAGATGTGAATGAAACAAATAATCAATTTGAACTTCATATTGTAAATGAGTGAAGAATGTAAATTAAGGAGAACAGCGCCAGTAAAAGAAAGGGTTAGGTAATCAGATTATTTGTTCTCATTATTGGTTGTTTGCAAAATTCTTCATTCTCTGAGTCGCCTGTTTTGTGTCAAGATCATGCAGCCTCTTGTAAACAGCACTGTTCTACAAAAAAAAAAAACCTTTTTTTCTATTTCTGATAAAAATATTGTGATCCTAGTTGTATTTTGAGTGCTGAATTGAAAACTGTTTTTGGTTTTGTTTTCTGTCAGGGATAGTTTATGAGTAATCGCAATTTTATTTCTCTGTTCAGTTTCTGATATAGTGCAGCAAACGCGCATCTTTATGATGTTATAAGTTCATCACATTAATGGAGGGTGGGATCTAACATGTAACACAGTAACCTTTGTATATACACTTTGAAGCATTTATTTGACATGAGAAATTACAGAAAATTGACAAACAATGAGCCACTGCCTTGTAATGCACATCGCTTTTTTTCTCTTGTATTGTGAATCTTTCTTCTCTGGAATGATATTCCAGCAATAATCTGCTAACATAGAAGGTACCCACTTCCCTTCATAGCGCCTTTCTATGGTAGAAATGTCTTAATGGAATCTTTCCCCATGTTCATTCGATACGTCACTACAACTCTCTGTGAAGTAGTCCAGATGAGAGTCCATCATATGAACCTTCAAAGACATATTGCACCCCAAATCCTGATATGCTTTGATCATATCCTTCACCATTGCTTTGTAGTTAGTAGCTTTTCTTCTTCCGAGGAAGTTTTCCGACATCATCTTGAAACATTCCCATGCGGTTTTTTCTTTATCAGTTAAACATGCTTCAAAATTTCCATCTTTCTGCAGCTCCCTGATTTGTGGGCCCACAAATACACCTTCCTTTATTTTTGCAGCTGAAAGACGGGGGAATTTGGTAGCTAGATATGCAAACCCACAGCCTGTTGTATCCATGGCTTTCACGAATTTTTTCATCAGGCCAAGTTTGATGTGAAGCGGTGGAAGTAGTATATATTCAGGAGCTACCAGACTTTCACATTGTACATTCTTTTCGCCAACTTTCCATCTTCACCTAGGCCATTTATTTTTCACGTATTGAGAATTTCGGTCTCGACTATCCCACTCGCAAAGAAAGCAGGCATTGTTTGTGTAGCCTTGTTGCATTCCCAGTACCATAGCAATTACCTTGAAATCTGCACATATTTTCCATTTGTGTTCATTGTATTTTAATTAATTTAGCATCCTTTGTACGAATTCGTAATTCTCTTTTGCCAAACTAGCGTAAGCTACTGCAACAGAGGGTATTTTATTTCCATTATGGAGCAAAACACCCTTCAGACTTGTTTTCGATGCATCTACGATAAGACTCCACTCCTATGAAATATAAGTGAAGTTCAGCACTTTCATCAGGCCAGCAACGTCATTGCAACATGTCAGTGCTTCGTCAGTTGAAAAATAAGAAATAAAGGCATGTTCTCTTGGCCTGAACACACTGATTTTAGTACTTTGGTGCAGTAGATTATACTCTTGTAATCCTGAACCTAGCAGCTGCGCCTTTTGTTTACTTAGTCCTAGATCACGTACTAAATCATTTAAATCTGCCGGTGTTCACAAATGTGGCGATGACTCACTTGTGCTGCGATATAAAGAATCATCATCTGTGATTTCTTCAGTACTACTTATTTCACTGTCACTCGGAATTTGACCTCGAGCCCTTGAAGGTACTGGAAGGTTGTCGGAATGCTGCATTGGCAATCTCGCTGAAGGCAGATCTGGGTAAACAATGTGCCTCTTCGACTTTTTGTTTGTAAGACCCTGTATTTTTGTTAGACAGAAATAACAATCAGTAACATTGTCCTTAGGTTCCCTCCACACCATAGGAACAGCGAACAACTCCACATTCTCATTACCTTTCCACCATTGAATTAGTTCGCAGTAATATGTAGCACAACAGAAATGTGGTGCCCATTCTTTATCTTGGTCTCCTACCTTTACTCCAAAGTATTGTTTGTATGCTTTCTTTATGACTGAAGAAATTTTCTTCCTGTTTCTTGCAAAAGTGAACTTCCTACAGATGTAGCAGAAGTTGTCCGGCTTATATCGACATCCACGACGACGTGGCATTTCTGCAAACTTAAAAATACCACTTTGGTAATACACCTGTATTAAATTAATAGTAGGGAACTAGAGGAACGCTGATGTGTAAAAACAAGCAGTCGTTTAATCTTCAGCACCAGGCTCAATCAGTTTACACACAGGAACTAAAAAATTCAACCGTGCTCGGAAATATGACAGACAGTTACTTGTCAGCCAAAACACCCACTCGTTAAGGCTGACACAAATTGCGACTAACACCACTGTTGTAAACTCGATGCACCTGCCCCTTTACTGCCGAGGCAGCGACCGGCTGTCGCCGTTCGAGTTAATGAGATGTTTCAGGTGGTCTTAATGACATAGGTGTGGCGGGGGATAACCTAATGATGTCTGATTCTTCCCATCTGCTGTTGCACAAGAAATTATCACGTTCTATCACTACTGGATGCGGCAACATACCCGTATTTCTCTATAACGTCTCCGTGTTTGCCATGAGTTGTGAATATACATATATATATACGTGTTACATAAAAAGTATCACTGACAACGATATTTTGTTTACATATTTGAGTGTCCCACGGTAAAATGGTCTAGAAGCACATACTTTAATATCAGAAATAGAACCCATGTCGAACAGTGTAATTTGTATTATCCACTTTGGTATTTGGTCCTCAGATACTGATATCTACTTTTGACACTTTTTGTGCGCTTTTCTCTATTCTTTGATGAACTCTTCTTAAATCACACTTGAAAACGAGGCTCTAGGTTCTATTCAAAGAGCAGCTATAATACCCATAACACATGTCTAGCGGAAGTTTGGCCTTGCTGCCATAAGGCGCGAATTGTAATTCCGCGAATATTGAGTTCCTTAATACGGCCAGATCAATTACAATATTACAGATACCTTGTTTCGAGGGCTCGAGTACCTCTATCGGTTGTCCCTTCTATTCCAGTCTCGTATTGTTCGTGGAAAGAAGGATTGTCGGTATGCCTCTGATTTTATCCTCATGGTCTCTTCGCGACATATACGTAGGAGGGAGCAATATACTGCTTGACTCCTCGGTGAAGGTATGTTCTCGAAACATCAACAAAAGCCCGTACCGACCTACTGAGCGTCTCTCCTGCAGAGTCTTCCACTAGAGTTTGTCTATCATCTCTGTAACGCTTTCGCGATTACTAAATGAAGCTGTAACGAAGCGGTCTGGTCTCCGTTGGATCTTCTCTATCTCTTCTATCAACCCTATCTGGTACGGATCCCACATTGCTGAGCAGTATTCAAGCAGTGGGCGAACAAGCGTACTGTAACCTGTTTCCTTTGTTTTCGGATTGCATTTCCTTAGGATTCTTCCAATGAATCTCAGTCTGGCATCTGCTTTACCGACGATTAACTTTAAAATGGTCATTCCATTTTAAATCACTCCTAATGCGTACTTCTAGATAATTTATGGCATTAACTGCTTCCAGTTGCTGACCTGCTATATTGTAGCTAAATGATACGGGATCTTTCTTTCTATGTATTCGCACCATATTACACTTGTATACATTGAGATTCAATTGTCATTCCCTGCACCATGCGTCAGATCCTCCTGCATTCAGTACAATTTCCCATTGTTCCATTGTTACAACCTTCCGATATACCACAGCATCATCCGCAAAATGCCTCAGTGAACTTTCGATGTCATCCACAAGGTCATTTATGTATATTGTGAATAGCAACGGTCCTACGACACTCCCCTGCGGCACACCTGAAATCACTCTTACTTCGGAAGACTTCTCTCCATTGAGAAGGACATGCTACGTTCTGTTATCTAGGAACTCTTCAATCCAATCACACAATTCGTCAGATAGTCCATATGCTCTTACTTTGATCATTAAACGACTGTGAGGAACTGTATCGAACGCCTTGCGAAAGTCAAGAAACGCGGCATCTACCTGGGAACCCGTGTCTATGGCCCTCTGAGTCTCGCAAATCCTTAAACGTAACGTGTGGTTAAGCAGTCTCTCATTTCTGAATTGGAGGTCTTTGTAGATAAACATAAAAAAATTTTCCATACATGTTAAGGTGATTTCAGAACTTGGCACTTGCTGAGGACACACGAGAGCTAATTTACTATAGTCGTGTACTTTTGCTACTTACTCTATCATTGTTAACATGTCATTATATATCCTACGAGAACTGTTCCACATTATCTGAGTTTACTTGCTGCCCGGACGACAGTCCTAGTTTACTTAAATTACCTGCTGAACAGCCTTGTACCATTTGTCCGACTCAGGAAAATAGGCTCCAAGGGATGTTGTTGCGAGAAGGAAGGAGCACGGACGGCTAGGGATGGAGGGCTACGCAAGTCGCGGGGCGCGGAGACGGCGTCGTGTGCATAATGCATGGCTGCTTGGCGGCGGCCGTTTAGAGTTACTACCCCGCCAGTTCACTGCGGCGGCAGCGAGCGATTTGCGGGCCAGGCAAACGCTCGTGTGAATAATTTAAAAGTGCCGCAGACTGCAGTGGCAGTGCCTGGCCGTCGTAAAAACTGGAGCCACATGTGCGGCGCTCTCTCCTCACCGGCTATGTATGGAAACTGCGTGTCCCTTCGGACGTGTGACGTTGGCTGTAGGCAGGTGAGATACGCGCCATCGACAGCGAACATTGAAGTGGGACAAATAGTAAAAATTGATAGCGCGAAACGTGTATCGAAACCATGTTGGGTTGCAAAGAGTGATAAAGTATATGTACTACTAGATGGTACCAAAAAGACACACTTAGAAACACATAAGGAAAAGCCATTAGAATCGAGGGATCATTAGACAAGTTGCATCACTGGTGCGTGGTGAGTGGTAAAACGGAATGGTAGTTCGCGACTGGATGTCGGTTGGATGTCCAGTGCCCTTCTAGGGGCATAGTTCCGCTGTAAGTAGTACGACCTGTGCTTGTCCCCACCTGAAATGACTTAGGCTATTTTCAAGAAGGCCATCAGTCAAATGTAACGGACCACTAGGTGACGTCATCGTCAAATGGCGGTGTGTCTGCACTAGGTCGAAAAACAGCACAATGTTACTTAAAACTTAGCCCTTAACTGAATGGTGAAAGCGAAGATATATAGTCTACATCATAAGGAAAGTGAAAATAGAGTGTCAGAATTAAAGAACCAGCTATGATTAAGTCTACTAATGACCATAGTAAACTTAATAACAGATGTTCTAGCTAATGTTTGTAAGGTAAACGTATCGTCCAACCATTACACATATCATTTATTGAATTGTGGAATTTAACTTTCTTTTCTTGAATAGGACGGGAGTTGCGGGTAGTCATAGTCATGACATAAGCGCCCAGTTACATAACAAGCGATACTAGACCGTTTATGCTTATGTTGTTTAATGAACGCATAGAAAACTCTTTCTTTTCCCTCTGTAACCTGAATTTTGGGACGAATAAATATTTCTTCCTCTGTTACAAAAGCGCACTGTGGCAAAGGGTTGTGATTTTAAAACTGTGAGTACTAACTAGACTAACGGAGAGAAATTTTCAATGATTTCCCATTCGCAATTTTGAGCCAAATAGAATTCACTTTTACGGCCAACTATACATTTTATCTGACATTTACTTATGTAAAATCAACTGTTGAAATTCGTTAATTAATTTACAAATTTACGCTGACACCAAAGTCCACGTCTTCATTACTGTAAAATAACATACTATCAGTCTCAGAGTATGCCTAATACCAGCTGACAAACCTGGAATTGCCGGTGTATTCATTTTTCCAACACTCTGTATTCGTATTCCTGCAGTAGAAGTGGTGTAAGATGATCCCGTGCATTTTCTGTATGCTGGACGCAGCTGCTTCGCATGTCTACAATGCGATTTTTTAAACATCTCTATGGTAACGCCTCTTCATAGGTCACCAGACGGCTATTGTTTTCCCCTGCAGCCGTTTGCGCTTCGTAGTTGAAAGGTGTCAAAAGCACTAGATGTAGGTGTTAAGGATTTCCTTAAGTTGAGTCGACCGTAGGAGCGCTTTAGTAGTAAAGAATAAATGTATTAAAACTTCATGTATGATGTGGGATTTTTTCACGCATCTCAGTATTTATAACGCCTTGTATCTCGAACTACACGTTGCACAATGATATATGAGTGTAGGCACATTCAGCGGGATATATGGACACTGACTGCCTAATGTGTTGCGAACAGAGTTACTATCAACGAAATAATAAATTAAAATGTCGTCCATGAGGCGGCAGTTTCTCACGCATCGCAGTGTTTATGACGTCGTATCTTCTGTACTAGGACAGGTAGGTGGTTCGTACCCCCACAGCTATATGTGTACTAAATTTGTTTTAAACCGGTCCCGTGGTTTAAGAGATGTGGAACACACGTTCACACACACACACACACACACACACACACACACACACACACACACACACACAAACACACACATATATATATATATATATATATATATATATATATATATATATATATATATCAATTTTTATAATACGCAAAATGGATTCCAATGTGGTCGGCTGTGCACCGTACATAGCAGCTGCTTGGCTCTAAGCGCATTGTATACACTGCGAATAGCAGTAGGTTATGTAATAAATAAGAGGTCTGATAATGAAGTTGATAATCTCTAAATCAGTTTAAGCCAATCGATTGTGGTATAAATTCGAGAAAACTCGAAATAAACAAACTTACGTTATGGTGAGGGTGAACCACAGGCTGCGTTTTATTGGCAGAACACTTAGAAGATGCCACAGATCTACTAAAGTAACTGCCTACACGACGCTTGACGGTCCTCTTTGGGAGTACTGCTGACCGACATGTGGTCCTCACCAGAGAGATTAACGGAGTACACCGAGAAAGTTCTAAGAAGGTCAGCGCGATTTGTATTATCGAGAAATAGGGAGGGAGAGTGTCACGGACATAATACAGGATATGTGGCGGAAATCATTAAATCAAATGCGTTTTCAGTAGCGACGAGCGCGGCGGGATCTTCTCACGAAATTTCAATCACCAACTTTCTCTTCCGAATTCGAAAATATTTTGTTGATGCCGACCAGCTTAGAGAGAAATCATCATCACAATAAAATAAGGAAAACAGGGCTCTCGGGGAAAGATATAGATGTTCTTTTTTCCGCGCTGTTCGAGGGTGGGAGCGCTTTTATTATTAGCACCGATTTTAGTTTCTGGTGGGTTCTACTGCTCTACTGCATTAGTCATAGAACAATCATCGTGAACTGAACTCAAATTCTTGAGCTACTTTCGAGTAAATAACATTTAGTTCGAACTACTGCATCCCTGAATGGACTATCAAGGCATCTACCCGTGTCGAATTTTAGATTTACTGAAGACATAACGCCGACCGGTGGGGCCGAGTGGTTCTAGGTGCTTCAGTCTGGAACCACGAGATCGCTACGGTGGCAGGTTCGAATCTTGCCTCGGGCATGGATGTGTGTGTGATATCCTTAGGTTGGTTAGGTTTAAGTAGTTCTAAGTTCTAGGGGACTGATGACCTCAGATGTTTAGTCCCATAGTGCCCAGAGGCATTTGAACCATTTTGAAGTCATAACCTTTTGTAGAAAACAGCAACTGCTCCTCAACAAGATAGTATATCGCGTCAAGATCGTATACTCACATAATACATTTGAAATGACAAGTGTTATGATTTTTTGAGGTTTGTTACAACTGTAGTGGGCAGATCTTTAGACAGTTATCCAGTCAAACCAACGCCAATCATTAGTAACTTCATGATAAGTATCTGTATGTTGAAGTAGATACCGATCTTCTTCTCTCTGTGCTTTCAGAGCGAGAGACACTGAAGCAAATGGCTGATTGTTGGTCAAACAGAAATGTGTTTTAATTTAAATAACTGTTTTACGTAACATATGTTGTGGCAACGTGGCTACCACGTGATATTATTCAGAGCACAACTGCTCCGATCTTGTTACGTGATACCTGATAGTCAGACATTGTGGAGCTACTGTGTAATTTGTAGGCTTAGTGGTGAAACATGAAAACGGCTGAAGCAGGTATGAATCCTTTACTTCCTCAAAATCGGTTAAACTCACGACTTCTGGTTAGTCTACTTCTCGCTTTTCAGTATGTCATACAAAATTATACTGATTTTTTTTTTTTTTTTTGAGATTGAAAATGTATTAGAGTACTGAATGACGCTTTCCCGGGTATTTGACTTCGTCCGTCATAGTTGACCAACGTTACGGTGTCTGTTCTACCTGCCCATCATGAGGGTCCTATGTTTGTATGAAAGTCACTTATAAAAGTGGCAGAAATGTTGGTCTGTTAAATAACATGATATGGTCACAGACCGTAACAGCTCTCAAGGAAAGGAGAGCCGCATAAGCATACGTTCACACGGATTCTAATTTTTAATGAAATAAAAGTTCATACGAAGATTAACGGTAACCCTGATAATTGTGCCTCTTTGCTCAGACTTTACGACAGAAGTAAAATTATTTTTCCTCAGTCCTGCTCTGCATCTTTGACAAAAGACATCGTTATAAAAATGGTGTCACCTGTACTTGGTGAGCTAGCTGGAATTTTATACAACTCGTTGTAAAACAACTTGTTGTAAAAAGGTGTCATCTGTACTTGGTGAGCTAGCTGCAGTTTTATACAGCTCGTAATGATATATCGGCTTACATAAACCTGTCACGAGATTTTCATTTTCTATTGCTCGCTACGTCCAAACTAGTAGTTTTATAGGATAATGAATTTGACCTTCTGTAGGAAATTTAATATAAATAAATTTTGTATTGGGATACGTCTTCGCTACAGGCTACTGATTTCAACTTATTCAAGAATTATCCACGAAAGTTACTTTCAAACGTTCACCCACTCCCACACCCAGCCCCCACCGGCCATGATTTCTAGTATGTTGCTGGTGGCTCTTCCACCTACCAATGTACAAATATTTGCTGCTGCACCAGTTGTTTACTACAGTCGACCAGTTTAGCTCTTCATCGACTAATTGAACCACCAGCTTAGTCGAGCTCTTGCAAATTGTAAAACTGATATTTGTGTTAATTTTAAGTAACAATTTTGTGAAATTTAACAGCTTGAAATACGCAATGAAGTCGTTACATTCGTCAGGCCTTGTGCCTATGTAGCTGCTGTCCTTGTAATGGCTAAGTTTGGATCGAATTTTCAACGTAATTAGGTTCATCATATCGTTTACAAAGTATCTTTCGTTCTTTCATAACACTCATGGGCACGTTTAAATCAATAATGTTAACGAAGTAACCTACAATGCAGGTGGCGTAATAGCCCAGTCAGAGGAGGTCGAACGTCGGGAATAGTTAAAGTAGACGGAAATATTTGTACAGTGGTATGAGCGACTGCCACGAATAACGTACCAGTAATTCCTACTGCTGAGGGATGAGTGTGAGGTGCGATGGAGGGCCACTTGTTACGTTCATCTTGCGCAAGTCGAAACTGTAGCGAAAACGTATCCCAGTACAAAATTTGTCGTTTCATTTCAAACAAAAAGGACCTGTTAATCTATTTCTCTATGGCTAATAGTTTGCGTGTAAGAGCGAGGGAATATGAAAATTTTGCGCGTGGCCAACTACAACGTTTCGAGTTGCATAAAACGACTGCGGTAGGGGCAGCTGAATCACCATCTATACTGGGTGTTTCAGGACAAATCTTAAATATTTGTAAATTTTTCGTTTCGTGTTTTGGTGCTGCAGTTCCAATACGTTCTACTGTATCGTATAAGTATGCCGCACAATTTTACATATGGTCAGTACGACGGTGTGGTATTTGTGATTCTAGAGGAAACGGCACACGATTTCCTAATGGCAGAGTATGAGATTCAAGAATATATAATCGGGTTTTTACTAGGCAGCCTAAGTCCAGGACAGAGCCCAGCAACCATATCTCATCTGAAACTGCGAATTGTGTAATAGAGGGCATAGAAAGTAGGCCTACAAGAAGCACACGTACAATTTCCACACGTGTGGTTATTCTACGTAAACGAATACGCTGAATTTACGAATACATGGCCTCTATGCTTAAAGTCTACACAAGAATCTACAGTTTTGAGAAAGTGGTGAATAATGACGATTGGAATTATATCGTTGGTTAACTGTAAATCTCATTAATACGGTTTACGACTGAAGCCGCATTCACTCTTGCCGCTATCAATAACGAAAATTCATAAGCCTTTGTGTTGAGGTGTGAAAAACAACAGTTGGTACGCCGTTTGTGTTAGCGTATTCTCTCTCCAGTATCTATACTTAGCGAAAACAAGTTTCAAGGATTACGCAAAGATGATCCTTAGGTTATAAGAGTGATGTGGCTGCTGCACATTCAAGTCGTCAGTTAATTCATCGCCAGATCATGGATGAGGAAGAATTTTCACGTTAGTTGCCACGATGGCTCCCGTATGTTACCTCTTTAAAATTTTTCTGTTGGCGTAATAGAAGGGCGAAATCTACAAAGAAAAAGAAATCACCAGAAGTCAACTAATCGCTCGGATTATAACTACTGCTGCACTTACGAAATAACCCCAAGGTGAAACCTAAAAATCTACACGTGGTGTTGCTAAGAGAACTCGAAAATGCCATGAAAAAACAAGTGGAATTTATGAAAATCAACTTTAAATATACAATCCTGGATAGCCAAACCCGTTAAACCGCCCGCTTCTGGGACAGGGTGAGGTGCTCTGGCCCCGGAGAGAATACGCCCCAAGGTTTAACAAAGGAAGTCGTTGCGCCAGCCAGTTCGGATATGCTGGGTGGAATTATTTATTCTAACTTGATACACTTTTGAGACTTCCACTTTCTGTAATAGAAATTTACTGTTATATCTACAAATTACTTTAGTGTGAAAAACTTAAAAAATTATGGTGCAGCGTATGGCCATCACTGGTCATTACATTCTTCCATCTTTCAGGCAGCATACGAATCCTGCAGCATAAAAACTGGGTGTTTTTTGAGGAGATCCATGAATTGATCAGATTTTGGGCTTGTTCATATGACCGGAGGTGATGGTCAGCCAGGCCGTGTGCTATTGATCGAAAAAGGTGGCAGTCAGAAGAAGAATACGGCGGGTGGGAAACGACTTCCCATTACAACGTTTCCAAGTATGTTTTGACAGGTTGTGCGAATGGGTCGAGCACAGTCCTGTCGGAAAATCACCTTTCATATCTATCATGTATTATGACCGTTTGTCTTTTAGTGCTGGGTTGAAAGCGTAAATTGCTTTTGACAGCGATCTGTGATTGTTTCCGTCGGTTTCAGTACGTGCGAAACATTTCTCTCTTCCACCGCCATGACCAACTTCGATGTGAAAAGCACCGTTTCTTGAAACTTTGTAACCATTCTTTGCATATTATTTCACTAGCAGGTGGCTCACCGTAGGTTTTACGAAACATTTTGTGGGCCTCAGTCGAGGATTACTTCATGTTGAAGCATAAAATTGAAACTTCCCGTCAATGACGAGAATTGGGCTCGTAGTGTATGGCACGCCGGACACTTGCAACACCAATTGCCGCTACTGACATCTATTGCAAAACGGCGGAAGCAAAGTTTTAGATCTATATACTTTCATAATCCATTTTTTAAATAATGACATTCACTTATTAAGTAATTATATTTTCCTGAAGACTTATTGAGTCTTATCCTTATCCCCGCTAATGCGAGAAACTGATACAATGAGATAAAATTGGTGCCAAGGTTGGAACTTGAACCAGGTCTCCTGTTTATTAGGCGGTTGTGTTATCAACTACACCTCGTCTTTCCTTTTGTTCTTTGTTTTTCAGGAACGTATTGCTGTTCGTCTCATGAGCTTCCAGTCATGTTGGTCTGGTTGGAAAGGTATTGCACGTGTCCTTAACGTGTCTCTGTGCTATGGGTAATGTAGCTGCACGGACTACCCTAATCCAACGCCCTCCCTAACACAAACTTCAGCTCGCGCTTCATCTCATTTTCCCCTCGTGCCTTGGCACAAACTGTAACACATTATTTCATCTGTCCTAATCCAAGATAAAACTGATACTCAATACGCCTCCGGGAAAATACAGTTACATCAGATCAATAGATCACCTGCACCTGAGGCACAGGAAGGATTTCCTCATTACGTACAAAGCTGCGGTGCTGTTTCAATATCGATTAGCTCCTGCGGCCGAGCGGTTCTAGGCGCTACAGTCTGGAACCGCGAGACTGCTACGGTCGCAGTTTCGAATCCTGCCTCGGGCATGGATGTGTGTGATGTCCTCAGGTTAGTTAGGTTTAATTAGTTCTTAGTTCTAGGGGACTGATGACCTCAGAAGCTAAGTCCCATAGTGCTCAGAGCCATTTGAACCATTTTTGATTAGCTCCGACAATACTGACGATTTAACAAGGGGAAAGTGGGCTGAGGTGTGACTAAAATTTTGTGTTAGGGAGAGCATTCAACTAAGGTAGTCCGTACCTACAATAACAAGTTAGTGCAGAGGATAACACATTTGCCACATAAGCGGCAGACCTTGTTTCATGTTCTGGCTTTACCACAAATTTTAACTCCTTACTGCCGGTATCTTCCTGAAATTACGTATATTACTGCGAAAAATTAAGATTTTTGCAAATATGAAATACGTTATAAGGTACAACATTTTATCTAGAAACAAATATTCTATGGAACTTTAATAGCGGTGTACTCGAGAAAATCTCAGTACTGTAACTAACCATCTATGTATTGCATAATTACTTCACTACACACCAATAACCAGTAAGTGAAATCAAATTAAGAAGTTTTATTATCGAAAACCCGTTACAAATGAAATATATCTGGAAAAAGTAGCTTCTGGAAATTAACAGAAATTACTATTTTAAAGAGTGGTAAAATAGGTAAGACATCAAAGGAACTGAGTACATTTACAATTAACACATCTGACATGGTAAAAGTCCTTTTTGTGTTTCAGCGTGCAGGATGGTGCACGAACGACCAAGTGTGTCTTAAGTCCACATGCAGTATAAACAGTTCTAAAAATATACTTCATTTCACTCAACATAAAATCCTGCACTGAAGAAATAATCATACATCCAAAATTTCGTATCAAACAAAAACAAATACTGTAGAATATGGCGGAAACTGCTCAAGGCGGTCTCTAGTGCATATTCATTCAAGTGGTCACTGGTCTAGAGTACCGACCAAAAAACATCATGTGTTCCTAGGTTCACTATCTGCTGTGTCAGGGGCGTCCAACCTTTTAGTTTACCTGTGCCACGTCGGAAGTAGGCGAGTAATTTTGGCACGCACATAATATACTTAACACTAACAATAACTACTGAGGAAAAGTAAATAAGAAAACGGTATGGACCAATAAGAGAACAGGATCGTGTAGTGCGAGATCCAAACTGAAATTAATGACTTTACCATAGCCTCAAATAAACGGAATTTTATGAATTCCTTTACTGATCTTGTGATAGATTCACATGCATCCGGCAGCTTCCGGTTTGGACACCCCTGCTGTAGATAAAACACTCGCTCTAGTCCTACCCTCTAAAATAGGAGGGTAATCCTTTTTTTTATAAGTACAAAGACCAGTTTATTTCTGCAAAAGTTTACATCAGTTTACAGCTTGAACATTTTGCAATTTTTCGACATAATCACCATTTCTGTCGATGCATTTTTGTAGAAGCTGTGGCAGTTTTTGTATGCCCATGTCATACCAGCTGGCAGCCATGCTGTTCAGAAAGTTATGAACCTCTTCTCTCACCTCGTCGTCGGAGCTGAATCGCTGGGACCACAATTAACGCTGACAGGTACTGTGAGACTCCGAAAAAACTCAAACGTGCAACTCAAAACCGGAGAAGATGAATGTTGAGCAAGGGTGTACACATTCTCCATGACAACGCTCGCCAACATTTCTCTCGGCAAACCGTTGCTCTCCTGCAACTGTTTCAGTGGAACATAATCACCCACCCACCCTTTAGTCCTCACTTGGCGCCCAGTGAATTTCACCTGTTTCCTAGGTTAAAAGAACATTTGGCCGGAAAGCGATTCAGGTCCGACGACGAGGTGAATGAAGAGCTGGTATGACATGGGCATACGAAAACTGCCACAGCGTTTACAAAAATGCATCGACAGAAATGGTGATTATGTCTAAAAATAGCTAAATGTGCAAGCTGTAGCCGGTCGGTGTGGCCGTGCAGTTCTAGGCGCTTCAGTCTGGAACCGCGTGACCGCTACGGTCGCAGGTTCGAATCCTGCCTCGGGCATGGATGTGTGTGATGTCCTTAGGTTAGTTAGGTTTAAGTAGTACTAAGTTCTAGGGGACTGATGACCACAGATGTTAAGTCCCACAGTGCTCAGAGTCATTTGAACCATTTTGCAAGCTGTAAACGGATGTAAATCATTGTAGAAATAAACAGATCTATGTACTTATAAAAAAATAGGAGACCTTACTGTTTTGACTACCCTCGTATTTAACGTTTCTCCTGAAACACACTGTATGTACCACCAAAAAAGCTGCTTTAAACATTTTACTGGAACTATTTTCGACCACAACATCGTCACCTGAGATACTTAAAAGTGGTGAGGAAATTGTCGAAATTAGATCCATCAAAATCAGGCTTCGCAGTAGCTGTTTGGTGGTGCTTGTAGAAACGACATGATTTTTTTTTGGAAATGCAGCCTTGAATGTTACTCACCTCGCGCCGTCTGTTCGCAGTGGGCGCACGGGAGAGCGGCGGCGCGTCACGCTACCCCGTCATGGTGTACGTCCACGGCGACTCCTACGAGTGGAGTTCCGGAAACCCTTACGACGGCAGCGTCCTCGCCAGCTACGGCGGCGTCGTCGTCGTCACAATCAACTACCGTCTCGGCGTTCTAGGTCAGTGGCGTACGCAAAGTGGCTCCTTCCCCTCCCGTCACTGGCACAGATGTCCCATCAGTACTCGAGCGGCCTTCCCCATTGTTGACTCTCACAAGTAGACCACTTATCCGCCCGCCTGCTCGACTAGAGTACTGGCCCGGCTGCCTCGGAAAACGAGGTCGGGAGCGGAACTCGTGCGCTCAGAAGTTTTGACAGTTTGATGTCTTACCACGCTTTTCACCTCAAGTGGTAAAAACTTTCTCGTTCCTTCTAAATTGTTTCGGAAACCACTGACGTGGCTGCACCTGTGCCTTTAAAAATAAGACTATTAAAGTAGAAGTTTACATAAATGACCTTTTATAGCACTTATATTTAGTGTAACACAATGAGAGATGATTCTAAATGTATAACACGTTGCTCTGAGCTTTTTCATTATCTAATGCTATTTTGTCTGAAACTGACATGGTGAGACCGTGGCTGTGGACAATTAATGTAGGTCAATTCTTACAAAGAAGAAAACAGCAACCAGGCACTATTAATACTGCTATTTATTTAGGTAAATAGCGCCGATACCGGTTTCGAACTGGCAAGTTCATCATCAGACGGCTGTTCACATGATTTTCAAGATACACTTTACATTATCAAATAACAAAAATCGAAAACGGATGATAATGTAAAGTGTATCTTGAAAATCATGTGAACAGCCGTCTGATGATGAACTTGCCACTTCGAAACCGATAAGGCGCTACAGTCTGGAGCCGAGCGACCGCTACGGTTGCAGGTTAGAATCCTGCCTTGGGCATGGATGTGTGTGATGTACTTAGGTTAGTTAGGTTTAATTAGTTCTAAGCTCTAGGCGACTGATGACCTAGG